>NC_080541.1:40631855-45431855 GCF_028640845.1 Ahaetulla prasina | reverse complement strand
GCTTGAATGTTGGTCTGGTATTAATGCTGGTGTTAATTCTACAGTTCAACCCTGAGCTATAAATATTCTCTTCTATTGAAACATTTGTTTGTTTATTCTTCCCAGCAAGTTTGGACAAATTGCTACTACACAGCTCTTCCTCTGATCAGACCCAATTTGCATGTTTAGAAGCTGTCCATCACTCCATCCAACAATTTAATCTGGTACACATAATAGCAACAAAAATAAGCCACCTCTTTACTAATAAAGAGTTCTTGAACTCAAAAGCTGGTAATTGTTTGGCAAAACTTCAATTGTCCTGATTAAACAATTGTATGAATTGATTTTGTATATTTAATTAAGGGAAATTAATTTTATGGGAATATGCATGAGTTTTTATCTAGTCTTCATATTAATTTGGCTTTCTGTCTTTAAAAGCTGTTCACTTCATAGTGAACTAGCTGCAGATAGTAACCCAAGTCTCTGCATTTTTATTAAACCTTTTCAATGTATGAAAAATTATGTCAATCCCTAGAGGCACTGATGATTTCATGTGGCTTCAATGTCTGTCATTTGCATTAACAGAAAAAAAAATCTGAGGTGTATTTTTTAGCATTTCTTTGGAATTTACAAAATTCAGACAAGTAAACAGAGTGTCACAGCATGTTTAATATACTATAGCAGCTTTTGGTACATAGCAATTTTTATTGCCTAAATCCAAAATTCAATAGGGTTAAATGTTCCATATTTGGAAGCATTTGATCATACCATTTTTTTTCTTAAAGAAGAAAAATTAAAATAAAAAGTTGCCTTATTTTTCAAAGACAACACGAATAAAGTTGGTTTGATTCTGTTGATACAACTACATGAATGTGAATGTAAGTGAAGAAATACATTCAGACATTTTTCTTTTAACTCTTTTACATACCTTCAGTGCCAAAATCTGCTTTTCAAATAGACATTGCATTTTGACAAGCATTCTTCTTTCTGCATTGTAAGCACTGATGGATCGATTGTATAGATTTGTTCGTATGAAGAAACTGTATGAATCATAAAGAAATTGCTTAACTTTTATTTAGCTTTCCGAAATAAAAGAAGCATGTCTCCTTGTACCAAGATATATTTGAAGGTCCCCAGTGATTATAGGGGATTTCTATATAGCCTGACATGTTAAGGTGAAAAATTTTCAAGGACAGCCTCACCATCTGTCATCAGCTTGGTTTCATGACACTGACAGCTGTTCTAAAATGGTCAGTGGACCTCATGCATAACAAAAATCTTGCTCTTCAGGACTGTTTATATTTCAGTTTGATCTGATGCTCTTTCAAAAGTATCGTTATTGCTGCTGCTGTTGCTGGAAAAAATAAATTCCATAAAGAAAAAAAAAAGTAGCATTTCTACTTTAGGATATGTAAAAAAATAGTTTTAAGTTCATAAAGAGATGTAACACATATAAATAAAGAAAAGGTAGCCTTTTGCTCTTTTTAAAACATAAGTCAAAGCAGATAAAATTTAAGTTTGCTTTACTACAGAATTTTGATATATGTCTGTGGGTTGTTGTGTAGATATACTCTGTAGGATTAACAGATTGTTTTCTATATTTATGTATATAAATCTACAGGATTTTCTTCTGAATAAGCACCTATAGCTTGTATTGTAAACTACTAGTGCCAAAAAGCCAGAATTACTTCCTCATTAAAACTATTCAGAAAGGGTTTTCAAGCAAAATTTAAAATAAAGCCAGTTATCAGTATTATTAATATAAATATTAATAGTTCTACTAACTTTTCGAAGTCCAATCCTACATCACTGATAGAGAAGAATGGTATAGTACTTTATTGTGTTTTGTGTTTGTTTAAATAATGCCAGTAATGGATAATAATGGGGAAATGGATGGAACTTAAATTTAAACTATTATATATTAAACTGCTGAATTCCTCAGGCTTTTTTCCTATCACATCATTACCACAGAACTGTGCTTTTCTTCTTGAATCTCCTTGTTCTAAACCTTCAGTTCATAGGCTGAGAGCAGTTGGAGCTTTAATAGGGTCCATATATGTTGTTGTTTGCCACCTTGTTTTTTTTTTCTTTTAATCTGGGTTGTGTGTACATTGTTGTTGTTGCTGTGGTTGTTGTTTTTCTACGAGTTGCCTAGAGTCAATTGGAGGTAAGGGGTGTCCAAATCAAATAGTATATAAATAAATTAGTAACAGATGGCCAGCCATTTGAGATAATCATTCACATCTAGTTTTGTGGATTTTTTCCCAAACCGTAATCTATCATTTTCTTCCTAATAAACAAAGCTTAAAAATGACCTAAGGGTCAGTTCTTTCAGTATATACAAATACTCTTGATGAGCGGTGGAATTATATATATAAGGAGTGATGAATAAATCCCTTAGGATCTAGCTTTACTTTCAGCTGGTTTCCCCATATCAGTAATAAGTCAATCATCTGCATGGCTTTCTCTGACTCAGCTCGTATATTTAATTCCACTGGTATATTTGTCTAAGTATGACATTCAAGTCTCAGCTTTGATAATCTCTCTATGTGCCATAGAGAGCCTGCAAAATTTGTCCAACAACAGATACTTTTGGCTAGACATTGGACAGCAACATAGACTGTAGATGAGACAATGTGATTAATATCCAGTTTGAATATCTGGATAGATGAAATCCAATTCAAAGCTACAACTAGCAAATGTGATTATATATTTAAGCATGAGTTCTCCCAGTTTTTCATCTCTTAGTAAGAGCACTCAAAAGCATGGCTTGTTTTTAGAATAGAATAGAATAGAATTTTTTATTGGCCAAGTGTGATTGGACACACAAGGAATTTGTCTTGGTGCATATGCTCTCAGTGTACATAAAAGAAAAGATACGTTCATCAAGGCACAACATTTACAACACAATTGACTATAACAATATAAATCATAAGGATTGCCAGCAACAAGTTATAGTCATACAGTCATAAGTGGACAGAGATTGGTGATGGGAACTATGAAACGATTAATAGTAGTGCAGATTCAGTAGATAGTCTGACAGTGTTGATGGAATTATTTGTTGAGCAGAGTGATGGCCTTCAGGAAAAAACTGTTCTTGTGTCTAGCCGCTCTGGTGTGCAGTGCTCTATAGTGTCGTCTTGAGGGTAGGAGTTGAAACAGTTTATGCCCAGGATGCGAGGGGTCTGTAAATATTTTCACAGACCTCTTCTTGATTCGTGCAGTATACAGATCCTCAATGGAAGGCAGGTTGGTAACAATTGTTTTTTCTGCATTTCTAATTATCCTCTGAAGTCTGTGTTTTTCTTGTTGGGTTGCAGAACCGAACCAGACAGTTATAGAGGTGCAAATGACAGACTCAATAATTCCTCTGTAGAACTGAATCAGCAGCTCCTTGGGCAGTTTGAGCTTACTGAGTTGGCGCAGAAAGAACATTCTTTGTTGTCCTTTTTTAATGATGTTTTTGATGTTAGCTGTCCATTTTAGATCTTGCGATATGATAGAACCTAGAAATTTGAAGGTTTCTACTGTTGATACTGTGTTGTCAAGTATTGTGAGAGGTGGAAGTATGGAAGGGTTTCTCCTAAAGTCTACCACCATTTCTATGGTTTTGAGTGTGTTCAGTTCCAGATTGTTTTGGTTGCACCACAAGGCTAGTCGTTCGACCTCTCGTCTATATGCGGATTCGTCATTGTCTCGAATGAGACCAATCACTGTTGTGTCATCTGCGAACTTCAGTAGCTTAACAGATGGATCATTGGAGATGCAGTCATTGGTATACAGAGAGAAGAGAAGTGGGGAGAACACACAGCCTTGGGGGGGCCCTGTGCTAATTGTACAAGTATTTGATGTGATCTTGCTTAGCTTCACCTGCTGCTTCCTGTTTGTTTGTTTTTTTGTTTGTTTGTTTGTTTGTTTACCTCTATAACAAGGCATAGATATATCTTAGAACAGTGTTTCTCAACCTTGACAACTTTAAGATGTGTGAACTTTGACTCCCAGAATTCCCTAACCAGAATGGTTCAAATTATCAAGATTGAGAAATGTTGTCTTGGAAGATAAATAAGGCCCATGAAACTAGCCAGTGCTTTAGAACTTTAAAATTTTGCTAACTAATAAATCCGCCAACTACTAGATGATTTTTTTTTAAATGAATTCTACTTAATCCCTTGTTATAAAAGTTCTTAAATAACTAGAGTGTCATTTAAAAACAAACAAACCAGAAAAAGAACTGTCATTAAAAAACCCCAGAAAAATAAATGATTAAATGTCCTAAAACAATCTTATAAAACCTGTATAGGCTACAGTAGGGATTACGCGAATCCAGAGATGATCAACAAAAATGGTGCAAGGTCTGAGGGAAAAAGCATAGCAGGGAAGATTGTAAGAACTGAATATGGATAGCCTGGAGGACAGAAGAGAAAAGGGGAGACTGAAACCTTGAAATATATTAAGGGTGTGAATAAGGTTTTAAAAGGCAGTATTTTCAATATTCAATGGACCACTCGGTCTTTTTGTTTTTCTGCCATCAGTTTTCTAGGTTTATATGTTATCAAAAACAATATAAAAATATTAATATTCAATATTCAACTTGCAAAAATCAAGAACAATCAAACTACCAGGAGGGAAGTTCAAAAGTAATGTTAGAAAGTATTACTTCACAGAAAGAGTAGTAGAAGCTTAGAACCAACTTCCAGCAGAGGTAGTGTGTCAGTCATCGGTAACTGATTAACATATCCATTATCTAACAAAAATAAAATAAATAAGTAAGTAAATAAATAAACTAAAACTAAAACTAAAAATAATGAAGAATTTAAAATAAAAACAAAAATTCAAAGGACAGACTCAATGGACCACTCGGTCTATTTCTGCCGTCAGTTTTCTCTGTTTATATGCTACACTTAAATTTTAGAATATGGAATACAGGGAATTAAAATAATACCTGGAACTAGTTAATAACCTAATGCTTGTATCATTTTTGAGCCCAAGAATATTTGGAGTTTTGAGAGTATGAAGTTGTTATGAACACAAGATCCCCCACTCCCCAGAACAGCGTCTATCAATCCAGTATGGCTTTTATGCAGCCCGAAGGCATTCCTATAAATATCCTATGGGGTTGTATATTACAAAATGTATATACTGGCTTTCTATTTTGTTTTCTAATTTAGAAATGTCTAAATATATCAGATATAGCTGGGAGCCTAGTAGTGATCGAAAAAGATTGGTGCCTATGATCATTACACTGTTTGCCCTTGTAATAGTCTCTGTTAATATGATTCTGCTGTTTCTGCTTTATTTTCAAGGACAGAAATTATTTGAAATAACTAGTTACAAATAAAGGACTTGATCCATCTTAAACAAAAGCTATCTAACATATATGGTCCTAGAGCAGTGGTCCTCAATATGGCCTGTAGGCTGGATACGGCCCACTGAAATCATTAATGTGGCCATGTGGGACCATAAGGCTGCCCCACCCACATCCTCCAAACTACCCACCAGCCCCCACCTGCCTTCTGGAGGCCAAGGAGGCCAAAAATGGGACGTGTATAGGCCTCTAGAGAGAGGGAGAGCGAGAGCGAGACAGAGAGAAACAGAAGTCCCTTACAACCTCCCAAGGCAGCCACATCCCTTCACTAACCTGCTTTCTACCCCCAGGAGCATAACAAATTAAAGTTTAATTTGTGTGCATTGTTTAATGGACTGCTAAATTGGCCATGTCCACCCAGTCACATGCCCACCTAGCCATGCCCACCCAGTCACATTACCACCTAGTCACATCCACCCAGCCGGTCTGGTCCCCAACAGTCTGAGGGACCATGAATTGGCCCCTGTTTAAAAGTTTGAGGACCCCTGTCCTAGAGTATGAAATTCTGATAGGGACAGCCTTGCGCAAGGGAAGTAGTTTTGGGTGGGTTGGATGGATGGATGGATGGATGTTTCAGTATTTACAGTTTGAAAACTTTATTTGAACCAATTTTATTGATTCCATTGGGATTATTATCTCCAGTTGGGGTTATTATCTCCAGTTACTTGGATGTGGCAAAAATCTGCAGTACCCACTAACATGTTGCCAGAGATAGACAGATAGGATTATGACACTTTTTGGTGACAGTTTTAGTGGAATTGGGTCACTAGGCAGTTGGGCCATGTGCATTTTTACAGTCTAACAATTTTCCATTAAACCTGTTTATATTGAAAGGCCAGTAAAAGAAAAATACAGCAATAAAGCCCAGGAATTTGAGCCTAAATTAAGCACTGATATTTGAGATAAATGGAAGAAATTGTGGCCATGTGTTCTAAACATAAGGGAAATCAGGGTATATATAGGAACATTTAAAATGCAACATGAGCAAGAGAAATGTTCAATCTTTCTCCTTCTATTCTTCTTTTATCTAAGCATATTTCTCCCTATATTATTTCCTCCTAATTAGGCCATATATAGGCCATCAGTGGTCTACAGTTTCTTTTCTGCATGTACACAGCCTCAGGCAGTCTTACCCATTTTCTTCTACTCCCACCTGATCATCCATCAAGTAAATGGTAGAAAAATATTATTGTTACAATGCTGTTGTCAGGAACAATGGCACCCTTTCAGAGAGCTTATGCTTTATCCAAGCCTATGCTGTCACGCTATAACACTCATCAAAACCTTTCTGACATTTATATCACTATGTTCTATCTGTTTCTGTAGGAGAGGAA
The DNA here is from genome assembly GCF_028640845.1 of Ahaetulla prasina. Lineage (NCBI taxonomy): Eukaryota > Metazoa > Chordata > Lepidosauria > Squamata > Colubridae > Ahaetulla > Ahaetulla prasina. Next base: position 45,425,177 of record NC_080541.1, on the reverse strand, counting down.
CTCTTATATGTTTCTTTAATATGACATCTATCCGTAATTGTCCTTGTTGTCTTCCACATTGGTCAATCAGTAATAATCCTTGTGACCTATCTGCACATTCTTTACCCATTTTATCTAAACATGTATGACAGGGGTGAAATGCTCCCGGATCAGATCGGCTTGCGTGATCCGGTAGTGATGGCGGCTGCTGGTTCAGAGGACCGGTAGCAAAAATCCCTGGCCCCGCCCCCCCTGCGTCTGCTGAGCCGCACCATCTGCAGAGGGTTTTTTTTTACTTTTGAAAGCCGGTTTTGCTTCATCCGAAACAGGCCTTTAAAAATAAAAAAAAGCCTTTGAGGATCCCGCCCCTCAGCTGAGATCGGTAGAGACCTTAAACTTTTTTTAAAAAAAATTAAAGTCTCCCCTGGCTATCTCGCCTGAGTTCCTCATCAGCAGAACCTTTTTTGTACTCTTACTTGTAGAAAACATGTTTTCTAAAGTAAGAGTAGAGATTCTAAGGCACTTACCTGATTACTGATGAACGCATGGCTTTTTCCAGCCCGAAAGCAGCTCGCTTTCAGCCAGACAGAATCAATTGCTTAGCTAATCTATTTCCTTGGTGATCAACTGGCTGGCTTTGCTGGCTGAGGAACTCTGGGATTTGAAGTCCACAATAAAATAAAAATAAAATAAAATAAAATAAAATAAAATAAAATAAAATAAAATAAAATAAAATAAAATAAAATAAAATAAAATAAAATAAAATAAAATATTTGTGCAGCTTTCTGAGATTTGGTGTGTTTCTGTAGTGTTTCACTCTAACTACACAAACACACAAAATCTCAGAAAGCTGTATGTGGCATTTTGTGTGTGTGTGTGTTTGTGTGTGTGTGTCAGTTGTGTGTGTGTAAAGTGTGAAAGTTGGTTTTTGAGCTTTTTGTGGCTGTGTGAAGTGTGAAATGCAACTGCTTTTACATTGTGTGTGAGTCAGTTGTGTTGTGTTGTGTGTGTGTGTAAAGTGTGAAAGTTGGTTTTTGGTACCTCTTATTGTTTTTTATACTTTGTTAATTATTTTTATTATTTATTGTTATTGACCACGCCCACCCAGTCATCTGACCACCAAGCCACGCCCACCAATTAAGCCACACCCACAGAACTGGTAGGGAAAATTTTTAGATTTCACCCCGGATGTATGAGTTCCAGGACTGGCAAACCCCTAGAATAAATTGCCGAATGCTGGCTTTGACTCACCTTAAACCATCTATTTGTCCTTTGAAAGTTAGCTATGTGACTAAATATATTGTAATTTGTTCGAAGAAGTATAGTTGATTAAGATTCTGAAGGAATGAACTTTTGGAAATTATTAGCAGAGGGAATTTTTGCATCATTCAAATTCTGTTAATGGGATAATATTGTCAGTATAAATCTGACATTTTGCAGCATAAAAAAATACATTGAAATAACAAATAGACTCCAAACGATATACTAAACTGTACTGGTATCTTCCAGATGATGACAAAATTTTGTTTAAACAAAAATCTGCTATGTAGCAAAGGGTGGTCTGGAAAAACCGTAGTGAAAATATTCTATTTGAAATGAAACTCGTATTGGAAGGACAAATGGTTTTAATCACTCCAATCCCAGTGATCCTAATAGATCCCCATTTTCAGTGTCCCTACTGCCAATTATAATCTCACTTTTACAATCCACTCACCTCAAATGTTTGGTAGTATAAGGAGTGCAATATCTCACTATTGAAATGAAAAATAGTCTCTATGTCTGCATTTTTACCAACATAAATATACACGTATGCATATTTAAGTCTACTTTACCTCTTAGTAGAAAGTTTTGTCTCTTCCTCAGAGAGGCATTACATGAGTTCTTTCTAAATCTGGATACTTATACATAAGATTACAAGATTACAAGAGTACATTAACTTGGGGTAAATAGAACATTGCAGAAAAATGAGTCAATTGGTTCAACTGTTCTCCATCATGGACCTAGATCTTTCTACACCAGTCTACTCCATTTGCTGCAGTGCTTTTTCTTTCGGCCAGTCATTCTCTCTCAGCACCATCTACCACACAGGGTTGTTGTCATGGGAAAAGAAGGGGAAAGGAGTATTATGTTGCTTATAAAGTAATGAGGCAGGCCAAAAATCTAATAATAAATAAAACAACCAAGATTCAGTATCAAAGATGAAAGAAGGATGTCTGGTCAGCTGAGTAATAGAGAAGTAAAGTCTGGAAAAAGTCAATGCATCTCTTTGGTTCAACAAAGTCTTTGGTACAATTTATGAGAAAATTGAGCAAATGCACTCATCTCAGTAAGGATGTTTATATGTATATGTATAAACACTAAACAATAAGTGCTTAGTGAACAGTGTACTGCCTGAGTCAGTTGCTTACATAGTAATACTTTTTTAAATCCTAATTTCTACCTCCATTATCCAACCATTGATAAAACAAATCCCATGTTCGATAGTATTGTGTGTGCCCTCCAGTGCTTTGAGCCCCTAGCATTGAGTGGCAGAGTGAGGTCCTATCATTTCCCTCAGTTTCTGCCAACTTAGTAGTTTGAAAGCATGTTACATGCAAGTAGATCAATAAGTAACATTTTGGTGGGAAAATAACAATGCTTCATGTAATAGAGCGAATCCAATTGGTGTCAGACCTTTCCCAGTGCAAAGCCCAAGTGTGTGATGACATAAGTGGAGGGAGAAGCTGCAGAACACTGTTGAACCTTTCAGAGTATGGAGCTAGTTTGTCTCCTGCGGTGCACTCTGGATAGCGCACAAGCATGAACTGACTGAACTAGCAATTCATTAGCAGCCAAATAATTACTCTGTTCTCACACTGTAGTCAGTCTCCTGGCTAATGTAAGATTTCCAATCAATCAATCAATCAATCAATCAATCAATCAATCATAAAAATAGAAAAATAGATAGATAGATAGATAGATAGATAGATAGATAGATAGATAGATAGATAGATAGATAGATAGATGAATAAATAAATAGGTTGTATAAGTGTCCATGTTATGATGGGTGGATTTATTCAAACCATGTTGAATCTTACAGTGGAAGTAGCTTTGTGGTAGTTAAAAAAATTCTATTTTGTTTTGTTTCATCAGGAAAAGGTGTAGCTTACAATTCTGGCTCATCTTCCTTTTGGGTAAGTGCTTTATAAAGATAAAATATCATACATTCCACTTCAGTGGTGTCAAAAGTGCATTGTCACAGCGTTGTCACGTCACATATTGTGACTTTTCCCCCCCTTCGCTAAACCGGGCATGGGCGTGGGTGTGGCCAGCGCATGACGCATCTAGCCACAAGACACAAGTTTGACACCCCTGTTTCACTTCATCAGATACATGGAGCATTATTCTAGATGAGAGAAACTGCTTATGTACACAGGAGCTTCTGCTTCTGCTAGGATTGCTTTTAGGTCAGTCACACTGTTGAAAACTCCCACATGTCATCTCTGGCATATTTCGTTAAGACAATAGCTATTTAGAATCACATTTGGTCTTCAATGGCTTATTCAGATAAGCCATTGAACCTGATGTATAGAGAGACAAAGATGCAATGCACCAAAACCAAGTCACTGGCTGCCAGTGAAAAGAGTGACAATAGACATGAAACAGAGTTTGGTGTATTGTACCAATATCTCTGTATTCCCTATAAAGGTTATAACCATAAACTATGTGGAGCAGGTTTGCAGGGAGCCCATTTTGTGCTTTTAAAGACAGAAAATGGTAACTTGAATGAAGATGGGGAGAAATTTCCTCTTTTAGCTATAGGGCTTGTTATGTTCTGAACAGTGGTTGCTTATTTTCAAAGGAAGTGTGTACACCCTCCCTGCTTAGGTCAAACAAGGAAAATCTGTTGCAAATACCAACAAGGTATAATTTTGTGCCTTTCCTACTGTCCTTGTGGTGCTCTGTGATCTGCTGAAATTGTCACCTTAATAGCTTCCTTCTTATACGAAGCAGCATTTTGTCTGACTTTTTCTCCCTGTATATTAGACTAATGAATATTAATGAGAGCTTTTCCACAGCACAACTATAAGCAAAGAAGAATCCTTTGAAACCACAAGACTTGGATAATACTGTAAAACAAGCATCTATTTTTGCATGTGCAGTCATCACACAAAATGACATATTATTTACATTTAGGGAGAAAAGTGTTTTTTTTTTACTTTCTCAATGAACAATCATGTTACATACTTAAAAGTACTTGTTAAAACTGCTGCTATCATTATTTAATATCATAATTTGAGCTCCCATACCAAGATCAGAAAGCCCATGAAATGGTTAGAATAACCACTCTTATGTCTGACTATCCTGTCTGGTGCTATGGGGAATCATTTTGCCCATCTCTGTTTTAAATTATTCAGAGAGAAAAGTTAATAAACTAGAGAAATCCTAAAAAAAGAAAAACATAAAAAGAATTAAACTAAATTGTCAATGCCAAAATATAAAAAGTTGATGCTAAAAGAGTGTATTAGAACTATTATTTTCTATGTGTCAAGATTTAAATTACATCTTGCAAAACATGAATCTTCCTAGTGCCAGAGTGCAATATCATATCTTCCATTATGGCTTCAAAAGACTGATTTTTCACACATTAAAGAAGTAACAGGATTGATTCAGCTAGTTATTCTCTCTTTAAAAGCAAGATTTCCTATGCCAAAATATCACTTGCAGCTCTCTCTTCTTCAAACATTTTGAAAGGACCAAGCCAAGGTTAATGTTGGGGTCTGGTTACTACAAAATTGCCTTTGGAGATAAAAAGAAAAAAAGAATCTATTGCATTTGAAGTAGCCATCTCACATCACATCATACCTCATGGATTTCAAAGGTCAATGGAAGCCTACTCACACTGAATGATACATCCTATGATTATTAATATAATATAATACACTAAGGTTTTATAAATGTATTATTTTAAGTAGAGAACATTTCACTCAGTGTTAAGTCCAAATTCTAGAACAAAATTGGTGAACTGATGGGGTCTTTAATTTATTCAAGGCAACACAGTGTTTTTAAATGCTCCTAACTCTGATTAAGAGTCAGTTTGGGATAGTGGCTAAGGCACCAGGCTAGAAACTGGAAGATCCTGAATTCTAGTCCTGCCTTTGACACAAAGCCAATTAAGTGACCTTGGACCAGAGAGTCTCTTTCAGCTCTTTGAAGGAAGCAATAACAGAATAATGGAAGGGATCTTGAAGGTCTTCTAGTCCAACCCTCTGCTCAGGAAAACCATTTCTGAAAAAGTGTGCCAAGAAAACTGTAAGGGCCAAGGCAGTCTCCAGGAGTCAAAAACTAACTTGAAAGAACACACACGAAGACACCCAATTAAAATCCTAGTTCAGTGTAGTGATTAAGACAACAAATTAGAAACTGGGATTTCCGGTCTCCCTTAGGCTCAATGCCAAGTGTGTTACTTTAGACTGGTTACTTTCTTCCAGCCCTAGGAAGCAGGCAATGGAGTACAGCTAAGGACAACCTTCTGATAAAATCTCTTGTAACCTCCCATTTAGATTACTGTAACACACTTTACAATGCCCTTGAAGATCATTTGGAAACTTCAGCTGGGGCAAAATGCGTCTGAATGGGTAAAATCATGCCAGCTACACAGCACATGTAGCACCACTTCTCTGTAGCTGGCTGCTGGTGTGTTTCTGGCTGCAATTCAATGTGCTGCTTGTCGCTTTTAAAGCCCTACATGGCTTGGGACTGGGTTACTTGAAAGACTGTCTTTTTCTAAGAGTTTCTGCCCATCCAATCTGATCCAAAAGATTGGGCATATGGCAGATCCTCTCAGCAAAAAATTGTCGACTGGTGGGAACTAGACGGGCTTTTTTTTTATTGTAGCTCCTGATTTATGGAATAGTCTCCCCTTGGAGATTAGAATAGCCTCAACCCTTTTCACAAAGCTTTAAGGACTTGGTTATGGGGCTTGGAAAATGTTAAGGGCCCTTTTATTCGGCCTTACATTGATTAGCTATCACGGGTGCTGTTTATACTTATTTATTTTGTTTTTATTGCTTTAATATTTTTAATTGTTTTATCATTTTAGAACTGTAAGCTTTCCAGAGTCAGTTGGTTGAATTGGAGTATAGAAAATGAATGCATGAATGAACGAATGAATGAATGAATGAATGAGAAGAGACAAGAATTAATGAAATTAACAACTTCTTTTCCCTTTAATTTTAAAAAGTAAGATTAGGGGAGAAAGCAAGCCTCAGTGTGATGCTTTTAAGAGGAAAATGTTCCCCAAACCAAGAATAGAACAAACATTTCCATATGTTCCAATGCTCAAAGAATAGAAATACGGACCTCTAACTCTTGACTAAAATAAAGCTGAAGTAAACCAGACTACATTTTCAGTCCTTTGCTATAATGAATCAGCAGGATGTTCTAGCTTATGTAATTACAAAACTCCACCAATTTCTGTCCTGTCTGGCAAAATTTATTGCATACTAATGATTAAAGTTTCCTATAAATTGAGAAGGAGGAGGAATAGAACAAATGGATCACTTTTTTTCCTCTTGTGTTACAGTATATGCATGCATTTGGAATAGTGGATTAAGATTTCCAGTGGTGGATGTCAATTGACTCTAGGGGTCAAATTAGAAAAGGCAGAATTCCCCTCAAAAGAACAAGTTTACTTAAAAAGTAGAAAGGCTAATGGAAATTACCAAATAGATAAGTGGGCCGGTTTAGCTCACGCTGGTAAAGCCTGTAATTAAGAACACAGTAGCCTGCAATTACTGCAGGTTTGAGCCCGGCCCAAGGTTGACTCAGCCTTCCATCCTTTATAAGGTAGGTAAAATGAGGACCCAGATTGTTGGGGGGGCAATAAGTTGACTTTGTACAAATATACAAATAGAATGAGACTATTGCCTTATACACTGTAAGCCGCCCTGAGTCTTCGGAGAAGTAGAAAGGCTAATGGAGAGTAGGAAATTACCAAATAGATAAGTGCCCAATTCTGTTGTAGTTTTGATTTTGTATGATACAGGACTCCAGCCAATTGGAACTTTTTGTTTTGGTGTGTTTGTTTGGATTTATATGACTGTCCTTTCACTTTCATGGCTCTAGGAAGCTTACAAACAATGGTTCAACAAACCATGGTTAAAATTATTGATTGATTGATTCCTTTCCTGGCCTTTGTATACAGCAGCAAAAATTATCTCAATGTGGCTTTCTAGAGTTTCAGCAGGAGCAAGGGAGTCTGCAGAGTATGGTAAAAATAATAATAATCAAGAAGGTGGCTACAACAGTGTCATTGATGCTTCCATTGGTTTTTATGTATTGCATGCGTAGAGGTTTGATCTTTCAAAACAATCACTATGTTCACTTTTTAACAGGGGTCTTTACAAATCTCCCTGCATACCACTGACCTACAGTTAGTCTGATAATCTTGAGCAATGAAATGGTCAGTATATCACAGAAGAGTGTGTCTATGAGCTTCATTGGTTCATCAGAATTAAAAGCAATCCAAGCCCAACCTAGTCCAAGTTTAACTTTGTGGGAATACATAGTTGGAAAAATAGTCAAAAATTAGCAAAATATTGTGGGCTTTCCAAATACAAACTGATAAACTCTTAGATCATAATACACCAGATATAACTGTGGTTGAAAAATAGAAAATGTGGATAATCTATGGGGCCAACACCAGGGGATAGTAAAATACAAGACAAAGGATTGTAGAAGATCACAATTTATCAAGATCTGAAAATTGAAATTAAAAGATTATGGCATAAAGCAGCCATGGTGATCACAATGCTTATTTGAACACTAGATGCAAAACAAAAACAATATCTTGGACAGCACTTAGGCAATCTGCACAGCGATGCACAAAGTTTCCATCAGTCAGTTACAAAAGGCCACGGTCCTTGGATCAACACATATACTACACTGATACATTATACCATCCTAGGTTTTTTGGAAGAACTCAATGTGTATGAAGGCCAACTTCAGCTGAAAAACTGCCAGCAGTGATTTCGCATTGTGTGTATATCTGATTAACTGAAAAGTCCATTACGGACACAATTCAAGGTGCCATAAAGATAAAATTGGAAAGAACAGCCATGAGTCCTTGGCAATGAAAGGCAGCAGAAAGAAACCCCAGATTTAACCCCATGTTATTCATACATTGGAGGAAGCAGAACATCATCTTATTTAGGTTATAAAGAACATCATCTCATTTAGGTGAAAAGTTGCATATTCACGTCAAATTCTAGTTACAGGGAAGTGCATCAGGTTCCAGGGAGATTCAAAACAGGTGTCCAAGGCAACCTTGACAGGTGAGAAAAGAATAATAGTTTGATGGTCCTAATATGCTACAAATGAGGCAATTTTACAGACATTTTTTCCCGCTAAAACAGAATTTTCTGCATGCAACACATCCCCTTCTCTAGCACTGAATTAGGAACTGTCCGTGTGCAGAGTGATACCTTTTAAGGAGTACCATCACTGGAGCACCTACAGGAATACTGATTCTGGATCTTCATCAAAGGCAATCAATGAAACTCCCATGTGCCCCATATGTTTTATTCTGATATGATATGATTAAATATTTTTAAATAAAACAATATGACATCTTCTCTTCTTCTCCTTCCGCATCTATTTAATTTTATCCACTACAGCGAGAAAGCCAAACATCTTGAGGATCCTGATGCCTCTGGAGAGAGATTATACTCTATTAAAACAACAAGATGAATGGAATTAAGAAAAATCAGGGACTGATCAAGTAGCGAAGGAAAGTCAGACCGTATGGTAAATAAACTTCCCTGTAAAATTTAAAAATGTGAAGCAAGGGGACCGCAATGGCCTTGTCTATTACCAAGAAGTCCTTTTCTTACCAAATAAGCAATTGTAAAGCACTCAGCCCTGCTGATACTGGTTAAAAAGAGAAGTAAAAGAAATTAGCACTGAGATTTAGAAAGAGTGCTTTGGTGGCTATCAAAGAATATAAAAGATGCTAGTGCATGACCATCTGTGAAAACATGGTGTGCCCCCTACAGTTTTAATCTCAAACCTGCTTACAGCTGTGCAAGATTCTTTTGGAACAGATGCTTATTGTGCAATGTGGGATAAGTGACATCTGAAGAGTGATTCAAGGCAAAGAACATATTCGCTGCATGCAGCTAAATTCTGTATTGTATGTGTACTGCATAGTCCACACTTAACCTTTTCCCTCTTTTTGTCACCCCATAAAATATCAAATGTACCAGTGGCTCAGCTGTAGCCAAGTATCTTAAGTGACAGCCCAGCAGGCAGAGCAGCCTTTATTTGTCAATGAAAGTTAATGGCATAAATAGAAGCTCTTCTCTCTCACCACTTTCTTCTGCAAAAAGAGGCCTAGAAGTCACCGATTAATAAGCAGCCTTATTAATTCCAGAGGGAGAGGTGACTGAGTGGAGAAAATTAATGACCTCCTGTCTAGGCTGTAGCCCAGCCTAAAAGATGAAAAAAAAAAGTCTGTGAAAGGAAACAGAATTATTCCATTTTTTGCAGTGCTTTTGGACATGAAGCATTTGTCAAGATTAACAACTTTCTTCAAATTTAATTTTCGTTCTTCTCATTTAATTTGACTTCACTGCTAGCTGGTATTGCCCCAGGTGTTGGTGGTTTGGTTGATAGCTAACCATCAAAGCTCTGTAAGTCAGTGGTCTGAAGGCTGTACTTGGCTTTGGAGTGAGACTGTAGGCTAAGAGCCACAAGCCCAAGTTAGCAGACCCAGAGTCAAAAACCCTACAAGTGCTGACTTTCTTACCAAGATTCAGGTGTGTGCTACCTGGTCACTAACTGGGGAAGAATTATTTCTCCCGCCTTAGAAACCTGGTGCCTTGTATCTATTACTCTAACAACCCTAACCATCTACCTTTTTCCAACTATTTTCCAATAGTTGTTTTCCAACTATTTTCCAATAGTTGTTTTCTAGCCATTTTCCCCAACAACTATTTTTCTTTATCAATACAATGGGTATTGTATTTCATCCCATTGAAGGAAACTTCCTCTTGGAAGATATTTTTTAATCAACATTTTCTATAAGGAACAGGTGGGTCTAATACAGGGTTGTCAACTCATGGCCCGCCGGGCAGATGCATCATGTGCTGGCCATGCCCATGCCTGGTTTAGCGAAGGTGGGGATAAGTCATGTGACCCTGCCGTGACGACACGTGTTTGACACCTCTGGTCTAATACAAATTAAGAGAAAAAATAAGTGTAAATTACAGATCAGCGATTGGTATACAACAGAATGACGGTGATTGTAATCATACTTCAGTTAACTAAGAATTGAAGTGGGTTAAAGTGAGGCAATCCTTGTCCCTGGATTGCCACTGAAAGATTTTTTTATTTTATTTTTTTGTTAAGAGGACCAGCTTTGACAGAAGGAAGCTGCTTATAGTCTCCCAAAGTCATTTCCAACCTTATTGACAGTTGCCTACTGCAAAGTCTCAAAATAATGTTTAAATGCCTTTGAACTTAAAAAACTATTTCTGAAGCTGGTCCAGGAGTTACAAATAGATCCTAATTCCCTCTCTCTGTCTCTCCCACCCCCAATCATAGGATTAATTCAGCACAACCTACTTTTTCCATCCAAACAGTTTTAATTTTTAATGGTTTTTTTCCCCTCATGGTCATGAGAGTGATTTCAGCAGGAGGCAATTGTGCTCTTCTTCTCACTCCTTTGCCAATGTTGTGTAATTATATACATGTTAATTTTGGCATTGTAAAGTCCATAACATCAAGTTATTTACTAAACATTCGCTATGTCCCACAATTTACTGAGAATGCTGATTGGTAGCAGTCCATAGGATGTGGGAGCAGTTTAAAAAAGTGAAGTTGTTTCTATTGTTATTTGTTACCCCATGATGCTTTGTTTATTTAATTATTGTTTTTCTTCTGTAGAAATCTAGTATTTTTACTTGTCTTTTAAAACAAATGTGTCAGTGTTATTCTATATAATAGCTGTATTCAGTCATAAAAGGCCATTCAGCATTAGAAAATTCATACATATTTGCCTAATAATGCCTTTTAAGTAATCTATCCCTTTGTTAATGTTTTTCCCCAACTACCAAGCCATATACCAGGAATCAAAATTAGCATCTAAATGAGGATGTTTTAAACACATGCCTAGGGGTTGCAGTTTTCACCTTTTTATAGTTTGCTGTGTTAAATTATGTAAAATAGAAATGGTATTTTAGTATTAATAAGGTAATGTAACCCTATCAACCCTCTTTTCTCTGTTATGAAAAAAAATGAAAATGGTTTTCAGATATATATAAAGTAGAAATAAAACTAATAATAATAACAAAGCAAAATTTTATTGCATTTTCTATTAACTCATGAAACTTTATAAAATACTTGCAAACTACTTAATTGAAGTTTTAGTTAAAATATAAATTGTTTTACTAGCTATCATTACCAGCAATATACTAAAAGCAGCCTTTTTAAATTTCAGAATAAGATTCACTGCTATTGTATTTGATTTTACTCCCAGTTTAATTATGAAAAAAATATTAACAAGGTATAATGTATATATAGTAAAATCTAAAATTGCGTATAAAAAAGGCTAGAAAAAGTATCAGTGATTTCAAAAAGTAAAGGATTATGTCGGAACTTAAATTCCTTTTGAATAAAAGATGTTTATATTATATAACAATAACCAGAACAAGTAAGAATTAATTAACAGTAACTTTACTTGAAAACAGAAATATTTCTTTTTCATTTTATTTGTATAAAAGATACATATAAATATCAGGTGGTTTTTTTTTAGATGTTTAGGCCTCTCATTCTTTCTCCATAAAACTCTTTCATGTGGTACATTACATCAGATTCTATTTCCTAGACTGAAGGGTATGTATTCGTATTAGTCAGTTGTAACTAAAAGCAACAAAGTATGCAAGTATATTTTGCATACTGTTTTTCTCAGGCTGTCTTTATGCAAGTGAAATGAAATTATTTTAGTCAATGACTGGATCATATTTAAAAAAACTGTATTTTACATCTGAAATATATATAAAAACAATATTGTATGCAATTACTGTTGGTATACTTTATATATGATAAGTTGTATATGAAATATTTTCCTTGGTTCAAGAGAATTGTTGCAGGATTCATCCTATGATATTTAATAAAAGTTATTTAAGTCTTATTATCAACAATTAAAATATTTAAATTGTATCTCTAAACCAGGGGTGTTAAACTCACGGCCCATGGGCCGGATGTGTTACATGCTTGCCATGCCCATACCCAGTTTAGAGAAGGGGAAAAAATTGTGATATCTCATGTGAAAAGTACCTTAAAGAATTTCTACCAACCTCTCTCCCTTTCCCTTCTCTTCTAATTAGTCAGTTAGAAAATTTGAACAACACTTCAAAATGGTGATTTACCATGAATACGCACAAAAACTGTTGGCCTACTGGGAACTGGTCTGGAGCTCCTTTTCTTGGGTCTTTATTATTCTAGAGGAAAGATTGCAACAAAAAAACTAATAGAATAGAATAGAATTCTTTATTGGCCAAGTGTGATTACAACAGTTTATTTAGGGACTGCTCAAAGTTACAATGGCACTGAAAAAAGTGACTTATGACCGTTTTTCACACTTACGAGCACTGCAGCATCCCCATAAGCCATGTGATCAAAATTCAGGCATTTGGCAATTGGCATGTATTTATGACGGTTTCAGTGTCCAAAGACATGTGATCACCTTTTGCCACCTTCTAACAAGCAAGGTCAATGGGGAAACCAGATTTACTCAAGGACTACTTGCATTATAGTAAAAAAGAATTTTACATCATTGTTGAAAAGAATAAAAAAGATCTAGCTCATAATTGTATATGTGTTTTTTTAAAATACCAGCTCTCTGTAATAATGGCCGCGCGGGTGATAGAGGGAGCACCGCGTTGCTCCCATATAACACCTATCCTGCGCGGCCTACACTGGCTAACGGTAGTCTTCCGGGTGCAATTCAAAGTTTTGGTTACCACCTTTAAAGCGCTCCATGGCTTAGGACCGGGATACCTTCGAGACCGCCTTCTGCCGCCGATTGCCTCCCAACGACCTGTGCGCTCCCACAGAGTGGGCCTCCTCAGGGTGCCGTCGACCAAACAATGTAGGTTGGCGACCCCCAGAGGGAGGGCCTTCTCTGTGGCGGCACCAGCCCTGTGGAACGAGCTTCCTCCGAGATTACGACAACTCCCCGACCTCCGGACCTTCAGACGTGAACTGAAGACTCTATTATTTCAGCGTGCGGGACTAGCCTAAGAATAAAATGTTTTAGCTAAATTTTAATGGGGGTTTTACCGGTTTTTACTGTTTTAGTGATCAGGCCATGATAATATTTAGTTTTAACTGGGTTTTAATGTGATAAATAAAATAAATAAATAAATAAATAACCTGAAGAACACATTCTTGTTAGCTGAGACACATGACAAAATAACAGACTGTTTTTCAACAAGCCTAATAATACATTTCAAAGAAGGGTTTTTTTTTTTCAGTTGAAAGCATATTTCCCTGCAAATACTTGAGCGTATCAAAGAGGTTTATTTTGAAAGTAATTTCAGTCATTTTATATACTGCATTGATATACTGTACATTCATATACCACACTATTAATTTTATCAATTTTGTATTGATATATTCATTGGAATCAATTATATTATATATTATTATTATTATTATTATTATTATTATTATTATTATTATTATTATTATTATTATTATTATTATTATTATTATTATTATTATTATTATTATTATTATTATTATATTTGTATACCGCCCATCTCCCGAAGGACTCAGGACGGTTCACAGCCAATAAAACAACAGAAAATATATAATACATATAAAACAGCAAAAAAGAATAGAAAATTAATTCAATTGATGGCCTAAAACTTTTAAATACAAATTTAAAACCCCGTTTAAAACCCCTGATTTAAAACCCCAATTTAAAACTACGTTCACGCTAGTCCTGCTCTTCGAAACAGCAATGTCTTCAGCTCGCGGCGGAAGGACCTGAGGTCGGGGAGTTGACGAAGCCCCAGAGGGAGCTCGTTCCAGAGGTTAGGAGCCCCCACAGAGAAGGCCCTCCCCCTGGAGGTCGCCAGCCGACATTGTTTAGCTGACGATATCTGAAGGAGGGCCTCTCTGTGAGAGCGCACTGGTTGGTGAGAGGCTAATGGTGGCAGTAGGCGGTCCCGTAAATATCCCGGCCCTAAGCCATGGAGCGCTTTAAAGGTGATACAAGTACCTTGAAGTGAACCCGGAAGACCACCGGGAGCCAGTGCAGATTACACAGGAGGGGTGTTACATGGGAGCTACAAGGAGCTCCCTCTATCACCCGCGCAGCCGCATTCTGGACCAGTTGGAGTCTCCGGGTACCCTTCAAGGGGAGCCCCATGTAGAGAGCATTACAGTAGTCCAGGCGGGATGTAACAAGGGCATGAGCGACCGTGCATAAGGAAGCCCGATCCAGAAAGGGGCGTAACTGGCGTATCAGGCGAACCTGATAAAAAGCTCCGCTGGCGACGGCCGTCATATGATCTTCTAAAGACAGCCGTGCATCCAGGAGGATGCCCAGATTGCAAGCCCTTTCCGTGGGGGCCAATAGATCGCCCCCAATGGTCAGCGATGGAATTAGCTGACTGTACCGGGCCGCCGGCATCCATAGCCACTCGGTCTTGGTGGGATTGAGTCTGAGTCTGTTCCTCCCCATCCAGACCCATACGGCCTCCAGGCACTGGGACATCACTTCAACAGCCTCATTGGGGTGGTTAAGGGGGGAAATATAGAGCTGAGTATCATCAGCATATAGATGACAACTCACCCCAAGACCACGGATGATCTCACCCAGCGGCTTCATATAGATGTTGAACAGAAGAGGTGAGAGAACCGACCCTTGCAGCACCCCACATAAGAGGCACCTCGGGGTCGATCTCTGTCCTCCTGTCAACACCGTCTGCGACCGGTTGGAGAGGTAGGAGGAGAACCACCGATGAACAGTGCCCCCCACTCCAAGTCCCCCGAGCCGGCACAGCAGGATACCATGATCGAGGGTATCAAAAGCCGCTGAGAGATCTAATAGGACCAGGACAGAGGAACAACCTCTGTCCCGAGCCCTCAAGAGATCATCAACCAACGCGACCAAGGCTGTTTCCGTGCTGTAACCAGGCCGGAAACCGGACTGGAATGGATCGAGATAGACAGTTTCATCCAGGTACTGGGGTAACTGTTGTGCAACCACACTCTCGACAACCTTTGCCACAAAGCGAAGGTTGGAGACCAGACGATAATTTGCTAAAATAGCTGGGTCCAGGGAAGGCTTCTTGAGGAGAGGCCTCACCACCGCCTCTTTCAAGGCGGCAGGGAAAACACCCTCCATCAAAGAAGCGTTCACAATTTTCTGGCGCCAGCCTCATGTCACCTCCCGAGTGGCCAGTACCAACCAGGAGGAACACGGGTCCAATAAACATGTGGTCACATTCAATCCCCCCATTAACCTGTCCATGTCTTCAGGAGCCACAGAATCAAACTCATCCCAGATAGTAACATCAAGACCTGCCTCCCCCATCCCGCCCGGATCTACCCAATCTGTGACCAACCCCTCCTGAATCTGAGCGATTTTATCAAACAGATATTGTCCAAATTCCTCAGCTCGACTCTTTAAGGGATCCTCTACCGCTCCCTGATGGAGGAGCGAGCGGGTCACCCTAAACAGGGCGGCTGGGCGGTATTATATATTATATTAATTATATTATATTATTATATTATATTATATTATATTATATTATATTATATTATATTATATTATTATATTATATTATATTATATTATATTATATAATATTATATTATATTATATTATATTATATTATATTATATTATATTATATTATATTATATTATATTATATTATATTATATTATATTATATTATATTATATTATATTATATATATGAGGACCCAGATTGTTGGGGGCAATAAGTTGACTTTGTATATAAAAATACAAATAGAATGAAGACTATTGCTAACATAGTGTAGGCCGCCCTGAGTCTTCGGAGAAGGGTGGGATATAAATGCAAATAAAAATAAAAAATACAAATAAATATTTAGTTCTCTAACTGACACAGAGCTTATATTTATCTCTTATTGTTATTTTTGCATTATTGTTTTAACAATACCTGTCCAATAAAGAATATATGTGTTACAAACAGCCTCATATCAGCTCTTGCTGGATTCTTCTGTTATTATAGGCAAGCTTTAAGAATGTTTTAAGAACGATATAGACAGATTTGCAAAAGAATGTTTCAAAACCATTTTTAAACTTATGAAGCATGGGAGAAAACTTACTGGTGTCACTTTTCTGCCTCTGGAGGAAATATATAATTTTGTGAATAATTAAATTTTAAACCTTGCCCCAATTATTATGTATAATCTCCTTAGCTTTCTTGCAAACAGACCATTTTTGCATTCTCCTAATCTTGGTCATCTGCTAATTTGTTCTGAAATATACTGTTTCTAAGAATATGAATAAAATATGAAAACAACCAATCCTTGCCCTCTCCAAAACATGAGTGTTCAGTTTGTTCAATGTTCAGTTTGTTCAAACATGCTCACTTCCTAAGAAAACTGGAAAGTTGTGGTGCACAACTTGTTAATATTGAACTGCTTATAACGTTTTCACTGAGAATGCATTGTAAAAATATATAGTAATTTTATGCAAGCACAGCAGACTATTTTTCTGGAACTGAAAAATCCATCCAAAGTAACTGAGTTTACTGATTGATGATATCCTCATGAAAAGGGTTAACAAGACTATTTCATGCGGAACAGTTAGACTCCAGTTAAATAAGAATTTAACAAACTTTTCTGTATTTATATTATTATCAGCAGAATAGTTCAAAAAAGTCTAACTTTTTTGCTCTGTTCTATTGCTGGAAAACAGAAACACAAAGTTCTAATCAGGATTATAATCTGCGAATCCTGTATTTGTACAAAGACAATTTGAACAAAAAAAGATAGTTTGCTATTTGTGGTCTTCTGTCTTTTTATTATAATAGGCTTAAATTTCTATATATCTTATTTCTCTAATCATTGTTTACTAGATTAATATACTGTAACTTAATAAATCAATCTTTCATTTCAACCCAGATAAGTTAATGGCATATATCATATTTACTACGTCTCAGTCAGTATAAATTGAGTAATGAATATGAATGTTTTTATGGTATGATTGATGCATTTTACAGTGGTAGAATAGAATAGTCTGTTTATCCATGCTTCACTCAGTCTAATTTTTTAGATTTGCACCATGGCTTGGGCCATCACCTAATCTTTCAGGCTGATTCCACAAAACACGTAAGGTGACAGCACACATTAAAAAGGAGAGAGATTTAATTGCATGATCATCATCTTGACTTTTTGATCCACTATGCAGATGACCCTGACATTAGGATATATAAAAACTGATTAGGTAGTTTATGATGCAGTGTCAGGAAAGTCTAACTTGAGAGAAAACCCATTTCCACACTTCAAGTACTCATTCCCCTATATTCCTAAGAGTGCTGTGGCATGCATTAAAGAAACCATGTGACAAACTGCTTTGCTAGCTGAATAAGATCTTAGCAACTAGACCGTATATTAATAGACTGAATTGTAGTGCTAATGATACACCATGTACTATTATTCATTAAGATGACCAAGAACATTTTAAGTATATCAATAGCAATTTTCACTAATATATTGGCACAAATATAATATTATTTAGTTGAATCATGTTCAATCATGTTACTTCCACATCACCAAAGGAGAGGCAGTGCATTATTCCAAAAGAAGACAAGATAGATTTGCAGTTGCTGATTCCAGAAATAATTGCTAAAAACAGAACAGCAATGAACCTTTCTGTAGTGGGGAAGGCTTTGATCTGATGACCTATTCATTTGTTCAGGTGCTGTAATAGGCAATTTCAAGGCAGCTGAGCTTCCGTCCTAGTCTGCTACTGTATCCTTACATTGGGTAATCCTGTAAATAGAAATCACTTTTAAATAAAGGCCTATCCTCGTTTTAAAAAGACTATACAGGTGGTCATGAGTTCTCTATATAGAATTCATGATCACCTGAATCCATAATGATAAGATTTCAGAATGCAGAAGTGTTTCCTTCCCTCCATTTAGAGTGGGTAGCTTCTCTATCTTTCTTTAGGATAATTCTGTTTCCTGTGCTACTAAAATACAGCATTTACTGATGGTGATTTTCCTTGACAATTCACCTTGCAAACAAACCAGGTAAAGGGGGACATCATATTAGTGCCAGCATCAAAAGTGCTCTGGTGTAATCAATACTTACCAGTTTTCAGATTAGATTGTATAGGATGTGGCAAGTGGCATTTCCATGTGATAGCCACCCTACTCCAGTCTTTGGGAAACTGAGAATCTATTTAGTCTCCAATATGCCTAATGAAACTGAACACTATCACAAGAAGGGTTTTAAAAGGTTTAATTAATAACTTCCATATATAACAAGTTACCTCTAGGGACAAATCAACTTATGGACTTTCCAACCACTAACTGGATGTTATTTTGTTCTTCAAGGGAAACACATATTCAATGTTATTTATGACATCGACTACATGACTAACATGTTTGTTGAAACATAGGTTTTTGTGGACTTAAGCCATTTTATCACAAATGTATCACATACTGTACTGTTAACTCTGGGAGACAGTGAGACAGTATGGACTAGTGTGCTATAGTCCATAGGATCATGAAGAGTTGAACATGACTAAGCAATTGAACAATAACTGTATTGTTAGGCTCTTTTATGCAACTGACCCCCCAAATTTTGCCATTGTATCTGTTTATCTTTCATGTATCTGAAGACTTTTTTTCTAATCTTAGAAATATATATGAGAATACTGTATATCTTTGAGATTCAAAGCATGTGTATTAGATAGGTGCCATATGCTTTTTCATCAAGAGGTGGGAATTTTTTTTAAAAAAATGTTTAAACTATCTTCTATAAATAGCATGCCAATAGTGACATTCATTTATTATTTTCAATCTAAATTCCGCCTGCTCCCGCCATGTCTCGGTCCTTTTAGCCTCTTTAATTATAATGACAAATAGTAAATACACACAGTGATAATGTGGTGAAGACAAGTGCTGTGAACAATAAGTTGTACTCCATCAAGATCACCAGAGGGTTTCAATCAGTGCTGAATTCACCTAATAATGTAAGTTGCTGCACTGCAGTCAGACTGATTAACAGATAGGTGATATGCAGTTCAAGGTGTGTGTGCCTAAGGCCGTTCCTTGTTAGGAAAGGGAAAGAAAGCCAGCTAATGACAATCTCAGCAGGGTATAATCTTAGGGAAGAGACTAAACTTTGAATTTCATATCCAACTCTGCAAGTCTGCTATCCTGCCAGTCCCATTAATTCCAGTAAATTCCAATTCCAGAAAGTAACAGGAGCAAATTTACCATAGGTTTTCATATCTTATTATCGGAGTATTTATATTCCTTTTAGAAATTCCTTCCAGAGTTTCTTTTTAGGAAATGTTCTATTTTTTATCTAAAAGGAAGGCTCAGGAATTTCAATGGCTCTGACAATGATGTCAGTAAGCATCAGTTCTGGGTAGGGTTACTCTTGTGGATAATGTTAAAAGGAAAGGGGGTGAAGCTGAAAGCAATCTATAATGAAAGTGAGACTGTGTAGATGTAAAAAAAAAAAGCCAATTCAGCTAAGAGAAAGAGAAAGAATGTGAGAAGTTTTATACCCAAATATATTTTATTCTCTATACTGTTTCCATCTTCCTTTAAAATATTAACAGAATCCACAATTGTCTGAGAATCAGTGTTTCCAAGTTAATCAATTAGCAAACTTGCTCAACACCCAAAATAAGTTATCCAGACCTAATCCACATATCAAAAGCATAAGGTCTGCAAACACAGAGTTAATTAAATTGTGTCTCCCAGAGGAACTGCATGTTCACAAGAATAAACATACCTGCATACACATACGCAAACATGCCCCTCCAGTGTCACTCTAGAATCAGCATGTGACACTCTGAACAAGCTTCCCTTATAAAAAAAAAACCTGCTACTGTACCCATTTCTCTGCAGCCTTCCCCTAAAAGCAAATTTAGGAATAAATATTTCTTCTTTCCTCATAACTGCCTGGATCTCATTTTTATTTATTCTTATGCAACCCTAGCTCGAGTTGGAACCCCAAATTATTCTTCTGACCAGAGAAAGAATAAAACAGAGAAGAATAAAATCATTTTGTATTGTTTCCAATACAACTACTTGCACTTTGATGCAGTATTTAATTGAATGAGACTCTCAGGTCAGAAAGCAATCCTCTAGTTATGGAGGAACTTCATCAATTTTTCATGAGTAGAACTGGAGCTGTTTTGGCCAATTCAAAGCCACAAAGAGGTCTGGTTGCTGATGGAACCAGTACTGAAATAGGTTCCCTGCCCCCAAAGGATATATCCAACTGGAACATAGAATATGAGAAGGACAGTTTAAATTTTAGGGGATCTATTTTGTGGAATGGAACAGATACTTTAAAAGGACTTTGTTAAGTATGTGCTGAGCTATAGCTCAACGAATAGCAAGATCATTCTTGTTTCTGTCCTGCATATCAGCATTCTTGGTTCATGTCCTGCATATTGACTTCTACAAGTTAATGCTTCTGTACAGATACAATGATGGATAATGATGAAGAATTTTAGGGAAAATACAAAAAAAGCTAAATTTAACATCTAGAAAAGAAAATAGTACTATTGGAATAAAAACACTGAAAAATTGAATTAGAGACAGATTTTGTCTGCATATATTTGCAATAATTGCTTTAAGCAAGATAAATACAAATCTTATACCTAAACATCATTGGATGAATGATAAGAGAATCAGACTGATTACATAACAAGAAACAGATGGAGAGGTGAAATCCATTCAACCAGGGACTTTCAGATTCAGACCAGGTATTGTAAACAAAACAAAACAAAAGGTTACATGTAGACAATTAATTAAACTAAGTATCTTATTGAAAAAAGATGATATACATTTAAAATATAAGATCAATGTAAAGAACAAACTCAGTACATTTAATCTATGTAAAAGAGTAACTGAGGAGCTAAAGGAAAAGATAAGAGACATTCTGAGAACCAACATATCCTAAATTTTCAAAGAGAAAAAATTCTAAATATCATTTAAGACTGCTCTCCTGATTGCCAGATAAAGATGGAGGATTAAAGTCTCAGGCAACAAGTAGACCTTATAATGATAGAATACAGATTTTCAACATCAAAGAAAAAGAACCATCAAAAATTGGCAACAATGGAAGAAGTAGAAAGAGAAATAAAATAAGACTATTCTGGAATCTTAAGACTATTCTGGAATCCTTTACAATGAGAATTACACTACAACAGAAATATTTTATGGGGAACATATTCAGCTCCTTTAGAAAGGGAGGTATGATTTGCAATAGACTAGCAAGCCAATAAAAAAGCTCCAGAATAAATAAAATACTTAATTATTTAAAGCTGCAGGAAAAGATGAAGTTAATGTGCTAACAACAAATATAGAACAAGACTGTATGCTCTAGAGATTGAAAAAGATCAGAGACTGTACATCACATAAAGGGTGATGTAAAACAATAGGCAAAAAAATTGTACCATGCACTAATTTCTTATGCAAACAAAGTTTTGTTTACAGTTTTATAAAGAATAGAGGTACATAGGGAGAGAGAAAATACCAAATGAACAGGAATGTTAAAAAAACAAAAACAGAGTGATCCATAAGAAATGTAGTAAGGCAAGGAAGCATAGTATCCCTGTATCTGTTTAACTTATATATCAAATATATTGTATGAATGTCAGTTTTGGAGAAGATTACAGGACAGGTAGACCAAAACACTACTAAATGAAATAAGATAGTCCTTGACTTATGACCACAACTGAGTCATTTTTCATCACTAAGCAAAACAGTTGTTAAGTGAGTTTTTTCCCATTGTATGACCTTTCTTGCCACTGTTGTTAAGTGAATCACTGCAGTTGTTAAATTAGTAACATGGTTGTTAAGAGAATCTGGCTTTCCCATTGAATATACATGCCAGAAGGTCAAAAAGGTGATCATATGACCCTGGAACATTGCAACCATCATAAACACATGGCAATTGCATGGCAACTCCAAATTTTGATCACATGACCATAGGGATGTTGCAATGGTCATAAGTATGAAAAATGGTCGTGTCACTTTTTTCAGTGTTGTATCTTTGAACTAAACAAATGGTTGCAAGTCAAAGACTATCTGTATGCTAATGATGTTACATTGTTAGCCAAATGTTAGGACCTAGAACAGCTAATAATTATGAAAATAAAAAATGAGAACTGAAAAACTTCAGTTAATATTTTATAGGGAAGGAGAGAGAGAAAGAGTGCCATCATTAACCACCAAGCTTGGAGAACTTACTGTTCATGCAGAAAAAATAAGATAGATAGTTTTGTTTTCTTGGTCTCAGCAATAGGATAAAAACTGCAGTATAATGGAAAGGGAATAGAGTATTAATTTTAAGGAAGAAGGCAACACTAAACTTAGATGAGATCATGAGGGATAATATGTCTTTATGACAACAAAGATCAGGGTAGTAAAAATGCTATTTTTTCCAGTAATCATGTACAGCTATGAAACAGATTCATATTAACTAAGAAGGCAAAGAAGATTAACACCTTTGAATTATAGATTTGGAGACAGTTAATAGGAAGAAATAAGGATTAAGCATAGGAAGTCCTTCTGCAAGAACAATTAATCAATCCATCCAGATCAAATGAAATGGCAATGATCAACAAATAAAAACATATTTCAACATCTATAAAAGATGGACTAGGAAAAAAAGGAGGTGGCAAGATAAAGCAGAAGCACAAGTTACTAGATAAAGTGAAAGAATGTGATCAAATAGATCATTGGAATATCTTTTGAAGAACTATGGATCATCTCAAAGATAGGCCAAGATGGGTGTTAGTTGTTCATATAGTCAGCAAGGTTTGGGTATGATTCAATTACGTATAAGCAATTAATTAATATTGTGTTCTTAATATTTCAATAGCTATATAGCCAACTTGGTCTAGTGGCTAAGGCAACAGGCTAGAAATCAGGATGTTGTGAATTCTAATCCTGCATGAAAGCCAGCTGGGTGGCTTTGGACCTGTTGTGGCTGATCAACTGCTAGCAGAGCTGGCGGCAGACTCGAACGATGAGGAGGTTGAAGAGGAACTTGGGCCAGTCCTGGAGTCTGGGGAAGGCTCTGATGGATGCTCTGAGTCAGAAGCAGAGATAGAGCCATGGCTGTCCAACATTTCCCAGCTGCCTTTGGAGTCAGAGATAAGTGGGAAAGAACAGCTGACACCTGTTACAGATGTGCGTATGCACAGAGCTGTCAGGAGAACAACTGAGGAACAGGGGCCTATTTGGGAAGAAAGGCACATGTGGATGCTGAATGGCCCCTCCCTGGCTGGGGAATAAATAGAAGCAAAAGGGGAGTGGTAGTTGCAGAAGACAACAGTTCGTATTTCTTTTGGAAGATTTGCTTATTGTGGTTCGTGCCTCAGAGACTTCTTGCCAGGAATTAATTTACAGCTTTGCAACTGGAAGCTCTCGGCCTGGCAATTATCCAAGGACTGATAAGGTCTGTTATTGCAATTAACCCTTGGAAGGATTATTGCCTGGACTTTTCTGTGTGTGAATGCCATGAATCCACAGTAGCTAAATAAAGAGGGGTTTTTCGGGACAAGGAGTCTGGTTCTTGGTTCTGCTAAGGCTGGGTCAGAACAGGACCAGATACTCTCTCTAAGCCTTATTCACCTCACAGGATTGTTGTGGTGGTAGGGGAAATGTGTGTGGGGAGAAGGAATATTAGAACTATTTGCCACTTTGAGTTATCTGCAAAAGTAATATGTGGGATAAAAAAATCTTAATTAAATAAATATTGTTCTAAGTTTCGGAACTTGTCCAAACTGATTTGTCATCAGCAAACAGTTCCTCAAGCAGATGTAGGTTTTTAGCACCAGGCCAGCCTCACTGATGATAATGCAGTAATAAGACACAGGTGTCAGCTACTCTTCCTGCTCAAAATCACACAGGACAAAAGACTTGTAATATTTGAACAGTGGCCTTGATTGTTACCTAAGAAACTTTTATCCAGGTTTGACAATCTTTCAAGGATCATGAGACATAGCAGTAAAAAATTGTTGCATGCTATAGAGATTAGTGGAAGAAAAGGACGCCTGAACTATTTCACCTGTTTTGGAAATCTAAGGTATCTCCAAATATAATCTTTGCTACCAAAAATGCTTAACCAGCCATCCTTTAATGAATAGAGAAAAATTGAGTGAATGCATATAAAAAAATGATGTCCAAAATCCCCAACACGTTTTTATATTTGCCCTAAATTTCCAATGAAATAGTAAACATTTTAGCACATTACTAACTTAAAAACATAGACTAATGAAAAATCTGGTAAGTATTCCATACTATAGAGTTGACAATAACCATTAATAATTACTTTTTCTGCTTCAAGTCAACACAACAAAAAGCCTTAGGGGAAGACTAGAGCTACCAGAGTTAGCCTGCTAAAATCCAAATGATTCCTATATATTGTTGTGGCCTTGCAGCATGTGTCTGGATTTCAT
Organism: Ahaetulla prasina; assembly: GCF_028640845.1. Classification (NCBI taxonomy): domain Eukaryota; kingdom Metazoa; phylum Chordata; class Lepidosauria; order Squamata; family Colubridae; genus Ahaetulla; species Ahaetulla prasina. The sequence continues at coordinate 45,400,491 of NC_080541.1, read as the reverse complement.
GCAGACAAGACCTCATGGCTAGAGGGCATGATCCTAAGAAATGATTAAATATGTAGGAAATATTTAATCTAATTTTCAGCATATTTAATTTCATCCGAGCTACTCCTCTTCTTTGTCCTAATTCTGTTTTAGAATAGTCACAGGCCAAAATGGACCTGTAAGCCCTCATTAAGGCTAGGATTGCAAACTTATGCTCTGTTTCAAAGTCTAGCATACTTAACACTTTGTCATTGGTAGAATAATGTGGTTGTGTTCCTATGCAATGAATAGCAACCTATATAACATTTTATATAACCAGTACTGTTCTTTTAGGGGGACGCGGAGGCTCAGTGGCTAAGATGCTGAGCTTGTCAATCGAAAGGTCGGCAATTCAGCGGTTTGCATCCCTAGTGCCGCATAATGGGGTGCGCTCCCATTACTTGTCCCAGCTTTTGCCAATCTAGCAGTTCGAAAGCACATAAAAAATGCAAGTAGAAAAATACTTGGTGAGAAGGTAACAGCGTTCCGTGCACCTTTGGCGTTTTAGTCATGCAGGCCACATGACCACGGGGATGTCTTTAGACAGTGCTGGCTCTTCGGCTTTGAAACGGAGATGAGCACCTCCCCCTAGAGTCGGGAATGACTAGCACATATGTGTGAGGGGAACCTTTACCTTTACCTTATTATTCCTTTACCCATATTGGTTCCAGATATTCATAATCTAAAACAGTATTTCACAGCCTTAGCACTCTAAAGTGTATATTTCAACACCTGATGTTTTTAGCCAGCATGCTGGTGGGAAATTCTGGGAGTTGAAATCCAAGTATCTTCAAGCTGACATGATTGAGAAGCACTGGTATATAATGACCGTAGCAATTTAGCCACCAAATAGTGATATTAGTACTTATAAATGTTTTAAAAAAAAACATGTTAAGAGATTTACCTGCATTTGACTGGGAGCCTAAATTACACTTTTCTTACGGTCTACTCAAACTGTGTTTTGGCAACTTTGCTAGACCTGAAAACAGAAGCTAGCCCAAGTACGTATTTCCAGACATTAGTAAATTAGTATTCACTAAAGTTTCAAGGGAGTCTTGAGTCTCTAATCTTGATGAGATATCGTAGAGTCCCTCATTTGAAGATTATGGTATTTAATGGTAAAGCCATCATTTCCCTTATCACTCTTTTACACCTTGATTTATCTCAAAACTACCTTATTATTCACAGTGGCTTTTAAAATCCATTGTACTGATATAAGAGTAATCAATCGGTAATTAAAAGAAGGCACACTGAGTTTTTAGCCATGCTGTGTCTATACAGTATCTCAACTAACCCACTTTATGATCCAGGCAACAAATATTTATAGTAAAATGAAGTAGGAATACAGTGAGATTTTCCAGCCTGGATATGAAGATTATAACATATTTAAATGCTTGGTTTGCTAACATCCTGTAGATACAATTAAAAACCTCTCCCACATACAACTAATGCAAACAACTATAGAAATGAAATTCAGATTATTCTGGAGAAATGATGTACCTGGTTAGATATCTTTAACAAGCCTGTAAAAGTGTATTTGGTTTCTGAAGCTTCCGGAAGATAGTGATTTCATTACGAAGGCTTCATAAATAATTCATAATAGTTAAAATAAGTTTGAATCTGAAGAGTTGGTATCATAAAATTGGTAGAAACCTGTAAGGCAGCAGAATGCCAATGCCAATAACTGTTCTAGAATCAACAGTGCTGTCATGAATCTTTTGTAAAGGACATAAGTACTTAAATAGACTCCATCTATTTGGCTAGAATGAATAGGTTCTCTGATCTCAAAAGTTAAGGCATATGAGGTATTCATCTTTAAGGCATCACCCAGCATCATTTAGATAATAGAAAGCCTGATGTCAGCATTATTATGTTAGTATCATGATGAGTGGATGACTCAAGAAGGCATTATAAATAATTAATTAGGAAATCATAGATAGTCTCTTCCCTATGCCTCATTAGATGCTCTTAACTAGGTATCATCTTTGCTAGACAGGCCACTAATCCTAGTAGGGAAGTTAGCTTTAGTTTCATTCTAGGGAAATCTGTGACCAACATCGAGTGAGATAAGTGAGGCATGGGAGGGCCGAGGACCAGAGGAATGAATACCTCCATATGACAGTCAGCAAACTATGGTGTTATTTTGACAGTGAATTGTAACATTGAAAAGAGCTTCAATTTCACTCGTGATGAGTAAAAGCTCTTCAGTTAAAGGATCTAGTCCCATATAATAGTCATTGACCCCAGTGGTGGGATTCAAAATTTTTTACTACCAGTTCTGTGGGCGTGGCTTGGTGAGCATGGCATGGCTTGGTGGGAGTGGCTTGGTGGGCATGGTAAGGGAAGGATACTGTAAAATCTCCATTCCCACCCCACTCCTGGGGAAGGATACTGCAAAATCCCCATTTCCTCCCAATCAGCTGGGACTCAGGAAGCAGAGAATAGATAGCCAGTCATAGGTGGTATTTACCAGTTCTCTGAACTAGTCAAAATTTGCGCTACCAGTTCTCCAGAACTGGTCAAAACCTGCTGAATACCACCTCTGATTGACCTAGATTATAAGGAGGTTTTCTGAGCTGGAATTGTAAATATATAGGATGTGAATATTGGAGTTATACACCGACACATTTCTCAGGCAAGATAGGTACACACCAAGATGGCTGACTTCACAGGATACTAGAGACATCACACAGGCTAGTTCTGAAAACACTTCCCTCTTTTTTGCAAACAGGAGCCACACATTCTAGTTTTAAAAGTATCAACTGATGAAGGTCACAAGTATGACAGAGGACACAATGCCATCATTCGGGTGGGCAGCCTGTTTTTGTGTATGCTTTGGGAGCAGAGAAGTTAAAATGTGTCTTTCTGTTCCCTCAAAAATGTGAAAAAATACACTGCCATGAATGGATGATTTCACTACCAAACTGCAGTGCTGAAATCTGGGCCTGCTATAGGAATCACAGAAATTAGGGCATGGGGTATAACTCATTGGTTCTGCCCTTCCCCTTTAACACTCTTTTTCCTCATATACAGATATAGGAGATATCGATTGATTAATCTTGTGTGTTCAATCAGTTCTGATAGGAGTTTGCTACATTGAGCCAGAACACAGAACTTTCCAGCTAGATGGCATCTAGCCTGTTAAAGACTACTTTAACAGTTTAACAGTTTAACCTGTTAAAGACTACTTCAGCTTCAATTGCAATAATACTAGAGCAACCAATAGATTTAAACTTAATGTCAACTGCTTTAATCTAGATTGCAGAAAATATGACTTCTGTAACAGAATCATCAGTGCTTGGAATACTTTATCTGACTCTGTGGTCTCTTCCCATAATCCTAAAAGCTTTAACCAAAAACTCTCTACTATTGACCTCACCCCATTCCTAAGAGGACCATAAGGGGCGTGCATAAGCACACAAACATGCCTACCGTTCCTGTCCTATTGTTTTTTCTTTTCTTCTTCCTATATACATATATGCTTATACCTCCTTATATTTACTCATATATGTGTTTATATATTATATAATCTTTTTGTATGATACCTACATATATTGTTATGACAAAATAAATAAAATAAATAAAAAATAAATCTAACTTAATGAGATGTAGCTTCAAGGGTTTCAGAAAGAAGCATTTATTAACCAGAAATGTTGAGGGCAATGGTGAAAATCAATTTTATTTTACTACCGGTTCTGTGGGCGTGGCATGACTTGGTGGGCAAGGCTTGGTGGCCATGGCAGGGGAAGGATATTGCGAAATCCCCGTTTCCTCCCCACTGCTGGGGGAAGTATATTGCAAAATCTCCATTTACACCCCACTCTGGGACCAGCCAGAGGTCGTATTTGCCGGTTCTCTGAACTACTCAAACTTTCTGCTATCGGTTCTCCGAACTATTCAAAATTTCTGCTACCGGTTCTCCAGAACCTGTCAGAACCTGCTGGATTTCACCCCGGTTGAGGGGTTCAGTATGGGGTGTTTCTAAAATCTATGGCACAGTGCAAAGGTCTAAAATGATGTAACATTTTTTTAAAAAGACATATTATTAAAGTCAGTCTGACAGCTTAATGCAATTTCTATATAAAAGAGCTATAATTGTGCTCTTTGAACGAACTCCACCCTTTTCTAAAGCTTTTTATTAAACATATTTTCTAAGACATTTTAAGCTAAAAAAAATGATGTACAGCTGAAACCGCGTGTGTATATGTAGTGAAACCAACGATAGCTTTGGCCATTTCAGGAGCAGATTAAATTCATATTGTTACAGCAAGATCCAGTTCCAACAGAGTCTAATCACAGCAGGGTGCTGATTTGCAGCTCTAATTTCATTTTGATAAGCAATTAGTTCTGCAGAGAGAGAAAGGGACACAGTGTCAGTCCTTAGGGCAGGAAGAGGTCATACTGGCAAGATACCAAGTATTAAATAACTCTATTCTACTCCATAGGGTATTTTGAATATTCCAACTTAAATGCCTTGAAATTAGAACAAAACAAGCCATTTTTGAATTATGCTGCGTATTTTTTTTATCCCTGTCCCCCAGCCTCACAAGTGAAATGGTTAGAAATTCATAGCACACTTTCTTGACTAGGTTAGCAAAATTTGCTAACAAGTACAGCCCTCTCCTTCCCTAAAGGTAAAAATCAGCCCATCAGTTTCTTTCTGAGTTACTGCTTGGCCACCTACTGGAAATCTGTTTGGTGGTTAATTTGTTGTCATTGTGCTCCAACAAAAAGCATCTTTTTATTGGCAGGTGCAGGCAAAGTTTGTGAAAACTAGAAATGTGCGCAAAAAGACTCCATAAAAAAGAAAGATGGCATTGCTGAGATGGCTGTTCTCTGTGATTTTCTGTAATAGACTTCAGTTTGCCATGAAATTAAATTTATAGTATACCTGCTAGACATGAAGGGGCTGATTTATCCTCTGTATAATTCCATTGAACTCACTGGACTTATACCAGAATTTGGAACAGAGACTCCAGCTAAGCTTTACTATTCCTTGATTTGACATTAAAGGCACCAATTTCATGGGAGGCGTATCAAGGAAACAAAAAGAATATGTGGATGATTTACAGAATGCCTTTTTATGAAAAAGGAAAATGATGAATATATAATCCATCTAAATGAAAACACACACACAACCTCAATACAATATTTTCACTTTGAACTGAAAGACACATAACATCAAATACCCATACAGTCTCTGTGGGTATGATACAGTTCATTAATCTGAATAGAGCTCTCATTTTTTTAAAAGTAATATGTTTTTCAAGAAACTTTGAGAAAGTACAGTTTTGTAGTCTTATTACTGCATTGGGCTTTTAAGCACAAATGGTAACCTCAACATTAGAAATAGATACATTATAGCCCAATTCTGAGTCACTAAGCAAACACGGTAATATAGGCAAAACGTTTAAGACTGATAAAACAGATAGGATGCTAGAATGGATCTGAAGGAGGATTTTGGCTGAAGGAGCTTTATGCTTGTGGCATTGCTGAAAACCTAACAATGTAATAATCTAGCAAAATTACCTTTGGGACCATCCTGATTAGTTTGGCAAGATTAGAGGATGTGCTGGCAAAGATGAGATAACAAACATACCTGTAGGTTAACTAAATGCTTGTTGTCCTCAGTATGTATGTATGCACGTATGTACGTATGTACATATGTATGTATGTATGTATGTATGTATGTATGTATGTATATATGTATATATGTATATATATATATATATATCAGTCGTGGGTTTCAAATTTTTTTACTACCAGTTCTGGGGGTGTGGCTTGGTGGGCATGGCTTGGTGAAGTGGCTTGGTGGGCGTGGCAGGGAAGGATACTGTAAAATCTCCATTCCCATCCCACTCCAGGGGAAGTTTACTACAAAATCCCCATTTCCTCCTGATTAGCTGGGACTCGAAAGGCAGAGAATAGATGGGGGCAGGGCCAGTCAGAAATGGTATTTACCAATTCCCCGAACTACTAAAAATTTCCACTACTGGTCAGAACCTGCTGAAACCCACTTCTAGTATATATGTATGTATGTGTATGTCTTTGATTCAGTTTTGACTCTTGGTCACTATCTGGACAAATATTGAACCCTATAGTTGTAAAAAATCTTTGCTTCTCATTAGATCACATTTGTCACAATTCTTTATTGGAAAGCCCAATAGTTAAATTAGGCTCAACTTGTTGATCTTTTTAGTTGATTTTATTGGCAAAGATATGTCCTTTGAATTAATAAATATCTTTTCCCTGAAAAATAAAATTAGGAAAGTATTTCTAAAAGAAAACAAAGAACATCCCTCAACCCCTTTCAATTTTGTTGGAATTCTGATTCACTAAAGTTGTTTTCTTGCTCTCTGTTTTTCACTGTGTAATCACTACCTACATTTCCCCTTTGCTATGTAATTTTTTTACATTTCAGTATTAAATATAAACAAGCTATGCAACACATAAACAATGGATGTATGCATATATTCAGATATAGATCCTCCTTTGATTGAAAGCTTGCTGTTTAACTGGCAAAACAACAATAAATAAAAGTCACAGATATACAATAAATCATTACTCCCTTTATCAATTTCTCCTACGTCATGTAATTCCCAAATTGGTGTTGACTGAAAGTATAACATTCTGGCCATATTACCTCAACTAGTTTAACCTAGTCAAGCCGTTTAAATATCAAATCTCCTCAAAAGTGGTTCTACCAGAATACAGTAGTGGCCAAAATTGTGGGAACCTTTTGGGAAAACTGTATTTTCTAAAACTAGCTAATAACACCACTTTTTTTGGAGTAGTACCATAAAATTATATATTAATGGAAAGATAATTTAATCAAGAATGTAATGCAATAACTTTTATGAAGGATTTGCTATTTGAATAGCAGTTACAGTATAAAGAAAAGTGAAACATGTAGAAAAAAATGAGATATACAAAAATTATCACATCAGTTAATACTTAGTTGGGTAACCTTTAGCATGAATTATGGCCTTATAATGTCTTTCCATGGAGTGAACCAAGTCTTTATTTCTGCAGCTGTTATAATGTGAAATCAAGATTGCTTCTATTAACTGGGTTTTATTGCTGGGTCGCTTCTGACTAACAAGTTTCTTTAGTCGGCTCCATAGATTTTCAATTGGGGTAAAGTCTGGGCTATTCCCAGGCCATTCCAGCAGTGGAATATGATTATCCTGAAACTCCAAAAAAAGTGGTATTATTAGCCATCAAATCTCAAAAATATACTTTTCCCAAAAGGTTTCCACAATTTTGGCCACTACTGTATACTCACACTATGTGAAAAATTGGGAATATTTTTCCAGGATGTCTATAGTATCCCATGAGTCCTTGTACCAGAAGAGTACTGGGAAAAATTCATGAAAACTTTAGGTCCTACCCCGTTGGCCAAGGAGACAGCAGTAAACATGATCTGACCACTGGAGACAATCATTGTTTGGAAGCTGTGCTCTGTGCTGTTAGACCTAGAGAGAGAATTCTGTCATAGAGAAGCCTTTTTTAAAAAACCTACAATTTCCAAAAAATTTTCCAGGAAAACTAAACAAAATAGAGCAATTAATTGGGTTTGTATGTTTCTGCAATATAGATTTGTTCAGGGCTAAATCAAAACACCTAGAAAATTCATGAATGCCATAACTGACTTTCTTCCCTATGTTCCTACAATATACTACTTTCACAATGATCTGATGAACCACCAGATTTGAAATCCTGGGATTAGAAAATTTAGAAAATTTAGACTCTGGAGCTTGGATGGGGGTTTTAGAGGGTCGTGACTGCCATTCCAGGCTTGCTTTAAGATCTGGCAAGGGCCCTGGGACAGCGTGTGTTTGCTGTCCGGGACTGGCCCTATTTCGGCCAATTTATGTTAAGATCTGCCGTCTCCTGGCCCTTCCCCCCTCCCCCTGCTCTCCCTGCTGATGGGGAGTGGGGTTTATTGGAGGGGAATAGACTGGCAGCTGCGTCATCTTAAACATCTTCTATTTTAACATCGTTTTGAGGATTTCATGAGAGAGCACCCATCTTGTCTTCACCATCTCGCTTTATCATCTTTATCATCTCTATCATCTTTATCATCTGTGGGCTTTTGTTATCGGCCCCTAAAATTATGACTGCCATACCATCACCAGTGGTCTGGGATGAACTCTTTTTATGCCAGTTTGGCCCAATATGAGATACTCTTCGTTGGAACTCCATCATCTGCGAGGTTCCCCCGCCTCGCAGGAATGGCCCCCTATGTTATTGGGGGGCTATCTCAAGGATGGGTTTTGGGACCCAGAGAGATGGCATGCGGCAAGAAGGAACCTTTGGGGTTTTTTAGATAGATTTTTAAGGGGAGGGAGGGTGAAGTCGGGTAATGGGGGATACTCGTCGGGGAGGGGTTTTTTAAAGTGGGGGAGGGAAGAGTCGGGTAAGGGGAGAAACCCGTCTGGGAGGGTATGTCCAGTCCCTGCGCCTGCTCACAGCATTATTCTACCTAGTCCGAAGAGGGGGGGAGGGGGTGTCCATAGTGTAGAGTATCGTTCCATCTGTATGGTAAGTGGGAGGGGCAGATATGGCGGAGGCGAGGGGCCGTATCGTTCTTTGGGAGCACGTGTTCACTGTTTAAAAGCGATCACGTGCTCCGGCCCCTCAGTCCTTACTCGTTCCCCGGCCTTTCCCCGCCTGAAGGACCCGCCTGAAGGACCCGCCTGAAGGACCCCGAGAGGTTCCTGACGGAGCTTGGGCCGTTCCCTGAGGATCTTGCCCATGGCATGGCATGGCTGAAGAACTAGTAGCGGCCTGGGAACAGGCCGCGGCTGGGGGTTTGGACCGTGTTGTGCCTTTGCGGCCTCTGACCCGGCGCAGATCTCAATTGGCTCCTCGGTTTTCTGAGGAGCTGAGAGAGATGAAACACCGGAGAAGACGCCTAGAGAGTACCTGGAGGTCTAGCCATTCTGAGGCTGATCGGACACTAGTTAGGTCTTTTTCTAAGACCTACCTAGTGGCACTGAGGGAGGCGAAACGTTCTTACGTTTCCACCCTCATTGCGTCGGCAGATAACCTCCCGGCCGCCCTGTTTCGGGTGACCCGCTCTCTCCTTCATCAGGAGGGGCGGGATGACCCCTTGCAGGGACGTGCTGAGGAGTTTAACGGTTATCTATACGATAAAATCGTTCAGCTTCGGGATAGTTTAGACCAAAATTGTGATGATCCAAATGAGATGACGGAGACGCGTCTTGTTGAGGTTATTTGGGATGAGTTTGATGCTGTGGCTCTCGAGGAAGTGGACAGGTTACTGGGGAAGCTACATGCGACCACATGTTTACTGGACCCGTGTCCCTCCTGGTTGGTGCTGGCCACACGGGAGGTGACACGAGGCTGGCTCCAGGGAATTATAAATGCTTCATTGTTGGAAGGGGTTTTCCCCGCTGCCTTGAAAGAGGCGGTAGTGAGACCCCTCCTCAAGAAGCCTTCCCTGGACCCGACTATTTTAGGAAATTATTTTAGTCTCCAACCTTCGCTTTGTGGCAAAGGTTGTAGAGAGTGTGGTGGCATGGCAGCTCCCCCGGTACCTGGATGAAGCTGTCTATCTAGACCCGTTCCAGTCCGGCTTCCGGTCCGGACATAGTACGGAGACAGCTTTGGTCGCGTTGGTGGATGACCTCTGGAGGGCCAGGGATAGGGGTTGTTCCTCTACCCTGGTCCTGTTCTCTCGGCGGCTTTTGATACCATCGACCATGGTATCTTGCTGCACCGGTGTGAGAGTTGGGAGTGGGAGGCACCGTTTATCGGTGGTTCTCCTCCTATCTCTCTGACCGGATTCAGACAGTGTTGACAGGGGGGCAGAGATCGACCGCGAGGCGCCTTACTTGTGGGGTACCTCAGGGGTCGATTCTCTCGCCTCTCCTGTTCAACATCTATATGAAGCCACTGGGCGAGGTCATCAGTGGCTTCGGGGTGAGTTACCATCTGTACGCTGATGACACGCAGCTGTACTTTTCCACCCCGGGCCACCCCAATGAAGCTGTCGAAGTGCTGTCCCGGTGCCTGGAAGCTGTACAGGTCTGGATGGGGAGAAACAGGCTCAAGCTCAATCCCTCCAAGACGGAGTGGCTGTGGATGCCGGCACCCCAGTACAGTCAGCTGCAACTGCAGCTGACTGTTGGGGGCGAGTCATTGGCCCCAAAGGAGGTGGTTCGCAACTTGGGCGTCCTCCTGGATGGACGGCTGTCGTTTGAAGACCATTTGGCGGCTGTCTCCAGGAGAGCTTTTTACCAGGTGCACCTGGTCCTCCAGTTGCGCCCCTTCCTTGACCGGGATGCCTTATGCACGGTCACTCACACTCTTGTCACTTCTTGTTTGGATTATTGCAATGCTCTCTACATGGGGCTTCCCCTGAAGTGCACCCGGAGACTTCAGTTAGTTCAGAATGCAGCTGCATGGGTGATTGAGGGAGCCTCACGCTGCTCCCATGTAACACCGCTCCTGCGCAGTCTGCACTGGCTTCCTGTGGTCTTTCGGGTGCGCTTTAAGGTTTTGGTTACCACCTTAAAAGCGCTCCATGGCTTAGGGCCTGGGTACTTACGGGACCGCCTGCTGTTACCTTATGCCTCCCACCGACCCGTACGCTCACACAGAGAGGGTCTTCTCAGGGTGCCATCCGCCAAGCAATGTCGGCTGGCAGCCCCCAGGGGAAGGGCCTTCTCTGTAGGAGCTCCTACCCTTTGGAACGAACTTCCCCCTGGTTTGCGCCAATTACCTGACCTTCGGACCTTTCGCCGTGAGCTGAAAACGCATTTGTTTATTCAAGCGGGACTGGCTTAAATTTTTAATTCTAAATAATTTTAATTGGGGTTATTATTTATAAATTTTAAGGGTTTTAAATTTGTTTGTTTTAAATTTCGGCCATTTATGGATTATGCTTGTTTTAAGTTTTTGTTTTAATTGTACATTGTGTTGTTTTTTATAATTTGGCTGTACACCGTCCTGAGTCCTTCGGGAGAAGGGCGGTATAAAAATCTAAATAAATAAATAAATAAATAAATAAATAAATAAATAAATAAATAAATAAATAAATAAATAGAATCCGCCGAATCCGACAAGACCTGTGTTTAATACACAAAATCATCTATTGCAATGTCCTTCCTGTTAAAGACTACTTCAGCTTCCATCGCAATAATACAAGAGCAAACAATAGATTCAAGCTTAATGTTAACCGCTCCAATCTTGTTTGCAGAAATTATGACTTCTGCAACAGAGTTGTTAATGCTTGGAACTCACTACCTGACTCTGTGGTCTCTTCTCAAAATCCCAAAATCTTCAACCAAAAACTGTCTACTATTGACCTCACCCCATTCCTAAGAGGACTATAAGGGGCATGCATAAGAGCACAAAAGTGCCCACCATTCCTGTCCTATTGTTCCCTTTCATTATAGCAAATTAATACTTTTGCTTATATATATACATATTTTAGCCTATATTTTATATTTTATACATATTTTAGCCTATATATATGTTTATATGATACGTTGTTGTTTTTATGTCAATGTTTGCATATACTGTTGTGACAAAATAAATAAATAAATAAATAAAGTTATGGAGGTCAGCAGCTTAAGAAGACAATTTCACAGTAACTTATATTTCCTTTTCAAAGAGGAAAACAAATAGCTTTTGTTCCATATCATGGTGATATGAACTGTAGAACTATACATTTAGAAGGAGACAGATTGGGGAAAGCATGTTGATGAGAGTGTATATTTGAATGTACACTACTGAAAACTGTTAAATGAACTCAGGGCATTGGGGAGCGATGCCATATGAGCAGACTGCACACTGATGTCACCACGTTAGATTTATGCCTACAATGCCTGTTCCTACAACTTGTGCAGAGAGAGAAAGAGAAGCTGCTGATGGAAACTGGTTTTTTTTTATTTGAATTGGCAATTCCATTAACATGCCATGAAAAGAAGTTTCATTAGAACTGTGATCAAATATATTTCACTACATTACAAACATTATAGTAAATGAAAAAACGTATATTTAAAGAAAATTTAGAGCTTCTAGAAGAGGAACAAAAACAAGTTCTAGTATCAGATAATATATTGTGCACAGTCCAATTGAGGAAAGAAGCTTTTTTTTTTAAGGGGAAAAAAAAACCTTGTCCCCAGTAATAGATTTTCTGCCTTGTACTCAGTTCTCTGTATGAATAGCAAGAATGGCAGACATTTTCTCCCAGCTCAACATCAAAACCCCTTTCATCTGCTGTCTAAATGCAAACAAAGCAAACCTTCCACCAGGCCTTTCTTTCCAGATAAATTAAAACTCTCATGTCCTGGGGCCTAAATCAAGCCTACAGGCCTTCCCTAGATAAATCCTTTCTCAACCTGAAATCTTCTTGCTACACGTGCTCCTTGTAAGATAATTTTGCAGGAGTTAATCAATAATGCAACAGTAAATTGCATTTAAATAAACATTAGCAGTCCTCTTAATGAATAAAATCTCATCTGCAATTTGTCAAAGTCAGAAATGCTGGACTCTTTTGATATTCATTAGAATCCTGAAAATTAGAGCTTTGACAGGCTTTATATCCCCTCTATTTATGAATCCCCACCCCCACAAAGCACATGAATGTCCTTTATTTTCACAACAAGTATTGAATAAAAATAGTGGTATGCATGTATTTGGAAAGAGATATAAATATATATGTATCAAAGATTACAATGTTACATTCTTAAACAATGGGCAATATTTAATGAAAAACCCCTCACTTAGAAATAATTTTAATTAGTTTGTTGCAGAGTTTGAAATTAGATCTTCCCTTTATCAATATGGGATTTCATAAGCCTATTAAACCAAAATTGTGAAATTATGTTATCTTATATGTACATGCAGCACATTTATTTTAAAATATTGAATCACATTAAAATGACTATTCTTCCTTTTTAGTATAGTTTCAGATATTTCCAATGCCCTGATATATAATTTGGCTTTAAAAATGGTAAAGACATGCTTACTTGTATAATATTATAAAAATGGATCAGGCAAACCATAAAACACACGTACAAGTATAATAGCGATGGAGGTATACCAAACCTAAACTGAAATTCCAATCTGGTCTCCAATGAGAGAAGCTGAATTATTTCTGGAACTCCTGAGATCTTACTAAGCAAGAACCCTGGCAGTTTAAAGTATGGTGTTGCATGGAAAAATAGCTTTGTTTGATAAGAAATTGTATCATTTCTTTCTAAATGTATCTGACTATAAATAATCATAGCTTAAGATCTTGCTGCCTCTTCTCAAACTAATGAATCTAAATGTTTTTGTACTGAAATAAATATTAAAATGCTGAACCACTGCATTGCAGGATAATTTCAAGGCAGTCGTTAGAAGCCCCTTCCCCTAACCTAAAGTGAGCAAAGGTCAGATGGCCCAATTCAGATAACATAGCAATATACCCTGATAGACAAATGGCCATAAATAGATAGAAAATATCCATCTTCAGTTTCTATATCAGATCGGCTATGAAATATTCATTTTTCAAATTAGGTGCTTTTTCAGTATAATTTTATCTGGATGGGACTTTGAAAAATAATGCCTTCTTTATTATTTTTTGACATTACCGCTGGTTAGGGGAAGAACATACTGTGATTTACCTGCCCATCTCAGCACCAAATTGGTGCCATATTTGAGATCAACCTTTACTAAGAAATAAAAATGCCGTATTCAACATGGCTGTAAGCTTTTAGGGTGAAAGATGTAAAATAACCAACCCCATTGTTATTCCTTCTGCATGATTCTAAATGCTGTTTCCAAACGCTGCAACCTATGTCAAATTATAGATAATAACAAATACTATTACATTATTTCTTTTGGTTATTCTTGAGATAAATCTGTGCTATTGAAATATTTTAAAAACACAGGCAATTTAAATATGGACTGTGCCCTCCCACATCACTGTAGCTTTACACATAGTCATTATGAGGACGTTGCTATGTTATACTCTGAGATGCAGCACAAAGCATGGAAAGCTCTAAAGGTCAAAACACACCACCAAGTGAGCATAATGAACAACAGGATTTGTTGCTATACCAGGACTTCACATTCAACCCAAATTTGGCTTTACCATTGTTCAGACAACCTTTTATAGTGGCAGAATAGATTGCCAAATAATTCTGCCTAAAAGAAAACTAGAGGAAAACAAATTAGAAAATACCCTGGAGATTAGCTCGCAACTCAGGTCTGTTCACTGGTTTGAGAAATGAGCTGGGTTTGGTGCTGTACAGTTTTATGTTGACAGTGAAGCATTAGGCCGGCCATTTTCAGGTGTGAAACATTCCAGCAAGAAAAATAAGCCCAAATTATGCTCTTGTTATTTCAACTTACTCAAAATCACCACAACTCTTCTCTGTTTTTCTGTCAACATGTTTATTAGGGAAATTAGGGAAATAAAGAAACTCCCACAATTTTTAACACTATGAGTAAAATCAAAAGATAGACAACAATAATTCTACTGTTATTTGCTATTTCTAAAGTGAAATAATTAAGTCATTCCAATGTTTGGCTAAGATATTTTGTCTTGATCAAACATAAGTAACTAGATATTTTTTTTTTGCTTTTTATTAGAACACTAAAATCTACATTGGAAACAAAATGGAAATAAATGTCAAATAGAGGATAGAGTCATGGAGGATAAATTGGTTGACATCCCAAAGAAGAAGATTACGGTGTTAAGATAGAATTGCAAATAATTTTCATAACTGCAACAGTCACTTATACCAAAGGCAAACAATTTTTGAATGGCTAGAGACTGAATTTTGTGGAAAGCTGAAAGCCAGGACAAGTAGTCAATGGAGATTCTCAGTCATCCAGGGTCATGGTTGTCCCAAAGGTACTTTTTCAAAAGGCAATTGGACTTTCTTGTTTTTCCCTTGAATAAGGTTCTCTTCTCATCCAAGAAACTTCACCAGTTCTTTGATTCTGAAGAAGCTTCTTGGATGAGAAGTGAAACATCTTCAAGAAAAAACAAAGTCCAGTTGCCGTTTGAAAAAACATCTTCGGGAGGACAGCAAGTAGGCAACGTATATGGTTATTGGTAAGTTTTTATATTTTCTTTGATTTGTAATCTGTTTTGGTTTTGCTTTACTCCAAATTGCCAGACTTAAATCATGTGCTCAGAATTGCCTGTAAGAATTAAATGGTTGAATTTGCATATGTTTATTTTATGATTGTTACTAGTTTGCAATGATACTTAAATAAAATGATTCAGATGTTCAGATCTATGGACTAGTTTATGCATAAATAATCCAGTTAGTCACTAATCCAATCACCACTGAATTTGGCAGTACACAATGAATACAGGGTCCCTGTTCCAATGTATCCAATCCTGTTTGATATTCCAGATTACCAGCAAGGCTTTGTTGCATCAAGAACTCTTTCCTCATTGGCTAGTTGGGGAATAGTGAATGTGTCTTGAGTCCTGCAGTGTTTGATAGGCATGCCAGGCATATTTTCTATCTGCCAACCCTCTTTCAACCTTTCTGCAACTCCATTTCTTTTCTTAGAATAACAGACTGGACAGAACTAGGACAGCTAACTAGCATATGAATTCCCACAACCAGGAGATGATGGTTCTGACTTACTATTGCTCCACCATTACTTTAACATCGCCTTTGTCCTTTTTCTAGTCATAATATGTTTAGAGAACTCACTGTCTTCACCTTTAATTGATTTAAGCAAGTTTAATGATTCGTGCTAATTTATTTGCTGATGGCATTGAATGGAAATAATAAATAAGGGCATGGCAAATCTTTCAAAGGGAAGCACTCAGTTGAAGCTGCTTAACCCATGCTGCTCCATATCATCCCTGGCAGCACTTACCATCTCTTAGTGAAGAATGTGGTGCTCAGCTTTCCTTGAACCACTTGCCAAAGACTGTAGGGAGTGCTCTACTGTCCTTTGACTGCTTGACAAAGTGAGAGCTGCAGAAGATGTACTATTTGTCATCTCTGGCATGGCTGCCCCCAAGGTTTGGCAAGCTGTTCAAAACAAGTTCTTTCTACCAGCATGCCTTTGCACAATTCTGTCAAGGGACAGAAGATTTCTTGAGCAGAAATCTCTTCTGGTTATAGCAAGCGGCAAGGAAAGAGACACAAACTTCTCATAAAAGAAAAGTGGTTTACCCAAACAAATCACACTGCAGAGGGGAGAGACCAGATTAAGTAACAGACATACACATTGGACTGGAACTGTAACCTCTTGATATAGGTTACAATGAAAGAATCTTGAAAGCATGTTGTCTTTTCACTTTTACCTCAGTGATTTAGGGTGAAACAATCTGAATTTTTCTTCTAACACTTTTTTCTGTTTCCTGGTCTTAAAGCATGTTTTATAACTGTTTCTGCATAGTTTTTTTTTCAGGCTTATATCTGTGGCTCTCTATGGCAGGGGTGTCAAACTCAGGTCATCATAGCGGCATCACATGATTTATCGGGACTTTTTCCCCCTTTGCTTATACAGGCGTGGGCATGGCCAGTGTGTGACACATCCAGCCTACAGGACAGGAGTTTGAAAGCCCTGCTCTATGGTATTCCATAACATGGGAGGTATCACCAGAGCAAAATTCCTTATGGATCTTGTAGGGACTCTCAGCATCCTCTCCTTGCATGCATTAACCTGGAGAAGACCTAACTTTTGGGACTTTGACTCAAACCAGATAAGGGTTTTAATAGTCATAAACCACTTGGAACTGAATTTGAAAACTTATCTACAAACAATGTGAAGACCAGAAAAAAGGTATAGTACTTAGATAGCCATTCTTCTTTGCTTGTAACAACCATCATTGTTTGTACCAGTTATGATTCTTGAACTTTTTTTCAAAGGCAGACCCATGTAGAGTGTGTTGCAATAATCTAGATGACTGGTAATAAGCACATGAAAAACTGTTGCCAAGGCATCCTTATATGAGCAGAACAACAACTGGTGTACCAATCAGCAGGATCTTAGAGTCCAAGAGGGGAAACTGCTTTAGATGGAAAGTGACTCCTAAGAGCAAATTATGGAATATTAATGTAATCACAGTATTTCTGGACAAATGATAACTCTTCTCTTGCTGGTATTTAGACCAAGTTTGTTTATATCTATCCAGTTTCTCAGAGACTTTAGCAGGGGTGAAATGCTCCAGGTTCGGACCGGATTGCCCGATCTGGTAGCGATGGCGGTGGGTGGTTCGGAGAACTGGTAGCAAAAATCCCTGCGCCCCTCCATGCATTTTTTCTTCAGCCAAAAAAATGTTTTTAAAAGTAAAAAAAAAAGCCTCTGATGATTGCGCAGCTCAGCTGGGATCATCAGAAGCTTTTAAAAGCATTTTTTCTACAACCTCTTCAGCTGAAGAAGCTGTAAAAAATGCTTTTAAAAGGTTATGGCGATCAGGCAACTCAGCTGGGATCATCAGAACCCTTTAAAAGCATTGTAGGAAAGGTTGTAGGAAAAATGCTTTTAAAAGTTAAAAAAAAAGGTGGCCACACCCACCCAGTCACATTACACACACACACACACACACACCAAGCCACATCCACAGAACCTGTAGTAACAAATTTTACATTTCACCCCTGGACTCCAGACACAGGTTTGGACTTTCACAGTACCTCTAGGCTTCCACAGTACCTAGGATGGCAATATAAAATTAAATATCATCAGGATGTTTATGGGTCTAGAACACTTGCAATAGCATTGACACTATAGAGAACTATCTCCACTTCTTCAGTTTCCAAAAACAAATCCTGAATAGTTCCACCCGATATTATCCAAGTCATCGTACATTTTATCCTTAAAGAGTTCAGCCCTCATTGGCCATTTCTTATACTCTACCTATTAAGAAGTGGGTTCCCCTCAGCCAAGTAATAAATAAGTAAGCATGCTTCACTGTGCTTATTGCCATAGTACAGAGCTGAACGTGAGTCTTAGACTATTGATTGATCATGGTCATTTCTTATTTTTCTCAATCAACACTCTAGACATGGCTTCACCAGTTTCATTTCATGGAGTTTCTCAGTTAATTAAGGACATCCTGGGATCTGCAACTGAAGAAAGGCTTATGTGTGAAAGTCAAATGGCCAGGTTTGGGTTTATTTATTTTTTTCCTCAGCCCTAGGAAGAAGGCAAGGGCAAATCATTTCTAAAAAGGCTGCATAGAAAACTGCACAGCCTTGTCTAGGTAGCTGCCAGGAGTCAATCCCATTGTGCAGGCAAAAAGAAAGGTTATTTGCATTAGATTTGAATCTGATGTTGATTTTCACCACCAGATTTTAAAAAGAATGAACACTTTCTTTTGCCACATTTTCAAATTCAGTCAAGATTAAGTGCATGACTGAAGCTTCGCAGCTACTCTTCCCAGTAATAAACTCACTCCTTCCCAATCTCACATCTTAATTAATTAAGAGATCTGAGAAAAGATTAATTCATTACAAACTTTCCAAAAGTTTACCTTTGGGCTAAAATCCAGAAAAGGAAATGTCAATTTTAAAGTGGGGGTTCCTATTTCTATTTAAAATAAGAAACTAGCAAATTATTCTTGTAATAATTTATTGCTCTTAACTGGAGAGGTACATATAATGAAAGGGCACCATAAAAAGTGCTATTTCCCGGAAAAAGGACATTGTTGTTTACTAATACCTACCGACAGATCAATCAATACCACTAATGCATCCTAAAGGTTGTTGCTTTTCCTGCAGTCGCTGCAAGAGAATTAATGGACTACAATGGAGGTATCTTTTGCTGGGAATGCAACAGTGATAGATTACAGAGTCTATTTTATGTTAAATGTGATTTAGGCATAACTGTATCAGCTAGCAAAATTAGTAATATGGCTTTCTGAAAGTGCCAAGCCAAGCCAAATGCTCTTTAGATGAGTCCTTCCTGAATCCAGGGTTAGCATAAAAGGATTTGCAGCTGCACAGGACAACAGTGCAGGATCCAAATGGAGGAAACTGCCTTAATATCTGCATTGCAGTCTACTTGATCTGCTTCTTAAAACCTCTGGTCCTTCTGCTCTCAAAAGCACGATTCATCAGCAAGAGCACTTATGAAAACATGCACTGATTTATTCAATATAGAAATCCCCCTTTTATCTGTATCCTCTTCTCTTTCCTTCCTTCCTGTTATCATTGCCATTAGTCAGGTAGACTTTTGGCACTGCAATCTAAACTGTAAACCACCTTAAATTCTAGTGGATTGCATTGGGTTGGCTGTAGGGTTGTGTTGGGGATCAGTCCAGGCCAACTCAGGTCCTGATTGGTTGTTTCTATGCTATTTTCCCTTTTCATCTATGTAGGGAAGACAAAGCCTTATTGATTGGTGTCTGTGTGGATTGGTCTACCACTATTCATTTTTCTTTTAATGATTGTTCCTTCTCACTAGTCCCTGAGCTTTTGTTTCCCCAAATGTTTGTAAACAAGGGTGCCATCACCACATCTGAAATGAACTTTCTTTACCCCCATAATTGTACCATCATTTTTCTGGTGATAAAGGAATCAAGGCAACAGTTTGTTCTTTTATCTCTAGGGTCCTCTGGAGAAACCTTACAGCAAGGAAGAATTGAGACTTTAGCATTATAAGAAAAAAATAGCAACACCTCTATGTTGTAATTTAAGAAATAAAGGAAAGGAAAAGGAAGCTTTGTGTGATTGGGAATGGGAAAGGAAGGAGAGCTTCATTCTGCCCTGAAAGAAAGAGAAAGGATACCAGCTGGGAGATCTAAATGTTGGATGGAGCATAAACTTCTAAGCCTGATGATAGCTGATTGACTTTATGGGCCATGGTTGACTCAGTGGCACGATTATTAAAAAGGAGAACTGACAACCAATAGAGAACATAACGTCCCAGCAATCCAGGGTGAAATGACAGCCCAGGGTAGCAGTCAATCATTAGAGGAAGGGGGATAGATCAAGCCTATAGCCAATCAGAGCTGAGACTGCTGCTAGAGTGTAATGCAGTGCTGGAATCATCCACTCTAAGGCAGGGCTCTCCAACCTTGGTCCCTTTAAGACTTGTGGACTTCAACTCCCAGAGTTCCTCAGCCAGCTTTGCTGACTGAGGGATTCTGGGAGTTGAAGTCCACAAGTCTTAAAGGGACCAAGGTTGGAGAGCCCTGCTCTAAGAGCTTAAAACAGTTTGATTGGGGGGGAAAACAATTTTGAAATCAAAGCAAGAAAACCTGGATAAAGGGCAGATTTTCAAAGGAATGAGAATGGGAGGAAGGAAATGAATCCATTCCTATACCGACTAAGTGCTGGGTAGTTCATATTGACCATGGGCAAGCAAAAAGTATGTATATGCATTTTAGATTAATTGGAACTTTTCTTTTTAATTGATAAAATCTCAAAACATAAGGAAAAATAGCAGAAAGTTGATATGAACATATAGAGAAGTAAACGGATACATAAGAGCTTACATTAAATGTCAATTTATAACACCAAGGTTAATGGGTATATGAAATTAAAATAACAGCTTGGGTCTGTCACTTTCAGCCCAACTCACCTCACAGGATTGTTATTGTGGGGAAAATAGGAAGAGCAAATTGTGTTAGATGTGTTTATCACCTTGAGTTATTTGTAAAAATAATAAAGGCAGGACACAAATAAAAATAACAATAAAATAAAATAATAAAATAAAGTATTATTTTGACTGAAAATTTAGAACTGAAATGATTCCCAAATATTATCATTAAATGAATGAACTTTTGCTTTAAAAAATTTAAAGCTTAACTGACCATAACATTGCATGTTGCCTCCCCTGTTTGATGGAATAGCCTTTCCTTTAAGATCAAGTTAGCAAATATTTTGATGACTTTCCAAAAGCTGGAGGAAATTGAACTCTTTTAGAGATACTTGGAAGAAGATGCTCCCTTCTAGAGGGCATTTGTTGTGGCCTCTTAATTTTTGTTAGAGAGTTTTTAAGGTATTTGATGCATTACTAAGTATATTTGGTTTGCTGAAGTTCGGTTTATGTGTGTCAGGATGTAGCTAGATACAGTAACTAGACAGACAGACAGACAGATCTTAAATCTGGTAAAATGGAAAATCACAACTTTGCGTGGTGATGCTTACTTAAGTCACTGCACCATTCTCTGTGTTTCATAAAAAAAATCTTTAAGATGACAAAGAATAACTGATGCTTCTCTGTAATATTTCTTCTCTCCTAATCCCCCAGTTGGTAAAATATTTCAATAATGTTTTTTGCCACATCTTCTCCAGAGTTATCATTCTGAACATACTTAGAGATGTTAATGATTATGCCTGTACACATGACCACCTTCCAGAAGATGATTGTGCATGCCAAGAGTAATATCTTATGATAAGCTGCATACATGTATAGGGGTCTGCCCCATATGGAAACATATATAGAAATCCTCTTGAAGGGTGTGCTTTGTGCATGACTTTAACCATTGTGAAGACATGTCTTCTTTCAGCTGCATGTGTTTGTAAGCAAAAATTTAATCTTTGTATGCAAGAATTTAAAGCTGTTTTGTTCTAGCTTTTTCTCCTTCAGAAAGGCTCAAACAGATATGCTGCTATGTTTAGCTTGTCTTTATTAGGTGGGTAGGTGCATGTCTTCAATAAACCTTTGGAAAAAAAATATGCATAACTTTAATAAAAGGCAAAAAAAGGCCAAACTATAGCTTTTTTTAAAAATCTCATCTTGCATTTAAGATGTTGATTTTAAAAACTGAAGAAAAAGAAAACACGAAGGCATTCTTTATTGCAAAATTGTTCGAAATATTGGTTTTCAATATAGTCCATTCTTAGGGTTACCAGAGGTCATTGCAATCAAGTAGAAGACTATATTAATCATTAACTTTAGACAAGTTTATGGCAAGCAGTCATTTTTGATGGGATTAGGTAACAGGTTCTATACAGTTTGTGTCATCATGATATATGAATCACTTGAGATTGTTTGTTTACTCTGATAACATCACAATTAAAAGTATAGATAATTTACTATTAGAAGATAATATACAATATCACTATTGCAATGTATTACATTTTATATATATTACATTGTTTACCTAGCATATATATTAAGCCATCTAATGTTTCTTTCATCTCCTCAGATCATCTTTGAAAGTGATGTTATTATATTGGGCCTTTTTTCAGACCTTAAACTGAAAAATTAATCTTAGAGGAAAATTATCTATTTTAGTAAAAGATAATCAATTTCACATTAAATCCACATTTATTTGTACAAAATGACACATCTCATTTCTTATCGCTATTATTTATTCAGTTCTTCAAACACCCTTTATAGAAAGTATGTATGTATGCATTTATTTATTTCATTAAATTTGTTATGGCCACCCACTCCAGTAGACTGTGGGCAGCCATAGTAAATTTAATGAAATAAGTAAAGATTAATCAAGACCTTAGCCAGTTTGTGCAAGTGTAAAAGACTGCCATTTTGGGATCAAAATAGTTTATTGTATATTAAATACATACATACATACATCTCAATGTATTTCAAATGCAAGTGTCATACTTAGTGACAGGATCCTATCACATTTGTATCCTGTATGGTCCAAAGAGATTTTTCCTAAGCATTCATGCATAGTCTTGCAGCCATAGGATTACTGCTAAAATGCTTTAATCCTACAACTCAGTATCCAGAATATCCTGTGTAATGCTCCATTCATCATTCAGCATAGTACATTACTTATTTACCACGGAGAAGAGAAAGAATTTGATTTGTTTCTATTGCATTTTAGTTTACGGTCCATGTCTTAAAAATGCATGAAGTTGTAATATTGGTATATATGTAATAGATTGAAGGATGATGGTGGCAAAAAATATTCCATGGTAGAATACTAACTGAGATAGTCGTGAACATTAATTTTACTACATGGTTACCCAAACTGTTCATTGCTAATCAGAAGTTGTATCCAAAATTTTCTTCTACTGATTTTTAATGACCTGTATCTTAAATATGACTCATTGCTATATAAATGTTAACAGTATTTATGAATTGCTTACCTTACTAGAGGTTTTAAACAAGTTTTTCTACTGAATATTTATTAGTAAATATTACCCAGTAGAGGAGGATTAAATAATATCTGCATGAAAGCATTATGTATTTAATTTTCATTTCAAGATTTGTCTCTAGATTTCTGATTTAAACCTCTTAGGACAACATAGAAACAGGCCATTTTCCAAGTTTTCCTCTGGACATCATATGTATTTTTTACAGCAGGATTAAGCAACTTTTTCAAGCAGTGTACAGATTTTAAAACAATGTTTGAAAGCTCATTTATGTAAGACCCCTGAAATCTCAAAAAAAATAAAATAAATGGTGACCTTGCAAAACTGCAGAGCTTTTTAAGGGATTATTAATATATTTTTCATTTTGGTGATTTTTTTTCATTGATAACTTTTATTTTGATTCAGTGAATACCATTAAAAGTATTGTGGGTACCATACAACCACTAGATCGCAAGACTCAGCTACATGGCAATATATCTATGATCAGTTCACCTCATCCTCCTAGAATGCCAAAAATGTCTGCCAGCTCTCAAAGAATATTCCCCTGTCCAGTACTCATAGATGGCAGCAGCATCTCGCAACCTGTGGCAGAGTTTTTTCTCCCATCACTTGGTATTTCCTCTTTCGTAATAAACTGGAATTGCAGAGATTGGAACTGGATGACTGTGTACATCAAGCAGGTATGCTCTTTGTGTTAGCTACAGTCCTTTCCTGACTGCTTATGGGCTGTCAGCATTTTCATATTTCACATTCTTTCCCTACCTGAACAATGCATATGGAGCATATTACAGGACTAGTTTAGCTGAGTGATCAAATTTTCTACCCCTCATTCTGGTACTCTATTAAGAAGGTTTTCCCCAGGAATTTGCCACAGATAGATATCATCTTCTCCAATAAATGCAGTAAAAATAATTGCTTAATATATCTACAAAATCTAATGAATAATGTTTTAAAAGGCGAATTATTTGTCTATTCTCTTTGTAAATATTGGTTCTAAATATGTTTGTAGAAGGGATTTTATGGAAAGAATATGATGATAACAGATAAGACTGCAAGAAAAATAAAAAGTAAAGGTCATTTAAACAGCTTCAATCTGTTGTCCAAAACATGTAGAGGAAACCCTAACAATCAGCATGGAAGTCAATAGGACTTTTTCACCAAAGTTACTTGGTTTTGGCCCCATTTGAAATTATGATTGAAATTTAGCTTTGATGAAGATTATATTTTCTTTTAATCGTCGACTGGCGACGCCCAGGGGAAGGGCCTTTTCTGTGGGGGCTCCCACCTTCTGGAACGAGCTTCCCCCAGGACTTCGTCAACTTCCTGACCTTCGGACCTTCCGCCGCGAGCTTAAGACACATCTATTCATTTGCGCAGGACTGGACTAGATTTTTTAAATTTTAAATGTCTAAATTTTAGATTTGGTTTTAAATTGGGTTTTATTGTTTATATGTCTATTTTAAATTTTGGCCGATATAATAAGTTTTTTAGATGAATGTTTTATTTTGTATATTTATGTGTTTTTTATATGGCTGTACACCGCCCTGAGTCCCTAGGGAGATAGGGCAGTATAAAAGTATGAATAAATAAATAAATAAATAAATAAATTTTAAAACATAGCTATGTTATTGACTGCCACATAAGGATAGTTGTCAATATAAGGACTGCTCTGAATGGGGAAAAAACCATACAACCCATTTCAAACTTTAGTAATAAAAGAGGTTCTGAAAACTGAACTTTAGAAAATGATAAATTAAGAAGCAACTTAGCTGTCATGGAAAGAATTTCTCAATGTTATTAAACTCTTGACTCCATTCACCAGGTGAGCAGGATAGAGAGTTGAAATGAAATGCTTGATTTTATTTATTATTTATTTTATTATTTATTTTATTTAATTTTTATACCGCCCTTCTCCCGAAGGACTCAGGGCGGTGTACAGGCTACAATAAAATACAAACACCACAATATACAATTTAAAATACGAGTTAAAAAACTTATTATAATTAGCCTAGAACCTTAAAATTTATAAAACCAAAACCCCATTTAAAATTAGTAGAAAATTTAAAATCGATAAAATTTATGTAGTTTAAAATTTAAAATTTAAAATTTTGACTTTTCAAAAAAAAATCCTAAAACTGAGAAGGTTGGATCTCACACTGAACAGGTCTCACTTTTCTGGTTTAATTAGTAACAATTTCTTGATCCATTTTACTGTATATTTTAGAGGGAAACAGTACTGGTCATCTTACCCTGGTATTTCTTGCAAATCTTGGAATCAGATATTCAAATGCTTTTCTATAAATTTCTCTCATTAAAAAAACTAAAACAAAACAGACTACAAAGCCTTATCATTTCCCTGACTCTGAACTAAACAAATGACTCTGCTGTAGCATTTTTCATTAACTTGCAGAATAAACATAATGTCATTGAAAGCAATGGGAATACACTGAATGATAAGAAGACCCTAATCTCATGGTAGCTACTATCTACTTTCCCTTAACATCTTCCTAGCAGCCTTCTTTATCTTTATTGGCATGCTTTCCCTTGGCATCAATATCAAAATCTGCCTACTCTTTCTGAAAAACATTTATTTCTCAGTAGATTACTTATCAAGGCAAATTTCAAGTCCTTAAAAGAAAGAAGGCATCTCAACTCTGTAATGTACAAAAAAAATTACTGGAATGGATCTAAATGGGCTGTTTTATAAATGGAAGGCTACTTCTATGCACAGAAAACACACTGATCTGGTAAGAAAGGACATGGATATGATTTCTATCCATTTCTGATTCCCTTTGCTACCTCCTACTCCATTTCTCACACCTATAGGATTTTTCCTTCTTGACAAACAGAATGTCACATTCAAACAATGCACTATGGTGGAGTAAGTCCAGTGGCAGGATTTGGATACTGAGCATTTTGGCATCTGTGATAAACAATTTGCTCCCAACCTATAAAAATCTAATCTATAAAGATAGGCTATGTTGATCTTCTTTGGTTCATGGCACATCCCAGCAATGTGTCCATCAAGCAAAAAGGAGCCTTGTTTTTGCTTCTGCTTTTTCATCTTTGCAGTTCCCTCAGACACAGCAGTTGCCGCATATGAGAAGTAAACACAACTCTAACAGCATGTTCTCCTTGATTGGAATAGATAATTGTTCCAGAATGTGGAAACCATAGCAATGAAATAAAATTAATATTAACTGCACTCCCAAGTCAAACTATAAATGCTTTCATTTAAGAACAGGTCTTGCCATGTCAAGAACTGATATGTTTACATGTGTGTCTCAGAGAAGGCATGCGTGTCTGGAGTGCAAGTTATTCAAGTAAGCTAGATTTCAAAATTGCTTGAAGTCCAATTTTTTAATTGTGAAAACATAAAATGCTCCAATCTGCAATGAATGTCTATATTTATTCTTTTACTTTTGCAAAAACATATCTCTTTTAAATAGATTCTTTTTGTTTAGATTTTTTTTAAAAAAAATGCATCTGTTTTAAATACAGGTATGCATATGCACAGTTAAACAAATCAATAATTCTTCAAAATTATAACTTTTTTATTTTGCGAAAAGGTATCAAACAGTATATGGAGTATTCCAATGTAAAAGTGGCATTCCCTCTTATTAGAGTCTAAATATTTACAGACCCCTCGCATCCTGGACATAAACTGTTTCAACTCCTACCCTCAAAACGACGCTATAGAGCATTGCACATCAAAACAACTAGACACAAGAACAGTTTTTTCCCAAACACCATCACTCTGCTAAACAAATAATTCCCTCAACACTGTCAAACTATTTACTAAGTCTGCACTACTATTAATCTTCTCATCGTTCCTACCACCCATCTCCTTCCACTTATGACTGTATGACTGTAACTTTGTTGCTTGTATCCTTACGCTTTATATTGATATTGTTTCCTGATTGCTTATTTGCTATGACTATCATTAAGTAATATACCTTATGATTCTTGATGAATGTATCTTTTCTTTTATGTACGCTGAGAGCATATGCACCAAGACAAATTCCTTGTGTGTCCAATCACACTTGGCCTATTCTATTCTATTCTATTCTATTCTATTCTATTCTATTCTATTCTATTCTATTCTATTCTATTCTAGACTCTAAAGAAATGTGTTAGGATGCTAAATGAACCAAAGGGGACTTTGATACAGCAATTGTTCTTAAAATTTGCTATATTACTATTGACTTTTTTTTGCTATATTATAAAGCAACAGAACAAAACAGAAATTATTAAAAAAATACATTTGAAGTTTTTAAAATGTTATTCTATCTATTTTGTCTATCTCTGGACTGTGTCATTCCCTCCCCCAATCAGAGAGCAGTGTGAGGTGATGCTCTGAGTAATAGTATCTAATAAATAAAAATAAGTAGGTTCCAGGACACCCTAATTTTACTGCTGAATGCTTATTCAGTTCTTTTTTTGCCAAACTGTCAGATGCCTTTTGAAGAATCGGAATCATTTGTAATATATAGTAATGAATTGGCAGTCCATAAGCTTCAATGAACAGGAGGCAAGTAAGCTTTTTAATGGCCAGGGGGAAAAAAAAGTTCTATAACTTATCAGTTCTGCCTTCTTCTTGAACTAGAATTTCAGCTCTGGGTAAGCCAAAGGCATAAAGGAAAAAAAATGAGAAGGCAAGCAATTAGTAAAAGACTATCCACATTCATTAAGTTACATAGAGAAAGAAACATGATTCATTCAGTTAGTAAACCCTGTTTTCCCTGAGCAACTCAAGAGCAATACACTTGAGTATTTCTCCTGCTTAGAGCCAAATAAGACATTATTTTAATTGAATTGAGTAACCACACCCACATTTTTGAAAATGAACTGATCCAGATATATATTGTTAACCGCATTATTTAATGTGGCATCTGACTCTAATCCCAGAATCTCTGATTTTGATAAGAATCAAGTAGAAGTTGACTGTAGAAACTTTTCCCTGTTGCTACTCATCAGAATAAACACAGCTAGACTACAAAGATAAACAGTATACATTCAACTGTTATGCTAAACAGTATGAATCCCATCATGAAGGCTTGGTTCATACATAAAAGCTCCAGCATAAATCAAGTTATGAAATTAGGGTTTGTCTTTTCACACTGTAGTTTAGTGGAAGATCCTGTGCCTTTCAATATTGCATTACAAACAAATTTTGGATACAGGTTTGGGTCACATATAAAAACTTCCATTCAGCTTCCATTCATTCCCGGGAAGTGCCACTAGTAGGATATAGTTTAAATTAGAACAATGTACAAATCCACATATCTAAAGGCAATGGCCTGAATTGGGCCCCTTTTCAATAAACATCAGTGACATCAGGAACTTCATGATATCATTAGACAAGGGATGCAAATTATGTCATTTGCATAATAACATGATAACATGCAGAACATCACTTGTTACCCTTTGCCCCCTGCCAATGCTTGACTTTCTTAGATTCATATTCCAAAGTAGTGGTGGGTTTCAAAAATTTTTACTATTGGTTCCGTGGGTGTGGCTTGGTGGGCGTGACATGGCTTGGTGGGTATGACATGGCTTGGTGGGCGTGGCTTGGTGGGCATGGCAGAGGAAGGATACTGTAAAATCTCCATTCCCACCCCACTCCAGGGGAAGGTTACTGCAAAATCCCCATTTCCTCCCAATCAGTTGAGACTTGGGAGGCAGAGAATAGATGGGGCCGAGGCCAGTCAGAATTTTTACTACCGGTTCTCCGAACTACTCAAAATTTCTGCTACTGGTTCTCAAGAACTGGTCAGAACCTGCTGATACCCACCTTTGTTCAAAAGACATGTTTCCATTGCATATATGTTCAGTTACACAAAGCAACATTAATCTTCATGGAAGACCACAGAAGAGATTGTGCTGTTTGTATTAATTTGACCTTGACCATAATCTAATAACTCAAATTCTTTGACTACCTAGCTGTTTTTAAGGCAGTAAAATTGTGCCCACTATAAATATTTTAAATTGTAAATATAACTGGAAATGTGGTTCAATTTTCTTTCTTGGTGACCAAATCAGCAGACTAATATGTTTCAAATGGTAATAGAATAGGCATTTGCACTGGAAACACAATTCCTGAGGGGAAGTGCCATGTCTACTGAATGATAGTGGAAAATCACATTATGTAACTTTGTCAAAAGCTGCCTCACATATCAGTACAAAATTCCAAGTACAGAAAAAACAGTATGGTAGAATCATAACCCCTCTTTTGTGTCTGTGTCTGTGTTTGTGTTTCT
The DNA here is from genome assembly GCF_028640845.1 of Ahaetulla prasina. Classification (NCBI taxonomy): domain Eukaryota; kingdom Metazoa; phylum Chordata; class Lepidosauria; order Squamata; family Colubridae; genus Ahaetulla; species Ahaetulla prasina. The sequence continues at coordinate 45,371,198 of NC_080541.1, read as the reverse complement.
AACTGCATCTCTAATTTCAAAGATCTACTTTACCTTGTTCTGCATTTTCGCTACTTTTTTTCCTCTTGAATAAAGATATGCACAAAGAAAAACTTAAAAATTTACTTCTTGGTCCAGACAGTTTTATGTACTGAATACTACTATACTACCACTTTTTGATAGGCAAAAGTGCTTTCAGATCCTGATTAAACTCACTTAGTATATGAGACTTTCTATTTTGGGCAGGTAGGACAAGGGAGAATTGAGAGGGACAGTAGAAGAGGAGAAGTGTGTGGCACTTTACATTTTACTTCAAGTGAAGGCATTCATCACATGATCAACATGATGATCAATCACATTACCACTGTCCTTGTCAAGGGCTCTGCGGGATTTTGCTGTCTCTGCTTCACTGCTGTGCCTCAGAGGATGCCAGTGTCTGCAGTTAATCTCCAGCCTGATATTTGATATTGATATTCACATGAATCTTGGAACAGGAGTGGAGTATCTCATCAAGAGCAGAAGTAATGACAATATCCTGCCCTTCCAGCAATATGCTCCAAGTCAAATATCAATCATACCCATGTCTTCCTCCCTCACTCATGTTGTGTGGTGATGAAGTGTAACAGTACTGAGTAGGAAAGGAAATTGAATAAAATTATGGGAGCCATACTTTTGCTGCGGAATACTTAAATACCCATTTTTCCAAGAATGTATCCAGTCCTTTTAAAGCCATTCAGTTTAATGAGCATAATTACTGTAGGTCTTGTAGTAATGAATTCCTTGCTAATCTTAGCCATAAAGGGAAGAGTTGGGACATCTATCACCAATATTCATAGCCAAATCCAATAGCAAACAGGATTCCATGCACCCCAAACTCACCACTGGAAAAAAACAAAAACCCAAACATTTAGTTTTTCATTGGCAGGAGGGGGGAAACGCATTCTTTTTTTCTGAGGACAGTTTTTCTTGCAACAAATGAAGTCCCTGAGAAAAAGATGGCTGAACACCATGCAACAATTGAGTAAAAATGGAACATTTCCCCGCACACCCGGCATATCTTCAGGAAAGGCCCTAATCCCCAAGGGGGAAGAGACTTTAGCTGAACAATCAGAAAACTGGCGTGCTTTGTGATGTTTATGCTGCTGCTTGTTAATGGATCCCCCTAAAGAAAGCAAAAGGGCTCTTACACAATTGAGTAGGCTATCATGGGAGTCTTCTGAGTGTGCCTTTTTTATTTGCTGCAGTCAGGTTAATGAGCTCACCAGCCCACTTGATGTTGAGGACTTTGGAACAAAGCAATCTCTCATTAAATGCTGCTTGGCACCACTCTCTTGAAGCAGAGGGACATTTGGATTATTGAATGCCTTTGTATTCTTCTTTCCTACCAGGCTATGGAGTCCAGCAGTGGCATCAAGCCCACACACTTCCTGGCAGGCATCCAGTCCTCCGCCTTCAAGCTGTATGGGCATTTGCCAATCTCAACTGCACTGGTAGGCAAACAAGCATGGCACACGACTGCTTTGGCTGATGGCCAAGTTTGTGCAGAACAATTGCCCTTGCTTTTCCTGTACGGGGAGACACATTCTTTGCCTATTCTGCTCCATTCAGCTGATTTACATGTCGAAGTTTTGTTATGATACAAAGAAATGTGCATTTATCTACATTTTCTTTCTTCTTTTACACCTTTTATTAATCTCAGCTGTGCAGGTCATGAATTCATCAGTGGCTATATATATCCTGTGCCTGTCAGTTTCTTCAGGGAAATGACCCTAGAGTGTTATCAGTTAGCTAGCAGGTGGGTCTGGTTATTCAGAATCTCACTGGCAATAGTACATCCTGGGTGAGGTGCAATCCATGCATGATCCAGCCCTCCCTGACATTACTCGGGAGATTTCCAATGGTTCAACTATGAAGGTAGTTTTTCCTACATTCTACTCAGCATTGTTCTGCAGAAAGTAGAAGGGAAAACTCTTGAGTTTTAGGGGGAAAATCAGCTTTAACCTTGGTACTAATAAAATGAAATAAAGTAGGTGCTTTATACATGCTTGATTTTTTTAAAATTAATGGCTCATCAACCACAGGAAAGAATGTAACAGAAATAAAGAAGGAAGCCTCACATTTACAGTTAGATATGGAGTATGATTTGGTTAATCAGTCTACTCTCACTAAGAATAATGAGAACATCACTATCAGCTGGGCTTTCTTTATTCCTCAATAGTTATTCTTTAGAATTGATCCACAACTTTAACCTAAAGTTAAAGAGTTGGGCAAACTCTATCATTTTTTCAAGGCCTGCTTTCAATAGGTCTTGTAGCAGAGATAGGGTATCTCTTGATCTTTTGCTGCCAGAATAGGTTGCACTAGGAGAAATGAATCAAATAGTTTATCAAAGGAACAAAAAGTATAAAATAATAAAAAAAAGATGACTTCTGGGGTTTTCTTGGTACAGATATAGATAAAAATACATGAAACTCTGACTCTAAAATTAACGGTGGTCCGCATTATTTCTTTAATCCCTATAGTTTTAATCATCACATCCCAGAATCACAACTGCATCTCTTTCAGATTCTCACAAACATTCCAAAAGTGGTTTCCAGGTAGAACTGATCAAAATCTTTCTTTAATCAAAGCTGTCAATTTTGCCATCTCTGCCAATTCCATCAGCTTAACCATAGAAACATAGCTTGCATCTATTCTTCATTGTAGGTATTTGTAAGTCTTTCCACTTTTGTGCATGTATAGGAATTTTGCCACCGTTACCATATGTAAAAATAAAATTCCATAAAATCTTTTAATCCATTTGCCCATTAGTTCCAAAAGGAAAGTCTCTAGTTTCAAGTGTATATTTACTTTTAAAATCTTCTGAATCAGAATACATTTTCTTATTTCTTACATATCCCCCAAATATGAAAGAATGTACCCTCAGTTTGGTTACATTTTGAACAAATATTTGAAATCCCAATTTATCTGGTGTCAAACTAGAGATTCATCATTTTATAAATGTTATCTTTAAGATTAGAAGTCAATGTAAATTATAGTCCTTTATTCTCCCACATAACTCCCATTGATCTAACTATATTATATCCAATGTTTTTGTCTATTTTATAATACAATCTTTAACTTTTTCATGTTCTGTTTCTAAAACTGTTTCAGAACTGTTTCCAAATTAACAGTTTATGCATCTTAGTAATATTACGGTTATCATTTGTACACAATTGCATATCAGACTCAGTCTTACCATTTCCAAAGTTCTTCTTATCAATTTTTCCCATTAAGTGAACATAAGAAAACCAGTGACATATGTAAATTTCCAATTCCAAATCTTCTCTTGTTTTTAACTTAAATTCTCCTTCAAAAACAATCAAACATCAGCATAAGTTAACTTTTTGCGTTAACTATCATTTCTTTTATGACAAAAGCTTCTTGGGGTGATGTTAAACATGATCAATAGAACTGAAGTTGTTATTTTTGCAGTGTTGAATGTTGCAATGTCTTTTGCTATTTTTGAATGAAAATACATGCAACCTTTTTACCTGTTTCTATTGTATCTATCATCTTGCTTATTTGCTAATTTTAATTTTTAGCTAGTAACAGGTTACTGAATATTAAATAACAACAGCAACAAAAGCCTTGATCTACTGTATCATATAAGTAAAGGGGCTAGGATGTCTTCAACTTAAAGCTTTCCAAATGTATTGGAATGCAATTTTTGATGACCTAGTCAGCATGCTATAAGCCTATATTAGACAAGATAACTAACTATAAGCTACTAAGAATACAAACTAATTTAGATGCTACCACTGCTCTGGTATATTTGCATTTAAAAAGGCACGACGTGGTCAACTTTAAAAGAATAAGTGAAAAATAGGTCCTCATAAAGTATATTATAATGATTTGGCTTTGAAATTAGAAAGAGACAGATGATAGATGTGTGACCTAATTGGGGAAAAAACTCAAATACCCAACAGCAATAACTTTGCATTTTCACAAATTGATGAAAATATCCAGTCCTTATCACTACTAAAACTAGAAGTATCTGACTAAAGACGCAGCAGTTTGTTAATTAAAAATGTATATGTATTCCATTGTAGTTACCATGGTATACAAAAGATATGAATCATAAGATTTTACATTGTTAAATATGAAATTTTGCATATTAGATATATGGGGAAAAAATCTTTTCAATATGATATTTATTAAACAGTTCTTCATTTTCCACTAGTGAAAACCTGAGTTATTTTCATGGCAGCTAACTTCATATCATGTTAGAAATTTATCTTTAGTCAATTCTAACTGCTCAGCAAAACTATTCCTTTTATACATATCCTGAAATTTAGGCATTTTGAAGGTGCCTTTGCAATGATAATCATCTATAAATACTTCCATTTTATATACTCTTCCAATACAAACCACCTGCTTAGAAATATTATTTGTTTTCATGGGATTATCCCTAGATAAGTATATAAAACAGACATGAAAATTTGCAAAGAATGCAAAATGAAATTAAGTCATATCATATCTGAAACTTTTGGTGGGGTTGATGAGACAGAACAGAATACCATGGACAGCAATAAAATAAGTAAACAAGTAAGACTGAGAGCAGTGGTGACTCTAGCACACCTAAAAGATAGGTGCCAGTGTGGCTGCCATCTTGAATTTTTTGACCACACTCTATAGATGCCCTGGCTGAGAGAGTGTTTGCAAGGAGATTGATTAGAAATAATATGAAGTGCTTGTGTATAAACTGATTGCAATACAGTGTTAGAAAAGAAAAACTAATGAATGTTCAGATTATTTGGAGCTATTTTAATTTATTAATGCATTACTTCAATTTGTAAAGTAACTAAAACTGTTTCAGACATCTCTCTGAATCTTGGTTTTTTCCTCAGTTGTTGCTTAGTTTTCAAAAAGATTATATCACAGTTAGTATTTCTTTAAAAGCTGCATTTCATTCGTATATAGCATTATTTTTATGCTTGACATCTTCCATTTATCGATTTATCCTGTGAATGTACCCTTCTTTAAAGTCTTAGAACTATACCCAGTTTTGTAATTTTATGCCCAGACAGGCTGTTGGTCTGTAACAATTTTTTTTAAAATCCTTGAGGTAGTTCATTTGTTTCCTTACTTTCTCTGTGATTATTCTACCACAATCCAAAAAGTTTGTTTAGTCCCCATTTCTGTGGGATCCTTCCTTTGTACATTAAATTCATCTATAAGGTTTAGAGTAAAATAGATTTGCTTAGGCCCTCCATATTTGTAAAGCTGATGTTTATTGTTTGGAATCATGATTGCAGATGCTGATTTACAAAGATGGATTGCAGGATCCTCTGGTACTGATGATTGGATCCTGCAACATTAGCCTAGGGCAGATATATTTGCCTTCATTGATGCAAGATGGATTCTTTGGAGAGCCTGTTCTTGATTCTTTCTTTCTCTCATGCCATTCAGCCAATTGTGTTTTATATTCTCTTTTCCAAAGTTAAATGCTGTTATCTCTTATACTTTCATTTCAGAGGAAGAAAATGTTTGTTCAGAATCTGCATTTGAGTTTGTGTTTAATATGTGTGTTTTCTGCTTCCTGTTGTTTGATGTTGTTTCAGAGGGAAAATGAGCTAGCATTTAAGATACCTTCTCATACTCACAAATGCTTCTCAGAACCCCTTCATCAATCCACTTTCAGGTAATTTATAGGAACAGGACAAGCTGCATACCTCCAATATCCAAAAGAAATGGCCACCTATTATGTAATGGAGATATATACATCCACAAGCTTTGTATATCTTATGTAACTTTAAGACTAAAACATTATTTGTTTAAAAGCTAACCAATCACCTATCTTTGTTTCCCCTTTGTCCATACATAAAAAATACGTTTTTTAACATAATAAATGATAGTACAACAGCAGAATTGGAAGAGAAATAACTCCTTGAAATATGTGACTCCTGAAAATGCCCAAAAGAAAAACCTTAAAGGCTGAAACAAGCTCTGAGAATGAAACCTCCAAAGATGGCTGACTCCTCCCTCTTGTTTACCTTATCCACATTTTCCTTCTGCACAGATTGCATCAAAAGTATAGATGTGCTCATGTATATGTGTCACAAAAGGCTGGCTCAATATTTTCAATTTATGGTGTGAATTCAATATTTTATTAAAGACAGACTTGTTTCTCTTTATGCCCTTGATTAGGTAGTTGTCATCTGCAGAAAGACGTATCAAGGGTCTTTTACAAAATTCCATGGTATTTTTCTAATCAACAACAAAAAATTCTTTTTCATAATTATTCAGCAGCTTAGAGTGCTATGGAATATGTTTGTTTTGCTTTGGTTTTATGTTTTGGTTTGTGTTTTTCCATGTTGAAGGGACAGAATTTACATGAAAATAATGCTTCACCCAATTTTAGCCATCTTGAGAAATTTAAAATGTAACTTTGTATGTAATGTAAAATGTAAGCACATTAAAATTATGTATATATGAACATATATGCTTTGGTGTACAGTATGTATATACACAGTGGGTATCTGTGCATATATTGTGAAAGTAACCATTTATATGAAGTCATCTTGTTTCTCTGGTTTTATTTTATATGTTGTCACTGAAATCTTAGTACATTTCCCTTGTACATAAGTGGAAAAATAATAAATGTCATAATATATCACCGAACTGAACACACTCAAAACCGTAGAAATGGTGGTAGATTTTAGGAAAAACCCTTCCATACTTCCACCTCTCACAATACTTGACAACACAGTATCAACAGTAGAAACCTTCAAATTTCTGGGTTCTATCATATCGCAAGATCTCAAATGGACAGCTAACATCAAAAACATCATTAAAAAAGGACAACAAAGAATGTTCTTTCTGCGCCAACTCAGTAAGCTCAAACTGCCCAAGGAGCTGCTGATCCAGTTCTACAGAGGAATTATTGAGTCTGTCATTTGCACCTCTATAACTGTCTGGTTCGGTTCTGCAACCCAACAAGAAAAACACAGACTTCAGAGGATAATTAGAACTGCAGAAAAAATAATTGCTACCAACTTGCCTTCCATTGAGGACCTGTATACTGCACGAATCAAGAAGAGAGCCGTGAAAATATTTGCAGATCCCTCGCATCCTGGACATAAACTGTTTCAACTCCTACCCTCAAAACGACGCTATAGAGCACTGCACACCAGAACAACTAGACACAAGAACAGTTTTTTCCCGAAGGCCATCACTCTGCTAAACAAATAATTGCTGCATGCGCGAGAATGGTGGCGGTTTAGAAGAGTCCGAATTCGGCGATGGTGGCTTTCCCAGGAAATGGAGACTTCGGCTGACTCACCAGGCTTCTCCGGTCCCTCGGTGTGGGGTATGATCTATCTGGCTGCCGTTGGAGAGGTTTGTGGCCTCTCGGGACATACGGCAGCCGAGAACGGGCCGAGGACGGAGGCGGGCCGGAAGGGGCGGCCATTTTGGAGGCGGCGAGGACGCGAGGGAGGCGAGAGAGGCGAGGGAGGCCTGCGGCTTGTTGCGGGCTCCGGCCTTGGCTCCGGCCCTGCCCCAGCGGTGATTTCAGCCCTGCCCCAGCGGCGATCCCAGCGGCGATTCCAGCGGCGACCCCGGCGATCCTGGCCAAGCTCCAGCGGCGGGAGATCGTCGGCGGCGGTCCCGGCCTGGCTCCGACAGCTTCGGGTTGTGGATTCGAATCCCGACCCGTTTTTTGGCTGTCAGTGGGCCTGCCAGCTCCGTTGGCGCCAGCTCCATCGGCGCCAGTTTCTTCGGTGCTGGTTGGGCCCGGCGAGGCCTTGTGGACTGCGAGGCGCCTGCCCAATGGCGCCCTGTGTTTGGCAGTCCCACCAATGGATGGGTGTGGTGAGGCCTCGGTGGGAGAGGAGGCCGGATTCATGGCTGAAGTTTGTCCCCTCTTGTGGCCTGTTTTGCGTGTCATCAAATGGCCCTTGGAGGCCTGGCTTGCTCCATCGTATTTCTACCTCCCCTTCCCCCCCCCCTCCCATACCGGACTTTGGATCACCTAAACTGGTCGGTCATGCATGTCCATCTGCGGGTTATGGAGAGGATTGGACTGGATTGGAATAGCTTGGACTGGTCTATGGACCCGGACAGACCGATAGCCATTTCTACTTGACTAAGACCTTGTAGAACTATTCCCCATAGGCACACTATGGAGATTGCCGGCCTGTCTGTTCCTGCTCTGTCATCGCTATCCGGTTCCTGCTCCATCTGTCCTTTACCAACTGGACTCCCGCTGGAAGACTTACCATTTTATCTCTTTGGGATTTTACCATCTTAGCATCCCTCGTCGATTTGCACTTTTTTCTATGCGCTACACTGTACATGAACTCTTGCGCCTGCAGTGCCCCCGCCTCGCAGGAATGGCCCATATCGCTACCAAGGGCCGGCCTCAATGACGGGTCTTGGGACCCACAGAGGTGGCATGCGAGAAGAAAGAGCCTTTGGGGGTTTTTAGACAGGGCAATTTTAAGGGGTGGGAGGGGTAGGGCGGGTGATGGGGGTAGCCCGTCGGGAGGGAAACCAGTTCCAGCGCATGCTCGTGGCGACTGTCAAATGGGTTCGGAGGTTATGGGGGGGGAGTGTGTTCCTTTGTGTGAGGTGAGTCTATTTGCACGGTAAGTGGGAGGGGCAGATATGGCGGAAGGGGGGGATCGTATCGATGCAAGGGGTCACGCGTTCGATGTATGCAGGCGATCGCGTGCCCCGATCCCCCTGACTTCACCCGTTTCCCGGATGGTCAAGACTCTCAGAGCCTGGGCCTTCGTCTGATGTTATGCAACGCACGGTCCGTGGCCAATAAGGCCCCCCTAATATATGATCTGATTCAGGGGGGTGCCACGGATATTATAGGCGTTACGGAGACCTGGTTGGGTACTGAAGGCGTGCCCTGGTCGAGATGTGCCCACGGGTTTCCGTGCATTCCATCAGCCGAGGCCCAGGGTAGGGGTGGAGGGTGGCGGTTGTTATTAAAGAGAGTCTAGAGCCGAGGAGACCACTGTACCTCAGATTGCCGGGTGTGAATCCCTCTTTGTGAGGTGGGGTCGTAGATGTCAGTTGGGCTTGCTGGAGGCGTACCTGGCTCCTTGCTGCGTGACAGCTGCCCTGCCCGAGCTTCTAGAGGTGCTTGCCGGGGTGGCAGTGGAGACCCCAGACTTTTAGTCATGGGGGACTTTAATCTGCCATCTGATGGCTCGTCATCGACGGTAGCTCGGGAGTTCTTGGCTTCCATGACTGCCCTGGACCTGACTCAAGTAGTGGATGGCCCCACTCACATCGGGGGAGGCACACTGGACCTTATGTTTGTGTCTGGTCAGTGGTTGAGAGATCTGGACTTAAAGGAAATAGTCATTGAACCTTTGTCATGGTCAGATCACTCTCTCCTTCGCCTGGACTTTCTGACCGCTACCCAACACCGCAGGGAGACGGAACCATTACGTTGGTACCGTCCCAGGCGCCTAATGGACCCAGAGAGGTTTCAGACGGAGCTTGGGCCACTTCCTGAGGGTCTGGCTCACGGCACGGCAGAGGAACTAGCTGCAGCCTGGGAGCGGGCTGCGGCTGGGGCCTTAGACCGTGTCGTGCCTTTGCGGCCTCTGACCCGGCGCAGATCCCAACCGGCTCCTTGGTTCTCCGAGGAGCTGAGGGGGATGAAACGCCGGAGAAGACGCCTAGAGAGTTCCTGGAGGTCCAGCCGTTCAGAGGCTGATCGGACACTAGTTAGATCCTATACTAGGACCTACCTAGTGGCACTGAGGGAAGCGAGGCGTTGCTACGCCTCCTCCCTCATTGCGTCGGCAGATAACCGCCCAGCTGCCCTGTTTCGGGTGACCCGCTCCCTCCTTCACCAGGGGGGGCGGGGTGACCCGTTGCAGGGGCGTGCTGAGGGGTTTAACGGTTATCTATACGATAAAATCGTTCAGCTTAAGGACGGTCTGGACCAAAATTGTGGCGATTCGGATGGGGCGTCCGAGGGCGGTCTTGGTGATGTTGTCTGGGATGAGTTTGACCCTGTGACTCCCGAGGACATGGACAGGTTGCTGGGTAGACTGAATGCCACCACGTGTTTACTGGACCCGTGCCCCTCCTGGCTGGTGCTGGCCACTCGGGAGGTGACACGAGGCTGGCTCCAGGGGATTACGAGTGCTTCCTTGTTGGAGGGAGTCTTTCCGGCCGCCTTGAAAGAGGCGGTGGTGAGGGCCCTCCTCAAGAAGCCTTCCTGGACCCGGCTGTTTTAGGTAATTATCGTCGGTCTCCAACCCGCCGCGCGAAGGTTGTAGAGAGTATGGTGGCAGTTCAGTGTCCCCTGCACCTGGAGGAAACTGTCTATCTAGACCCGTTCCAGTCCGGTTTCCGGCCCGGTTACAGCACTGAGACGGCTTTGGTCGCGTTGGTGGATGATCTCTGGAGGGCCAGGGATAGGGGTTGTTCCTCTGCCCTGGTCCTATTAGACCTCTCAGCGGCTTTTGATACCATCGACCATGGTATCCTGCTGCGCCGGTTGGGGGGATTGGGAGTGGGAGGCACCGTTTATCGGTGGTTCTCCTCCTATCTCTCCGACCGGTCGCAGACGGTGTTGGCGGGGCAGAGGTCACCCGCGGCGCCTCCCTTGGGGGGTGCCGGGGGGGTCGATCCTCTCGCCCCTTCTGTTCAACATCTATATGAAGCCGCTGGGTGAGATCATCAGTGGTTTCGGTGTGAGGTACCAGCTGTACGCTGATGACACTCAGCTGTACTTTTCCACACCGGGCCACCCCAATGAAGCTATCAGTGCTGTCCCGGTGTTTGGAAGCCGACGGGTCTGGATGGGGAGAAACAGGCTCAAGCTCAATCCCTCCAAGACAGAGTGGCTGTGGATGCGGCATCCCGGTACAGTCAGCTGAGTCCACGGCTGACTGTCGGGAGCGAGTCATTGGCCCCGATGGAGAGGGTGCGCAATTTGGGCGTTCTCCTGGATGAACGGCTGTCTTTTGATGAACACCTGACGGCCGTCTCCAGGAGAGCTTTCCACCAGGTTCGCCTGGTGCGCCAGTTGCGCCTTTCTGAACCGGGATGCCTATGCACGGTCACTCACGCCCTTGTGACGTCTCGTCTGGATTACTGCAATGCTCTCTACATGGGGCTCCCCTTGAGGGGCATCCGGAGGCTACAGTTAGTCCAGAATGCAGCTGCGCGGGTGATAGAGGGAGCCCCTCGTGGCTCCCGAATGACACCTATCCTGCGCAGGCTGCACTGGCTGCCTGTGGCTTTCCGGGTGCGCTTCAAGGTTTTGGTGAACGTCTTTAAAGCGCTCCATGGCATAGGGCCGGGCTACTTACGGGACCGCCTGCTGCTACCGAATACCTCTCACCGACCCGTGCGCTCTCACAGAGAGGGACTCCTCAGGGTGCCGTCGGCGCGACAGTGTCGTCTGGCGGCGCCCAGGGGAAGGGCCTTCTCTGTGGGGGCTCCCGCCCTCTGGAACGACCTCCCCCCAGGACTTCGTCAACTTCCGGACCTCCAGACCTTTAGCATGAGCTTAAAACTTACCTATTTATCTGCGCTGGCCTGGGTTAGTTTTTAAATTTATGGGTTTTTAAATGGGTTTTAGTTTTAAATTTTAATTGTGGCCAATTTTAATAAGTTTTTTAAATGTATTTTAAATTGTATTTATATATTGTCTATTTTACTTGGCTGTGAACCGCCCTGAGTCCTTCGGGAGAAGGGCGGTATACAAATTTAATAAATAAATAAATAAATAAAATAATTCCCTCAACACTGTCAGACTATTTACTGAATCTGCACTACTATTAATCGTTTCATAGTTCCCATCACCAATCTCTTTCCACTTATGACTGTATGACTATAACTTGTTGCTGGCAATCCTTATGATTTATATTGATATATTGATCATCAATTGTGTTGTAAATGTTGTACCTTGATGAACGTATCTTTTCTTTTATGTACACTGAGAGCATATGCACCAAGACAAATTCCTTGTGCGTCCAATCACACTTGGCCAATAAAATTCTATTCTATTCTATATGCCATGCAGTCACCGTGTCTAGGTTTGTAGCAATAAGGTGGAAGCAATGACACATAAAACCTCACAGTGGTATCTACTATCAGACGATAGATTTTATTAGGCTATTTTTAGCAAACAACTCTTTGGCTAAATGAGTATTTATCAACCTTGGCAACTTTAAGATGTGTGGATTTTAGAATTCTGGGAGTTGAAGTCCACACATCTTAAAGTTACCATGGTTGGAAAAACACTGGACTAAAAGGATGCTGCCTTCCTGGTAGACAGGCAGGAATACAAGTTATGGCTAGCAATACAGGCTTAAGCAAAGAGAAGGTGTGAACATGGGCATTTTTTTTCCACACTACTAATCAATATTGCATTAATGACTCTTGCATGACCTTTAACCTAAGAAGAATACCAATAGTACAATGCTGCAAAGGGCCGTCTGCAAGGACTGGCTAATGTAAGCTACCAATTTTATAATCGATCAAGATTCATCTTTGTGAAGACAGCTTGCAATCCCAAAAAAAGAGCAGGCAATTTTGGAATGGTCGGGACGAAGGTAATATTTACTTGACCTCTGCCTTTAAATGGACATGGTGCTTATTGACATTAAAAAATAGCATATATATATATATATATATATATATATATATATATATATATATATATATATATATATATGTATGTATGTATAATCCCCCCTCCCCAACATATTTTTAGTAAGCCTTTGGGCATTTTCACTGTCCCTAAAAGAATATGGTTGCATGGCAACCTCTATGGTTGCTATGACGACTCCATGTGTAAGCAGCTGCTGCAATCAGAATTAACTCCGAGCTGCAGGTTTGTCATTCCAATGCACGGAAAAGGGAAGACAAATAGACAGCACACGGCTGTAAAGGGAAACTCACCTAGATAATGTCGCTCAGAAACATATGTTCAACAATTATTTTTCCTTCTATGTTTTATTGCCACAATTACAGCTAAACTAAAATTGCAAAATTATATGATTTGAATTTGCTACCATTGACTATGTTTTAAGTCCATTCATGTAGTTCATTTTTGAGTCAAAACAAAGCAAAAAAATAAGTCATCTGCCTGGACCCTACAGAGGCTGAAAATAAGAAGACTAGCTGGAAGCATAATATGACAGAACACAATGTCCAAAATAAAATTATGGCTTTGTATGCAAAACTACCTTTGAAATCTCAGCTTTGTTTGAATATGTTTTTCCTTCACATAATTTCATGAAAGTATCTCCTAATGCTGATTATCAAACTAAAAGAGCAAGTCACACTTGTCCAAATATCCTGAAATTTCATTTCCAGCTCTTTCCATCAAGTGGTAAGATTGAGAATATTAGAACTACTCTATTATATCTGGATTGCAGAAATCAGGATGACCAGTTGAAGGCAGCAGCATATAAGAAATGCAGACAATTCATTGCTGCCAATCTCAAATTGACACAAGTTATAGCTTTGTTTTGCTTTGGAGCTTCATTAAATATTGAATATGAAAAGGTAGTTTATTCTCTAAAAGTCTTGACTGATAGCTATTAATATAATTCCAGTATGATGAATTTCATACTTCTTATTTGCTATCCATCCCACTACCTTGGTTTTTTTATGTACTATCTAATGCTGCATTTCAATAGTATTATCTGTGTAAATTTGTTGGTGGGTTTTTCTACCTTCCTACAAGTAAAAGTAAATATATTCAATGATATAGAAGAAACCTATAGATTATATAAAAATGGGTGGGACCATTTCATTCTGTGTGCTAGATTCTATTATATTTGTGGGCCAAGATCATTTGAAAAGATAAATGATAAACATTATAAAACAATCTGCAAATCAGAAGTCTCATTTCAGTTATAAATAACCAAGTGACACATATTAAACAGAAACCCTCTGCATGTTTATTGGAAAGCAATCCTCAGTGGCACCTGTACCTGCATAGGTCTGCCATATTTGTATCATCCTGAACACACTTCAGCTAATAGAAGTATCCTCATTGCATACAACTGAACTCTTTCTACGTAGACATGTATAGACTGTGCTGCATATCTAACTCATTAGGTGGGATTTCACACACTTATAACTGGGACACAAAAGCAGTCTGTGCCATGATTAAAATAAATCAGCTAGAATATGTGCACATATGGCTTGCTATTTTGGAAAGGAGAAAAACAAAACAAATACAGTTTGAGTAAATAGAAATTCATTTGGTTGGTATGATGTATTACTAATGCTAATATTTATGTACCTCATAAAGCAGTCCATTATTTTTAAATATATAGAGCTCCCTGACTCATAAGCTTTTAATATAAAGGTTATGCATTAATGTAGATTACCATAATTATAACGTGAACACATAATAACCAATTTTGATAAGTTCTTCTGTCTAGATTCTTACTAAAACACATATTGAAATATCTATGCAGCATATTGGCTTTTAAACATAACAGAAACTATTATCCATATTCAAAACAACTAGACAAAGTGTTTATAGGTTTCTTCCTGCCTTGCTAAAATAGTGGATATTTCTACTTCAGGACTGTGGGGTGGAAATGGTAGGATACAAGCTCTTTCCTTCTAAAAATCCATGCAAAATTATGCAGTAGAAATATGAACTGTGTGCTACATACTACTTCAGACAATATTTGATTTCTCTAAACACATTATAGTCTATAAACCTCTAAAGACAGAGGTTAATAATCGGAGTAGAGATAGACCTTTATCTATAGTAATGCTGGCAGGTGCTGCTATACGAAAGAAATGCACATAGAGTGACCTATTTTCTAATCAGGGCAAAGAAAATAACACAGAGAAATTGAATTCTTCACCATCACCCCCAACCTTTAGGAGTACTTCATAATGAAATCTTCAGATCAGCAAAAATGACCATATGAAAGCAAATGTTTATTGCCTCTCACCTCAGCAAGCATCAATGATTCCTTCAGTGTTAAATAAATTAAAACTGCAAGCATTCTGCAAAACGGGCATGAGATCCATGGCAATATACAACATCAGAGGGGGATCCCCTTTGCAAGGAATAATGCAGTACCTTCCTGCTCCCGCCCCCCAACTGCTATGTTGAAATGTCTTGGAGATAGGCCTCTATAACTAACATTGCAACATTAAGCTCTCCTGTAATAAACTCTGTACTGGGAGATCAAGCTGCAAAAAGAGTTATTGATAAAAGTGCCTCATTTGAGTATAACCTTAAAATGATGTTCACCTGTCTTTGAGTCTCCAGTAGATTTGTGCTGGTGGCAGTTCTGGCTTAAAGACATTTTGATTTCAATGGGATTCAATTATTTATAGTTGCAAAACATCTTAGGAAGCAAGGATGAAAAGGACCCTGAAACTACAAACTGCCCAAGTCAAAGTGCTTTTAAAACAACAAAAATGTTATTGGATAGGAATTGGACCATTATCTCAAACTAGACTCATCTAGGCTATAGTTAATGTTGGCATCAGTGTAGATTAGTAAGAGGGATGCAAATCCTTTCCACAAAGCTAAAAAAAAAGCAAGGACAGGTCTAGCATCTCCATGAGTGTTGTGCTGAAGCTAAATGTTTAATATATAGTTTTAGATATGAGGGGAAAATATAGTCAATCATATGCAAAGGTTTTTATTTCATATTGCTTTGTATTCAAGAAATACAATTTTTCTGTTTTACTCATACGAAGATTGTGATGAAACAACATGTAGCAATATTTTCAGACACTTTCTAAAAAGAAAGAAGCATGACAGCAAATTTGTAATTGGGTTGAGCAATTTATGAAATTTAAAATGTCCAAAAGAAATTCTTTTACAATATATGCAAACACAACTTATAGTAAGATAATGATGACACCAAGCTACATTCCTATAGCTATATGATTTGAAAATAATTTGTAAATTAGTTTTGAAATGGTTAAACATACTCGATCCTCCATAAACAAGGCTACAATTTTAATTGAACTATTTCACTGTGCTATCAAACTGCCAAAAAAGATAAAGCAGAAGAAATTGTACTGAAAAAAAAAATTTCTCAATTTTTTGTATTCAAATTCTGTACAAGCTTAAATCATTTATTTCTCAGCAGTTAATTGTTACTAATCTCATCTTAATTTTTGATATATTTCTTGTGGATTTTTTTTTCATTCTTTTTAAAATCTAGCAACAATATAATAGAGGCAATATAATGCTTTTTATCTTTAGTTTTTAAATATTTTTAAATATTTTAAACGTTTATTGTTTTTATTTCTTCGGTACATTTTATCTTGGTGGCACACTTTATAGAAACACAGGATATAAATGTTATAAATAAATAAATAAATAAATAAATAAATAAATAAATAAATAAATAAATAAATAAATAAATAAATAGTATGATGGGCAATTAAGAGTGTGAAATCAACTTTTCAACTCAGTCAATAATGTTTTTAAATTGTGGTCTCAGCCTTAGACAGTTTCTCTGACGCATTTTGAATAGTTTTGAGTTATCCTTACTACATACAGATATTTTTCGTAAGGAAATACTATATTCATTTTGATTCATGCACCAAAGGATATGAAAATGTATATAAAGACAAACGTATGCATGCACGCACGTAAGTGTGTGTACATACACACACAGAGATGTTTCAAATGATACATATAGTTTTCTTCCTTCTTTCAGCCTTATCAGCACACAATATGCATGTAGGCAGATAAGTCAGTCGTGAGTTCGTGGATAACAATTGAATTTTCAATGTAGAGTCAGCTGGGCATTTACTGTGGCTGTCCATTTGTCCCTTTTGAGCTTATTCAATTTTCTAGACATCAAAGAGCAAGTTTCTCACCAATATAAAACAATAGTGCAGGATATAGATTCCTTGCATCCTGTTGTCAATCCATCACATTTTGGCATAAAATCAGCCATGATGCCCCTTCTTTTTCTACAAGCCAATGTTTCTGTACTTAGCCAAGGATACTAAGTAATTAATAGGCACAGCCAATGTGGCCTACTTACCAGAAGTGCAAAGAGCGTTTTGACAGTCCCACCGAAGCACAAAGGTGGGATTGCAGCCTATTTATTGATTTGTAAAAGAATGAAAACAGTCATGTTAATGATTACGTGAAAGATGTATTTTTTTTAAAAAAAAATTAAGTGAAGCAAACTGGCTTGCAGAAACTATGCACAAACATTTTTCTCATGGATAGGTAAATTTATTTGCATGTGCACATGCACAAAAATGCACTTAGGATGAAATACTAAGATTTATTTTGCATTTATGTCACGTAACAAATATTGTTTATCTGATATAAATAATCAGTGGTTAAAAAGAGTAAACAAAAAGAAATATTTCTGAAAGAAGTCCACATTAAAAGACTAGTGTCAGGTCTAATGTTCATGACTATTAATGACTCCATTATTTTTTATTATCAAGTCATGCAAACATTTGCTTGTCCAGTGTAATTGAAAATTCAAATGAAAGTAAACAGAACAAAAAAGATGAAAATAAATTGTTTTAATATAGTGAATTATATCTTTTTTTAAGATACTGAACTTATATTCATAAAACCTATATAGAGAAAGAAAAAAGAGAGAGATTAGAAGTGCACAACCAGACAAAATCAGAATAGCATACTGGCCAAAACAGTATCCTTTTTGTAACATGAAATCTTGTCAGTATTCAGTGGAAATTTTGTTTTTACAAACCAAGTATAAATTAGAAAAATATAAATATATGCCTTCTTAAGACTTAAACATGTCCCATTGTGCAAATTTGAGATTCTTCATATCTAAGTTAAACTATAGTCACTACAAACATTTACTGTTTCTTTGCCAGAATATTAGCTTTACCCATGCACCAAATTAAATTATAGAATTAAAAGACTTCTTAGCCATAAGTTTCATATATATACGTACATATATATCCAATTAGCCAGACACTTATTTTCATGTACAGTTAGCAAATAATTCATAGTAATAACACCAGGAGGGAGAATTATTGCTAAACTGATAATACCTGATTTTACTAATCTAATATTAGAAAATGTTGTAATGATTTGGAACAAGCCAGCTGCAGCAATATTTTATGTAGTAAACGGATGTTTTAGGTTTGAAAACAATTCCAAAAATGTGGCAAGTCTTTAATGAAAGTCTACATATAAAGTATGTTAATGCTGTTGAATGAAACAAATTAGATTTCATAGTAATATATAATTTAATTTTAATATAAAATCTGGGTCTCACTTTTGCATTTTTAAAAAACTTTCTGGACTCAGAAAAAATAAAATAAAATCACCTATAAAAATCTCAAGGCTCATTTTTAAAGAAATTGTAAGCATTTCATTATTTATATAAAAAAGAAAGAGAAAATGTTAACTATTAATATTCTTCTTGAATAGCATAAAGCGATTTTCAAAGCTGAAAAAAATTATAAAAGCAATACAATTGGACGCAGCTAAATAAATTATAATTAATATAATTTCTAGAGGGTACATATAGTATTAGAAGGAATATTTCAGTAGTAGAAGATTACCAAAATTATTCTTTCTTAATAAGAATATAATAGAGAAGAAAATGTAACTTTTTTCCAAAACATGCAGAATATTAAATTGTGAAATTTGGGTTAATCCTATAATAAAGAGTGTTCGGTAGTCATAACTATTGTATTGTATTAATGTTGCAATCCATTATTATTTATGTGAAGGTAAATATACATGAAAGTCCTATTGATCATAATAAGATTTATCTTGGCGTGTGTCAATGTAGAATTGGGTTTTGAAAGTACTTATTTGAAAGGAATGATGTAATGTTACTAGATCATTTTCTTCCTCCGTCCTTTTTCTCAAGTTTAATTTAGACTCATAGAATTTCTTGATAAATTGTTTGGGGATTTATTTGCCCTTTTCTTATAAATACGTTTTCTGTGGTTACCTCCACCCACCCACCCCCCAAAAAAAGAACCAGGAGAAGGGAATTAACATACAGACTGTCTTACACTATAGATTATCCTGTCGCCATCCATTTATGTGTGGATATGTAGGTTCATCCAAACTATGCACATTTCTCACTTTAGAGGAAGGTCTGTAACTCACTGCCTAAGGATGTGACTTAGCATGCAGAGTTCAAGATTTATTCCCCAGCAAGCAGGATTAGGACAAAATCATTCTCTGAAGCTCAGAACAGGTTCTTGACAATTAATGTGCTGTAGATGTCCTAGTTATGATTCTATATAAGGCATCCTCTTATATTATCGATTCATAACTGTACATAAGAACATATGTCATTCGGGGCAAGAAGAGAAAAAAAGCCCTGTCTAGCATCTGCTTCAGTCCTCATCACCTCCATCATTGAAAAGACACAAGTCTTCTTTCAGTTGTCTTATGACTGGAACTTACTCCAAACTAACATTAATCATTCAATCATTCATGCTGATTCCTCAGAAGAATTTGCTTACTTTCTCTTTAGATGATTTAGATTGATCATATAAAACTGGGTTCAAAAGAAGAGAGTAGAATAGAACTCAACAGAGAATAAGGTTATTTGAATATAGATTTAAAATACAGGAATTGCCATATTTTTCGGACTATAAGATGCTTCGGACTATAAGCTGCATCTAGCTTTTGGGGAGGAAAACAAGAAAAATCTACCTCTGCCTCCCAGCAATTTGCCTCCTTGCAGCAAACTGCAAACACCCTGGTCGGCTTCAGCACAACCTGATTTAGCACAAACAGCTGATTGGTGATTGGATCTGCCTCCCGGAATACTGCCAATCAGCTGTTCCAGGCTGAGGGGATCGCCACCACTGTCACTGCCCATCGCTGTTGCTGGCACTTATAGCCGCATCCACGTGCCCCATTTTTGGCACGTTCCAGGTGGCGGGGATTGCTGCTGCCTGGAATGGGCTGAAAATGGGAGGCACAGGGGCTGAAAATGGGGCACACAGAGGCTGAAAATGGGCACATGAAGGCTGAAAATGAGGTGTGCGGAGGCTAAAAATGGGACTCGCTGAGGCCAAAAATGGGACATGCATACATTTCCGAACAGGTAGGGAAGGTAAGTAGATTTCACCCTGATTATGAGGCTTTGCTAGTAAATAAACGATGGGATATGGGATGAAGATATTTTTGGTTGAAATGTTACTGAAGGTGTTAACTTGCAGAAATTGTTGGTATTTGTCTTGAGAGGGGGGGGGGTAATTTCTTTTATATAAATAGATAGATCCCTTTCTTTGTCCCTTCTCTCCCTTTCTTCTTTTCTCTCTCTCTGGATTTCTCATCTTTTCTTTTCTTTTATCTTTTTTAGTTTGTAGTAGGTTTTTTATCTCTTTTAAACTTCAATAAAATTATTTTTAAAAAGAAAGCAAGTTTTTATTTTAAAATTTAAGCTAACAAGATGTTATCCACCCATCCCCTTTTAACCTTATCCTAGTCAATCCATCTCAAATCTGGTCCATACATTTCCAGTGAGGAAATGCAAATCCGACTTCATTGCTTCATCTACTTTTAACATATTAATCTGTGTATCATGTTTCTGTATTATTGTACAAGTGTCCTCCAAACAATTTATAGTGGGAGATAAAACCTTGTGCTGCATTTTGACAATTTTCTATTTAAAATTGGTTGGTAAACCAACCAATGAAGAAGATCAAGAACAGCTATATTAAATAATAATTGACACATGATAAAGAAAGACTGAGTGACTCAGTCACCAAAAACAATAAAATCAAATTGTGGGTTTTTTGCAGGAATATTTCAGACTACTCATGGGGCAGTTGCATGGTAAGGCTTATCTTGACAATGTTAGGCTGGGAGCAGGCACACAAGGTATTCACGTATGCAAAGTTTCTGACTTAGTATAGAAAAGCTAATGAAACCCACCAGTATGATTTAATGGGTTTGAAGCCCCTCATTTTTGACAGGAGAGATGATTTTTATCTGCCTTTCTATTTGTTTCTCACCTTGTGAGAACTGTCCCAGTATGTAGTTCAATGTTCAGTAAGGAGAAATTTCATTTTAAGATTCATCCCTGAAGAAAAGGAAGGAAGGAAGGAAGGAAGGAAGGAAGGAAGGAAGGAAGGAAGGAAGGAAGGAAGGAAGGAAGGAAGGAAGGAAGGGGAAGGGAAGGGAAGGAAGGAAGGAAGGAAGGAAGGAAGGAAGGAAGGAAGGAAGGAAGGAAGGAACTATGCTTTGTTCTATAGTATATTGTCATTGATTAATCTTGACACCAAGGAAAGTTAGATCTGGTTAGTCCTTGAATGAGGGAACCATCAGGAAAGACAATAAATTAGACTAGGAATTGTTAAAGAAATATACCAAAAGAAAAAAATGGCAAACTTCTACATTGTTGCCGGAAAAACATAGACATTTTAGGAATTGAGATTGATTCAAACAAGTTTTTAACTTACTTTTAACATGCTCCAAGAAATTCTTCCAAAAAGGCTTTGACCATATAGCAGGGATTAGGTATAACTATTTTAAAAATAGCAAATATACAATGCATGTTTTGCATGACACAACCAAAACATACTGTAAAAAATATTATTATAAATATCTGAACAATAGAAGTATCTAACAATAAATTTGATTCACATAAATACTGCAGTTCTACTCTTTGGAACTGTGTAAGAATCACAATTAAAATTTTTTTAAAAGAGAAAGATATAACACTAGAAAACTAAAATATCAGTTTTGCTTTTATTTATTACTCATTTCTAATGGATGCACCAAATGCAACAAAAAAATTGTAAATATTCAAAGAACTTTGATTTTTAATTAGCCACTGATTAAGTGAGCAGAAATAATTTTTCAGGTACATAAGTAAATTTCAGGTAGATTGATCCATTAAAAATGGTAGGTAGGAATTCAGAAAATGTAGAGTGGAAAGCAAAAATAGCTTAGGTCCAAGACTATACTGTGTACAGTTAACTAGGAATTGAAAATAATGTAACTTAACTTCCAAGCAGATCTACATAGGATTCGATTGCACTCACTACTCTAAAAGAAATAATGTCTTCATTTTTATACTTTTTGTCTGCTCTAATTTCTAGAAAATCATATTACTGTGTGCTCAGTCACACCAAATTATAATGGTTATTGATGTTGCTCTTGTTTTATCGTCCTAAAGTACTTTATCACTAGAATACAGTGATATGGAAATCTAAGAAAGCTCTGTTGTTAATTACAATTAATTATAATTCACACATATGTTAATTTTGTCTCTGAATATTCCAGCTTGATTTCCCATGCCAGAAATCTTAAAATCATACCAAAAAGGTAATATAAGGTTAAAGTATTTTTGTTGGAAATACTTCCTTTTGAAAAGAAAGAAGCAAACAGAAATGACAAGTTTTTGGTGGTACCTGATGGCATATGTATTTGTGTATCTGAATATGTGGACTACAGTATCCAAAAGCTTATGCCATTATAAATGGGTTTGGCTTTCATGTTCTATAAGACTCTGGGATTTAGATTAAATATAGAGCAATACCTCTGCATCTTTTCATTTAAAAAAAAAAAAACCTGAGCTACAAATCACAAATCCTCTTAGTTGAAAGTTTGAAGATTTTATTTTTTAAAAAGTTGAACATAATGAAAAATAGAAATGAATTTGCATGCATCCTTGCATTTTTTTTCTTTAAGAAAATAAAAGAACATCCTACTTATCTTTATAACTCATGAATATGCTAGTCACCACATTAGATACGTTTCTTCCCTGGTGGGGCCAGAAGAACCACCCTCCATATTCTTCTCCCAATAGATCCCTATACCTAAAAACAAGGGCCAATGTGAACAAGTTATCTCTTTACGGATTCAAAGCATGTTATGTTATCATGCTGTAAGAACTGTAAGCCCTGTTTGGAATAATTATCGGATCAGACCAATTAATATAAGTATCTAGGTCAATAAATATTCTTTCTAATCTCTTTCAATTTTATAGGCTGGGGTCTGGTCTGATGTAAGATAGACTATTAAAAAAATGTTGGTCTTTACATTAATCAGTCCTATATGAAAATATGAAATCATTGGGAACTATATTACAGTGCAGCAACACTAGTTTGGTTAAAAGATTGGATCAATTTAAAGAATAAAAGAATACTAGCCATAGAAGGCCACGACCTACAGAAAGGATGGCTTGCCTTCCTGTGGGAAACAGGCCACACGAAACAACAATATTTCCACAGACATCTGATTAGAGATTCCCTAATAAACAATTGGATTAAAGTTAAAAAGAAACACTATATAAAAATCCCAATCTGGCTATCCACAATGGAAGCAATGATTCACCCAAATAATTTAGATTTGAATAAAAAGCTAAAATACAAAGATCTATTAGATATTCACGGAAAATTAAAACGTTACAGGACCTCCAAGAACAAGGACTACGAGTTGACTGGTGGGCTTACCTTCAATTACAAAATCGATACAAACAAGATATAAAAGGATATGGAATATATCTTAAACTACAGCAATTAGATAAAATTTTACTAGGGCCAGACAAAAAAAATATTACCCAAATTTATAAATATTTGCTGGAAGTAGAATTGGAAGAAGAAGTAGTGAAAGGATGTATGATTGCATGGGGTCAAAATATGGGACATAATATAAATTTATCAGACTGGGAGAACATATGGAACCGAAATTATAAATTAACAAAATCAGCAGCATACAAAGAAAATGCATATAAAATGTTCTACAGGTGGCACCTACCCCCTTCGAGATTAGCGAAAATGTATCCCAAAATGAGCCTCATATGCTAGAAATGTAAAAATAAAGAGGGAACATATTACCAATGTGGTGGTCCTGCCCCGAATCCCGTAAATATTGGTTAAAAATTAAAGAGTGGCTACAGGAAATCACAAATGAACAATTAGATCTAGAACCGGAACTCTTTTTATTGGGAATTTAAAAAAAAAATATGTGAAGAGTATAAAATATTTAATACTACACATATTAACTGCTGCTAGGATAGCCTTCGCTCAATGTTGGAAACAGCCATGTATACCTACAGAGAAACTTGTTATACAAAAGATCATGAACTGCGCAGAAATGGAAAAACTAATGCTGAGTTTAAATGATAAAGAGACATCGGTATTTTATAATATATGGGAACAGTGGTATAAATGGATAGAAAGGAGATAGATAAGGATATTTAGTTACTAAGTATAAACAATAGATAAAACAAGAACACAAATACATACAATTTAAAGTTTGTAATCATTGCACGGATCATTGTTATAAGAAAAACACCACAAATAGCTGTTAAGTAATATAACCTTTTCCTTTTTTTTTTCTATGTTTTTAATGTAAAAAAATTTAATAAAATATATTTTAAAAAAAGAAAAGAAGATATGAAATCAATGTTTCCTTTATCAGATTTCCTATATATATATGGTATGCGCCAAATGCTTTAGCGATAGTCTCTTTGTCAAAATGTTCTTTTGTACTAAATTGCATGAAAGTCAAATTCAGAAAAGCTCCCCAACATTATCTATAGTACCATTTGAAATAATAGTCCTGGTTCTTTGATAGTTTGGTGGTATCTCTTTAAGATGTTGGAGATAGTCTTAAACCCTTTCAGAATTTTCCTCTCAGTCTGTTTTAGGAAAATTCTATAATTATTTTTGCAAGTAATACGGACAGCACACATGGATTGCATAGACTGCAGTCCTACAGTTGTTTTTATGACCTTAATCTCTTTCAGTTTAAGCAGCTTTTCTGTAGTCGATTTTGCATAACATGCTGAACTGCAAACTAGCCAGCCATATCTTGATCTTATATGTTGTATGTTGCTTATTTATGATTAATGTGTTGAAACAAGATGTTTTAATGGCAGTTTATTGTGATTTTATTGCAGTGGCTTGTGGTGTGTCTAAGTAGGTGCGTGATTGTTGTTCAGTTGTTCTGATCTGGACTGCCATTTCTGATGCACATGTGAAACTTCCATGCATGAGATCAAGAGCACAAACAAATCTGTAACTAAACCTGTTCCATCAGCTGAAATGAAGAAAAAAAACAGGCAAGCTATTACAAGTGGGAAACACTTGTTTTTGTTTCACAAGCAATCTGGTGATGCTACTTTTTGTTTTATTTTGATTATGTAATGGATTTCTCAGACACCGTAACATTGCTACGATTTACTTCGTAATTTCTGAGAAGCTTTCTATCATCAAACTCAAGCTTCAGTCTACAAAAGTACTGAAGAGTTGGAATAAAGCTACAATAGTAACAATAGAATAGAATAGAATAGAATAGAATAGAATAGAATAGAATAGAATAGAATAGAATAGAATAGAATAGAATAGAATTTTTTATTGGCCAAGTGTGATTGGACACACAAGGAATTTGTCTTGGTGCATATGCTCTCAGTGTACATAAAAGAAAAGATACGTTCATCAAGGTACAACATTTACAACACAATTGATGGTCAATATATCAATATAAATCATAAGGATTACCAGCAACAAAGTTACAGTCATACAGTCATAAGTGGAAAGAGATTGGTGATGGGAACTATGAGAAGATTAATAGTAGTGCAGATTTAGCAAATAATTTGACAGTGTTGAGGGAATTATTTGTTTAGCAGAGTGATGAACTTATACATAATTCTGCTTTTGAAAAGATTTTAGGTCATTGGATTCTAAATGCAAAAAATTCTCCTAGCCACTGTTTATAGATACCACATTGTTTACCACCTTCTAAACACCAGTTAATAGCAAGATAGGCACAATGCTGTTTTGTTTCCATATGAGAGCTGCCATAAGTTCTCTTACCAACTGAAACTTGTTCAAGCTGAGCTGAGAACTTAGTGACATGGCCTTATAAGTCTTTTGGCGCATTACTGACATGGTTTTTTATTGCTTCTTCCAGCTGGGCAAGTAGAGTCAAGAAAAATGGCCTGCTGCCTGCCGACTTCAATTCAACTATGAAAAAAATGTTATATATATATATATATATATATATTTATGTGTCATCCTTGTGCAGAGGCCACGCTAATTTTCTCTGTATGGTTCCAATTTTAGGATATGTGCTGCTGAGGCAAGCACAAAAGAAAATACTATAAAATGGCAAAATTATGGGTCATATTCACAGGGATTTCTTCCTCCATGTTGTTGTAGCTCTTTACAATTCTACAAAGGGAAGTAATAAAAATTAAAGACTGTATTACTGGTTTACACCTTCTGTCTAAATTCAATTTTTAGCTATAGGTGTCTGTTTCCAACTACAATGACCAAAAAAATGATAAAGCATGGACCTTGACAATACAAACTGCATCTTTGGTGCTTCTGTTGTGACATTGTATGCCTGTACTTAAGGTATGAAGTTTACATTGTGGTGTCATGATGCATATTTGTTACTTGCCTTCCTTTACACTCTTCCATGGACATCTCTGTTTCCAACCAAGGCCAGCTTCATAATTTCCCTCAAAAATTATACAACTGTTTTTAGAAGAAACATTATCTTTTATACCATTGGAAATAATAGTCCACAACTAAAATAATTTTAAAATACAGTATTGAAATTCAGAATAAAATAAAATATATTAGGATCTTCTTTTAAAAAATATCCAAAATAATAGATGTATAGATGGGAATAAAAGTATATTAAGCATGATATAAATGTACTTGATAAGAAGAAAGTAGATTTTACGAATTGGTGACGTAAGATTCAGAAGGAATGACTCAATTCAAGGTTTCAATTTAAGAGCAAACTAATTTTATTTGAGACATTTTAAAATTTAAGATTTCACTTAAAGAAAAGGTCATTCATTAATCATAGTGGAAAAGCATCAAAATGCCTAAAGCTGTTTCATTTGGAGCATAATTGGATTAAATCTGAAAGGATAATAGATTCTTTGGAGGATATTAACTATATAAAGTTTTAGCCGGATTCTTCAATAATTTCACCACAATAATTTTCAAAATATTGCTCCTCTTTTGCAACACAGAGATTATATAGATGGAGGAGGGATATCAGGACCAACAATAGCAATAACACTTAAGAGTTATACTGCTTCATAGTGCTTTACAGCCCTCACTAAGTGGTTTTACAGAGTCAACATATTGCCCCCAACAATCTGGGTACTCATTTTACCCACCTCGGAAGGATGGAAGGCTGAGTCAACCTTGAGCCAGTGAGACTCAAACTGGCAAACTGCAGGCAGCAGAAGTAGGCTGCAATGTTGCATTCTAACCACTGCACCACCACTGCTTCTACAAAGACCATAAATACTATCGAACCAGTGATGAAAGTGTCCTACTCTGACTTAAAAATAAAAATATTGAATAACAGTTTAAAAAGTAATCTCCTATTTCTTCATTCACTTTCCAGGCTTCTCATGATACTGAATTATAAACATTGGCTTGTTCTTGTAGGACAGTATATTTTGCTGCTTCTAAACCTAAACTTTCTGGGGTAATAAGGGAATAAACACGGCCAATTAACAAATCTGACCAAGCTGAGAACTGCTACATCATTGGAAAAAGTTCATGCTATCAAATTTATAGCTAGTTGGCAATAACTACGCTAATTGATTGACTTACAATGGAAGCAGAAGCAGGTTGGCACAATGAAATTCAATACCACAGAGAAAGGCAAGTCACAAAGCACAAGGTTGGCAGAGGAAAACATAACATACATAGCCATGCATCCCTACGTTAAAAAAAATAGTAAATGATTGGGCCAGCCACTACAGTATAATATTACTCTGACACTCACTCACTCATTATTGGTCCAATCACACAAAATGTATCCCAAAGTACATATTGGTTAGATGCAACAAATCTGTTGTTGGCATTTAAGCCTATATAGAGAAGACTGGAGGTCTCACTTTTCTTCTCTCAGGAGTCCCCTGGATTTTCATACCTCCTGCCTTGGGACACTGTCTCAGTAGTTCTTACTGCTACCACCTATCTACCAGGCGACTACTTCTTGGCCTTGGAGCATGATACAGAACTCTCACACTTTGTGCTCCCTTTCTGGAAATTAAAAAGTCAAAAATAATAAGTATAATTATCTGTATGTATAATGCAATATGGTCTGTGCTGTGTAAGATTATATAGCCCAGACCATACTGGCTAGAGGTTTTAGCCTTTTCTCTCCTCGTTTCAAACTATACATTTAAAATACCATCCTTCAATGTTAAATGAGATAAATGTCAGAGGAGTTTATTCATAGGAAAACGGCTGGTATCTTACCAAAAAAACCCTGCAAAATTCAAAACAATACACTGGGCACATCTCCAGATCATGCTGGTCTATACAAATAGCCATTGACTGCCCCAGGTTCTCCATGAAAAGAAGTTGGCATAGAGAGCTCCAAATTAGTAAAAATTAGATTAAACAAATGTTCTACAGAGAAAAAAACATTTTCTGGAAGGCATCCCAAAGTAGAAATAAAAGCATTTTGTAGCTTTTATGCAGAAATATAGAAAATGAAATTTTAATACAACACAACAATCAGGAATCAGACTTCAGGAATCAGACCTAGAACAATTTCTTCCTAAACATTTTATCTATTTCCACAAAATTATCCGTTTTCCAAAGTTCTTCTCCTTTACTTGGACTTTCTCTTAACTTTTTGGAAATCCAAAGTTAATCAGAATCTATGAAGGGCTATATTACATTAGTGCTTTTCCCAGTTTCAATACATAATCTTGAGTGGACTACTCCCACAATTTGCTTTTTGCTTTAAAATGACCAAATGACCATTTTCTACCCCCTCTGGCAGAGTATTTGATCCTATAAGTGACCCAAAACAAAACTGTTTCTTGTCTGTATCTCTACTAGCATTCCGGCATAAGGGGTTAGTAGGCAGGCTATATTCACAAGAAGTATATATCAGATTTAAACCCATGTTCAGAGTGCAAATAGCTGAGTTGAACTTCAAGTTGTGTAATGATATTCCATTACCAGAAGAAACAGCAAAGTTAAGGCTTATGGATGGTCAAAGAAGTTGGAAACTGAGCTGAGGAAATGAATGAAGACTAAAGTATTGTTAGGTCTGCCATCCTAAAAGATCATGTATAAGAGGACAATCTAATGATGTTATAAAACCTATCCAACTATTCAAGTCAATGTCACAGATCAGTATATGCAACACTGGTGTTCTACATATATGAAAGTGAATTTATAATATTGTTTACTGAAATGGCAAAAAAAAAGCCATTTATTCTTCAAAGTATTTTAAAAGCTGTGAAAAGAAGCTACTTGACTAGAAGTGAGTCTAGATCATGATTTGTGAATCTCTATTGATTAAAGGTTCCATTGACGCTTCCTTATTTTGAAGCACTCCTTACACAACCCTAATGTGTTACTTATTTAGAATGTTCATTGAGAGGCAGAATGTGGACTGAATGGTCAGAACTGCATGATGGTATTCCCATTATTTTATCGGATTAATATCTATGAGTCATCCAGGGATCCCTAGTGCATGAACTTAGCTTTGAAGAACATCTTTTAGGCATTTCCTTAGAGACAAATAAAAGAAATATGCAAGCTCCTGGCTAATTTCATGGAGTCTCAACCTAATTTTTATTTTTGTTGCTGTTGTTGAAGAGATCATGTTTTTTAAGCACTGCCTGTTTCTTCTCTTTAGTCTGCTGCTTGGGAGAAAGAAAAGAGCATGTCAGAAAAAAATGGGGTGGAGATATTGGAGGGAGAAGTGTTCCCATTCTAGAAGGAGGAGGAGAAGGTGTACTTCAAAGAAATCATCCACTTATTATTCTGCTCACAATTTTAGCACAGGATTTTGAGAGGACATTAGGGCAATCTTTATTCAAGAATATTTGTTAAGGTCACCTATCTCAATGCATTTTCAACTCTGAATGAAACTTCTTTGGCAGAAGGCCTGTAAAGTACATTCTGTGTGTGATTCTGTCTCTTGCATTTTACCTCTTATCATGTTTCACTACATCTTCATGATGATTTATGGAGGGGGGAACATGGGGTACAGTTCGCTTGAGGAAATTGCTTTTCTCCTTAAGGATTAAAGAATGAAGAAAACAATTAGAAAAGCAGAAGCCATCTTTCAGAAAGTAAAAACGTACCAAAATTGTTAACACTTGAATGATGTGAATTCTGGTAAATGCCAGCCTACAATATGGTAAAAATGAATCAATCCGTTCAGCTTAGTTCAGCGTCTGCAATGGCCATCTGGCGGAAAAGCAACCAAATGGATCCCTACATATTCATCTTCATTTTCACAAATACTCAAGAGAATGTCAGTCTTGGGCAAAATAAAATTAAATCACCATAATTTTTAAGACCTCTTTTTCTTTCATCTTCTCCGGAGACATGCATATCTATGCAAAAAAAAAAAAAAAAAAAGAAAGAGAAAAAAAACCCAGAAAATGAGGGTTCTATTGAAGAAGTGTTTCATCATTTCAAAACAAAGAATTGATTTTATACATGGTAAGATATTACTCCTTCTACACTCTCCAACAGTCTTTTAAAAATAATCATAGTTCATGCATTGGATGACTCTGATATTTATAAGCTGAGCAACTTGAAAAGACTCAGTCCTCACATCTGCAGCATCTTTCTCAAACTTGGAATTATAACCTTCTATCAACTAAAACTGATGATGATAGAAATGTTTACTAATATTTCATATTGCATTACTGAACTGTAAAGATATGGTTTGGATAGTACTGCAGTGGGCTGTGTCCATAACTGGTGGCTGTTGTTTTTTTAGCATACTCAAAGAGTTAATAGTAACAGCTCTACATCAAATCAGAGAGCAGTAATCATTGGAGCTCCACAGGGATCTGTTTGGGAGCCAACATTATTCAATATTTGGAGGGTAGAACTGATGGATTGTTTATCAAATCTATAGATGAAAAAAACTGGGAAGTTTGACCAATACCTAGGATATTGAAAGAAAATTGCAATCTAATCTTGACAGGATGGAAAATGGTTGTGAGAGAAACAAGAGGTCTTTTAATAAGAAAAATTGTAAGGTTCTAAACATAGGGAGAAAGAACTATATAGGCACATTCAAGATGGAGAATTCATGGCTACTGTTGTCACTGACAACAATTTTATGTGAGTCTACAATGTGACAAGTTGCTGGAAGGGAGTCTGGGCTGCATATTAAAGAAATGTGGATTTATTATTTGTCTCTACCCTCCACTAAAAACACATTGGAAATACTATGAACACTCTGAAAAAACCACATTTCCAAAATTATTGACAGTTTATTGCAGATTTTTAAAAGGACTAATAAAGATAATTCAACAGTGAAAAAAGTAAGGTTCTACATTTAGGCAAAAAAACCCAAAATGCACAGGTACTGTATATGTGGTACCTTGCTCAATAGTATTAACTGTGAGAGGGATCTTGGAGTCCTAGTGGACAACCATTTAGATATGAGCCAGCAGAGTGCAGCAGCTGCCAAAAAAGCCAACACAGTTCTGGGCTGCATAAACAGAGGGATAGAATCAAGATCACGTGAAGTGTTAATACCACTTTATAATGCCTTGGTAAGGCCACACTTGGAATATTGCATTCAGTTTTGGTCGCCACAATGTAAAAAAGAAGTTGAAAAAAAGAAAGAGTTCAGAAAAGAAAAACAAAGATGATTAGAGGATTGGAGGCTGAAACATATGAAGAACGGTTGCAGGATCTGGGTATGTCTAGTTTAATGAAAAGGACGACTAGGGGAGACATGATAGCAGTGTTCCAATATCTCAAGAGTTGCCACAAAGAAGAGGGAGTCAAACAATTCTCCAAAGCACCTGAGGGTAGAACAAGAAGCAATGGGTGGAAACTAATCAAGGAGAGAAGCAACTTAGAACTAAGGAGAAATTTCTTGACAGTTAGAACAATTAATAAGTGGAACAACTTGCCTGCAGAAGTTGTGAATGCTCCAACACTGGAAATTTTTAAGAAGATGTTGGATAACCATTTGTCTGAAGTGGTGTAGGGTTTCCTGCCTGGGCAGGGGGTTGGAGTAAAAGACCTCCAAGGTCCCTCCAAATGTTGTTGTTGTTGTTGTTTTTGTTGCTGCTGTTGTTGTTGTTGGACTTAAGGATATAATCTATGAAGATAACTAAAAGAACTTGAAATGTTCAGTCTGGAGAAAAATTGAAAGGAATTTATGATACTTATCAGGACAATTAACCAGTGGAACAGCTTGTCTTCAGACATTGTGGGTGCTTTATCACTGGAGGTTTTTACGAAGAAAATAGACAGCCACTTGTCTGAAATGATATAGGATCTCCTGCTTGAGCAGGGGGCTGGACTAGAAGATTTCAAAGGTCTCTTCCAGCTCTGTTCTGATTCTGGTGTGTGCTTAGAAACTGTATAAAGGGAAGCTATGTGGAAGATACTTAAAATTGTTTTCCACAGCTACAGAAACTAAGTCCAGTTATTGCAAGTAAAAATTGCAGCTACCTAAATTTCATCTACATATAAAGAAACAGTCCCTGATAGTAAGATTCTTAAGAAGTTGTATCAGTCATCTTATAAAAGTTATGGCTTTTCCATCTCTGGAGATTTTAAGAAGACACTGGACAGCCTCCTCTCATGGATAAACAACTGGTTTTCCTACAGTTACAGAAGGTTAAAATATGTGTTTCTTCTAGTTCCTGTAAACCCTACAGTTCTCTGACTCTACCCACAGAAAAAACCACTGAATCATCAGACTGATAATGAAGCAACCAATTTGATTAAGCAATTTGATCCAAACTAACTATCCAAATTAGAAATATGATTTCATTTGGAGATTTGAAACATAATCAATTTATGTATCTTCTGTTCAGATTTCTGAACTGAATCTTCATACTAATAATCAAAAGAGATCAAGATTTGCTTCAAGTCATCCTATGGATTTGACCTTGATTTTCCCCATTCTTAACTGACAACCTAATCAACAAACCTCTGGTTGTCAATTTCCATATTATACACATTTGGCATCCTAGCTAAGGATAAAAGTATGTGATTCAGCACATTTGAAGGTTGCCAATTTTCGTGCAACTCTACTATAGAAAGTAACAAATTCTAATTCAATTTAGAAGAAGACCAAGAAAAGGATAAATTAATAGCCTGGCCCAACTAGTTGGGATCCTTATAAAACAAGAAAGTAAATTTGAAATGCAGGTGGAATCTAAAACAGTTAATTTACTAAAAATCAGAGTGCTGTTGAAAATAGAGTGCAACAAGAGAGGGAAAGGATTTGAGAACTACAATAAATTAAGCCAGGAATTAGTTAGAAGACAAAGAAATGAATGGAATAAAGTAGGAAGTAAGGTTGAACCATATTTTATTACACTTGCTTGTAAAACTAATAGCCAGCTCATTCTGGTAAGAAATACATAAACAGGTAGATGCTTGATAATTCAACTATAAGCTTTTCTAAGGCTGCAGTGGAATTGTTCAGTTTGACCATGTTCAGTTGAAACATACTACTAGAGCAGATCCAGTGAGTGGTTTAGGACTGTTGACTACCATATTAAAGCAGCTGTACTACTCGTCTTTAGCTGCATCCTTAAACCTTCAGTGGTTTTCTGTGCATGCACAACACATGTTTAGGAAAGTAGACAGTCAGTGTTGATATGCCCCACAGCACTTCTTCTCAAAAGGGACTTCATCATCTCTGAGGATCCATTTAGAACACTAAAGCAGATTGTGTCATTGCCAAAGCATATGCCTACTTTGAACCGGTCCATTGTCTACTTAACATCAGCATATCTCCCTTTATATGCTGATTTTTAAACTGGTAAAGAGAGAAACCTATTATGCAGAGTTCTATTTCTCAACGTAAATGAATAGTTTGGAGCAACAGTAATTTGACAAGATATTACTGAAGGCTGGACTCGAACCAGTAAACAAACTTATTTGTAATTAACCATGTCATCCTATATATATTCAATTCAGTAATAAGCTACCTTATAATCAATGGGATCTGCTTCTACTAAGTCTGTTAAGGCTTAGGTATGTCCTGCAAGACTCCCAGGTCTTGTGTTACTACTTTTAATACCTCTAATACCTGTGTCTGTTAGCATGCTGGAATGATCACAAAGTCAATCCATAAAAATAGCATAAGCATCTCATTTTAGCCACGTCTAAAATATCACAAGCTTAATAGTCAAATATATCCTTTTCCTTACTCCCCATTTCTCATGTGGATTCCCCAATCTTTTAAAGCCAGGAGGACATTTAACATTCAACAAGCATGGTATACTACTAAATGAAACTGGCAATTGTGCATGCAGGGATGGAAAAGGGTTATAACCACCTATTCAGTGTTTAACGTTATAATGATACTGAATGAGGGGGGACTTATGACTGGTCCTCAGAATTTGGGCCATTACAGTGTCCTTGCAGTCAATCATCATGATCCAGGCACTCAATGCCAGGCTGCAATTATGAAGTCACAACGAACTTCAATTATATTATTGCAATTTCCAACATTCTCTGATGACAAGCAAAGTCAATGGGGAAGCCAGCAGGAATTCAGAAGCCACTCCTGCTCTCATAATCTTCTTGCCCCATTATGCTCCATAGTACGTTATCATTGCACCCTCCAAACAGCATTCATGCATCTGACTGTGCTCCATAATATCTGCACACAACTCTGCACTCCCACAGAACCCCACAATACCTTCCACAGCACCCTCACACTGAGAAGGATGCTTGCCCAGAACGACTTCTTCTTCCTGCTTAACAACCCATGTGATCATAGGATTATGACAATAACTGGGACTAGCAGAATGGGACACTGCATTTTACAACTGTGTCACATAGCAACAGAAAATCCAGTTGTAATTGTTATTGTAACCTGAGAACTACCGTATTTTTCAGAGTATAGACACACCTTAGTTTTTGGGGAGGAAAATAAGAAAAAAACTGATTGGCAGGTGGATTGGCCTCCCAGAATACCCCCAATCAGCTCTTCTCAGAGGTGAATTTTAGCAACAGGTTCCTTGGTGGTGAGCTCTGTCCTTGCTTTTTTTTTTTTTTTTGGCTTTTTTTCCCTGCCTCTGAAACCTCCAAAACAGAACTTCAGAAAAAAAGCCTCTGAAGCTCTGTTTGGGAGCTTCTTTTCTGAAGCTCTGTTTGGGGGCTTTTTTTTTCTGAAACTCTGTTTGGGGCTTTTTTCCTGAAGCTCTGTTTGGGGCTTTTTTCTGAAGCTTCTTTCAGCCTCTGAAACCTCCATTTGAGAAGCTGCGTGGACTACATTTGGAGCATAAGATGCACCCAGATTTTCACCCTCTTTTTGGGGGGAAAAAGGTACATCTTATACTCCAAAAAATATGGTACCTGTATTTACAAAACGGTTGCCCTGGTGTGTCTTGCCAATCACAAACACATTAGACAGCCCATTTACAAAGGCAGCGCAGGCAGCGCGGGCAACATATCCCGTTTTTATTTCCTAACTGTGGTATCCATGTAGAATCTAAGAGTGCATTTTGAAAAGAAACATGATTCCAAAGACTGGGGCAGCCTGCTTGCTTTATCATTTTGTTTGACATTATAAAGAAGGTATCTGTAGGCAAATTAATTATCACAGTACCATGCAGGTTTCCCTGAAGTAGCCCCCTCATGGTCCGATTGAGTTGAATCTCCTCCGCCAGCATCTCTTTTGGGTCAATGCACAGGCAGAAATCCAACAACCCACATAAAGGTCACCGATTTGTTCTCAGTTGTGGTTAATCTACAGAGAAAGTCAATTTTTGTATAGATGTCCTGTGCTGCTTTTGGATGGTTTGCAGCCCCAGAGGACAACCTAAGGTGAGGAGCTGCTATTCCCATTTCTAATGCAGTCACCATGCAGAAGAAATTTTTAAAAAATGATGATATGTATTGCTGCATCAAAGCAATCTTAAGACAAAGCTCTTTTTTAATGTTATTGAAAGAAAAACGAATTAAGTGATGGAGAAACCTTGACCAATCCATCTCTTTGAAGGGATAACCACTAGGCACTGTATGGTAGCCACCATCTTAAATTTTCTACCATACCCTATAGACCATGAGTGTCAAACTGGTGGCCTAAAGGGCAGATGCATCACACACACAGCCCATGCCCACCCCAACTCCATGAAGGGAAAAAAACTTCACAAAATGTCACACGACATCAACATGATGCCAAAAATTTTATACCTGTGCTATAGACCAGGGGTGATA
Organism: Ahaetulla prasina; assembly: GCF_028640845.1. NCBI lineage: Eukaryota > Metazoa > Chordata > Lepidosauria > Squamata > Colubridae > Ahaetulla > Ahaetulla prasina. The sequence continues at coordinate 45,335,096 of NC_080541.1, read as the reverse complement.
TTCACTTACCTTCACTACTGGTTCACAAATGTGAGGTGTGTGCATGCGCGCTCGCTACGCTTGCTCGCACCACCTCTGCGCATGGGCAGGACCTTCCACACATGCACAGAGTGTCAAAAATGGAATGTGATTATGTCTGGGCAGGTGGCAGCAGCCTCCCGCCGCCACCGCTACTGGTTTGCTTGAACCGGATAGAACCAGCTTAATGCCACCACTGCTATAGACGCTTCTGGTATGTATTTGATATCATTGGTGTACTCATGTCCTAGAACTATCCCACCTGATTCAATAAAGAATATTTAAATATTCTGTCTCATTTAGATAAACATAATACACAAATGTTTAGCAAGAGCTTAATGTTGTGGTCCACCACCAGCCTATGGAGCTGGCAGTGGAGTCAGACAGTAAGGAGGCTGGGGAGGACAATGGGCCAGTCCTGGAATCAGGGGAAGGCCCAGATGAGGGCTCTGCATCGGAGGCAGAGATGGGGCCAGGGCCATTTGGAAGCGATGCACAGACTCTGGAGCCTCCAGAGGCGGACAGCAGAGAGGCAGAGGAACAGAGGAGCCTGTTCCTAGTGCATGCATGTGAAGAGCTGCCAGAAGGCAAGAGCAGCTAAAGCAAAAATGACGACTCATGAGTAAGGCCAGGAGATGATTGGCCCCCTCCCATAAGGCTTAAAAGAGCAGCAACGGCTCTTGGGCTCTTTGTAGGAAAGCAACATTGCTACATTGATTTCTAGTCGGCGTCTCTTGTTTCTGAACTTTGTGGGGCTTTGCCAAGAAAAGCCTTTGGCAGGGTGCCAAAGACAAAGATTTGTGATAAGGCCAAAGGACTTTTTCTGAAGGATTTGTTTTGGAATTAATTTGGACTAAGCTGAGAATGAAGTAATTCTCAGTTTTCTAATTCTGCTTGTTTAGGACTGATTATGTCTGGTAATAACTACTTGGGTCTAAGTCACAACACTTAAAAAGATACCAAACCATAATATGTATCTCTTCACCTGCTACTCACCCTATAGAAAGACAAAAATTTCATTTCAAGTAGCCCACTTTCAAGCCTGGTGACATTCTCTGAATCTCCTAGGAGTGTACCAAGTAACACTGTTCTCTTGTTTATCTATTCACTTGTTTAAAATTTAAAAGTGCCTCTTTGCTACAGTTTCCGAAAAGTTACTGATGTATTTTTAAAGTGCACAGGGGGACACACTTGCTTTTCAAGAATAATGTTTTCAGATTTAGTCAGTTCCATCCTCATATTATTTATTGTATATTGTTAAATATTTATTTGGCCACCTTTTTAGTGTGCTTGCCTGTAGGGAATCAATGAGTGCTTTTAGTTTCACAACAATCCTGTTAAGCAGGTTAGATTGAGAGACAAGCTAAAGTGATCACAAGCATTTTACTTCTGTACGTGGATTTGTCTTTGGTTATTCTAGTTTTAAAACCAGCAGGGTGTTCATATACCCCACTAGCTTTCTGTGTCAGCATATCTCTCCTGCTTTCTGATGATATTATTTTAGCGGCCATAACTTAACATCTTAAAAATATTCATGTTCGCAATCTTTTTAAATGGTTCTTTTTATTCCAAATTTCACTGCTAGTTTACTTCCTAAACCTCCAACAAGGAAATGGAAGAGTGTTTGATTATTTCAAAGCTCTCTTCTTTGCAGAGGACAACCTGGTCAAGGGACTTAGTAAAGTACGGTCTCTTATGCAGCTAGCAAAACTTTCCAGCTACAGAAAGTGCGACATTTTCAAAAACCAATAATAATACATTAGCAAACTTGTCTCAATATTCATAAAACGAATGTTTCAATCCTTTATAATTTGATGGAATTTTGTTCTTACAAAAAAAATATTGGACAAAAAACAGGAGATTGGAACTACTATTTTAATGGAATTCCATACTAGTTTCATTAATATTTAAATGCACTTGGGAAGACATATAGCATATTACAGGAGATATGAACTGTGCGGGCATGAATTCTACTGACATATTTATTTGTAGTTTGTTAGTTGCCCAACAGCCTATTTTTCCAAAATGCTGCACCTCGAACTTCTTAGACGTATGCTTAAAAAAAACATATTGTATTTTCTGTACTATAAGATGCTCCGGACTATAAGACGCACCTCGTTTTTGGGAAGGGAAAAAAAAAAGATCTGCCTCTGCTTCCCAGCTTTTTGCCTCCTTGTAGCAAACAGCCTGGTCAGCTTCAGCACAGTCTGATTTAGCATGAGCAACTGGTTCGCGGTTGGATCGGCCTCCTGGAATATCCCACCTATCAGCTGTTCCAGGCTGCAGGAATTGCTGCTGCCCATTGCCGCCGTCACCACCCATTTCCACTGCCACCTATCACCGCCTCTGCGCACTCCATTTTTGGCCTCCACATGCCCCATTTTTGGCCTCTATGCACCCCATTTTTAGTTTCCACACATCTATTTTTGGTCTCCAAGCATCCATTTTTGGTTTCCACGTATCCCGTTTTCAGCCAGTTCCAGGCCACCTATCCCCACCGCCTGGAAGGGGCCAAAAATGGGGTCTGCGGAGGCCAAAAATGGGGTGCACAGAGGCAGAAAACATTCAACAACAGCATTCACATCTTTCTAGCATTTAAATGAGATTAACGTGTAGCAAAGATTATGGTGAGATTTAGGAGTAGGTGTTAAAATCAAGTTAAAGAGAACAGAAAATCTTGATCTGGTGCTAAACATTTCCCTTAAATCTAAGTGAAAATCACTTAGCTGGCTGAGGAACTCTGGGAGTTGAAATCCACAAGTCTTAAAGTTGCCAAGGTTGGGGACCCCTGCTTTAGACAGTCCTGTTGTGAGAGGCGTGAACAGAGGTATCAGCCAAGGCCAAAGGATTTGAAAGCTAGCATTTTCCAGGCAAAAACTTTAACACTAATCCCGCACAAGTTCCTCTCACCAGACCCCATTTTTCAGTTTCTGTGAGAGTAAATAGACAAAAAAAAGCATTCTATTACAAAGATACAATAATCCAAAATAGTATTTTTCAACAAACAAACAAAAAGTTCTGCAATTGGAAAGTCACCATAAATCTCTGGTTAAAATCTCACACAGTTAATCACAAAATTGTACTCTCTCTTCTTATCTGCTCATCCTACTTGTAAAGGGAGTGGAGGTAGATGTGAATGGTTTGAAAGAAAAAAAATATCCAACATTGGTCTCAGTAGATGAACTGCTGGTAATAGCTTTACAGGAGCTTCACTTTGCTTCTGGTGTCTCCCGCCATAAATCTTTCCAAGTAACCTTTCTAATGGTGGATTCAAGGTCCAAACAAATCCAATGCTCCAATTTTGAATGTTGATAGATTTATGCCATGTTTCCTTGTCCTTTCTCAGCCTCCTCTTGGTCCTTAAACTTATGGTAGTCCTAAACTTATTCTTTGAACTTATGGTTCAAAGAGCCATAAATTGTGCTAGACAGGAAATAACATTTGGGAGTGATCATGAAAACTATGTAGAAATGCATCCAAGTACTTGTATGAGGAGAATATTCGTATTTATTGAGAGAAATAAAACTGAATATATGATTGCAAATTAATTTGTTAGTTATTTGTTGTTGTTGTTAGTTGCGAAGTCATACCCTACCCATCATGATCACATGGACAACATTCCTCCAGGTCTTCCCATCCTCTACCATTCTCTGGAGTCCATTTAAGTTCATGCTTACTGCTTCAGTGACTTCATCTAGCCACCACATTCTCTGTCGACCCCTTCTTCTTTCGCCCTCAATCTTTCCCCAGCATTAGGCGCTTCTCCAGTGAGTCCTTCCTTCTAATTAGGTGGCCAAAGTATTTGAGTTTCATCTTCAGAATCTGGCTTTCTAAAGAGCAGTCAGTGTTGATCTCCTCTAGAACTGACCGGTTTGATTGCCTTACAGTCCAAGGGACTCACAGGAGTCTTCTCCAGCAGCATAGTCCAAATATCTCAATTCTTTGGCACTCAGCCTTTCTTATGGTCCAACTTTCACAGCCATTCATTGCAACCGGGAAACCCATAGCCTTGACTATACACACTTTTGATGTCTCTGCTGTTTAATATGCTGTCTAAATTTGCCATAGGTTTCCTTCCCAGGAGCAAGCATCTTTTAATTTCTTGGCTGCAGTCCCTATCTGCGGTGATCCTGGAGCCCAGGATTAGTTATACTTTATTCTAATTACCTGTAAATTAGATTTGTTTTTATCCTGGTCCAACACACTACTTTTGGAAGTGTGGTCACTGCCCTCCTATTCAAGAACCAGGAACAGTCCTTCACCTGGGAAACAATGAATCCCTGCATTAGACCTTTGGGAACTGAACTTCCACAAATGTTTCCCATCCTTCAGAGATGATTGGCCATTGTTATTTAGCTTAATGCTGTTTTGAATTCTCATTCTAATTCCTGTGCTTTGAACTTCAGTTGGAAACAATGAAAGGGGGGGGGAAAGAATAACTATTATGGTTTTATTTTATGAACAATCTGGTATACATGATACGTTTACCAGCAATATTTTCTGCTCTGGGTGCCAATAAATCTCAAAGACCTCACTATGATACCTTATGGGAACTAAACCTAGTCTAAGATCAATAGACTTTGGAGTCTATACCTTGGATCAATAGCTCAGTAGGAAGGTACATGCTTTGCATGCGGAGGATCCTTAGTTCAATCATTGGCATTTCTTGGTGAAAAGAAGCAGGGCCAAGATGTTGCTGATTGAGAAGAAAATGCTCTGATATGAAAAAAGATAAGTTTGTTGTTCCATCACAATGTAGCAGAGAAAAAAACTGGGCAGAGGACCTTTCCATTGTTTTTGGATAAGAGGCATCTTATTTCTCTATTCCCTGGATTATTTTAATTTTAACTGTTATTTTTAGGAATGAATATACCATATTTTTCGGAGTAAAAGACGCTCCAGAGTATAAGTCACACATTAGTTTTTGGGGAGGAAAACAAGAAAAAAAATCTGCCTCTGCCTACCAGCATCCATCGGTATTCATCTGGCTAGCATCCTTGCAGTAAATAGCAAACAGCCTGGTCAGCTTCAGCACATTATTGCAGCCTGATTCAGCATGAGCAGCTGATTGGCCGGTGAATCGACCTCCTGGAATACCCCCAATCAGCTGTCCCAGGCTGCAGGGATTGCCAAATAACATCACTGCCTCTGTGCCTCACGTTTTTGGCATCCATGCCTCGTGTTTTTGGCCTCCAAATCCTCCATTTTAGACCCGTTCCAGGCCACGGGGATTGCCACAGTACATTGCCACCAATTGCTGCCTCTGCGTGTCACATTTTCAACCTCAACACATCGCATTTTTGGCCTCCCATTTTTGGTCTCTGCATGTCACGTTTTTGGGTGGTTCCGGGTGGTGGGGATCGCCGCCATTGCCGCCAATCCCTGCCACCTGGAACTGCCTGAAAACACGACCCGGGGCATGCAAAGGCTGAAAAAGCGATGCACAGAGGCTGAAAAGGCAATACACGGAGGCTGAAAAGGCGATGCACGTAGGCGGCAATCAGCAGCGATGTGCTGTGGTGATCTCTGCAGCCTGGAACAGGTCTAAAATGTAGCATTCAGAGGCTGAAAATGCGACACGTGGAGGCCAAAAACACAAGGCACAGAGGTGGTGATGTGCTGTGATAATCCCTGCAGCCTGGAACAGGTCTAAACCAGCATGCAGAGGCCAAAAACATGATGCTTGGAGGCCGAAAATGGCCGAAGGATGAGGGCTGATAGGTGGGACGGGCTACATTTAGTGTATAAGATGCACCCAAATTTTCACCATCTTTTTTTTTTATTACTTTTTTCTAACATTACAAACAAAGAAAAGGAAAAAAAAATACATTATTCCACCCTTGTGCTATACATAAAAAAGGAAGATTTGGGTCTTCGGATATGTCCTCATGATTGCCAAAATCCACGTTCTCGAGGTACAGGTACTGAGGCGTCCAATTTTCCAAGCGCATAGTCCACGAATGGTTTCCAAATCTTCCAGAAAATATCTTCTTTATACACACCACTTCTAATTTTAATATCACATGTCATTTTCTCATTTAAAGCTAATTTCCACATTTCAGAATTCCACTCTTCTATTCTAAAAATCACATCTAGTTTCCAATATCTAGCTATTATAATTCTACCTATTATAATCAATTCTAATCAATTCTTTTTCATATTTTGTTAATTCTATTTCCTTAATTACCAACAATAATATAGTTTCCACTCTCAATGTTATTACTTTCCCCATCATTTCAAATATCATTTTCTCCAATTGTTGCCAAAACTTTTTAACCTTATCACATTTATACCACATATGTTCATAAGTCCCCAATTCCACATCACATCTCCAACATTTTTTACTAATTTTTAAAAGTTTTAGAAAATGAAAGGAGGAACAAAGAAATTATTGAAAAATTAGGGTTAAGCTGGTTTGAAAAAATACAGATAGAAAAATGGACAAAAAAATTAAGGGAAAACTATTCGATAAATAGATGTGAAACTGAATTTGAACATTTAGTATCTCGGATTATGAAAGATGAAATTGGGCTAAAGGGACTTATTAGCAGGGTTTATAAGATTATAAACTCTGATGAAAAACTACAAAGAGTGATGAGGATAAATTGGGAAAAAGATCTTAATATTGAAATACCAGAGTCAGATTGGAATGTGAATTGGAATAGTAGAATTATGAGGACTTTATCTATAAGGATTAAAGAGCATAATTACAAAGTTGTTTGGAAATGGTATTTGACTCCAATAAGATTGTCACAAATGGATTTTCACCCTCTTTTAGGGAGGGAAAGTGCGTCTTATATTCCGAAAAGTACTATATAATGTTTGAGAATTTATGTTTGCACCTTCTTCCCTATACCCTCCCTATCTCTTTTGTTTTTTCCTTTTCATACCATTTATATTGTAAATCTACAAAGAAAACATTTGTTTAACTTAAATCAATGGGAAGTTGAACAATTCTTAAATAAATAATAGCAATTTATCTACTCTTCACTGCACATGGTATCATGATTTGGTTTGTCATAGCCTGCAACATACTGTAGAAACATAGGAATGTGTCTTATTTTGCATTGGAGTGTTACAATTCTGAGTTAAGTTATAGAGGCTTTCAACATCTGCAGGTAGTCCTGTCCAGAGATGCCCAGAAATAGGTGTTTACACAGAAAGTATTTCTTAGTAGGTGAACAATAGTCCATCTCCCATATCTATGCTCCTAATAATAAACAGCCTCAATATATTTATGTTACCCTTTTCCACAGAATATAAATTAAGCATATAACTTATAAAAATAATATGTGGTATGATTCACTGAAAAATTGTGACAGTCCAATGGAGTGTATGGTTGAATTGAAATTTAAATCTGTATTTTCCATACCTTTACCTGTAATTCTACTCATGACATGTAATACATACATACTTTCTTATATATTTGTTCTTCAAAATTTCATAGCTATTAAAAAAAAACCCAAGGCAATGCATCCAATATGTGGTGTTGGTGGCATTTTCTACAGTGGGATAGCCATAGGCAAAACAGCGTAAACTTGTCTGGACATCAATGGAGCATTGCTTGTTTGTTTCCCCCAAAGGATTTGAGAGTAGCAGTCAAAGGAGTTGGCAAGGTTCAACAGAGTCACTTTACTAACTAGCTAGTGAATTCGTATAATGGGTTGAATAAAACCAAGACAATACGATTGAATGAAAAATGATGGAAAGACAAAGTTCCTGTAATGCAAAGACAAGGACAAAATCTAGGCTTTATCAGGATACATTTTAGCCTGTCTTTTTTATAGAAAGCTAGATATAGAACTATACCAATTTTCATGTTGCAATGGTGTCTATCACAGTTTTGCTACTACAAACAATGGACAGAACAATTTCTTTCTCCCCAGAATGGGCATATGTGTATGTGTGTATGTATAATTGTTTGTTTATGCATCAAGTAGGAGCAACAACAACTTCTCTAAAAGCCTGATTGTTCCAGATAATATTTGATTCTAGACTATACATGGCACTGGTATTATCAGTGGGTGGAACTACAAATAAGGAAAGTGATGGAAGCTATGGTATTACCCCCCAGTGGAAAATATTTGCACAAATTTCTTCTTCCAAGTTACTGATAAAAAGGTCCCTTTTAATAATGCTTTAAAAAAAAGTCTCCTGGGATGTGGGCCAATCCTAGGGAAAAAGAATATAAGAAAATAAGTTTTCCTGGCAAGGTTATTCAGAAACAATTTGCTATTGCTTCATTCTTAGGGCTGAAAGAAAGTTACTGGCCTAAGATGACCCAGCTAGCTTTGTCCCTAAGGTAAACTTACAACTCAGGGTTTTCCAATTTTTAGCCAGATGGAATAATCACTACATTAGACAACATATAAAACCTGTTAAATATAAAAATAGTGACCAAAAGCATTTGTTATCATCTGTATAGACTGTCACATTGTATTATCCCAAATTACAATATCGATCTCAAAGGTCCGAGGCCAGACCTGGTTAGGACCAAAGCAAAAATGATCAGGAAACAGAAAAACAGTAAACTAAACTTTAATCCTAAAAAACACACCAGAGCCTCGATACACGATGACTGGGAAACAAAGCCCCTTGCAAACTCAGCGCTGGGAGCTCTTGCCTTCCAGCGCACTTTATAGTCCAGGGACCACACCCTCCAGCCATCCAGATACACCCATCAGTCAACCAACATCCCGTAGCCAGCAGTGTTGGCCACCTCACACATCCAGCAGCAGCGGCATGTCCTCCCAACTGGAGGATTTTCCGGGCCCCTTATACATCTGGCAGCAGTAGCACTTCCTCCCAACTGGAGGCCCGTTCAGGAGAGCAATCAGCTGGCGAGCAGCTGTTCGGCACAGCAACAGGAAGTCCCACTATTGCAGCCACAGCCTTGCCCATCGCACCAGTTGCTCCAGTCAATCTCTCCACTATGTGCTGATCTGTTGCCTTCCCACCATCCCAACCCTCAGGTATGGCGAGCCCCTGATCGGGGTTCGACAGGCAGCTCTCCCCTACCAGGGTTGCACCTGGAAGATAGAAAACATAGGCATTAGGCATAGGAACCTGATATGTATTTTTCAGCCAAGTTTGTGGGCATATTTCCTGTGGAACCTCTTAAGCGATCATGTGGCCCTCATATCCCAGTATGCCACCCATGAGGTGTCAGTGGAGGGGTATCCTTTCCACAGTACCAGGTATTGCAGCTTGTCCCTATGTAGTCTGAAGTCTAACACCCGGTCTATTTTGTACCGGTCCCTCCCTACAGGACCTGGTGGCTGGGGAAGGGGCCAGATATTGGAGTCTTCCACAGGTTTCAGTGGACTGCTGTGAAACATGGGGTGCACCCTCCCCAGCAAGGATGGAAGTTCCAGTCCATGGTCATGGAATTGATTAGCCGAACAATTGGGAAAGTGCCCAGTATTTCAGGCCCAGTTTCTTGCAAGGCACTTTAAATTTCAGATATTTAGTTGAGAGGTACACCTGGTTTCCCATCCGAAAAGCCTTTTGGGAAGCCCATTTCTTGTCAGCCTGAGTCTTATGGGTCTTCACTGTTTTCCTTAGTGTCATCTTTACAGCACTCCACAGTCCCTGTATCTTGTTCGCCCACTCGCTTGGATTACTGGGAGAAGGAGGGTCTTGGGGCCACTCAGGAATAGGTACAAATTCCATCCGTGAACTACCCTAAAAGGGATGAAACCGGTACTGCTGTGCACCATGTTATTGCAGGCCAATGGAAGGAGGCCTGCCAAATTCTTTTGTTGATAGGTGATGTAACACCTCAGATACTCTCCCACCATGGCATTCATTTTTTCTGATGCACCATTTGTCCTGGGATGGAACACTGAGCTTGGGCCTTGGGAGGAATGAATCAGGCATATGAAGTCTCTCCAGAACTTAGCAGTGAACTGCACCCCCCCTGTCTGAAATGACTCACTGCAGAACTCTGTGGAGATGGTAGATGTATATGAGAAATAGGTTAGCTAGCCATCGCACTGAAGGCAATCTGGAACATGACACAAAATGGGTCTGTTTGGAGAAGAAGTCAATGTTCGTCCATATCAGGGTGTGCCTATTACTTTCTGGCAGTTCTATGATGGAGTCCACGGCAATCTCCTCCCAAAGCCAGGAGGGATCAACCACAGGCTGTAAGAGGCCTATGAGTTTCCCTGGCCACGGTTTCATGGTTGCATAGACCAGATACCTTTTTACATAATTCCCTATTTCCAACTTCATTTGGAAAACTGGTGAGGGGTAGGGTTTTAAGGAACCCGAAATAGCTGGTAGTCTGTCCAGACAACACGGCAACATGGCTTGGACCTTATGTTGACCCACTGGTACAGGTGTTCATGTAACACATTGTTAATTATCATTGGTTGATTGATTGAATGATTGATTGATTGATTGATTGATTGATTATATGCTATCAAGTCAGAAAGGATTCTTAGGAACTGCAATGGTTTAGAGAGAATAATTTTCTCTAAATAATTCTCCTGGTCATGGGGTTGAACACAGGTGTCAAACTTGCCCTGTCACGTTGCCATCACATGATGTATTGCAATGTTTTTTTCCCTTCATGCAGCTGAGGTGGGCATGGCCTGCACTTGACACATCCAGCCCATGGGCCACCAGTTTGACACCCCTGGGGTAGAGTTTGGTTATTAACAGCATTACCATATTTTCATAACTGAAACATATTCTTGGAATAATCCCAGCATCCCATATCCCCAGTTGCAAAGGAACATATAAACAACTTGCTGAGTAATGGGGGAAAAATTTAATTCACTCTTTCCCTGCCTTTCATAGTCATGCACATATATTTGATTTCACAAATCTGAAGACAGACAGAATTGAAATTGTTATTTCTGCTCGACTTCAGTGTCTAAAACTAGAGCAAGGTAAGTAGTCTGCATATTAATTGGGGATCAGGCTAAATTAACAAATGTTGGTCTCTAATTCTCACTTGCACAGAAGAGGTATGACAAATTTTGCTGTTTTGACATGAGACTCATCACTTCAGGCCTTTTCACTCTGACCTTGATCCCCTACTGTTCCCTTGGCTTTTTTTCCTGAGCTGGCCCCGGAGGCTGCTCTTGATACAGGTACTGGGAAACATTTGAAGCATTTCTCTGCTCACAGGTGGGGTATGTGCAAAACACATTTCCCTACTGTAAAAAGACTAGGAATGCTCAGCTAAATTAAATCTGGCATGGAAATAAAGCACTATCTACAAAAGACTAATGTCTTTCTATCTTCTATCTCATAAACATACACACATCCATATATACATATATGCATTTACATATACATGTATATTATATAGTCTTTCTAGCTACCTATGTAGCTATCTTTATCTCTGTCTGTCTCTCTGTATCCATCCTTCCATCCATCCCTTTCCACTGAGTTATAGTATTGTTTATTACAGGAATTCTGAATATTTTCCACACTTTTTCCATTTGCATTTCTCTCTCTTCCTCCCTCCCTCTCTCCACCCACCCCCTCTCTCCAGCAATTCAGTTCAGCAACTAAAAAGAGATATTTGACAGCCTCTCTGTGTGTGACTGCATATGCACATACAGGCATATACCTATATAACCTGACTTGCCAAAATAATCTGAGGTCAAACGCAAAACTGGATCAGTGTTAAAGCATCTGCAAAACACCGAGGACTGTATTTCATGCCTCCCTTCCTCTTCCCAGGTAAGAAATGCTTTTCCCAGCTGAGAGAAGAGAAAGCTGAACAATTCAAAGGGAGGAAAAAAAATATCCTCCATGAATGAAAAGGTAGAATACAAATGAAAGTAATATGACTTCTGGAAAAAAAAAATAGGAATAAATTAAAGAGAAACAAGCGACTCCATGCAAATAAGACTTGCTCTTATAATTTATTGATGAGGATATTTCTGTTTTCTAATTGTAAATTAGAGAGACAATATCCAACAGGATCTGATTTTCATGTTTTTCAGTGAAACAGTGCTTCTAGTTTTGAAACACTCACTAGTTTGGAATTTCAAAACAGAATTAGAATATTAGGAACTATCTCAATACATCTGAAACCCCTGAAGGGCATATCTGAACATCTGCAGACTACACGTCATTTAATGCTAGCTAGTGCAGCCTATTGACTTGCCTTTGGAATTGGTAGTGAAGGTTCTGAAGTGTTGAAGGTTGACCATAATCTGAATTTAGTGGTGAGAAAAATTTACAGGCAATAATGATGTCAGACATAGTATCCAGGTTCCATTGCAGAGATTTTGCCAAGCGCCAGTATCAAATATGACAGCTTTTAGCCACAAACATTAGGTAATCACTCATTTAAAAAAAAAATCAATGATCCAGACTGTTGAGTTCACAAGACTGGGCTCACTGTTACTCTTGTTTTAATTACATACATAGACACTCAAAAAGAAAAATGCCCTGATGATGTGGCATCATGGTGGAATTCTGATGGAAGTCCTGGTAATCCAGCTAATATCAAAGAAATGCAAGAGGGATTTCAATTTAGCATTGCTGGTTCAAGGGCTTGCTGGGGCTAAAGATGCCCCCTGCTGGTGCCAGTCTGACATATAGCCCTAGTGCCTCTTGCCCCTCTTTCTGCCAACACTAAAGGTACTTTGCTCACAATTTCCTATTGTTTGCTCTCACTTTTGGAATAAGTGGGAGTCCTGCTTTATTTCTCAATGTATTTTTCTAACTGTTGAAGGCCTAACTGCTATAACTTTCCGCTTTGTTTTCCACCTCTTTTAAATAAAGGCTAGAACCAATGTGCCCTTCTTTTCTATTTCTAGTAAACTGTCCTGTATGAGACATCAATGATTGGAGGGGAGGAAGGGACATTATTTTTAAATTAAGTTAATTCAAAATGAAATGCTTGATGCAAAAAGCTAGTGCGAATGTTATAAAAGAGCATTAATAACATAAGTATCTCTGAAATGGCTCCCACTGAAATTTCAAGTCCTGATGGGTGTTTAAAGGAAAATAATAAACCTACTTAGAAAATTTAGCTGGTTAATCAAATAAGTTTTGCTGCGCACTTTCCCTACTGAACTAAAAGGATTTACATTTAAGTAGGCCTACATAGAACAGTTCTTTTGGTTAATTAATAGACTGATTGGCTTCATTTACATGTGAATAAAATAGTTTTGAAGAAGAAAAGGCATGCTGTGTTTTATACAATGAAAAAAGTGGAGCACAGCAGGAAACATCTTAAGAAAAAAAATATGACCACCTATATGATAAAGAAGGAGAAACCTTTAAGATGGTGTCTGTCCCATCCTGGTTTTGATAGGAAAAGAACTGTAGCTCAATGCAAGGATATAAGTCCTTGGTATCTGTAGCTGAAAAGATCGGATAATAAGGGATGGGAAGACCTTTTGTCAGAGTCTCTAAAAAGCCCCTGTCAATCAGAATAGACAACATGGAGCTAAGATGGATAAATACTCTAAATATAGCCAGGAATCATATGCACTTTGGGGTGGAATGTAAAAATGAAGGGAGTGTGTAAGGAGGTTGCATATATGGTGCACTTACTACATTTACCTGAAAAGAAAAAAATACTAAACGTAAGATCATTCTTTCTTCCCCCTCCTCCTTCCCTCCATTCTCCAAAAGGAAGATTAGGAAGGGGGGAGGAATCCTCACCCTCCACCATGCTCTCAGTAGATCAAAGACAATGCTCCTATTTTAAAGGGGAATTATCAGGTGGGGGAAGGCTTGTCTTCCAGATAAATATTGGCAGAATTGGGAAAGGATGAGTCTTCAATGGGTAGGGTGATGTGAAAAGTGGATGGGGCTATGTCTCATGCACATAGGCTAGCTGTGATTTTCTTTCACCCTGCCCCCATTGATGGAAATGTTTAGAAGATTTTCTTTCCATTTTAGCAATGCAGTTTTTTGTGCATTTCCAGCAGAAATAATAGAAACCCGTGCTTCTGATTTACAGGAATTGTGCATTAGAATTCCACAGGAGTGCTGGAAAGTAAATGGAGACAACACTCTGTCTGTGTGTATGAGTGTGTGTGTCTGTGCGCGCACACACACACACACACACACACACACACACACACACACTCTTATGCGCATGTGGGATACGTTGATTTTCACAAATATATCCTATATAATACAGCTACTGTTTCCTGAAAATATGTTCTTGAGTGATATGGAATCATCTAGAACCACATGGGTTACTATGCCCAGGGAATGGAAATAATAAGCTGGTTTCCACTGAATAAATTACTTTCTACTACCACAAAACTACTATTGGATACAATGCAACATTTTACAAATCTATTGCCTGGGAAGCTGAAGAATCCAGTAAAGGATTTTTAAATGTCTGATTTAACCAACCGCTATCACCAGAAAATTCCTCCACCAAGATGCATAAGAAAGAAAGACAGAAGGAAGAAAGAGCAAATAAAGAGGACCCATATCTAAATTTCAGCATTTTGAACATGTTCGGTACAATCTACTTATGAATTTGTGCACATCTTCATTTCAATATTACTTGATTAATGACATCTTCCATGAATAAGAAATTGGTAATTTATGACACTAGAGAATTGTGAAGGGTATTGTAATATATGAAAAATCTTTCTTCCTTCATTCTACAAAAGTCCTACTGTGCATCCCTATGGAACAAGTGTAGCCATTCCTTCCAGCATCAAGAATCTGTTCTTTGAGTTGATGAGGCCACTAATAGAAAATGGTACTTAGAGCATGAGAAAATGCGGTAGAATCTGACCTTATAAAATGGCATATTAATACAAGTAAAAAAAGGAATGATCTTACTAATTTAGAATAATATATGAATGTTATTCAAATATAACATTCTGCAAAACCTAACCTTGACATTTCCCTTTTCTCTGTTAGCAAACCTGGGGAAAGTTGCCCATTATCTAAGATAATATTAGCTCTAAATGATATGTCAAAGAGATTCTCATTCTAGTACTGTGCATTAAATTCACACCAGGATACACTCCATTTGAATACATTGCAATCTGTTCTCTTACTACAACATTTGAAAATGAATAGCAAATCAGGTAGAGTACAATTCATTGATAAGGCAACATGTTTTTGCTAAAGGAAAGTCCCAGTTAAATAAACACATATTCAAATCACAAACCAAAGCCATATGCTGATATAAAGAGTGACATTTATCAACATTAACTGAGAAGGTTAAATGTTGTGATTAACTGTCACAGTTATTCCATGGTATGTATGAGAAAAAAAGTCAGTGGGAGTTGGGAAGACAAGGGAAACAGGTTGAAAGCTTTCAAATGCGGAGATTAACAGTGAAAATATGAAGATTTACTGAATTAATGTCCATTCTGCATAGCAAACCAAACAGGGTTTCAAAAGAACAAGTTTGCAATATTTTTAACAAATACCCATGAAAGCAACTAATCTTTTAACGGAATGTCATTACAGGTGCCACAATGGCATGTATAACAGATTTGGGTTGTATTTTGAATGGTTTTATTAATTCCTTTGGAGCATAATTTGCAAAAGAATTATTCATCCTCCCAATGCATGAATTCCAGAAACAATTCACAGCACATCTGAAAAATATTTTCAAAGAGTACACTAAGGGGGAAGACTACAACAAAATTGTTCCTCCAGACTACATTTGAAAGCTTGTCAGCATGCAGCATTAAGGGCTTTAATCCCAGGCTCTAAATAATTTAGATAACATTTGATTACTTCTTTGCTAAAATGTCAACTTCTGTAAAATCTGAGGAACACGGTCTTGAGAGGACAAGAAAGAAAGGGGGGAGAGAGAGAGAAGAAATGGGAGGGGGGGGATATCCAGAAAGCATTTTTGCCCACTGCAATCACTGAAAGAAATGCTTTTTAAATGGTATGCATCTTGAGCTTCCAATGGGAACTATGAAAATCCTGCAGGAGCGTCACTGGGGTTATTCTTGTCTTCATCTGCAAGACCTGATGAGTAGGACTTCTACAGTTCAGAAAATTTTAACCTGAATACCCAAAGGAATCATATGGAACAACGGGAAGACTCTTTACAATCTTGTTTCTTTTTATACTTGATTTATATAGTTGTCCATATTGTGTAATATAACCCTGGGCAGGTAACAAACAGCCATAAAACATTAAAAAACAAAACAATCACAGGGGCTTCCAATGTCCCCCCCCAAAAAAACAACAACCCATCATCACCTCCTACATATCAATAAACCACTTGACCAGGCTCCAAAAATAAATAAACACAAGTTCTCTCTATATACTTTGGGGGGTTACTGTTGATGTTAATATCTGTGGGGGAGGGAGAGAAAGAGAGAAACAGAATAATAACCAAGAGTTCAGTATTTGCAATAATAAACAAATACATTACTTCATGGACAGTTTATGCCTTTGCACTTTTAACATGAGCTGTACATTTTGAAACTAATTCTCGATAAATACATAAGCCAAACCAACTAGCCAACAATAAAAAGCTTGATTCTAATCAAATGAAACAGGCAGTGGTATTCTATGCATGTTTATTTGGATGTAAATTACTCTGAGCTTAGTGTAACTCACACCTAAGCATATCTAAGAATGCAGCCATTCAACCCCATATATATATACATACATACTGCATTTTGTTAAATGGAGTTTACACTCAAGTAAATACATGATAACTGATTTACTCACTTCTTTTGAACAAAATTCAGTAAAAATTTGTTTGTAGGGAACTGCATTTAAAAAAAGAAAAGCAATACTGCATTTGTAGTCTTTTAAAGGGGAAAGACAGTTTCTCAGGAGTGTACATACAAAAATATCAACAGATTGTTTCACATACACAGCACCAGTAATACAAAGCCATAATAGACCAATATATTCCTAACTCTTTGGGAAAATCAGTAGCTCTTTTACCCTAAATTAGAGCTGAAATCAAGAAAACCACACACAGAAAAAACTAATTATTTAGCTCTAAAGCTTCACTCAAATCATTTGCTTATAATTTCATCATATTTCTCCCAACACAATCTTTTTCACCCTTCAACCTAGGGTTGGTCATGGAAGGTAGGAAGTACACTAGTTAAAACTTTGTCAAGAAACTTCCGTTTCTTCCAGTTGATATATTCAACAACCTTCCATTCCACTTGGAAAGGAAAAAATCCTCAGATAATTTCAGGAGTCAGATCTCATCCATCAACTCAAAAGCTCACAGCTCCAAGTCTGAATTTCCTTCTACTCCCAGGACAGTGGGCGCCCTGCAGCCTCTCTTAAGTTGAGAGTCAGAAGCCAGTATGTGCTTCCAATACCCATTTCAGTTTCCCCGCCAGGCTCAGCATTGGAACAAAAGCTGTCCTTACTTTCAAGAAAGTTTCCATCATCTTCAGAGCCAAGGAAAGGAGAGAAGGCCTGAGACAGGGGGAGCAGAGTCCAGTGGTCCTGTGGTCTGATTTGGAAGTTTTGGAGGGATAAATAGGGGGAGGGCAATGGGAAACTTGGGCCCAAAGTGCCAATGGCTGAGCTTGCTTTCAAGAAGGCTTGTTCAGGGTTCTCCCTCTTTCTCTGTATGAATATGTGCCCCCCCTTCTTTTCTTTTCTTTTCTCATTTCCAAAGGGGGCCTCTGGTCAGTGCTGATTAATAAGCATCCCCCCCCCACCTTGTGAGATGCTGAATAATAGAAGATGGCCAGTGACCCAGCAAAGCCTTAAACCCCATGCTACTTTATTGTGGCAAGCTGAGAAATAGGGCTTTAGGACAGAGACCCCAAGCACTGACCCACAGGCATCCTGCAGATTGCCTATTCATTCCTTCAGCTTCCCAGTCGCCCATTGTTTGCCAAACAACAACAGAGATTTCACACAGAATAGGAAAAGCCCCCTTTCACATCCCAGCCTGCAAAAGGAACTTTGGCCACAGCAATCCTTAATGTGGTTCCTTCCCCCACTCCTTTTCCACTTTTCTTAATGGCTGTTAGCCTGGATTTTCTAGAAATGCATTCAAATTTAGAAAATCCCCATCCACTGACATCTCTCAGACTTTCTGAATTAAACCAAAGCGCACCCGCATTGTTGTGCCTTTCCAGATCAAAACTGTGTTGCTGCATCTGCTGATACCCTCACAAAAGAGTTTTGAAGGCCAGGATCTACACTGACAGATAGTGGAGGACACACAATATCTTAGTTCTTCTCTCCAACCAGACCATTTCCTAAAACCAGCAGTAGTTCTGATGAGCAAGTGCTGTTTAAAAAAATGCTAAAAATGTTTCACTTTATACTTCTTCTGCTTTAGCTAAACTTGACTTTTTCCCTTTCCTACAAAAGGATAGGATAGGATAGGATAGGATAGGATAGGATAGGATAGGATAGGATAGGATAGGATAGGACAGCAATATTGCTACATATCGAGCTACTATCATTTACTTTAAGTTGCACTAATTTCAACATTATTTAATGAAAAATAAATCAGAGCTCGGACTTTGTAATATTCATTTATTCTATGGATCTGAACTTCAGTGCCTATGATGGTGCTGGCCTTTATATTAAGCCTGAGAATTAGGCCTTTGTATTAAGCCTGAGAAGGACAGTGTTAAGCTCCAGTGTTTAATCAGAGAAGAAACACATTTTCATTAAGACGGGATGAAGATTTACAGCTAACTTGATGCTGTGAGTCTAAAACAGCAAAATTATCCTTTTTCAGTTGTGGGACCTCCTAATGGGTTGGGCTACTACTCCTAGCCATTATAGACAATGTTCTGGGATGTGTAGTACAGTACATCAGAACTAGAGGAAGATGCTTCCCATAATTATTCAGAAACTAGGAATGAATCCAAGAGAAGTCAGTAAGCTAGATTTGCCAGAAGCCGTGCACCATTGCTGGTTTTTCCAACCTAGCATTCTTGGAATGTATTAGTCTACAAGTCTCATCTTTTACATTAAGAGCACTGAGATCAAATTAACATGGAAGCCACCAATTAGGTAATCAGTATCTTCTGTTAATTTAAACACCTGTACTATAGGCATTGGCTGGCCTTCTTCTTCACATTAGACAATGGTGATCATATTTAATTCTGTTCATTCTGATGCCTACCTGAGTAACCTGGGGCTCATCTGAACACAGACAGAATTGATGATGTAAGACAGGGTAGGGTATACAATATAATTTGAATATACATTTTTCCCCCCATGAAAATTTCTTCTGCTGAGCACTTCTTCCTTTTCCCAGAACAGCTTTTAAAATTTCCCCTTCAATTATTTATATGAATCCTTTTGGCACATATCTGAAGTCTGTGACACACAGCCGAAAATGTGGCATGGGAAAGAGGACCCTGTGATTCAGATGATGATCAGGAAGGGAATGGGGAGCGTGGAGCCACTTGAGAATGCAAAAAAGAATCCTGTGAAAATAAAATGCCAGCAGTAGAAACAGTGTTGAGCTCAATGGGGATGCAGCCTCAAGCACAAACTAAGCATTGTAAAGGCCAGAAGATTGGCAGAAATGTTCATGGCAATCATAATTTTCTTGATGAAGTTAAGCATTGGTTTTCTTAGAAAACCCTGGGTTTTGGCCCCTACAGGCTACCATAATATTATTACTGCTACTATTGCTCCTTGTCATTGGATTAGAAGGAGGCAGTCTCAAATGAATTTATTTTAGGAATGATTCTTAGACATTGTTTTACTGTCCCTATCATAAAGGCATCTTCCAAGCAAATGCAGTACCTCAATGATACTTTTATGTTTCAGTTACAGGGAACAAAGTTGCTTTGAATATCATCACAGTCAGGTTTCAGACCACAAAGTTGCTTTGGCGGCAACCAGATACAGACTGGACGATAGCTAGCTTCTGGCAAAATTTGTGAGCAGAGTTAGATGGAACCAAGGGATAAAAGAATGGAGTTCAAGCCTCCTTTCTACCATGACATTCCTGTCTAGCCTGGCAATCGGATCGAAGCGGAATGGCAGGAGATCCAGCACAAAGCCAAGAACTCTCTCCGAAGATATGAGGAGCGCTACATTGTCTTCAAATGAAACAAGGGAGGGGAGCGGGAGGGGAAGAAGCCCAGTACTTGTCGTTCCCCTCCTCACTTGATATGCTAATGTCCCTTGTGACGACACAACAAAGAACACCTTGGGCTCCTAAAGCCCTAAAAAGCCCTTTCCCACCCTCTCTTACTCACTTCTTTCTGACCATCGAAAATGCAGCCTTGGCTAATCGTTGCAATAGGCTGGGCTACATTTTCAAAACTGCCTGAGCGATCAGGCTGGATCAGAGTTTCAAAAACGAGTGAGAACTGCAGCAGGTCAAGCCTATTGCTTGGTCCATCCGAAAAATGAGCTGGCAAGCGTTCTTGCCGGAATTATGAGGTTATGAGACAGTTGGCAGGGGCAGTTGGCAGACCTCTTGCCTAAGGATTGGTTAGACTTCTATTATTCCCTTTAGCAGTCCCAGTGCTATTCCAGTTTACGAAAACAGACCCAGGTCAGGGATCTTGAGAATCCACTAAAAATTGGATCGCAGTTAATTTTCCTAGCCTCGCTTACACAGTCAGGTGTCATGGCTAACACCTGTGGAAGTGGATGAATAGAATGGGAGAGACACAGTAGACAACTGTGCTACTGGGCTCAAAACCATGATGTTAAAAGGGCTTCAAGCTGTAGAATTTTAACATTACATGGCAACCTTGCCCTGTCTTAAAGCAAGACTGCTGGCATTATTCCGCCTCTCGAGGCCTGCTTCTACCATTTGGAGGGAGAAAGGCAACGAATGGCATTGGCTAGCGCTGGGTGTATTATTGACAATTGTCAGGGAGTGGAAGAAGGGCAACCTCATCCGTTCCTGCCTCAGGAAGCTGTGGTTGAGCCGTACTTAGAAGGATCGGCAGGAAGTGCAAATATTCCGGAAAAGTCATTTCTCCACTGAAACAAGAATATTTCAATACGCCAGTGAAGTTCAGTTGAATTATAGATTGGATTCCACCTCTCAAAATCTACTGTTCGGTATCTGAGACAGCCATCAGTATGTCCGAACAATATGTCCACTGGGGATAATGGGAGATGTAGTCCAGCGTATCTGAGGGCTCTGATATGCGGGGATGTGGGGGGAGGCGCTAGTTCAGATGGCAGAGAAATGCGGGCGCCTCGCTTGCTTCGTATCTCCAGGGGAAAACCATCTTCAAGATTCCCCGCAATGCTCTTGCCCCCAGTCAGGTGTTGGGCAGTAGTGAATTGAGATTTCTATTTCCTCCGGCCACTTCTTTGTCCCAGCGCAATTCCAAGGCGGAGGTCAAGGATCTTAAGGCGACTTGTCCTTTCTTAGCCCAAGACGCCGTTCTCTTTCGGGAGTAAAAGAGGCGCCTTAGAGTGCTATTCCATCTTGGTGGGGCTCTCGGCCTTGTAAGGATTTCGGGTCATTTCAAATTTTTTTCCCAAAGGTAACGTGAGAAAGGCTAGAACTGGACAATACGTGCCGGAGGGAGGAGGCAAGAACGATGCGGATTAGATACCTTTATTTCCTTTGGGGTAATCCTGACTGCAGCTATGTCGGTCTCTTTAATCTCCTTCAGAGTCGGATTAGAACCCACTTAAACCAATCCCGTTGGAATCGGGAAGCTGATGGGGGCACCAAAGAAGCCCAAAGGGGAAATTTAAGGTAATCGAGACTTTTGAATCGTCCCTGTTCCGGGGGGACCTCTGTGCTTCCCTTACGTCTGCAAAGAGCCCGCGGCGCTCCTAAATCCTCGGGAAAGACGCTGCAGTCTCGGCTGAAGACACCTCTTAGAAATTAGGCGTACGTGGGGGAGGCGTAGGGGAGGCGTAGGGAAGGAGTTTGAGCATGAAAACAAGGGGCTCTAAGCGCGGCTAGTCCCCCTTCTCGCCGTTCCCCAGGCAGGCACTACCCGTCGCTCCGATTTAGGAGGCTTGGCGGCCACAGGAGCTGAGGCGTTTTAGCATCTCGCTGCCTTCCCTGACAAGCGCTCCCAGCCCCAGAGACCGCAACCTCGCACTAAGCAAGACGGGCGGGCAAGATTAGGGCGACGGGCGGGGGGAAGGGGGGGGGAGACGCAACCCAGCTCGCCATCCCTCATCTGGCCCGGAGGAAGAGCCGCGCAATTCTGAAGGGCGGGCGGGAGACAAGCTGTGCAGCCAGGCGTTGGTAACTTTGGCTTTCTCTGGGTCGCGGGGGTTCGTGTGCGTGTGCAAGAAGGGGGAAGGCGGTGGGCGGGCGCGCGCGGGCGCTCCTGTGCCTCCTTGCAACCTCGTTCCTTCAATCGCCGTTTTCCAGATACCTGCCTGAAACGCTCTTTTCCCTAAACTCCTGCGATTTGTGATGAATAGCAAAGATAAACGCGAAGAACTGTATAGCTGCACGCTTTTCTAATGCAGTCTACAATATATATTTTTTAAAGTCATTGACTTTTCATTTGTGTTCTTCCTTGAATACAGTAAAACATGTTTGGAAGTTGTTGTTGTTGTTTTTAAAGAAGAAAACGCAAAGCAAAACTGGACTTCCTCGGTTAAAATATAACAAGCCGGTACAGGTTGGTTTGTGACCCGGTGGATTCTAATCAATATAATTCCTTAAACTCCCGCATCTGGTTCAACCTTGTTCGCAAACACAAACGGCCTAAACCTCGATTCTTGAAAGTTTGCAATCCCTTGAGAGCGACGCTGTTGCTTTTCGGACACAAGCAGGAGGATAATCGCGGATTTTTCTCTGGGATGACCTTTGTGGGACTCGGTGGGGCCAGCGGAGGAGACGGAACTGAGCGCGCGCAGAAGGGGCAGGAGGGCTGCCGGTGCGCCTCCTCCTCCTCCTCCTCCTCCCAGAGAATAATTTTTCCAACGCGGAAACTTGACGTGATACTTAAAGGGGGAGGGGCAGGGAGTTCAGCCTGCCAAATAAATAAATAAATATCCTTTTAAAAATCAAGACGTTGCCCCTCCCGCATTAAGGACAGGTCACAACCATGCAAATAGTTGGGAGGCAGACAAAGCAGGGGGAGCGAGAAAGAGAAGGTGAGAGAGAGAAGGGCGGGGGAGGGGAAGAGGGGGGGAGGGAGAGAGAAAGAGAAAGAAAGAGAGAGAGATGCTCTTTTGTGCTGCGGCCGTGGGCTTGCAAAGAGGTACCCAGATGCCTACGGAAAGGGACGGAATGTTTCGCTCTGATTAGGATGCAGGCGGCGACCTGCCCCCTATTGGAAGAGAAGAGCAATGAGGGACGCCGAGCCGAAGCACAGGAGTGGAGGAAGGGAATGAGCAAGCGGGAGGCGGCGGCGGCGGCGGCGGCAGAAGTGCAGCTCCTGCTACAGCGCTCCCGGGAGCAGGCGACCAGGCTCGCACCGCCGTTTTTCGGCTGGATGTCAAGCAGCAAATCCCAGGGAGGGTTCTCCGTCAGCGCCAGCAGCCCGGCCAGAGCAAATCTTCAGCGCCGCCTGTAAGTACCACAGCTGTCGCCTCCCAACTTGCTAGCGCTGGCTTCCACGCGGGGAAGGGAAGGGAAGGGAAGGGAAGGGAAGGGAAGGGAAGGAAGGAAGGAAGGAAGGAAGGAAGGAAGGAAGGAAGGAAGGAAGGAAGGAAGGAAGGAAGGAAGGAAGGAAGGAAGGAAGGAGCCACCTGGTGCTCTGAGCTTAGCCGGAGGGGCGGATACAAGAAGAGCAAGAGCGTCCCAAACAGAGATCGCCCGGATGGGAAGGTCAAGGTGTCTTGAAGGTTCCGGATCTAGAGAACTGGCGGAGCAGGAGAGGGCGGGACGAAGCGAGTAGCGGTCTCTGGGCGGTTTCGAGCGAGACTTTTCTTGGGCCGGGGGTGCAACGAGGCGGCCGGAGAGGCGATCCGGGCGAGGGGCAGCGGGAGGAGCGCGGCTTAAAGGAATGCAGCCCGGCGGGTTGCGGGGAGGATGCCGGAGACTGCCTGAGTGCTGGGATTCTCTCCCTCGCCTCTCCCGACTCTGTCGCGATTGATCCGGGTTGAAGGGGTTCCTCGCTGCTGTACGCGGTTCCGGACCGGTCTCTCCATCCCGGGGGATCCGATCCATGGGGGCAAAGGCCAGCCAAAAGCCGTTCAGCTGGGAAAGGGCGACGGGGAGCATTCCGACGGGCTTCTCTTTGTTGTGGTGCTGAAGCTATGCGGGGCGGCGGCGCTTTGGTGCCTGCCAGACCGGGGGAAAATGGCGAGGGTCTTTGTGCCGAGGCCGGCGTCTTCCGGGAGACAGGAGGCAGGGAAGGCCGCCTCAAACCCAGGGACCCTTTGAGAAGAGCCTCCTCCGCCTCTTGCCCGGCCTGGTGGAGACCGAGGCGCCCTCACCCCTCTTCCGAGTTGGAGGGCTCCGCAGCGGCCAGTCCGCCTTCCCCGATGAGCTACTTCGGGTCTTTAAGGGGGAGGAAGGCAAATGGCAAGGGGGCTCTCGGTCTTGTTGGGCTCCGAGTTGCCCCACCGCCACCAACGCATCGCCGCCTTCTTCCCAAACGGAACCTCGCAGACCCAGGAAAGGATGGAAGACCTTTGTCCCTGCAATGGAAACCTCCTTTTCTGATAGGGAAAGAAGAGAAGAAAGGCAGGGAAAGGAAAGACCGGGCAAGAGAAAGAAAGAAAGAAAGATTGTCCTTTAAAAACAACCGGGCGCCGATTTGATTCTATTCCTTGTGGGAAGGAAGAGATTTGATCAAGCGCTCTCTGATTAAATGTACCACTGTGTATTTTTAACCTCCAAACGAGACCCAAAGGTTCGCACAAGCAACGTGATTCCGAAGACAAAAGGCAAAAGAGGATGTTACTGATACCGCCTGCAATTGCTGGTCTAAAGATGTTGCGCAATAAGAGACATTCCAGCTGGGTAGAAATAATGGCTATCAGTTAAATTATTCCTCTGCATGCATAAAGTTTTCAAAATCATGGCGGAAATTAATGTTTTGCTCGCCGTTTAAAAAGCATTTGTTGTATAATTCAAAACAGTATTTGAAGGGCTTCAAATTGAATAATGCAGTAATAGTTTTCTTTTAAGCAACTAATTTTTCGTCCAATACACCATGCCACATTTATTTCTCTTTATATTCATGTTGAAAAGGTGACTATCAAATGTGAAATAGAAACATTATGTTCAACTGCAACTCCATTATTTTGTGGACACATTTCATTACATACTCTTTTCTGAAAACTACTTTGTGATTTACAGTGTGTTTTGCATAACAACACATATATTCTAACTTTCTTATAATGTTCACATATATTCTAAAAGGTGTGTGTATCTCTATGAGAACTTCCCAAGATAAATATAGATTTTAATGTGAAATTACTTCTACATTTTTACAAACCATTAAACCAAATAATCAAAATGGTGAAAAGGACACCAGTTCTCTTCATTCAACTATCTTGGGAATCAAAACCATGGACAGCGAACGGATATTAAACTTGGATTATCTCTCTAGAATAATAATATCACTATTATTGTTGCAGATTCTGTCATTCCACACCACAGGAGAATCCATGCACGCTTGGTGGGGGCTGCCTGTTTGGAAACTGAATTTTACAAGGACAGGCACAAATAGTCCATATAGAGCTATCATATGTCAAAGCATGCATACCCTTTGCAATTGCCCCCTATAAACTAGCCTAGTATGCTAGGTTTACAGGACATTAGTAGTTATAATACCACACACATTTTGTCACCTGTCAAAGAAAAATGTGAGCGTGTGTGCATGTGTGCGTGTTCAGAAAGACAAAAGAAAAGCTACAGTTCAGTTCTTCCATTAGCTGAGTGACACCAGTATAAATTAAATAGATGCTATCAGTGTCCCACTTCCCAAATGGAAAAAATGAAATGCCAGGCTGACAGACAAAGATAATACACAGCCGATCTCAGTAAGGCATGCAGGCCAGGCATATCACTCGCCTCTCTGTACTGGCGATCTATTCTTCTCTTGACAAGGGATGCCAGGATCTAGGGTTCCCTAGTGGTTGGAGCTGAATTATGACACTATTGTTTAGTTTGAAGGGACCAAGCTGATGAGTCATCTGTTTCGGAGCCAAGCAAAGCAACATCCTGACTTTAGAGCAACATTTGCCCCTTTGGATATCGCTCTTTGAATCTTGCTTCTCCCTTCCTGAAGAACCTTGATGTCATTGCCAAGCTTTTCGAATCCATCAGCAACACATCCCAAAGTTTTAATTCCCAGCTATTTCTTACGGGTATTAGGAGGACATAAGGGCCTCTTTCTATGGAGGCAGCAGAGAAGACCTGCCATTCTGATCTCTTCACAGTAGGGAACAGGGGAATTTGCTCCAGTTGGCACTTCTAAAAGCATGCATGGAAGGCTAAGAGATGCAGGAACTCTACCAGAGAGACTTTGCTTCTTGTTTGCTTGATGAAGCCAATGGTTTAATGTTTCTTTCTGACTTTTCTGGACTAAATTCAGCTGAAGACACTGCTGATACTGCAAATGTTAACCTGAAACCTTGTTGGTACTAAAGTACATCACCCGTCTTTTGGGGACACTTACAGACAACCATTGCTAATGAACAACCTTAGGGTTTGGGGCTGTCATACTGACACCAACTCATATCAGAAACATTTGATATCCTGATACTTCAGTGTTTTGTGCTTACAATTTACCACAACTGATGCAGATGTGAAGATAAGGTTTTCAGTAATACCTTGCTTTGTGGTTCCTACTTGTGGCTCCTACTCCTCAGAGCAAATGTAACGCATTACCTCTACATTCTGTCTCCCTTGTCACCTGTTTGTCCCACCAGTTTGGAAAGATGCAGCCCTTGGAGAAAGAAGGCTGGTAATTCTTTCACAGTAATGCAGCATCTACAGCAGTTGCATTAATTGTTGTACAAACTCTTCTGTCTCTCTGCTGCCCTCCATTGTGATGAGAAAGGACTCTGAATTTTATATAATGCAAGCTTAGCTGTGAATCTGTGATCAACCCTGCCTCCTCTTCCACCTCCCTGCCTTCTTTTCTTCCTCCCCCCCCCTTCCGCACCAGGAGTATTTAAAGCAAATCTGTTCTCATTTCATGGAAGGGGTGGGGGCAAGATGCTGGAGCAGCAGCCGCCTTCTGTTGCTGGTAAATGAGGCCACTCGATGGCAAGGGGAGGGGATATTGTGCTGGGCTTGCAGAAAGCCTTCTTCAGGTAGAGGCCAGATGAAGAAATCCAGCTACTTGGCTCGGCAAGGTATGGCCATCAGTACCAGTCTCACTGATGAGATCGGTCAAAGCTAGGCTGATAATGCTGGATTTTTGGGGGAAATCAGTCATCAGAAGCTCTGACCTTGAAAAATCTGGAATCTCTGATGAGCGTATTTTACATGAAGGCTTTTTCATGGCTTTGAGGCACGACAGTCCCCCATGGAAGGGGGCAGATCTACTGCTCCAACTGGGGCTTAGACCTGCTTCCGGGCGGGTGAGAGCGGCTTTCAAGGACACCGGGAGGCGAGCAGGACTTTGGAGCAAACATCTGCCTGCCCGATGACGTCAGCAGCCCCGTATAATCCTCTTGTACTGGAGGCAGATGCCTTATTTGTTTGGCTGGAGAGCCATTAATCCTAATGCTGAAGCAGCAAACGAGGGTGAACACACAGCAAGTCGGACAGCTCCGGACCTTTTCTCCTTCCTCCCACAGCCCAACCTCCGACCCAGGAGAAAGATAGACGGCTACCTCCAAAATTCAGAGAGATGTTTGACTTGCTCGAGGTCTGGAGGTGATCCTGGATTTTCCTCCCCCTTTTCTTGGGGGTCGGGGGTGCTTGTATCTGGGAGAGTGAAAGGAGTGGGGGGTGGGGGCTTCATATTCTCCTTTGCCTGCTTGCCTGCCTTTGAATGCATAGCTTTTGTTTCCAATGGTCTTTTGCACGGCCTCTGCACCTCTCTGAAAACTGAGAGGCTGCTTCAGTTTGGGCTCAGAAAGAACCCAACAAGCCTTGTGGTGACTGTGATGTAACTCCTGGGCCAGTTTTGGATTTTAATCCATGTGGAAAAGGGCACCCTTGATAAGAGAAAAGTGCAGCTTCTTCTTCTCAGATGGGACAGCCGGGGAAACTAAGATCCCCCACCTTTTGTGTTAGGTTTTCCTCTCCAGTTTATTTCAAATTCTCTTCTCTCTTCCCCTCTACACTCCCATCCCTCTTCATCCCGGTTCTGCTGCCTTTGTCACCTGCAGCCATTGAGCACTTTCATGCTGGTCCAGGCAGCAGGCGCCTTTTCTCTCATAATCTCTTTTGCTTTTCTTTCATAGGAGACCGAGGTATCATCCAGAAGACCTGCGGTGTATGAATTCACCCTCTGCTTCCTCTGGATAGCTCAAGCTCTGGTGTGCTGCTATTGCTGGGGTCTTTGGACAACTGGGTTCTTCGGGCATTTGTTGTTGTGGATTGGAACAGAGTGCCAGTGCAGTGGAGAAGCAGAAGCCAGACGCCACTGTCCAGTCGCTGCAGGAGTCAAGTCACTGATGACCAGATTCCAGTCCTGGTAAAGCAGTCCACCTGCCACAGGATCCACTCAGGATTTGATTCTGATTTAATTACTGCCAAGTTTAACGTGTGGTGGTGTTTCTGTTCTTACCCCGTTCTTCTTCCATTTCCTCCTCCTCCACCACCCCTCCTCCTCCTCCTCCTCCCACAAAGACACTGTCACCAAACTAAATGGGCTGTTCGAACCTCTTGGGAATGGGCAGCTGCTATTGCATTAATGTTTTTCGCTTTACCAAGCAAGTCAACATGCATTCTGCCTCTTTCATTTGTGCAGACTTCCCAGTCTGAGAAATATAAGCATGTGAATATCGCAGGCTCTTCCTATACACAGAAGAGTTGGAGATGCTTAAATGTCTTTCCCTGCAGTATCCAAATGGCTGAGGACAGCTCTGAAGAGGAAGGGAGGGGGGTAGAGCATGTCGGCAAAACAAATCCGGAGTCTTCAAGAGCAATCAGGGCAAAGCCTTATCATTCTGTAGTCTTAAGGAATGAGAGAGGGAGGAAAGAGAGAGAGAAAGACTGCCACATTAGAGCAGCTTAAGGAAGCGGCTTTAAATAGGCTCTTGCCCAGTGGATTTGACAGATGGGCTAGCAAGCAGCCTCAGCTTCAAATTGGGCCTGGGAGATAAAGGGCAGGGGGTGGATTTTCTCTTTAAAAGGTTGCTTGCTATTTTGGTTTGTGGAAGGAGCAAGTGAGCAAGAGAGAACAGTACAGTCTCCGTCTCTCCGTGTTCACAGCGGACCTTGATTTAATGTCATACAATTAAGGCACGCGGTGAATGCCAAGAGCGAGGCTTGAAGACATCCTGAACAGCTGGTTGAATAATCTGCCAAAGAAGAAGATTTGAACCAAATGCACATCCTTCTATAAATGTCCAAAAAAAAAAATGTAATTCCAACAGCTGAGCATAGATGCAGTCATGAAGTGATACCAGATGCTGATGTTCATCTAACCTAGTAGCCTTATCAATAAAGGCCATACAGGACATCATACAAGAACAGGTAGGTTTCATTTGATATTTACAGTTTGTTAACTAAACTGTGTAAAGACAATGGAAGGGAAATAAATACATTAAATAACGTGGTGGCATCCTTATGTTTATTGTTTATACATTCATCTCCTGCAATCTAGCCCAAACAACTGGCCCAGAAATAGAAAAGATATTGTGTCAATTATATATTGTTTTCTTAACATAACTAAGGATTGCATGAAGTTAAAATATTGTGATTGCATTAATAAAACTAGCATAAAATCTGTAGGGTGATCATAGTGCAAGTAGAGGTGGGAAGGCTGGGTGAGTCCTTAAATTATCCTTCATTATACAAGGATGTCTTTGTTAGCCTAGGCCTAAAATTGCACAAGAACAAAGGGGAGGGAGCAGAAACTATCTCTGATTGGAATCAGCCAAAACCCTGAGTGCTGTCCATGGTGCTGAAGCCAATGTTCCCAGTGAGGCCTCCTAGAGAAAATAATATGAAATAAAGTTGCATTATATTTATATACACCTGGATGTAGAAAATATTTTCATATGTAGCATTTTTAAAGAAAAGCATGGGCTGTGAATCCTGATCTATTAATGGTATATTTTTCCCTACATTTTTATTGGTATGCGAGTGAGATGGGTGTATTATTCCTAATACTGCTATATCTTGAATATTTTCAAGAACTATATTTTTCTAGAAAAATACAATTGTTAAAGGCACACTATGAAAAATGTGTGACTAGTGAAAGATTTAAAAGAATATATGTAAACATAATATCATAAAATTACTTAAATATACACAATCAGGGAAGGGCATTTCATAAAATAAAATTTACTTATAAACCTAGTTATGAACAGACCTATGAACGTTAGCAATCATGCCTACCTAAATGTTGGTAAATATAAACATAATTGATTTGGCTATAATCCTTGAAAAGCAGCTGCTTTATATCATGTGGCCTGTTACCTATCATTTAGTCTGTAAACTTAAATATTTTTAATAAACAGATTTTTCACCACTCAGCAAAGCAATACAGATGAGGGCTTACTGACTGCTTACCATCTTGTTAGAAACCTATACATATATGATTAAATGGATAGTTTCTAACAAGATGGTAAACAGTTACCTAGTTCTGTTTTTCTGTTGAGATTGGGACAGCTGCCGCTTTCAACCTTGTCATAAAGTTGGGCCTAACTGATACACATTGCAACAAATAACGATGCAACTCTCATTTGGTAATGGCAAGCCAGGTACCCTAGGAATTGATTTTCTTTAATCTGGATTTAAATGCAGATAAACAGATTATCATCTGGATACCTGAACTGAAACACCATTAGATACTAATTCAGTGAGAGCAACTCAGGGATGCTTGATGTCGAACAAGAGGAAAATGCTACGGAAGAAAAATCCATTCCAACAAGGCATCTTTTGCATTCCCGTGAAACTCTTTACAGCTAACTGTGCTGTAAACTGTGTTGTAGCCAAGCAGTTAATTCTCAACTCATTTTCTTGGGAGAAAGCCCAAATACCATTAAAGGCCCTTATGCCCTAGTCTTTTAAAGATTTGTGATGGGCTTCTGCTTTATCCATAGTTCATTTACTCCAAGGTAGATCAGTCTCATATAAAATGTAATTGGAGTTCAGAGGCCCATGGATCATAGTGACAACAATGCCTTTACCACTAATAAAAAGAATGTTCTCTGTTTTTCAACAGCTGAGTAATTTGAATTAGCACATCCACCTTGCTCATTAGAAGAACAGATCTCTACTCAGACATTGAAATGTTATCATACATGTGCAGGACCATTCTTTATTTGTCTTCCAGTGATTTCTCGTAAAATAAGACAAAGCTTTCCTGATCTACGATAACCTGGCGGAGGAAAATAAAATTCACTGTACTTTTTAAATCTTCCCATCATATTGGATGTTTCTTTCAAGGTTTTGCTTGATTTCAGGCCCTTGAACTACAGATTTTAATATGTATTCTTCCCCCTTCTGCTCTCCATACATCCTTTTTTTCTGAATCACAGTTTAAAATGGTGCAAAATGCATGCATGCACGGACGAGGGATAAATTGCCAAGAGATGATGGCAACATAGAAATTAGATACTGGGGATGATGCCATCTGCAGGGATGCATCAGTTATAATAGAAAGTTAATACAAAACACAACATAATACCAGACAAAACCTAATAATTGTCAAAATCGTGAAAATATTTCAGATATTTTTGATTTACTAATTTATAGGACGTGTGACAAAATATCATGTGAATTCATTGCAATTGAACACCTAGTAGGAGCCTACTGATGGACATTTGAGCCAAGTTCTTTGGCATACTATATAATAAAATGAATTGAAAATTCTTTGTGAAGCAAAAAGTAAGGAAATTTCAGGCAATGCCACTTTACATATATTTATATTCCACAATTTTTCTGAGAACTCAAAGTGGAAAACATCGGCATCTTTTCTGATTTTATTCCCAGAAGAATAACTCTGTGAGGCAGCCTGACTAAGAAGGAATAAAATGTCCCATTTTCATAGTTGCCCAATAAGCTTCCAGATGAACTTGAGTCTCCCCATCCAAATTCAACACCTTAACCGCTGTGTCATGCTGGCTGTTTAATCCCAATCTTCAACAAGGAAAAAGATTGTAATTTCTTCTTAACGATTTCCTCACTGATAATGAAACCTGCTTAAGTAACTTCATCTGGACACCAGACCTAGAACAGTATTTTTAAAAGCTGGAGAAAAAAAAACCAGACTCCTCATCTCTGTATTTTGCTGCTCAATTAGAAGACCTTCCCTTTGCAGGGTTGTTTTCAACATTCAGCATCTATTCTCTATGGGTCCCAACATAGGATGAAACGGTATTTTCACACACACACACACACACACACACAACCCCCCTCCTCCTCCTCCGCTGCAGCATAATTTTTTCTCTCATCTCAATCAAGGCTTCCCACTGAGAAGCAAGTAGGGAGATTTGCCTGCAAGGCCTTAGTAGCATTGCCACAAGCATTGAGATGATGACTTTCATAATGAAAGGGGAAAAAAAGAAAAGCCTTTTGGAATTGCTGAGGAGACAATCTCGCCCTTCAACTTCAACTGCTAAACTAAGCCCTTCCGTTTGGGAGAAGAAAAAGTGGGGAGCGAGCGATTCTTTTTTTTTTCTTTCTCGTTTGTTTTGCTTTCTACTTTCCGTTCCAATTCCGTAGAAGTCGGTTCAAGAAGAGCGCAAACGACCTACGAGGAGATGGCGCACTCTGCTGCCTAGAAAGAGCAATATTTCCCCCGCCCCCCAACGTCACGTAAATTTGGTATCTGGATGGCAACGAGGACCGCCGTGCAAGGCAAGCAGCAAAATAAAGAAGCAGAGGATTCCGCATAATGGTGGGCTGCTTGAATCCGCAGAATCCGCCGGGATGCGGTGTTTGGCTGCCTCGTTCTGACTTTGCCTGCCGGAGTGAGATTGTGACGTCACAAAATGTTGCCGCATTCTAGAATGCCGGGGCCGCAGTGGTGCAGGCAAGAACTAAAACGGGAAAGGCAGTTCTGTGCGCAACTCAGCTGAGACAGCAGTGTGGCAATTAATAAGGAACTGCGTGGAATACATGCATACGTATACACATAATTTATTATTTGCCTTACTAAGCCCGAGCAGAAGAAAAGGTTGGGGTTTTTTTTTAGCAAGTTCCCTGCTCAAAGCAGTTAGTGAATTGTTTTTCCATGGAATTTTTCTTTTCAAATTTCTATCAGCGCATAGCAATATTGATGTCTACCAACAAATGATGTAATAGGGTTGAGAGGAGAGGATAAATAAAGGTCAAGCTACTTCAAAAACATGCTGTAAGGGATTGATTTAAAGAGGTAGCCAAATAGAAATAGGAAAAGAATGGGATTTCCCCCCTCCTTACATAATATTCTGATATAATTTATGTACGATAGTTCAATTAAATGAAGAATGATTACATTTAGGGGGAAATGACAATTGTGTTCTATAGCTTATATTCAAAAATTAGATGGAAGTTCCATTGTTTTCAATTTATGAATGGATCATGGGATCAGTGTTTTTCAAACTTGGCAACTTTTAACAGGTGTAGACTTCAATTCCCAGAGTTCCCCAGCCTCTTGTACTAAAGATAGTATATCCTCCATGAACATATCTGAATTCCTTTCAAAGCCATCTGTGGTAGGAAACATTAGTGAATTCCACCAATGAAATCAGAAGTTTAAGAAGGGAATATATAATTCTGTGCACAAAGATATATATTTATAGTTATATTGTATCCTTTTGCTTTACTGATCTGCAGCAACAAATAGAAACTAATAAGACTAGAGCATAATCACAATGCTCATTATGAATGGTCACTGCTACATTTTGTGCTGTTTCTAATATGTGTGTTTAGGTGTGTAAGCATGTGAATGAGGAACTATTGTCAATTTTTTTAGCAGTGTGGCATGGATTGATATTTGTTGCACTTGATCAATAATCTTTAATCTAATTCATTTTGTGCAGTTCCTCCATTCAAACCCCCATGAACTGAAATCTTTGCAGTGTTAACATCTGCTTACTTCAAACATCTGGATGTTGGGTTTTATGGACATTTCATAGTTTCCTTCTATAGTACTTCTTGGGGCTTTCCATTTTTGAATAATAGATTCTGTCCTGTGCTATATCATGAACTGCATCAAGCAAAAAAAAAATCATAAAAAATAGCAATCTTGAGTTTTTCAGTAGCTATAGGAGAAAGCAACTTTCAAGAAAAACCTTCCTAAAGATATTTGGCCTCACAGCATTACAGCTCATAATGGGAAATCATTCCAGTATTGTCATTGAAGTAAACAAGTCAATTATGCTATTGCTCTACATTGATCTTAGAATTAAAGTTCTTGTTCTACTAGGCATCCATTTTATTTTATCTTTTTCTCTGAAGTAACCTGATATAGTCACAGCCATGTTTGTTGAAAAGGAAGATCTATAGAGCTCATTCTTAAAGTTCATAATATTGCACTCTTCGTTACAAATTTCTTTATCATGGCCTATGGCTTCCGCAGCATTTAATATTTACTATAGTGGGTCTCAATCAGAATTATGAAAAAATAAGTCAAATACTGCCACTTGCTGGTTCCTACATTGTGCTAAGTCAGATATAATTTGCTTGAATTAAGTTGAGCATGATTCATGAACTAAGCACCATTTTTTTGTTTGTTTATTTGCTTGATCTAACTGTCCATCTTATTTTTAAGTTACAAACTATGGTTCTAATTTGGATTAAAAATAATCTTCTTTTTCAGAATATGTTGTTACTGAAATGTTAGACTTTGCAGGCTCTTTGTTGAGTTTGGACTTGACAGGTTTTTTGCAAAGATGTCCTTCCCATACACCTCTCAGGTATAACACTGATTATTTTAGGCTCTGACCTTCCTTAGTTAGGAGGAAATATGTGACCTATTTGAGTTTTGTTTCCCATTAGCCATTAACACATCACTAGCTCGTAATGTGGAATATTTTTGTCACTAAGAAACATTGATCTTTAAAAATGAAAGAGAATCTTTTAGAAGCAATGGAGGCTGGATCCATACAGGCATCTGATATTATCAGAGGTTTTTTTAAAAACTTCGTCACCAAATTTGGGGACAGAGAAATTAGACAAGAATTAGGGGGAAAAGAATCTTTCCATCAAGTTATCAAGTATAGCATTATTATTTAGCGATAATAATAGCGCTTCTACTGCAAAATCAGATAAGAAGAATTTCTTTATGAAATGTGAAAAATTAGAGATGGTATGATCATCACTACCTTCACATTCATCCATAGTCCAGTTCATAACTAAATAATTACAAGAATATTCTACTTCATCCGTGACCATTCTTTACAATTCTAAAGCACATTCTCATTTATAAAATTAGATAGGAAGCAAAATAAATAGAAGAATAATTTTGCTTTCTCTGGTATGGCTTCTGCTTGCAAAAAAAAAAATAATGTACTGAAAGAAAAACTTGAAAACAATAGTTTCTCACATGCTTTTGGACAACTACATAGAATGCATTAAAGGATTCTACTGTTATCATTTTAGATTTAGAACACTCCCATAAGTCATTTATGCATCTGTTATGACATTTGGTCCATTAATTCACAGAACTTGCATTACTTTTTTCTAACTGCCATAGATCAAAATCAGAGCTGTTCACTGTGTCAGGAGGAAAGGGTGAGAGACTGAGTAAGTGAGTGAAGACCAGTTTTTGCTCACAGAGAATTTTATTTGAAAAATAAAGTTCAAAGCTGTACAACAAATTATTATTATTATTATTATTATTATTATTATTATTATTATTATTATTATTATTCTCTATTTTAAGTGCTATCTCTGGACATTGAGCTAAAGTAATTTTCTGTCATTTTAAAATATGTAATGCCTCTGAGACAAAAGGATTTGAGATAGTCTTATTTTACCATTTCTTCAACTCCTGCCAATTAAGTCATTTTTTAATGCTGCTTAATGTTGTGTTGTTTTGAATATTTTAAGGAAATAAGTACTTTTAACACAACATAAACGGTCAAAATGTGTGGGGATATGTATGTACATAAGGTAATGTAACGTAACGTAACATAGCATTTGTAACATAAATCAGCACTAAACAACCCAAATGCGTATACCTCAGATCTAAACTTCAGGGCATTTTTTTCAAATATTCATTCCCCAAGTTGATATCTTGAGTATTCATTAATGGTTCAGGTTTTGGCAGTCTTGGGCAGTGGTGAAATTCAATTTTTTTTACTACCGGTTCTGTGGGCATGGCTTGATGGGCATGGTGTGGCTTGGTGGATGTGGCTTGGTGGGCGTGGCTTGGTGGGCGTGGCAGGGGAAGGATACTGCAAAATCTCCATTCCCACCCCACTCCTGGGGGAAGGATATCACAAAATCTCCATTCCCACCCTACTCTGGAGCCAGCCAGAGGTGGTATTTGCCAGTTCTCCGAACTACTCAAAATTTCCACTACTGGTTTTCCAGAACCTGTCAGAATCTGCTGGATTTCACCCCTTGTCTTAGGACAACCTTTGATTGGCAGGAACACAGGATAAATCCCAGAGGTGAGGGTAACACAAGTATGGAAGAGGTGTTTAGCTTTTCTAACTCTCTCTGCCTTGGGCCCAGGAAAATATTCAGAGACTTTCCATTCCAATACTCAGATTGATTTTTTTTAAAAAAAGGCTATAGAAATGCTCTCATCTGTAAAAGAACTATTGGGGACTATAGGCAGCCTAGAGGCTGAAGGTTGCCCTCTCCAAGATAATATATGTAATAATTGTATTCATCATCATTTCTTCTGGTGGGCAGAACAGTTTCCCCTATTTAAAAGAGAAAAACAGATTTTTTCCCCCTTGCACTGCTATTTAAGATTAATTTTATTGTGTTTATGACAAAGTTAAAGCTTTTTAATATGGCATGAATATCTTTTAGGGAATTGTGCTCCACTCATATATTTTCTGAAAGCAATTTACCATTTGTAACATAAGGTGAGTGGGATGACGAACAGATGATGCCAGAGAGACTTGGGTGGTGAAGAACCTTTGGAATAGATCTAGCAGAGATTCAGTGAAAATTCCCAAGAAGGGAATACAACACTTGTCTTGCTACCAGAACAGAAGAGTGACTGCTGGCTCTGACATTCAAATGGAAATAAGATAAAAGAACATCATGAATGCCAATTTATAACAACGAAACAATTGCAAAAAGTGGCAATAGGTGTGTGTGGGTGTGCAGATGCACATGCGCACCTTTGAGTCAATATTGACTTCTGGATTAGCCCCTGCAGTTTTCTTGGCAAGATTTCACAAGTGGGTTACCGTTGTCTGCTTCCTAGGGCTGAAAAAGAGGGTCTGGCTCAAAAGTCCTTCAACTGGCTTTGTGACTAGGTGGAAGTAGAATTCACAGCCTTCCCGTTTCTAGCTGGATGCCTTAACCGCTACAACAAACAGACATTCTAATACTGAGATAATTGAAGGCAACAATAAAAATGGGAGGAGGAACGTAACTCATTTTCCCAATGATTTTTTTCCCCAGTGAAATGTTTATGTAATCTAAGTGCATAACTTTTTTCATTAAAGCAAAACAGAAGGTTAGCAAAGAAACTTTTCTTCCTTGCTATGAGTGTCTTTCCTGCCTTGGAACTATTAAATGTGTTCTAGAAATTAAATCCAAAACATTATTTACAGAATTGTTTTATTTTTCAGCTAGATGATTTGTAATCCCAAGAAGCATTCTAACCATACTCTGCAAAAATTTCCCCTGCTTATAAGAAGAATTCAAAACTATGTAGTTGAAATAAGTTGCAACTTCTGAAAAAGCTTATACTTAATGTCCCCTTTGAAAATGTGCTTGTATTAAGCACTTTATGTTCAGCAGAAAGTGGTTGAGTTTCCTGCATGAAAGAGAAAACCTCATGCTTAATACTGGTTGAAATCAATTTCCTTTGATGCTAGGAAGATGAATAGGTAGAATGATTGTGAGATGTCTTATACATTTTATGGGCCAAGTTGATACATATAAAGAAGGCAGGAATAAGAAAACACTTACAAGAGGATTCTGTACCAGTTTAAAGCAGTTCTGAACCATTCTGTTGCCACATCAGCAATACTGCAGAGGTGAGCTATTTTATTTCAGCTGTAGTGCAATTGATACCACCGCAAGGGACATTTTGCTTTTCCTTTTAAAATTTGAGTAAGATGAAATGGAGGCATTTTCCTATTGAATTCCTAGCTTACTTTTTTTCCTCTGAGTTGCTGAGATTTAGTAATGAAAGAGACATCTTATAAACTGTACACTTCTTTGCAGTCAAAACGAACAGTGCAGCATTTGACATTTTTTTTATCAATAGCCAATGCTCTGCAAGAGGGACACGGTGGCTCAGTGGCTAAGACCCTGAGCTTGTCAATCGAAAGGTCAGGAGTTCAGCGGTTCGAATCCCTAGTGCCACGTAATGGGGTAAGTTCCCATTACTTGTCCCAGGTTCTGCAAACCTAGCAGTTCCAAAGCATGTAAAAAGTGCAAATAGAAAAATAGGGACCACCTTTGGTGGGAAGGTAACAGCGTTCCGTGCGCCTTTGATGTTTAGTCATGCCGGCCACATGACCATGGAGACGTCTTCAGACAGTGCTGGCTCTTCGGCTTTGAAACAGAGATGAGCACCACCCCCGAAAACAATTGTAATGTGGAATTACCCAAAGGGAAATATTTCTAAAAAATAAAAGAACAACAGCAGTGGTACCCTCCTGTAATTTTTTTCTAAACAATTGACTTGGATTGCATCCTTAAATGACATAATTTAGGAACAGTGCTAATATCTTTTTATATGCTCAGTAGTCCATCATTTATTAAACGAACATAGCATTTTTTTTCCTCAGCAAGAACTGGGTCATCTGAAGTATGAATTGTAGGGGTTTTTTTCCTCTCCACAAAAATGTCCCAGTCAGATGAAAAAGCTATTCTTCTACTAATACTTCAAGTCTAGGCATGTTCTCTAATCAACCGGAAGTTTCAGAACTCAACACTGGTTATATTTAAGTTGTGGGATCATGAATTATGTAATGTAACTTCTGGACTGAATATACTTGTTCAACTATTTAGTTTCTGAAATAACATCTACATTGCTAAATAGGATAAGAATAGGTGGTACTTTCAGTATCAAACATATGTAGTGTAGCAAAGAGATAATCTCAATCAATTTTGTCAGCTCAATGGACAACGCTATGAAACTGAGGGTTTGGTTCTAGGGTACCTGGAACAATAGCCTAGAGCTATCATGAATTATTGTGAAATATACTGTAAGTGCAGAGTAATAATGAAGCAATCACTATAGTGGTCTGGGAGCAATGAGCAAAAATAAAATATTTTAGGCGTTCATCGATACTGAATTAGAGGAGTTTTCGGTTTAGCTGAATCTCAAATCTCCTAGATAGACTGCCAAAATGGATGAAAAGCCACATCAGTCCTGAATGAATACAATGGTTTTCCACAAACTGTGTGTATGGGGAGTTTTTAGTAAACAAAAAATAATGATTCTTCTTTCTAGGACAAAATGGATCTTGCTAGAAATTGAATCCCACCATTCTTTGAAGATGGAATCTATGCCCCTTCTGTCTCTACCATTTCTCTCTGGCTGCATGGCTAACTATAAATGCCATGGAGTAAGTTCTATCAAGAGCAATTTGACTACATTTAGGAACATGAGAATGATATGGTAATATTTGTCTCATCATTGGTTCTTTTAGTTCAGTATTATCTGTACTAACAGATAATCTCCAGGGATTTATTCAAAAGCCTTTCCTATCTCTCTTTGGACATGACTGATATTAAGAGAAGGATTTTTACAAGAAGACAGGCACTATTGTATTCAAGACATATAAATCTGAGCTCCAACCCTTAAATAAAAATGCTCCAAGAATCTATTGTCTTAAAATTCAGTGATAATGATAAAATGTATGATGTGCAATCAGTATTTCTTATGTTCACACGTTTATTTACGGACATTACATGTGCACACACAATCATTACTTTTAGAATGTGTCCTTGATTCATAGCATATTTTGAGATTCGTATACAATATCTACCATAGAGAGGAGGAAAAGGAAGAAATCTGTATAACAAAATGTATGAATGAAATATAAGCACCATGAAAGGAAAAGATTACTTCAGTGTTGCTTTCTAGTTGAATTTAATTTGAGCGTGTTTGTTTGTTTGTTTGTTTATTTATTTATTTATTTATTTATTTATTTTGTCACAGCAATATATGTAGGTATCATACAAAAAGATTATATAGTATATAAACACATATATGAGTAAATATAAGGAGGTATAAGCATATATATAGGAAGAAGAAAAGAAAAAAAACAATAGGACAGGAACGGTAGGCACGTTTGTGCGCTTATGCACGCCCCTTATGGTCCTCTTAGGAATGGGGTGAGGTCAATAGTAGAAAGTTTTTGGATAAAACTTTTAGGATTATGGGAAGAGACCACAGAGTCAGGTAAAGTATTCCAAGCACTGATGATTCTGTTACAGAAGTCATATTTTCTGCAGTCTAGATTAAAGCGGTTGACATTAAGTTTAAATCTATTAGTTGCTCTAGTATTATTGCAATTAAAACTGAAGTAGTCTTTAACAGGAAGGACATTACAATAGATGATTCTGTGAGTTAAGCTGTGCTACTTCATTTGTCAGTCCAATACAAGTTTGCATGGGGAATGCAAAATGAATTCAGAATGGAAGAAAGAAGGAAAACTGAGTATTTATTACTTTTAATCAAAATTATAATTTAAAATAACTGAATGCTTATCTCATGAAATAAACAAGGAAATGGTGGCTTCTCAGATGCAATATTTACAGATTAATAGAGTTGGAAGGGACCTTGTGGGACATCTAGCCAACCTCCCATCCAAGCAGGAGACCCTACATCATTTCTGACAAATGGCAGTCCAATCTCTTCTTGAAAGCCTCCAGTGATGAAGCTCCCACAACTTCCAAAAGCAAGCTCTTCCATTGGTTGATTGTTCTCACTGTCAGAAAATTTCTCCTTAGTTCTAGGTTGAATCTCTCCTTGATCAGTTTCTATCCATTATTCTGTGTCTGGCCTTCAGGTGCCTTGGAAAATAGCTTGACCCCTTCCCTTCTGTGGCAGCCTCTCAAATATTGGAACACTGCTATCATGTCTCCACTGGTCCTTCTCTTCACTAGACCTAGCCATGCCCAGTTCCTGTAACCGTTCTTCTTATGTCTCCAGGCCCCTAATCATCCTGGTTGCTCTTCTCTGCACTGTTCTCTTCTCTGCACTTTTTCTAAAGTCTCAACATCTTTTTTATAGTGTGCAATGTTAAGGTAACATTGTTTTTTATTTAACGTTGTCAAAATCTGTTTGATGCTTTGGGAAAGGAGCTGTGGAAGACTAATGAACATCACCACTAATGTTAAAGCATGGGTAAAATGCTCCCGGATCGGACCACATCGTGCAATCCAGTAGTGATTGTGGCTGGTAGTTCGGTGATCCGGTAGCAATGGCAGAGCAAAGCTCCGCCCACCCGCCTGGGGAATCATTATGTCCTGGTTTTAACCAGAAAGTAATATGTTTTTTACCTTCTGTGCATGCACAGAAGGTTTTGTTGATGCGCAGAAGGTCTGCGCATGCATGTGATGTGCACACACACATGAGCAAAGTGAGCACGAACGTGTGGCATGTGCACTTCCAAACTGGTAAGTAGATTTCATCCCTGTGTTAAAGTGAATATCTCAACAAATATCTAAAACAGTGAGTGCTAGAAATAAAACATTTAGAGGTGGATGCTTTCAATTTGGATTTTTTTCCCTGAAGTGGATTATAATCATTCAAAGTA
Source organism: Ahaetulla prasina (assembly GCF_028640845.1). NCBI lineage: Eukaryota > Metazoa > Chordata > Lepidosauria > Squamata > Colubridae > Ahaetulla > Ahaetulla prasina. Next base: position 45,293,276 of record NC_080541.1, on the reverse strand, counting down.
GATGACAAACAGAGGCTGATAATCCAAGAACAATCGTAAATAAATTACTGTATTTTTTGGAGTATAAGATGCACTCCCCCCCACCAAAAAAAGTGGGTTGAAATGTCTGTGCGTCTTATAGAGCAAATGTTGCCGAAGCCCCGCCCACCCACCAGCCCCCACCTTTCAGCCGTTTTCGGCCTCTGCACGTCACATTTTCAGCCTCCGCATGCCCCGTTTTAGACCCATTCCAGGCTGCAGGGATCCCCACAGCATATTGCCACCAATCGCCGCCTACTTGCTTTGCATTTTTGGTCTCTGCATGCCTCATTTTTGGCCTCTGTGTGTCATGTTTTTGGCTTGATCCCCACAGCCTGGAATGGACCAAAAATGTGATGTGCAAAACATGGGCGTGTGGAGGCCGAAAACATGATACGTGGAGGTGGCGATCAACGGCAATGTGCTGTGGTGGTCCCAGAGGCCTGGAACTGCTGATTGGTGGTATTCAGTGAAGTTGATCAAACCGCCAATCAGATGCTCATGCTGAATCAGGCTGCGATAACATGCTGAAGCTGACCAGGCTGTTTGCTGCAAGGATGCTAGGCTGATGAATACCAATGGATGCTGGTAGGCAGAGGCAGAATTTTTTCCCCTTGTTTTTCTATCCAAAAACTAATGTGCATCTTATATTCTGGAGCCTCTTATACTCTGAAAAATACGATAATCACCTATGTGGCATGTTAAAAACTACCTGAGACGTAGGGGAGAATAGGATTCTCAATCAAGGTACAGGCATCTTCCATAGAGCTGGTCCTTGACTTCACACTGATTCATTTAGCAACTCTTTGAAGCAATGAAAAAAAGTGACTTATGACTTGTTCTCTTTTGCAACTTTTGCAGCAGCTCCAATAGTCACGTGATTCAAATGTGGCATATATTTATGACAGCTGCAGCATACTGGGGTCATGTGATTGCCATTTGTGATCTTTCCAGTCAGCTTACAACAAGCAAAGTCAATGATGGAAACTAGATTAATTGATTAATTAATCACCACATAGTTTACTAACAACTGCATTGATTTGCTGAACAATCATGGCAAAAAAAGGTTCTAAAATCAGGAATAACTTGTTTAACAGCCACTTTGTTTGGCAATAGAAATTCTGGTTCCAATTAAGATAATAAATCAAGGACTCCCTCTATTTAGCTACAACACCAATGGTAACCTCAATTTTATCTTATTTTCATCAGGGAGCCCTCTGTTATTTTGTAAACTGCTAAATTAATCCCCAGCTTTATGCTCTAAGAACTTCTCATGAATAAACATAAAAATATTTAGCTTGGGCTCTAATGTACATTCATCAGCCTGGTTGACCAGCCTCAGAAGCTATTCTAGAAGAAGCTAACACTGGGGAAAGTATTCAAATCCTACAAGGGGAGATGTGAAAAATGCCTTCCATACAGGGGTGAAATGCTCCCGGTTTGGACCGAATCGTCCTATCTGGTAGCGATGGTGGCGGGTGGTTCAGAGAATTGGTAGCAAAAATCCCTGCCCCCCCCCCGCCCCATTTTTTTGGCCGAAGAAAATGCTTTTAAAAGTTAAAAAAAAAAAAAACCTCTGATGATCGTGCAGCTCAGCTGGGATCGTCAGAACCCTTTAAAAGCTTTTTTCCTCTGGGGATCCCAGCTGAGTTGCCTGATTATCACAGGCTTTTAAACACATTTTTTTACAATGTCTTCAGCCAAAGAGGTTGTAAAAAAATCCTTTTAAGAGGTTTTGGCAATCAGGCAACTTCAGCTGGGATCGTCAGAACCCTTTAAAAGCTTTCTTTCCTCTGGCGATCCCAGCTGAGTTGCCTGATCATCACAGACTTTTAAAATCATTTTTTTACGACCTCTTACAACAGCTCCCACCCATGCCCACGCAATCGCCTGGTCCCCACTTACCTACTTGCTGCTTCTTTCGGTCTCGCTAAGCCTTGCTTTGGCTGCTGCAATCAATTGCATCAGCTAACAACTGAATCTGCCTGCCTGCAATCCATCTCATCAGTGAGCAACTTAATCTGCCTGCCTTCAATTGGGTAAGTAACTGGGGTGGGGGAGCTTTAAAAAATAGTTAATTGGGGGTTTTTTAAGAAGTTTTTTTTTAGACAGCAATTTAAAGTTAAAGAAGTTTTAAATTTAGCTGCTTTTATCTAAAAAATATAAATTAAATAAAATAATAAAATATTTGTGCAGCTTTCTGAGATTTGATGTGTTTCTGTAGTGTTTCACTCTAACTACACAAACACACAAAATCTCACAAAGCTGTATGTGGCATTTTGTGTGTGTATGTGTGAGTCAGTTGTGTTGTGTTGTGTGTGTGTAAAGTGTGAAAGTTGGGTTTTGGTACCTCTTATTGTTTTGTGTACTTTGTTTATTATTTTTATTATTTATTATTATTGGCCACGCCCACCCAGTCACCTGACCACCAAGCCACGCCCACCAATTAAGCCACACCCACAGAACCGGTAGGGAAAAATTTTAGATTTCACCCCTGCTTCCATAACCATTTTTTAAATAGCTATTTCACAATATATGGCGAAAGCTATTTATAATTCTTGATGTCACAAAGGTCACCAGATATTAAGCATTTTGTTACATTTTACATAGTTACCAAAGGGATACAGTGACTCAATAATTCTTATCAAAGAAAAAAGCTAGCCCTAGTTGATGATTATGGGGTATAATCACAAGTAAACAAAGAAGGAGATCTATTACACAAAAATGCATGCAACATTTGCATATTATATGCATTGACGATGTGGGAAAAACCTGGCCTTTACAGTGTGGAGTTCTGCTACGAATTTTCATACTCATTTGCAGAAAGTTGGATTTTTGTTCTAACCAATGGTTTCTTTTGAATGAAAATTAAAATAAAAAAGGAATTTGTGGGATCTGCTGTGACAAATGCTTTTCTTCACTGTTTATTGATCACTTACATATAGCCCCTTCCTCACAACACTCAATCAATTCTCTCATCTTCAGTTTTAGGTAGAAATATTGTCTCTCTAATATATGGTTCAGACCTCAGTGGAAAGAGTTTTTCATTTTGGAGGTGGGGGCTTCTGTAAATATTCTCCCCCAAGCTGGCTGATAGCATTCTCTTTTTAAAAAGAGGATGTTGTTTAGATTGCATAAGTATCCGCATTCATCTTTGAATTAATAGCAACAAGTATACATTTGGGATTGTTAAAAGCAGTTTGGTAAATGAAAGATCACTCATTTAGACAAAATGTATAATTAGTATTATTATATGCTTTATGTGGACTTCTTCATCACTATTAGTATAGTAAATTAGCAAAAATAATAATAATAATTCCATTTCAACTAGAAAAATTTGTTGAATTAGAGACCCAGAAGACACATCTGGTATATGTAAGTTTTGAGATGTGGAGGAGGGGAGACAAAATATTGCATAGGAGTTTCTACATTTAAAAAACAAAAATTGTTAAGCCACTGTAATTTCTATTCAAATTACAGATTAACAGAGTTGGAAGATACCTTGTAGGTCATCTAGTCTAATACCACCATTGCCGCCACCCAAACAGGAGACCCTACACCATTTCTAACAAATGGCAGACCAATCTCTTTTTGAAAGTCTCAAGTGATGAGACTTACCACTTCTTTATTCTTACCACTTCTTTACAAAGGATTTATTTAAATCAAGGATAAACATATATAAAAGACTGCACTGATAGTTCTGTCCCACCCACCCCACCCCGCCCCCGAGAACTCAAAAGAGCATTTTCCTTCTTCCATCTACTCCTCAAATTGATTGATTTTACATTGGAAATTCCTTCCAGCAGGACACAGTATGGCTTCCAAAGCTGACAGTTGCTGTGAGTTGTATCTAACCTTTAATGGTGTCCCAGGGACTACAAGAAAGGCCAAGGGAATGGAAGCAAAGTGAAAAATGAATGTGAATGTGTGTGCGCGCACATGTACACACACACACAACCATCACAATTTGTTTTTCATCATTGTGTAAAGCTTGAATCATAAAATACATAATAAATATCATGTTTTCCTGCTGTGAAACTTTATAACCTCACCATTTGCCATCCAATTTGATCAGCCTCAGAGCCAAAACTTAACAAGTGCGCTTGTTGGCGGTAAAGTGAAATATTTTGTTAGCTGAAAACTGAGTAGGAATTGTTTTAATAATGGATCAAGATAACATAGGCAATTTTATTCATATATACTGTTGCACCTAAAAACATAAGGAAACATTACAATATAAAAATACTGTATGTGATAATTCCCTTTGGATTTATTCTGTTTTATGACTCAAGAAGCAAGCATTACTGTACAGTCCAAATGTAATATTATGGTTTGGTGATCAAAATGCTGTCTAATGTACCAATTCCTTGACAGAAGTCATGAGACGATTATGGCCAGCATTGTACATTTATTTCAAGACTAGTTTTGGTACTGGTTTGCTTCAAAATATTGAATTCTAAATGATGGTATGCTAACAGTTGGTATCAAAACAGAAGATCAACTCTGACAACTCTACTTATAGCAGCACTGTAACAGGTGGATACAGTTAATATGATCATTCTCTTGCATTTAATAAATTACTCCTTCTGTTTTTTCCGAACATGAGAGTTGGCAGCAAGTTTAAAAAATGTCAACCTTGTGAAATAGTCCAGATGAGAAACAAATGCAGAAGTACTAGATCTACTTTATTGCAAGTTACATGAACAGAATATTGCAAGTCTAAAAGTACATCTATTCCCCCTTCCTCACTTTTATAGTTCAAGAAAGTAGGAAAATTCCTTTCTGAGATTTTGCCACATGGTCTGCCTCTCATCCAACCACTTGACCTGAGTGGTTAACGGGTATATTATTATTACAGTTTACAATCCAAACTACTAATTCTATAGAGGAATTATTGAGTCTGTCATCTGCACCTCTATAACTGTCTGGTTTGGTTCTGCAACCCAACAAGACAAATACAAACTTCAGAGGATAATTAGAACTGCAGAAAAAACAATTGCTACCAACCTGCCTTCCATTGAGGACCTGTATACTGCATGAGTCAAAAAGAGGGCTGTGAAAATATTTACAGACCCCTTGCATCCTGGACATAAACTGTTTCAACTCCTACCCTCAAAATGATGCTATAGAGCACTGCACACCAGAACAACTAGACACAAGAACATTTTTTCCCGAAGGCCATCATTCTGCTAAACAAATAATTCCCTCAACACTGTCAAACTATTTACTAAGTCTGCACTACTATTAACCTTCTCATCGTTTCTATCACCCATCTTCTTGCACTTATGACTATATGACTGTAACCTTGTTGCTTGCATCCTTACGATTTATATTGACTGTGTTTCCTAATATGATTTGATTGCTTATTTGTACCCTATGACTATCATTGAGTGTTGTATCTTATGATGTATCTTTTATGTACCCCGAGAGCATATGCACCAAGACAAATTCCTTGTGTGTGCAATCACACTTGGCCAATAAAGAATTCTGTTCTGTTCTGTTCTGTTCTATCTGAGAATTTTGACTCTGAAAGCTGAAATACCTGGGACTTGGCCATCTGAGGACCTGCCAGTCTCCCTATGAAACTGCTTAAATATCTAGATCAGCAGGCAAGGTCCCATTGAAGATGCCCTCGCTTGTCATATTCTGCTGGTCAGACCATCTCTGCTTTTGCTCCTGCTTTTAGGAAAGGAATCACAATCATGTTTTTAAATTAGGTCTTTTCAGTTTGAGCTAGGTTTAATAGCAATTGAAACTACTTTTATGAGGACTTTGTTCTTTTTTAAAATTGTTAGGCCTTTTGAATGCCCAGTAGGCAGAAGGGCAGGATAGCAGCTATAACATGAAATTGGAAACAGTACATTTTGTTCTTGGACAAGAAGAGAATGCTCATCAGCTTTTCAGTGGGTTGCAAAAACTGACTTGAAAAACTAATGGAATAGCTTGCTTTAAAAATTTAAAAAGATGAACTAAATAGCGTGTAAATGAATAAATGATAGGCAATCTAAATCTCAAATGCTCTCTCCTTCAAAGAAGGCTAACCTTGGAAAAACATAAAGCTGCCTTGAAAACTTCCCATTTATAGCAAAAAAATTAGAAGCATGAGAAACATTGGAGAAAAATTAGAAGCATGAGAAAAATGCCAGAGGACAGCTGTAAATTTCTGCGTCATGCCACCACGCAAGAAATCTTCAAATGAACTTGCTTTGTCAGGAAAGGATTTTTGGATGATTTGCACTTTTTTTTTTTTTTTTGGGTCAAAACAAATAATGTGTAGCTTATTTATAAAGGCCGGCTCTGGTTTGCTACTCTGGCTGAATGCTGCCATCTAGTGATCAAATTTTAAAAACAAATTTAAACTGCTAAATTTAAACCATGATTATAACCTTTACTACTTGGCTAATTCAAAGCAAGTTATTAATGGAAAACAAAACAAAGACAAGTTGTTTGATTGAACCTAATTCAATTTGATGAAGCTGTATGCTTGATGGTCCTTTTAATTCAGAGAGGTTCTACCGCCAACCTCTAATTTCATTAGATTACATTCTAATGAACCGCAGAAGTCAAAATTACAAAAGAAAAGGGTGAGTGATTAATACCTCTTCCACTTCAATATTACTGTTATGAAGGAATCAGGGCTTCCAGAGCTATAAAGTATTTCACTTAGCAGAACTGTAGAACTATAATGATAGTTTGTATAGGTTGCTGATATAATAATATTGTAAAATAAACACTGTAAGTCCTATACATTCTTGCCAGCCATTTATTTATTTGAACCACTTTTCTATCAATGGTAAAAGGTCATCCATTTTTCTCTTCACATGCACACAATACTTAATAGGATCTGAAGAGTACTGAGCCTAAACCACAGAGGGTAGTCTCAGTCTCTAAGGCTAATATTGCATATCATTCTAAGCCATGGTATGTTTAACCATAACTACTTCAGAAATGGAATAAGTTTATATAATATGCTGTGCTATAAAGTTGCTTTGTAAATAACAAAATTTAGATTTATACAGTCTACTGAGCAAAGGCAGACTAATTCTCCTGCATTTTTCCCTCCGCCAATCCTCATTAAATTTGATGGGGAAATTTGCTTTCTTTTTTTTAATAAAGGTAGTCCTTGACTTATGACCACAATTGAGCCCAAAATTTCTGATGCTAAGTGAGACATTTCTTAAGTGGATTTTGCCCCATTTTAAGACCTTTCTTGCCACAGTTGTTAAGTGAATCACTGCAGTTGTGAAGTTAGTAACATGATTGTTCAGTAAATCTGCCTCTGCCTCCCAGCAATTTACCTCCTTGCAGCAAGCAGCAAAGAGCAAACAGCCTGGTCAGCTTCAGCATAGCCTGATTTAGCACAAGCAGCTGATTGGCGGTTGGATCGGCCTCCTGGAATACCGCCTATCAGCTGTTCCCAACTTCAGGAAGCCACCACCTGGGTGCCACCACCCATTGCTGCTGTTGCCACACATTGCTGCTGCCATCTATCGCCACCTTCACGTGCCACATTTTTGGCCTCCGTGCATCCCGTTTTTAACCTGTTACAGGTGGTGGGGATAGGCGGCAGCAACAGCGATCTCCACTGCCTGGAATGAGCAAAAAATGGGATGCACAGAAGCTGAAAATGGGGTGCGTGGAGGCGGTGGTAGGCAGCAGCAGCAATGGATGGCGATGGCGGCAACAGGTGATTGCGATCCCCACAGTCTAGAACAGCTGATAGGTGGTATTCTGGGAGGTTGATCCAACTGCCAATCAGCTGCTCATGATAAATCAGGCTGCGCTGAAGCTAACCAGGCTGTTTGATGTTTGCTGCAAGGAGGTAAATTGCTGGGAGACAGAGGTAGATTTTTTTCCCCTTGTTTTCCTCCCCAAAAGCTAGGTGCGTCTTATACTTCGGGGTGTCTTATAGTCTGAAAAATACAGTACATTTTCTTGGGCTTTCCAAACTTCTTTTAAAACACAAGGCATTTCTTCAAAAAAATATTCCCAATGCACTTTTCCCTAGTAAAGGAAGCTTTAAGATAATACAAGTATTTATAACAGAAAACAACACCAGTAATATTTATTTATTTATTTATTATATTTGTATACCGCCCATCTCCCGAAGGACTCAGGGCGGTTCACAGCCAATAAAACAACAGAAAATATATAATACATATAAAACAGCAAAAAGAATAGAAAATTAATTCAATTGATGGCCTAAAACTTTTAAATACAAATTTAAAACCCTGTTTAAAACCCCTGATTTAAAACCCAATTTAAAACTACGTTCATGCTAGTCCTCCATTAGTCCTCCATATCATCCTCCATTAGTCCCAGCAATCACATAAGGCCCCAAACACCACCAGCAGAACTTAAAAAGAAATTCTCAAGTACTCTGAGGGAAAAAGGAAGGAAAAGAAAACTGTTGAGAAATTGAAAGACATACAATGTTTGAATCGGGATGAATTTATACAAGATTCCAACTTTAACAAATTTTCTAATTCTTTGTTTCTTGGGATTGAAATGTGCTGCTGTCTTTGTAACTATTTCTAGTGTCCCTGGGGTAATTTCCATGTTTTTTTAGAGCACAAAAATAGGCAAAGGTGACAACCATCCTTCTGTTCATTAGGATGGTACTCAACACTCAGACTACCAGAATTAAACATCTCATGTTCTAGAAATGTGAGATCGAGCTAAGACACATTTATTCCTCCTTCACTGAGAGAAAAGAAAGAGCAGGCAGCAACTGGGCCCTTAGCCTTGCTCACCAAAGGATTGACATAGGATCACCATTCCCATAAATCAGGGCTGGAACTTTTTTGGCTTGGCTTCCCTGCTTCATGTATGGAAAGTAAGGCCAGCAGCAATGCTCTGTTAGCTTTGCAGGAAGTTATAACAATGAAACACCCATAACCATTTTACTGTACATAGGTCTCAAACAATTGGAAGTAATTATCTATGAGTGACTAATATTGGGTTGTTTTTCTTGCCATGTCAGGCTACTAAGCAATCAAAAATTCTGCAAATAACTCCTGTTCCAGCATCTAAACTCCTGAAATATGAGATAGTGTTTTTGTAGTCAGTAAAATATAATAAAAGTTCACAAAACATGCTAAAAGGAACAAAAGTTTCATTTTGTTTCCTTCATGCTCCATGTATTATTATTTTACTTATTTATATCCTGCCTTTATTATTTGTATAAATAATAAATAATAAAGGCAGCAAACATACTAAATACTCTCTCCTCATATTTTCCCCACAACTATAATCCTGTGAGGTGGGTTGGGCTGAGAGAGAGTGATTGGACCAAAGTCATTCAACTTGTTTTCATGCCCAAGGCAGAACTAGAACTTACAGTCTCCTGGTTTTCAGCCGGTGCCTTAACCACTAGACCAAATTGGCTCTGTATTTGTAAATATATGTGTGCTTTCCCTTCTTTTACTGTACTGTATATCTTTTTCCTGTTCTTGTCCTTGTAACATGTTCCTCTTTCCCTGCTTCATGTAGATGTCACATTGCATATATACATATATGATCATGCAGGAACCTTGTCTGTACATTTTTATTATTTTCCTAAGCTGGGCAGCATACAAATAAGACAGCCAATCTTGAGTCATCATCTCAGAATAATAGGAAGAACTTCATATAAGCCTTAAATTATTTAAGGATCAATATAGCTAAATAAACTCTTTTTTTGTCATGGTTTGCATGATTAGCAGTTTCTGTTTCTACTAATCATTACTCCTTCTCAGAGCAAACACAAATAGCAATTACGGAGATAATTGGAGCCAAAATAGGCCGTAGAAAAAGATGCAGCAAATCCCAATATTTCCAGGAAGTGAAGGTTTGCAGAAAGATGAAAACGTATTTAAGGATGATCCTTCTCCCTGAAAATCAACCCAACAGAGACCACTCATACCTTGTAATCATAGAGTATATTACATTGGAAAAAATTCAACATACAGAATAAAAGATTAGAAAGGAATTGAGGGTGAAGATCAGTGTTTTAATCAAAAAAGCAAGGAAGGATTATGATTTTACTCTGCTTACTCTTAAGGGCCATAATTGTGGCCAACAATTCTGTCATTAAGTGAAGCTGTTGCTAAGTGACCAATCATGTGACTGTGATTGTGCCTTCCTGCTGTAAAGAGACAACACCAAAGGTGGTATTCAGCAGTTTCTGACCAGTTTTGGAGAACCGGTAGCATAAATTTTGAGTTGTTGGGAGAACCGGTAAAAACCACCTCTGACTGGCCCTGCCCCCATCTATTCTCTGCCTCCGGAGTCCCAGCTGATCGGGAGGTAATGGGGATTTTTCAGTAACCTTCCCCTGGAGTGAGGTGGGAATGGAGATGTTACAGTATCCTTCCCCTGCCATGCCCATCAAGCCACGCCCACCACACCATGCTACAGCCACCAAGCCACGCCCCACAGAAATTTTAGTGCAAATTTTTGAATCCCACCACTGGCACAACAATACTGTTTCACACCTTTTTTTTGTCTCCTGACCATTCCCCATCCTTTGGAATACTCAAGTGCCTGATTAGTGTTTTGGACACATCGAAAGCCATAGATCATGCACAGCCTTGAGCTGGGAGTTATGGGTGCCTATTCAAAGAGCTTCTAGTATTCTCTTGAAATCTCTTTCTCTCCAATCATCCATTCTGTGAGCAAGTGATTTCGGTAGGCAAGCTTTCCTTTGCCTGACTCTTTCTTACTGCTGTATTGCTTTTGATGTGTAAAAGAGCAAACAGCTTATTCTCCTGAAGTTTCTTTCTCTTCAATCTCTCCATTTCATGTGATGGTGGGAGACGGATACCTGTCCTGAATCTCTGTGAAGGGAGAAAACTAAGATTAAATCACCATAAAACAGAGTTACTATTTATCATTGATTGGCTTACTCCTAGTTCCAAGTTTTATTCCAAGTAGGGAATACAATACTCCCAAAAGAAAAGATCTGTGATTGGGGGGCGGTCAGGAAGTATGACTGGGGAAGAGGGTTTGCCCAGTTTTGGCTGAAGTGCCAGATGCAGATCTTTTTGAAATAGGAGCCTATGATAAAAATTACTGATAACCTTGTCATTTTGCAGATAGATTACTGCAGTGTCCTCTAGCTGTCAACTTTGGAAGGTAATTTTGGAATGTCAGCTAGTCTAAAATGCACCAACCTGCTTTCTAACAGGAGAAAGAAGATTTAGCAATGTTAGACCGAATGTTAAATTTCCTGGTTTACTTGTCTCTGCAGTTTTTAGAAGTGGTTGAGAATTTACTTTTTCTTGCTCAATGAAACCTTGGTGGTTTCGTTGACCTTATATGTCAGTGCTTGATGCCCCCCAAGCCCAAAGACAACACAGTGAAATCCAGTTGAGTTCAAACCTTTATTTGCTTACATCTGAGTCATGCCAGCTACATGACCACGGAGACGTCTTCAGACAGCGCTGGCTCTTCGGCTTTGAAACAGAGATGAGCACTGCCCCCTAGAGTCGGCAACGACTAGCACGTATGTGCGAGGGGAACCTTTACCTTTTCCTTTTAACGAACAGAATCTTGCTGCACTAAGCAATAACCTTCTAACCTAAGGGATATATCCTGAGAGATTCAAGGGTCTAATTACCTTGAATCTCTTCCTCCCTTCTCCATCCAGCTTGGGATGTCTCTTTGGAATGTACTTGTTCCTCTCTGGGAAACCAAGATGCTGCCAAGATGCTGTCAACCATTGCCTTCTCCAGATGCACATTCCATCACATTGCCTGCCTTACAGAAATCCTTCCGTCAAAGATATTCACATGGCCCCAACCCTGTTGACCTTCAGGAAAGCAGTGAAGACTAGGCTTTTACCCCAAGCACTGATATCAAGATGTCGATGGAGCCAGCATTTGTTTGTTTTGCTTCCCAGCATTGCTTCTGTGACAAATGGGCAGCCATATCAGTTTGCTTAATTATTCTAATTTTGCTGAATCTATCTTTCTTTAAAAATAATAATAATAATGGTGCTCAGAATTAGATATTTGAGATGTGGGCTCTTCAAAGTAGAATATAGCGATGAGTATTACTTCCTTCATTTTTGAAATGATACTTGTATTGATACAATCTAAAACTGCATCTGTCTCTCTTGCTGCCACATTACATTGCTAACTCATGCTCATTTTATGATTAACCATAATTCCAACAAATGTCATTCTGTTATTTTCAGATCATTACTCTAATCTCTCAAGATCACTTTAAAGGTTCTTAGGATTTTAGTTTTAAGTCATGTGAAAATTAGCTAAGTATTCTCTGTAACTCTTCATCCAAGCATTAATGAAGTTCAAAATGGAATGAAATATTCATGCAGATTTGTGAAAAATCAGAATAGAACATTAGAGACAGTTCAGAATACAAATAGATCTCAATGGTAGAAATACAAAAATATGTGCCTAGGAAGCTGCTGCCAATCAATATTAACTACAACTATACAACCTCTTTTAGACCAAAAATTTCAACAATTTAGTGGGATCAGGATGAAAGTTAAAGACAGCTGAAACGAAATTATAAACAGTTAAACTTATTTTTATGATATACACAGGATTTCACAATTTGGAGGGCATCAGCTTTTTAAAATTTGGCACTGCATGGTCTATCACATTCTTAACTAATCTTCACTTAGATAGTAGGCCAAGGAAACCTTCAAGCAGAGTTCTGGATGCTCAAACTAACATAGAGTCGTTTAAATGTTTCAAATGATTGGCCAAGAATTAAAGGTAATTTATAATAAGCATAATTAACTAACTGGCTTTTACTAGAGCTTTGCTAAATATTTAAACGGTATACATGTTTCTTGAAAAATCTTAAACCACACCGCGAACAGTTGCCAAATTGCAAATATTTAATCAATGTCCCTACACCTAGGTCTAAATCCACCTTGATTTCTCTCATTCTTTTTCAGATAGCAGTCAGTTGAGAAATATTTTTTCCATAAGTTTGTATGCAATACACCTGTATGCCTGCTACAAAAACATTTGTTTTTATTGTATAATAAATGTGATAATAGCCATTTCCCATTCTCTTGGCAAGGTTTCACTTTCCTATAAATTCCTTAATAAAATTTCAAGACTAGAAGTCTTGCAGTCTTATATATTTCTATTCCCAACTATTCCAATATTAGTGTCTTCCAGATCCTCAAACATCTTATGGTTTTTGGGATTTCATCCAGTCTTAGTCAGCCTTCTTGTATGGAGTATTTTGATTTTTTTATTTCTCAATTGTAGTTACTGGGAATAGTGCTAGCACATAGAGTTACTGGAGTTGGCTGCTTTAATTCCTTGAAATAGCCTAGCCTTTATTTCTTATTCCATTCAAGTATGCCATTTTCATCTGTGATCATACTGTTAACAGGTGCTGTATATTTTCTTGCCAATTCTTTCCTAAGTGGAAATTTCTTTGAAGTCGTCTTTTTCTCTTGCTCATTCTAACTCTGTAGCATTTTGGTTCCAGTATATTATCTCATCTTGCTCGCTTTTTTAATTCAAAGCCTTGAAGTATGTGTCAGTGCCTTACCGAAGGTTAAAAAAGGCTAAATGCAATCCCAGGGGCCGCGGTGTGGCTCAGGCTGTAAGAAGCCTGTTATTAAAACACAGCTGCCTGCAATTACTGCAGGTTCTAGTCCCACCAGGTCCAAGGTTGACTCAGCCTTCCATCCTTTATAAGGGAGGTAAAATGAGGACCCAGATTGTTGGGGGGGGGCAATAAATTGACTTTGTAAATATACAAATAGAATGAGACTATTGCCTTACACACTGTAAGCCGCCCATATATATATACTCCTGGTGTAAATAATCCTGGATTGTGTACTTTGAATTTATAGTGGAAGAAAAGCCTGAGTTTTCAGCAGTACCAACAAAGCTCTGACTATGTACTGGTATCAATGAAATGGATGTATTTTCAGGAAGAATTCTTTATTACACAGTATTTATTATACTTTGTTTTGATCACAAGAAAATGAAGAAAATATATATAGTTTCATGCTAATTAAAAATATTACCAGGATTACAGCATGGTATCTCTACTGAAAAGGCTCTCCATCTACTTATTGTATGTAGTGACTCAAATAACCCAATATTTTGATAGTCACTGATGATCCAAAGAATTTCTGTTGATTTGTAATATTAGTAACTATTTCTACGGTTTTATTTCAGAAGCAAATCACCTGACAAAGAAAAGACAGTTTTCAACTTGCTTTTTAAAGTTCAAAATGATCTCAGGACAAGAAGACAAAAAAATAAATAAATAAATTTTCTAAATTTACATAAAACAAGACTTTCACAGATGGGCAGCACATGGTTCCCATAAGTCCAGTGTGAAAATTACTCCATCACTTGTCATTGTACAAAGTCTTTTCACATTTCTGGCAACACATTATCTTAAACATAACAGGAATTGAGACAAGCAAAGCAGATGGTCTCACCTCCCTTCAAAAGGGGAGGGGGGAGAGTTGCAGAGATGCATTTCTTACAGTCTTCGTAGGACTTCAGAGTAGCTGTTTCAGGATTGAGATCATTTGCCTTGATCCTGATGTAGCTGTGTATCATAAAACAAGAATAATAATTGACACCTAAAATATAAAGGTAAAGGTCAGAGGTGGGTTTCAGCAGGTTCTGACTAGTTCTGGAGAACCGGTAGTGGAAATTTTGAGTAGTTCAGAAAACCGATAGTAAAAATTCTGACTGGCCCCACCCCCATCTATTCTCTGCCTCCCAAGACCCAAATGGGGATTTTGCAACAACCTTCCCCTGGATTGGAGAGGGAATGGAGATTTTACAGTATCTTTCCCCTGGAGTGGGGTGGGAATGGAGATTTTATAGCATACTTCCCCTGGATTGGGTTGGGAATGGAGATTTTACAGTATCCTTCCCCTGCCATGCCCAAGCCACACCGACCAAGCCACGCCACGCCCACCAAGCCACACCCACTGAACCGGTAGTAAAAAAAATTGAAACCCACCACTGGTAAAGGTGCTTTGAAAGAAAAAATAATTCATTTTTAGGCTACCTTTTATAGTTATTCTTTGTCTGTAAAGTCACTTCAATTATTTGCCAGTGAGAGACATGAAAAGCATGGAACTGAGCTGAGTAGGGCCAACGTAGGATGGGGTGGAAAAAATTAAAGTCCAATCACATATGAAGTATCTACCATTTGCAGTATCTAAATCAAAAGCATCCTGATGGACTTAGGAGCAAAATGGGTTTTCTAGGGCAATGTCAAACACATAGGGCTCTTTTCAGGAGTATCTTCAGGAAGGAATCTAAAAGTCAAGATGATTTCCATGACACCACAAGCTAAACCTCTTTTCATTCATAGAAGGGACTTAGATATCTGAGCAATAGGATCTACTCAAATGTACACTGAGGAGAACTGGGAAAATCAGAAGTATCTCAGTACGGGGGTGGGTGGGTAGTAGTATAAAAACTGAAGGTGATAGAAGCAGAACATAGGATTTTAAAAAACATGAATATGTCTTTTGGAAAAATGTATATATACAGTTTGTGTGGAATTCCTGTTTTCATCCAGTAGCTCATTCTGGCTTTGAGAAGTTGATTTCCCACCATAGTGGTTCTTAATCTTGACAAATATGTGTGTAGTTCAGCTCCCAGAATTCTCCAGCCAATAGGAAGTCTGCCCATCTCAAAGCTGCCACTCTCCTAGGAGATGCCCCACAGGAGGATCCCTCCAGTTTCAAGCCAGTTTACTTTGAACAAAACCCATTGCCAAACCTTTCACCAGCAGGGAGGCTCTGGGTCATCCCTCCCCCCTTTCCCTACAGGTTGATCACAGCTAATTAATTTCAATTATGATCAGAGCAGAACAGCTATTTGTGTTATATCGCTACACAAGTACAAGAATAAGCAACGAATCCCTCTGTCCTAAGATGCTTGCTTAGGGATAGCACCCTCCTTAAAAGCACAGTATATATTCAAGCGATTTAACTCTCCCTATTTTCTCAGATGTTCATAGCCACACTTATTGGTGCAAAAAAGCTTATGCAGTATAGCCATTTGTCTCACAGTCCTCTATTTCCCTAATTCTGATCTATCTGAATCATGCCTGCTCTTCTTCTCCTAGACTACAATCATGCCTTGAAAGGCACTTACTGGGCTCTTCCCACTGGTTATATTTCCTTGCCTCGAGTCTTATCCATATTGGCACCTTCCAAGCATCTCCTTCCCTTTATAGCTGCAGGGAAGCATGTCAGCAGGGCAGAAGGCCCCATGCTTTAAAAGTAGCCTTTCTGCCTATCTTGTATTAAAGCTTTGGTACTTATTCCTTTTACAGTAGTTCCTTAACTTTCTCCTTACTCTATGGCAGGCATGTCCAAAGTCCAGCCCGGGGGCCAATTGTGGCCCATGTTCAAATTTTGAGCGGCCCACAGCCTCTTTTCCCCGCTGGCTCAAACTCATCTCAGCCGGCTGGCATTTTTCCCTTCACTGCACAGTGGTTCCTACAGCTGTCCCTTGCTGCCTCCGCTCCACAGCCACCCCGCTCTGCAGAGCATCTCAGCCATATTTTTCACCAGAAGATGGCAGTAGACCTGAGTCAGCACTCTCGCCGCGTGACCCTTGTAAGCTTGTGTGCCCATTTCTAAAATGGCAACTGTAACTAAAAAAAGGAAAATTGACAGCTTCCAGGACAAGTGGAAATTGGAGTATTTTTTCACTGAAATATGAAACAACTGTGTTTGACTAATTTGCCAAGAAACTGTGGCTGTTTTCAAGGAATTCAATATCAAGAGACACTACCAGACAAAACATCCTAGTTCATTTGCATTTAATGTTAATGGTTCAAAGACTGTCAGGCTGAATGGTCAGCCCCCACACATTTTCATTTCACCAAATCTGGCCCTCTTTGCAAACAGTTTGCACACCCTGCTCTATGGTATTTCCTTTTCTTCCTCCTCTGCCTTTTAGCTTCTGTCCTCTTCTTTCTCTCTTTGTGTGTCCAACTGTATGTCTGACTCTAAAGCTTTTACTCCTTTTTGAAGGTTTTTCCTCAGGCTTGACTCCAAAGGGGTCTGTGAGGGAGGGAGGAGGGAGGAGGATAGAACAGAATCTCCACATTCTCAAAGTCAGTTAGATTCAGCTATTGAGTAAAGAAGTCGGAGCAGGGGTGCTATTCAGGAGGTTCTAACAGGTTCTGGAGAACCGATAGCAGAAATTTTGAGTAATTTGGAGAACCAGCAAATATCACCTCTGGCTGGCCCCAGAGTGGGGTGGGAATGGAGATTTTGCAATATCCTTCCCCCAGAGTGGGGAGGGAATGGGGATTTTGCAATATCCTTCTCTGCCACGCCCACCAAGCCACTCCCATAGAACCGGTAGTAAAAAAAAATTGAATTCCACCACTGAGCCAGAGTCTTGCATCCAAAATTATTTCTTTAAACAGGACGCTAAAAAATTGACATACAAGATTTAGAATTTTCTTTGAGAAAAATTCTCAAAGAGCCAGTCAAATTTGAGCCAGTATTTTAGGCAGCACATCCTCAGACATCTTTTAAGTTATTATTGACACTCCATCCTAAGTAAAGAAACCCAATGGAACACACTAAAGTGGGCCTTGGAAATTTTGATTAAGCAATTCAAAGGGACCCATATATTGGTTTTTATACACTTCTATTTTATAGGCCAGGATGTTCTAATCATTTGTCCTCTGTAATTTAACAGTTTAGGACATGCTTATTGTCATGGCAGCTTGCAAACTCTAAAAGGTATTTATGAGATTTGAACTTTTGCAGACACAGTTTTTAGCTATTCTTCCCGAGGAATAGCAGTGTAGGAAGAGAGCCAAAATATTTAAAGCATTTGACCTGATTAATATTGATACTGTCTTCAGTACTGTCCATGAATGATGACATATAACAGGAAGTATTTGGATAAATTTGGATAAATTTTCTATGCTCATAATATTCTGTTCAAATTAAGATCTCTAATTAAAACTAAATAGTAAGCCAACATACTATTGTCTGTATTTTACCAATTAGAAGGCACATGTGGTATTTCAACAATCACTAAGAATGCATAGCATTAATTATATCTGTTAAGACTTCATTTTCCAGTAATAGAAAATGAAAGCTTATGTATTAACAAAAAAACTAAATAAAGATAGTAATTGCACAACGAACAGAGTATCCTTCTATTAGTAATTACGTAGCCTTAGTATATTTTGCAGTCCTGAATATTGTCTGATCCAAAATGAACTGTGACAATAAAACAAAAAAATACTCTCCTTTGTTGGACTAACACAATGTGAAAGACAATAGCCAATAGCAATCAGAAGACTAGTCAAAGTCTGACATCTTGTGGCAAAAATAGTGATACTGCAGTTTTTATATAGCCACATCCATAATCCCAAATTCTGGGTATATATGTATGTGTGAATGAGTATGAGAAAGAGCTACATAGATTTTTTTAAAAATCATTGTAAAGCAACCAACAGATTTGCACTAAATATTATTAATAATGAAAAGGAAGTTTCCTAAATTAAAACAGTCTTGACCTGTTTAATAAAAACAATCTCTTCTACCTGTTAGATTTCTATTACACATCAAAAAATCAGATGACTATTAGATTTGGTCTGATTGTTTTTCCTTACAGGAATCTGAGTGCAAGCCATAAATCTCAGAGAGGGGGGAAATCAAGTCTTGCAGTAATCTCTCTAAATTATCAGACTCTGTGACATTATCTGGGATAACTGCAAGCACTAGCAAGCCTTCATTCCTGTTGGCAGTACAGTACTATATTAATATCAATTGACTACATCATAAAAGTGTAGCTAGACTCTCAGGAGCTAAAAGGTTATCTAGGAAAAAAATTGCTTAATATGAAACATGGATATATTTCAGAGAAGGCAATCATACATACTTAACTTCAAGTAATTCTCATTTAAATTGTAGCAAAATTTATTTTTTCAATCTTGCTATAAAATATAATAAAATGAGGGGAGGCAGCAACTGTCCAATTAAATATAGTTGAGTTTAGGCTGCACATCCTTATTCAAAGGTGAGTGACAAATGCTTCTAATTGCTTCAATTCACATAATAATTTAGTCTCCTTACCCCTATGGAAAAAAGTATATTTATTTTCTTTATTTACTATATTTATAGCCTACCACAATTCGATCACTGTCAGAAGCTTGCATACTGCATCAACAGCTTACAATATGCAAAAAGTTGGATTGTCATGAATTTTTGAGGTTGATACATCTTTTCCTATTTCAGGGATAATGTTGTTCATAGTCTGTGCTGCTATTTCGTTCTCTGAAACTAATTTAGATGTAGTGTCCCTATTTATAAAATGGAAATTTTGATACAGTAATATATATACAATGACTCAACCCTATTAAAGGGAACACTGTTGCAATGCTTGCTTGTGTTTACTCAGAAGTAAGTCCCATTAAATTGAATAATGGTCTCATTTAAATTTTATTTTTATTTTTTTTAATTATGTACTTCATTTATAGAACCAACCATCTCATGACCAAATGATTATCATTAACAAATATTAAAAACATTTTTAAAAAACTATAAAAACAGTTAAACCGGAATAATAGACAGGGGGATGTTAATAATAATGGAACTGGCTCACTAGTTCACCCATTCCTAGGGGATCTGCTGGCATAACCATGTCTTGAATGACATGATTGAAGGAATATAAGGTTGCAAGCTATGCTATTACTCCAACTGCAAACACACTCTGCTTTCTAAAAATTTATTGCCTTTTTTGGGGAAGATATTTTCTTTCCTGTTGGAATACATGTTAGAACGTCTTTTGTACTACAACCACTACAGAATTATTCAGCCAGTAGATGGCAGTTTGCATCTGTGGTTATAATCTATGATTCCTTTAGGTTCTGAGGAGAACTTTCTGTGACAGTTAAAACCTTTAAGCAGCAAGGCCCATAGTGGCTGTACACTTTATTTTGATCTGTATGGCTATGTAACCATCCTTTGCTACCAAGCTGTATGGCTATATATCCTCTGCTGCCATTTCTATATAATAAAACATAATTTTCTAATACTTTCACTCCTCATACTTCTCCTCTCTTCCTTCCTGATCAATATTTTTCCCCCAATACTGGTGTTTGGCTAAGTAATTTTTTTCCCATTGATGAATTTAAAGGTAGGATGGGCTGCAATAGATGGGGAGATTTTTACCTGGCAGGAAAGAGTTACAGTTTTTCTACTCTACTTGTTACTACCATTTAATAATCATCTGGATTTTTCCAGAACAGGTCATAGAGAAAAATAAAACTCCTTAAGGTCAGAGTCAACTCTTGGTGACTGCATAGACATGTCCATACACATTTTAGTGGAAACAGCATGGTAAGTGCTTTAACATTATCTTCTGATTTTCTTTTTTTAATTTTCCATTTTGAATACAGCTGTGTGATTTCTTGGTGCTTCTAAACTAACTGTTTCTGCTATTAGTCAAGGTCACCTCGAATCAGAATTTATAACCAAATAAAATATATATATTTACAAGCCTTTAATCCCTTTATTTGGGGTGGAGTCAGGGTGACTGAATGGAGCTGAGCATTTACTGGCCAGATGCCCTTCCTGACGCCTACACAAAGTTCTCAGAAGATATTTTCTCTTTGCACCTCGATAGAGAAACATCTGTCACTGCCTAGGATTGAAATCTCAACCTTCCTAATGGGAGGTGAGTGTCTTCCCTTCTAGGCCACCACACCACTCAAATATATAATATAAATATAAATATAGGGTTTGTTCTGACACAATTAATATAAGAAGTGGTGGGAACACCACCTCTGTGGCTCAGACTGGTAAGACAGTCTGTTATTAACACAGCTGCTTGCAATTACTGCAGGTTCTAGTCCCACTAGGCCCAAGGTTGACTCAGCCTTCCATCTTTATAAGGTAGGTAAGGTAGGTAAAATGAGGACCCAGATTGTTGGGGGCAATAAGATGACTTTGTATATAAATATACAAATAGGATGAAGACTATTGCTAACATAGTGTAAGCCGCCCTGAGTCTTTGGAGAAGGGCGGGATATAAATGCAAATTTTAAAAAAAGTGATTCTCTCAAAACCCAGATTAGATTGAGAAATAGACACCAATATTTATGAGCTTCATTGAGATTTGTGTAACGTAAGTCATAATGTCCCTTTATTTTGTTGCCAAGAGCAAGAATTAGAATGTCATACCTGCAATTTTTATTCTATTTATGCATTTATTTTCGTACATAATGAATGTATGTTTCTCCCGATACCATTGGTACTGATACCATTGGCACTATGTGGATAACAAAAATAACAATGTTTGTCAATCAAAAAGGTATGGAGATGATTTGCTATGCATTCATCAGCCTCTGATTGTCCCTGAAAATAATTGTGCAATCACATCACAATTAGAAGAAGTAGCATAATATTTTTTTCCTGATTCTCCCTTTTTTTTTTCATTTAACACTTTGTTCATTGGTTAATTTTACTTGTGTACATGCACTAATGCTATTGGACATTTATCATGTGCGTTCTGCTTCATGTTTGACTGAAAAACCCATATAAAATAGGTTACATACAGCTACCATATGACATTTTGCTGCTAAATTTCTCTTGAACAATTCGGAAGGGCTCCAGGGTTAGTGTTAGGGCTAGAGTTAATCTAGGAACTCCTTCAGTCCAAAGTGATTGATCATGAATGTGCATGCCTACCCTAGTTCAGAGTTTATTAAACATGCTAACAAGTGTCACTTATCCCCTGGACAAGCTAACATTTCCAGATAATAATGAATAATAGCAGCACTGCCAGCTCCAAGTCAGAATTTTTTAGGATCTGTGGAAATTGTGGAATCTTCTCAAACAATTATATAAAACCAAAATATTATAGAAGTCAATTCTTTTCTCATTGTATATACCTTGTACCTTATTATAGCAATCAAATCACATTATCCATTAACAGCACCTAGGAGCAGGGATTAACAATATTTTATATTTTATAGCCAACCAATTATATTCTCATAATCTTTGTTAATTTCTTTCTCATCTGCTTTCTGTTTATGTCCAACTTTTGCTAACTTTTTTAGAGTTGATGAGCTCAGATTTCCCTGGGGTTAAGCCTCGGGAATTATATTTGCTTGTCCAGGACTTATGTGTGAGGGGAGGGAGGACAGCTGGTGTCATTGGTTGCTTGCGGTCATTTTTACCTTCTTTAGAAATTTTAATATAATTACCTTTATTTTTTCCCCTTTTCCTAATCAGATTGACATTAGCTGTCATGTATTAAACTCAGCTGCTTCAGCACACTGCACTTGATTGACAGGTTCTCTGCCGTACATGTGTCACAATGGAATATTAATCCTCCCCAAAACCTGTGCTTCCAGATCAGAGGGCTATTATAAGCATTTCCCTCACCACAGCCACCAATATTCTCCTTAATAGCATTAGGCATGAGTGCAAGCTCAATTAATTATGTACTTGTCCAACCTCATGCAGTAATCACAGCAGAGAGGTTAAATTTGGCACTCAAAATTTTCCTGAATTCTGTAACCAGGAATACAAGTGAGAAACAGCATGATTTACTTTCTGTAACATTTATAGGGGGGAAAAAACAGACAAACAAAAACCTAAGCCCTCAACAGACAATGAAGGATTTTAGCGCAGACTTTTCCCTGACATTGTCAGTTTCATTTTGTATATACCATATTGATCTAAAAACAGATGATACCATAAAAAGGAGCCAGTATAAAACTCTAACTTGGATTCTGGTCATCACATCATTATTTAGTAAATGCTTAGATCAGGGCTGTCAAACTTGCAGCCCACGGGCTAGATGTGTCAAGCGCTGGCCACACCCATGCCCGGTTTAGTGAAGGGGAAAAACATCCCGATACGTCATGTGATGACACCATGACAACAAGAGTTGGACACCCCTGGCTTAGATAAACAATATTGACAAAATGGTAGATGCCAAACATGTGTTTCAGTGGCTGAATACTTCCTAGCTCAACACAACAGTCAACAGCTACAAGAATGGTAGACTAGAATAGGTATGAAGCATCCCTGCTCACCTTGATATCTAGGCATAGTACAATAATATCCCAAGACAAGGTTAGACCTTCTATAATTATACCTTTCAACTAATTACATACCTTGCTTCAGTCAAGTTTGGGCTATGTTAATCTTGTGTGATAGTCCAGACAAGAAATACAATCAGGTATACTAGCTCTATCTTTATTGTAAGGTGACATTAGCAGAACGTTGCAACTCTGGAAATATTTTCCCCCTCTTTTCCTTTTACTCTCTGAAAAACTAGAGGGGATCCTTTTTGAAATCTTCCCATGCCCTCCCTGTTTCTGTGGGCTGAGATGTCTTTGACAGGCTGGCCTATCCAGTCTGCAGCTCTCCTAAGGTCACAAGGTCATTACCATTGCAGGCTGGAGCCAATAAATAATTGAATAAACTGAGTAAAATAGTTCCTTAAGGAGCAATGGGAATGGTATCGCTGATGGAAGTGTTGTCACTTTCTCACTAATACTTTTTAGCACCTTATGTTATTATCCAATCATCATTAAGCTGACATATGAGTAAATAAGACTACCTTTTATAACTAAAAATGGCTGGATGGTGGGGGGGAGTGAAGAAGAGAGAAAAATTCAGCAACTGGTACAATAATCCAGTTATAATCTATTTCAGCTTTATCAGAAACAGAAAGCCAATGCATATCATGGCAGTATAAGGAGAGAAGCTGATTGCAGAGATTGTATCTTAGCAGTGATACAGTACTTAAATTACTTATTTCCTATTGCTAGACAATGTAATGTTGCTTCCCCAAAATTTTCAAATTTCCTTTCAAGGAGGGAAGGGGAGGGAAGGGAAGGGAAGGGAAGGGAAGGGAGGGAGAGAGGGAGGAAGGAAGGCTACTCTCCTCCTAAGAAGGGGTAGTGTATTAATTCTGGCTTTCTAAGCCTCTGAACTCATAGGACTGATATAGAGTAAATTTTAGAACAGGGATCTCCAACCTTGGCAACTTTAAGACTTGTGGATTTCAATTCCCAGAAATCCTCAGCCAGCAAAGCTACTGTATTTTGGAGCATAGCTGGCTGAGGAATTCTGGGAATTGAAGTCCACAAGTCTTAAAGTTGCCAAGGTTGGAGACCCCTGTTCTAGAAGATCCCAACTGTTTGCTTCCAGATATCATCTAAGTTTTATACACCCTGGTCCATTTCCCTTTCAAGTTGCAGTTGTTTACTAGAACCTTCTGCCGCTATATATCTTCCAGGTGGATGCCTGTACTTCTTTTAAATCTAATAGTGATTTACTGTTACTCTTACTGGTAAACACAAAAGAAAACCATAAAATACAATGAAATAAATTCTAGCCTTGCAACATAAGGTATGTAACTAGAGAAAATACCACCCCACATTCTATGGAGAGAGATTAATTGCATAAGCAGCAAATAAAATGATTTTACTTGAAAAGAAAACAACAAAGAAAATGGAAAAATGTCTTTAAGTACTGTTAGACACATGCAATGACAAAGGAGATTAAAAGAAATAGTCTTCTTCAAAACTTAGTCTCTGAAAACCTAGAAGACTATAAAGGGCACTGTGATATTATTAAAAGACATAATATAATGCATCTGCTACTATAACAGAGACATTTCTGATATTTAAAAAGTGCCAACTTGCATAAAAACATTCGATTTACTGACCATGTCCAGAGAACGTAAATAGCAGAGACAATAGAGAAGACAATAAATATACTTAACTGCACTTATCATAGAAATAAAAATTAATCTTCTGAAATTTAGCTAGCTAAACATTTCTATACATTTATTCTTCTTGAGGTAATTATTGCCTGAAACAGATTTTTCTGTATCTCATTTATTCCTGGATCCCTGCTTTAGATTATCCCTGAAGATTACAGTCAGATCATTCTGAAGCCATTTTTCCAACTTTGGTTATCCACTTCTCTTCTTTTAGAAAACACTAATTTATCCTATCTATAGCAGAAAGGCAAGAGGTGAGTAACCAGTGGTGGGATTCAAATCATTTAACAACCGGTTCTCTGCCCTAATGACCAGCTGGGTGTGCGTGGCCATGGTGGGTGTGGCCAGGGAATGTGAAAGGCAGCACTTGGTCTCCTGCACCCCCCTGGGAGCTAAAATGAGCACCCTTGCCCAGTTTTGGGCCTAGTAGGCCTTCCTGCAGCCTTCTTGGAGCAAAAACGGACAGAGGGGGTGCCGCGCCACACACACTCTGTGCCCCATTTTGGGCCTAGTAGGCCTGCCTGCAGCCTCCTGGGAGCAAAAACAGGCAGAGAGAGGTCTGTGCTGCACCCCTCCCCCTGCACCCCATTTTTATTATTATTATTTTTATTATTATTTATTAAATTTTTATACCGCCCTTCTCCCGAAGGACTCAGGGCGGTGTACAGCCAAAGATAAAACACATTACATATACAATTAAAACCAACAATTAAAACCTAGCAAATTACAAAAGGCTGATAATTAAAAGTTTAAATTTAAAATTATAAAAAATTTAAAAAACCCAATAAAAAACCCCAATTTAAGATTAAAACTATTAAAACCATTATGCCAGTCCCGCTTGAATAAATAAATATGTTTTTAGCTCACGACGGAAGGTCCGAAGATCAGGCACTTGACGTAGGCCAGGGGGAAGTTCGTTCCAGAACGTCGATGCTCCAACAGAGAAGGCCCTACTCCTGGGGGCCGCCAGCCGACACCGTTTGGCAGACGGCACCCTGAGGAGACCTTCTCTGTGAGAGCGTACGGGTCGGTGGGAGGCATAGGGTAACAGCAGGCAGTCTCGTAAGTACCCAGGTCCTAAGCCATTTTATTTATTTTATTTATTTATTTGATTTATTTGATTTTTATACCGGCCTTCTCCCGAAGGACTCAGGGCGGTGTACAGGCAAATAAAAACAGACAAGACAATATACAGTATAAAATGCAAAATTAAAAAACTTATTATAATTAGCCTAAAAATTTAAAATGTATAGAAAACTAAAACCCCATTTAAAATTAGTAATAAAAATTATAAAATCAATAGAATTTAAAATTTAAGCCAGCCCCGCGCGAATGAAAAGATGTGTCTTCAGTTCGCGGCGAAAGGTCCGAAGGTCAGGTATTTGACGTAAACCCGGGGGAAGTTCGTTCCAGAGTGTGGGAGCCCCCACAGAGAAGGACCTTTCCCTGGGGGCCGCCAGCCGACATTGCTTGGCGGATGGCACCCTGAGAAGTCCCTCTCTGTGAGAGCGTACGGGTCGGTGGGAGGCATGTGGTAACAGCAGGCGGTCCCGTAAGTACCCAGGCCCTAAGCCATGGAGCGCTTTAAATGTCATAACCAAAACCTTAAAGTGCACCCGAAAGGCCACAGGTAGCCAGTGCAGTCTGCGCAGGAGCGGTGTTACATGGGAGCTACGCGAAGCTCCCTCTATCACCCGCGCAGCTGCATTCTGGACTAACTGAAGCCTTCGAGTGCACCTCAAGGGGAGCCCCATGTAGAGAGCATTACAATAATCCAAGCGAGAGGTAACGAGTGCGTGAGTGACTGTGCACAAGGCATCCCGATCAAGGAAGGGGCGCAACTGCCGAACCAGGCGGACCTGGGGGAAGGCCCCCCTGGAGACGGCCATCAAATGGTCTTCAAATGACAGCCGCTCATCCAGGAGGACACCTAAGTTGCGCACCCTATCCTTTGGGGCCAATAACTCGCCTCCAACAGTCAGCTGCAGCTGCAGCTGACTGAATCGAGATGCCGGCATCCACAGCCACTCCGTCTTGGAGGGATTGAGCTTGAGCCTGTTTCTCCCCATCCAGACCCGTACGGCTTCCAAACACCGGGACAGCACTTCAACAACTTCATTGGGGTGACCTGGGGTGGAGAAGTACAGCTGAGTATCATCAGCGTACTGATGGTACTTCACCCCGAAGCCACTGATGATCTCACCCAACGGCTTCATGTAGATGTTGAACAGAAGGGGCTAGAGAATCGACCCCTGCGGCACCCCACAAGTGAGGCCCCTCGCGGCCGACCTCTGCCCCCCTGTCAACACCATCTGCGACCGGTCGGAGAGATAGGAGGAGAACCACCGATGAACAGTGCCTCCCACTCCCAATCCCCCCAGCCGGCGCAGCAAGATACCATGGTCGATGGTATCAAAAGCCGCTGAGAGGTCTAATAGGACCAGGGCAGAGGAATAACCCCTGTCCCTGGCCCTCCAGAGATCATCTACCAATGCAACCAAAGCTGTCTCCATGCTGTAACCGGGTCGGAAGCCGGACTGGAACGGGTCTAGATAGACGGATTCATCCAGGTATTGGGGTAGCTGTCGCGCCACAGCACTCTCTACAACCTTCGCAACAAAGCGAAGGTTGGAGACTGGCCGATAATTTCCCAAAATAGCCGGGTCCAAAGAGGGCTTCTTAAGGAGGGGTCTCACCACCGCCTCTTTCAAGGCGGCAGGGAAAACCCCTTCCAACAAAGAAGCATTTATAATCCTCTGGAGCCAGCCTCGTGTCACCTCCTGAGTGGCCAGCACCAGCCAGGAAGGACACGGATCCAGTAAACATGTAGTGGCGTGGAGCCTCCCCAACAACCTGTCCACGTCCTCGGGAGCCACAGGGTCAAATTCATCCCAAACAGACTCTCCCAGGTAAGTGCCTCCCTGCACTTACCTGGGAGCCAAAATAGGGTGCAGGGAGGGGAGAGGAGGGGCCAGCCAGCAATTTAACAACTTCTTCACCCGAAACGGCCAGAACTGGCTGAATCCCACCACTGTGAGTAACTCTTTCTATGTATATGAGACACAGCATGAATTGATCCATTTCAATTGAACTCAGATGTGTGATCATGGATTGTGAATGTCTTCTTTTTTGCATGGCATGTGGCCAAAATTCTAGAATATTGAGAAGGCAGATTGGCTTCACAGCAACTGCTCATCAAATTGTTTAGAAACTTCTCCCTAATCCCCTCATACCTTCACTTGGCCCAAGGCTTATTGCAACAGCAGTTGAAAGGGCATTTGTCCAATCTCTTCTAAAAACCCCAACAACCATTATACCTCAGTATTATCAAGCATAAACTAGCCATTAATTCTGCAACCAAGTTGTTGTATCAGCGTAGACAATCTAAGGCCCTATGGCTGACATGATTGCAGAATATCTTATTTAGATTACTAAATAAATAAAAATATTTCTAGCTGTCCAAAATTAAAAGATCTGCTCATTTGAGATGGGAAACACAATCGAGTAGGTGTTAAAATTGGTGTACTATAAGATTTTTGGGTTAAGGTTAGGATTAAAAAGGTTTCCCCTGTCCAAACATGTCCAACACTATGGGGCAGTGCTCATCTCTGTTTCTTAGCTGAGGGAGCCAGCATTGTTCGAAGACACTTCCATGATAATGTGTCCAGCATTAGTGTATGCTGAGGCACATGGAATGCTGTTGCTTCCCATTGAAGTGGTACCTATTTATCTACTCACATTGTCATGCTTTCGAACAGTTAGAACAACAGTGTTCTGCACAGAACAGTGCAGAAGCTTGGGCAAGTAACAGGAGCCTGGGTCTCAAAGCCAGGCTGTTCAGCTTTCCAGCTGACAAGCTCAGCATCTTCATCCACTGAGCCATCGCGCTCCCAAGTTAGATTAAGGTTAAATAATGTTTTAAAAAATAAGCACATCCCTTGACACTATGTTTGTCAAGTTTCTCATGCAAAAAAATGCAAAAAATGTTGTTGACCCCACCCACTTTATATCACAATCCTACAACTGCAGCCTTTACTCTTCCCCCAAAATGTTTTATGATACGGCCATCATCAATAAACCCATTCTTTATTTAGACCACATGGTTGTTGCCAAGACTTCCACTTTATTTCTCCTGCTTCCTATAATGCCATAAAGCTTTCAAGGTCAATGTTTTGCTTTGGTTCTGCATTTCTTACTACAGTGCCAAGATTTTATAGATTAAATGAGAATAGATTCCTTTGCTTTTGACTTGTTCTTACTACGTATTACTCAGTTCTTCACTAATTTAAGTTTCCTGAACCTCCTTTTACTCCTAGTGTTGTAGAAAACTTACGTCTTAAAGTGAGGAGACAAGACCACGAAGGATTTGAGAAACAAGAATTAATTTATTATTTGCGCAAATAGGACACAGACCCCCACTCGGGTGGAAAACAAAGGTCTGAGCATCGAGCATGGCTTAAACATAATATTTTATACTTTTTGGTTACAGACATTGCCATAAGAAAAAAGAAGAAATTATCCTAATTGGTTGAAATAAACAAAAGCCCATATATGGTCTACTCTTATCATACACCTTCTGGATACACGTGTTACTCTCGATGCCCCCTCCTCTTTGCCACATAGTTACAAAAACAGTTTGTAGAAATATTTCTGCACTTTCCCGAAAGCTTGCACCACCATATACCTGCCCAATGGTATACTTCTGCTTTCTAAGTGACACGTTGACTTTTATACAAGTTGGTAATATCTGATCTTGTTATAATCCTAACAAATAAACATAAAGCACTTGTATTATAAAGCATTGGGGTCTTGCTTCACTAGGATTGTTCTGCAAAAAGAGTGCACACGTTTTGTGATTCAATGACTATCCATGGCTTAAGTATCAAAAAAAAAAAAAGAGAGAGAGAATTATTTCAATTACATTTTGCTTAATTTTATTACAGACCACAAAGAGATTGCCAAGATCTGTGATATAACAATTCAAATGAAGAAATCACAGTTGATACAGTGACTATGCAATATTTCATGTAATAATTTTCCTTTTCTGGCATATTAAATACTTACATTTTGGAGGCTTCTGTGGACCCCCCTCCCTCTCAAGTTTTTACTGGCTTCAGGAATACTTTGACTCAGTGTTGTTCCCTTTTTCCCCAGGAAAAGTTTGCTTTGCATTTTATTTTGTTTTGTTTGAGGGATATCTTCCCCACCAGCAGGAGCTCAGCAATCTGAAGTCTCCAAGTGGGTTACTGTGATTAAAGGATGCTTGGAACCTGGGTCTCCAGGCCTACTGCAACACTTGAACTCCTTAATCACACGTTTGCATTTTAGCTATAGTCCAACATTATATTAAATACAATATCTTTATGTCCATTTAAGCAAATTATTTTTAATAGCTGCAGCCTATCCAATATCTTGAAGGTGTGTGGTTGGTTTTGTAATGTAATTCTGATTATGTTGTAAATATATCTCAGATATATATTCAGAACTCTCTTTGTGTGACTGTGCTCACACTTATATTCTTGCCAGGTTTAAAAGACAATTTCATCTAACCGTGCTATACATCATTAAGCTTGGGGGGGAAAAAAGTTTGCCCATTACTGCTGTTTTAACATCTTACCCCATCTTGTCTCATTAGCAGGAACTGATTGAGCATGAAGGTGTTCCCTGGCTGTCACTAGATAAAGTAGGTGTTCTTGGCTTTCATCTGTTCTGAGTTCTCCTTGTCTCATTATCTTTGCAAGGTCAGTTTCTTTGACACCGGGATTGCTTGCTTAGCACTCCATTCTGGCAATTATTTGTCTGGCAAGTTAAGTGGATTCTAGGTCTATCTCAGCTGTGAAAACATCTATATGTATAGGCCAAAATACATTTGACTAGCACTCCAGTCCTGACTAAATGGTGTAGCTCTGTATTGCTTGACATGCATTTGCTATTTTGAACATTGCAAATGATAGATTGGTGACTATCCCTGTTATTTGTGGAAAAATATCTATCATTTCTGCTAATAATATATAAAATACATACCCTAACTGTTGGGGAGAAAACGCTTAAGTTTCAGCCCTGTAAATGAATACTTACAGTCTGTATTAGGCATATGCATCAGATTTCCATTCTGCCATGGCATAACGAATGGGTCAGAATCTATTGCTGCCTAACTCTCCTTCTGCAAAGGTTTCTTTTCCATCTAATGTATTGTGCAGTGGATTGCAATTCAGCAGCTATAGAAGAAGAAATAGTTTTTATTAATGTATGAATACATGCTAAAGAAAGGAGAGAGAAAAGTATTAGTTAAATCAGGGTTCCCCAAACTTGGCAGCTTTAAGATTTGTGGACTTCTTACAACATTGGAAGATGGGATACTGTTTATTACAGAAGATTGGACCTTAAACTTAATGGACTTAGATGAAAAGGTAGAATTATTTATTTATTTTATTTATTTATTATTCGAATTTATATACCGCCCTATCTCCCAAAGGACTCAGGGCGGTTTACAGGCATATAAAACATCAATATCAATATACAAATTAAAATAATCCTTAAAAAACTTATTCTAGCGCCCGAATTATTAAAAATAGAAATATAAATATCAAATATAAATATTAAAATCAATTTAAAACCCCTCTAAATTTAAAAATCTAAGCCAGTCCTGCACAGATGAATAAATGTGTCTTGAGCTCGCGACGGAAGGTTCGAAGGTCAGGAAGTTGACGAAGTCCTGGGGGGAGTTCGTTCCAGAGGGTGGGAGCCCCCACAGAGAAGGCCCTTCCCCTGGGCGTCGCCAACCGACACTGCCTAGCTGACGGCACCCTGAGGAGTCCCTCTCTGTGAGAGCGTACGGGTCGGTGAGAGGTATCTGGTCGCAGTAGGCGGTCCCGTAGATAACCCGGCTATGCAATATTTCATGTAATAATTTTCCTTTTCTGGCATATTAAATACTTACATAAATATCAAATCATATCTAATTTAGTGTACTTCTGTGTTTCTTATTTAGTGTACAAAGTGCTTCTGATTTGTCTAGTTGTATCCAGGAGGAAAGAGTCTATCTTGGGATTCTGTGAAGTAAACAGTATGTAGCCCTTAAGGTCAAACAAGTACAAAGTCTCTGGAATAAATGATTAATAGTGATATACAGCATGTCAGAGTTGGTTCTTGAGATTTGCTAAAATACAGATAAATTGGAATCTGACAAAAACAAATGGTGTTTAATAACCCTTAAAAACGTGGTCTCTGAGGCATTTTGCAGCCCACCAGTTTCCCCTTGTCCAACTACTTTCATCTTAATTTATAGGAGGCGAAGATTAGTAAAACTAATGTTAGTGCTTTAAATAATAAGATCACTTATAAAATCACTCCCTTTACCACATATCAAATGCATCTTCTTCCTTCTTCCTTTTCTTCCACTAAAACTTTCTGGTTATATTATTCAGCAGTCACAATTTATCATCAGCTTAGAACGTATTCTATTGAAAGAAGAATAGTGCCATTCCTACTTAGAAGGAAAGTGCAATGTAATCTAAAAAGATATTGGATAAGATTGATAAAAAGTAAGTCCAAGAAATGGTCTCTGAAACATGGCCTGGAAATTGCATGAAAGTTGATATAAACCTACAGGCTCAAAATAAAAATCAGATTAGGACAGCCAGCAAGATAACTTAAGGATGCAAAGTACACGTAGCCACTAACTTTCTTTTGCAACTCTGAAGTCTCTTAGAGATATACGGAGTGGGGGGGGGACAATTTACCCTCAGTTGATTATTTATTTATTTAAATTTATTGGCTGCCCAACTCCAGTGGAAAATTTAGGAATAAAATGGGTATCTTAGACACTAATAATGTTTTACAGAGGTTTTGAGTCAGGAAAGGGTTCACCTTTAAATGTTAATTTAACCTATATGGATAGTCTAAACCAGTGGCCCCAGAGGTGGGTTTCAGCAGGTTCTGACCAGTTCTGGAGAACCGGTAGTGGAAATTTTGAGTAGTTCGGGAAACCGGTAGTAAAAATTCTGACTGGCCCTGCCCCCATCTATTCTCTGTCACCCAAGTCCCAGCTGATTGGGAGGAAATGGGGATTTTGCAGTAACCTTTCCCTGGAGTGGGGTGGGAATGGAGATTTTACAGTATCCTTCCCCTGCCACGCCCACCAAGCCACACCCACCAAGTCATGCCACACCCACCACAGAACTGGTAGTAAAAAAAATTGAAACCCACCACTGAGTGGCCCCCAAACTTTTGAGCATCAGGGACCAGTTCTGTGGACAGATGTTTTTCTGCAGAGTGGAGGGGATGTGGTTTCATGTGCTACCTGCATCCCGTTGATGGGGCTTTCCTTGTTGGCAGGGCCCTGTTTCTGGCAGGTTGCAGATCAGTGCTGGTCCACAGACCAGAGGTTGGGGGCCCCTGATCTAAGCAGTTGCATAACAATACGTAACAGCAATTTTCAGATGATGGGAATTAATGTGTGCTTCTATTAAATGCCACAGGTGCCTCTCCCATATTATCCCACCCCCCAAAAAAGCAGCTAAGCCATTATACAGAATTGGAGGGAGAGAGGGAGGGAGGAAAAAAGGAAGGAAGGAAGGAAGGAAGGAAGGAAGGAAGGAAGGAAGGAAGGAAGGAAGGAAGGAAGGATGGATGGATTAGTGTATTTGTGCAAGTGGAAAATGGGATTATTGTAAAGTCCTGTGTTCTGTGTGATTGTCTTGCTTATGATGAAAGAGAAAAGTTTATCAGACAATGCTTCTTCTAACAGTAAATTCAAATCTGAACCATTAAAAAAGTAAAATGGGAATTAAGCATCAAGCATTTGTTTTATTTTCTTTAATACAGATAAAGAATTTACTAATTGAAAGCAAAACAATACATATAAAAGCAGTAATTCACAGCTTTAGATATCAGCTCCAAATTAAAATAAGCACCATTTGCAGTCAGCAATGTTCATATGCCACATGTATGTATGTACAGCTGGTACAAAATTAAATCTGATCACTGTTTGCGTGGTATGCATACTGCATATAAAGTAGTTTGTCATTGCCCCAAAAAAGAATAAATCCTTAGAAAACTATGGATACAGAAATACAACCTGGGAAAAAAATAGAAAGATTAATGGTGTGCAATGAGGAAGAAAATAAAAATGACAGAACAGATACGAGCAACATCTCATTAGATGTTGAATTTTGTACATTTGAAATAAATTTTATCTTGTATGCCTTGTTTCTGATAACCTGTCTCTGAGTTATACATAAAACAATGGTTTCAAAGTTCTTGCTTACTATTTGGTAGACACAATTTTTGCATCTGTTTGTGCAAAATTAACTGTTGACTCCCACAGATTTTGTACTCTTTACAAATGGTGCCTTCTGCTTAATCATGCAATAAAGCAAACAGCACAGGAAGACTTTACGAGCCTTCTGGAAGTTGAGTCATGGCAACTGGACCTTTTTTCTTGTTGGTTCAGAATATTTTAGTTGCTTATCCAAGTAGCTTCTTCAATCTGATCAAGTTGCTTAGGAGGGCCCCATATAAATCATCCAGAGAAGTTTCGTTTCTCACCTAACCGGGATAGGATCATTAGATGAGTAGGCAAAGAGTTGTTGGGAAGTAAATTTTCCAACACCTAAATCCTTTATCCTTGGTGGATCCTTAAATGTGGCCTCTCTGGTGAACATGCGATGTGGTCTTAATCTTCCTGGGACTGATGAAAGAGCAACATAAAAAATGATAGATTTTGCCCTCCTCTTACTTTGGAATAAGAATCTGTTGGCATTTTCTAATGTGTGAAGAGACCTGTCTCCCCACTTGTATGCATGATTGTTGTGGTCGTCTTGCTGCTGTATATTTTAATTTTTGTGTTTGTATTTTTTTTTATTTGTTACATTATTTTGCCACCCAGAATCATTTGTGGAGATGAGTAGCTGTATAAATTGATTAAATAATAAATGTTCTGATTAATCCATACTAATACAGAGGGCTACATAAGAACATAATCTCTTTTATTGGAAACAACTCTCTCATTCTGGGTCCAAGTTTCCATTGTTCTTTGCACTAAGGCCTTTGATTCTGATGGAAGTCTCTGGTCCCCAAAACTTGGCCTGACCTGCAACAGGCAATGCTTGCACCTCTGCCTCTGCGTTTCTGCTGCTAATGCTTCATATATCAAGATGCGTCCTAGGGCTTTTTGGCTAATTATTCCCAGTTACTCTCAGAAAATTTATACTATAATACAACAACAATAACACTTTCTTTCTTTCTTTCTTTCTTTCTTTCTTTCTTTCTTTCTTTCTTTCTCTCTCTCTCTCTCTCTCTCTCTCTCTCTCTCTCTCTCTCTCTCTCTCTCTCTCTCTTTCTCTCTGGCAAAAGACATAGTGTTCCAGAGTAATAATAAGCTTAATGTTGGGCCAAAATGTCTGAGAAAGGACACCTTTCTATTGCACAGGAACTGTGGTGGCGCTGTGATTACAATGCAGTATTAGGAGTTCAATCCTGACTGGCTCAAGGTTGACTCAGACTTCCACTCTTCTGAAGTCAGTAAAATGAGTACTCAGCTTATTGGGGACAATATGCTGACTCTGTAAACTATTTAGAGAGTGCTGTAAAGCACTGTGAAGTGGTATCTAAGTCTAAGTGCTATTGCTAATGCGTTCTCTGAGTAGTTGAATTTTTCTTTCGGATTTCTCCTGTTGGCGTTTTTGACTTTCCAGACAAGATAACTGGCATTGTTTTCTGGTAGCCATCTTCCTCCCTGGTTACCTACTTTTCCTTATATGAAAAAGACAAATAGGATAATAGGATTTAATCAAAAGATAAGACATCAAGGAAGTTTCAGTCCATTGAAAAGATAATTATATAATTACCTATAACTTTAGCTGTCTTATGAACAAATAAGGCAAGAACACCATGTTTAAAGTGTAAGAATTTCTAAAAATATTTTCTTTGGAAAGAATTTTCAGAAGCACAAGACCTGGTAAGAAAGAAATGTTGGGGAAATTCTCTTCATAGCATTATGGCAAACTATTAATCCCACAAGAAGGAATGGCTGAGTAATAGAATAGGAAGTACAATGCTGCCCTGTGGTTTTAATTGCTAGCTGAGTCTAAATGGTACTAGCTGCATTCTCTCATCATCAAAGCTAATCCTGCCTTTCCATGATACTACTTGAAGTTCTGTATAAAATTTGTTATGAAAAGTTATACTGTTCAGTATGCCTTCCTAGTACAATGAGGGCAAGAGTTGCTCCGTCATCAACAGTACTGCCTAAGAAATACAAACCTATAATTATCAAGTCAGGCTAGGTCCCAGCTGGAGAAATGAGCATCATAGCAGAATATAGTTTAGGGGCCATCATTTGGGGAGGGTCAAAGCAATTGAAGCCTTGGTAAAAAAATCTGCAGGGCTGAATAATGAGCAAGCATCCAGGTTTTGGTTTTGTTTCATTTTTTGTAGATGTGGTGAAATTGATGGGACTTTATTTTCAGCTAATTTCAATGTTTACCCTATAGCCATGATGGCAAACCTATGACACGTGTGCCACGGGTGGCACGCAGAGCCCTCTCTGCACGCACGTGAGCCATTGCCCAGCTCAGCTCCACCCTGCATGCGCGTGCACCTCCCGCCGGCCAGCTAATTTTGGGGTCTCTGCTATGCATGCGCAGGGGTGGGGGGCGCATGCAGGAGATGTGCGCGCATGCCTGGGAAGGTGGGGGATTGTACACATATGCGGGGGGGTCACACATGCATTCATGGGGAGGGCGGGGGAGCAGGGGAGTCATGCATGCATGGGCAGGGGCGGGGCATGGGGAGTCGTATGAGCATTGCACTATGGGTGCCTGCACGCATGCATGCTGTCACACACGCATGCTTTCAGCACATAACAACAAAAAGGTTAGCCATCACTGCCCTATAGCTTTTGCATACAAATAGTCTTCAACTTAACCATAATTGAGCCTGGAAGTCATGCTGATTGTTAAGCAGGTCACCAGGTGGCTGCACCGAATCTTACAAACTTTTTATAGTGGTTGTTAAGTGAGCGTGGTGATTGTAAATTGAACGCCACATTGATTAAGCGAATCCATTTTCTGCAATAGACATTTTTTTTCAAAAAACTGGAAGTAAATACTAGTTTCCAGCAAAAAAAATATTGTAAATCACAGCCATGTCACTCCAAGAAACAGCTGTAAAACCAGGTTGGTTGCTCAGCACCCAAAATACAATCATATGATTGTGTCAGGTGGCTGTTGGAACTTCAAATCCAAGTCATAAGTATCTCTGAGATAGTGTGTTGTAACTTCGAACCACTATGTCACTATGCAGCCAGTCATAAATCAAGGACTATCTGTAATTTCCCACATTACAAAAAACGGGAAATCATGCTGCTTCAACCTTTGTACCTTTGAAATTCAGCATCTGCCTTGAATGATGGACTGGATTTATTCTGTTACTGTTAACATGAAATATTATGCATTTAAACAACAGCCTTTTCCAAGAAGGAAAGTGTTGGAGAAAAAGTTTGCTTTGAAATTGAAGAAACAGAATGATAAATCGGCATGAGAAATCTGAGCAATTTCTATGTAAGATGTCATTTTCAGAATTTATTTCAGAAGGGTGTCCAAGCAGACGGGCTTCCAGATGGATATAATGACCTCTTCATTTTTTCTGCCTTTAATTTCTAAGATCTGAGTACACCTTATGGTCTGCTGTGTAAATAAGAATTAAGTATCCGTGCATGAAAAATGTCCCTTTATTTTCGGAGAGTTTTTCACTTTGCCTCCCCTTGTTTTCAGATATTTGTGGAATATCTTCTTTTTTCCCAAACAATTCTATCTATACAGAGAAATGAATTTGAAAAAAAAATAGATATATTCAGATGCATACACAATATAGCAGTAGATATGTTGTCTAATCGTGGTAATTGTACACTGAAATATTTATCTCACTGACACTAATGGAAACATTCCTAGGTTCATAGGCGTTTTCATGTTTATACGGTTTTGACTTTTCCCTGATCTGTGAAATTGTGCAAGAGTTTGCGACTCTAATGCCCAGAGGTTTTTACTACAGATATTGTATTGTACTGAGTTGTTCCTGGTAATATGATGGGATCCTTGATAAAAGTCCACTCTTGTAGGGGTCCAAAGAATTCTAATACATTTGTCTGTGTGTATGAATATGCATGCACTATTTCCCTAACTCATCAGTACAATTGGTCCTCAAATTACAAACGTTCATTTAGGGACTGAAGTTACAATAGCACTGAAAAAAGTTACTTATGACCATTTTCACACTTATGACTGTGTCCAGCATCCCAATGGTCACGTGATCAAAATCCAGACACTTGGCAACTGACTCATATTTATGACGGTTGCAGTATCCCGAGTCATGTGATTCCTTTTTGCCATCTTCTGACAAGCAAAGTCAATGGGGAAACCAGGTTCACTTAAACAACCGTGTTACTAACTTGACAAATGCAGTGATTCAATTAAGAACTGTGGCAAGGAAGTTCATAAAATGGGGCAAAATTCAACAAATGTCTCACTTGGCAAAATAAATTTTGGACTCAGTTGTGTACATATCTTAATTATGTTTATCTTATTTTACCAAAAATTAGTACATTCCTTGTACCAGTATGCATGCAGTTAGATGAATGTCATTAAAGTTGCCCCTATCACAAATGTGTCCTGATTTTTCTCCAACTGTCTTTTTTATTGTAAAAATATTAATCTATAGCAGGTTTTCCAACCTACTGCTCTCTGGATATGTTGGACTTCAATCCCCAATTCCAAAATAGTGTATTAACTCAGAATTGTAGAAAGTGAAATACCACACGTTCAGAGGATCAACACTTGAAAAAATTTGCTCTAGATGTTTTATTTTTTTTTATCAAGTCTAAACACAGATATACATTTCAAATAGCATACATTTATTTTCAATTTAATTCTAGGTAAGGATTTCAATTAAGCTTCTGAGTATGTGTGACTAGCCAGATGCTCCACACTTTACCAGTAGTCAAGTGTGGAATTTTTTCCCCAAAATTAATTTAGTTTCATTTGCTGAAATTCTTACTGTATAGTATTATGAACTATACAATAAGATAATTTGTAGGAAAGAAAATTAAACGTCTATTACCGTGATGGCGAAACTATCACAGGTGTGCCAGAGGTGGCATGCAGAGCCCTCTCTGTGGGCTCACATGCTATCACCAGCTGGTCTTCTGGTTTGCGGACAGCTGGACTTCACAGGTGCCAGAGTTGTGCAGACATGCGCAGGTGCACACAGGCGTGGACATGCGCAAATGCATGCATGCATGAACATGGACATTGCATGTGTGGACATGCATGTTGCATGCATGGATCAGTGTGGGCGCATGCATGCGCAGATATGCATGGGTACGGACATGCGCGGTCATGCATGCACTAATATCTGCGGGCTCTTGCATAAGTGGACATGCACACATGCACAAAAGAGATCTGAGGACCAGCTGAGGCAGCAGGTGGGGCATCCCAACACCGGAAGTGCAGCAAGAGGTAAGATCTTTTTCTTTCGTGACCTTCTGTTTCGTCATTTGTGGGGAAACAGAAGCTAATGAAAGAAACACCACGGACATCTGACCTGGGGCAATGGCGCACATGCCAGCAGAGAGGGCTCTGGCATCACGGTCATAAGGTTTCCTGCCTGAGAAGGGGTTTGACTTGAAGACCTCCAAGGACCCTTCCAACTCTCTTATTCTGTTACTGCAACCAACCATTGCATCAGGACACAGACAACACAGAAAAAAGAAGTTTACAACCCTCCAGCCCAAATGTTCATCACAATTTCTTCTTATTTGTTGTGTTCTCTGAATTTTCTGTTTTAAAATATAATTTAAAAAAAGATATATTCTGTCTTTATGTCTTTCATTATGACTGAACCGGATTGAACCCATGATTGAAAGCATGGGAAGCTGGAGAGTTTGCAGACAAACTGCAGAAGCAGTCACCAGATAAAAAGTTGAACATCTATGTAACACTCCACACACATCTTTGCCTACATGCAACACATAAACTATTCGCCAATACTCTCTTATTCTAACAAAAACAATTTTTTTTTTCCACCTAAGATGGCGCCGACGAAGGCTGCCTCGGTGAAATGCTCTCTAATTGTTTCTCTTTTATGTACACTGAGAGCATATGCACCAAGACAAATTCCTTGTGTGTCCAATCACACTTGGCCAATAAAATTCTATTCTATTCTATTCTATTCTATTAAAATGGATTTCTTTTTTGTGAAATTGAATGAAGAAGACTTGAAAGTCCAGAAAAAAACAAGGAAAACACTACTGATGTCAACCAAATATGATGATATGTGTTAGGATGGAACTTTCTAATTTTTACTATGCTGGCTAGACATTATGTGAGTCAAGAAAGCATACTTGGAAAGAATGAAGTTGGGGAAGTTTGCTGTAAAATTAAGGCTCCCCCAACCCCGATTCTCCCTTACTTATGTCCTTCAGAGAAAAATATTCTCTTGCTTTCCAAGTATGTGCTATAAACTGCAAAATCTAATTCTGGAAAAAGGAATGAGACAGCGTTCACCACAGTTCATTGCCGTAAGTGGAAGTACATACATTTAAATCAAAAGTTAGTTGATTCAGACAAGGTTTAAGATTTTCAATAAATTATTTTTTACAATGACAATAAAAGTTACATAGGACCCAGAGCCTAACTAGATAGAAACATTTTACATTTCCTGAATTGCTGATAACATTTCTTGAAATGTAAAGCTGGTAATCAGATGTCTGGCAATATATATATATTTGATATAGTAAAATATTCTAATACATGTTTAGTAAAATAATCAGAGATTCTATACATTTATTTGCATTATTTAATAAGTCACCAGGAGGTGACATGAGAAAAAAAATACCTAATTTTATTTCCTAAAAATAGTAACATTTCCAATAAAATTCTATTTATATTTTGAAGATACTGAACAGTGATTCTGAGACAATTCTGTTTCTTTTATCACATTTTAAATTGAATGTTGTCAGCAAATTATTAAATATGTAAAATGATTTTATAGAGTTTACAACAATTCTAACTTGAAAGCCTAAGGATCTCTCTGATATTTCATGGAAGCATGGATCTCACTTGAGATTATTGTATATTTTATTCCCAAAGTCAAAGGTAGGTTCTGATCCCATGGTAAATAAAAAGCACCAGACACAAGTACACATACACACACATATGGGTTTGGAGGAGGATTGGAGGAGTTTAAAAGGCATGATTTCTAAAGAAAACCTCAAAGGATAATATATCACAATAAATAGCTTGTTCACCAGTCATGGAATGCTGATTGCCTAGGTTTGGGACATTATAACATTTATTGCTAGTGCTTCTTCAATAGGACTTTTTAAAAATGTAATTATTTTTAAATGTATATGTTTACAACATTAAAGTATACCATGATACTATTCCTGATTACACAGTTCATCCTCATTCGGATATGTCCCTGGGCTGATTGCTGGGACTAAACATGTCAACAATAACTCTCTGACCCTCTCTCTTATACTTGAGATTCATTTATGACATTTGCATCTTCTGGACCCATGGAAATGAATCTCTATTAGCATTACAAGGTAAGCGTCCACCTAGCACAAAGCATCAAATCTATCATCTACTGTTTTGACCCATTTGACAGAGATGTCAACTGACAGACTTAAACCATTCAGGAAACTGAACTACCAATCTTACAAGATCAATAGACTAATTAGTATAATTACATCAGTTCCCAGGGAAGAACTATTAAAAGAACAAACCACTGCAACAAAATAATATAACACCAATAGTTGTACATAAAGTTTACACCACTCTAAGACATTATTAATAATCTACACAGATACTGGGCAAGAACATTGTATTTTTTCAGGCATAGGGTATTGGATCCATATTTGCATACAAGCAGCCACGCAATATGAAATAGACTCTCACAAGAAACAAGAAATAACAGGACAATGAGGCCAACATAGGAAACAAGCCCCCATAACAAACCCAGATGTGTACTTTGCCCCAACTTGTATATTAGCAGCACCATCCCAATGAACACAAGCTTAAAGGTATCTTTTCATGGTCTTCCACTGAAGTGATACATGCCATCATTTGCTGGCAACTTATTTATTTTTTTAATTTATTAAATTTGGTTGTTGCCCATCTTGCTGCAAGGCAACTCTGGACAGCTTATAACATCAAAATAAACCTATAAATATATATATTAATATATTGCAAATAGTAACAGGTGCCTTAGGTACAATGACCTGTACCTGCATAACTGACCTTTTCCTCTTCCTTTATCCTGCCTACTTCTCCCCAACTTAAACCCTATCTCAGTCTAGCCATTCTATGCATATAGAATTAAGTGAACTGCAATTGACAAACGCTTGTGCCTTTTAATAAAATAACCGAGTTGGAAGGAACCTTGGAGGTCTTCTAGTCCAACCTCCTGGTCAAGCAGGAGATCCTATATCATTTCAGACAAATGGATGTCCAGTGTCTTCTTAAAAGCCTTCAGTGATGGAGCAGTCACAACTTCTGAAAGCAAGCTATTCCACTGGTTGATTGTTCTGACTCTCAGGAAAATTCTCCTTAGTTCTAGGTTGCTTCTCTCTCTTCAGTTTCTATCCATTGCTTATTGTCTTGTCTTCTGGTGCTTTAGAAAATAGGTAGACCCACTACATGATACAATTTGATAGAATAAAACGGAATTTGTTAATTGGAAAAGGTGCTCTGTAGATGCCTTCTGATTTCTTTTTCATTCCTAACTAGAAAACATTCCAGAGATATGATCTTCAACTTCCGGAATTCTCAAGTTTCATAGCCATAGCTGAGAATGTTGGGCATTGACATCTGTTGCAGAAGGCTCTTTTTAGGAAAATCAGGAGGTACAGCTTTGATGGATATAGTATTGTGGTGAGGTGCCATCCAACTGTCCTTGAAACTGCAGAAAATCATATTCAACTGGCATGAGAGTTGGTGTTCCTACTGCCAGTCTCTAACTAAGCCTCTGTTCTTCTATTGATAATAACTGCCAGCCAGTTGACTTCCATCCAAAGTAATAGGTGACAAAACCTAATAGGTTGTAGGCAACTTTTAGTTAACCTTGGTCACTGTTGAAATAAATGGCATTTGTATAAATCAGGACAACTTAACTTTTCTTAATTGCTTCTGTATACATAAAAAAAATACAAAACTCAGAAATAAAAATAAACAAAAGAAACAAGAACATATTTTAAAAGGTATTTTTTAAAAAACTCAGGTTTTTTTATCACGGTATTCATCTTTGATCATAAGGAATTAATACTGGCAGGTCTTTCTATTACAATAATGAATAGCCAATTCATAAGTAAAATAAGAATAATCCACAATTAAAAATTAGATGGATACTGTCTTCATATTATAAACATTTAAATTTAAAAATAAAATAAACATAAAATAAAAAGTATTATTTTTAATTGCTCATTTTAAAAATGTACATTTGGAAATACTGGAAAAATATTTCAATATTGTTAGCAATTCAAGAGTTTCAGATGCTGCCTTCACAAACCAAATCGTGAAGACAAATGATGTCACAGTTGCATATTGTGCTTTCTTACAATGATAAACAACTGATATTTTGTTTACATTTACATTTACATTTACATTTATAAGACTGTCTCTTACATTTACATTTACATTTATAAGATATGATATAAGACTGTCTCAACAATGTCTCATTCTTAGGCTGTAGATGAGATGTAGGCAAGATTGTAGGGCAATGGCAGGAAAAAAGTTACCAGTCTATGTTTGGGCACAATTTGGTGCAAGTGAGAAAAGTCTCTATGAGTTAAGAAATACAACATTCTCCATAGTCAGAATAATGTGTTTTAAAATGTGAAACAAAATGAAACTTAGTTAAGAAACAAACAAACAAAAAAACCAGTAAATGAACTTTATTAGAAACATCTTAGAATATACTGCCTTCTTTAAATGAAACTATTCTCTCATTTTTCCAGGAGATGGAGCTGTGGATTTTAAATTGTAGGCTGGAATTTATAAGAAGAGACACTAGGCACATCCTACACCCAAGTTTCTTTCTCACAGACATTTTAAAAAGAAAAATGCTACTGCATAATTTTAATGTCAGCTGAAAGGTGTCCATTTCTGCACTTAACAGTAGGGATGGTAGACTAAAAATAAGCAGATAATCTCTAAATATTTTAAAACAAAAGCATGTTATTTCCATTGTGTATTATCTTCGGGATGTTTGTGAGTCTGTGTGTGAATGAACTTGTGTGGAGAGAGAGAGAGAGAGAGAGAGAGAGTGGGGGGGGGGAAAGAGCGAGCATAGTTCAGTATATAAATGGAGAACGTTCACTCAGTACCTTCCTTTATGTTTACCAACACATGGCCAATGTATACCTTTCTCTGTAAATAGAAATAGAATAGAATAGAATAGAGCAGAATTGAATTGAATTGAATTGAATTTTTTATTGGCCATAAAAGGAATACAATACAAGGAATTTGTCTTGGTGCATATGCTCTCATTGTACATAAAATATACCTTAATCAAGATACAACACTTACACTTAATGATAGTCACAGGCTACAATTATATATTACAGAGAAGATGATGATAAATACAGAAGAGGAAAAGCTGTAGGAGAAAGTCCAAAAAAGGGAAAACATTTTGTGAGGCATCCCATTTATAAGCCCTTGTCAAACGTAGCCATCTGGGAACTTCACCTATTGTGAATTTCTACCTGAACTAGTGTATTTTGGTATATGAGTGATCTGCAGAATGCCCTTAAACTTGATCCTTGTATTGTCGTTGCTTTAAAGGAGGGGCAGAAGTTGTACATAAATACGTCTGATAATAGTTTGAAGATGAAAATATTTCGTCCTGTCTGTCGGTTCTGATTTTCCTGATCTCTGTCAGGTTGCCTCTATCGCTTTGTTCCGGTCATCCCGGGCACACAAAGGGAGCCATGAGACTTTTTCTCGGATCTGGAAGCCATCCGGAATCACACAGCTTCCGAAAGGAACATCAACCCAGTAAACTTTTCAGCGGATCTTGTTTCTGGATGACTTTATAGGCTTGCTTGTC
This sequence comes from Ahaetulla prasina, assembly GCF_028640845.1. Taxonomy (NCBI): domain Eukaryota; kingdom Metazoa; phylum Chordata; class Lepidosauria; order Squamata; family Colubridae; genus Ahaetulla; species Ahaetulla prasina. Next base: position 45,248,412 of record NC_080541.1, on the reverse strand, counting down.
TTTCTGGGCGTGGATTTGTGCTCGATGGGGGCGGGAAATGCGAATTAGCTTAAAGCCAGGGAGTCATTTTTGACTGCTGAAATGCTTTTACAAAAAAATCGTGTCCAGAATTTTAGTTTTCTATCTACTTGAGAATTGCTCTGCCGTCGAATCTCTTTCCCATGTTGACACCGTGATTTTGAAGCTTGAATAAGGGAAGGTTGGTTTTAACGGGCCGGGATCAGATCTTCAGGATCACATAGATGTAATCCATTTAGAGAGGCAAATAAAAAGGGAGTCCCTTAGCCACACAACTTTTGGGCTCTCCCTTTCCTGTGGTGACTTTCCTTGTGGGTCCTTTTGCAACTTCTCTTCTGCGTCCCCAAGACGCCGATGAGCAAAGGCCATTGGCTATGTATTTTATTTGAAACGTACATCAAAGTGACCGAAAGCAATCCGGACAAGGCAAAATGGGGGAAAGGGACAGCGGGAGAAAAGCGCGCCAGAACATTTATCTGGCGCTGTCAGTCATTTTCTCAGTGTCATACTCTGAATTCTCCGTGCTCTGCTGGGAAGATCTTTGATCCCTATTCTTGTATCCTCTTTCTCAGGACGGGGAAGAATGCTGATGATTTCTATCACCTTCCTCGTCAGCTTTCGCCCCAAGTAGCATTTGGCTACAGGCTCTACTGAAGACAGACAAAGTTGATAGGGATGGGTCCCAAAGGGCTCCAAAGTTGATGGGGAGAGCCCTAACGGATCCCAAAGTTGATGGGTGGGTGGGTTCATTGAAGGTTTCTCTTTCCTCCCTGCTGCTTTTCTGTCTCTGTGTAAACAGACAAAAGGACCGCTGTTTCTGGCCCCAATCCAATTCTAGACCTTATTGTAGTTTAAGCTGCCCAGAAATCAATTACTCTCGTGTCAATGCACTTGTTTCTTTGGCTTCTGTGAAAGGTGGATCCAGATCCTAAGGCAGTTGATTCAGATATGCAAAATTAATTCTTCCCAAGAAAATGGATAAAAGAGCTCAGTATTAATCCCAACTGACTTTGGGTCAGGTCAAAATGTGTCAGCTTTTGATCCCCAAGGTATTGTAGTTAGTATAATCTGCAGGAAGAAGGAGATTAAGTTGCGTCTGATTGAAAACTGAAATTAAATCTCAGTGTTTTACTTAAAGCCCAACTAAGTAAACTCACAGATTTAGATATCAAACACTCTAACCTTAAGTGTACTTGGAAATAAGACTGAAGATCTGGCTAGTTTTAGATATGCTAATTATCTTCAGATATCAGTTGTACTTCTGCAAGCAAATGTGATTAAACTAGGAATGCCACATTTCATTTAAGCTGTTGAAAAAGGAATGGAGATTCAGATAATTGCCAGATGAAATAAATTTCTCTTAGATTTGGCCTTTTCTCTTCTTTTTCTAGCATTTATTTTGTTAGTTGTGGATATGTCAAAGAAATTATGAATGTTTTTCAAATTATGTAGAGATCTTTGAATAGATCCTGTTGCTCTGAAGTACTTTAATCTTTATAAAATATGCTATGCTATTGTATTATGGCTACTCATATATTCATGGGAGATTGTATAGATGAGAAGGAGGAGTTCTAGACTATTGGTAATATGTGGTAATGTTTTAGTTTTATGTTATCATTAGATAAACTCAACTATCTGATACTATTGTGAAACTGTGAAGAGAACATTGTGATCTTAGTCTAAACCTGCAGCAGTTGAAACAATTTATTGAACTGTTATGAGGTGTTTCTAGATTATCACTTAACCTGCAGTAAATCTGGAGATCATAAGTTCTAGTCGCCCTTTAGGCATGAGGGCAAGTGGGAGACCTTGGGCCAGTCACCCTCTCTCTCAGCCCTATAAGGAAGAAAATGGCAAGCCACTATCTGATAATCTTACTAGCCCAAGCACCAGAAGTTAAGAAACTTCTTAACCAGAAGTTAAGAAAACTAGCCCAAGCACCAGAAGTTAAGATTGGCTCTAAGGTAACAAAATAAATAATATGTCTTGATTTCAAAAAATAAATTTCCTTCCTTCCTTCCTTCCTTCCTTCCTTCCTTCCTTCCTTCCTTCCTTCCTTCCTTCCTTCCTTCCTTCCTTCCTTCCTCCCCCTCCCTTCCCTCTCCCTCTCTTGCTAAGAATTACAGTAATTCAGGGTATGAACTTTTCATTGGAATAACCTACAGGTCTCTGATACACATATTGATATCAGAGATCAGATATCAGTACCAGTTGAGATTCCTGTCTTTCACTAATCAGATACTCTTTTAGTGACACACCATATAGGGGCCTGTTTATATTGAATTAGAGCCTAAATGCTGCCTGTAAATCTGTAAAGGTCAACCTTCCCCACACATCTCACGCCCAACCTCAGTGGCTTCCTTTTAGCCATGCCTAACGTCAGGGCAGACCAGAGAGTCTGGGGAGTGTCTAGGGAGATACTTTGCAAGTCTTGAGTTGAATTTCCTGCTTTTGTAAAGCTACATAATTCTCCCAGCCTCGCCTGCCCGCCACAGTTGCAAATTGAAGTACCGCCCCGCAGTCTAGGAAAGTTCACCGGCAGTTTACATTTCTTCGATGTAATGATCAAGTTGCTTGATTTGTTAGAGGCTTCCCTTGTTCGCCCTAAAGACTCAGTGGCTCTCAGTCGAGGTAATGAAAAAGTAGGCATTTGATTTCGGCAATGACGCGGGGCTGAGTTACATTAAGTCAGGTAACGAGACGTTGGGCAGATGTGTTTTCATTGCACCATAAGTGAAACGCAGTTTTAAAAGCCTGACAACTTCCCAGAAGCAATCAGCAAAAGTTTACGACTGCATAAACCACAAAGACCCTTCCTCGGGTATTTTTTATAAGCCCCGCATTTAAACCATCTATAAATTCTACCGACTTCCAAACTAAACTTGGTGGCGACTATTAAACAGTTTCATATATGATTGAATTGAGGACCATATAATGTTCCTGGGGAATGGGTTGAGCAGAGAAGTTTCCGAAAACTTGAAGGTTTGATGGGAGGCAGGACGAGCGGGTATTGCCAAACGGAGAGGCGGTTGTCGGGGTTGGGAAGGCAGAGTCGGACAGATAATTGAGGGAATGGAAGGTAGGAAGAGGGAATTCCGTGTGTTTGAGGAGGAAGTCCCTTAAGGGAAGGACCAATGGGGAGAAATCTGGGAGATATCTTCTCCCGCAAATCTCATTATTTAAGAGGTGTCCTTGCCTTCTCCATTTGAACAGATCCACCTGTCCAAACGGTGAACCAGCGTCAATCACTCATTTCCTTGTACTATTTCCTACACGGAAATTCATGAACCTCCCTTCCCTTTTCAGAGGTGGTTCCCCAGCAAAGTGCTCCTCTACCAAAATCAAGTCGCAAAAGCAACCACGATCCTTGTATGCGTGTTGGGGTGGTGTAGGGTGCAGGGAACAAAACCTCAGTTTTAGGATCCTAGTGAAAAGGGAGTGGTTTTCTAAGAAACCCCAATGGACGGAGACAGCCGAATAGGATTCGGGGCCATTGCGGGGCCATGGAAGTGCGGTTTACGCTACAAGAGAAGCAGAAAGCTTTTTGATAAGTTTATCCTGTTCCTTATTCAAGGTAAGGCTTCAATAGCGACTCTCATGTTCACGGGGTCTGAACTAGAGGAAAAGCTCTGTCCTCAGTTGCTGCAAGCGAGGGAGGTTTTATTGGTGCTTGGCTTCTTCTCCTCTTCCAGGTGAAAAATCCAGACAGAGTCGGCTGTCGCCTGCTCCTGTTCTTTGCTAAAACAAGACACCCAACTTTCTCATGCTGCCATTCAAAAGCGAGGTTCTGTGGCAAACCTCATTTGTGAATCTATTACAGAGATTAATAGATTATTTCTTCTTTTTCAACTAATTCTCAGTGGGGAAATTTAACCATATGGTAAGGGGAGAATTAGAATTTCATCACATTAGAGCAAAATGTAATGAAAAGAGTCCAACACCTGGGGCCAACTGAGAAAGACACAGTTAAAGGTTTTTTTTTTTTAATGAAACCAGAGAAACTGAACATCATAACCTTTGGTTATTTTATCACATAAGATCTGATAAAAGCATTAGAAATATTTTTCGGTGATGTCATAAAATGTGTGAGAAAAGAGCAAATCTTGCCACTGTCCTCCTTTAAAGAAAGAGCATAAAATAAAAACAAAAGTGGTTTGTGTTCCATGGAGGGGATCAGATGGGTACACGCTAAATATAAGAGTTGGCTCCAAGACTTTATTGTTCCACACCAGCCACTCAGAAAGAGTGCAGCGTCACAGAAGATAATAAAGATATAAATCTTAAAATAAAGTAAACATTTCATTTCGCACACAGGGTTCCAAAGAACATTTAGATGCAACTTTTTCCTAAAATGAAAGAAACCCCACCCTTTAAAAATAAGAGCTAGGTAGAAAGTCACCCTAATAATACACCTATAACTTCGGAGCTAGGTGACAGAATTGGTTCCACAGCCCTTAAAGCCTGAGGTTTGAAGGGTGAGAGAGTGTCTACTAAATTAGGATTTAAGAATAAATTTGGCTGCCCTCCAAGTTCTCGTTGGTTAGAAAGCGATTTGAAAGTTGTGGGCGGGAGGAGCTGGAGGGGATCCACTCCCCCATTAATTAAAAGCTTAACTATTAATTGTCCGCTCCGTATAGAAAAGAGAGAGAGAGAGTGCGATGATTTTGGGAGAGGGTGAAAAAAGTGTGTGTGGGGGGGGAAGAATTTTGAGGAAAAGATGGAAACGTCTTGCCCAAGAGGGAGCGAGAGAAACGCGCTTGAAGTGAACCTCAGCGAGATCAGTGGGTTGAGTTCAAGGTGAAGTCGGATGACAAGCAAGCAGGTCCTCCTCCTTTGCCAGAGAGCGGAGCGGGGCGTGAAGAAGGTTGGCGCGGCCGAACGTCAGTCTGGCGACGGCACAAAGTTCGCTGAAGTCCACTGGCAGCCAGTCTTCGTGGGTAGGTGGGCGGAGGGGGAAGTGTGCAGCAAGCTCTTCCCCCCACCCCCCGACCCCCCTCTTTTTTTCCCCTTCCTCCCTTTACCCCGCTATCGCCGCCCCGTAATTTGCTGAAGGAGGGAAAGAACATCCTCCTTCGCCCCGCACACGGGCTTTTAAGTGTGCTCATTGAGGAGTGAAAGTCGCCACACCTGTCAGGCTGTAAAGGCAGTTGTTGGCTTCCTAATAGGACCCAACGCCTTGCAAACATATGCGTTAAGCTGTGCCCACAGATGGCAGGGAGAATAATGGAGCAGGAGCCTTTTATAAAGCGCGAGCTGCCGCCTGTCTTCTTCTTCTACTCCTCCTCCTCCTCCTCCTCCTGCTCCAGACCGGTGTGAAATGCAAACTCTCCAGACTCAGGGCCAAGCCTAGCGCCTGGGCTCGTTTGTTACCGTTTTAATCCTATTAATTAAAACGTTAACCTGATTGGGTAGAAAGCTCTGTCCCAACAGGCGAGGCTTCTTCATAATAACCTTCTCCGCGAGATAATGAGGTAAAAGACTTCCCCCGTCTGTGGTGGCGGCAGTTAGCAGCAGCAGCGGTGGCGGCGGCAGCAACAGCAACAGCGGGAGTACTAGCAGTCGCCGCCGCCTTTAGCGAGCAAGAGAAGCGAGCGCTCCGGCTCTCTTTCTTCTTTCCCCCCCTTCTCTCTCACTTGATGGGTCCGGGAAATCTCCCGAAGGTGAATCCGAGCAAGAGAAAAGGTGCCGAGAGCCCGCCGGCAGCTCACAATGCCTTAGCCCCGCGCGGGCTGGTGGTGGGAGAGAAGCGCTGAGAGCAAGCGAGGCGGCGAGCGAGACAGACGCTCACCGAGGGGAAGAGAAAGAACGCGCGCCAAAGCGGCCTGCCTCCGAGACACTGGAAGAGCGGGGAGAAGAAGGTGACAGGGGCAGCAGAACGAGGAGCCGCGCTCCCGGGGAGAGGATCTCGACCCAGGCAAGCCCCCGACCCGGGGCGTTAAAGGACCAGAGCGGGGGAGGGGGCGCAGGAGAGGGAGGAGTTGGAGGAGGGGAACCCGCCGGTCGGGACTATGGAGAGGGCGCTAAACCTCCCTTCAGACGAAGACTTATTCCACAAGAGCTTCAGCGCCTCGGCCAAGAGAATGGAGTCTGCCTTCCGTTCACCCCCGGGGCTCGACCTGGCCGCCCACCAGCAACAGCCGCGCGACTCGCGGCAAGCGCCGTCCCCGCTGAGCTGCTACGAGCCGGCTGACTCCGAGGTGCTGCTGAGGGAAAGCGCGGCCGGGGCGCTGGTGGCCGGGGACCCGCTGGGCGGCTCGGTCTGCGTCAAGTATGGGCAGAGCACGACCAGCCGCAGCTCGGTAGCCGAGAGCAGCGGCGGCGAGCAAAGCCCGGACGACGACAGCGACGGGCGCTGCGAGTTGCTCCTGCGGGGCCCCGGCGGAGGTAGCGGCTCCGGAGTCGTCGTCAGCTCTGGGGGCGCCCTACTCAAGGCGCCGGAGGGCGGCGCCTGCTCCAATAGCCACCACGGCGGCGGCGGCGGCAAGAAGTCCAAGGAGCAGAAGGCGCTGCGGCTCAACATCAACGCCCGCGAGCGGAGGCGCATGCACGACCTGAACGACGCGCTGGACGAGCTGAGGGCCGTCATCCCTTATGCCCACAGCCCCTCGGTGCGGAAGCTCTCCAAGATCGCCACGCTTCTCCTGGCCAAGAACTATATCCTGATGCAAGCGCAGGCCCTCGATGAGATGCGCCGCCTCGTCGCTTATCTCAACCAGGGCCAGGCGATTTCGGCGGCCTCGCTGCCCTCTTCAGCGGCGGCCGCGGCGGCCGCAGCGGCTGCTTTGCACCCGGCTCTCGGGGCCTATGAGCAAGCGGCGGCAGGCTATCCTTTTAGTGCCGGCCTGCCGCCCGCCGCCTCTTGCCCGGAAAAATGTGCCATTTTCAACAGCGTCTCGTCCAGTCTCTGCAAACAGTGCACGGAGAAGCCTTAAAAGAGAGACGAACTTCTGTCCGATCCCTTCGTCGTCCGTTAAAGTACTTCCTTGGCCGGACTTTGCTGCAGCCGCCTTTAGGGGGGATGGTCATGGGGTTCATGTGGGGAGTTAAGCGCAACCGAGACCTCAGCGAAGTTTAACACCCACGGTCGCTTTTTTTTTTTGCTCGAGGAGGTGTATGGGGGGCGGGAGGGTGAAATGTGATCACGGAGAACTCGGAGATTGGGAGAAAATCTGTATGCCACATGTTTCTTTAAGACTTCCAACTTTGGGGAACTTTTGCTATCGGCAACCAAGGTTTGGAAGATTGCTCGGTTGGGCTTCAGCAAGGGAAACAGGTGGCAGAAAGCGAACTGGATTGTAAACTCAGACAAATCAAGAAGGGCACTTAAAAGGGTTTTTTTTTAATGTTACTTTATTTCATTGCTTCTGAGCCAGAGAACATGCAAACTTGAAATGTAGACTTCCTGAAATTAGATATGTGCAAAAATTGCTCTGAAATTCCTTGTTTTTATTTGTTCTGAACTTTTGAGCCTGTGAAAATGAGCAGAGTTTTGGCAGAGTGTTTACTTAAGATGTAAAAACTGTTCACATGGCTGAAGTGTTGCAAGTTGATTATTATTTTTGAAGATGTGCACCTTGTTTCTTTTCACTTTGCAATGCTATCTGTACCAGAACACATATTTATTTCAGTGATCTTTTCATGACAATATTCACCCTGTGTTCAAAGTTACGTGTGCTTTTGACTTTTCAAATGCTTCTTAAAAATCTCATTAACTTAAACTTTGTGCCAAGTGTTTAAAACATTTGATTTGCCAAGGATGTTTGAACCAGAAATCTTGATGTATCCAAACTGCTGAGGTTTATGAAAGGTCATCTGGATTTTTAAGTTGCATCATCCCTGTATTTATAAATTGAGCTTTAATAAATTGCTTCAGTCCAAAAATGAGGGGAGAAGTGTTTTCTTAATTGCTGAATGAACTGGACTGTGGTGACTAAACAAACTTTTTGCAACATGCAAAAAATGGTTTAATTACTTACTATCACCATAAGGCACCAGGCAATAGTTCTTGCCAAGGATATGCCAAAGAAAGCTTTTCCATGTGGCTGTGTTTGATTTTTCAGAATAAAACTAGGTGTTTGTTTTTTTAATGTAGAAGTTATTTTAGGTGAAAGTAGACATTTCAGTGTTTATAAGAAGGGTTACATATATTTTACCTTCAGAATGATAGAAATTGGAAAAGTAAAGGAGTGTTTACCTCAAAAATATATCTGAATATTAATACTATAGATTTGTTTTCTCATACAGTTCAAACCTATTGACACTGAAGTGCATGAATTTTAAACTGATTAATTCAGTTAAATGAAACCCAATGTTCCTCTTAATATATCCACATTTATTTGTAGGTGCTCCACTGATTCTAGTATCCCCCCCCCCCCTTTGGTTAAGCATGTTTGGCATTGTAGGATGAAAAATAACTGTGTCAACCAAACAGACTGATCAGTAACTAGGGTTTTATTTAAGCAATTTTGTTTCCAACTGTAAAAATTCCGATGAACTGGATGAAACGTTTAATTTAGACCTGGGCCTAAATCTAACTCTCTCTCTGTTTACATTTATAATATGATTTGTGGCTAGGACAAATAGTGGGATTTGAACAGTTGTTGGACAGAACTGGTTCATAAATACAGATCTTAATAAGAACAGTCTCCGAAAACCTTTATCATCTTTGCTTCAGCTCTGGAATCTTTGAAACTTGTTATTTCCAGCTACTTCCTATAATCCAAATTTGATCTGTCAGTTTTGGATAGGCAAAACGAATGCTGTGAAAGCTCCTTGGCAGGTCATGGACCTATAAAGAGTGATCTACATGAAAATAGGTCAGTAAGAGGACGGCAGTGATGTATGGTCCGTTGTATGTACATATCTATGTCAGAAAAATAGTTTTTATTAAAATATTTTGAACAAATCTTCATCCCACTTTCATTTGTAAGAGGAGTGGTGGAAAAAGGACAAGCCCCCCGCAATTCTTCGCCTGTTTGCTTTGTTCAGATAACCGCAAAAAAGGCCACAGACTCGTTAAGAAGAGCAAAGCGCCAAGCTACCTTTACTCTGCAACCTGTACTTAGAAGGTGAGGAAAGGCTGCGTGCTGGTGAGCCTTCACCCTGGCTTCCTGGACGAGAAAAGGTTGTGCTCTAACAAGGACTGCTGGAGGGAAACCTCCGTTTTGTCTATAGGACTGTGCTCCGGAAAAGTTCTGGACTCTCACGCTAAGGTGGACATACTTAGCAAAACTTTAGAAAGTACCGCAGGCCTGTGGCTTTCCGTGACCTATCGAATCCCAGGATCCGATCAGATCCACCTTTCCCCAGGGAAGCGTGCCAGCCCATTCGACTAGGAGGATGAACGTTTCTCACGTGCCCACGCGCCTGCGGTCCCAAGATGTTCTGGGGGAGCGGGCTCGTCTGCCACCGTCAGTGTCTACCTCGCCTGGGTCAGCATTCATACCTCCCTCCAGCCTTCTTCCTGCGAATGCCCTCAAAGGCTCCAGGGGATGGAGGGGGAGGAAGGAATACCAGATAAAGATTTTCTGCTCCACTTCTCATTTTAAAAAAAGATTAATTAATCAGAACCTGTAACTTTTCAGGAATAATAACTGTATAGTGGAGTGAAGGTAGCCAGACAAGGGTGAGCAACTCACCCTTAGGCGTCAGGAGAAACCGTCTCTCAATATTTACCAGACAAAGCCTGGGTGCGTCTGATTATGATTATTAAAACAATTTCCATGACGATGTCTAATATTATGTTAATTTGAAAACAACTGTGTATGAAAACTGTCGACTATAATACCTAAATTCATTTAATGAAACACGTCGTTAAGGCAATTAGACCTCCTGGATGTGATTAAGGGACATAATTACGACACTGTTCTGCGCCGTAATTGGGTGTCTTTAATCAAGGGGTAAAGTGATCAGCAGAACAGCCATTAGTTTGTATTGTTCTGGTCCTGCTGTCCATCATCCTGATTAGGAATCAAACGCAGCCGAAAGCCTGCTTGTACCTTCCACCACCAGACATACCCACACATGACAGACGTAGGCAGATTTAAAATCTTCTGGATTCCCCCCTGCAGGAAAAGCCTGCCGTCAAAGTCGAGCAGACCCCTCGATTCTAACTGGGGGGGAAATGTCGCGAAAGGCTAAAGAAAGGGCAAAACTGGGAAGAGGGGAGCGGGCAGGAAACATTTAGCAAATAGCATCTTGTTCAAGCCAAAAGATTCCGTAAAAGCTGCTTTTGCAGTTTCTCCTTACAGCTCTTTTTGGTACAGCTATTCTCTTTCGGAAGTTGCCTCACTTCAGAACCAAGGTTTGGGGGTTAGAAACGGGTGGTGTTATCAGTTTTAGGAAGCAACTTTCTTCTCTCACAATATGCGGGAACAAAAGTAACCGTAGCTGTACCGGACCACGAGCTTTCCTTAGATTACGGCTCCGCTGAGTTTAGATTGTGAGGACCAGAAGAGTCTCTTAAGGCTTGAGCCTTTCTTTTTTTTCCGGGATGCTGTGAAGAGAGCCGTAATTTTTGGGATAGGCCACATTTGTATTTTCCCTTCATTTCCCCTTTTTCTCGGTCCTTTCGGTTCAGGTCCGTTTTTTTGCAGCAGCAGGAAGCAAAAGTTCGAGAACTACTGGAACAAGAGGAGCGGGTTTTTCATCAGCTCAGCGAGGGTTCCTCGTTCCTTTGCTCCTTTCTTTTCCTCTCTCTTTTCCGCTAAGTACTCAATGGACTTGTCTGCTAGTTGTTTTTGCGACGGCGGAGCTCAGGGTGGTGACAATTATCAGCTGAGATAAGAAATATACCACCAACCACTTTAGTCCGATCGAAAGTTTCAGATGTGCTGGAAACTGGGTTGTTCCTTTTCAACTTTCACTTCCTCTTGAAAATTAGCGGGGAGAGGTTAAAACCTGCCTGCTTGGGTGTGGGAGGGGAGGGAAACCGGGAAGAAGAAAGTTTCTTATCTCTTTCCCAAAGCCTTGTTCCAGGCTCTTTCCCTTTTGCCTTTCCAGTAATTACTGGCGCTTTAACTCCCTATGTAGAATGTGAGACAGTGATAGCGACTTGGGTGTTTTAAATCCACCGCTCCTATTACAAAGCCTAACCATCAAGGACCCACCCGCAATCCCTGAGCTGGGCTCCAGACGTGAGAGGAGCAGCTGATCGTTCCCCCCCCCTCGCCCGCCGCCATGCGTGCCACCCCTTCCCCCTCCTCTGCCTTATTTGACGGATCACTTCATCAGAAATGAAGATTCCCCTTCAAGAGCCTCGGTTTTACTGAAGCCAACCCGCCAAACTAGGGACGCCCATCCCGTCCCGACATACCCCCCCTTCCTTTTTCACCTTGGCTGCCAAGGCGAGCTCGCTCCCTTTCTTGTCTGCTCTCCCCCCGTCTCTCCCTCGCCCCAGTTCTAATCCCGCGGTTGTCCCAGCGTGAGTGACATTGACTTTCCCAATGTAATGACTTATGAAAGATATAATCATGTGTTAAATTGAATCCTCCGTTTAACTGTTAATGGTGTGCTCTGGGCACATTTACGTATTAGATGCTATGGTAACTAATTACCAGTAGAAAAAGGATAATACACTTTGCAGACTTTGACAAATAATTATGAGTGTTCACATCCCTGCTAGCAGTCAGTTGCGGCGGATCTGCTGGAATGAGTAAGTGAATAAATGAAAGGATGGGTAAGTGAACTTGTGTGCACGGAAGGGATGAGATAATGACTAGCGGTCAAGTGATTTTTCTTATTAAAAATCTTTAATGAAAAAGTGATTTAGGATTGGGCGGGGAGGGGAGGGGAGGGGAAACAAGAGAAGAGAACGTGTAGAAACTGCCTCTAAATGTAATTAAAAGGAAGCAGTAAAAGCCAAAACGTATTTATTTTAATTTTAAAAAATTGTTAAAAGGAATTAGGCACGTGCTCAAAAGTTTGCAGAATTAGCAGAGTTGGATCTATGAAAGGAAAAGCGAAATGTGTAGGAGATGTAATACCCGAAGACCCAAGATTCTTAAAAAGAGTTCTTTTGCAATTGGGCCATTTTTATGGACATTACTTTACTTTAAATGACCTTCTAACCAAACAGCCGAGACAACTCGGCGACTTTTCTGTAAATAATTCAGTGTCTAGAGTTAAATGTCTTGTACGGTTGAACATAAGAGAGAACTGTTGGAGGCTATGCGGTGATTAAAAAAAATTTTTTTTAAAAATTTTCATTTCATGCTTTTCATGTTTCCGAGTTGGCCGCGTCCTCAGGATTTTGCAGGGAAGAGGAACCCGCCGGTTCTGCGTGTTCTCTTTGGGACGCAATTAGAGACGGGCGCCCTCGCCCTCCGTCTCCCGCGCCGCCGGCGCTGCTAATCGGCCAAAGAATCGAAGAGTCCCTTCGGTCTCGCCCCCCCTCCTTCCTTCCTTCCCTCCCTCCCTCCTCCAATGAGGCCGCCGTAAAGCGTCTCTTTCCCGCCCCTTGGAACGCAACTGGAGCCGCCCTTTCGGTCCTGCACTCGGGAGGTTCTTATTGTATCCGGGCGCCGTGACCCCGCCCCTTCTCCAGGGTTAAGCGAAGGACTCCAGCCAAGGAAGCCCGCTCAGAGGAGCCGAGGCGCTCCGTTTCGCCAAACTTCTTTCTTGCAAGCTTCGCTTCAACTTTGCTTCCCAAAGCCAAGAGATCGCCGAGACCTCCGAGGCTGTTTCTTTCTTTTCCTCTTCAAAGCGATCAAGCAAGGTGTCCTCTTTCTTTCGGGATGAGTGTAGGGAAGCCCCCCCCCCTCCCGGTCCCGATAGGTTTACCGCGGAGAAACGCCTCTCCCCGCAGGCGCCTGCATGTAGGTGGAGGGGAGGAGTACGGCTGGTTTCGAGAGAAGGAGCTCCTAAAGCCAACGGAACCGAGGCAGCCTCTTGGGCTCCCAGTCCTCCTCGCCCGGTTCGAAGGGATTGGCGGCCGCCTCTTAATTCTGTCAGGCTATGTTTGAAAACTTCCTTCTCCAAAGCTTCTCGCATCTTTTCGCCAGCGCTTCTGAACCCCGAGTCAAAAGCCGCCGCCTTCCCACTGCGTCGTATCCTAAGGATTCATGAGTTCCCGGGTTGGGGCCAAAATGGGTCGCGTTGAATTTAACTGTTAGTGCCTGTTTCCTGATCAAACGGAACTGTGGCAGATTGGTAGCGTTTACTAATGAATTTGAAAGCATTTCCTGGAGGGGGGGAACCCCCACCCGCCTCCCTTGCAGTCTGCTGGTAAGAGAAAGCGTTCCCTATTGGGCTGAGCTTTCATTTAGGAACGCCTTGACTCGAAAGGGGTTAACATCTCCCATCAGAAAGAGTTGACAACTGCCCTTGCCTGTTAAGCAGGACACAAGAGATTCATATATATATGAACACACACATATATATATATATATAAATGTGATATGAATGTGATGAATGTGATATATATCCTTTAAAGTTGTGGTGTGTTAGGAGCATTTTTATTCCTGTATTTTAAAATTCTCTCTCTCTCTCTCTCTCACACACACACACATACACACACACACATACACACGGAGGGGGGAGGCATAGGAACTTGGAAGGGTGAATAATTTGAAATGGTATTGGGAGAAAATAATGTAACTAAAAGGTAAGAGTGCTTTATGTAACTAATGAACATTTTTTTTTAAAAAAAGCTTTCTTTTTACATTCTGATCATTTACTTGGGAATGAGATTCCTTGAGACTAACTTAATTTTTGGAAAAAAAATAACAATGCCTGTAAACTAGCAAAAAAATTAAGATTTAAAAAAAATAAAATTTGTATTTGAAGAATTTAACAAGAAGGCATTACTGTTTGCATTGCTTTCCGCAAACATATCCTATTTTTAATGCCTTTCATTCACCCACTTTTCACTGATATGTTTATACATGCTCATTAAGTGACAGCATTTTGGCAGGCAACATTAGTTTTTCTACATTACTGTTTAAAAATGTCCTGCATCTAAAAATGACTGATCTATGGCCTTATCACTGCAGTCTAGCTTGGCATGAAGATCATAGGATTACTTGAAAGTCAAATCTTAAATAATTGGAATATGTGTATGAACTGCACTTTGAGATGTCCTATCACATAATACCAGAGGTTCCCAATCTTTTTCGCCCGCGGCTCCCCCGGAAATCCGACCTGCAACTGCGCATGAATCACTGCATAATACAATTTACTTATAGCCTGATTTATTAGTCAAAAGAACAGAGTAAATTATAAGCAATAATTTTCATCTGAATCAGTTCATCTATGAGGACCTGAAATCCTAAGAAACATTTTTGTAGGATATTATAAAAAACAGCCAGCCGACTTATAGTTCTACTTATTTATATAAATCACTTTGAGAAATTGGTTTGAACATGGGTAATGTTGAGTAAGTGCTAGAGTAGTCACAAGGCAAGAAATAACAGAAATATTGACTTCCTGCCTCCTCCAGATTAATACAATATATTCAAACAGCTGATAAGGGCAACTGGTGAACACATTCTTCAATGATAGTCATTTATTTACAAATCCATAACAGATAGCCTGCATTTTTACAAAGCATTTCAACAAGGCAAGTATATCTTATTTATAAAACAAACACACAAACTTGCCCATGAAATTTATTCTATTTCTAGCAATAGTTCTTTAATTTACAGGGATTTTAAATTATAATTCAACTTTATTATTATTATAATATACAAATTATACAGGTACAAATAGATCACGATTTAGAACACTGCATTAATATCTAAACATAATAGATTTCATTACTCTTGGTAATAAACTGATATAATTTAAAAAATTTAAAAATGGGTACCTAATTATGACATTTTCATTGTTTTAAATCTTATCTTTTCCCAAATTAATGAGTACCTTACCAGAAGTTTACGAAGAAAAAATACAAAAGCTTTGTACCCTATGATACATTTGATAAATAATCTGTTAAACCTCATAATTGCAGGGAAAATCTTTAACCAGGGTGTTTCCTATTCCCAATATGAATATTATATACCATGTGATTTTAGCAGACATTGAGATATTTGAAATATGTAGGCATATGATTATCTTGAAATGAAAGTTAAATGATCTTTACCTCCAGACATTTATTCAGACATGTATTGTTTTAGAGAAATATCAGTTTTTCCTATTATTAGATGTTACTAATGAGGATTTCTACCATATATGATTTAAGAGCAAATAAAACAGTTATTAAGAATTCACCACCAGTTGACTTTTTAATACAATATTAATGTTTGAGGTTAATAAAATAGTCAACGTTCGCTGGCTTTCAAAATATTGGTCGATGTGCCAATTGTTATAAAGTTATACAGTAGGTTTTTCCTTTGTCAACTAGCACACATCAGTTATAATAATATGGCTGCATGACTTCAAAGTGCTATGAAGAACAGTTTATTAGATTTGTACCTTTTCTTCATGGACCTTTAGCTGATACGTTTAGTATTCCTCTTCCAAAATTATTCCTGCAAAAATTATCCCTTGATGTAATTTAGGCTGAGACAGTGCCTGGCCCAAAGACACCAGGCCTAGAAGAAGCTGTTAATCAGCTGACCATGACTATATTTATAATTCCTGATGGGCCACTTCTATTTCAGTCATTGACTTTGTAATCCAAGGACTCCAGAGTGAGTTAGCTTGGGGATATCTTCATCAATATGTTTGTTGGTATTGTAAGTTATTATTGCTTAGTTGGAACTACAAGTTGTTGATTAATTTTGAAATTTCTTAAATATACTAACAGTATATCAGAAAGTCTTAAATAACAAGCACAATAGTTGTCCGATATGTAATCACTGGGAAACGCCATACAAGAGGCAATGTAGGCGATCTATCTGGTAGATTTTTAATCCCATATACTATTTTAATCCCATATACTATTCCCTAGCAATAGGTTTTTAAATACATTTTTTACAAGCAAGTATTTCCAAGTGGGTTTAGAATGATCAGTTAGTATTTTTATATGGGCACCTACCATAAATCCACACGCAAATTTAAAAGACATAAAATTGGAAAAGCAGAATAAAGCAAACAGGATAAAATGTGTCAAAAAGTACATAAAGACAAAATGTCAAGTTTTTTTAACTCAGCAACAAGTTGAACATCTATTTCAATGTTTCACTTGAATTTGAAGTGATAAGAGGAATAGAATAAGGAGTTATTTGCATATGGATGACATAGCCTAAAAGTTGTGTATTTCTTTCCGCAATTGAACACAGATATTCTATATATAGAACCATTTTTTCACCAGTAATGTCTGATTCTTGGAGACTATCTGGACAGGCCTTGTAGTTTTCTAAGGTTTTTCAAAAGTAATTTGCAATTGCCTCTTTCCTAGGACTGAAAAAGAGCAACTGGCCCAAGCTTACACAGCTGGCTTTGTACTTAAGGTTGGAAATAACTCATGATCTCAGTTTCTAGTTTGATGCTGTAACCACTACACCAAACTGTCTTGGTCTTGGTCTCTCTCTCTCCCTCCCTCCCTCCCTCCATATGTATGTATGTGTATATATATATATATATATATAAACATGCAAAGCCCTAAAAGAAAAATAACAAGAGCTACAGAATAGTCTTCCAGAATCATATTCTCGGAAGAAATGTACCATTGTATTGAATTCTTATTTTAGCCTATGCAGAATAACATGGCTGATAGGATTAAAAAATAGAGAGTTAATAAGTCAGTCTTCCTTCTTTCTCTTCATAACTAATCATTGTGACCAGAACGGTTATACACTTATCTGTTAAAGATTATAGCTAGAATGGGATCTTAATGGGAGGATCAAACTGGAATTTTCATTGTGCTCACCAAGCAGGTTTTTTTCACCATGCATTTTGTTTTAGAATTTCTGATATTTTTCTGAAATTGTGTACATTATTATTGTTATAGACAGCTAGTAAGAAGCAGCAGGTAATTAATTGGAATTAAGAAAAAATAAATAAAAAACCCTATTAGATTTGTAAATATATTTTAGGAAAAATATTTAATTGTATTATTTGGCATGATACAATTAAAAAAACCTGACCACCAGTTTAAAAACTAGAACAGGTATAAGTCAAGCACTCATTGCATAAAAGATAAAAGGTCCTATATTAAAGCAAAAATAGTAAATTAACAAAACAATTGCATTATTTGACCATTACAAATATATGATCCACTCATGCCAATCCATAAAGAATATCCCCACTGCCCCTGGTTTGGGTAAAAAAAAGGTAAAATGACAGGGCACAATCTAGCTCATGTAAAACCTAATAGGCCAGCTGTACAGCAATTCAAAATTAATGTAATTAATTCTCCTATTAAAACCTAACATATATGAATCTCACTGTTTTTTGAATTTTAAAAGGTTGCTTAACTTTCTGGAAACAATCCTGGAAACTTTTAAAAGAAAATAGGTCTACTGAAACTGATCAAATTTATTTCCTTTCCATTGCCAAACGAAATAGAACTTATTGGAAATGAATTGAATTTATTCCTTAGCAGATGACTGCTTCTTTTAATATTACCAATTAGTCTGGAACCACTAGTTAATCCTATTTCATTAAGGACAACAATTTCCAAGATTGGAACAAATATATTGTACTGTACAGTACATAAAACGTCTATAATTCTTCTGTTTTGGACTATTCCATTGTTATGATTCTTCATTTGATTTATGATTCTTTATTTGATTTCATTTTTTTGTGGAATGCTGACCAGTCCTCTTAAGAAACTAGAAAAGTCTTTTCTCATTACTAAACTGAAGTACTTTCTATCTGTGCTTGAGGTGGCATAAAACAATGCTGGCATAACATTTGCTCTCCTCACTGCCCTTCCAAGAGATCGTCAAACAATCTTGTAATGGTTTCTGAGTGTATGTTTGTCGGAGGGAAACTGATTTGTCTGAAGACATCCTAGTTCTGAATGAAAAAGTATACATAAATCAGGGCACTGCAGCAAAAGGAGCAGGCCTGGGCTTTCAGGTCACGGCCTTTTTTCTCTACGCTGGCTTCTAAATTTCTAGATCTCTTCCAGGTTTTAAAAATATGAAATAAAGAAATGTATGAAGAATGCCAGAGAGAAGGCAAGCAGGTCCTATGAGTGTGCAACTTGCCAGGTTCCACAAAGCAAAGTTTTTAAGCTCTGTTTGGCAGAGCCCTAGGATTCTGTGTGTACTTGCTAAGTCCCATTTTAGATTTAAGGCCAAAAACGTTCCCTTGAAAGAAGCCATTTTTCTGTTCTTGGAGCTTTCCTCTTCAGTCTCCCTCTTGACCAGAATTTAGTTTTAACTAATAGGTTGTATCTTTTAAATATTTGAATCCTGCTATAAATCAGAGTGAATGAAACTAACTGGTTGCTGAGCTACTAGGTTTCTTATTT
Organism: Ahaetulla prasina; assembly: GCF_028640845.1. Taxonomy (NCBI): domain Eukaryota; kingdom Metazoa; phylum Chordata; class Lepidosauria; order Squamata; family Colubridae; genus Ahaetulla; species Ahaetulla prasina. Next base: position 45,230,033 of record NC_080541.1, on the reverse strand, counting down.
CCATTTATGGATAGAAGAGGAAACAGGTGTTTGAAAATTACAAATATAAAGAAATTGCAAATAAACAGGTAAGCAAGCTAACACCAAATTCAATCTCACTCATTATTCTCTGGACACTACAATCAGGAAAAGCAGGATTGTAGCAAACTAAATAAAGGTCCATTTCAGAATACTGTTAGAACAGATGGTGGGGGGAGGAAACATGCCCCCTTTTCTTCTGTTTATAAAATAGTTGGGATCTGCTCTCCTAGTTTCCTTTTAGGAAGCCTGGAGAGAAGTCGATATCCAGAACATAAAAGTATGTTGATGAGCATGAAAGAAGTCAAGAAAGCCAAGTACTAATGGTGAGAACAATCAACCAAGGCAGATGTAGGCCAACAATCAGTGGGAAGAGAAGTTGGCTAACAACCAATGGGATGAGAGTGCACCAACTCTTCTCAACATACCCAAAGCACACCTATGATATACAATAGTTCAGCTGGCCACACTCCCTGATTCACATTATTTTATTTTATTCAAAATATTAAAATGCAAACTCCAAAAAAAGAGGAAAAAACAAAAAACAAAAAGTTAAACAAGACTACCTCAAAAAAGTGCATAAAAGAAAAAAAAAGACATAAAATAAATTGTTTTCCCTAGTTGATACTGATATAGTTCAAAAATAATAACTGTTCCTGCCTTGCAAAGAAGGCACACGATTTATAAATTTCTACAACGTTGTTTACCTAACCCACTTAGCTTGACTATAAGAAAACATAGTTAACAGGTAAAACCAATATTTATTTATTTATTTATTTATTTATTCAAATTTGTATACCGCCCTATCTCCCGAAGGACTCAGGGCGGTTCACAGGCACATAAAACATTTATATACAATTAAAATAACTATTAAAAAACTTATTCTAATGCCAAATATTAAAAATAGAAATATAAATCTTAAAACCAAATTTAAACCCTTGTAAATTTAAAAATCTATAAATTTAAAATCTAAATTTAAAATCTAAAATCTAAGCCAGTCCTGCACAGGTGAATAAATGCGTCTTAAGCTCGCGACGGAAGGTTCGGAGGTCCGGAAGTTGACGGAGTCCTGGGGGGAGTTCGTTCCAGAGGGTGGGGGCCCCACAGAGAAGGCCCTTCCCTGGGCGCCGCCAGACGACACTGTCTAGCTGACGGCACCCTGAGGAGTCCCTCTGTGAGAGCGCACAGGTCGGTGAGAGGTATTCGGTAGCAGTAGGCGGTCCCAGATAACCCGCCCTATGCCATGGAGCGCTTTAAAGGTGGTTACCAACACCTTGAAGCGCACCCGAAGGCCACAGGTAGCCAGTGCAGTCTGCGAGGATAGGTGTCATACGGGAGCCACGAGGGCTCCTCTATAACCCGCGCAGCCGCATTCTGAACTAACTGCAGCCTCCGGATGCCCTTCAAGGGAGCCCCATGTAGAGAGCATTGCAGTAATCCAGGCGAGACGTCACGAGGGCGTGAGTGACCGTGCATAGGGCATCCCGGTTCAGAAAGGCGCAACTGGCGCACCAGGCGAACCTGGTAAAAGCTCTCCTGGAGACGGCCGTCAAATGATCTTCCAAAGACAGCCGCTCATCCAGGAGGACGCCCAAGTTGCGCACCCTCTCCATCGGGGCCAATGACTGCTTCAACAGTCAGCCGAGGACTCAGCTGACTGTACCGGGATGCCGCATCCACAGCCACTCTGTCTTGGAGGGATTGAGCTTGAGCCTGTTTCTCCCCATCCAGACCAGACGGCCTCCAAGCACCGGGACAACACTTCGATAGCTTCGCTGGGGTGGCCCGTGTGAAAAGTACAGCTGGGTGTCATCAGCGACAGCTGGTACCTCACACGAAGCCACTGATGATCTCACCCAGCGGCTTCATATAGATGTTGAACAAAAGGCGAGAGGATCGACCCCGCGGCACCCCACAAGTGAGGCGCCGCGGGCCGACCTCTGCCCCCGTTAACACCGTCTGCGATCGATCGGAGAGATAGGAGGAGAACCACCGATAAATGGTGCCTCCCACTCCCAATCCCCCCAATCGGCGCAGCAGGATACCATGGTCGTTGGTATCAAAAGTCGCTGAGAGGTCTAACAGGAGCAGGGCAGAGGAACATCCTCATCCCTGGCCCTCCAGAGATCATCCACCAACGCGACCAAAGCCGTCTCAGTGCTGTAACCGGGCCGGAAACCGGACTGGAACGGGTCTAGATAGACAGTTTCATCCAGGTGTAGGGGAAACTGATATGCCACCATACTCTCTACAACCTTCGCTTCGCGGCAAAGGAGACCGGACGATAATTACCTAAAACAGCCGGGTCCAGGGAAGGCTTCTTGGGGAGGGGTCTCACCACCGCCTCCTTCAAGGCGGCCGGAAGACTCCTCCACCAAAGAAGCACTTGTAATTGCCTGAGCCAGCCTCGTGTCACCTCCTGAGTGGCCAGCACCAACCAGGAGGGGCACGGGTCCAGTAAACACATGGTGGCATTCAACCTACCCAACAACCTGTCCATGTCCTCGGGAGCCACAGGGTCAAACTCATCCCATAAAATGTCACCAAGACCGCCCTCAGCCGTCTCACCCGCGTCACTACAATTCTGGTCCAGACCATCCCGGTTGAACGATTTTATCGATAGATAACCGTTAAACTCCTCAGCACGCCCCTGCAACGGGTCATCCCGCCCCTGATGTAAAGGGAGCGAGTCACCAAACAGGGCGGCTGGGCGGTTATCTGCCGATGCAATGAGGGAGGAGGCGAGCTACGCCGCTTCCTCAATGCCACTAGGTAAGTCCTAGTATAGGACTTCACTAGTGTCCGATCAGCCTCGAACGGCTAGACCTCCAGGAACTCTCTAGGCGCCTTCTCTGGCGCTCATCCTCGCAGCTCCTCGGAGAACCAAGGAGCCGGTTGGGACCCGCGCCGGGTCAGAGGTCGCAAAGGCACGACTCGGTCTAAGGCCCCGCCGCGGCCTGTTCCCAGGCCGCAACAAGTTCCTCAGCCGAGCCGTGAGCCAGACCCTCAGGGAATGGCCCAAGCTCCGTCCGAACCCTCCGGGTCCATCAGGCGCCTGGGACGGAACCAACGCATCGGCTCCGTCTCCCTGCGGTGGGAGTAGCGGTCAGAAAGTCCAGGCGAAGAAGAGTGATCTGACCATGACAAAGGTTCAATGACTATTTCCTTCAAGTCCAGATCTCTCAACCACTGACCAGAGACAAAATCAAGTCCAGAGTGCCACCCCAATGTGAGTAGGGCCATCAACTACTTGGGTCAGGTCCAAGGCCGTCATGGAAGCCATGAACTCCCGAGCTGCTGTCGATGACAAGCCGGAAGATGGCAGTTAAAGTCCCCATGACTAAAAGTCTGGGGGTCTCAACTGCCACCCCGGCCAGCACCTCCAGGAGCTCGGGCAGGGCGACTGTCACGTAGCAAGGAGCCAGGTACGCGATCAGTAATCCCACCTGACACCTATGACCCCATCTCACAAAGAGGGATTCGCACCCAGCAATCTGAGGAACAGTGGTCTCCCTCGGCTCTAGGCTCTCTAATCACAACCGCCACCCCTCCACCCCTGCCCTGGGCCCTCGGCTGATGGAATGCACGGAAACCTGGCGGGCACATCCCAACAAGGGGGACACCCCCTTCCGTGCCCAGCCAGGTTTCCGTAACGCCTATAAGATCCGCAGCGCCCCCCTGAATAAGATCATGTATTAGGGGGGCCTTATTGACTACGGACCGTGCGTTGCATAACATCAGCCGAAGGCCCAGGCTCTGAGGGTCTCGACCATCCGGGGAACGGGAAAAGGACGGGGGATCGGGGCGCGCGATCGCCTGCAAACATCGACCGCGTCCCCCAAAACGATATGGTCCCCCTTCCGCCATATCTGCCCCTCCCACTTACCGTGCTAATCAGACCACCCTCACCAGCAGGAACGCAATCTCCCCCCCTAACCTCCGAACCCATTAAAAAACCGTCGCGAGCACGCGCAAGGACTGGCTCCCCACCCGACGGGCTACCCCCAACACCCGCCCTGCCCCTCCCACCCCTTAAAAAAGCCCTATCTAAAAACCCCCAAAGGCTCTTTTTTTTCGCATGCCACCTCTGTGGGTCCCAAGACCCGTCATTGGGGCCGGCCCTTGATAATGCGGCGGGCCATTCCTGAGGCGGGGCACTGCAGGCGCAAGAGTTCCAAAGCAGAATATCGCATAAATGTTCAAAAGCATAAGCAGGAGAAAGAAGACAGCGAGAGGTAGTAGTATAATGTCTGGGGTGGCAGGATGTAATGCCAAATCCTAATGGATACCCATCTGCCAGAATATCTTCGGATGGTGGCTGGCTTAACGCTGACACAAGATAGTACAATAAGCAGATGTAGTCTGATGGTAGAAAGTTATTACTACTCTGCACCAAGCTCAGTCCTAAAATCCATAATCTAATAGAGGTGGTATTCCTCTCTCCGTCGATGGCGTCTCAGCTATTTCCGAGGTAGATGGTTCCACAGTAGATGTTTCAAGATAAAGTCCCATTGCAACAGTCGGTCTCCAATCATCCTCCCGGGAAGTTCCAAAGATGGCCGAACCCAGAAAACTCCGGCCGGCCATACAAAGTGCAAGATGACAAATGCAGGTGACAATGTTACAGATGGCAATGTAACTTCCTAATCCGGGAAGAAGCAGGCCTAGCTGGGCCCAACCAGGCCAAACTAGGTCGGGACACCTCAGCAGGGGCCACCAGGGGATCCTTCACAGCCCTTCGCCCCATGGCCATCCACCAAATCCAAAACAGGACCAGGGGAACCAAGGAGAGCTGGTAAGCCCCAAATTATCCGAAATAGCCCGAGAACGCTGGATGTCAGGAGAGAAACCCAGCCGCGCTTCCCAGCAACTAAATACAAGCCGCGCCTCGTCCGTTGTCCAATGGCCGCCATTCGCCGCCGCCATCCTCGGTCTCATTCCCGACAGCCGGAGTCCAGAGAGGCCCACAGGCCTCTCCCGCTGCCCGAAAGATGGTATACCTGGCCGGGGGGCGAAAGCCGCTCGGCAAGCCATCTGGGTCCCGGCGTCCTTTCCTCCATTACCCAGTTGTTACTTTCTTCGGCTCCTGCCCGGCCAGGTGGTAAAATGGCCGCCGTTCGTAGCTCGCCCTTCCGCAGCCCTGGTCTCGCAGTCACAGGCCCAGGAGGTCCCAAGACCTCCCCCACGGCTGTCCAGAAGATGATACGGCTAACCGGGGGGCGCAAGCTGTTCGGCAGGCCGCCTGGGCGCCGCCATCCCCCTCCTCACATAATCCTCGTTGTCTCCGAACTTCGGCTAGGCTGCCATCTTGCGCATGCGCAGAGCCTTATCTAATAGTTAAATTCAACTTCAAAACCTTCTGTTAACAATCCATTTATTGTATTTCACTTGCAGAAAGTCGGCGATGGCTTCTGGTCTACCAAAATTCACCACAGATATTGTCTCTGATTTGTCTGGGATCAAATATCCTCAACTGATTCTTAATAATAAGGCTTTCCCTTAAGATATTAATTGGGATGTTTTCTAGCAGTTTTTATTCCCCAAAGTCAGAAGTCTCTGTTGTGTGTATCTCCATAGTATGTATTGTACAAAACAGTCTCCTGTAAATTGTAACATAACACCTCTTAACATTTCTTTTCTGACTGGGTATAATAAATCTGTTCCCCAATCTCCCTTAAAAAGTCGAGCTCATCACCGACCAATTTTGAGTCTTTATTATCCATACCTTTCTTGGAGTCCTCTAACCAACTTTCCTAAGTCCACCTCATCTTTCAGATCTGCCAGCATCAAATTACATTCTAATCCATCTAATTGTAAATCTCGTTTTAGCACTGTTATTTGCATTGGGCTACCAATTTCTAAAACCATTGTTATTTTATCAAGCTTTTTAGCCAAATTTTCAAGTTGAACTTGTAAGTTGAAAAGTATTCTTTCTGCCCAATTTATCCAATAAACTTTGTCTTGATATACTGCTTGCATTTTGACAATTTTGATGTAGTCCAAAATATTTAGCAGTTAAAATTTTACAGCTGAAACTTTTATAGCTAGTCATAAACAGCTCCTATCAAAGACAGGAAAAGCACCATAAGTTTTTAAAACAGCAGGAAGCTGGAAAGAAATAGATAAGAGACTCTGCCCTCTGACTCCTCCCACTGAGAATTGCTACCTTCTAGCTCCTCTTCTCAGGTAGTTCCATAGTCACCCAATGGTCATCTTGCTCATTCCTAGTAGCTCCTGTTCAAAGCGTGCTGCCAAAGAGCCAGCTTTGGCAACAAAACCAGCTGTCTGATTTTGGCAAAAAATAAAAATAACAAACCCTCTGCTGAGGATGCCATTTTAGGGAGATTCCAGCTGACCACAGTTCCAAAATAATGTAGTATATTGTTATACGATTATAATAAAGCATTATAAATTTTACAAACATTGGAGCTATGATAGAAGAACGTCACCTTAAAAGGGAAAATACTAGTTTTATTCCAGTGTATCTAAGTCTCACTTAGTTCCTGGGCATAGAGTAAGGGCAATTTCACAATGATATTATCAGGAATGGTTGTGTTGTGGTTAAGGGTGAGCGGGCCAGGCTTTAAAACTAGGAAGAAGAGTCCTCTTAATCATTTTCATTAATATTTTGTATTGTTTTACCCTGTCAATTCTAGAAGAATGATGCTAGTTGACCATGAGTAGCTTTGCTGAGGAAAACCCAAACCAGAGAATTATTTTACGGAAGTGTGGGGAGATGGGCTGCAAGAATTTGCACCAACTTATTAGTTCCAGTTGAAAAGAAAAACAACTGCTCCTCTCAAACATGACTTTGTTATAAACATTGCAGAAAAATCTGTTTGAAGATCCATCAAGTCTATAGTGTAGTGCAGGGTTTGGACATAGCCTCTTGGTTGCCTTTTTTTTTCTATATCCAGGGAAAGTTTGAGCATCAAGTAGCAGCCAACTGTACCCTTTCATAGATCTCAGTTGTACATTTACAAGTGTTGTCTGCTCTTGGTTCCCAGAGAGACACATCAGCTATAGAGCAGTGATTATTCTGGCGTGTGTGTTGCTGTCCTATTTAACAAAGCGCCATTACATTTTTATCATTCAACACACGATATTTACAATTTCAAAATATAAAATCATAACTTGAATCAAAATGCAAGCCATGTTTTAAACAAATAATCTGCATTTAATTCGCCCCACAGTTGATATCAAAAGGTTGCCAAAGGAGAATCCTTACAACTGTAGGGTATGTTTCACAGTTGACATTTCTGCAAGCATGTCTGTACAACATTGGAATAATGTTACTTTCGCTTATCATTCTGTTAAAAATATAACTAGATTTTGAGCTTCAACTGACTATGCAATGCATTTGTCCACAGAGTGTGCGCCATCACCTCCTAGAATAAATCTGACAGATTAATTTAAAAAAAGTTTATTTCTTCCCACATATGAGTACCAATAGCACAGGCAGGTAGTTTATCTAATTAGTCAATGCTTCATAAATTATGTTATATTACAGATAACCTATTAGAGCTGTATAAAATTTTGGACAAAATATTTCTATGAAATTGATTTGTAAGGCCACGCATCCCTGTTTTTAGGAAAGAAAATCTGTACATGTATAGGGACAGTTTGGTGTAGTGGTTAGAACAGAGGTCTCCAACTTTGGAACTTGAAGACTTGTGGATTCCAACTCTCAGAATTCCTCAGCCAGAATTGTGGGAGTTGAAGTCCACAAGTCTTCAAGTTCCCAAGGTTGGGTTAGGGCCTCAGGCTAGAAATCAGGAGATTGGGAGTTCTAACCCCAGCCTGGGCACAAAGTCAGCTGGATGACCTTCAGTCAGTCACTGCCTCTCAGCCCTCAGACTAAGACAATGGCAAATTATTTCTGAAAAAACTTTGCTAAGTAAACGGCAGGGACTTGTCCAGGGAGTCTCTCAGAATTTGGCAGGATTGAAGAGAAGGAAAAAAAATAGCATGATATGTGTAGAACCAATTCTGGTTATGGAACTGGTTGTCAAAGTGTTGAAGCATCATAAAGTGCATCAGTGAGAACTGTATTCCTTCTTTCCGTGATGAGCAGAATCTCTTCATCTCTGCAAAATGAAGTGCCTGGTTGAAATGAAGACAAATACCTTTCCTGTATTGGCCATATTTTTCAAGCTATCTTGCTTTATTGCAATATCCATATAAGGAGAGTCTTTTGAGCATTCCTAGTCTTCTTCATACCAAGGTAGTTATAGAGGATATATAAAAAGGATGGGGAAGGGGTTTGTCAGAGTTTATATTTTTAGCAAGTTTCCCAGCTTTTGCCAAATGATATCACCTAGTGAGAGACTCCCCAGTAGAAGGAAACTGTTGGCTACAAAACAGAAGTACCTTGGCACGGAAAAACATTTAGCTTTTTTGACATTTTGTTTTCTGTGTGAATGTAGGAATGAAAGATTAAATCCTTGTTATCATGCCACAGGTGGCAATAGAAGCAATACTTAATATTGTAATTTTTCCAGAATCAACAGGAAAAGTGACCCTTATTTATGTTTACTCTGAATTACGTGTCACCAGGATGAGTAGATTTTACCTTCCGAAAAAGATATTTAGGATTTTAGTTTTAGTATCAAATTCTCTTTAGAAGACCAATGGATGCATGGAGGAATCAGAATTACTTATGAGACCTTAGATCCCAGAACTCGTATCATAAAAATAATTTACATGGATTATATCTACCTCTCATTCTTTTTTTGCCCAAAAAAGCACAGTCTATGATAATATTTAAAACACTTGATAACAATGAAATTACGGTAAACTTGTAAAGACACCCATAAATCCAAATGCTACATTACATTTAATAAAAGACTGATTTGAGTAAGATAGTTATATAAGCAATAGAGGTTCTGTACTAAGACCGAATCTTATAACGAAACATAATGTCAGAATCTGGCAGTAAAATACCAAAGCCTATTCTATCCTTGCCAACTCCAAGTTGTTTGTCTTCCATTATATCCATATCAAAATAAACCAATGCTAAAATCATAAAGAGTTTAATTTCATTCATTGCAAAGAATCTGCCAGGACATATGCTGCTTCCAGAGCCAAACGGCATTAGGAAATATTTCAGCTTTTTTCCCTGTTTGAAGAAGGTTGTTTTCTTCTTGCCATTCTCCACATAGCGGTCAAATTTATATGTCTGGAAGAAAAATGAAAATTAAATGGTTACCCAGATGCTACATGGCCATAAGAACAGGAAAACGTCTTTGTTTTTGTTCCTAATACTTCTGGAAGGCAAGTAAGACCACACTTGTGCCTTAAGCCTTAAAATGTGGTCCTCTTGTCTCAAATTGGGCCCAACAGCTCTATATCCTATTTTATGGACAAGTTTTCTATGCTTTACACCTTTGGATCCCTTTCCTTTTGAGTTTCATTTCCTTTTGGGTTTCATTTAAAACAAATTGGATTATCTTCTATTCATCTGCTTACTGATTTTGAATTCCATGTGGATATACGTACCAGCGATGATACAGAAACATGAAGATCGTATATTAAGACAAAATACAAGAAACATAATAAAAGAAGCACTATATATTGGCATTTGCTTCTTCTAACTAAAATAAGGGGAGGTAAAATTAGTCACTTCCCTCAGGTTAGTGTGACTTCCTTTCTTCGCTTTTTCTTGTTCAGGGCTGCATGCCATCTCCCTTTTTCTAAATCTGAGCAATATATTTCTTAATCACCACCTTATCATTTTTGTCTGCTCCATTTTCTAGTTTCAGTTTCAATTCCCTGCTTGTTAAATTTGACATAATCCTCAGAAACCAGGCCCTGCTGAAGGTACTGCTCAAGGTGTGACCTTGGTATTTTGGGGAGAACCTGCAACAGCAAAGTAAACATGACAAGTACTGCTCTGTAGAAATGAGAACAACAAGAACATTGCTAATTACCACCACTACAACAAACCACAACAATAATGATCATTCTAAATAATTCCTTAAATGATTAAGAATTATTCCAGAACCAGGAATTCCTTGCTGGAAGGCCTTCTAACTTGTGAAGGCGAGTCTAAATGCATTAACATGCACTACTGAAGTAACCTTGCAATATGTTCATACAGAAAATCTGGGATGATTGGAATCAAAACTAGAAGGGCACATTGTCCTTGTTTATAGTTTTAGTAATTGATAAAGGGCCCATCTGTTTAAAGTATGTTGCAACCAGGAAATCATTAAAGAATACAGACTAGGGACTTCAGAGTGAATGCATTAAAGCACAACTTACAGATGGTCCTTCATACACACTTATGTGCACTCTCACCTCATCCCTACTGAAAGCCCATCTTTTAAATTCTGTACACTAGCAAATTCAACTGTGATTCAGCCAGGAAACCATGTTATGCAAATAAGAGAGCCAAGAATTTGGCTTTCATCTTTTTGTGGGCTGAAGGAGGAGGCAATTGGGAGATTTGTTTTAGATTGTGCGAAGCCTGAATCAGGCTTCCCACTGTAGTTTTTGTAAGCTTTCTATCTCAAATTGGCAGAAACTTGCACTATCATTTTTTTCCAACTCTGATTGGAAGCAGTTCCTTGGGAAGTAAAAATTCATGTCTACATTAAGTGGAACTGCTGAGCTGGAGCTGCCCTTGAAAATGATACAAAAACTTAAGCTAGTACAGAATGTGGCTACCACAATTACATCATGCACAGCCAGTAACAACTGTACCATGGATGTTTCTGAAGGGTATGTACTCATTGCTCATCTAAATTCAAGAGTTACTACATTCAGCTTTTATAATTATAATGGGTTACTAAAGCTCTTTAAGAGTCAAGTCCTCATTACCTTCAGACCATGTTATCCAGATAGGACCTGCCCATCTATTCTGTATGGTCATGGGTCCCCACCCGCCAGGGGACTGGGCTTCTTCATGGTAGCTCCTTGGTTTTGGAATAGAGAAGGTGGCTCCCTTCCCCATTTTTTTCAAAAATAATCAAGTCTACTTTTCTAGTTGGTGTTCAGTACAGAAGATGCAATATACAGTAGTTGTAAGTAACCAAGTAAGGGAGGAAATATGAAATTGAGGGTCACATGATTAATTTATTTTGCTGATCTTAAGTTTACATATTTTGTTAATGGTTGTTTATCTTTTTACTTTAATGTGACTTGCCTAGTTAGTGGTGTCTCCTCTTTAAACAACTGAGACACACTTTTGTATCTACAAGTGATTCTTTCACTGTGTCACTGCAACCATTGCAGAAACAGACTGACACCAGCTGTGGTATTGTGTGATACCAGTTCAAAATCTTTTGTTTTTCCAAACAGATTTTGTATGTTCCATTGTATTTCTCACCTTCTTTGTTGTCCTCATGAGAAATTGATTTTTTTACATGAATTGGATTCTTCCAAGTCACACTTGGGTTCTTTGATATTTGAGCAGGTGCTTAAACAATATGGATAAGACTACAAGTTATAAAAACTTGGCTGCGCACCAAATATTGAAGGAGTCAAGATAACCTAACTTGTAATTAAGGTTGTTATAATGATATCGCATGTGTATTTCATAAATTTTGCCTTCTATTGAAGGTTATGTCCAGATGAGGTAGTAACAACTACCCATCATTGGTAGGTCTCAGATATAGATGTCCTGTTAACCAAGTTTATCTTTTGAGTTCTTTCTTTTGTATATCAGCCTCCCAAAGTTAGGCAGATGACTAAATGCTACTCAAATTGTGATATTCTTATCCAACTTGCTAACTTGACTTTAAAGTACTAGATATAAGCCGTATTGTCACCTGTTTTTAATAGTACTAAAGACGCTTAATATTTTTAGCTATATTTTTATCAGATGTCTTGGTTTTGTGTTGTTATTTTAATAACTGTTGCTACATGACTGTTGCCTTGAGAAATTCATAATTGAAATGTGGGTTATAAATTTATACATTATACCTCCCTTCCCCACACATTAAAGCTAGGAACACATATACTGAGTAAGACCATTTGGTACAAGTAAGAGTATACGAGTTACAGAGAGTTGAATTACATGAATAATTTGCATGCTTTCTGCCCAACACAAACAAACAGTACAATTACAGCTTTGCATTACAAATATTTAAAATATGAAAGACAACACAAAGTGGTCTGCAAAGTACTACTACTGGAATCCTACACTAGGATAAACTGTTTTGACGTGGGCCAATTTATCATCATATTAATTCATTTATTTATACTATTTTTTTAAAATCCTGCTTTTACTATTTTTATAAATAAGGTGGTGAACCTAATAATACCTTTTCCTGCTGCTATTTTCTACAACAATCCTAGATTTCAGAGGCCCGGGTGATCTTAGAACATGTGGTTTAATTTTTAAACATTTTGATTTTTTAAACATAATCCAGTCTAATAATTTTTAATCTGATTCATGCATGCTTATATGCTTAATGGTGTTAGCATTATAGATACTTTTATCTATGTTTATACACTGTAAGCCGCCCTGAGTCTTCGGAGAAGGGCGGGGTATAAATGTAAACAAAAACAAAAAAATGTAAACTGCCAATTTTAAAAATACATGTAAATATGATTTGGTGATACCAAGCATAGAAAAGCGTATTTTATTTTTAGCATCATTTTCTGAAAAGGTAACTATAATTATTTTTTTATTACAATAGGCTGACTACAGAATGAACCATCTCTGGCTGGAAGTGTCCCTTCTGTCAGGAAGTGATTTTTGATTCAGCATAACTTCTCTGCTGGCAGAATGAAAAAGGTAGCAATTTTCATCAATTGTTTTATATATATATGTGTGTGTGTGTGTTTTGGGGTTTTTGCTCCTAGAACATTGCTCCTAGAAGCACGAAGCTGTAAACACCAGCCTGAAGATGATGAATGAGACTTTGTTGAAATGTCGAAACGTTGCCAAGACACTTCCAATTTTACGTGGGAGAAAACCCGAATAACCATATATGTGTGTGTGTGTGTGCTTGTGTGTGTGCGTGTGTGTGTGTGTGTTTTCGTAGATTTTCATGGGTATAAGTATGTAGGTCTTGGTATATTCAGATCTTTTCCCGTGTAAAGTTGAGAGAATCTGCAAGCACCCACTCCATCTACCAATCAAGATGCAACTACACAGCCAACTAACCCACTCACAGCAACCCTCCCCACCTCGACCAATCTGCAAACACCCACTCCATCTACCAATCAAGATGCAACCACACAGCCAACCAACCCGCTCACAGCAACACTCCTCACCTCCCCACCAGTATTTATAGAGAGACGGCAGCTCCGACCACGTTTTGCTCACACAAGATCGAAGCCGAAAGCACCAGCCTGAAGATGATGAGTGAGACCTTGTTGAAATGTCACCAAGATACTCTCAACTTTACACGAGAAAAGACCTGAATATACCAAGACCTACCTACCTACCTACCTACCTACCTACACACACACACACACACACACACACACACACACACACACACACACACGTTATGGTCAGTAAGGCATCCTGATCAGAATGTAAAGATCAGATAGGACTAGATGGAAGCAGGTGCTTCTTCAAATAACCTAATTCCAAAATAATTAGGCTCATAAATATCAAGGACCATATCCTGAAAATGTATCAGCAGCTTATTGTCAGTCAATGAAAGCATCCCTTATGTCTCCTTAGTCTATAAGGGAACTGGGTAGGGCTGGTGATTTGAGAAGAATAAGATGATTTGGACATTTCTCAAGACTTCTCCTTTGTCAGAGTGAAAATATAACCTTAATGACCCTTTCCAAAAGAATGCTTCTATCCCTCCTAGTCTTCATAAAATCTGTGAAGATTTGCTCTTTCACCAAGCTTTAAGGGTAGAGAGCTATGGCTGTCCCTCTAATGAGTAAACATTTTAAATTTTTTTTGGAAGGGCGGATTCCTACCGTATATGGTTGTTTTATAATATATTAGCTTGCTTTTTAATTTTTAATTATTGGAGATTTATTTAACCCAAATTATGGATTTGGGGAGTTAAATACTGCTCAGAATCACTTTACTGCAATACTGCAACGTATCGTGTTATCCCTGGACTCCATGGAATGCAGGAAAAAGCAGATTTTTTGTAAAACCTTGTGACTTGCATTTCTGTCTCTACAGCATCTCCAAGCCAGCCGCAAAATATTTGAGTAAAAACTGAGGGAACAGCCCTCCCATTTGCATGCAGGTGATGAACTTCTGGAGCTACATTAAGCTGAACTAGACAGGATTAATTTGCAGTCTTTGATATTCATTAACTTTAGCCTCAGAAAAGAGAAAATACATGGAGATGACACAATTACCCTCAAAGCTTCATTGCAGAGCAACAGCTTTACAATCCTGAGTTCACAACGCCACACTAATTGACCACGAAAAGACCAATCCCTATAAAGAAAGGTGAAAAACCATACGTCTTTAGAAGACACTGCTATTATAGGGGCTTTAGAGAATCAATGATGCTTTGGGGGCACTTAACTAAATAGCCCACATTATTTGCTCTTTAAGCTACCTTTCATTATTCTGCCTTCTTTGGGCATCCAATGATCCACTTCCAAACAAAGCCCACATTTAGCTTCAAGTTTATGGTAGTCACTGAACAATTGTCAGTTCATCTCAAAGGGGTCAGTTTCATTGCCATTATTTCTCCCTTTAGACCTTAAATCCTTTGACCTGCAGCAGGCATCTTGAAAAGAACTGAAAGCAGGAAGATTTGTTCCACAGGGTTTTTTTCCTATGCTCTTAAAAAATAAGCTGTATTATAAAGAGCCTGGTAGCAGAAATATGCCTGTGATCATGTGTGCAATAGCAGTCAACTCTTACTTGAGGATCTTCGTAGATTTCAGGGTCCATGTGCAGAATTGGAGGAAAAATTGCTAACAAATCTCCTTTTCTCAAACAGGCTTCACGGTTCTCTTCAAAGTTGAAAATAAAATTTTCTTTGACTTTACGGATATTCATTGATGAGGAACACATTCGCAAGCTCTCATTTATGGCACTTTCTGCATTTAAATAAAGAGAAAAACAGAACAAAACAAGATCTTAAAAACCATTAAAAATACTGAAGATGACTGGAACTTACAAGTTCCTATAACAGCCACTGAATTAATTTATTAGATGTGGCTATAAAAAAAAGGTGGAGGAAAAAATAGGAGGGGGGAGGGGGCAGAGGAGAACCAAAAACGGGACACAAATGCATTCCTGTAGGACTAATGAAGTATAATATAATTATTAACTGATAAGACTTGATGTATTCAGTTAAGCTGAAGACAATGTAGTAGATTTTGGGTGGAAAACCATTATTTGTACATGTCACTAAAATGGCACCCTTGGAGAGAGGAATATTTTTATGCATTTGTATACATTGCAAAGGTTGCAATACCAACTTCAGGATTCAGAGCTGTCCCCCAAAGGCCTTGTGCTGGGCTTCAATCATGCATTACAATATGAAGCACTCAAATAACTATACAGTGAACTGTGAAGTTAGGATGCTGGGAATTGCGGAACCCTTAGCAATATCATCATCACATCATAATTTCTACTGTTGGCTGAGCAAATTCAAATTATGCGTGGCACTTTGACAAGTTAATGGGGGAAAACCCATATCCTGTGTAATGCTTTGACACAAATCCCAAACCTTTTCCAGACGCCCACCATAACCTGGAAAGCTTGGGAAGGCAAATGTCCTTGCCATCCCAGTAGCCTTCACCTTTTGCTCCTAGCATGACAGATTTTATGGCTAATTTCCGGCAATTTATCCTGGCAGTTTGAGGAGAAATTCCTTTGGGAATAATATGCATAATTTGCATAAATCATTCTGATAGCATGCATACCAGCATGTACCTCCTGTCTGCGGCTGCATCTCTCACTTAGTAATCAAAACTGACTATTTCTCCACCAGCATGGCTGGGTCCTGTAGGAGACAGCATGACTCCTTTAAGCTAGCAGTGTGAAAACAAGCCTTAGCAATGCAAAAACCAGAGCACCCGTAGAATATAAGATCAAGCATAGATAGTTGCTTATATGCATTTTGGAATATCCACATTAAAATCCCCTCTTTGCCAGATCAGCTTTGGTGAGTCTCTAGAACCTAAAGGTTAATTTACAAGAAAGTGTAGCAACCTTAGCCTAGAAGCATTTGAAAGAGACAGTGACAAATGTTTTTCTTTCTTTAAAAAAAAAATTAAAAACAGTGCATGGCAAATAAAGCTGATTTGGATGCTTTTCTGCAAGAGTTTTTTTTTTCCTTAAGCGTGTATTTGTCTAAAGAAATGAGGCTGCGGTCAGTTCTGTGTGGCCAACACCGTGATTCAATGTGACGTACAGTGAGGCTGTGCATATTTTTTTTGGACTGCCTTCGTTACTATAATCAGGGAGAATCAAGTCGGCTTGTTGATGACGAAGCCAGAAAAAAACCTCTGATTCCAGAATATGGCCTCTATTGCGGATAGCCACAAGGCACAATAGATGTCAAATGGCTGCATTCTGGCAAGAAAAAACTTCCCCCAATGCAAAAGAAAGATCCAGGCTCCATTTCTTGGCTTTATGCAGCCTAGGCATAATGAAGCTGATTAGAGCATAGTAGGCTGCAGTATGGAAATGGTAACTGACATATGTAGGGCCACTAGACACCAAAGCAACCAAATCCTGGTCGGGGGCCGGTGAGGGGAAGGGAGTAAAGCACAAAACACACAGCAACGACAAGCGAAATCATCAGGCAAAGTGTCGCTGCTGCTGAAATAGCAGGTTTCCACTTGAGTAGCACAAGCCACAAAGTCATATCGGATTGGCTGACATTTTGAAAGGAAGCATGGCAGTCTGTTGACCACGGTGGTATCCCAAATGACAATCGGGCAAACTTCTCTTATAGAGAATTTAATCACAGTAATGGAGCTCAGAGCACGGCTTAGCGGTCAGATCATAAATGACAAATCTGTTTTACCTTCCAGTACCAGCTATGTGGGGAAAAAGGAGCCGCGGCTTTTGCTCTGAGCGATCTTGCTGATAATCCTTAGATGACAAAGGTAATGAGTCACATTATGATCAGCAAAGGAGGAGGGAGTTTGTGTGGGTTTGTGGCAGCCGACCATGAAAATAAACAAACAAAAAATGACACTCTTTCCTGGTCCCTCCTCCCCTCCTCAATAATCCTTATATGCTGGATTTAGACACTGAATGACAACTAGATGATAAAACAGCGGCCTGTACAGTACTTGCGGTTGTCATACTTCAGTAGGCATAAGCCAGCACTCCTGTAAGACCAGCTGGATAGCCTGGGAGGCCTCCCATTTTGCACCATGAGGTACCGTAAATGATCCAGCTCTAGAGAACAACATCTGTTTCTGTGCTAGTGCTGAACAAACAAGGCAATTTAAAGCAAAGCAAGAGATAACCAAGCAGCAAATGAACATGACCCTCATGTTTTCCCACTTCCTACACACATGAGATGCTGAAACTTCAACACATGAAGAGAGATTGTCAGTAAAGTTGACATATTTTCTAAGGAGGGAAAGAGAGAAAGGGAGGGAGGAAGAGGGGGCCTTCAGACTTCCCAGAGTATTATTTTTAGAGTCTTCCCACTCTCCTTTTCTCTTATATTCTCTGCTTCCAATTCATCCACAATCTTTTTTTAAAAGTCAAAGCCATTTCAATATACTTATAAATATTCAGTCTTTAAACCTAATTTGCTATACTTAGTTCACATGCCTTCAAGCATTTGTCTTCCAATTTCCACTGAATAAATGCGTACTAATGAGAAATGGAGCAAGCTGCTGAGGCAAAGCTGGCCGACTTGCGCCTGGCCCGCCACCAGCTTGTGATAGGCAGGCAAATTGAGTTAAAATGAAAAGTCTTGTCAGCTGAAATACAACACGGAGCCAAACAGCAAGCTGTCAATCATCCAGCCAAAACAAGGGACTGCAGGTAATAAAAGGTCATTGTGAATCATTAGTACATTTGGCTTTGGTAAGCAAGTTAATTTTAATTAAACATGATCTTGATCTGTTACTGTTTAATAAGAAAACCGCTGCAAATAATGGTTTTTTAAATTTTATATTAAGCAGGTAATAGGAACCCTGTAAGTGTCAAGGGTATAGGAAAGAAAAATAGTTGTTCAATATGCAAATATTTTGGATACATCTACTCTTTTCAGAGCACTATGTTTATATAAAAGAATTATGAAACACATCATACCTATAGTTTGCAGAATGACTGAACAGAATTAAATTAATCACAGGATACAAAGATAAAATATCTACTTTCTCCCACTTCATTCAGTTTTAAAACAGTGATGTTTAATGGTAGCATGCTTACTGTATCTTGCAAGGTAGTCTGTATCCTCGCACTGTTTAATTTTAGTTTTTCTATCTGCTAGTAAACAATGTCCCATACAATGTTATCTTTAGTGTAAATTACTGATATTCAGGACAGTTTAGCCACTCAGAATAAAATATTGTCTTGGGCATGATCTTCACCCCGCAGGCAACAACAACAACAACAACAACAACAACAACAAAAGTCTCTCAATGCTTTCTTCTGTGCCAGAGACAGAGAATCTGGGTCCTTTTGAAAAACAAAGCAGATGTCCAGGACAAAAAAAGCCAGAAGTTTATGACCAGGTAAGGTAAGGAAAGAGAGAAAGTTAAGAATTGCCTGATTATAGCTGGCAATTCAAGGAAGGAGGGTTTTCTAGATAACAAATTGGCACAGAGGTAGTTCCAAGAATTACTGACTAAAAAGAAAAAGAAAATGTTAGTTAAGACAGTGCCCTGTTTAATTTTTTAAAATTTATTTTTAAGACCACTTTATTGCATCTGGAACTTATTATCTTTCCACAAGTTCAATCCTTGTATGTTTTATGCAGAGTGGCATAAAACTATTTCAGTTGCTTCTCCATTAGTAGAATGGATCACTTTGGAATTTTGTTCATAACTTGTCACTGTCCTACATATTTTCCTATTAGATGTTTCCAATGCTGCTTGATTTTGAATACCTCTGTAATTGTATTTTCTTTGTTAATGAAGAGTTGTGTGACTAATTAAAGTTAAAAAGGAATTTGTACAGTTTCTTTTCCTATTTCCCTTTTAAATAAAAGTTGTTTTTTTTTTGTTTGACCTTTCTTTCTGCCAAAGAGAAAATGGTGCAGAGGCAGGAAGTGGCTCGAAATTTCCTTCCTAAGGAAAGGAGGAAGATTTAGGATGTAAATACCCAGTATATATACTATGTGTATGCATTATATGTATCAATGAATTTGCTTACTATATTACATTTAAGATACTGGAGGAGAGATGGATGGAATCTGTTGCATATGAAGATCTATGATAAACAGTTCTGTATGATATCTCTGGGAAAGTGTGCACAAGTATATTCTTTACCTAGCAGATAATGCTTCTTTCAACTTAGTCCAACTTAGTTAAGAAGGGCAACTTATATTTCATTGATATATAGGGCTATTAGATATATGAGCAGGCAAAAGGAGGACATGGATAATTGGAAAGGGGGACAAATGGGAGAGGGGGAAAGGAGAACACACTGTTTTACTTGGCATCTGCAAGAAAAAATACAATAAAACAGTGCAAAAGGAAATGTACTTAGACCTACATGTATGTATAAAAAATTACTTTCTCCAGCAACAGAAAAACTGTCTTTTTTCGATCGAATTTTTCCCAGCATATCTTTATTTTCAAGAACATATGCTACCAATGCACTTCTCAAATTTCATCAAAGAAATGTATGACTAGTATGACTAGTATTGTGATCTATGGATTTATAGATTTGAAGGGAGGGATTGAAGCTACGGTAATTGCTGGAATCAGGAAATAAATAATGTAAAACTAGGCTGTCAAGTTTGTATAGGAATATTAAGGAAAGAAAGAAGCAAACAACAAGGTCACAATACAAGAAAGTCTGAATGATTATTATTGTGAAAACAGTCAATTTTTTTTAAAAAAAATCAAGATATCAGTATTCAAAAGAGATACAAATGGTGCTGGTGCTGCCCTGTCGCAGTGCCTGGAGGCTGTGGAAGCTGGATGGGGGACAGCAGGTTTTGGTTGAACCCTGGCAAGACCACATGGCTTTGGGTGCATGGAACTTCAAGATACAGGATTTAAACTTAGTTCTGGATGGGGTTGCACTACCCCTGACAGATCTTGTCTGCAACTTGGAGTGTCTTCTGCACTCTGGATTTGAAGAGCAGGTTGCAGTCACACCAAGGACACCCTTTGCACAGTTGGGACTTTTCCTGGATCAGGAGTTTCTGAGCTCAGTCATTCAAGTTTTGGTCGCGCACATCTGGACTACTACAATGAACTCTACATGGGGCTAATCTTGGAGAATATTCAGAAACTTCAGCTGGCACAAAGTGCAATGGTGTGGGCAATTCTTTGGGCCCCCAAACTGACCCATTTTATGTCATTGCTCCACAAGCTGTACTGGTTGCTGGTTTGCTTCCAGGTGCTGGTTATTACCTTTAAACTCCTGCATAGCATGGCATGGCATGGCTCTGAAGACTAAACAAGAAATAATGGATGGAAACTGATCAAGAAGAGATTCAACCTAGAAATTTCTGACAGTGAGAACAATAGACCAATGGAACAGCTTGCCAGAAATTGTGGCTGCTTCCTCACTGGAAGCTTTCAATAAGAGACTAGACAGCCATCTTTCAGAAATGGTATAGGGTCTCCTGCTTAAGCAGGGAATTGGACTAGATAATCTGCAAGGTTCCTTCGAACTCTGTATTCTATTCTATTCTATTCTATTCTATTCTATTCTATTCTATTCTATTCTACTCTACTCTACTCTACTCTACTCTACTCTACTCTACTCTACTCTACTCTACTCTACTCTACTCTATTCTTTAAGGAACCATCCCATTCTAATGGGACTGGCCCACCCCACCCGCTTTGGCAGAGGAAACATGCTGCAGACCCCATCAGTCAAGGAATATAAGTTGTGTAGAGTCATTTTAACAAGTTGGGTAGCAAATAAATTAGAAAGAAAGAAAGAAAGAAAGAAAGAAGGAAGGAAGGAAGGAAGGAAGGAAAGAAAGGAAAGAAAGAGAGAGAGAGAGAGAGAGAAAGAAAGAAAGAAAGAAAGAAAGAAAGATTATTTGACAATTATTTGACTTTAAAGCTGTACCTGCCACACACAGGATATAAGGACAAGAAGGGGAACGTATCCTCCTTTGTCTGGTAATCTTTGAAACATGTAATTAATTTAGAACAAAATGTATTGTCTAAGATTATTAACAAAAGTGAGAATACTTTCACATCTCTCAACTGAGGTTCTTCTTTCACCATGTAAGATCTCTGATGATACAATAATTTATTTAAAGCAAGGAGCATCAGGGAAGTAGAGAGTATTTTGCATACACAAGTTTTCAATTTCAGTCTTTGAAACAGAAGAGTTGAAAAAGTAGTTGAAAATGAATAGGTAGAATATTTTGGGATTTCCAAATACAAATTGATAAATTATTGGCGCATAACAACCCAGATATAATTGTAGTTGAAAGGAAGAAAGTGTGAATAATAGATGGAGTATTATCAGCAAAATAGAAGGGAAAGAAAGGCAAAAGATCACAAAGTAATAAGATCTGAAAATTCAAACAAAAAGATTATGACATAAACCAGCCACGGTGGTCCCAGTGGTTATCAGCACATTCGGTGCCATACAAGAAACCGCACTCAGAAAATCTGCACATTGACAAAATTTCCATCTGTTAATTAAAAAAAGGCCACACTGCCTGGGTCTGCTCATATACTATGCCTATACATTACAACATCCTAGATATTTGAGAGGAATTTGATGCATAGGAAGGGCACTACTAGCTAAAGAACTGGCAGCTGTGATTTCATATTGTAGTGATCAGCTAATAATAATTCATTAAATTGATATGCCATACAACTCCCATTGACTATGGAAAGTTTATAAATTGTTTAAAACATTTTAAAACGTGAAACAACAGAAAAAACATAAAACAAGGAAACAAAGATGGCAGAGAAAACTATCTGATTAGGAACAAAGAAAAGGAGGAAAGGGATTGACAATCATCAATAATATTGGAAGTCCAAATCTGATCAGATTCTACCAGTATACTCACCTATCACTTGCCGTATAGTAATATTTAGAAATCTAAAGAATTCCAATCCCCATTGTAACTTAGATTCACTTCTTATTGAGGATTCCTTATCTGTGCATTTTTTGTGTGGTTTGGGTTTACATATAATGATTTCTGCTGTTGGTAAATCACATTGAATAATAATATCTTCCAGGAAAGCATTGCCCATCTTTTCTAAAGCAATCATTAACTACAAACAAGCCCAAAATTTCCTGAATCTAGTCTTTCACTACCATATTACATCCCCATCATATAAGATATACAGTCACCATATCTTTCCAAATCACCCTAAACTCCTTTTATTTTTTTCTTTCACACCAAAATATCTTTGTATAAAACAGTGGTTCTCAACCTTTGTTTGGCAATGCCCCAGCTAAGCATCTCTTAAATTCTGATGCCCCCCCACCATGACATATAATTCTTACTATTCAAAAAGTGAATAGTAGCAGAGGAAGTAGCTTCATGCAGAGGAAGCCTAAAAGGCCATTAACTTGCTTTAAAAAAGGTTCCAAAGAACATGGCATCCATGAAAGAGAAAAATAAAAGAACGAAAGACAGTAGAAGTACTGAGGAACTTAAAAAATAATAGTATGAAGGGATATGAAAAAACAGCAAATCAAGTTTCAAAACATATAATAGAGAACTGAATTATTTTAAATATAAAATAATTTTAATGAAAGCTTTTTCTGTAATACTTTGATCATATTAATTGCTATACATATTAATTAATTACTATACGTATTACCTAACAAATTCAAAATACAATTTGAGCTCACCACGGGCCGTGGTGGCTCAGGCTGTAAGAAGCCTGTTATTAAAACACAGCTGCCTGCAATTACAGGTTCAAGTCCCACCAGGTCCAAGGTTGACTCAGCCTTCCATCCTTTATAAGGTAGGTAAAATGAGGACCCACATTGTTGGGGGAGCAATAAGTTGACTTTGTAAATATACAAATAGAATGAGACTATTGCCTTACACACTGTAAGCCGCCCTGAGTCTTCGGAGAAGGGCGGTATATAAATGTAAACAAACAAACAAAAAAAAACACCTCAAGATCATATTTACAACACAATCCTATGTATGTTCACTCAGAAGTAAGTACCATTGTCTTCAATGGGGCTTACTCCCGGGAAAATGTTGTAGGATTGCAGCTTTAGTCTATTTAAGTTAATGAGATCCTTGTGCTGCAGAGAGATTTTAAATTAGGCTCCAATTTCATCATGGATAGCGGGTATGAAGCCAAGTTTTAAATATTCTTGTGAATACTGACGAGCTTTTTTCTTGCTTCCACTACTCATCTTTTGCATAGGGTTTGTGATTAAAAGAAATAAATGTGAGAAAAACTTAAGAAATGTTGCAAATTATTAGAAGAAATAACTATTAAAAGAAGATGGCGCAGAAAGAGGGAAATTTAAAAAACATTCTTAGCTTAATTTATGAATAATAAGATTGTCATGAATGAAAGGGGGATTGTAACCTATGATACCCCCCTTTCCTCGCCCACTCGGTTTGAACCTGCAGCTTAGTGGGGAAATGCTTTGGTAGTTCAGGTGGAGGTGAATCACACAGGCCTGGCAATACCTATGCATGCGTGGCCCAGCCCCAGATTGCTCTCAGAAGAAAAGTCTTGTAAAACACGGCCTGGGAAACACAGACTAAAAATAAGTGTAAATCTAACAATTTATTATTTAAACTTGGGTCCTGGTTCTGTATCCTCACTGCTGGGCTTCCTCCAGCAGCCATCCACTCTGCCTCCCCACAGAGCAGCTCTCCCTGCAACTACCCAGCAGCAAAGCCCACAGGAAAGAGAGAGAGAGAGAGACTCTGCCAGTCCCATGTTCCTCAGTGGGAACACATCTGATTGGTTGCTCCCTTCTCCCCCCAGCTGGGATATCCTTTTCAAAGCAGGCCCTAGGAAATTCACTGTAACAAAGACAACTATAGGTAAATGAAACACAGCTGTTTCATCACAAATATATAAGAACAATTAGCGGACTTTCAAAAATTCAGTTAATAGCTCATTTTCGAATTGCCCCCATTAAAAATCAAATTGCCCACCTGAGGGGCATGGGCCCCACATTGAGAATCACTGGTATAAAGGTTTTTCCTCACTTTTTTTTTCATTCTAATGCCTTCTTAATCTTACCTTTGTTCTCTTTATTCAGTCCAACCATAGCTTGCTCCTCTTCATATTCCATCCTGTTTGGTTACTTATATTCCATTTAAATCAAATCATTTCCAACAGACATTTCCCTTTGCTTCCCTTTGCTTCCCTTCTCTAGCAGATAGTACCAGTACTTCACCAAAGCAGGTGCTAGGCTCTACTGCTTATCATATTTATTAGTCTATGTGGACCCCCAAATTCTGGTGATTAGATGTCTATCTGTCCATCTCTCTAAACTCCATCTATCCACTCCACATACAATGTATATTAGAAGATGTTCACACACATGTGATATTCATAAAATCAAGTTGCCTGACCTACATTTGTTACCTTGTCAGGTCAAAAAGAATGAATAGTCTGAATAGTCTTTGAATGCCACCTTGGTGGACAGATTCAAAAAGTAATTAGAATCGAGGGAAATCAATAGGCGAGTCCATGACAAAAATTTATATTATATTGTATTAAAATTATTTAATATTGTGTTAAATATTGTATTAAAATTATTTTCCAAGAGCTTTCTTCTTCTGTCACACTAAAAATTACTATTCAATGACATCCTTTTAGAACTATAAATAAGCAAGTTAAGAATAAGGAAATGAAAGCTGTCCTATTTTATTGTGCCTTTAGCCTGACCTGACTATTGGCAGGTTACAAATTTTGCTACATAAATAAATCTTAATTAATGATGAGGCTAGTAAAAATGCATGGAATAGCATAACATTTCTGATGTACCATTATACTGTATTTTCTAGCTATCCCTCCTCCCAACATCCCAAGTTTTTCTTTACATAGAAAAGGTTTTAAATGCGTCTTCTAATGAGGAAGTTGGTATGTGTAATACCATACTATAAGTAATAGTAAAGAGTGTCTTTTTCATGTAATTAGAATAGCTGACTATGTATAATATGATGAAGTTTAGACCAAGTATATTTATAGTGGTGTTTAAAAGTTTGTGAAGTCTCAACTTTTCAATATTTTTGTATAAATACATCTAAAATAGAGCAGGTAATCACCTTCAAATTCCTGGGAGTGGTCATTCAGGCCAAGAAAAGCACATGGAAAATATGCAGCTGCCTTGGGCCAAAGATCAGTGAGCACCATTCTTAAATTTTTCTGTGCAGAGGGAGAATATTATGTCCCTGTTGAAATTAAGCTTTTTCTGGCCAAGTCACTAGTACAGCTTCTTTACAGGACCTTGCTCAGACTGTCAGCTTTATGTTTTACATCATTAGAAATAGTTCAATACAAATTCATTAGATAAATTCTCCAGATGCCATGTTGTGTCTCAAATGCACTTCTGCACCTGCAGAAAGGATTGACAAAAGTCGAAGCAAGATTCTGTATAGTGTCCTTAAATCTCTGGCTAAAACTTAACTTCTTTCCGCAAAGTCTTGCTCCATTAATCCTCCAAGACAAATTGTCAGGCAATTTGCACAAATTCTCTTCATCATGGATCAAGGCTTTTGAGTCCAACTTTGCCAAACTAGGCTTCTCCCCAGCTTTAATAGTCAAGATGGACTATGATCTAGCAAGACAAACCTTGCGACAAAGAATGGAGGACATCAAGAGGCAGGCGGACTTAGGAAAAGCTCCGCTGTTTCTGGCTCCAGATGCCATTAGTTGTGTGTTGCTCCTGCCAGCTATCTTAGTCAGTTGGACTCAGCAAACCATGGGAAAACATTTGCACTCGTACAGTGCCATGCTCTTCCATCGGCAGTGCTGTACGGAAAGTATAAAAGTATACCACTCACTGAAAGCCTCTGTCCCTGAGGCCCAAGATGTTGGAGACTTGTAGATCACATGCTCCTTAGATGTTCCTTTTATACGATTAGGAAAAAATATATTCTGCCAATAACTGAAGTGCGCTCGGAGGCTTCAGTTAGTCCAGAATGCAGCTGCGCGGGTTATAGAGGGAGCTACGCGTAGCTCCCATGTAACACCGCTCCTGCGCAGACTGCACTGGCTGCCTGTGGCCTTCCGGGTGCACTTTAAGGTGTTGGTTATGACCTTTAAATCACTCCATGGCTTAGGACCTGGGTACTTATGGGACCGCCTGCTGTTACCACACGCCTCCCACCGACCCGTATGCTCCCATAGAGAGGGACTTCTCAGGGTGCCGTCCGCCAAACAATGTCGGCTGGCGGCCCCCAGGGGAAGGGCCTTCTCTGTGGGGGCTCCCACACTCTGGAATGAGCTTCCCCCGGGTTTACGCCAAATACCCGACCTTCGGACATTTCGTCGCGAACTCAAGACTCATCTTTTTATCCGCGCAGGGCTGGCTTAAATTGGGATTTTAATGTTTAAATTTATTAATTTTAAACGGGGTTTTTTAGTATGGTAAATTTTAATCATTGGGCTAATTTAAATAAGTTTTTTAAATCGTATTTTAAACTTGTATATTGTATTGTCGGTTTTATTATGCCTGTACACCGCCCTGAGTCCTTCGGGAGAAGGGCGTTATAAAAATCAAATCAAATCAAATAAAATAATAAATAAACTGCTAGGTATCCTGGCTGTTCTGACACTACTTATCTTCAGTGGTTGCTTAAGGATGAACAGTCCACAACTACAGTGCAAGTGGCTAGATTCTGTGCAGCAGCACTGGGGATTCGTCACAAACATGTGTCTGCTCCACCATAGCAATGTCATTTTGTGAAACCTTTTGCACTGCTTAGTCATTTCCCTTTAAGTGTTGAATCTACAACCGGCCACACTCAGAAAGCTCAAACTGCCCAAGGAGCTGCTTATACAGTTCTACAAAGGAATTATTGAGTCTATCATCTGCATCTCAGTAACTGTCTGGTTTGGTTCTGCAACCCAACAAGACAAACACAGACTTCAGAGGATAATTAGAACTGCAGAAAAAACAATTGCTACCAACCTGCCTTCCATTGAGGACCTGTATACTGCACCAGTCAAAAAGAGGGTTGTGAAAATATTTACAGACCCCTCACATCCTGGACATAAACTGTTTCAACTCCTACCCTCAAAACGATGCTATAGAGCACTGCACACCAGAAAAACTAGACACAAGAACAGTTTTTTCCTGAAGGCCATCACTCTGCTAAACAAATAATTCCCTCAACACTGTCAAACTATTTACTAGGTCTGCACTACTATTAATCTTCTCATTGTTCCTATCACCCATCTTCTCCCACTTATGACTGTATGACTGTGACCTTGTTGCTGGTATCCTTAAGATTTATATTGACTGTTTCCCTATGACTATCATTAAGTGTTGTACCTTATGATTCTTGATGAATGTATCTTTTCTTTTATGTACTCTGAGAGCATATGCACCAAGACAAATTCCTTGTGTCTTCAATCACACTTGGCCAATAAAGAATTCTATTCTATTCTATTATTCTATTCTATTTTACAGTTAAGGGATTGCAACTATCGTATAGTCAGACCATGTATAATTGACACTGGATTTTATTATAGATTTTAGTTGTTATTTATTATTTTATACTAGAATTTTTATGTGTATATATACTGAGTGCTTTTATTTGTTCTGGTCTAAGACTGTAATAATAAATTGTTGTTGTTATAATATAAGTAATAGTAAAGAGTGTCTTTTTCATGTAATTATAATATCTGACTATGTATAATACGATGAGGTTTAGACCAAGTATATTTATAATGTGTTTAAAAGTTTATGATGTCTCAACTTTTCAATATTTCTGTATAAATACATCTAAAACTCGATCAAATGATTAAAAAACAATATGCCTGTTCATGTATTTACCGAAGAAAATTATCCAAAACTACATAAGGAAAACAAGTATTATATTAAGTCATATTTATACAGAAATATGGGTTCGCAAACTTTCAAACACCGTTGTAAACTGAAGTTAATTTCTCTGCCTGTGAATCCTTAGATATCCTGATTGATAACTAGTAGCATCATGTTGGTGTTGACTCTTAGCAACCACACAGATTTTCTCCACCATACTTCTATTAGTTTAGCTTTTTTCACAATTCATAAAATGCTTTTTCAAAAAAATAATAATATTTTTTTTAAAAAAGCAATAAGGTAAAGAAATAACTTTTTTAAAAGAGTAATTTTGCATGTGGATTTTAAAGTAGTGCAAATTCAAGCAAGATATGTAGGATAGATTGTTGCGGATATGACAATTGATTATCATTTCTAAGCCAAATGTTCACTCCTATTATGAAAAGCTATGACTGCTGCTACTGCTTCTACTATCGATACACTACACATAAATACATTCCACTAAACCTATTTTTCCTTGAAAATTGCTTAAAAGTGGGAAATTTGCCAACTACACCACATTCTACATATATCTCTTCTTTGAAAATATTTTTTGATTTTAAATATTTATATCTTACTGCAAAGCTAACAAGCTGCCAATGTGTAGAAAAATTAGACTATATCCTGTTTTATGTTTTAAAGGATGCTGTAGAGGCTAAAGATATTTAGAGAAGAAATCGATTGTTCCAAATATTTCCTTTCAATTCATGAGAAGGCCTTGCTCTGCCATCTTGTGAGCAATGCCCTTGAAATGTATTCTCCACTTCAGCAAATGTTTAGACTCAGACTTAATATGTGTACACATTGTGTAAATAACTGCAAAGCTTTGATTCAACCTTTTCCATACTTTGCTTAGTTAATTACCTGGGTTTTTATGTTTACATGCAGTTAGTGTATCTCTAGCTATAAAGTACATAATTTATAATTGATGTAAATGATTGTTATTATGTCAATTAAGCAGCTGGGTTCTCCACCTTCCCACTAAACAGAATGAGTGATAAACAGAGTTTTACATGGAGATGCCTACTTTTCTTCAGAAAGGATAAAATAAATTACCTAGGTAGACTAGGTTGTCCAATTGTTCTCTGCTGAGGTAGATGCTGTATCTAGGCCTCCTTTCTTGACCTGTTGACTTCAGCAAATGGTCAATTTCGTCACGCACCACTGTTAGGGTTACTGGCTGGCGACCGCCCAACGCCTGTGGCACTTTCGCCCGATTGACCCGATGGACTATCTTTTGGCTGCCTACTCCTACAAACTGCGCATCGACCAGGAAAAGAGTTGGGGCATGCGGACGATTAAGCAGATGCCCACTACCAGGGGCGATCGAGGACCCCACTCGGGGGCGCCCATACTGTTAATTGACTCTCTGACTCTGGCCCAGTCACGTCTAAGGAGGTGGCTCGGGCGTCATACCGGGACATTATTTTGAGAACTGTACTTGGTTGGGTACAAGAGGGTGGCCCTTCTGCGGCGTTTTAAAAGAGTTTGTAAAGAAACGTGGGGAACTTTCGGCTCAAGGGGGGTGCCTGCTATGGGGGGATCGAGTGGTGATCCCAGAGAAATTGAGGAAAAGGGTGTTGGATCTCCTCCACGAGGGTCACCCAGTGTTGTGACCCAGGTTCCTGGACCCGGACTCCTGGACTCGGATGATTCAGAAAGTGAGGGAGAAGACCTGGCCAGCCCTGCTTCTCTTGAGCCCTTTCCCTCCCTGGCACCCACTCAAAGGGAGGAGGAGGGGCCGGCACAGCCTGATTCCATGGAGCCTCCTGCTGATTTGGCAACGCCCCAAGAACAGTTTTGGAGTGATGCAAGATTACGTAGACGTGATCGCCGTGCGCAGCAGCGGAAGAGTTGGGACAAAGCCAAGTCATAATTGTCATGCAGTGACATCTGCAGAGACTATAAATAGGAGGCGGGACTTCCTGGTTTTTTGTCTTGGACAAAGTAATGAGTTGGCGCGAGCTAATGAATTGGCGCGAGCTAACTGTTTCAATGGAGGGAAGAATATATTCGTGAGTAATTCTGGCCTTATCTATAATTTCCTCGTTATCTCCAGAAACTTGGCAGGCCCGTGGGTAGACGTGGCCAGGACATGTATCTATGTAAATAAAAGGAAAAAAGGAAGGCCTCTGACGGACTCTTTGCTGGGAGTATTTGGGGAAGGGAAACAGAACACCCAGGGATCGTAAGGATGAAGGGTCTAGCGAGAAGCTATGTGTGGTGGCCCTTAATGGACTCGGAAATTGCTGAAAGGGTAGGGAAATGCCAGGCCTGCCAAGAGTCCAGACCGCTACCCCCAACGGCCCCGGTTCGGGAATGGGAGAGACCCCAAGGGCCCTGGTCTAGAATCCACATTGATTTTGCCGGCCCCTTCCACGGCCAAACCTTCGTGGTAGTAGTCGACGCCTACTCCAAATGGCTGGAAATCATTCTCATGAGATCCATGACAGCCGAGGCCGTGATCTCAGTCCTACGGCACCTATTTGTAACCCATGGGTTGCCCGACACGTTAGTTTCCGATAACGGCCCGCAATTCACGGCAACCCAGTTTGAGGAGTACTTGGCAGAAGAGGGCATCCGACATGCCCTCTCGGCGCCTTTCCACCCCGCGACGAATGGCCTTGCAGAGCGTTTCGTCCGGAGCGCGAAAGAGGCATTGTCCAGACTCAAGCCAGGCGACTGGCAAACAAAAATCGATGTTTTCCTGGCCGTCCAACACAGAACCCCCTGTGTCACAACCTGCAGAAGCCCAGCAGAATTATTAATGGGCCGAAAGCTCAGGTGCCCACTAGACCGTTTAAATCCAAACTATACACCGGAGGGTTACAAGAGGGGACTCGAAAAAACAAGAGGGATGGAAAGAGGCGACCGAGTGTGGGCACACAACTATGGTGAAGGCCCAATCTGGGTAGCAGGACAAATCCTGAACATAACAGGTCCAAAATCATACTTGGTGGAGTTAAAGGACGGCCGAGTATGGAGGCGCCACATAGACCAAATACGAAAACGCATAGCCGAACAATCCGAATTAGACGAAACAGGCCCTGACTATACAATGTTTGAATCCACAGCTGACTCAAACCCGGGAAAATCGCAGGACTTATCTGAGTTCCCGGAGGTCCAGCGACGCCAACAGGTTCCATTAGAAAACAGCAGGGACGACTCTGCAAATAATCCAGGGCCGGATGGCCTAGAGGAGGAGCTGAGAGGAGCAAACAGCCCCTCCGGTCAGCTCGACCCACTCCCAGGGAATGAACTGCGCAGGTCCGAAAGAGTCAGGAGACGCCCAGTCTATTTGCGTGATTACGTTGAAAAATAATATGTAAATATGGGTAAAGTGTTTTCTGGGAGGGAAGGAGTGTAATGTATCTTTAAATGTTTTGGCGGGAAACAAGCACGTTGCTGATTGGTTGAAGCCGCCGGTTAAACTGTATATAAGGAGAGGTTTTTCCCCAGCCCGGTTGCTGGGTTCACCATATATTAAAGAGCTGTTGTCACTACCCTGGTCTCCAGCCTCGTTACTTCCCGAACTTAACACTAGGCTTCTCCCCAGCTTTAATAGTCAAGATGGACTATGATCTAGCAAGACAAACCTTGCGACAAAGAATGGAGGACATCAAGAGGCAGGCGGACTTAGGAAAAGCTCCGCTGTTTCTGGCTCCAGATGCCATTAGATGTGTGTTGCTCCTGCCAGCTATCTTAGTCAGTTGGACTCAGCAAACCATGGGAAAACATTTGCACTCGTACAGTGCCATGCTCTTCCATCGGCAGTGCTGTACGGAAAGTATAAAAGTATACCACTCACTGAAAGCCTCTGTCCCTGAGGCCCAAGATGTTGGAGACTTGTAGATCACATGCTCCTTAGATGTTCCTTTTATACGATTAGGAAAAAATATATTCTGCCAATAACTGAAGTGCGCTCGGAGGCTTCAGTTAGTCCAGAATGCAGCTGCGCGGGTTATAGAGGGAGCTACGCGTAGCTCCCATGTAACACCGCTCCTGCGCAGACTGCACTGGCTGCCTGTGGCCTTCCGGGTGCACTTTAAGGTGTTGGTTATGACCTTTAAATCGCTCCATGGCTTAGGACCTGGGTACTTACGGGACCGCCTGCTGTTACCACACGCCTCCCACCGACCCGTATGCTCCCATAGAGAGGGACTTCTCAGGGTGCCGTCCGCCAAACAATGTCGGCTGGCGGCCCCCAGGGGAAGGGCCTTCCCTGTGGGGGCTCCCACACTCTGGAACGAGCTTCCCCCGGGTTTACGCCAAATACCCGACCTTCGGACATTTCGTCGCGAACTCAAGACTCATCTTTTTATCCGCGCGGGGCTGGCTTAAATTGGGATTTTAATGTTTAAATTTATTAATTTTAAACGGGGTTTTTTAGTATGGTAAATTTTAATCATTGGGCTAATTTAAATAAGTTTTTTAAATCGTATTTTAAACTTGTATATTGTATTGTCGGTTTTATTATGCCTGTACACCGCCCTGAGTCCTTCGGGAGAAGGGCGTTATAAAAATCAAATAAAATAAAATAAAATAATAAATAAACTGCTAGGTATCCTGGCTGTTCTGACACTACTTATCTTCAGTGGTTGCTTAAGGATGAACAGTCCACAACTACAGTGCAGGTGGCTAGATTCTGTGCAGCAGCACTGGGGATTCGTCACAAACATGTGTCTGCTCCACCATAGCAATGTCATTTTGTGAAACCTTTTGCACTGCTTAGTCATTTCCCTTTAAGTGTTGAATCTACAACCGGCCACACTCAGAAAGCTCAAACTGCCCAAGGAGCTGCTTATACAGTTCTACAAAGGAATTATTGAGTCTATCATCTGCATCTCAGTAACTGTCTGGTTTGGTTCTGCAACCCAACAAGACAAACACAGACTTCAGAGGATAATTAGAACTGCAGAAAAAACAATTGCTACCAACCTGCCTTCCATTGAGGACCTGTATACTGCACCAGTCAAAAAGAGGGTTGTGAAAATATTTACAGACCCCTCACATCCTGGACATAAACTGTTTCAACTCCTACCCTCAAAACGATGCTATAGAGCACTGCACACCAGAAAAACTAGACACAAGAACAGTTTTTTCCTGAAGGCCATCACTCTGCTAAACAAATAATTCCCTCAACACTGTCAAACTATTTACTAAGTCTGCACTACTATTAATCTTCTCATTGTTCCTATCACCCATCTTCTCCCACTTAAGACTGTATGACTGTGACCTTGTTGCTGGTATCCTTAAGATTTATATTGACTGTTTCCCTATGACTATCATTAAGTGTTGTACCTTATGATTCTTGATGAATGTATCTTTTCTTTTATGTACTCTGAGAGCATATGCACCAAGACAAATTCCTTGTGTCTTCAATCACACTTGGCCAATAAAGAATTCTATTCTATTATTCTATTCTATTTTACAGTTTAGGGATTGCAATTATCGTATAGTCAGACCATGTATAATTGACACTGGATTTTATTATAGATTTTAGTTGTTATTTATTATTTTATACTAGAATTTTTATGTGTATATATACTGAGTGCTTTTATTTGTTCTGGTCTAAGACTGTAATAATAAATTGTTGTTGTTATAATATAAGTAATAGTAAAGAGTGTCTTTTTCATGTAATTATAATATCTGACTATGTATAATACGATGAGGTTTAGACCAAGTATATTTATAATGTGTTTAAAAGTTTATGATGTCTCAACTTTTCAATATTTCTGTATAAATACATCTAAAACTCGATCAAATGATTAAAAAACAATATGCCTGTTCATGTATTTACTGAAGAAAATTATCCAAAACTACATAAGGAAAACAAGTATTATATTAAGTCATATTTATACAGAAATATGGGTTCGCAAACTTTCAAACACCGTTGTAAACTGAAGTTAATTTCTCTGCCTGTGAATCCTTAGATATCCTGATTGATAACTAGCACCATCATGTTGGTGTTGACTCTTAGCAACCACATAGATTTTCTCCACCATACTTCTATTAGTTTAGCTTTTTTCACAATTCATAAAATGCTTTTTCAAAAAAATAATAATATTTTTTTTTAAAAAAGCAATAAGGTAAAGAAATAACTTTTTTAAAAGAGTAATTTTGCATGTGGATTTTAAAGTAGTGCAAATTCAAGCAAGATATGTAGGATAGATTGTTGCGGATATGACAATTGATTATCATTTCTAAGCCAAATGTTCACTCCTATTATGAAAAGCTATGACTGCTGCTACTGCTTCTACTATCGATACACTACACATAAATACATTCCACTAAACCTATTTTTCCTTGAAAATTGCTTAAAAAGTGGGAAATTTGCCAACTACACCACATTCTACATATATCTCTTCTTTGAAAATATTTTTTTTGATTTTAAAATATTTATATCTTACTGCAAAGCTAACAAGCTGCCAATGTGTAGAAAAATTAGACTATATCCTGTTTTATGTTTTAAAGGATGCTGTAGAGGCTAAAGATATTTAGAGAAGAAATCGATTGTTCCAAATATTTCCTTTCAATTCATGAGAAGGCCTTGCTCTGCCATCTTGTGAGCAATGCCCTTGAAATGTATTCTCCACTTCAGCAAATGTTTAGACTCAGACTTAATATGTGTACACATTGTGTAAATAACTGCAAAGCTTTGATTCAACCTTTTCCATACTTTGCTTAGTTAATTACCTGGGTTTTTATGTTTACATGCAGTTAGTGTATCTCTAGCTATAAAGTACATAATTTATAATTGATGTAAATGATTGTTATTATGTCAATTAAGCAGCTGGGTTCTCCACCTTCCCACTAAACAGAATGAGTGATAAACAGAGTTTTACATGGAGATGCCTACTTTTCTTCAGAAAGGATAAAATAAATTACCTAGGTAGACTAGGTTGTCCAATTGTTCTCTGCTGAGGTAGATGCTGTATCTAGGCCTCCTTTCTTGACCTGTTGACTTCAGCAAATGGTCAATTTCGTCACGCACCACTGCAAAAGCTTCTGGGTGCCTCAACAGATAATATATCGTCCAGAATACAACAGGAATTGTGTTTGCCACCGAGGCCCACAGAAAGGCGAAATGATGTGCTGGGAGAAAATAAGTGAAAAGGAAGATTAATAGCGTTTATTACACTGATTAGATTTGCAGTGTGCTAATTAAAAGATGTTAGGACACAGACCCAGCCAAGGATCAGTGAATGCTAATGAGGACCAATAGGCTTCTGAAAGTCTAATTTTCTGCTTAATGAGAATAGTTTGAAATGTAATTTCAGGGTGGGGGTGGGGGTGAAAAAAAGGGAGGAAATCCAGCTCAGTTATAATCTCTCATTATCACCATTAAGTATCTTGTTTTACCACCTCAGACAAAAAAAGAGAGAGAAAGAAAGAATCAATTATCAGACAGGATTGTTTCAGAGTAAAACATTTTATCATTACCCAATTAGAGAAAAAACATAAAAATTTCAAGGTCGCAATTTTGCCATTTTATTTCAAAGGACTCTAGTAAATTATCTGATATCGACCCAAGCAATCATTCAAAAGTTTGCTACCTGCTTTGTCATAATCGCTAAGCACTGTATAGTTTTCCAATAGATCTTTTCTGTCTTGGACCACTTCAGAAACATCTAACCATTTCTCCATCTTTTTTGGATTTAAATAGTTTATGAATTCTCTCCGGATCTTCTTGGTTGCTCCCAGCAATGCAATTGGTATGTTTAGAGCCAAATAGGAAAAATTGGCATCAAACTTGAGAAATTTTTCTCCAATTTCATCGGTAACATTATAGCTATCATTATGAGGATCCCTTCCAAAAAATGTTTTAAAGCTGGCTTCAAATATTATAGAGAAGCAGAACTTGTGCATTTTTTCCATCTCCCAATCTACCATTTGTGAGAACTTTTTCTTAAATATAATTTGGAGGTTCCTCATCACATTATCGGAGAGTGTGTCCAATGATTTGCCAAGAAGGTATTGATAATTCCTGTGTACAGGTTCATTTAGGTCAGGGCATTTCCCATTTATAATCGGCGGATGGTCAAATGCTTGGCTTGATAACTGATCTGCAATTTCTGAAAATTCCAGATACTTGCTGTTCTTGGTCACAACAGGATATTGGAGGGGGTTTATTATAAATGTAATATATTTGCCTGAAAGGAAAAAAAAAGAAATTGATCAAAGCCCACATGATAATTTATGCCAACATTCTGCAACCTGTTGCCTTACAATAGTACTTCTCTATCTCAGCAACTTTAAGATGCTTGGACTTCAGCTCCCAGAATTCTCCAGCTAGACCTGGTTGGCTGGTGAATTTTAGGAATTGAAGTCCATTGAGAAATAATGCCTTAGAGGAATCATGTTCAATAGCTCCCATCATCTCCAACATAGACATATTATGGTGATAGTGATCTAGAAAACAATGTTTTCTATAGGAGTCTCGTTCAG
The DNA here is from genome assembly GCF_028640845.1 of Ahaetulla prasina. NCBI lineage: Eukaryota > Metazoa > Chordata > Lepidosauria > Squamata > Colubridae > Ahaetulla > Ahaetulla prasina. Next base: position 45,193,528 of record NC_080541.1, on the reverse strand, counting down.
TCATAATCATTTTCTGGTGCTTCTCTCCAAATTATAGTAAAATGTGGCAGTCACAGAATGAATACTATCCTCACAGCACCAGAAGTGTGATCTTTCAAAAATACTTCTGGTGCTGTGAGGATGGTATTCATTCTGTGACTGCCACATTTTACTATAGTTTTGAGGGAAGCACCAGAAAATGATTTTGACTAAACCAGACTCTTCTAGAAAATAGAGTGTGTGTGTGTGTGTGTGTGTGTGTGTGTAAAGATAAAGATAAAGGTTCCCCTCGCACATAGTGCTTGTAGTTCCTGACTCTAGGGGCTGGTGCTCATCTCCGTTTCTACGCTGAAGAGCCAGCGCTGTCTGATTACGATTCTGTAGTCATTTGGCTGGCATGACTAAATACCGAAGGTGCATGGAACACTGTTAGCTTCCCACCAAAGGTGGTCCCTCTTTTTCTACTTGCATTTTTACATGCTTTCGAACTGCTAGGTTGGCAGAAGCTGCAGCAAGTAACGTGAGCTCACTCCGTTACGTGGGGCTAGGGATTTGAACCGTCAAACTGCTGATCTTTCTGATCAACAAGCTAAGCATTTTAGCCACTTAACCACCGTGTATGTAATATATGTGTATATAAATATAGCATACATTTTATATGTACATTGCAAAAAAGGAAATTACAATAAGCTACTATATTGGGTTTTGAGATATGAAAAAAATAGCAAAATAATCCATGATAGCATTGACAATATGCTATGCAGTCAAAGGTTGCAATACGATTCCTCAAATTTCTTTCCTTTCCCCAATCACAAGAAATTCGTCATAACAGAATTAATACTTTGCTTTGAATGGATAAGTAGCATTATACTTTATTGCACCAATCTTTTTATATTTCTGGCCTTTTATTATATTTCTATTAATATTTGTGGATCACATAATATTTGTGATCCCAATAACAATGGGTACGAACATGCTATAAATTTTTGCATCCTGGTTCCAGTAACAAATTATTCATTTTTATTAGGTTGTCTCTTGAGGTAACAGTAAACAAAATTTAACAATATAGTCTGTGAATGTTTCTAAAATGTTTCCTATGCTTTATTCACTAATATCTAAAACATAATTTAAGTATTTCCACAATAAATCCATAGTTGAGAAAGTCCAAATTTTTGGTATGTTATTCATCAACAAGTCCACCTTTTAAAATCTTATTTCATATCTCATAGATTTAACAAAAATAGCGCACTTATTGAACAAATCTGAAGCTTTATAAGTCACAATTTTTTCACTTCTAAATACCAAAACTTGCTAAACTTCTTCTGAATTGGCCAATAAACACAAGAAAGAATATTTTGTGGAAGATTGCAGGATACAAATTTAACATTCTTTAAAGCACTGTTTCTGATTTGTTAAAACAAAACATTTTCATTTTTTCCCAGGTACCTTTCAGATTTTTCATATCTATTTTGAGCAGAATATAGAAGTTAAATAAAACTTTGGAAACCTCTGAAATTCATTTGAACAAAACAGTAATTTTAAAACTATAAACCATTTATAGAGTACCCAAAACACTGTAAAAAAGCAAAAATAAATTATTTTTCCTTAAAAAGTATAAAATAATAGGAAAAGCTATTTAGAGTCTAGAAGAGACATTCCCCAAATACTATAACAGTACAAAGATTCCTCCCCCAACACTAGCTATGAAATTCACCTTCAATTGAAAAGATGTAAATATAAACAAAGTGCTACAACCTTCTTCTTGTGATCCCAACTGAATACAATTGTCAACAGCTTTGAGACCTGATAGTGTGTTTATCTCAGAATTCACGGATAAACAACATAAACAAAAACAGATAAATAAAAGCTTCTGACTTGCTTTGCTGCTAGACAAAAGCCACATTATACTCTATAAAGAAAGCTCTTAGCTTTCTTTTCTAAAAATCCAGCTTGCCTTTACTTTGGATTGTAAATATCATGAGACAATCATAGATCTAAGAAGTTTAGCAAAAATATTAGTTTAGTGAAAGAAGAAATCTGAACAATACATGGTTTTAACTTCTAATTCATTGCATCTGTATCCAAAATGCTCATTTAGGAATTTTCACATAAACAACACCAAGGAGTGATCTTGCTCAGTGCCATAGGGAATTCCAGTAGAGAGAAGACGTTCCCTGAGGATGGACTCCAAAACGAGTTGGAAAGCTTGGAAGACTAAACCTCTGGTCCTGGTGACCAACCCAGATTGTGTTGTGACCCAGGCCCAAGTAGGTAGTAGGAAACTCAGTCAGTGAAAAAACAAACTTTATTCAAACAGCTGAGAATTACTTCATTCCCAGTGTAGTTCAACTAAATTAAAACAAATTCCTCCCAACACAAATTCCTCAGTCCTATCGCAAACCTTGGTCCAATTAGGCGAACTGCCAAAGGCCTTTCTTGGCAAATGTTCAGAAGTCACAAAAATAAATGGAAGATGTAGACGAAGCAGATGATGAAGCTACCAACATTGTTTTCTGGCAAAACCCAAATGTCGTTGCTGGTTTGTTTTAAGCCTTATGGGAGGGGCCAATCATCTGTTGGCCCTACTCCTGAGTTGTCCTTTTTGCTTGAGCTGCTCTTGCCTTCTGGCAGCTCTTCTCATGCGTTCATTAGGAACAGGCTCCTCCTGTTCCTCTGCCTCACTACTATCAGTATCTGGAGGCTCTGGAGTCTGCACCTCACTCCCTGATGGCCCTGGCCTCACCTCAGCCTCATCGCTGTTCGACTCTGTTGCCAGCTCCGCAGGCTGCTGGCGGACCACAACAGATTGGATCATACAACGTATATTTGCCGTCATTCATTATAGGGAATACTCAGAAATTATAGGTTATTTTTATATAACAGACTTGAATATAGGTGATTTCATTATGAAACTCATGCATTTTCAAATGGTTGCTTTTCTCTTGGGAGACAGCAACAGTCATTTTCAAGTCTGCCATATCTTATTAAGAGAATCTAGCTACATTGGATATTTTAAAGCTTCTATATAGTTTCTAATTACTGAAACTCTTAGTTTTATAGCTCTTTAAATAATGAGGCAGAAAATTAGAAGCAATTCAAAATTAGACACTTTCCCAATGTCTGGAATATCTGACAGGTCAGGAGTTAAAATCACTCCTTGCAATTCCTCTGAGATAGGAAGAATTTTTAATTACAGATTTTCTTCTTTTTTAAAAATGATGATTGGATTGTGGAGGTGATTGCTTTCTCTGGCATTTTGCTTTGGGCCCCATGATTGATTCACAAACAGATGTCACTTAAAAAGAAGAAATAAAGTCCAATTATGAAAAAGGTTATAAAGGAGTCCAAAATTCAGAAATAATTTCCAAAAATCAGTGGGACCAGGAACTGTAGATCCTGCAGTCACCTATTTGTTTATTAAATGTCATACCATCCATCTCTTTAAAAACTGCAAGCTCTAAATTCTATTCAATAATATTCAATATTAATAACTCTTTAGGTTGTGTTTTAGGGACTGCAATAGAACAATTTTGTGAATGTTTCCTTAGGAGACAATCTCAGAGGACAGTCAATAAATCTCTGTCAATAAATGTGTATAGAATTATCAAATGCATTATTGGAATTATTATTGTTATAAATCACATTTATTTTGCGAAATATATGGGCACAGAAATTGGTGGGTGCCATTCATTACTGCTATTAATTCTATTTTATGAGTACAGATTTGGAGCTATTACATAGATTTTTTTTTAAAAAAATTAAAATCTAAAAATTACAGGCTTGAATCTTTCATTGCATAAAAATAAATTCTCCTCCACACATTTTTCCATATTCATCTTTTTAAAGCCCACAAACATAAGTTATTTTCCAGTTATATAAAAAATAAGAGTTGTTTATTTCTTATTTCCAGAATATAAGAGAATAACAGAATAATAGGCTTCTAATCCAGCCCTCTGCTCAAGCAGGAAACCCTGAACCATTTCAGTCAAATGATTGTCCAATCACTTCTTAAAAACCTCCAGTGTTGCAGCACTCACAACTTCTGGAGACAAGTTGTTCCACTGAGTAATTGCTCTAATTGTCAGGAAATTTCTCCTTAGTTCTAGATTAGTTCTCTCCTTGATTAGTTTCCAACTGTTACTTCTGCTCCTGCCTTCATGTACTTTGACCCCATTAGATATTTGAACACTGATATCGTATCACCCCTAGTTCTTCTTTTCACTAAACTACATGTCCCAATTCTTGCAACCATTCTTCATATGTTTTAGCCTCCAGTCCAACTAATAATCTTTGTTGTTCTTTTCTGCACTTTTTCTACAGTCTCAATATCTTTTTTATATCATGGTGACCAAAACTGGATGCAATATTCCAAGTGTGGTCTTACCAAAGCATTATAAAATGGTATTAACACTTTGCATGATTTTGATTCTATCGCTCTGTTAATATAGCCTAAGACGGTGTTGGCTTTTTTTGGCAGCTGCATCACACTACTGGCTCATGTTTAAGCACTAGGACTCCAAGATTTCTCTCACAGGTACTACTATTGAGACAGGTACTACCTATTCCATGAGTCTTCAAATTACGGCCCACCGGCCGCATGGGGCCCGCCAAAGCCATTAATCTGGGCTGTGCAGGACAAGATTGCTCTGCCCACATCTCCCCGCCCACCCTTCAGCATAGTGCAGGACTTGCCTTCGGGAGCCCTGCGGGCTGGAACTGAAAGGTAAGCCCAACAATTTTGGCCTGCATAATGCTGCTGGAGGAGGGGGTGGGGCAGTGTGAAATGTTCCTGGTTTGGACCGGATTGCCCGATCTGGTAGTGATGGCTACCAGATGGTGGGTGGTTCAGAGAATCGGTAGCAAAATCCCTGCACCCCCCCATGCCCAGCTGAGCCATGCGATCATCAGAGGGTTTTTTTTTTTACTTTTAAAAGCATTTTTTCTTCAGCTGAAAAAAATGCTTTTAAAAGTAAAAAAAAATATGATAATCGCCCGGCTCAGCTGGGTGCTAGCCAAAAATGGGGGGGGGGAGTATGTTTTTTTTGGTTTAGCTAGCAAGGAAGCCTGCTGGGAGGAAAAATGGGGTATGGGGGGTTGTTTTTGAGAGGGAGAGAGAAAGAAAGGAGGGAGGGAGGCAAGGAAGGAAGGAAGGAAGGAAGGAAGGAAGGAAGGAGGAGAGGAAGGAAGGAGTACAAACCTGGCACTAGATGCAGCTTCAGAGGATAATCTAGGGCTGGAAGGGACCTGAAGGTCATCTAGTCCAACCCTGCTCCAGCAGGACATTGTTAGTGAGTTTCTGTCTTTTGATTCCCCAGTCATATGGTTACATAGCCACGCCCACCCAGTCGCATGACCCTCACCAAGCCACACCCACAGAACCGGTATTAAAAAAATTAGATTTTTTTCAACCTGGTGGGGTGAAAGAGGCCAAAAAAACAGGTGAAAATGACTGGTTTTTGGCCAAAAAAAAATGCCGATTTTGCCTTGTTTTAACCTGCAGAATGCTTCTGGAGGTGGGTGTGTGTGTGTGGAAGACGCCAAAAAATGGGTGAAAACGGCCCATTTGTGGCCAAAAACTAGCAGTTTTTTCCTGTTTTTGGCCTGCAGAATGTTTCTGGAGATGTGTGAAAAACAGGGTGCACAGATGCCCCAGGAACAGAGTGAAATTCAAAATTTTCCCTACCTGTTCTGTGGGTGTGGCTTGGTGGGTGTGATTGGGTCGGTGGGCATGGGCAACTCAATGTTACTCCCACCCAGTCACATGACACCCACACCTACACCCACCCGGTGTTTTCTGTCGGAAATGGGTCATGTGACTGTGTGGGTGTGGCCAACTCGATTGGTCTCACTCTTAGGAAATTTCTACTTAGTCCAACTCACAATAAAATAGCACAGTTCCAATATTTAGAGAGAGAGAGAGAAAGAAAGAGGGGGAGAGAGAGACAGAAAGAGAGAGAGGGAGGGAGAGAGAGAAAGAAAAAGAGAAAGAGAGAGAGAAAGAAAGGGAGAGAGAGAGAGAAAGAGAGGGAGAGAGAGAAAGAGAGGGGCAGAGAGACAGAGAGAGAAAGAGAGAGGGGGAGAAGGAAAGAGAAAGAAGGAAAGAGAGGGAGAGAGAAAAAAGAGAGAGGGGGGGTGAGAGAGAAAGAGAGAGAGAGGGAGGGAGAGAAAGAAAGAGAAAGAGAAAGGGAGAAAGAAAGAGAGAGAAAAAGAGAAGGGGAGAGAGAGAGGGATAGAGAGAAGGAAAGAGAGGTGGGGAGAGAGACAGAAAGAGAAAGGGAGAGAGAGAAAAAGAGAGAGAGATAGATTTCTCAAGCTCCTTGGGGCTGAGAAGAATTGCTGCAAAACTGAGTTTCCTGAAGTGGACCACTAGACTCCTAAACAACGGAAAAAACAATCTAGTAAAAAGAAAAGGCAACCAAAGGAGCATTGTGAAAACAAAAGCAAATAAAACACCCTCAGGAGCAAAACAAATTAAAGTTTAATTTGTGTGCAGTGTTCAATGGACTGTTAAATTGGCCACGCCTACCTAGTCACATGACCTAGCCACGTCCACCTAGTCACGTGATCACCTAGCCACGCTCACCCAGCTGATCCGGGGCCCCAACAGTCTGAGGGATCATTAATTGGCCCCCTGTTTAAAAAGTTTGAGGACCCCTGACCTATTTTATACCTGTGCATTTGTTTTTTCTTGTCTAAATGTTAGAACTTTACTTTTCTCACCACTGACATTCTGGGGGGGGGGGGCGTGTCTATATTTTAGAGATTTTGCTAATTCCCATGACTTCTAGGTAACATAATTGCATAGGGTTCTACAGTCTAAACTTTTGCCTCTGACCTAAAACAGCAGTTTCAGCTTGGTCACCACCTGATATTCTTGATGCACAGCTAGTATCGCTGCATTGTGTTTTCTGGATATTAGTTTGACATGGCATTAGAAAGTTTAATTCTAACCCTATATTGGCCCAAAAAAGATCAGCTATCTTGTGGTGAATGTTTACATTTGTATAAACTTAAGGATGCCTAACTACATCAGAAGTTCAAGGGTAACACCAGGAAATATAGTAATGTAGCCTGCAAAGATATAAGCAATCTCATATCTATTCATAAAAACATGCATACTTTAAAGATCTAACAAATGGTACAGAAAGCTCCAATTTGGAAATGCCTTCTATTCATTCACAATGACATCTCAGAGAAACTTAATTTTTCTTTTTGGGAAGACTTAAAGTCAAAGGTTTTGGCCAAATTATGGTCACCACGATCTTAATACTGGCTCATCTCTCATTTTCTAACTGAACACAGTTGAGATCCCCATCCCTTTCCAAACAAATATTAGACACACCTATTAGTTATGATGTGTGTGTGTGTGTGTGTGTGTGTGTGTGTGTGTGTGTGTGTGAGAGAGAGAGAGAGAGAGAGAGAGAGAGAGAGAGAGAGAGAGAGAGAGAGGAGAGGAGAACTATTAGAACTTGCTTGTAATACTTTTTTTTAAATTTGCATTTATATCCCGCCCTTCTCCGAAGACTCAGGACGGCTTACACTGTGTTAAGCAATAGTCTTCATCCATTTGTATATTATATACAAAGTCAACTTTTATTGCCCCCAACAATCTGGGTCCTCATTTTACCTACCTTACAAAGGATGGAAGGCCGAGTCAACCTTGGGCCTGGTGGGACTTGAACTTGCAGTAATTGCAAGCAACTGTGTTAATAACAGACAGACTTAGTCTGCTGAGCCACCAGAGGCCCCTTGTACTATCTACTTGATAAACAAAGTGGAATCCATTATCACTGTCCGATATTAAATAGAACCAGAGGCTTCTTGAGATGGGCGAGAGAGAATGTGGTCAGAGTGATGCCAGCAGCACCACAATACAAGTTTCTCCCCTTTTCTACATGCATTGCTGTATCACACATATGTCTCAAAGACGCAGAGCTTGTAGCATGATGCTGCATTTTATCATTCAGGTGAAAGGGGTAAATTCCTATGGACAACACTGAGTGATATCCACGTTAGAGAAACTGAATATGTTTTCATTGTCCAAGGTAGCAATGTTTCATCCTTGAAAAGTCAAATAAATCGATAAATTTATGCCTCACTGGAGATTTCTCTCCTGGATGCATGAAAAGTCACTGAAACTATAAAAATAATTTTAGTGCAGTGTTTGGTGTGAAATTTTTGAAACAACTGTTCCCAGTTTTATAGATTAAGGCTGAAAACTCATTACGGTTGTAATTTGACTTTTATGTATTTAGGAATAAGATTTCTATGGAACTTGAGATGATTTACTTTTGAAAATATAATGGATTTATAATGTTACACCACTGTGGAAAATTTTCTAATTGTTGATAGAAATCTTTCAGATAAAAGTTCACAAAGCACCTCTTAGTTTTGAACAGTTTGTAAACAAAGGTAAAAAATAATTACTGTCTTCATAGTATAGGCACAAACTGTTCAGAGATTTCACTATTTTTTTTCCTCTGGCTACAGTCCAATCTATCACAAAGAAATCATCCTGGGAGTCACATTTTATTATAAGCACCAGTGACCAAAAGACTGGAAATACTACACTCTGCTCTGATATGATTTAACAAGAAGATTTTGAATGCTATTAACCTGAAGATGTCAGCTAGCTTTCCAACTCTGAGCATTCAGGGTAAACAATTTAAGATTTCTTTAAAAATTAATTAATATTAATTTAAACCATCTGTCCACCATCTGCTATTTTCAGATGAAAAATATGAGCTGTTTTCTTTGTGATCTTGACTCCAACATTTTGCAAAACAATCCCCAATTCTTATATATTTAATTACTAATATAAAATTAATCAACTTTTAAGTATCGGGACAAAGTTCATCCATTGTCTGAACACAGTTGTTTGAAACACCGTCCTAATACATGCCCATGATCTATGGTCCCTTAGGAATCATCTGGATTTATTTCCAAATAAATTTGTTTATGACCTGTACAATTATATACTCTTATTCTGTGTAAGCCCACTGAAGTGTAACGCTGCATGCAATACACTTCTGACAAAGTGTCATGAAATCAACACCTCTATTTGTCCAATTAATTTCACGTCATGCCAAAAAGCAACACCCCATTTGTAAAATCACTTCTCAAGCAACAAAAGATTGGAAGGCGGGGGTGGGGGGGGGGAAGCAGAAAACAAAATATCCATAGAATTCAAATCCAGTACAAATTGAATGAAATAGCATTGACTTACAAAAGCAAGTCATAGTAAGTAATAGGATATTTATTAATAAAGTATACTTCAATATAATATATTAAATATTACCAATATTCATATCAATGAATATCATGAATATCATTATAATATAATGTATTCAATATATTGCCTCAACATCTGAAGCAGTAAAAGAGGAAGAGGAGGAGGAAGAGGAAGAGGAAGAGGAAGAGAAGAAGAAGAAGAAGAAGAAGAGGAGGAGGAGGAGGAGGAGGAGGAGGAGGAGGAAGAAGGAAGTTCAATATAATTAACTACTGCTAAATTTTTACTTTATATGTTGAGATGTGACTGAAGAGGGGGATTAATCCTACAAGACTTTGTAAACACTGTGATTTTTTTTCTGCACAAGTCCAGATATCTCACATATTCTTACTTGGGAGTTACTTCCTGGGATCATAGTAGAGATACAGAATCTCTTGTTTATAAAGTAGAGTGTTGTTCAGTAAAGGTTTTAATCAGAGTTACAACCATATACTTGTGTTTGCTGTCCCTCTATCATCCCCTTTATTACAGCTCAACATCTATAAATTCAGGACAAAGGGATGCAGCTCAAGAACTGTGCATTTAAACAATAGCATAGACTTTTGTCCCTGTACATTGTGAGGATTGTGGCTTTCCTGTTTAAGGCTAGACATCAGCTGATTAAAAACATTTTTTCATTTATTATTCATTTGACATTCATTAGTTTTTGATCTAACTGGAAATCCTCTATCCTTGTCTCATCTGATCAAGGGTACAACCCCCAATGAGAAACAGAGCACAGGGGTTTTTTTTATGTTAATATTCAGCAAGAAACTTTCCATAGTCTATTGATAACTTCATTGAGCAATAAAAGTAGTCCTTGACTTACGATCAAAACTGGAACTGGGATATTTCTGTCACTAAGTGATGCAGTCATTAAATAAGTCATCATGTGATTGGGTGATTTTACAATCTTTTTTGAAACCGTTGTTAAATGAATCACAAGGTTATTAAGCAAAACTGGCTTTTTCCATTGACCTTTCTTGTTGAAAGCCAACTGACAAAGTTGTTAATGGTGATCAAATGACTCTGGGGGTGCTGAACCATTGTAAATATATCCCAGTTGCCAAGGGCCCAAACTGCAATTATGTGACCATAAGGAAACTGCAACGTAAGTGTGAGGACTGATTTTAAAACACCTTTTTTAATGTTGTTGTAACTTTGAATAGTTCTAAACAAATGGTTGTACACTGTGTAAAGCCTGTATTATTAAAGTATACATCATAATATAGGTACATGTATATATGAAATATGAGCACCTGTTACTGAAACTGTTATGTAATATTTAACATGTTCATGGTACTGCTCCCAAGAATATCCAACATACTTCAGGCCTGCTCACTAAAAACATGTCACCTTATCACACCTTAGAGCAGGGGTATCAAACTCACGTCGTCACAGCGGCATCACGTGACATATCAGGACTTTGCCCCCCTTCACTAAACCAGGCATGGTATGGCAAAGCGTGTGACGCATCTGGCCTGTGGGCCAGGAGTTTGACAGCCCTCCTTAAAGGCATGCCTTCTTGTATATATTCCTGACCAAATTTATGTAACTTATCTAGTTAACTCATCTTCTTGGGTTTGTTTGAGAATCACAAAGCAGAGAATTTTGTTAATTTAACAATATTGCACATATACTATGAACATTCTAATTTTTGTTTACATAGGAATGCTTTGGATGTCTATTCGCTTCACAATGAATCTTTGTAAAAAGCAGAAATAATATAAAAATCATGAAGAAAATGTGAAAAACTTAGAGTCTGATGATCTCTGATCATTCAAGAAATGTATAGTATAAAACAGTTTATTTAATAAAACAAACTATACTAAATACATTGCTACACCGATACTTCATATAAACTATTGAAATATACTATGAAAGCATGGGATATACAATCCCAAAATGCTGTTATCTGTATGATAGTGAAATACATTACAAGTTGTCATTTAACAGACTTATTTATAATCAAGTTGGCCCAATATCAAATTTAATGGAATAAATTCTCTGGGACTGAAAAAAGTGCCTTTCATTCAAATGTTACTTCTTTACTGGCTGATAAAGTATATCTCCATTGAATATTTCTTTCCTTAGAACAGAATATACAATTTGCAATAGCTGTTGACAGCAGTGGTGAAATCCAATTTTTTTTTACTACTGGTTCTGTGGGCATGGCAGGGGAAAGATACTGCAAAATCCCCATTCCTTCCCCACTCCTGGGGGAAGGATATTGCAAAATCTCCATTCCCACCCCATTATGGGGCCAGCCAGAGGTGGTATTTGCTGGCTCTGCGAACTACAATTTTCTGCTGCCAGTTCTCTGAACTGCTCAAAATTTCTGCTACCAATTGTCCTGAACCTGTCAGAACCTGCTAGATTTCACCCCTATGTGACAGTATATTTTAGCTGGGTAGATATGAAAGATTAGATGTTCTGAAAAATTGTTCTGTTAAGTGGAATTAAGAGATTGAAGGCCACTTTCAAAGGCCTTGTGACGTCAGAGCAGATTATATAGGGATATGGACTGGGAGTGAGAGGCACCGTTTATCGGTGGTTCTCCTCCTATCTCTCCGACTGGTCGCAGACGGTGTTGACGGGGGGGGCAGAGGTCGACTCTGCGGCGCCTCACTTGTGGGGTGCCGCAGGGGTCGATTCTCTCGCCCCTTCTGTTCAACATCTATATGAAGCCGCTGGGTGAGATCATCAGTGGCTTCGGTGTGAGGTACCAGCTGTACGCTGATGACACCCAGCTGTACTTTTCCACACCGGGCCACCCCAATGAAGCTATCGAAGTGCTGTCCCGGTGTTTGGAAGCCGTACGGGTCTGGATGGGGAGAAACAGGCTCAAGCTCAATCCCTCCAAGACGGAGTGGCTGTGGATGCCGGCATCCCGGTACAGTCAGCTGAGTCCACGGCTGACTGTTGGGAGCGAGTCATTGGCCCCGATGGAGAGGGTGCGCAACTTGGGCGTTCTCCTGGATGAACGGCTGTCTTTTGAAGACCACCTGACGGCCGTCTCCAGGAGAGCTTTCCACCAGGTTCGCCTGGTGCGCCAGTTGCGCCCCTTTCTAGACCGGGATGCCTTATGCACAGTCACTCACGCCCTCGTGACGTCTCGTCTGGATTACTGCAATGCTGTCTACATGGGGCTCCCCTTGAGGGGCATCCGGAGGCTTCAGTTAGTCCAGAACGCGGCTGTGTGGGTGATAGAGGGAGCCCCTCGTGGCTCCCGCGTGACACCTATCCTGCGCAGACTGCACTGGCTACCTGTGGCCTTCTGGGTGCGCTTCAAGGTTCTGGTGAACGTCTTCAAAGCGCTCCATGGCATAGGGCCGGGCTATTTACGGGACCGCCTACTGCTACCGAATACCTCCCACCGACCCGTGCGCTCTCACAGAGAGGGACTCCTCAGGGTGCCGTCGGCGCGACAGTGTCGTCTGGCGACGCCCAGGGGAAGGGCCTTCTCTGTGGGGCTCCGCCTCTGAACGAACTCCCCCCGGGACTCCGTCAACTTCCGGACCTCCGAACCTTTCGTCGCGGCTTAAAACGCATTTATTCATCTGCGCAGGACTGGGTTAGTTTTTTAAATTTATGGGTTTTAATTGGGGGTTTTAAATGGGGTTTTAAATTGTATCTAAATTTTTAGGCCGTTATTGAATCAGTTTTTTTATATAGTTTTTAATTTGTATTCTATGTATTGTATTTTTTATTGGCTGTGAACCGCCCTGAGTCCTTCGGGAGAAGGGCGGTATACAAATATAATAAATAAATAAATAAAAATATATTTTCTGAGGTTTTCGCGGGTGTTTGTATGTAGATCTTTGGTTATTCGGGTTTTCTCCCGCGTAAAATTGGAAGTGTCTTGGCGGCGTTTCGACGAAGTCTCATTCGTCATCTTTAGGCTTCAGCTTCGTGCTTCTGGGAGCAATGTGTGATTGCAGCTGTTTCTTCCTTTTTAACTGCTAGTGGGGGTTTGAACTGATTGGGTGGGAGCTTGGCTGTGCTCTGATGCTCTGATATTTGTTTTCTGAGGTTTTTGCGGGTGTTTGTATGTAGGTCTTTGGTTATTCGGGTTTTCTCCCGCGTAAAATTTGAAGTGTCTTGGCGACGATCATACATTTCTCCTAGAAATAGGAAGCTGTAAGCACCTAGCCTGATGATGACGAATGGGATTTCGTCGAAACGTCGCCAAGACACTTCAAATTTTACGCGGGAGAAAACCCGAATAACCAAAGACATATATATATATATATATATATATATATATATATATATATATATATATATATATATATATATATATATATATATATATATATATATATTTACAGATAGTTCTTTTTTTAAAAAAAGAATTTGTACAAATATATACAGGTTCCGTATAACAATTATTTTCTACACCAACAATTATTTTTTATTTTAAATTTCCAGCAATAGCTTCCTGTTAGCTCAGATTCACTTTGAATTCTTCAAGGGGTGGAGGGGGCTGTGGGGAGAAACAACTGCAATTAATAATAGTGAGTGAGTGTGTGTGTGTGTGTAAGAGAACAAAAGCGTGAACGCAAGCAACATGTAGAAACAGGTTTTGTCGGGCATAAAAGGGAGAGATTGCTGATTCCATTTATGTAACACTGGTTTTTCTTATTAGGAAGATTTTGCTGAAAAGTTGACAATGATGTACAGCAGTGACTCACTGGAATGACGTTTAGGGAAAATGATTCTGCTGCACCACCACACAAAACCAATTAGAGAACTATTTTCCACGACAGGTCAGGAATTTCCATTGTTTCTTGTGGAGAATAATTTCTTTATTAAGGTGACATCCATGTCCATTATTGCTTTTCGGAATGACAATCATTTGCTTATCATACAGGAAACTACAATCAGTGAAATCACGTCACCAGTCTGAGGCAATGCCAGAAACTCAGAGCATCAGTCTGTGTTTTCCAAATGAACTAATCTGAGAATTAATAAGGAGAACATTATATATTGGCACTATTTTTGACAAGACTTTTAGTGGCACATCAAGAGGAAAAGATAAAGCTAGCGCAGAAATGCTCTAGATAGTTTGGCATTTCTGAATCCCTCTTATTTTGCCAGTTCTGAGAGACTCCCTGAAATATTGGTACCTGAAGTAACGAGGGCCTGCAATTCTTACGGTATCTCCATGACCTTCCAATAATTAATAAAAAAATACGGGAAATGTAAATGAACAAAACCCATAAACTATAATGTGTCTTTTTTTTTCTCTCTTTTATAAGTCAGAATACAATATGTTGAAGCAAAGATGTGTGATCTTTTTTGGCCTTCCCTTGCACTATATCTTCCTGCTCTGTTTGCAGGCTGTTGATGGCACTTTGTGATAGATTTTGAGGGAGAAGCCAAACAAAAAGACCCAACAACTTGAAAAAACAGGCCAGACAATTTTTGGTAGTCATCAGAATTGTTCACCCTTACTTCCCCCTAATTCCCCACCCCATTCACAGAACGTCAGAAATTTCTGCATTATCCACTCTGGTGACTACAGATGAGGTGTATCTTGCAATCCATCATAGGCTGTCCATTCTGGCTCAGATATTAAAAATTTGGATTTTTTTTCTTGTACAAACTTATATATTATTTGAAATCATTAGGTAGTATATTGTGGGGAAATATCCAACTAGGCTGGAGGGAAGTGTTAAGAGAGGGCTCAGCTTAGAAGCCTTGAATTGTAGGAAGCTGCACAGGAATGACCTCCTTCAGAATCCCTGAAGCCTCCTCTGACTATTCCAAAGGTGACAAGCTTTGCCATCTACCAAGTTCTCCAATCTTGCCAACATCATAAAGTAAGTCAATAAAGTAATATTCCAAACGGGAAAAATGAACAGTTTACAAATGTTAAAACAATAAAAATTATAAGTAAAACATAAAAAGAAGAAAATGCAATTACAAAAATACACCAAAACAATATTCTTATTGGCTTGGTTGAAACAATCACATTAATCATGTCAGTTAAGGCCTCTACCTGATTCCCTTCCAGATATGTTAGGACTATAAGTCCCCAAATCCCCAGCTAATTTGGAATTCTTGTGTTAGAGTTCCAAGATATTTGGAACAAAAACTTGAGATTTTATTACACAAATATTATGGTTCCCTACAATCTAATCCTCTACAAAAGTGATAGTGTTTGAACATTTCAGTTTAGAGGAAAGGGAAGGGAAGACATAGTAAAAGTATTAAAAGTGAGTCATGGTATGGAAAATGTAGGGGGGGAAAGGTTTTTATATTTTTCTCACAATGTTACTGCAGAATTGTATTTGTTAAACATAAATATGGGAGATTGACGATGAAATAAAATACCTATATTACTTTAATTATTCTTACTTATTAAATGCAAACTGCCCAGAGTCATCTAGACTAGGCAGTCTTTAAATTGAATGATGGATGGATGGAAGGATACATATATACAGGCATACATACAATCTATATTCCTTTATATTATTATTTAACCTTCCAAAATAACTCTAAGAAGTAAATAAAACAAAAATCTTGCTCACCAGCCATGTATACGGTAAAAATATCTCCATGTTTTTTATACAAACTTAATAAAAAACCAGTAGCATTTTTTCTAAAGTTTAGGGCCTCTCCCAAGAAAGGAATCCAACCATTTATTAAGGGAGGTTCTCCAGGGTGCCTGAAAAATAAAAAGAAAGCACTGTTAGTTGATACATAGCTTATATGATCAAAGTACATTATAGTGGCACAGTGGTTAGAGTGCAATACTGCAGGCTACTTCAGCTGACTGCTAGCTGCAGTTCAGCAGTTCGAACCTCACCAGGCTCAAGGTTGACTCAGCCTTCCATCCTTCCGAGCTGGATAAAATGAGAACCCAGATTGTTGGGGACAAAATGCTGACTCTGTAAACCGCTTAGAGAGGGATGTAAAAGTACATGAAGCGGTATATAAGTCTAAATACTATTGCTATTTGAAAATTTGAAAGCTTAGCAGTCACACCCTGAGATTTTTTTTTTTTATTCCTTAGGTGCCAAAGTTTCTACATCCATACATTTTGTCACTTATCTTCACTATATTACAAATCAATAAAATCGGTTTAAATGTTCAATTAAGGAACTGATTCATGGTAAAATGTATCTATAATCAGGTCACTATCCAAGTATCCGAACTAAAGCAATATATTTATAGTCAAATAGTCAGATTTAGTATTTTTAAAGTCTAAAACATCTTTCCACTTCAAATTATAAATAAAAAATCCAATTAAAAAAAAAACTAACTAAAAAACCCAAATGCGGGCATGTGCATCTACATGAATAATATGTTCTTAAAGACAATTACATTTCAAATCTCTGTATTTAATATTTCTGTCCAAAGGTAACCTTGTATACACGAAAGTAATTTAGGAAGGACATAGCAAATATAACTGAAGTATTCTTCTTCTCCAGAACATTTTTCAAAGCTCTGTATTGCACTAAGTTTTCAATTACACATTATTCTGCAACACCACTGATCCAATAAAATATGCATTTTTATATTCCAATCATTTATAACTAATATAGTAGTTAAAAACAAGATATCAATCAATTTCATAAGCTAGAATATATTTTATTTTCATGGTCAGTTTTCCAATGACTTGCTGAAATAAATACTTTTCTGAATGCCGTAATCCAATCCAACGAGACCGACTGATTAACTGAAATATACATGGATTTCTATGCCATTTACACTAGAAACTCTAGCTGCCTTGCATTTGAAATCCATTAACCCTATAAGAGCAAATCAAAGCCCAAAATATCATGCAAAGCAATCTGTCTATGGAGATTCTCAGTCATCCAGGTCATGGTTCTCCCAAAGGTGCTTTTTCAAGAGGCAACTGGACTTTCTGTTTTTTCTTTGAAGATGTCTCGCTTCTCATCCAAGAAACTTCTTCAAAGCTGAAGAAGCTTCTTGGATGAAAAGCAAAAATGCCTTCAAAGAAAAAACAGAAAGTCCTGTTGCCTCTTGAAAATGAATCTTTGAAGACACTGCAAAACAATCATTATTTTCTGAGCAGTTTTCTCTGATTAAATAACAATTTCCATACCCAAAACTTTATTTTATCAAGATTTATCAAGTTCAAATTCTAAGTCATCTTTCCAGAAATCTTCAAGAGAAGCTGTTGCTTAGGCATCCATTCTAATCATGCTGATGAAATGGTGAAATGCTTGTGAAATGCCAAGGCTAGTTCCACAGGTTTATATTTGTATTACAAAATCCCATTTAAGCATAGTATGCAAGAGACAAAGCTTTCATCATGGTGTACTTTTTACTGTTTGCCTTCCCCATCAACACTAATGAAGTATTCAATGCTTACTTAAAGAGTGTTAAATATCATTGATATGAGTCCTTAGATCAAGGGTGTTCAAACTTGGCAACTTTAAGACTTGTGGACTTCAACTCCCAAAATTCTGTGAGTTGAAGTCCACGAGTCTTAAAGTTGCCAGGTTTGGACACCCCTGCCTTAGATGTTGCCTGAAATACATGAACATCAATTACAAATAGTTGAGACTTTCATGAAGGAAGCCTTGAGCTATCTGAAAGCAAGTTCATATTTAAGATCACTTTTAAAAATCTGCTCTATAAAATTCATTTTCTCTTGCTTGTCTTCAATATATTTATTCTCATGTTAAAAAGAAAATGAGAGGAATGGCAGGAAATATTAGGAGCCAAAATTTGTTTTCACCTTTTAAAAACTTATTAGGGATTTGAAATGATAGAATATACCATATATAGTCAGAAGGAATAGTACCACATTAACCAATAGGGCATCCAATGCTAATCAAACCTCTATCTGAATTAATTCTATAAAACTATTTTACTTCCTAATTACATGGTCTTAATTGACTAGCACAAACATTTTTGAATGTTTAGTCCCATAATGCTTTTGCATATATTATGTATTTTGCCCATTAATTTTTTAAACCCTAGTTATGTAAAAATGAATTCTAAAATGAATTTTAAAAATTATTCCCTTATACCAAATTAAGCAGTACATCATAGAACTGAAAGTGTTTGAAACAAAAACATAATTTTATGAAGCTTTGCCTTTTTAAGTGTATTTTCCTACCAAACAATGATAATGCTACCATGACTTATTCCATTTTAATCTTGTATAGAAGAGAATCAATAAGTGCATTTTTAAATTGATGCCAACCTTTGTCATTCTTATTTCTCAATACTTAAATTCACCTAGACTAATATGAAACCTAGTAACTTTCTGAAGTTACTACTATGTTTCTTTATCAATGTTATTTAAAATAACAGAAGAGACATCAACATCAACTTCTCAGTAATTTATTTTGTTTAAATCAACACACAATTGGATTACATTTGGATGTTAAAAAACTTAAACATACCATTTTTAAAAATAGAATATGAGTATTTTTCTTGTATACTTTAAGACCAAATTCTTATTTTTCCCAAAGTGTGCTAACCTTCATAGAGGATTGTAAAAAATATGTTATGAATAGTCATCTTTGTTTTGTGCCCTAGTTTATTTGAAAAGTATGCTGGTATCATTGATAAAATAAATATATTTACAGTATGTCCACATTTTATTTCTAATAACTAGTTAAAGACTAAAGTTCCTTCCACGGTTTCATTTATTTTTTTGTATTTAGAAAACTTCTAATAAAGCACTTAGTCATGTTTTGATTATTTAATACTCTTCTAGTTACATTCCACAAAGTAACAGGTTACATTCCACAAAGTACAGGTTCTACGTGACTATTGGCTGGGTAAAATTCTAATTTTAAAAAGTCATAACTTAAAATCTCAGTCTCAATGTAAGATTTTTATTTAGTCAAGTAATTATGTGGAAACCATTAAGTGATAATTTCTGGTTCTTCCAGATATTTCCAAGTTCATATGACAAAGCAAGTCCATCATTTCCAAAATACTTGGGTACATTTACATTTATACTTGCTTCAGTCTAAATATTAAGGACCTAATTCTAGCCCACAGCTAAAACAACTTCTTTAAACAAAATGTTTAAGTTACTTAGAATATTCATAACAAAGAAATAAGAGGGAGAAACATGCTGTTTCTATGCCTTTTTACTGTACACTGTACTATGCACCAGTAATTTCAACTGAAATTACATAGAATTGAATTGAACATCTGATAGTAGAAGGTCACCAACGGTAGAAGGTCACCAGCAGTTGTTTCCTGAGAAATCTCAGGTACTATAATTTCTGCTGGGCCCTTTTGACCAGTGCTACAATGTTAGGTCCCAAGTTAGGTCCTCTTTTATGATAACACCCAGAAACTTAAAACTAGCCACTTGCTCCACTTGGTCTCCATTGATAAGCAAGGGCTGGATGTCTGATCTATTCCTTCTAAGGTTCACTATAAGCTCCTTGGTCTTACTGGTATTAAGGACCAAGTTATTGTCATCTCAATAGGCAGACTCATCCCCCCCTAGAGATGAGTCCCACCATTGTTGCATCGTCTGCAAATTTAGTAATAGTATTACTAGCATTAGTGGGAATGCAGTCATGCACATAAAGAATATAGAGTAAGGGACTCAATACGCAACCCTCTGGTGTACCAATGTTAAGAATAAGGGCTGAAGAGATATGATTACCTAATCTAACCCTCTGAGAGCAGTCAGACAGGAAATCCTTAATCCAAAAGCAGATTGAATAAGAAAGTCCAAGATCCATAAGTTTAGACACTAGTCTATGTGGAAGTATTATGTGGAAGTATTTAGCATTATTATGCTAAAACCTACAAAAAGCATCCTGACATAGCTCTGCCTCCCCCCCGTGCTGTTCCAAATGAGTCAGAGTAGTGTGAAGAGGTTTACCTCATTTACCTTATGAGATTATAATTTTAACAGAGCTGTAAAAATGAAATCTATAACTGTTACTATCTATAACTAATACAATGTTGGGAACCTTTTCGACACCGAGTGCTGAAATGGGAGCATGCACGTGCCGGAAACTGGAAGAGCAGCCGCCCAGAGCGCATGCACGTGCCGGGTGCCTGTTCTTCGGGTTTCCGGCATAGGCATGCGCACTGGCCAGCTGGTCTTCGTGCATGCACGTACTGGAAACCCGAAGAGCAGCTGCCCGGTGCACGCATGTGTGCAAGCACTCTGGGCGGCTACTCTTCCGGTTTCTGCCATGAACGCATAGTGCTGAAAAGGTTCACCAACACTGTATTAGGATTTCTAATCGTTATAGATTTCATTTTTACAGCTCTGTTAAAATTATAATCTAATGAAGTAAATCTTTTCACATTGCTCTGACTCATTTGGAACAGCGGAGGGGAGGCTATGTGAGGATGCTTTTTGTAGATTTTAGCTCTGCAGTTAATACAATATTTCCACATAGATAGTGTCTAAACTTATGCATCTTGGACTTTCTTATTCAATCTGCCTTTGGATGGTGAACCTATGGCAGGCGTGCCAGAAGTGGCACACAGAGCCATCTCTCCGGGCATGCAAGTCGTTGCCAATTGCTCTTCCGGATTCCAGCACGCTGCCAATCTAGTCTCCACATGCGCAGGAGCACCAGAAACTGGAACAGCAGCTTCCAGGGGCGCATGCGCATGCAGGGCAGCTGGTCTTCCAGTTATCAGCACGCACATGTGCACGGTCCACCTGGTTTTCTGGTTTCTGGAGCGTGCACAAAGACCAGCTAGCCAGTGTGCATTGGGCAGCTGCTCTTCTGGTTTCTAGTACATGTAGGAGCACTGGTCAGTTGGTTTTCACATGTGCATGCGTGACAGAAACTGGAAGAGCAGCTGCCTGGTGCGCACTGGTCAGTTGGTTTTCGTGCATGCTTGCTAGAAACTGGAAGGCCAAGTGGCCGGTGCGCATGCCCTTGCCAGAAACCGTAAGAGCAGCTCCCCAGCACACAAATGCGCACCGGGTGACTGCTCTTCTGGTTTTCGGCGCTCCACGCGTGTGAAGTCCAACTTTGTGGGCGCTCCAGAACCCAGAAGCGCAACGGGAGATGCCTTGCGTGCCGGAAACTGGAAGAGCAGCCGCCCAGAGCGCATGCACGTGCCGGGTGCCTGTTCTTCGGGTTTCCGGCATAGGCATGCGCACTGGCCAGCTGGTCTTCGTGCATGCACGTACTGGAAACCCGAAGAGCAGCTGCCCGGTGCACGCATGTGTGCAAGCACTCTGGGCGGCTACTCTTCCGGTTTCTGCCATGAACGCATAGCGCTGAAAAGGTTCACCAACACTGTATTAGGATTTCTAATTGTTATAGATTTCATTTTTACAGCTCTGTTAAAATTATAATCTAATGAAGTAAATCTTTTCACACTGCTCTGACTCATTTGGAACAGCGGAGGGGAGGCTATGTGAGGATGCTTTTTGTAGATTTTAGCTCTGCAGTTAATACAATATTTCCACATAGATAGTGTCTAAACTTATGCATCTTGGACTTTCTTATTCAATCTGCCTTTGGATGGTGAACCTATGGCAGGCGTGCCAGAAGTGGCACACAGAGCCATCTCTCCGGGCATGCAAGTCGTTGCCAATTGCTCTTCCGGATTCCAGCACGCTGCCAATCTAGTCTCCACATGCGCAGGAGCACCAGAAACTGGAACAGCAGCTTCCAGGGGCGCATGCGCATGCAGGGCAGCTGGTCTTCCAGTTATCAGCACGCACATGTGCACGGTCCACCTGGTTTTCTGGTTTCTGGAGCGCACGCGTGCACAAAGACCAGCTAGCCAGTGTGCATTGGGCAGCTGCTCTTCTGGTTTCTAGTACATGTAGGAGCACTGGTCAGTTGGTTTTCACATGTGCATGCGTGACAGAAACTGGAAGAGCAGCTGCCTGGTGCGCACTGGTCAGTTGGTTTTCGTGCATGCTTGCTAGAAACTGGAAGGCCAAGTGGCCGGTGCGCATGCCCTTGCCAGAAACCGTAAGAGCAGCTCCCCAGCACACAAATGCGCACCGGGTGACTGCTCTTCTGGTTTTCGGCGCTCCACGCATGTGAAGTCCAACTTTGTGGGCGCTCCAGAACCCAGAAGCGCAACGGGAGATGCCTTGCGTGCCGGGAAAGATGGCTCTACATACCACTTCCAGCACACGTGCCATAGGGTTGCCATCACGGTCATAATACATTATCAAGTTTTCAAATGGAAGGGATGCCTGCCTCTGTGGCATCCCATGCTTAACCTCCTCCAACTGATTTCATAAATACCAACAGAAGCAAAACAAATGGCTCTGATGCTAGAGTCCCTCAGGAAAAACATTTATGCAGTACAATTCATTTTGCACTAATCACAAGAGACTGACTAGTTTAATCAAAGATCAAGGCTTTATTTCTATCAAAGCCTTGCTGCTATCAAACAACAACAAAAAATTATGTAAGAAAATTACCCTATAACTCAGAAGGTTTTCAAGTATCAAAAGAAATTCTGCTATATTATTATTTTTAAGGTGGCACTATTAACATTAACATTAACAATATCTATAATTAGTGAAAAGTTGTTTAGCATTCATAAAGATTAGTATACAATTATAGGTGGTTATTAATATAGCATGAGTAAAAACACTGTAGAACATTTTAGTAATGCATTTTCATCTTCTCTTCTATTTTGTTCTTTCAACCAGTAATCACAAGCTAAACACTTATACTTTACACTGAATGCTGAAAATTGAAGGTTATTGTACTAGTATCTGTTTAAATAATATAATCTGTTATTTTATATTGCCCTCATTACCTTTTTTCCTAGAAACCATATTACAAATAGCTTTGCCTTGCTGTGTGATGTTTAGTATATAATGGAACAATTTCTGCTTAAATTCTATTTTTTCCATTACTGAATATTCTCCAATTTTCATATCACAACTTTATTTTACCAGCAAAGATTCTCTTTCCCCCCCTGTCAATATGTATTTTAGTACACTGTGTATTTTTCACTTATGACTTATGGAACTAAATTCATCCGAAATATTTGTGCTTTTAGTTCGTTTACTTTTTAGAATTTTCTGAATAATTTGGTATACTTCTTTCCAGCGGCATGGTGGCCTAGTGGTGCAGACGCTCACCCCCACTCAGAAGGTTGAGAGTTCAATGGTAGGTAGTGGCAGATGTTTCTCTCCTAGGCTGGAAAGAAAAAATATCTGCTGAGAACTGTGTGTGGTGTCAGGAAGGGCTTCTAGCCAGTAAATGCTCAGTTTCATCCAGTCGCTGTAAGGGACTACAGGCTCATAAAAAGAAAGCTTTATGGTATATTTATTTCCTGTACTTTTGTTTTACATAAACACAATATATGATAAAACATCTCTTCTTTGTTGTGGTATTCCCAACATTTATTCTTATATGATTTGTCTCTCTTGATAATTATTGACAGAGTTATACGACACCTGTAAGATATTGTACATCAATTTTCCCTAAATCGTAACTTGCAGTAAATTTTATTGAATTTTTCAGAAAAATTGTTACGTTCCCATTGTTATGCTTTATCATAAAGCTTCTGATTTGTTCCAACTGTGTGTCGTATTTCAATAACAATTTTTACATGCAGTCCATGCAAATAGGTGATCTTGCCTTTGCATAAATGTTTCAAATTGTCATCATTTTCAAGATCACTTCTTTCTTCTTGAAGTTACATAAGATAACTAGCATAGCATAGCATAGCATAGCATAGCATAGCATAGCATAGCATAGCATAGCATAGCATAGCATAGCATAGCATAGCATAACATAACATAACATAACATAACATAACATAACATAATGATATTTAAACTACATGTGAAATAACCCCAGCATTCAAGAACTACTTGAGTGTAATATAGGAAAACAAATGAAAGTAGTTCACTTATACTTATTCTATCTCTGAGACTTTCTGGAGAAGCCACATTTTAATGAACTTCCTAAAAACTAGCAAGTTGAGAAACAATATACATTTTGGAGAAATGCTGTTTAAGAAGGAAGGTTTAGATTGAGAAGACATGTTCTCCTGGCCCATGAAGATAACGTAATGTTAGGATAGAAGCCACTGGGAAAAGGTCCGGGTCTCAATCATTGTTTTTAAAGGACAATCAGAAAATTAATAAATAATGAGAAAACCTCAGGGCTCCCAAGGAACTTTTGGATGGTCTTCATGAACAGTTCCATAGAGAATGCATTTGTGTCAATAAGAGTTTAGCAAAGGACAAAAAAGTGCCAAATTCATCCCCATTTAATGTTTGATGAAATAGCCAAACAGATGAATTCTCTTAAAATATAGTATATTGTCAATGCACAACACCTGTAACTGCTTTTCACAAACATAAACCTTCTGTTTTAGAATATCTGTTTACAACCAGAAACAGACACATAGTAATCTCTTGTTTGGGATAAACATTAATCCAAATCTGTCTACAACACACACACACACACACACACACACACACATGCATCCACACACATCCAGAGATACATACAAAGAATTCATTACTTATGATAATCTCTATTGCAGCCTATTTATTCTTAACCTTTATCCTCTAGTCTCTTGTCCTAAATCTAGCAAATCCACTATCAGCATGTGATGACTAGCATCTTAGCATAATTTTGAATTCTATAGAATACTTCAAAAAGCCCTCCAGTGAAGACACCACTCTGCAATATATCAGCAATTCTCCTGAATAAATTAGAAAAGCCTGAAAGGATGACAGCTATTTATAGATCAGTCTTTCTTATTATAAAGCATCACAGTCAAACACATATTAAGAGCAACAAATAGACAACAACATACCTACAGTATTGGAATTCCAATTCAAAGATCATCTTATTAAATCTATCAAATTTTCATCTTATCAAACTTAAAACTGATAATATGAGTAATGTTGCTTTCTCTTAAAATAAATAAGTGAATAAAAAGTAGAGAGAGGCATTTGGACTGGTACTGAGGTATATCTGACGCTAATATGACTTTTAACATGATACATATTCCCAATGTATGACCGAACACTAGTTAGATCCTATTCTAGGACCTACCTAGTGGCAATGAGGGAGGCGAGGCGTTCCTATGCTTCCACCCTCATTGCGTCGGCAGATAACCGCCCGGCCGCCCTGTTTCGGGTGACCCGCTCCCTCCTTCATCAGGAGGTGCGGGATGACCCGTTGCAGGGCCGTGCCGAGGAGTTTAGTGGTTATCTATACGACAAAATCGTTCAGCTCCGGGACGGCTTGGACCGAAATTGGGATGATCCAGGTGGGAGGGCGGAGTCGCGTCTTGTGGAGGTTATTTGGGATGAGTTTGACCCTGTGACTCTCGAGGACGTGGACAGGTTGCTGGGGAGGCTGCATACTACGACATGTTTACTGGACCCGTGCCCTTCCTGGCTGGTGCTGGCCTCCCGGGAAGTGACACGAGGCTGGCTCCAGGGGATTACCAACGCTTCTTTGTTGGAGGGAGTTTTCCCTGCCGCCTTGAAGGAGGCAGTGGTGAGACCCCTCCTTAAGAAGCCTTCCCTGGACCCAGCTATTTTAGGTAATTACCGTCCGGTCTCCAACCTTCGCTTCACTGCGAAGGTTGTAGAGAGTGCTGTGGCACGGCAGCTACCCCAGTCCTTGGTTCTCCGAGGAGCTGAGGGGATGAAACGCCGGAGAAGACGCCTAGAGAGTTCCTGGAGGTCCAGCCGCTCAGAGGTTGATCGGACACTAGTTAGATCCTATACTAGGACCTACCTAGTGGCAATGAGGAGGCGAGGCGTTCCTATGCTTCCACCCTCATT
Source organism: Ahaetulla prasina (assembly GCF_028640845.1). Taxonomy (NCBI): domain Eukaryota; kingdom Metazoa; phylum Chordata; class Lepidosauria; order Squamata; family Colubridae; genus Ahaetulla; species Ahaetulla prasina. Next base: position 45,167,558 of record NC_080541.1, on the reverse strand, counting down.
GCGCCGGCAGATAACCGCCCGGCCGCCCTGTTTCAGGTGACCCGCTCCTCCTTCACCAGGGGAGCGGGATGACCCGCTGCAGGGCCGTGCTGAGGAGTTTAACGGTTATCTATACGATAAAATCGTTCAGCTGAAGGACGGTCTGGACCAAGATTGCAGCGATTCGGACGAGACGTCTGAGGGCGGTCTTGATGATGTTGTATGGGATGAGTTTGACCCTGTGACTCCCGAGGACATGGACAGGTTGCTGGGTAGATTGAATGCCACCACATGTTTACTGGACCCGTGCCCCTCCTGGCTGGTGCTGGCCACTCAGGAGGTGACACGAGGCTGGCTCCAGGGATTACCAACGCTTCTTTGTTGGAGGGAGTTTTCCTGCCGCCTTGAAAGAGGCGGTGGTGAGGCCCTCCTCAAGAAGCCTTCCTGACCCGCTGTTTTAGGTAATTATCGCCCAGTCTCCAACCTTCGCTTCACTGCGAAGGTTGTAGAGAGTATGGTGGCATATCAGTTCCCCTTCACCTGGAGGAAACTGTCTATCTGGACCTGCTCCAGTCCGGCTTCCGCCCGGTTACAGCACTGAGACGGCTTTGGTCGCAGGATGATCTCTGGAGGGCCAGAGACAGGGGTTATTCCTCTGCCCTGGTCCTATTAGACCTCTCAGCGGCTTTTGATACCATCGACCATGGTATCCTGCTGCGCCGGTTGGGGATTGGGAGTGGAGGCACCGCTTATCGGTGGTTCTCCTCCTATCTCTCCGACCGTCGCAGACGGTGTTGACGGGCAGAGGTCACCGCGAGACACCTCACTTGTGGGTGCCGCAGGGCCGATTCTCTCGCCTTCTGTTCAACATCTATATGAAGCCGCTGGGTGAGATCATCAGTGGCTTCGTGTGAGGTACCAGCTGTACGCTGATGACACCCAGCTGTACTTTTCCACACCGGCCACCCCAATGAAGCCGTCAAGTGCTGTCCCGGTGTTTGAGGCCGACGGGTCTGGATGGGGAGGAACAGGCTCAAGCTCAATCCTCCAAGACGGAGTGGCTGTGGATGCCGGCATCCCGGTACAGCCAGCTGAGTCCGCGGCTGAATGTCGGGAGCGAGTCATTGGCCCCGATGGAGAGGGTGCGCAATTTGGGCGTTCTCCTGGATGAACGGCTGTCTTTGAAGACCATTTGACGGCCGCTCCAGGAGAGCTTTCCACCAGGTTCGCTTGGTGCGCCAATTGCGCCTTTCTAGACCGGGATGCCTTGTGCACAGTCACCACGCCCTTGTGACGCCTCGCCTGACTACTGCAATGCTCTCTACATGGGGCTCCCTTGAGGGGCATCCGAGGCTACAGTTAGTCCAGAATGCAGCGGCGCTGGTGATTGAGGGAGCCCTCGTGGCTCCCGAGTGACACCTATCCTGCGCCGGCTGCACTGGCTACCTGTGGCCTTCCGGTGCGCTTCAAGGTGTTGGTGAATGTCTTTAAAGCGCCCATGGCATAGGGCCGATACTTACGGGACCGCCTGCTGCTACCGAATACCTCTCACCGACCAGGCGCCTCACAGAGAGGGGCTCTCAGGGTGCCATCGGCGCGACAGTGTCGCCTGGCGACACCCAGGAAGGGCCTTCTGTGGGGCTCCCGCCTCTGGAACGAACTCCCCCCAGGACTTCGTCAACTTCCGGACCTCCGAACCTTTCGCCGCGAGCTTAAAACCTATTTATTCATCTGCGCTGGACTGGGGTAGTGTTTTAATGGGTTTTAATGGGTTTTAATGGGTTTTTAGTTCCAAATTTTAATTCTGGCCAATTTTAATAAGTTTTTTTAATTGTATTTTTTAATCTGTATTTATAGTATTGTATTTTTATTTGGCTGTGAACCGCCCTGAGTCCTTCGGGAGAAGGGCGGTATACAAATGTAAATAATAATAATAATAATAATACTGAAACTCAGACTTTAATAAGTGTCCCGAAGAGATTAGAAAAAATCGCAGGGCAGAAGGTTTGCTTTATATATGAACAAAAGGCAACAATATCTAATCAGAAAGTCTTTAAATTTCTGAATGGTCATATCACCCACAAATGTTGAACTTCCCATATGAATACCATATAAATATTGTTTTTGTTCATGCCCACACCCTAATCAACTTTTGCTGATCTCAAAAACCAAAACAGAGTTGGACATGGATATGAGATCTTCTGGAAATACTAGGAAGGTTGCAGGTCAGTTTAGGATGTCAGAAAAATACCTCAGGAAAAGGCAAGGGCAACTCATTTTTATAGCATTCCCAAAATAATTTGTACACCAAGCTAGATTCTAGGGTTTTCAACTTCTTGTTGTTTGCTTATTGAAGTGAATCACGCAGTAAATGCAAATGTCTTTGCAGCTGAAGATAACAGAGTTTGGTATTTAGTTTAGATCTTGAATTAAGAAAAGCAACAATTGTCATTTCAAATATTTGTATGGGAAATGATACTATTGCCCTCATTACAATACAGTTTTCCTCCAATAAAATCCTAGGAGTAAGAAACATGGGCATTTGTCATTTTTTTGACAATAAGATGGAAATAAAGAAATAATATTACCGTATTTAGATATTAGCTTTCTGTCTTTTGATTGCTAATATTGCCTGTTTTTGAAGAAAGTTTTAATTATTGGTTTATTGTACGCCATTCACAGTGAAATTTATGAGAGGGCAACCATATAAATTTGGTCAATCAATCAATTTAACTTCATCTTTGGGAATTAGAAGTATTTGTAACTAGGGTACATCTTCTAAAATATCTTGGATATTAATATCTCTACTAAACCTTCTTTGGATCAGTTATTATCTGTTCATGGTATTCTTCAGCATATGAGGCATCAAAATAGACGTGCCTCAAATGCAAAATTATCCAGGAATACTGAATCCCAAACAGTAGCTCCAGTAACTGCTAGAGCTGATCTGACAGTCAATGCAATCAGATAATTGTGAGGACTTGGAGCCATCATACTTTTTAGAAAGACCAATCTAAGGGGAAATATAAAAGGTGAATCCTAATCATACACTTACAATTCCATGTTAGGTAAACAGTCTGGACAGTGTCTGGTTGGAGAAGATGGCAGGATGAGGACAACAGAAAATTTAATAGATCCTCAGTATTCAATATTTGGAAGGGTGGATTAAATAAAGAAGCAGTCTCTAATTAAATAAAGAAGCAGTCTCTAACATGGGAAATCAGTAAAACCACAGACACAAAAGATATTAATAATTAGATGTTAAATCACAGAAATTTTGAATAAATTGGCTGAAATAGCACAATCTTTAAACTGTGAAATTCTGTGAAAAGAAGTCTATGCTTACGTACTATAAGAAAAAGAATTCATGGCCATAAACATACATGGCTGTGTACCCAATTTCACTAACTGGAATCTTATGAAAGACATTGATCTCTCTATCCTGTTAACCTTTACTGCTCTACAATATCCAATTTCCCAAAGAAGCTTTCATAGGAGCTAATAAGTGGAAACCTTTATTTTTATGAATTTGTGTAAGTCAACAAATCTGGAACACTCTGAACACAAAATGAAAATATATCGTCTCAAGAACAAAAGCTAATTTTCTATTAAAGAGGAAGTCAAAAGACCTTAAAGAGCAGCTGAAAATTCCCTCAACACTATCAAACTATTTACTAAATCTGCACTATTATTAATCTTCTCATCGTTCCTATCACCCATCTCCTTCCACCTATGACTGTAATTTTGTTGCTTGTATCCTTATGATTTATACTGATATTGATTGTTTCCTGATTGCTTATTTGTAGTCTATGACTATCATTAAATGTTGTAAGTGTTGTACCTTGATGAAGGTATCTTTTATGTACACTGAGAGCACCAAGACAAATTCCTTGTGTGTCCAATCACGTTTGGCCAATAAAAAATTCTATCTCTTCTATTCTAAAAGTGAACCTACATCATACCAGTAACAACAGATGCAAAAAGCCAGAAAAAGCCATCTTATAGTTCTGCTTAATTGTTTCAATGACACCTAATAGGATACTAGGTTAGCCTTAAGCCTGAGGCAGGTGCTAAATAACCAGCTCTGGTACCATCATCTATTTTTTCCCAAACAGTGTCAAGTGAATGGAACATCTGTTGTAGACATTGCAATTTTATTCAAACACATGATCATGGAAATAATTCAATGCCAACTAGAATGACTGGGTAGTGTGCAGGTATGCTCCCAGGGCTGCCTCTGGCTTGCTAGAAACTATGTTAAGAAGAGGACTAAAGTCCTAATTGGGGTGGGGGGGTTTCCCCTCATTCATTTTTAGACTGGTTTGCAGTTACATCCAATTTCACTCAGAGCAATGTAGGCCATTGAAGTTTTTGGTTTAGCTTGATCATCAGGGACAGTTTAAATGCTAATGTTGTGCAGCTTGAGATTTAAGTGATTATGCCTGGATGAAACTAAATTTGAAAACAGGTGGCATGTTTGTTCTAATGCCTATTTGATCACATACTTGTTTGTTAATACACACTACATTGAATTTTATGAACTGCAGAACAGAGTTTAATTGAATTGACTGTTTCCACTGGACTAAAGAAACAAATGAAGCTGTAATACTATATAATATTCAGAAAGCATTTGAATCCTTTTAGATCTAAAATTCTAATTTAAATTGAAGACAAAAAGAATGCAAATGAAGTACAGGTAGTCCTCAACTTACGACCTCAACTGAGCCCAAAATCTCTGTTGCTAAGAAAGTTGTTAAGTTGCCGCATTTTACCTTGCTTGCCATAGTTGTTAAAGGAATCACTGCTGTTGTTCAGTTAGTAACATGGTTGTTAAGTGAATCTGGTTCCCCACTGACTTATCAGGAGGTCACAAAAGGTGATCCCATGACCCTGGAATACTGCAACCATCATAAATACATGCCAGTTGCCAAGCATCTGAATTTTGATCATAGAAACACAGGAATGCTGCAACAGTTATAAGTAACTTTTTTCAGGGCTGCTGTAACTCTGAACGATCACTAAAGGAATAGTTGTAAGTTGAGGACCACCTGTAACACATTTCCCCATCACAAGCACATTTTTCTATACCCTAGATCAGGGGTGTCCAAACTTGGTCCCTTTAAGACTTGTGGACTTCAACTCCCAGAGTTCCTCAGCCAGCTTTGCTGGCTGAGGGACTCTGGGAGTTGAAGTCCACAAGTCTTAAAGGGACCAAGTTTGGACACCCCTGATCTAGATAGTAGAGTTCTTTAGTCCTAAATCTCAATATCTTTTTTTCTCAAAAAAAAAAAAAAAAAGCATATATCGATGGCAGCTTTTCAAGATCAGACTAGGAAACCAATGCAATATAGGTCCATACTACTATTATTGGCCTGACTGAAGACCTGGTTCTGCCAGCGAGCCTGGGGAACGCAGAATAGGATGGAGCCCATTAAATGGCTCGTATGATGTATTGTCACCGGGGTGGAGAGTGGGGGGTTATTTTATTATATTATTTTATTAATTTATTACATGTGTTGTGTCTTGTCCGCTCTCACCGCAGCCGGGGTCTGCTTATCTGCTCCCGAACACGGAGGAATATATGCCTCCCGGCCCCAGTCCTGGCTCCATGCCCAGACAAGCTGCAGAGGAGGGGGCACCTCCCGGTCCCAGCCCTGGCTCCATGCCCAAGCAGGCTGCAGAGGAGGGAGCATCCCCCGGCCCCAGCCCTGGCTCCATGCCCAGGCAAACGGAGCAGCTAGACCCCTCCTCCTCCTCCACAGCATGTGAGCCTGAGGAAAGTTTACTTCCAACAGCTGATTGGAGTGACCCTTGCATCAGAAGATTGGATACGCGGAGGCAACAGAAGGAAGGGAGGGGCAGGCCTTAATGAGTGCTGAGTCATGGAGCCACACCCCATGGCCTATATAAAGGATCTGCTTTCTGGCAGTCTCTGAGTCAGGCAAAGTCGAACTTATCTTGCTGAAGTCACTTACTGGTCTCCTGCCTGCTCTGAGGACTTTGCTAGGACTTTGGGCAGAGCTGCAGAGGCAAGCCTGATTCGGATTTCCCTGACCCGGCCGTCAGCGGAGGAGTGGGACACGACAACATGATTCTCTCTTTTATTAGTTTTATTGTTTTTTATATGATGTTTTTATATTGTTGTAAGCCACCTTGAGTCACCATGTGCAAATAAGGGGCAATATAAATCTAAATAACTAAATGAATACATACATATATACATACATACATACATACATAAATGTAAAACTATAATAACAGAGTCTTATAAGTCTGTGTTTTTTCTCTTCCTCACTTTAACTTCATGTGAAGTACGGAGGAGCTTATCTTATTTATGGCATTATTTTCTTATTCCAAGATCAAGCCTTTTTTTATCTGACTATTGCATTGGCAGCAGACTCTTCCTCCTGTTTCTTAAGGCCACTCCCTCGGTCTTCTATATTTGGGTATCCCTCACTCTCATGCAGACGTTGCAAAACACTTTCTGATAGGGGTGAAATGCTCCCAGTTTGGACCGGATCACGTGATCCGGTAGTGATAGGGATGGGTAGTTCGAAGAACCGGTAGCAAAAATCCCTGGCACCCCCCACCTATGCCCACCCAATCACCCGTTCCCCACTTGCCTACTTGGCAGCTTCCTGCTTCTTTCGGTCTCGCTCACTATTCTGGCCTTGCTTCGGCTGCTGCAATCAATTGCATCAGCTAGCAACTGAATCTGCCTGCCTAAAATCTATCTCATCGGTGAGCAACTCAATCTGCCTGCCTTTTCCCTTGAATTAGGTAAGTAAGGGGGGGAGGCTTTAAAAAAATAGTTAACTGGGGGGTTTTTAGGACTTTTTTTTTAGCAATTTTTTTTTTTTAGCAATTTAAAGTTAAGGAAGTTTTAAAATTAAGGAAGTTTTAAAGTTAAGGAAGTTTTAAATTTAGCTGCTTTTATCTAAAAATATAAATAAAATAAAATATTTGTACAGCTTTCTGAGATTTGGTGTGTTTCTGTAGTGTTTCACTCTAACTACACAAACACACAAAATCTCACAAAGCTGTATGTGGCATTTTATGTGTGTGTGTGAGTCAGTTGTGTTGTGTTGTGTTGTGTATGTGTGAAGTGTGAAAGTTGGTTTTGGGGCTTTTTGTGGCTGTATTTTGGGTGAGGTGCAGCTGCTTTTACATTGTGTATGAGTCAGTTGTGTTGTGTTGTATGTGTGTAAAGTGTGAAAGTTGGTTTTTGGTGCTTCTTATTGTTTTGTTTACTTTGTTTATTATTTTTATTATTTAATGTTATTGGCCATGCCCACCCGGTCATCTGACCACCAAGCCACGCCCACCAATTAAGCCACGCCCACAGAACCAGTAGGGAAAATTTTTAGATTTGACCTCTGCTTTCTGATATACTTTTTTGTCATTTAGGGTATTGCGTAAACTCAGCAAATTTGGTTAGTTTATCTCTCAGTATATTATGGAAATTCAAAAAGTTGATAAATTCAGTAACCAAGTGAATTGTGTTGCTGAGCACAGACATACATAGTGCATAGGATACTTACCTGATTGAAATTCCAAGGAGAGAGATATCTGTATGTGGTGTTGTATTTCGTGCTTAACTTGCTTTTACTTTAAAGAAAAAACATAGTGACAAACCATCATTGGCAACACCTCCTTGTGCATGATGTATCAGAACTGCAAAGCAAGAATCTCAAAGGGTCTCAAAAGTCTCCTTAAGGACTCATGAATAAGCTCAAGAATATTCAAAATAATTTGCAGCATTAGACAACACTGTAAAATTATGTTTTAATACACTTAAGACTGTCCAAAATCATATTTGTATTTAAAACAGTTGATGTTCTCAATATTTTTTCTTAACATATCAAGGATGATAGAAGCTTCTTTTTGCTGTCAAAGTGATCAAAGAGATTGAGGGGGAAAAAATCTATAAACAGATGCTACCCAGTGACAAACTTTAAAGAACAAGATTGTGGGGCCAGATGTTTGAATGACCTTCGGACTACAGAACATGTTGGCATGGTGTTGATTTAGATAGCTGTTGGCAGCACTTTTGATCCAGCAGCTGAAGAAAATATCTAAATTATGGAAATCCTCCCCCTCCCCCTTTGCTTTCCCGGTCCAGTACAAAACCTAAAACTACTGCTAGCCAGTGGGACTGATGACTGTCAAGGAACTTGAATTCACCACACCACTCTGCCAGTAGTTATCACATCAAAAAGGAGTTAGCTGAATGAGCAGGAACCACTTAAGGCAGTGCCATTTACATTTTCCCCATAACTTTTAGCAGCTGTTTCTTGAGAGAATACAGATACAAAATAAGAACAAAAAAAATATACACTTTTTCAGAACTGAACCCTGTGCAAAAGAAAGGATGTGATCTAATGGCAATGTACAATGATGTAAACTAGTACAAAATGGCACAGGAAAACAACAATATCCTTTGCTTGATTATTTGGGTTCACTGGATCAAATCAAAGCGAAGCCATTCAAGGTTCCCCGATAAACAATTGAGACTGAATTAAATAATTTCCAAAGATTCAGCCTCTCCAAAAACAATTTTGATATCCAATCCAAAGCAGTACTAGAAGGCATATGGAAAACGGTATTTTGATAAGGTATACGTGAGTCTTTTTATAACAAATAATGTGATTGAAGAAGAACTCTTCTTACACTTCTGGACATTCTGCCATGTTACCTGGAGAAATATACCCTGCTTATTCTGAGTTGCCTCTGCTGTCCAGCACTTGTCAAAACCACTCTCTGTCAAGCATCTCACAAAGTGTTGCAAAATGACAGTTCAGGATTTCTGAATAGATGGAGCCCCAGGAAAAAAAACTGAACAGATAGAAGATTTATGACTCTAAACTACATCAAAGCGACTCCTGCCAACATCATGTCAAAAAACAAAACAAAAAAAAACCACCCAGAAAAGAAAAGGAGGAGGGTGCAGGGGGAAACGAACTGTTCATTTCAGACAGTTTTAAAAAATATTATATAAAACACTTTTTTTTCTAAGTATGAACTAAAGTGTAAAGAAAAAAAAATTAGCTGCACATACAGTATGATATCCAATATGTGACAAAAATACATTTATAATATTCTAGGAATAACAAAGTTCTACTAGTAAATACTGTCTGGCAGTTAAAATCACTGACATCCAAAGGGAGTATATGAAGTATCTATCAGTTTAAAATAGGATAAACCATCTGGCTCTAAAAAAAAAGAACAGGAAATACTTTAGCCTGCATGTTAGTTTGGAGTCTCAGAAGTCCTTCCATAGATTTATTGCTAGTGAATCAATTTCCCATGATAGACTTTAATGCTTTACCTCAAGAAAGGAACTGAGCAATCTTATCATTCAGGCTAGAATATTATATATCTTTTTAAAATTGGAACTTCAGTGCATTACTTTTGTTTCTTTTTAATTATTTCTTTATTATACAGGTAGTCCTTGACTTACAAAGGTTCATTTAATGATCATTCAAAGTTACAACAGTACTGAAAAAAAGTGACCAAAACCATTTTTCAGAGTTACAACCTTTGCAGCATCCCCATGGTCATGTGATCAAAATTCAGATGCTTGGGAACTGGTTCATATTTATGACTATTGCTGTGTCCCAAGATCATGTCCCAAGTTCACACACACACCCGTTTGTGATCTTCCAACAAGCAAAGTCAATGGGGAAGCCAGGTTCACTTAACAACCGGGTTACTAACTTATCAACTGCAGTAATTCACTTAACAACTGAGAAAAATCGTAAAATGGGACAAAACTCACTTAACAAACGTCTTACTTATAACAACAGAAATTTTGGCCTCAATTGTGGTCGTAAGTTGAGGTCTATCTGTACTAAGCCACTTAGTGTCGTGTCCCACTCCTCCGCTGACAGCCGGGTCAGGGAAATCCGAATCAGGCTTGCCTCTGCAGCTCTGCCCAAAGTCCTAGCAAAGTCCTCAGAGCAGGCAGGAGACCAAAAAGTGACTTCAGCAAGATAAGTTCGACTTTGCCTGACTCAGAGACTGCCAGAAAGCAGATCCTTTATATAGGCCATGGGGTGTGGCTCCATGACTCAGCACTCATTAAGCCTGCCCCTCCCTTCCTTCTGTTGCCTCCGCCTATCCAGTCTTCTGATGCGAGGGTCACTCCAATCAGCAGCTGTTGGAAATAAACTTTCCTCAGGCTCACATGCTGTGGAGGAGGGGGAGGGGTCTAGCTGCTCCGTTTGCCTGGGCATGGAGCCAGGGCTGGGGCCGGGAGATGCCCCCTCCTCAGCCTGTCTGGGCATGGAGCCAGGGCTGGGGCCGGGAGGACATTCTTCAGCGTTCGGAAGCAGATAAGCAGACCCCGGCTGCGGTGAGAGTGGGCAAGACACAACACTTAGCTTGACACTGATCTGTTTCATTTCAGAAGGATTGGTTTTAGTTTGTTCACATTTTAGAATACTGTGTTAAGGCAAAGATGGGCACAACAGTTCACAACCATCTTTTTGGGGGCAACAGAACTTTTTATTTACACTTCATTAAATTCAGTGGCAAAACATTCAGATACAGGATTTTCTGATAAATGCTGAAGGACAATAACACAAAATAAGTACACAATAATGTAGCCAAGGGCTTTCTTAGGCCAGCATTTTGTTTAGTACAGTGACTAACCAGATGCCTCACAGAGAGGCAACAACATATAACCCTCTCTCCCCACTTTTCCCCTGCAGCTGATAGAGACATGACTTCCAACCCTGAGATAAGATATAATTTTTTAAAGATAAAAAACCTCTGATATATCTGTTCTCTATTAATTTATCTAAGCTCCTTTATAGCCATCTAAATTAGTGGCCATCAATACTTTTGCAGCAATGAATTCCACTGTGATAAACAGAAAGGACAGCTGTAATAGGATTGGAAAAGTACAAAAACGTCCTAATCTGATATTCTGGAGAGAAGCTAAGCTTCTGGAAGTTACAGGTTCTCTGTGCGATAGATTTACAGTGGTTGTAAATGAACCAGGAATCTCTGAATGTTCTCCACCTAATTAAAATCAGAATCAGAATAGAGCTCGAAGGAACCTTGGAAGTCTTCTAGTCCAGCCCCCTGCTCAAGCAGGAGATCCTATACCACTTCAGACAAATGACAGTCCAGTCTCTTCTTAAAACCTCCAGTGACGAAGCACCCACAACTTCTGAAGGCAATGCTGTTGTCGTCACTGTTAGGAAGTTTCTCCTTAATTCCAGGTTGCTTGTCTCCTTGATTAGTTTCCATCCGTTGTTTCTTGTCCTGCCCTCTGGTGCACTGGAAAATAAATTGACCTGCCATCCACTCACTCAAATGGACCTATTTAGACAAGCACAAACATATTGTAGTAATCTGGAACATCATAAAGAAAGAAACAGATCTATACAACATCTTCCAACAAAATGGCTATCCATGTAACTTCATCAAAAAGTGCCTTATCATTCAACCCAACATAGCACAACCAACCTAAGCTGTAAAACGAATAACACTCCATACATCAAAAACATCTCGGAAGCCACTAAGAGACTATTAAAACCACATGAGATAAGAGTAGCATACAAATCAACCTCCTAAACATCCTAAGTAGATCAAAAGTAGACTCCTCTCCTGCAAGAGCTGCATTGGCTGCCAGATTTGCTTCCGGGTGCAATTCAAGGTGCTGGTTGTCACCTTTAAAGCCCTTCATGGCTTGGGACCAGGTTATCCGAGGGACCATCTCTTGCCGGTCACATCTACCCAACACATCTGAGCGGGGAGGCAGGGAATGCTGCGGGTCCCATCCCCAACAGAGATACACCTGGTGGGGCCCAGAAAAAGGGCCTTCTCTGTGGTGGCTCCCTCTCTCTGGAACATCATTCCCCCAGAGATTAGAACAGCCCCCACTCTAATACTCTTCTGGAAAGCGCTAAAGATCTGGTTCTGCCAGCGGGCCTGGGGAACTCAGAGCGGGATGAAGCCCCTTAAAAGGGCTTATGTGATCTGCTGTCGCTGGAGGTGGCATGATGAAAACTCTTAATTTCACAGCACATGGACAAACTTAACCATAGTTTCAACTGGGAAACTGACCATCCTAGACCAAGCCAAGAAATGCTACAGTACTCCTGGAAGCCTGGCATTCTGACAAATTGGCCATCAACAGGCACACAGACATAAACAGCATCTATGTATCATTTAAAAGAATCAATCAACAAGCCAAAAAGGGGAGAAAAAGAGCAAAACACCTCCCTACCAGCAATCAACACTCAGATGAGGAGAGATTAACAACAGACCAGCAATCAAGAAGTAAACAAAATCCAATCAAGAAACTAACAAGCTAACAGTTAATTGCCCAACCAAACAATCACCAAAACCACTCCCACCAACACTTGACAGGCAAGTCACTGTATATAAACAGAGAGCAAATCCCATCCTTACTAGCACTGGTGATGTTACCTAGTTTGAGTAATGAAACCTCTGCAAGAAAGCAACCAAGGTCAGAGAGCCCCAAGGACTCCTCACATATTAGTTGATTCTCATTCATTTCACTATGCCATAAACTATGGCTTACAAACAATTATAGTTGGGCCCAGTAGTGGGTTTCAAATCCCGTCACTACTGGTTTGCTCGTGGATGCGCGCTGCCGATCCAGAGTGAACTGGTAGCAACCCACCACTGGCCGGACCCTAATTAAACAAAAAAATGTATTGCTTAGCAACTTTGTGAACCAAGCTAGTTTTTTTTTCTATTCCTAAACTATATTTAAAAGATTGATGAGTTATGCTTTTTCTTCTCTCTCTATTCCATTTGCCTACCAATGAGAATTTTGATTATTGCAGTCTGGAGTGGAAGCAATTAATTCAAGGAATGAAAGTCTTACTTATGAGCCGCGGTGGTGCAGTGGTTAGAGTGTAGTACTACAGGCTACTTCTGCTGATTACCGGCTGCCAGCAGTTTGGCAGATCGAATCTCACCAGGCTCAAGGTTGACTCATCCTTCCATCCTTCCGAGGTGGGTAAAATGAGGAGATTGTTGGGGGCAATATGCTGACTCTGTAAACCGCTTAGAGAGGGCTGTAAAGCACTGTGAAATGATATATAAGTCTAAGTGCTATTGCTATTAGAAGGAAGGTAAGAGTTACAACGTAAGAATTCCAGTGAGTATACTATTTTCAAATGACACACTTATATATAAACAATTTTAGGGTGGTAACACTTTTTCCTACTTCCTCCCACTTTTTCTATGCAGAAAGCTGGATATTCCCCTCTTTTATGAAGGAGAGACAGTTCCATCTGTTCACTTTCTTGATAGATAATACCACTTTTACCAGTATGAGAAATAACTCTTGTAATCATTATGCATGTATTGAGCAGAAACTAACATAATTTTTCCTAAATTAAAGATTGAAATATGGTTAGAGAAAAATGTTTTAAAAATTCAGAATAAAATATGATTTCAAACTTGCTTATAACTCTGATTTCAAATTCTGGTTCTAATGGAAGAATGAGCTTATCCCTAAAAAGGAAAAAGAAAACTTTGAGAACGGTGACAACTTCTGGCAAGTGCATAGTAAGACTAACCATAAAGGTTACTCTCATCAAGGAGAGAAGCATCTTAGAACTAAGGAGAAATTTCCTGAGAGTTAGAACAATTAATCAGTGGAACAACTTGCCTCCAGAAGCTGTAAATGCTCCAACACTGGAACTTTTTAAGAAGAGATTAGATAAATAACCATTTGTCTGAAGTGATGTAGGGTTTCCTGCCTAAGCAGGGGGTTGGACTGGAAGACCTCAAATGTCCCTTCCAACTTCGTTAAATTAAAGAGCTAAACTAATCCTACTCACTTTTTGCTAGTCTCTAATGGAAAAATATGGTGGAGAGTTCACTGGAAATCTCTAGGAAGTATCACCCAACTGATTATTCATCCACAGAGAAAATTAGTGGCTATAGGCAAAGCCATTAGATAGCCGTAGTATCAAACTTGTGTCATCATGGTGGCATCACGTGACGTATCCGGACTTTCCCCCCCCCTTCACTAAACCGGGCATGGGTGTGGCCAGCACTGTATCTGTATCTGAAATATGCTCTTTTATGCTTCAAATATGCTTTTTTCAAAATTCAGGACAAAGCTGTTTAAAGTATGTCTTTGTTTGACCACCAGCAAAAGCTCAGTACCACTAAGAATTTTATTTATTTATTTAGCGCCCTGTAACTGTCCCCAATTTTGGGTGCCAGTTCTTTCTAGTCAAGTCATAGACTTTAGTAATCTTGTTTATTACTTCTGATCTCCCTTCTATGACTATTCTAGCATTTTCTACCCCATTTCCAACCAATAATCCCCCCCTTTTTAAAATCACATTGTTGCTTTGTTTGTGTGAAGAAATATACTTGCATTGCGCTCAAGAAAATTATCTTCTGCACAAAGCATAATACGTGGCTTCATGAATGCAATGAAGTGATCTGCTGGGTCTTTTGTTAATTATTTGGTATGCATGCTTGAAAAACATTATGGAAACTTAAGAACCAATGGCACAGACATATGGTAACAGTCAGCTGAAAAGTGGATATCTTAATCCTTGACTCGCAAGGTTTTATTGCATTTAAAGCATGGTGTAGTTTACATGGTGCCTTCTTTAGAAAAACAACAACAACCCAAAACAAAACAAAAACAAAAAGCTTTTCAGTGCCCTGTTTAATGTGTAATATACAGAGACATTACTAACTATTAATATTGAAGCAAGGCTGAAAGAATCAGTGTTTTACTGTACATAGACTTCAATATATCTTACTTCCTACTTATGAAAAGATGTTTATTACCTGTAACTGTCCAGAGGTGTGTGCTTCACAGCAGCAGAGATTGGTAATAAGCTTCCTTTTCTCATTTACATTGATAGGAAGCATTAGTGAAGATATATGCATTTCATTTCATGGTTCAGAAAGAACAAAGTATATGTATATGTGATAACGGTGGGTGGTTAATGAAATGGTCTGACAAACATAAGCTAATACATAATCATACCAGAATGTGGACAGGAACACCTGTTCTCACTTCCCAGTCTTATGTCTCTTTAAAAAAGTTAGTGTTTGCAAGAAGTGAAAACTGCTACTATTTAGACATCAATATGCTCCAAGGAAATTTTACTGGTTGGATTTTTTTTTTTTTTGCAAACACTAAAGAAATGAAAGAAGGGGGATTTTAATGATATCAAATCTCTTTTGCTTGTGTCCTAAGAGTAATGAAAACTTCACACATGCATGAAGCTCTAGTAATTATTTTAAACTGCCTTCTGTTGTCCCCCTGAGGAACACGGTGGTATTTGTTTGATGCAGTTTAATTAGTGTCAGGGTAATTAATGCTATGCTATCTACATGAGATCAAAACCCTTCCTTTGTAACGTTCTAGTAACTAAGAACCAAGGCAGGGCATAGATTACAAAATAGGAAAACTAGAGTACGAGAGATTCAAAAGAGCCAGTTGGTATCAAATGTTAAATATCTATAAAAGGTGCCCAGTGCCAAGTACTTTGTTGTTGTACAAGTACCATTCAGGTCCAAGGGGTTTCTTCTGGTCATCCACTCACACCACATTAAAAAAAAATAGGTGTGATTGTTGTCATTGAAACACATTCAGATTATCAAGATTTACTGCTTTCAATAAATGATAAATTATTTTCTGTTGCTA
Organism: Ahaetulla prasina; assembly: GCF_028640845.1. Lineage (NCBI taxonomy): Eukaryota > Metazoa > Chordata > Lepidosauria > Squamata > Colubridae > Ahaetulla > Ahaetulla prasina. Next base: position 45,151,912 of record NC_080541.1, on the reverse strand, counting down.
TAATCAAATTAATCAACACTTCAATGTACCCTCATAGATCATAAAAGCTTCTGGTATTTAAATGTTATATTTTTTTCCCAAGCTAAGTCCTCAAAGCTATACAGAGCATGAGATACTACAATATAAAATCAACTTTTATTGTGATTTCATCTTACTATCTGTATGTCATGGTTGACTTGTATACACACCAACCTCTACCCATATGCTAGCACAATGAATAAAAATATCTATGCTCAGTCCAAAACTGCACGCCCAAGCAAAATATGATCTTCATAAATTCTCTAAAGCTTTCCTTCCCCTCTTGGTCATCACCAACTGCAATATAAATCTCACACCATATAAACTCAGGCTGATTACAGACCAAAAGAAATAGCTACAGCTATCTTGACTGGATAAATTATATCCTAAAGGTTGTTTCAGATTTTCTAATAAAGCTCTAGTTGGGGGAGGGGGAGAAAGAGTGAGGGCAAATGCAAAGGGAGGGCTGGAAAATGCTCAAGAATTTCACTCTCTTTTGTAACCATGAAATTACAAGCTTGACATAATGCCTTTGTGATTGCTTTGACGTCAAAAGAAGGGGGGAAGGTGTGGCATGTTTAAAGGAGAAAACCACTGATGTGGTACAAAATAAGATTATCCATGAGACATAATATACCATCATTAAAACAATGATCATGGATTCCTACAATATTAAATTGATTTTGCAAGTATATAAAAAGGATGGTTTCTACTGGTATTATGGAAATGTACTAGGATGCAGATTGATTTAGATGTTTGAATATGCACAAATGCCCACAAAACAATGATGCAATGATGGAAAGATCATATTTTCTCACCAACACAAGGATAAAGTTTAAATTTACTAGAAAATCCACTGAAGTTCCCATTGCAACATCCTTATTATGAAAAGCCACTGAAGTATGTCTCAGACAATAGAATATCTCCATTTCTCTGAGGCATTCATTACTTAGTGCTTGCTGAGATCAGCTGAGTAGCAAAATATGCTTTTTCACATCTTTAGTTCTGCTATCTGCAGCCCAGTTGCTTATCAATTAAAGTGATAAATATAAGTGACTTTGATAACACAAGCAACACATTATGGAGCAAAGTAATCCCTGAAAACCCTGGCAGAAGAACTATATGCAAAGTTCAACAACTGTGAAAGAACTATTAAAGAGGACACACAAACAAGTGACCTTGAATGACAAGCGCACTTCATTCCAGCAATAAACAGCGGCAGTGCTGATAAGTGCTCATTGGCGCATAGAGTAATTACCTATCTGTCAGCATTGCTGGTGTATGCGAAATAGTATAAATGAAACATACATAATGTACAGCAATAATATCAGGGCATGCAGAACCTAATGTATTATCATCATTCTCAGGGCCCAGGTTTATGTGGCTGCCACTATAGTACTGAGTAAATGCCTTCAAGCCATGATAATTTCATTCTAATCTCCGTTCCATATTATAATTTTTATAGCTAAAAGATACTGAGGAGCAATACGTTTCAATCAAGGCCTAAATAGAACACAACCTGTAACCAGCTATTTTATATATCTGTATCGTCTTTTTTTCTTCAGAAAAATTAGTCCCTTTATGAAGAGAGGAAAATAAACTGTAAATATATGGATAACACAGAGGCTCATCAATGTCATCAGGTCCAGAGACAAGCTCTACAGATCAGGCGTGACCAATGCTATTTCTGTTTTCTGGGACATTTAACTCTAACCATAGAAATATGGTCAAGCAAAGTTCCTTTACAACAATTCCCCTGTATCTAGGGGAAAGACAGTAGCTTACTGGTAGCAGTGCACATGTTTTGTGTACCAAAGAATCTCTATTTAATTCACAACATCTCCAGCTGAAATGATCTGATAGCAAGGACAGAAAATTATCTCCCCAAGGTTCTAGAGATTTATTTCATCTAGAAATGTCTTTCTGGCTGAGGAAATCAACAACTTAATATACAGCTGGATATGAAATTGTCCACCAAATATGTAGAAAGGGAAATCTGAAAGATGTTTTCACTTGATTTATCTAGCATATGAAAGAATTCTCCAAAAAAAACCCCCGTATAAGCAAGGCTTCCTACTAGGCGAGATAAAATTCCCAATGTGGGACTTGCTAACATGGCTTGTTTTCTTCAGCTTTAACTAAAACATGGGAAGTATGGAAGGCTGCAGGTCCCTGGAGATCTTAACTATTTTGTATTTTTTTAAAAAAAATCAAAGTCCATTACATTCTACCCATGAGAATTTCTGTGTTATTTCACTTCCTACAAAAGAAATACTGAAGCAAAAGCCTCCATCAAATTGCATGAGAACCGGTAGAAAAAAAGAGTAAGATTTCTCTGCCCAGCAATGACATGATTTAAATATGTATCCTTTCTGAGCTACGTTGTTTGGAAATTGCTTAATTTGAATGATGCTAATCATTGGACTAGCAAATGCTAGCCCAGCACTGAGCTAGGCTAGCATCTGCATCTATATCTGTTTTTCCCCGAAGGCCATCACTGTGCTAAACAAATAATTCCCTCAACACTGTCAAACTATTTACTAAATCTGCACTACTATTAATTTTCTCATTGTTCCCATCACCAATCTCTTTCCATTTATGACTGTATGATTGTATGACTGTAACTTTGTTGCTGGTAATCCTTATGATTTATTTTGATATATTGACCATCATTTGTGTTGTAAATGTTGTACCTTGATGAAGGTATCTTTTCTTTTATGCACCAAGACAAATTCCTTGTGTGTCCAATCACACTTGGCCAATAAAAAAATTCTATTCTATTCTATTCTATTCTATTCTATTCTATTCTATTCTATTCTATTCTATTCTATTCTATTCTATTCTATTCTATTCTACTATTCTATTCTATTCTATCTACATCATCTATATCTATACCTATATCTAGCCTAGCACTGAGCCAGGCTCAACCTTATGCAAGGTTTAAGCCTGGCTGGATGTCCCATCTTGATACATTTGTTTGCATTCTTAGTAAATTTCCATTCACAAAGGGAAAGGTGTTGGGTGTTGGGTGACTTATGTAAGAAAATAGCCAACTAAGACTCTTTTCTCCTTTTCTGACCTTTACAGCTCAATAGTAATGTTTCACTTTGAGCCGTCTAGCCACAGGGAGAAAGATCTTTCTACCTAAAAATATGAAGGAATCCATGCCAGCACAACACTACAGTTTAAGGTACACTGAACAGAAGATAAGAGAGATAAGGAAGCAATGAAGTGAGAAAGCAGTGAAGAACAAAATACAAATATATAACAAGTTTATATCAGACTGTAGCCCAACTAGATTTGTTTTTACTAATTTAAACTTTTCTGTTTCAAGAGATCTTCATTCGTAGTTACTTATTCTGCTACATCTTAATGAACTTAGAATCAGTTCAGTAAATTATGGAGAGCAAATGAAGAAGGTGATGACATATTGCCTGATTCTATGCCAATCCATTGAAGTGATATTGATTGGCAGCTATTCTTATACTTAATGGGCAACAGTACACATATGCAGTAAATAGAAGCTTAAAGAGTGACAAAGTTGTGGTGAAGTTTTTCTCTCAAACTGTCTTGAGTAGCTGAATAGTAATATTGGTTGAGATTAATTCGACAAAGTATTTTATAACCATGGTAGATAAACAAAGAACGGGTCCTTGAGTGGCTCAGACTGCTAAGACAGTCTGTTATTAACAGCAGCTGCTTGCAATTACTGCCGGTTCAAGCCCCACTAGGCCCAAGGTTGACTCAGCCTTCCATCCTTTATAAGGTAGGTAAAACGAGGACCCAGATTGTTGGGTGCAATAAGTTGACTTTGTATATAATATACAAATGGATGAAGACTATTGCTTGACATAGTGTAAGCCGCCCTGAGTCTTCGGACAAGGGCGGGATATAAATGCAAATAAAAAAAAAATAGCAGTCCTGACATTGTTATATAAAATAATAAAATATAAATAATAAATAATAAAATAAAAAGTGGGAGGGGCAGATATGGCAGAGGCAGGGGGCCGTATCGTTCTTTGGGAGCACGTGTTCGATGTTTAAAGGTGATCACGTGCTCCGGCCCCCCAGTCCTCACTCGTTCCCCGGATGGTCAAGATCCCCAGAGCTTGGGTCTTCGGCTGATGCTCTGCAATGCCCGGTCCGTGGTCAACAAGGCTCCCCTGATTTGTGACCTTATTCAGAGGGAGTCCGCGGACTTTATGGGCATTACGGAGACCTGGTTGGGCACAGAAGGGGGTGTACCCCTGGTTGAATTGTGCCCTCCGGGTTTCCGTGCATTCCATCAGCCGAGGGCCCAAGGTAGGGGTGGGGAGGTGGCGGTTGTGATTAGAGAAAGTCTGGAGCCGAGGGAGTCCACTGTTCCTCAGATAGCTGGCTGTGAATCCCTCCTTGTGAAGTGGGGCCATCGGAATCAGATGGGGCTGTTGATCACGTACCTGGCTCCTTGCTGCGTGACTACAGCCCTACCTGAACTACTAGAGGTGCTTGCTGGCATGGCAGTTGAGATTCCCAGATTTTTGGTCTTGGGGGATTTCAACTTGCCATCGGTCGGCCTGTCATCAACGGTGGTTCAGGAGTTCCAGGCCTCCATGACGGCCTTGGACCTGACTCAAGTAACTGATGGCCCTACACACATTGGGGGAGGTGCGCTAGACTTGATTTTTATCTCTGGTCAGTGGGTAAATGATCTGGATTTAGGAGATATAGTGAAAGAACCGGTGTCATGGTCAGATCATTTCCTTCTTCGCCTAGACTTTCGGACCGCCGCTCACCACCGCAGGGAGACGGAGCCAATGCGTTGGTTCCGTCCCAGGCGCCTGATGGACCCGGAGAGGTTCCTGATGGAGCTTGGGCCGTTTCCTGAGGATCTTACCCACGGCACGACTGAAGAACTGGTTGCGGCTTGGGAACGGGCCGCGGCTGGGGCTTTGGACCGTGTCGTGCCTTTGCGGCCTCTGACCCGGCGTAGATCTCAATTGGCTCCCTGGTTCTCCGAGGAGCTAAGAGAGATGAAACGCCGGAGAAGACGCCTAGAGAGTATCTGGAGGTCCAGCTGTTCCGAGGCTGATCGGACACTAGTGAGGTCTTTTACTAAGACCTACCTAGTGGCAATGAGGGAGGCGAAACGTTCTTACGTTTCCACCCTCATTGCATCAGCAGATAACTGCCCTGCTGCCCTGTTTCGGGTGACCCGTTCCCTCCTTCAACAGGAGGGACGGGATGACCCCCTACGGGGACGAGCTGAGGAGTTTAACGGTTATCTATACGATAAAATCGTTCAGCTTCGTGATAGCTTGGACCAAGATTGCGATGATCCAACCGAGATGGCGGAGACACGTCTTGTTGAGGTTATTTGGGATGAGTTTGATTCTGTGGCTCTCGAGGACGTGGACAGGTTGCTGGGGAGGTTGCACGCAACTACATGTTTACTGGACCCGTGTCCTTCCTGGCTAATGCTGGCTGCTCAGGAAGTGACACGAGGCTGGCTCCAGGGGATTATAAATGCTTCTTTGGCTGAAGGGGTTTTCCCCGCCGCCTTGAAAGAGGTGAGACCTCTCCTGAAGAAGCCTTCCCTGGACCCAGCTATTTTGGGAAATTACCGTCCAGTCTCCAACCTTCGCTTTGTGGCGAAGGTTGTAGAGAGTGTGGTTGCGTGGCAGCTCCCCCGGCACCTGGAGGAAGCTGTCTATCTAGACCCGTTCCAGTCTGGCTTCCGACCCGGTTACAGCACGGAGATGGCTTTGGTCGCGTTGGTGGATGACCTCTGGAGGGCCAGGGACAGGGGTTGTTCCTTTGCCTTGGTCCTATTAGATCTCTCAGCGGCTTTTGATACCATCGACCATGGTATCCTGCTGCGCTGGTTGGAGGGATTGGGAGTGGGAGGCACCGTTTATCGGTGGTTCTCCTCCTATCTCTTCGACCGGTCGCAGACGGTGTTGACAGGGGGGCAGAGGTCGTCCTCGAGGCACCTCACTTGTGGGGTACCTCAGGGGTCGATTCTCTCACCTACCCTGTTCAACATCTATATGAAGCCGCTGGGTGAGGTCATCAGTGGTTTCGGGGTGAGTTATCATCTGTACGCTGATGATACTCAGCTGTACTTTTCCATCCCAGACCACCCCAACGAAGTGGTCGAAGTGCTGTCCCGGTGCCTGGAAGCTGTACGGGTCTGGATGGGGAGAAACAGACTCAAGCTCAATCCCTCCAAGACGGAGTGGCTGTGGATGCCGGCACCCGGGTACAGTCAGCTGCACCCGCGTGGCTCCCACGTAACACCACTGCTCCGTAGTCTGCACTGGCTTCCTGTGGTCTTTCGGGTGCGCTTCAACATTTTGGTTACCACCTTTAAAGCGCTCCATGGCTTAGGACCCAGGTACTTACGAGACCGCCTGCTGTACCCTTTGCCTCCCACCGACCCGTACGCTCTCACAGAGAGGGTCTCCTCAGGGTGCCGTCCGCCAAACAGTGTTGGCTGGCGGCCCCCAGGAGTAGGGCCTTCTCTGTGGGAGCATCGACGCTCTGGAATGAACTCCCCCCTGGCCTACGTCAAGTGCCTGATCTTCGGACCTTCCGTCGTGAGCTAAAAACATATTTATTTATTCAAGCAGGACTGGCACAATAGTTTGATTTTAAATTGGGGTTTTATTAATGTTTTAAATTTTTAAATTTAATTTTAACTATCAGCCGTTTTTGTAATTTTGCTACATTTTAATTCGTTTTAACTGTATATATCTTGTATTTTATTTCTGGCTGTATTTTATTTCTGGCCTGAGTCCTTCGGGAGAAGGGCGGTATAAAAATTTAATAAAATAAATAAAAATAAATAAAATAAATAAATAAAAATAATTTAATAAATATAAAAGTAGAAGACAAAACAGATAGCTAGTTATAGCTTTAGGATATTCTTGAATTCATTACGGAACAAGACTGTAATGTAATAGAGATATCTAAATACAGCACAAAAAAATGTTGAATCAATCTGGTCTAAATTTGCAGTTACCAGATCCATTGGATGAATAATTTCCTTAATCCTCCAGAGAGCACAGCCTTTGGTTACATTGTCTGATGATGATGAAATTGAATACAACATATCTGGAGGAAAAGATTTATTATATTAACATGTATTTTGTAACAATATATGTTTAGGGACACAAAAACCTAATAATGATCACATTTAAAGAATAGTTGATTCCACAATAAATGTTCAAGAGGAAATATACCATATTCCTAACAAACAGGAAGCAGCAGGTGAAGCTAAGCAAGATCACATCAAATACCTGTACAATTAGCACAGGGGCCCCCCAAGGCTGTGTGCTCTCCCCACTTCTCTTCTCTCTGTATACCAATGACTGCATCTCCAATGATCCATCAGTTAAGCTACTGAAGTTCGCAGATGACACAACAGTGATTGGTCTCATTCGAGACAATGACGAATCCGCATATAGACGAGAGGTCAAACGACTAGCCTTGTGGTGCAACCAAAACAATCTGGAACTGAACACACTCAAAACCGTAGAAATGGTGGTAGACTTTAGGAAAAACCCTTCCATACTTCCACCTCTCACAATACTTGACAACACAGTATCAACAGTAGAAACCTTCAAATTTCTGGGTTCTATCATATCGCAAGATCTCAAATGGACAGCTAACATCAAAACATCATTAAAAAGGACAACAAAGAATGTTCTTTCTGCGCCAACTCAGTAAGCTCAAACTGCCCAAGGAGCTGCTGATCCAATTCTACAGAGGAATTATTGAGTCTGTCATTTGCACCTCTATAACTGTCTGGTTCGGTTCTGCAACCCAACAAGAAAAACACAGACTTCAGAGGATAATTAGAACTGCAGAAGAAATAATTGCTACCAACCTGCCTTCCATTGAGGACCTGTATACTGCACGAATCAAGAAGAGGGCCGTGAAAATATTTGCAGATCCCTCGCATCCTGGACATAAACTGTTTCAACTCCTACCCTCAAAACGACGCTATAGAGCACTGCACACCAGAACAACTAGACACAAGAACAGTTTTTTCCCGAAGGCCATCACTCTGCTAAACAAATAATTCCCTCAACACTGTCAGACTATTTACTGAATCTGCACTACTATTAATCGTTTCATAGTTCCCATCGCCAATCTCTTTCCACTTATGACTGTATGACTATAACTTGTTGCTGGCAATCCTTATGATTTATATTGATATATTGACCATCAATTGTGTTGTAAATGTTGTACCTTGATGAACGTATCTTTTCTTTTATGTACACTGAGAGCATATGCACCAAGACAAATTCCTTGTGTGTCCAATCACACTTGGCCAATAAAAAAAAATTAAAAAAAATATAAATTTCTCTGAAGAAAATGACAATCCAGTTATTAGAAGACAAGCTATTTTCTATATGAGAATATCAATTTCATTGTGTGAAATGTTATAGTTGTTACAACTAATATTCTATTAGTGATTAGAAGATACCAACTACTGAATATGTTGGTGCATAGTAGCGACCATGTCCTTATAAATTTGGCATATTTTTCTTCCATTTATCAATTCCCTAATAACTAGTAGAGCAAATTAACTCCAATATCATTTTCCTCTGTTCCTACTCATTTATTCAAGTTTTGAACAGAAAAAACCCCCCAAACAATTTGATTCTTTTTTCCCAGAAAAATAAATTATTGGATTTATTTTTGTAAACTTTTCACAGCAATGATAGAGCTTTTAATTTTGTCAAGAATTGCTGTTCCATGCCTAGATCAATGAATTATATCCTAAAGACAGTTATTTAATGAAGTATCTCCACATCCTAACCTGACTCCTGGCTGCAAGAAGCTTATAAAAATTTAGCAAAGTTTTTCTAAATCCACCAACAATCTTGATAAGCATTTCCTTCAAGAAGTGTTTAACAAGACAGAATTTGATATTTGGTAAAGCAAAAAGTCCGCCACTGATATGAACTTCCTGTGTATAAAATATGAGCTCCGTTCATTGGAAGTCTTTCTTAATTGGGAGGAAAAGTTATACTAACAAGATTGTGTAATCTTGTTAGATTACACAATTTAACATAGCAAAGCCAGAACAAAGGGGGAAATATATAACAATTGGGAAAGGAAAATATAGGGGTGAAGTCAGCAGAAATGATCATGTTTTTCTACCTTGTTGTAAGGTTCCACACATCTATATTGCAGCTAGTAATATTCTGTACACACAATAATTTTTAAATAATCTGTATAAATGTTTGCAATTTATGAGTTTTTTTCCCTTAAAGAAAGGGCTCCTAAAAACAGTGGCTAGTTAACTTTCCTGGAAAAATCATGCAGTTCGGAGTCAATTTAGATTTAGTATATTATACTATACAGTAGAACCTCTGGTCATAACCATAATTCGTTCCATAACTTTGGTCGCAAACCAATTTGGTCGTGACCCAAACCTAATTTTGGAAATTTGGTGCTTACAAAAAAAAATGGTGCAGGAGAAATTGGCTGTGGAAAAAAAAATTGTGAATTTTTGGGTCAGAACCCAATTTGGTCGTGGTCAGAAGCGTTCGTGACCAGAGGTTCTACTGTATTGAATACCAGTTATTTGGTTTTGCAAGAGAACAGTTTATTCTAGTATTTTATCTATTAAGATTTCCAAGTGTTTTGTACTTCATAGATCCAACTGTAGCAATGCTTTCTGTTTGAGTTCTTGACCCTCCCTCCTGCTTTGTTCTTGGTCATAAAGTTATTACTATATATTCTGGTTTATACCAGGCTGCTTTCAGAATATTCAACCCTGGGAAATTTATACAGGTGAATTGAGTCGAATTTCAGAGGTTTCACAATGTAAGGTTAACTTTAACGAATGCTTCAGAACATTCCATTTGACAGAAGAGAACAGTCTGTAAAACTGTACAAGATTCAAGAGGGAACATCAGTATTTCCTGGTACATAGAATTTCTTCTTCTTCTACAGGTAGTCTTTATTTATGACCACAACTGAGACTGGAACATCTATCACTAAGTGATGTGATCATTGAGTCTGCCTGATTTTATGACCTATGCCATAGTCATTAAGCAAATCACTGTAGTTATTAAGTGAATCTAACTTCCCCATTGATTTTGTTTGTCAATAGCCCCCTAAGAAGATCAGAAATGGCGATCACATGACCCAGGGATATGCAACTGTCATAAATAAATGTCAGTTGCAAGCTGGTTTGATCACCTTTTTCAGCACCATCTGAACCTGTTTACCATTGAACTGAAGTTAAACAAATGGTTGTATTGTAAGTCTACTCTACTCATATCCTTATTACTTACTAAAAACATTCAAATGACTTTGAATGTTTTTAGTAAGTAATAAGGATATGAGTAGAGTATGAAACTGTGATTTCAATGAGACATATTATGAGGCAAAAGGCTCCATGGTAGCAGTAATTCAAGGATTAATTGTGCTGATCCTTCTCCAATTTAATTCTTTGTATAAAAGAAAATTACTGAGACTAACCACTTTAGCCTTAAAGTTCATCATTAAGTTTTTATTTATTTGCAATTTATTAGCATACAAAATCATATTGCTAAATCACACATCTTGGGCTTTTTTATCATCTAGATTTTGGGGACTTTATGTAAGGTGACCAGACGTCCCGCTTTTGGCGGGACAGTCCCGCTTTTGAATAATTTGTCCCACATCCCGCGGCATTTCAAAAAAGTCCCGATTTTTTTTAAAAAATTTTTTTTAAAAAAATCCCACCTTCAGACGCAGACTCCATTCACTCCCATTCTGAAAATGGGAGGTGGCAACGCAAGAGGAGGAGAAGGAGGCGGAGGCGGGGAAGTGGGTGTTACAGACGTCAAGCAGCGTCTCTCCTCCACCCGCCTCCTCCTCCTCTTGCGTTGCCGCCTCCCATTTTCAGAATGGGAGTGAATGGAGTCTGCGTCTGAAGGTGGGAGGAGAGACGCCGCTTGACTTTGCCTGCCGGAGGCTGCCAGGAAGAGCCGAGAAGGTGCCTGGAAGAGCCGAGAGCCGAGCCTGCCTGGAAGAGCCGAGAAGCAGTGCAGCAGCCGCTCCTCCTCCTTCAGCCAGGTGGCGAGACCCAGCGCGCATGTGCAGCCCCCCCCCCCCCCATCAATGGTGTCCCGCTTTGCCATCGCTGAAATCTGGTCACTTTAACTTTATGCTTCAAAACACAGCATTGTGTTTAGATGGCAGCAGAGAGCCATTTCTTACAGCTGTTGCAATGAACATTTTCCTCAGTCTAATACCACTAGACATGATAGGGAATTCTGGGAGACAAAGTCCACTCAAAATTAGAAATCCAAATTAAGGAAGTAAACTTTGTTTTCATGGAATCCCAACGTGTGTCAGCTACAGAATGCATATCTCACGAAGACTGCCCTAGTGTCTAACCTGCAATTTTTCTTGGTACTAGAAAAACATGCTTTCATTCATCATAATTTTTAAATGTGTACATATTTTGAAATTCAGTAATTGATAGTTTATATTACATTTTGTTTGACTGCATATTATCATGAAATTATACACAAAATGAATGTTGGCATAAAACTGTTTTAAATAAAATTGAAATATGTAACAGTTTCATTAGCTAAATATAACAAAACACTTAACAGCTTTTTCCAACATGATGTAAGTCCTCTGGATGTTTGATCTACAACTCACAGGATTAGATTTGGCCAATTCTTATTAACGATTGGCCTTATGCCAACTATCACCTATCCAAAAAGATAGAGATAATGTTTTCTAAAAACAAAGTGCAGACTATCAAAGGCACATGAAATCATAGAGATGAGACTTTGGTTTATAGCCCAAAACTGTTAGGAGATCAATTCTGGTAGACAACCGTTTTCCAGGAAATGGCTGGTTTTTCCTGTTGTTAATTTTCTCCTTCAGTAGATGGAGGAAAAAATCAAGATGATCTGCCATGCATGACTTGCCTCAAACTAGCAGGAAAACTTAGTTGGGGAAATAGCAGAAACACTGAGGAAAACTATCTAAAACTGGAGATTTTCCCTCAAGATTTTAAGGGAAACTAAAGCTAAATATAATCATTCTGTGAGGTTGACATCAAAAAGGGCTTTTTGGAAAATTTAAAATTAAAAAAAAAGAAATTAACAAAAATCATTGCATCAGTTAATCAAAGAAGATGACTGAAGAAACTGCAGAGTTGTCTTCTCCATCTACGATAAAACAACAAATAGGTCTTCTTTCATAACAACAAAACTGTATTCCACCAGAAATTGTGAGGAGTTGGATGTGTTGTAATAGAGGTTAAACAGCCCTGTGCCTGTGATACTTTAGCTCTTTGAGCTTCTTTTATTGCAGATATTTCATTACTCAAACTAGGTAACATTATCAGTGCACTGATGATGTTACCTAGTATGGGTAATGAAATGTCTGCAATAAGACAACCGAACTCAAAGAGCATCAAGGACCAGGGGTGAAATGCTCCAGGTTCAGAACGGATCAGCTGATCCAGTAGAGATGGCAGCGGGTGGTTCAGAGAACTGGTAGCAAAAATCCCTGCCCCCACCCCTCACACATGCCCAGCTGAGCTGTGTGATTGTCAGAGCCTTTTCTTTTACTTTTAAAAGTAACATCTTCGGCTGAATAGGTTGTAAAAAAAATGCATTTAAAAAGTAAAAAAAAAAGGCTCCGATGATCACAGCTGAGCTGCGTGATCGTCAGAGGTTATTTTTTTACTTTTAAAAGCATTTTTTCTACAACCTCTTCGGCCAAACAGGTTGTAAAATTCTTCTAAAAGTAAAAAAAAGACTGTGCGCCACAGCTGATCACCCCCCCACACACACGCTGTTCTATTTACCCCATGCCTCCTTTTGGTGCGCACTGCACATGCGCGCACCTCACATTTGGTGCATGATGCGCACTGCACATGCAGTGCACATGCGCAGCCAGCAAACCAGTAGTAAACCGGTTCAGATTTCACCACTGTCAAGGACCCATCATTTCAATCCTAAACTACAAATATCCTTTATCGATACTTTATCTCTGAACAGGATTTGGGCTTCAGGATTTAAACAATCCCTTCCAACTCAGTGATTCCTCGATTCTGTATCTACAAAGGTAACTTATACATCTACATGAAAGTAATTTTGTTTCTCCATTTACTCGTATTTGATTAATTAGAATAACTTCTAAACCAATTGAATTTTTTCTTTATTAATATTCATTTGTATTGGAGAATCTGTACTCTTTATGTCCTGAGTCAGCATAGGATTTTAAGGAATTATAAAAGCCCTTCCAGAGAACAGATTTGCCAAATGTTAAAAAGATGTTAATATAGTTTCTGTTTTACAGGCAATTTTAAAAAGGCACACACTCGATAATGACAACTTCAGAATGCTCAAGTCTTCAATCCAAGTCTAATCCCCATTGGTGACCATCATTCTGCCTCTTCATTACTTCAGTCTTGTTTTTATGCAATTAGCTCACCTCTTAATGAGCTTCTCCCTAGTGTAGAGACAAATGCACATACTTTATCAGTTGGCAAAAGAGATAGAGAAATGGGAACAGGACTGAGTTTCTGATACTTTTTGCATTTGCTAAAAGAAAAATCCAACATATCCTAAGGCTCAAAATGATTTTCAAGGGTCATTTTAAAAACTCCAAGGTATCCTTGTCTCATGGACATGAATCCATCAGATTAACAAAATCATATTACAGACATAAAAATAAAAGTTTTATTTTTAAACCACCTAATACAAATTTTGCACATTTTCATGAAGAAGAATTTTATACATTATATATTTTTTTTCCTAACCATCTTACAGTAAGCTTTGTGGGTGAACTTGAGCAAACCATATGGAAACCAAAAATATGCTTGTGCTGGCAATAAACTTATCTTTTGAGGTCAAGGGCATTCTAAAGATTAGCTGCAAGCAAGATCAGAGATGCCAAACAACTGTATTGTGTCAAAGCAGAAAACAAATTGATATGTAAACATGCTCTCTATAACCACTCTACAATAGTTTCACAATGTTAAAAAACTATATCAATATCCAACCAAGCAAATTGAATAATCTGAAATATATAAAGCCTGAACTATATCAATATTGACCTGAATATTGGAATATTGGGAAATCCCTAGTGTTGGTTTGATTTTTTTAAAAACCAAATGACTGAACAAATATGCACACAAAGAATAAAATAAAAAGACAAAAATGTGAAATTATTGATAAATTAGGTCTATCATTAGGCCTAGGAATCAGGGGCCACTTTTCCCCAGTTATCAGAACAAAAAATAAGTAAAATGGGAATCAAAGCACAAACATTGTCCAAACCTTTTGTCCCTGATTCACCACACTAAGAGGCAAACCTTTTAAACAAATCTCAGAGGGCCAAGGATTTTGAGCCACTCTGCAAAGCTTTCAAATGAACTACCAGGCCTTTTCTCTTTGTCTTCAGGGTCTTGTGCATCTGCCAATCTGTAGTTTGCCTCTGGCTAGAAGAACATGATTTGAAGGGATATGAAGAAAACTGTACAGATCAACTTCTTTGTCTGTTTGCTTATTTGTTTGTTTAATATCAGAATCCTGTTAGCCCAATAGCAAAAGTACCTTAAAAGTTAGCCACCAGGACCTTGTCCTAATATAATATTTGTAATATTCAAATATTCAAATCTAAAAAGCTAATGACATGAAGTGACAGTGACAAATGAATTAACTATCATTCTGATTTCTCTAACGAGATTCCTGCTAAATATTGTCAGCAGTCCCAGCTAGCATATCAACAGTCTCAATGCATCTAGAAGGCAATAGGTTGAGTTACAATTCAGAATTAAGTACAGGAAGGTGTGTTTCATTCTAAGCAACAGAATGGTTAGAGAAAATGATATGGAAGTGTTGCAGATATACTCTGTTATGATCTAGAGCAGGGGTAGTCAACCTTTTTATACCTACCGCCTACTTTTGTATCTCTGTTAGTAGTAAAATTTTCTAACCGCCCACCGGTTCTACAGTAATGCACCGTGTACCATCGTCTGTGCATGCCTCTTGCACATCCTGGATTGGGTTGTGGTGGGGGGGCGCCGGCTACCAGCTCTGCTTCTCTGTTACAACTGGGTGGTGTGGGGGGAGATGCACGAGCTACTGTGGGATGAGGCTCTTTTGTTTGCGGTTGCACTATAGCGCCATTTAGTTTCACTTATGTAACATGAACTAAACTTATGTGCGAGTGATACAAATAGTATATTTTCAGAAATTTAAATTGTCACAGGGAATTTTATGAAAACCTAATGAAAATGTTTTTAAATAATGCTATGAAATTTTTTTTAAAAGTCGATTAAATTAAAAAAAAGGAAAGTGCTTCAGTATCGGACAAAACCCCTACCGCCTACCATGAAAGCTAGAACGCCCACTAGTGGGCGGTAGGGACCAGTTGATTACCACTGAACTAGAGCACGATTTCTCATTTGTTTTTTGCTGACACTAAAATTTCTAGAATAGAACAGAACAGAACAGAACAGAATTTTTTATTGGCCAAGTGTGATTGGACGCACAATTGGTGCATATGCCGTCAGTGTACATAAAAGAAAAGATATGTTCATCAAGATACGTTCTATGTAGGTTTCATAGATTCATAGGGCTGGTAGGAACTTTGGAGGTCTTCTAGTATAACTCTTGTCTAGGGCAAGAGTACTTATTCCCAGACAAATGGTTGTCCAATCTTTTCTTGAAAACCACCAGTGATAAAGCACCCACAACTTTGGGAAGCAAACTGTTCATTGACTAATTGTTCTCACTGTGAAGAAATTTCTCCTTAGTTCCAGTTAGTTAATTTCAATAACTGATAGTGGACTTCTGAGAGTTAGCAGAATTTTTGCTGATTCAGAAATCATAACATGAATGCAGTCTGTGCACTCTTCAAGATGATAAAATTAGCAGTATAAAAGAAAATATCTAATAATTTATATGCCATCAGTGATTTTTTAATATTCAAGAAAGATTAGCAGAAGTACCAACCCCCCACCACATAATATAATCAAAAACCAACAAAATCCTATTTAAAGGATTTCTGATATGATCACCCTTTACACAAGTAGCTCCACACCTGAAATGTGCTAATACATTAGTGAAAAAAATGATAACCTGACCCCACATTTATGCAACACTTGTTACAGCTATGTCAATGAAATATCTGCCAAATGAATTGAAACCATGTGAGATAAATGCCAAAAATGATTGCTTGTCTGATTCTAATCATTCCAACTGATAATTGTAAACTATTTTGAAAATGTTTGGTATTATTCCTATTTATTTCTGGCAGATTCATTTCTTGGTTATTTTTCTTATATCCCTCTTTTGCATATACTTTGCACCATAAGTCTCAAAATGGCATTGATTTACTAGGACGAATTAACAATATATTCCATTTACTTGCTTAACTCCTTTGATTGAAAACGTACAACAGACTACTGTATAAAACATAACATTTTATAACTTCTGCATATGACTTTATTATCTATCTTCAAGCTGGTAAGCTTATTTTTAAACCAGGAGTACTTATTTACTATAGGAGAAGAGAAACCTATGGTCTCCCAGCTGTCACTGAACTGTCAACTGAACAGCTACAAATGGTGAGGATTCCGAAGAGTTGGAGTTCAGCAAAATTTCCCTAATCCTCCTTCCCTAACACAAATTGCATATTATCATATTTAACTATTGCAATTGTATTGTTCATCCTAGGCCTTGCCAGGAAAATTGGAACACAGCGAGGAAAAGCCTTCTGTAGCTTGAAAATGGTAATAACCTGGACAAATGGTTTCCAAAAATCTGGAGCTTAAATATTCTCTCTGAAAAAAATGTTTCATGTAGAAAATTAATCCTGCAACAATGCATTTCTACCTAGATAATTACTAAGTCCATTCTATGACACGGTGACATTAAGTGGTAAGTGATGTAAGAAGTATGCATTGGAAAGGTTAAACATCAAGCAGGGGCAAATGCAAACAGGCAATTTTCAGTTTTACCTCTTTAAATCAACAAGAGAGAGTTGTAGCTGACACATACAGCTTCTGCTTGCCCTTTATCATGTATGTGTTTCACCTCAAAAACTGTCAGCGACTTGTCAGAATCAATCAGAAAATCTTATGCTGTTCTGCAGTGATGTACAAGGTTAGACAGCAGAACACCAAATTTCTGGTAGTATATGTCAAGAACCATATGAAAACAGATGTCCTCATTATTCCAATGCTTGGGCACAAAGGGACATTGACCCTACCTTTCTGACCCATATTTGGCAGCAATAAGAGTTGTATAAATAAATTAAGAAAAAATGATGCATTCATCAAAACAAAAGAAGGTCAATGTCATTATTTCACTTACAAAGAAATTACGTTCATCTTTCCACAGTGATCTTATCAGAAATCACAGTTTGCTATTATGTCTCTAAATATCCTTGAAAAAATTAGTAATTATACTTTGGGAGCAAAAAAAAAAAAATCAACATGGAAAATATCATCCTGGTGGATCTAAGAAGAAAAGTGAATGCTTTCTTTCTCTTACATTGTTTAAGAATAAATTCTTGGAACATTTGCTTTGAGAAATAGGGGAAAAGACTTTTTCTTCAAGCTGCTAGTGAAGAGCAAATTGGTTTTCCTATAAAGACTTTTCTATAATTGGCTTATCTATAAAGGGATGCAGTGGCTCAGTAGCTTAGACGCTGAGCTTGTTGATCGAAAGGTCAATTCAGTGATTCAAGTCCCTAGTGCTACGTAACAAGGTGAGCTCCTGTTACTTATCCCAGCTTCTGCCAAACTAGCAGTTCGAAAGCACGTAAAAAATGTAAGTAGAAAAATAGGGACCACCTTTGGTGGGAAGGTATTAGCCTTTGGCATTTAGTCATGCTGGCCACCTTTGGCATTTAGTCATGCTGGCCACATGACCACGGAAACGTCTTCGGACAGCGCTGGCTCTACAGCTTTGAAACGGAGATAAGCACTGCCCCTTAGAGCTGGGAATGACTAACACATATGTGCGAGGGGAACCTTTACCTTTATAAAGATTCAGCTATGCCTTCCCATCCTATTCTTTAGTTGAATGGATAAACTATCCACATAATTTTGATGAATGTGGTATATGCTGCAGATATCTCTGGGAAATGGATCAGATAAATAGTAATGACAGGATGTCATGTCCAAAAGCATAGCCTTTTTGGCCAGCAAATTTAGTTTATGATAAATGAAAATGGAAAAGTGTATCCAGGTGTTTGGGAACTACACATAGAAAGCCAAAGGAGGAGTGGCCCTTGTGGAGTGGTCCTGGACAATATTATATGTAGGAAATATGCCAGCACACACTGTTATACAATATGCCAAGTAGCCCATTTGACTGAATTCAGTCTCAACATAGGCCATTTCAACAAAGATATTCTACTTTGACTAGAAATAACATACAATCCAAAAGTATAAAAGTATAAAAATCAAGCAGGATTGAGCAAACAGGTACATACAAAATGCAACTACCCAAACTAAACATTAAAGAAGTATATTGATTGTCTGGAAAACTGAACACCTCAGAATTAAATTGCAATTCTGAAAGCTCATATAAAATATCTGCAACTGTGTACATCAGGAAATAGATTTCCCCCCAAGTTCTGATATGCCTGCTAGAGAAAAAAAAAAGGGGGGGGAGGACTTGCAGCTATTGGAGCTTTAGAAAAACAACCACAATAATTAGTTCTACTTTTAATATCTTTTATGCTATATTTAAAATATAAACATTCCAATATCCTCAACTAGAGTCTTAAACAAGCTAATCCATTATCTAATTTTGCTGCTTACTCCACTCCCAGCCATGGAAAATCTCTAAATAATTTTAGATCAGTCACCCTACCTCAGTGATGGTTAACCTTTTTGGTGCCAAGTGCCCAAAGTGCATGCGCGCGAATGCACGTGCACATGCCCGAACCCCCAAAATGCAATGCAAGCATCCCCTGTGCATGTGCCCTGGCCCCATGCATGCGTGTGTGTCCCCCGTGCATGCACCCTGGGCTCCCCACATCCCATTTTGGCTTTCAGGTTGGTGCAGGAGGCTTTCCAGGCCCAAAATGGGGCACGGGGCGCATCTATCTAACCAGCCACTTTCAACCATCTTAAAATCTGTATATAAAATTCTAAAGAAAAGCACAAGGAAGAAATAATGGTGCAAAATTACAGCCTGATGATTTTCACAGTAAGTCCCTTTGTATATCCAAACAGGAAATAGTTTTTGTTTTTATTCTGCTTTATGGACAAAGATATCCACAATCCTCCTTCAAATGATGTCAAAAAGTGATCATGAATATAAAAGATATATGAATGGATCTGATGTATGAATGACTTAGAGGTTATATGGCAACAGTCAGTGCCACATAAAATGCTTCATTTATTTTCAGCAAAGTAATATTCCACTGGCACCTGGGGTCTAGGCAGACACTTCCCTTGGCACTCATTAGTATCCCATTCTTCACTTAAGGTTCTTTTTTAATCCTTTTAATTAAAAATAAATAAATAGGAGGTTGAATACTGCAACTACTACTGATAGTTTCCTCTTACCACCACTCCACACAAAAGGTAAAACAGTAAAATAAGAATTAGTAAGCTGGCATGTTTATGCCAATCAGGAAGTGAACAGAAAGCAGAAATAGACAAAACAGTAGTCAATTTCCCTCCTATTCTTTTCTGCTGGATTACTGGCAGAAAGCTGCAAAGCCCCAGAGCTTTGCAAACTTTCCAGCATGTCCTTTCAGAACCTGAAGTTCAAGCGTTGGAAGAACTGGTAAAGCAAGAGTTACCAACAGAAGGTTAATGGAGAACCTCTAATGCCATCACTCCGAAACATGCCAACTTTTCAAGCACAACTATATCACTGCTGAGCTGGAAGTAAATTAGTTTTTTTCTATAAAACAGCTGAAGCCATCAGAATACAGAAGTCCAGTTCTGCTTTTAAAGTAGCTTACTGTTCTTGTGGAGAAGACCATTCTGTTTGCCTTCCTGTTCTACATAATTGATTCAATCCAAGAGACAAGCAAAGCTGACCAGCAGTAGCAGTGCCAGAACTACCATATCTACCACTGAAACAGTAGATTGCCCTTCAGGTTTCTTACGATGATAAGATCAGACTCAGTATCCTAATAGGGCCCTGTCTATGTCACTCTCTTTTTTTCCACTTGCTATGCTCATTGGTACCATCACTAAAGTGATTAGACTAATTCTGTCTAGAAATAACAGATTCTGGCAATGATTAAATGGTACATCCTCATATTTACATCATTAAGCTCTTACCAAAGGCAAAACAATTACACTTCTGTAAAACATCAAAACATGTCTTTGAGCAAAATCAATAATTCAACAGCCAGGCATTATGAAGTTAATAGTCTATCAAGACACTAATAGTGTTGACTCCTGAAGAGAAGTCGAGAATTTTAAAAGACAAAACAATGTTTATCAGATGGGACAGATTGCTGCTTGTCTGACCAACTTAGTTGTGTGACAGAGCTATGAGCTGCCTTTGGGTTCACAAGTCCTTCAAAACCAAAGATTCATGCTAATAGAAAGCTTTTTCAGTGGAAAGCTCCCAACAATCTGAGTTAAAGTTTTATTTATTGGCTTTGACCATCTACTTCTGTTATCAGCCATAAGGGCCCACACACTTCATCAACTCTCAACAATAGCCGCAAGCTTGGACAATCTGTCTTGTGTCTTCATTGGGGTAAAACTTCAATAGAGCAGCATCATTTAAAAAGCAACCCACGCATAAAATGGAAACTCATTAAAACAGACTTTTTCAAAAGGGGATACCCTCAGCTCCAATTGAATTGAACTGTTTTTATTTCAAAGATGAAAGGTCCATTACCCAGCTATACATTCATGTGATCTTAGCTTAAGTGCTTTTTATTTGACTTAAAACCTTGGTTCCTTCCCATGTCTTTCTGAGGCTCTGAAAACATAATAGGAATTCAGTCTTTACTGCAGACAGTAAGACCTTTTATGTTTTTCCTTTCAATGACATCTCTTTTATCTGGGTGACTGGAGAATGACGAGGGCTGCTTTCACATGTATTTGTACAGAATTTTTAAAGCCTTCTTTCACATTAAACAATTGTCCTCTAAGTAACAGAAGAGGCTGAACATAATACAGGTGTAGTCATTTGCATTATAGATGGAAGAGTGCATAACGAGTAAACGTCAAGCTATTCTAAAGGGTTATATGCAAACTGACTTGCAACTTACTCACCTTGAACTTATTATGAGGGTAATAATATAAAAAACCACACTGACTAATCTAAACTGCATGGAAACTACTTTTTAGCACACAGCATGCAAGCTATCGAGAACAATCAAGGTTAATATTATTCTAAATGTATGTTGATGATTGAACACTAAATGAAATGAACTATATTCTCAGTTTCTTATATTTATTGAATGTCAAGAAAAATTTGTTTAATATTGTGCAACTACACATAAATATTCCCTGACTCAGATACCAAACATTTTGAAAGTAGAGAAAAAAATTATACAAACATTCAGTATAGCATGTCTTTAAGGGGTTATAAATGCATAAATATAGGCATTCAAGACCTCAATGGAATAGCAGCAGAGTGGTTTATCACATTTATAGAAACAAGTCAGTAATACTGTTTTTAAGTAATTTAGAAACACAAAATGATAAATATATTATTATTGGATTATACTATAGTGCAAGTAATTACAATATTTATCAACCTAAATCTCACTTGCATATTATTACTCAATTAACAACTTAAAATGAAACTGTCACCAAATACCTATGAAAGGCAAAACATTATGCAATAAATCTCACTTTGGCCAATTGCCAGGGCAAAAACATCCATCTTTTATTATTATCAGATTTTTATCTGTCTTTTACGTGCACACACACGCACACTCACACACACACCAGCAACATCCAAGTATCACCAAAGGGTAAGATAGGATCTGAAAAACAAGTCTATTAGGAAGAAGAAGATCCACACTATCAACATGTCTGACTTGTCAGCCATTAGATAACCTGCCAGTATAATGAGCTGGTCAAAGGAGAACATGTAAGCTGCCAGAGTGAAGATCCAGAACCTCCTCACAACGTATATAGGTTTCCACCCCAGTCCAACAGCCAGAGACCAAATTCTAGCTGGAAAGAAGGCAGGTGGAGTTTGGTGAATGTCAAAGCCACTGTACAAAATCCAGAGCAACCATGAGCACATAATTAAGATGGCACCCAAAGATAAGATGCTGAGAGAATACCAGAAGCAGCAGCGGACATGGAAAGAAGATCAAGCAGAGGAAGTGCCATGGGAAGACAAGTGGTATATCCTGCATGGGATATACCACTGACATAGCTGACACTTAGCAATTAGCACTTAATAATTAGCAATATCAATAGCACTTCGACTTATATATAGCTTCACAGTGCTTTACAGCCCTCTCTATGTGGTTTACATAGTCAACATATTGCCCCCAACAATCTGGGTTCTCATTTTACTGACCTCTGAAGGATGGAAGGCTGAGAGAACCTTATACTAGTCAGGACTGATCTCCTGACAGTTGGCAGAGTTAGTCTGAAATACTGCATTCTAACCATTGCACCACAACTCCTACAGCATCTGGAAAGAGCTGGACTAAAAGACAGAGGCAGGAACAGCATACATGAATGGTACAACTGAGTAGGTGCCCTTGTACAAAAATATCTGCACAATGTATGTGCTAGATCCTCTCAATTCAGATGGGATTTCATAGAAGTTGTGGAAAGTAACAGGGCTAAGATCCTGATTCAGATGGATAAGCAGGTATTAGCCAATCAACCAGACATCACTGTATTAGACATGGATTAGAAAACAGAAGTGGTGATAAATATAGTGATGCCAATGACAGCAACATCAGGAAGAAAAAGTTAGAGAACCTGGACAAGTACCAGGGTATAAAGAAGTGGATGTGAAAAATAAAGGCCAAAGTGAGGAAGAAACATTTGAGACTGTGATTCCTAAGCTGAGAAAATAGCTCAAATATATCCAAGGAACAACATTAGAACATTTCATTCAGAAGAGTGTGGTGCTAGGAACAGCTACTGTCTTAGTACTGTAGTAGTACTAAGTACTGTCTACTAAGATACTGTGATACCAGAGGATACTGTCCTCTGGTAGAGGATCAGAGATTGAGGAAGGCACATATGTTCATAGGCACAAAAAGGAATTTAATGTATATACATACCCACGTACATTGTCATATACCTTAATATTATTGCCTTTCCACTCATTATAAATTTACTAAGTGAGTGATGGCTAATCTTTTTGCCATCACGTGCCAGGAAGGGGGGAAGGGTGGTGTCACGCATGTGCGTGCCCACACCCATAATTCTATGTGCCCACCCCTGCACATGCGACTCTTCCCCTCCCCCCACACGCGATGGCCCGGGAGGCCCGTTTTTCTCTCGTACGTGTCTCCTGAGCCTCTCTATGAGTCTGGGAGGGTGGAAAATGGCCTTCCCCATTTCCCTGGAGGCCCTCCGGAGGCCAGAAACAGCCCATTTACCAACTTCCGGTTGGACAGGAAGTGACTTTTTTGCTGTCTCCAGCCTCCAGCCTCCTAGAGAGGTTCAGGGGGGGGGCTGGGGACAGCAAAAAATGTCACTCACGCATGTGCACCAGAGCTGAGCTCGTGTGCCCATTGATATGGCTACGCATGCCACCTGTGGCACACGTACCATAGGTTCGCCATCACGGTACTAAGTCCATATGCCCACTAGTTATGTTCAAAAGGTTAGGAAATCTTCCAAAACAGTTTCAACGGGTACTCTGGAGTAAAGGAAGAAGCATTACAGAAACAAAAATCTTTCTAAGGAAACTCCGTCATATTATGCTTAAGACAATCTACAATATAAAGGAAAGGCTCTTTTCCAATTTGGTAAAAGTTCAGGAAATGCCCCTCCATGACTGAAACTCAGTTAACACACAGCTCTAGAAGAGAGATAAATTAAATTCAACAAGCTTCTTGGCAGAATCTTCTTTTCATACCTCTTTTGTTTCAAAGTGAAGAGATAAGGGCACGGATATCTCTGCAGGAATTCCTGTGTCTATGACTACTTCAGCTTCAACTGCAATAATACATGAGCACACAACAGATACACATTTAAGGTAAACCTCTCCAAATTCGATTGCAGAAAACATGACTTCAGCAACAGAGCGGTCAATGCCTGGAATGCACTACCTGACTCTGAGGTTACTTCCCCAATCCCCATAATTTTAACCTTATATTGTCTACTGTTGACTTCACCCCATTCCTAAGAGGTCTATAAGGGGTGTGCATAAGCGCACCAACGTGCCTACCATCCCTGTCCTAATGTCCCCATTTAGTCATATCCATTTCATGTATTCATAATCATGTTTATACTTATATCTGTATTCTTATATATGTTTGACAAAATACATACATACATACATACATACATACATACCTCATGACTAGCCTAGAAGGCTCTTAATTTCTTTTTGGTTTATCTTTATCCTAATTTTTCACCATGAAGCCAATGTTCTAAAGTCTACATTTGACAAATAGTTATGTTGGAAGTTGAAAAAAATATCTATCAGCATTCCAGAAAAAAACCCAACTCCAAGTAAAATCTCCAAAGCAAGCATCTTTCAATGTTCTATTTACTAGGATAGATAAACTGGCACATCTGGGAAAACCCGAATCTGAGAGGTCCGGGTTTTCCCTCAGTAAATCAAAAACCCCAAAACCATCCCCTGACTCCGCAGTCGATCACATGCACCAATCGCCAACCGTCCCATCTCGAGACAGCACTCTGACCACTCCTCCAGATGCAGGATGGGCCTGACCTTGACTGACAGGAAGAATACTATTATGTCTAAAGACAACCACTCTACTAAATCCCCCCCTCCTACTTTTCCACACATGAGAAAGTGGTAGCACGGAAGCTTCCAGCTTAATATGGCTTCTAAAGCTGACAGTATGTATTTTATAATTGCTTCTTTCTTCCAATTAAGAATGGTAACTCTGGGGCAGTTTTTCAACTTCACTCTTGCCCAAGGAGTTGGGGGATGACATGTGATTGTGCATTCTGGGCTTTCTATTCCACTAGTGCTATCTCATGTTAGGGATGACAAAAGTCCACAATTGGCCTTGAGTGGCATGCTTAGGATTACACCAATAATAAGCTAGACTCGTTATGAATAAAGATAACTGAAAGGAGGCAAATGAATAAAGAAACTGAATAAAGTTTTATGTAACTGAAATTCAACTCTTATTCAGTTTAATTAATACTGTCAAAATGAGTACAACTCATAATTTCTGTCCCTTCTGCTGCTTTAAGAAAGAGTCTAGTGACAATGCTTGCAAGTTTCAGGGCCATCCTTAAGGTTTCTGGAGTTTATATGAAAGCCATAGGACTTCAAGAGCTGAACCTCTGTCAGTGAACACAAGAAATAATTTTGGAGTGTTTTTTTTCTATTCATAATATTCTGTAGGAAAAAAACCTAAACTTGTTGTAGAAAGCATATCTAGAGAAGAGAAGAGAAGAGAAGAGAAGAGAAGAGAAGAGAAGAGAAGAGAAGAGAAGAGAAGAGAAGAGAAGATAATTTTTTATTGGCCAAGTGTGATTGGACACACAAGAAATTTGTCTTGGTGCATATGCTCTCAGTGTACATAAAAGAAAAGATACGTTCATCAAGGATTCTAAGGTACAACACTTAATGATAGTCATAGGGTACAAGTAAGCAATCAGGAAACAATCAATATAAATCGTAAGGATACAAGCAACAAAGTTACAGTCATAAGTGGAAGGAGATGAGTGATGGGAATGATGAGAAGATTAATAGTAGTGCAGATTTAGTAATAGTTTGACAGTGTTGAGGGAATTATTTGTTTAGCAAAGTGATGGCATTCAGGAAGAAACCATTCTTGTAAAAGAACAAGAATGTTTACCGTTCTTCTTTTACTTCTTTAAATGCTGCTTGCAATTTTCAAATGCATTCCATCTACTGTTTATCAACCACTTGAAAAGTTTTTAAGCAGAAGGCTAGGATGAGGTGGTGAATCTGGCATCTGTACTGAAGTATTCTTTGGAAAAACAAGTTTTCTGCTGCGAAATGACACGACATAGTGCAAGTTATATACACAGTTACTCCTGTTAATTGGTAGCTGTGCTACTGAAAAAGTGTGCTTGGAGACTATTTACAGTATAGTAAAAACATTTACTAGCAGTAGCTTAACCAAATTTAAGAACATCAGACAGATAGGGTGCTTTTTTAATTGTCTCATTTAGTTTTGAAACATAAGGCCCTGTTCACTTCATTTAAGTTTCACAATGAATGGAAACCTGATCAATCTGTCTTGTGTCTTCTTAGGGTGAGACTGCAATTGAGTGGAAACAACAGATGAACAAAGCCCACATTCAAATCTCTAGCTCATTAAAATATGTTAAAAACAGGGTTAAATCTCAATTGTAAGTGAACAGTACTTGGCTTTTTTCAACAACATACATTTGATTAATAAACCATTCATTCATTAGCTCTCAGCCAATGGAATAAATAGCCACGCTGTTTAAACCTTTAACAAGCTTGAAGAAATGCTTTGGAAGGTGTGTATGTGTATGTGTGTAACGTGCAAACTGTTATGAAGAATGACACCACTGGTAATCAACACATTTTTTCCCCTTCTCAGATATCAAGCAACAGATTAAGGCTGATTTTATTCTCCTAAACTAAAAGAATAAAAATATTTTCTTCGTTATTATCTCACTTTTCCTTGATGTGTTTAAGAGTGCAAATATTTCTGCCTTCAATGTCTGTCTCTGCCCCCAATAAAAAAAGTTGGTCTGAGTCAGCCCTTTATGGTGGTCCAGACAGGAAGCACCAACCAATGAGTACTAACACTACCTTTATTGTAAGGTTATAGTACTTAATCTTGCAGGTCTTAAAGTATCTATCCTCTACCTTGCTTTAACTCTCCCCAAAATGCGGAAGATCCCCTTCTAAGATGCTTTCTTGACCCCTATCCTTCCTATTGACTCAAATTTTGTTTATCAGACAGCTGTCTAGATCAGGGGTCTCCAACCTTGGTAACTTTATGACTTGTGGACTTCCTTAGCCAGCTTTGCTGGCTGAGGAATTCTGGGAGTTGAAGTCCACAAATCTTAAAGTTGCCAAGATTGGAGAGCCCTGGTCTAGACAGCAGCTCTTCCTCCTATCTCCCAAGGTAATTTCCCCAAACTATTTACACTTGGTCTAAAACATGGGTGTCAAACTCAAGGGCCATGGGCCAGATCTGGCCTGCGGGGTGCTTAGATCTGGCCTGTGGGGCTGCCATGGAAGCAGCAAAGGACCGGCCTCTGGTGCCTCCGCCAACAAAAATGGAGTTCGAGAGGGCTGGCAGAGAGTTGCAGGAGCCATTGCAAGTGAAAACAGAGCTCAGGAGCCCGATTTCACTGGCAGAGAACTCACTGGCAGAGTGAGAACTCACTGGCAGAGAACTCAGGCCACCACAGACAAACCCGACACAAGTGTGGTGGAGCTGGTCACAGACCCTGCCCACACATACCCGGCCCTCCAGAGGTCAAACACAACTCTGATGCAGCCTTCAATGAAATCGAGTTTGACACCCCAATCTAAAATCTTTTAAGTACACGTCCATGGCTGGGACTGAACTTGAATCTGGTCTTCCAAGTCCTAGTCAAATTTAATACTGGGAGATAAGAGGATACATGCCCTTGACTATGTTCTGTGCATACAATATATCTTTGTAACACAAAAGTAAATAAATATTTATGAATTGCACAAAATAGGACTATTCCAATCCTTCTTCAGTTCAGGAAACTACCAGTCTTAATATTGACCAATATTTTTGTTAACAACCTTTAGCTGTGTATCATTTGTAAGAAAAGAGGTTTTGGGGCACTGACTACAGTTGCTAAACAGCACAGAAGGGAAAATTTTCTCTCTCAAGATTTACCTTTCTTTAGGCTGGTATCCAATGGGTGATTATGTCATCCCCTTTAGATGAGCCCCTCTTTTTTTGAGACCCCCTTTTGTCCTGCTCTTTCTGCTTATTAACTAAAGGAAGGGGGCAAGTATCACTTCCCAAGGATTTTGGGACAGGTCAAGATACTCATTAAATTAGGTTGAAAGATCTGTTAACTTGCCACAGTTAAATCAATGACCTAAGTAGGATTGCCATATCTGTTTTGCAAACTTTTACTAATAAAATAAGTGTAAGAATAATTTTAAAAATATCCTATCTGGGCTATAAAAATTTGGATATAATACTCTTTCCTGCCATTTAATGAATGTCCAAATTTTGGCCTCCTAGATCTAATAATCCTAACATAATAACCAATATTTTTAATTATAAGAATTATATAACATCTCATATATAATTTGGTTACATTAAAAATGGTCCTAGATTAGAGGAAAGATCTATTCTTTTCATGTGTTCCGTGAAATAGATATAGAATTTAAATGATTACTTTAAACTAGCCGATTATCAAAATGAAACATAAACCACAGGATTCATCCGTTTCATTGAAAAGTGGGAAAATGACATGGCCCTACAAAAAAACCAGCAAAGCTGGCTGGGGTATTCTGGGAGTTGAAGTCCTCCAGGTTTAAAGTTGCCAAGGTTGGAGACCCTTGAACTAAAACACCAACAACTGAGACTAAAAGATTATCAGGGAAATCGCATCCCTGTAGAAGGCTACGGCATGTTCCAGGTCAAGTATGGCCAGCACAACAAAAATCTTCCCCTCACTGTAGTCAGCGGACATCTTCCAAATCTTTTAGGTTTAGACTGGTTCCGAGCTTTGGGACTGAAGGTCATCGGAATCACCCGAAGCAGCCTGATACACAAATTCCAGGACGTGTTCGACGACCGTCTTGGCAAGTATGTGGGGACCCCATCTCGTTCAATCTGGACCCTAATGTAGCTTGATTGTAGTATTAGATTGATGGCAAGGAGAGTGCCTTTCACACTAAAGCTAAAAATAGATCAGGAGCTAGACAAGCTCATACAACAAGGGATCTTAATTCTGGTGGACCATGCAAAATGGGAAACACCGATAGTCACCCCAATTAAATCAAATGGATCAGTGCACATATGTGCTGATTATAAAGCACCATTAAACAAGGCCCTTCAAAAGAGTGCTTATCTGGTCCCCATTGTGCAGCACCTTTTACACTCTCTGGGCCCTGGCAAGGTTTTTGCTAAACTCGATCTTGCACAGGTGTACCAGCAGCTGCCGGTAGATGGCGCTACTGCGGAAGCACAGACTATTGTAACCCATAGAGATGCCTTCAAGTACACCAGACTGCAGTTCGGGGTTAGCGTAGCCCCCGGTCTATTTCAAAGTGTAACGGATTGTCTGCTGCAAGGACTTCCAGGGGTAGTCCCCTATTTCGACGACGTCCTAGTCTCCGCAGCAGACGAAGAACAACTGGGGGACTGGTTCGAGGGGTACCTGGCAGAAATGGGAATCCGACATGCCCTATCAGCGACATTTCACCTGGCCAGTAATGGGTAGGCAGAGAGATTTGTGAGAACGGCCAAAGAGGCATTGGCTAGACTAGGGCCTGGGGATTGGCAGGCCAGAATTGACACCTTCTTAGCTGCCCAACATGGCACACCATGTACACCCACAGGGAAAAGCCCAGCTGAACTGTTAATGGGATGAAGGCTCCGCTGTGTTCTAGATCGGCTACATCCAAATTATTCCCCGGACAAGTAGAGGGAATCCGAAAAAACAATGAGAAGTTTCTCCATTGGGGCACCAGTGTTCACAAGAAACTATGCAAACAGTCCTCTATGGATAGTGGGGCAAATCACTGAAGTAACTGGTCCAAAATCTTATATAGTACAAATGGGTAATGAAAGGGTCTGGCACAGACATATAGATCAACTTAGAAAATGTGTTGAAACCGAGCCAGTCCCTGACTCACAAAACCTTTCCCCACAGCTAACTCAAACCCAAAGTGGCTGGAGGACTTATCTGCTGAGTTTGGTATCCAGCGCTGTCCTCTCGAGAAGCCAGCCCCAACCAAAGAAAACAACACCCATAGTAAAATCCAGCAGGTTCCATTGGCTGGGCTGGGAGAAACGAAAAGTCTCTCCAACCAGCTCAAACCTCCGCCTCAGACTGAATTGTGCAGGTCAACTAGAATCAGGGAACGCCCTAGTCACCTGTGTGATTATATATGTAAATAATTGTCTAAGTGTCTTCTGGGAAGGGAGGGGTGTTATGTATTTGGAGGGAAAATTGAGTGGAAAAAAGCTGAAAGATCATTGGCTGACACCCTGACCAAGAAACTATATAAAGAGAGCTGCACCACTATATATTTTGCTGTATTCTCACTGTACAATAAAGAGCTGTTGTTCACATAGACCTGGCTCCTCTCTTCAATCCCCCAATTTAACACTACCCTTTTTAATAAATATAATTTTAACAGATTTACTTCACTTTGGAGTGTAAGATGAACTGCCCCCCAATCATCTTCTGCACCCAAACCTTTCTGGTTTTTCTAATGTAATCTTCACCTCAAAAATTAAATGCAAGTGTATTAGTTACGTTGCTTATAAAAAGAGAACAATGTCAATATTTTGCGGCATTCTATAAAAGAAATTAATCAAATTTCAGAACTGAGATAGCAGAGGTGCCCTCCCTCAAGCTTCACTGTTTCATGAACAGGGTTGCAGATGCCATGCAACATGGTCAGAATTTGGCAGGGAGCCCTGCCTGCAAAATAGTCTTCTTTGAAAAAAGCAAGGTGAAGGAGAAAGGACCAGTGGCCAGCATGTTGGCAAACAAGAGAGATCAAAACACCAACCCTGGGAGCCTAAAAATCCATCTCAAGGCACACAGCTTCTATGGGCCAAGATCCCATTCTAGCAGTATTAAAATGTACAGATTTCCATCCATACGGAAAAACCATATGGGATTCTTTCTCTTACAAGAGGAAAAGCAGCTGGGGATGAATTTGGCAGAGAAAGGAGTCTTTGGGGAAAAGGTGAAGCCACATCTTTCTCTTATTCTCCTCCTCTGCTACCCCCCCCCCATTCTGATCAAACAGCATTGAAAAAGACGGCACAAAACAGATGCTGCCAAGATGCGTGGAAGAGAAAACAAGGGGAGAAAGAGTGCCTGAAAGAATATAGTTAAACTCTTCATGACCTGGTCTCTATTGACCCAAAAATCCAATATGCATTAAGATGGCTAAAATTTACTGGAAATAAAATTCCAGTGGAATATTGGGGAAAACTTTCTAAAACAGGGGCTGTAGAATCAATTCCCCCCAAAGGTGGTGGAATTTCCTTTGGTGCATGTGTTCAAGCAGAGGCTTAATGGCCATCTGTCATAGACGCTTTAATTTGGAAACCTGCACAGAACTGAGGGTTAGATTTGATGACCCTGATGCCTCCTCAACTCTATTATTCAACCTTTTTGTCACAGTCAAGGGAAATAAACTTACACCAACACTGTAAATTAAGATGGTGATCTGTACTGCTGACCTAGAGGAATCTGAGACACAAATATATTGTAGAAGTGACTTTTATTTTGATCAGATAAATAATTTGGGAGGCTTCCGCTGGCTGACAAAACCCCACTCATTTCTTGGGTAGAATGGACTCTATCATGCAAATGGATAGAGTGACTTTGTTATAGTATGAAAACAAATAAAAGTGAGCTTAATATCAAAGAATGAGAATGTGGTTTATTTATGACATACACTTCTAAGTCCTATGCACAGTAAAGAAAGGACAGGAAAAAGTAATCTAAGCATGAATATTTTCTGGAACAAAATGGCCAGAACTGCCAGATAAGCAATGCCTGTCTCAGAAAAGAACAAACTTCAGGCAATGGGTCCCACTGTCAAAGCCCATATGAGGTCTTGGGGACGAGAAACAGTATCTACTAAACCGATACCCTGTGCAGGTTACAAAGTTCTTATGAATTCAGTGGTCCACCACATTCAGCATGGATTGATAATCCAGAGGGGTTTTTTTCCCCTTTCTGGAGACAAATGTTATATTTTCTGCTCCAAAGAAATATAGTATCATTCTATAGAACAAGAATTACAGGAAGAAGCTTCTCATCTGGTAGAAAGAAATATCAAATCCCATCATGACTCAAGAAGGAAGTTCACTTTAACTGATGCTGGCAGTCTTGATGTTTACAATTCATCTGAAAAAACAGTGTTGGGAAAACAAAGAGTGTGGCCTGATCCTACTTAAGAAGACTTCTCAGACTTTATAACACCTCAACCTAGTGCTCCAAGTGAACTTGTAGCTATCTCACTGATTAGAAGAAAAGAAAAGAAAATCTCACTCACCAGGAGCAAAGATGTGACAGAGTAATCTTTTAAGGAGTCCTTGGACAGAACCAATGGCTAGAGCCATTTTGATGGATGCTGCATATATGTATCATTCTGAAGGGCTTTTAAAAATGATATTCCTAAAATGGAAAACGAGAACCAATTTAATTGAGTGGTTGAGATGCTGGACAAGCACTGGGGAAACCTTGGTTCTAGATCTGCCCTAGTCACAAAAGCCAGCTACATGACTTTGGGGCAGGCAATCTTTCTCAACCTTAAGAATAAGACAATGGAAAACTTATTGAAAGGTGAGCTTGATAACTGCAGGAACTTGTCTATATAGTTGCCAACAGCCAAGAGTGACTTCCCCCAAAACACCAGGCAGAATATGTGAGGTGACATCCCCTGCAATTTGTTAAATATATTAATAACTAGATTGAATTAATTTGTGGATGTGGCTAAAAAGCTGGAAGACAGACTTATGGAAATGTATGGGGGGAAAAGTTATCACCAAACCTAGCAAACTATTACTTTGCCAATTACTATTTGATATAAAATTCCATGCTGATTTAGTTATTAGTTTTTATTATTTAGTTGACAACAGCAAATACAGCTGTGCCAGATACACGTAGAAATCATCGCCAACAATTCAATAACGACATGAAATAAAACTATAAGAGTTAGTTCCCTTGTTAATTATGTTTGCATATTAATTATGTTTGCAAATCATAAATAAGATAACAATTCCTGCAATATAAACCACATAGCTTTTTCATATAAAAAGACAGATCGTATTTATAGTAGATTATAAGAAGCATTTGTAAAATTATTTTAAATGCCATGTTGCAAGTTAACTTTTTATTACTTTCTACCTTTTTTTATTACTCACAGCAAGAGTACTTTAAATTTTATTGCTGTATTTATTATGATTAGGTTTCAGCTTTTTATTGTAGCCAACCAGGCCAGGCTGCCTTTTCTTTCTGATGCCCTTCAACATGTCACACATTTATATACCTGCTTCTCATTTACCAGCCATACCATCACACCAAAAGTTTATACCATAGTTTTCCTCAGTGTGTAGATTAGCCTAGACCGGTCAAACTCCCGACCCGTGGCCTGGATGCATCATGCTCTGGCCACGCCCATACCCAGTTTAGCGAAGGGGAAAAATGTCGAGATACATCACGTGATGACGCAGGTTTGACATCCCTGGGCTAGACAGATATGAATAGGGCTTCTAAAGAACATCGGGAGGGGAGAATACCATACTTATCTAAAAGTGATTTTGTATGCCTGATTTATCAATGTATGAATTTCTTTTAATGGGTACTTTAAAATAAATTGACTTAAATGAACCCAGTATTTCTGAATAAGTTATTGTTGCATTGGTTGTACTCATCTCTTACGGCTTTGAGGCCATGTGTACTGTTAGAGGCAGCTAACTACAATTTAATTAATAAAACTAAATAGATTCCAGTGTTTTGCTCTTCAAAGCTCTGTTTTAAGCATGGTCTGTTGAACAAGCCATAGCAGCCTGCTTGACACATAACCAGGGAGATGCATTTTTCATGCTAAGGGCCACACATGGCCTTTGGGTAGCGTGCCATGCCGTGTGTGTGTGTGTGTGTGTGTGTGTGTGTGTGTGTGTTTGTTTGCCAAACTAAGCAAAAGCAAGATAAAGAAGTGGATGAAGTCAAAACAAAAACTAAATGTGATTTAACACAAATTTTGAATATTTCTCAGGTATTTTTCCTGTAATATGTTTAAAGCTACAAACTACAACTATAAGTTGGTGTCTATTTTGAGGGTTGAATTTAAAGTTTTGGGGGACCTCATGAAGTTATGGTTGCATTTAAGACTGAGTTTTTCAAATTTGGCAACTTCAGTATTTGTTTCAATATTCAAAGTTCAATATTTGGAAATTCTGGAAGTTAAAATCTACAACTTCTAGAAGTCTTAAAGCTGCCAAATTCGAGAAACACTGATATAATATTTTGAGGGAGGTCTTTGTGGAGTCCTTTATCACATAAATAATATCTCAACAATTATTTGTTTTTTGAATTGGATTTTCATTCAACAAGATAAAAGGTCTGATAGTAAAGAAGTAACAATATAAACCTATTGGAAGAAAGTCCAGGGGATACAAGACAGCTTACTATCTGGAAATTGAATATAATGATTGAAGGATATGCTATCATTTGGGGTTAGGACTATACATTAATTACATTTTATCCTTTTTAAAGTTAATTTAAAAATTATGTTGCTTCCAGTTAAAATTGTTGATCAACATAGTTTAATCTTTTAATTATTGCCATGTGAATTTGAACTGAAAATTTGGCTGATTGTATAAAAACTTGTTAAATATAAACACATATGCTTTTGTAGATTTTTAGAGAGATTTGTTAATTGCCTAATGAAAGATGTCTTCCAGATACTGCAGTCTTAAATTAGTTCAAGATATTCAATTTTATATTAAACAATATTCATATGTGTGCAATGAAATGACAAAGTGAACTGAAAAAGCTTAAAATGCTAATGGTTGAAGTGTGACTGAGTGCTAAACTAAAATCTATAACATTTATTTCAAGATAAAAGGTGATCTTTTAAGGAGATTATGTATATAAAAAGTCATATTTAATAGAGCAATTAACATCACAATATGTTTTGTTTCACTCATTCAACGCCTATCATAAATAAATGGTGAAATCTTTAAATTGTGCATGAAACTAGAATGAATGCTTTTTAATAAGCAACACAAATGTCATCTTTCTATGGTACCACCAAAATAAATAAAATAAACCCTCTTTGCTGACATTTAAAATCCACACAAATATATCTAGCAATTATCCTTCTTATGAACAATTCTAGGCTTCATTTAGCGAAACCAATCAGCTTTAATTGATTAATAAGTGGCAACACAGTAGTAATGTCAACCATTTTTGCAAAAGCAAATTGCTAGCAATGCCAAGCAGATCTTTGTCTTTATTTTTTTTGCTTTAAACAAGACCTTCGTCTGGCATGATCTTTTCTTTTTCCCCAGTAGGGAGCACAAGCCCTCTAGCTTCCCTGAATGTTTCCTGCTAAGGCTGTACCTTGGCCAGAATACAGCTGCTCTGAACCAGCCTTTGTATTGACAATGGGGTCATCCCACCATCTTCTTTTCAGATCAATATGATTGGTACAAACAATAGTTTGATTTTGATTGCTCTAGAGCACGCTTGGGTAGAATCTCTGAATGCAAGAGAATTGCTCCAAAACAATGGCCCATTTCACCATCCAAAGCATCCCTTTTTCAGACAGCTGCCTCTGCCACACTCCCCCTGACAAACGTCCAGAAAAACAGATGGTTACAGCATTCATGGGCAGTTTAGTGAAAACCCCAGAGTCAGCTATTCAAGATATCTTATCATCATGCTCATAAAAAGAACTATTTCCTAAAGCTAAAATCTAACAATGCCTTTAAAAATTGTTCCTTGATATCAGAGATATCAGAGAATATATGTAGACTTTTTTTTTACGCAAAGAATACAATTGACATATTTTGAGCCCTAAAATGCTGTTGTTGTTTTTTTATCAACTTAATGATATGATGGCATTGTGAAAATTATGGCGTGTGCCTAAAGCATACAACTACCAAACTCAACTACCAAATAGGCCTAAGGATGTCTCAAGGATCCTATCTCACTGTTTTTAACCTTTAAAATAACAGATAAAAATATCTGATGTGATATTTCACTGTACAGATTTTCATTTATTTATTTATTTATTTTATTTGATTTTTATACCGCCCTTCTCCCGAAGGACTCAGGGCGGTGTACAGGCATAATAAAAAAACGACAATACAATATACAGATTTAAAATACGATTTAAAAAACTTATTTAAATTAGCCCAGTGATTAAAATTTACAATACTAAAACCCCGTTTAAAATTAATAAATTTAAGATTAAAATCCCGATTTAAGCCAGCCCCGCGCGGATAAAAAGGTGAGTCTTGAGTTCGCGACGAAATGTCCGAAGGTCAGATATTTGGCGTAAACCCGGGGGAAGCTCGTTCCAGAGTGTGGGAGCCCCCACAGAGAAGGCCCTTCCCCTGGGGGCCGCCAGCCGACATTGTTTGGCGGACGGCACCCTGAGAAGTCCCTCTCTGTGGGAGCGTACGGGTCGGTGGGAGGCGTATGGTAACAGCAGGCAGTCCCTTTAACAGACTGGAGGAGCGTAAGTTCTTAGGAAAAAGTACTTTGGCTCAGTAGATGCATGTCTTCCAAACATGAATTCCACCATCCCAACACTTCGGAGATTCTTTTGAAATGACAGCAACTGCCTCTTCACTGAACCCACAGATGTAGGCCCTTCTTTGCCCTAATTTCTCTCAGACAGGCAAAAACTAAATAAGAATAGAGTAGAGTAGAGTAGAGTAGAATAGAGTAGAGAGGAATAGAATAGAACAGAATAGAATAGAATAATCTTCTAGTCCAGCCCGCTGTGGCAGGAGATCCTATACCAAACTTGCAGCCTCTGGGCTGCATGTGTCACATACTGGCCACACCCATGCCCTGTTTAGCGAAGGAGAAAAAAGTCAAGATACGTGACATGGTGATGCAGTGATGACACAAGTTTGACACTCTTGCCCTTTGATAGTGATGGCTAATCTTTTACGTCACCATATGCCAGCCTACATGCTGGAAATGCCACGTGAAATCATCTCACCTGGACCGTGCGGCCCCGCTGGTCTTCACGTGTGCGGGAGCACAGATATCAGGAGGAGTGGCAGTCCGGCATGGACAAGCGCCCAACAAACAGCTGGCCATTGCGCATGCACGTGCCATAAACCCAAAAGTTCGGGTGCCATCTTGCGCATGTGCAATGGAATGCCGCTCTTCCAGGTTTCACCACTTCCACGCATGTGATGGCCAGCTGACCAGCCTGCATGTGTGCACAGGAACACGGAAGAGGAGCCAGTGAGGCCTTGCATTTCTCACAGGATGGTTCTGTGTGCCGCTTCCAGCACGCGTTCCATAGGTTTGCTAACACGGCCCTGTACCATTTCAGACAAATGGCTGTCCAGTCTCTTCTTAAAAACCTCAAAGTTCTGATGGCCACACGCATACACACATGCTGGTATGACTGCATTTTTAGCTCTTGGCACCTGGTTCACATTTATGGCTGCTTGTAGCATTCCATGGTCATGTGACTGTAATAATTATAATTTTTTTGCCAGTTTCTGGCGTTTACTTCCAGTTTCTTGGGAAAAACTCCATTGGGTATAATAGAATAACAATGGTAGCATTTGTTTAACAAGCATGGTGTCCACTTAATGATGACACCAGAAGTTTGTAAAATTGGGCATGGTCACATGGTGACTCACTTAATGACTTATGACTATAATTCTGGGCTCAATTTCAGTCACAAGTTGAGGACTATCTGTACTGAAAACAGAGGCAGCACTATTTTATACATTTCGGAGGCTTTAAGACTCTAATGAATTAAATCTTACATTAAAAACTACAACCTTAAA
Organism: Ahaetulla prasina; assembly: GCF_028640845.1. NCBI lineage: Eukaryota > Metazoa > Chordata > Lepidosauria > Squamata > Colubridae > Ahaetulla > Ahaetulla prasina. The sequence continues at coordinate 45,114,061 of NC_080541.1, read as the reverse complement.
AACATTGAACTATTATTGGGAGAATCATGGTTGAATTCCACAAAATTTGGATAGAGTCTCCAGATCAAATGGGTCTGTTTCTTGGGATTGGGAACAATTGCTGAGAACAGCTGAACAATCCCAGGAAAGACACAACTGTTTCAAGAAATTATGCTATGTGCTTCCAGATACTACTTTTCCCTTCAAATGTGAGATGCTGCACAGCCCCAATGAACAGTGCAAAATATATTAATGTAAGACTCATTGAGTTCATTGCATTTAACTCTAAGTAGAGATGTATTATATTCTTAACAACCCTGACACAAAACATTACTTTGAAATAATGCCTAGTGACATCAGGTTCAGGATCTGACCTTTTCTGGCCTTGTAAGACATTCAGGAGTGATGGATAATTTGTTGAAACTGAACCCAGAAGACCTATGTTCAAGTCCCCATTCCACCATACATCTTACTAGGTAATTTCGGCCTAGTCATTTTACCAATTTTCTTCATATAACTCCTTTGGTAGGAATAAAATCTGCTAGTGAGTCTACTTTCCCAAATGTGTACGCCTTGACTTCTCAGAGGAAAAAGATAACTGCTCCAAAGTGAATCTGCCAATCCTGCAAGATTTGAGAGAGGTCTCTTCAAGGTGGTGTCACTCCTGAGGAGCAGTGTGTCCTCCTATAGAAGAATGTCTTCTTATTTATTGAATTTCTGAAAGAGGAAAGTATTTAGAGAATATTTGGAGGATAATTAGGTTTCATTTTAGGATCTGCTTCTGTTGGTTTGTGCCATTGTTATTTATGATATATTACTTACTCAAGAAGTTTTTAACTCTTACTCTCTATTTTATACTGATTAAAGCCGCTTTGGGATAGAATGCAATAGGAATACAATAGTTTTATTGAGAGCACTCAAACCATAAGCATCCCTCATCCTTTCAACATTTTGAATGTTTTCTTTTATTATATTTTGCTTTTTATCTCCTTTACTTCATCCTATCTTGTATGCCTGAATGTCACACACCGCTCTTCCTATGGTTTGTAGTTCTGTCATACAACTAGCATGTAAAGTCATACCCAAGCCAACTACTCAGATGTCAATACATAGGACAGGTATAAGTGCCAATTAATATTGTTAGTTAAAAATCATTTAAAAATTCTATTTATCTTCATTGTTTATATCAAAGGCATTATTTTTTTAAAAAAAATATTCATTTTATTTAAATACAGTTCTAACACTATCAAAATAAGACTCTTGGAAGCTTACAATTTTACATAAAAATCTATGAAAATAGTTCTGATTTCACAGCAGTTTCAGGCTTTGTAAGCTGTACCACTTTTGAATGCTTTAACAAGAAAACAAGTAGTCCTCAATTTACAACCACAATTGGGATTGGAATTTCTTTCTTGTAAGTTATTGTGATTGTAAGTCGAGTCAGACTGAATGTTACAATTCTTACAGTGGTAATTATGCAAATCACTGCAGTCATTAAGTCAATCACACAGTCACTAATGCAATGAAATCATTAAGTGAATCCAATTTCCCCAATAGGGAAAAAATTGGCAAAAATGTAACAGATAATGATCACATGATTGTAGGATGCTGCAACCGGTCATAAATGCAAGCCAGTTACATTGTCTTCACTGAATTGTCTTCACTGTGATTCATACTATTTGTCTAGGCACCCGTGACTTTCTCTCTACTACTAAAACCACAACACAATAGCAAGCTAATATTCAGAAATAATTGTGCCTTTATACATAATTCCAGTGAATACTGCTCTTCCTCATAGTCCATCAAGCAGAACCAGGTTAGCAGGAATATAATGATGGAATATCATCCAACAAGAGTTAGTTATCACATGTCCTTTCGTGTATTTGTGTGCATGTGTACATGTGTGCACATGAGTGTATAAGTCAGATAAGACAGAATGAGGAGAGGATTTGTATGGCTATGGAGAGGGATGTTAGCACTGTCCAAATCTAGCATATGGAAATCCATCATACATAATTCAACATTACATGTTGCATTTAGGGACAAAAAAGATACCCATCTTATCTTATTGGAGTAAACCTAGAAATAAGAAAACTGCATAGGTCAGGGGTTTACAACCTTGGCCACTTTAAGCCTGGCGGACTTCAACTCCCAGAATTCCCCAGCCAGCTTTGCTGGGAGCTGAAGTCCACCAGGCTTAAAGTGGTCAAGGTTGGAGACTCCTGGCATAGGTAGCCCTATATCTCAGCTTTCAGTCTCCTAGTGAAGTTTTATTATATTGATTCAGCTTTGATACCTACAGTACAATATGTATGGTTCACACAATAGCATCTAATATTTTGTTACTGTTTCATCTACCTTGTTTATATTTTCTGACACTTATATCTTAGTCTCCACAGATCCACACTCAGCTTTGGTCTTTCAGATATGTAGGTATTTCAGTGCCACATAAAATGATGACCTGCAGTTCCTTTCAGAAATTGCTTTCAGAATTAAGTCTCTTTCCTGGCCCCTTTCTGCTATTTGGAAAGTTTGAAAACAAATTATTTATTCATTGGTGGAATACCTAAGTGTGAATAATTTCATTTGTGTGAATGCCTTTTGCAGACTTTCCAGACCCTACAGTTTCATATTTACAGATTAGTGTGACATGACATACCTCTGCTCCTCTGTCTACTCTCTAGCTAGATTTACACAATCTGTTAATTCTTTTTTTATTGTCTCCATTATCTTAAAGCAGGGTGAATAATATATGTTTAAAAGAGTAAAATATGAATCATACTAAATACAGAAGTATTAATATGGTATGTTACTTCTGCAAGTATTAACACATCATGCTATTCTCTTCCAGAGTAAAGTTATGTAGAGTGCAAAATAGACTCAGCCCCCCCCAAAAAAGTTAACATGTATGTTCTATAAAATTCTCTTTTCTCTCTCTTTTACAGAATCTCATCAATTCTATTCAGCACAACCTTCTTACTCTTTCTCTTGTTCCTGACCATTTGGAAGAAACATGGGTGATGTGCAAACGATAATTATGTAACTTGTATTAGGTGCACCTTAACACGAATGACATACCGCCCTGAGTCCCTTGGGAGATAGGGCGGTATATAAATATGATTAAATAAATAAATAAATAAATAAAATATAGTATAGGGTAACATTTTGTTATGATGTCTTCATACATGTAATACCCACTTTTCCCCATCTCAATGCAGACAATCATAGTCTGCGGCAATTTATCTCATATATTTGTTTTGCAATTCAGTCTTCACTGAATTCTATGAACAATCTGAGTATTTCTTCCATACCTTTCGGTCCCTCACTGTCAGCCCCTATTAATTAGACATGTATTTTTATTCTGTTTCTTGTTTTATTCCATCCCCTTTGAATTCAATTTACTTTTATGTTTCTCCTAACATTCCCAACTCTCACTTTCATATAATAAAGTGGGCAGAAGCATTTTACATATCTTTTTTTTTTTGGTCCTTTTGACAGTCATTCCTTGAAGCCACTACTGTACAACCACCACCACTATTATTTTCATATTTTAGAATGTCTCAATTTTTCCATTTGTAGTGATTGGTTTACCAAAGTACACAACTTCATTAATTTGTTCCAGCTCTTTGCCATGTAAATTACAATTGTTCATTCAATTTTGCTTGTTAAGCACAATTATCTTGATCTTTAAGACTTTAATTTTCAGTTCCATATTCCTTGTTTCATTGTACAATCTATCCAACATTCTCTGCAAATCATTCATATTCTCATCCGTAGAAGAGCATCATCTGCATTAAGAATACATCAACATATCTCCAACCTCACAGGCAGTCCTTATATATTTATCCATAAAGTTGATAAATAACTAAGGTGTCAAAACCCTGTAGTAACAAATCATACCGGAGGCCTGATTAGTTAGATTTATTACAAAACAAGCTAAGGTGACACCACTAGAATTGCAACAGTACATCTTCTTTCAAGCATAACTTTATAGTTATGTCACTGTCCGTTCCAGACCATGGAATCAGCTCAGCAGGAAGGCTAAAACTATTTTTATTGAGATTGGCTACGGCGCAGATATTCATGGCGCCCCATGACGATAGCGCGGCTCCCTGGGGAGCCGCGGCTCACAGTTTGGGAATCACTGAGTTAGAGAATGCATTCTCCCACAGGAACATTGCACATGTCTTACTCCCTATTCCATGTGGGAACATTCAACAAACATTTCATTCATTCTTCCACATACTTTATTTCTATCACATACTGCTCTTGCTGCATTCAGAAGACATCTTTCCATTTCATCTTCATGCAGAATATTCCAAAATTCAGAGCTATGCAGTTGATCATATGTTTCCTCTAAATCAAGAAACTTCATTAATTTCTCACATTTTTTTTTTATTATTCATTCTCCATGGACAAATGTACTATTATGAGAAAGGGCATTTGAAGAGGCAATTTTTGTTTTGAAAAACAAATATTTTCTTTGGTGCCTTCAAGTTAGTTTTTGACTCCCGAGGACTTCCTGCACTAATCCCCGCAATTTTATTGGCAAGGTTTTTCAAAAGTGGATTGCCTTCCTAGGCCTGAGAGTGAGTGACATGCTCAAGATGATCTTGCTGGCTTTCAGCCTAAAGTATGGCTAGAATTCCGTCTCCTGGTTTCTAGTCTGCTACCTTAACCACTACAGGACTAGGGACAGAGATGAGTCTTTAGAACGCAAGTAAAACATTTTGTTTTCCCAAAAGACCACCAGATTGCACTGACCATTCTAAACTAAACCAAACAAACTTCATTGTGGTTTAGAGCAATATACAAATTCAGCCACCAAACCTGTATCTTCTCAAAGGTCATAACACTAAAATTAGTAAATTCAATATCAGTGTCAATTTGAATTTAAATACTTTCTTATATATTGAAAAGAAATTACTCCTAGAACCATTCCCTTGAACCATTCAAAATCTACGATTATTTTAGTAATTAAAAGTTATTAGAGAAAATTGCCAGTGAAAATGCCATTATAAAATCTTGCAGAACTCATGAGTAATTCATTTCTCACATTTATTCCTATGCCCCAGACTTACCATTGTTAACCAGAAGAAAGTTTGATTTACGTAATGATAAAGTAACTCTGTTTAGAAGTAAAAAAATGTGATCATCAATATAAATAATCCAAGATTTTTTTAAAGTCAGAACTGTCTTTTTTTGATCTTGCATGTATTTAAGGAAAAAGGAAGTGAGGGAAATTAAAAAGAATGTTTCTTTTAATCTTCACCATTTTATCCTACTGAGTTAATCACATGTGACAATGATTCCAGCCTATTTCAGAACCTGTTAAGAATTCTGTCCAGCTGAAATACATTGTTTCAACTATTGCAGGAGGCAGGTATGTATTAGAGAGACACCAACTTCCTTCATGTCAAAATAAACTTTCAGCTGTATATATATATATGGAAGTGTGTTATAGAGAGAATTGTGATCTTGGAGCCCTACACTGTTTCTCCTCTTCAGTTTAACATTTTTTTTATTTTTTTACAAAATATGGATCTTTGGAATACAAAGATCAACTATAAGAGTAGTTCATCAAAAAGAGAATGGTTGTCCCATACAGAATCCAATAAACCTTATGCAGAAGTAGCAGTTCAAATAGTCACACACACACACACCATGGGTTTTACAATCTAAACGTAGACATTTAATTCCCACAGTCATATTCTCAAATTGGCCTAAAAGTGACAGTAAGCTCTTTGAAGAGGATGACAATGTCCTTTTCAATTATAACTGCTGATGTGACCAGAGAGAATGTTGACTTCTTAAGCCTGAGGACAAAATAGGCTAAGAAATTCTGGACTAGTATATGCCCTCTGCTGTTTATCTGAGAAACAACGGCCACTGTAATTTTTCAGGATAGATACAGCAAAAAAATAAATAAATCCATAGCCAATAGAAGGATGGCAAGCTACATTTAATGACTGGAAGGATAAACCAGCGCTTGACACTAAATATCAAGGATGGATTAAAAAAACAAAAATGCAAGAGGCTTGGAGGCATGAGGAACCTCCCTCTAACACACCTCGCAGAAGAAACCAATGTGGTGGTGCTTTTTCACACAGCCTGTGTTCCATTGTCATACTAAGCCATAATGTAGTTGCATGAAGGTAAAGGTTCCTCTCGCACATGTGCTAGTCATTCCCGACTCTAGGGGGCAGTGCTCATCTCCGTTTCAAAGCCAGCGCTGTCTGAAGAAGTCTCCATGGTCATGTGGCCGGCATGACTCAATGCCAAAGGCGCACGGAACGCTGTTACCTTCCCACCAAATGTGGTCCCGATTTTTCTACTTGCATTTTTTATGTGCTTTCGAACTGCTAGTTTGGCAGAAGCTGGGACAAGTAACGGGAGTTCACCCCATTACATGGCACTAGGGATTCGAACCGGTGAACTGCCGACCTTTTGATCGGCAAGCTCAGTGTCTTAGCCACTGAGCCACCGCATCCCTGTAGTTGCATAGTTTGGCTTTAACATGTTATATAAACCAGGCCAACGTTTAATTTATTACTATTTATTAGATTTATACCCATTTCTCATTTAAGACCTGAAAACAGTAAAACAGCTATCCCTTCTTATTTTTGCCCAACCTGAGAAGCAATTGGGCTGAGTGGGACTGTTCTGGAGGCACCAGCAAGCTTCCATGGCTAAGAATGGATTTGAACCTCAGTCTTTCTGCTTCTAGTCCCACACCTGCACCATTCCACTGGCTCCAACCAGATTAACTAGTGAATTTAGATACCACTATCTTCATTTCCACTTTTTACATCCACTGTCCAGTTGACATTCAGACTTCTTTGGGCAGCCACTTTAATGGGATGATGCAGACATAATAAATATGAGTAACTGTCTTATAATAAATCAAGCTGTCAGCTCTCCAGGATTTCAGAGATGAGATATTACATGCGTGATTAAATGTGTGATCTTTTGTACTCATCATATCTGTTCACCAAAAAGCTGCAGCCCCACTGATTGGAAAAAGCATTAAGACAATCTAAAAATGGCTATTTCCCTGCTACCACCAAGACTGTGTTCCCATTCTGTAGGAAGCATCCAGTGACTGAATTGCTAATGTTACATAACTTGGCTGTTTTCATCATGTTCATGGGGAAAATAAGAGATTTGGAATTTCCCCTTTAGCCTCAGGCAATTCAATTTCTCTGAACAAACTCTATGGCTTGTTCATACTGTTGGATGACTACCCTATGTATTTCACATCCTCCTCATTTGCACTGCAGCAAAACTCTTGGGAAATCCTAAAACACTCTATGCTTCTGCCCAGAATGTTAATGCACAATGTCCTTTTGTTTGCAGAAGCTGGTTACACACACACACACACACACACACAAACACACACACACACAAAATACTTTTCAAGAGAATAGAAAAGAAGTTTATGTTCAAGGTATTTGTTAATGCATCGACCAGGAAAAGGTGCATAGGACAATTTTAGATTTTTCTTGGTAAAAAGTTTGATGCAAACAATGTTCCCTAAAAAAAGTTTAGGAAAGTTTGGTATAAACTTTTAGGTGCTCCTTTTTAGGGAATTTTTTCTACAAAATAAAAGTCCATGGAACATTTGTTTTATGTTACATTTTCCCCTGACTTATGTGCTGAGCAAGAGAATCTGTAATAGACTAAGGCAAAGGTAAAGTTCCCCTCGCACATATGTGCTAGTCTAGGGGGCAGTGCTTTCAAACCAAAGAGCCAGTGCTGACTGAAGACATCTCCGTGATCACATGGCTGACATGACTAAACGCCAAAGGCGCACGGAAAGCTGTTAACTTCCCACCAAAGATGGCCCCTATTTTTCTACTTGTATTTTTTATGTGCTTTTGAATTGCTAGTTTGGCAGAAGCTGGGACAAGTAACGGGAACTCACCCCATTACACGGCACTAGGGATTTGAACCGGTGAACTGCCGACCTTTCGATCGACAAGCTCAGCATCTTAGCCACTGAGCCACCATGTTCCAATTGTAATAGACTAGAAATGGTAGTAATTTCTCTCCCACAGCAAGAGAATGCAAACTCTTCACTGTACCATAGTAGTTAAGATACCATAGTATCTCAATTTTCCTTTTGATTTTTGCAGTATGTTTTTATACTCTATCCCACTAAGTCCAACCCAGAGAATACTTTCCCGTCTTCTCTTCCATTCTCTTTTCTCAAATCCAGAAGCAATGTCAGAATTTGGAATTCTATATAGAAAACATGCATATAATGAGATGATTTATTTTCTAAAGTTCTCACATCACTTTCAGAATCACAAAGATCCCATATAGCATGTAATAATGAGTAATATATTTGAATATAACTGTTTTTACTAGCCTTTAGAAACATTCATTTTCCAGACAATAATTTTAAATAACAGCCACTAATAGGAGACGTGCTAATGTCTCTGGATCCCTAATGACGTGATAACCTGAATTTTCAGCTAAAATGAGGCATCTTCCAGGATAGGATGATGGGATGGGGTGGGATGGGATGGGATAGGATGGGATAAATTAGGACAGGACAGGACAGGACAGGACAGGACAGGCTAGGATAGGATAGGATAGGATAGGATAGGACAAGGATAGAGAGAGAAAAAGAGAAATGAAGGGAGGAAGCCCTTTTGTTATTATTATGAATTAAGAAAACTTAGATCATATAAGAATCCAAACAGAAAAGCATCTTCTTAAATGCCTCTCTTTGCTAATACTTGTTAGCAAATATTGTTGCAAACACAACAATATTTAACAACAGATATTTGGGGCTTTGTTCTACAATAGTGATTAATAAATGGGTACCAGCTCAAGGAAATCCATTCTTAAAGCCCCTTCTTTGGAGATTTTTTTTCTGTTACTGGGCATACATTTTTACCCCAAACCAGTTTTAGCAAAATTAGTCACAAGAAACTCTTTGTTATGCAGCAGAATCAGGTAAGTAAAGATTACGAGAGAATTTGGTCAGGGAAAATTTAGAAGTGCACAGCATGCAATTGAGAAGAAGAATCCTATTAACTGGGTGTCTGCTTCACAAAGAAAAGGGACCCTAAAAAACAGAAGAGCAAAGATTTTTGCATAGATAAAGATTGATGGCTACAAAGTGGGAAATTCTAGGGATCTGATTTACTGGTCAATTTGGAGGAAGCTAGGCAGATCCTCAGCCCTATATATACAAGTATAGACTCTGTGTGTGTGTGTGTGTGTGTGTGTGTGTGTGTGTGTGTGTGTGCACACGCGCGCGCACACACACACACACACACGCAACCTGTAGCACTTGCGTAGCAACCATTCATTCAGTGACCATATGAACTTAGTATTAATTTTGATTTTAGAAGGAAATGGCCTATTGTATCTTGCCCAAAAGAATAAAACAATTTTGTGTTGATCCCAATTATTTCAGCAAGAAGTCGTCTTCAGTCTAACTGCTCACCAAGGAAGAAGTAAATTAAACATATAGCTGGGATTTTAAAAGCAAATCAAAAAGAAAGGGAGAAATGTTAATAAATCTGTCCTTTAATCATTCATGAACAAAGGATTCACATTTCTAGGTAGCTGAGGTCATAACCAAAAATATCCTAAAAAATCCTAAAAATATAATCACTTTGAAAATTATACCAACAAATAGAGGTATTCACAACATAATTAGAATAGAATTAGACTCCTTCCTTAGTGATCCCATGGATGTTCCTTTGATTTGTTGGTATAATAGTCCATCAAACTGAAAGTGATAGTGAAGCAGAAGCTGATGAGGTCCATGATTCTGGGTATTTTGATTTTAGTGTATTTGGCTATGTTGGAGTGTTATGTACTACTACTGCCATTCTTTTGCTACTTCTGGATCTATGAATGTAAAGAATGCTGTAACATCAAATGAAATTATAAAAAAAATTATTTATTTATTTAATTTTGTCGTAACAATATACACAAGCATCACACAAAAAGATTATATAATATATAAACATATATATGAGGAGAAAACAAGGTAGTATAAGCATATATATATATATAGGGGAAGAAACAATAGGACAGGAACGGTAGGCACGTTTGTGCGCTTATGCACGCCCCTTAAAGTCCTCTTAGGAATGGGGTGAGGTCAACAGTAGATAATTTTTGGTTAAAGCTTTTGGAGTTATGAGAAGTGACCACAGAGTCAGGTAATGCATTCCAAGCACAAATAACTCTGTTACAGAAGTCATATTTTCTGCAATCCAAATTGGAGCGGTTGACATTAAGTTTAAATCTATTGGTAGCCCTTGTATTATTGAAGTTGAAGCTGAAGTAGTCTTGAACAGGAAGGACATTACAATAGATGATTCTATGAGTTAAACCCAGGTCCTGTCGAAGGCGACGGAGTTCCACGTTTTCTAAACCTAGGATTTCAAGTCTGGTGGGATAAGGTATTTTGTTGGTTATGGAGGAGTGGAGAACTCTTTTTGTAAAATATTTCTGGACACGTTCAATTGTATTGATGCAAAAATGTGGTATGGGTTCCAGACAGGCGAGCTGTAATCAAGAATTGGCCTAGCAAATGTTTTATATGCTCTGGTCAGTAGTGTAGTATTTTTGGAAAAGAAGCTATGTAAGATTAGGTTAACAACTCTTAGAGCCTTTTTTGCTATGTAGTTGCAGTGGGCTTTGGCATTTAAGTCATTGGATATGAAAATTCCAAGGTCTTTGACAGGGTGGGGGTCATCTGTAAGGTAATGTGCATCAAGCATGTACTTGATGTTTGGGTTCTTTTTTCCAATATGTAAGACTGAGCATTTGCTGGTTGAGATTTGGAGTTGCCAAATTTTAAACTAAGCGGTTAGATGATCAAAGTCTTTTTGAATGGTAGATGTATTATCAGTGGTGTTAAACAGTTTGACATCGTCAGCAAAGAGAACACAGTTACTTGAGATATAGTCACAAAGATCATTTATGTATAGTATAAAGAGTGTTGGTCCAAGAATGCTACCTTGAGGAACGCCACTCTTGACAGGAACAGGATTTGATAGAGCATTGCCAAATTATTCTCTTCTATTTTTAGGTCTTTGCTTTTCTTGAGGCACTGTCATGGGGAATAGATAAAATAATTGCACCCTTTTGCAAGATAACCAAGCTTTTTTTAAAGTTAGTCCAAGATATAAACATATATACATATGCATATACACATATATCATCCATAAATTTGATGACCTGCAACGTCAAAGTCATCATATATTACATGCCTAGAGAAATTCATAGGTAGGGATGATTAAAACAATGGTTGAAATTTTCTGAAATTCAGACTGTCTAGATCTGATAGAAGAACATGGCATTTATTTTATTTATGTATTTATTTATGTATTTATTTATTTATTTATCGACTCATTTGATTATTTTTACAAAAAACTCAGGGTGGGGAACATATCCATCATAACTTCCACATCCTATTTTCCCCACAACAACAACCCTGTGAAGTGGTTTGGGCTGAAAGAGAATGACGGATCCAAGACCACCCAGCTGGCTTTCATGGTTAAGATGGGACTTGACCTCACTGTCTTTTGGGTTAAATTTGAAGAATTATTGAACAAGAAAATCACAAGTGAGGTGTATGTGTATAAATATGTGTGTTTGTGTGTGTATTTTGAAGTATATCTAATATTATTTATTTATATCTCACCTTTATTATTTTTGTAAATAATTCAAGGTAGCAAATATACCTAATACTCCTTCTCCTATTTTCTTCATAACTGAGGGTAACCTGAGAGATATAAATACAACTGATAAAGATACAACTGAGAGTAACCTGCTCAAAGTTATCCAGCTCACTTTCATGCCCAAGACTGGACTAGAACTCATGGTATATTGATTTTAAAAAACATTGTTCCTTAATTTTCTGTGGAATTTTTCAGTCCCACCGTTAGCTTTCAAAACAATACAACTGTCGTTTGAAGATGGAGTTTCAGTCTTCTGAATCCAAAAGTTATGCCATGACACATAACTTCTGATTAGTACCAGATCTGATTCTTGATGTGTAGCAATTACAGAGTTTCCACACACAAACGTCTTCTCTCTAATGAAAGACATCAGGTAGTGTATGCTTTCCCATTTCCAAGCAACAGGGTAGGAATTATAGGCCTTCCTGGCTTCAATCCAGTCCTGAGATAGGTTGCTGGAAGAAATAGCTAGAACACATTGAACCAAGTCAAGAACTGGGTAAGCAGTTCTTGCATGTGAATGCATGTGAACTAAAACACCCAGCAGAGAGGCAGAAGAGAATCCTGTGTTTATTTAAACTAAAGTACCCTCATGTAACCAAGCCAAAAGTGAAGTGAAATTGCCCTAAACTGCCACCTAGTGAGTTCTCCAAGAAAGAGTCAGAATAAGAAAACAGCTCAAAATAGAATAGAATAGAATAGAATAGAATAGAATAGAATAGAATAGAATAGAATAGAATAGAATAGAATAGAATAGAATAGAATAGAATTCTTTATTTGCCAAGTATGATTGGACACACGAGGAATTTGTCTTTGGTGCATATGCTCTCAATGTAGTTAAAAGGGGAAAAACATTCATCAAGAATCATAAGATACAACACTTAGTGATAGTCATAGGTTTCAATAAGCAATCAAATCATACTAGGAAACAAACAGAATAATATAAATCGTAAAAATATAAGCAACATGGTTATAGTCATGAGTGGGATGAGATAGGTAATCATATCAAAGTGAAGTCTTTAATACAGAATTCACTGGTAGAGTCCTGCTGCCAGAAAAGATACCTTCTAATGCCAGTTCAGTACAATGCCCAAGTCACAACCAAGGAAGTCTAGAGTCTAGATCAGTGGTTCCTAATGTGGGGCCATTTGATTTTTAATGAGAGCAATTTGAACCTTGTTTAAACCAAGTTAATGGCCTTTTAGGCTTCTTCCGCATGAGTAGAGTTCACTTGAATTATATTTCACGGGGGGAGGGGGGAGAGGCATCAGGATTTTAGAGATGTTTAGGTAGGGCATGGCCAAAAAAGAGTTGGGAACCACTGGTCTACAGAAAATCTTCAATAGAACAAAGCTTTGTCTATTCACTCCTGGTCCAAAAGTTCATGAGATAATAAGAATGTCCTGTTAAGACTAGCAGAAGTGAACATCCAGCTTATTTCTGTTTGCTAATTAACAAGGTACATTTAAGTTGTAACAGAAGGCAAATGGTGATAACTGCTGGATTTATATTTTCATCATGGAGTGGGTGAACCGTTAGGTCTGCACTGGACCACAAAGTACATAAATACAATTTAGTCTAAGTTATATAAACCAAGTCTAATTAATATAATTAAATATATGGGTCAATATGTCAAGTACTGTAAATGAAAAAGTGGAGAGGAGGGAGAAAGAGAGAGGGAGGGACAGAGAGGGGGCATAGAGAGAGGGAGGGGGAGAGGGGAGAGAGAGACAGAGAGAGAGAGTAAATGTTGGTAATAGTACTGTATATATCCAGGTTGTAATAATCCAGATGACCACTAGATAGCAGCAAGGAGAATAATTTTCTGTATTTCTTTATTGCCTCTACTGTAATGTAGATTTTAGTGTTATAGAACTGGTATCCCTGATACAAACATAGCCATTAAGTGTCTGGCTGGCTTCCCAACAATTAAGGGATAATATGAAATGTATATTATATGTATATTATATGTACTAGAACAATATGTTTTTTTATTTACTTTCATATGAAAACATTTGCTGCAGGATCATTGTTGCACAATAATTGTGTTTGAACATGTTTGTACAACACAATGAATCACAAACTAGCCAAATATGTTTTAATCCAGCATGTTATATAAATTCAACCCACATGTTCAGTGTACTCTACAAATTTAAGAAACTGGGTTGAGGAAAAAGACAACCAAATTAACAATAAGTGCACTGTACAAGCTGCACATATGTTAGTGCTTTGGACTACAATTCCCTCAGTGTCTGGTCATGCTCATGCTCATTTTTGTTTCTGGGTACTGAATTCTAAGCCATCAGATCTAGTCTACATGCAGTCTGGGTTTCAAATCAAACCATCTTTGCCCATTACTTTTTCTGTATACAATCTGATGACAACTTGTAGAGCAGGAAGCTTGCTCATTGCTTTCTAATGTTCTGATTGGCCATAATAATTGTCCAGTTTGGATTATTAATCTAATGTTTACCAGACACCCGTGTAACAAATAAGGCTCACTCTTGAGCGGTAATTTTGTGCCAAGTTAAAAGCTTGGTCTTTGAATTCAATAAATTTTCAATAATCTGTTTCCCGTGTGTGTGTACCTGTACAGAAGGTAACTGGCTTCATTCGATTATAAATCCATAAATGAATATTATTAGGGCCAATCGAGGCGTCATAAACTAGTAAACGCGTTTTTAACTTCTCGGTAAACTGTCATCAGATTGCAGCACAATAGTAATGAGCTGTTCTATCTATACCCTGTCTTCATTTATATCGGACGGCACTTTAGAAAAACTTTCTTCTTCCGTTTTCCCTTCGTGATTCCGTAAAAAAAAGTCCGCTACAAGATAGGACAAGCTCCTATATATCCCCCGAGCTGCTTCTATACGATGTTCACTACCGAACCAAAAAGTTCGATTGCAGCTTCTTGAGGAAAGTGGGAGTCGCCTCCCCTCTCCTAGAGACGCCTTACTCTCCCGATTAGCGAAAGCCAAAAGCTACGAGACCGCAGGAGAGCGAGTCTCCCCTTACCTTTTCCTCCTGCCGAAAGTACACAACGCCCCGAAAGCCAGAGCGGTAGCGAGCACCAGACCGTACACGCCAAAAGGCAGCCACTCCATGAGGCCCATGCTGGGGAGAGCCTCTTTCCTCTCCAGCTACCGAAAGAAGAGCTCGTTCCTGCGCTCGGTTAAGTTTCTGCGGGGCAGCCGCTCCTTCCCTTCGTCCTCACAGTCGCTTAATCTCTAGCGGCGTTCCGGGAAGTTTGGAGCTCGATGCCAGACAGCTAAACTCGAGTGAGCAATCTCGCTCCCACTGGAGCTCAGGAGTCCCCGGCCCCTCCTCTTGGGATCGGCCGAAAAAGTTTACAGGAAAAGGGAAAGGGTGAGGCCTTCTCCCCCACCCTTCCCCGCCCCTTTCCTTTCCGCGCGAAATGAAAGAACGGATTGTTCTTTTAAGGAAAGGTGACAGGTCGGAAAGTACAGCCGATCAGTCTCCCAAAGCTGGAAGAAAGCTTCCCACGGGAAAAGTCACAAGATCCGAGGAACCTTAATCCATCTTGAGGCGCTCGAAATGTTAGACATTTTATTGGTTATTTTGAGCTTTGCTAGGGATAGGCTCTGTATTTCAGTGTACAACAATTTGGCCTGACAGAGTTCCAGTATCCCAGAGGAATTTCCCAGAGTCTTTTGAAAGATGAGGGCGGCTGAGAGTGTCCTGTTGATTCACTCCTCTGGAAACCAAGTTTCTCACGTTCTGTTTCAATCAATCAATTAATCAATCAGAATAGAGCTGGAAAGGACCTTGGAGGTCTTCTAGTCCACCCCTCTGCTCAAGCAGACTGCACACTGGTCTATGTAGGGTACTGCACCTCATCCAGAACTAGAGCTGGGAGAACCTTTGCTCCTGAAGGTCCAAATACCTATAGCCACTCTAGGTTGAATCAGAGTCTGGTTTTGCCCCATCGAAACCCAAATAGTTTCCAGACACTGGGATAAGATGTCCGCAGCATCACTCAAGGGGCCTGTAATAGAGATATAAAGTTGGGTGCCATCCACACTTTATATTAATGATATCTCACCCCAAACACTGGATATCTCATTCAGTGGCGTCATATAGATGATAAACAGGAGAGGAGAGAAAACCACATTCTGAAGCACCTCACAAAGTAGGGGGCTGCAGCCTGGATCTCTCCCCACCTATCAACTTCCTGGGGGAAGGAGGAAAACCAGCACAACACAATACAATTCACCCCCAGCTTCTGGATCTGGCCTAGAAAGATACTCTAACTGATGGTATTGAATGCTGCGGAGAGGTCAAGAATAGCTAGGGTGGAGGCACTACCTCTATCCTGCTCCTATTGGAGGTCATCTGTGAGCACAATCAATGCCCTCTCAGTCCCAAACCCTGGCTTAAATCCCTACTGAAAAAGGCCTGAATAATCTGCTTCATCCAAGGCTCTCTGCAATTGCCACACAACCACTCACTCCACAATCTTTCCTAAAAAGGGAAGATTGGAAACTGGGCAAAAATTGTCTAGTTTGTTTAGATTAAGCAATGATCCTTTGAGGAAAGGGTGCACAACCACTTCCCTATGAGCTGATGGAACAATTTCCTCTTTCAAGGAGGAGTTATCTATTGCCTAGGCCAATTGATTCCTTCATCCCCCCCCACAGTTATAATAAGCTAGGAAAGGCATAGATCTAATATACCAGTGGCCAAAGCAGCTGCTGAGAGGGCCTTGTCAACTTCCTCCAGTTCCAGAGGCTCAGAATCTTCCCAGGTCATTGTGCAAGACAACCCTACCAGCTCCACCAATTCTACTTTAAAACTGGTGTCCAATGTAGAGTGAATATGGGTGACTTTGTCCAATAGATATGCAGCATATTCCTCCCAGCAACCCTTAAGGTGAGCTTCAGTATTACACCCTCTGAGGAGGGACCGAGTCAGCCCAAATAGGGCCACTGGGCGATTATTGGCAGATGCAATAAGGGCAGAGAAATAGTTACGTTTTCCCACCCTTACTGCCAGGAAGTAGGCCCTAATACCGGTAGTAGCTTAGCTTGTGTCTGCTCATCCTCACTTCCTGTTTTTTTGGCAAGTGATGCTCTAGGTGTCATAAAATTAAGTTCGAGCCACTCAAAGTAGAGTTTTCCAATAGTTCTTTTATTCTTTTGTTATCCATACAAAAAGGAAAGCAAGTGGAACTACATTTAATTAGTTCCTTTATATTTGTACATATAATTGTCTAATTTCAAAGTTATCTTACTATAATAAGCTATGCCTAACAAAATTATTCAGGTTATTTATTTTATTTATTTATTTGTCAAGTACGTATTAGATAATATATATATACGTATTGAATTGAATACATGAAATGAATACAATTAAAGGGAATATTAGGACAGGGATGGTAGGCACACTGGTGCTCTTATGCACGCCCCTTAAGTTACTATGCCCAACAAGACTATTCAAGTTGTTGTAAGTACTGTTGCCCAACCAGGCTACACATTCAAACAGTACTCACATGCGCTCTCAACATAGGTGATCAGGCTGTGTTAAAGTGGACTGGGAAGCATACTCAAGGTATCCCCTGCTCCAACAAGAGTTGTCTCACACTTCAGGGGTCTGCGTTCATTCAGGTCTTTTCTTTATATCCAGCTTGTTTAGTCTGAATCCATGTCTATGATACTGTTCTGACCCAGCTCCCCAAACATGACAAACCCTCTGGCATGAACTCAAAAGATTCCTTTATTAGAAATACCAGCAGTCCTGGCAAAAGGTTTATTTCTCAGACTAACAAGTCCTGCTGGCTGGAAGATGAATAGTTGTCTGCCACACCTATTCCTCTCCGCCCCCTGCCTTTTACCCCCAGAGCTAGGGTGGGGCCTCGTTAGCCGCGGTGGCACATCCTTCCCCAGGATCGGCCCGTGACTTTCCACTGCTCTCCCCTTCTCTGCCTTCTGCGCAGTCGCGTGTCTGGCACTGGACCCAGCTGTTCCTCTTCTTCTTCATCAACCACTTCCAGACCTGGGAGCTGTTGTTCTTCATCTGAGGGCTGACAGATGGCCCAGGCTCAGGTTCTGCCTCTGTCTCTCTCTCTCTCTGCCAGCTCTATTCCCTCTTCCCACACGGAGCTCCCAGGTTGCCCTGATGATGGCCCTGACTCCCACGTCTCCTCCTCCTCCTCTGATTCGGCTGCTGGAGGTGCCGGCGGCTGACAGACCACAATAGGTACATCTTGCCCTGGTCTTGCCAGGAACTTCACATTCTTACTCCCTATTCCATGACTCAATGAAAAATGTACTGCATGCACTGCATTCCTTATACCCACTAATGTTCATCCTGGTAGCATCAGCGATAATTCACTCATACACCCATCCAGAATCTTTTGTTATCAGTGATACACGCATTCCAGCAATGTGAGTTTCCCCATGGGTTCAGAAAAAGGCTAGATATTATTGTACTATATGGCTCACTATAGTCATGATTTATTCTAATATACAGTATTATACACTAGTTGATAACTCGGCATTGCCCAGGTATTTATTTATCCCAATCCTGTATTAGACAAGAAGAGCAACTTCACCCTGAGCCCTGATTTCAGCAAGAATTAAATTAAAAATGTTTTCCATATGCCCCCAGAAGCATCAAGTAAAATGATACCACCCTGTTGTTTTGCTAGCTGATCCATGATCATTTGGTATGCTTTTGTCTGTGATATATGCACTAAGCTGTTCAACATTGTAGTTCTTTTCTCGTATGTAATCTGCATGAAGTACATCGTGTAAGTCTTGTAGTGGTGCAGGCAGATCAAGTTGCAGTAATGTTTTATTGATCATGGTCATACATTTGTCCTCAAGAATAATCAAAGCCTTGTTGAAAATGTCCTGACCAAAGGTAATTTCTAATGTTGGATTTTCCCCCTTACCAGAGGGGGATTACTGTGGATTACTGTGAAGCTGTTACCATGACAACTCTACTGTGCTGTACAGTACGATAGAAGCCATTTTAAGGCACAACAGGCTGTACCTTAACAGAACACACACACCGAGGGATGCTAAGGGTGTCTTGCCCCCACAGTATTTTTTTCCCAGAGAGTAAGTCATCTGTGTACCAAGTTTAGTTGACATGGCTTGAAAAATTGCCAGAATTATGCTGGAACACACACACACACACAGCCATTTACATACATACATACATACATACATACATACATACATACATACATACATACCACAGTCTGTGTTGATTTGAGGAGCCATGACATCTGCTGGTGTTGGTCCACTGTGCTTCATTAAGTCTAGGGTCAATGCAGCCATCTACCAGGAGATTTTGGAGCACTTCATGCTTCCTTCCGCAGACGAGCTTTATGGGGATGCTGACTTCATTTACCAGCAGGACTTGGTACCTGCCCACACTGCCAAAAGTACCAAAACCTGGTTCAGTTCCCATGGGATTACTGTGCTTGATTGGCCAGCAAACTCACCTGACCTGAACCCCATAGAGAATCTATAGGGCGTTGCCAAGAGAAAGATGAGAGACATGAGACCGAATAATGCAGAAGAGCTGAAGGCCGCTATTGAAGCAACCTGGTCTTCCATAACACCTCAGCAGTGCCACAGGCTGATAGCATCCATGCCATGCCGCATTGAGGCAGTAATTGATGCAAAAGGGGCCCAAACCAAGTACTGAGTACATATGCATGCTTATACTTTTCAGAGGTCTGATATTGTTCTACGTACAATCCTTGTTTTATTGATTTCATGTAATATTCTAAATTTCTGAGTTTGTGAATTTGGGGTTTTCATGAGCTGTCAGCCATAATCATCAAAATTATGACAAATCAAGGCGTGAACTATCTCGCTTTGCATGTAATGTGTCTACCTCATATATTAGTTTCACCTTTTAAGTTGCATTACTGAAATAAATGAACTTTTGCACAATATTCTAATTTTTCACTTGTGTGTGTGTGTGTGTATGCATATATCAATCATATTTGTAATTTGTAATTCAACTGTATATCCTAGGATATAACATATAATATGATAGGCATCTCTTAGCCTGTTTAAATTCTCTCAATTTCATCATTCTCATTCACTTTTTTGATGATGGTATAATATGAGGTTAAATTACTGGAAAGAAAGATATTGTTTAACAATCAAGACTGCAGTAAGATCAGATAATCCACTTGTAAAATTATAAACTAGAAATGCTAACCTTTGTCTAAGAAGTCATATTATGGTATTAGTAGCTGCAGTTTAATTATTATTACTTATTTTTAACAACTTTTCCAAAAGAATAAAAAATGCAAAAAAAGAACTCTATGAAAACCTATAAAAACAAAGCAAGCAAGCAAAGAAAAAAAGAACAGAAAAAGGAGAAACTATTGATATATTATATATTAATAAAATGTCAATCAAATATATAAATCTACCAGGGTGGGGGAAATTGATTGCATAACATTAACAAATATCATAAAATCTATGCCACAGAAAATCATATTGAGTTGTTTTCTATTAGTTGATAAGCTTCATTAACACAATGTACTGGTAAATATTAGAGTTTGTAATTAATATAGTTTATATTCAGTATCAAGGACTTTGCATTCCTAAAAATATTTCTACATCTGGGGAATTAGAAATTGTTCAGAGAACATTGCCATAGATATTGACAGATGGATTAAAATTTCATTGAGTTGGTGGGATAAAATTAAATTAACATGAATACTGCTCAAAGGTAATCCATATATTAAGCGGTATGTTAATGCCAAATAATTGTTTCTTTAGATAGATAACTTATTCAAGAAATTTATATAGAAAATATAATGAACTAGAAGTTCATTAGCTAAACCGAGATTATATACATATTACAGTACAGAAAAATATGTAAAGATTTTTAGAAGAGATTTTCTTAACTTTGGCATTTTTAGGATGTGTGGATTTCAATTGCTAAAATTCCCCAGCCACCATTCTGGGATTTGAAATTTATGCATTTTAAAGTTGCCAATGTTAAGAAACACTGTCTTAGTCCATCAAATTTATCATTCTGCCATTAATCATAGACTTTTCCAGGAAATCCACAATCATGACTTGGAGTGACAACTTTTTTCTCCCACTAGTTAAGTTGTAATAGCCAGTAGCATTCCATTTCTCAAGATCCAAGTTTCATAAACCATCAGAAATCATAAGCTCAGAAAGATATAGCCTCTCTCTTAACCCAAGATGTCTATACACTACATATCTCCTCCGTGAAGGGGAAAGTGCAGTTGTCACAGTAAGATAGCCATTTATTCATTGTTTGCATAACCCTAACCTTCAGTTAGTCATCCTTTATAACTAAAAGCTGAAACAGGAAAAGACTTACTGTATTTTTTGGAGTATAAGACGCCACATAGTTTTTGGGGAGGAAAATAAGATAAAAGCTGATTGGCAGGTGGATCGGCCTCCTGGAATACTCCCAGTCAGCTGTTCCCAGAGGTGAATTTTAGCAACAGGTTCATTAGTTGTGAACTCTGTGCTTTGCTTTTTTTTCAGCTTCTGAAGCTCTGTTTCAGAGGCTTTTTTTTTCCAGCCTCTGAAATTTCTGAAACTCCGTTTCCTCTGAAAGCTCCAAAACAGAGCTTCAGAAAAAAAGCCTCTGAAACTTCATTTCAGAGGCTTTTTTTCTGAAGCTCTGTTTGGAGGCTTTTTTTCTGAAGCTTCTTTCAGAGGCTTTTTTCAGTCTCTGAAATCTCTGTTTAATAGGCTGGGCAGGGCTACATTCGGAGTATAAGATGCACCCAGATTTTCACCCTCTTTTTTGAGAGAAAAGGGTGCATCTTATACTCTGAAAAATATGGTAAACCGAACTAAAATCTGGATGGTTTACCCATTTGGATGGAGTAATAACCAGAAATGGAGATGCAGACAGAAATATCAAGTGTCACACTGGAAAAACAACAGCTATTTTTCAGAGGATGAAAAAACTGGTTCTCGAGGTTTATATCACTAAAACTTAAATTCCGTTTGTTTGCCTCTGTAATGATCCCAATAGCCATTTATTCCAGCGAGACTTGGAAGATGTCAGCAAGTATTAGCAAGAGACTTGACATTTTCTAACAAAGATGCTTTCAACAGATCCTAAAGATTTGCTATTTTGACCATATTACTAACGAAGAAGCTGTCCAAAAGAGTTTCTCCTGAAAACTGCACAACATTGTTACACACAGAAGACTCCAAGTTGCAAGTCATAACCTCCACATGGAAAACAATTGAATCCCAAGATGGCATTGAGATAAAGGCCCCCCCCCACTGCCCCGCTGCCAAACGACCAAAGAGGATGCCCTCTAAATACATGGTGGTGAAGAACATTCATGGAAGACTTAAAGACTCTAAATATCACACAGGAATATGCTGAAGTACTTGCTGGAGATCTTTTGCTGACCAATATTGCATGGGAGACTTTAATGCTAATGCTAAAATAAATCTGGATGATATAAGACCGATTTTTTTTTAGGATGGATTGCAATGTGAAGGAATGAGCCTGGCTTATAGAATCTGTCTTCTTCCTTGAGGAACTTATAATATTATATGCACTTTCATTTAAAAAAAATCATTATATTTTGTGAAATAAGACCGAAGCCTCTTACAGAAAGGCTGATAGAATAACTTCTCCTGTATTTCATTTGTTTACATTGCTGCTGACAATTTCATAAAGAAAAAAGAAACAAATACAGGATCAAAAGTGTTCAGTACCAAAACAGGAAAAGATTTAACCCTCACTAAAATCTGGATGAAGTAACACCAACATTTTGATAGCTCACCTGAATCTTAAGAAGTAAGCCAACTGCATCTCTTTAGAAAGTGTGTTTCACACCCAAAAAACACAGCAGAAAAGATCTACTAGAGCATAGCAGCCTATGGTTTGATGGGCAGCAAACAAAATTCTATTAAGTTCAGAAGTTCCTTTAATTCAAGTCTAAGAACATTCGGAATGGTATTTTGTTGCAGTAAGCCCTAATGTAATTTATTTAATTTGTACATTATGGAACTTAACCACTATGTTTTGAAAACCATAATTTATGGTTGAAAATATTGGAGAACCTAGGTATTTGTAGTTTATTCAACAGTTAAACAATGGCTAAGACTGATATGGAAATCCAATTTAGGGATATTTGTACCTGTGTGTATGTATTTATTTTCTTACTTTCTTCCAGTCCTTGAGCAGAAACTAGCATTCAATTCTCAAACCTTCACTCAGGGAATTTACTAAGTCTATGGAGAGATTTAAAAAGTTTTACTTCAAGCTTTGATCTAAGTCAGTGTCGGCAAACCTATGGCACGCGTGCCGGAAGCGGCACACGAAACCATCCCGCGAAGAATGCCCAGCTTCGCTGGTTCCTATTCTGTGTTCTTGTGATCACACATGCGCTGGTCAGCTGGCCGTTGAGCATGCGGGAGTGGCGGAACCCAGAAGAATGGCGTTCCATCATGCATGCGCAGGCTGGCACCCGAACTTCCGGGTTGATGGCCAGCTGTTCATTGGGCACACATCCATGCTAGTATCCGGATGTTTGGGTGCTGGCTCGTGCATGTGCGATGGACCATCACTGTTCCAGGTATTGGCGCTCCCACGCGCGCAAAGGCCTTCCATAATGATTTTGTGTGCCACTTCCAGCATGCAGGCCAGCATGCAGTGACGTCAAAGGTTGACCATCCCTGATCTAGGTGCTCTGAAAAAGCACCTCATGGACATGGTTTGGAGCAATGCTAACAGTACTAGATCCTTGTGGATTCTTGTAGCACCTCTTTATCTTTAAAGAAAGCTTTTCTGCACATTAGCAGAAGCTCTTTTGATAAAGCAAGCTTGCTTTTCCAGCAGGAACACACAAGCAGAAGATGGTTACTATTTAAGTGTGAAAAACAAGTTTCTCATAGCTCTACATTTTTAACCTTATTGCTATGGGGTGAAAAACTTCAATGTTGTCAAGGTATGTTATACAGAAGGATAGGATTCGGGTTGTTAACCGAAATATAATAAACAATGGCCAAATGCGGCTTTTCAGTTCAACTGTAGGTATTTTCCATTGTGTTATCAGTGTTTAATTTCTAGGATTTTAGATTTGGGGGAAGTCAAGCTTCACTCACAATTCTATCCTGCCTGGAGCAACATCTAAATGTCTAGCACTGATATTTAATTTTAGTATATGGACAAAAAGCTGCCATAAACTACCATATGTGCTTCAATTTGGCAAGGTGGAAACTGCATTTCTAAAAATATAAACTATTTGTAATATGAAACATTTTTGTACATTTGCATTACATTCTTAACCAGGCCAATTAAAGACCTAATGGCTGCATTCGCACAACATAGTAAAATTGCTTAGTTTTAACCCTCATTACATTTCTTTGGGTGGTTTAGCATGTTGTGCAAATAGCTTCAGATAGCTTAAATCATAAATGTTATGTTTGGGTATTGATGAGGCAGGAGACCAGGTTAGTGACAACAGCTCTTTAATATAGTGTGACCCCAGCAAAACTCTGGAGAAAAACCTCTCCTTATATACACTTCAGCCTGAGGCTGCATCCAATCAGAAACGAGATATTTCCCGCCTAAAACTCCCGCCAAAACTTACAGTAATACATTACACTCCTTCCCTCCCAGAAGGCACTTTGCCAATATTTGCATATTACTTCTCTACGTAGTCCTGCAGGTACGTGGGGCGTCTCCTGACTCTCCCGGACCTGCGCAGTTCACTTTCTGGAGTTGAGTCGAGCTTGCCGGAGGGACTTTTCGTTCCTCTGAGCTCCTCCTCCCGGCCATCCGGCCCTGGATTATTCGCCGGCTCGGACCTGCTGTCCTCTAGAGGGACCGGGGGGTGTCGCTGGACCTCGCCTGACTCAGATAAGTCTCTGTTTGGTCTTTGCTTACGCTTTCTGTTTGTTCTTGGCTCCAGTCAGCTGTGGGGTTAATTAAATCATAGTCAGGGCTGTTCTCGCCTAATTCTGCCTTATCGCTCAATCTGTTTCTTAATTGATCTATGTGGCGCCCAGATTCTGCCATCGTCTAGTTCCACTAGATAAGATTTGGGGCCCGTTTGTCTATGACTATCCCCTCTTCCAGTTAGGGCCGCTGTAATTATGTGCCCACACCGAGTCTCCTATGTTTAACTCTCGGATTCTATCTGGTTTTGTTTTGAACCCGTCCTGTACGTAGTTCGGTGTAGCCGGTCTAGCGGGCACCGTAGCTTCCGCCCCATTAATAGCTCGGCTGGGCTGCGGCGGTGGCCACACAGGGGTCCTGTGTTGGACGGTTAGGAATGCGTCGATTTGTGCCTGCCAATCGCCGGGCCGCTTCGTGATAGCGCTTCTTCGCACTCCGGACAAAGCGTTCAGCAAGGCCGTTCGACGCAGGGTGGAACGGCGCTGAGAGGCATGTCGGATGCCCTCTTCAGCCAGGTACCCTTCAAATAATGCTGCGGTGAACTGTGGGCGTTATCGGACACGAGGGTGTCCGTAGCCCGTGCGTGGCGAAAAGGTGTTTTAGTGCTGAGATGACAGCTCCAGCGGTTGTGGATTTCATTAGGATGATCTCCAGCCATTTGGAGAATGCATCCACCACAATTAGAAATGTTTGGCCGTGGAAGGGCGGCAAAATCAATGTGTATGCGGGACCAAGGGCCTTGGGGTTTCTCCCACTCCAAAACTGGGGCCGTGGGTGGTAGTGGTCTGGATTCCTGACATACTTGGCATCGGCCAACCCTGTCACTGATTTCCCTGTCCATTAGGGGCCACCAGACATAGCTCCTAGCCAAACCCTTCATCCTCACAATTCCTGGGTGGCCCTCATGCAGGAGGTCCAGAACTTTTTCTCAGCTTCTCTGGAACTACCACCCTATCCCCCAGAGCAGGCACCCCTTGCACAGACAATTCTTTTTCTTTACAAATTCCTTGAAACGTTCGGCGCAGCGGGCCATCCCTTTGAACCCAACTGATTACAGTCCTTAAAACAACGTCCGGTAGGAGGCCGAGCCACTTCCTGCGATGTGACTGGCCCCGAGTCCAAAGAGTCAATTAGTAGAACGGGGTGCCCGGGTGGGGTCCTCGATTTCCCTGGCAATGGGCATCTGCTCAATGCGTCCGCATGCCCCAGCTCCTTTCGAGGCCGATGCTGCAGCTTGTAGGAGTATGCGGTCAAAAAAATAGTCCATCTGGTCAGTCTAGGTGAGAGTGCTACTGGCGTTGGGCGGTCGCCAGCCAGTAACCCCAATAGCGGTCTGTGATCAGTAACAATTTCGAAATCTCGCCCAAAAACGTATTCGTGAAATTTTTCACCCTGACACTATTGCGAGAGCCTCCTATCTAGCTGGCTGTAATTTCTTTCAGCCGGGACATCGCTCGTGAATAGAACGCTATAGGGGCTTCAGTGCCGTTTGGGAGTCTGTGGCTAAGTACAGCTCCTACTCCATAGGGGACGATCACAAACCAATACTAACGGCAGTCTGTTGTTGTATTGTATTAACAGGCTATCGCTTGATAGCAAACTTTTTACTGCCTCAAATGCCCTATTCTCTGACTTCCCCCACGACCAAACAGTGTTTTTTCCAAGCAATTTATGCAGCGGTTCAGCAACGGTTGCCTTGTCTTTTAAAAACACGCGTAAAGTTTACCAGACCCAGGAAAGCCTGGAGTTCTGTCTTGTTTTTGGGTGCTGGGGCTCTCTTTATCGCCTTGACTTTGCTCTCAGTGGGTGAATCCTTTTGTCTATTCTATAGCCCAAAATTCAACAGATTCGACCCCTATCTGACACTTGCTTGCTTTGACTTTTAATCCTGCCGACCTAAAATGGCCAAAACTTTCCTTAATCGCTTCCCCAGTTCTCTTAAATCTTCCCTGATACCAACACATCATCGAAATAGGGTACGACTCGGTAACCCTTGTAGGAGCCGCTCCATCAAATTTTGAATAGCCGGGCCACACTCACCCGAACTGTAACCGGGTGCACTTAAAGGCACCCCGGTGCGTTACAATGGTCTGGGCCTCAGCTGTGCTAGCATCTACGGGTAGCTGTTGGTACGCTTGTGCCAAGTCTAATTTGGCGAAAACTTGCCCGTGTCCTAGTGAGTGCAATAAGTGTTGCACTACTGGAACTGGGTAGGCGCTTTTGCAATGCTTTGTTCAAGGTAGCCTTGTAATCAGCGCAAATTATGGACCCGTCTGGTTTTATAGGGTGACGATTGGCGTCTCCCTTTTGGCATGGTCAACTGGCACTAGTATCCCCTGGCTGACTAATTTATCTAACTCTTTGTCGATTTTAGGTTTGAGTGCAAAAGGAACCCTCCTTGCCTTTAACCTAATGGGAGCTATTTGGGGGTCTAAATTGAAGGAGATAGGGGTCCCCTTGTACTTGCCTAAACGGTCCTCGAATACGTCTGCGAATTCCTCCATTAGGGCGTTTTGCAGGTTGCATCCGCCCGTGGACGCCAGTCACCCCATTCCCAACGCCTGAACCAGTCTAGCCCCAGCAAGCTTGGCAAGGTTCCTCGACTAACGTGATGGGCAGGGTCTTTTCGTATGTCGCGTGCTTGACCTCGACGGTCGTTGTCCCTCGAACAGGGATGCGGTTGCCCTGGTAATCCTGCACCCGGAGCCGTTGTTTCTGTAGCTTGCGCTTTGCGATGTGCGGCAAGGCTTTCACAAAAGTGTCCCAGGACATGATTGTGATAGCTGATCCTGTGTCTACTTCCAGTCGGCACGGTACGCCTTCAATTGTCGGGTTTGTGAAGATCTTTTCTTCGATGCGGGTAGCTGCGTGGTCTATGGTAACAGTCATTCGGTTTGACTTCGCTCTTTCTTTCCTGGCCAATCGCGGGTCGCCTCGCCGATCTCGCGCTCTGATTGGCCGATTTGAATTTTCGGCGGAATGTGGGGTTTGCATCTCTGACTCAGAGCCGCTCTGATTGGCCGATTTGAATTTTCGGCGGAAGGTTGGGGTGCTCGGCAGACTTGAGCCAGGTGCCCTTCCTTTCACACCGCCGCAAATGGCGCCCTGAACTTACATCTTTGGCGCTGATGTCGCCCCCCGCAACTTCCGCATTCCTCCGGGTCTTCCCTTGTCGATTTTCCGGTGTAGTGGACTTCTTCCTCCTCTTCGCTGGTTGACTCACGATAGGTTTCTTCGTGGTGGACTGTGCTCGGCTTTGCGCCCGCCATCGGCGTGAGTCGCTTTTGTAAGGTGTCTGCTGCATGGTTGGACATCTCATGGGCTCTGGCTTCGTCCAGAGCGTTTGCCAATGTCAGGTTGCTCTTGGCTAGCAACCGTCTCCTCAAACGGATGTCTCTGACCCCCCGTATAAGTTGTTCCAGCAGCTCTTCGTCCAGATCGCGGTACTCGCAATGCTTGGAGGCTTGTCTCAGGGCTGCCATGTAGTCGCTGATAGACTCGCCTTCTTGTTGCCTGCGCTCCCAAACTCGTGCCGTCGAGCGTATTTGGACGGGGCTGGGGCGTAGTGATTCTTCAGGAGTGTCTGAAGGGTCTGCCACGAGACGGAGTGTAGCGGTGTTGGCTCCGCTAGGGCTTCTGCGACGGCGATGACTGCTGACCCACAGTGGCTTATGAAGTAAGCCCGTTTGCGGTTGTCGGAGACTCCCTGTAGCTCGTTTGCCTCCAGGAAACTTTCGAAACGGGTCATATATATTCCCCATGTCTCCTGGGCAGGGTCAAACGGAGTGGGTGGCGTGTAGCCGGTCATCGCTGCATTCGCCGTCACCTTGCTGGGTTTGATTCTCGTAGTGAGTTCAGCTCTGTTCTGGTGCTCTGCCTCAAGATCCCACCTTCGTCGCCAATGTTATGTTTGGGTATTGATGAGGCAGGAGACCAGGTTAGTGACAACAGCTCTTTAATATAGTGTGACCCCAGCAAAACTCTGGAGAAAAACCTCTCCTTATATACACTTTAGCCTGAGGCTGCATCCAATCAGAAACGAGATATTTCCCGCCTAAAACTCCCGCCAAAACTTACAGTAATACATTACAATAAACCCATTTAAATAGGTTGTGTGGATGCAATTAATGTTTCATACATGTGCAGGTAGTCCCCGATTTAGGACCATTACTGGGCCTAGAATTTTGGTTGTAAGTTGTGGTCAACGACTAACAATCCCAACTCTCCCTGCTGTAGTCATTAACAAATCAGGCAGATGTGCCAGCAGTGGGGAAGGCATTGGGAGGCCCAGCACCTTCCAGCATGTGGAAAGCTGTCACAGACTGGAAGGCCTCAGCTAGCTAGATCCAGAAGCATGTGAGCCTTCTGTCTCCCTCTCCCATCCAGTACACTCAAGAAACCTGGCCTTCTTCCTCTTGCCCCACCGCTCCCAGAAGGCCTTAGTAGACAAGCCCAGCAGCACATGGTTGTCCTGTCTCTTCCCCTGCACTCCTGAAAAGCCTGGCTTGCTCCTTTCCCACTACCACTGGCCTTCTCCCTCCCCACAACTATTCCTGAGAAGTCTGGGCTTTTCTCTTCCCTACCATGCTCAGGTGCACTTCCCTTTACCTGCAATTGGTGACAGGCACTCTCATCAATGCAGACTTTAGCTAGAAAGCTTAGCAAAGGCAACCTTTCTCAAGGTTAAAGAACCAATCCTTTCCACCTGAGTGAAGGCGGGCTGGCAGGGGCTTCCTAGTCTATGGTGGGGTGGTTGGGTTGCAGCACTCCTGTGGTTGTAAGGGTGGGTGCACTGCCAGGCACCCAAATTTTGATCACATAAACAAGGAGGTGCTGCAATGGTCAGAACTTTGGGCAGGGGTGTGAATCCCTTCATTCAGTGCCATCACAATTTCATACAGTTGCTAAGCAAACAGTCATAAATAGAGTACTAACTGTGTAAAATTAAAACTGCCTTAGGAATGAAAGCCAGCTGGGCTAGTCATTTTATTTCAGCCCAACTCACTTCACAGGATTGTTGGGTGGAAAACAGGAAGAGGAAGGGATATTATGTATTTAAAACATCTAAAATAAGAAGCAGGATTTAGAAATGATATCCAGTTCTTACTTAAAGGTTCAAGTTGAGTAATCTCTGAGAACCTCCTGTTCCAGAATAGCATTTAGAATCAGAATAGAGCTGGAAGGGACCTTGGAGGTCTTCTAGTCAGCCCCTGCTCAAGCAGGAGATCCTATACCATTTCAGGCAAGCAACTGTCCAGTCCCTTCTTAAAAACCTCCAGTAATGAAGCATTTGAAGGCAAGCTGTTGCACTGGTTAATTGTTCTCACCATTAGGAAGTTTCTCTTTAATTCCAGGTTGCTCCTTCCCTTGATTAGTTTCCATCCACTGTTTCTTGTCTTGCCTTCTGGTGCTTTAGAAAATAAGTCAATCCCCTCTTCTTTGTGGCAGCCCCTCAAAAATTGGAATACTTATCATGTCCCCCCTAGTTCTACTTTTCTCTAGACTAGCCAAACCCAAATCCTGCAACCATTTCTTCTTTTTTTTAATTAACCCTTTAGGAATAATGTGTTCTCAAGTTTGCCTATGTGACCTGCAGCCTATTGCCTTTTTAAAAATGTTATAATCAACTAAATCACAGTAATTACAATGTTTCCCTAAATTATTACTTGCCAATCTAAAAGAAATATCTTTATTCTAACATTGGCTGCTAGAATTACTTTTTCCAGAAATAAGCAACATGTGGCCTATAAGATTATCCCACCCCCAGAGGTAAATTTTAACAAAATCAATCAATAAAGAACAAAATATTTTTTTAAAAAAAATAAATGTACTAGTAATTCAGTACTTGCATATATTCTGCAAATAATTTGTTTGTTCTTGTGCTTACTTTCCATAGTATTCACAGATATCAGAACTAAAAGGAACATTACTTTTGCATTTTGCAAATTAAGAGGCCTCCAACATTCTATCTTTATGAGTTCTGCTATAATGATTATGAAATTATTCCACACCTCTTTTGGCAGCTACCTGCATTTTACAAGGGAAACCCATCTCATCACACTTGGAGATCTTGGGCCTCCCAGTCTCTTGCCAAAGATAAATTTGATGAAGAGATTATCCCCAAGTTTGATAATGACTTCTTTGTTTCAGTTCAGTTTCTTCTCCCCCCTTTTACTAAATGTATTTAATACACATATTTGACACCTCTCTTCTATGCAATGCCTACCCATGTATTAGTACTGCAACTACAGCATGTGGAAGCTGCTGGAAGTTTTTAGCTCATTACAATGTTTGTGGTTTGCTGAATATTTTAACAAGCCACCAACAGTCCCCAGGGAAATAAATGAGATAAAGGGAAAGAAAGCATAACCCATTATCACTTGATGCAAAAATGAATAAAATGTTAACAGCACTGGAAGAATAACTTGATACAAAAAAATCAGCTATAAACATTAGGGGTATTTTCTGGAAAAAAAAACTTTTGGACAGTTTGCATCCAAGTATAATATTTGCATTTCCTGTTGCTATTATTAATTTTACTTACATTCTGTTCACCTATATTAAGTAATCACCTATATGTGACCAGTTATTTACTTCAAAAAACACTTTATTCTGCACAAACCATTTATGCCATAGAAGGAATATTGCTGCGTCCTTAAATTCCTTTATAAAGGAGCGAAATCTATGAGTTTCAGTTAAATTTTGGAATAGATACATATAGAACTTTGTGGTCAATGATATAAAATGACTTTCAAACTGGATGCAAAACTCATTTCCTAATTTATATTTTAAAACTAATTTAAAAAAAACATTATTTATGAGAGACTGACTGTTCCTGTTAGAGGAAAGGGAAGAAGTTGTTTGGCAGATAACACATTTTAATATGAACAGATCATTGAAGGAATCTCCTCTACTTCCTCATTGTCTAACTTCAGAATAGTATAATTTACTTGATTAAAATAACCATAGCATTGTAGCAGAGAAGGCAATTTGAAGTTGCCTCTTGTGTGGTACAGCTCCCATTCTTTTCACTAGAATTTATTTAGGAGATTATATCCAAAACCATACAGATCCCCAGATGGTAACATAACAATGAAGAACTGGGATTAATCAAGCATAATATATGGAATTACAAATTGGTAGACTTCTGCCCCAAATTCTTGTGGAAAGAAAATTGTTGCCTATTCCTAAATCTGCCTAAAAGGATAGG
Source organism: Ahaetulla prasina (assembly GCF_028640845.1). NCBI lineage: Eukaryota > Metazoa > Chordata > Lepidosauria > Squamata > Colubridae > Ahaetulla > Ahaetulla prasina. Next base: position 45,082,252 of record NC_080541.1, on the reverse strand, counting down.
AAAAATATATACAAAATAGATTTTACCAACCTGGTACTTTTCAGAAGTCTTAGAAATGGAACATCTAAAATTTCCAGCCAGAAAGTTGAGAACACTTTACCTGTAAACCTTTCTTAATACTAAAAGTAAGTCTAATTTTATTTTGTGCATGAATGCAACAATCTGAACACATAGCATAATCATAGGCAGTTTAGTTTTTTTCTTTACTTCTTCATTTGAGCCTCACCACTTCCTGACATTTTGTGCCTATTTTTAATTGCAACATGTAAATTGTTTGTGACTTTGAATTACAACCATCCAAAAACTCTGCATTCTGGCTGTTCTCCTAAAACTACTTGTGCTGCCAAAACCTCATCAACAGCCTTGGAAACCTGCCAAATGAAGAGTTTTTAGGTTAGTAACATTAGATTTCAGAACTAAAGAAGTTGCCTCCTAAAAGTGATCAATGCTGGTTTGAAATATTCAGATGAAATTTTTCATGGTGGGAATCAGTAAATTACAATAGATATCTGTATCCTCCTAGGGTGACTGAATACATAATGTTTCTCCCTTTATGCTGTTTTGAAAGTTTATCACAAATTTTGCAAAAAAGTGATTTGTGTTTTGAGACACTCATTCATTCTGAGGAACTCTGTTTTTTTATCAACTGCTAGAAATGATCTGGAGCCAGTTGTGCCTGAAATGAAACAAAAAACCTCAAGAGCAGATGGCCTAGCAAGTTCAGCAAAAGTGCTGTCTAAATATGTAATGTATTCTTTGCTAATGAATAACCTCAAGGACCAGTCTCTCTGCTTTATCACCAACCTTTGAATTTGCCCCATTCCCTTATTCTCATAGGCTGCAAATGAGAATGAACAAGAGCCAAAATGATGTGGAAGTCACATCATATTTTTAGATTTTTCTTACTTGCCTTTTGCAAATACGCAATAGATTGAACTCTTATTTATTTTAAGAGTTCAATCTATTGTGTATTTGCAAAAGGCAAGTGATTTATATGAAAGAATATAAAGAGATATGTCCGTATAAACATTTTTCATGTTTATAATAGGGTATCTAAATTAAAGGCATCATCTGTAGATTTCCTCTTTTTGCGATATAATAAATTCATTAAAATCTACAGATAGAATGGTAAAAATTAATATAATTAAAGAAAATATAAAAAGTAAGTAAAAATAAAAAATCAACGGGATAGAAAAAAGAAAATGAAGATACATTATATAAAATATGACTCTTCCCTCTCTTTCTCCAGTGTATAAACAATTTGGATAACTTAACACCTTTTCTAGTAGTGATAAGGGATGAGTGATTAGTGATTGATTAGTGATAAGGGATGAGATATGGGAAGAAGGTTTTTTTTAAAAAAAAAATAACCTTCTTCCAGTATCTCATCCCTTATCACTAATCAAACTGCAAAAACAATAGATCAACAAAAATCTATTAAAGCTGTCAGAAATATACACATACAGTACATACACACACACACACACACATACAAAATACATACAAATACATATACATATAAACACACACACACACACACACACACACACACATATAATTTTGTAATCCAGACTTATTTTCTCTAAAAGATAAATCACAAGAATCTCTCCCCACTTACAAACAAACCTTGTCATAGAATCCTGCTCAAAAAGGAATCCCATTAAAATCTACCAGAAACCATAACATATATATCTTAACCCTTTAGATTCACTTTAGAAATAATCTTTTCCTTTTTAAGAAGCTTAATCTTTAGTCCCATCTAGTGTCCTACAAGTTGAGTTCTTAGCTTCTCTTTGTTTCCTTGCTGGAGCAGCTTGAGTAATTGTTGTTTGTCTCTTCTCAGAGTGAGGTTCCATGGTTCCATGCATTGCTTTTATAAATCTAAAGTAGGAGGGCTTTCCAAGTCACTCTTCTGATTTATTATTTGTCTGCCCTCTTTAATTACTAAAACAACTGTTTCATTTCATCGATGTTAACATTGTTTTACATACCATGTTTCCCTGAAAATAAGGCAGGGTTCTTATTTTCTATTGACTCCCAAAATAAGTGCTTGGCCTTATTTTCGGGGAGCTCTTATTATTTTTGAGGTGGAGGAGGCGATGAGCATGGTCATCTCATGGCTGCTGCTGACACAGCCGGTCATCAACTGTTTGTCCCTGAGGTCATGCACACGCTTCCTGCCATGTTTCCCAGGACTCTGCACCATGCCGTCAGCTCAGCCACGTCACTGCGACTGGATTTCCTGTTGCCTGTCGCCTCTCTGTTCTTTGCTAATTGCTTTTGTAGCAGCCATTACCATGACAAAAGGGGCGTGGTAGCTAGGGTTGGGGGAGCAGCCGTTAGGTAAGGGTATGTGGGGTGTATGGAGCATGTTCCCCATCCCTTCTCCCCCTCCATCCTTGCCTCTTCACCTTGTGTTGTTTGCATGGCAAGTAACCAGAAAAATGGCAGGTACTGGCTGTGCGTTTAAATATTTCCGGGGAGGGCTTATTTTCTGGGGAGGGCTAATTTTAGCACATGCGCTAAAAAGCCTGATTGGGCTTATTATCCAGGGAGGTCTTATTTTCGGGAAAACAGGGTATCATTCTTATATTTTAACATTTTAAAATCTGTTTTCAGGTCCACAGCATCTTTTTTTCATATAGCTTGTATACTCCAGCATTTTTAAAACTCCAAATCTACATATATAAATTGGTTTAAGGGGCTTTTATGTAACTCTATAGTAAGTTATAGTTGCATATGTGCTCACTTTGGAATTTGTTGTTGTTACTCACAAAGTTGTGTTCGACCCATCTCAACCCCGTGGACAACATTCCTCCAGGCCTTCCTGTCCTCTACCATCCTTTAGAGTCAATTTAAGGTCACGCCAACTGCTTTGGTGACTCCATCCAGCCACCTTGTTCTCTGTCGTCCCCTTCTTCTTTTGCCTTCAATCATTCCCAGTATTAGGCTCTTCTCCAGTGAGTCCTTCCTTCTCATTAGGTGGCCAAAGAATTTGAGTTTCATCTTCAACATCTGGCCTTCTAAAGAGCAGTCAGGGTTGATCTCCTTTAGGACCAGTGGTGGGTTTCTATAGGTTCGGCCCAGTTCCTGCGAACCCGTAGTGGCAGTGGCAGGAGGCTCCACCCACCCACCTGCCCTTACATCATCATGGATGGTCTGTGCATGCGCAGAAGGTTCTGTGCATGCACAGAAGTGCTGCGCATGTGCATGGTCACAGTTGAGAACCAGTAGCAAAGGTAAGTGGAACCCACTACTGTCTAGGACTGACTGGTTTGATCGCCTTGCAGTCCAAGGGACTCACAGGAGTTTCCTCCAGCACCATAGTTCAAAGGCCTCAATTCTTTGGCACTCAGCCTTACTTATGATCCAACTTTCACAGCCATACATTGCAACTGGGAAAACCATAGCCTTGACTATACACACTTTTGTTGGCAGGGTAATGTCTCTGCTTTTTAGTATGCTGTCTAGATTCACTGTGGAATACATATATTGATATCCACAAACTGATATATAATGTGTATATAAAACTTAATTATTTCCTATAAATGTGCAAGAATCCCTTTTTATTCTGTACAGGGCTTTCCTTTTTTACTGTACTCTGCACATTTCTTAAGTGCTAAGCATATCATTCCTGTGCACCAAATTATAGAATAACAGAGTTAGAAGGGACCTTGGAGGTCTTCTAGTCCAACTCCCTGCTCAGTCAAGAAACCCTACACCACTTCAGACAAATGGTTATCCAACATCTTCTTAAAAACTTCCAGTGTTGGAGCATTCACAACCTCTGGAGGTAAGTTGTTCCACTGATTAATTGTTCTAACTGTCAGGAAATTTCTCCTTAGTTCTAAGTTGCTTCTCTCCTTGATTAGTTTCCATCCATTGCTTCTTGTCCTACCCTCAGGTGCTTTGGAGAAATTGTTTCTTTCATTGTAGAGATACAGAAGACAGGAAGGGTCATTTGTTGTCCTACTTTCCACCTTTGTTCTGCTGCTATTATGTACATAAATGGGTGAAAGGTGGAATAATCAAAAGCCACTCCCCTTTGGACTGTGCATGCTAATTATCCACAATAGCAGCTCTGGAAATTCTGTGCCTTTTGAGACAAACATGATGTATAGATAGATAGACAGACAGACAGATTATTGTTCATATCTCCTTTCTCTGTATTTTTCTGTCTTTTGTCTCATTTTTCCCAATTATGTTTTTTATTATTACTGATGTTTGATAAATAAACATCAAGCTACATGTTTGAGAGCCAAACCCAACTTTTTTTTTTTGCTCTGATGTTTGTTCTGATCTGGATACTGGGATTAATTGGAATAAATTGGAAATTACCTCCAGTAATTTTTGCCAAACCCAATATCAAGAACAAAAACCACCGGTCTTGCTCTGATTTAAAATGTAGGTATTTTTAAACAATATGTAATCCTGCAAAATGTAAGGATTGTATTCCAGTGTTAATGCTTTGATACTCTGTCAATCACATGTTTGAATTAAAACAATATACTATTTGACCAGATGGCCAAGAGAAATAAATCTGTATTGCAACAAGGGAAACAAAGACTTTTTATCTCAGAATTCTCGTTTCTCATTAAATAATAAGTTGCTTTTGACAGATGTGCTGTAGTTGTATTCATTTTTAATCTCAAACATATGGTGGCACAGTCTAATGATAATTCAGGTATCCTTTCAGTCGACTATTTAAGACTGGTGAGCCCAATATCCATGAAAATTGGTATAATGGGGAAGGGGAGGGGTTTTTTATAAATGAGATTGGAAAATAATTTTGAAAAATCCAAACCCCTAGTTACTCCAATCCATAAATTAAGCAAGGTGGCTACCAAATTGCTAAAGGGCATGGAAAATCTAAAGGATACCACTATTTGTCTAAAATATGCAAGGAAAGTAACAGTTTTTCGGCAGTGCTGCACAATTGGATTACACGGCTTCAAGAACTAGAGTGGCTAATAAATTAATTATAAAATTATTATATAAAAATAATCACTAGTGGATGTGAAGTGGATCTAGACCCACATCTGTAACAACCTGCTTGCTTCAAATAGTGACTTGTGGAAGGATAACTATGCAGGAAAGAGTCCTGTGCTTTTAATAATTTTGCTCAAGATCTTGGAGAGACAGGGGGTATGTATCTGAAAGTGGAAAGAGAGACAGGCAGGCAGGCAGACAGACAGATTCTGACTGCAATTAGGAAGCAAACCATTTGCTTACCCTAATCTTAGAATAAGAGGATCTGAGGAATATTCTGCCCCACACAGCCAAGGTCTGCAATGGAATGAGAATGAATTTGCCCACATTTTTTCAACTTAAGTAAAGTTGAGGTAAGGTAAAGGTAAAGTTTCCCCTCGCACATATGTGCTAGTCGTACCCGACTCTAGGGGGTGGTGCTGATCTCCATTTCAAAGCTGAAGAGCCAATGCTGTCCAAAGACGTCTCTGTAATCATGGGGCCGGCATGACTAAATGCCAAAGGAGCACGGAACAACTTTCCACCTGTTACTTGCATTTTTTTACGTGCTTTCGAACTGCTAGGTTGGCGGAAGCTGGAACAAGTAACGGGAGCTCACCCCGTTATGTGGCACTAGGAATTTGAACCGCTGAACTGCCAACCTTTCGATCGACAAGCTCAGCATCTTAGCCACTGAGCCGCTGCATCCCTTACAGATGTGTGGTAACCATTCTTTTTTCTGATTTCATACATGTCAGATTTGCATGGAATATAAAAAGAAAACTTTTAGTCAAAGCCTTTCAAGTGGGAAGCCTAATTCATAAAATCAGTGAGTTATAAAGCTAGGCAAAAAAAAAAAAGATATTGCTGAGAAAAACGCTTTAGGACACAACAGGAATGGAACGAGCCTACCCTTGCTCCCATGCCTCATCACGGCATTCACAGCAGTGCAATTGCATGAGTCCCAACAATTTTAAATCAAAAATTTTCCTGTTTGTTTACTGCATCCAAGAGAGCAGTTTTCTCAGTTGTTTGTTAAATGAAACAGCTGTCTACCAAACAGCTGTTACCCCCCCCCCACATTAGCAGCTTGTGCAATAAAGGGTTGGAAGAGCTATTTAAATGGAGACAAAGTTAGCAAGCTGGAATTATTAAAGGCAGAAGGTGAAAGTTGTTCGTTTGTTTTTTTGGTTTATTGAAAATGTTATGTCATAGAATGATTTCAGATATCTGCCGTCAGTGGGATCAGAGTTAGCCAGCGTGACTTTTCCCTCCCTCTCTCAACCTGGGTAATCATGTCAAGCCACCCCAAGAATTTCATAAAAGTTTGTATGTATATTGGCCTTGCATTCCCGTGTCACTGTTCTGGCTTATCAAATAATTACACGTGCACCTGACCAGTATAGCCAATGCCTACTGTTTCTGTCTGTTCATTTTATTTAACTAATATTAAAATCAGTACTAAACCCTCTTTAACTATTAAACCTCCTGCATTTTTTTCCTTTCAGCTGTAATTCAACTGATGAAAGAGAAATCTTTTTAGTGGAGGAAAGGATGCCAGGAAAATTTCCATGGGTAAAGTATACTATTCTTGCACTGGGTTTTTTTTCTTTTTTAATGAAATGGGATCTGCTCGAGACTATACATGAATAAGTTCTTGTACCTCTGGATGCATGACTTTTAATCTGTTTCCTTTTTGCACATAGAATACATGAGGCACAATATCCCTATGATCTCATTCACAGGGTGCAAATCTCCCCAGCCTATGGATAAATTAAACTAAGTAGTCCATTTCCAGCATACTAACAGCTTACGCAAGGGTACCAGAGGTTAAAGAGACAATTGTCAATAAAATTTATTACAAAATAAATAAAAGTTATGCTCACTGAACTTGGATTTCCTGGCTTTCTCTCTGATTTAAGGCATATTTGTATATGTTGGTGTATGAAGGAGCAGTTTATGAAATATGGCGTAATTTATGTAAATAACATAACATAACATAACATCAGAGTTGGAAGGGACCTTGGAGGCCTTCTAGTCCAACCCCCTGCCCAGGCAGGAAACCCTACACCATCTCAGTCAGATGGTTATCCAACATTTTCTTAAAAATTTCCAGTGTTGGAGCATTCACAACTTCTGAAGGCAAGTCGTTCCACTTATTAATTGTTCTAACTGTCAGGAAATTTCTCCTTAGTTCTAAGTTGCTTCTTTCTTTGATCAGTTTCCACCCATTGCTTCTTGTTCTACCCTCAGGTGCTTTGGAGAACAGCCCGACTCCCTCTTCTTTGTGGCAGCCCCTGAGATATTGGAACACAGCTATCATGTCTCCCCTAGTCCTTCTTTTTGTTAAACTAGACATACCCAGTTCCTGCAACCGTTCTTCATATGTTTTATCCTCCAGTCCCCTAATCATCTTTGTTGCTCTTCTCTGCACTCTTTCTAGAGTCTCAACATCTTTTTTACATCGTGGCGACCAAAACTGGATGCAATATTCCAAGTGTGGCCTTACCAAGGCATTATAAAGTGGCACTAACACTTCACGTGATCTTGATTCTATCCCTCTGTTTATGCAGCCCAGAACTGTGTTGGCTTTTTTAACAGCTGCTGCACACTGCTGGCTCATATCTAAATGGTTATCCACTAGGACTCCAAGATCCCTCTCACAAATATAAGTGGCCAGAAAGTCTATTGATGGGATACTCATTTTACAGAAAATGAATGGTAGTATTATTCATTAACGTAATATCAGATTTCCGAAAACAAGAAAGAAATGTAGTGATTCTTCCAAGCATTCTTTATTGTTCCAGACCTATTGACAAAATCTTGCCAAACTGAAGCAAATTACTATCTACATGAAACATTTACTCTGGGAACTATTGAGGGGCTGGTCTTCATCCTCTGTCTTTCACACTAATTATTTGAACTGAGTTGCCTCTTACTTCTCTGGAATGCACTCCCTCCCTCCTGGGAAACCAGAGTATATGTCATCAAAATTAATATTAAATTATTTGATTCTGGTCATTTTTTGAACATGTAGTTATGTCATATGCACAAATTGGTTGGTGGGGTGCGGGGGCAGGACAGTCAAGGACCAGTTTCATTGGGAATTGGTAATCCTAACTGGGCCAAACTTTTGTTTGTATATTTATGGTTTTGTTTTGCCTTATTTTGGTTAAGTTTTTAAAGTATGATTATTTTTCCTTTTAATAACTTTGGCCCCATGTGCTCCTTTATTCCTACCTTCAAAAAGCTTAATGAAAACAGCAAACTGGAATGGGCTCAATTGTGCAGGGCCACAACTGATATCATATGCACCATGATTTCATCATACACCTATTGCAAACTATGTAATTTACATCATCAAATTACAGAATGGATATATGCATATAACATTTCAAATAGTGGAACCAATTAGTATATCCTCACTCTTAAGTCAAAGGAATTTTCAAGTGGTTTGCTGATGAGTGAAAATGAAGATACTATTTCTGTTTACATAAAGGAGAAATGTGGACTGGGGACACAACAAAATATTTCTCGGCTTGTGTTTAAATTTCAAAAAATTAGGACAATTTTTTCTGGAACTTTTGGATTTTACTCTTTTTTCCATAGTTAAAAAAGTGGGGGTCGGGGAGTAAAGCTAGTTCGTAAATAACTTTCTTTGCTTTTGCTGCCGCAGTTATATAGTGGGTTCACATTCAGTTGTTCTTATTTTCCTGTTTTGCTTGTGTTACAAGAATAAGGCTGCCTAACCACGAATATGAATGCTGTTTAGCTACAGAAGCAGCTCTTTTGTAATGGAAAATTTCCTAAAATCCTTACCTCTCAGGGGATTTTCCAGGCACATCAAGTGAAAATTCTGCAACGGAACATCTGTTTAGTTTTGTTAACTGTATAGTATCTTCACAGCCATATAAATTTGAAATATATACTTTTGTACTTTCTAGCCATTAATTACAGAGTATATTACAGTTTCATTTTTACTCTGCATTAAACATCTGGTGCTAACAGAAGCAACAAGAAAAAATGCACGATTATATTGTCAGACTTAATAATTTAGAAATATTAATCAGCTATCATAATCATCAGTAATATTTCACATGCAAAATAGCTCTTGATATTCATTTTCCCCCAATGTTCCCCCAATAAAATTATTCAATGAACAACTTTTAAATCATATCAGCACTTTTTTATCAGTCTTCATGAATTTTTACCAGATGTATTTTTATAAGCACATATGTTGTGCATTATCCAAAGGACTGGCCCCATTTAAATGCATGTTGGCATTTCATTTTTAGCAGGGCACACAAAAACAAGCAACAATTTCTTAGTGGCTTGCATTATTTCCTTCTGATCATCCTAATCAATCTGCAGGGCTACACTGGATTCTGGTTTCCACTGGATATTACATTAGTTTCCTCTTATGATGGACCCAGTAAGTCTGTAATACTTTACACTCAATGTATCTGAGATGGACTCTTACACTTTTTAGAGTTTTTAAAAAATTGTGGATGGCAGAACAACTTAATGTAAATGGTCATTAAAAAAAGAATTCTAAAAAGTGGTTCTGCCTGAGAATTCTAGTCTTCATTAATACATCTCATTGGTATGATGGCATGGTTATACTTCATCATATAGTTCATAGATTGATAGCTTGAAAATGAAGAGAGACTCAGTTCAAACCAGTGGAAATAGGGAGTGTAACTCTTACTAACCCTGCAGATAAGTCCAGAGCAGATAAACTTGCTGAAATATGTGCGAGATGCATTTTAGGATCTCCTGGTACCAATATAATTTCTACTAACATGCAAAGAGGGACTTCCAAAAATCAATTGTTCTTGAAATCATTGCAGAATTAGAAAGTGTTAAACTTCCTTCTCTATCCCTTATGGTCCTGAAGCTTCTCAGGTTTCTCAGCTGCTGCTATTAGCATAAAAATTATGTGAAAGTTAATTGCATTCATGAAATTAAAGCACATCAGATTTTGCCCTCAGCAAGCTGGCAACAGATGAATAATCTTGATGAATAATTATATGAGTTTACAACAGTACACTCAGTAAGAATGACCAACAGCATGGAAAGGATGAGTAAAGTTAGTATCAATTTGCTATCAAAGATAGCCAATCGACTGGAATTCTGAATAGGGTCTAAAAGCAGAAACCTGAACTGAAATTGGAATTCTAGTGATATCTAAGGTGTTGAATCAATTATAAGGAGCACATATATTATTCTTGAGTAGTTTTTACTTATTCTTAATGATGTTCTATTAATAAATATATGTCACTATTTTAATTACCTTTTGATGGATTTTAAAGTCTATTCAGATCATCATATTGCATTATCAACTGTATTAAAAGGAAAGTCCTAGATTAGGGCCATGCAAAGTCACAGGAAGAAGAGTTTTGCAACATGTGAGAATGTTTATAGAGATCCTTTTACAATTTGGAAATAAGTATGTGCAGTTGAAGCATCTGGTCTATCCTATTGTTCTCTCTGCAAATTAATGTTAATTTAGTGAATATGATAGAATCTTGAACTTCACTAAATCAACCGGAGGTGAAATGTAAGTAAATTATGTCCCCAGAGCCACATTCAGCCCCTACAAAATGCATCTGGCCACATTATGGTATTGGGATGTTGGCTGTAATGTCTGTGATTGCTCTGTAGTGCTTTATGAGCTGTTCAAATGTTTGTATTTAAGATACGTCCAAGATATGTCCAAAGGAAATGTTTTGGAAAAGCAGTTTATCCAATGGAAATTATATGCCATAAAAATATATCAACATTGAAAAAAATCCCAAACCCAATTTACATATGTGATGTTTCCCATTTCTTTGTCAAACTTCACTTAGTTAGATAAAGTCCATTCCAGCCAAAAACTGTCCATCCTTATCTAGGTGATTCTATGTTTAGTTTAGTTTAGTTTAGTTTTATTAGATTTTTATATCGCCCTTCTCCCGAAGGACTCAGGGCGGTTCACAGCCACAATAAAATAATAACAATATACAGGTAAAAAAGAAATTTAAAAAACTTATTATGTAATTGGCCAATTCTAAAACAATGTACAGTTAAAACCCTTAAAATTTATATCAAAAATTAAAATTCAAACCCTTAAATATCAAAATATAAAATTCCTAAGCCAGTCCCGCGCGAGTAAACAAATACATCTTCAGCTCGCGGTGAAAAGTCCGAAGGTCAGGTAGTTGTCGCAAGCTAGAAGGAAGTTCGTTCCAGAGGGTAGGGGCCCCCACAGAGAAGGACCTTCCCCTGGGGGCCGCCAGCCGACATTGCTTGGCGGACAGCACCCTGAGAAGTCCCTTTCTGTGTGAGCGTACTGGTCGGAGGGAGGCGTGTGGTGGCAGGAGGCGGTCCCGTAAGTACCCTGGACCTAAGCCATGGAGCGCTTTAAACCTTAAAGTGCTTTTTCACTATGTATGCCATAGTGGGGGGAAAAACACACAGAATTGATTATAGTTGTCTTTTATTGGGATATAATTTCAATAGCATAAGCCAACAAATGTTATCCCACTTTTGAATAATAAGTGAATAATAATAATAAAGCTGTAGAGAGCAAGGGTGATTGATGAAACTTGATGGGAATGTTCAAGAACTGTTACATAAATGAAGAGGTCTTAAACATTATTTTCATTCTGGGAAGCAAGATAGTATTTGGAATTGACCTAGGAAGCCTCCTTTCTGATTTTACAGGGTATATGAAGGAGGACAAATAAAACATAATTAGGCGTGCAAAAGTTTTATGCCCCTCCTTAATAAACTTTAATATCAGTCTTCTTCTGGAGTTGATTTTCTAATGTGGTCTACCTTGAAAGGATGATAGAGGTTATAGTAACAACATAGTTCTATCTCTGACAATTCTGTTTGTGCATCGTAATATAGCTACTTACCACAATTCACTACTTACAACCATCAACATTCAATAGGTAGAAACCTACTGGATTCTGAACTTTGTAAATATCAATGTGGTCTACTGCCGTGATGGCAAACCTATCGCATGCGTGCCAGAAGTGGCTCACAGAGCCATCTCTCCAGGCACATGAGCCATCATTGCTTTCCAGGTTTCTGGCATGTCAGCCAGCTGGTCTTCACACACACGGGAGCGCCAGAGCGCCAGAAGCAGCCACCTGGAGCTCATGCACATGCTGGGAATATGATCTTCCGGTTTCTGGTGTGCACATGCGCACCGGCCAGCTAATCTTCGCATGCGCATGCGTGCCAGAAACCGGAAGGCCAGATGGCTGGCACGCATGCATGTGTTGGAAACCAGAAGATCATCTTCCCGGCGTGCGCATCCATGTTGGGCGGCTACTCTTCTGGTTTCTGGCATGTACGCGCACACACACACTCACACTCCCATTTTGGCACTCAGTGCTGAAAAGCTTTGCCAACACTACATTAGGCTATCTTTGAAGAAGACTATTTGAAAATGACAGCCAGTGTAGAATGTAGTGGTGTGGGCTGTTCTGGGTATTTCTAGAATTGCACATGTAATATCTCTGCTGCATGAGCTGCATTGGGTGTGTTTTGCTTCCAGATCCAATTTGGGCTATTGGTTCTGACCTTTAAAGCCCTTCATAACATGAGCCCAGGTTACCCAGGGTATTGCTTCATCCCAATTTGACCCCTCTTACTTGGTCAAGGAGAAACGACATGTTATAGACCAGGGGTCTCTAACCTTGGCAACTTTAAGTCTTGTGGACTTCAAGTCCCAGAATACCTCAGCCGGCAAAGCCAGCTGAGGAATTCTGGGACTTGAAGTCCACAGTTCTTAAAGTTGCTAAGGTTGAAGACCCCTGTTAAAATCCCTGTTGGCTAAAGCTTTCCAACTGCCATGGTCTAATAGTGTAAGCCGCCCTGAGTCTTTGGAGAAGGGCGGGATATAAATGCAAATAAAATAAATAAATAAATAAATAAAATAAAAATGGTCTAAGAGAAGCGTCTTCTCTGCTGTTTTCCCTGCCTTATGGAACATCTTACCCTCTAAGTGAGGCTTGCTCTACTCTTCTGGCCTTCTAAAGAGCATTAAAACCTGACTCTGTCAACTGACAGAGGCATCAAAGAATGATACACAGCCTTGGGGGTGGTTGGTGGCTTGATGACACTCTTTCTGTCTTTTTAATCTTTGCAAGTATTTTATTAGATTTATGATTTTTTTAAAATTGTAAACCACTCAGAGTCACTTAGCGAGATGGGTGGTGCCCATATTTGATAAATAAATATATCTTGCCTGGTTCTGATTTAACCAGAAAAAAGTAAGCTATAAAGATGTCCTAATTGACCACACAGAACTACCCACTTTATTGGAATACAGCCTCTGCTTTTCTACGTTTGAAATAACCCAAAGCAATTCATTCCATTCTGCAGAATAAAGCTACCTTAAAATATCTCTGATTATGCTGTTACATTCTGCTGTGCATTCAACATCTGGTATCAACAGCCTAAACAACAAAAAAGCATGATTATGCTGTCAGACTTAATAATTCAGAAATATTAACCAGCTCTCATACTATCGATGGTTTTTCATGTGTAATTGGCCCTTGATGTGTATTTTGTACTTAGGAGACTCTCTGCATACCAGCAAAAGAGAACAAGCATTCGATCTTTCATGTAACTAACAGGGATCATTTCAGCTAAATGAAACCACTTCATCAGCAAATGTTGTTTATTTTTTAATTCTTGGGGGAAAAGAAAAAAAAAGTTCTTAACCAGCCAAGCATCAGTTAGAAAATAGCAGAGGACAGAATATAATAAGGAAACCACTATGGGCATAATTCTACATTAGCAAATCTACTTAGTTTTAGGTGAATTTGAAACCTATGTATAAGGTGACCAACTGAGTATTCTTGCCTAGCTGTAAATTTCAAGGTTTTGCCTTACTTGTAATGAAAACATTTATGTCTTCTCTTTGACTGTTTAGCTAAATTGCCACATATTTATCAAAGAGAATCCTGAACTGTTGTTCATTGAATTAATAGCAATTTAATGATTATGTGATTACAGATAAAAGGCAAGATTCTATCTATGAAGTGTATGTATGAATTGTTGCATGAATAAGATTTTTTTTTTTAAAAAAACCAGTCTATTATGCTCTTGCTGTTTGGGTATATATAATACACTAATTTGTAGATTATTAAGCACAAATGAACGGGTTTACACTTGTGCTATGTTGATTAAGTTCTACAATATACCTGCCATCAGAATATTTGTTACCTCACAAAAAGGAACCTATAACCTTGACTTAGTCCCCAAACAAAATTAAAATTATCTTTTGATTTAATTTTTAAAAAAATATAAACTATTCAGCCTTAAGGTGATGCACAGCAAAACTAGAAATGAACTAATGAAAAATAATAAACATATAACAGTACAGAAGCTTACAATTATATATCATTATATTTTAATTGATATATACGATAATTTTTTAAACTGTTTTCTATCTTTTTAAAATTTTAATTCACCCAGAGACATTCTGGAGTTGTGTAGCCTCTAAATTAAAGTGATCAGTCAAAACAGTCATACAATTCTGATATTAATATCACCCACCAATAAAGACTCAAAGGTCTTTGGAACACTACTTTCTTTAAGCTTCCAGAAAAGCTTGATAGTGGAGGCTGCGTATCAGTGGTGGGTTTCAAATTTTTTTACTACCGATTCTTTGGTTGTGGCTTGGTGGGCATGGCAGGGGAAGGATACTGTAAAATTTCCATTTCCACCCCACTCTGGGGGAAGGTTACTGCAAAATCCCCATTTCCTCCTGGTCAGCTGGGACTTGGGAGGCAGAGAATAGATGGGGGCAGGGCCAGTCAGAATTTTTACTCCTGGTTCTCCGAACTACTCAAAATTTCTCCAGAACTGGTCAGAACCTGCTGAAACCCACCTCTGCTGCGTATTTCTTGGAAGTCAAAAATCAACCTACAAAAGCACAATCGTAAAAGACAGACTAGGAATGGAAGTCAAAATAGGCAAGAAAATGATAAGACAACACCTGTCGACCCTAGATAAGTTCAATCACAAGGACCAGATGGATCCCAAGAAGCTTGCAGATGTGATTTCAGAACCATATGTTTCAAATATCCTGGAGCTTTGGAGAACTACCAGAGGACTGAGAAATAGCTTCTAAAAGAAAAAGAAAAAATGGATCCAGGAAACTACAGACAAATCAGCCTGACATCAATTTACAACACATCTGTAAACACCTAGAAGCTAACAAAGTTACTAGTAGAAACCGGCATGAGTTTGTCAAAAACAGATCATGCCAAACAAATCTTATTGCATACTTGAACACTGGGCCCTATTCAACAAAATGCAATTCATTGGTGAGAAACATAAGGTTTTACACTTAGACAAGATAAACCAAATGCACAGATATAGAACAGGGGTCCTCAAATTTTTTGAACAGGGGGCCAATTCATGGTCCCACAGACTGTTGGAGGGGTGGTCCCACTGGGTGGGCATGGCTAGGGTCATGTTACTGGATGGGCATGGTAGGTCATGTGGCTAGGTGGGCGTGGCCAATTTAGCAGTCCATTAAACAATGCACACTTTATTTTTATTTTAAACTTTAATTTGTTTTGCTCCTGTGGGTGTTTTATTTGCTTTTGTTTGCATGTTGCTCTTTTGGGTGACTTTTCTTTTTACTAGATCATAGTTTAGGTTGTTTAGGAGTATAGTGGTCCACTTCAGGAAACTGAAAGAATGCAGAGAAGAGCAACAAAGAGGATTAGGGGACTGGAGGCTAAAACATATGATGAACAGTTTGTATGTCTAGTCTAACGAAGAGAAGATCTAAGGATGATGTGATATCAGTCTTCCAAAGATGAGGACAATCTAATATCCAAAGCACCTGAGGGCAAAATAAGAAGTAATGGACAGAAACTTATCAATTAGATTACAGTTATATAGCTTTCAGAGAATCAGAATAGTTAAAAAATGCTGAAACTATAGATTCCCCATTAATGTTTTAAAAAGTATTAACATTTCCTAAGTTGTTATCCATACAACAGAAAATTAAATACTTGTTGCTCAACTTTCAGCCAAAGTATTATTTCTGTCTCTGACTCATGGATAGGTTTGTAGCTGACTGTAGCCAGATGGATTTGTAACTAGATAGACAAGGGAATAGAAGGGGAATTCATCAAATTTGCAGACAACACTAAGCTTGCAGGAATATCCAACTTCCCAGAAGACAGACTCAACATCCAAAAGGATTTTGACAGACTTGAACATGGGGGCCTTTCTAACAAAATGAAATTTAATGTAGATAAAAGTAAGGTTTACACTTAGGCAAGAAAAACCAACTGTATAGGAATAGATGAGGTGAAACTTAGCTCAACATCAGTAACTGTGAGAGGGATCTTGGAGTCCTAGTAGACAATCACTTAAATATGAGAGTGTGTGGCAACAGCCAAAAAGCCAATGCAATCCTAGGCTGCATTAACAGAGGGATAGAATCAAGATCACTTGAACTTCTACTACTACTTTACAAAGCCTTAGTAAGACCACACTGGGAATACTGCATCCAGGTCTGATCACCACAATATAAAAAAGATGTTGAGATTTTGGAAAGTGTGTAGAAAACAGCAATAAGAATGATTAGGGGGCTGGAGGCTAAAACACACAAAGAATGGTTGCAGGAATTGGATATGTCTAGTCTAGTGAAAAGAAGGACGGGGGAGACATGATGGCAGTGTTCCAATATTTGATAACGGGGTCAAACTATTTTCCAAAGCATCAAAAGGCAAAACAAGAAACAATGGATGGAAACTAACCAAGGGGAGAAGCAACCTGGAATTGAGGAAAAACTTCCTAACAGTGAGAACAATTAACCAGTGGAATAACTTGGCTCCAGGAATTGTGTTGCTCCAACATTGGAGTTTTTAGGAAGAGATTGGACAGCCACTTGTCTGAAATGGTATAGTGTCTTCTGTTTGAGAAGGGAGTTGGACTTGAAGACCTCGGAAGACCCTTCCAACTCTATTATTCTATGTTCTATGTCCTTATGTCATTTTTGCTGACAAAGTAAATATCTCTTAAAGGTATGAAACTGGTTGAGAAATTTTATCTGATTATACAGTATATTCAGCCCAGGAACCAGGCATTCTTCATGCCTGTTCACTGACTAAAGACAAATATCTGGTAATATTTTTGTGACCACATTTGGAAAGGATAACATTAAGTATTCCATTCTGTTGCATGGTTTATTAGATAGTTCCAGTTTTTATTTTGGCAGAAACTGTGGGGAAAAGAAAAGCACATAATTATCTTCCTTCTTCTTTCTTGCAATTGCTTGCCACAAAATGGAAAAATAGTTTTTGCATTTGAGGATATTGCGCCATATTAGTCCTCACATCTGGGCTTTAGCAGGTGGGGGAGGTACGTTTAACCTCCTCCATTTCTGTACTATTATCTTGCAATCATTTTCCATGTCGGCACAGATGTAGCTGTAAAAACTTGGTTCAAATTAGAGCTGTGAGAGCTGGGGAAAACCCACCTGGAAACACACAGTTTGGGCGTATGTGTATCTATTATATATATGTATATGTATATGCCCACCCAGAGTTTTCCACTGCAAGTTACTTTTCAGCAAGAAAGATGCCTAAATACATGCAGAAGGATTCCTTTTCTTTTTTCTTTTTTAAAAGGAAAAACATAAATAATTTTTAATATAAAGAAGGACTAGGGGAGACATGATAGCAATGTTCCAATATTTAAGGGGCTCCTACAAAGACAAGGGGATCAAACTATTTTCCAAAGCATCAAAAGGCAAGACAAGAAATAATAGTTGGAAACTAACCAAAGGGAGAAGCAACCTAGAACTAAAGAGAAATTTCTTAATGACAAGAGCAACCAACCAATGGAATAGCTTGCCTTCAGAAATTGTGTGTGCTCCATCAATGGAGGCTTTCAAAAAAAGACTGAACAGCCATTTGTCTGAAATGGTATAGGATCTCCTACTTGAGCAGGTGGTTGGATTAACTCCTTTCCAAGGCCCCTTCCATTCTACGTTCTACAAAAAAGAAAAGATTACTGAAACTCATTAATATTTATGAAAGGGAGCATGTAAAATATAAGTCTGCATCCTTTCTGTTTTGTTTTTTGTTTTTAATTATTTCCCCTATTTGAGAATAGTAAAATAGAACTCTAAATTGGTACCTGTTGAACACTGCCTGGGTGACCTATATTGATACTCTGCTATGCCATCTTCCATCTTCATGCAAAGAAATATATCGGTGAACATCATCCAATGACCTCCTGTTACGTATGGTACATGGAATATAGTATCAACCTGAATTTTGGCATCACAACAACAAAACTGATTTTGTTTATTTTGGTGATAAGATTAGCTCAACAACTGAAGGCCAGAAGAAAGCAGCAAGGCATTCCAGAAATAATGTCTGAGGCATAGAACCACAAAGCATAACACAATAAAGTTATGATGGTATTCTTTAGAAGGAATTTGAAATTTCACGTAACTTTTTCATTTTTAGTACATATCAGCTGTTTATATTTATGGGATATTATTATATAAACTCCAACCAGTGTCAGTCATAATTACAAGACTAAGATGGCTAAGAAGCTAGTAGACAGCTTTTGTGACTTATATCCAAGCCTTTTGCAAAGAACTTTGTACTGAAGTGGTGACATGCTTTTGATGAGATACTTTTATCACCTGAAAGGGATGTTTTGCCAGTTATTGAGCCATATGGATGATCTCATCTGATTGGTCACCATAGCTCCCTAGAGATGCACAGAATCAATCAGTAAAAGAAGTATAGCAGGATGACCTGTAGAAATGGGTGCTTTAAAGGTACTTCCAAGTTTTTGTCAAAGTGAAACATCCCTTGCAATATTTGCACAGTCCTAATTCTGAACAGTCCTGGAGATCAACCCTGACTGCTCTTTAGAAGGCCAGGTCCTGAAGATCAAATTCAAATACTCTGGTCACCTAATGAGAAGGAAGGACTCACTGGAGAAGAGCCTAATGCTGGGAAAGATTGAGGGAAAAAGAAGAAGGGGACGACAGAGAACAAGGCTGGATTGCAACAGTAGGTGTGCGCTTAAATGGACCCCAGAGGATGGTAGAGGACAGGAAAACCTGGAGGAACATTGTCCATGGGGTCGCGAGGGGTTGGACATGACTTTGCAACTAACAACAACAATTCTGAACAGAGAACATTGAGATATGCTATCCCTTTAAGTAATGCTCCAGTCATTTGTATGGTGATTAACATTCAATCAACTAAGGAAGAGAATTCTAAGGTACAGTCTGATCCCAAGAAAGAAATACAATAAAATCATCTGAAATGTACGTTGAGACAACACAATTGCATCTACTGTGTCACAACTTTTTAAAATGCTGCTTATGAAAAGATTGTTAACTTGATTGGTATTATGAATTCCTGATATTGGTTGGCATTTTAACACAATTCTGTCTGCAGTCAAAGATTCTTATGTGGCCATTTGTAATATCACAGTCAATCCCTCCCCAATTTAAACTGTTTTGCAAACAAACTTTTGCCCCATGAATAATTGATGAGAGAAAACAGCTTGTGGTCTATGTGCTCAGAACTAATTTTGTTCTATGTGGTTAGTGAGACTGAAGATGTGACCCAAGCCCAGTACCATTTAAATACTTAGTACTTTGTTACCTTGACTGGTGTAAAGTTGGTTCCCAAGGTAAAAACTAAGTGGTCTGCTGGCATATGGTGTAACCTCCATTTGAGTGCTAAAAGCTGGAGACTGTTTTTGTGAAACAGATGTTGTTGAGTGCAGCAATGCACAACTGACTCTATCTAACAGCTGGGAATCCTCGGTGACCCATATAGCTGGAAATAAACATGGCCCTATGTTTGGCAGAAGTATAAAGAGGCAAATTTTCATTTGTTAAAAAGGCTTCACAAAATGAAGAGTAAATGTTTCCCGCTGTAACCTGATTTTTATTCACTAGAGTTAGCTCTCCGGCAGTTTTCGGCAATGGCTTTAGATTATTAGAGCCCCCCTTTGCCAGATGAAGGCTGCAGTTGCATTGACATATAGTGCAGATGGAAAATAAACATCTGCCTCAATCAAGAGAGGAAACCAGCAGACAAGGCTGACGGATATTCTCTGGCAAGGCTCTGTTTTTCAGGAAAGCACATAAATGCTACAGGACCACAACCACTGGCATCGTCTGGTGCTGTCCTTATGTGGTTACTGACCATGAAGAGAGATGATTAGTATGCACTCTCTAAGGAGGAGTGGTACAGATGCTCGGAGTGATATGCTTCCAACTCACTAGGATGGGGTTTGCTATAGCCATGTATTCTAAGCTGCAGAGCAGCTTGGATTTATTTTTTGCAGTGTTTCAATGACATTTACCACCCATAAATCCTGTCTATCTGGGGGAGAGGAGAGTGGAAGGGGTTTCCGGATCACCAGCAAAAGAATATAGCTGGATAGCAGTAGTAATATACAGAACAAGGGAGGGAGAAAAAGGAAAGAAAGATAGAGAAAGAGGAAGGGAAAGACAGAAAGCACAGATTATTCCAATATTTTATTATTATTTGGGTCCTTTCAGGAAATCAAATGGATTAAACAATCCATTTGTTTCATGGACGGTGGACAAAAACAAACAAAGAAGAAAACTGATAGACACCAAGGTAATCAAAGCCCTTTAGTACTAAAAAGCGTCTTTTAAAAAAAGATTGAAATAAATCCAGATCATGTACATCTCTCCATAGTGACTTAAACCAAAAAATCACCATAAGTTTTTCTAGGATTTTGCACAAAACATGATTAAATAAGTAATAGGAACCAAGCTCTTCTGGCTCTACCAAGGATTTTCTTCTTATAAAAAACCAGCTATAATTGCTTCCAAAAGAAAACCTTCTTCCTATATTTCTTCTCTTATTTGTTCCTTTTCCCAACAGTTACCCATGCCACCCAACACTGATATTTCACTTATGCCTGCCTTGTCTCTCATTCTCTTTTTTCCTCTTCCTTTCTATATATTCAATCAATATATCAAAATATTTACAATTGGATCATTATCAATGAACTCACTTCAATAATTTGAACAATTTCTTTCTCATGATTTTCATGTTATGTTTCACAAGTGAAACATCAGTGGATAACTGCCACCTGTGAATTAAAATTTGGAATATTCCCTGAGCAAGTGAAACTGCACTGCACAATTTAAAACAAACTCAATTTCACTGAGGGCCGCATCAGGATTCTGTTTGACTTCGGGGGGGGGGCAGGGTGTGTGTGGCTAGGGTGGGCATGGCCAGCTTGACATCACTTGTGTTAGGGGTGCCTGTGTCGTTAGGGGTGTCTATGGTGGCCCAAGCGCTCTGCCAGCGAAAACAGGCTCCTGAGCTCCATTTTTGCCTGTGACGGCCTCCTGCAACCCTCTGCCAGCAAAAACTGGCCCTCATGCATGTGGTCCTCACGAGCTCTGTTTTTGGCTGCGACAGTCTCCTGAAACCCTCTGCCAGCAGGTGGCCCTTCCAAGCTCTATTTTCACTGGCAGAGGCACTGTGGGATGGTCCTTTGCTGTTTCCAGGATGGTCCCATGGGCCAGATCTCAGCACCCCATGGGCTGGATCTGGCCCCCAGGCCTTGAGTTTGACACCCCTGATTTAAAAGATCTGAACTTTTAAGAACAGGCTATATCAGTGTCTCACTATACATCTGATATATGAGTTTCCAAGATGTTGTTTGCTTGGCTAAGCAATTTTTCCATTAAATTACTTTTTTATTGTTTCAACCATTTTATTGAATTAGAGTAGCATTGCATTCAACTTGTAATAACAAGATTTCAGAGAATGAGATAAGTTTAATGTAAACTCTATAAGCAGTTCCTGAGAAAGCCAATATTTACAAGTCACATGAAAATTATCCGCAAAATACATTAGATTCTAGTTAACATAATATTTTTTTGTTTTAAAAGGAAGTAATATATTTCTTCTCACACTACAGCTTATTAATAATATTTATTGAATAATGTCTACTATGCTTGTTTAGAAAAGCAGTATGTCAAAACATTATAACATAATTAGATTGTAAAATTGTAATAAATCTTCCCAATTAAGTGACCGTGCCTTTTCTGAATTCCAAATTCTTATATATAATCTTTTCTGAGCAAAGTGAAAATAATATAGACAAATAAATAAATTTACACACACACACACACACACTCATGCATATATTTACTTAGTTGAAAATGCAATAATCAATATAGACTATGGAAAATAGTCTATGAGTACTTATCTACTCATCATTAATAATAATAATAATAATAATAATATTTTTATTTATAGACCGCCCTTCTCCCAAAGGACTCAGGGCGGTGTACAGCCACAAATAAAATACAGAAAGAAAACAACAATACAAAACTAAAAACAACCCTTAAAAAACCTATTTAATCATTAACTCTACTTTGAATTTTAGAAGATATAAATATAACTTCATGTAAATTTATAAATAAAATTGCCTCCATATGTAGGAAAACCAGCATTCTATAGCCGAAATTCAAGAAAAATATTTATATTCATAATTGTAATTATGAACATAAATATTGATTTCACTTTCCTCCTGCATATATACCAAAACAGCCATCTTGTTTTGAAAAACAGTCTGAAGATACATATGTAATTCCACTTCTCTCTCTGAACTGCCATGTTAGTCTTACAAAGTTCTCACTGCCATTAAAAGTGCTTCATCTGCCTGTTGACTTGTTTTGACAATAATTCTGCTTCAGAGAACAGTTTTCACCAAGGAGCTTAGACCAAGATACTCCAACCTAGTGTATTTTATTGTCCTAGTAAAAGGACAAGATAGTACATTGCCACGTCCCATATTCCAGACACCCCATAAAGTCAGTGCCACATATTTTTTGGGGGGTGAGGAGGGTAGTTGATTACACAAAACTAGGGAGTAGGATAAGCTCCTAAAGGAGTTTGCCAAAAAAGATCAGGCCAGTTTAAATCAAAATGAATTTCATGGTTTATATGACTCTGGCCTCTTGCAGAAGGAAATGACTGCTGCTCTGGCTCCCAATAACTGCCATCTGATCACTGTGCTTACTAGTAGAACAATCTTGTTGCAATACTGTACTACTGCTTTAGCCAAGTCTAGCTGATGTCTTCTATCCAACCTCCTATATTTTCGATGTTCATTAAAACAATATTTTTTTTTCTCAGCAACATCTTGCAGTCCCACTTTTTTCATTGGTTATTTTATTTTTCGAAGGAGGTGGCACAGCATAGTTCAGCCTCATTGATTTTATACCATTTGTGTTAGCCTTTTCTACCCACATATAAACACAACCATTGTCTAAAGACTTCAACCCCAAGGAACGGGCTAAATTTCACAGGTTATGCTGCCCATTGCAAAGGTCTGTGTAGTAAATTCCTTCTTGTCTAGAATTGTCTAAGGTACTTTTGGGGATCCCCACTTTATTGTCTAAATGCAACAGAGATCGGCTAAGATCTTTTCGCATTCTCCATTTTCAGCTGCACACGGGGCTATGCTTTCATATTCTGAATGGAAAAATAGGAGGATAAAAATATTCTTCCCTATCTGACAAAACTTGCAAAAATCTGAACTGAATAATAGATGACGATGATGATAGCAATAACAATAACAGAAGCTTTAGAGAGTCACACAAACAATTTTTTTAAAAACTGATTTGCAAGCTGCTCTGGGAGGCTTTTTGGCTAAAGAACGGGGTTAAAATGCTTCATATAAACAAATGTCATAACATTTTTTGCCACAAGGCATTTGTTATTTAAATTTAAAATCAATTTTTACTAGAAATTGACAGAAAATACACATTTTTCCTTTCAGTGTTAATATGCACATTTTAGTAATTGAAAATTTCCACTAGGAAATAGAAAAGTTTATTTCACCACTTTCCCCATGAATTAGGCAATGAAAGTTATGCATGGATGTTGCCCAAGAGGCAATTTCAATGCAAAGCAATGCAAAATGCATAACCTAAAGTAGAAAAGCATTGTCCTCCAACTGGGCCGTAGCTCAAAGGGTTTAGAGTGCATTGAATACTGTTTATTTCTAAAAATGCTCCACAGGAGAGGTTTAAAAAACAAACCAACAAACCCAAACTGTATTTGTTCCTCAGCCAGACAACATTTTACCTGGAATGCAAAACTTTTTCCACTATTGTAAAATATAAGACTTCGGTTATCACAATGTCCTTATTTGAACAAAGGTTAAAATGACGATGTTTTGTTTGTGATATTTAAGTCAACGAAAATTTTTTGTAACTGATACAGGGGCTATTTATTAGGAGGATATTGGATATTTAGGAAGCTCTGTGGTATTGGCAATATCTAATCAGAGATCTTCAGTGCATAGTATCATCTACCAACTAGAGGAGGGGGATGTCTGTTGAGTATCATAGTTTATACTCCACTGGGAATAAAACTATTTCTATTTAAAGCCTTTCTCTACTGCTCTTCTGAAAACCACTACCAAGTTTTGAAATAATAAAGCAATATTAAAATAGTATTCTTCATTTCCAGGTTTATCCTCCATCCCATCTGATTTTCTTTAGTCTAATTTAAAAACAAGCTACTTCTGAGGCACAACGATCATACCTAAGCTCTGAGTTAAATGAGCCATTGCATTTGTATAATATTCTATGTATACTGTATTATACAAGTACAATTGCCCATTTATTAGCCTGCTTGAGTTCTGTGGTCCAGATAGATGCCAACAATACATGTGGAAAACTGAATAAGATATGTCATTAGCTATGGAGAATAATACGCAGGCATGTTTTGTTAGATGCAGGCTATTTACGGGACTGCCTGCTGCGACCGAATACCTCTCACCGACCCGTGCGCTCTCACAGAGAGGGACTCCTCAGGATGCCGTCAGCTAGGCAGTGCCATCTGGCGACACCCAGGGGAAGGGCCTTCTCTGTGGGGGCTCCCACCCTCTGGAACGAACTCCCCCCAGGACTTCGTCAACTTCCGGACCTCCGAACCTTCCGTCGCGAGCTTAAAACACATCTATTCATCTGCGCAGGACTGGATTAGATTTTAAATTTTATATAGGTTTTAATGGGTTTTATTATTTATATTGTTTTTTAAAAAATTGGGCCATGTAGAATAAGCTTTTTAACTGTTATTTTATTTTGTATTTATATGTACCTTTTTTATTTGCCTGTGAACCGTCCTGAGTCCCTAGGGAGATAGGGCGGTATACAAATATGATAAATAATTAAATAAAATAAATAAATAAATGTGTGTGCATCTGCACACGTGTACATGGCTTCCAGGAGAAAGTGAGGCTTTAGTTTCTTTGTAAAAGGCAAAGAGAGAGGTTACTGAAACTGTATTTTTTTTAGAGCAATATGTGGAACCAACAAAGCTGGGAAACTATTTTCCATATGAGTCTCTGGAGTCTGCAACTCTGGCAGGCAATGGCTTAGTACATTAGTATCTCCTGAAATTCTTCCAACTATTGGGAATTGCTTCATTATTATTTAACAATATTTGGCTTAAATAGGCATATCCCTCGGCTGTGCAAAACCATGTTTTATGAAATAGCATGCTTTCTGACTATTGAATGTGTATGTGTGTGTGTGTATGCATGTATGTATATATTTAAGTGCGTGTGTGTTTTATGAACACAAACACATGCACTCTTTCTATCTGAGCCTTACACCGTAAGAAATAAAATAAAAGATGAAGTTAAACTATGAACTCAAATTAAATAGAACTAATGATGAGGAATAGATGACACTCTGCCATTTTTCACAGCCCTGCTCATGAGAGAGAACATACATTTATAATAATAAAAGTTGTCTATTTGGAACAAGGCCAGCCCAGGACATATTGCTGCCTGGGATGCCCAGGATAAAAAGACCAAAACACCTCCCCATCAGCAATCAACACCCAGATGAGCATAGATTAACATCAAGACTAACATCAGACCAACAATCAAGAAGTAAACAATACCCCAGTCAAGAAACTGTCAAACAAGCTAACAATAAACAGTCAAACCAAAGACCCTGTAAGACTACCCCCACCAACATTGACAGGGCAAGTCACTAGAACATAAATTGACAGCAAATTGTTCTCCTTTTGGAGGAGAATTGGTAATGAATATCTGCAAGAAAACAAAATCACTCAGATATCACCATAGGCCCCTCTTACATTTTTCAATACATGCAATTCAATGCAAATAAGGAAAACAAGTGAACCTTAGATTTGTCAATATTTGATTGAATTACTTTATTGAATTTTTATCTTTCAACTTATATTATTTTTATTTGGTTTCCTAGTACGATTTGATAGCTTATTAGTAACCTTGACTATCACTAAGTGTTGTATCTTTTTATTCTCGATGAATGTACTTTATTCTCCTTATGTACTCTGAGAGCATATACAGAAATTCCTTGTGTGTCCAGAAGGCCAACACTTGGCCAATAAAGAATTATATTATGAATCAAAAGGAGTATTTCTGTTCATCAGTAAATCAGGTGGCTTTGAAGCACTTTGTAGCCTTTTGAAATGCATTGTGGATTCAATATATTGTGATTTACACAATCTGAAGAGTAGCCAGAGTATTTTCTGCAATTTCTGAAGTTGTTACCAGTGATATATAAAGTTGTGGTTTTATTTGTGATAGCTCTTTGATATTGCCTTGAGTATCTCCCCAATGAGATGCACTGCCTTATAAAACTCTTTTGGGATAGCATAGCTAACTGCTCTGTGGCTTCATATATTTTCTCAGCTCTCAACTACTTTTCCATTGCCAATTACATGCTATCAACTTGCTCTTTTTTATATATTCGAATATTATACTTCCAAGCTGATTCTGTTATTGCACTTGGGAATTTATATTAGCTCCCATCATTCTCAATGTCAGTTCAAGAGCATACAGACCAGGACTCATTTTTAAGTCAAACCTTGTGTTTAAATTCTGCATGTCAAGGACATTAAAGTCTCTTGATATCAATGAATGGGTTCTCAACTAACACTGGTCTAAATGTTTACCAGAAGGATATAAGATGTTGAAAGACGTTTCCTTTATGTCAGTCTCTATTTCATCAGCTTGCTTAATTCTATAGCATTATATTTGGGCTAAGGTAATTTCAATATATGGATGATACCCTTCATTATATTCCCACTGTTTATCATCTAAGTGGATGGTCTATCTTAGCAGTTGGAGACTATAGGGGTCTGGATAGGGAGCAGCAGTGTTGAACTTAACCTAGCAAGGCCAAATAGTTCTGGGTTTTAGGAATCCCTGGTTATGGGGACCTTTCCTCTCTTATTCTGGTGTTATGTAGTGTGGCCCAGGAAAAGTGCTTTTTCTGTAAAGTGCCAGCCCTCTGGAACCTGGAAATCAGATTCACCCTTAATCTGCTTTCGTTTTAAAAGGCCTTAAAGATCACACCTAGAGGTATGGGAACCCCAGAGTATGGTCATTGTCAGGCCTGGAAACCATACTAGACTTTAGGGTTCCAGTTGCTGCCACATTTTTCCCCTGAGGGGAAGAAGGGGGGTTGAGGGGTATGGTAACATTTTTCAAGCGGTCAAGGTCGGATGGTGTTCACATCTGCAGGAAGCGTGGCGAGAAGATATTCAAATGAACTGGGAAAACGTGGGACCATGTGACCAGCAAAGGGGTCAGGGGGGTGGGACTCTTGGGGTTTGTATAACTGGGAAAAGAATCCAGAAGTTCAGTTTTGGAATTTCACTCATCGTGTGCCAGTTTCCTCATGCTAGTAAAGAACTCTGAAAGACAATAGCTTCTGAGGTTTTTTTTATGCAGAAGAGGTTTTTCTGGAACCTTGGCAGTCATATTAATTATTGTGATAAGTTGGTTTTTTCTCAGCTATTCATTTTGTTATTTATGATATGATTGTTATATTGTTTTTATTGTTTCTAAGCAATAATCACTGCCAAGAATCATGTATTCTAAGATAGGTAACCATATAAATATCAATGTAAGGAATAATATTCCACTATATTATCTTTTTTCTATTCTTCTGGTAGCTACTTGCTGCCAGAAAAGCATGATTTGAGTCCTTCGCTGAATAGTAGGCCACTTTTACCAGATGCAAAGCTTGCCAGCTAGCTCTTCCAGGATTCTTAGCATGCCATATTATGGAGTGAATAGACATTAAGGCATAAGAGCAAATCAACAGTCATTCTTCTAAATGACAATTCCAGGAGAGGACGGGCTTTGCCAAAGTGCCATGTCTGGATAGGCACTACAGCAAAATTAATAAATGGTCGCCGTTCCCAAGAAGTAACAGGTTTAATATAAGCTACATCCATCTCTCTGGTATCTAGAAAGTCCAAAGATCAGAGGCAATTATGTCACATCCTATCAGGGCAAGATATTTTTCTGTATGATAATCATTTTTTTTTATTTTCTGAAAAGCAAATAGAAAAGTAAGATCTGACTTTAAAACAATTTTTTATATCTATAACTTGTGTCAGTGGCTGTGCTGACCTTTTCTATTTCCTCTGCTTTAAAAGGGGCAAAGGGGGAACATTTCCAAAAAAAAATTATTGTGGTGAAAGCTAGTTGAAGCTTGGCAGGGTAAATTTATTCTAAAAGGCCATCTATAATTCCTGCAGTTTTATTCCGATTTCACTAAAAAATGGAACAGCTGCAAGCATTTCAATTCTTCCCCATTTGGGGGATTATTTATTTTTTTAACGGAATTTTGAAATATCTTGAATTAAATTGGTTTTTCCTCAATTTAACATAACATAACATCAGAGTTGGAAGGGACCTTGGAGGCCTTCTAGTCCAAACCCCTGCCCAGACAGGAAACCCTACACCATCTCAGTCAGATGGTTATCCAACATTTTCTTAAAAATTTCCAGTGTTGGAGCATTCACAACTTCTGAAGGCAAGTCGTTCCACTTATTAATTGTTCTAACTGTCAGGAAATTTCTCCTTAGTTCTAAGTTGCTTCTTTCTTTGATCAGTTTCCACCCATTGCTTCTTGTTCTACCCTCAGGTGCTTTGGAGAACAGCCCGACTCCCTCTTCTTTGTGGCAGCCCCTGAGATATTGGAACACAGCTATCATGTCTCCCCTAGTCCTTCTTTTTGTTAAACTAGACATACCCAGTTCCTGCAACCGTTCTTCATATGTTTTATCCTCCAGTCCCTAATAATCTTTGTTGCTCTTCTGTGCACTCTTTCTAGAGTCTCAACATCTTTTTTACATCGTGGCGACCAAAACTGGATGCAATATTCCAAGTGTGGCCTTACCAAGGCATTATAAAGTGGTACTAACACTTCACGTGATCTTGATTCTATCCCTCTGTTTATGCAGCCCAGAACTGTGTTGGCTTTTTTAACAGCTGCTGCACACTGCTGGCTCATATCTAAATGGTTATCCACTAGGACTCCAAGATCCCTCTCACAGGTACTACTATTGAGCAAGGTACCACATATACGGTACTGGTGCATTTTGTTTTTTTGGCTTAAATGTAGAACCTTACTTTTTTCACTGTTGAATTTCATTTTGTTAGATAGCGCCCAATGTTCAAGTCTGTCAAGATCTTTCTGTAACTTGAGCCTATCTTCTGGAGTGTTGGCTATTCCTGCCAGCTTCCTGCCATTTACAAGCCCAAATTTCCAATCTAATTGAATCAAGGCTGACTTGTGTACTATATCTTATGAAAGATAAGTAATAATCAGCCTATAGTCAAATAAGTCCAAGAAGCATTTCAAAATGGGTCCTTTAACCAATTTTTTGTTATCTTTCCTGGTTTGGGTCATACATTCATTAAAAAAAAGGAAACAAACAAGTCTGGAACTTATTTATTCTTTCCTAATCTTTGTGTAAAGCTTAGGAAAGGTTTTACACTAAAACTTTCACTTTAATGAGAAGTTGTGCTTGATAAAATGTCCACATATCAGTGTATATTTTCCTGTCCCATTTTTTATTTAATAAGGCCCTGGTCTCCAAATGAGTAAACTGCATTCTTTTATGAGATTAAACATGCTGGAATGTATCACAGTTTTGTTTTCTAATTAAAAGACACTATTGGGACATGCAGAACAGCAAGGGGCCTCGGCCGATTGGAGGGAAGAGTGATTTCTCCATTGAAAATAAATGCCCCAGCTGCTCTACAGGCAACAAAATGGCAAGAAGAGGGATAGGAAAGAAGCGTTCTCACAGATGGGACCACACCACATGGTCAGTGGAAGTAGCCCATTTTACTTCACAATAACTAACTCAATTATTTTGCATCAATATTTGAAGCCCTTGTGCTACCATGCCTTAGAAATAGTATCTGAGAAGCCAGTCTACTAATACCATAAGGGTAATATTACAGAGTATTATATTACACGGCATTGCATATACTGCTAGAATCTATCCATGAAAAATATTGTCAGCAATTTGGAATGAGAGGTTATTCTTTCTTTTCCTATTTTGTGCCATCTAGAATTAAACATTGTTACAGGCAATTGATCCTGAATCAGTATATCTATGCAAATCGGATACAGCAGTCTGAAGATTCTTTTCATTTGATCCTTTCTTTCCCTTTAACTCTGCATAGTGGAAAATAGTGATTATTTCTTACCAAAACCCAAGATTAGATACTTATGGGATAGTATTTCCATTAGAAAATAATAGGTACAAAACACAGTTGGAGTCTTCTCAAACTATGAAACCAAGGGCAAAACTATTGAATATAATGAAGCTGTGTTCACAGAATAAGATCAAGAATTGCTGTTTTCTTTTTTATGCCTGCTGACAACATTCTGTGGTATTATGAAAACTACTGTGGTTCTTTACATGCATGGCTTCAAATGTTCTAAATAAGGAAGGAAACAGGAAGTTGTAGTAGACTATGTTCCTTCCTCTCCTGCTTGCTTGAAATATTTAAAGTTAAGAATGTATGTTTTCATTTCCAAAGTTGGAGTTCTTCAGATATGTTGAATCTACAACTTCCAGAATTCTAGGAGTGATCACACACCAGTAATAATTCTGAACATTCTACTTCTGATCTATGTGGAAGGAACCAGTTTGGAGAAGGCTGCTCCCTCTAAGCAGAAACACATTAACATAAAATAAAAGAAACACCTGTCAAACCAACTAGCTCTGCTAGAGAATTTCTGCATTTCCTTTATGCTCTGGACTGCATCTTCTTTCCTTCCTTCTCTTCATTCTTACTACAAGCTCACTTCTCTGCATTCAATCCATATTCTGTGGTTGCTTCAACACCACCATGCCTTCCCTGATTGCACTTCCCAGAAACTTAAGTTGCATTGTTGTAGAAAACTTACGTCTTAAAGTGAGGAGACAAGACCACGAAGGATTTGAGAAACAAGAATTAATTTATTATTTATATTGTTTTTAAAAATTGGGCCATGTAGAATAAGCTTTTTAACTGTTATTTTATTTTGTATTTATATGTACCTTTTTATTTGCCTGTGAACCGTCCTGAGTCCCTAGGGAGATAGGGCGGTATACAAATATGATAAATAATTAAATAAAATAAATAAATAAATGTGTGTGCATCTGCACACGTGTACATGGCTTCAGGAGAAAGTGAGGCTTTAGTTTCTTTGTAAAGGCAAAGAGAGGTTACTGAAACTGTATTTTTTAGAGCAATATGGAACCAACAAAGCTGAAACTATTTTCCATATGAGTCTCTGAGTCTGCAACTCTGGCAGGCAATGGCTTAGTACATTAGTATCTCCTGAAATTCTTCCAACTATTGGGAATTGCTTCATTATTATTTGCGCAAATAGGACACAGACCCCCACTCGGGTGGAAAACAAAGGTCTGAGCCTCGAGCATGGCTTAAACATAATCTTTTATACTTTTTGGTTACAGACATTGCCATAAGAAAAAAAGAAGAAGTTATCCTAATTGGTTGAAATAAACAAAAGCCCATATATGGTCTACTCTTATCATACACCTTCTGGATACACGTGTTACTCTCGATGCCCCCTCCTCTTTGCCACATAGTCACAAGAACAGTTTGTAGAAATATTTCTGCACTTTCCCGAAAGCTTGCAAAACCATATACCTGCCTAATGGTTTACTTCTGCTTTCTAAGTGACACGTTGACTTTTATACAAGTTGGTAATATCTGATCTTGTTATAATCCTAACAAATAAACCTAAAGCACTTGTATTATAAAGCATTGGGGTCTTGCTTCATTCCCCCCTCTTGTGACTACACTATTATCGTTAGATTAACGTGTAGTCTCAAACTCATAATCCAGAGTACATTGCTCATATGTGTTAACCTGTTCATATTCCCATAATACCATAGCCTGGGCCGTGGATCTCTTTTCAACCAATAAAAGGCACTATCCAATACATTCCATCAGGGGCTAACCAGACAAGGAGGTGTTATGTTGCTTGGCGATATATGAGCTGAGGATGGAGACATTGGAGAGGGCCATAGCCTCCTATGTGGGCTGGTATCCCTTACCTGACTACCATTCGCCATTATTCCAGGTGGATAAACACCACAAAGATCCTACCTGGTGACAATCGGTAGTATGGTTTTGGGTATAGCAGACGGATCCCACTAAGTTCGAGGTTAGGGCCCAATTACCATCTTTTCCGAAGGTGGCCATTAGGTTACCTTGCTGTTCCATGTCTAACACTACAGAATAGTTCAATTCCTGTGCCTCCCAAGGCCATTTTCCTCCTATGATGGTTCCACCTCCCACTTCCATGGCTATCATTTACATGCCTTTACAAATATATGTGGTTTTCCTTTTAACAAAATTAATAACACTTTTATTCCCAAATAGGTTCACTCTTCAATATGTTTCTCATAACATGTTTGTTCACGATTTGCAATCCCTCCTTTGTTATCTATTTATCATCTACCTGTTTCACCCTTTCTTTCACCATTTGTTTTCCTTCCTTATCAGTGAATACAGGTTTCACATCAAATTCCAAAGCAGGGATTCAGATCATCAATTCCTCCCTAATGATGCTGCTGTCTTTGCAGCTTCATCCACTAATCTATTAGTTTAGAAGTTCCCTTCTTATGTGCCTCAATGTGCATTATAGCCAGCCATTCTGGGCCTTTACCGCCCCCCCCTTTTTTTTTCTTAAATAAAGTCATTATAAAATTCACTTGCTTTAGTTCTATCCAGATCCTCCAAAGGAGTGTAATATTCCATATGCATACTTTTAATCAGTATAAATATTACCCACTTCATTTGTTAACAACTTTCACTCTTATAATAAAGCAAACATTGCACCTATCTGTGCTGACCAATCAGATGGCAATTATTCTGCTTCCAGTACCTCAGTAGTGTCACCATTCACCACTGCATAACTGATCAGCCTCTTCCCCTTTTCCACCCGGGAAGGCTCATTAATGAATACATTGATACCACCCACTATAGGACTATCTTCCAAATCCTCTCAGACTTCTGCTTGTAAATTGATTGGTTCCACACAACTGTGTTCCACATTATCCATTCTTTTCTCTCCCTGACAGGAATTCTGCTGGATTGCAATTCCTATCAGTCGAGAGAACTAAATCCTCTTGTGATAACAGGATAACCTCATATTTCAAAAGCTCAGCATTGGCAAGCCACCTTTGGGCTTTCTGCATTAAAACTGTCTGCACTTGATGTGGACTTTTCACGACCAATGCCACCAAAGGTTGATTCTCTACTTTCCTCCACCAAAATAACAGTAGTAGCTACTGCTTGCATGCACAAGATCAACCTCTTACTACAGAATCCATCCATTTTAGACAAAACACTCCAGGTTTCTTTTTCCCAGCTCATATCTGGGCCAACACCCTCTTCATAACGCCATCTTCCACTGCTACAAACAAGTGAAAAGACTTCCTTCTTTAACACCTTTTCTTTCCAAACAACTTCCCATGACTCTTCTTTCAGCAATTCCTCATACAGGAAAGTAACCTCCCTTTTCCTTATTACTGTATTTACCTATCATCGATAAATACCCAACTTGAGGAGTGTCACATTTCTATCATAAGCCAGCTACACCATTGCCTCAAGCTTCAAGGAAATGCACAACTTGTTTTTACCAACACCAACACCAACACCAGCCAAGCCTCCTATAACTGACCCCATCCCATCATAACCCCTAGTGATTACAGAAAAGGAAGTGCAGGACCTATTTCACAGACAAAAGCCAGGAAAAGCTCCAGGCCCAGACAAGATAACTCCTTCTTGCTTAAAAGTCTTTGCTGACCAATGGCCCCTATCTTCATCTTCAATAAATCACTAGAGATGTGCTACGTTAGACCCCTTGAAATTTGCATACTGAGCAAATAGATCAACAGATGATGCTGTTAATATGGCTCTGCACTACATCCTACAACATCCCGAATCTTCAAGGAACTATGCAAGGGTCCTCTCTGTAGACCCCAGTTCAGCATTCAATACCATCATTCCAGACACTCCTCTAACCAAGCCAAACCAACTACAAGTACCTGAACAGATTTGTAAGTGGATCACAAGCTTCCTAGCTAGCCAAACCAAACATCCATTCCTACCTTCTACTACTTTCTTTTTCCATCCACATAAACAAAATAATCTCTCCTTAAGAGAACATCCATTAAGGTAGGATCTAACTTTTTTTTAAAAAAAAATTATTTTTGAGGAATAAGTCCAGTCATCTTTTTCCTTCATACCTCTGGGTTAAGATCCTCAAAATCCATCCCCTCCTCCGGGTAACACTAGGCTAAAATATCCAGACTATCGTAGAAATCTCCTCAACCCCTTATCATTCAAAACTCACAGACTTACAAACATAAAAGAGTATGGTAAAAAAGAACACCCCCCAAAATTAAAAGAAATCACCTACATGAGGTATTTTTGGGTCTCTGCTCTGAAATATATTTGTTCCAAACTTTAACATCAGGTCTCTGTTATCTAAAGTGATTTTAAACACCTCAAACATTTAAAAAATAAAATCAGAATCGCAATTCAGAGCAGGATTGAAAATATATCTGCTTAGCTGCCATATGCATGCAGCGTTGCAGGAACAAGCTACCCATTTGCCCTACCTCTCTCTCAGACAGGCTCGGCAAAGAAAAAATGTGTAAAAGAGAGAACAAACCGCACCCCCCCTCTTCTTACTTCTCTTTTCCAAGGCAAAAAAGAAGGGGGGTATACAGGGAGGAAGGATACTGCTCCTTTCGCCATTTAACATCACAAATAACTATTTCTAACTCATGGACATTATAATCCTGATTGTCACAGTCCCCTTTCAGCTTTTCTACCTGCTCTAAGCATGCAGATTTGCCATTTAACATATCAATTCGTTCCCAATCGAGACCTCAACACACCCCTTTTTGGGAAACAGTTCCTATATACAGAGCCCTAAACATCCAAGGATAAGTTTGCCCTGCTTGATTGTAGTTTTTGCCACAATCCCAGACCTCCCTGAGATCTGATCTTCCCTATCCTGACCATCAAGCACAGTTTGACACCAGTCCCGAATTTTATCTTTTAGTTGGGGTTTTCCCCGCATCCCCCTCCCCTCCTTTAACATCTATACCTGTAACACCATATACAGACATAGGAAGCTGAGGATGATATTAATCACAGTGTTGCAGTTCACAAGTACAACAATAATAACAACAGCATTCAGTAACACAATCTGTAGAGTGCAAGGTTGCACAGCTGCTTTTGGATCTTCAGATGGAGTAAAAGAGTCCACCAATCAGGTCAGAAAGACAAAAATTGTTTCTCCTGCAAAGAGAAAAATCCCAAACAAAACTCATGCATATCAACATGACCACATTTTTGAAAATATTCATTCTCAGTTGGTGTCCAGGAATCACTTGGCGCTTGTGGAGTTCTTTCACGGGGCAAGTTTCTCTTCCATCTGACAGAAATCTAAGGTGTTCAGGACTTGCTGTGACACTCACTCAAATACAATCCTTACATGAATACATAAAACAAGAAAGAAAACCTTACAATGAATTTCCACCCTTCTCCCATCTGGGGATTGAAAAAAGTCTTTTGATCCTTACATGTCCAATCATTACATGTCCATTTCTTCATTGGGAAGTTCTGCTCCACTTTGTTGTTGTGGTGACTTTCAGTGGAGGCTGATCCAAATCTAATTACTGGCTCAGATGGATGGAATGTCTCTTTTGGGGAAAGCATCTTGACCCATGTATTCGGCTTCCACAGGTTTGAGTCATCTGCAGGGCTAAAAGACATGAGAAGGGGTCCCCTCCTCCTCCCTTTCTGGGTGAGAAAAGGCATTGTTGGAGGATTAGGGAGGGGTGGGATGGATAGCTTGCAGATAGAACTTGAAAACATCAGCATTAAACAGATAAGAAACCTAACAATTCCTGTTTTCTGGGTAAGACCCTCCCCAGCTGTTACATTTTCCTTTGTATTTGCAAACAGTTGGTAATCCTAACCTAGGAGCTTGCGTGAGGGCCTCTTTGAGAACTGTGAAATTTTTCTCTTCCTGTTCCCCCCACAAGGGTTCCCTTTTTTTTTTCACAGCAATATACACAAGCATCAACATAAAACAACTACATATCATATAAGCATATATATGAGCAAAAGTATGCAGCAACTATATTAATTTGATATAATGAAAGGAAACAATAGGACAGGAATGGTAGGCACCTTTGTGCTCCCATGCATGCCCCTCGTAGTCCTCCTAGGAATGGGGTGAGGTCAACAGCAGACAGTCCCTGGTTAAAGCTTTTGGATTCTGGGAAGAGACCACAGAGTCAGGTAGTATGTTCCAAGTGTTAATAACTCTGTTGCAGAAGTCACTTCTGCCAGGCCTGCGAGAGGGGGCTTTGAAAATCCTACCCTTTGGCCCCTCCCTTTCTGGCTTCATCCTAACCCGCCTCTTTAGCTTTTTCAAAACCTACCCCTGCTTCTGCCAGCCTCCTTTTCCTTTTCCTTTTCCCTTTCCAGTGTCCTTCTTTCTTTCTTTCTTTCTTTCTTTCTTTTCTTTTCTTTTCTTTTCTTTTTCTACCTATGGCACACTGGTTCCTTCCTATACGTATTCCATATCCTCTGCCTTATAGAAGGTTCTCAGTTTCCATCTGCTCCACTTAATGCCATAGTCTTGGGACATGTACCCTGCCTTAAAGTTCATCAACATGCATTCTAATGGAGTAAGGGGTACACTTCCTCCCCCCATGATTTTCCCAGGGCACAAGACAAATGGGAGAGGGATTTTGAGAGGAAGGTATGGGGTCCTTTCCACTCAGGAAACACAAGGGAGTTGTTTGTTTTTTTTTCCTTTCTTTCCACTTCATACAAGCATGACTTCATTCACTCACACAACAGTCCTCCCACCTTTTCCCTTACTAATGGAGGGTGATCAGTCCTCCACAACCGTCCCTACTTATAGGGAGGGTTTCTCCTTATCCCCAATACTTGCCTGCAGGCTGATGTCCTCCTCTGGCCAGTTCCTAGGCTTTATTCTTGTCTCCACCTGTGGTTCTTGTGGAGGTTGCCGCAACCAGCCCTGCCTTGCACCAGCAAAAAGTCCCTTGGAACAAAGGTCCGGTGGCGCCAATTAAAGGGAGGTTTTTCCTGGCACAACAGGACAGGGGCAGTGGGCAAGGCCACCACTCAGAGGGTCTCAAAAACCCCTTGCCTCCTGGCTTTGGCTCGCCAGTAAATGTTGTAGAAAACTTACGTCTTAAAGTGAGGAGACAAGACCACGAAGGATTTGAGAAACAAGAATTAATTTATTATTTGCGCAAATAGGACACAGACCCCCACTCGGGTGGAAAACAAAGGTCTGAGCCTCGAGCATGGCTTAAACATAATCTTTTATACTTTTTGGTTACAGACATTGCCATAAGAAAAAAAGAAGTTATCCTAATTGGTTGAAATAAACAAAAGCCCATATATGGTCTACTCTTATCATACACCTTCTGGATACACGTGTTACTCTCGATGCCCCCTCCTCTTTGCCACATAGTCACAAGAACAGTTTGTAGAAATATTTCTGCACTTTCCCGAAAGCTTGCAAAACCATATACCTGCCTAATGGTTTACTTCTGCTTTCTAAGTGACACGTTGACTTTTATACAAGTTGGTAATATCTGATCTTGTTATAATCCTAACAAATAAACCTAAAGCACTTGTATTATAAAGCATTGGGGTCTTGCTTCAGCATGACATAAGGAAAGAGAGAAGGGGTGTAGCCCCACCTTCTTTCTTATCTCCCTCTAAGGCAGGGGTGTCAAACTCATGTTGTCATGGCAGCATCACATGATGTATCGGGACTTTTTTCCCCTTCGCTAAACCAGGCATGGGTGTGGCCAGTATGTGACACATCCGGCCCATGGGCCGGGAGTTTGACAACCCTGTTCTAAGATACTTAATCCAATAAGCTAACAGCAAGGCCCAACAGGTGAGCTGTGATTGACTGCTATCCGATCTCATATCAGTTATGATCTAGATTTTACACTAGCTGTAATAACTTGCATTTTTTGCTACGATTCTCCTAACTAGGCAGTTGAACCCATATAGTGTGATTCCCCTTTTTCTTCAGAATTGTTTACACAAGCCTCGTTGTTTGGCTGTCTGCCCGACATTCTTCATGATTGCTAAAAATGCCTGCATTCATGAATTCAGTTCTGGAATTTCCCACTTTTCCACTGAATATTGCACAATGAGCTGTTTTTGCTTTATCCTCCAGTTTGTTTCACATTAAAATGAAACAAAGAAACTTATTGACCTTTTTTCAGTATTCCTCTTTTTTATTTTTTTGTTGCCATAGCATGTTATTTTTTGTAAATAATGAAATGTATAAAGTGTATTTATCTTATTTACCATAAGATATTAAGGAAGACAAATGCCATTCTCTATAAGCAACCATAAAGAAGGCACTGTTCTAATTTACTTTCAAAATCACTTCAAAAGCGACATTTTGAACATTTGTTTTGTCATCTCTGTTATCTTATTTTTATTTATTTTCTTGAAACCAGGTGATTATTTTAGAAAGCTATTGTACTAATGGGAAATCAACCTTTTGGGCAAAAGAATTTAATTCAGAAATTGGTGGTCACCTATCTGAAAAAATAATAATGTTGATATTTAATATGCAGTTATTAAATCTTTGACCTCATCAGTCAAGAATGCATTGCTACTCATACACTAAATGCATATTCCTTTATTGCTAGTCGTAATGGAAATTAACTACAATATGTAAAATATATCCAATGTGTAACATATTGTAACATAATCTGTAATAGAAATTGGATTGCTAACCTCATTTGCTTGAAAATAATTTTCATTTACTTCAGTTGAATTCCCTCTAAATAAATGTCCTTCTAATAAATTCTCTATCATATCTTGACTAAATTGCTCAGCTTTTAAAAACAAGTTTTTAAAAGATAATTTTTAGCACATGTTGGTTCCAAACAATGTAAACTTGGCAAGTTTCCCATTATGGATGAAAGTATAAAGATGAATTTTTCTCACAGTTCTACTTGATACCCTTTCCATTCTTTCCCTCGTCCTTGTTGTGTCTTCATGATTGAATTATGAATAATGTATAATTAGAGTGGGAATCTCATGTTTGTCCTTTTTATTTTGTGTCTTCTAAGATATATTAAAACATTCCAGTGGGTGGCAAGCTGACTAAAATACAATAGTCTCATATCTAATGCTATATAATGAATAATTCCTGTGCATTAATTTTTATTACTCTAATACTTCTAAAGAAATTCACTAGGAAGATTATCCCCATCTCTGCATTTCTAAATTTACAACTCTTGGGGGAACAACTAAATATTTGTTTCAAGAGCTTAATTTCAAGTATCATTCTGACCACTTATCAAAATTGTGACCCAACAACTTTGTTCAGTCATTTTTACAATATTATTTAGTTGGTTCCTGTTATTGTTTACTCTGTGACATCCTCGCTGATGCACCTCAGGCTACAGGCATGAAGAAGCATCACTTAAAAAGTAATTTAGCAAATAAGGATGGTTTCCCATCGGTGCAAATAAAAGGAAAAGTTGTAGTAAATAGATAATGTAAGCAAGAGGTGCCTTGGGGGAACCCAAAGACTGTCTTCTTTCAAACCCACAATAAGGAGGTCCTGAGGCAGCAGGAGCTGACATTGTTTAGAAACGCTCCCTTATGGCGCTCTCATTAATTAACTGCTCTGTTTGTTGATTCTAGGTTGATTCAGTTTGTTCTCGGGAGAGCATTTTTGGAAATTCAGTAATGCCTTGATGCAGAATTTCATCTTCAGGCCCAACATTCTCATGATGTTGCTTTACTAGGGTCACAGAGACAATGAAGTGAAAAGGAGAATTTGTGGGGTAAAAAATGATAATCAAAATATTTTAAAATTCAGATGTAATTTTTGAAGAGTCTCCCCACAGAGCTTGAACATTACCTGAAGCGAAGTTTGACTGACAGGCAGGATGTAACAGAGAGCCAGACAAAAGGCATGCATAACCAATAGGAAAGTATTTGCTTCTAATGATTTGAGAAAGCATTTAATTAAGTTGTTTGCCAATTAATACTTCACTGTTAATGCTTCATAAATATTTTAAATGGATTGCACAAACTTTTACTTCTTATGGAAGCAATTATTACAGACTTCTAAGATCACATGAGATTTTAGATTCCTTTTTGCCATTGCTACAAACAAATTAACCAATTTTGCTACCTTCTTTTAGATATAAATCTGGAGTGTTCATAGTGTAACTGAAAGCTAAAACAGTGCATCACTGCATAAAATATTGTTCAGTTGTGCACTAATTCTAATAGTATTTTGCTAATATTTATATGTAGTCCTCATTTACTGACCATCATTCAGCTATCATTAGCTGGTTACAGTAGTGTTGAAAAAGGAGATAATAATAATAATAATAATAAT
Organism: Ahaetulla prasina; assembly: GCF_028640845.1. NCBI lineage: Eukaryota > Metazoa > Chordata > Lepidosauria > Squamata > Colubridae > Ahaetulla > Ahaetulla prasina. Next base: position 45,041,436 of record NC_080541.1, on the reverse strand, counting down.
AATAATAATAATAATAACAACAACAACAACAACAACAACAACAACAACAACAACAACAACAGAGTTGGAAGGGACCTTGGAGGCCTTCTATTCCAACCCCCTGCCCAGGCAGGAAACCATACACCATCTCAGAAAGATATATGACTGGTTTTAGAGTTGTGGCTATTGCAGCATCCCCATGGTCATGTATTTGTGATTTGAGCACTTGACAATTGGTACACATTCATGATGGTTACAACATTCTATAGTCACATGATTGTTCTTTGCAACCTTCACAGACAATTTCCAATAACCAAAGTCAATGGAGAAGCCAGAAGGAAGTTGCATGTCACAGACACATTGACATCATGCTTAATAACCACTGGTGACTGCAGCCAGAACTGATGCTATAAGTCAGTGCAGTCATGTAATGTTTCATTTTATGGCCACATTGTTTAACAATGGAGTTGCAAGTTATAATTGCAGTCAATAAGTGAGTGCTACCTCTAATATTTTATATTTGTTTCTATTTAGAGATGCTTTCTAGAATAGAATTTGCTGTCTCAGGGACCTGTAATACTTGGACAAGCTTCACTAGCAGGAAATTAAAAGAACAATACAAAAAATCAAGGGTTAACACATTTAGAAAATGTCTCACACCCATGACTGAAAAGGCTAATTCCACTATACTGCCTCCAACTTTGAAAAAATAAGAGTGATCTGAGAAAGGTATAACATTAGACAACAAAGATTTTGCCTCCTGAACACCATTAAGTGTATCTTATAGATTTTTGACTGCTAATCATGAAAATAACTTGTAATTTAACCTATCACATACTGTTTTATGTTTTTGCGATTCTTTCTTATATATATTTTAAATTTCTTGCAAATGTTTCACCTTATTTTTTGTACTGAGAATGACAGTTTGGTCACAGTTTCACCTACTAGAATGAAATCGCTTTATTGATTCATCAGTGTTCAGCCTCAAGGCTGTTACAAAATGGCACCCTTCAGTACCTGTTGGCTATGCTGCACACATGAAAGAAGCATATAAAAAACATGGAATTGTTATTGAAGCATATCCAGTACACCATGTACAACTGGAATATTAGGGGAGATCTACAAGTAATGGCTCTGTTGCTTGGTATTCTGGTTGGATGTACCAGCTATTGTTGTTACATATGCAAATTGCATAGCCATGCAAGAGAGTCACATTACATTAAAAAGAAATGGCCACTGGTTCCAGGACAGAACATCTAGGTGCAGTCAGTGACAAACATGGAGAAAGGTTTCACCAGGACACTGGTCCAGGCCACAATGGAAAAACGAGAATTCATCAATGCTGGCTGACTATTGTTGGAGCATGCAGCAAGATGCATTGGACACTGTGTACAAATGAAAATAAGCAGCAAAACACATTTAGCCCTGTTGAATTCATGCAACGTGTTGGAAATATTATTAATTAAATTATAGTTGTTAGACATTAACTTCACAATTCTCAAGATTCCTACATGATACAGTCATCCTGAAATTATAATTGTGTTCAATTTGAAGGCATATGTTATAATCACCAGAAGTTTTCAGGAAGCAAAACTTGTAGGAGGTAAATTGATAATTGTAATTACACTGCAATCTAATGTAATATTGATCATCATAACAAATGATGTTTAATTTAAATTTTGATAAGGAAATTGCTTATTACAGTGAAGAGTTTCATTAATATTTATTACATAGAAATTCATGACTTATTTCATAGTCTTCCTAATGCACATATTTCAATGGATAACAAGGAGACATATTTAAGAAAATGACCATCATTTTTTTTACCATTGAATCTGCAATATTGGTGCCTTTGGGTGCTTTATTCTCTGACCTGCTTTTGAGCTGGGAGAAACTACAGAGCGATCTGTTTTTCTTAACCCTGTCAATAAGATTTCTGTCAGCAGGCAGACAAGTAGGTTTGTTATGTTAAGCAATGCCTTTTGGAATCTGGGTTATTTCTTAGCATTGTCATTCTCTACCCCGCCGCAGTGATTTTGGTAGTAACAATTCCTGGGTCTATAAACTGCTAGGAGCCTTGGAAACTGGCAGCATACAAATACATATGACAAATAATGTAATCATGAATATTTTTGATGGCAACTGCATTGCACTGCACTTCACTTTCAGGGAGAGACAATTAAAATCCAAATTAAATGTACTATGAGGCAGCTTCTGTATTACCATGTGGCTGGTGCCAAAGTCCTGTGAAGAGGTATGAGAATCCATATGAGACAAATCATAAAATATATGTGATAATGTTATCATGGAAATTACCTGACAAGCTTTACCTTAGATTATCTGACATGCTTAAAATAATTGTGTGCTTTTATTGCCATGTGCATGCCAGCGTTTTAACATAATTGTGCTTTGCTGCAAATGCTATTGGATGGTGATGTAGATTTTTTACACAGATAGAAAAAAACCTGTTTCTATATAAATAAATACAGTATAATATAAATACAGCTCCATTTATATTGACCCCATAATCTGTCTGTGTACTTATTTTCTCCAACATAGATTATTTCTAACTTTTGGGTTGTTCATGGATAAAGAAATTTCTAGCGATCTAATTCCAGGGTAGCTGCGACATCTCCCTAATGAACTTAAATCTCACCATCCTCCCATTTTTTGATATTCAGTTGCAATTTATTTTCAACACACAGACCTTCAGGGCAGTTTTTTTTGCAGGATTTTTTTACCTATAAATTCCTTGCCGAAGACAATATCCTTAATTACACGCAACATTACACACACACACACACACACTTATTGTACATGCCACATGTTTTTCAGCTCACCTTACCTCACAATGGTATTAGTATCCGCTAATAAAACAAAAACATCCTACAAGGCTTATCACTGTAAAGATACAAGGCTATCTTTAACCACCTGGATTCTTGCAAATTTTCCTACATTTTATAATCAAAAACAGCATGAAAATTAAAAGTTTCTTTGATAAAGGAATCTCAGATAAAGGAATCTTGATAAAGGATCTCAGAACCACTGAACTATATCTTTCAAAGATCCTGGAGCACAGGGGAACTGCCAGAGGACTGGAAAAGAGCTGATGTAGTTCCCGTCTTCAAAAAAGGAAAAAAAACAGATCCAGGAAACTACAGACATATCAGCCTGACCTCAATACCGGGGAAGATTCTGGAAAAGATAATCAAGCAACGAATCACTGAACATCTAGAAGCAAACAAAGTAATAACCAAAAGCCAACATGGGTTTGTCAAAAACAGATCATGCCAGACTAATCTTATTGCATTCTTTGACAAAATGACAAAATTAGTAGACCAGAGGAATGCTGTCGATATAATTTACTTGGACTTCAGTAAAGCATTTGATAAAGTAGACCATAACCTACTACTAGATAAAGTAGAAAAATGTGGGTTAGACAGCACCACCACCAGATGGATTCGTAACTGGCTGACCAACCGCACTCAACGTGTAGTCCTCAATGGAACTACATCCACATGGAGGGAAGTATGCAGTGGAGTACCCCAAGGCTCTGTTTTAGGCCCAGTACTCTTCAACATCTTCATCAATGACTTGGACGAGGGATAGATGGGGAACTCATCAAATTTGCAGATGACACCAAGCTGGCAGGAATAGCCAACACTCCAGAAGATAGGCTCAAGTTACAGAAAGATCTTGACAGACTTGAACATTGGGCGCTATCTAACAAAATGAAATTCAACAGTGAAAAAAGTAAGGTTCTACATTTAGGCAAAAAAACCAAAATGCACAGGTACCATATATGTGGTACCTTGCTCAATAGTAGTACCTGTGAGAGGGATCTTGGAGTCCTAGTGGATAACCATTTAGATATGAGCCAGCAGTGCAGCAGCTGTTAAAAAGCCAACACAGTTCTGGGCTGCATAAACAGAGGGATAGAATCAAGATCACGTGAAGTGTTAGTACCACTTTATAATGCCTTGGTAAGACCACACTTGGAATATTGCATCCAGTTTTGGTCGCCACGATGTAAAAAAGATGTTGAGACTCTAGAAAGAGTGCAGAGAAGAGCAACAAAGATGATTAGGGGACTGGAGGCTAAAACATATGAAGAACGGTTGCAGGAACTGGGTATGTCTAGTTCAATAAAAAGAAGGACTAGGGGAGACATGATAGCAGTGTTCCAATATCTCAGAGGTTGCCACAAAGAAGAGGGAGTCGGCTGTTCTCCAAAGCACTTGAGGGTAGAACAAGAAGCAATGGGTGGAAACTGATCAAGGAAAGAAGCAACTTAGAACTAAGGAGAAATTTCCTGACAGTTAGAACAATTAATAAGTGGAATGACTTGCCTGCAGAAGTTGTGAATGCTCCAACACTGGAAATTTTTAAGAAAATCTTGGATAACCATCTGACTGAGATGGTGTAGGGTTTCCTGTCTGGGCAGGGGGTTGGACTAGAAGGCCTCCAAGGCCCCTTCCAACTCTGTTGTTATATTATATTATAAAGATACTTGCAAACTGGAAACAAGAAAAGCCCTGGGTAGAACATAAATATCTGAGAGAGAAAATATGCAGGTGGAATAAAAGCTGTGTTGTCAAAACTTAACTTCTATTTTGAAAGAAATTTCCAGGACAAATTCTCCTTCTTCAAATTATTTACAATATGGTAGTAGAGAATGAAGATATACATATATATCTTCATGAGTCAAAAGTGATATTCTTATTCTTTTATATGGTCCTTGACTTCTCTGTTCCATTCAATCCAAAGGGAAAACCTCATGAACATCTTCCACTGGGCTTTTTCAGATTGGAAAATGTGCTCAAATTGGTTAAGTGGAAAAAATGTCTCAGAAATATCATAATATCAGCAGTAGCTCAAACTGCCCAAGGACCTGCTGATACAGTTCTACAGAGGAATTATTGAATCTGTCATCTGCACCTCTATAACTGTCTGGTTTGATTCTGCAACCCAACAAGACAGACACTGACTTCAGACGATATTTAGAACTGCAGAAAAAATAATTGCTACCAACCTGCCTTCCACTGAGGACCTGTATACTGTACGAGTCAAAAAGAGGGCTGTGAAAATATTTACAGACCCCTCACATCCTGGACATAAACTGTTTCAATTCCTACCCTCAAAATGACGCTATAGAGCACTGCACACTAGCACAACTATACACAAGAACAGTTTTTTCCTGAACGCTATCACTCTGCTAAACAAATAATTCCCTCAACACTGTCAAAATATTTACTAAGTCTGCACTACTATTAATCTTCTCATCGTTCCCATCACCCATCTCCTTCCACTTATGACTATATGACTGTAATGACTATATGACTTTGTTGCTTGTATCCTTACAATTTATATTGATATTGATTGTTTCCTGATTGCTTATTTGTACCCTATGACTATCATTAAGTGTTGTAACTTATGATTCTTGATGAACGTATGTTTTCTTTTATGTACTCTGAGAGCATAAGCATCAAGACAAATTCCTCGTGTGTCCAATCACACTTGGCCAATAAAAAAATCTATTCTATTCTATTCTATTCTATTCTATTCTATTCTATTCTACTTCACCCCTGCTGATGACAAAGTACACTCAAAAACACAGCCTGGATAAAGTTGGAAGAAAGTCTGAAGAGTACAGCAGGAATCCAGAGATTAAGAGAAGACTATGTTAGAGAAGTTGCAGATACTACCATAGCACTGAAGTGCAAAGAGTTTCCTCCAAGTTAGTGAGATGGGGGTAGTTGTATGACCTATATGGCAGAGCCAAAGTATGTGATGTTCAAGGAACATATATACCCACCTATCTCCAAATGCTATTGAGGAGCAAAAATATGTTCTGCATTCACCTGTTCTTAGAGATGACTGAAGTATGGCTCCTTTGCTATCCTTTGAGTAATGCCTATCCCAGACATTCTGGAAATGTGCTTACAGGCTTGGTGCCCTGCAACTCAAAAGTGCACAGCTGGTGCAGACTCTGAATGGGAAACAGCTGCTCTCAGAGGTAGGCTGCCCTTAGGAGCACACATTCTACTCCGAGATATGATGCAAAGTTCCTGCTGATTGAACCAGAAATAACTTTCCCTCCACAGCTGCCAGCAAGATCTTCAGGCACTCCATAGCTGGCTCACACAGAGAGCTTTCCCTTTCTCTTTCTTTTCTTTCCAAAAGGCAGTCCAAAGAGATAGTAGAAATATACTTCCCTGAGGGAAGATTGGATTTAAAACTCTTTCCCTGTAGCAAAAAAACACTGCACAATCAAGGAAAATAAGAAGGTCATTATTTCATACAACTACTGTTTCTTTAAACCAAAGTCAGTGTGAAAACACCAAATGCATATAATTTGTGCCTCACACACAGACACAAGTGGAAAATCCAATATTATTTGAATATACACTGGAACCTCTTGGTGATGGTGACATTTTCATAACTTTCAACCCCCATATGAATGTAGCAAGTAATGTGAAGATGAAAACAATGACACAAGGAGGTTCGAGATTTAGGAAGACATGAAGAAGAATCAGACTTTCTTAATATAAAGGGGTAATTTGGCTACCCTTAATTTAATGGTTCTAGCTATATGCATTTCCTGACCAAACAGTCTGCTAAAGCAGGGGTCTCCAACCTTGGCAACTTTAAGACTTGTGGACGTCAACTCCCAGAATTCCACAGCCAGCAAAGCTGAGAGTTGACGTCCACAAGTCTTAAAGTTGCTAAGGTTGGAGACCCCTGTGCTAAAGGAGGTTGGGAACCTAAAGATACAGTACTTGGCTTTGCAATTGTGTTTAACTAAGGAGGAGTTAACAATTGTACCACAATCAGTTTGAGATAGTTGTGTTGTTTTGTGTGTGTGTGTAAAGTGTGAAAGTTGATTTTTGAGCTTTTTGTGGCTGTGTGAAGTGCAGCTGCTTTTACATTGTGTGTGAGTCAGTTGTGTTGTGTTGTGTTGTGTGTGTGTAAAGTGTGAAAGTTGGTTTTTGGTACCTCTTATTGTTTTTTATACTTTGTTTATTATTTTTATTATTTATTGTTATTGGCCATGCCCACCCAGTCATCTGACCACCAAGCCACGCCCACCAATTAAGCCATGCCCACAGAACCGGTAGGGAAAATTTTTAGATTTCACCTCTGGATAGAACCCCTGTTGCAGGATGTCCTCTTCCTCACCTATGGTTCTGGCCATGTGCACCAACCACTTATCAAAAAATTGTGTCAAACAGAAAGCGATTACAGAAGTGGGCATGCATTTAACAACCATCCAAAGAAGGCGGACTGGGTGGGCACTAGCAGTGTGACTGAGCCATCAGGCAAAGCTATTATGCAACTGATGTATTACTAGGTCTCTGCAAATCCAACTTGATTCAATTTGAATCGGAGATTCAAGATTTGAAGAGGGAATTGACTTTGTCATTTGAAATTTGAGGGTAAACTGGATTCAAGCTCCATCCAGATTCACTCTGAACTTTTGTGTATCCTTTGTCACAAATTTATCATTTTTCTCCATCTCTTCTTATTTCAACTTCTGCCATATTATTTTCTTTCCATCATTTTTTATCACAAAAGAGATAAATATTGGAAAAAATGGGAAGATTAAGATATATTGTAATGATGATTTTGATTCTGTATAAGATGTATAAGATGTGACCTGATCAATACTCTGTTCATAAAATATGTATGATGAAAGGGAAAAAAATCAGTAAAACTTGTCTATATAAAAATTCACTTTGAACAAAAGATTCATCCATAAAGTAAAATGGGTATACTTAAAAAGGTAGGCAGCTGCTTCACTTTTTTTTTTTTTTTTGGCAGAATGGGATGATAGACTCTTTATACAAATAGATATTTAACCTGCCAAGTTTCACTTGGAAGTATCTAAGGAGTTCACTGAAATAATTTTTAAATGCTTGCCTTATGACAAAGATAGCTTGGGTGATGAAAAATCAGCTTAATAACCTCCAATTTGTTTACAAAATAATCCTAAACTGTCCTGAGCTAATACCTCAACTTTAAAAGTTTTTTCCCCCCAGAATTACTTACTTTTAAAGTAAGTTTCTTCTTTTTCATTTCCTTTTCTGGATATCAGTTTTGGCATGACCTTAAAAATGGCCATTGATGATGCTTGAATGTGTAGTGTTTTGTTGTCCCTAAGCCATGGTGGCACAGTGGTTAGAATGCAGCATTGCAGGCTAATTCTGTCAACTGCCAGCAGTTCAGTTCTCACCGGCTCAAGGTTCTCTCAGCTTTCCATCCTTCTTAGGTTGGTAAAATGAGAACCCAGATTGTTAGAGGAAATATGCAAATATGTAAATCACTTAGAGAGGGCTGTAAAGCACAGTGAAGTAGCATATAAGTCTAAATGCTATTGCTATTGTTATCACTAAATTGTCTGATAAAATCTTTTGGACAGGATTGACTTCCCCATTTAGGATGGTGAAGTACTTCTGCCTCTGATCTTTATGGGTTGCCAAGATCATTGGGATACGTGGTTGGAAAGTTTTGTCCTTCCTAGGAGGAACTCAGTTAACATTGGTGGGATTTAACTGTGTCTGGTGTATGGCTTCCTGCAATATTCTACCATAGCTAGTTAGCACTGATAGAAATCAAGATGACACAGTAAGATACAGTAAACAGAAATAGGCAAACTATAAAGAAAGAGGCTAGGACATATTATTCCCATATCATAATGCTTGATTAGCACTTGTAAGCACCATTCACTGATTATCATGGGATTTAAGGCTTCCCAATTGTACGGAACATCAAAGGTTGACACAAGAGCACAGGCAGGATTGTTCTACTTTAAGTGATGAAATTTTAGAAGAATGCTTAGTAGTGTTGGTAAAAGCAGTTTTAAAAGTATGCATTCTATTATCTAAAGGGAATGCAAAATTAATGCCAGAGTAAAGACACTGGCAGCTAAGAATGAATGAAGCTTCAAATACTGTTATTGTCACTATCCCAAAAGGGCAGTGATAAGCACATAGATTAATAATGTTATAAATCTCACAGGATGGCTACTCAAGGCAGTGTGAGAAAGTCTACCACATTATTAGCTTCCCACCCCATCCTATGTTCTGTAATTTATAATATTGTACAGTACTGCATATGCTACAAACTCAGAGGCAATAGAAAAAAGTCAAATATGTGAAGAACTTTTAAGTCATCTGACTCAATTTACAGATGGTTCTCAACTTACAACCATAGTTGAGTCCAGAATTTCCATTGCTAAGCAAGGTGGTGTTAAGTGAGTTGTGCCTGACTTTTGATCTTTTGCGCCAATTAAGCAATTCACTGCAGTTGTTAAGTGAATCATGCAGTCATTGAGCAAACCCAACTTCTCCTGCTGACTTTGCTTTTGGAAGTAACTGGGGAGATCATAAATAGCAATCACCTAATCTTGTGATGCTGCAACCAGTATAAACCAGTTGCCGAGTGTAGAATTTTGATCATATGACCATGGGAATGCTGCAACAGTCATTTTTTTCATTGCTGTTATAACTTTAAAAGGATGCTAAATGAATGGTTGCAAATCAAGGACTACCTGTAACAATTCTAGGTAAATTCCTTGGTGAATTCATTGATCTGTTTCAGTGAGGTTATTCAGTCAAAGCTTCTGTGAATTAAATATATACACCTTTAAATACTGTATATACAATCCTACAAAGGTGGAATGGAATGAAGATGTCACATTTCTTGACAACTTAATTTTACAAGTTAAGATAAGATACAATCATCCTGTTATAACCATACTTAGAATAGCATGAGTGGTGAATAAACTAGGTTAGAAATAATGTGGCCAAAATGGATTAGCATTGTCCTTATTGTTAATGAATGCAGTATGCACTATGTGGCTACAGCTCAGGCAGATAAGCAAGTATACCATCTTTATCTTTATGTGAAAGCCAAGATAGAGCAAATCTAGTAATGAATGAATAAAATTGAAGAAATTAACCCAAGTACATATGTTGCTTGATTATGAGCATAGGCATCACTTCCAAACCACAACAATCCAAAATCCTGAAACAAATGTCATATTGCAACACTACAACACAAACTCCACCTTTTCCTATGTATGTTGTAACATCACATGCAAGTTTTAAAGGGGCAGAGTTTGCATCACAATGTCACAACACCTATTTGTTCACTTGTCTCAACTGTCCTAGACGTCTGTGATTGGTGAAATAAGAGAAAAAAGAACGATGCAGTACAGCTGAATAAATATATCTAATTTTGGAAAGTTCATGAAAACTATATATGAATGGAATTAAAAGGATAGGGGTAGTTATGAATTGCACCATTAAAATATTTGCCCAAAAGTATGTCTATATGCCATCTAAACCAGGGGGCTCCAACCTTGGCAACTTTAAGAATTGTGGACCTCAACTCCCAGAGTTCCTCTGCAGCAAAGATGGCTGAGGACCCCTGGGAGTTGAAGTCCACAAGTCTTAAACTTACCAAGGTTGGAGACCCCTGATCTAGGCTGTTGTAGGTGTAGGATGGTGGGAATCTGAATGTTTGTGGTAATTTCATGTTGGCCTCCAGTAGAACCTGTAATGAGTTTTTTAGACATATTATATATCATTCTGAATCACTATGATCCAATAGGGGAAAAAACCTATAAATGGATTTTGGCAATAAGACAAGAGAGAACAGAAAAGGCAATGGGACCCAAAAATGAATGACAATGGGTTAGGGTTGATACTGAGGAAAAGCTTAACATCTAGTTTGGGTACACTTTGTGGTCAAGCAGCAAGACTTTCCATCCCCAGATACCCCTATATTCAAAAAGCATCAACAAGCTGAGAGTTACATCCATCATTTAAAAAGAAGCAAGAATAAAAGCAAAAGTCATGCCAATTCCATACACAGTGTTGAAAGTAAGAGGGAACATGGAAATGAAGTCTGCGCCCACCTTTTGTTCTGATCTGTAATGCTCTGTCCTCTTTTAATGGGTTTCGAAAGAATTTCTTGCATAATGGCACTTTAGTCATTATGTTAACGTCAACAAACAAGGCAGATTAATGTTTCAAATCCTGAGCTGTCTCGCGGATGGCTTATTAGAATTACAGGCAGATCTTCATTAGAATGAATGGCATCTGATTTTCCCAGCTCGCCACAACAGGGGCACCCTCTTGCCTGAGTGTCACCCTGCCGATGACAACGTTGGCCATTATGAATGACACTCCACAATTCGTTACTTCCTGCCTCAAATTGTAGTTAATCTTTCATCCAAACTGTACACATGTGCAGCTTTAAGTGGGCTATTGCAGCAAGTACCCAGTAATGCTGCAAGCACATGGAGACTGACAGAAGGTAAATTGCTTGTCAGGAGGTCTGTATTTCAATTCACAGCATATTCCAAACACGTCGCAGCAAAAGCTCTCCACAACAGCTGCTTTCATTGCTAACTATTTTTGATGTAAATGTCAATAAAGCTCCAGGCTCTTTCATATTTGGGGCCAAGACTGTCCATCTTTCCCTATGCGGGCTGGCAGGTTGAGTTCCATTTATCTACTCTTAGGAGCATGTCTTGTAATAATGATTGTCTCCAGAGACTGTTTAGGGTGATTGAAAGCAGTGATTGGGACAATAGGCTGCTGGATTTCATTGCTGGAGTGGGCTGACAGGTGACTGCTTTTATATCCTTTCATCTGGTGGAGAAGGACTTTTTTTTAAATAAAAAAGTGCCACATGTTTATAGCTGATCAACAGACAGATACAGATTGCTACCCTTAGGGCACCTGTCCTACAGTTCTCTTTACAATTATTTGAAATTCACTTATATTGTCACAGCAAAGTCCAGAGGTGTGTTTTTTTTTAAGAGTGGTACTTTTTCAAGGAGATCATTAGAAAATGGGAATCAAAGAATATCCACATTGCAATATATGCATTAGAATAGAATAGAATAGAATAGAATAGAATAGAATAGAATAGAATAGAATAGAATAGAATAGAATAGAATAGATTTTTTATTGGCCAAGTGTGATTGGACACACAAGGAATTTGTCTTGGTGCATATGCTCTCAGTGTACATAAAAGAAAAGATACCTTCATCAAGGTACATTTACAACACAAATGATGGTCAATATATCAATATAAATCATAAGGATTACCAGCAACAAAGTTACAGTCATACATCTGGAAAGAGATTGGTGATGGTTTTCAAGTAGGAAAGCACTAGCCTTTCAAAGGTTTTCATGACTACAGATGTTAAAGCAACTGGACTGTACTCATTCAGTTCCTTGATGGTGGGCTTCTTCGGCACTGGGATGATGGTAGAGTGTTTGAAGCAAGAAGGAACATAGCACATCTCTAGTGATTTATTGAAAATATGGGTGAAGATGGGGGCCAATTGGTCAGCACAGACTTTTAAGCAAGAAGGAGTTATCTTGTCTGGGCCTGGAGCTTTTCCTGGCTTTTGTCTGTGAAATAGGTCCTGCACTTCCTTTTCTGTGATCGCTAGGGATTGTGAACCCAATAAAATGGGGTCAGTTGTAGGAGGCTTGGCTGTTGTTGGTGTGTCTGAGATGGGGGTTGTGGAGATAGGTGGCTTTAGTTTCCTTTCAAACCTGCAGTAAACTCATTCAGGTCATCTGCCAGTTGTTGATTACCTTCAGCCTGGGAAGGAGGTTTGCCATAGCTGGTGATATTTTTAAGAGTTTTCCATATGTTTGCTGGTTCATTTGCTGAAAACTGATTCTTTAGCTTTTCAGAGTAGCTTCTTTTTGCTGCTCTGATCTCCCTTGTTAGTGCTTTTCTGGCCTGATTGTACAACATTTTATCACCTTTTCTGTAGGCTTCCTCTTTGGAATGGCGTAGCTGCTTAAGTTTAGGTGTGAACCAAGGTTTGTTACTGTATATTCACAAGTTCCTTGTAGGTACACATAGGTCTTCACAGAAGCTGACATATGATGTTACAGTATCTGCAAGTTCATCCAAGTCTGCAGAGGTATCTTCAAAAATATTCCAATCAGTGCAGTCAAAGAATGCCTGTAGCTTTAATTTTGCCTCCCCTGTCCAGGTCTTCACTGATTTAATTGTTGGTTTTGTGTTTTAAGTCTTTGCCTGTAAGCAGGTACAAGGTGAATCATGCAATGATCAGAGTGGCCTACAGCTGCTCGTGGTAAAGACTGATAAGCATCTTTTAGTGTTGTGTAGCAATGGTCTAGAGTATTCTTGCCTTTGGTGGGACAATTGACATGCTGAAAGTATTTTGGTAGCTCTTTCCTTAAGTTTGCCTTGTTTAGATCTCCCAAAATAATGGCCAGTGAATCAGGGTGTTTGGCTTCAGCTTCCATGATTTGGTCAGCTAGAGTTCGTAGAGTTTGTTAGAATTATAGTTATAGTACTTAATCATGGTAAATTACAAAGCTTACACAGGGCTCAGTAATCCATTTTTTTTGCATTAATACACCTACTACAGTCCTCCTTTTGTGACAATTAAGGAAGTCTGCACACTAACAATCCAAAACTGCAATTCAAAAGCCATTGGAGCAACATCAAACGTTGTCCCTTGTATTAATTTTATTTCTTTCATTTACAGAGCATCCTTCAAAGTTTCCATTTCAAGTGGCTTAGTAAGAGGGATAACTCTTTCTCTTGTTGCAGTCTAGATATCCTACTGAGTAAATTATTGTCCCTCCAATCTCTGCTAGTGGTGAGAAGGGCTGAGAAAAAGGTGGAGATATCCCTTTTCTTCTACTTTCTGTATTTGTGGCATTTTCTTCTTTCTTTCTATGAACAACAGGTTGACCAGGAAGATGATGGATATAAGAGGCAGAAGGAATAACAGGGGCGTGCGTAAGCGCACCAGCATGCCTACCATCCCTATCCTAATGTTTTTTTTTATTCATATTCTTTACATGTATTTATAATTATGTTTACACTTGTATCTGTCATAAAATACATGCTTGATGAAATAAAATAAATAAAAAAAAAACATTGAAAAAGAAGAGTGTGTGGCACTACCAAGACAATAGGCAAATAAAAGAAATTTGAGTGTGGGCTAGAAATGCAATCTAAGAAAAAGTCTCAGAAAAGATTATCCTCAATTCTTGGGATGGTAAAGGGAGAAAGGAAGTATAATCAGATCTGAAAGATTCTGTTACCATAACCCTATCATAAAAATAGTATTGGCATATGTGACTCTGGTTTCTTAGTCTGGTCTATTTTGTAGGGTTGACAATAGCTAATTAGCTTCTGAAAGGAAGATAACAGTCTATATTGAACAATGGGTTAAAATTGCCAAGAACTGCCATTATGATATGGGCACTAAACCAGCAAATAACCTATAGGTCATATAGCATGCGATGAATTTACATTTACATAACAAGAAAGAAACTCAAACATTTTATAAGGCAGCTTTTTGCAGCTGCGAGCCTTATGATGATAACAACTGTTATTCTCAGGGGCCATGGTCAACAACCATGCAGGCTAAGAACTTGAGCTTGGGTTGGAAATACTAGTAGTGAAGTGTAGCTATCGTATACTCTTAACCAGGGGTCTCCAACCTTGGCAGCTTTAAGACTTGTGGACTTCAACTCCCAGAATACCTCAAGCCTACTCATTTTGGAACAAAGCTGGCTGAGGAATTCTGGGAGTTGAAGTTCACAAGTCTTAAAGTGGCCAAGGTTGGAGACCCCTGGTCTATAGGGATGATATTCAAAATTCAATATTAGTATTTTTTTTACATGATGAATTTTACACACATGATGAATTTTACTAACATCAGACTCATCCTATGGCTCCCCATTCACAGGATATATAAGCTTTGCATGCCATATATCTACTCTCGGCTTCTTTTGTTATATGAAGTTATGATGTAGTTTAGCTTTCTGCTTGTAGATAGATCTTCTGATTTCAGTGATAGGTAAAAAGATTTGCAGTTTTAGATTGATTTTAGAAAGAAAAAAGTTCAAAAAAGCCAATGAGTAGCTATAAGTTATCTTATTTCAAAGACCCTTTGCTTACCACCATATAGGAAGCTTATGCTGAGAAGGCTATCAATTAGAATTCTAGAAACAATATGGCAAATGGTAAGAAATTACTCACTCCGAACCAGCATCTGGCTCATTGGCAGACCCCAAAGGCAGTTGTGTTGGCACCTTTGAAATTCCCAATGAGTCTGTGCAGTTGCCTATGGTAACACTGCAGATGGGATCTGTCCTTCTCTCTCTCTCTCTCTCTCTCTCTCTCTCTCTCCCCCCCCCTTGCTTACTATGTTCCCCTCCATTCACTTTCATTTCTCCACAAGGCTTAAGCACATTCAGTCAATATTCCCACTTTACATAATGTAGAATCCTCCAATATAAAAAAGAAAGACAATTTTTAGTAGGCTCTTTAACTGTTCTTCATAGACAAGAAAAAAGAAAACGATCTAAAAGTATACTTTATATTTTAGGCAGACCTTTCAGAGAGAAAGAGGCACTTCTTTGTTTCCGCATTCTTGATATTATCACCTAAGCTTTTAGGAAAAAAAATCTTCTTAAATCATTATCTCCTAGAGTTTTAAGCATACCCTTTTTCTCCTGATGGATTTTTCCAGCACCCATACTTTTCTGGCAAAGTATGTTCCCTTAAGTAAGCCATCAAACACAAAAATATATTTAATATATTTATATTTATTATTTTTTGTCCAAAAAAGTCTAGCGTAGCTCTAAATATTCTTCTCAAGTATATTAAGAACTAAAAAGCAAATGAATATACAACAAATCAAAACACCACAACCACCCACAAACCTTGTATTCACATTTTAGAGTAATTTCTCAGCTTCAAATATCTCATCTGAATATAGCATTATCTACTTGGTAGATGTGCTTCTTTTTTCTATCCCAGAATAGTAAAAAGATGTATTTGCTGCCACTGTTTTTCCACTCTTAGTCTTTAAATTCTTTTCTTGGAACTAGGGATACTCAAACATTTGATTTTGCCCCTTTCTAAAAAAAGACCTGTGTTTTTTGTTCCTCTTGGACTGTTGTGTACATTCAGAAAACAACTGCATTTCACAATTCTTTAAATTCTGTGATACAGCTCAAATTATTATTTTTAAAACCACCTACAGAAGTCCATGTTTAGTATAAAATATTACTAAAATGCCTCCTTGTGTGAAAATTTATTAAACATAGTTTTAATATGAATTTTTATATGAATTTGGCAGAGAAAATTGGGATAGTACAGATATATGAATAAAGGGATTAGAAATAGATACAAGCTAGAAATAGATTGATCCAGACATCTCTACAGAGAAATATTCAATTTCTCTGTAGAGATTGCTGGATAGGACCCAACAGATCGAATAAAACAAATGGATCTGGTAGACAGAACAAATTCTTTTTAACTTCCCACTATGTTGAAAGACTTACAAAGTATACTACAGTATACTCTGAATCTGACAATATGTCTTTCTTGTGAAGTTTAGCTTCAAGTCATTAAACATTCACACATACTGGGCCATCTTCACACATTACTATTTTTCCTACAAGGAGAATATTTTTCAAAATGGAATGGGTGAAGCAGCCTGTACTATGTTGACTAGGATTCAAACAGATGGCTTGAGTAAGTCCATCTGTCCTCTCCAGGATTCCTATGAGTAGCTATAGGTTATCTCATTTCAAAGAGATCAGACTCAGACCTTTGAATACTGTAGTACAAAACTTCCTTCTTGGTTTTACTGTTCTTGTACAAATACAGTTGAGTAGCAGTTAGCTGCAGTCTGAAAATGGGGTTGTTCAGTCCTGCCAAAGAAGATAGAAACATCATCTTAGCCACATTCTGAAAAAAAGGTACTTAAAAATTCAGGTCAGAAAACAACAATTACTTTATGATGAATATTATTTGTTGTTAGTTGCGAAGTCGTGTCCGACCCATCGTGACCCCATGGACAACGTTCCTCCAGGCCTTCCTGTCCTCTACCATCCTCTGGAGTCCATTTAAACTCATGCCTACTGCTTCAGTGACTCCATCCAGCCACCTCGTTCTCTGTCGTCCCCTTCTTCTTTTGCCCTCCATCTTTCCCAGCATTAGGCTCTTCTCCAGTGAGTCCTTCTTTCTCATTAGGTGGCCAAAGTATTTCAGTTTCATCTTCAGGATCTGGCCTTCTAAAGAGCAGTCAGGGTTGATCTCCCCTAGAACTGACTTGTTTGTTCGCCTTGCAGTCCAAGGGACTCACAGGAGTTTTCTCCAGCACCAGAGTTCAAAGGCCTCAATTCTTTGGCGCTCAGCCTTTCTTATGGTCCAACCTTCACAGCCATACATTGCAACTGGGAAAACCATAGCCTTGACTATACGCACTTTTGTTGGCAGGGTGATGTCTCTGCTTTTTAGTACGCTGTCTAGATTTGCCATAGCTTTCCTCCCCAGGAGCAAGCATCTTTTAATTTCTTGGCTGCAGTCCCCATCTGCAGTGATCTTGGAGCCCAGGAAAATAAAATCTGTCACTACCTCCATTTCTTCACCATCTATCTGCCAGGAATTGAGAGGGCCGGATGCCATGATTTTAGTTTTCTTAATGTTGAGTTTCAAGCCAACTTTTGCACTCTCCTCCTTCACCCGCATCAAGAGGCTCTTTAGTTCCTCTTCGCTTTCTGCCATTAGAGTGGTATCATCTACATATCTGAGGTTGTTGATATTTCTTCCAGCAATCTTAATTCCAATTTTTGATTCATCTAGCCCCGCCTTTCTCATGATGTGTTCTGCATATAAGTTAAATAGTCAGGGTGATAGTATACAGCCTTGCCGGACTCCTTTCCCAATTTTAAACCAATCAGTGGTTCCGTGTCCAGTTCTCACTGTGGCTTCTTGACCCACAGGTCAGGTTTCTCAAGAGACAAATAAGATGGTCTGGTACTCCCATCACTTTAAGAACTTGCCACAGTTTGTTGTGATCCACACAATCAAAGGCTTTAGCATAGTCAATGAAGCAGAAGTAGATGTTTTTCTGGAACTCCCTAGCTTTCTCCATGATCCAGCGTATGTTGACAATTTGATCTCTAATTCCTCTGCCTCTACGAAATCCTGCCTGTACTCTGTAGTTCTCGATCCACATACTGCTGGAGCCTAGCTTGTAGGATTTTAAGCATAACCTTACTAGCAGGTGAAATGAGTGCAATGGTGCGATAGTTTGAACAGTCTTTGGCAATGCCTTTCTTTGGAACTGGAATGTAAACTGACCTTTTCCAATCCTGTGGCCATTGTTGAGTTTTCCAAATTTGCTGGCAAATTGGGTGTAGCACTTTTACTGCGTCGTCTTTTAAGATTTTGAATAGCTCAGCTGGAATACTGACATGAAATAAAAATATACATAAGCTAATTCAATGGAGTATAACTGTACAATAATGTTTGTTTGTCTAATATATATTGTGTTTTAAAACCACCCATTTACCTCAAAAAGAGACTCTGGATGGTGTACAAATAGACATAAAATATGTAAATCAGGGGTGTCAAACTCAATTTCATTGAGGGCTGCATCATTGTTGTGTTTTACCTGGGGGGGAGGAGTGGCCAGGATGGGTGTGGGCAGCTTGACATCACTCATGCTGGGGCAGTGGTGGGTTGCTACCGGTTCACCCCGGTTCATGTGAACTGGTAGCAGTAGTGGCAAGAGGCTCTGCCCACCCGCCTGGATATCATCAAATATGCTCTGCTTATTTGCAGAAGCTTCTGTGCATGTGCAGAAGTGGTGCGAGCGAACTGGTAACAAAGGTAACTGAAACCTACCACTGTGTTGGGGGCAGCTGTGGTGGCCAAGTGCTAAGATAGGACTTACCTCAGACCCTCACTCACTCTCATTATAATTTCCTTCCTTCCTTCCTTCCTTCCTTCCTTCCTTCCTTCCTTCCTTCCTTCCTTTTTTCCCCCTTCCCTCTTCATTCTTCTTTCTTCTTCCTTCCCCTCTTTTGTTATTTTTCCTTCCTTACTCTCTTCCCATCTTCCCTTCTCTTTCTTTCTTTCTTTCTTTCTTTCTTTTATTTGTCAAACACAACAGTATATATAAGTACAAGCTTGAAATAACCATACATATTGGATACAATCATACAAATTGGATACAATCAAAGGGAACTTTAGGGCAGGAATGGTAGGCACGCTGGTGCTCTTATGCACGCCCCTTAATTTTCCACTTTTCTTTGTCTTTCCTCTTTCCCTTTCTCCTTTCCTGTCCCTTCTTGCATGCTTAAATGCAAAAGGGGAAAAAATTCTCCTTTTGTTTTGTTTTTAGTTTGTTTTGGTAGCCCTCTGCCAGCAAAATGGAGGTTGGGGGGGGGCAGTCCTTCGGGAGAAGGGCGGTATAAAAATCTAAATAATAAATAATAAATGTGCACCCACCCTCATGCTCCATTTTCACTGGCAGAGGCACCTTGGGCCAGTCCTTTGCTGTTGCCAGGGTAGATCTAAGCACTTCTTGGGCCAGATCCAGCCTGTGGGCCTTGAGTTTGACACCCTTGATGTAAATGGTAACATATTATATGAATTATCAATGTGTGATATATAAAAATTCTGGCAAATAAAATTAGAAATAAATTTATTTAAATTGTAATTTACCTTTAGTTCTAATACTCTTTGAGGTATTCAAACTACTTAAAAGTTTATTATAACTTTCATCGTTAGATCAATGAATGAAATAAAATTATATATGTAATCTGCAGCAGAGAATTGAGATTCTGAAAATTCAGACAAACATAAGTATGGGGCATTTAAAAAATTTTCAGCAAGAAATTGAAGGTAAAATAGAAGGAAAGTGGGGGAAAATATTTAAAAAGATAATTAAGGTAAAATCAAGATAATGAAGCCACTAACTTTACCAAAGGGAAAATGAAATGTAATGGACAGGAAAAAATATCAAATTAGGGGAAAAAAAGAAATAGAAAAGATAAAAGAAGGACAATCCTACTGGGTACATATTAAAACTCTATTGACAATAATTCTTCCTGCCTCTTCACTGCCCTTTTTCCTGTGCCCCTGGACTAGCCAAAATTAGTTTGCAGTTGTTATTGAAAACTGTATATTTTCAAAAGGAATGCCAGGCATTGAAAATTCTCATGCAAATCAGCAACTACATATCATAATTTATATTTAATGTAATATTATAAAATTTTAAACAAAAATTGAAAATATTTCATTATGGCTCTCATTTTTTGTGTTTCCAACTTCAAAAATGTTCAGAAATAGAGCCATGTCTGAAATATAAGACTCTTCCACATTTTAATTGTAAACTGCTGAACTCCCTTGTGTAAACCAGTTGAAAATAAAACTGGCTTAAAAAATAGCTTTTTGGATTTCACCCCATCCTCCACTTTGGCGCAATGATGGCTTGATGTTCTGCCCAAACCATGATTACCACAGCTCTTGTTTGGTGGATTTCCCTGATTCTTTACTCCTCCTGGACCAGTCAATTAAAAAAAGAAACACCTTAATTTTGTTCTTTCTACTATCACCAAGGCTAGAAGGGGAATGGGGAAGATTTTTTGTCAATTCACTTATTAAAAAAATAAATGTTCCATTTGTAAAAAAAAACAAAAACATTTTTTTTAAACAAACCCTGCTTTTTCCTTTTCCACATATGAAGTCGTAAAAAAATACGATGATACAAATGGGTCTGGCCAATGGACAGGATTGCTTTCTGCCTGTCCATCTTCCACATTTATCATCTGCAAGCTGTACTGCATCAAAGGCACAGCTGAATTTCCTCCCCCTCCCGTCCCAGCTAGTGGTTTGATTTAGCAATCATACTCTAATAGACAGAACACTAATAGAATAAAACACTTCCTTACTCAACAGTTTACTCAACTGGCAAAAACAGGTTGGCACATGTAAGGATTTAAGCTCCAGCTTTTAGTTTCAGACATCTTCCGCCTTTCCATTTCAAGAACCTATCTGGGATTTGGCTATATCCACCCTTATTTCTTCAGAAAGATATTGAAACTTAGCTAATATTGGTAAGAACCCTAGCCTGAAAAATGCCACTTATTGACTGGCCTCAGGTCACCCAGACTCTAGTCCACTCTTAGCCATGAAAGCTCATTGGGTGATCTTAGCTTCCTCTTGGCCCAGCTGTGAGAAACAGACTCATCAGTCAGAAATTTGACAGAGTCATAAAGTGAAGCAGCAAGCAGTTTATTGCATGTAAAATACGTTCTTGCAAGAGCAGGTGGCTAACAGGTAGGCACACCAAGGAATACATTTCTTCAACTTTTTATTCCCTCCATCCAAACCACAAATCCCTCCCTGCAGCCCCCTTTGACAATCGTCCCCGAATGCCTGTTTCTCCATGAATTTCCTCATGCTTAATCTTTTCCCCACCTTTTGCCCAGTTCCCCTTTTTCCATACTACCTTTTGCCCCTTTTTTTAATTTCTTAACCTACATTTCTTGTTTCCTTACAATCCTTGCAGCATAAGCATAATAAATTGAGCAAGCGGTTAATTAATTTCTCCACTATATTATTTAGACTGTGTCGTTAAAAGTGTTAACTAATCTGCTTGACCAAGCTGACTCACTTATTCAGAATAACAGTCTCTTCCTGTTTTCCAGGCTTGAACATTTTATCTTTAACGTCCCAACTGAACTTTTAAATCCACATTTCTCAAAAATGGCTTTCTTTGCAAAAACAATACTATCTTCATTAGTTTCTTACACAGCCAACATCAAAACACTGTTGATATGGCAAAAGCGGTAGGAGGCAATACTCCATATATGTCTCCTTGAGTTCCTGAATGAAAAGTCAGGGTATTAATCCAACAAATAAATGATTGTTTAATGATGAATGGGAAAGATGCTTAACTGTGACCCTGTAATCTAGATAAGCCACTTAGCAGGTGGTTATATATCCAGCAACAAAGATTCCTTATCTCTGATTCAGAGCTTCATGACTATTATAACTTCCCACTAATTTTCCCATCAGTTTTTGCCCAATTTACTTAATGTGTTGCTGAATTATGGGTTACTTGAAATATCTAACCATCTTCAAAGGATTTCTGTCCAGAATATGTTTTTCCCAGCTTCCATTTGCACTATTCTATCTGCTTGAATGCCAACATCTGTAAAGTCATAATTTATAATATTACACTGGCAGTGCTAATGGTGTTCCCCTCTAAGAAGGTATTTGCTGATGCATGAAAAGTTAGGACAAGCCTGTTTAATGACACAGATATATAAATAATAAAAGATTTCAGAAATTGATAGGAACTAATATATAAGCAAAATTGAGGCAGGAGAAAAGAAAGGGTCATTTTTCTTTTGCTTCATTGCCAAAAGAACTGCTGACTTTCATAAGGAAGTACAAAGGAGATAGATATGAGACAGAGACCCCTCTTTTTTTC
This sequence comes from Ahaetulla prasina, assembly GCF_028640845.1. Classification (NCBI taxonomy): domain Eukaryota; kingdom Metazoa; phylum Chordata; class Lepidosauria; order Squamata; family Colubridae; genus Ahaetulla; species Ahaetulla prasina. The sequence continues at coordinate 45,019,136 of NC_080541.1, read as the reverse complement.
ATTTTTATAAGATATATAAATAGAAATCCATGCATAACTTTAGTAAATGTATTGCCAACACAGCAAATGGGGTGTAAAATACAGAAAGGCTACTTTGTAATACTATTCATTAATACTTCAGTTAAATCAACAGACTATGAAGGAAGGAGAAAGCAGGGGAAATATAAAATGTAAGTATTTGGGAATATTTTAAAAATTCCCATATTTATTAGCACTAGCATTTGAATTTTCCACAGTTATGAGTCAGGCATAAGGAGAACTACATCATGTTAACAGCTGAGCTAGAAAGGACCACAGGCTGCACCCTTTCCTTTTCAAGCGAGAGAAAAACTGTCATTCTTGTTTTGTGTCTTCTGCTGTTTTAAGAGCCCCAGTGAACATAGTGTTTGTATCCACCCCCTCAGAGCACTTAATTTTCACAGGTTCTTTTGCTCTCTCACCAACTTTCACTTCCTTATTAAAAACAAAAAATAATATGAAGCTAAAGGCATGCATCTAGATCTTTATGTCTGGTCAAAGAGTTGAAACAAATATTCTCTTCTTTCTCCTTATCCTTTTTGTAATTAATTTCCCCAAGAGAATGTGTATACCTTCTCTTTCACTACTTATGTCCTGATATCTCATTGGTTACAATAGCTTCCCAGATTTCAGGAGTTTCAGGTGATTATTTAAATTCCCGTATATCATCTACATAAGTTGAAGGCCAGGACAACTGATAACTTCCACATATGCTGAGTTCAGAAGTGGAAAGTTCACACTATCAACAGAGTCAGATAACCATGCTATAACAGCTGTTTAGAAACTCATCAGATTTCCATGTGATCACAGTTGTCTTCCCAAGAAGCCAGTATGTGTCAGCAGCCAGTCAGGAACATGGAGTTGTGATAGTAAAATATGTTATTTAGCTCTTGGCCAGATTCTATTAAAAGCAGATGGCAAACTGATATCATCATAGAACTCAAGGTCACCCAATGGAACTGATTGGCAGTTCAGAACACACAGAATAAAACACTTCCTCACCCAAAGCATAGCCATGGCCATGAGATCTAGCAATAACAATTTCCAGACAGTTTTAAAATGGATTTGTCCAGGGCATGTTGAGTAGGACTATGAATAGTTGCTAGATAGGCTGATTAAACAGAGCCTCCATGATCTAAATATTAGTTGCTGGAGGGATAATGGCAGGATGGTGTTTATGCCTGACTTGTGGACTTCTAGAGGTTTATTATGAGGAACAAGATATTGGAGCAGATGGGACCTGGGTGTAATGAAATACAGTACTTCATTATAGGGAGCCAGGCTTTGAAGACTACATTGATTTGCCAGATGGTGGACCACTATGTACACATGAGCATATATGCATCTATACACAAAGGCTTTGCCATCATGCTCCCTGACAATTTTTAAATCCAATTCTCTAATTCGATAAAGATGCCTACCCAGCAGTATTGCTACCAGAGGCAAGAATAGTAGCACTACCTAAAATAAACTTCACAGATCCAGGTCTTATAGCCACACATTTCATTTAATTAAAATGATGCAAAAAGCTAATGGTTGCAGTTAAAGGGAGAGGAACTGATTCATTCTGCTGTCCACATCTCTTTGTGATTCTAGCTTGAGAGAGATAACCATATTTTAACGGAGTGGAATAGGTATAGCCCAAACCAGCAAGCACAAATGCTATCCAGATGTAATGCAATTCATAAGAAGGTGGATAGGTGGAAGCGAATGCATGGAAATTTCACTCCATTTCATACATAACTAAAATTAGTTGCCTGCCATGTACTGTTAATATAGGCAGATTGGATATCATTCTTTTTGTTGTTCACCCATCTTTTTTCAAGGATTTTGGGAATAAGGAGTGAAATGGATGCTTGAAGCACCCATTTTCATTTCAATTTTACCCAGATTGGCAGCTTTTCCCATGGAGAAGGGGGACTATGGGAAAATCAAAAATGTAAATCTTTGCAAAGTGTAAGGCATGCATTTCTCATTATTCCTCCCAAATCTTCCCAAACACAGGAGGGAAAATATTTGCTTTCATCCATTCCAATGAAATCATGACATCACTAACTTGGCCCTTGTTGGCCTTTGAAGGAACATCCCCCCTCCTTAAATAACAATCCTTGGCCACACAAAAAATGCCTACTATTCTGGTACTTAGCATGGTTGGTAGGAGGGCTTTTCAGACACAAAGGAACTCAGTGGGTTGAGAATAGTAAACTCCCCAAATTTATAACACATACCTGTATCCTCCATAAAATAAATTTACACAGTAAAAGATCATTGACCCAAGATATGGGAAAGTGATAAAACTGGTAAAAAGCCAGCAAGAAAGAGAAGGTATTGAGAACTCATGTTTATCTATACCATTTTTCTCAGATGGTACCAGGAATGAAGAAGTTATTCCAAAATGAGCTGTTCCAATTCTAATTTTTCAAATCGTTGCACTGAATATTCAGTATTAATAATTGTGCTTTATTTGCCATTACATTTTCAAGTTAGCTTTTGCCAGATGAGCTAATGTGAAATGTTTCCCACCATCCCCACCACCTTTTGGCTGATGGTTGGTTATCTTTCAAGTATAACATTAGTTTGAATAATATTCCTGCGATGTATGTTCCATTAAGCTTGGTGGACCTTCTGAATAAATGTGAGACAGTCCTGCATATCTTCCAGATTCTAGATTCAGGATTGTTCACTATTTATGGTTAAAAAAAATCACGATGATGACCACAGTAGTACATTCAAAGTTCTTCCTGGTTTAAGTTGCAATGAATAAAAAGATCAGAGGGAACTTCAATTGCATCATCATGAGTTCCATCTTGATTTTTTTTTAATCACTTGCATGTATAGATAATGAAAATAAAATGGCAACTGGCTACTCTTCTGTGTTTGTCACATAAACCACAATATAGTACAGCCAGAGTTGCATCAGCAGCCATCTCTATCTTGACAAAAATGGCATTTAGAGGTGAAAAAACCAGATGATAAGTTCATTCTTTGCCTGTGGGTGAAGAATTTCACATTGTGAATTGTCTCTAAAATTCTGTATACGGTATTTCATTTTGCATCACCAGTTTACCTAATAGTAATCTCTTCATTGATAAGTGAAGATATATTGCAATAATCTGATAGAAAGTGGAGAAAAAAAGACTTGCTTAAAATTTCCACCCACTTTTTCAAAGCTGAAGGGCATCCTTTACCTTTGATTGGTTTAGACCCCTAAAATGAAAGATTCAGCTAAGACTAAAACTAAATTTGATTTGATTTCATTTACATTTAATTATAATTCAGTGTAGTTAATATAATTATTTCAGTCATATATTTAATCTTTTCCCTCTCCTGTCTCATTAAAATTATAATTTGATATTAACTACTACAGGTCTTTGAGAACAGTACTTATTTTATTTTTTAATTCAAAACATTTATATAGCCACCCATCTTATTGTATATCGATCTGAGTAGCCAAGGCTCCACAAAACTCACTGGGACGTAATTTAAATACCCTGGAATTATGGGTTATATTCTGTTTTGGTTTCTATTAAAAGTGCTTCTCCTTCTGCAGGACTGTGCACATAAATCTTTTCTGCCTAAGCAAATTAATAGCCAATATTCCATACCATTTTGTAATTTCTTCCAACTTTCCTGATTAAATATATAGAGGTAGGGCAGGGATGCTGTAGTCAGTTCACTATAGCAAGCCGGGAAAATCAATGCCTGTGTTGTACGTCTGCAAAACCACTACTGGATATGACTCAGTCTGCTTCTGAGATTTGTTTAACATAAAGTTAACACTTTTCCTGTATATAACATCTTCCCTCCCACCACTTTACATTTCCATCCAAATACTTGGACCACAAATACAAGACTGTCAGATTGTATGGCTATGAAAGAGATGGATGTTTAAAAACCCTCTGAAGTGACTCTCTTCTACAGCACCAATAAGAGTTCCTTGCCAGAACTCAGCAGCAGGTTCAGTGAACAACTAAGAATATTCAAGCAAACATTCACTTCTTTCAGGGCCTCCTTTGATGCTGGATCAGATTCTCTCTTGGACTTCAAGATCCTAGCACCTCTTCTGCTATCAGCTCCAACTGATGATGAGCTACAGCTGGCCTGTGAAATGAAAACAGCAAAACCTTTGATTCCATCCAAGTGAAGTAGATCTTCAGCATCTGCTCAGTCAACATTTGCCAGGATGGATGATACCCTGTCAAAACTTTGATCATTTCAGAAGTGGAATTCCATTTTTTAAAACTACATTTTCAATACGTTGAAAATATGAAGATTTCTACCATTTTACATAAGGAATCTCCCAGTTTCTTTGTCTGTATATTCTTAAGCTTAACAAATGTAAAGGAGAAAGAGTATCAATTGTTTACTTGGAAAAATCTGCAGAAACCAATATTTATTTGTGAGAACTACCCTCTGGAATCTCCTCTTGCATTCTTTGACCTATCCTCCACGCATGCTCAGCTTCATCCTTTTGTTACCTCATTTGTGCTTGTAGCCTCTCCTTCTGCAACCCCTCCTTTCTGCCCAGCCTAAATTTCTGTCTCCCATGACCCAAAGTATTTCGTATGCTCAGCATCTTTCAATTTGCTGCTTGTCTCTCTCTTTCATTCACCCATCCACTGTATATTCTTAATCTCTGCCAGGCAACATTTGGTCTGTTCCACTCAAACCAACTAAGGCTGTCAAACTCACATTGAAATGGCATCATTACATGACGTGTCACGACTTTTTTCCCCTTCTCCAAACTGGGCATGGGCGTGGCCAGCTCGTGATTCATCCGGCCCGCAGGCCGTGAGTTTGACAGCCCTGAACTATTATATGCCTCTAGTACAACTATTTCATTGGCCTCTCCCACCAAACCTCTTGCACAAATTATTATTATAGTTGCTCGCAGACTCAGCCAGATGTTTAGATTGTATTTGGCCTTTTCTCCCCAATTTTATTCTATTGAATCCTTCCCAAGGACTTGGAATAGGCACCTATTACTATTGTATTTTTGCTTTCTTTTGCCACAGTCATTCCACTTCTATTATTATAATTATTACTGTGATTAGTTGCATAATCATCCAGAAGTTTAAACTTCTTATTTATTTAAATTTATATTTCACCCAATTCCTAGCAACTCTGGGCTCTGCATCATGTAATATATGGAGTTGTTCTAGAAATTGAAAGATCAGCAATGCACTACATCTGGCTTATACCACTTACGAGAGCCAATTGTAACATTTTCTGGAATTTTAAAAAGTCTGTGTACAGCAGAGGTGAGACTCTGTAGTTGGTGCACCAATTAGCTAAGCCACATTTAATGGCAGAGTAGCAACAGTAGGAATCAGCAGGAATCAGTTCTTAAACATTACCGGTACCAAATCTGGCAGAGGCCCAGATTCTAATCCTTCCTTAGGCAGTTAGTTGAAACTGACTGGGTGATTTTGAGCAGTTACTTTCTTTTAGGCCTAAGCTAGAAAATAAAAAGATCTTTATCTACCAAGCCCTTCAGAACCAGTTTGCAGATTACAGTCCAAAACCTTCAGTAAAGGGACCTTTATCCAGCAATGGCTTGAAGTTGATATGCACGCACACACAAGTATACATACAGAGTAAAACAAATCAGGAATGGAATGGAACGGAATGGAACAGCATGGAATATAACATCCCAATTGGAATTCTAAATTATTATCAAATATTTAGTCTTTAATTTTCAATTTGTTGGTATCAATTTGTTGGTATCAATTTGTTGCTATTTGTTGCTATTAATCTTCTCATAGTTCCCATCACCAATCTCTTTCCATTTATGACTGTATGACTATAACTTGTTGCTGGCAATCCTTATGATTTATATTGATATATTGACCATCAATTGTGTTGTAAATGTTGTACCTTGATGAATGTATCTTTTTTTTTTTATGTACACTGAGAGCATATGCACCAAGACAAATTCCTTGTGTGTCCAATCACACTTGGCCAATAAAAATTCTATTCTATTCTATTCTATTCTATTATTTCTAATTTGCATTATGTTTACCAGAAGTCAGAGTCTGGTTGGCTGGAGGTTACAATCTCTGTGCATCTCCCCCGAATTGTCCTTCCAATTCAGGATTGAGGTCATTGGCAGAGTAAGGGAAGAGAAAGGGAGCATCTGTTTCAAAAAATACCTGGCCTGTGGATTGATTCAGTAACACGCTTTTGGTTGCTGCCAATCTCACAACCTTCATGGGCACAAACGCAAACCAAACCAGAAAAGAAATCAAACATGCACAAAGGTTTGGTTTAAAAGAAACATTCAGTTCAGCTCTGGCTCCTGCCAAATGAGATTTAGGCCAGGAAAAGATAAAGGAAAGAATGTCTGTTTATACTGAAAACATACAAGGACACCTGAGGGCATCAGCTCTATAGGACAATATGATATTTCCCCTTTCAAATATCAGATTGTACTAGTGAAGACAAAGTACAGTTTTTCCATTGCTCTCTGGCCTCTTTCCTAAATAAAGTTATTTTATTTCCATTTGCACCTCCACGAGATTTCTAAACACCATGGAACAGACAATTAGTCGCATTACTCTCTTAAAAATAGTAGCCTGAAATTGTGTTCCATATAATCTACTACTCATACAGAAGTTTTGTCTATATAGGTTCAATATGCAACTTTTCCTGCCTGGGAAGCTGCTGTCCCTTGACAGCAAATGACTATCGCAAAGGATTGCAAGACTCTAGAGAAGCTGCTTCTCATGGGCTACCTGCTTTGGCTTGCCTAAGCAACATTGATAGCCATATGTCAAGCTGTAGGAAAACAGATGCTGTTTTTCCATTTGTGAAATCAAGTTGTTGGAAACAAGTCAGATTTCCAATATATGAATGGCTCATCTAATCAACCTACATGGAGATAGTGTGAGTTCTTTTCCAGAAATATTTGACAACATTTCCTACTTGTGGCAAGTAGGGCAATATACAAAATGTTAGCATAGTGATATGGAGGTAGTTGGTAACTATTTTATTCCAACCATCACATTTTTAAAAAAACCATCAGCAAATGGCATTCTCAACCTTCACAAACAAAGAAGATCTGTGGCTTGGTTTCTCATTGCCAAGATCGCTTCGGGTAATAATCTCTACAAGTGTTTTAAATTTAATGAAAACATCTTGATTGTTAGATAATAGCCTCTCCTATTACATTTCTCCTCATTCCTTGGCACAATATGTTGATTAAAATACACATGCACTCATGCACACACACACACAATTAGACAAAAGAAGATGTATTTTTTCTTGTCTTACATTTTTAATGTATTTTTTAAAATATAGGTTGTTGAAAAAATATGTTTATGCATGTTTGAATGGGAATCTGTTTTTAGATTAAGACATAGAAAACCACAATGATTAATAATCACTTTTTCTATATCTTTCACCACCACTTAAGTCCATGATACCATTAAATTAATATTTTCCTTTACTTAAACTGCTGATACATACAGTAGTATTTATTTATGTAAAACACTTATATGCTTCCCATCTTATACTCAATAATACTGGATGGCTCACAACAATATCAGCAAAACAAAAAAAGATAAAAGAGCAATACACAACATGAAAAACACATGACATCCCCTCAATAACAATGCTTTCACCAAACAATTATATCCTATGTTTGCTGGATTCCATGCACACCTTAACACAATGCCTGGGGGAAGAGACAACTTTTTGTGGCATTACAGAAGACTTCAAGATGGAGACCTTCTCAACCTTAGCCAGGAGGCTTTCCACAGGACAGGGACAAATACAGAGAAAGCACACCTCTTAAGTCCCACCAAATAGAAACATTTAAGGGGAAAAAACACCATCCCACCAGGTCTGCTGGGAAGGGCAGACACTCCAATGAAGAAATATTCCTGCAATTAAACATGATAATCAGCAACTTGAATTGTACCTGGGGAAAAAAACTGGGACCTAGAGCAGCTCACTCAGCAGCTGTAATCTGGACAAGCCCAAGGGTACCCATATTAGTACATTATGGACTAGTTGCAACATCTGGATGGTCTTCAAGGACAACTTCTGTGTAGTGCATTACAGTAATCCAACAAGGAAGGGAACAGACTGTGATTGACAATGAACAAGGTCTCTTTGATCCAGGAATTGGTAATATTTGCACAAGATAAATTTGTGCAATGACCCCACTAGCACAGCGCCATTAGGTCTTCGAGCAGGAGTTGCACATCCAGGAGGTAAATCCTGTAGCTTCAAATTACATGCTATCATTGCTTGAGAAAGTGCTACTCCATCAAAAGTCTAAGATAATATTTTTCCAGATTTAGAAGTGCCAAAACCACAAAGCCACTCCTTGATAGGATTGAGTCAGAACTGGTTTCTCCCCATCCATGCCCTCTTAACCTCTAGATACTGGGTAATCACCTAAACAAAATTGTCTGACCAGCCAGGGGTGAAAATATATAGCTGGGTATCATTACTGTACAGCTTTTCATGAAAATGTTAAAGAGAAGCGGAGGGTGACTGAAGTCCTGAGGCCTAGCCCATATAAACAGCCAAGAGCTAGATTTCTTTCTCTCCTCAAACACCAACTGGAACTGGCCATGGAGGAAAAAAAGAACTGCTTCAAAGCAATGCCCTCCATTCCCAACCCCTGAAACCCAGAAGGCTACTATGATCAATGGCATTAAAAGTCACTGAAAGCTGAATTAGAGGCTTGCACGTAAGTAGTTAACACTGGCCAAAAATATCCACAAGAGCCTGTTCACTTATTTTCCAATATCAGACTGAAAACAAATGATCTTTTATATATCCCTCTGTCTTTTCCCGTTCCCTGGGTGGCTGGAATCCTCAGAGCTTTGACCTTCACTGATGCTGTGCAATGCCAGGTCCGTGATGAATAAAGCCCCCTCATCTCAGATCTTATATAAGTGGGGGGTGCGGGCCTGATGGGCATTACGGAAATCTGGTTGGGCACGGAAGTGGGGGGTCCCCCTTGTAGAAATGTGCCCACTGGGTTTCTGAGCATTCCACCAGCCGAGGGTACAAGGTAGGGGTGGGGGATGGCAGTTATTATTAACGAGAGTCTGGAGCCAAGGGAGGTCACTGTCCCACAGATAGCCAGATGTGAGTCTCTCCTTGTGCGGTGGGGCCAGGGGTTGCAGGTGGGCTTGCTGATCACGTACCTGACTCCCTGCCACGTGACGGCAGCCCTGCCCGAGTTGCTCGATGTGATAACCGAGGCGGCAGTTGACTCCCCCAGACTTATGGTCATGAAGGATTTCAACTTGCCATCAGTAGGCGAAACATCGGCAATAGCCCGGGAGTTCATGGCTTCCATGACAGCCTTGGACCTGACCCAGTTAGTGAATGGTCCCATTCACTACCGCTGCCGCCGAACTCCCAAGCCGACACGGATGCCCCACCAACCGACGGCAGGTTGAAATCCCCCATAACCATAAGTCTGGGGGTCTCAACCGCCATCCTGGCGATCACATCCAGCAGCTCGGGCAGGGTTTCTGTCACGCAGCAAGGAGCCAGGTACGTGATCAGCAAACCCACCTGCATCCCCAGGCCCCACTTCACAAAGAGGGACTCACATCTGGCTATCTGTGATACAGTGACCTCCCTTGGCTCTAAACCCTCGTTAATAATAACCGCCACCTCCCCACCCCTACCCTGGGCCCTCGGCCAATGGAATGCACGGAAACCCAGTGGGCATATTTCTACCAGGGGAACCCCCCCTTCCGTGCCCAACCAGGTCTCCGAGATGCCCATCAGGTCCGCACCCCCCTCTTGTATGAGATCGAAAATGAGGGGGGCTTTATTTACCATGGACCTGGCATTGCACAACATCAGCCGAAGGCCCAGACTCTGAGGATTCAAGCCACTCGGGGAACGGGAAAAGTCAGCGAGCACGCACTCCGCGAACATGATACGGGCCCCTGCTTCCGCCATATCTGCCCCTCCCAATTACCGTGCAGATGAATAGCCCTCGTGGTATCAAGCTCTAGCCTCCTCTTCTACCTCCAAACCAGTAGTGTCCATAATGCGAGCCTTCGCAGGGTCTAGCAACAGCCTGATAGGTTTTCCCCAAAACCCATCCTAGCCTTCCCACCCCTCCCTATACTTAAATTATTTTTAAAAAATTTAAGCGACACATTTAAAAAGCCCCTAATCCCCTTCTTAGCCACATGCCACCTCTCGGGATTCCAAAATCCGTCATCGAGGTAGGCCCTCAATAGAGTGGAGAGCCATATCTGCGAGAGGGGGGAATCTCGCAGACCAAGGAGTTGCGTTGGTGAGTACATCACGGAGTTTATGAAGAGTGGCGAGAGATCTTGTCCCAGCCAGTCAAGATGGTAATAGATGGTATCATGGTATCATGGCAGGACTCCGGCTGGAAACAGGGGTTTGATGGCCCGGGTGGGAAATGATGACACAGGATGACTCGATGACGGAGGAGGTCAGGTCATCACTGCCGCCGCTGCCGTCCTAAGCCATCCTAAACAACGCCAACCGCCGTCAGGAAACACCGTCACCACCATCACCATCGTCATCACCCAATTCACCCAATTCAGCCACCTGGGCCTCAGGCAAAACTCAAGGACAGAAGAGCAACTACCGCTGCCGCCGAGGGACGCCATCCACTGCCGCCGCCGCTGCCGCCACAAAAGGCACTGCCGCCGCCACCGCCACCATCGCGACAGCCAGCAACTGCTCGAAAAGACCTCCAGGGGTACTCTGAGGATCCATGAGGCTCCATGGGGGGAAGATGGCACTGTCATTGCCGCTGTCATCGCAGCCACAGTTGTCGCCGCCGCCGCCACAACGGCGTCACCACCGCTGCCAACGATAGCGACCAAAGGCGATCAAAAACTCCGGCTGTCACTCCAATCGCCAACCGGCTCCAAAGACTCTCCGGAGGGCAGACGACCCTGCCGCCGCTGGCCGCCGTCGCCACCATCGCACACAAAGTGTCGTCACCGCCGCCGAAAAACGGCAAAAAACGCTGACTGCCGTCCCAATCAGCCAACGGAGCCGGCGTTTATTCATTAACACATACATTAATGCTTGTATAAATCCTGACAATATTTTTAGTATTCTTTCTATTATTCAATGTCATAGCACAGAATTAAGACTAGAAATTGATGCTCATTTAGGTGATTTTTAAGTATTACCAAAGTCAGTATAAAGGATTTTATCATGAATCCTTATAGCTTTAGTTTAGTTGTAGCAATATGGTTCAAACTTCCAGTAATATTTATGAGATCTGAAGATATTATATCACACAATGTAATATAGATGGACAAAGCATCTTTACAAAACATGTGCATAGACAGCTGAATGAACACAATGAACATGTAATCAAAATGTAATCGTATTATTAGACTCAATGAAGAAAGTGTACGAACCCAACACTACGAGGCTAAGCATTGGAAATTATATGATTACAATACTTATTCAACCATGAGTATTTCCATATGGCACCATTTTCATACCCCAATGACCACTCTCCCCCCAGAATTTTGTAGTTGACTATGTAATCTTCTTTATTCCAGCCAACTTTGTAAAGCTCAGGGAGGGCAGGGAACACAATAAGCTAATCTGAGCAACCTTCAACCAAGCAATACAAGACTGCGAAAATCTTTATTTGGTCAAAATCACATGCCATGAGCTATGGCAACTCTTGAAATAACAAAAAGCCCCTCACTCTCACTCCAACACAAAGGGAAACATTTTCATACATTCGATCTTATTAGTTTACAAACCAAGACAAAAAAATGAACTATTGATAAAAAGTGAAAACTGGCATGGCCATCAGGACATCGTTTTTTTCCTGCAGATAAAATCCTGCATAAAATTGAGTTGATAGCATGACACTTATCAGAAAGCGCAAGACCCTGATTCAAGTTTACAAAAGCTGAGAGGAAGGCTGAGAGAAGAGTCAAGGCACTCTTGACTCTCACTTAAGCAGTGGAATTCAGCTGACTGGTTTTCACAGAGTGACTAGAACAACTAGAAGGATTAAGTTTAAATGATGAACTCCAAGTTTAGATGGCAGGAGAAAAGATGAAACAAATGCAAAAGCAGTTCCCCATAAAATTCCAGCCTTCCAAACTGCAAAATGGAAGTTTTGCCATTTGAACTGTATTACAGTCAAGAATATATAAATTCCCTGACAAGACCTGCACCATGCCCCCTCTGCTGGTGTAGGTGGGACAGGCCAGTCCCATTGGGATGAGACCAGAGGTGAAATGTAAAATTTGTTACTACCAGTTCTGTGGGTGTGGCTTGGTGGGGGGGGAGTAATGTGACTGGGTGGGTGTGGCCAACTTTTTTTTTTACTTTTAAAAGCATTTTTTTTACAACCTATTCAGCTGAAGAGGTTGTAAAAATGCTTTTAAAAGCCTGTGATGATCAGGCAACTCAGCTGGGATCGCCAGAGGAAAAAAAGCTTTTAAAGGGTTCTGATGATCCCAGCTGAGCTGCCCGATCATCAGAGGCTTTTTTTTTTTACTTTTAAAAGCATTTTTTCAGCCAAAGAAAAAATGCTTTTAAAAGTAAAAAAAAACAACACCTCTGATGTTCGTGCAGTTCAACTGGGCCGGGAGGGGGGGGACAGGGATTTTTGCTACCAGTTCTCTGAACCACCCACCACCATTGCTAACGGATCAGGCGAGCCAGTCTGAACCAGGAGCATTTCACCTCTGAATGAGACAGTTCCTTTCACCTCTATCACTAGAAAACTGCAATGAAATTTTTCTAAATATTTTCTTTCCCTTCTTCCAGAAATGCAGTATAGCCATAAATGGTTTATGATGCACTTCAGACTGATTAGAGTAATTCAACTTTTATATGAAAAACTTTTCATTTTATGGATATTACATTAGATTGCATTACATATAAAGGAATTGCATATCAAAGAGGAATTAGGATCCCCCAAGTGCTTTGTGTTGACTATTTCATTTTGACCTGTAGTTTGAATACACAAAACAAAATGTAGTCAATTAATTGTGGTTGTCTGCTGCTATAATTAGTATTACTGCTGCTACTACTACTATAACTACGGCTACTATTACTACTACACAATGATTTGGTAATGCCAACATTCTGCATCCATTTTGTGTTCAGGAGTATATTGTTTATCAAATAGCAATCCTGTTTTTAAATAGACAGATATAGATGTAGTCTCTCTCTAAGATGTAAAATATGGCATCATTTTTATTTTGATGGGGGGAGGAAAGCTAATGAATTTGAGTGTTGTCTCCTGTCGAGGGTCATTGGTTAATTAAAAGTCTGATGTATATATACAGCTGATACTTCTCACCCTAATGAAGAACATTAATTCTAGAACATGTGTGGCTACAATCACATTGCTACAAATTACTACAGTCTTTCCTTTATCTGTTTCCAAGAAAGCCTCCTCTGGTTAGTTAAAAAGAAAAAGGGGGGAAAAGAAAGAGGGGAAAATATGAGCCCTTAGCTCTAAGCAGCATAAATTACATGTATCAATCAGAAGAAGCTTAAATTAAAATACACATTTGGCAAACAGATATGAATATGTTGATCTCATCTGTGAATCAAAATGATTTAATGCCAGGACTGACCCCCCCACTGATCAACATGAAGGTCACTGGAAACTGATTGATTTTCATTGAGAAATGTTGTTCTGTCTGTTAAAAGTGCAGTTTTATAATGTGTAGCTAACCAGTCATTCTAATGTTTGGCACTCTGATTTATTTTTACAAAAGAAAATGGGATTCATTGCTTTATTTATGTAATGCAAAACAGATAGCTAAATTAAAAAGTAGCAGAAAAAAAAGAAAATGGTTTATGGTTCCCAGCTGAGGGCTTTCCCATGTGTTCATAATATTTTCCAATCCAGAAAACTACTATTTGATAAATAGAATGTTACACCTTTCAGGTATGGAAGGACCATAAATCAGTCTCTCCTTATCATCCCCTACATGCTTCCTGAAGATGAGAATAATGACATGAGTATCATACATTATTAGACAATCCCTTCTAGTCTTTGTATCATGATTCTGGAAGATTTCTAGCAGTTAAGTGGGTAAAACCAAGATTCTACTAAAATTGACCTGAGGTTTTGAGTTGTATCATTTGTGTGTCCTATCACTAAAGTGTTTGGTTTGGTTGTTATACAGATACAGACTCATCCAAGTGCAGATCAGCCACATAAAAATGTATTCTTAAGCAAAGGTCAGTGTTTAAACAATACAGATATATGTAGGTCTTTGGTTATTCGGGTCCCATCCAATCAGAGCACAGCCAAGCTCCCACCCAACCAGTTCAAACCCCCACTAGCAGTTAAAAAGGAAGAAACAGCTGCAATCACACATTGCTCCCAGAAGCACGAAGCTGAAGCCTGAAGATGACGAATGAGACTTTGTCGAAACGTCGCCAAGACACTTCCAATTTTACGCCGGAGAAAACCCGAATAACCAAAGACCTACATACAAACACCCGCGAAAACGTCAGAAAACAAATACAGATATATGCATACATTGTGCAAATATGTGCATGTTAAAAGAAAAGTAAATCAAAATTAAAATCATCTTAATATAATACAATTAAACCATAACATATGCTGCCCAAAACACCCATGCTCCGCTACGAAACTATGTGATCAGGCTTGATAAATTGACACTTACAGCTTGAAAATTAATGAGTAGTTACAATCAGCCTCTCCTCTCCCCTTCTCTCCCTCAGGCTTGCCCCACAGAAGCCTATCCTATCCCACTTCTGTCCCTCAGCCTTGCCCGCCAGAAACGTCTCCTATCCTATCCCCTTCTCTCCCTCAGCCTTGCCCCACAGAAGCCTCCCATATCCTATTCCCTGCTTCCTGCTGTGAAAGTAAAACTGAAACTGAAACTCCTCTCCTCTGCTTGTGTTTTGCATGTGGAACAGATTACTTTTTTTTTTTTTTTTTTTGTTTACATTTATACCCCGCCCTTCTCCGAAGACTCAGGGCGGCTTACAATGTATAGGGCAATAGTCTCATTCTATTTGTATATATTTACAAAGTCAACTTATTGCCCCCCCAACAATCTGGGTCCTCATTTTACCTACCTTATAAAGGATGGAAGGCTGAGTCAACCTTGGGCCGGGCTCGAACCTGCAGTAATTGCAGGCTTTGTGTTCTTAATAACAGGCCTTACCAGGCAGAGCTAAACCGGCTCTGGGAAGGTGGGAAGGGAGAGTAGAACTCTTTAGCATCAGAGTGCGTTAATAATAATATAGGAAATAGTAATGCTCTGATGGTCATTTCCAAAACTCCTTTCTTAGTGAGCACCTAGAAACCAAGAGGAACATACATGGCAAATTTCAAGTTTATAGGCTTTACAATTCTGGAGATTTTGTGATGATGCATGAGTGGTATTTCGAGATGTGTATGTGTGTGTGTGTGTGTGTGTGTGTGTGTGTGAACTATATAATGCACATTTTTAAAATAGTAAATAATGAATAGCTTTATATACTGAAAATATGCTTATATAATTTCACACACACACAAACACATATATACATTTATTTATTTATTTGTTTATTTATTTGTTTATTTATTCCTTTGTGATGTAATTGTTTAAGCTGAGTTTGAAGGGACTGATTGAACCAAGGCTCACTCTGAAATTTAAGCGAAAAGGCAAATATGATTAAAGTCCTGTGTCCTTTGTCTTAGTCTAATAATGTACTCAACACACCATCAGTTAACATATCCAAGATCAGTCTTTGAATGATTTCTCTATGTTTGTGTTTTAACATCCCATATTTTACTCTGAAGGCAATGTGAACCATTCCAAAAAGCCTCACACCATGAAAGAGAATTATATGCTTAACTCTCACCTATTTTATTGCAGGTTATAAATGCATTATGACTCATAATCACTCTTGAAAGGTAGATAACAAGTGTGGATACTGCATAAATGGCCCTTTTTCAATAACATGCTAAATCCAGTCAATCATTAACTGACTGGATCAAGTTAAGTTTACTTATCAGTGTTTCTGCCAGCAATGGACAACTAAGTCAAGAGCCATTACTTTGAGAGTAAGGCCATGCCCTTATTCTCCAGAAAATGTCTAATTTCCAGAAGAATATTAGGAATTGAACCAGGGAAATATTAAAGTTGCATGGTATTACCAGGCCTATGATCAGCCACCCAGCAGTGAGCATGAAAGGGAAAGACAGAAGACAAAAAAGAATATTGATGTAAGCTCCAATTTTCCACTTTATTTATCTTCCCTGCTCTCTTCTCTTCTAGCAAAGCCCTTCTTCAAAGCCCCCATCACACATCTCCTTATGATCATGATCTATTGCTTTCCATCTCCCAGTATGGCCACGAGGACCAAAACCAAGCTTCTAGCAGCAGGGTGGGGGGACATCTTGACATAAAAACGTGAACTGGGGAAAGGAGATGCCATGTCTATACTCTGGAGTAAGCATAAGTGATCTCATGGTGTTACTAGTATTTTGAAAATCAGCAAAGATATAAACAACTGCAAATCTGCTTAAAATTGCTTTTAAGGAATTGGGAAATGGAAGTAAAATGTTTTAACAGTGAAGAGGTAACACCACATAAATTCATTATAATGCAATGAAACATATTTAAGGCAGTGAGAAACACTTCAATGGATAGGGAGCTCATATGTTTTGGAGAGAATTCTGTTATTATAGTATTTACAAAAAGTTTTTAACAGATTCAATTTTTGCAGCTTTTTTCCTCCCATATGTACTGTTTGATACTTCTGTCAAAAGTACAGGTGTATCCTGCTTCACAGCTGAACATTTCTGAGGTAGAACTTCAGACATCAAAATGAATCTGAATAATATAGTATTTGAGGGAGGGAGGGAGGGAGGGAGGGAAGGAAGGAAGGAAGGAAGGAAGGAAGGAAGGAAGGAAGGAAGGAAGGAAGGAAGGAAGGAAGGAAGGAAGTCATTCTTTCTTTTCACCTATGTTCCTCTGAAATGTAGAAATATCCATGGAAATAAAAAGAGGGCTATTCTCTCAGGACTTCCCAATGCAAATCTAAACAAAGGCCATAGTCCAGCAGAAACTTAAGAATGTTTAAACTCACAAATCAATTATGATTTAACAGATCTAATTCTGTGCAGGATTGTAGCAATAGCTCTTCTCCCCCTACCCATTCTCCTCAAAATCTCAGTAAGGTCGACAATAGAATTTCTTTCATCCCTCCAATTCTATTCACTGCAGTGGGCAGTGCAGAATGTCCCCTGCTGTGTCAGCTGCAGTAAGTTTGGTCAAAAATATCTGGGCACAGATGGTAGGTAGGAAGACACACTTTGTCACTTGGAAAGGAAAATAATTGTGAGTGTGAAAATGTGTATTCAGGTTATCAACAACTTTAAAAAGGCAAATGTGGTGTAAATACTTCATTCAGGCAGTCAATCCAGTATTGGAAAGTTGTTTTTTGATTTTTCTTAAGCAGATTGTAAAATGTTTCCAAAACTAAAGGACAGATGCTATGTAATGCTAACTTAGCATATTATAAATTTAGCACAAGTATCACAGTGGCAGGACAAAGTTCAGATAATAGGAGAGATCATAGTCTTTAATGATTCAAATGTACTAGCCTAATAACAGTATAAGTAACATAATCTAATAACAGCATACAGGCACATAAATGCCAATCACATCTCTTCCATTGCTTGAATAAGAGGTGTTATGGTCCTGTTTGATTTGTTCTTCGAGTAGCAGGAGAAGGTAAAGCCATAAACATGAAGGTATAATAGATCTGGAAGGGGGCAATTCTAGTAGTGATTAAACATATGACTCCCCTCTGGCTAAGGCAGATCAGCAACCCCAGGGCTCTGAGCTTGCACCCACTGACAACTTCTCAGATGCTGAAGTCCAGCCATTTAGTCCCAAGCAGCCATACTTTAAAGATGCAATAACAGAAGCCTAAACTTCATAGGTGGGATAGACTGGACAAGAAACTTGTTCTCCAACAGGAGAACAGAACCTAATAAGATGCTTCAGCTGTACATTTAAGAGGTGACTCAAACTAATTTATTTGTTGGCCCCATTTCCTGAGGGAAAATGGGAAGAACAACTTTTTCAAGCTGAAGTTGTGAACTATGGATTCCATTTCATGTAACTCATTTTTTGCCTAAGGTTTGATGTTTGTTTGTTTATTGGATTCCTGGTCTTGACCTAATTGAAGTTTTTGGCCACATTGCATTTGCTGTTCTTCGTTTTAGGTTAAAAGATTATTTATTTCTAAAAGTTCTTCCTGATTTTGGCTATCTCTTGACTGTGGCCAGGCTTGCTGCCTTGTTGGTATGCAGTGAGAAATTCCAGCACAGAAAACTTGGTCTAGAATTATGATTTGACAAATCTAATTCTGTGCTGGATTGTAGCAGTAGCTCTTCTCCCCACTACCCAAAAGGGAAACAGGGCTAAAAGTGACTGAATCTTAAGGAGGATGCTAAATAAAATGAATCAATTCTTTATAGTTAGAAGAGAAGAGAAGAGAAGAGAAGAGAAGAGAAGAGAAGAGAAGAGAAGAGAAGAGAAGAGAAGAGATTTTTTTATTGGCCAAGTATGATTGGACACACAAGGAATCTGTCTTGGTACATATGCTCTCAGTGTACATAAAAGAAAAGAGACCTTCATCAAGGTACAACACTTACAACACTTAATGATAGTTGATCTTAAAATCTGGAAATGTTGATTGTTGATGCCCATCAAGTAAGTTGGGACATATTGTATAAGGAAGGACTGATAATGGAACAACTACTTTAAAATGGAATCAGAAATATTCCAGTACAATCAATGTAGTATCTACACAAAATCCAAAAACCTCATTCTACTTCAATTTAAATGTCTTGAATTTCTTCAGAGGCAGCTCCACACAGAGTTTATGGACTGACTTTTACTACTGTAGGGATAATGTTCTCCAAAAAAGGATCACATCAAAAGCCAGCTGAAAATGTATGCATTGGTCTTCCTTACCAAGACAGGTGATCCTTGTTTGAAAGCCACTGTTCGGGGACTGTTCAAACTTATGATAATACTGACCAAGTTTTAGTGCTACTTATGGCTTGTCCTCAGAATTCTGGATGTTGCAGTGTTCCTACAATCATATGATTTGCTTCCTTGCTATCTTCCGACAAGCAAAGTCAATGGGGAAGCCAACATGTAGTAGCAAGTTGTGTCATATTAGGTCCTCACTTAATGCATGTTCTTCTAGCTCAACAAAAGCTGGGACTACCAGAACTACTGTCACTAAGTGGGTGTTGCTTAACAATGGAATTTCAATCCCCAAATACATTTAAGATGTTAGATTTGATAGAAGAACTATGGACGGAGGTCCGCAACATTGTACAAGAGGTAGCAACTAAAACCTTCCCAAAGAAAAACAAATGCAAGAAAGCAAAATGGCTGTCTGAGGAAGCTTTGCAAATAGATAAGGAAAGAATGGAAGCGAAAGGCAAGGGAGAAAGAGAAAGATACACCCAATTGAATGCAGAATTCCAGAGAATAGCTAGAAGAGATAAGAATGCCTTCTTAAATGAAAACAATAGAATAGGGAGGACCAGAGATCTCTTCAAGCCCCAATTAGTGACATTAATTAATTAGTGACTACAATAAGACTTCCACCTGATTGAGGCTGCAAATATCTAGATGGCCACTGGAGGGAAACAAAGAGCTAGAAGTCTTTGCATCTCCATATTGGTGTGTGTTTGGATTTTTAATCTTATTCATCTTGTCTAGTTTAGTTTCCTTTTATTCACCTTCATGATAATATTAATAATCATCTAGCCATGCAATAGTTTTGATCTAGATTTTCCTTTAGGTTTTTTTTAAAAAAAGGTCCTAAACCAAAAGAATAAGCCAACAAGCCACTAGAAGAAACCTGAAAGAGTGCTCAACAGAGTTGTAACTTATCAACCGTTTAGGATGCTACATAGGATTAGATAAAACAGGCATCTTCTTGCAAATTTCCTCACAAATAGTTTCTAAAGATTTCCCCACCCCCACCCCCAATTTCACCTATTACAACTATCTGTATTTTTCAGAGTATAAAACACACTTTTACACCACCACCCCGGGTGAAAATATGGGGGCGTCTTATACACCAAATGTAGCCCTGCCCACCCACTGGCCCCCACTCTTTGGCCTCTGCCTCCCAGCAATTTACCTCCTTACAGCAAGCAGCCCATTTCAGCTTCAGCAGAGCCTGATTAGTAGAAGCAATTGATTGTCCCTTGGATCAGTCTCCCAATCCTCAGCTGTTTCAGGCTGCTGGGATTGCCATTGCCTATTGCCGCATGGGCCTCCACTGTTTGCTGCAAGGAGGCAAATTGCTGGGAGGC
This sequence comes from Ahaetulla prasina, assembly GCF_028640845.1. Classification (NCBI taxonomy): domain Eukaryota; kingdom Metazoa; phylum Chordata; class Lepidosauria; order Squamata; family Colubridae; genus Ahaetulla; species Ahaetulla prasina. The sequence continues at coordinate 44,998,783 of NC_080541.1, read as the reverse complement.
AGAGGCAATTTTTTTTTCTTGTTTTCCTCCCCCAAAACGGTAGGTGCGTCTTATAGTCTAGAACATCTTATAGTCTGGAACATCTTATACTCTGAAAAATACAGTATTCTATCACAGTGTGTGGGTCTTTATTGCTACCACTATTAATATGATTAAGAAGTATAACCAAGAAAGAAGTGAAAGGGGTTCTCCCTTTGATGGGGCACTCTTCAGTTGAAGGCCTTTTCTGCCAATAAATGTCCAAAGAGAAGGTGAAATATTCTGGAAGGGACTTGATATAGTTTAACAAAAGTCATGAATGGACATGCTAAAACCCCAGGGAAGGCTAGATGTCGTCACGTTAATACCTCCAAAATAATTTTAATAACCCAGAAAGATATTTTAAAAGTATAAACTAACTGCCTTTAAATTAGGTAGAGTTTTTCTCCAGAGCTCATCTCTTGTAGTTCCACTGGCATATCATTCAAAGGCCACGTGAGAACCAAGTTGTAATTGTTTGTGACTGACCAACAAAGAGACTATTAGTTACGATTGATATGATTTGATTTTTTTTGCTATTCTATGATGAGAAAAAAAAATCTTTGGAGTTCTCTTAGTCAAACAAGCAATGTCTATTGGCACAGTGAATGGGACATGCATTCTTTCTCTTTCCTTCTCCCCAAAAGCTGCAGAGCAGGGATATATTAGTTTATATCAAACGCCTGAACAAAGTTCTTGTATCATAGTTATTAATCCCAGAGTACATGTGAGCATTTTTTCTGTAGAGCGAAAGGATGTGATAAACTTGCATAGAGAAAACAGTATAAATATATCCATGAAATTCTTTGTGTAGAGCAGAGGTCTGCAAAGTTGGCAGCTTTAAGACTTATGGACTTCAACTCCCAGAATTCTCCAGCCAGCATAACTGAATTCTGGGAGTTGAAGTCCACAAGTCTTAAAGCTGCCAAGTTTGAAGACCTCTGGTGTAGAGGCACAAAGCTTCCTGTTGTGGGGGGGGGGTGTTTCCCCTTCTTTTTATGCTTCTCTGTGTTACCCTCACTATTTTAATTATCAGTTTGCTTTTAAAAAAACATGTTTAATTAGCTTAAATTCCTCATTAGTATGTATTCTCATGCAGAACTTGAAATGGGAGTGATTATGAACTGTTCTAATAAACACCAGATTTCTCCTCTTAAAAGACTGAAATTATTGTTTATATCAATATGCATATTAGTTTATCTCAAGATGTGTTAGATTACATTCATTAACTTCACATCTGCAAAAGCCAACATTAACTATTTCTGTGAATCTAAGACTTCTGAATTTTTCAGTGCATACTGTAATTTATGGGTTGTTTTCTGTAGCTTTAAACTCAGGAAATGATCCAGTCAAATGACATAACTATATAGACTCTGTCGTTATGAAAGCTAAACATTGGTTACAAGACAACAAGAATTGATTTCAGGGCCAAACAAGATTTTATGCTAGATATATCAAGCATACCATGTCAAAGTTTTATTTCATTAATATCAGGGGAAAGGACTGGTAGATTTTATTGGAATTGCACTAACTGGACAGAGAAAAAGTCATTGCCTCCTTTTTTGTAGTTGTAATGAAAATCAACCCTGCAGTCATTATAACAATGAACAGGGGAAAAAATAGCTAAATGTTTTCTATCCATGTGCTACAATACTAGTGAAGCTCCTGTTCCCATATAACTTAAGTTAGAACCTGAAATGGTTTTTAATGCCACCTTTAGTGCTAAATGAAGCTAAAGGTACATTAGAGATGATGGGACATAGATGGGTAGATAAGACAAGCAGCATGGAAGTGATAGAGATGCAAAGGCTAAAGAAAGAGAAAGTACATGAGGACAAGATACTATATCTGGTAGAACAAGATAGTTGGTTAAGTAGAACATTCATACACTGAAATCTATTAACCAAATTGTTAGTTACAGCCCTCTTAGGATCTAGATATTAATATGACATATCCAAACCAGAGGTGGGTTTCAGCAGGTTCTGACCAGTTCTGGAGAACCAGTAGTGGAAATTTTGAGTAGTTCGGAGAACCAGTAGTAAAAATTCTGACTGGCCCTGCCCCCATCTATACTTGCCTCCCGAGTCCCAGCTGATTGGGAGGAAATGAGGATTTTGAAATAACCTTCCTCTGGATTGGGGAGGGAATGGAGATTTTTACAGTATCCTTCCCCTGCCATGCCCACCAAGCCATGCTATGCCCACCAAGCCATGCCACGCCCACCAAGTCACACCCACAAACCGGTAGTAAAAAAAATTTGAAATCCACCACTGATCCAAAGGAATCTATATATGTTAATGCGAAAGGATTAGTCTAACCCTGATTTCCCATAATCAGATTTGCTCAAAAGGTTGAGACGGATATTACTCCTACATAAGAGTCCACATGAGGCTGCAGCCGAAACAACCCTGTATTTGTCCTCTTTCCAATTTGGACATGGCTTCAATGGGAGGCTTTGGGGAAATCAATTTCATCTCAATTCAAAATTTAAATGATCCATCTTAAAAAGTTTTAACTGTAATGACACAAGAAAAGCCATCTTATTTATTGGTTATTTATTTATATAGCCTTCCTTCTCACCAAAGGAAACTTTGGGCAGTATACAACAAAGCTAAAACAATGAATAAATACATAAAATCACATTAATGATAAAAGTGTTAAAATTATAAAAAAAAACCAGAACAAACAAATAACAGACAAGGGATATTTATATGAAAGGATCCACCTCAGCAATTCACCTATCCCCTGGAATCATCAGGTTTGCTGGCATATCCTCACCTCAGGAGGGAAGATTTCTGAGACGCCACCAATGAAGAGACCCACCAAATGTTATTGGTTAAGTTTCTATCTTGCCTTTGTTCCAGGAATTCATCTATAATTGTATATGTAGTACTGTGTCTTCCAACTTTTGTCTCAAAACAAACTTGTGTTAGTTAGTTTCCATGACTGAGGGGTTTTTCCCTTAATATGTAGCTACAAAGTGCCCTTTAATATCATTAAATACCACTTTACAGTGCTTTACAGCCCTCCAGTCAATATATTTTCCCCAATAATCTGGGTCCTCATTTTACCAATTTCAGAAGGTTGGAAAACTTAATTAACTTTGAGCCGGTGAGAATTGAACCTTTGGCAGACAGTAGAATTAGTCTGCAATACTGCATTCTAACCACTGCACCACCAAGGCTCTTTTAAGCTCCAGGAGGGCAGGTTTCAGCTACATGGGGGGAAATCCTCCTAACAGTAATTGGTCGTGGAACCAATTATCCTGTGAAGTGGTAGGCTCCTCTTAACTGGATTTGTTTATGCAAAAACTAGATCACTGTCTGTTTAAGATGTATTAATTTGGATTCTTGCACTAAGAAGGCGGTTCCATTTAATAACCTAAATGGCTCATTCCTACCCTGTGATTCATTCCCAGATATCCAATGGTCAGGCAATCTTACAGGGGAAAAAACTTTTAATTTTTTAACATTACTTGTTCTGACTGAGGAAGCTGTGAAAAATACTAGATCTTCTTTTCTCAGAACATACTCTGAGTTCTATAAGAGGAACAATGCTCCAAGACCATTCACAAGAAAGATAGAATTAGAATAGAATTTTTTATTGGCCAAGTGTGATTGGACACACAAGGAATTTGTCTTGGTGCATATGCTCTCAGTGTACATAAAAGAAAAGATACGTTCATAATTAATTTTTTAATTAAAAAAAATTTTTTGTTTAATTAATGATTAAACAAAAGCTTAATGTTTCTAAGTGTTGTGTAAAATGGGGAGAAGGAAACATTGATAAGTTATTATAAAAAGATACTTTAATACTATTCAGTATGTTAGCACTTCTCCTTGAACACTATCTGCTAGACCAATAGTATGTAATAAGCATTCAAGCATCCCAAGGAAAGTACAAGGACAGCTGAAATTACTGAGGACTTTTTCATGAACTCCTGCCTTGAACATAGTTCCAATACTTTTACTGTGTTCCAATACATTCATCACACATAAACTAGTTTTATTCTCAGTGTTAAATTACACCCACTGCTAGTTTGTTGTTGCTATATTATAAATCTCATTGTGCAACTATTCTATCAGTTATCTAAATCAATTAAAACATTGGTGAATCTGGATCTTTTTACTTTTTCTTTTTACTGATTAAATTTGCTATGAATTTTCCATCAGTTTGTAACTTCAGCCAATTAATTAATTAATTAATTAATAGAATAACAGAATAACAGTTGGAAGGGACCTTGGAGGTCTTCTAGTCCAACCCACTACTTAGGCAGGAAACCTTACACCACTTCAGATTAATTGTTCTAAGTGTCAGGAAATTTCTCTTTAGTTGTAAGTTGCTTCTCTCCTTGATTAGTTTCCATCCATTTCTTCTTGTTCTACCCTCAAGTGCTTTGGAGAATAGTTTGACTCCCTCTTCTTTATGGCAACCCCTGAGATATTGGAACACTGCTATCATGTCACCCCTAGTCCTTCTTTTCATAAGACTAGACATATCCAGTTCCAGCAACCGTTTTTTATATGTTTTAATCTTGAGTCCCCTAATCATCTTTGTTGCTCTTCTCTGTACTCTTTCTAGAGTTTCAACATCTTTTTTACATTGTGGCAACCAAAATTGGATGCAGTATTCCATGAGTGGTCTTACCAAGGCATTATAGAGTGCAGTGGTGGGTTGCCTCTGGTTCGGACCGGTTCTATAGAACCGGTAGTAAAACTGGTGGGAGGCTCTGCCCATTGACCCAAACGTCATCAAAACTCTTCTGCGCATGTGCAGAAGAGCACGCGCGCACGGAAAGAGCATGTGTGAACCGGTAGTAAAGGTAAGCAGAACCCACCCCGATAGAGTGATATTAACACTTCATGTGATCTTGATTCTATCCCTCTGTTTATGCAGCCTAGAACTGTGTTGGCTTTTTTGGCATCTGCAGCACACTGCTAGCTCAAATTTAAATGGCTGTCCACTAGGATTCCAAGATCCCTCTCACAGTCACCACTATTGAGCAAGGTACAACATATACTGTACCTGTGCATTTTGTTTTTATAAATAAATAATGAATCCACTCAAAAATTGGTATTCTTTACAATGTTCTTAATCTTTTGGCATTCCTTTTTTTTTTTCTGGTAATACTTCTTTGCCTTGATGTGTATGTGCAATATATACAGACCTTTTTTATCTAATATATATTTTGTATGTATTCTGGGAGTTCAATATTGCTTTGTAAAATTTTTGAAAACCTTAGATTTAGTATAGAATAGAATAGAATAGAATAGAATAGAATAGAATAGAATAGAATAGAATAGAATAGAATAGAATAGAATAGAATTTTATTGGCCAAGTGTGATTGGACACACAAGGAATTTGTCTTGGTGCATATGCTCTCAGTGTACATAAAAGAAAAGATACGTTCATCAAGGTAAAACATTTACAACACAATTGATGATCAATATATCAATATAAATCATAAGGATTGCCAGCAACAAGTTATAGTCATACAGTCATAAGTGGAAAGAGATTGGTGATGGGAACTATGAAACAATTAATAGTAGTGCAGATTCAGTAAATAGTCTGACAGTGTTGAGGGAATTATTTGTTTAGCAGAGTGATGGCCTTTGGGAAAAAACTGTTCTTGTGTCTAGTTGTTCTGGTGTGCAGTGCTCTATAGCGTCGTTTTGAGGGTAGGAGTTGAAACAGTTTATGTCCAGGATGCGAGGGATCTGCAAATATTTTCACGGCCCTCTTCTTGATTCGTGCAGTATACAGGTCCTCATATACATATGCATTCTGGTTCAATATCATAAATAAAATGAGAAAATGTGATTTTAGTAAATTCATATAAAAATAAACTTCATGTCCTCAAAAAAAAAAAACACTGCATAATGCATAATACAGTAAGTAGCTAACATACAGGAAAAGGTAAAAGAGATAGCGAAAAAACCCTTTTTCATATATACCTTATTATTCTCAGTTTTAGATCAAAACCAGAGGATTATTTTTCTGTTCATGATTATTACCATCTACACCTGAGTTTTCAAAATCTTAAAAGTTAATTTATTAAATGAAAATGTCATGAGAACAGTAGGTAGTACAAATTATATCTTAATGGCTTATGCACTGTTGTGGTGATTTGAACAACTTGTCTAATATTTTTAGCATTTCATTGAACTGAACTAGGTTTCAAATCTAACACCCCCTTAAGAGGAACAGCAGAAATTCACACCTCAACTGATGCAGTCTGTTGGAAATCAGAGCATTTTTATATATGGTTCTCAAAAACCAAAAATATAGTCTACACATGCACAAGCAGAGAATTTGATAAAATTAGTGGAGCACTCTTTGTCGTTTTGTTTCTCATAAGAGTAATTTGACTGCTAATTATATTCTTTTCTTAATTGTCAAATACCTTTAGTCAATTTCATTCAAGTGAATAAGTATGCACTTTACAAAAGGCTGCTGAGGTAATACTGTGAGATCTATTCTAAATAGCATTTGATTTATACTATAGAACAATGTTTCTTAAACTTTTTTTTCTTCTCAGGACCCCTTCCCATTTTTAAAAGTTATGAAGGACTCCAAAAGAGCTTTTGTTTGTATGGGTTGTATTTATTTATCATATTAAAAATTAAATTTTATGCTTTTGCTGCCTCTGCTGCTTCTCACAATTGTTTGATATTTTAATATTGCATTATTTTTCAACATAACTGGCAAGTAATTTTGATTTCATAGGTCCCTGAAGAGGGTCTTTGGGAGGGGCCCCCAGAAGAAGCCCTGGGGTTACACCTGGGAAATACTATTCTGGACAATATTTCCCAAATAAGCTCACCCTGGATATGTTGGGACTGGAATGGCCAATCTTTGAATGCATTATTTATTTATTTATTTATTTATTTATTTATTTATTTATTTATTTATTTATTTATTTATTTATTTATTTATTTATTTATTTATTTATTGCATTTATATCCCGCCCTTCTCCGAAGACTCAGGGCGGCTTACACTATGTCAAGCAATAGTCTTCATCCATTTGTATATTATATACACATCTCACCTTCCAGGAAGTTTTTGATGAAGAACCCCATGACATTCTGATTACTAGTATAATTAAATATAACCTAATATTATGTTTTTCACAGGGAGTTACATCTAGTTTGGAAACCATCCTCAGAAAATATTCATTGAATGAATCCTCTTAACTATGAAGAAGGATATTGGTGGCCTACCATAAAGCTCAGTCCTGGGCTCAGGACCCTTCAATATTTTAATGAAATTATTTGCTTAGGAATCAATCATGAAATGCATAAATACAGGGAAGAGAGGACCAGGGAAGAGACAGCAATTTTGGAGCTGTGGTTTATCAACAGCCAAATATGAGGCAACAGAGTGACATGCCATCTTAAAATGCAAATGCAATCTTAGTCTACAACTATTGAAGTGTTTCCACTTCGTTAACTAGAAAATAATTATTCCATTATGTTCTGTATTGGTCAGACCTGGCTTAGAAACAAAATTTAGTACTAGACATAATGTTTTAAGAGAAATTAACAGAAAAAGAATCAGATATAAAGGAAAGTGATGTGGATAATCAGAAGATTAGGAACTAAATCGTGAAGGGAAAGGATTGATGGAAATAGCCTTAAGAAATAAAGATTAGAACAGAACACATTGAAGCAGTTGTCAAGTACTTGAAGGGATGTCACATAGAAACAGGTCAAAATCTCTTCTTTGATATCCTAGAGAAACATTATAGGAACTTCTTCCAAATTACAGGAAAGCAGATTCTGGTTTAATATCAGAAAATAATCTCATAACAATAAGAGCAGATCAAGAGCAGAAACAGCAGACCCATTTTACTGAATTTGTTCTAGCAAAGATTCGATAGTCAATTTTTGGGGCTGTTTCGATTTGTATTCCTGCACAGGAGTAGGACGTTGGAGTCAATAGTCTAAATTCCAGTTCTGTGATTCTATCCAGTTGTCCTAAACTAGCTAAAAATGAGTTGCCTATATTAATCTATGTCCCATTTTTCTTACCCACACCTCAGGGTTATCTCATGTTAATGTCACAGGGAATCATCCTACAATCATTTAGAAGAGTAACTTTATAGTGGAGAAAATATGCCTGACCTTTCAACATTAGCTGCTCTATCCAGTGGTGGGCTTCAAATTTTTTTACTACCGGTTCTGTGGGTGTGGCTTGGTGGGTGTGTGGCATGGCTTGGTGGGCGTGGAAGGAGAAGGATACTGTAAAATCTCCATTTCCTCCCCATCAACTGGAACTTGGGAGGCAGAGAATAGATGGGGCAGGGCTAGTCAGAATTTTTACTACCGGTTCCCTGAACTACTCAAAATTTCTGCTACCAGTTTTCCAGCACTGGTCAAAATCTGCTGAAACCCACCTCTGGCTATATCATAATGAATCAAGTGAGTTAAAAATAAGTTTCATTTTCATGTAATGCTAATAAAGATGTTTGCATAATAGACCTTGGTTCATTACCAACTTGCCTTCCATTGAGGACCTGTATACTGCACGAATCAAGAAGAGGGCTGTGAAAATATTTGCAGATCCCTCGCATCCTGGACATAAACTGTTTCAACTCCTACCCTCAAAACGACGCTATAGAGCACTGCACACCAGAACAACTAGACACAAGAACAGTTTTTTCCCGAAGGCCATCACTCTGCTAAACAAATAATTCCCTCAACACTGTCAGACTATTTACTGAATCTGCACTACTATTAATCGTTTCATAGTTCCCATCACCAATCTCTTTCCACTTATGACTGTATGACTATAACTTGTTGCTGGCAATCCTTATGATTTATATTGATATATTGATCATCAATTGTGTTGTAAATGTTGTACCTTGATGAACGTATCTTTTCTTTTATGTACACTGAGAGCATATGCACCAAGACAAATTCCTTGTGTGTCCAATCACACTTGGCCAATAAAATTCTATTCTATTCTATTAGTCCAGGAATACTTCACATCTCCAAGAGGTGGACAATGCTGTTATAGTTGACAATATTAGTGTTTATGTATAGGATCACATACAATTCTACTCTTCTAATTCACGTAAAACTAACCAATCTGATCTTAGTATCAGGGCTAATATATAGAAACCAAAGAAATTTTTCACTTTGCATGCTAATACTTCACCATCAATTTTCTTAAATTGTTTTGAGGAGATGGCTGCTTGTTTGGGGATAAAAGAAATATCTTTCATAAGAACGATCACCTTCAGTAATAGAAACAAAGCAGAAAATTGAACAGAAAATCCAGCTACTTTTATTGCTCATAGGCATTATTCATTTCCCTGACACATTATGTTTTTAATTAAAATTGCACATGAATTAATTAAAATGTTCATTCAGCCACTTTTTCCCCCTTATGGATGCTTTGTTACTCTCTCTGTATTTGAGTAAAACACATTTCAACAAACGGATGCCTTTATCAGCCTAGACTTCAGCTGACAGACTGTCATGTTCTCTACACCTTTATCTTTACATATTCTTTGGGGTTTTTTTTCAAATATGGATCCCTCTGTATAATTTTTATTCTTCTGCCACCAGCACCCTCCACTGGTTATTCAAGCTAAGAGTTTATTAAATAGACATTTTCAGCAACTGACAAAATTGCTTCACAAGAGGAAAGGCAAATAGATTGATTCTATTTCTCATTTAATTTTTTAAAAGACATGTGGTGGTACATCAAGATGTAGATTAACTTGTAGATAACCTGTAAAGGTTAGTATCCAACCTTCTACTAAACAGTAGGAGTCTGCAGAGCTTTTGAATGATTGCCTTGATTCAATTATGTTTCAAGTCAAGCTTCAGTTCTACAGTAAAAGATAGACTAGAAAAATCAGATTCCCTTTGAAGGCTACCCTGCTTTGAACTGGGCTCCCCTTGAAGGCTGCTACATATCCCCTTTCCACCAGATCAGGGTTATTTACTTCCATTCAACTCATGGAAAAGAGGGACTCAATTTTGCAGATCCAGCTAAAGATGACACCTCAGAACAAAGCAGAGCCATTTTGAATAGGGCCACCAAATTGACATGAGTATGATCATTATATTGTTGAGATTGGTATGAGACTGTTAATGGGCAATTTTGGATATCAGCCATTTTTCAATAATGGATTAAAAATCATTTAAAACTCTTGGTATCTATTTATATATATTTGTTACTACCAACTCCATGCGGATTCTTGGTAGTTTCATAAATCATTCATCAGTTGGACATGAAGGCAAATCTTTGAAGTGCAGGAGTCTGCAACTCCTTAAAGTAGCTGTGTCTTTTCCTGGGATTGGTTGGCTGCCCTTAGCATTTATAAGGGAACTTCAAAATAAAATGCATTGCTAAGAAGTTTTAGATAGATGTTAAATGAAAGACCAGACACACTTCAAAGCCTCTTTTACCCTTTAAATATAAAGTGAAAAACAGCCATATCATCTAATATACTTGTCCTATATCTGTCCATGACCTATAAGTGACAGGCAAAGTGAAATAATATGTATGAGCGTGAAACATTTCTAAACCCTAGTATAGTTTATGAAGATTGTAGAGCAACATGTCTGAAGAACAATAAGTTAAACAACAGTCTTGTTTGATGTTATTTTAAAAGCTAAAATGCACACAATATAATGAAGAAATCCTTGATCCTATATGAAATATCCTTGTGACATGGTCAAATTTCAAATTGGATTATATTTGAAAATGAGCAAAGGTTTCTTCACTACTTATATGTTTTACAGTTCTTATCCATAACAACATATATTTTAACACTTTCAAAGTCTAACCCAGGGGTGTCAAACTCAATTTCATTAAGGGCCACATCAATGGCCTCAGGTGTTTGACCTCAGGGGACCGGTGGGGCATGGCCATGGTAGGCATGGCCATCTTGACGTCACTGGGGTTGGGGCATCTGTGGTGGCCCAAGCGCTCTGTCAGCAAAAATGGGCTCGTGAGCTCTGTTTTTGGCCACAACAGCCTCCTGCTGCCCTCTGTCAGTGTAAACGGAGCTTGGGGGGGCTACAGCCCTCCTGAGCTCTGTTTTCACTGACAGAGGCACCATGGGACGGTCCTTCATTGTTTCCAGGGTGACCATGTGGGCCAGATCTAAGCACCCCGCGGGCTGGATCCAGCCTGCAGGCCTTGAGTTTGACACCCCTGGTCTAACCAATGGATTTTTCTGCATAATTAACTAAGATATTTATAGGAGAGCTATAGTAGTACATTCCTGAATGGGCATTACAATACCTATTTGCTGAGAACAATCATCCGTAGGGGCTTTAAAATAGGGAGGGAAAAACAGCTGAATTAGTAAAAATAATATTTTGTATTCAATATATAATATATAATATTTTGTATTCAATATATAATATATAATATTTTGTATTCAATATATAATATATAATATTTTGTATTCAATATATATATAAATTTTATGTCCTATTTACTAACTGATGGACTGTTGACCAACTTAGTGATAGAATTATATTCAGTGGCAGGATATAATAAAACCCATAAGTTAACAAATTCTCTGTTGTATTTTCCAATAATAGAGTAAATAACAACTTGAATTAATGGAGCAAAGAGGAATCAGAAATAATTTTCACAATGAAACTGCTTCTATTATTTCTATAATTAGAAATGTTCAAGGTTGAAATATTCCAACCATGAAACACCCAATTCAGTTACCATTTTAAAGTCTACTATCCTTGAAATAAACAGCCACTCTTCAAAATGCATTTTGGAAATCTAGGTAATGAAGACGGATTATATGGGGACATCTATGAAAAATTTAGCCCTCCGCCACTGTTTTACAGCCTCTCCACTAATTCAGTTAAGTCAGTTTAAATTAACATAAGTCAAGGCTGTGAAAATCCAAACACTTTGCCTCAAATTTTCTCATATTATGTAACTAAAGCAAAACTATTTTATTTGTGTCCATTCATAGCCAGTGTAAATAGATTTGTATAAATATATATCACCTGAAGAAGCAATGTCAGTTATACTCTCCTAAGCTATTCCAATTTCTATACATAAAAAAATAAAATAAAATGGAAATTTACCTATGGATAATGTGCATCCTTAAAAGAATAGGCATTTCTGCAATTTAACATTTTCATGCTAGCTTTCTAAAGGAGTGCAGTACCTCCCTATATTTACATATATACATTTAGCACAAAAATTATTAACTAAAGTTTAAACTGTTTAATAAGGCTTTATACTCAGCTGGACTGTTGTTTCATAAAAAAAATCAATGGGATTATTCAATATAAATCCAAACTGCTCACTTTTATAAATGCAGAAATTTAGTACTGTGAAGTGTTAGGAATCATTTCCATGCCAGTAATTTATAATGCTACCCTGACATAATTATGACAATATAAAGTGTATCTTCTTCTTCATTAGTGATATATCACCATAATAATAGCTGGACAATGCAATTAACTGCAATTAATTATTTTTTTATTTTACTGCTTTTTCGGTGATGGGTCTCTCAAAGCAACTTACCTACAGTATGATTAAAGCAATGGCAGTTTATATTAATTTACAATGGGAGATTATCAATAATTTTAATCACTGATATCATGAAACTAAACAATCAAAACCCATCTGGTCATGAAACCTATTGAAGATCATGTTTCCTAAATCCATCAAGAAAAGCTGCATATCAGACAAACCTGTTGATACAAATGATACCTCTGATCATTTAGGATTTGACTTTATTATTGAAGTAAATCTTGATTTAAACTCTAATTTTTAAAAATCAACAGCTAAATTTCAGAAAAAGTGTTTTAAGCTATAGCCCGTTCTTTTGCTTTTCCTGAAAAATAAAGGCACACATATCTCTGAAAAGTTTAACTGAAAATATATATGCACACCTCTCTCGTTCACTCACTAGTTCTCATTCTCCAACTCTCCAACAACAATTTTTAAAAAATGAATAAAGCCACTTTCTCCATTTTGAGTCTGGCCAAAAATAAAAGCTAGCAATTTTTTTAAAAATTCCTATGTGGAAAGGATTAACTACAAGTCTGCAACTGAGCACAGACAGACTCTCACAATGATTTTAGGCATGCCCAAAGCACATCCTGAACAAGGGTATTTATTATGTGTCTGGACATGTCCCCATGTGGGGCCTGGATTGTGAGAATATATGCTCAGTTGCAGACCTGAAGCACATCCAAATGTATTACTCTGGGGGTGCACTAAGGGTATCTTGCAAAGGAAGTTTGGTTACATGTCCATGCACAACCTGATTAATTAATCTAGGCATATGCAGAGCATGCTATGCATGGTATGCATGCAGTATGTCACTTAGTAAAGGGGGCATTGGTTACATGTCCTGCATATTGAATGTTTTTATCTAGAGATGTTATGCAAAAAAGCAAAAAATAGAGATAGAGGATTTCCTGACACTTCCTGCACCAATACGAGTTCATAAAAAAACCTCCATGCAACTATCAGAGAACACAAACTCAATAAACACACAGGCTCTGGTGGAGGTGTACTTGGAACAGATACAGGCATAGAAGAGAATTATCCGGAATTACAGTGCAATGAAATACTAGCGCACTATAGATGTGTAAACCTTAATGTATCTGTTCATTCAGCCATGCCATAGGTGTCATTCATAATGAGATACAGAATCTCTTCAAGAGACATTGATGCAAACCATTTTGTACAGGGTGGATGCAAATAGATTGAATCACATTCTCTTTTCTGTTAGGAATCATCAAATGATTTAAATACTGATGAGTTCCTGAACCATGTTGAAAGCATGTTACCGAAATGTGTTGTGGATGTGTGTTGGTGATTTATAGATAAATATAGGTAGATAAATGTGTTGGTGATTTATAGTTCATGGTCAGGACTGTTCAGAGAAGAAGACAGTCTTAGGAAGTTAGGCAACATGCTGCTCAGCCAAATCCTAAAGAAAAAAGTAGATCTCATGAGATTGATGTCAGTGTCAGGAATGATGTTGATTGCTGCATCTGTATCTGTTAGATATTAGGGCTATTTACAAAATAAAGAATTGTTATTACAGGGAGAGATTTTTACTGCAGACTATTTCCACAGAAAAATGTCTTATCTGTCTTTGAGGAGAAAAAAAGAAGAACAGCATGGTACAATCATGCTGAGTTTTGTTCTACAAGCAAAGGGTTGTATGTTTGTGTTGTGACCCAGGTTCCTGGACCCGGACTCCTGGACTCGGATGATTCAGAAAGTGAGGGAGAAGACCTGGCCAGCCCTGCTTCTCTTGAGCCCTTTCCCTCCCTGGCACCCACTCAAAGGGAGGAGGAGGGGCCGGCACAGCCTGATTCCATGGAGCCTCCTTCTTATTTGGCAACGCCCCAAGAACAGTTTTGGAGCAATGCAAGGTTACGTAGACAGGATCGCCGTGCGCAGCAGCGGAAGAGTTGGGACAAAGCCAAGTCATAATTGTCATGCAGTGACATCTGCAGAGACTATAAATAGGAGGCGGGACTTCCTGGTTTTTTGTCTTGGACAAAGTAATGAGTTGGCGCGAGCTAATGAATTGGCGCGAGCTAACTGTTTCAATGGAGGGAAGAATATATTCGTGAGTAATTCTGGCCTTATCTATAATTTCCTCGTTATCTCCAGAAACTTGGCAGGCCCGTGGGTAGACGTGGCCAGGACATGTATCTATGTAAATAAAAGGAAAAAAGGAAGGCCTCTGACGGACTCTTTGCTGGGAGTATTGGGGGAAGGGAAACAGAACATTTTGTCCAAGACCTGACTAAAACATCTTCCGCGTGACCTACATTCCCAGCGGTCACAACCGGAGGGCGGATGCCCTGTCCCGCAAGCCAGAGTACCTCTGCGTCAAGGACCCCCTTCCTCCACGGACAGTGCTGCCGGCAGAAGCCTTGGCCGCAGCACGGGAGCCAGTGGACTTGCGGGCCCAGGTGCGAGAGGCGCAGCGCCAGGACGCCTGGTCGCAGCAAAGGAGAGTGGAGGTGGGCCCCACGTCTCCTTGGACCTTGGAGGAGGACTTACTCAAGTTTCGGGGGCGATTATATGTGCCCACAGGACCACTCCGAGCTCTCGTCATGACCCAGTGCCACGACAACCCTGCAGCAGGACATTTTGGGTTCTTCAAGACCCTCCACCTGGTGACACGGACCTTTTGGTGGCCCCGAGTGCGGCATGATATACATGCCTACGTGACATCCTGCGTACCGTGCCGGCAAGCCAAGACCGCCACGGGGGCACCTCCCGGGCTCCTCCAGCCCTTGCCGACACCCGACAGACCCTGGGGGGCGATCTCTATGGACTTCCTGACAGACGTGCCGCCGTCCTCTGGGTTCACCACGGTGCTGGTGGTGGTGGACATGCTCACCAAGATGGCACACTTCATCCCATGCCGCGGACTGCCCACAGCCGCAAAACGCCCGCCTCTTTCTGCAGCACATCTTCCGCCTCCATGGTCTACCGGACAGGGTGGTTTCGGACCGCGGAGTTCAGTTCACAGCCCGCTTCTGGAAGAGCCTGATGGCCGCGTTGGAGGTGCAGGTGTGTCTGTCGTCATCGCACCATCCGGAGACCGACGGGGGTACAGAGAAGGTCATCGGTATACTGGAACAGTATCTCCGTTGCTTCATCAACCAGCAACAGGACAACTGGGCCGACTACCTGTCCCTGGCGGAGTTTGCTTTTAACAACTCTCAGCACACCTCTACTCAGATGACCCCATTCTTTTCCAATGTGGGTACCATCCGCTGCTCTTCCTCTGGCACCACCGGACTCTCCTGTTCCCGAAACGCAGACCTTTCTGACGGAATTGCATGCAGTCCAACAGTTGGTACGTCAGCAGCTGAATCGGGCAAAGGAGGACTACAAACGGTACGCCGACCGCTCCCGACGGGCAACGCCCCCGCTGGCAGTTGGAGACCGGTGTGGCTCTCACCAAACACCTCCGTCCGACCGCCCAGTAAAGAAGTTGGACCACCGATTCATCGGCCCGTTCCCTGTCGAGGCAGTCATCAACCCGGTAGCCTACCGACTGACCTGCCACGATCCATGCGGATCCACCCCGTTTTTCACCGGTCCCTTCTAGTTCCTGAGGCCACACCGAGTCCCCTTCGGTGCCCAACAGCACCCGTCACTGTCGCCGAGGACGGATCGGAGGAATACGAAGTCCACAGCGTACGAGACTCCCGCTGGCTGAAGGGTCGTTTCCAATATTTGATCGCGTGGAAGGGATACGGGACTGATTTCTCCTGGGTAGATGCCTCCGACGTTCATGCCCCTGACCTGGTGCAGGCCTTCCATGAGCAGAACCCAGCCCGACCGCATCCCGATCGTCAGCCCCGGGGGAAGGGCCCTGCGGTGAGGGATAGTGTTGTGACCCAGGTTCCTGGACCCGGACTCCTGGACTCGGATGATTCAGAAAGTGAGGGAGAAGACCTGGCCAGCCCTGCTTCTCTTGAGCCCTTTCCCTCCCTGGCACCCACTCAAAGGGAGGAGGAGGGGCCGGCACAGCCTGATTCCATGGAGCCTCCTTCTGATTTGGCAACGCCCCAAGAACAGTTTTGGAGCAATGCAAGGTTACGTAGACAGGATCGCCGTGCGCAGCAGCGGAAGAGTTGGGACAAAGCCAAGTCATAATTGTCATGCAGTGACATCTGCAGAGACTATAAATAGGAGGCGGGACTTCCTGGTTTTTTGTCTTGGACAAAGTAATGAGTTGGCGCGAGCTAATGAATTGGCGCGAGCTAACTGTTTCAATGGAGGGAAGAATATATTCGTGAGTAATTCTGGCCTTATCTATAATTTCCTCGTTATCTCCAGAAACTTGGCAGGCCCGTGGGTAGACGTGGCCAGGACATGTATCTATGTAAATAAAAGGAAAAAAGGAAGGCCTCTGACGGACTCTTTGCTGGGAGTATTGGGGGAAGGGAAACAGAACAGTTTGTATGTTGTATGTTTTAGTCACAAGTAGGCCTAAATAGGGGAAATTGTTACTTTTATTGTTTGGGACAAAAGCATCAAGGACTTCATTGGAAAATTATTAGTTCCAATAATTCTGTCACACACCCTATTGCCATAAATTCATCCACATCTGCCAATACCACTGTTGAATGTTTCTGAAGTAAAAATGTCATGAAATGGATATGGACAGGACAAAATGTGGTAAGTGCACATTCTTTTGTCATTCTAAATCCTACCACCAAAAACATACTCAACTGGCAAAGGGGAGAAAATAATATTAGGATAAGTAATTTGTAGTTTTCCTCTAACCGCCACCACCCCCAAGAAAAGTAAAAGAAAGTATGATTGGTGCTTTATAGAATTTGAAAGCATGGAAAACAGTTTATATTTTCTGAATATGTTTCTTCAACTATACATGTATGTTTATCATAAACAAGGATAAACAACTTTTCATTGTTTATTATTTTGAATGTTGTCAAGAAACGTGTCAAATTATATCCGTGCTATGGATATGCTGGAAAAAAAGGATGACTGTATTGTGATGAGATGAGAATGTTATGGGGTTCAGTGCCTGGTTTAGTTTGTGAGAGAAAATAAAAATCCAGGGCTTGTGGATTGCACTTTCCTTGCTCCAAGGGGACATGCTAGGTGCCTAGTTCTGATACAGAAAGTCCAAGTTTAACTTCTAATTTGGGATGGTAAAGTAGTATGTATTATACTATCACATTTAAAAGATTTAGCTTATTGTTAGTTTCTGCTTTTTGCCGCTTAAATTAAATAAATTAAGACCACAAGTTACAACAGTTTATTTAGTGACCATTCAAAGTTACAACAGCACTTAAAAATGATTTATGGCTGCTTTTCACACAACTGTTGCAACGTCTCCATAGTCACATGATTAAAATTCAAATGCTTGGCAACTGACTCACATTTATAACATTTCAGTGTTCCGGGGTCATGTGATCACTTTTTACAACTTCTGATGAGCAAAGTCAATGTGGAAGCCAGATTCAGTTAACAATTATGTTGCTAACTTAACAGCTGCAGTGATTCATTTAGCAACTGTGGCAAGAATGATTGTAAAACGGGAGAAACTCATTTAATGACTGTCTTACTTAGCAACATAAATGTTGGGTTCTGTTAGAGTCATAAGATGAGGACTACCCGTATTGGTTTTCAGGGCATCAAGAGTACTTCCTCTATTTATTCAACAAGGCCAGTCCTGAAACCATGATGCCTGATGAGAGGATTATGTGATATGGTATGCTGTTAATACAGTAAACTGTAGACCTGTATGTATAGTTTTACATTAATAAAGCTGCATAAACTTTATATGTGATCATTTGAACTAATCTGGACAGAATTAATGGAGAGATACTGTAAGTGCAGAGTTTGCATACCAAGCTTTAGAGTGTTAGCAGTTTTCATTTGGGGCCAATGGTAACATACCATGACATCCATCAGAATAACAAATGGAAACATGATCATTTCAATTACCATATATCTTTTTCAAAATAACACATCACCCTCTTCAAAAAAAATTGCTTTCCCACAAGGAGCACTTATAGACTAGACTAGACTAGACTAGATCAGACCAGACCAGACCAGACCAGACCAGACCAGACCAGACCAGAATAGAATAGAATAGAATAGAATAGAATAGAATAGAATAGAATAGAATAGAATAGAATAGAATAGAATAGAATAGCATTCTTTATTGGCCAAGTGTGATTGGACACACAAGGAATTTGTCTTTGGTGCATATGCTCTCAGTGTACATAAAAGAAAAGACATGTTCATCAAGAATCATAAGATACAACACTTAATGATAGTCATAGGATACTAAATAACCAATCAAATCATACTAGGAAACTAAATAAACAATATAAATCATAAAAATACAAGCAACAAGATTCTAGTCATAAGTGGGAGAAGACAGGTAATAGGAAGGATGAGAAGAATAGTAATATAGTCATAGTAAATAGTCTGACAGTGTTGTGGGAATTAGTTCTTCAGCAAAGTGATGAAATTAGAAAAAACTGTCCTTGTGTCTAGTTGTTCTGGTATGCAGTGCTCTATAGCGTCATTTTGAGGGTAGAAGTTGAAACAACTTATGTCCAGGATGTGAGGGGTCTGTAGATATTTTCACAGCCCTCTTTTTGACTCATGCAGTATACAGATCCTCAATGGAAGGCAGGTTGGTAGCAATTGCTTTTTCTGCAGTTCTAATTATCCATTGAAGTCTGTGTCTGTCTTGTTTGGTTGAAGAACCAGACCAGACAGTTATAGAGGTGCAAATGACAGACTCGATAATTCCTCTGTAAAGGAATATATATAGAGAGAGAGGTATAACCAGCATCAATGGCTTAATGTCAAACCCCAAACCAAGAAATGAATGAATACTGAGTCTATTTTATATCCTAACAAAATATAAAATAGCATTTAAACTTAAACTCATTTAAACTCATCTCAGACATTTAGATCCCATTCCAATGTGTGAGACATAGTTAACTATCAAGCTGTAGGGTGAGAACTTCCAAGTTCTTTTTCTTTGGCACTTGTTTCAAAATGATTACAGTAAAAAAAAATCCTCACTAGAAATCAAAGGAAAGAAACTTTGCCACACTTTCAGCTGTTGCATGTGCTGAATAGGACATAAAGTCAGTACCACTTCCTTTCTTCTGTAGAAGGTTCAATACTCAGTTCAGTGAGCTTACCAAACATTAAACCAACATTTGAGGCAAAAAGCCAAGCCGTTGTCTGAACCGAGTTACATAGACATTTTTCTGAGAAAGCAATTTCTCAGAATCTACTTTACTGTTAGCAAATCTAGAACACAAATTTGAACTGAGAATCTTCAAAGTTGTCAAGTTACTAGGAATAACTTGTCCTCCTTGTCAGAACTGCCATCTGTACTTAGTGAAAAACCACCATTACTTTATGTTCCCTGATCAGAATAGCACCTATGCTCTTTTTTCCACGCAGTGAATAAATTGTCTGAAATTTTATCTCCAAACTTATTCATTTGCTATTCGTCAGTTTTTGGAAATATCCTGCCTCCCAATTCATGGCACTGTCATACCAAATAGCTAATTTTGCTATTAGCACACCAACCAATGAACAATCTAGAGACTTCTATGTGTACTCTATCCAATGGATCAAGACCTCATTACTGCTTAGGAGAATTGTAAACTTTTGGCTTTCTGCATTTGTCCCGTGCCTCATTGTATCTATTCCTTTTTGCTTTATTATCTCTGTCACAAGATATTCAAAGTCAAAAACAAACGCTGCAAAAACAATATAGATATTTCTTTTGGAGGCAGCTTTATAAATCCTCTGAAAAATTTGAGAAAGTAAATACAATTTCCAAGATTTTTTTTCTTGAATTTCCACCTTAGAATAATGAAAAGATGTTTCTGAAAAGTAAAATGTTCTGGATAGCAATTCAATTCAATCTCTAAGCAGTCCTATAAGCCTACACACCCCGTTTAAAATGCTTGGCTTTGGAGATGTAACAAAAATCAGACCAAGTTAAATCACTTCAGAATATCTTTCATCTTTAATATAACATATCAGCGGTACAATTTAATTGAAAAACCAGCTGAAATCTTTTGGGAAGAAAAAGTAAGTGGGGATGTGGCAGTGTTCAGAATTAACCAATCACATTCAAACTGATGTTTATTTATTTATTTTTATTTTTTATTTTATTTATTTTGTCACACAGTATATATAAGCATAAGCATAACTATACAATATAATAATAATAATAACAATAACAACAACAACAACAGAGTTGGAAGGGACCTTGGAGGTCTTCTAGTCCAACCCCCTGCCCAGGCAGGAAACCCTACATCATTTCAGACAAATGGTTATCCAACATTTTCTTAAAAATTTCCAGTGTTGGAGCATTTACAACTTCTGCAGGCAAGTTGTTCCACTTATTGATTGTTCTAACTGTCAGGAAATTTCTCCTTAGTTCTAAGTTGCTTCTCTCCTTGATTAGTTTCCACCCATTGCTTCTTGTTCTACCCTCAGGTGCTTTGGTGAATAGTTTGACTCCCTCTTCTTTGTGGCAACCCCTGAGATATTGGAACACTGCTATCATGTTCCCCTATATATAAGCATATATATGAGTATGAATATGTAATAATTATATTAATTTGATATAACAAAAGGAAACAATAGGACAGGAATGGTAGGCACGTTTGTGCTCTTATGCATGCCCCTTACAGACCTCTTAGGAATGGGATGAGGTCAATAGTAGACAGTTTTTGGTTGAAGCTTTGGGGATTTTGGGAAGAGACCACAGAGTCAGGTCGTGTATTCCAAGCATTAACAATTCTATTACTGAAGTCATATTTTCTGCAATCAAGATTGGAGCGGTTAACATTAAGCTTAAATCTATTGTGTGCTCGTGTATTGTTGCAATTGAAGCTGAAGTAGTCTTCAACAGGAATGTTCTGTTTCCCTCCCCCAATACTCCCAACAAAGAGTCAGTCAAAGGCCTTCTCTTCTGATTTATTTACATAGATAAATGTCCTGGCCAGGTCTACCCACGGGCCTGCCAACTCTCTGGAGATAAGGAGGAAATTATAGATAAGGCCAGAATTACTCACAAATATATTCTTCCCTCCATTGATACAGTTTACCCACGCAAATTCATTGCTTTTCTAAGACAAAAAACCAGGAAGTCCCGCCTCCTATTTATAGTCTCTGCAGATGTCACTGCATGACCATCATTCCTTGGCTTTGTCCCAATGCTTCCTCTGCTCTGCGCGCCGGTCACGTCTGCGGAGTCTTGCATCACTCCAAAACTGTTCTTGGGGCATTGCCAAATCAGAAGAAGGCTCGGGAGAATCAGGCCTTGCCGGCCCCTCCTCCTCCCTTTGGGTGGGTGCCATGGAGGGAGAGGGCCCAAGAGAAGTAGGCCTTGCCAGGTCTTCTCCCTCACTTTCTGAATCATCCGAGTCCAGGAGTCCGGGTCCAGGAACCTGGGTCACAACAAGGAAGGACTTTATAATAGATGATTCTATGAGTTAAACTCAGGTCATGTCGAAGGCGGCGTAGTTCTAAATTTTCTAAACCCAGGATTTCAAGTCTGGTGGCATAAGGTATTTTGTTGTATTCAGAGGAGTGGAGAACTCTTCTTGTAAAATATTTCTGGACACGTTCAATTGTATTGATGTCAGTAATGTGGTTAGTACACATCTGCCATCAATTCAAGTGACTCTGATCACGTCTATATAAAATTCAGCTGTTCTAGTAACGGTTTTTCTGACATCTACTCAGTTGTCTTCTATAGCAAAAGCCATGGTCTGCAAAGAGCTTACAAAGTATCAAAGGGATCTCATTGTTGGAAGGTGTCAGTCCAGACAAGTGTACAAAATTTTTTCCAAGACTTTAGATATACTATGGAAAAAGTGAAAACAGTCATCAACAACTGGAGAAAATATCGCACACCAATGACATTACTAAGAACTGATTGTCCTTCCAAAATTGATGAAAAAGCAAAAAGAAAACTGGCTGAGAGGCTGCCAAGAGGCCTACAGCAACATTTAAGGAGCTGCAAGAGATGATTGTGCACTACATGTGACAACAATTGCCTGTATTCTTCATATGTTTGGACTCTGGGGGTAGGGTGGCAAATGAAGCTTTTTATTACACAGAAAAACATCCAATCCCAGCTACATTTTGCGAAAACATACAAAAGCATGTGGGAAAATGTGCTTTAGTCTGATGAGATAAAGGTTGAATTTTTTGGCCATAATTCCTAAAAAGTATGTTTGTTTGACACAAAAACAACACTGCATACTTACTGTACACTGTACACCATACTCACAGTAAAGCCTGATGATGGCAACATTATGCTTTGAGGTTACTTTTCTTCAGTTGGAAGAAAAGTTTTTGACGAGGTGGTGGAAATTATGAACAGTTCCAAATATCAATTCTGAAACAAAAGCTTCAGCCTCTGCTAAAATGCTGAAGATGAAGAAGAATTTCAGCTTTCAACTCAACAACAACCCAAAGTATATCTCTAAGTCAACAAAAGAATGGCTTCACCAGAAGAAGATCAAAGTTTTGGAATAGCCCAGTCAGACCCCAGACCTGAATCGAGTGAAAATCTGTGGGATGACCTGAAGAGGTCTGTGCACAGAAGATGTTCTTGCAATCTGACAGATTTGGAGTGGGCAAAATTCC
The DNA here is from genome assembly GCF_028640845.1 of Ahaetulla prasina. NCBI lineage: Eukaryota > Metazoa > Chordata > Lepidosauria > Squamata > Colubridae > Ahaetulla > Ahaetulla prasina. The sequence continues at coordinate 44,975,599 of NC_080541.1, read as the reverse complement.
CAAGGCAAGATGTGTCATGCTGATAGACTCCTACCCCAAAAGACTGGATTCTGTTATTATATCAAAAAGCGCTTCAGCGAAGTATTATTTTAAGGGTGTGCACCCTTATGCAAACATGTTATTGTAAGTTATTCATTTTTATTTTTACCCCTAAAAGATTTGTTTGTTTTTCAATTGAATCGTACAGCTTATATATGTTACATTAAAGGTTAAAAAATTCTGAAGTGATTTATCTTGAACTGATTTTTTTTTTACATCTCAAAAACCTGGCATTTTAATAAGGGAGGGTAGACTTCCTATATCCATTGTACATGTATACACATATGGTTAAAAAAAATAGTAATCAAGTAAATGAACTCACTGGCTTCATTAACTGTCAACTCCTTGCAAAAGGGTTTTCTGCTTATCAAACAACATCTGAGGCTTTGATCACACCACAACTTTGGCTACTCCATCAGCTGCACTTTCTTTAATATATTATCCTGGCAGTTCTGCCTCCCCTCACCTTTATAACCTCAAGTCATGTGACAAGAGAGTTCCTTCCATGATATCTCTATTTGCAGGGAAGGTGTTACATCCAGTCAATTACACTTCATGCATTTCTTCTCTTTTTTTTCCCCCTTATGCCCTTCCCCTTATGCCCTTCCTTCTATGAGACAGGCTGGACAAATATTTGCTAGGGCAAATATTTATCTGAAATGCTGTTTGCTCAAATAAATTGTTTCAGGGCATTTGGCAGATAATGGTTGCTGGAATTGGATATGTCTATTTTAACGAAAAAAAGGACTAATTGTGACATGATAATAGCAGTGTTCCAATATCTCCAGGTTGCCACAAAGAAAAGGGAATCAAGCTATTCTCCAAAGCATCTGAAGGCAGGACTAGAAGAATGGATGAAAACTAATCAAAGAGAGAAGCAACCTAGAACTAAAAAGAAATTTCCTGACAATTAAAACAATTAATCAATGGAACAACTTGCCTCCCGAAGTTGTGGGTGCTCCAACATTGGAAGTTTTAAAGAAGAGATTCAGACAAACAACCGGTTGTCTGAAATGGTATAGGGTTTCCTGCCTGAGCAGGATGTTGGACTAGAAGACCTCCAAGGTCCCTCCACCTCTGTCAATTCTATTCTGTTCTGTTCCATTCCGTTCCATTCCGTTCCATTCCATTCTATTCTATTCTTTCTATTCCATTCCATTCCATTCCATTCCATTCCATTCCATTCTATTCTATTCTATTCTATTCTATTCTATTCTATTCTATTCTATTCTACTTATGGTAAGAAAGTTATATAAAATTCTAGTACAAAAAAGCCAATGGCCTTCTGCTGTTGTCACTGTCCTTTTTCAACTATCTTTCTACCTGCAAACAGTGCTTTTAAACAACACATACCCTACTGCCCCTAATACAGCCCTTTTCTTTTCTTCATTCAGTTAAATTGAGTATTCACTAACCAAACCACAATTTATCAGATATAAATAAGAGAAATTAGGGAGTCTACAGATTATCATGGGTGTGATAATAATGAGCAGTTTACCAGAGAAAGAGAGTCATGCTAGGAACTAGGAACTCTTTTCTACCTAATCATCAGTCTGGGATTCAGTTTTATGACATAAAATAGAAAAGGATTTGAATTTTGAACTGACCTAATTTGCAGAGCTATTCTTTGAAAAATAGTTGTCTATTGAAATGTGCACCATATTCCACTAAACACACCACTACCCCTTCCCAACATAACACTTCCCCTCTCAAAAAGTCATCCATATGACTGCACCCACTTTGCTCTGTTCTTTTCGTAACAGATACTTGGACAATGTGTGAAGTGCATGGATTTTTTTTATATACAAACTTGGATGATTTAGTCGAAAACAGCTTTTCTCCTATTTAAAGACACTTGCTCTTTTGCATAGGGCTCTGCATTCACTATGGTTTCCATGGTTAAATGTAGCAGATTTACATATTGGCTTGCCAATTGTCTCTTTACAACCATAGTAAGTCAATGACATCATTTATTAGAGAGATAAATGAGAGCAATTAAGCATCATGACTCTAGCTACTGAAAGTTTCTGGAATGAAAGTGTTATTAAAATGACAAAGTGCCCAGCAGAATCTTGTGAGGACATGTTATTTAATTCCTCAATTCTTAGCTGGTTGGATGACCTCTGATAGCCTTTTGAAAGGTATGTTGTTTACACACACAAGTACGAAATGGCAGGCAGGAGTGACTAATGAATTATTTAATGTTAAAAGAGCTTTAATTTTAAAGACAGGCAGGATAGGTAAGAAGAAATATATTTCATTCAAGTACGTATAGAATATGCTTAAAACTCATTCAAAGACAGATAAATGATATGATCAGAAATAAATAGTGGGCTGCCTATTACAACCTAGGGTTGCTGGCTTTTTACTTCATACTAAGAATTTAAAATCAGTCAGTCATTTAAAATCTCATTAAAATGCGACTACTTTTGCTTTTTGTAATTTTTAGGCTGTTATAGCAGAAAGTGGAGGAGAAAACAAATCTGTTTTGACCGCATTGAAATTCCCATAAAAACTTTTATCATGAGAGCCAGTAGGAAATTCTGTTGAAGTCCACCCATTTTAGAAGGGCTGGGGTTGAGAAATACTGATGGTTGAGAAATACTGACATTAATCTTAAGAATGATAAATTGATATGTATATGTATACATAATTGATATGTAAGGAAACATGTATAGCATCTAAACATGAAAATGTATACTTTGAGTAATGAGCAAAAGAAATGTTAAAGTATTTTGGAACAATAAAAACAAGTTCCCTACTGGGTCTTTTCAGTGGCACTGTAATCTAAGGTCTTTACTCTCTTAATGTTAAACAAGAAAATGGTTTTGCTCCATTATATTCTGGAATATCGGACATAAATACAATTGAGAGAGTGCAGAGATACTTTACAAGAAGAGTCTTCCACTCCTCTGCTCACAATAAAATATCTTATGCTACCAGACTCCAAATTTTGGGCGTAGACAACTTAGAACTATGCCGACTTAAGTCAGACCTAAGCATAGTACATAAAATTATGTACTATGTCCTATCTGTCTATGACTACTTCAGTTTCAACCACAACAATACACGACCAAATAATAGACACAAACTCAAGGTAAACTGCTCCAAACTCAATTGCAGAAAATATGACTTCAGTAACAGAGTGGTCAATGCCTGGAATGCACTACCTGACTCTGTAGTTTCTTTCCCAAGCCCCCCAAACTTTAAGCTTAAACTGCCTCCTGTTGATCTCACCCCATTCTTAAGAAGTCTGTAAGGGGCGTGCGTAAGTGCACCTGCGTGCCTACCGTTCCTGTCCTAATATTCCTTTTTGCTTACTCTTTTCATGTATCCAAATTATGTTTATACTTTTACCTGTTATCTTATATATGATTGACAAATAAATAAATAAAATAAATAAAAATATAATATTCTGCACAAACTTTACTTAGCTAAAAATACACACTACACAATTGAGTGAGATCCTGATTGACTTTATAGCCCTTTATTTGAACTTAGACTTAGATTTAGAATAACTTCATTGTCACTTTGAATGTACACTAATTGGCATACATTAAAATAAAATTCTGTTGCATACAGGTCTCAAGGGGTCTCCACCTCCAATATACACTACATAAACATGACTAAATAAATAAATAAATACAAAATTATGCATATACCCACATATATTATAGGACACAGAGAAACAACAGTATAGTTTGGATGTATACATGTACATGGCAAGAAAAATGAATCTTGCGAGTTAACCAGATGGATGGCATAAGGAACAAAGCTGTTACAGAATCTGGTAGTCCTGCTAGAATTTGGGTATGAAGAGTTGTCATATCCAAAAATAAGACCTGTAGAGAAAGAAAAGTTTAATTCATCATTATTTAGTTTCATGATATGACCCTAACAATCATGGGTCATTTTACACATGATGGTGGGTATCATGGGTAATTTTCCCCATGATGGATAGATATATTGTACCTTAATTTAAGCGATTATATGAATTTCTGAATATGTACTCGTATAAATTAGCACTATAATTTGTAAATATTTTTATATACTGTGACTTTTATAACTGCCCTATTTTTGGTTGCTATTCCCTTCATGCTTTTTTTCTTTCTTTGTTGGCAATCCAATACGCCTTCATGGGAACAAGAACAGCTCTTTTAAATAAAGATCACATCAAATATCTTTGTACACTGAGAAAGTCCTGCTGCTGTCCTAAACATTCAGGATATAGCGAGCTGGAGATAAACATAGTATACACATTCTTTCTATTTTAAAACTAAACTTTCATATTTTCCAATGAAAATAAGGAGGTGAACACACATATGTTGCCTATCACCTTCATCTCACCTTTGTGCAATTCTGATATAATATGGCAGAATGATTGCTACTATTTAATTAAACAGAAATCTGGATTAACTCCAGCTGCAAACCTTGTAATCTGTCATAGTGTGTTTGGGGAAAGGGGGGTGTCCCCCCCAGCCCATATTTCATTTCAAGATGGAAATCTGTTCTCTCTCCAATTGATCTACATGCTGCAATATGGCTCCTTTGTCATTTGAATGACTTTTTCCAAGTCTTCTTTGGAATATCAGTTAAACTCTATCTTCAGCTTTCTTTGTTTTTTATAGAAATGAACAAATACCCAGCCAATCATTTTAAAGCATCAACCATTCAGCCAAGGTCTGTTATTGAACCCAATCATCCAGAGAAATTCTTATAATACAGTCCTGTTCATGCAGAATTAGGTCCCATTGAATTCAGTGCACATTATTTCCAGGGAAGAGAGATGAGGACTGTATGTTAAGTTATAGACATGCTAGTTCTATGCATGTTTATTGGGAAATAAACCCCTGCTGAATTCAACTCATAACAGATAAGCATGCATAGAATTGCAGTTTACGTTTCAATTTACAATTCACAATCATTCAGAAAAAAAATGGTGTATGGTAATAATTCAGCCCCTTTCTTTTTTCAAGGGCTTCTTAGAAAGAAATATTTGTATATACAAGATATGGTGAGTTCTATGAATTCTTAGTCAGTTCAGTTGCCTTTGAACTGTGATTTTATTGAAATTCCTTACAAATTCCACTGCAAGAAACTTCCAGGAAAAATAATTTAAATATGTGGGTTTAGCACGATTTAAGGTTCCTTTCCAATTCTCATTTGCTAAAACAAACAAGTAATAAAAAGTGTTCTGTTCTTTGTGGATCTAAGCCAATATGGATCGATTATTCTCTCTGCTATCGCTGTCTCGTTTGTTTCTTTGCTGCAGACCAAAGCATAGATGAAATCATTAAAGTGTAAAGATTCTTTGCTCCCAACCAAATATTTAATTTTAAATTAGCAGTTTTTCATAGAAACTAGCAAACAACAAATTATATACTTTTAAGTGGGATTTGCAACATCACAATTCCATCTAGTCATGCCAATCTCATTCCTGGAAAACGCTATTCCATAATTTCTCCTTCATTTTCTAGTCTTTCCTTTTCTTCAGTCAATATCACAAAACATGATTAATTCCTCCCTTTTCCCTAAAAATCTCTCTGGATTTCTGCCATTCTGATTTACCACTTTCCCTATGTGTTAGCACCTCCCTCTTGTTAATACATGGCACCTATTTTTTCCTCTGGAAGATCCACAGTCAGAAAATTAGTTTATGATCATGAGGTGTAACATAAAATGATGATGGCTTAAGCACTGAAATTTCCAGTCACAGCAACTTAGTGCTTTACAAAGGGATTTCATTATCAAGAGGGTTAGAAACACATTCAAACATATTCAAACATCTGTTTATTTCTTTGTTTATCTCATATAGGCATTGTCACATTCATGGAGTCATGCACCAGCCATAGGTAGACCAGGGATGGAATGCTCCCAGATCGGAACGGATCGCGTGATCCAGTAACGATCATGGCTGGTAGTTCAGTGATCTGGTAGCGATGGTGGAGCAAAGCTCCGCCCACCCGGCCAGGTGTCATTACTTCCTGGTTTTGCGCATGCAAAAGAAGGTCTGTGCATGCATGTGATGCGCACACAGCATGTGCACTTCCGAACCGGTAAGGAAGGTAAGTAAATTTCACCCCTGAGGTAGACCATTCAGTTGGGAAATTCATTCTCTCCCTAGACAAGAGATATTAAAAAAATTAATGTCATATAGGAACAAGAAGACCTTAAGTTTTGTTAAGCAGCAATGGATGTTTTTAAAGAAGGTTGGGGACAGCACAATTCAGGGGGTATATTAGTAAATCAGAAACAGCTAAATGTCCACATACAGAGATCCCCTGGACCAAATGGAGAGCTTTTACTGGCCACAAGTTCCCTACCTGGCTTCTAATTACTTCACAGCACTAACTCTGAGCATGTTTTTCAATGTAGTAAGCTGAAATGTGCAATTGTGAGTCATCAAATAGCAATAGCGCTTAGACTTATATATTGCTCCATAGTGCTTTACAGCACTCTCTGAACAGTTTACAGTGTCAATGTACTGGCCCCAACAATCTGGATCCTCATTTTACTCATTGATCTCAGAAGAATAGAAGGTAAATCAACCTAGAGTAAATCCAATCGAACTCCTGGCTGTGGTCAGAATTAGCCTGAAATACTTCATTCTAACCACTGTGCCACCATGGTTATTTTTAAATGTTAATAAATTGGTTAGTCATCATGCAATTCTACCAAAGAGATGGTAGATAGTTTTCTTAAAAATGACAAATCATCAAATGAATTCTATTTGACAGTTATAACTAAAGGCCTGCATGAACAGTCTGTATCTAAAAATCTAAATAAATAAAAAAATCTAAAAATCTAAATAAATAAGTATAACGGAGCTGGTAACGGAGTCGGACAGCGATGAGGCTGAGGTGAGGCCAGGCCATTGGGAAGTGAGGTACAGACTCCAGAGCCTCCAGAGACTGATAATAGTGAGGCAGAGGGGCAGGAGGAGCATGCATGAGAAGAGCTGCCAGAAGACAGGAGCAGCTCAAGCAGAGAGGACAACTCGGGAGTAGGGTCAAGAGATGATTGGCCCCTCCCATAAGGCTTAAAACAGATCAGCACCGGTGTTTCAGCTTTGCTGGAAAACAACGTTGTAGCTGTGTCTTCTGCTCCGTCTTCTGCTTTGTGTACGTCTTTGTTTTTGTGGCTTCTGGACATTTGCCAGGAAGGACCTTTGGCAGTTTGCCTAATTGGACTAAGGTTTGGCATAGAAATTTTTAAATAAATTTTTAGCAGTTTTAATATTCTGATTTAATTTGGGGTTTTTAATGTTCTTAATAGTTTTAATCTGGCCTAATGTTTAATAAGATTTTTATAATTGTTTTTACTATGTACATTGTATTATTTTTATTATGGCTGTGAACCGCCCTGAGTCCTTCGGGAGAAGGGCGGTATAAAAATCTAAATAAACTAAACTAAACTAAACTAACTGAAGAATTTGTGTTGGGAGACATTTGTTTTACTTTGAGTTGAACGACGCTGGGAATTAAGTAATTTCCAGCTGTTCAAATAAAGTTCGTTTTTCCACAGACTAAGTTTATTACTACCTACTTGGGCCTGGGTCACAACAGGGGCTTCTAGGTGAATCCCTCTGCTCAGTGGTGGGATTCAACAACCGGTTCTCTGCCCTAATGATTTCTTCCAACAACCAGTTTGCCCAACAGCTCAGAAAGTTAACAACTGGTTCTCCCAAAGTGGTGCGAACTGGTTGAATCCCACTACTGCCTCTGCTACATTTCTCAGAATGTGGAGGATTAGGGGTCAGTATGATATGATCTTCTCATGGCTTCCTCTGCCATTCTAGGAAGAAAAGATAGGATGGCTGCATTTTGTGTCATAATTGAGTGTTCTGGGAGACATTTCCCTGAAAGCTCTTTGCCTGTAGACAATAAATTACACCAAGAAGGGGAACAAGAAGAGCTGTGGGTTACATTTATATGCTTTTAAAATTGACTGTAAAAGAGGGATATATTTTGAACCTCAGTTGCTTTGAACTTTCATAGACTAAAAAATGAAGAAGGATGAAAACATAATTGCAGTTGGATGGAAAGTCCAGTTTACAAGCAGTAAAGGAGTAGACAAATTTCCCACTAAAAGCAGTAAACAAATTCATAAACTTTACCAATTTTCTACAAAATTGATACCTTTAATTTTATTGTCTTGAAGGATTAAGATTATCCCAAAAAAATCCCCATAGTTTGTCCAGAAAACATTAACAGCAGCATCAACAGCAGAAGACTCAAGGATTTCTAAATGAGCAATGATAAATAAGAAAAAAAGAATCTAAAGAACCCTAAAAAAAGATTCCAACCAATTATGAAAATGACTGAAAATAGCTCTAATCAGTTATGACAATGATTAAAAAAGGTGAATAATGAAAAAAATTGAAAGTTTCAATTATTCAAAATATTTTACATTATTTTATCGCATTCTTATCATCCTAAATGTTTTCATTTCATCTAGCAGTGAATTTCAGCCTGAAGATATTTCTAACCGAACTCCTAAATTAAGCTTGTTGTAGAAAACACACATTCACTACCTAGAGATATTTTGTATTGTTGTTTTCCCTCGTTATCCTAGTGATGTGTTCTGTGCTTCTGAAATAGAGGTTCTAGCTTCTATGAAGGACAGCATGAAAACTGGAAAAGGGATAAACTAGTCCTTGTGCTTAAAGCCTGCAGATGAAATTTTATCAATGTTCTTGTTATAAACTGACAAACAGAGAGCTCAGTAAGGTCAAGTTGTACATGCTTGAACTGACATGCCAATCTGCCAGCAGTCATATGGTTCTCATATGGCACCACTCCACAGATGCCAGGGAAATGTGAGAACTTTCTGGCTCATTTTATTTTTCTGAATACCATGTTTTCCTGTGTAATATATGTATGTGTGTGTGTGTGAGTGTGTGTGTGTGTGTGTGTGTATCTATGTGTATGACTATTACACATATGGAGAAAGAGAGATACAGAAAGATAGGATAGCCTTTTTCTTACGTTATATGCATATGTGGTTTTTATTCGGAGTTTAAAATGAACAATTCCTTTCTCTGAAACAATGAGGCATTTATAAAAGTGATCAAAATACACCCATGATCATATTTTGCTTGTACTGAGATTTGGAAACATCACAGGCATTTTACTGTGTCTGTTTAAAGAGGGGGAGGAATCAAAACAAAACCCTGTTGACCCTCTAATAAGAATATTTAGAAATATCTGCCAGATTGAGAATTTATTAACATTCCAGGAACTGACCAATGTGTAGATGCAACACCACAGTTGTTACTTGCATCAACAAGTCAACAATGTCATAGCTCCATTTCACAGAACAACATGATCCAATTGCATTTGTTAAATAGACCATAATGGTTTACTGAAGTTAAAACTCAAAATTCAGAAATTGTTAAAAATATGTATTGCTACAGTTGATCAGCTAAAGAGCTGTTAGAGTCTTTTGTGTCACATCCAATGCACTTCACATTTGCTTGCTTCCTTCTCTTTAAAGAATAAAAAAGAACATATACATACATTATTATTTTTTTTCAAAGTAAGATTTAATCCTATAAACTAAACAAGTGTTTTAATATAATTACCATGCTGTCATTAAAGTTACCTTTTTTATAAGGCGGTTAAATAAAAGACCAAACATCTTTACATCTCTTTAACACTATTTGGACATTTTTTCCTAAGAAGATAACTGGCTTCCAGGGATGCAATAAAGATTGGTGTTTTTCCCCCTGAGCCAATGTTACTGTACAATGCCTAGAAAAATGCTATGAAAGATTTATTTATTTATTTATTTTGTCACAACAATATATGTAACTATCATACAGAAAGGTTATATAGTATATAAAGGTATAAGCATATATATATAGGAAAAAGAAAAGAAAAACAATAGGACAGGAACGGTAGGCACGTTTGTGCGCTTATGCACGCCCCTTATGGTCCTCTTAGGAATGGGGTGAGGTCAATAGTAGAAAGTTTTTGGTTAAAGCTTTTAGGATTATGAGAAGATTCAAGTAGAATTGGTCCAAACATGTTCGCTAGAATTTGAAGATGTCTGTTTTGTAGATAGATGGGTCTTATATTCTTGATTTTAAGCAGGCAGAAATGACCAGAATTCCTTTGCATCTATTATCTGCTCAAAAAGAGTACATAAAGGGTAGAATCTGTGTTTAGGTGTCTATAACATATTAAGTCGATATTTTGTACCTCTGCTTTTATTTATTTATTTATTTATTTATTTATTTATTTATTTATTTATTTATTCGTACTTTTATACCGCCCTATCTCCCTAGGGACTCAGGGCGGTGTACAGCCATATAAAAACACATAAATATACAAAGTAAAACATTCATCTAAAAAACTTATTATATAGGCCAAAATTTAAAATAGACATATAAACAATAAAACCCAATTTAAAACCAAATCTAAAATTTAGACATTTAAAATTTAAAAATTTTTTTAAAAAATCTAGTCCAGTCCTGCGCAAATAAATAGATGTGTCTTGAGCTCGCGGCGGAAGGTCCGAAGGTCAGGAAGTTGACGAAGTCCTGGGGGAAGCTCGTTCCAGAGGGTGGGAGCCCCCACAGAAAAGGCCCTTCCCCTGGGCATCGCCAGTCGGCACTGCCTGGCTGACGGTACCCTGAGGAGTCCCTCCCTGTGAGAGCGCACGGGCCGGTGGGAGGCCCTTCTACTTCTTTTCTGTTCTACTGAAATTAAGTTATTTTTTTCTAAATAATCTTTGATGTTGTCTGCTATTATGCCTCTGACTAATTTAAACATTGTAGGCAAGTATCCTATTCACATCATTCATCACAAGTGCCAGGTCTTTGAGGTGGGGAGCATTACTTTCAATGGTTGCAGACTGTGTCTATCTACTTGTGATTCTGTATCTGCTATAATCTTCTCTTTTGGTTCTTCTTTATTGGTGATGGTCGGGGAGTGTCAATTCATAGGTTGTTTCAGTGCTAGCCTGTACTGGATATGTTGTTATTACTTCTAAGTTATAAAAACTATAGTTCACAATAGCTGTTTGCTATAGATTACCAATTGTTATCTGAGTTTCTTCTACTATTCTACTATTGTTTTGAGGTCTTCCATTTTCACATTTTTTCCACGAATGTTTCCACTAATATTTTATTTCTGGTAATGAATATCCCTTGATCTGCTAATTGTTATTCAGTGGTATCTAAGTTGGGTTACGTTCTTTTCTAACGTTCAAACATTTGCCATTTAATAGCCTCATGTTGTTGGTTCTGACTTATAACAGCAGGTCATAATATTACATTTTTCAAATATAGTATACTTTTGTCTGTGGTTGTTGTTCTTCCAGTAATCTTACAGAGGGAAGCCCTGGTTGCAAGCTGAGTCCTGTTGCCCATTTTTTGACAGATGTCCAGGAACTCTAACATTTAATGTGGTCCATGCTGAACTGGATGACAACAAATCTTATATGAGTCTTCTTTGTTTTCTCACCATATTGAATGGGTTGGTGGATATAGTCTGCTTCTTCTAAGCTAAGACCTGCCTGGCACAGCAATCAATCTCATCAGAGCATCTCAAGCCCCTTCTCACAACAAGGAAGTATCCATGGAGGGGAGAAAAAAGTTTAAAAAGTTAAAGTTACTAGTAGTAGTACTACTACTACAACAACTACTGTTGTTCTTGGACTGGTAAAAACTTAACAGTTCAAGTCCTAACCAAGGACCTAGGAGCTGTTAAGGTAAAGTCTTAGTATATAGGCAGTTTCAAGTAAGGTGGGTTTTTGCAAAGTCAAAATATTCAGGTCTGATCAATTCAAAATTTCCATGTATTGGTATTGCCAAAGGACTCTTATTGGAACAACCTGTCATGCCTCCTTCGGAGTCTGAATCTGTGGGGGAAGATGAGCTGGAACAAGAGCTGACAGAGATGTAGAGGCCGGCTCTGTTGGCCTTGGAGGAAACTGGGGAAGGTCAGAGTCAACCCACGCAAGGCTTTTCTGAATTAGTAAGGCCTGCAGACAGGGAGATCTCAGGAGAAGAGCAAGAACCACTCCCTCTTGATCCGAGAGCAAGGAGGGGAGTGGGACAGCAAGATCAATGCAGATTGAGCTGGCTAAGAGGAAGGTGAGTGCCTTGTCCCCTTTCACAAGTCACACCTGGGGACTGAAATGTAAGTAGGTGCCAGTTGGAGGAGCATTTGTTGGAAACAAGTGTTGAATCTGTGGAGCCTTGTGTGCACTTGCCAAAGCCTGGAGTTTGCTGTACTCTTTCTTGTGGAGCTTGCCAGTTTGCCTGCTTCATTCAATGTTTTGCTCTGGTTACTGTTTAGCTAACCTGGCTTATTAGACTGCTGTCCCTGGTTAATGTTTGGGCTAACCTGTCTTATTAGACTGCTGGCCCTGGTTCCTGTTTGATTAACCTGGCATATTAGACTGCTTGCAGCCAGAGGCTTCTGAAGGTGCATGTGAGAACTTTGCTGCAGGACTTGTAGTGAATGTGGGAACGTTTGGGGTCACCATTTGAGCAATAAAGGGGAGTTAGACCTGTTCTCTGGTTGTGTTGCTTTCGTACCATAACCTGGGTCATCACACAACCATTGGTTTATTCCTCTATGATTGCTCAGCTTCAATTTGCAGATCATGGTATTTCGTTATTTTTTTCTAGTTGTTTCTCTTCGATTCATGCATCACCTTGTATTGCAATATCAATGAACCAGACTTTTTCTTTTTCACAATAGTGATGTTAGGCGTGTTGGGCCAGATGTCTGTAGGTTTGCATTCAAAAGTCCCACAAGATCTTGACCTATTAATTTTCAAGAACTTTGGTGTTCCCAATAATTTGGCTGCATTCAAACCCACATTTCTGGCAAAGCTTCCCATGCATGATTTTGGCAACTGGATCATGACATTGTAGTTTGTGAGGTTTTACTGCAGCCACTGATAGGGTGATTCATCTTTCTTGTTGCATAAATAACATTTGCTGCTGTTACTGACATGTTGAATTTTTGCTTTCATGGAATTGGTCTGCAGGGCTTTTTCTTGGGCAGCCAAAATGAAGCCTTCAGTTTCTTTCTTCAGCACCCAATCAAAACCATCTCTATGTTAGCTCTATATCTACTTTTCCTTCAATGTCCTTCTGGGTTTGACTGGCACAGGCTTCTTTTTCCAGTTAGAAACTTGGTACCCAATTTTTCCTTTCAAAATCTCGTTGTCTACCTCCTTCCGCAAAGGCTCTTTTGCTTTCTTAATGTAGGCATTTAAACAGTGTTTTTCCTCTTCCACAGCTTGTTTAACTTTACTATTTCATTTCTTTTTTTGTATTTTATACAATAAAAAATAAAATAAAAATGCTTAAAAATTTATTAATATTAATCATAGCACAGACAGCCAGATGTTAAGACTGGATTTGGCATTTTTGTCTACCTATCGAGTCCTTACCAAGGACATGGAATAGGCAGATCTGGATGTTTGATAGTGTTACAGATATAGTTGCAGGAAGGAAGCTGTCCCCAATAAAGCTGCCTTTTGCAATTGACTGATAGCAAGTTTGTCAATGCCAGTGGTGTTCAAGTGGTGCTCCAGTTGCTTGGGATTGCCCTGAAGGCTATTACTATTGGTACTACTCTTGCTTACCTTTGCCACAGTTGTTCTATTTCTATTTGAAGATCTTTGTATTTTGTTATCTTCTACAATTCTTTCTCTTTTGTTCTACTGTCTTCAGGCACAACCACATCCACTATCCAGACTTTTTTTATTTTTCTTATTGACAATTGTTAAGTCTGGGGTCTTATGTGACAAGTGCCTGTCTATCTGAATTCTAAAGTCCCAGAGCAATTTAACTTCTTCATTTTCTATGACTTTCCTTATTTTATGGTCCTGCCAGTTCTTGCTTGCAGGCAAATGATATTTCTTGTAGATCTTCTAATGCACATTGTTGCTACTTTGTCAGGCTGCTGCTTGTAGTCAATCCGGGTGATCTTCTTGTAGCAGATTACCAGGTGGTCCACTGTTTTTTCAGCTTCTTTGCATTTATTATTTTATTTATTTTATTTTATTTAATTTTTATACCGCCCTTCTCCCAAAGGACTCAGGGCGGTGTACAGGCAAAAGTAAAAACAGCACAATATACAGAATAAAATACCATTTAAAAAACTTATTAAATTAGCCTGAGATTAAAATTTTCCATACTAAAAACCCCAATTAAAATTAATAAAATTTCCCCTTAAAACTAATTTAAGCCAGCCCCGCGCGGATAAAAAGATGTGTTTTTAATTCGCGACGAAATGTCCGGAGGTCAGGTATTTGACGTAAACCCGGGGGAAGCTCATTCCAGAGTGTGGGTGCCCCCACAGAGAAGGCATAGGTGGCACTTACTGTCTGTTGCTATCTTTTCAAGTTTGGCTTTGTATTCATTTGTCCTTAAGGCTTGGTCTTGTGCAAGTCTTGTCCTGAGACTTGGTCTCAGTCTCTCTCTTCAACTTTTCTGCTCTTAGTCATTGCCAGATCTTGTTGTTAACTGCTTTTGTTGTTGTTGTTGTCCATATCATTATCTGTAAATCCAACATAGAATCTTTATTTTTTGCTTTATTAAGTCATTATTTAAATGATATATTCATGGAACCCTCTTCTTAATATTACGGAAGAGTGGAATTGCACGTTACATTTGCTTAAATATGAGTTACAGATATGGTCCTTAAACTATGTAATGACAATTCCATTCTCTGAAATTTATATAAATCTAAATGTTCTTATTGTTATTTCCATAGCTAATGGCACTGCAAATGTTTTTATGGGTAAGTGTGTCTTCTAGAATATTTGTATTCAAACCAAGTGTGACACAAAGCAGTCTATGAAATATGAGAGTTCAGTAATTTTGCTGGCATAGATTCTAAATGGCCCAATGCACAAAAGGCAGGAAAGAGCAAACATTTTTCCCCACTGGGCTCTGCACAGTGAATCTGTAATGTTAACCATCATTGCTGATATTTTTCCACTGAGTGCAATAGAGAAGCCTAGAGGTTTGGGATGGACAAAAAGGAAAAAACATATTGCTTTTGAAAATCATAGAACTGAAAGGCAGAAATATTATAGTAGTGGGGTAAACAATGTTTTTCCTAAAGCAGTAAAATGCAAAGCAGCTGCACTCTTTTAGCATTTGATGAAGTTTAACATTCTGAACAAGAACAAAAATCTTCTAATTAGTCTTACTATAATTTTAAATTGATCCCCTTCCTTTCTGCTTATAGAACATCATCCTCATCTTCAATTTCAGTTGTAGGCCAGTATAAAATATTTATTTATTTATTTATTTATTTATTATTTAAATTTCTATACCGCCCTTCTCCCGAAGGACTCAGGGCGGTTCACAGCCAAATAAAATACACAATAATGTTACAATATAAACACAATTAAAATACAATAAAAAAACTTATTCAATTGGGCCGAAATTAAAAATTTGGAATAAATAATAAAAACCCAATTAAAACCCATAAATTTAAAAAACTAACCCAGTCCTGCGCAGATGAATAAATGTGTTTTAAGCTCACGACGAAAGGTTCGGAGGTCCGGAAGTTGACGGAGTCCCGGGGGGAGTTCGTTCCAGAGGGCGGGAGCCCCCACAGAGAAGGCCCTTTCCCTGGGCGTCGCCAGACGACACTGATGCGTCGACGGCACCCTGAGGAGTCCCTCTCTGTGAGAGCGCACGGGTCGGTGGGAGGTATTTGGTAGCAGTAGGCGGTCCCGTAAATAGCCCGGCCCTATGCCCTATGCCATGTCAAATATATGAAATTATAACAATTCCACAAATAAAAAACTAGATAAATAAATATTATAACACTATAAGTTCTAATTATAACAAATATTCTTACTATCAATATTAACACAATAAAAATTAAAACACCTTGAGAGCACGCACACAAGCCAATTTACAGAATATTTTTAACAGCTCAAAATGAGGAGAAGGTTTTTGTGGAAATGGTTTCCCAGTTGCAGTCTCTATAGCACGGGTGTCAAACTCATGGGGTGCTTAGATCTGACACATGGGGCCACTCTGGAAACAGTGAAGGACCGGCCCGTGGTGCCTCTGCCAGTGAAAACATGTTGCCAATCTCAGTTTTCAGCTGGGACAGCCTCCTGCAACCTTCCCGAGCTCCATTTTCACTGGCATAGGGTTTCAGGAGGCCGTCCCAGCTGAAAATGGAGATCGGCAGCCCATTTTTGCTGGCAGAGTGCTCGGGCCACCACAGGCGCCCCTGACACGAGTGACATCAAGCTGCCATGCCCACCCTGGCCATGCCCACCCTGGCCCCCTGAGGTCAAACACAACCCTGATTTGGCCCTCAATGAAATTGAGTTTGACACCCCTGCTCTATAGGGTAGGGGTCTCCAACCTTGGTCCCTTTAAGATTTGTGGACTTCAACTCCCAGAGTTCCTCAGCCAGCTTTGCTGGCTGAGGGACTCTGGGAGTTGAAGTCCACAAGTCTTAAAGGGACCAAGGTTGGTGAGCCCTGCTACAAGGAATCCTTCAATGGCAGCAATTGAGCTGAGAGCAGTCTCAGATTTCTGCCAATGTCTTGCCAAAAGATGCTCTTTGATTTCTTAAAGATGAACAGAAAAAGAGTGGCTGGGATTAGGGGTATAACTGCAGTTTGTGATTCAAAATGCTTTTGGAGCCTCTTTTTAAAAATCAAATTTCAACCATACACACATGTAACTTGTTCAGAGCCCTTTTGTTCCTTAAAAAAAAAAAATTAAGAACAAGAGATAACGATTCCCATTTTCTTCCTCTTTGGTGTCTAAGGAAAATTCACAACGAAATGTCACTTTTTGCTTCAAAATTCAAGCTCAGATATTTGTGCAAACCATCCAACAACGTGTCTCATTTTTAGATTTTTTTTTAAAAAAAATTACTAGGAATATTAAGAGACACCTTTACAAATACCACTAAAAAGCCACCTATGCCTCTTATGATACCTTAGGATAATTAATTTCATAAGATAAATATTTATTGCTGAAGAATAACTTCCTATCTACTATCACAAGCTAGAGTTTCAATTGGTTTTGGGAAAACCCCGAAGAAATAAAAGCATGTTCTCAGCAATAATGGAGAATCATAGCAAATATTTGTCATTTTATTTCTAAAGTATAGCCATCAAGCCAAATTATCCTAATGTACAACCTTACATTGCTATTGCTGCTTTTGTGCCTGCGTTTATTATTTCAATTTCCTTTGATTTTTGTACACTCTAATTGTATTTCCACAGCTATTTTCTAAAGCAAATGGATCATTGTACAATAAGGTTTATAGGGCACATTCTGCTTCCCTTTTTGAAAAATTAACTATGCCTGTACATTAATTTCTTCTGTGATGGAGGTTTGAGAAGGAGAGATAAGAAGAGAAAGGTTGCTGCTTTTTCCTTGATTTTGCCATATTGCCTGGATCACAGCCCCACTCAAATGAAACAGCCATCTGGTTGCTGTGTATAAAAAAAAAGGATTTTGTCAAACAAAGAAGCTACCTTTTTTCTATCCCAGGCCATGCATCCCTAGCCTCAGATTTTTATTTAATGCAATCTCTGAGCACAAAGATCAAAAAGCTGTCCTACACGAGCCCATTTAGCTTTGGTTTGATCAGTCCTAGATGTTCCTGTAAAGTCAAAGCCATAATAGATGCCATGGCCAGCATTGTATTGATTCAGTGGGAACTTTTTTTTACTGGAGTTCTCAGGTCTCCACTCCTATCCAGCTGGCATGCATTCCCCTTTTGCTCAGAATGCAGGGAGACTTAATACTGATAATAGGCTAGTAGTCCCATGGGCTCTGCCCTGCATCTTGGCATTTTCACTCTTTTGATATCTATCTGAAGTTGTGCCAGGGAATCTGGAAGAAGCATGGCCAAGGATTGTGCATGCAGAACTTGGCTCTTTAGATTCAATAGCTCCCACAGCTACCCTTTCTTAACCTCTTTGTTCAAGGATGAACCACTGGCGTAAGGAAGAAGGAAAGATATCAGGATGTAAGGTGTTCTTTACCATGCATTTTAAACATTACTAGTTAACAATCTCATCACAGTATTTCTGTTTAGGCTATTTTACACAAACATCAATCCTTACACATACCTTTCCATATTTTTCTGTCCTTGCAAAGCATTCTTGCCTCACCTTGTCTATTCATTCTTTAATATGTATGTATATTCACTGCAAGATATAAATCAATGTATAAGCCCAGCAACATTACGGAAAGCATAGAGAAGGAATAAGTAATAACTAAGTGTGATTAGAAAATGGAAAGATATATAGCTAAATCTAATTTATATCAGCACAATTCACTATATCTCTGTAAACCATTCATGCCTCTACCCCATATATGGACTACCTTATTTTCATCTACTGCCTTAAATTATCACCTCCCTCTTTTCAAGTATCTATCAACACAAACCATTCATGACTTCTGGATCTTCCCCTTTGTCTCAGTCCAATGGCACTTCCTTGTTTTGTGATTGTTTTGTGATTCAGTCCAGATTTATTCTCTTTACATGATCAGACCATCTCCATGTGTTTCTTATTGGTCAATTCCTTTTACATTCAACTTACATTTATTCACCATTCATTCATTTTTGACCCTATCCTTTCTTCTCTTGCATACACTTAAGTACCTCATTTCCACTGCATTCCACTTATTTTTAATGATCCCAACTTACCCAGTTGTCATTTCCATTCCACAAAGTAAATAGAAATGCACTATTAGGCAAAGCCATTTTTTGCTTTGCACAATCATTCAGTCCTCACAACCAATGGTATATTACCAATTAGTCTTCTACCAACCATTGTATGTTTTAAACGTATTCTATCCATTTCACTACATTATGTTAACATTTCTTCATTTTTAATACATTTCTTGGGTTACAGCAGCTACACCTGCAGCCTTATCATTTTTCAATATTCTCATGTTATTTATTACCCATTTCATCTTTTTTTTCCTTGGGCAATAATATTTATAGCAATCATTTCAATTCTACTTTTTAACATATCACTATCATTCCCATACAAATCTCTAAAATACTGTTTTTAACATTTTTTTTCACTTCAGTTTTAACTAAAATAGCATCACTTTCATTTATTTAATTCTTTTCACCTTCTTCTAAAACATTTCGGCAGTCCAGCAATTCAAATCCTGAGTGCCGCGGAACAAGGTGCGCTCCCGTTACTTGTCCCAGCTTCTGCCAACCTAGCAGTTTGAAAGCATGTAAAAAATGCAAGTAGAAATATAGGGACCACCTTTGGTGGGAAGGTAACAGCGTTCCATGCACCTTTGGCATTGAGTCATGCAGGCTACGTGACCACGGAGACGTCTTCGGACAGTGCTGGCTCTTTAGCTTTTAAACGGAGATGAGCACTGCCCCCTAGAGTCGGGAACGACTAGCACATATTTGCGAGGGGAACCTTTACCTTTACCTTTAACCCTAAAAATGATGTCTAGGAAGATTCTCAGCCCTCCAGGTCATAGTTGTACCAAAGGTGCTTTTTCAAAAAGCAATTGATCTTCTTTTGCTTTGCTTGAAGACTTTTTTATCTAAGAAGTTTTTTCAATTCTGACTGAATGATGGAGGCTGGAAGGATTTACCTAAATACTGTTAAGAGAGGAATATGATGCCACCTATCTCCTGTTTACACCACAGTCCTTTCAGCAGTTCCAAGAATGTTCCATGTCCATTTGCACTACTCGGGTGATCCTGAGGGCATAGATAAACTTCCAAGTGGCCTCAAAGACTCTCAGAAAGAGTGTTAACAACCAGATGACAGCAAGGAATATAAATCCTTCCATCCTCCACCATTCAGTTAGAACTGAAGAAGCTTCTTGGATAAAAAGCGAAATGACTTCAAGAAAAAGAAAGTCCAGTTGCCTTTTGAAAAAGCACTTTGGAACAGCCTAAAAATAATTTTATACACTATAGCATGCCATCTTCATATTTATTTTACTTTTATCTTTTATTAATTTTTTTGTTTACTTTTAAAAGCATTGGTATGTGGGAAGGAGACGTCTGAGTGTCAAAGTTTTGCTGTCACATTGATACTTGCATGTTTATCTGTTCATTAAACATTATTCTATTATATATAGCATAAGGCAAAGATCATGGCTCATAAAGCAACTTCAAATAGCACTTCAGGTGGATAATTATAAAAAAAAATTGAAGCTTCACAAAGCTTCAATAAATAATGTCCTGTTTTTTCATGACAACCTAGTAGAAGCTGTCTAGCTTTACGTAATGGTAAAGACTGACCCTAGGAAGGGCAGACTGAGAAAAACATTTGCATCTTCCTTCAAAAGGTGAATGGTTTCCCACAATTGAAGACAAAGATTGTATAATGTTTATATATGACTATATCTGCAAATGGCCAGACTCAAATTATCCTACTTCAGACACATTATGCAATGTGCACCCAGCTCCCTAGAAAAGCTCTAATGCTGGGAATGATGGAAAAAAAGAGAAGTAGGAAGATGGACAGATGCAGTTACGTGGTGTTGAATGCACCATTGGGAGATCTAATAAAGCAAATTAGGGACAGATTCAGTGGTGAAATTCAATTTTTTTACTACCGGTTCTGTGGGTGTGGCTTGGTGGGCATGGTGTGGCTTGGTGGGCGTGGCAGGGGAAGGATGCTGCAAAATCTCCATTTCCACCCACTCCAGGGGAAGGATACTGCAAAATCTCCATTCCCATCCCACTCGGGGACCAGCCAGAGGTGGTATTTGCCGGTTTTCTGAACTACTCAAAATTTCAGCTTCCGGTTCTCCAGAACCTGCTGGATTTCACCCCTGGACAGATTGTCATGGAGAAAATCTTTCTGTGTGGTCACAAGATTGAAAACAACTCAATGGCACATCATTATCATCTCTGCTTTACTGCTCAGCTTTAACTCTTTGATACCCTATGGATAGTTCTTGATCGTTGTATGAGCTTGAGCTGGAAGGTCTTAAAACAGAGAATTTGCCCTGCAAAGACATTTCACAGCCTAATCATCTTTTGCTAATGTCATTCTGTAGACAAATGAAGACCAGGACAGACTACTATGAGTTTAAAATGTTTTCAAAATCAAAGCACTTGTTTTTACTGTTGTGAACTCTGAACAAAACATAAACTTAAAAGTTTTGCCTCAAGTTCCCAACAAGGCATTCCATAAATATTCTGGGTTTAAGATAAAATGGGATGTTTTATTTTACTTTTTAAAAAACCATTTTGGAAATCTTGCTTCCATTGCTGTATTCTGAGAAGTTTTAAAAAATCAAAAAATCATCCTTTTGAACAATTTATCCATAGCTCGGCTAGTAAGTAGCACGCAGCAAAAAAATTTGAATTATTTATTTTTATAATTCTATAAGTTCCCATATGTTCTTTTAACATCCATACATACATGAAACATTTTATATTTCATGAGTGGAAACAAATTCATTTTCCATTTTCTGTGAGAGATGGTGGCCATGGAAGGAACTGATATGGTGAACTCTATGAAGAGGCAGTTTCCCAGGAAAGAGCACCGACATGCCAGAAAGGGGGAAGGAGAGAAGAGATAGCATAATCCAGAGCTGGATTGTTGTGACTCCGGCTCCTGAGCCTGTCCTCACGGAGGAAGATGACTCTGAAAGTGATGGGGAGGAGCTGACAAGGCCTCCCTCTCCAGGACCCTCCTTTCTGGCAATGCCTTAGTTTCCAGCTGAAGGCCAGGAGGAAGGCATGTCGGAGCACCCACTAATAGGAAGTGATGAAGATCAATCTTGGATTGATCCCAGGCAGCGTCGGAGGGAGAAGCGTGCACAGCAAAGGAAGAGGTGGGGAAGGGCCAGTGATTGCTGAGTCACTGAGCCATGCCCCACAGGGGATAAAAGTGGTTGGGGTTGCTCTGCAGGCTCTGTGATGGACAAAAACTGCATATCATGAGCTTCGGATGGGATATCTTTCGGAATTAAGGCTTGGATTCTGTGAATGACTTCTGACTACTCTTTGAACTCTTGGTTGCCCCAGCAATGGACTACAGATACGCTGACTCCTGTTTCTAGAGGTGATAAGAAACTTGGCAGGCATTTGGAGAACAGCTGCCAGAACTTTTATCTGCTAAAGGGAATTCAGGTCGGCTTGTAAAAATAAATTACTGGTAGACGTCGTTTGCTTGTGTGTCTTCCTAGGTGAGGTGGGGGGACAGAACATGGATAGAAGACAGAGGCAGTGGATAGAGATAGGTACTCTGTCAACTCTGAATTGAACCTGGCTGAAGCCATCATGTGTTGCTTTGCAGTTGACACACACTATGGGGAGAGGATGAGGGGGAAATAGCTAGACCGTTTCATAGACAAAATAAAGAGCTCTCCTGTGGGAACCAAGGTCATCCCAAGAGGTGACAGTTGGAGGAGGAGCAGAAGTGATCAAGGGAGCCTACTTTGATTGGACAATGTGACCTGTGACACCTGGGGAGGGGGAACCTTTGCTCTTTTAATTACATGGTAACTGCGGAAAACTTTTAGAGTTGATTTTCACTAGCTGTGCCAATATGATGTGTCCAATAAGCATGTTCTCTGAGGAACATTTCTGCCTTGGAGTTCTGATTTCTTTGAATGTGTTACTCAGAACGCTGACATACTCCCTAGGATCCCCCAAGGTAAATCTGTTAGGCTAAGAGTAGAAAGGGTTTAGTCTGATGAGATTTTGTTTCATGTCTGTAAGAAAATAAAGAACTGAATTCTGCATGGATTGTTCTGTGGGAAGATGGTTCCAGCACAAGTCCAAAAGCTCAGAAGACAAAATGTGTGGTCCCGATGATTGACCTAGTTTGGATCTTGCAACATTATTCTGGAACACATATATTCACCTTCATTTGGATGTTCCAGGGGTGAAATGCTCCCGCTTCGGATCGCGTGATCCAGTAGCGATTGTGGCCACTGGTTCGGCGATCTGGTAGCGATGGCGGAGCAAAGTCTGCACACCCACCCAGGTGTCATTACTTCCTGGTTTTCGTGAGCGAAGCAAGCACTTCCGAACCGGTAAGGAAAGTAAGTAGATTTCACCCCTGGATTGTTCTATGTCATACTTGGACTCAGCCTGATGTTTTCCTGGAAAGAAAAAACTTTACTGTTTTTTTTAAAAAGTAAAATAAAAATAGGTCTTGGTTGTGATAGATTATTTAGCAAGCATGGGCATTACAGAGACAAAGAGTGCCCTTTCCCAAAATTGAAACTCATGAGTAGCTTTTGAATAAATATGAGTTTAGTTTCAGGCTGGCCAGACCCTAATCAGAAATATTGGTCATAGAAAATAGAAAACAATATTGCAATAAGAGACTGTGTTAGCATCATTGTTAATATTTTTGGAATATCTACTTCTTGTCTGGAGCAGGATGAGAAGAACACTGAACTTAGTGTTCTTCGAAATGTATTAAATTTAATCAAGTTTTCTCCTTTCTTTTTCTTTCTCATCCAAAATAAATTGGAAATTATCCTGCTGTTGTTCAATTATACAGCTGAATTTCAGCAACATAGTCACAGCTACCCCAGGGCCCAGAAAACAGTTTTAAGGTAACATTTATCCCAAACAGGTCCCATTTGTTTAATTTAAATAGAAAGTATTAGTTATATAAGATTCAATGGCCAATAAAACATAAAAGCATCCATGTGATATCCTAGGCTAAGGGGAAATAAGATCAGGTAAATTTGTGGTTTGATAGATTATAGGAATCTCATTGCTATCTTCGTATTTTATATGAAGTATGTTAAGCCGTTTTGCTTCAAGCACAGCATGTTACAAGGACATGCCAATTCTGGTTGTTGTTTTTTTATTCCAAGTTTAGCATTAGTGTGTTTTGTGAATGCCTCCACATAATGTTGATATATTATTCTCAATCTAATAGCAAATATTCCTGAATTTTTCATTAATTATGTAATTTCCCACCTCTAACCTTCATTTTTCAATTAGCCACAACCATATCATACTAACTAGATTCTTCTTTTTTTTCTTCAAATGCATATCAAAGGAAAAAAATGTTGAAATTGATTTGAATTATATCTAGAGTTGCCAGGACTTTGCCTAGATATGTTGCCTCACTTGCAGTGTAAACCACTGATCTGAAAGTAAATCTGTGCATTTCTAGACCTTACGGGCAAATCATCCATTTTACCATGAGCAGCGAAGCCACTTTCTGTTAAAATAAATACGTGTTTTTCCCCTTTAGGAAGAAAAAAATGCCTGAATTCACTTGTGGAGAAAAAGAAAATGATATTTGTACAAGTGAGCATAAAAAATAGAAAATATTAGTACTAAATAATCTGATTTTCTGCATGTGTGTGATTTCTTTGGATAGTTGGGGCTTTTATGTATGTCCTTGGGCTCTGGGTGAGGCATTTCAACCTCCTAGGACCGACAATAGGAACAACAGTAGAGATTCTTCTAAACTGAGAGACAGAGCTGATGTAACATTGTTGGAATCCTCAGTCAATGTGCTCAGATTTCTTGGGAGTTTTTATTTAAATTAGCAGATAAAATGCAATTTGGAAATAGTTTTACAAGAATACTTAGGGCAATTTATGGAGAGCAAACAGCTCAGTTAATAATTAATGGTAGTTTGACAGATAGTTTTAAAATTGCGAAAGGAACGAGGCAGGGGTGTCCCTTATCACCTTTATTGTTTGTTATGTCCTTGGAGCCCTTATTGGATAAGATAAGAGAATTTAGGGAGATAGAGGGTATTAGAATTAGAAGACATGAATATAAAGTGAGAGCATTTGCAGATGATTTGGTGATCATGTTGACTCATCCTATAAATTCAAGTGTATATTTGTTGGAATTAATTAATCAATATGGAAAGGTCTCAGGGTTTAAAGTGAATCAAAATAAAACAAAAATGATTATAAAAAACATGACTAAGAATCAGAAAGAAAAGTTAGAGGAAATAACAGGATTTGAAATTGTAAAAAAGGTTAAATATTTAGGAGTTTTTCTTACTTCATCAAATGTGAAATTGTATAAGAATAATTATGAAGTGTTATGGCACAAAATTCAGAAAGAAATGAATACTTGGAAAAAACTACAATTATCTTTGTTGGGGAGAATAGCAGCTATAAAAATGAATGTTTTGCCTAAATTCTTGTTTTTGTTTCAGATGATACCGATAATTAAGAAAGATAAAAATTTGGAAGAATGGCAGATTGGAATTAATAAATTTATATGGGAAGGCAAAAAAGCAAGAGTTAAAATGAAAATAATGCAAGATACACGGGAAAGAGGAGGATTAAAAATGCCTAACTTAAAATTGTATTATGAAGCAGTTGTTCTCTCTGTAATAAGTGATTGGTTTAACTTAACGGAGGAAAGGATTTTGAATATAGAAGGTTATGATTTATTATATGGTTGGCATGCATATTTATTATACGATAAGAAGGTAGATAAAGCTTTTAAGAATCATGTGTTGAGAATTGCACTTTTGCGTGTTTGGAAGAAGTATTATTATAAGTTAAATTATAAAATTCCTATATGGGCGAGTCCCCGGCACACAGTAGAGAATATTAGTATAGAACAGGAACAAGAAATGATTACTTACAAAGAACTTTTATATAATGAGAGGGGAAATTTACAATTAAAATCTTTGCATACATTAAAAGAAGAAGGGAGGAATTACACGTGGTTTCAATATGGGCAGTTAAAGGCTAGATGGAAAGAAGATCAGAAAATTGGTATTATTCAAAATGAAGAAAATTTGGTAAAACAAATTAGAAATCAAACCCAGGGGCATATAAAGAGATTGTATAATGTGTTGGTAGAAATAGATTCTGAAAGGGACTTGATAAAGGATTGTATGATAAAGTGGGCGCAGAATATTCAGGAACCAATAATGTTGGAAACTTGGGAGAGAATTTGGGTTAGAAATGTTAAATTTACGCAAGCGCAGAATTTAAGGGAAAACTTTTATAAGATGTTTTATAGATGGCATTTAGATCCTAAGAAATTATCATGTATGTATCCAGATATGCAAGCGAAATGTTGGAGATGCAATTGTGATGATGCTACATATTTTCATGTATGGTGGACTTGTAAGAAAATTAAGTCTTTCTGGATAAAAATTTGGTGGATTATGCAGAATATTTTGAAGAAGAAGATTAAGTTTCAACCACAATTTTTCCTTTTAGGGATTACGATGGACTATACAGTAACTGATACTAAATTGATATTGAACTTGATAACAGCAGCAAGATTACTGATTGGACAGTACTGGAAGAAAAAAGAACTACCCACAATAGAAGAATGGATATTGAAAGTTTCTAATTTGGCGGAGATGACCAAAATCTCAGCCTTTTTGAAAGACAATACTCAAGAAAAATATTTAAACGAATGGAAGAAATGGATTGACTATATTCAAAATAGATATCAGACTAAGAGATATCAAACTGCCTTTGAATGAAGGATGTAATTTTTTACTTTAAAGGAGGAAGTCAGGATATGTGAAAGAGAAGGATTATAATTGTGTTAGACTTTAAAAATTTAATGTACGAATGTTAGTTTTTTGAACTATACCTTGTGTTTGCTCCAGGAAGTCTGGGGGAGGGGGTTTTGAGGAGGGGAGGGAGGGGGAATTTCTTTTTGTAAAAGTTTTCAAATAAAAAAAAATGTGCTCAGATTTCAACCTTTGGTGCTGCAGGATATGCTCAGGAATTCATCTAAAATTAGAAGTACCGTATATACTCGAGTATAAGCCGAGTTTTTCAGCACGTTTTTTGTGCTGAAAAACGTCCCCTCGGCTTATACTCGGGTCTATACGGCTTATACTCGAGTTTTGTTTTTTAAGCCTCGCTTATACTCGGGTCTATACGGCTTATACTCGAGTTTTTGTTTTTTTTAAGCCCCTCGGCTTATACTCGAGTATATACGGCTTATACTCGAGGTTTTTTTTTTTTCTTTTTTTCACATTTTACCGGACGGCGCGGGGAAGCCTTGCCGGTGCAGTGAGAGGGCGGGGCGGGGGAGCCGCCAGCCTTCTCAGCTGAGGGAGGGAGGGTTTCCCCAACCGGTAGGTGCCTCATTTCCCACCCTCGGCTTATACTCGAGTCCCCAGTTTACCCCAGTTTTTGGGGTAAAATTGGGGACCTCGGCTTATACTCGGATCGGCTTATATTCGAGTATATACGGTAAGTTAATCTAAGGATTTTTTTTTAAGATTTCCCACTTTTAGTACCACAGACACAGACAGACAGGCAGGCAGAAACACAAACACACACACACGCACATACACACACACACACACACCTTTGTGTAATTTTGGCATGAGAGAGCACTATATCACCATCCTTTTTTGAGACTCTAGTCAACATTTCTTCCAATCTATAGATGGCCATTTGGCTGAGCCTGGAGGTCTGAATGCCTGCCGAACCATCTGCCCTCAATTTTGTCTGTTCATCCTATAAGATCTAACCGTGATTCTGTCTATTGAATGGTGTCACCTTATGAGGTTCCCTATGAGACTCAAGAAGTGTGCTTCCTCTGTCACTTCCTCTGTCTTCTGGAACAGTATTCCTGGCAAGATTCGTATAGTTCTGATTCCATTGATCTTCAAGAGAACAATTAAAACCTTAAAGATTTGGCTTTCCTGCTAGAGTAACTGGACCAGGATGTGGTATGACTCCAGCAGTGAGATTCTTTTGTCTTTTTAATTGTTGTGGCTCTTTGCCCTGAGCAGGGCCATTTTATCACTACTTTATAATTGATTATATTGTTTTATCTCTCTGTAAACTACCCAGAATACTGGGTGGCAGTAGAAAGTGAAATCACAAATAAATAAGTGGAAAAATGTGTTGGAGTCTTAGATCACTATTAAAATATGGATGGACTTTAAAGGTGGTGGATAAATAAATAAAATGTCCTCGGTAAGCCTTATGAATACCAACTGCAGCAGAATCAAGAAGTAACTTTGAGGTGAACAGACCCACAATTATTAGAATGAGTCCTAGTTAAGATATTAGGGTTTCTGTATTCAAGAACATTGCTGTTGTTTTCAACTTATATGAGGATACAAAAAAACTTGAATATCAGTTAATAAATCCATCTAGCAATATAAATGAAAAGACAGCTTTTCTGATTAGGATTTTTAAATTCTATTTTATTCTAAATTTCATCATTGTTCTCTTCAGAAGACCTTTTATATGTGTGTACTTATTTAGTACAGTAATATGTAATTTTTGTTGTTGCCTTGTTTTTGATTGCATTTGGTTTACATAACTAATTCATAGAAAATTATTATGTAAATAATAATATTCAGCTTTCTTCTAAGGACAAAGTTCTCTTTTGGCTCTATAAATTTGTGGGACTGGTCAGGATCTCACCTTGTTTTCTTAGGTAAAATGCTGTTTTATTATCCTCTAACAGTTACATAATCAGATCTAAAATGATGAGATTTTATATACTAGTGAGATAATAGCTAATATAAAGAATTTCAAATAGCACCGACATCAATATCATCTAAATTAGTCATGGATAATATATACAGGAAATAAAGAAAATGAATCCAGTATTCAAAATCTGACACAGAGCTCATTTCCAGTCTAATAAATGCCGTTGGCTAATGCTTTCCCATTCTGCATAAATTAGAATTTTATTATCGATCTCTGTTCTAAATCCGATCAAATCAGTTGAACTTATCCTAAAGCCGCAGGTCTGTTTTTGGCATTTGGGTGTCCTAAACACCTGCCAGCTGTTTGTCTGCTGAATTGAGGACATCATGTTTTCAATTTCCTTCAATAAAGCTATGAATCTGGCAATTTGCTGGCCCGCTTCAGCTAAACAGAAAGGACAATTTGAGAAAGATCATAGTTCAGGCTCAGTCAGTTGGAAACGATTGAAAACCGAGAACTGGCCGCTATGTTGCCCCCCCTCCCTGCAGTGTGCTGTCACAGTTTGATTGACAAACTGACTTTTTTGAGGTGCCCATGCCCATTTCAGTCAGAGTTTATTGAAGGTGATTTTGATCTTCTCCACGAGGCCACAGCAGTGGCCGTGCCATCTGTCACCTTGATTGCATCGTGGATTCTCTGGAGAGAATGCTATGGCTCCTGATCATTTGCAGATTGTGAGGCTTTCGCCTCCATAAGGACCACATGCACAGAGCCAGATGGTGAACATACACGCTTATTATAAGTCTTTATCTCTGTGCAGGAAGGAAAGGAACCATTAGATCTCCCTCAGGAACTCTGCTACCATCATGCTTCTCTTCGACAAATACAGTCTTCTTCAGCTGTCATCAACCTACCTCAGAAAATTAAACCACCACAACAACAATTCCATCAGCTGAAGCAAGAGAGTAGCAAACCGCTCACATAAAGCTGTTCCACCACCTTACCCACGCACACACATATGTGTATAAACACATTTCGTGTTCTTCTTCCTGACTGTCAGCTCAAGATAGAAGCAAGTTTGTTTGAAAAGAGATAGCTTTAACACAGGCTTCTATTAAATGTAAAGCTAGGGTTTGGGGAAGACATTCTATTTATTAAATTCTATGTTAATCAAAAGACTTTTTTTCCCTACACCAATTGCTTTTATGTTCAATATAAGAAATGTTGGAGAGGAAAACTTTTAGCTTGTGCCAAATAAAAGGCTGCTCTCTCCTGGCAGTATATGTAAAACATGACAAATTGTATGAGGGAAGAGTGTTTTTTTGCTGGTAGTGAAAACAGAGTACAGTAGTGCAGGAGAGCTGCTGCAAGCTTATCCTCATGTCTCAAACAAGGAATAGAAGCAGGATTATTTGTTTATGGAAGGATTATTATTTGGGGGCAGAATTTGTCTTTGCAAGTCTTGGTAATGAATTGACTTATTGCATCTCAATCTGCCCTGACGAAAATCCACCTCTGTTACACTCTATTGTGGGGCTGAGAGGGGGAGGGAGAGTCACAAACGTATTTTATTCTAACTGTGAGCACACAAATATGTAGCTTAAAAAAATTATTGTTGCAAAGCACAATCCATTACAAGTAATAACGAAGCAGATTTCACAAGAAAAAGTGATTGCAATTAGTTGTAGCTTCTATATATGTTCTGTCAAATTCAATATGATGGTCTTCCTGCTGCACCTGAACTGATGCCAAACAAATATATATTAATTCCTAACCTGTATTAAATCCTAATCTGCAGATAAGTGCATACTACAGTGCTCATTGTTATTACATCTTAGCTCCCCAAACCGCCCTCCTTTCAAAAAGGAGCTGACAAAAAAAATCAGTATGTGCATGTGAGGGCTTTGCCAAGCCTAGAATGTCTTTCAGGGTAGAAGTCTGGCCTTCGTCCAATTTCAAGCATCTTCTCTAAAACACATTGCGGTTATTATTTTTCATCTTATTTCTCTTCCTTAAAACTGACTAAGAGAAGATTCTCCCTGCTTATGAATATCTGTAAATAATGATCGGAATAATCTCAAATTTGGATATCAAATTCAGAGAGCAAAGAAAAATACAAATGCGTGACCAAAATATCATTTCCAGCAGGAAGTCTATTTAATTTTTCTTTTCTCTGTATTTCCTGGGCAATATTATATAACTAAAATTGTAACCTACTATTTACCAAAAATTAACATTAATGCAGGGGTCTGTGACTTTCACTAATGGCCATGTTACAGCCACATTTATTACTCTTAATCCATGTAATTCATGTATTTATTTAATTAAATTAATTAATATTAAATGTAGATTTCATTTTAATTAAAG
Source organism: Ahaetulla prasina (assembly GCF_028640845.1). Lineage (NCBI taxonomy): Eukaryota > Metazoa > Chordata > Lepidosauria > Squamata > Colubridae > Ahaetulla > Ahaetulla prasina. Next base: position 44,944,854 of record NC_080541.1, on the reverse strand, counting down.
TTGAACTGTTAAAAGATATATAGTAATTTCTCAATTAATTTTCATGTTTAAAATAAATTAAGCATGTGGTTGTTGTTGTTTTTTAAAAAAGAAATAAATTATATGCTTAATCTTCCTTGTATACATACATAATTCTCATGTCCAGAGGATAAAGCAGAACAAATCAAAGAAAGAAAGGCATGTTATTATGTTGCTAGAGATGAATAAAATCTATGGAGGACACAGGGTGGGGCAGGAGTAAAATCTCCCATGAACCGTATTTAGACCGTACCAAAATATATTCTATACTAAGAACTAGTATTCTCCTAAAAGGAATTTCAAAACATGATATAACATTAAATAATATAAAATATGGAGGTCATTCACCTTAAATTACTTACTTCACTTAGTATGATTTATATGCCACTCTAATCAAAATTAACACTGAGGTTCTATGCTTCTCAACACAGTAATTGTATTAAGGTACAATTTAGAAACCCAAATAACAAAATTTCATTTCATTCTAGCCATTGTCTATCCACTGCACAATGAAGGCCTCTTCTACATGTTTCCAAAATTACGATACAATATATCAGCGGTCACCAACTGATAGTCCATGGACCACTGGTGGTCCATGAGAAAATATTGGTGGTCCGCAGAAAAATGATTTGCATTTTCTATAGTGCACTAAATCAGGAGTCCTCAAACTACAGGCCCTGGGCCAGATGCGTGCAATGAACGCTTGTGTTGCTGCGGAGATTCAGATCTTTTTGTGTGGGTCAGAGGTAGGCAGAAATTCTGACTTGGGGTCTGCTTCAGCCTCCTGGTGCAGGACTTTGGGCAAAGGCTGGAGGGAAGTGCCGCTGGTGGCAAAGAGCTGGAGGACCTTGTTCCAGTGGCACTGTATCATGGCCTGGAACTGGCTGACCATTCAGCCTGCTAAGCCTCCAGGCACCAGTATCTGGCCTTGTACTCCTGCAGGTCTTCCCTCTGGTTGGAAAGCCTATGCTCTTGGTTCTCAGTGTGGTGCTTCTGCTGAGCCTCCTTCTCGTCAGATCCAATTTGAACTGTGCCAGCTGTTTTGCCAGCTCTTTCTCATGGTGGCTGCTTAGCTACAGCAACTGCTTCCTGTTGGGGCTCTAAGGAGCCCGGGCGGACAGGTGAGTAGCGAGTAGAGGCTGGTAAGGCACCCCTCGACGTGAGTGACATCGAGTTGGCCATGCCCACCCAGTCACATAATCACCTAGTCATGCCCACCGGTCCTTGGGCATGTCATATTAGTGGTCCACGGGATTTAAAATTATAAATTTAGTGGTCCCTGAGGTCTGAAAGATTGGTGACCCTAGCAATATATAACAGTAATTCCATATTGTTAAAGATAAACCTCAGCAATCACATAATGCCCCTTCTTCAGCAGCAATTAAGAAGCAGCCATGGAGAAGACTTGATGATACCTAGATGTTAGAACCTTCTTTTCTGGGGTCACCTGATGTCCAAAACCTGAATTACTCCACAACGCTTTTGGGGAACACATAATGCCTGTGATAATGACATAAAATGGAAAATTTGAGTTTTGTGCTTAGTTTTCAAACTGCTGCTTTCTGGATCAGCAGTGGCTTCCAAGTAGTCACCAAAAGGAAGCCATATGTAGAATATATTGCAATAATCCAATAGAGGGTGACAAAGATAAAGAGCCCCTATTTGAAAGGTTGTTAATCCAGGAATTGCTGCAACTGGATCGTAAGATGGAAAAGTCATCTTGGTCACAGTCTCTTCCTATTCCTCAGAAGAAACTATGAGTCCAAGAAGACTCTCAGGAAGCCTTCTACAATGAGGTGTGCAGTTGTACTGAATTTGAATGACTACCACAGTGATAGATACTTTTCTTGCTAATATCAAGTTTATTTTCTTTAACCAGACCCAAGCAGTCTTCAGGTACTTTGACTGTATCTCCTGTTCCGCTCACAGAGGAGATATTCAATTGAGATTTATCAGCTTATTGATGATACCTCATCCCATGGTATGGATGATAAATACAATGGCTTCATGTATTTATTAAACAAGAGAGAAGAGAGGGTGAAGCACCACCTAGTGATGGTTCAATCACTCCCTTCCCAGGAACTGTCCATTCAGGAAGAACAACTAAATAACATGCCCTCTCCTCAGTTCCACCCTTCATAGATAACCCTGGATGAAATATCCACTGGAATTGGAAGAATCATACTTCCCCCATTTAGATACCATTGTATGTTATCCACAAGAGAACAAGGTTCTAACTTGGAAGTTTCAAATCTATTCCATGGCCTAAAACTCAAGTAATGATTCTCTAGAAACTCTTTCTCTATTTACCAATCATATTCTCTTTCCCCCATGAATCCACATTAGCTGTTCATCAAAAGGACCAATCAGTATGCAGTAGCATGAACTTCAATGACATGTCCTTGATGGTATCATTTAACCCATTCCACACACATAGCAGATAAGGCATTTTGCCAAGAAGAGCCCACAGTGCCAACTCAAGAACAACCAATGCCATAGCTCAGGTTATATATGATGAATAATGCATTTCAATACTGTCCTTTGGCAGAGAGTTGAATCTCCTGATTATCCTAAACAGATGGCAGCAGAACAGTGCTTTTGCTAGGAAAACATCCCGTGCCATACAGAGAAAGGAGGAGCATAATTACAGCCAGAATAGCCAAGCTGCTTATATAGAATAACCCAGAATCTGAAAAAAGCTTGCATGCAGAATCCATATGTTTCAAAGTAAAGGACCAAGTTCACTGGGAGACCAAGTTGATTTTTTTATTTTTTGAGCCTGAAATTATCTCCTACAAAGAGAAAGAAAGAAAGCTTGCTATTTGGCAATAATAATTGATGGAAGATGACAGATAGCCAAAACTGGTCTCTCTCCACTGTGGCCTCATTCAAACTTGTCTATAACAACTCTTCTTATTTTGCTTTATCTCATTTTGATATATCTTGCTTCTGCATGTAAATACTTTTTCTCCATCAAATCTAACCATTCTCCTTTATTTCATGGTGTTCTACTCTGCATTCATCATATTTAGCAGTTACTAGCAAGTTCTGGAGAAGAGTCACCTCTCCAAAGACAGGATCTATACTAAGGTTAGGCAACCTGATGTTTTGGATTTCTGCCTCAGCCACTAAGAGGCTTGGGAATTGCAATTAAAAACATCTTCAGGTCATTAGGTGACCTTCACCAGATATGGATTCTAGATTTCATGAAACTACATATTTATAGTTCTTCTTATTGTGCATCCCCTTCTAACCCTTATTAGAACATGGAGATATTACCCTGGCGGTGAGAAAGTCAGTTCCAAAAGGAGCCTGGAGAATGGGGAGATCTATTAATCTGTTTTTTGGTGTTCATAGAATGTGTTCTTCCCATTATTGGTCTGCTACATTAGCATCATTATATTAAATTAAAATCAAATGCTGTTTTGAGCAAGTCATAATTACTTTTTCCTTTGCCAAATCTATTCTGCATTGAGGAATGTGCTAATGCAAATATTTAGAGGGAGAATGTTTGCCTTTCTAAACAGCTGTGTCACACTCCTGACTTAAGGCACTTCCATAGAAAAACCAGCTCCAGGCCTCAGTGCTTCCTAAGCATCATGATTTCTGATTCAGCTTTGGTATTTTTCAAGCATAGTAGCACATTTTTCTTTGCAATGCTCAACTCAACTGAAATGAGTGGTTAGGGGGTTTTCCCTCTATTTTCAAAATCTGCCACATCTTAGCTCCTAGGTATTTATCTACCTTAAGCAAATCTTTCAAGAAGAAAAGTGGTTTGAATATCCTACATTTCCCCAAATTCAGTTATTTTTGCCCAGCATTAGCTATATTAAACACCATGAAGAAAGGGCATGGATGTTAGTTAGTACCAGCACTTAAATTTTTATAGGGATGAAACAATTAATGTATAGCAAGGATGTATGGCAACTCTTAGGAGGGCACTGATTTTGTTCCCCTTTTTCTAGTAATTCCCAGGTCATTTTCAAGCTCTTGTTTGAGGAACTGAATAGTGAAAACAGTCGGTATGGGAATTCCCTCATATTATAATCTTGCAATCAACAATTTTAAGTCATTTTCATACAGCTATACAATTAAGTCATTTTTACATAATACTAAGTATCCCCCATTATAACTTTAGACTTAAGTAAAAAACTAAAGAGCCAGTTTGGTGTAGTTGTTAAAGCATTGGGCTATAAACCCAAACACTATGAGTTGTAGTCGCCCTTAGGCACAAAGCCACTCTGTGATCTTGATTAAGAAAACTTTTCTCTCAGGCTAAGAGACAATGGCAAACCACTTTGGAAAAACCTTGCCAAGAAAACTGTAGGGACTTGATCAGACACAATGGACGGGAGGAAGAACTATATATTTCTGCCCATTAAATTCTCTATTTTATTTGAAATAGAGAAAATCAGGGTGCTATTCATAATTATTTGCTTATGTGCTAGAGCGGTAAGAGAATATCTTCCATAGGATCCAAGAGAAACACATAAGATTTTTAAAAATTCTAATTGCAAACATACCTTTTGTTTAACAAAGAAATAAGTTGTTTATGTTTAGATATCATAAATGCATACAATTTTATTGCCGTACATGCAGTTCAATACTAAAACTGTCAAATGTTTACAAACACTTGTTTTCAATATTAATCCTTTTGGGATCAAGTTGGGTTAAAAGTGCGTATTTTGAGAACAAGTGTTTCAGAAATACAAATTTTGAAATGAAAATGATTTAGAAAGGGGTAGTCTTAGATATATATAGACAGATGTATGCAGACGCACATATTTTAAAAAAACTACAATCAAATACAAAACAAGTCCTTTTGAGTAAATCATTAATGTAACAATGTGCTTCTGACTAATGTTCAGTAGGTTCTATTTGAATATTTGGATGATTTTTATTAAAAAGAAGATCAAAGTTATACCAAAATGCAGATAAGTTAAAACATAATGAATAGAATAGAATAGAATAGAATAGAATAGAATAGAATAGAATAGAATAGAATAGAATAGAATAGAATAGAATAGAATAGAATAGAATAGAATAACAGAATTGGAAGGGATCTTGGAAGTCTTCTAGTCCAACCTCCTGCTTAGGCAGAAAACCTTACACCATTTCAGACAAATGGCTATCCAACATCCTCTTAAAAATTTCCAGTATTGGAGCATCCACAACCTCTGCAGGCAAGTTGATTGTTCTAACTGTCAGGAAATTTCTCCTTAGTTCTAAGTTGCTTCTCTGCTTGTTTAGTTTCCACCCATTTTTTCTTGTTCTACCCTCAGGTGCTTTGGAGAATAGTTTGACTATTGAAATATTGGAACACTGATATCATGTCTCCCTTAGTCCTTCTTTTCATTAAAGTAGACGTACCCAGTTCTTGCAACCGTTCTTCATATGTTTTAGCCTTCAGTTCCCTAATCATCTTTGTTGCTATTCTCTGCACTCTTTCCTAAGTCTCAACATCTTTTTTACATCGTGGCAATCAAAACTGAAGGCATTATTCCAAGTGCAAATAAAGTATAAATTCTAGTAAAATTTCATGAATAAAACAAAATGCAAAATATTGAATACAGTCAATACAATACAGTCCATTGTATTTGTTCTCCGGCCCTTTCCAAAACATCACAGGAGTTTGTATGGCAAAAGTCTAAGGACTCAGCCATTCATATGCTATGTTGTAATTCTAGCCCTTCTTTATATTAATGCCAGAAGTATAGGCCACCTCAGGTGGAAATGCAATCCATAATGCTATTTTGTGCAATCAGAAAAGTACATGAAACCCCAATTTGCATGGAGTGCTGAATGGAAACCAGAAATATGTCAAGGAAGGGAGAACGGGAGGATTCAGCATGTATATATTAGTACAAATGAGCAGTAATTGCTAATGTGTTGGGATCATTTTTGCATCAGCTGGTCTGTCCCAAGAACCCTCTTTCAAATTAGGCTACCATGTGGCTATCAAGTATCCCCTCTTGTAACCAGAATTATATACTGTGCTCAATCAGATTAATCTGATTAAGATAGTGAGTGACTAATCCGTTAAGCTCCACATGAGTGGTGTTATGCCTGCTGAGCATCAGATTTGAAGCTAGTAATCAGCTAAGAAAAATGTTCAAAGTTAAGCAAAAAAAACCCATCCCTCTTTCATAGTTACCCTTGAATGTGCCTTTGTCTTGTGACCTTTGTAGTTAAAAACTGAAATTAGAACATTCATAAAAATAAGAATAAATCAACTGGAATGACAGACCAGCTTTCATACGGATACCAAGGACCTGCTAGCACTTTTCTTTGTTTGAATGCTTAATTAATAAATTAACAGCTTTGGGGTTTTTTTGTTCCCATTCCAACAAGTCAATAGAAAATGAACAGTTTAACACCTGAAATTAAAAAAAAAAAATCTGACCAGTGCCTGCAATTGGAGCAAGTCTTTGATTTCCATTCTGTTCTTAAGAAGGATTTTGATCCAATAAAAATTCCTAGGTAGGAATTAAACCTCCAAGTGTCATTTTCATAATCTAATATCCAACTGCTCAAGATCAAATCAGTTGATCAAGATCAATGTTGGGGATTTACTTTTAGTTTCTATAATAACTTTTACAGTTTTACTTGTACTATGAATTGGGCTTAAGAGGAAGAAAAAAAATTACAGGAATCCAAAATGCCCTGGAAGAGAGGGAGGAGGAGGAGGGAGGAGGAGGAGGAGGAGGAGGAGGTGGTGGTAGTAGTGATTAAGGCAGAAGAAAGAAGCAGCAGCAGCAACAACCAGGAGGTTCCTACTTCTCATCCCTATCAGTTTAACATCACTCAAAGGAGGAAAGTTGAGCAAAGCCTCTTTTCAGGATTCTGCTGTAGTGGGACTTTGATAAGAAAGAAGGCATATCTTAAAAATATTTAGTACCAAGTTTTAAAAAAGAACATTGTATAAACCTATGAGATAACTATAAAATGCTCCTTTTGGCCTTTTTTCATAATTGCTGCATGGATTTTTCTAAACTAAACAATAAGCAACCACAGAAGTATATGAATTAGAATTGTCCTAAGTGAGGGTAACTCTGGTATATTTAAGAGAAAACAAATTATCTTCCTCATGGCCACAACTGGAGAAAAAACATATTCTTTTTTATCCTCATAAACAACCAACAAGTGAATTTTGCATCATGGACAGTTTTTCAGCTACTATTCAAACGTGATGGTGCTGGACAAGTGGAACTTACAACCAGTCTTTGAAATTCTAGATATTGCAGAATCCCAGAGTTACGTGATTTCAATTTCCAATGTTCTCTGTTAACTTCCCACAAGAAAAGTCAGTGGGAAAGCCTGCAGGAAGTCAGAAGTTACAGTCAGGTGATGTCCTTGCTTAATAACCCTGGAGACCTTGCTTAATAGTGGCAACCAGGATTGCCAAAATTGCCATTAGTAAGTGATGCATGGGACATCATGCTTTATAACTGTATCTCTTAGCAATTACAATTCTGGTCCCAATTGCCATAATAACCCAAGGATTACCTGCAGTTATATTTAAAAGTTACATTAAATAGTTACATTAAAAAACTATCACTATCACTGAAAGGAGAACAAACAGAACAAAACAGAAGTTCCTTAAATATATCTCTTCCTTTCAGAAAAGTACTAAAACCCTCTTCTTGCAACTCAGTTGGCTGTAATTTTGGTTAAAATCTTTTTTTTTTTTTTTGTTAAGCAAGCTGTAGTGACCAGTTCAAACAGCGATAAACTAGAATTTGCAAAACATAATTACTGTTTATTTGGGACTACTGGATGGACTGCAAAAATCTCAATGACCACTAGGTGTCAACAAAGAGATACAGAAAGATGTGACAGTTGCTGCCCTCTAATGATGATTCAGGGGATAGTCCTAACTTAGGGGAAGATGTAGACCGATCACTGACTCTTCTAGCACCATTTTTAAAGGTCCACTTAACAAGCTTCAACATTATTGTAACACTGCACTAACACTTTCTAGCACATTTGTGACAATCAGTGCACTTGTTGCAAATCAAGATAGAAGCTGATGATCACTATCTTGATAGTGTGTTTGCCCATAATTTATGTCCCTTATGTAGACAAAATAAATACAGAACACAGCTACTAACACATCTGTTTTTAAAAGTACTTGATAACTTGTTTGAGCCTAAATCCAAGCTGCCTCATTCATTTCCCAATGTAAGAAATGATTTCCTAACACACACATTGCACCTTTTTCAAAAATTTGAATCTGAATAAAATCAAGAAAGAACTGTTTGCCAGGTTTTGGACAGTGTTGCAAGCTAATCATTCTCTTCAGGTTCCTAGTACTAAATTATAGAATAAATTAAATAGATAAATTTGGTGGTGCATTTTTAAAAAAACCACCTTAAATACCAGTTATAATCCATGGAACAGGGACCAGTTAAAATTGAGCTTATATATCAAATATAACAGATAAAACTCTTTCCCCAGAGAGTCAGTTTTGAGAAACTCCATTTAATATTCCAATATTTTAACCAGGTTTAGTAAAAGATTCTGTTGCATAATCTGGTACTTTTCCCAATATATTTGGACTACAACCTCCAAAATTCCAAACTAACATAGCAGGTTCCTTCATTAGCTGAGATTTATCAGATCCATTATGCCAGAAGTCCATGTTAATTTTGTTATCACCTTTGTATAGTCAAGCATGTATCCATAAGCAAACAAAACATGGTATCTAACATACTCCCTTCAAATACTCCCTTCAGATGCTTTATCCATCTGTGTTTGTCATTAGCTTTTGGAGTGTGTGCACAGTACACAACATTTATCAAAGTTTTCTTCTTTGCTGCACTTCTATATGTAGACATAGGAGCAGAAAATAAAATTTGTTGTGGAAATACTTATTGACAGTGCAATGTACTTATTGAACAGAGTTCCCACTTATAAAGATGGCTTTCTCAGCAGACTTATCCCAGTTTGACAATGCATTCTCTAAACTGTGAGCTTCTTTACAGGCATTTTAGCACCAAATTCAAATACCTTTATTCCCCAGGCATTTAAATTTATACAATTTCGAATTTGCCCACTCGGGTTTATTTTCTTTTGATTGTTTAATACTTGTGTTTCATTGCATTCCATTAAGTTTTGAATATCCACATGTTGGTAGATGCTCTGTTGGTGTCAGCTTCCATGAAATACAGCACAGAAACATTTAAATAAAAGAACTCACAAGGTGCATTCATTATGTTCTTAGTATTATGCATTACATCGGGATTAGTTTCAAAGCTAGCATTGTTCCATTTGAGTAACTTAATAATTAAAGAATGAGGAAAGCATTCACCTTCGGCTGTCTATTGAGTTAAATATTTAGTTACACCAAGAATTTTACTCCCATAACCTGGAATAGAAGATTGATGGGACTTTGTTGGGAGGGAAAAATAAGTTCTGGGTATAATTATCTTCTAATTTTCCCATTTCTTCTGGACCATGCTATATTTAAGATAATAAACCAGTTAGCCAGATTCAAGGATTCAGCAGCATACCATTGCAATACCATCATAATCAGGAGCTGCATCAAAGTTGAGAATTTTTTGTAATCCTAAAGCATAGCTTTAGGCTAGAATTACACTTTTAAAAACAACTGATTTACCTTTGCTAAACAATTTTACTTTCCCATAACAGCTTGCCTCAGTTAAAAAACCTGTTGTATGGCTTACAAATTAAAAAGACAAGGCAATCAGGGAGTGAAGAAGAGAAGAAAAGATAAAGGAGATTCTGTCAAGGACAGAATCACCCATAAAGTGATATTTACATCTTGCCCAGCCTAAGTTAATGTTGTTCTTGTTTGAATAACTTAGGTAACTGATTAGCAATTAATAATCAATTGATAAATGAGGTGATGTTGCCCTTCAATTCTCTTCAAATCCTTTTTAAGTCCTCTAGAGCCCTCTGAAAACTTCAGGAATAGAATATTCATTTGAACCCTTTCTTATAAGATATAGAATTATATCCTATTGTATTGTTATTTGATTTTACCTTATCAAGGACAATCAAGGAAAAAGTTATTTGTTGAGCTTTATGTCCATTAAAACTAAGAGTTTACAGGAGAATCCAACAAACTATACTTTAACTAATACATTTTTGTGCCTTGAGTAAGTTTATATTTCAACTGATTACTTTTGGTGTCTTGAATAGAACTCCACTTTAACTGATTAACTTTACTATCTAGGAAATATATCCATATAAGAATAGATTCCACCAGATTGCTTCAAATGTAGTACATTGGATGTTCAATAGCCCTCATTACTTTCTATTAAAGAGGACTGTGAATCTCCAGTTGCAGAGCAGCTATCAATTCAAACTGATTGTTTTTTCTGGCAAGGATTGGTGAAGCAACAGCCAGTGGTTGGTGTCCAATGTATCATCATGTTGTTTACATGAGACACAAAGTAAAGACTTTCGGTGTCCTTGGACTCCTGGATCAATGAATGTGCCAGCATTCAGTTCTCCAGTCCAAGGCAAATAGTAGTAGCCTTACAGATTTAAATGTTATCAGAGTATACATTATTACAGGTAGTCCTTGTTTGACTTAGGCTTCACCAAAGTATGACACAGATTCCTTGTCCCAAAAAAACCCCTTTTTATTCCTAGCATTCACAAACACCAAAGTCCTGGTAAGTAGTCTTTCAAGGGTGAATTGCAAACACAGACCTTATCAGTCCTTAGATAGTTGCCAGGCTGATAGGTTCTTGACACAACCCTATACAAGGAAATACTTGGCAAGAAGTCTCTGTGAGGCACAACTCAGATAAGCCAATCTTCACATGAATCATGAACTAATTGTCTTCTGCAAACACTACTTCCCTTTCACTCCTATTTATTTCCTATGGGAGGAGCCATTCAGCGTCCCCTTGTACTTTTACTCTGGAGTTGACCTCTGTTCCTTAATTGTTCCCTTCTTCTAACAGTTCTGCGCATGCGCACATCGGGAACAAGTTCCCGCTGTTCTTCAGCCCACTTATCTCCGACTCCAAAAGTAGCTGATAACTGTCAGATGCCCCTGGCCCCCATCTCTGTCTCCAACTCAGAACACTCCTCAGAGCCTTCCTCACACTCCAGGCCCATGTTCCTCCCCAACCTCCTCCCTATCCGAGTCTGCCGCCAGCTCTGCTGGCTCCTGGGGGCCACAACAGTCCTCAACTTACAACAGGTCATTTAATGACCATTCAAAGTTACAATGGCACTTGAAAAAGTAACTTATGACTGTTTTTCACACTTATGACTGTTGCAACATTCTCATGGTCACATGGTCAAAATTCAGACTCTTGGCAACTGATTCATATTTATGATGGTTGAACTGTCCCGAGGTCATGTGATCAGCTTTTAAAATCTTGTGACAGCAAAAAATGATGGGGAAGCAAGATTCATTTAACAACCATGTTGCTAACTTAACAACTGCAGTGATTGACTTAACAACTGTCTCATTTAGCAACATAAATTTAGAGCCCTAGATGGCAGCAAAGTGACATTCAGTAATTTTATCTCTTTGGTGTCATCTAATGCTCTTGTAGACACATTTCAGTTTAGAGAGTACAAATCTTCCAGGATATTTGGAAGGAAATCTTATGCCCTGAGATTTATAGATACAGTAAATAATTAGTTAGGTTACATTAGAGTTTATTTTGAATGTACTGACAGTCTTGTTCAATTTTTTCACAGTTATTTTGACTGAGGCTCAGTCTCCATTTTGGAAACTAGACATTTTATCTTTGTTGATAGTGCCTCCTAAAAGTTAGGCCTTTTCTTGAGTCCAATAATCAACTGTATTTTTCCTGTGCTTTTTCTTTCTTTTATTAACAGAAATATGATAATATATTATGAAGAAAATCCAATAAATACTAATACTAATACTTGGTCCTATCTCTTTAGCTTGAAGGTGAGAGAGAGAGAATGTGATGGTGGCAATGAAAACAAGCCTTCAAAGTCTCAAAATAAGATGGTGCTGGTATAGTTGGATGAGTGAAATTGTTCCAATATAAATGTCAGGCATTATATCATATTTAAATTCCTTAGCTGGAGATCAATTGCTGATTTATTAATAGATGTAGTGGCTTTTTAAAGCCTGGCACATTGGCACATTGACCAATTCATTGAAATGTATTAGTATTATTAAAATATTATTATAGTAGTATTAAACTGGTAGAAATGCTCTATAAGTCATAGATGCAATCTTATAACTAATATTTTATATACTGTACAATCCACCATTATACCTCAGAAATCATATGATAGAGTCCAATATTGCCATGAATGTTTGCATAATCAGATTTTGTGAGTAAGCAAGTAAATAGTAGTTGTAATGATTTGCAATAGTTTCAAGAATAAAGAAGGTTAGAAAACTTCATGGAAGATATTAATAGATGTTTATATCTCGCCTTCCAAACAGAATGTTTCTGAATTCCAGTGGTTGGAGAACACGAGGATATGAATGCTGTTGGCTTTATGAACTGTACAAAGGATTCTGGAGGCAGCTGGTTGGCCACTATGGGAACAGAATGATGGACTAGAAAGACCTTTGATCTAATCCATCTTGGCTCTCCTTATATTCTTAGTCACAAATCAGAATCTACTTGTGCCATTTACTCAGCAGTTGGCCCACTTTATCAGGGCATCCCCAAACCAGATGGAAGCCTCCACAATATCTCACAATATCCCAAAGGTTTCACTCAAAAACTGTCCACGGTTGACCTCACCACTTTCCTAAGAGGACTCTAAAGGGGCGTGCATAAGAGCACAAACGTGCCTACCGTTCCTGTCCTACTGTTTCTTTCCCTATGTATATACACGTTTTTAGTACCTCATTTCTCCTCATATATACGTTCATATATTTATAACCTTTTATGTAACGCTTGTATATATTGTTATGACAAATAAATAAATAAATAAATAAATAAATAAATATCTCAGATATATACTGCCTTAGACTGAACAGATCCTCTCAAATCTGCTCAGCTTTGGATGAAAGCAACCAAGGGTTTGTAGTACTGTACCTATAAGCAGCTTAAGCATATTGGTCACTTTACCTACATTTCTGCATATTATAGAAGAAAGTATCCAACATTTTCTAATTCTAAGGGCCTCTGTAGCTCAGACTGGTAAGACAGTCTGTTATTAACAGCAGCTGCCTGCAATTATTGCAGGTTCAAGCCCCACCAGGCCCAAGGTTGACTCAGCCTTCCATCCTTTATAAGATAGGTAAAATGAGGACCCAGATTGTTGGGGGCAATAAGTTGACTTTGTATATAATATACAAATGGATGAAGACTATTGCTTGACATAGTGTAAGCCGCCCTGAGTCTTCGGAGAAAGGCGGGATATAAATGCAAATAAAATAATAATAATAATTTCATAGATTTGACATGAAGAATAAGTAAAGTCCTAGTACAATTTTATCTGTTGTTTTTTTGCCTGATTTTGTCATTTAGATTCTAATTCTTTTTTTAACATTATAAAATACAGACTTTGCCCTTCGTTGGCAGCCTACTAAATATGTGACAGAATGTATTGCTTTATTAGTCTAGAAGAAAACAAGTTTGCTTTTAATGTTGTCTGCAAAGCTCTGTTTTTTCTTTGTACAACATCTGCTTAAAATATTCTAAGACATGGTTTAGAATCATATCATTTCACACACACACATAGTGTCGCTGAATATCAAGGCCTTTTTCTACCTAGTGTGATCTCAGTCCCATGAGCCAAAGTCTAGTTGTCAGGGGACTTGTTGTAAGTAATGGTCATTTGTGTTTCATAATTATCTTGAATAAACACAATTAGTTCCACATTCTGCTGTTTTCTTCCTAAGGCATCTGTAAACATTCTGTACTATCCTTGCAAACAGCTTTTGGCAATCATTAGGGGGGAAAAACCCAAAGCAGAATTATTCTCTATGGGTCCTTTTAATTTATTCCAAGGAATGTGCCCAGAGGAATAATGAGATCTACTATAGGAAAAAATAGTGATGGGTTATTTTACTATCATTTTATGCCATAACTTGAATGTGGCTGAAGAAAAAAAAATCACAAAAAAGGACAGATATTATAATTATAGTCAATTCTTTGGATCGTTCTCCATTTCATTATAAGTATCTTAAATATTACAGATTTCTTTTCAGCATGATTTTATACATATATATAATTACCACTAAAGTCAGCAGGACCTGACCTCATAAAAACATGTAAAGAAAATAGCCCTTTTTATCTGGCCTGCAAATTTATTTTTGTGGTTAAAGTGTTCATTTTGAGAAGTAGGAATTCACATTTCCTATAACCCAGATTTTACTGCCTGGTTTGGGGGAACATAATAGTGCAGACAGTGGACTGGTGGTGGCAAAAGGAAGCTGAGATATTGATGCGGGATTTTTCTGTTGAAGATACCATGGAATGAAACGTATAAGAAAGAATGTCTGAATTCTGAGCAGGTATTAGGACCTGATAATAAAGCAGTACATTTTCTTCCTGTTTAAAAATGGGTGAGTGAATAGAGATCACATTTTCAGTCTTTCAATATTGCTTCCCTAGGCCATATCTTTAATGAAATAAAAAAGAGAATGACTATAAAAACATCTCTTAACAGCAAAAATAAGCCAAAAATAAAGATGATCGATAAATCATAGATAGATAGATAGATAGATAGATAGATAGATAGATAGATAGATAGATAGATAGATAGACAGATAGTTATGATATCTATAACACAGTAAAATCTTAATATTTATTGAAAAGAGAAGAAAAGTTATGGCAACTTTTGTCCTACATTTGGATGATCACATCTGAAACAAACTTTTGAAGGCACATTGCTGAATATTGCCAATTTAACAAGCTGTTCTGTGCTGCAAGGGACATATTTATGGACATACTTTCAACAAGACATACCTAGTGTGACCAAGCTGTGCTGTAGTAAAGAGCAGAAACTATTAGAAAAATAGAGGGTTGTTGTTTTTTTTTTACATAAATGATTTCACACATAGAAATCATTAAGTTCAGATCCACTGAGCAAAAAACACTCAGCGATAAGACAGATTTGTCATAAGCAAGACGCTATTATATGGAGTAGAGCAAGCAAAATGGAGCACATTATTCCACTGCTAACCCATGCTGTGGGGTCGATAGTTCTTAATTGATTCTAAGGAGCCTATTGTCTCTAAATTTATTAATTTTCATGCTGATATTTTAAATAAGATTTTAAATATTTTTTCCAAGGGGCTGACAGCAATGAATACAATATAAATATATTGATTACAAGAGAAAAAGTATGGAGAGAGACAGAAGATATTAAAACCTAGGGTCATCTTCAAACATTTGTTGATTTTGCAGTAAGTTTCTGGCCATTCCGATTAAAGTATCAAAGTTATTTCTAAAACAAAAGCTTTGGAAAAATTGGTGTTACTAGTGTATTTCTGCACATTGTTCAGAGAAGGTTAGGTTTGATTTGTATAAAGACTATTGGAGATACCACATCTTCTGTAGCACCTTGGAACCAATTTTGGCATGGAACCACGAGGGCAATTTCAACAGCCATTTGCTGGCTCCAGATGCTCCTGACAAGGGACACCAGTTTTCTGAAATCTATTGTCTCACACCGGCTGGGAAGAAAATTTTTCAGTTTTTATATTTAAGCTGAAACACCTTCTAAAATGGATTTTAGATAGCCAGGAATGTTTTCTCCTATTGTTGTGTTTGTAGTTAATTCATTTTTGTTTTAGACACAATTTTTGCATAATACATAATTCTGTATGTTATTACCTTCTAGAGCTCAGTTTTTATTGGAAAGGCAAATTATGAATTTAATCAGGATCCTCTCTGCATTTTGAATCTGGAGAAGAGCAGAGCAGAATTTATATTCTCAACCTCCTGGTTCTTTGCACGAGCCTATTTGTCATCATCCATTATGTATACAAAGATCAGCATATCTATATATTTAAAAGTGAAAACCACTCATGCCGTAATCACAAAATCTCCACAACTGTAAAGCCTACAAACTTGAAATTTCCTACGTATGTTCCTTTTGGCTTCTAAGTGCTCACTAAGAAAGGATTTTTTGGAATGACTATCAGAGCATTAGTATTTTCTATATTATTATTAGCATGCTCTGATGCTAAGGATTTCTACTCCCCCTCCCCACCTGAAAAGAAATCTGTTCCACACTCTGATGCTAAGGAGTTCTACTCCCCCTCCCCACCTCAAAAGAAATCTGTTCCAAATGCAAAACACAAGCAGAGGAGAGGAGTTTCACTTGCAGTTTTCACAGCAGCAAGCAGATTTACTACAGAACAGTTGAGCTAAGCCACGCCCAACTTCCTTCCTGTCTCCATGCTCACACAGCAAATACTGTTTGAGTTTCCAAATACCCCTCAACTCTCTCAAACACTGACAGCATGCTAGCCATATGAATACCAATGGATGCTGCGGGCAGGGACATTCTACTCTCTCCCCCCTCTGTTCCAACTGCTAGTTGCATTATATTAACACACTCTGATGCTACGGAGTTACACATTCTACATTAAATTTCACACTGTGTCAATTTATTAAGCCTGAGCATATAGTTTCATAGCGAAGCACGGGCGTCCAGCTAGTAACATGACATTTTCCTATTTGCCGCCACCCAGAATTATGGGGTAATAATTTCCAGAATTCCTAGTCACTATAGCCAAATATAGTTTAAGGCAAGTGACAAGCGCAACTAACACATCTCCTCCCCAATCTGTAGTTAAATAAGATTTAATCACTGCCAAAGTATGATATTAATTGTGCTGTTGTATTATAGAATAGCATCACTACCAATCAGAGAGCTGTATTTATTTTTATTCTCAGTTTTACTGAGAGATTAAAAAAAGATACGATCACTTACAGGTAGTCCTCAACTAAAGATGAATCATTTAACAACTGTTCATAGTTACAAAAACCACTGAAAAAAGTGACCGATGATCAATCCCCATACTTATGACCATTGCAGTGTCCCAATAGTCATGTGATCGTGATTGAGACCCTTGGCATCTGTTGCACATCTATGACTGTCACACTGGCCCACAGCACATTATCACCATTTGCAACCTTGACAAGCAAAGTGAGTGGGGAAGCCAGCAGGGAAGGTTGCAAATTGTGGTCACATGAAACCTCACTTAATAACCATGATGATTTTCTTAACAACCATGACAAAAAAAAGGTCATAACATTGGGTGTGGTCATGTGATGCCTCACTTAACAATCACACTGTTTAATAACAAATTTTCTCATTCCTATTTATTAATTATTTATAGTTTTTTGATAAATCACTCAAGGCAGTGAACAAACCTAATACTCCTTCCTCCTCCTATGTACTCCATAATTACCACCCTGTAATGTGAGGTGAGTTAGACTGAGAGGCAGTGAGTGTCCAAACTCCACTTAACTGGGTTTCATGCCTAAGGTGGGACTAAAATTCACAGTCTCCTAGTTGCTAGCCTGGTGCCTTAACCATTAGCCCAAACTGCCCTGTTCATAAGTCCAGGCTACCTGTATTGGTAGTATTAGAACAAAGAAGTATTAGAACAGAGGTCTTCAAACTGAGCAGCTTTAAGACTTGTGGACTTCAACTTTCAGAATTCTGGGAGTTAAAGTCCACAAGTCTTAAAGCTGCCCAGTTTGAAGACCTCTGCATTAGAACATTAGAAAGGGTTTTTCAGAAGTGACAAATGAAAGGGATGGTTGTGACCACAGTACTAGTCAAATCCACGGAGCATGAGTGCATATTTAGTTGGCTATGGATGCCACCTATACCCAGTCAGAGCTGACATTTACACAACAATTTGGTCCAGAGCAGCATTATAGTGAAACAAACTGAAGCCAGAGACTTCATGTTCTCTGCAACGCTGCCTTTATCTTGTCCTCATGGCAGTTGCTTCCATTTCATTTCAGTAAAGTCTTTTAAACAGATAGAGCAGCTTGTTTCCTTGACAGCACAGAATGAACTATTTTGGTTTTCTTTGATCTGTGTCTGTTCAGCATACTGTATCCATAGAAATAGCTTCTGTCCCAAGACTACAAGCATGTTGTATTATGTATGCCTAAAATAGTGTGTTAATACTGCATTAAGTTGGCACTCTTCACAGCCTGGAAAGTCATGAAAAGAAACTTTAAACTTCCTCAAAGCCTTGTTGTAGAGTTTATGTGTCTCTTGCCTGATTATTCCATTAACCATCAATGCCAGCATCTTAAAAAAACAAAAATCGCAAATGCTACAACACTTGCTCTTATTTTAAAATTTTGTGCATGCTTTAAAATATATATTGACAAACTATTACAGATTGTATTCAAGTATAATCTTTTACATGTTTTTTTATATGACCATGACAATTGAGTTAGTGCTCACTGACCTTAACATTGAACATCAGAATGATATTATTTTCAAATTTAAAAATTCAACTTTTCAATTGTAGCTTCAAATAATTGTATCTCTTGCAAAAAGCAATTTTGAAACACATTTTGCCTTCATTTTGAAAATCTTCTGATACTTTATATGTTGGAGCCTAAAGTCTTCTTTGTGCACAGAGAACATAAGAGTATTCTTTAGAGCAGAAATCTAACCAGAGCAAGGATGATTGAAGCAAGCTTTATAACTGTATTATAACAGAAATAAGATGAGCAAATTCTAGCATCTTGCTAATGCATTCTGCAAAGACAAGTGTTAAAGAGCATTTATTCTGTAAGACTATGACTGAAGAAGAAAGGCAGAAAGAAGTGACCTCAGATTACCAATCACAATCACACATTCACTATTCTATTCTAAGAGAGCAGAAAGTACATTCTCAACTTTCTATTTAGATCCTATTCCTCCCCAACCACCCTCATCCTTGGCAGTAGATCATGGGTTACTGAAGAATCAAGTGACATGAGATTTGAACCAATAACATCCCTTCTCAATGATTCATGCAGCAGCAATCCACAACTCAGTCACCACATTAAAAAAGATGATGAAACATTGGAAAAAGTGCAAAGAAGAGCAACTAAGATGATTAAAGACTCTAGACTAAAATATATAGAGAACGGTGGCAGGATTTAGGTTTGGCTAGTCTATAGAAAAAGAATAACTAACGGGGACATGATAGCAGTATTCCAATACTTAAGAGGCTGCCACCAAGAGAAAGAAGTCAACTTATTTTCCAAAGACCCAGAGAGCAGGACAAGTAACAATGAATAGAAACTAATCAAGGAGAGAAGCAACCTGGAATTAAGAAGAAACTTCCTAACAGTGAGGACAACAGCTTGCCTTCAGAAATTGTGGGTGCTTCATCACTGGAGGTTTTTAAGAAGAAACTGGACAGTCACTTGTCTAAAATGTATAGGTTCTCCTGTTTGAGCAGAGATTGGAGTAGAAGACATCCAAGGTCCCTTACACTTCTATTTTGGTTGGTTGGTTGGTTGGTTGTTGAAGTGTTAATGTCTTTGTGCTTTGCTTTGGGTCTAATTTTCTACACTTGGCAGAGTTAAATATATTTTTGATTGTCTTCACATAGGATTGTTGAATAGCAGTCATTTGTTACAAAATCCTTTTAAAAATGCAT
Organism: Ahaetulla prasina; assembly: GCF_028640845.1. NCBI lineage: Eukaryota > Metazoa > Chordata > Lepidosauria > Squamata > Colubridae > Ahaetulla > Ahaetulla prasina. Next base: position 44,925,272 of record NC_080541.1, on the reverse strand, counting down.
TTAGACACACAGTCTCTTGCCATAACTTGTTCTACAGACGCATGCTCTTTTTCAATAGCCAATAGGGCCATAATGGTCTGATTTTTGTTTGCCCACTGGTCATTCCATTCCCGCATTATAATAGCTACTCCATTTGTGAAATAACTGTTTGTCCTGTCTTATGCCTAACTTGCATCCATGCAGGCTGCCACTGTAGGGATGCTACTGGCTAGCAGTCTATAATCTCCATGTGCAGATCCTTTTGGTATCTGCATTCTACTTTTATTTGGTATATTCATCTTCCTATGTTTTCTACCTGAAGTTTGTTTTATAAAATAGTTTCCAATATTGGCTTTGTTGATTTTAACAAGTTAGTTTTAATTAATTAATTAGCCATAGGAATTATAAATAACTTTGATTGAGGAAATAACTTCCACCTTTTTCTCTTTCTATCTGGATGTCATGATAGTAGGAGATCCTTGCCAGTTCTTTCCTCTCTATTTCCTTGTTGAATTTTTTCTTGGTTTTTCTTGGCTATCTTTCTTGTCTTGGTCACAGATGATTAAATCACTGATACAGGCACAAATATATCCATTGATAAAAATCAGGGGTGAAATCAGGGGTGAAATGCTCCCGGTTCGCACCAGCTCTCCTGATTAGGTAGCGATGGCAGCTGCTTGTTCGGAAGACCAGTAGCAAAAATCCCTGGCCCTGCCCCCACCCCCCCACCCCCGCCTCTGCTGAGCTCCACCATCTGCAGAGAATTTTTTTTTTAACTTTTAAAAGCCGGTTTTGCTTCAGCCGAAACATGCCTTTAAAAGTAAAAAAAAGCCTTTGAGGATCCTGCCCCTCAGCTGAGATCGGCAAAGACTTTAAACTTAAAAAAAATATTTAAAGGCTACTCTGGGGATCTCACCTGAGTTCCTCATCAGCAGAACCTTTAAAAACATGTTTTCTGTAGAAAACATGTAGAAAAACTCCTTTTAAAAGTCTAAGTCTAAGCCACTTACCTGATTACTGATCGACCTCATGGCTTTTCTCACAGCCAGAAAGCCCCAGTTTCGCTTTTAGCACCAGACAGAACTAATCTCATCTAAATTTAGCTAATCTATTTCATCACTGAGTGATTAATGCTGTCTGGCTTTGCTTACTGAGGAACTCTGGGAATTGAAGTCCACAATAAAATAAAATAAAATAAAATAAAATAAAATAAAATAAAATAAAATAAAATAAAATAAAATAAAATAAAATAAAATAAAATAAAATAAAATAAAATAAAATAAAATATTTGTGCAGCTTTCTGAGATTTGGTGTGTTTCTGTAGTGTTTCACTCTAACTACACAAACACACAAAATCTCAGAAAGCTGTATGTGGTATTGTGTGTGTGTGTATGTGTGTCAGTTGTGTTGTGTGTGTGTAAAGTGTGAAAGTTGGTTTTTGAGCTTTTTGTGGCTGTGTGAAGTGTGAAGTGCAGCTGCTTTTACATTGTGAGTCAGTTGTGTTGTGTTGTGTTGTATGTGTGTGAAGTGTGAAAGTTGGTTTTTGAGCTTTTTGTGGCTGTGTGAAGTGTGAAGTGCAGCTGCTTTTACATTGTGTGTGAGTCAGTTGTGTTGTGTTGTGTGTGTGTAAAGTGTGAAAGTTGGTTTTGGACTTTTTGTGGCTGTGTGAAGTGCAGCTGCTTTTACACTGTGTGTGAGTCAGTTGTGTTGTGTTGTGTTGTGTTGTGTTGTGTGTGTGTAAAGTGTGAAAGTTGGTTTTTGGTACCTCTTATTGTTTTTTATACTTTGTTTATTATTTTTTATTATTTATTGTTATTGGCCACGCCCAGCCAGCCATCTGACCACCAAGCCATGCCCACCAATTAAGCAGTGCCCACAGAATTGGTAGGGATGAAATCCAGCGGGTTCTGACAGGTTCTAGAGAACCTGCAGCTGAAATTTTAAGTAGGTCAGAGAACTGGCAAATACTACCTCTGGCTGGCCCCAGAGTGGGGTGGGAATGGAGATTTTGCAATATCCTTCCTCCAGGAGTGGGGAGGGAATAGGATTTTGCAGTATCCTTCCCCTGTCATTCCCACCAAGCAATGCCCAAAGAACCGGTAGTAAAAAAATTGGGTTTCACCACTGATACAATATTCATATATCAATCCTCATGTCTGTATCTGTATTTTATTTGTTCGCACTTTTATACCACCCTATCTCCCTAGGGACTCAGGGCGGTTTACAGCCAAGTAAAACATATATATATATACAGAATAAAACAACAATTTAAAAAACTTATTAAATAGGCCGAATATTTAAAATAGAAATATAAATAATAAAACCCCATTAAAACCAGATTTAAAATTTAAAAAATTCTAGTCCAGTCCTGCGGAAATAAATAGATGTGTCTTAAGCTCGCGGCGGAAGGTTCGAAGGTCAGGAAGTTGACGAAGTCCTGGGGAAAGCTCGTTCCAGAGGGTAGTAAAGACAAGGATAAGATTTACCTTGCAAGAAACTTTGCTAGATAAACATATAGTTTGGTTTTGATTCTAGGGAGTAGTTGCTTGTTTTAGGTCATAAAAGTTCTTGAACCAAACCATGCTTGATTATTCAAATCCAGTACCCTGCTACATGCATTTTGTTACTGCTATGCTGAGCAAGTATTGCTCCCTCTTGGAAATGCACTCCAGTGTTTGTGGTAGAATCTTTCCTGGACTTCTTGGAACCTTTGAGCTAAGATACCTCTATTTCTTTTTCTGGTTCTGTTCAACTTCCAAATAAGCAAGTGAAGAACTCCTTCAAAGCCGATGGTCTCTACTCATTGTTTCCCTAGTCACGTGGAATAAAATCTGGTATTTAAGAATTACTGTCTTTTTCTCTTTCATCAAAATAAACAATACTTCATGCTTTAATTCTGTGACAAGCTCTAGGATCCTGTATAGTCTGTATGATGACTATTTAGCTTTTTCCTCGCATCTGCATTTCAGTTTGGTTCTCTTTTCACTGGGCACAAATGCATATGCTTTAAAACCAAGTATTGTTATCTGCCCTTGGTTGTGCTTCTTTCTACACTATAGGTCATATGGTAGTGCTTCTGTGACTTTCATTAGGAACTTGTTCTGGAAGAAATTGGCTGCTAAACTTGTTATGGCCAGTTTCTGTCTGTCAGTCCTGTGTTTTGCAACACGTATCTTATCATTTCAATAAGGGAAAAATACTTCCTCTCTAACATTCTGTGACAAAAGTTACTGTGGTTTCACAATTTCCCTGCTGTTTCAAGTATAGTTAATATGTATCTATATATATATTTATCCCATTGTCTATGTTTAGTACTTGAGCCTTTCCTTAAATAATTTTTAATAAAGCCACAGGTTCCTTATTTTTATACAGTTGACCCCTTTTACTGAACAAGTAGCAAAATTTACAATGTAATTAACTATGGATATGAAGATATGTTTGCTTTCACTCAATGTGGTAACATGCATTGGCCAACAAATGTCACAGAACTGAATCTCGATCCCTCTTTGTCTCTTTTTCTCTTCATATTCATTGGCACATTGATTTAGATGTTCATATATCTTGAACACCAGGACTTATACATTTATACATGGTCATAATTTTAATTTTTTTTATTTAAAACTTCAAATTTACAAACAGCATCTGAGACTCTGTGTCCCACTCACTAGACCCATTTGGTTACACAATTTTTGTGGTTGCAATTCTTTACTGCCCTTGCTTTCTCTTCCACACAGTTCTAATTTTCTGGAGGAAGTATTTCATAAGTAATATTCCATTCTTGGTCACGTAATAATTATTATCTTTAAATTTTACATCATGCCCTTTATGTGTTATATGGCTTACAGACAATAGACATGACTGCAGATCTAGGCTTGTAACCCTGTTAAAGATTGAAACATTTTATCAGTACATATCCATTTTCTGAGAATAGGAAACTAATCTGAGCAAGGATTAGTGAAGTGGATTTTCTAACTATAACACAGGGGAATTTATTTACAGTAGGTATATCACAGAGGTATGCAAACTCTTGATCCGACTGGGAGAAGAATCCAGCAGTATGTGCTCTGAGCATGTATTTAGGAAGAAAGGCTGAAGGAACTGGCACAGAACAGTAATATTATAGACAAAATGCAGGGTGACTGACCAATAAAAAGGGGTGCATGAAGTTATCTATCTAGAGATAATTAAGCTTGTGATCAGTGGGTCATAAAGGGGCATGCATAAGAGCACAAACATGCCTACTGTTCCTGTCCTATTGTTTCCTTTCATTATATCCAATTAATTTGGATATAATTTGGATAAGCTATTACATTAATAGCATTAATTTGGATAAGCTATTACATACTTACGCTCATATATATGCTTATATATTATATAGTTATTATCATGCTTATGCTTATATATACTGTTGTGACAAAATAAATAAATAAAATAAATAAAGTATTAAGCACAAGGAACCAAAAGAACTTCATGAACATCAAGAACAACAATTCAGCCCTATTCTATTTCCTGCCAGACAGCCAGTGTACTATTGTACTTAAGATGTTAGGCTTGAATCAATGAAACAAGAATTCAAACTTTTCAGGCCAGGCAATGATTTAATGGTATCATGTAATGATGTTTGAGAATGGGACTAACCTTAGGAAGCAGGAGGGACAGCCACAGTGGACAGTCACATAATTATCTTTAAATTTTACATCACATTATTATTATTATTATTATTATTATTATTATTATTATTATTATTATTATTATTATTATTATTATATTTGTATACTGCCCTTCTCCCGAAGGACTCAGGGCGGTTCACAGCCAGTAAAAACACAGTACATACAATACAAATTTAAAAAACTATATAAAAAACTGATTCAATAACGGCCTAAAAATTTAAATACAATTTAAAACCCCGTTTAAAACCCTGATTAAAACCCTAAAATTAAAACTATGTTCAAGCTAGTCCTGCACGTCAAAACAACAGCGTCTTCAGCTCACGGCGGAAAGTCCGGAGATCGGGGAGTTGATGAAGCCCTGGAGGCAGCTCATTCCAGAGGGCGGGAGCCCCCACAGAGAAGGTCCTCCCCCTGGAGGTCGCCAGCCGACATTGTTTGGCTGACGGTATCTGGAGGAGGCCCTCTCTGTGAGAGCGCACTGGTCGGTGTGAGGCTACTGGTGGCAGTAGGCGGTCCCGTAGATACCCCGGTCCTAAGCCATGGAGTGCTTTGAAGGTGATAACAAGCACCTTGAATTGGACCCGGAAGATCACTGGGAGCCAGTGCAGACTGCGCAGGAGAGGTGTCACATGGGAGCCACGAGGTGCTCCCTCTATCACCTGCGCAGCCGCATTCTGGACCAGTTGAAGCCTCCGGGTCCCCTTCAAGGGGAGTCCCATGTAGAGAGTGTTGCAGTAGTCCAGGCGGGATGTAACAAGGGCATGGGTGACTGTGCATAAGGAAGCCGATCCAGAAAGGGGCGCAACTGGTGTATCAGGCGAACTTGATAAAAAGCCCCCCTGGCGACGGCCGTCATATGTTCTTCTAAAGACAGCCGTGCATCCAGGAGGATTGCAAGCCCTTTCCGTGGGAGCCAATGACTCGCCCCCAATGGTCAGCGATGGAACTAGCTGACTGTACCGGGCCGCCGGCATCCACAGCCACTCAGTCTTGGTGGGATTGAGTGAGTCTGTTTCTCCCCATCCAGATCCGTACGGCCTCCAGGCACTGGGACATCACTTCAATAGCCTCGTTGGGGTGGTTAGGGGTGGAAATATACAGCTGAGTATCATCAGCGTATAGATGACAACTCACCCCAAAACCACGGATGATCTCACCCAGCGGCTTCATATAGATGTTGAACAGAAGAGGCGAGAGAACCGACCCTTGCAGCACCCCACATAAGAGGCACCTCGGGGCCGATCTCTGCCCTCCTGTCAACACCGTCTGCGACCGGTCGGAGAGGTAGGAGGAGAACCACCGATGAACGGTGCCTCCCACTCCAAGTCCCCCGAGCCAGCGCAGCAGGATACCATGGTCGATGGTATCAAAAGCCGCTGAGAGATCTAGTAGGACCAGGACAGAGGAACAACCTCTGTCCCGAGCCCTCCAGAGATCATCAACCAACGCGACCAAGGCTGTTTCCGTGCTGTAACCAGACCGGAAACCGGACTGGAACGGATCGAGATAGACGGTTTCATCCAGGTACTGGGGCAACTGATGTGCAACCACACTCTCAACAACCTTCGCCACAAAACGAAGGTTGGACACAGGGCGGTAATTTCCTAAAATAGCTGGATCCAGGGAGGGTTTCTTGAGGAGGGGCCGCACCACCGCCTCTTTCAAGGCGGTAGGGAAAACACCCTCCATCAAAGAAGCATTCACAATTCCCTGGAGCCAGCCTCGTGTCACCTCCCGGGTGGCCAGTACCAGCCAGGAGGGACACGGGTCCAGTAAACATGTGGTCGCATTCAGTCCCCCCAGTATCCTGTCCACGTCCTCAGGAGCCACAGAATCAAACTTGTCCCAGATAGTAACCCCAAGACCTGCCTCTCCCACCCCGTCTGGATCTACCCAATCAGTGTCCAACCCTTCCCGAATCTGAGCGATTTTATCAAACAGATACTGTCCAAACTCTTCAGCTCGACCCTCTAAGGGATCATCTACCTCTCCCTGTTGAAGGAGCGAGCGGGTCACCCTAAACAGGGCGGCTGGGCATCATATGGACAATAATAAATACATCATATGGACCATAATAAAATATCATATAATTTTATTATATGGCAATTTTACATCATATTACAAAAGATATCTCAGCCCACAGAAAGGGGTTAATGTAGAAAATATTTTAGAAGGGATCCTCCCTAGCTGTCAAGAGAGTAAAAGGAAAGGATGAAGGAAACTTGCAAGACCCTGTTATTGTAACTGTATAATAAAGATAAAACTAGTACTTTTGATATGCTTCTTCTCTGGGATAGCTTGCAGGTCTAGCAAATATTAATATAATATATAAAAAGTCAATTGTAAAACAGCCCAGCTATTTGTATTACAATGTGAAAGATTCTAGATAGATGATCGAAAGACAGAAGAGAAGATGACAGAAAGGCACATAGATTATATAGATAGATTTTTATTTATTTTTAAAGAAGCTCTGCCTGTTCCAATGTGAACCAATAACAAAATCCATAAAGTACCTTTCTATATCCCTTGGTGGAGAAGGGAAAGAGGAATATGGCCATCAGGGGGGAAAAATTATCTTACTGTTCATGTCAGCATTATTCTATTTTTTTTTTTTCAAATTGGCTTTCTTGTAATTGCTTTGCCCACTTTGCAGCAAGCATTCTTATGTACGAGGCATGTGCATTCCAGGTCTAGTGTGCTAAAGTGAGGACGAGCCGTGGGGAGCCCTGCCTGTACCACTGTCCTTTGCTATTCTTGATTCCATGGCCTGAGGCCATGGTTTACATTTTTAGGACAACAGCCGGCTATCTGCAAGCAGCAGAGCACTCGTCAGGCTTCATTACTGCACACAAAATGACACAAGTGAGCCTGTGGTCACAACTGTGCTTATGGTACACTGAAAAGCCATTATATCTCATTGTAACCACCACAACAAAATCCCTATATAAATGTATACATTGAACCAAACAATTTAACTTATTTATGCAAAATACTATCAATAAAAAGCAACAGTGAACAAGTGTTTGGGTTCTAATGAGGGCTTCAATCATGGCAGCTATAAATTTTATAAGACGTTATTCTCTTTTTCTTATGTCCATAATTTGTCTCTCCTAAACTCATATAGTACAATAGCAGCTAAACAATCAGCCTTTTTGTCTAAATTAATAACTTGAAGAGCATAATTTGTATCAAATGACTTGCTTAGAAGTAACAAAGTAAATTGCTTGAGTATCATTGTATATTAAGACAGTGAATTTATAATTAAAACATCTCTCCCTACTTTATAATAAGTTGACATGGTTGTATATCCAATGGGCATATCTTATTATCGAGTTAACTCTAGTGGATATGGCTCAACTTTGTACTAAATTCCCTTTCACTGGGGAAATTCAAAGGCATACTAACATATTGAATATGTATTAGTATACCAGTATGGTAATAGCAAAGTGGCAGTATTGGCACAAAGTCTCAAACTGGATTAAATGTTGCTTAGAGTATGAGAGAAATCAGCTTCTCTTGTATTCAAAAAACAATCATACCGTCATTCACATAAACTGCAGCACCAGGTTGAAACAGAAGAAAGCTGCAGTTTGAACTCTACATATATATAGTATCATTCTTTGCTCCTCTGATATTCACACACTAGGACATATTGCTTGCAAAAGAATTCCAGGAATAATATTTCTTTGCAAGTAGACACTCTGAGTGATCAAGGCTGTCCTACAGGTAGGTAATCTACCATCATGCATGTCTGTGGAGATTCGATGCTCAAAACAACACTATAGAGCACTGCTCACCAGAACAACAAGACACAAGAACAGTTTTTTCCCAAAGGCCATCACTCTGCTAAACAAATAATTCCCTCAACACTGTCAAACTATTTACTAAATCTGCACTACTATTAATCTTCTCATCGTTTCCATCACCAATCTCTTTCCATTTATGACTGTATCACTGTAACTTTGTTGCTGGCAATCCTTATGATTTATATTGATATATTGACCATCAATTGTGTTGTAAATGTTGTACCTTGATGAACATACCTTTTCTTTTATGTACACTGAGAGAATATGCACCAAGACAAATTCCTTGTGTGTCCAATCACACTTGGCCAATAAAAAATTCTATTCTATTCTATTCTATTCTCAGTCATCCAGGTCATGAATGTCCCAGAGGTGATTTTTTTCAAGAGGCAACTGGACTTTCTGGTTTTTCTTTGAGGATGTTTCACTTCTCACCCAAGAAGTTTCTTCAGCTCTTAGATGAGAAGCAAAACTTCTTCAAAGAAAAAACAGAAAGTTCAGTTGCCTCTTGAAAAAGCACCTTTGGGACTACCGTCATGCAATTACATATACAATGAAGTTCCTTTGCAAAGTTCCACATGCAGCTTGAAGAGTGGACCTTGGATGCTGGGGTCAGAACCAAAGTTTGACAGTGCAGCAATCAAGCATTGCTAGAAGCATCAGTAAGACAAAAGCAGAGCAGCCAGAGCTGAACCAAAAATGAGATGAGGGTCCCCAAAAAAAAAAAGGAAAGGAAAGGAAAAGAGCATCAAGAAAGAAAAAATAGATGGGTTTGGGTGGGAAAGGAGGAAACAAAGAGAGCAAAAGGGAGCACGTTGATAAATATTGGATCCAGTAAAGTAGATCTTGAATTTGTCAACTTTTTATTACACATGCCTCAAAAAGCACATATTTATATAATTAAGGTCAAGGTTGTTAAGAACAAAGGCAATGAGATCTGCCTCACTGAAGCCCTTTATATCACTTCATAGCTTCACCCAGCTGTTCCATTGACCAGCACATCCAAAAGCCATCTAGAAGTCTATGAAAAGATTCCTGTACCTTTGCAGAGGTGTTTTCTAACCACTAGAAGCAAAAAGCCTGAAGTAATAAAGCATTTCCCTTTTAGTTTTGCAAGAAACTAGCTTTGCAAGAAACTAGCTTTGCAAGAAACTTTACTGAAGTGTAGCAGCCCTTCAAAACTTTGCTTGGTCCTAAGAATAATGCAAATCCATTACAATTTGTCTTTGACCTGCCTGTTAATACATATCAAAGCAGCCATTTTGAAACTTCATGCAACAAGTTTTCAAAATTCCAAACGTCTCCACCCTTATATTTTTAGAATTCATTTAAGGGCTTATATGGAACATCCTGAATTAATAAATATATATGAAATCCATATGATCCTTTCACTAAAACAGTACTTATCAATCTCAGAAAATACATATTCCAAGAAGACACAATTGTCAAAAAATTGCTATAGTTTGGACTGCAAGTACTTGCTTATTTGAATAAGCAAAAAAAGCACTTATTTGGGGACACACACATCTCTTTTTTTAGATGAAGAAAAATACAACACTGGGCAGATATTTTACATGAAGGAATTTATTTTTCTGTAAAAAAATACCTGAGGGAACTTAGCCACGTAAATTGTATGTACTTGTTTCCAACACCCCTGGGGTTACTGTTGATTAAGCATATCCTGCCAACTCTATCAACAATCTTCCTTAAAACCATAAATATAATAAATGCCTCAAAAGCAGTTACTGCATTGCTAATGCAATGTTTTAAAACAAAGTATTTTATATAATACTATATAATACATTATGAATAGGAAACACAAGTCAGGAGAAAGATTTTGAAGACTTAAGCAACTGATCCATATATATTAAAGTATAATCATACTATTCTTGAAAACATGAATTACATTTAATCCTAGATTTAAAAGAATATTATTAGATTTTAGCAAAATCAGTGTTTCTTAGTTTGCCATCTGGAACATTAAAAATGACCTATCATACTGGCCTGTTAAGAAAGATGAGAAGTAAAAATCAAAGCTTCCTTAAAAACGTTATCCTTAATCTAAAGGCATAATTTGGCAATATAGGTAGTCCTTGACTTATGGCCACAATTGAGACCAAAATTTCCATTGCTATGCAAGACAGTTGTTAAGTGAGTTTTGCCCTTTTATGGGAACAGTTTTACGACCTTTCTTCCATAGTTGTAAGTGAAACACTGCAGTTGTTAAGTTAGTAACATGATTATTAAATGAATCTCGCATCCCCATCCCCTTTCACTGCCACAAGGTTGCAACAGGTGATCATGACCCTGAAACGCTGCAAGCATCATAAATACCTGCCAGTTGCCAAGCAACTGAACTTTGTTTATATGACCATGAGGATGCTGCAATGATCATAAATGTCAAAAATGTCACTTATTTTGGTGCCATTTCGAATGGTCACTAAATGAATGGTTGTAAACCAAGGACTACCTTTATCCAATTGGGAAAACTACCTACAATCATTCTCTCTCTGATCTGATGATTGAGACAAATAATTAATTTTCATCGCATCTTCACACAAGAAAACGAATTTTCTGTTCTTGAGAGAAGTGGATGTTATACCTAGACCTTATGAAGACTCATGCAATAGAAATAATTAGACTTTCAAAGTTTCCTAAAAGTTGTCTCCCATTGAATGATTCTATTGAGGCAATATTCTTCTCAGGCAATATTCTCTCCCTGGCTCTGAAACAGATAATTCTACTCCCTGAAACTCCATTCATCTTTATTCTGTCATAGCCAAAAGTTGCCAGAGTTAGGCATATGCATGTTACACTGCAGTCCTTGTAATATTTAGTAGGTGCTTTACAGTCCTCTCTAAGCAATTGACAGAGTCAGCATCTTGTCCCAAACGATATGGGTCCTCATTTTACCACTCTTGGAAGGATGGAAGGCTGAGTCAACCTTGAGCTGGTCAAGATCGAAAGAACTGAACTCTTGGCAGTGAGCAGAGTTAGACTGCAATACTGTATTATAACAGTGCAACACCACAGCCCTTACACCATGGTAGGTGCAGCTATCGGTCCTGGTTATCCATAGGATTCTATACAGAGATGGGTTTCACATAATTTTACCACTGGTTCGCCGTGCACCAAAAATGTGAGCATGTACGCCTTCCATGCATGTGCATGACCTTCCATGCATGCACTTTGCTCGTGCACGCAGCTTGCATTCATGAGCGTGGCTTAGAAAACATGTCTAAATAGGATGGCATAGTGCCGGGGTGGGTTGGACGGGTTGGACGGGTTGGACGGGTTGGACGGGTTGGGCGGGCCCACCCCCACCCCAGCCGCAGGTCACAACTACTGGTTCACCCGAACCAATCTGAACCGGCTGAATAGTACCACTGATTCCATATCTCCAATCATTTTGGGCACAGTGAATGTGCTCCAGGTCCTCTCAATTAAACCTGTCATCTTGTGGGACCAAAGAAATACGCCTTTTCTGTCACTGCTTCTGTTTCCAGTCCTTGGTTAGTATGTTGTGGAGGATATTTTTTTATTCCTATGGTTATTTATTTTGGGCTATCATGTTTTGCTGTCTTTAACTGTTTTAATCGTGTATTTGAATCTTATAAGCGGCCCAGATTCTTTTGGATTGAGTGGCCTTAATCAATTTCATTACTTGTGAAAGAATTGATAGGTGGGCAAAAATGCCAAATCCAGTCTGAACATCTGGCTGACTGTGCGACGAACCATAATAAAATAAACAACATAACCACTAATATCAGTAATAAAATAATGGGGAGTATTACAGCTGCCCAATTCAACAAAGTGAATCTGGATGGCTTACAGTTCTAAAATTATAAAACAATTAAAACAATTTAAAAACATTAAAACAGTAAGAACATCCACAAAATAAATACAAATAGCAGCCATGATGAATCAACTAAGAGTAAAGTCAAGTAACAAGATTCTGAGTCCCAGGCCTGGGTACATAGCCACGTTTTTAAAGCTTTGTGAAAAGGCAACAGTATTGGGGTCATTCTAATCACCAAGGGGAGAATATTCCATAAGTCATGGGCTACAACAGAAAAAGGCTATTTAGCTCTAGTCATCTTTCTGCAAGACTATATAATCTGGCATGGCTCTCAGTTATTTAAGAAATGGTCTCTCCCAAATGGGATTGGCCTGTCCCACCCATACCAGCACAAGGGAATGCTATAGATCCTGTCAGTCAAGAAATTCTGGTTGGTAAGGTGCAGGAGAAGGGTCTTTTTTATGTGGCTCCCATCTTCTATAGGTCCAAAAGGTCAGAGACCACTAAATTCATAATTTTAAATCCCGTGGACCACTAATATGATTTTTTTTAAAAAAAGATAAATCGTATTTAGTGCAATATAAAAAATGCAAATAATTTTTCTGTGGACCACCAAAATTTTCTCACAGACCACCAGTGGTCCACGAGCCATTGATTGGTGACCACTGTTCTAGAGCATTGTGCTTCCCTACCTCCCCCACCCTGCCCCCCCCCCATCCATCCTTTTGGCCTTCCAAAAGAGCCTAAAGACCTGACTTTGCCAACTCTATCTTGTAGTTCCTTTTTATTATTGTAAGCTACCTACAGTTGCCTTAGATGAGATGAGCAGCCTATAAGATATAGATAGATAGATAGATAGATAGATAGATAGATAGATAGATAGATAGATAGATAGATAAACAGATAGACAGATGATGATGAAGATGATGATGAAGATGAAGATGAAGATGAAGAAGAAGAAGAAGAAGAAGAAGAAGAAGAAGAAGAAGAAGAAGAAGAAGAAGAAGAAAGAGAGAAAGAGACAGAGAGAGAGAGAGAGAGAGAATATAAAGCTTCTATCAGTTCCAGATCAATGCTAGAGGAATACAATAAATTTAATAAGTCTATTAACCCTTCTAATTCTAAACTGTTGGTAGCCCTGAATTTCAGTTGCCTATATATAGCAACATCCTGAAGTATAATGTTTTTATTTTTGTGTGGATCTATTCACACTAAGGTTTAAGAACCAAGGCACTGGTTCTGTTGATTAATCAGTGTCCCTATCAGAAAAACAAAGCCCATAAAAAGCTGCATAAGGAAATAACAACAATAACAATTCAGATACTTCTTTCAGCAATCTTCCAGCAATAAGAAATATGTTTACTTGACACTTTTGTTACCTTACTTGTTCAGAAATACTGAATAAGCAGGACTTATATTCCTGGCACACTTCATTTTAAATCAGAGATAAATTGTAACTTTGACTTCTCAATAAGTTTATCTCCCAGTACACTCTCTCTCACACTCTCTCTTTCTCTTTCTCTTTCTCTCTCTCTCTCTCTGGTCCATATTTTCATTTCAGCTGGGCTGAGTGGGAGAACGAACTCTAAGGGAGGTCTTAGCAGATGGTTGTCACAAACTGCATACGGCAATTGAGAATTAGTGTGCAAGCATATGCAACCTGGTATAGTATGAAACATTGCAACCTGGTATAGTATGAAACATTCCAGCATATGAGCACTGAAACAAGCCAGGCTTGTGCAGAATTTTTCTTACCATTAACATTCTAACATAGCTTCCTTTTCTTCTTTTACTCATCTATGTTTTATATATTTGGAGTTCAGCCATGATGAAAGCAAACAAAAACTATATAATACCTATTTGGATCTTAAAATGTTAAATCTAAAGATAAAAGCCACATGGAATATATCATATGGGAGATGACTAGTCAACTTTACAGCTTGCTTTCTCATTCCTAGTATAGAAACGTAACTGTAGAGATATTACTTACAAGTAAAACCACCTTTGGGCATTCCTAAAGAGAACATAAGAGATGCGGTGGCTCAGTGGCTAAGATGCTGAGCTTGTCGATCAAAAAGTCAGCAGTTCAGGGGTTCAAATCCCTAGTACTGCATAATGGGGTGAGCTCCCATTATTTGTCCCAGCTTCTGCCAACCTAGCAGTTCGAAATCACGTAAAAAATGCAAGTAGAAAAATAGGGACCACCCTTGGTGGGAAGGTAACAGCGTTCCATGCGGCTTTGGCATTTAGTCATGCTGGCCACATGACCACGGAAACGTCTTCAGACATCGCTGGCTCTTTGGCTTTAAAACAGAGATGAGCACCCCCCCCCTAGAGTTGGGAACAACTAGCACATATGTGCGAGGGGAAGCTTTACCTTACCTTTAAAAAGAACATAGGAAACAAACAAAGATGGATCCTTTGACCCTGCCTCTCCACTTCAGTCTCTCTGTTTTAACAGGAAAGATCTGCAGTAAGCCTTGAACTGGCATGTCCATACAACTGAGAATCCTGTGCAAGCAACCTGTATAAAGAATCAATTCTCAAATCTTAAGCCAGGTTGAAATTTCCCATTTTTTTCCAATTTTCCACAGGTACGTCAGCTGGAAAGCTCATAAAAGTTGGATCTTCCTTCTTAGTATCTGCTTCAGTCGTCTTACATAATGGACAAGATGTGTAATACTTTTTTCCAGGCAGGTATAATCCAGATGGAATGCATTGCTTGCTCTTACATTCTGCTTATGCTGCTCAGTAATTCCTCATAATTTCTCATCGTGTCCTCCAAAGAGCTGAGACTGCATCAAAGGAAGGTGCCTTCATGGCATCTCCCACTGTTTCTTGACCTTTGAGCTTTCCCTTTCCCCAGGATCTCAGGGGAGTGGGGATCAAAGAGAACAAGGAGACAGTCTAAACATTGGCATACAAGGCAAGGCAGAATTACATACTGGTCGACCAAAATACAAATCAACTCAAAACTACAGGAGTCCACCAACATGCACATAAATCATTTATAATGATAATCCAAGACTAGGTCCAAATCTCATTAAAGTATATGAATCCTTAATCTATTTTGGCAAAAGAGAGCCAATACACATTTTTTCTTTTTATCATAAATTACAGTTCTGTGGCACTGTGCAAATATTACCAAGCTGTAAGACAGCTGTGCTCCATTAAAATGTGTAATGGTCGCTGATTTCTTACAGCACATGGTCATCAGGCTGAATCTACAGCCAGTAATTAGGAAGATGAAATGTTTAATTGTGCCTTAATTTTGATAAAATTTATCTGTCACACATCCCGTAGTTGAGCATTATGCTCACAAATCAATGTCATCAGGCCTGAGCACCAGACTCTTGTTCCTGACAGATTCATTTGAATATCAAACCACACACAAGCAGGAACTGGAGGAGAGAATATACAAAAGAAACCCCAAAGCAGCCACACACATACAAATAATAAAAATAAAATAAACAAGGCACACCTCACCACCTTTTTAAAAGCAGGAGAGATCAAAAATCAAACTGCTGTGACAAGTCCTGCCTTTTCTAAGAGACGGCATCTGGTTGGAGTTCCAAATACCATTTTTTTCTTTCCCCCAACCCCTTTTTCCCCCTTTTTTAACTTGACACCATTTTTCAATCTGCAGGATTGTTTCCCCTCCCAGACCACCTCCATTCTATTTTCTGCATTTGTTGCTCGGCTGCAGCAGGGCTAAGCCAGAGTCCATTGTGTGCACCAGAAGTGATCATTTACTTCCCTGCTGGCAATGGCATCAGCCAGCCTTCCAGCAGTTGCTCATGCGCAGATTAGTCTGAGCCTGAGTCATTTTATTACAACTGTTTGTTGGGGTGGGGGGAGTTGTGCTAAGCCTGTGTGCGGTATGGCAGAGGGCAGTTTCAAGCACGCCTGCTGCAATTATAAAGCTGTCTGTTTTTTATTTCATACTGAAGCACCAGCCATTCAGATTAAGATGACATAGCAGTAACTCAGCAGGTTACATGGCAGAGGGGTTTTTTTTTTCTTTCTGACCCAGAATTCATTCTTTGAGCCATTGAATTGTTTCTATTAACACAAATAATCTTGGCATTTTCTTGTAGTTCTTCACGAAGAAAATAGCTAGATTGTTGCCTTCGCTTCCAGTACTGAACTGCTCCCCTGCAATATATTTGTTTAGGGACAATTCTCTTCTGGAGAATTCTGTTTTCTGAACCTACAGGCAGGATTAAACACAAACATTGTTGCCTTCATAGACTGCTTTTTATACCATCTTCCCTTCCCTCTTTTTTTTTTATCCCTTTTTACACTCATTGAGGAATCTGGGAAATGTAGTTCAAAAAAATTGCTTTTCTGTTGAGGTCCTTTAGTATTCATTTAGCAACTTTTTCATAACTGATGAGAAATATAGCTGAAATTATTACTATTTTCATCTTGTATCACACTTTTCAACAAGTTGATGCCAAAATTCTTTTAACACTGTAATCCCATTATTTTAAGAAATCTGTTGAAACTTGGGATGGTCTAGAAATGCCTTTGGTTCATATTCTAATGGGATATGATCTAAATTTACACTTTAAGACATGAACTTTATTATATACAGTATACCAACCTTTGAAATTCAGTTAGAAAAGAATATTTGTAGCTTAGGGTGGTAATGAGGAGTCCTTGGTGCTCCCTAAACTTGGTTGGTTTTTTTGCAGATGTTTTATTACTCAAACATTTATCTAGTTTGGGTAATAAAATGAAAACAACAAAGCCCAGAGAGCACCAGGTAAAGGTAAAGGTTCCCCTCGCACATACGTGCTAGTCGTTGCCGACTTTAGGGGGCGATGCTCATCTCTGTTTCAAAGCCGAAGAGCCAGCGCTGTCTGAAGACGTCTCCGTGGTCATGTGGCCGGCATATCTCAACACCAAAGGCGCACGGAACACTGTTACCTTCCCACCAAAAGTGGTCCCTATTTTTTCTACTTGCATTTTTACGTGCTTTTGAAACTGCTAGGTTGGCAGAAGCTGGGACAACAGGAGTTCACTCCATTACACGGCAGCACTAGGGATTCGAACCACTGAGCTGCCAACCTTTCGACTGACAAGCTCAACATCTTAGCCCCTGAGCCACCGCGTCCCTCAGAGAGCACCAAGGACCTCTCAAATTCATAAATTCTTTAAATTTTGCAATACAATTCTCTCATGAAAAATCAGAAAATGTATAAACATGTATATAACTTGAAAAAGTATTAAAATAGGTATAAAAGTTCTTAAACTTTTAGACAAATAGGCAAAATAAAATTTAATATATTTGGAGAAATGCCGACAGAAAATGCACCCTTTTAGTGAAAACGTTATTAAAAAGCTTATACTGACACAAAATGTGACATTTCAAAATAATGAACAAGAAGCCAAAATGGATAGATAACTTTTCCCTCAAAAATATCTGTTTCATTATCTTTTCTTTTATTATTGTCAGAAGGATGAGATACCTTCTTTCCTGCAATTGTGCCAAAGCTGGGACAACACACAAGATGATTAGTGAAGGTCCAAGAAAATATATTTATCCAACCCAAAATTGTAAAGTGACATTGGGTGCTGGCATAATGTACTATATCCAGCATCCCATTTTTGTAGATTTTATAGTTTTAAAGATTTGGCCAATCATTATGAATAGAACGAATGCAATAGCTTATTACAAATAGATGTTTCCTTATCTGGAGTTAGAACAGATGCCTCCTTATTTATAGTTAAACAGATGTCTCCTTATCTTAGAATAAAGCAGATGTCTCCTTAAATGGGCATTTTATCTTTTCTATATATATATGTTTTCTATACATAAATATATGTCTTTCTTTACATGGGTTTTGCTAGCGATGTGTTCATTTGTTTATAATGGCAGTAAACAGACTTTATAAAATGACATTACTACTGGCTTTATAATTTTTCATCATTTTACAATTTAAACTTATTGTAAACATAAGGAAAATATTCCAACATTACAAACCAGTTCAATTACTTAATTTAAAAGAAGGAACAAAATATGGAAAAAAATCAGTAATATTTTTGTCTGCCCAAATTGGAAATAGGAATAAATAGGTAAATGAGTAATAATTAACAATAATGCTAAACATGAATCAAAAGCAACAGCAAAAGCTATTTTGAAAAGCAGATTAGCTCTTAAAATCTTTCAGAGTTTTTCTATTATGGAAATAAGATGAAAGACCCAGAAAACCCAGACATGATCATGAGTAGCCACAGTGTCATGTGGATCTGCAATAACATCTAAGACCAAAGAGGATGGTATTTGAGACTAAACTAGAGTGAACAGCAGAGATTTTTGGCCCATCTATAAAACATATAGTTGTATATAGTCAATTTTTATAATTTCACCATGGGGAACAATGGGGGAAAGAGTCAAAATGTCAGCACCACAACCAGGGCCACTGCTGATCTGTAAAATACATTTGTGCAAGAAGTTTTTTGCCATCTCAGACAAATGAAGAAGGCTTGGTACCACTTAGATTTCCAAGGCTAAGCTTTCAGAACTCTAACAATTCATGCACCATAAGATGTTAGTGGATCTGATAGTTTCATATTGCACAGTATGTACAGTTTGTCTGAAAGTTTCTCACTCAAAGTACAGTTTCTCACCAAAGTTAATACGATTTTTCATCGCACACAAGAACTCACTCTTCCAAACTTTTGTCCGAACCCTCAACGACCGCAGGAATTCGCCTGGCACAATCTAGACGTTCGGCGGGCACTAAAGATATACATTTTCCGTACAGCGTCGATACGTCGGACCGAAGCGCTCTTCGTGTCATTCCAACCTACATCACTAGGGTCTAGAGTTAGCAAATCGGTCTTGTCCAGATGGATCAGAGCTACAATTGTCATTGCCTATGAGAGATAAGCTCTTCCAGTGCCTAGGCATATTACCGCTCACTCTACCAGAAGCGCTTCTACATCGGCAGCTTGGGCAACTCAAGCATCTCTGGAAGAGATATGTAAAGCGGCAGCATGGTCTACCCCGACGGCGTTCATCCATCACTACCGACTGGACGCTTACACGTCTTCTGACGCTACCTTCGGAAGACAAGTCCTGCAGGCGGTCCATAATGATTCGGATTGACTACGTCGGCCTTTCCTTCCCCCCCGGAAGGACATCAAGCTCTGGTATGTCCCAGACCTGACCGCCGTTTCCCCCGACAATGAGAATGGGCGTTGGCCTACCTGAACGCCCCTTCTGGGAGAGGGGGAAACGGCGGTCAGTCCCACCCTTTTATGGAAGGCCGACTGTTTGGGTGGGCACCGGGGTGGGAGACCTTGATGAACGTATCTTTTCTTTTATATACACTGAGAGCATATGCACCAAGACAAATTCCTTGTGTGTCCAATCACACTTGGCCAATAAAAATTCTATTCTATTCTATTCTAAATGATTTGCAGCAAAACTTTCAGAAGTAGAGAAATCTGATATAAGCAAGTCCACAGGGTTGGTTTTCAGAATGGAAAACTGGTTTTTAAAATCTAATTTGGCATCCCCGTGTCATGGCACCTTTGGGTAGTGCACAACTTTCACACTTGCTTGTGAAAAGCCCCAAGAGCAGATGTGACCATGTGATCAAAGCCTTGCCAGTTTTTAATATGCATCAATGTCACACATATACAAAATTGTGAGCTTTGATTGCAGGGTCGTGGCTGCAATCTTGTCTTTTTTTACTCTCCCATGATGAATGCCTCTGTCCCTCCTACTGTAATTCCATTAATGTTTCAGAATATCTAATTATGCAAAGCCAAATTACAAACAAAAGGTGAAAGAGGACATTCTCAGCATGTACTGCAACCTAAACGAAACCAAATAAAATGCATATCTTAATAATCACTGGGGATTTGGGCAGTTGAATAAGAAATATCAATCCAAAATATCAAACTTCAAATAAACATAAAATGTATAAAAACCTGCCTCAAAAAACCTTCCAAGAAATAATACTATATCTGAAGTTGAGATATTGTATTTTTTATTTCATTTTTAAATTAATCTTTCTGGTTTGGGATAGAGCTGCACAGATATTACTCAAAAGACAAGCTTTATTTTCCTTACTCCTTAGAAAAAGGTGTCAATTCTTTGGTGCTCGGCCTTTCTTATGGTCCAACTTTCACAGCCATACTTTGCAACTGGGAAAACCATAGCTTTGACTATACGCACTTTTGTTGGCAGGGTGATGTCTCTGCTTTTTAGTATGCTGTCTAGATTTGCCATAGTTTTCCTCCCCAGGAGCAAGTGTGTGCAGTCTCCATCTGCAGTGATTTTGGAGCCCAGGAAAATAAAATCTATCACTACCTCCATTTCTTCCCCATCTATTTGTCAGGAACTGAGAGGATTAGATGCCATGAACTTAGTTTTCTTAATGTTGAGTTTCAAGCCAACTTTTGCATTCTCCTTCTTCACCTGCATCAAGAGGCTCTTTAGTTCTTCTTCACTTTCTGCCATTAGAGTGGTATCCTCTGCATATCTGAGGTTGTTGATATTTCTCCCAGCAATCTTAATTCCAACTTTTGATTCATCTAGCCCCGCCTTTCTTATGATGTGATCTGCAATAATAGGCAGGGCGACAGTATACAGCCTTGCCGGACTCCTTTCCCAATTTTGAACCAGTCAGTGGTTCCATGTCCAGTTTTCACTGTTGCTTCTTGACCCACGTATAGGTTTGTCAAGAGCCAACTAAAATGGTCTGGTACTCCCATCTCTTTAAGAACTTATTTTAAAACTTACTGGGAGAAAATGTTTAGACTGAAGATACTTCATTAATATTGTCATGTTAATTTAATTTATTTTTTTTCTTTAGGATATTACATTGTTTAGATACTGTGATCATGTTAACCTGAAAATAAATGGGCCGCAATCTCTTTTGTGTCAATAAAAAATGAACTTTACAATAGTTGTATTCATATGTCTAACTCTTAGCACTGAATGGCACTTTTGAAAGACTTTTGTAGCTTGCTGATTTGGCGCTACATCTAAAACCATACATTTCAAATACCTGATAAATTGAATTCTGAACATAACAGTGATTAAAACAAGATTGATCACTCATGGTATTATAATCTACATTCTTTCATAGCCTGATAATTATGTTTCCCAGCAGCTAAATAACTGGAGTAGATTTTACCTTGAAAAAGTTTTTTCACTATCGGACACATAACCAGATCATCAACTTTGAGAGATAGCATGTATCTGAAATATGACTTGGCTTTCAGGCCATGGCCTAAATGCCTCCCGCTTTGTTTCTGGGTGCCAGCCACATTGAAAAGTGAGAATGGATTGTTCCACAATGCCAATATACTCCACCTTCACCTTACCTGCTCTAGTTATGCCATACGGCATTTGGATATGCAGGTCTGATTCTGGCAGGTGGCAGCACAGGAGGCAGAAAGCAGCAGCAAATGTAGCATAGCTTCCCCATTGCAGCAAAACAATAATTAGCACCTGACATCCAGCAACTCAAGGAGACCTGACAATTTTTGTTCTATCATAATTGTAAGTTAGTTGTGGGCTTTAGATATGAAGGGAAGAAACAAGTTACAACTGCTTCCACAAGAATTAGTAAGGGTAACACTCATATATCTGAAATCACTAGTACTCTGATTCCCCCAAGTACTAGTTCCTCACAAATGGGCAATTGCTTCCCATTCTAGACTCTGGCAGTTATTTGTAGTAATGTTTTCCAAATATTATAATAAGCTGAGTATTTTTAAGTGATCATAGAATAAGAATCCAGTAAATTATTTCATGTAAAGTTGATCTCTCATTTACACATCTTTCAATGAAGCACAATGCAAAAAGCAACAGGATTCAAGAGAGCAAGTAACCAAGAGGAAGCAGAAAGAAAAAAATTAATCCTTTGGGGAAGATAAATCAACATCTTTTAATCTGCAACCTTCCAGATGTGCTGCATTATATTTTTCAGGATTTTCCAAAAGCATGTAGTAGCTGGAAATATTGAAAGTTTAAGTTCAACATAAAAGCCTGGAAGGGTCATAGTGTCCAACAGATATTTCAAAGCTTGGTTGGGAATATAAATGAAAATGAGATTTATGTTTATAAAAAAAATTTTGTATTGTATATGGAGCCATATGAAGCGGGATAAGATTCAACGGTGTTTATTAGTTATAAAATAACTTCTAAGAGTTTTGACAACTAGTTTTCAGAGCAATAGATCCAGAGAGCAGTTTTGCAACATTTTTCCCATCATTATGTTTGAGATGAATTGGACAAATTATATTTGTACGCTTCCAGATCCTTTCCTTAATGTTTGATGTTGTTATTCTTATGGCAATTTGGAGCTTATATGTAAAGGATTTTGTTATGAAGAAGACAATGCATGCATAACTGGAACCTTAGCTGTTGAATGTTTATCATTCACAAATCAAGGATATTCTTTGCTTGAAGAATAGCTTATAGATTAGAATCTTTGGTATGCAGGAAAAGAGTGAAGGCAGACACGCAGACACACACACACACACACACACACCCTCCAGCAATTTACAGGGTATATTTAATAGTTATGCAGGTAAGTGCTTTGATCTGATAAAATTTCTTTCTATAGGCAAACATACAATAAACTGCTCTGAAGTAATTTCTTGTATTATTCTTGGTTCCTTGTGTCCGACAGTAACACCTACAGTCACTTATTTGTAGGGACCCATGGGGTCTTTATTGGCATCCCTTAGTAAAGGTAAACTCATCTGATGTATTACCGTATCTTGTGCACTCACGTTCTGCAAACTCTTCCTCCCCAAATCCCCAAAACTTTAACCAAAGACTGTCTACTGTTGACCTCACCCCATTCCTAAGAAGTCTGTAAGGGGCGTGCATAAGAGCACCAGCATGCCTACCGTTCCTGTCCTAATGTTCCCTTTGGTTGTATTCAATTTATGTAGTTATTTCATGCTTATACTTATATATATTGTTGTGTTTGACAAAATAAATAAATAAATCAAAATAAACAATGTGTTTATTTTCCTCTGATTATAACGAAGCTTTATTCCATCTACCCACTTGTAGACACTGAAAAGTCTCCATTTTTATGTAATGTCTCTTCTCATGCACTACTAGGTTTTTCAGAATGAAATACAGCTTTTCAGTTAAAGCCATATTTTGTTTGCACAACAAGTACCCTGTATTTGACTTAAGGATTTACTAAAGAGGTATGATTATCATGCCACAAACAATAGCTGATCTAGTTTGGTATCTGTTGAAGCACTACATTCATCGGGTGATGAAGCTTTGCAATAAAGAGAAACTAATGGAAGCAATTAACGAAGAACACCTGTCAGTGGAAAACTGCAACCTCTATATTGACCATAGCCAGAAATTGTTCCCAGTTGTTATTCACAACAATGAAAGGCCTCTGGACTGTGAATGGAGGCAATGATGGACTGCAATAAAATGTGCAAATTAGTTTTCACATTGTCCAATAAAATTCTATGACTCTGACAATCTGTGTTGACATAGACCAACACATGGTTAAACAATAAAATAATGTAACTGCGAGGCTACTTATCACAAAGATTGCCAACTGGCCAGTCAAAGGAAGACCCCAGCCAGAATTTCTTGACCAGTAAGATTATCTTCAGGAAGGTGGGGGAACCTTCTTTTTATTCCTAATGTCTATTTCCCTGAAAAGTGTGTGATTCTTTATAAAGTAATGTTGTTAATGCGTGCCAAAAAGATGTCAGATCCCAGAAAATGTCACTGGCCCACATAGTTAAATGGTTATTAAATAGAGTGGTATAATGGGTATTGTCTTATTTATATCCCTTCAAGAATTGTAGAAGAGGAATCAGAAATATATAAAATCTTGGACATTACATAGCAGTTTCCAACAAACATCATTATACAACATTTTTAATAGAGAGCAAAAAAGGGCATATATAATATCATATATCAACCCAGTTCCATTAGTCTGGGTTAATGTCCCACTAGTCTCCTCATGGAATGAGTTTAGCACATTCCTGTCTGTCACTAACATTTTGCCTAGTCCTGGTTGTGTTGTCACCAGGGTGGAAGATTGTTATGATGAGGAGCAGTCTCAGTAAGCAAATAGTTCTCTCCTGAAGCATCAAACTAGCATCCCTTAGTTTGCTTGAAAGAGAAAAAAAAACATGTGACGAAGATTTTGAGGACGGAATATTTTATTCAAATGACTTACTGGCCTGCTGTATGTGTATATGTCTGAATTAAAAAGCAGTATTTTTTATTAATGATCTATCTTGGTAAAAGAATGTCATGATGTCATTTTCTTACTGTACATGCTTATCTAGTAGAGTTTTCATATTGCTCAATCCAACAAAGTGGTTTACAAAAGGAAAAAAAATCAATAATTAGGTAAAAGTAATCATAAACCATCATAGAATCACACCACCATTCCTCAAAGGGACAACCAAAATATCCCAACCGAAAACAGGAAAGTTTCCCTCATCACCAATCTATTCCCAATATTTTCAAATAAAGCCAGATTTTAATGGCTTTCACCAAAAAAAAAAAAAAGTCATTAAGTTTGGAGCCAATGTAACCTGGAGAGGAATGCTCTGCAAAGTGGGCACACATTGTTTCTGTGAGCCCTAAAATTGATATTCCTTAAAAGAAGAACATATGTGCTAATTAAGTCATGGATGGAATTAGTGTATTGGATAACCACTTAAACTTAATTAGCTTTAGGACATTCTATAGAGAAAGCAATTGTGATGATGATGATGATGATGCCCTTCTCCAGTCAGGGGAACATTAAAAGCCAACTAAAGAGAAATAGTTGCCAACCTCTGCCTATCCAATCCTCCAAGAAAACCAATTGGAGCTATAGCATGGCCAGAAGAATCAGGTCTCTGTTATAGAACTTACTGCCAGGCTTCTGGCAGCCTTTAACATTGATCAGCTGCAGAGCTAGCCAAACCACAGAGAAGAGATAGATATACCAGCATCACACATCTAAGCTTTTCTAGTCCTTTCCTGCTATAAGAGTTTGTAAGAACTTCAGGGAGAAAATTAGCAGGGGCGACTGAATTTCCAAACTGAGATTTCTGACCCAGATAATATATTGCCTGAACCTGCTCTCAGGAGATTTGATTTGGTTAATGATTAACTGGGTCAAGCATGGTCAAGGGAACCTGACCAATCTGTCAAAGTTTATTTGAGTTATCTGAAATTAAATCTTTTATATTTACTAGCCTAGTACCATAAAATGCTTAACAAAGTGAAGTAGTAAGCCGGCAAAATTATTTTACATCAGGTTATAGCAGCACACAATTACAAAGATTGAAAAATCACTAATTTGGGAATACAAATTCTCTGTCCACTTTCTCAAAAAAATGCCTAATAAACTTTAGATGAGCAGAATACTGGCGAGTTTCTTTGCCTTAGTGGTCCTTCTTCACTGGCCACGTGGTCAGAAACATGACTTGGCCACTGCTTCTGGTTAATGTCTGTCCTACCAAACTTTGACATTCAGTTCTGTAATAGGTCTCTTTATTCAGCACTTCTTAAAGAGACTTCAACTATTTTTCTTACAAGTTTTAACTCTGCAAAAGTGAGTTTTTACATTCTTACAAGATTGACTGGGTCTCTTATAAATTAAATTTAACTCTTCAGGTTGATTGACTGTAACTATTAAACTCCCAACATATTAACTCCACCCCACTGAATGAGTGAAGAGATAGGAAAAGGACCACTAATTTCTCCTTTTATTCTGTCCCCATCCCTCCAATTCCTTTGTTCTTCTTCTCTGTTGAACATTTAATCTTCTTAGCCATTTATCTTCCTAACCCTATCTTAAAGGGAAAAAACTCCTTTCATTCAAACTGCCACAGTGTTAGAAATTTTAAAAACTGTGAATATATATTCCATTATTATGTGTATAAGAGGAGGAGTATGACCTGTTTGTATGAAAGAATGTAAGAACACATTCCTAACTAAATGAGTTTTTAAAATTCCATGAACTTCACTCCATTGCCCCCAAACAATTCCAAATGGGTCTCTTGTTCTCACATGGCTAATTATGCTGTCCCACCAGCTGGAGTACCTTACTGTCAAGGTAATTCCAACAAAAGAGGACTAGATTGCTCACTAGGGAAAGCATTGGTCAAGGACATCAATAAGCACCTAATTCTTTGGTCCTTACTATAACCATATTGCTTGTATCTTTCAATTATATTGTTTTTATTTGTTTCCTAGTATGATTTGATAGCTTATTAGTAACCTTGACTATCACTAAGTGTTGTATTTTTTTATTCTTGATAAATGTATTTTATTCTCCTTATGTACACTGAGAGCCAGTGGTGGGTTTCTACCAGTTCTCCCCAGTTCGCCCAGTAGTGGTGGCGGCAGGAGGCTTTGCCCACCCACCCAGACATCATCACGGATGTTATAGCGAAGGTAAGTGGAGCCCACTACTGCTGAGACCATATACACCTAAGACAAATTCCTTGGGTGTCCAATCACACCTGGCCAATAAAGAATTCTATCTATCTATCTAAACATTTAATTTGATTGTGTGTTCTTCTCAGCAGTGGGGCTTCACACATTTCAAAAAGGGGAAATTTGGATCCAAGTCTCAGTGTCTCCTGAAAAACCTTTCATAGATGCCCATATGCACAAAGCCTGGTATATCCAAAGTTTTACCTTATTATATCTGATACATTTTCTTTATAATGTAACTGTGGCTCTTTCACTTCAAAGAAATTGAACTTTGGGAATTGGATTTCTTTGTATTTCTGAATTCTGGGACAAGTTATTAAGTAAGGCTACAATTTTTATTTGGTGAGGGATGCATTTTTTCAAAACCTGCAATTCAATAGCATCAACATAATATTAGCTTCCACGGTAGTGATGGGAGAGACCCGAAAGAGTTTATTAGAATAGAAGTATTAAGCCTATCGGAAGCTTGGTAAACCTATTTTATTTATTGTGAATTACAATGCCATTTTTTTAATGGCATTGTAATTCACTTATTTGCAATCAAATTTTAATCATGTGATCTAGGAGTAGATAGGTAGCCAAAGAGTTGTATTCCCTATCTGCAAAATCCAGGTGCAAAGTCCAGTGAACCTTCAGACATGCATGTAGGATTTTTTTTTTCTAAAATACATAATATAATTGACTCTGAAATAAAACTGATGCTGCAAGTAGTTGGAATATTTCCCATTCAAGACACTTTTAGAATGAGATAGCATTTAATATAAAATGCATGCTGTTATAGCCCAAGCAAATTAGCATTGGAAACCAATATTTTGTGAAATAAATCCTACTGTGTCTAAGCTCCACATAGACCCCTGGACTGACCTAGTTTGTGGCTGGTTTCCCTGTCAGAAATAG
Source organism: Ahaetulla prasina (assembly GCF_028640845.1). NCBI lineage: Eukaryota > Metazoa > Chordata > Lepidosauria > Squamata > Colubridae > Ahaetulla > Ahaetulla prasina. The sequence goes on along the minus strand of NC_080541.1, from coordinate 44,897,663 downwards.
CTCAGCTTGCTTTGTGTCGATATGGGAAGATAGTAGATTCTGACTCATTGCTTATTTTGGTGTAATAATCAAGAAATAATTACTGACCATCATATATCAAAGAAACAGGAGTTTTATGCAAAAGTTTATAGACGAGCACATTCAGCTCTCCTGGGTTGAGATAAGGTTAACATATATAGTAAGAGGGTTGGAGTTCCAGACTTTATAACAGCATAATACAGCATTATTTGAGATTGTTCCTAAAGAATTTTTAAAAAGTTGATAGAAAGTCAGCAGAGAGGGTGCTTCTCAGTTTACTAAATAGAATGTCATACATATGACTATCTCCCTGTTGGCCAAAAATTGCAGAATTCTGTTCTCTGGGTTTGCTCCTGGATCTCAGGGAGAAAATATAGCTTTGAACTGAAGATTGGTGACGACGATTATATCTAAAATCAAAATATTTGATACAAACAAATATTTCTCCCCCTGCTGCCAACCCTTCATCTTTGGCATTCATCAACCCAAGGACAAAACTTGGTGTATGTGTTTGTACATGTGATTTCCTGAATACATCTACATATTCTTAGGAAGCTATTTCTCACTGTCAGATTGCTGTTTTTTTACACTCTCCAAGAAATAACTACATGTGAGAATAATACCTTTACACATCGGAAATATCTCCAGACTTTTAATCTCCAGACTACCTACGTCTGTAAACTCTCCTTTCTTTCTACACTTACAATGAACAGAAATTGTGCGGTAAGAAATAAAAAGTACAGAAAGCTAGAATGACTTATAGTGTGCAAATTTCTTTACACAAAAATGAATACATTCATAAAATTAAACCAAAAGCATGGATTAATACAATTTATCATGACGTTGAAATAATTAAATAATTATTTGTAGCTACATGCTCAACATAAGATGTTCAGCCACATTCTGTGAACATGTAATCAGAACAAAATCCTTCTGACCAGTGGACTTTACTTTTTATGCATATATAAGAACATATTTTCCTCATGAGATTCTCATATCAGGTATACTACAGTTAGCCCTGGGGCTTCATTTATTGATTATATGCATCTTGTTCTTCTTCCAATAATTTGAGATACTTTGCATGATTCTCTATCTGCTACTCAGGTGCATATGAATCACAAAACTATTATTTTATCTTCTCAAGGATTATGGTAGGCAAACCATACTGAAATAGAGACTGGTTTTAAGTAAATGTGACATATTGCCATAAACTATGGTTTACTTATTTAATGGTTGGATCACCTAACATATTGAGTCAAACCTTAATAAACCAAAATATGATTAGTACAAAGTATAATTCAGCCAATGACTGTGCAAGTTCATAGCCAATGGCATTTAAATATCCATTGGGGTGTTAATTAAAGTCTCTCAGGGTCTTAGTCCAGCCCTCTACACAACAGCTCTGTACACAACATTGGCTCTTTTCCCATTGCTAATCAGTAGCCATAAATGAAGGAAACAAAACATATGAATCTTTTTCTTAACAGGAACTATAAAATAAGTTTAATAATTAAATATGTGACTTTCCTTCTAAATATAGAAGTATATACTATTTGGCATCCACAGACTATAAACAAAATTTAATTTAATATAAGTTATTATTCATTTGTTTATTTAAAACATTTAGGTACAACCTTCTTCCAATAAATTATAGATCAATGTAAACAATAAACAATATTAAGTAAACAATAACTTTAATTATAACAGAGGTAACAATCAAAGTATAGCAAATCAAAGAATTTTTCAAGCTGAAAAACTGAGACTATAAATATTTTAGCTTACTGTTTAAAAGAAGGTCAAGTAGATTGCAGGATCACCTTTTTAGGGACAATTTCTACAGTCATCTCCTTGTTGTTGCATAACTGTATACTTTTAAATGTAGATTTCAAAAACCTTGGCAATTTGTATATGAAAAACAGTTTCAGGTTTTGGACCCAAAACCAAGGATCAATATCTTGAAATTGGACTTAGTACCAGTATAATTTTTTAAAATAATTTTGAATCAAGCAAACCTAGTTATATAAAAGTTTGAAAGCACTTTTTCCAGTAGGAAACTTCCATGTTGTTGTCATCAAGGAAGTACATAAATGTATCAGAAAATGAGCCATTCTAACCAGACTATCCCTCTCCAGGAATGCTTGCCAAAAAAAGGCACTTTGTGACCCAAGGCCAACTGGATATATGCTAAATTTGCATTAGAATAACAGATTTGGAAGGAACCTTGTAGGTCTTCTAGTCCAACCCCCCTGCTCATCTCTCTGGCATGCCAGCTATCGCCCATTGCTCTTCCGTGTTCTGACATGCACATACGTGCCGGCCAGCTGGTCTTTGTGCGTGCGGGACCACTGAAAACCAGAAGGGAAGCTTCCTGGCATGCATGCACGTGCCAGGAAACTTCCAGTTTCTAGCATGTGCATAGGCATGGGCCAGCTGGTCTTTGCACGTGCATGCATGCCAGAAACCAGAAGACCAGGTGATTGGCGCACATGTGCATGCCAGAAACCGGAAGACCAGCTTCCTAGTGCACACATGCGCACCAGGGAAAGGCCCTTCCGGCTTCCGGCGCTCCCGTGCACTGCTCTTCCAGTTTCTATTGCCCCCCCCCCCCCCGCACACACGCTTCCATTTCAGCACTTGGTGCCAAAAAGATTTGCCAGCACTGTCCTATACTATTGCAGATAAGTGGCTGTCCAGTCTTTTCTTAAAAGCTTTCAGTGATGGGGCATCCACAACTTTTGAAGGCAAGCTGTTCCAGTGTTCTCAGTGTTAGGAAAATTCTCCTTAGTTCTAGATTGCTTCTTTCTTTGATTAGTTTCATTATATTGCCTTCTGGTGCTTTGGAAAGTAGTTTGAGCCTTTCTTCTTTGGAGCAGCACTTCAAATATTGGAAGACTGCTATTGTGTTACCCTACTCCTTCTTTTCACTAGACTAGACGAACTCAATTCCTGCAAACTTTCTTCAAATGTTTTAGCCGCCAATCCCCTACTAATACTTTATATGATCTTGATTCTATCACTCTGCTAATGCAAACCTAGGATTGCATTGGCTTTTTTGACTACTGCCACACACTACTGGCTCATATTTATGTGACTGTCCACTAGGACTCCAGGATCTCTCTCTCAATTACTGCTATTGAGCCAGGTTCCATCTAATCTGTTCGTGTACATTTGATTTTTCTTACCTAACTATAAAACCTTACTTTTCTCTACACTGATTCATTTTGTTAGATAACGCCCAGTGTTCAAGTCTGTCGTGATCCATCTGGCTCTTGAGTCTATCTTCTGGAGTGTTGGCTATTACTGTCATTTTAGTGTCATCTGCAAATTTAATGAATCCCCCTTCTATTCCTTCATCTAATTGTTTATGATGATGTTGAAGAGTACTGGGCCTAAAATATAACCTTGGGATACCTCACTGTTAACTTACTTCCATGTCTATATAGTTCTATATATCTTCCATGTAGATATAGTTCTATACATATTGAGTTTTGTCATATTGATGACAAAATTCCACACAATTTCAGAAGAAAAAATTTGTACAGATTATCTAGAACAGATCCTTGTAACTAAGATAGATTAGTTAAGAGAGAGAGAGAGAGAGAGATGTCTTTATGTGGCACGTGTGGGCAATACTGTGTATATTAATGAGGAAGGTTCTGCAGTTGAAAAACCAGCAGGAAGTAAGATTTAAGAGAAAAGTCTGCTAAATGAACCGGCTGGTAAAAAGGACTGCAGTTTTTTGAGAACTGAGCAGATGTCAGGGAGCACAGCTGGTCAAAGATACTGGAATCCAAGAAACAAAAAAAAAACCTTTCTGCTTTTTCCTCTCTAGGTAGAAGTGAGTTCAGAAGTGACAGAAAGAAGCTGTGTGAAGTAAAACGGGTTAAGATACTGTAAAAAGTTCCATTTGAAAGTGTTAGTATAGAATGTACATATATAGTTAGTTAAATTAAGGCCACAATATATTAAGTATCACTGTAATAGAAAAGAATTGTGTGTGCACACATCTGGAAAGTTCCCCTCTCTTTTTCTTATCCTCTAACAGAGAAAAGAATAAACATTTTCTCTGTGTATAGATAACTTTTATTTTGATAGAGAGCCATTAGATGAATCCAGTAAAAGTGCTGGATCCTCTATATTTAAGTGTATTTTACAACAAAATGTCACCCCTCTTTAGCAAACAATTAGGACAGGCCACATGGAACTTCAAAAACAGACTGTCTGAAAATCCTTTTCTTTCTATGCATGTTTCAAACAGGCATCCAAACAACCAGACAAGCTGTCTCTGTTGACATCTGTTCCCTCTTCAATACACGAATTATTCTCTTGGGTAATTTTATCATCAGCTGCTTTAGCATCGATGCCATCTTATGCATTATCTACTCCAATATTTCTTCCATCATCAGCACAACTAATTTTTTGGGGAAAGCCCATAAGGAGGGGAAATAGAAGAATCTGCCAGTTCTCAATTTCCTGTCATGCTGTTGGTGTTACCAAGAAATGCATTCACAGATACAGTTGAGAAAGGCATAAAGTGGCAATGCTGAATGAATTCATCCTTTGCTAATTCTTAATGTGTGCAGACCATCCATTGTCTCTTGGACTTACATGCATCTCAAGAAGTACTTGTCTTTCAAATTTGAAATTTTACCAATGTTATCATACGGTATTTGGCTCAAATTGCATAGCAAGTATATCAAAATTTGCATTTTGAGAAGAAAACACATTTGGAAATTCATATAATTAGATAAAATGTATTTATATATGTATATTTTGAAAGAAAATATATTCAAAAATAAGCAAATCACATTATATATGCGTGTGTGTCTTAAAAATGAACATAATGACAATAGCATGGAATGGATTTATAAATAAATCTATGGGTCATAAATGTGCTGATCTATCTACACTTCATCTGAAGGATAATTTCACACTTGGTAGTGAACCTGTTGGATTGCCTTCTCAAAGATATCTTAACTGCTAGTCTTATTCTGCATCAGTGAATAGCTACCACTCTTTCCTAGAAGACAAAAGTAAATCACTGAGTTTGAAATTTTTATATTAAGAATAAAATCTCCTACATTGTTCGATATGATATCTCTAATAATCTTTTCCATAATCACTACTGAGATATGATTATAGGCATCCAGAGAATGGGCCAAGGCTAGGGATTGGGGAGTGGGGACAATTGTGATCTGTGTACTTGTATCTGCCATTGGGGCATAAAATACCAAGTTTTGCATTGTACTATCCCAATGTTCATTTCTTCATGTTATGGCTTCTTGATTTGTACCAAAAGTGATTAAAAAATCACTTAGTAAAGAGCTCATAAGGGTCATTACTGGAAAGAGACAATATCTCACTTACAATATCCTAAATACTCTTTTGTTTCCAGACAAGGTACAAGGATTGGTTATTAGTTTCAAAGTTCTATGTAGCACAAATCCAGGTGACTTGGAAGAATGCCTTCTGCTACATGACCCCTCCATTGTACATTAAGCCAATCTGAGAGGATCTGCCTGCAGTTGCTGTGGCCTTGTCTTGCAAGGATTTAGCATCATTGTGTTTGTAACTATTTCAGATCTCTACAACATGATCTTTGCTCAGCTGATGTGATTGACCTTTTTGTCCAGCATTTTAAAAGTTTTTATTGCATCTATTTGGACAGAATCTTAACTCATGATTATTATTTTTCTTTTAATATCTAGTATTTTATTCTGGAGGAAAGAAAAAAAGAGGATTGAGAGGATAGATGGGGAACTCATCAAATTTGCAGATGACACAAAGCTGGCAGGAACAGCCAACACTCCAGAAGATAGGCTAAAGTTATAGAAGGATCTTGACAGCCTTGAGCATTGGGCACTATCTCACAAAATAAAATTCAGTGATGAAAAAATAAGGTTCTACATTTAGACAAGAAAAACCAAATGCACAGGTATAGTATAGGTGGTACATTGGAAGAAGTTCTAGTTCTAATTTTAGGCTGTATTAACAGAGAGATGGAATCAAGATCACATGAACTATTAATACCACTTTATAATGCCTTGTAAGATGACACTCGGAATACTACATCCAATTTTGGTCACCACAGTGTAAAAAAAATGTTGAGACTCTAGAAAGAGTGCAGAGAAGAGCAGCAAAGATGATCAGGGGGCTGGAGGCTAAACTATATGAAGAACAGTTGCTGGAACTGGGTATGTCTAGTTTAATGAAAAGAAGGACTAGGGGTGACATGATAGCAATGTTCCAATATCTCAGACGCTGCCACAAAGAAGAGGGAGTCAAGTTATTCTCCAAAGCAACGAGGACAAGACAAGAAGCAATGGGTGGAAACTAATCAAGAAGAGGTGCAACCTAGAACTAAGAAGAAATTTCCTAACAGTTAGAACAATTAATCAATGGAACAACATGCATCCAGAAGTTGAGTGCTTCAACACTGTAAGATTGGACAGCTATTTGTCTGAAATATATAGGACATTGAGTGCCCAAACTGCACATACATACCCAAACTGAAAGGTGCATGTTCATGCGCGAATATGCACAAGTGTGGACATGCGTGCACATGCACAATCATGAGCACAAGCATGCGTAGACATGAGCAAGCACATGTGCCGATATTAGCACATACATGTGCAAACATGTGCAAATGTGTCCATGCACGGACATGCACGCATGCGCAGCAGAGACCCAAAGACCAGCTGGCCAACAGGAGGTGGTGCATCCCAACACTAGCAGCAGGGCAAGAGGTAATATCTTTTTCTTTCATGAGCTTCTGTTTCATTGTTTGCAAGGAAACAGAAGCTCACGAAAGAAACACCACAGAGATCTGACTTGGGGCAACACTGCGCCTGCCAGCAGAGGGGGCTCTGCATGCCACCTCTGGCACTCATGCCATAGGTTCGCCATCATAGATATAGGGTTTCTGGCCTGAGAAGGAGGTTGGACTAGAAGACCTTGAAGGTCTCTTCCAACTCTGTTATTCTGTTATTATTCTGTTTTATGTATTTATTTTATAGCCGCAAACAAGTGATTCTAGGCAGTGTAGAACAAAGCTAAAACAATAAATATCTAAAACCTTCATCATTAACAATTACACATAGTCCTCAAGTTACGCCCACAATGGAGGCCAAGATTTATATTGCTAAGTGAAACATTTGTTAGGTGAGTTTTGCCCCATTTTGTGACATTTCCTGCCACGTTTGTTAACGGAATCGCTGCAGTTATTAAATTATTCATGTGGTTGGGAAGTGAATGTGGCTTCCCCATTGATTTTGAGGGATCACATGACCCCGGGACATTGCAAATATCATCAATATGAACCAGTTGCCAAGCATCTGAATTTTGATCATATGACCGTGGGGATCATATGACCCGTGTGGCCCTCCTGGGCTCCATTTTTGACCACGATGGCCCGCCTGGGTGCCGTTTTCGCTGACAGAGGCACAGTGGGCCAATTCTTCACTGTTTCCAGGGTGGGCCCACAGGCCAGATCTAAGCACCTCGTGGGCCAGTTTGAGCCTGCAAGCCTTGAGTTTGACACACCTACTGTAACACTTCTTCTCTGCTAGATTTTATGGATTGGCAAATGAAATAAGTATATTAAACCAAGGAGCAAGTCAAATTATTTTTTGTCTCCTATATTTTCAATGAACAACAAAACTACTGTGCTACTGTATTGCAGAATGTGCTATTGTGAACTGTACAGCAGTTATCATAGGCAGGCTTTTTCTGGCATTTGCCAATGGTTTTAGTCATGCTGCTAAATAACAGAGCTAACTTTAAAAGAAAAATGACTGCAGAGTTATTGCATTGATGCTGGTGTATTTCAGCAAATATTAGCTAAAAACTAATCTTAGCACTCATCTGTCTCCACAAACACTAGAATTCTTCAGAGGTAGCATAGTGTTATAGACAACAAAATATTAGTGGACTTACTTTCTACATTCTGGAAGTCATTAATGAGGTTTATTCACTGAGGGGTAATGATGCTCATGGCTAATGTATGCGACTGATCTCTTTACAAGACAGCCTAGCTGCAAAATTGCATTTTCATGTCACGAAACTAGCTTTTGATTGGCTCTAAATAAGAGGGTAATTGGGGTTTTGAAGTCATGACATGGCTGTAAAAACTTTGGATGAAATTTTTAGAAGGAGCTGTGGCAGGTAGAAAGAGTTTATAATTCCCTTGAATATAATTTTCCTTTGAGCAAAGGTATACATAAAATGAATTTTGAAATGAAGTCTTCTACAATTTGATCCATATTGACTAAGAATTATAGGAGTTAAAATGTAGCAATTATGGAAGATACCACGTTGGAGAAATGCAAATTTAAAGAATAAATATGATTAAATGGAGAGTATCTGCATATTTTACAAATGGAGTAAAATAACAGTCAAATAATAGGTGCAATTATTAAAAAGGGGGTGAAAAACACAACATTCCAGATATTAATGAAATGCAGTTTTCAACAACTCTACCTGACATAATCTGAGCAACAGTATTGTTAAGCAATGTTTGGAGTAGTATTTAACGACTACTTGAAAGGATGCAGGATGTCTATCCTGATCTATAAATTTGTTTAGTGGCTCGCAATCTGTTGAACTTTTTACAAAGTGATTAGTTGGCATTGTCTTAGAGTCCACATTCACCTACCTAATCACTGCATGGACAAGTCCCAATAATCCTTTTTATGCTTTAATTATTATTTTATATATTTAATGATGTGTTCTCATAATTAGCCCACAGTAAAGATAGATTAAAGTTAGCTTTAACTGTTTCCATTTTAAAATATTGATTTACTTCTTCCCCCACTACTAGGACCATGGCATCTAATGAGGTTAAGATGCTCAGCTGAAGATCCGCAGGTTCATGTTCAAGACTCAGTTGTTGCCATGGGATGGGGTGAGCTCCCATCACATGCTCCAGCTCCTGCCAAACCAGCAGTTTGAAAACTGGTGACTGCAAGTAGATAAATTGATACCACTTCAGAGGCAACTTAAAGGGGACATGAAAAGAACCCCCAACTGGCCAACCCCTGGGCAACAGCAATGTCACCATTCAATCCTTTCAGGATTCTGAAGCACTTTGGCACTATTAACACAATTGTAATATTAGTTCCCCCAACACTGTTTTTGTCCTGAATGCCATCCATCATATTTTACTAATGATGTGGTTGTTGACAGTATCAAGGAGTGGGAACTTCCCTGTTGCTATTTGAGCTTTAAGCTATTACTTTAAGCTATTTGAGGCACTCCTAAAGTGTCCTGCATGGGGCTGCGGGAAAGATTAAATATGTATTTTGTTTGTTAAATTTATTTGCCATCTACATTGCCCTGGGACTACTCTACATGGCTTACAATAACAAATTAAACAATGAAAAAAGAACACAATGAAAATATACTTAAATGCTAACCAAAAAGATGGATGGATGGAGAGCAGGGAGCAGGGAGGGGAGGTCAATTCAGCAGCCCCAGCCACCTCTCCCATGGAACTCCCTCATTTGGTCCCAGGTGAACTGGCAGAGCCAGGACTTCATTCCCAGAAGAAAGATAGAAAGATAGGAGGGTATGGGTAGATCTTATCTTAGAGGGTAGAGTGTTCTAAAGGGGGGGGGGGACTGCAGCAGAGAAGACTCTTCTTTTGGATCCCAGTAATCAGATATCTTTGACTGACAGGATCCAAAGTAGGCCCTTTCGGCTGGCATGAGTAGGATGGCCTTTTCTTAGAGGTCAAGGTAAATAACTGTATTCTGCAAGTAATTCAGTCATCTGACCAGGTAATCTCTGAACAGAAGTTTCCAAAGTGGTGCTCAAGTTTTACACGGACTCTTAAAAACATGCTATTGGTTTAATGCTCAGCTGAGAGGGCACAAGTCCTATGCTACACAGAAGGCCAATATGAACCAAAAAAGAGACTCAGGCTCTCCTAGCCATGGGTTGGTTTTGTCAGAAATGATTACATGACAGATTTTCCATTCTACATATCAAAAGGGACTCTCATGCATTTATACTTTATTTCTTCTTTAGAAGAGTACTAAACTTTTCATTAAAAAGATAGTTGACAATGTCATTGGCCTAGAACATTTCCATGTTTTCAGTCTGTAGCTGGACAATAGGAGAAGCAGCTAAGCCACTCATTCTCAGCATCCATCTACATTTGCCCATCACTATCCCATCATACATTAAAGAGCATGATTGGGGGTTGCTTTTTCTTCCAGAAGGTGATACTTTGGAGGGGGGAAACCAGAAGAATCCACAAATTGCTATCCTTGACCACAAATTGCTATCCTAGTATTAAAATAGTAAGTAGTAGTACATCACCTCATTGAGATGGAATAGAAAACTACCCACTTATGCCTTAATATTATTTTGCTGATTTAAGAACTCAAGAAAAGGACTTTATGACAACCATCTAGCCTTATGTTTGTTAAATTGTAAATTGCATTTTCTTTTTTTCCCCCTTTTTAAAAAAAATGCAAGACTCAACAAAGAGGAAAAAGGCATAAATGGGAAAATAAGAGAATTCTTTAACAACTTTTTAGGAGATTGGAAGGAAAAGATTGCTCAATTTTGGAAAGGGATTCAGAAACATGAAGTGCCTGTATTTTTCTCAGAAACCCAGGCAAAATATTCCCTTTAATCATTGCTTTTCTTTGCAGCTTATGGTAGGATATGACACACATATACACAGAGAGAGAGAGAGAAAATGGCTTTGTTCAGGCTTAGCAGGAAGTAATTTGTTTGATTTCGTCTTAGCAACCACAATCCAGTTGCGATTTCCAAACCTCAGTTTATGATTAGCACAATGTGTAATTCCATAGAACCTTTGCTTCCATGATTTAACACAGTCATAGCATTTTTCATCTGCACATTTGATAGGTCATCATAATCTAATCTACCAAATGTTTCCTTTAGAAATTTTACATTTAAAACAGGGGAATAAAAAGTAAAGATTGAAATAAATAAGTGCAATTTTCATCTATTTCCCTAGAAGCAAAGGATTGTGTCACATTTACCTAAAGACTTGATATATTCACCATGTTTATTTTGCTTTTACATCTGTTACTGATGTATTGGCAGTAACATATTGTTATGATAAAAAAGAGAGTTCAATAAAATATTTCTTAGATTAAAACTCAGCCTTAGAAAAAATAATTATCATATCATTGTGGATAACATATCGTTCTATAGCAACAGTACTGAGAATGTTGGGGAGAGTTTGTAAGCAAATAGAATGAATAATTGAAACTCCGCAACTTTTATTCTCCATGTAGGGAGACAGACCAATATTTCATGTCATGTAAAATTATTCAGTGTATTTGCATAAATTGTGAATTATCTGTACTGACCAACACAAAAACAACTATGAGGGCACTTTGATTTAAGTTGCAAAGAACATTCATAAATAATCTTGAAAAGCAAGATGTACCTACATTTAATCAGCACTTGTTAAAATTTTATTCCCTACAGTTATTCAACAGGATCCATGGTATAAGAGCATAATTGCAAAAATCAGATTTGAGCTCATTTGACAACAGAAGGGTTTTTATGGTGACCTATCTCCAAATGTTCCTATTTGTAATTAAATGCAGCAATCAGCAGTAAGGATTCTGAAGCTGTTTTAGTAGTTCCGCTATTCTGCTTAACATGTGGCACCCGTAATAATTAAAATGATACTAACACATGCACAATTTTATGGCCCTTATGGTGCAACCCATTATGCCAAGTAAGGGCCTCTGTTTTCACAGCATACTGCACATGGTCTCATTACACCCACTTTTCTTTTCCTGTCTTCACACTAACAACTGTTAAAAGTGAATCAACACACGAAACGTACTCTAACAGCTCAGTGTTTATGATATGTGTGCTGTTAGTCAGTGAACAGGAAAATCTAAACATTTACTGTTTATGTAAAGAATAGTGCTAGTGTTCATGAATTGCTTAGGTCTGATTATTTTATTATCCAGATCCAATGTACCGGTGAGTTTTCTCACCACCTATCCTTCCTCTCCAGGTTTTACTTTTGAGTGCTAGCAGGCTGTTATGAATTTGCAGAGCCTCAGTTCAACTTATCCCAAAAAGCCAATGTTTTCTGGATTAGCATGCTTTTTTAAAAAAATGTGAATAATTTTGTAATTATGCAGCTACTCAAAGACCCCCAACACTCATTTTACAGTCATCAATTCTGAATGGTTTCCAGTCTCTCTGGTCTGGGATACATTCCAAAGTCAGTCCCCCAGGTAGAACTTCAATGGATTGAACTAAATCTAGCCTCTGCATTTTCTATTATGGCTCTTTGTGAACATTAGTTGAAACTTCAGATAAGCAGCATAACTAGCCATCATTTTTCACCTCACTCACTCCTGCCAATAACAACTTAATCCTAATAATTTCATACATTTTCTATATTATCTACACTTTAAATGAGACAAGCACTTTCTGTAAATCAAATGGAGTATTACACCAAAAGTAGCCCATCCGATAATAATAGTGTTCTGTTTAGGTTTTGCATTATTTCAGTAAGGAAGGAAGGAGGGAGGGAGGGAAGGAGGGAGGGAGGATTATGCTGCATTGTTTATGGAAATATTTTAAATTTGTTGTTTGTAATTAAGTGGAGCCACTAAAAGACAAAAAATATGTAAATTATAGCTCACTAAGAACAAGACAAAATATTGTTATCAGTATAAATATGTTTTTTCTCAATTGGATCTTCCCTTCTAACTATTAGTCTAATATAATATGATTGTAGTGTCATTTTATTGATTTTGATGCTGTGAGTACCTACATTTTGGTCATGAAACATCTATTTGCTTGCTCACTAAGTCCTGAGATACATTTTCAGGGCAAGCAGTTATGCTGATACTTTTCCCCCCAATGATATGGTCATCTATCTTACTTACATTGAGAGAAAGAAAGACTTCCAGCAACAACAAAGAATTAACTGTAAAGACTGTAAAGCTGATTATGGACCACCAGATTTAATTTCAACTGCATAGAAAGGAATGGATGGATCTGTTTCTTTGGGCCTCCACCTTTTATATCTCTTCCTGTTATGCAAGTCTTTTTTCAAAGCGCGACATAATGAATCACAATTTGAACGCATGACAACCAAAAATAACCAAGAAAAATCTTGTGGTTAAATTCCCCCTTTTATCATACTTTGGCTAAGAATAAAGCTACTTTTCTGGGCAACCAATTTATAAATTGTGTTTGAGTATGAATGAAGGTTGACACTGATCCTTTAAAAAAACTATGTTGAATAAAAAATGTATTGTTGTGATCAGCACCAGCACTTGCTCACCCATGATCAAAAGCAAATAAGCCACTTCGTTTGTTTCTTCCTGCAAATGAATTAAATTAGACACCATTAAGGGAAGTAGCTGTTTATATCCTGGTTTCAGCCGTAGTAGTATTTGAAGTTTCCTGCGGTAAGTTCATTACGCGTATTTTGTCCAGAATTAGTGAAGCGTGCTGAAAATTGCTAATGACAGATGTTTCTCCACTCTGTCACACTTCTTGTATCATTTGATTTGGAAAGCAACATACGGTGTTCTGCTCTATCAGTATGTCACAGACTGTCTGTAAACAGCTGGTCATAACTCAGTTCAGTGAAAACCATTACTTTCCAATGAAGTCCTGGACAATCTCCAAATTGCATTTTGGCATGGCCAGGGCTGCATAATGCACAAAGTTCTTCTTTTCTGAGGTTACCTAAGGAAGGATTTCCTTCACTTCTCTCCCATCTCTTCCTCTCACAATCTCCCTGAGCTTGTTTCAAGAAAATAAAGGATTGTTTCAAGGATCTAGACATTTTTTTCTGTCTGAAGAGTCCAGGGCACTTGTATGGAATGTTAATTAAAATTATACTAATGATACTAAAACAATTATTGCTGATTTTACTTTGCTATCTTTTTTCATTCTGTCTCAGAATGCAGATGAGCATGATTCTAGAAAATAGAAAACTGGTACTTTGTAATAAACAAGCCTTGCTACTGGGTTATTCTTGACTTGTGTTACAATTTCAGTTTAATTTAGTTTAAGGGCTTGTGTACAACAATGATTCAAAATAAATTTATATGGAGCATTCAAGAGATGGTTTACCTGTAGGACAGTTGCTGCAGACTGAAAACCATGAATAAAGTGTTCATTATCATCTCACAGTGTCTTAATTAAAAAAATTACTTCATTTTTGGAATTGTTTAATTATTGGTTGTGAGAGAAAAGATATAACTGTAATAAATTTTAAAATAGATAGAATCAGCTTTGTATGATTATGGAGCTAGCACAATATGCCTAATAATTATTTACATAGTATTTGTATATTATAGCCATTATCTATCTATCTATCTATCCATCCATCCATCCATTTTACATAGTGTTAATCTGAAAAGCATCTTTCATAATGGTGATGCTGTGATAATGGCCACAGGAGTGACACAGGATATTTTACAGTTTGAGAGGTATGATTGGTCTATTGCTGAATGCAGAGTAGTAGAGAGCCAATAACCATATGGTGGCTTATAGTGGATGAGTGTGGCTACTCAACTCCTCTGCCTTTGCCTGGCTACAACTGACAAGGCACAGTCAATGGTGATACTAAGAAGTCCTGCTAATAGATGAGTCTGACTAGAGGCTCCTGGTTTGTCTACATTCAAAGGGGTTGGGACAGGACAGTCATAGCAACAAATCAGCCTTCTCTTACCTGGTGTCCTCCAGATACACTGAGAGTACAATTCCTAGATTTCCTAGCCAAAATGTTTATTGGTGATACCATGACTGATAATTCTGGGTTTCTAATTCTTATATACCCAGAGACTATGGTTAGCAAGATTGTTTTTAGCTATTTTTTCATGCTGGCTCATCACACATCTAAGACTTTCTTGCTGAACCTGAAACAAATGTCATGTGCTAGCTTTGATGCTGAGAGTAACTGTTAGTTTAAATTATCCTAGGACAGTTTTTCTTAGTAAATAAAGGAAGAGGCTAAAATGTCATTGAACTGGCAACAGAGGGGGCACTGGGAAGCAGCACAAAGAGGCATGGCAGTATGCCAAAAGAAAATAGAAGAAAACAGAAGAGAAGATTTATTATTTTTTAATCAGGCAAAGGAAAACCAGCTGCCAGATTGACTAAGAATGACAAAATTGCTACTCTTATTTGTAAGTCCTTTCTTAACTCTAAATTAGGAAGTCGATAGGGTTAGTAATAGTTCACTTAATATA
The DNA here is from genome assembly GCF_028640845.1 of Ahaetulla prasina. NCBI lineage: Eukaryota > Metazoa > Chordata > Lepidosauria > Squamata > Colubridae > Ahaetulla > Ahaetulla prasina. Next base: position 44,882,424 of record NC_080541.1, on the reverse strand, counting down.
AACACAGATTATAATTTGCAAGCATACATGCTTATTGACTTGTCTATCTTGAGTACTGGGGGGTGGGGGAGGACGAGACAGGTTTAACCATCAAGTCATGATTTCAGAGATGAATGGGAAATTGCTGAAATGACCTTGCCTTATATAACCCGAAATAATCCTTATTAACTCTTATTGGAGGAATGTTTTTGCCTAAAAAAAATAGAACCCTGTGTGTTTTATCAAATTTTATTAGTTAATAAAATTTGGGGGAAAAGTAATTACATTTTTAGCTTCAATCAAATGCTGAGAACCTCTATATAGACCCCATGATGATACTAAATCAGGGACTTGTGGTAGATGAGCCCACTTCTTGCAAAATAACTCCTTGAGTCAGTCATGCCGTTGAGACGTCTTCCTGCCTTTGATTTAATTACCTCCATGATGGACTTCCAAAATTGCCTCAATAGTATTATCCTGATTAAGCTTCCATTAAGAATTCCAACAAAGAAAAAAAGCTGAAAAACAATTTGAATTTTTACCAATATACTATGGCCCTGAGAAGAAAATAACATTTTCTCCAGCTCCTAATATCATCAGGAAGGATGACTTCATTAGTCCCAGACTAAAATGATTCAGAAATCCACCATAAACTTGTGGAATGTTTGGAGAATAACTGTTTCACAAATGTGATATCTTCTCAGAAACCAATCCCAGGATTATTTACAGATCTGTTATTTGATTAATTATTGCCAATGAAAGCTGTGCAACTTTCATATTTTCAAAAAAAATTTACACTGAACATAAATATAGGTAGCTCCTTTTAAAACATAGAAAATGTTCTGAGCTCAAGAAGTTGGCTGAAACTTCGGGTTTTCTCCTATTTACCTCTTTCTTACTCATGAGTTTTTTTAATTTCAGTTTAAAGTTTTGGCTTTTATTCACTTTGTTTCCCTAAGTAACCTTTCTTGTTACTTAGCCTTTTGGGAAAAACAGATCCTCTCTCTTGCTTATTTCTTAATTCTTCTTAATTAGAGAACATGACTAGGCATTAGATATGATCTGCAGCTACATAGTCATATCAAAAATAATACTTATTGAAGTAGATTTACTAAAATAAATCTAAAACTATCTCTTATATATAGTAGCTAAAACTATCTCTTTTCTGACTGGTGAAAGAGAAGTTGGATCATACCCAATTAATAGGCTGCAAGATCTCCACCCAATTAACAGATAAGATTTTTAAAAGGCCCCTTTATCCATATAATTATAGTCAGTTGTTTCCAGCTTGGTACTCTCAACACTCAAGTACTTGTAGTTCATAGCCATTTGAACTATAGTCCAATACTATGCAAAACATGAGAATGAGTAGGAGTGATATAAATTTACAAATGAGGAAAGCAAATTCATACATATAAGACAGATAGACATATAACACAGAGATTGAGAGAGTGTCCAAGAAATGGCTTAAATCAGATATTGTTATTGTTTATTACATATCAGATCTGAGCTAGAGTTCCTAAATTTTTTGCTGAACCTAAATATCCCAACAAATAATTTGTTGAATTAGTAATATTACATATTCCCCTAATATTCCTACTAATGCACAGAAACAAAATCACGTTTGGATCTAAGTACCTTCCTGCTTTGTTTCTAAGAACTATCTTAGCACTTTCCTACTGTCTTTCACCTCTACTTTCTACTTTGTCCCTCTACTTTACATTTCTTTTCTTTTCTTTTCTTATCAACAATAGGCAGAACAATAAAGATTCTTTCTCGGAACTATACATAGTGCACCTTATAAAGTATATCTTAATCCACAACGTAACACATTTGTTAATGTTGAAATGCCAAAATATTCTGTGCTGTTGTCATTTTGATCATCATTGATTCTAGAATAATTCTAAAATTCTCTAAAGTAGAATTTGTTAAGACAATTTTATGACATTTCTTGGCACAGTTAAGTGAATCACTGCAGTTGATGTTAGTAACCTGGTTGTTAGGTGAATCTGGCTTCCCTGTTGACTTTACTTGTAAGAAGGTTGCAAAAGGTGATCACATAACCCCAGGACTCTGCAATGGCACAAGTATGAACCAATTGCTAAGCATCTGAATTTTGATCACATAATCATGCAGATGCTGCAAAGGTTGTAACTAAAAAACGGTCATTTTTCAGTGATGTTGTAACTTTGAACAGTCACTAAATGAACTGTTGTAAATTGAGGACTACCTATTTGAGGACTACATGAACACACACACAAACCATGGTTTGAGAAGCCCATTGTAATTTTAGTTCGACATTTCCTTAAAATAATACACTACAGGTCCCGTCCACTAAAAAATTATCATCTACCAGGACCCAAAAGGCATATCTTCTCTATCATGATGTCCTGATATCACCCCAAAGATCCATGAATTTTCACCCTGATGATGCTACAGATGTAATTAAAAATGTGGTTGTTTTTTCAGGCCTTATAGTAGGCTGCCCCTGAAACTCTAATAGAGTGTTTATGTGCAGTTTATCGGAATCCTCGGGTTTTTCTTCTATTGTTTATGATTTCTTTTATTTTTAGGTGTAAGCTTAAGAGGTATTCAGGAGTTGGATAACCTCCAAATCAAATAAATAAATAAATCTTGACTTTTATTTGAGATAAGAGTCCTTCATCCACTTTTTTTGTAAGTCAATATTCATGGCAATCAATGATTCAGGCTGCAGTGTATGAAGTTTGCAATATCAAACGCACCACTTTGCTCTGGGATTATAGTTCATCCTTTAAAGCTCTTTCCCAACTATCCAGTGTTTTATGGGAATATCACATTATCAGCAAGTGTTTTCATTCCAATTCCCATACTAACAAGGTTAGTTAATGTACAATTCTTGATGGTGACAAAACTGCCATTTTGTACAGGAAGTCCTCTTTTAATGACCACAATTGGAACTGGCAAATCAATTGTTAAGTGAAGGGGAAACCACAACAGTTCTTATTATCTTATTTCAGCTTTCCCTTGTTTTAAAAATCAGCAAAGGTCATAAATATGAAGATTAAACTTTTCATCACTGTCATAACTGTAAACAGTTTCTAAATGAGGCTCTCACTAAACAAGGACTACCTATAATTTTAACTGATTGCACCTTTGTAATTGATTATTTAACTTATTGTATCTTCACTGTATCTCTCGTTGGAGAATATTTATTATAGAAATTAAAAATATATAGACAAATAGAAAGGATACTGTGAAACTGAAGTATTAACTTTTCTCGTAGAACATTTTCTAGTAACAAAGACCTCATCGCTAAAGACATTATTGGTAGAAAGTAATAGTGAACTCAAATTATGTGACTTTAAAATTTAGTTGTCAGAAAAAAATCAATCTGAGAAAAAGATTTTACTTTGGAAAAGAAGAGTAGTAACTGTTCATTCACATGAAATATCTTTTCCCTAGAAGTATCGAGAAATAATTGTTGTATCCTGAATAACTAAATAGTACAGTCCTATGTAAAATCAGGTATCTTTGAAAACATATGAAGGTAACTAAATGCATGATGTCACAGGCATGCAAACATAGAATAGTAATAATAAAGGAGAATATTTGTAGCTCAGGATTGAAATGTTACCTACCCGTAGTTTGGGTAATGAAACATCTGCAAGAAACTAACCAAGCTGAGAACACAAAGATCATTCATAGAACAGTAAGGATACCCAATTACCAATTCTCTAAATATAAAATAAAGAAAGCCCTTATTTTATATTTTATTTAGAAAAGTCCATTTCAATAACTGTGCTGGGGAATGATTCATTCCATGACGCTGGAGAGTTCTGATAGAATAGGAAAATAGTTGATGCTGAGGTTGGCAAGACACATATTCTCTTCCCTTCCAAATATACATATAACAAATGTATATAAGATAAAACAGAGTACTGAGTAGCATTTATTCTGCTGCTCTGCATAATTTCAACAAAAGGAAAGTTATTTTCCTAATTTTATATGCATCTCTTTTGTTAGCAACTGCCCTACTTAAGCATGTCCATAAAGTCATTAAGAATGGAGTCTGTCTAAGTTTTTAATCTTAGTTCAGGAATCAAGCCTCAGAGTACTAAGTATTACACAGACATATAATATAAATGTGGTCCTCATTTTAAAGTAAGTAGTAACCAGGATGTTGGGCAGTTCTAAAATGGCAATGATTAATAGACGCATAAAATATAGTTCCTTAATCATGCCAAAAGATAGACCTGGTTGGGCACAGAAGGGGGGGTGCCCCTCGTTGAAATGTGCCCACCGGGTTTCCGTGCATTCCATCAGCTGAGGGTTCAAGGCAGGGGTGGGGGGGTTGCGGTTGTTATAAATGAGAGTTTGGAGCCGAGGGAGGTCTCTGTCCTGCAGACAGCCGGCTATGAGTTTCTCTTTGTGCGGTGGGGCCAAGAGGTACAGGTGGGCTTACTGATCATGTACCTGGATCCCTGCCACATGACAGCAGCCCTGCCTGAGCTGCTCGATGTGATAGCCGAGTCGGCAGTTGATACCCCCAGGCTTATGGTCATGGGGGATTTCAATCTGCCGTCAGTAGGCGAGACATCATCGACAGCTCGGGAGTTCATGGCCTCCATGGCAGCCTTGGACCTGACCCAGTTAGTGAATGGGCCCACACACACTGGGGGACACACACTGGACTTGATTTTCGTCTCGAGACAGTGGCTGAATGACCTGGATGTGAGGGATTTAGTCATCACTCCCCTGCCATGGACAGATCATTCTCTCCTTCACCTGGACTTCAAACCACAAACCCACAGGGAGATGGAGCCAATCCGGTGGTTCCATCCCAGGCGCCAGATGGACCCGAGTAGGTTCCTGATGGAGCTTGGGCCAATTCCTGAAGATCTGGCCCACGGCTCGGCCGAAGAACTCGTTGCCGCCTGGGAAAGGGTGGCGGTGGGGGCTTTGGACCGCGTTGTGCCTTTGCGGCCTCTGACGCGGCACTTCTCTCGACTGGCTCCTTGGTTTAATGAGGAGCTGAGAGAGATGAAGCGCCAGAAAAGACACCTAGAGAGTGCTTGGAGAGCTAGCCGTTCCGAATCTGACCGAACACTAGTGCGGTCACATATTCAGGCCTATCTAGTGGCAATAGGGACGGCGAAGCAAGAATACTTTTTCACCCTTATAGCATCGGCAGATAACTGCCCAGCCACCTTATTTAGAGTGACCCGCTCCCTTCTGTTTCAGGGGGTTCGGGAAGACCCCTTACAGGGACGTGCTGAGGAATTTGGAAGGTATTTGCACGATAAAATCGCTCAGATCTGGGATGGGCTGGACACCGATTGGGTGGATCTAGGCGGGATGACGCAGGCACGTCTTGAGAATATTGTGTGGGCTGAGTTCAACTCTGTGACTCCCGATGACATGGACAGGATACTGGGGAGGCTGAATGCCACCACATGTTTATTGGACCCGTGTCCCTGGCCAGGAGGTTACACGAGGCTGGCTCCAGGGAATTACCAGTGCTTCTTTGATGGATGGAGTCTTCCCAACCGCCTTGAAAGAGGCGGTGGTGAGGCCCCTCCTTAAGAAGCCTTCCCTGGACCTGGCTATTTGGGCTAATTATCATCCTGTCTCCAACCTTCGCTTTTTGGTGAAGGTTGTCAAGAGTCTGGTGGCTTGGCAGCTTCCCCGTTACCTGGAGGAAGCTGTTTATCTAGACCCATGCCAGTCCGGCTTCAGGCCTGGGTACAGCACAGAGACGGCTTTGGTTGTGTTGGTTGATGATCTCTGGAGGGCACGGGACAGAGGCTGTTCCTCTGTTCTTGTCCTGTTAGATTTGTCAGCGGCGTTTGATACCATCGACCATGGTATCTTGCTGCAACGGTTGGGGGGTTTGGGGGTGGGAGGCACCGTTTGGCGGTGGTTCTCCTCCTACCTCTCTGACCATTCGTAGATGGTGTTGACAGGGGGGCAGAGATCAACCGCTAGGCAACTCACTTGTGGGGTGCCGCAGGGATCGATTCTCTCGCCTCTCCTGTTCAACATTTATATGAAGCCGCTGGGGGAGATCATCCGTGGTTTCGGGGTGAGTTGTCAGCTGTACGCTGACGATACTCAGCTGTACATTTCCACCCGGAACCACCCCAACGAAGCCCTCGATGTGATGACTCGGTGTCTTGAGGCCATTCGGGTCTGGATGGGGACGAACAGACTCCGACTCAACCCATCCAAGACAGAGTGGCTGTGGATGCCAGCGTCCCGGCACAGTCAGCTTACCCCATTGCTGACTGTGGGGGGCAAATCGTTAGCCCCCAGGGAATCGGTGCGCAATTTAGGCGTTCTCCTGGACGCACGGCTGTCTTTAGAAGACCATCTGACGGCCGTCACCAGGGGAGCATTTTATCAGGTTCGCCTGATTCGCCAATTGCGCCCTTTCCTGGACCGGGACTCGTTATGCACAGTCACTCATGCCCTCGTCACTTCCCATCTGGATTACTGCAATGCTCTCTACATGGGGCTTCCCTTGAAGAGCACCCAGACGGCTCCATTCTGTACCGTCTCCAACGGTAGATGGGAGCACCGCGTAGCTCCCATGTGACACTCTCCTGCGCAGGCTGCACTGGTTGCCGGTGGTCTTCCGGGTGAGCTTCAAGGTGTTGGTCATCACCTTTAAAGCACTCCATGGCATGGGACCGGGATATCTACGGGACCGCCTGCTGCCGCCAGTTACCTCCCATCGTCCGGTGCGTCCTGTGCGCTCCCACAGGGAGGGCTTCCTTAGGGTGCCGTCGGACAACCAATGTCGGCTGGCAGCCCCCAGGGGAAGAGCATTCTCTGTGGGGGCCCCAGCCCTGTGGAACGAGCTGCCGGTGGGACTCCGTCTTCTCCCTGATCTTCGGACCTTTAAGCGTGAGCTCAAGACCTTCTTTTTTCACCAAGCGCGGCTGGCCTGATTGATTTTAAATTTTGTGGGTTTTTAGTGGGCTTTTAACAGGGCTTTTATCTTTCTGTAATTTTCTTATTTAACTATTTTTAACACACAGCGTTTAAATTAGATTTTTAAATTTGGTACTGTATTTTAAAATTTTTCTGGATTATTGTTGTTTTATCTGCTGTACACTGCCCTGAGTCTTCGGAGAAGGGCAGTATAAAAATGTAAATAATAATAATAATAATGATGATGATGATGATGATGATGATGATGATGATGATGATGATGATGATGATGATGTTAGGCAGGTGATTCACTGGTCATTTACTAGTATAGAATCATTATATCAACTGAAGCAACACCAATATAATTGATCACAGAATTGCTTGCTGCTTTTGTTATTTGCGTAAATATTCTTTTGTTGATGATTGATGGACTGAAGATTTAATCTAAGAAATGCTTCCACTTGGATGAAGATGGTTGGACCAACACTCTCCCTCCCTTTCAGCCAAAACATTAAAAGTGAATAATCTCATGTTCATCGGTGAACATAAATTCAGTTGTGAGTATACCATCCATGTTCACTATTAGTCAATTACTTCAATATTAAGATATGATTTTGCAGTTATTAACATAGTTACCAATTGATATCAGATCTAAAGTTTCATCTTAATTGGCTATTGAACTTTCAAGATAAAATATTCTGCATAGTCTCAGAGTTGTCTTTTTACTGTTATTCCAAATATTCATGCTTACAATATAATCCTGACAGTTAGCAAAAAACTATTCAATTAAGCTTTTTGGAGGGGGAGTGCATTTCACTTACTAATATAAATATGATTATTGTTTCATGCTGTGGGAGTTTTCCTCCCAAGGATGGTTAGCAGCAGGAGCTTTGTTTGCTGATGCAAATTAGAACCAATAGTTTAGATTCCTGAATATAAAACAAAAGAAATCAGGAAGTTAGAAAAACATTACAGATTCATTTTGCCTCTTTTAGATCTCTAATTAGAAATCACCAAATGGATATGTGATTTCCAACAATTATTGCTGGTCTCCAAAATGTGTTACGTCCATTTCATTTGAAATGCATTTAACCACAGACTTCTACTTCGTTTTTTAAACTTTAATCTCAGATTTACTTTTTAAAATGTAAAAGTAAATCATTTTCTCTCTAATCAGCTGCAAAAGAGTTGGTACGTTTGGTCAATCTTCTAATTATAGTCCATGGTTTATCATGAAAATAGCTAAAGGTATCTGCTGGCTACGCAGTAGCATTGTGTGTCATTATTGATTTGTTTAAGGTAGATTTACCCAAAATGGTCTCAATATCAACCCTTCAAGTGTCAGTGGAGCTATCCAAAGGCTCATTGTTGTTGATATTGTTATTCATAGTACTACTAGTTAAAGTAGCATTTATTATTTTCATAACATTTGGGAGTTAATGAGTAATCTGAAACTTCATGAAAGGGTCAATGAGGCTGAAGACTTTGGGAACCACTGTTACAAGTTCTTGTCATATATTTACCTGCCCATGTAATTAAAAAAAAATTTAGGATAATCTCTTGTTTGCTTTTTTTTCCCCTCCAGTCAAGATCCACTGTGTACTCAGTTACTATGAGCCATTGGCCCTTTTATCTAATAATAAATATACTTCCAGCAATGTTTATTTATTACTTTCTTTTGACACAAATGACAGAGATTGGACTGAAGCACTAAACTTCAATATGCAGTGACTATAATGAATGAAAAAATAATTGTCATGATCTGTTATTTTTTAAAAAAGAAAACTTGAAATATCAGAAAGGGCAAAGATTATTATTCCATTATTATGGAACCAGCTTTTCCAGTACAGTAGTCAACTTAATACTAAATGCACAAAGATACTGGATTTTAGATACTGAACATTCCTATCACAAGAGGCTCCTTCTATACAAGCCATGGGGGAAATTATTTGATTATGGCATGATAGCATACAATTTCTTCTTCCTCAGATTAGTCAACTGTTACCTGCCCATGAAATTTAATACCTGTCAGCTCAAATATCAGTTTGAATTCTGAATACTGAAAGGCATAAAAAAATGTAGCCAACTGAAACTTCTTTTTTTAAAAAAATCTGCCAAATAATTGAACTGAGGAAAAATAATATAGAGATAACATGAGGAAGAGAAGATGCTGCTGCTATTCCAGATGCTATCAGTAGGAGGACAAAACTAAGTAGGTTCTAGGTTTAAACAGATCCTTCTCTGTGAACATTTCTCAAAACGTTATCATACAAAAACTTAGACTTACCAAGACTAGCATTTGAGATGGTTGACTTTTCTGTCATAGCAACTTCATGTATGCAACTGTCACAAGGTTGAAATCATCAAATCATATAAATGGATGAATACTTTTTAACTAGGAAGAGGTCAATAAACATGGATGAGAAGAAATTTAACACTGACAACCTTCAGTGCCTTCAGAATCCAATGCTTATGGGTTGTTTCATACTTTCTCAAGGATAAATTTCATTCTATAATATTTTTTCTTGTGCTTACCTTGGCTACTGAAAAAATGCATCGTTTTCCAGAAGATGGGAGGTTTACTATTAGAGTCTATTCTCTAGTGATATAAAAGAAACGTCAATTTCAATGTGAATGGAATGTGTTTCCTGCCCAGAACTCATTAAGAGGCATGTCCATTGATCCTGGATTGATGAAAGATAGTCCGTTGATGAAGGTGTACTGAAAATCCACTTTTTAAATTAAAATAAGTCTAATAAATATTATTTATTACTTCTTAAAATGTTTGTCTACAATTACATGTTATTCTTTACTGTCCCAAAGGTGCTCTTTCAAAAGGCAACTTGACTTTCTTCGTTTTTCCTTGAAGACCTTTTCCTTTTCATCCAAGAAGCTTCTTTAGTCCTCTTCAGTTATCTTTTTAAAAAAGTATCTTTGGGACAACCGTGACCTGGATGAGTTAGAATATCCATAGACATTATTGTTTACTGTTCTTGTTATCTCCTAAACTGTAATTTTGGTGAAATGTTTCTTAGATTACATGCCTAGGAATGGAAAATGGCATGGAATAAGACTTGAAAAGAAAGGTAAAATGGAAACTAATCAAACAAATAATTTAGAAAAAATGCCGACAGACCGTCGAGCCTGACTATAAAGAAATGGAATAAATCCACACACACACACACACACAATTATATGCTTCATGTCCATGAAGAAAGGTCAGCTTGTTTAAAGTATAATGTATATTTTCTGGTAATGTTTACAGAGATTAAAAAAATAAAATTATATTTTGAGGTAATGCTAAGATTATAACTATAGGTAATGTTGTACATAGCCAGTGTGTTTGTGATGCCCATATGGCGAGCGCTGCCTTATTTCTCTTTGTACAATTATGAAAGAGTGGTGTGAATTGCGTGAATAGAATATCACCTGGCAGTGCTTCTGTGTTGCAAGCATTCCACCATTCCTGTTGATACCATAATGGCTTTTAAACAAAACAATCAAACCAGAAAACATAGTCATGAATAAAATGTAATCTTATGAAATTGTGCTATTATGCTATCTGTATAGGCCCACAAAACACAGTGAGTCTGATATCTAGATAAATGAAAGCTGGATTTTGTGTTAATGGACTTTAACTATATTACCTTTTACTTTCATTAAAGTCTGCAGGATTTAGTTGTGATTAACATTTACTAGATTGTACCTTACACTCTTAATTTTAAAAAATTACTTCAGTCTAATAATGAATTTAATTAGTTCAGTAAAGCACCAAGGAAGCTACCTGAGATATGGCTATTAATGAAGTCCCAACTATTTAGCAGGAATTTTGTCCCAAATTAGATGGCTCAAATTCAGGAAAAAGTAATTAGTCGTAGATCTGAACTCATTATGGAGATTCCAATTAAAGCCTCTTTTCTATGTGGCAGTAAAACAAGTAAATTTTAGAACTGAAAATGAATGTGACAGGAAACCCTGGAATTATGCAGCTCTATTAGTATTATGGCCTCTGCTACAATGACATGATCAGTTTTAATTGATCAGATACATACAGAGAGACAGCAACACCAATAACTAAAATGAATATTCTGAGGAAATCTTGCAGGGAAGAATGTTTGCTCTTCAGGAACTGATGATTAAAATAAGAATGTAATAGATACAGATAGTCCTTAACTAATGGCCAGTCGCTTAGTGACTATTTGAAATTTTGACAGGCCAACCTAGAGTCTACTTACAGCCCAGATTTGAAGCTCCAGCAATCAAGTCCCTCCCCATGGTCATGTGACCACACTTAGGATACCTGGCAAACAAGCCTTATTGTATTTATAGCCATTTGCAGCATCCTGCCATCATGTGACTGAGTTTTATGGTGGTTTTGCCCAAAACTGCCAATTACTTTCACTTTTCAGCAAAACCAGATCCATAGCATATCACTTGTTTGCCTAATGACTGTGGCATTCAATTAACCACTGTGGATTTCAGAGGTAGGCTTCAGCAGCTTCTGATCAGTTCTGGAGAACCGGTAGTAAAAATTCTGACTGGCCCTGCCTCCATCTATTCTCTGTCTCCCAAGTCCCAGCTGTTTGGGAGGAAATGGGGTGTTTGCAGTAACCTTCCCCTGGATTGGGGACGGAATGGAGATTTTACACAATCCTTCCCCTGCCATGCCCACCAAGCCATGCCACACCCACCAAGCCATACCCACAGAACTGATAGTAAAAAAAATTGAAAGGAGTGTGTGAGGGAAGGGGAAGATTTGAGGGAAGGTTTTGAGAGAGCTGGAGAGTTGTGTGAAAGAATATTCGGATGAAATGTTTGGATAGAGAGGTTGCTCAAGTGGAGCTGCTGAATATTACACAAGTGCTGGAATACGAACAGAGCTTGTCTATCTAGTTTATGTTTTTTAAGTATTTATCACATTTGTATAAGTTGGATTTGTCCCAGATCTTTGGGGATGGGAGATTGGGAGAATCGAAAGCCAGATAGAAAAAGAGGAGAGATAGTAGGGCAGAGCATTGCAGTGGTGATCAGCATTTGAAGGTACAGTGTGAGACACGGGCCACTCTTGGTAAAGATGATATTTAATATCAATATTGCATCCTAGCTCCTTGAGGTTATTTACAGAACTGCTCCTTCCTAAGAATAATTGCCCATCTCACTAGATCTGATAGGAAAGGTATGTTCCAGATCCCTTCCCTGAAAACCTACTATTTAGTGGGATCTGGGAAGCATATCTTTTCTGTGGCTACCCTCCCTCTGGCGATTCAGTAGACCTCCACCCTTTTAAGTTTTTGGAAGGCTATCAAGACCTTTCAGATATTGGAAGACTGCTATCATGTCTCCCTCTTCTTTAACCTGAGCATCCCTTGTTATTTTAGCCACTTTTTGTAGAATTGAGTTTCCAACACGTTTATCTCCCTTTCATTCTTCTCTGCACAATTTCCAGTTTCTTTTTGTATCATGGTGACCATAGCTACACTTGGTAACTCAGTATATTCCAGGTGCACCCTGACCAGTGCAGCATATAGTGCTATTTCTTCCTGTGATGGTACTATACAGGAAGTGACAGTACTATTCTAACACAACCCAAGATTGCATTGGCTTTTAGGCAGCTATGGCACATTGCTGGCTCATGTTTAATCTGTAGCCTAACAAGACTCCCAGATCCTTCTCACAAGTGCTAATACTATTAAGCAAGGTACTATCCATGTATCCTTCTGTTTCTTTTTGCCAAGTGCAGAACGTTGCATTTCTTACCAATGAACATCTGAATAGAGTTCAATGCTGAAGACTGTGAAATCCTAGCAATCCCTCTGCTTTCCCAGGTTTGTATAAACCACAAATTTTATGACCTTCACCTTCCCTTCTCTACCCTCATCTAAGATAGAGGTGTTGAAGAGTGCTGGGCTTAGGACCTAAGTGTATAACTCCCTCCATATGGACACAAACCAATATTGGCTACAAATGTTCAGCAAACTGCTAATCCATCTGATAGTGGGACCATCCATCCCATATTTTTCCAGCTTATCAGAAAAAGAGCTATGAACTACTGGTACTTTATCCCAAAAACTTAGTGAAGTCTTAAATATACTACATCCACACCATTCCCTTGATTCACTGATCTAGTAACACTGTCAAAAAAAAACCAATAAGTTTTGTCAGAATATTCATGACTGGGAAGACATGGTAACAATGAATAGGCATAGCAACTAAGTCAGCCAATTGGGAGCTGAGATAGACTGGAGCCAGGTCTTAGTCTTCAGCTTCTGAGTCTGTGCAGAGAAACAAAACTGAAACCAGTGTATGTGAACTTGTCTACTGATCTGAGCTAAAATGAAACTGTTCTCTGCTGTTGGTATTGTATATATATTCCTGTATATAAAGAAGTTTCTTATTTAAATGAATTCTGATGTTATCTGTGTGTGCTTCTGGATTTGATTTTTGCAAGAAATTCTGACAAGTTTTTTCTCTGACAACCTGTTTTTAACAAATCCTGCTAGCTTCTTACAATAACTACAGCCAATAAACTAAGAAAAAGGAAAGTGCAAAAGAAGGCCAGAACTAGACATAACACATTTTCCTTCTCATAAAAATGCCTGGCTACCTAAGAACTTTGAATATTGGAAAATGATTGGACAGAAAAAAATAACCAAAGAAAACATTAAAAAAAATAATTTACCAGTATTCAGATAATCTCTGGACTTATTTGAATTATTCATTTGTTCATTTGTCTCAATGTAACTATTCAAATTAATTCATATAATTGATTCAGATTGACATTTTGATTCAAAGCATCAATTCAGATTAGTTCAATTTTGTATATCAATATGAAAACAAAATATTTCAGAGCCATTAAGAACCCAATTCAATTCAGAAAGCAAATGGAATTTGTGATCCAGTCAAATCACTTTGAAGTTAATATTTCACAATTAATGTTTTTACAATCCACTTACAGCACAAAATTTGGCCAAGAGGAAATTAGAGGGCAGAGATGATTTATGATTGTAAGCCACCTAGCATTTTTGGGAATAAGCAGCATAAAATGATTACATAAATAAAAAATAATTGCATCAATCAACTCTTTTATAACCTGACCCAAGCTTTCATAAACTTACCCTAACATGGTGTTTTAAAATTAATGACAGCTATTTTCATTAATCGTGGATTTTTTTCAAGAAATTTGGTTTTAAGCAAAATATAGAAGTAGGATGTTAGAGAGAAGGATGGTTAGCGCTACTGTCTCAAGAGAATTCTGTGAGAACCCATATGAATATACTTTAGCAGACTCCTTAGATCAGTGTTCCTGAACTTTAGCAACTTTAAGATGTTTGGACTTCAACTCCCAGAATTCCTCAGCCAGCATGCTGAAGTTCAGAATCTTAAAAGTTGCCGATGTTGAAAAACACTACTTTAAATAAACACGGGATAGGTTAGTCTGTAAATAAGGGAAAATGTGGAGGAAAATGTTCAAAACTAACTGCAGAAAAGGTGCTTTGAACCAACAGGAATCAAAACAGACCTTCATTCAGGAAAACAGAAATTGTCACCATTGTGTTGTGCCTCTGCCAGAGCAACATATGGTAGCACAGCTGACACCTATAATCTTTCCTCTTTTTTTTTCTTCTGTTGCACATGTGCACTGTATTTGTGGAATATGAGAAGTTTATAATTTGCCTGTTAACTCCTTAATATAATGACATCCACTGTTTCAAATATACAGCCTTCTCTGAACTGAAAATTCTAATAGAGTTAATTTAGATGGAACATTCAGAATATTCATTAAACACTTGCACCAGTAGGGATTGGAAATTCTTCAAATAATTTACAAGAAATTGTTGCTTTTCATCCCCATCTCTTTATTGCTGATATCTATAAATCAAGAAAGAGGCAGAGAGAAGCAGAACTGCCTCCATTCAAAGACAATGCAAATATATTGAGGAATAAATTTGTCATCCCAGGATTCCCTCTGAAGTTTTATTCAATTCCTACATAATAGCACTAACAATAGCACTTAGACTTATATACTGCTTCACAGTGCTTTTACTTTTCCCTTTTACAGCAAAAAGAAAAAAAGTCACGATATGTCTTGTGATGCTACCGTGAAGTGAGTTTAACACCACTGTTTTAGGCAGCTCACAACGATCCAGAAAATATTGTTAAAAACATACCCTTCCTCAAGATGCCAGACCAAACATCCTCACAGCTCACCCTCCCCCATCATACTCCTATGTTTGGGAGAAGATCCAGGACTTAATAGCCCTCCAGAAGTCTAAAAGGGTGTCACTCTGATCTCTGGTGGGAGGCTGTTCCAAAGGATTGTGGTGGCTACTAAGAAGGCATGCCTACAAGGTCCCATCAGAGGAGAAAAATTAAGGTAAGGGAGCCCTGGAGTATGCCTATCCTATCTAACATAGTAGGACAGGCAGATACCTCCAAGAAAAGGGTAAGTATTGAATACCTTTGCTTCTATCTTCCCAGGAAAAAAAGGAAGGGAGGGAGAGAGGGAGGGAGGGAGGGAGGGAGGGAGGGAGGGAGGAAGGAAGGAAAGAAGGAAGGAAGGAAGGAAGGAAGGAAGGAAGGAAGGAAGGAAGGAAGGAAGGAAAGGAAGAAAAGCTATGAAAGAAGGGAGGGAGGGAGGGAGGGAAGGAGAGAGAGAGAGAGAGAGAGAGAAGGAGAAGAAAGAAAGATCCCTCTAATTTCTACTTTGGCAAATTATAATGGAGAAGAGCAGTAGAAGTGGTTCCAAATAAAAAGGAGTTCAGCTGCACTAAATAAAAATGTTGATCAAATTTTCAGACCTGAAAGCATAATCCAATTCTCCAATTTGTAAAACATTCTTTACCATCTGACCCATGAAACTATGGAAATTTGGCTACATACATGCAAAGGATGCTCCAGGGGTGAAATGCTCCTGGTTCAGACCGGTTCGCCCGATCTGTTAGTGATGGCGGCTGGTGGTTTGGAGAACCAGTAGCAAAAATCCCTGGCCCCGCCCCCTGCCTCTGCTGAGCTGCCCCATTATCAGAGGGTTTTTTTTACTTTTAAAAGCAGTTTTTCTTTAGCCGAAAACATGCCTTTAAAAGTAAAAAAAAGTCTTTGATGATCCTGCGGCTCAGATGGGATCGTCAGAGCCTTTAAACTCTTTTTTTTAACAACCCCTTCAGCCGAAGAGTTTGTAAAAAAAAAAAGGTTTTAAAAGGCTCCTCTGGCAATCCCAGCTGAGTTCCTCATCACCAGAACCTTAAAAAACATGTTTTCTACAAGCTATTCAGCCGAAGAGCTTGTAGGAAAAAAATCCTTTTAAGAGGTTCTGGGCTGATGAGGGAACTTCAACTGGGATTGTCAGAGGAGCCTTTTAAAATCTTTTTTTCCTCTGGTAATCCCAGATGAGTTTCCTGATCATCACAGGCTTTTAAAATCATTTTTAAACAACTTCTTACAACAGTCCCCACCCATGCCCACCCAATCCCCCCTCCTCACTTACCTATAATTACTGCTCCTTTCGGGCTGGCAAAGCCATGCTTTACTTCAGCTACTATAATCAGTTGCATCAGTTAGCAACTGACTCTGCCTACCTAAAATCCATCTCCTTGTGAGCAACTCAATCTGCCTGCTTTGCCAGCTGAGGAACTCTGGGAGTTGAAGTCCACAAACCTTAAAGTTACTAAGGTTGGAGACACCTGATCTAAAATAATAATAATAATAATAATAAAATAAAATATTTGTGCAGCTTTCTGAGATTTGGTGTGTTTCTGTAGTGTTTCATTCTAATCACACAAACCCACAAAATCTTACAAAGCTGTATGTGGCATTTTGTGTGTGTGTGTGAGAGAGAGAGAGTCAGTTGTGTTGTGTTGTGTATGTGTAAAATGTGAAAGTGTGAGATTCCTGCTTGTTGCAGGAGCCATTTTGGGTGAAGTGCAGCTACTTTTACATTGTGTGTGAGTCAGTTGTGTTGTGTTGTGTTGTGTGTGTGTAAAGTGTGAAAGTTGGTTTTTGGTACCTCTTATTGTTTTATATACTTTGTTTCATATTTTTATTATTTATTGTTATTGGCCACACCCACCCAGTCATCTGAACACCAAGCCACACCCACCAATTAAGCCATGCCCACAGAACTGGTAGGGAAAATTTATAGATTTCACCCCTGAGATGCTCCCAAATTACCCCATATATTGGACAGATAAACCAAATGAGTCATTGAGTAGAACTCAGTAACGAAATAAAGAAAATCCATAACACTTGCTATCTATTGACTGTCTGGATTTTGAGCCCTGCTAAGGTAACACCAGCAAATAGTCCTGTTACACCACCCATTTCACCACCTCTATTCATGTATGCTACACCATAATAACCAAAATCACTCATGCAGGGGCATTCTAAATATCATATAGTCTCTTAAAAAGGTGCAGAAAAGACCTATCAAGATTGAACAATCACTTATGGAATAGGATTATTCTTTTTTCTTCTTCATATTAGAGTCCTATCAAATACTGAAACTGTCTTCCCCTATTGTGGCTTTGGAGACATGGGAATTGGTTGAGGGATGGGGAATATGTAAAATCACATGCATAATGACATTGTACAAATGACATGAATTCTGTACTGTACGTTATTTGTGTCATGACATGACTGACACAAATTACTTTATTAGGGTCACTTGTGCAATGGTATAATGATGCATAGTGTATCATCATGGGATCTTCCAGATGCCTGTGCACAAGGAACATCTGTTGTAGGAAAGGGCTATTTCAAGTGCACCCATAACATGAGCTAAGGGAAGAAAGCTTTTTCTTAGTGTCATATTTTCTGATAAGACTTTTGATGCTTAAGAAAATTTGGCTCCAAATCTAGTTACATGCTACATATAATTTGCAAAAATGACTGTGACACTCATATTTCCTATGTCTAACAGTTTAAATATTGTAGGCAATATCAGTCAACATTCTATTGCATATCCTCATTTGGCTCAGTTAATCTTTCAACTAATATCTGATTTAAATGTGTATGTGATTAATATTTAAGTTTGTGAATTAATTTCATTTGAACTGCAGACACACACTCAAGTTTGAAATTGGGGGTTTATGTGAAAATAAAACCTGCACTTGCATTTTATTGATATCCATTTCACTCTCTTCTTTTCTAAGAATACTGTCCTATTCGTCT
This sequence comes from Ahaetulla prasina, assembly GCF_028640845.1. Taxonomy (NCBI): domain Eukaryota; kingdom Metazoa; phylum Chordata; class Lepidosauria; order Squamata; family Colubridae; genus Ahaetulla; species Ahaetulla prasina. The sequence goes on along the minus strand of NC_080541.1, from coordinate 44,864,364 downwards.
TTTCAGAAGGTTTGTCTATGAGAAAATTTTAATAGTAGAGTAGGAAGACTGACAGAGTATCTTTAAATTCAGGCTTTATCAGCCCAGAAGTTTGTAACCTGAAATCTTAAATGTCCTTGTCTTGCTATTTGCTCCATGTATAAAATCTGAGATGGTGACAAATATATTATTATTATTATTATTATTTATTCGATTTCTATACCGCCCTTCTCCCGAAGGACTCAGGGCGGTGTACAGCCAGAATAAAAACCCAAAAACAATACAATATACAATTAAAACAGAATTAAAAAACTTATTATACAATTTGGCTGAAAAACATTAAAACATTTAAAATTCTAAAAACCCATTATAGATACAAATATAGATACAAAGGACTTCTGATGATGAATTTTGTCTGTTCGTTTAGTAATTTTTTTACATTTTGTAATTAGATCATCTTAGAAGTTATATTTTTATCCTAAGCAGAAAAATTGTTCTACCATTTAGGGAACGTATTAATTTAATTTTGGGTTTTTCCACAACTTGTTATTGGTGTTGAAAAGTCAATGTATAAAATGTTGAGATGTATGTTGATTTGTATTTCATCTTGCTTAGATGCAAGTTAAACATAAACCTGCCTTATCCTAGTTTGTTTTGTTGTTTCTCCATTGACTATTACTCTTCTAATAGACTAAACAAATAATAAAAGCTTATGTATCATATTTTATTACCGGATATATTAAAAAATCTTTGGAGAAACAGTACATTATGTCAGCAGTACAAATCATTGCATTTTTACAGATGTATGGTATGTTAGGAACTTGACACAAAAGATGTGAATTGAATTAACGAGTCTGCCTGCATATTTGCCAAACTGTGTGGTCAATTTGTTTGAATAAACTTGACCTTTCCTATTTATTGACTTCTTATAGGGGAAAAAAGATATTGAATCCATAGCCAATCATCATGATGACCATAAGTCTACTCAGGCACCTTGACAGCTGAATCCCTACCCATCAAGAAATTAACCCTGAGGCAACAACTAAACTGGCACACATTTGTTGATTCTCCTTTTTTCATATTAAATATCTCTATGATTTTCATATTTTTCATGTTGTTACACTTTTCAGTTCTGCTTTGCCTATGCAAGCAAAGATTTATATGGCATAATACACCCCATTAGCAGTCCTCAAGCCCTAGTTATACAGATGAGAAACTAAATGCAAAGCTGTCAAGTTTCAGTTTTTCAGGGAGGAGTGTGTTGCTTCTTACAGTTCAAAGTGGGGAAAATGTTTGCAAAGGGTTATGTTCCGATAAGACAGGAGGAGCATCATTATACCACTAGGATCAACGATTCCAACATAGATCGGAAAGAACAATGCAATTGCTTCCATATGGCCAAGCAGGATTGGTGCTTCTTAAATAGGGCAGTAGCTCCCCCTGCCAATGATAAACTAATTTAAAACAGAGGAGTGTTTCCAGGGACTCAGAGATAAGCAATGATTTTTGCTGTCTGTCTGACAGAAATCTATTACTCTGATGAATATGTTCAGATCTTGAGCTATGTCTAAAGTTGCTGGGGGAAACTTTTGTTTAAAGTAATGAAGCAGGGTTTTATTTCAAATCAAATCTTTATTTCAGTTGTAGACCAGAATAAAATAACATCAATAATTGCAGCCATTTGTAGTAGAAATATACTTAAAAGTGGGCAGTACCAACACAATACTCTAACAATTAATATAACATTTATTGTAATACTGTAATATCACAACATCCAGATCTTTATATAAAAGATCTTAGTAATAAGACTAAACCTTTAAATGAAGATGTGAAAATAGAATGTGAAACAGAATAATATAATGAAATGATTAAAATTAAACTACACTAATGAATAGATAAAAATATGAAATGGTTCAGTCTATGTATGTGTTTATTTATGATCATAGATCAGATATAATGAAATATAAACTGTGATACAATTTACATTTTCAGTTCATACACGTTGCCTTACCTACCTGTGGATTCTCACTGCAACTGCACGGAACTTAGCAATTGGAGCAGAAACCTGTTGCTTTGTATGAGAAAAGAAAAAATTGTTGGAAAACTCATCAGATGTATCCTTATTAGGTGTGTAGAATATTCTTCATTGAAGTTGTTGTAGAAAAAAAACCAATATAGCAATGCAGGTTGAATAAGTTCAATTTCACTCAACTGATAGGAACAAAACATGTTCCAAATATTTTTCATGTTGTTATACATTTCACTTCTGCATTCAGCAGAAACATTCTGGAGTGTTTAGGTATCGTCCTTACAAAACTATGAAAGAAAGATTATTCTGAGGGCACAGATAAATCTCTAAGTGGCCTCAACAACTCTCAGAAAGAAGGCTAACAACCAGATGACTGTAAGGAATATAAATCTTTCCATTCTCCACTATACAGTCAGAACTGAAGAAGCTCCTTAGATGAGAAGCTAAACGTCTTCAAAGAAAACAAAGAAAATCTAGTTGCCTTTTGAAAAAGCACCTTTGGGACGGCCATGACCTGGATGACTGAGAATCTCCATAGACATGAAGATCATTACACTTAAAATAGTTTATCTTAACACATTGCACTCGTGAAAAAAGTACAAGAGGTGTCACCCACAAGTAATACCCGGGGTACTGAGGTCATCATGAATGGTTTAACAATGAACGTAACAATCAAAACACTTAAGTTCTTTCTTTCTTTCTTTCTTTCTTTCTTTCTTTCTTTCTTTCTTTCTTTCTTTCTTTCTTTCTTGTGACATCTTCTCAGATATTAGAAGAAAGCTAACACGCCCACTCCTCTTTCATGGACCATTATCTTGTAGTGATTAAGGGACTCGCATATCTCAATGAAATTGTGAGCTATATCATTGGGAGTGTACACAATTATCTAGAATTTCCATAGAGCACAGGTGGAATGTTGTGAATAACATTCTAATCCCACCAGCAAGCATCAGGTTAAAGAAAGCTCTTACGAAGGAGAATTAAGGAATTAAAAACACAGTTGTCATTTTTGGCTATAGATTGATTCACAGCTCATATTGGCTTCCCAGTGATTCAAGCTGGTTGTCCACTTTACAGGACAAACTCAATTGCTAAAAAGTACAGCAGCTGAGGGATTCTAATTATAGCAGAAGATGAACTGAAAATGATCCAAATATTTTTTTTAAACGTATTAGACATGTATTTAGAAATGTATTAGACATAGCACTTTAAATTCTGGATTAATACTTGTCCCATGACACAAGCATTTTCTGTTCATCTAGCACTAACCAATACTTAGCATTCAACTAATCAACATTCATTAAATGAAAATAAAATTAACAAATCCTGACTCTTCTGCAGTGAAAATGAGAAAATAATTCGTCTACCTGCCACCCCATCAAAGAACAATAGTAAGCTTTGCTTGGCATTGCAATCAGAAAATCTTATCACTAAACAGAAATGTTGTGTGAGACATTATTAGTCATCTGAAGGATTTTTAGAGCAAAGAGCACCACCATTGTGCCAGCGTGATATTACAAAACCTGGTTTTTGCTTATTTTACAGAACGTATTGTTCATATATTATGAAAAGCTTAGCTAAAATATGAAAATAACATTTATCTAGCACTTCTAAATTCTCAGTAAGAATAGTTCAGAATAAATGGGGAAACATTTTTTCAGCACCTCCTAAATTACATTGAAAGGACAGAGAAATGTAATCTATAAATTACAAAGCCCAAGGAGCTGCTGATAATTTATTTATTTATTTATTTATTTATTTATTTATTTATTTATTTATTTATTTATTTATCATATTTGTATACCGCCCTATCTCCCTAGGGACTCAGGGCGGTTCACAGGCGAATAAAAAGGTACATATAAATACAGAGTAAAATTACAGTTAAAAAAACTTATTCTACATGGCCCAATTTTTTAAAAACAATATAAATAATAAAACCCATTAAAACCAATATAAAATTTAAAATCTAATCCAGTCCTGCACAGATGAATAGATGTGTTTTAAGCTCGCGACGGAAGGTTCGGAGGTCCGGAAGTTGACGAAGTCCTGGGGGGAGTTCGTTCCAGAGGGTTCTACAGAGGAATTATTGAGGTGCAGTCTGTCATCTGCACCTCTATAACTGTCTGGTTTGGCTCCACAACCAAAGAAGACAGACACAGACTTCAATGGATAAACGAATTACTAGAAATTAACAGAAAAAACAACTACTACCAACCTGCCTTCCATTGAGGACCTGTATACTGCACTAGTCAAATAGAGGGCTGTGCAAATATCTACAGACCCCTCACATCCTGGACATAAATTGTTTCAACTCCTACCCTCAAAATGATGCTATAGAGCACTGCACACCAGAACAACTAGACACAAGAACAGTTTTCCCCCCATACCATCACTCTGCTAAACAACTAATTCCCACAATACTGTCAAATTATTTACTAAGACTGTATTATTATTATTATTATTATTATTATTATTATTATTATTATTATTATTATTATTATTATTATTATTATTATTATCATCCTTCCTATTACCTATTTCCTTTTCCGCTTATGACTATAACTTTGTCACTTGTATCTTTATGATTTATATTGTTTTATTTAGTTTCCTAGTATGATTTATTTTGATTGCTTATTTAGTATCCTATGTCTATCACTGTGTTGTATCTTATGATTCATGATGAATGTATTTATGATGACTGATCATGATTTATCACTTATATCTGTTATGTACACTGAGAGCTTATGCACTGAAGACAAATTCCTTGTGTGTCCAATCACACTTGGCCAATAAAGAAGAAAGAAAGGAAGGAAGGAAGGAAAGAAAGAAAGAAAGAAAGAGAATTCTAAAGAAAAGAAAATCAAGAAAAAGTCAAATATTATGCAAGAAATTTGAACGTCATCAGTCCTTTGCTTCAGAATTGGATTTGACTTATCATAAAAAATAATTTTTCACTCTTTGCAATACTAGGAAGAGCTTTTGGTTTACCCTTTGGCTTCCTCTTTAAGAAATAAATTTTTAGAGCTCCACTACTTAGCTTTAAAATCTTCCCACCCTAACCTTAACCCTAACTTCTCACCCAATCTGTTATTTGTTTAAGGGTTCTCCAAGATCCCAGTAATCTTCCAAAATCTATAGCCCCTACATCTCAAGTAGAGATAGATAAGTAATTTTGGTTACTTATACATGACTTGTCTAGTGTATATACAAGCAAATGTTGGGAAATCTTTTTTAATTTTTATTTTTCACATTTTTGAACCCTCCCATCTCTCTCAGAGAAAATGCACATTAAAAGCACAAAAATGGGGAAATACCTTCAAAATACATGCATTACAAAAAAGGTGTGTAAAACTACTATTTTCTATTTTTTTGCTGATTTCAGAACATGAAATTAACTCAATATTTTAATCAAAATTACAAAAAGTAAAGTACTTGTAGTTAATACCATGAAAAATGTAGAGAAAATGAAATAGATAGCATGGTCTATTGCTATTTTCAAGACTAATCATAATTCATATCCCACATAAAAACTTTTAAAGTTTCAATATTTATTTATTTATTTACTTGTTTGTTTCTTTATTTGTTTGTATCCTGCCTTTATAATTTTTACAAATTACTCAAGATGATGAACAAATCCAATATACCTTCTTCCTCCTATTTACTCCACAATAAGAACCCTGTGAGGTAAGTTGGGTTGAGAGACAATAATTCGCCCAAGATCACCCAGTTGGCTTTTATGGCTAAAACGGGACTTGAACTCATAGTCTCCAACCTGGTTTCTAGTCTGGTGCCTTAACCATGAGACCAAACTGGCTCTTGGCAATTTGCCAATACTTGTCAGACACGCAGAATTGAGCTATTCTTGTTTTGGTTTAAATGTTAGCTTCTTGTCTAGTTGCTATAATTATTAAGATTATTAATTTCTGCTCCATGGAAAGGGCAAGTTTCCTTAAACCATCTCTAAAATTAAGGAGTGGCTCAATCCTGTTCTAGTGAAATCAGAAAGGATTGCTTTGTTTCAGATATTATGTGTGGGTAATTTACAGTTAGAATTACAATCTAAGACTGGTGGAAATTTAATAATTCAAGTTCTAACCAAGAACCTAAGAATTAATAAGGTAGCATCTAAAGAATATAGAGAGTTCCAAGCAGGATGCTTTTTTTTTGTAAAATTAGGGTGTTCAAATCTGAAAAATTCACTATTTCCAGATATTAAGGAAGTGCTTTGGTATCACTCTGAGGGCTACAATCCTAACTGGTATAACAACAAATTTTTTATTATTTTTATTATTTTAAACAATTAAATAAATCATTTTTATTTCAATATATTGAAAATTAAAATGCATTTTATTCATAATCAAATCTAATGTTTAAAAAGTATCCTAGACCCTCATAAGGAGGGGAAGGGATGTAAAAATTAAAGATTAATGGAAGAATCCTACATCCTACTAATGAAAAATTAGAAGTTCTAGTTAGCTCAATAAGTCTTTATTTCAAATGAATGGGATGATGGATCAATGAATGAGTGTAATAGTGTACATGTCAGCAAACATTTATGATTGTGAAAATACTTGGTAAACTTCATATTTTGGTTGAATCACTTTTTATTACTGGTGTAAATCTAAACAGATACTTTAAAAAAAGAGTTGAGCTGTTAAGTTCTATGCTAAGGCACGTATGCACTTTAGAAAGGTAATTTGAAAGCGAGTTGAGCCATGACAAATAGGGACAGCTGGCCTAATTGAATCATTTGATCTAAGACAGCTCAACTTGGTTATCCTCACTGCAGCTCACACTGATATTAGTGAGTGAATCATTAGCCATGAAATCATGTCGACTTCCCTGACTGCACCATTTTTGACATGACAGGGAGCGCGAACTGCCTTTCATTAGAGCGCTAGTGAGTTTTTAAGTCTGCCATAGGTGGTGGAGGATATTTTTGGAATGAGAGAGAACGTTTTGGCACACTTATAGAAAACAGTTTGCTGTAAGATGCACCATGGAACCATTCAGAGGAAGATACTTTTGTTGTGGTTATCTGATAGCCCCAGCAGAAAGGTCGAGCATCCAAGCTTGTTGTGCTGACTGCACTGTTGATGATTTAACCACATAATGAAAAGTAATTGGTATTTGATGTACAAACACCCAAATCAAATTCCTAGTCTTTTGGTTTTCTTTGAGGAGACCGCAAACTTGGTTACATTTGGGAATGTGTTTATTCTCCAGCATATGAAAGAATGAGTAGTGGATTAAAGGCCCACATCAAAAGCTGTCCCTTAAGTCCCCATATAACTAGCAAGATCTTTGTGCATTCATCCTGAAGGTTGGCTAAGTTAATAATAATAATAATAATAATAATAACAGTTGGAAGGGACCTTTGAGGTCTTCTCGTCCAACCCCCTGCCTAAGCAGGAAACCCTACATCACTTCAGACAAATGGTTATCCAACATCTTCTTAAAAATTTCCAGTGTTGGAGCATTCACAACTTCTGCAGGCAAGTTGTTCCACTGATTAATTGTTCTAACTGTCAGGAAATTTCTCTTTAGTTCTAAGTTGCTTCTCTCCTTGATTAGTTTCCACCCATTGCTTCTTGTTCTACCCTCAGGTGCTCTGGAAAATAGTTTGACTCAGGGGTGAAATGCTCTCGGTTTGGACCGTCTCGCCCGATCTGGTAGCGATGGCGGTTGGTGGTTTGGAGAACCGGTAGCAAAAATCCCTGGCCCCGCCCCCTGCCCCAGCTGAGCCGCACCATCATCAGGGGTTTGGGTTTTTTTACTTTTAAAAGCATTTTTCTTCAGCCAAAAAAAGGCTTTTAAAAGTAAAAAAAAAAGCCTTTGATGATCGCATGGCTCAGCTGGGATCATCAGAACCCTTTAAAAGATTTTTTTAACAACCTGTTCAGCCCAAGAGGTTGTTAAAAAAAAGGTTTTAAAAGGTTCCTCTGGCGATCCCAGCTGAGTTTCCTCATCATCACAGGCTTTTAAAATCACTTTTTTAACAATCTCTTACAACATCCCCCTCCCCATTTGCCTAATTACTGCTCCTTTCGGGCTCCTTTCAGTTGCAATCAGTTGCATCAGCTAGCAACTGAATCTGCCTGCTTGTGTTTGCGCAGCTTTCTGAGATTTGGTGTGTTTCTGTAGTGTTTCACTCTAATACACAAACACACAAAATCTCACAAAGTTGTATGTGGCATTTTGTGTGTGTGTGAGAGAGTGAGTGAGTCAGTTGTGTTGTGTGTGTGTAAAGTGTGAACGTTCGTTTTTGGGCTTTTTGTGGCTGTGTGAGGTTCCTGTTTGTTGCAGGGGCCATTTTAGGTGAAGTGCAGCTGCTTTTACATTGTGTGTGTGTCAGTTGTGTTCTGTATGTGTAAAGTGTGAAAGTTGGTTTTTGGTACCTCTTATTGTTTTATATACTTTGTTTATTATTTTTATTATTTATTGTTATTGGCCATGCCCACCCAGCCTTCTGACCATCAAGCCATGCCCACCAATTAAGCCATGCCCACAGAACCGATAGGGAAAAAATTTAGATTTCACCTGTGGTTTGACTCCCTCTTCTTTGTAGCAATCCCTGAGATATTGGAATACTCCGATCATGTCTCCCCTAGTCCTTCTTTTCATTAAACTAGACATACCCAGTTCCTGCAACCATTTGTCAGATGTTTTAGCCTCCAGTCCCCTAATCATCTTTGTTGCTCTTCTCTGCCCTCTTTTTAGAGTCTCAACATCTTTTTTACATCATGACAACCAAAACTGAATACAATATTCCAACTGTGGCCTTACCAAGGCATTATAAAGTGGTATTAACACTTCACATGATCTTGATTCTATCTTTCTGTTTATGCGGCCGAGAACCGTGTTGACTTTTTTGGCAGCTGCTGAACACTGCTGGCTCATATCTAAATGGTAGATAGGACTCCAAGATACCTCTCACAGTTACTACTGTTGAGCAAGGTACCACATAAGGTACCACACCTATGCATTTTGTTATTTTTATTGTTTATATATTGAGTAAATCTTAGATGGTTAGGTTTACATACAATGCAATAAAATGTTATTTTACACAGTATATTGCATAAACCCAAACCAATGGGTGAATTTACAAAAACAAATTACAAAGTAACACACTTGTTACATTTGTCTTAGCATAATGGTCCTCCAGAATTGTTATGTTCTTGTTGTAGCTAGTTCAGTCAACTATATGCATACCTAAGTTAAAATAGAATAGAATAGAATTTTATTGGCCAAGTGTGATTGGACACACATGTCTTGGTGCATATGCTCTCAGTGTACATAAAAGAAAAGATACGTTCATCAAGGTACAACATTCTATCAATATAAATCATAAAGATTGCCAGCAACAAGTTATAGTCATACAGTCATAAGTGGAAAGAGATTGGTGATGGGAACTATGAAACGATTAATAGTAGTGCAGATTCAGTAAATAGTCTGACAGTGTTGAGGGAATTATTTGTTTAGCAGAGTGATGGCCTTCGGGAAAAAACTGTTCTTGTGTCTAGTTGTTCTGGTGTGCAGTGCTCTATAGCATCGTTTTGAGGGTAGGAGTTGAAACAGTTTATGTCCAGGATGCGAGGGATCTGCAAATATTTTCACGGCCCTCTTCTTGATTCGTGCAGTATACAGGTCCTCAATGGAAGGCAAGTTGGTAGCAATTATTTTTCTGCAGTTCTAATTATCCTCTGAAGTCTGTGTTTTCTTGTTGGGTTGCAGAACCGAACCAGACAGTTATAGAGGTGCAAATGACAGACTCAATAATTCCTCTGTAGAATTGGATCAGCAGCTCCTTGGGCAGTTTGAGCTTACTGAGTTGGCAGAAAGAACATTCTTTGTTGTCCTTTTTAATGATGTTTTGATGTTAGCTGTCCATTTGAGATCTTGCGATACGATAGAACCCAGAAATTTGAAGGTTTCTACTGTTGATACTGTGTTGTCAAGTATTGTGAGAGGTGGAAGTATGGAAGGGTTTTTCCTAAAGTCTACCACCATTTCTACGGTTTTGAGTGTGTTCAGTTCCAGATTGTTTTGGTTGCACCACAAGGCTAGTCGTTCGACCTCTCGCCTATATGCGGATTCGTCATTGTCTCGAATGAGACCAATCACTGTTGTGTCATCTGCGAACTTCAGTAGCTTAACAAATGGATCATTGGAGATGCAGTCATTGGTATACAGAGAGAAGAGAAGTGGGGAGAGCACACAGCCTTGGGGGGCCCCTGTGCTAATTGTACAGGTATTTGATGTGATCTTGCTTAGCTTCACCTGCTGCTTCCTGTTTGTTAGGAAGCTTGTGATCCACTTACAAGTCTGTTCTGATACCTGTAGCTGGTTTAGCTTAGTTAGAAGAATGTCTGGAATGATGGTATTGAATGCTGAACTAAAGTCTACAAAAAGGACCCTTGCATAGGTCTTTGGAGACTCAAGATGTTGTAGGATGTAGTGCAGAGCCATATTAACAGCATCATCTGTTGATCTATTTGCTCAGTATGCAAATTGCAAGGGGTCTAAGAGCGGATTCGTGATGGTTTTCAGGTAGGAAAGCACTAGCCTTTCAAAGGTTTTCATGACTACAGATGTTAGAGCAACTGGTCTGTAGTCATTCAGTTCCTTGATGGTGGGCTTCTTCGGCACTGGGATGATGGTAGAGCGTTTGAAGCAAGAAGGAACATAGCACATCTCTAGTGATTTATTGAAAATATGGGTGAAGATGGGGGCCAATTGGTCAGCACAGACTTTTAAGCAAGAAGGAGTTATCTTGTCTGGGCCTGGAGCTTTTCCTGGCTTTTGTCTGTGAAATAGCTCCTGCACTTCCTTTTCTGTGATCACTAGGGGTTGTGAACCCAATGAAATGGGGTCAGTTGTAGGAGGCTTGGCTGTTGTTGGTGTGTCTGAGATGGGGGTTGTGGAGATAGGTGGCTGTAGTTTCCTTTCAAACCTGCAGTAAAACTCATTCAGGTCATCTGCCAGTTGTTGATTACCTTCAGCCTGGGAAGGAGGTTTGCCATAGCCGGTGATATTTTTAAGAGTTTTCCACATGTTTGCTGGTTCATTTGCTGAAAATTGATTCTTTAGCTTTTCAGAATAGCTTCTTTTTGCTGCTCTTATCTCCCTTGTTAGTGCATTTCTGGCCTGATTGTACAGCATTTTATCACCTTTTCTGTAGGCTTCCTCTTTGGAATGTCGTAGCTGCTTAAGTTTAGGTGTAAACCAAGGTTTGTTATTACTGTGTATTCGCAAGTTCCTTGTAGGTACACATAGGTCTTTAAGACCATAAGATTTACAATGTATGTTAAAAAGTTTTTGGCACTTACATAAAGTGAGTATATTTGATATTTACGTTGAGATGTCCCAAATAATTTGCACCATGAAAGAAATCCATTTCAAAAAATACTATGTTGTCTACTAATCCAAACTATGGTTTAATGAGTAAACCATCATCAGCTGATATCCTACAATAGGCTTGGCTTATAAATCACAATTGCTGTAAGCTAAAACCAAACAAGCCATGTTATAGTTTGCTTCTATGTATATTTAATGTGGATATTTTAGAGTTTTTATGGTTTTACTATTTTTATTGTTTACAATGTTTTTAATTTTTAACTACACATTTTAACTGTAATTCACTGATTGATTGATGGACATCCATAGAAAATGAATGAATGAACGAATGAATGAATGAATGAATGAATGAATGAATTAGTACAATGAATAAACCCAGTCACAATCCTTTATTCTACAGCTCTCCATTCTAATCCTGTGCATTAAGTTGCAATCAGATTTGAAGAAATAGAAGTTGTGGAATTTTTACTCTGAAAAAATCCATAGATTGTGTTGGTTTATGATGTACAAAAATAAGTTAGTATTTTTGTTGATTACGTAACCTATTCAATAGAACCAAGAGTCCTGAAATGTCTTCTTGCACAATTCTTAAAGGAAGCAACATACTGTTCTCTTTTATCTCCTGCGACTGCTACACTAACTTGTTGTAGCAATATGCAAAAGTCTGTTGATTTAGCACTAAGTGTACTTTTGAAATCCCACTGGGAAATAAGAAGCTTGATTGACTTTTGGGAAGACATAAATATCCCAAAATGTCTCATCAAGTTGCACTTAAAGGTACAAAATGTAATAATGACTTGTTACAATTGCTGCCTGGTTGCACTTTGATTTGGTAGCTATTCTCAATTAGAAATGTTGCAAAAAAAAGTATATTTTTTAACGCTGATGAATTTGTACATCAGAATGTTTATCATACTCAGTACCTTATGTCACCTGAATCATTATAATTATAATTCCCTCGGTAATGCATGAACCCAGAGAATATGATGAGCTGTTTATTAATTGTCTGATCCTTGTTTATAAGTGATGTCTTTTATTTCTGCACAGGAAAAAAGTGAACTTGCCTTAATTATAGATATGATTTGGCAATACTTCCTGCACATCTGCAGGATATTCACTGCAGTTTGTATCAACCTGAAGTTACAATGGTCCCAGCTCAACAAACAATTAGGCACAGTAATCTCATTATTTTATGCATATGTACTGCTGGATGTTTGTCTAATAGCACATAAAAACCAAAGCCACTTATAGTGAGTCAGACAGTCAAACTTCCTAGTTTAATGCCAGTTGTTGGTTCTTCAGATTTTAAGAGATCTTTCCTAGCCCTACCTGGAAATAGACTCAATGCGGCACTTTTTTCATGTAAACAAAGGTCTTTCTCTCAAGACAGAATAGAACCATAATCCTGATGATTCCTTAAACTGAATTATTCTGGTAAATGTTAAACTGAGTTATCAGTTAAACTGAGTTATTCTGGTAGATGTTCTATATGACTGGTTATTAAAATTTTTGTCACATTTAATCATTTAGAAACTATTGAAAACTATGAATCAGTTTTCACATCTAACCAGTAACCATCAAAACAGTAATTCTAATAACCATTCAGTGATTTGAAATTCAGTCTATATATACCGCAAATGCAAAGATATGAAATGTATATCTTTAGATTTATATCTGAGAAATGAAACACAAACATCTCTCAGGACATCAGAGGACCACTTATTTATAAGGAATTTACAAGGCAGGTATGGAGTCTATCAATCAATCTAGATTTTGATTTTGAATTAATTACTGTTATCAGATCCATAGTCCTCCAAAAAACTCTGGGATTATTCATAAATACATGGGAACAGTCACTGATTCTGAAAAGCATAAATTAGTTTATGTTATCATTGAAAGAAAAGACATATTTCTGTGCAGAAAAGGAAGTGTTGATGGAAGTGCAGCAGAGTTTTTATTTATTTATGTATTTATTTATTTATTTGTCAACAAGAACAAGGAAACAAGAACAGTATAGACATAAACATGGACACATGAAAAAAATTGGCACAAAAAAAAGGATATAAATAAGCAAAACATAGCTATAAACACATAGAATGATTATATATAATTGGGAACAGTAGGACAGGGATGGTAGGCACGCTGATGCACTTATGCATGCCCCCTTAGAGACCTCTTAAGAAACGTGAACGGTTCACAGTAGACAGTTTAAGGTAAAAGGTAAAGGGATTAGAGAGACTAACAACAGGATCAGGTAGAATGTTCCAGACATTTATTACTCTATTGCAGAAGTCATATTTCCTACAATTAAGATTAGAGCAAATTACATTGAGTTTAAATCTATTGATAGCCTTTGTGTTATTATGGCTGAAATTAAAGTACTCATTTACAGGTAGAAAGCTTTGGTAAATAATCTTATGAATTAAGCATGGGTCAGAACGGAGACGACGTAGTTTGAGGCTATCTAAGACCTAAAATTTCAAGCCTGGTAGTATAGGGAATTTTATTTCAAGCAGAAGATTTGAGTACTCTTCTCGTAAAATATCTATTTTATTGGATATCCAGCTAAAATAACCTGAATATTCTTAGCAATAAGAATGTAGTCCCCCAAAAAACTCTGGGATTATTTATAAATACATGGGAACAGTCACTGATTCTGAAAAGCATAAATTAGTTTATGTTATCATTGAAAGAAAAGACATATTTCTGTGCAGAAAAGGAAGTGTTGATGGAAGTGCAGCAGAGTTTTTATTTATTTATGTATTTATTTATTTATTTGTCAACAAGAACAAGGAAACAAGAACAGTATAGACATAAACATGGACACATGAAAAAAATTGGCACAAAAAAAAGGATATAAATAAGCAAAACATAGCTATAAACACATAGAATGATTATATATAATTGGGAACAGTAGGACAGGGATGGTAGGCACGCTGATGCACTTATGCATGCCCCCTTAGAGACCTCTTAAGAAACGTGAAAGGTTCACAGTAGACAGTTTAAGGAGAAGGTAAAGGGATTAGAGAGACTAACAACAGGATCAGGTAGAGTGTTCCAGACATTTATTATTCTATTGCAGAAGTCATATTTCCTACAATTAAGATTAGAGCAAATTACATTGAGTTTAAATCTATTGATAGCCTTTGTGTTATTATGGCTGAAATTAAAGTACTCATTTACAGGTAGAAAGCTTTGGTAAATAATCTTATGAATTAAGCATGGGTCAGAACGGAGACAACGTAGTTCGAGGCTATCTAAGACCTAAAATTTCAAGCCTGGTAGTATAGGGAATTTTATTTCAAGCAGAAGATTTGAGTACTCTTCTCGTAAAATATCTATTTTATTGGATATCCAGCTAAAATAACCTGAATATTCTTAGCAATAAGAATGTAGTCCCCCAAAAAACTCTGGGATTATTTATAAATACATGGGAACAGTCACTGATTCTGAAAAGCATAAATTAGTTTATGTTATCATTGAAAGAAAAGACATATTTCTGTGCAGAAAAGGAAGTGTTGATGGAAGTGCAGCAGAGTTTTTATTTATTTATGTATTTAAATTAAAAAAAAAAGCCAAGGAGCAAGACTTTTAGATATCTGCAATTTATCAACTTAGATTTAATTCAATATAAAAATTTGTGCCATGCCATTGAGGCAATTCTCTTCCTTAAAGTATAGATACACTGTGATTAACCTTAACAAAATGATTTGTAATGCATTGAACAAATTCAGGCTAGTGTTACTCTTCTCAGCACTGATGGAAGATCTTCCAGTCCAAAAAGTTGTGACACACATTGCAATATTTAGCACTGACACAGCTGTTTAGCCTGGAAGACCTTGTGAGGATGCCTCAAGCTGGTGGCATTGCCTCTTCCTATAGAGACTCTTCTCAGCCTTTTCCATAACTTAACTCTCCTAAACTATCACAAGCAGAACTGCAGAGCAGAGCAGTACAAGACAACAGGGTCATGCCATCTTACTTAGAGATGAAACAATCATAGAATGTAACCAGATGATCATTTTATGCATTAAGGAATGGCAGTTATAAAAAGACAGAGGAAGGGAGAGATGTGTCATAATGCTAAAAAAGAAACTATTAGATGGCTAAGCACAATATAGGAATGGCTATAGCAGATCTTCAGGGAAGAAGATAACTTTATCAGGCTAAATAATCATGCTAACAGCCAGGACTAACTTAACCCTTGGACATAATAAGCTGACTAGCCTCGTCCCATAATTAGTTTCATGTGTTTTATTAAATCTAGACAAGAAATTCAGAAAATGTGAATTTAAAAACTTGTCTCATTTATGACCTATAGTCATAGCATGATTACCAGCATTTGGTAATTTTGACAGATCATATATTTCCTGTTGACAAATAATATATTATTTCTTATTTCCTGCTAAAATATGAAGAATACGTTTAAAATCACACAAACTAGGATTTTTATATTATTACTTTTATGTCAAAAGGGGCCCTAAAACACAAAAATACTAGGGCCCACAAAAGTCATCATGTGCCCTTGCTAACAGCCATCCCTAGAATTAATGGCCTTCAGATGTTTTATCTTAAAATTGACAAAATGAAAATAGTTGTCCAATATATCTGTATTGTGCCAGATTAAAGAAGACTGTGAGAGTGATGTTTTGTTTGCTCATTTAATGAAAACGGTATGGAAGTCTATTTCTCCAACAAAAGTTACTTCCATTAAAGAAAAAAATACATATCTATGGTGCTTCAGTTCAAAGACTTGGTGTTTTATTAGATGCTGAGATTAATTTTAATCTTTTTCAGTTTACTTTGAGATTAATATGCCTTCAGGAACTTGTGTGATACTCTGGCAATATCTTTCCTCTTTGTCATCTCCATCATTTTCTAGACAGTAAGAAAGAGCAAATGTATAGTTAAGATCTGTCATGATAAAGCAAGTAGAGGGAGATTTAATTACAGTAAATCATTACAACTCTTGTCCTTACAAACATGAAAATGTAAAAAAGAAACATAAATCCGATTATGATGAGGAAGTGTTAAGAAACCAAGTTCTGTTTTTGTTAGCTCTATTAAATTATCAATTTTTAATCTAGTCCAGATAGCAGAACAAATTTCCATTTCACATGCATAACACTGCAATGTTATACAAAATACTGATAATTCAAAATTATTGTCTCATATTATACAATTTCATTGCCTTAAATTATGTCTGTATCCTAAAGTAAGACTTTTTTCCATGGTTTAGTTCAAGTGCTGTCTTCCCATATGCGAGTCAGCAAAAAAACTAAACAGTTTAGATTTTGTTGCCTCCATCGCCAATTCCAATACTCTTTGTTCTGATTTGCAACCAGATAATAGTGTCATCATTTCTCATGTAGGGACGGCTGGTTTCTCCCTCCTTCTTAACATCACCTATTATTATCACAGCATTGCTATAGGTTTAGTCAACTATCAGAACTCATGCTCTGCTTCCACCACACCTCTTCCAGCCTGTGGATCAGCTGTCTAGACCAGGAGAGAAGACAGCTGATAGGTGGAGGAGGTTCTTTAACCAACAGGTCTCTGAACCAATCCTTAGCTCAGCATTCTGAATCAACCTGAACATGTAACCATCCAAAGAAAAGCTGTGAAGCTCAGGGAAAGGAGTTGTGTTAGCTGGCTTTCTCTCTGCTATTTCATGGTGCAACCCTACCATTTCAATCAATTGTTTCTTCAATGTGGCTTTGAACAAAGGTTTGGCACTCTTGCAGAGGAGCACTAGATCCATGGGGCTAAGAGCTGTCTGAATAAAAACTGATATGTGTGGTCAGAGATTGGGCTGTGAAGTTGCATCACCATAATTACTGCTGGTCAGCTGCTATTTAAATTGATCTAGATCACCAAGTCAGAGTCCAGTTCAAAAACCTGGTGTGGACATGGGAAAGCACAGTCTGAAGGAATCAGGCTTTCCTGTGGCTCAGAGTAGAGTATCAATGGAACACAGTGCTCAAAAGAGAGGGGCAATTTCTTGATAAAGGAGAGAAAAATCCTTAGCCATTTAATAAAGTTAATATTTTTCCACCTTTTCTTCCCCCCTCACCTTCTTACTGTAGATGTTATGGCCTAGATTACTACAAGTACAGGTTACTGTAAGTACAGCAGAGATGAGAAAACCCGTAATATTGATTGACAGGAAAAATTAATCATCCAGCTGTACCAAGAATTGCCTTCAAACTGTATAGAGTGCCCAAGCCCCTTTCTGGCAGCCCCTAAATCAGTGGCGAGATTTCCAGAGACAGAATTTCCATTTGTTTAGATTATGTCGATGTTAATATCTTTGCTGGCCAATTGGTAAGAACAGAACTATTTTGCTCTTATTAATCAGATTATTAAATCTTTCTGTGCTAGATATCCAGTTTCACATTTCACTATTGTCAAATAAAAATTGTTTTTATTTATAATATGCAAATTCAAAATATTTACCAAGTGTACAGGAATCGACAATCTATTAACACTAGTCTGGTAGCTTAAACACATGGAATGTGATAGAACAGCTGTTAGGATTAACCTACTCATAAAGAAAAACGTTATGAGTCAGGGGTTTATGAATTAACACTGCTTTTGTCACTGCTAGAATAAACACATGGCTTTTCTTAACATGTTTCATTATTTGGTGTATATTTAGATGAAGTATCTACAGAAGACTAAATCATACAGTTGCAGTAGCCAATTCTGAGTGCACCAAAATCTATTTAAGATATATGTTCAACTACATCTATTTACGATATAATTTTTGAAGCCAGAGACCATCATACTCTGATTCCTGTTCCAAGTATTACATAATATTGACCAATATAATGTAGCAGAAATTGATTTATCCTTATTATCTAATAAAATATTTAAATAATCAGATTTCTGGATAAAAATGATCACAGAAAAAATGATTGTACCAAATTTGATACATGGCACACCACAAATTCCAATAGAAAACCGAAGGTTGAAATATTGGCTTCATTATGCTCTCTGAGCTTGTTTTCTTGCAGACATTTTATTATTTAACTATGTAACATTATCAATGTGCAAAGAAGAGTGGAGTTTTCTCGCTCTTTAGTTTTCTGGCTGTAACTTGCCCTGCTAGTTTTGGTGAGGGTTTGGCTTTATTCTTGATGGGTTCCTGATTTGAATATTCTTTTTTCCCTGATTGGTGTTGCTTCCTGCTTACCTGACTGTTACCTGCTGGAAGGGGTGTGTTCTACATTGTTTATTTCTTTCGTAGTCTTTCAATGGTGTTTTCAAATGATATGTAAATCTCTAAGTGTTGGTTGTGACTGATTTATTAACACCAGGAAATTTCAGGAATTTCTTAGCAATTTTTAATTTAGCCTGATCTAAAATGTCAACAACTTCCCAGTTGAAACACAACTCAACATGTTGTGAGATTAAGTTGCTTTCATCATGTCTTCTGACTGCCAAATGCTGTTCATTGATACACTCTTTATTTTAGCTGTCTAATTTACATAGTGGCTATTATAGTCCATGTCTGTTATTGATTATCTGTTTTTTTTTAATTTCTTTGGTTACTAGACCGTTGATTTTGCTTAAGAAGTTTTGGAAGGACTTTATTGATTTGTGTGCTACAATAAAGTTGAGTTGTTATAGTAGTCTGTTGTTTGTCTTGGGGTGTTTTTGATGTACAGGAGCATTATGTTTTTTATAAACTGCACTTGGGATTGGTACTGTTGCAATCTGTTGTGCCATAAGATTTTTGTATGAAGTTGCATGAATATCTGTTATGTTGGAAGATGAGCTCAGAGAACACCAATAATCCAACAATATCAAATCAAATATTGAATTATCTATATCACAGATGTCAAACTCACAGTATCACATTGCCATCACGTGACATTTCATGATTTTTTTTACCTTTCGCGGAACTGGGATGGGCGTGGCCTGAGCATGATGCATCCAGTTTGACACCCCTGATCTATATGCAAATGTTTAGGGGAAAGTGTTTTTAAATTATTGGTAGCAATAAGAAATCATTCAAGCAGTGAAGAAATGAAATCCATATAGCTACATTTTAATTATGACTAACAAAGTTAACTTTTTAAAAATCAGCTATGAGCAAAAAAGTTCTGCAAATTGTCTTGGTCAGATTAACTAGTTTAACAACTGTTGGCAGGTTGACAGTCAGTTGAGAAAAACAGCTTGCTTTAAACTTAAGAGAAACAAACAACATAATATCAATAACATATAGAATACTGTTTAAAACTCAAAACCATAGACCTCCCAGACAAAAACAACCTCAGTCATAATACGAACTAAGGAGTATTATATATGAAGGTGATATGGGTTGGACAAGATCTTTCTAGTTGATAAATGTGTAAGAATTAGTATGTAATTCCAGATAGAATCCAATATTTCCACAGAGCAGCTAATAACAAGATGTTGGATAACCATTTGTCTGAAGTGGTGTAGGGTTTCTTGCGTAAGCAGGGTGTTGGACTAGAAGACTTCAAGGTCCCTTCCAACTCTGTTGTTCTGTTCTGTTCTGTTCTGTTCTGTTCTGTTCTATTAATTTCTCAGTTTAGTTTCTGGTTATTAATGTTTTGGACATCATCCTTTTGGAAATGATCATGTGATTGTAAATGATAGAACTTCATCATCTCTTGAGAACATGAGGTTGAGGAAGATTAGATTAATATTCTTAGGCCACAAACATTAAACTCAATCACTGGAAGATTTCAAGATGAGATCTTGGCTTATGAGGGTCATTCCAGGATACAATGACAATACAATTTCTACCTGAAGATAGTTTGGCTATCCAAATGATAGAAGTGGAAAGTGTTCTTTTAGAAATGTTTTTAATTGAGCCATACTGCTGAATGTCATGTTCCAGACAAGCAGCATTTCCATGGGATAGTACAAAAGTAGACTGCATGCTGTTGCTAAGCAACAGTACATGCCAACTTAAATTGAATGGAGGCCAGTGGAATCAATAGAAACCAAGTGGCTTAAGTGGAGAAAGAAGGCTCACACCCAGAATACCAAGTTCTTCTCTCTGTAATGGTCATTTGGTAACACTGCCATATTGTACTTGCTGGGACTGGACTCTATACAAGACCACTGCTTCTCTGTCAGATATTATAATCCTGCATTCAATTATACTGATTGATAATGGCAATATGTTAATTATAGTATTTATTCATGAATTGTGAATTCAGCAACACATTGCTGCACAAAATGTTCTACTCACTGCCGTAAGTGTCCACCCACTTATTTTCTTTCCTGCTTCAGTATTACAAATGATTTGCCTCTCATGTGCATATTTTTAAAAAAAACCATGAAAAGTACCTTGTAAAAGACTGAAATGCAGTACTGCAGTAAAAGAAGGTATATAAAATATACCAGTAAAATACCAGTAAAATATAAAAAATATATGAAAAAATCGATTAAATGCAATTTTTGTCCAAAATGGTTAATAATAAAAAATTGTAAATGCAGCAACAAAAAGAACAATAGGACTGTCTTCCAACAACATAAATAGATAAGCAAGAACATACCACATCAAATATTCTTATTGGTAGATCTGGCAGCAATTAATCACACTCAGCACATCAAAAGTTGCTGTTTTGGAAATGTCATGTCCCCCTTTACTCTCCTCCATCTACGGCATGGGTCTCCAACCTTGGCAACTTTAAGACTTGTGGACTTCAATTCCCAGAATTCCTCAGCCAGCTTTGCTTAAAGTTGCCAAGGTTGGAGACAGGGGTGGGTTCTATTTTTTTTTTACTACCAGTTCTGTGGGCGTGGCTTATTTTGTGGCCGCAGCTTGATGATCATGTGACAGTGGGTGTGGCTTGATGGTCATATGACTGGATAGGCGTGGCCAACTCAATGTCTCTCATGTCAAGGGGTATCTTGCCGGGCCCCTCCCCTCCCAGCCATTCCTTGTCACACCCAGCTTCAAGGTATCTATAGTTCTGCAAAAATATTGTTCACCTTTTTTCAACTTTATTATCTACATACTATAGATCAGGGGTCTCCAAACTTGGTCACTTTAAGACATGGACTTCAACTCCCAGAATTCCTCAGCCAGCTTTGCTGTCTTAAAGTCTTAAAGTGGCCAAGGTTAGAGACCTCTGCTATAGATGCACTTTCATGGACCACTGAAAGGAAGAAATGGCTCACATGCTTTGCCCAAGAGTGTGATAGGCAACAGTCTTTTAAGGGGCTGCTAGAAAGAAGGGGGGGAGTATTTTCCAAAGCACCAGAAGGCAAAACAAGAAGCAATGGATGGAAACTCAACAAAGAGAGAAGCAACCTAAAACTAAGGACAAACTTCCTGACAGTGTGAACCTATATAGTTTTCAGTCATAATTTCACATATAAAATAGCCATTCATGTAATACAACCTGCATATTGTTCAAAACAGTCATTAGTATCATGGCTGATGTTTGACAGCAAGCCTAAAATCTCCATTCCCTCCCCACTTCAGGGGAAGGTTACTTCAAAATCCCCATTTCCTCCCCACCCCACTAATCTGTTCTGGGAAGAAATCAAACTCCCCCACTCTTCATTTCCCAAATAAAATATCCCAGATAATTAAGGAATAATCAAGCTGATAGCAAGGAACCTGCCTGGAATTCCACATTTCTGCGAGCTTCATAAAGGAAACTTTATAAGCAGAAAACAGCTACCAGTGCTTACAGATAATATAAAGTGGAAGCCGGAAGTTCGGCTCCATTTACAAGCAGGCAGAAAACTCATTCAAGATAGGATACTTCACAATGGAAATCACCCAAACCTTTTTAGAAACACAAAGCCCATGTTGCACAAACCCCAAAACTTCAAAAACATTGAACCATATAAGAATTCCTCCTCTTATCCAATTTGTTGTTCAGCTGACCCAGAAAGGAGCTGCTAGCTGCTCTGTCAATTTAAAATGACAGTGTTTCCCCACCCCACCCCGCTTCTTCTTTGCCAAGCGATCTCCTGGCTGAGAAGAGAGCCGATCAGTTGGGAGGCTTCTTGGCATCTCAATTTAAAGGGACGGTGTCTTGTGT
Organism: Ahaetulla prasina; assembly: GCF_028640845.1. Taxonomy (NCBI): domain Eukaryota; kingdom Metazoa; phylum Chordata; class Lepidosauria; order Squamata; family Colubridae; genus Ahaetulla; species Ahaetulla prasina. The sequence continues at coordinate 44,841,960 of NC_080541.1, read as the reverse complement.
TTTTTTTCTCTTCTTCAACAAGTGAGTCTTGATTTTTTCTTTCTAGCTGATCAGCTGGGAGTCAGGGGGCAAGGCCAAGCAGAATTTTTATTACCGGTTCTCCGAACTACTCAAAATGTTTACTACCGGTTCTTGCGAACTGGGGAGAACCGGTAGCAACCCACTACTGGTTGGAGACCCCTGATCTATGGTGCCTGGCATCTTCATGACATTACTGGCCTCTTCCATATTGACCAAACAGGTGTCAGCATTTCAGAAAAAACCCAACTCCAATTAAAAACTCTGAGGCAAACATTCTCTCAAAGTTCCATTTATTAGAGTAGCTATACTGGCACATCTGGGAAAACCCAAATCTGAGGGTTCCAGGTTTTCCCTCAGTAAATCAAAACCCTCAAAACCATCTCCTCACTCATCAGTCCATCACATGATCCAATAATCATCTGTCCCATCTCGAGACATCACTCCAATCATTCCTTCTCCAGATGCAGGATTGTCCTGACCTTAACCGAAAGGAAGAATGCTATTTTGTCTAACTACATTCCCTCTACTAAATCCACCCTCCTACTTCCCCACACACGAGAAGGTGGCAGCGTAGAAGCTTCCAGGGCTAATATGGCTTCCAAAGCTGACAGCAGGCAGCAGTGGGCATGGCTAAGATACTACAATCAATATTGGGCAGGTGTGTTTAATTTAACCAAACTTGACCATGAGCTCTGTAATGGGGATGCTTCATTTTTGAGCTGCTTTTTTCTTCCAAATCTTGTTCTTGGAGGACTCACGATGACTGATTAGGCTTTGATCTTTCAATATGGCTGAACTGGATAAAGTTAGCTTAATTCTATACAAGATTGGTCTAGTTGGGGCATTACTGCAACGTGCGGCTCCTGTTCTCTTGATTTGGATATAATAACCTTATCCAGTCTCTTGAGAAACAAGAATTATAAATACAATTATAATAAGTAATTAGAAACTGAATAAAAGCAGCAGTCAGCAGTTCTAGATAAGAATTGTTTACTGAGCCTAACGTTTCTTCAACTGTAACTGCGGTGACTCAGGTGAGACGTCTGAGGGTGGTCTTGGTGACATTGTTTGGGATGAGTTTGACCCTGTGGCTCCCGAGGACATGGACAGGTTGTTGGGTAGGTTGAATGCCACCACGTGTTTACTGGACCCGTGCCCCTCCTGGCTGGTGCTGGCCACTCAGGAGGTGACACGAGGCTGGCTCCAGGCGATTACGAGTGCTTCTTTGGTGGAGGGTGTCTTTCCGGCCACCTTGAAAGAGGCGGTGGTGAGGCCCCTCCTCAAGAAGCCTTCCTGACCCGCTGTTTTAGGTAATTATCGTCGGTCTCCAACCCGCTCATGCGAAGGTTGTAGAGAGTATGGTGGCATATCAGTTTCCTTACACCTGGATGAAACTGTCTATCTAGACCTGCTCCAGTCCGGTTTCCGGCCCGGTTACAGCACTGAGACGACTTTGGTCGCGTTGGTGGATGATCTCTGGAGGGCCAGGGATAGGGGTTGTTCCTCTGCCCTGGTCCTATTAGACCTCTCAGCGGCTTTCGATACCATCGACCATGGTATCCTGCTGCGCCGGTTGGAGGGATTGGGAGTGGGAGGCACCGTTTATCGGTGGTTCTCCTCCTATCTCTCCGATCGGTCGCAGACGGTGTTGACAGGGGCAGAGGTCGGCCCGAGGCGCCTCACTTGTGGGGTGCCGCAGGGGTCGATTCTCTCGCCCCTTCTGTTCAACATCTATATGAAGCCGCTGGGTGAGATCATCAGTGGCTTCGGTGTGAGGTACCAGCTGTACACGGATGACACCCAGCTGTACTTTTCCACACCGGGCCACCCCAACGAAGCTATCGAAGTGCTGTCCCGGTGTTTGGAAGCCGTATGGGGAGAAACAGGCTCAAGCTCAATCCCTCCAAGACAGAGTGGCTGTGGATGCCGGCATCCCGGTACAGTCAGCTGAGTCCACGGCTGACTGTTGGAGGCGAGTCATTGGCCCCGATGGAGAGGGTGCGCAACTTGGGCGTCCTCCTGGATGAACGGCTGTCTTTGGAAGATCACTTGACGGCCGTCTCCAGGAGAGCTTTCTACCAGGTTCGCCTGGTGCGCCAGTTGCGCCCCTTTCTAGACCGGGATGCCCTATGCACGGTCACTCACGCCCTCGTGACATCTCGCCTGGATTACTGCAATGCTCTCTACATGGGGCTCCCTTTGAAGGGCATCCGGAGGCTGCAGTTAGTCCAGAATGCGGCTGCGCGGGTGATAGAGGGAGCCCCTCGTGGCTCCCGTATGACACCTATCCTGCGCAGACTGCACTGGCTACCTGTGGCCTTCCAGGTGCGCTTCAAGGTCCTGGTAACCACCTTTAAAGCGCTCCATGGCATAGGGCCGGGTTACTTACAGGACCGCCTACTGCTACCGAATACCTCTCACCGACCCGTGCGCTCTCACAGAGAGGGACTCCTCAGGGTGCCATCAGCGAGGCAGTGTCGTCTGGCGACACCCAGGGGAAGGGCCTTCTCTGTGGGGGCTCCCACCCTCTGGAACGAACTCCCCCCAGGACTTCGTCAACTTCCGGACCTCCGAACCTTCCGTCGCGAGCTTAAAACACACTTATTCATCTGCGCAGGACTGGATTAGATTTTAAATTTATTGGTTTTAAATGGGTTTTATTATTTATACTGTTTTTAATAATTGGCTTTGTAGAATAAGTTTTTTAATTGTTATTTTAAGTTGTATTTATATGTTTTTAATTGCCTGTGAACCGCCCTGAGTCCTTCGGGAGATAGGGCGGTATATAAATGTGATTAATAAATAAATAAATAATAAACTAAGGTCGTCATATAACACCAGCAATAGAAACCTGATCAGAACAATTCAGAGACAATTGTTCTATACCTTTCCCAATATCACTTGCATATTCAAAATTAAATATATTCAGCTTGATTATAAAATGCTATAATAGTCATAATTGTTCAATTTTTCAATATATTTCTCCTGCTGCCATCAAAATTACACTTGGCAGCTTACAGAAGATATAAATAAAACAGTTTAAAATGTCCAAGGTTACATGTAACCTAAACAATCTGACAAATAACAATGATTTAAAAAAACCACAATTGGTCTAAAATCAACTAAAATAAAGCAATAAAAAGGAAAGAGGAAAGAAAAGTTAGCATCAAATACAAACTCTGAAACAATTCTATCCTCAATCATTTCCAAAAGATTGGCCAGAAAAGGAGTACCCTAATCTTTTCTAGGAGCTTGTTCTACATCATTGTGCTTCCACAAAAAAACACATCTTGCTTCAGCCCTACAAACCTCTCAAAAATATGCAATATGCTCAGTTTTTTCCTTATTGTTCTAACAGATGGAGCTGATATTGGTTGGACTGGGTGATCCTGCGGAGTATCCATGTATCAAACATAAAAGACTTTGTAAGTCAAAATGAGCACTGAAAATTGTACACAGGTAGAAACCAATGAACAATCAATCTATAAAACTAATGTTATATGCTCTCAGGACTGTAAGCCAGAAAGCACATGCATTTTAAATCAATTCAAGTTTCTGAGCAGAGGACTGTCTAACTTGGAGGTAACATATTCCTTAATAGTTTATGCATGATTAAAATATTCTACAGCTACTCCTCGATGAATGACCACAATTAAGCCCAATGTTTCTGTTGCTAAGTGAGACATTGGTTAAGTGAGTTTTGCCCCATTTTATGACTTTTCTTTAGAATAGAATAGAATAGAATAGAATAGAATAGAATAGAATAGAATAGAATAGAATAGAATAGAATAGAACAGAATTCTTTATTGGCCAAGTGTGATTGGACACACAAGGAATTTGTCTTGGTGCATATGCTCTCAGTGTACATTTAAAAAAAGATAAATTCATCAAGAATCATAAGGTACAACACTTAATGATAGTCATAGGATACAAATAAGCAATCAAATCATATTAGGAAACAGTTAATATAAATTGTAAGGATACCAGCAACAAGGTTACAGTCATACAGTCATAAGTGGGAGGAGATGGGTGATAGGAACGATGAGAAGATTAATAGTAGTGCAGGCTTAGTAAATAGTTAGACAATGTTGAGGGAATTATTTGTGTAGCAGAGTGATGGCATTCAGGAAAAAAACTGTTCTTGTGTCTAGTTGTTCTGATATGCAGTGCTGTATAGTATCGCTCTGAGGGTAGGAATTGAAACAGTTTATGTCCAGGATGCAAGGGGGGTCTTGCACACAGTTGTTAAGTGAATTACTGCAGCTGTTAAATTAGTAACACAGTTGTTAGGTGAATATGGCTTCCCCATTGACTTTGTTTGTCAGAAGGTTGCAAAAGGTGATGACCCCGGACACTGCAACTGTCATAAACACGAGTCAGTTGCCAAGCATCTGAATTTTGATCATGTGACCATGGGAATGCTGCAGCAGTCGTAAGTATGACAGTTATCAGCCATTTTTTTTAGTGCTGTTTTAACTTTGAATGGTCACTAAGTGAACTGCTGTAAGTCAAAGACTAGCTGTATTTTTTATGCGATGCAGTTTAACATTGTGAAGAGATGAAGAAAAGGTCTTGTCTATCTTGGTTGTGGCTGTTGTGAAAGAAAGTGTTCAAATTGCTAATTTGGATAACTTGGCTTCAATTGACCAAAAGGAATATGATTAATTAGAGGGATTATTCATCAGAATTTTTTTCTGGTTGTTGATTGAAGAGAAAAATATTTAGTTTGAAGGACTATCACAAATTTAAATTCAGAGGGTCATATTGGCATTAGACAAAGATCTAGAAGCCAGAACTGGTGGCTTAGATGAATAGGAAGCATTTATGGTGAAGAAGGGACCTTAGCCCAGCACAGAGTGCTTGTAGTGTAATTGTGACCAGAGAACCTCAGCAGGTATCCCCAGAATGAATAATCCTACAAATCAAAAACAGCAGGAATAGTTGGAAAAAGGAAAATATTCCTGCCTTTGCTAGCCATGCGGGTCTTGAAGAAAAATTGATCAAAGTGAAATGTCATTGAGTGGTTATTAATTGTTGGTACTCTAACACTAGATTCGTGCATCAGGCTAAGCCCAAATAAAACAATTTTATTAGGGGCTTAGCATATGCTAATAAAGCTATATGCTTTATATCATCTATGATTATTATTCTGTGTTATGAAATGGACCATTAGTATTAGGTCTTTAAACCTTGTTTAAAATTAAACATGGCTTAGTTTCATGAATTCAATGTGAACATTAAGAGTGATAGCACACACGCATACATGTATATACATCCATCATACTATTTCCTTTCAAAACAGGCAACATTGTGCAGAGACCAGAAAAGGAGCAATTATTAGAAAGGCAAAAAAGAAAGACTTCTGGCTTCTTCTAGTTGAGCTAGGCTTCTTCTGGCAAACCTCTAAGCTCATTTTTAATGTCTCCTGTCTTGATGTACCCCTGGCTCTTCTCACTGCTAACTGATTCACACTAGTCAAATTTCTCAATTTCTGCTAGCTGAGTTGATAGCCAACAAATGCTCTGTCTTACCAACAAATGCTCTTTCTTATACATTGGCAAAAAAAATCAGAACACAAAATACAAGCTGGCCAGATACAACTTCGTAGAAGACCCTCACTCTGTCAAGGACCTTGGAGTAATCATCTCTAATGATCTAAGTGCCAGAGCTCACTGTGACAACATTGCCAAAAAGGCATTAAGAGTTGTTAACCTAATTTTGCATAGTTTCTTCTCTGGTGATATTGTACTACTAAATAGAGCAGTTGTAGTCAACCTGGTCCCTACTGCCCACTAGTGGGCGTTCCAGCTTTCATGGTGGGCGGCAGGGGTTTTGTCCAATACTGAAGCACTTTCTTTCTTTTTATTTAATTGACTTTTTAAACAATTTTCATAGCATTATTTAAAAACATTTTCATTAGATTTTCATAAAATTCCTATTTTATTCCTATACACTATATGTATCGCCCACGCATAAGTTTAGTTCACGTTACGTAAGTGAAAATAAATGGCGCTATAGTGCGACCGCAAACAAAAAAGCCTCGTCCCAGAATAGCTCACGCATCTCCCTCTGAACCGGTGGGCGGTTAGAAAATTTTACAACTAACAGAGATATAAAAGTGGGCAGTAGGTATAAAAAGGTTGACTACCCCTGAAATAGAGTATACAAAACATTTGCTAGACCAGTTCTCAAATACAGCTCATCTGTCTGGAATATTAATCTGTCTGAATATCGGAGATTAATACTGTCTGCATATCGGACATTAATACAATTGAGTGAGTCCAGAGATATTTCACAAGAAGAGTCCTCCACTCCTCTGCTTGCAACAGAATACCTTATGCCACCAGGCTTGAAATTTTGGGCTTGGACAACTTAGAACTATGCCTCCTTCAATCTGACCTAAGCGTAGTACACAAAATTATCTGCTACAACATCCTACCTATCAATGACTATTTCAGCTTCAACTGCAACAATACATGAGCACACGATCAATACAAATTTAAGGTAAACTGCTCCAAATTCAATTGCAGAAAATACGACTTCAGCAATAGAATGGTCAATGCCTGGAATGCACTACCTGACTGTGGTTTCATCCCCAAACCCCCATTACCATAACTTTAACCTTAGACTGTCTACTGTTGACCTCCCCATTCCTAAGGGAGTGCATAAGTACACCAACGTGCCTACTGTCCCTGTCCTACTGCCCCATTTATTCGTATCCATTTCCTTTATTCATAATCATGTTTCTACTTATATCTGTTATATATCTGACCAGTCACTGATTTCTTCTCTCTGGGCCACGTCTGCCAAGCACCAATCCTAGAAGACATTTAATGACCCCAGAAAGAGGCCTTTGATGAGTTCTAATGGTTCTGCCAAGTACCACCAGTAGAACCCACCAAGGGCTCTTTCTGGAGTCATAAATGCCTCCTAGAAATCTTCAGCCACTTTGATAGCTGCCTTGGTCTATGACACCTCAATTTTCAAAGCCATACATATTGTTACATCACAAAACCTAATGTTCACTTTAAATCATTTGGGTTTACAACTCACAACTAGGCATCATCTGCATACAAAAATGCACATGAATTCATATCCCAACTAACACACCTCCTGAGCATTTCTTGTTGATCTATCCATGAATATAGTAAACAACCAAAGTAATACCACACATATTTGATGTGATCCCTGTTCTTTGTTAAAGCATTTGCTAAGCATTACATTATACATACTTTATTTCTATTGCTTAGAAATTTAGAAATGCATTTAGAAATCAACTTAAATTCCATATTTACATAAAATAATCTATAATTCACATCTATTCATGATAGCAAACACATTTAGCCTTTTCCCCTCATTCTGTTCAGGAATGAACCATCTTTTCATAGTTTGTCATAAAGTTTTCATCTCTTCTCCTTTTGCAACCACTTTCATTCATCTTTACACTTATTTTGCATTCATCCATTTGCTCCTAAATTCCACTCTGTTTTCCATTATGAAAAATTGGTTTGTCTTACATTAAGAGCCTCTTCTTGTTATACCTTTTGCCATTTCTTTCAGTCATTCACATGATCAGTCAAATCAATCATGCTTTTTAACATTCCTTCCTCTGTCGTGTGTATGTGTGTGTGAATTTTGTTAAACCATGTATTCAAAACAAATAGATTTTTAAAAAGGTATCAGTCATAATTCTCATTTATTATTGGTCTCCAAATGGCCAAATCAAACAATCTTGTGAAAAAAACAAGAACAAAGCAAGTACCAAGAATAAGAAAGGGATAGTGACAACATGTGTAATGTTCTGTCTAAACGTGTTTACACAGACGTGTCTACATTTACAAGATCTTTACTTTAGTACATGTTTAAAAATGTTCAAAAGATATGTTTTGTTCTGATAAATATATAAAAAACCCTTGGTGTTTTTTTTTAAAGCAACATATTCATCACTTTTCCATAGCATTTGTTTCTAAGGGGCTACATGTCATAACTTGGATGAAGAGTGAAACCTTTAGAGATATTTAAGACTCACTTTTGCTGCATTATTTCCCCAGCAGAAAGGTAGGTTTCTTTGTTATCTTTGGCTGCTCAGTCTGTTGATTAATTTAATTCATCAATTCATTTTGTTAGATTTATATTTTATCTTTCCTCCAAGGGCTGCTTGTGGGATCTCTCTCACTTTATCTAAACAGGTAGGTTGGGCAAGAGAGTGTGTTGGTCCATATTAACACAAAGAGTTTCTGTGATACAGAGAAGATTTTTTTCATTTCCACTCCACAACCACTATATCATAGTGGTTCCTTAAATGCTTGACATTGTCCCTAAGGTCTATAGTGATGCTATTTCCAGATTTTTAAAAAAATAATTCAAAGTGATTAGGACACCACAAAGAACTGTGCTTCCCTTTGAAATACCAACTTTTTCATTCAAAATATGGAAAAAGTCTGTGATGCTATTATCACCAGATCTTGGCTAGTGTTATTGTCACTTGAAAAGTTCATTAAAATATATTCACCATGTTGCCTTCATTTCATACAAAACAGCTGACAATATCATTGTTTTCTGCACTTGCGTTCCATTCCTCAGAGGACAATGAAACATGAAGCTAATCACATCTATACATTGAATGTGTTTCTGCAATTTCTGTCTGATCTACCCATTAATAAAACTAATCAGGTTTAAGCACAAGTCTTTTGTTATGTAGTTGGAAACCACAAGGAAGCATGAGCAACTTTGGAAATACATAACTGAGGTGAGGAAAAGTAAACTCTTTTTCTCTTTGCCACAGTCATGATAAAATGCTTTTTATGTTTTCACATAAAGCATTCCTCGGGCTACCAAGGAAGGGGGGAAATAGTCTGCTCATATGCCACATCATCAAAACAGTTGTTTAGCTCACGGGTCTCCAACCTTGGCAACTTTAAGACTTGTGGACTTCAATTCCGAGAATACATCAGCCAGAAAGCTGGCTGAGGAATTCTGAGAGTTGAAGTCCACAAGTCTTAAAGTTGTCAAGGTTAGAGACCCCTGGTTTAGCTGACCACAAAACCTTGCCTGCACACTTCTCAGCCAAGATAGACTGCTGCCTTAGAAACATTGCAGAAAATACTTCATCCTCAGTGCTGATTATGATTCAGCTGAGAGTGGGGATCATGCCATCTTGTCCTTCACTTCAGGCAACAAAATGCTTTGTGTTTGCCCTGATTGTAAATGGTGTTTTGTAAAGAAATGTTGATATTGTTTTTCTTCTGAAATTACATATGTGGTACTAAAGAGTTTTTCAATATAGGTGTCATATAGAAGAATTTTTGTATTTACTTATTTATTTTTTCAAATTTATTATCAAATAATAATTCTAATATATTATATATTTAAATAATAATTACATTCCATTTTCCTTCATTTTTTCTTGTACATTCTTTTTCCTACTTCTCTTCTGAAAAATAAAGGCATTTTTCCACATCCTGTGCCAAATAGAGTGGTAATACTAAATTAAATGACTAAGAAGATATTTGGAGCTTAAAGCTCTATGATAGAAATAATGACAAGAACTACCATGTTGTTTTTATTCCCCACAATCCTGCACTTTACAAAATGTACAGTTAAGTAAGGCATTCACTGAAATGGTAATGAAGTGCAGCCAAAATACAGATAATTATTTTAATTAATGGTAATGATTTTAACGGTTGAACATTTAAACTAATTAATTATGATTGATTGCTTATTCTTAATCAAGGAATATGATTCAAAATTCTAATTGAAAAACTGAGAGTGGTGAGTACTAAATTGACTGTGATATATTCCTGTTCAGAGAACTGATATTTCTTTGGATGTAAGATATTTTAGAATAAGATATCTTGATATTGCTAGACAGCATATATAAGTACTTTCATTTCCATTTGTTGGACATTAATAAGTGTTGGAACTCCATAATTTGCAGCAAGATTATTTAACCTTGCTTCACCCTTGCTAACCTTATGCTAAAAGAGATTGTGAAATGACCAAGTTTGGGAAAAGCTATCATAGGGCATTTTAACAACACCACAATCCAAGAACATTTTATTCAAGAACCTATCTCCATAAAATAAAGTTATTGGTCCGCACGCACAGAGAGAGAGAGAGTATATTAATTATCATACAATTCATTTTGGTGTGAATCAATATAAAGAGTGATCAAAATATTTGCACAAAAAAGTCACAACTTGCTTAGCAATAACTACTCAGAAAACAAAACAGTGAAGATGAATAAAGATGCAATATTTATTTGAGAATATATTGCTTAAAACTTAGTCATACCTTCTGGGTAAATATGCATAGTCATGGGATAGGTGAGATGTGATTGTTGAACCCAGTATGTTTGTATGCATGTATGTATGTGAATAGATAGATAGATAGATAGATAGATAGATAGATAGATAGATAGATAGATAGATAGATAGAGATGGATGGATGGATGGATGGATGGATGGATGGATGGATGGATGGATGGATGGATGGATGGATGGATGGGTGGATGGATGGATGGATGGATGGGTGGGGGGGTGGGTGGGTGGATGGATGGATAGATAGATAGATAGATAGATAGATAGATAGATAGATAGATAGATAGATAGATAGATAGATAGATAGATAGATAGATGATAGATACATAAATCAGCGCTATAGATATACAGTAGATATTGATAGATACATAAATCAGAGATATAGATATACAGTATGTAGGGATACAGATATAAATATAGATATACAGTGCACTCAGAAAGTATTCAGACCCCCTTCAAAAGTTCAGTTGTTGAAATTCATTTAATAAATTTACAGACATTTCTAAACATCTGTTTTCACTTTGTCATTATGGGGTACTGAGTGTAGATTAATGAAAAAAAATTTCAAAAAATGTAAAATCAGGCTGCAGCATAACAAAATTGACAAAAGTGAACTTTTGAAGGTGGTCTGAATACTTTTTGAATGCACTGTAGATATAGATGCAGTCCTCGACTTATGACCAGCCTTGAGCCGAACATTTCCATTGGTAAATAAAACATTTGTTAAGTGAATTTTGTCCCATTTTATGACTTTTCTTGCCCCAGTTGTTATATCAATCACTGCAGTTGGTAAGTTAGTGATGCAGCTGTTAAGTGCATCTGGCTCCCCCATTGATTTTGCTTGTGAGAAGGTCACAAAAGGGGATCACATGACCCTGGGACATTGCAACCATACTAAATATAAGCCAGTTGCCAAGCATCTGAATTGTGTCACGTGTGGGGATGCTGCAAGTGCGAAAAATGGTAATACGTCACTTTTTTCAGGGATGTTGTAACTTTGAACAGTAACTAAATAAACAGTTGAAAGTCGAGGACTACCGAGAGAGAGAGAAAGAGAGAGAGAGATGTTATACATATAGATATCTATGTGTTGGGTTTGTACTTCACTACAGTCAAAAAGATATTTGAGAGTTAATATGTGTCAACAAGCACATAATATTCAGAATAAAAGGATATTTTTTATATTCCCATTATAAACCCATTAGTGCTGTGACTTTCTGGAGGACATTTTTGCATCCAAATTAAACATCAGTTCATTTGTGAAAGCCTCAGACAAATAAACAGACTTCAGAAAGTTTGTCACTGTAGTAACTACATCACCAAAAACATTTAAATACATATGTTTCTAGTCCTGTTTTTTTTGAGCCAGGAAGATTAGATGAACAGGACATTCATTCCTATTGCTTCTACTTCCTTATTAAGTTGCAATATTTAAAAGCAATCAGATATTAGGGATGTAACCATCAGTCAATGTATCAAGAACTGGTATTCTTATCTGACTCCTCAAAAATATCTCCCAACCACCCTAAGAACCAGTAGAATAGAATGTTAGAGTAAAACTAATTCACATTAATGGGGGGAAATGCCTCCCATTATTACAGCAAAAGATGATGTGGGTGCAGGGGAAGGGACTTGGATTTTCTTTTGGGTGGGGAGAACCTAGAAACTTTCAGATTCAGGTTTTCCCAGATGTACCAATATGGTATTTCTAATAAAATAGAACTTTGAGGAACTTCTAGCCTCATAGTCTACTTTCATTTGGGGTGTTACTTGGAACCCTGACATTAACTCGAATATGAAAGCTTCCAGATTTTCCCCACCCAAAAGAAAGTCCAAGTCCCTTCCCCTGCACCCACATGTCCATCACATGGTCCAATCAATGCATCGTCCCAACAGGAGATGCCTCCCAGTCATGCCACTCCAGGTGCAGGCCTGAATGTCCTTGACTCTCAGAGAAAGAAATGTTATTATGGCTAAATATCTCCACCACTCTATGCAATCCTCCCTCCCAGTTTCCCACAGCACTAAGTGTGACAGCCCTGAAGATCCAAAGAAAAAGATGGCCTCCAGAGCTGACAGATGAATTTTAAAAAATAATAAAGAGAGCACAAAACAGAAATTATAAATAAAAGGGTTATATTGTGAATATGGATCTTTCTGCTGCTTAACTAAATCCAGCCTATGAACTATCTAATTAGAACTGATGTGCTTATTTAGTTTCCAATTCATCACAGGTGGGCCCACGTTAATGTGACGACAAAAGCAAATTACCAGTATTTGGCAATCTCACTTAATGTCATTCACATCATTAGTTCAAATTTCAAAACACATTTTTTTTTTAAAAAAATATCATTCTTAGGTAACACAGCAGCTCCGAGCTAGCAGACATTCTCATTGTTCACAGTGGCAAAATATCTTTCTATAGAGTGCTATATAAAGCAATTGCCACAAGAATAATTGACGAACACCCCTTATATCATGTTGCCAGTTAAATGTGTCCTTAGGCAAACTGTTGTTGGAGAGACTGACACCCACTTTCCTCTGAGTAAGATCATTAGGGAGTGGCTGTTTAGATTGGCCTACCTTGTCCCTGCTCCTGGAAGGAATATCTCATAAAAATTTCAGATCATTTAATTATAACCATCTTTTGCAATTACACTTCAGAGAGTTTCCTCCTGCCACTTTTCATTTGCTTCCTAACCCCCTTGTGGGATTTATTGAGCTTTCTTCAGAATCAGAAAGAATCTTGGTGCTTTGTTCATAATCTTACTAACATTATAGCCACACATTAAATCAAGAAATATCATGTAAGACTGAGAGTGTGTGTGTATGCAAATGCATATATGCATGTCTCACATATACACATATGTGCACGCACAAATGAGAAAGATTAAGATTTATATAAATGGTATAACAGAGCACAACTAACACCAGCTGTCTTGTAAGGCGTTTGTTTAAGTTGGGGTTGGCATAGAAGTAATGTTCACAGAATTAAATTAAGGATTGTACAAAACCTCACTTTTGCTGATGCAAAGGTTAATTTGAAACCTACATTTTGTTCCACTTGTAGACTATAAAGGTCCAGGTAGAATTACGTGTTAACAGTTACATACTATAGCCTTATAGGAACACCTTTCAGAGATTTTTTTCCTTACCTAAACAGAGAAACAGAATGACCACTGACAGATTTGTTAATGCTTGGAACTCATTACCTGACTCCATAGTCTCTACTCAAAATCCCAAAATCTTCAACCAAAAACTGTCTACTATTGACCTCACCCCATTCCTAAGAGGACTATAAGGAGCGTGCATAAGAGCACAAAAGTGCCTACCGTTCCTGTCCTATTGTTCCCTTCATTATATCAAATTAATATAGCTGATGCATATTCTTTACTTATATATATATATATATATATATATATATATATATATATATTCTTCATGATATGTTTTTTTTATTTATGACAATGTTTGTGTATACTGTTGTGACAAAATGAAATTAAAAAAAAAGATTGCTGTTGTTTTGGTTTCAAAATTAAGGAAGAATATGTTTTATTTAAGAAGAAAGATGTGTAGCAAGACAAATATAGATGCTTTTCATTTATCATAGGATGCTTTGAGTGATAATATTTGTGATTGAGCTGCAGTCTTTAAGAATATTCTAATATTTTTGTTATTATTTCCCTGGCTTAACGCAACATACTGTACTGTAGCAAAACACCGTTTTTTTCCAGATAAATCATCAGTTGTCCTTATGCTTTATGTATAATAAGAGCAAAGCATGACTGTATTGGAATTGTATTCTCTAACATCTTCACCTTCTGATAAATGCTTGGAATCATAATGATATTATATTTGAAAACAACAATGTTTATCTTTGCTAAAATGAAATTTCTCCATGATCATCAGTATTCATTGTCAAGACTTGGAAGATCCAAGTTCCTATCAAAATGATGGGAGATTCTGCATTCAATTCCAGTTTATGTGGTGGCAATCGAGATAATTTAGTTGAATTCAGGAATTCTGCTGGAAAATGAGAAGCATTAGCTCCTTTACTGACAGCATTGAAAAGACAATATTCTTCCATCATTCCAGGGAAGCAACTAATGCATGTGAAATTGATTTTTCTTGTAATTTCATTGAGATGAACCAAGATGCAAGGACATGTTAAAACAAATTTGCAGTATTCAAGGCAGTGGTGAAATCCAATTTTTTTTACTACCAGTTCAGTGGACAGGCTTGGTGGGCATGGTGTGGCTTGGTAGGTGTGGCTTGGTGGGTATGCCAGGGGCATGTGTGGCTTGGTGAGCATGGTATACTACAAAATCTCCATTCCCGCCCCACTTCAGTGGAAGGATACTGCAAAATACCCATTCCCTCCCCACTCCTGGGGGAAGGATATTGCAAAATCTCAATTCCCACCCCACTCTGGGACCAGCCAGAGGTGGCATTTGCCGGTTCTCTGAACTATTGAAAATTGAGCATGAGCCATTGCTGTTTACAAAGACTGAGCCGAAGAATGTGTTAAAGAGGTTTGCTTTAACTGCTTCATCATTGCATTCTTTACCTTTAGGTCCTTTTAAGGGTGGGATGGATCTCAAGCCTTTAAGTTTGTTGTTTACAAAATTATAGTAGGCACGATTTGATTTCATGCACAGAAGGTTTTCTTCTAGTTTGATGTGGTAATTGGTGCATTCAGTCTTTATTTGGTGGCATATATTTTTGTAGCGGCTTTTAAAGTTAGCTAAATAGCCAGTTTTGTTTTTTCACCAGAGGGATTGTTTTGGGATTGGAGATTTCTTATTGATATGGGTAATTTGTTTTTCCTGGTTTTGGTGGTGATTAGTGGTACATATAGTTTAATAACTCTGTTGACTTCAAGCAAGAAAATATTATAATGGTCTTTGGTAGTGTTACAGTTATAGAATAGAATTTGCCAATCAAGAGATAAGAGGTCAGTGTCTATAAGATTAGAGTTGGCTTTTTTGAACTAGACATCTTGTCTAGTTGATCTTCTCTTTCCTTCGCCATCTTTTGTTGTCTCCTCATTTTGTATTTTTCATAATTCTGGAGATGTGCAGCCCTTCATTTTTTTGTTTCTTCATCTTTCCTCCTCTTTGCCACATTCTGAAAATGTTTACTGCCATCTCTTGACCATGATGTCCCCGTTCACTTTAGTTCAGCATTCAATACCATCATTCCAGACATTCTTCTAACTAAGCTAAACCAGCTACAGGTACCGGAACAGACTTGTAAGTGGATCGCAAGCTTCCTAACAAACAGGAAGCAGCAGGTGAAGCTAAGCAAGATCACATCAAATACCTGTACAATTAGCACAGGGGGCCCCCAAGGCTGTGTGCTCTCCCCACTTCTCTTCTCTCTGTATACCAATGACTGCATCTCCAATGATCTATTTGTTAAGCTACTGAAGTTCGCAGATGACACAACAGTGATTGGTCTCATTCGAGACAATGACGAATCCGCATATAGACGAGAGGTCGAACAACTAGCCTTGTGGTGCAACCAAAACAATCTGGAACTGAACACACTCAAAACCGTAGAAATGGTGGTAGACTTTAGGAAAAACCCTTCCATACTTCCACCTCTCACAATACTTGACAACACAGTATCAACAGTAGAAACCTTCAAATTTCTGGGTTCTATCATATCGCAAGATCTCAAATGGACAGCTAACATCAAAACATCATTAAAAAGGACAACAAAGAATGTTCTTTCTGCGCCAACTCAGTAAGCTCAAACTGCCCAAGGAGCTGCTGATCCAATTCTACAGAGGAATTATTGAGTCTGTCATTTGCACCTCTATAACTGTCTGGTTCGGTTCTGCAACCCAACAAGAAAACACAGACTTCAGAGGATAATTAGAACTGCAGAAAAATAATTGCTACCAACTTGCCTTCCATTGAGGACCTGTATACTGCACGAATCAAGAAGAGGGCCGTGAAAATATTTGCAGATCCCTCGCATCCTGGACATAAACTGTTTCAACTCCTACCCTCAAAACGACGCTATAGAGCACTGCACACCAGAACAACTAGACACAAGAACAGTTTTTTCCCGAAGGCCATCACTCTGCTAAACAAATAATTCCCTCAACACTGTCAGACTATTTACTGAATCTGCACTACTATTAATCGTTTCATAGTTCCCATCACCAATCTCTTTCCACTTATGACTGTATGACTATAACTTGTTGCTGGCAATCCTTATGATTTATATTGATATATTGACCATCAATTGTGTTGTAAATGTTGTACCTTGATGAACGTATCTTTTCTTTTATGTACACTGAGAGCATATGCACCAAGACAAATTCCTTGTGTGTCCAATCACACTTGGCCAATAAAATTCTAATTCTATTCGTTCTCTTTATTTAGTTAGTTAGTTAGTTCGTTAGTCAGTCAGTCTGTCTGTCAGTCAGTCAGTCAAGCATATATAAGATAACAGATATAAATATAAACATGATTATGAATACAGGAAATGTATACAAATATGGGAACAGTAGGATAGGGACAGTAGGCTTGTTGATCCACCTATGCACACCCTTACAGACCTCTTAGGAATGGGTGAGGACAACAGTAGATAGTTTAAGGTTAAAGTTATGTTGGTTTGGGGATGAAGCCACAGAGTCAGGTAGTACATTCCAGGCATTGACCACTCTGTTGCTGAAGTCATATTTTCTGCAATCGGGTTTGGAGCGGTTTACCTTAAGTTTGTATCTATTGTGTGCTCGTGTATTGTTGTGGTTGAAGCTGAAGTAGTCATTGATAGGTAGGACATTGTAGCAGATAATTTTGTGTACTACGCTTAGGTCAGACCGAAAGCGGCATAGTTCTAAATTGTCTAAGCCCAAAATTCCAAGCCTGGTGGCATAAAGTATTCTGTTGTCAGCAGAGGAGTGGAGGACTCTTCTCGTGAAATATCTCTGGACTTGTTCGATTGTATTAATGTCCGATATGCAGTGCAGGTTCCAGACAGATGAGCTGTATTTGAGAACTGGTCTAGCAAATGTTTTGTATGCTCTATTTAGTAGTACAATATTACCAGAGAAGAAGCTACGCAAGATTAGGTTAACAACTTTTAATGCCTTTTTGGCAATGCTGTTACAGTGAACCTTTTATTTTATTTTATTTTTTTACCACAATGTTGTACATTGCCATTCTCATCTCAGAAGAGTTTAGAATCCCTGCCAGCTCCTCCTCTGAGTTGTAGGAAGCTATGAGAGATAGAATAAAAATAGGATCACATGATCTCCTGAGGGCTAGGACAGGATTCATCTACCTGATCTACCTGGCTGAAGGAGAAGCTGGTTTGCATTTAGGTTCAAAGTAGGAAGGATGGCTAATGAGTTTGACAGACACAAAGAGATGCAATTTCTACCCTATCTGCAATCATAGCCCTTCACTTGGTGACTTTCAGTCTAACCTACCTAAAAGGTCTATTTTAAAGAAATAGAGGAGAAAGGAACTCTGTATGAACAAAGATGGAATATAGATACATGTACATGTTTGTGTGCCAGAGAAGGGGCAGATAAAGCAATAAATATATCCATGCCTTTCTTCATGCACCTTAAAGTTGGTACTTCTTTAGGAAATATATGATGAATCAATTCTTTGCTGGGAGGGAGTAGGGATTGTGGGACTGGGTGGGAGACTGACAAATGTTGAAAATAAAGATCATGTGACCACAGCAGCAGCAGCCAGTAGCACCGAAGCAACCACAACTTCTTCAAATTTCACTCCCTTACAAGTCAGGGGTCCCAGATTTTGGACACATTCTGTAAATTAGCCTATTTGAGGAAGCTTAGTTCAAATTGTTGCCCCATGATGCACCATTTGTCCAAGTAAAGGTCATGACAATTTTAATGGTATATAGCTCATAAGACAACAAGGGTAGAAATGGATATAATGGCCTGGCCAGCATGTGTTATTTCTACCCTACAGTGTATTAATAGGTATTAAACATGCCCTGTTTTGTTCTGTCCAGAGCTGGATGGCACTTAATACATTCATAGGCACCCTTGAGCAATTCTGCATTTTCCTTTAGTGTATTTAGGCTTGTATCTCTGAACATCTTTGCCAGGGGACAGGAAATATGTTTTCAATGACAACAAACACAATGAATTGGACAACCAAGCAAGCAGAAGGTGGAAGAAAGATTCCCACTACTACTAGCATTGACAGGCCACTGATTAGGGATTAAGTTTTCTCCAATACTGTCTCCACCCAACCACGGAATGTCGTTTTGAAGAATCATTTGCAGTAAATGAACGGAGAGGACCGATGAGGCCAGGAAATTGGTAGAAAATAATGGGGGGAAAGTGGGTAATCTGATGAGGATAATAACCTCTTCAAACTAGTGTCCTATTGCATTAGGTTTCCCATGAAATTATTTAAAACAGCAGGGAATCAAACATCCCTAGAGCATTAACCTCTAGCTTGTGCTTATTGAAGGGAATCAGGAGGATATTTATGAGCTTGTGCACCAAGGGAACCTGATGTCCCAGCCTATGTCAGATAGAGTCATGGGATTCTGGGATATTATCTCCCATTGATTGAGAACAGAATTCCAGTTGCTCCTTAACATAGCAGAGTCAAAAGCTCATCTCTCAGTTCAGTGCTTTAGGCAGGCTGCCAGCCATTCCTCACTGCTTTGTTCTTTTTCCTGCTTGCTCATCTAAGGTTTTTCTTGCATGCTATCTCATTCTGATAAAGGAGTGATTTAAATGCAAGCAGGTCATAATGTTTCTGGTGTACCAGGACTATACTGCAGGTTGGACAGTGGGCTATGGCATTTTTGTATGCAATTAAAACAAGATTTATATATATTTAATACAAATGTGTTAAATGTATATAAGCAATGGCAATTAACAATAGCCTAGAAGTAACTTTTATTTTTACTCTATAGTTTGTTTCTTCCTCAGATTTCAAAAGTATTCTCTTCAGAAAACCTCATCATGATATTTAGAAAGCCTCAGATCGTATTTTTCTATCCAAGGCAGAAAAAAAAAGACATAAAAATACAACATGATGGTGGGTTTGTTTCTGTCACTATAATATTATAAGATGTCAAGGATGCTACCACTCTGGAGTATTCCAAAGGTGCTTTTTCAAGAGGCAACTGGACTTTCTGGATTTTTTCTGAAGCTGTTTTGTTTCTTATCCAAGAAGCTTCTTCAGTTCTGGCTGGATTGTGAGGAATGGAAGGATTTATACTCCTTGCAGAGAGCTGGTCATTTACATTCTTTTAGCGAGTCTTTAAAGTCACCTGGAGGTTTATCTGTGTCATCAAGGTCACCTGAGTGGTGCAAATGGGTATGAAGCCTTCTTGGAAATGTTGAAAGGACTGTGTTGATGACACAGATAAACCTCCAGGTGACCTTAACAACTCCCTAAATGAATGCAAATGAGCAGCTGTCTGCAAGGAATATAAATCCTTCCATTCCCCACTATCCAGTCAGAGCTGAAGAAACTTCTTAGATGAGCAGTGAAATGTCTTCAAAGAAAAACCAGAAAGTCCAGTTGCCTCTTAAAAAAGCACCTTTGGGACAACCATGACCTGGATAACTGAGAATCTCCATAGATGCTCTGGGGTATCCACATCTCCTCTTTCCCAACAACAGTAGTTGGGACTGCCCACTTAGGAACCCCCTGAATCAGAGTCTCCCTAACCCTCATAAGTGATCGATAGTATTGAATACTGCCAGGAGAAAGCAGGACAACGCATGATGCGCTAAATTCTGCCATAGGTCTTCCACAAAATAAACCACTGGAGTTTCAGTCTCACAGAAAGGCCATAAGGCAAACTGGAGGGAAACTAGACAAGCATTTCACTTGCACATGAGCCAAAAGGAAATAAAGACACAGACTTCACAATCAGATAAACAGCAGCTTCAAATATGATTTCAGCATAGAACATAGAATTATGCAGTAATTCACTTCTGTGCTTGTTCTATGAAATGCATGCATACCCTAAATGTCCTGGTTAAACTTCTAGCAACCAATCTTCTTGTTTTGTTTAAAATATGTATAAAAGCTACAAAGGGAAGAACTCAAGTGCATTAGATAAAGTGGAGATAATCATTTTAAAAATTGCCTAAACACGCATTACATTCTTTTTATGGTGAAAGAACTTCACTTTAATACCAGGTTTAAAGTTTTTGATATTTACTGATAAGATGCTAAACAACCTTGAATTAGGATAACTGACAGATTGTCTTCTTGCTGCCTGAATGCTATGATCATCATTAGAGGCCCAGATTGTGCCAGATGCAGAGATTCACTAGGTGTCAACATAGAAAAGGGCCTTTTCAGTTTTGGCACCCTCTACCTGGAAAACCATCTGTGTGAGATAAAACATGCATGCAGCCTGAGAACATTTTTAACCTGCAATTTTGCATTTGAGAATGCAAAGTTGTCTTATTTATTGACTTAATTGATTCTATGTAATTTGTTAAAAGCAATGCCTTTTTATATATATAAAAGGAGTGCCCAGTGTAGGAGAAAAACCATATACATTATTTAAATAAGTGAACTATGAAGTGAACTCTTTCAACGGCACTCTAGACAATTTTGCCGCATAAAAGGTTTTGGTTTTGCATATTACAAGTAAGAACATTTGAAAGGAAGAGAGCCAGGGTGGGGTGGGCCAGGCCCTCCCTACCTTTCATAATAGCTTTGTGTTTCAGTCTGGCAAGATTAATGTCTGGTGCAAGGAATCAATAAAAACACAAGAGGTTTCTTCAGAGTAATTTCTTTATTGTTGCTCACCTATAGATAAGAATCTTGTCAGACTAAAGCAAAACTCTGCATAATTATTAGATATACCTTGTAAAAGGATAGGGAGTAGTGGGATTCATGTACATTCAGTGGTGGGATTCAAATAAGTTATCAACAGGTTCTATACCCTAATAACCGGCTTGGTTGGCATGGCTCTGGTGGGCATGGCCACGGGTGTGACAGGCAGCACTTGGCCTCCTGCACCCCACTGGGAGCAAAAATGGGCCACGGGGGAATGCCCCTCCACACCCCGTTTTGGACCTAGGAGTCCTCGCTGCACTTACTTTGAAGCCAAAATGGGGTGCTTGGGGACTCCTGAAAGGGGCAGGTTAGGAAGGGGCGAGGCCAGCAAGCAATTTAACTACCTGTTCACCTGAACCAGCCCGAACTAGATGAATCCCACTGCATACATTCCACACCAAGTTGCCTCTTTGGGAAAGACCGCCTCCTTTCTGTGACTTTGTACCATATTCCACCCCACTGGCCTATGCAAAGAAGGCAAGTATCAAGTATCACAGGTGATGTGATCTATCTCTGCACTTAATTGGAAATACTGGAGACTGTGCCTTTCAATTTACAAAATGTTAAATAAGTAGTAATCCACTGTGATCAGCCTCTTCACTTCAGGGTGGAGCTTCTGAGCATACATGTGCAACCCACTAATGGATCAGACTAATGCCTGAAGCACAACACAGTAAGCTTAGGTATTGTACTGTATTCTCTGGGAATGGTCTAGCATTTACAGCTTTTTTAAAATGTTTTCCAATATAAGCATATGTGTTTTGTGGACAGTACATTGATTGGGTCAGGTCTTTTTTATACAACGTTAACAATCATAATACAAATAGTATATAGAATTCTATACTAGTCTCATTTCATATTTCTTTTACATTTCCCTTTAATTCATTTAAACATAAATAACATTTCTTCACACACTGTGTTTATTATCCCTTAGTAAATGTTGTCATTCAACATTTTAAAAATCACTCATTATTCCACCATAACATCAATATTCCAAATGTATAGAATTACTAATAACACCAATTATTAACAATATTCAATCCATCACCAGAGTATATCTCAAAGTTCCCACCATTTCTAATCCTTAATATTTTAAATTCACAATATCTTTTAACACACTGTTAATATTAGTACTTCAATTAAATTGTCTAGCTACAGATTTTTTTGATATTGAGTATTTTTAGAGAATTCAGTCATTAAATTGAACAGTAAATTGATAATGCCTGGATCTATTCATTCCAACAATGAATCTTCTTAGTTGTTAGAATCTTTTTACTAAATTTTATTAATATTTTTTCTAATGCTACATTGATTTGGGTTCATATCAATCATGTTGAAATCAGTTTCTCCTATTGATTACTGCAGTGGTATTTTAAAATGGGCCTGTCTGAATCAAAACCATTATCATAATCTCTGCTATTCTTCATATATGTTCTGATTAATTTATTCCAGCTTCATAAAAGGCAAGAGACACTGGAATATATCAATTTGCAATGGTCAATTGAATTTTATTATGTATGGGCTAAGATAAGTCTATATTTAAAAATGTATATGTATAAAAAACCTATAAAATCACAGTGCTATTGAAGTGTAAACATAGGAAAGGAAGTGGGGAAGGAAAAAGCATCATAATTTAGAACACATAAATCAGAGACATTGTGTTTGACTTTCTTTTCAAAGCCATCAAATGTAAGAGGCAATCTGAAAATTCATGGTAACAAAATGAAAAAGAAATTGCCAAAATTATCTTGGGATAGAAAACGAAGCAATAATTGAAGAAATAAAAGAAGACAAATTATTATAAATTTTTGTCTCAGCCTTTTTACTCGGCATCAATAAACTCCTCTATCAGACATTCCTCCTTAATAATTATTATTTAAAAATCTTTTAGATGCATCAATAAAAAGGAGAGGTAATCAGTATCTTACAGATAAAAGCCCATTCATTTTACATTTTTACACTTAAAATTTCCAATAAATGGAACCAAATGAATGCCAACCAAATAAACAGGTGATACTCAACAGGAGTGTCCAAACCAAAGGTAGATTTTGATGGTGGTGGTTTTCTCCATTTGTAAAACTCATAACTCATCTTTCAGAACCCATTCATCTTTCACTCTACATCTTCTTGTTTCATCAATAAGTATCCTGTCTGCCCTGTATGCAAACATAACTTTTAAATTTTTCAAGTCCCAGTTACCCCACTGAAGATCATACAACTCATAAATAGCTTGATCCTCTGTGGAATTCATGTCTGGAAGGAATAGGCTACTTTCACTTATATGATTTAATAGCAACCAGAGTGTACTCCAGGGAGAGGGGGAGGGCTGTTCAAAGCAAGCAAGTTGGCAGATGTGTTGTGATGCAAATCTAGTCTGTCTCCCTATCTTAACAGCCCCCTGAAAATGCCATTGATAGTAGCCATTGATTAGTAGTCCATCTCTTCTCCAAGGAGCCTTTACTATAGTATAAGTGAAGCTAATATAGCAACTTTTTGGTTAACAGGGTCTGCAAAATGTTGTCGTTTTCTATTATGTGTTCCTCATTATCAGTAATTCAATAGGAATGCATGTAGTTTATTTGTGCAAAATATCCAAATGTATGTTACATTTCCAAATCAAAATCAAATTTGAGTATTCTATATGCACTCATAAACAATACAAAATAGTTATATAATAGTTATGTAATATAATACCCTGCCTCTGAAACTGCAATTAGTAAGTGATAAACTTACTTATTTTCTCTGAGGGAAACATCCTTTTGAGACACCATTATCGTTAAGATTCTCAAGTAGGATCTATATATCATATCAACAACTCCGAAGTAGCTTTAGATCTATAGGTTGGCACATACCTACTGGTACTATTGTGCCATGTGAACTACTTAGCTCCCCCCATGCCATTTTCCTTTATCTTCTCTTTGATGGTAAGGATATCCCCTTTGATCCTTCTCTTCTTTGCCCACTTATTGCGCTTACCTTCTACAATCTCACAAGAGTTAGGTCTGTTTTCAACAGACAGAAAATGTTTTCTTAAAAAAAAAAATCTGCCTTTTTAAGAGAGAGAAACAAAGGGTTGTGTTAAATTCTTCACTTTTCAAGCACTTGAGTATAATCTCAGCAAAATCAACCTGTGCAACTCTCTCCACATCTATTTCCTATTGAATGGATTTATTTAAGAGTTCACATCGAATGTATCTGGGAAACTTGTTGTGACACTGAGGATTTGTGTTCCAGTTCATGTAGGAATAACTTATTTGGCCATTAAAAAAAAAAGCTAGCTGGTTGTGAACAGATTATATGATGTTGCAATGCTTTGTTTGTTAAATGAGGACATCTTCCAGAAATACCCATTCTTTCCAAGCACATTGAAGCTTTACTCATTCCCATTCTTTATGCTAGAATTAAGAAAAGGCTTAAAGGACAAAGCAGTGGTGGATTGCTACAGGTTCGCCCCGGAACGGGCGAACCGGTAGCGGTGGAGGCAGGAGGCTCCACCCACCCACCGGACGCTTCTGCGCATGCATCACATGAGTGCGCACGAGCGCATGAGCAAACAGGTAGCAAACTAAATTGAAACCTACTACTGGGACAAAGGACATATTTGCCACAGACGCTGTGCCAGGGAGTACATTCAAAAAAAGTAATTGAGGCCAAAAGAAAAAAATGAATGAGTAAACTCTAAAGCATACATATACCTTTAATCTTATATGAATTAAATGAAATCATATTATATTAACAAGAATTAATGTGATTTTTGTCATATCATTTGCAGTTTTTTTTTTCCTTTCATCACATTAACAATTACAATTTGTAAGCAATATTTTTGGAGCTCTATGGGCTGGAATCAAAGCTGTTAGGGCCAGATGCACCTTCACCACCTAGAAAAAGAGTAAAATCTGGAAATAATATTGATTATATTGAAAATAACACCTTGCAATATTTGGAATTTTCAGAAAATTACATTTACAATTTCTATTTTGTTTGCCATTCAGTTCATAATAGAACTTAGACCACTGGAGAAACATTGAACTCCCAGACAAAGTATAATCTTTGTGTATTCTTATTGGTCAGGTAGATGTATATGGAAGGAGATGGTATTTTAGGACCCCAAATCATTTCAGCTTTTAAAGGTCATAACCAGCAACATGCATGGCACCTGGAATTGAAGTAATAATTAGTACAACTGAAATAAGAAGCAGGCTTGCTAAGATCAAATGTGACTTCTGAAATACTTTGTTTATTAATTATTATTTATTTATTTATTATTTTTACAAATAACTCAAAGCAGTGAACATATCCAATACACTTTTTTCTTGCTTTTTTTAGCTCTGTGAGTTGAGGGGGGGGGGCTGAGAGAAAGTGACTGACCCAAGGACACGCAGCTGGCTTTTAATGGCTAAGGCAGGACTTGCACTCACAGTCTCCTGCTTTCTATCCTGGTACCTTAACCACTAGATCAAACTGGGTCTCTGTTCCCTGGTCTTCTGTTTGGTTGATTTCTACCTGGCATGAGAAAATGAGATGTTAGGGTTGTAACTAACAAAGGCTGGTATAGGTAAAGGTGTCTTTAGACCTTCACATTTTAAGCTGTAGAATTTAGCTTTGGGTAAGTTATATTTTTGAAGTGCATTTTTGCAGTTCTTATGGGCCTTTGGGATATTTACCATTTGAATGCTTTATAAATGATATGTGTTTATGGGTTATCAAATTGCTTGTTGTTAAGTACCATGCACATTGTCAATCTTGTGAACCACTAATGTGAACCACCAATCATCATGCAAAACAGACTATAAAGGCAGGATAATGGTTTACAGGACAGTTCAATACAGCCAACTCAGTAAGTGGTAAGTCCCTAAATAATAGTTTTTAACTGAAGTTTTTAGAAGGATTAGGTCAGTGGTCTCCAACTTTGGATGTTAGAATTCTGAAAACGTTGCAGAAACTTTACTAAATGTATACTAGGACAGAGCCTGCCCATTTACAGAAAAGGACAGTCATGGACAATATACTACAAAGCACTATTTTAACACATAGCTACAGAGCACCCTCCCCTCCCAGGGTCTAAATTCACCCCAAGTCACACTTCATCTCCATACCATTAAAAGTTCAGTCCCAGGATTTATGACAGGAAGATATACCATAAATATTATCACTGTGCATAGACAGAAAACATATGGATGAGGAGTAGGAATGAGTCAGAGGCAACATCAATAATAAGCTATAGCATAAATACACCTCATTTCAAGCTTTGGGAAGGGTTGCATTTTCAGATTTGTGTGTGTCTGTGTGTGTGTGTGCGTGTGTGCGTGTGCATGTACACGTATGTGTGTGTCTATGTACAGCATGCATTTGTGTATGATGATTGTGCATTTGTAAAAGAATACAAAATAAAATATAATATAATTCTAATAAATATATCTGGTAAATAATGATGATAGTGTCCATATTTCTTTGTTTAATTCTGAGTTTCTTGCAAGACCTTCTTGAAGTTTGGCTGTAATGGATCATTACATCCATAATGTGCTCAGTGTTGGGAGTGAATTTAGAACAGTTTTTAGGTTGCATACTGTTTTCTTCCAGATAATTTACTGGATTAAAATTAGCAGTGTGAAAAGCTGTAGAGAAATCTAAATGCCTGCCAAATCAAAGAAATAATCACATTTTTATGAATATTTAATATCATAGTCATGGCAAATAAGGCAAGTAATTAGTACTTACCATATATTTGCAAAGTATTATTTTATGTAAATGCTACATTCTACTAGTTTGATATGAATTATTCATTGTATTTCCCAACACTGACACAAACCAGTAAACATTTAAATCTATGTGTTATTCTTTTCTTGTCTTTAATGATATTGTGTAGACTGAATTTTGGAGAGAAGATTATGTTTGTTTTTCCAAAGGGGAAAGAAACAAGAAGGTCATTTAAAGTCACCTACTGTATTGTACATCTCTGAAAAAAAAAAAGTTAAGATGCTAATGTACAAGACACATGTTCTTTCATGTGTACTGATGAAGAGCTATTAGCTATGCCTCAACCTCTGAAGACAGTTCCAGAATTATTTATAATGGCACCTGGGAAGGGTTGCTTATTATAGATGCCTCTTAAAAGATTAACAGATTAACAGAGTTGGAATGGACCTTATAGGTCATCTAGTCCAACCCACCCCCCACTCAAGCAGGAGACCCTACACCATTTCTGACAAATTGCAGTCCAATCTTTTCTTGAAAGTCTTAAGTGATGAAGCTCCCACAATTCTGAAGGCAAGTTGTTCCATAGGTTGATTGTTTTCACTGTCAGAAAGTTCCTCCTCATTTCTAGGTTGAATCTCTCCTTGGTCAGTTTCCATCCATTATTCCTTGTCTGCCTTCAGGTGCTTTGGAAAATAGGTTGACCCCCTCCTCTCTGTGACAGCCCCTCAAATATTGGAACACTACTATCATGTCTCCCCTGGTCCTTCTCTTCACTAGACTATGCCCAGTTCCTGTAACCGTTCTTCATATGTTTTAGTGTCCAGTCCCTTAATCATCCTGGTTGCTCTCCTCTGCACTTTTTCTAGAGTCTCAACATCTTTTTTGTAGTGTGGTGACCAAAGATCTGGAATCATGTTTCAGAAATACCATTTCACACTCCCAAATACTGACAATAATATTTATTGTCCTCCATGGACATGTTCATGGACAAGCCCTGCATGTTCATGGTAAGAGCATTTCCACTTCCCATCGCTCAAATCCTCTCAACTGAAGCCAACTTGAAGTTCCTTTAACTTCTGTCCATCTTCAATCCCTGAAAACATCGAAAACCTTCACCCAATCACTAAAAAAGGGGGAAGTAGCTTTCAGTGCCATCTAAAACCCAAAAAATCTTCTCCTCTCTTTGTATATGAAAAAGAAATAAAGCAGCTTGCTAGCCTGCCCTATATCTATGTTTAGATATTGCATCCATTTTTCTGCCATTTGCCAGGAAATTTGAATATTACTGACTTGTTAAAACCACCCAGCCATCTTCCCACCAAGCATTCAATAGTTCCTTTTGAGAGCAGTTGATATGCCCTTATTTTTCTTCATTGCTTTAGTTGTGGTTCTGTGTTATTGGGACAAATGGAAAACAGACATAATGAAAACAAGGCTTGCAGATAAGATACCAGAACAGGATGGTGAATGCAAGCTTCATTAATGCTTGTGTTGAGTGAAGAATTCAAAGAGAGGCAACAATGGAGAAATAGTCCATCCACATGTTGCTCAGAGTTTCGTTGCTGAAATAAAGTAAACTGAATTAAATAAAGTAAAATGAAACAGCTTTGATCTTGCACATCAATTGTAGCAAGGCCAAAACCAAAATCAGGTCAGTTTACATTTCAGCATAATTTACTGCCAGTTTTGAAGCAGCAGAGAACAGCACTGTTTGATTTTGGGCTCAGGTTGGAGTTTAGTTACTTGATAAACATTGATGTTGTTGCAGGTGGAGAAAATAATTCTTACAATTACCCTGTTTTCCCCAAAATAAGACATCCCCTGACAATAAGCCCAATTGGGCTTTTGAGCACATGACAATAAGGCCAAGCGCTTATTTCAGGGTTCAAAAAAATATAAGACAAATAAGGTCTTATTTTCGGGAAAACATGGTAGCTATGCTAATAATATCTGGAATTCCAACAGAAATTTTATCAAAGCAAGCCAAAAGAATCCAGCAAGTTATCTGAATCAGTAGCATGATTAAGTTAACTGATACTGTACAAAATTGTATGTTTGTCCAATTTTTTATCTTTTTTTTCCTGTATTATTTATTATCTTTTAGTTCTTGATTCAACTATTTTTACTATTTTTACTATTTATTATAGATAAAAGTATCTTAAAAACTATTTAAAAATAGTTTTTAGTCTTTCTGAAGGTTTCTGATATAAATATGCTGTTAAGAGACAAGAGACAAGAGACAGCCCAAGTACACAAAATTAGAAGAGAGCTCAACATCAGAGCTTGTTTGGACAATGGGAAAGAAGTAACCACCACACTATTGGAATCTTCAATAACAGTACATTGTGAGCATCAAACAATTGAAAAGAAAATTATACAGTGAAGACATTAAGAAAATGTACCCTTAAAGCAATGGTGTCCAAACTTGGCAGCTTTAAGACTTGTGGACTTCAACTCCCAGAACTCCTCAGCCAGCAAAGCAAAGCTGGCTGAAGAATTCTGAGAGTTGAAATCCACAAGTCTTAAAGTTGTCAAGTTTGGACACCCCTGCTTTAAAGCAAACAATTCAGTGAAGAATGCATAGTTATTCTAATATATTAATTGGCTTTGGTACCTTGCTTCTTTTACAGCCTATGACAGCTTTCTGGTCCACCACCCTACTGATTTTTCTCCTGGTTCTATGAAAGCATCTATATATTTAAATTGGAACCAAAAAGCAATCAATTATGGAATTAGAAATATTCTAGTAATGAAATAAGACTTTAAGATATCTTTTCTATTTTCTAGGCTGCATTACTACAAAATTTGGATCCTGGATGTCTACCTCACCTGCGCTAAGGAAAAATAGCATACCAATTTTTTGGTAAATACAATTCAAGAGGAAATATAGGGAATTACTGTGGACGATTCCCAAATGTTTATTTTTCACTGTAATATTTTAAGCCAAGATGTCTCTTCAGGTAGATTCATCCTGATCTACATCTCCACCTGGTATTTCTCTAGCCAGATGGAACTGTAGATTATTTAAAATCATGGATTTCCATTAGCAGCTGCATTTAAGTGCTTTTAAAAAGAGTTTTCCTGGGTTTGTTTCCTGGACAAAGAAAGTACTATACGAAAGTATGATGTCAAAGAATGAAAGGGATGTATAGAGTAGTGTTGCAACATGGTCTTTGAAGTATCTGTCCATTGAAAAGTATATCTATCTGGAATACAGACACATCTGTGTGTGTATGTTCTGATTAAGTTATTCTACATATGAGACACTATTCATAGATCAAATTAGGGTTTTAATGGAAAGACTGAGGTCCAGCCAAATTCTGCTTTAGAATTAATTTTCCTGGAAATTAAATCCAAATTGTCTGATTTTTTTTGAGCCCTTAGTTATTTTTGTTTCTGTTCCAAATAGCAATTGTAAGCTAATAGCCTAATAGTCCAAGAAATTAGTCTGCAAAGCTAGACATATTTTTGAAAGAAAGATTATCTAAGGGAAATTTATCTGTAAACTGAAAAAAAGCAAATACAGCTATTCTTTTTTTTATAGAAAAGTGCTCTGAGTTGAGTGGAAATGTCATGCACACTGATTGAACATTATTTTTGCAACTGCCATCTTGTCTCAAAATTATATCAATATGTTCATAATCATCTAGTACTTTACCAGACAGGAGATAACAGGCATTCACAAGCATATTTGGTGTGAATCTTTTCCCCCAAAAACACATTTTAGACTCCCTTTGAGTTAACTGATCAGAAAAGTTTTTATTTTGTTTACAGTTTTTCAAATATGGTTTATTTTAGTAATAGTAAGAATATCACTGATGTGGAACATAAATCAGTCATTAGAGCTGAGAAAATTACTATGAACATAAAACTGAATGATGAACACCAGAAAATACTAGGTGAGATAAAAGATTTATCTAGTCTAAGATCAAGGCGCTTAGGTTAGCCAGCCAGAATACTTCTAAGATATTTATTGGCATGCCGTGAAATCAACAGTTACCTCCTAAAGTTTCTCTATCTAACTGGCATTTAAAAGGCCACTATTCTTGAACCTAACATTTAAAAGCTGCTCATGCATCCAATAAAAATCCATCTAATCTCTCTTTAGAGTTTAGACCATTTATGTTAGAAAATTACAAAACAGATCTTCACCTCACGTATATCTTATGATTGACAGAAAGAATGAATATAGGTTTCCATATTAAAGTATCATTAAAACAAGGTATTACAATAAAACCTCTCAGAAATTAGCATGCAGCCCTTCATTAAATATCTCCAGCATCTCCAAGCCAAACTATTTCTCTTAATTTTCCAGTGAGATGTCCTTTCTTCTATACTTCAACCATTGGTTCTTATCCTGTTTCTGGAGCAAATGATAACTCTGTATTATCTTCTATGTGACAGCACTTAAGATATGTGTAAATGGCATCAAATTTTCCCCAATTCTTGTCCCCAAGCTAAACCTGGAATACATGAAATGAAATTCAACAGTAAAAAAAGTAAGGTTCTACATTTAGGCAAAAAAAACAAAATGCACAGGTACCGTATATGTGGTACCTTGCTCAATAGTAGTACCTGTGAGAGGGATCTTGGAGTCCTAGTGGACAACCATTTAGATATGAGCCAGCAGTGTGCAGCTGCTGCTAAAAAAGCCAACACAGTTCTGGGCTGCATAAACAGAGGGATAGAATCAAGATCACGTGAAGTGTTAATGCCACTTTATAATGCCTTGGTAAGGCCACACTTGAAATACTGCATTCAGTTTTGGTCGCCACGATGTAAAAAAGATGCTGAAACTCTAGAAAGAGTGCAGAGAAGAGCAACAAAGATGATTAGGGGACTGGAGGTTAAAACATATGAAGAACTGGTATGTCTAGTTTAATGAAGAGAAGGACTAGGGGAGACATGATAGCAGTGTTCCAATATCCCAGGGGTTGCCACAAAGAAGAGGGAGTCGGGCTGTTCTCCAAAGCACCTGAGGGTAGAACAAGAAGCAATGGGTTGAAACTGATCAAGGAAAGAAGCAACTTAGAACTAAGGAGAAATTTCCTGACAGATAGAACAATTAATAAGTGGAACAACTTGCCTGCAGAAGTTGTGAATGCTCCAACACTGGAAATTTTTAAGAAAATGTTGGATAACCATCTGAGATGATGTAGGGTTTCCTGCCTGGGCAGGGGGTTGGACTAGAAGGCCTCCAAGGTCCCTTCCAACTCTGCTGTTGTTATTATTACTTCCATTTTCACTTATCTATTCTTCAGATTCAGAAGCAATCTGAAAGCAATCTGTGGTTATATTCACTTATGTTGACTTGAAATGCGTCAACAGGCGCTCTGCTCTGGGCTACTGTAGCAGCAATTGCAACAATGCTTGTCAATTTTCCTAGATTCATTCATGGGCTACTAAAGAAGAACTGCAAAGCCATCAACTAGTTTTTCTTTATTGGGCCTAAATCCCATATATCAGGAGCTTCCTGATATGGAGAAATAGAGCCATAGAAATTTCAATGTGGTCGATGTTACTGGTCCCTACTCCCTGAACTACTTCCTCCCACTTCTTTGTTGTTGACAAAAAAAACATTTATCTATAGGCCTTCTGCACTTAACTTGTTCTTAATAATCTCTTTAAAACTATCACAAAATTGTGTGCATATGTCTACACGTGTAAATCTGTACAAGCTTATTCCAACGTAAATAGTATGCAAAGCATAACATTATGCCACAGAGATGTTAGTACCCCTTACCATGTTAGTAATTTTTAGTTAGAATAAGCATGTGATGTAATGCCTAATATGTAAAGGATAAAAATAGCAAACCAAATCCTATGAGTAAAAAAAAAAAACGAGTAAGATTTAGTCTGCAGAAAAGCAAACGGTAGTCTTTAGATATCTAAAGGTTGTCATAGAGAGAGAGAATAGATGTGTCCTTTTATCCTGGACAGCAGGACTAGATTAAATGGATTTAAAATACAGGAAAATTTGTTGAGATTAATTATTAGGATAAATTTCCTGACAGTGAAAACTTTATCCAGTGAGGTAGGTCACCTGATGAAGTAGCATGTAGAGACTTTTAATAGACTGAATGGCCATCTTTCAAAATTCTGCACCAAGCATGGGGTTGAACTAGACAATCAAACCTTCCAGCTCTATGATTCTGAGATGATTTTATAATGTTATGATACTGAAATTATATCCCAATCTATCTGTCCCATGCATTCTTTGAGGAAAATATGATGCCTGGCTTTTCCCTAGCCCTATCCAATCCCATCTCATTATTCCCTAACGTTATTATCATGTGAAATGATGAGTAATATCACAAAAAGATTAAAACTGATATGTATTTGCCAGTGGCAATGGTTTAAAGGAATACAATCCCCTCTTTTTACCATGTATGACTTACTTCATTGGTAAAAGTACTATTGAAATATATATCCTATTTGCATATTTTAGCAATATATTTATTTTTCTCTAGTTTTGGCAGAAGATTTGGAGATGGAGATGTCTGCCTTTATCCACCTACATTTTGGACTGCATGACCTGTTAGTAGGAGAGAGCAGCACTCTGAAAAGGAATAGCAAGACAAATCAATCATTAAAATTTATTTATTTATTTATTTATTTATTAAATTTTTATACCGCCCTTCTCCCGAAGGACTCAGGGCGGTGTACAGCCAAGGATAAAACTCAATATATATACAATTAAAACCAGAATTTAAAACAAAGCAAATTACAAAAAAGGCCGACATTAAAATTTAAAAATTTAAAACCCTAAAACAATAAAAACCCAGTTTAAAATAGTAAAACTATTATGCCAGTCCCACTTGAATAAATAAGTGTGTTTTTAGCTCACGGCGAAAGGTCCGAAGATCAGGCACTTGGCGTAAGCCAGGGGGAAGTTCGTTCCAGAGCGTCGGAGCTCCAACAGAGAAGGCCCTGCTCCTGGGGGCCGCCAGCCAACACTGTTTGGCAGACGGCACCCTGAGAAGACCCTCTCTGTGAGAGCGTACGGGTCAGTGGGAGGCATAAGGTAACAGCAGGTGGTCTCGTAAGTACCTGGGTCCTAAGCCATGGAGCGCTTTAAAGGTGGTAACCAAAATCTTGAAGCGCACCTGAAAGACCACAGGAAGCCAGTGCAGACTGCACAGCAGTGATGTTACTTGGGAGCCACGAATGGCTCCCGTTACTACTCACACAGCCGCATTCTGGACTAACTGCAGCCTCCGGGTGCACCTCAAGGGCAGCCCCAAAATTGCAACAATTATGGTGCAAACAAGTCGGCCATGCTTTCTATGACTACCATAAGGCTTGTATTGGCACAGCGGAGTTCCAGAAGTAGGCAAAAAGGGGACAAAAAGAAGAGAAGAAATCACTTCATTTCCACTCTGATGAGGAAAGATATAAATACAAGCCAGAGGGGGTTAATCTAATCCTTTTCTGAAGCACTGAATCAGAGAACAAGACAAAAACAAATCTGTGATCTGGAACTTCCTGAGCACCCACTCAGGGTGGATTAATGAGGACTACACGGCTGTGAAATTATGTGCCCTCTGAGTCAGGAAAATAGTCCTAGTGGTGCATGACCTTGAAATGAGGGGAAGCAAACTTCACCTGATCCACAATTACAAAGAGCCAGAAGGAGGGGAAGGGGGCCTGGGACGCACATATTAAGAGCTTAGAAAAATGTTCTAAATATGAAAGCAACCAAACACTTAATAATCAGTCAGCTTGTGAAAATAACGAAGAGGCTTTTCAAAGATATCAACAATTGAACCAAAGCATTAAAAAGAAAGTCAGTCCCCTTTATTTACAAGATGTGGATTTTGGTAGCTGTTGTCAGGGTCTTAGCAATGTTTGCCTCTGTTCAATTTTCTCCCTTCAATGAAAAATTGTTGTGAGATGATTTCCAGCCTTAGCTGCTTTACATGACAGTATTATCAAGGATTCATCAAGAGGCCATCTGTCGAATTTATGGGGGGGAAAAACCACACACACACACACAGAGAGAGAGAGAGAGAGAGAGAGAGAGAGCGCACCATCACAGATGAAAAGGAAAGAGCAAGACAGAGATTGGTCCTGGGTAAAGATAGATGTGGCAGCATGTGCTTGACTGTGAAAATCACAGCATTTAAATACTGTGAAATAAATTATTCTGCTTGAAAATTAGTGATGCTGTCCCAATTTATATTCTTTTACTCTAAGAACATAATCAAATACATTGCATTCTCATGACTATTTCATTCCTAATGAAAAACTGACATGGGGAATAAGATAGATCCTCAAATTTAATAAGCTTTGCAAGTCACATTTTGGAAATAAACTACTTTTTAAAAAGGGTACTTATAGAAAAAAATGGCACTTTCTTATTATGCAAGTAAATATGTATCAAACAGAGTGATATAGCCATTTGTTTAGATATATTGGGTGAATTTTATTTAAATTATATATCAATTTAACACTTGTTATTTTAATATTGATTTATTCTTACTCTATTGCATCTGGCATGAACAATTTATGACTCTCTTAAAGGTATATTTTTATCTTGCATGTAAAACAGCAAAACTTTCTTATCCTCAGTTCCTAGTCTATAATAATTTTGTACTTCCTACATTTTAGGAAAGCAGTGAGCTTAAAACAAACTAGACATAGATTACTGATTCAAATGAACAATGTAACTAAGCTGATGTTGGCCTGAATAAAACAATTCTCCACTGACTTCAGTTCTACATCATGGGAAAGACCAGCATTTTAACAGAAGAGGGTAGCTATCTTCTCACTGAGCCTTTGTCATAATCTCTTCTGTTAAGGGAAGAAAAATGTGAGACAGGGTTTATATTTTGGAACCATCCATAGCCACTTTTATTCAAAAGTAGGTTATTTATTCTAGGTTATTTATTCAAAGTCAGGAATTGGCAGACTATGACCACAGGCTGCAAGCAGACTCCAAATACTTACAATGGCATCCAATTACATTGCTCAATTTCATTGCAATTTCAAAAATAAAAACATCATCACCATTATTTATCATCATATTTGTGATGAAAAAACACAAGAAAAAGAAAAAAAATACTAAAAATAGAAAAGCTTAAAGTCAGAAAGAAAGTTAAATTCTGAATTTATCCACTGTGTGATGAACTTAAGACTATCTATAAAGTCCATCCAGCACAGCAGCTGATCTTCCATTTATCTGGAGGAATAGGTATGGGGCAATAGGACTGTATTCATACAGTTCTCTGGTTTTAATCAAAAACCCAAGTTTGGACTTGAGACAGCCATATTTTTAAAAATATATTCATTTTCTAGAAAAAGTCATTACTACTGTCTATGTTGGGAGAAAGGTTTGAAATATTTAAACATTCATATTTTTTCTTACCTAACTGAATCAATCATACCAATCATCTAACTGAAGCATGAATTGTAAGTTTCCCAGTGTCACTTGAAAGAGAGATGGGTGGCATACAAATTTAATAAATAAATAAATAATAAACATCATTAATTTGGTCAAAGCTTTCAAAGCTGAATTGAAAGATAGCAATGACAGCCAAATATTGGCTGGAAAAGCATTTCACTTCCACTTTCTAAAGATGTAACATAACATAACATAACATAACATAACATAACATAACATAACATAACATAACATAACATAACATAACATAACATAACATAACATAACATAACATAACATAACATAACAACAGAGTTGGAAGGGACCTTGGAGGCCTTCTAGTCCAACCCCCTGCCCAGGCAGGAAACCCTACACCATCTCAGTCAGATGGTTATCCAACATTTTCTTAAAAATTTCCAGTGTTGGACCATTCACAACTTCTGAAGGCAAGTCGTTCCACTTATTAATTGTTCTAACTGTCAGGAAATTTCTCCTTAGTTCTAAGTTGCTTCTTTCTTTGATCAGTTTCCACCCATTGCTTCTTGTTCTACCCTCAGGTGCTTTGGAGAACAGCCCAACTCCCTTTTCTTTGTGGCAACCCCTGAGATATTGGAACACAGCTATCATGTCTCCCCTAGTCCTTCTTTTTATTAAACTAGACATACCCAGTTCCTGCAACCGTTCTTAATATGTTTTAACCTCCAGTCCCCTAATCATCTTTGTTGCTCTTCTCTGCACTCTTTCTAGAGTCTCAACATTTTTTTTACATCGTGGCGACCAAAACTGGATGCAATATTCCAAGTGTGGCCTTACCAAGGCATTATAAAGTGGTACTAACACTTCACGTGATCTTGATTCTATCCCTCTGTTTATGCAGCCCAGAACTGTGTTGGCTTTTTTAGCAGCTGCTGCACACTGCTGGCTCATATCTAAATGGTTATCCACTAGGACTCCAAGATCCCTCTCACAGGTACTACTATTGAGCAAGGTACCACATATACAGTACTGGTGCATTTTGTTTTTTTTGCCTAAATGTAGAACCTTACTTTTTTCACTGTTGAATTTCATTTTGTTAGATAGCGCCCAATGTTCAAGTCTGTCAAGATCTTTCTGTAACTTGAGCCTATCTTCTGGAGTGTTGGCTATTCCTGCCAGCTTGGTGTCATCTGCAAATTTGATGAGTTCCCCATATATCCCCTTGTCCAAGTCATTGATGAAGATGTTGAAGAGTACTGGGCCTAAAACAGAGCCTTGGGGTACTCCACTGCATACTTCTCTCCATGTGGATTAGTTCCGTTGAGGACTACACGTTGAGTGCGGTTGGTCAGCCAGTTATGAATCCATCTGGTGGTGGTGCTATCTAACCCACATTTTCCTACTTTATCTAGTAGTAGGTTATGGTCTACTTTATCAAATGCTTCACTGAAGTCCAAGTAAATTATATCGACAGCATTCCTCTGGTCTACTAATTTTGTCATTTTGTCAAAGAATGCGATAAGATTAGTCTGGCATGATCTGTTTTTGACAAACCCATGTTGGCTTTTGGTTATTACTTTGTTTGCTTCTAGGTGTTCGGTGATTCGTTGCTTGATTATCTTTTCCAGAATCTTCCCCGGTATTGAGGTCAGGCTGATAGGTCTGTAGTTTCCTGGATCTGTTTTTTTTCCTTTTTTGAAGATGGGAACTACATCAGCTCTTTTCCAGTCCTCTGGCAGCTCCCCTGTGCTCCAGGATCTTTGAAAGATATAGTTCAGTGGTTCTGAGATCACATCTGCCAGTTCCTTCAGAACCTTGGGGTGTAATCCATCCGATCCTGGTGATTTGAACTTGTCTAGGGAAGACAGGTGTTCACTTACCATTTTCTTCCTATTTTAACTTGTGTTTCTAATCTGTTTTTGTAGTGCTGTTTTGATAGGTTAGATTGTTTTTTCCTTCTGTGTAAAGACAGATGCAAAATATGAGTTAAGTAGATCTGCTTTCTCCCTGTTGCTTGTCATCTTCTTGCCACTTCCTCCCAGCAAGGGGCCATTTGTTTCCTTGACTTTTTTCTTGTTTTTAACTTGTTGGAAGAAGTTATTTTTTACTTTTGTCGCTAGCCTTTGTTCATTGTGAGCCTTAGCTTTCCTCACTTCATCTTTACAGGCTCGGCTATTTGCTGATATTCTGCCTTAGTTATTTGCCCTCTTTCCACTTTTTATATTTGTCCTTTTTGTCTTTCAATTTGTCAGATAGTTCTTTATGCATCCATGCTGGTTTCTTTTGAGATCTATTATTTTTCTTCTTCATTGGTATTGTGTTAGACTGTGCTTTTATAATCTCACTTTTCAAAATTTCCCAAGCTTCTTGAGTCGTTTTCCCCCTGAGGATTTTCATCCATTGAATCCTTCTCAAGCTCTCTCTAAGTTTATTGAAATTAGCTCTCTTAAAGTCCAAGACTCTAGTTTGACTTTGTTCTACTACTTGTATTTGCTTAATGTTGAATTCCAATAATGCGTGGTCACTTGCCCCCAAGGTTCCTGTAGCTTCAACACCTTCTATCATTTCATCTCTGTTAGTGAGAATTAAGTCCCAATATGGCTGATCCCCTTGTCGCCTTCTCTATTTTTTGGGAAACAAAGTTGTCTGCTAGGTTTGTTAGGAACCTGTTGGATCTTCCACTTGGTGCAAAGTTTGTTTCCCAGTTGATGTCAGGGTAGTTAAAATCCCCCATTACTACTGTGATGTGCTTCCTACATACCTTAGTTAGCTGACTAGCAAAAAGTTCATCTATTTCCTCTGTTTGGTTGGGTGGCCTATAGTATAGACCTATGGCAATATCGTTTTTCATCCCTTTTATATTGACCCAAATACATTCAAGATGATTTTCATCATTGTTGTGCTCTATTTCTGTAGAGATGTAGTTATTTCTTATATATAGTGCAACTCCACCTCCTCTTTTATTTGGTCTATTTCTTTTAAATA
This sequence comes from Ahaetulla prasina, assembly GCF_028640845.1. NCBI lineage: Eukaryota > Metazoa > Chordata > Lepidosauria > Squamata > Colubridae > Ahaetulla > Ahaetulla prasina. The sequence continues at coordinate 44,802,763 of NC_080541.1, read as the reverse complement.
ATTTATATCCCTCTAGCTGTATGTTCCATTTGTCAGTTTCATCCCACCAAGTTTCCGTAACAGTATCATATCTACCCTCATTTACTTGAATTTCTAATTCACCCTGTTTATTCCTCATACTCTGTGCATTGGTGTATAGACATTTGAGTCCATTTGGATTGACCTTGTGTTTACTGTCTACATAACCTGTGTTGATTGCCCCTACTTTCTTGCCATCTGTTGGTTTAGTGCACATGGTACGGCACTCACTGTTAAATGCTTGGTTTTGCTTGATAGCAGGGTTGATAGTCTTACCCAAACAAACATCTATGTTACATGCACTGATAACCCTTTTAGTTTTCGATTGCTGGGGACAGAAATTTTCTATATCAGTTAATTCTCTGTCCCCACTGTTCAGTTTAAATGTTTATCCAGAAAATCTGTGAATGTATTGCTAAGTAACTCAGTCCCTTTCTTTGATGGATGCAATCCACCTCTTTTGTACAATTTTTCATTGGACCAGTTGCAGACATCATGACTAATAAAACCAAAGCCTTCCCTTTTACACCACTCCTTTAGCCACACATTAAACTCCACTACACGCTGGCCTTTACCTTTTTGTTCCTTATGTACTGGTAAAACCTCTGAAAAGTTAAGCCTACAACCTATGCTATTAAGTTCATACCCCAAGCTCTGGAAATCATTCTGCACAGAAAGCACATCCTTTTGGGACAGATCATTTGTGCCAAGATGTATAATGGCATCAACATCAGAATCCTTACTGGCATTCTTGACTATCTTAAGAATACGCCTCTTGTCTCTACTGGCAGTAGCACCAGGTAGACACCTGACGTCCCAAAACCTCCATATCCTTTCCTAAATTTACATCCCTTACAATTGAATCACCAATCAGAAGGTGGCTTCTCTTTTTGGATACCATGCTCTTCTTGTGTGACCGATCTGTAATACTTGATACACACTTTTCCAAAGTAGGTTCACACTTTTCCAAAGTAAATTCTTCATCTCGAACCATAATCCCTTGATTGTTTGAGTAAACAAACAAGACTTAATCTGGTCTAGAGAAAATCATTTCATGAGAAGAACACTCTTCTCAGGTTCTACACCCAGAACATTAGAAGACAATTAGAAAGCTTCTTGAAGAACTGGGTAATCAAGACTTTTTAACTTCAGAATTCCAGCCTGGGCATGGAACAAGAAACTGTGATGCCCAATGGTGAGATTTAAAAGGGGGAGTAACACAGGTGTCTGCATATGGGCACCTGAAGCTTTGATCAAATTAAAGATGTCTGTTAGCTTCCTAACAGATAGGAAGCAGCAGGTGATGCTAAGCAGAATCACATCAGATACTTGTACAATTAGCACAGGGGCCCCACAAGGCTGTTTGCTCTCTCCATTCTCTTTTTCTATCTACCAATAACTGCATCTCAAACGATCCATCTGTTAAACTACTGAAGTTCACAGATGACACAACAGTGATCGGTCTCATTCAAGACAATGATGAATTTAAAACAATTTATTTATTTATTTATTTAATTTTGTCATAACAATATACACAAGCATAACAAGCATAACACAAAAGATTATATAATATATAAACATATATATGAGGAGAAACAAGGTAGTATAAGCATATATATATATAGGGGAAGAAACAATAGGACAGGAACGGTAGGCACATTTGTGCTCTTATGCACGCCCCTTATGTGGTGAGGTCAACAGTGGATAGATTTTTAATAAAACTTTTGGGGTTATGAGAAGAGACCACAAAGTCAGGTAATGCATTCCAAACATAGATAATTCTGTTACAGAAATCGTGTTTTCTGCAATCTAAACTGGTGCAGTTGACATTAAGTTTAAATCTGTTGGTAGCTCTTGTGTTATTGCTGTTTATGTCCCACCACAAGCCTGTGTAAACGAGGCATTACGAACTCTAGCTGACCAAATCATGGAGGCTGAAGCCAAACACCCTGATTCACTGGCCATTGTTTTGGGAGATCTAAACAAGGCAAACTTAAGGAAAGAACTACCAAAATACTTTCAGCATGTCAATTGTCCCACCAGAGGCAAGAATACTCTAGACCACTGCTACACAACACTAAAAGATGCCTATCGGTCTTTACCACGTGCAGCTGTAGGACACTCTGATCATTGCATGATTCACCTTGTACCTGCTTACAGGCAAAGACTTAAAGCCATAAAACCAATAATTAAATCAGTGAAAACCTGGACGGAGGAATCAGAATTAAAGCTACAGGCATGTTTTGACTGCACTGATTGGAATATTTTTAAAGATACCTCTGCAGACCTGGATGAACTCACAGATACTGTAACATCATATGTCAGCTTCTGTGAAGACCTATGTGTACCTACAAGGAACTTGCGAATACACAGTAATAACAAACCTTGGTTTACACCTAAACTTAAGCAGCTACGACATTCCAAAGAGGAAGCCTACAGAAAAGGTGATAAAATGCTGTACAATCAGGCCAGAAATGCACTAACAAGGCAGATAAGAGCAGCAAAAAGAAGCTACTCTGAAAAGCTAAAGAATCAATTTTCAGCAAATGAACCAGCAAACATGTGGAAAACTCTTAAAAATATCACCGGCTATGGCAAACCTCCTTCCCAAGCTGAAGGTAATCAACAACTGGCAGATGACCTGAATGAGTTTTACTGCAGGTTTGAAAGGAAACTACAGCCACCTATCTCCACAACCCCCATCTCAGACACAGCAACAACAGCCAAGCCTCCTACAACTGACCCCATTTCATTGGGTTCACAACCCCTAGTGATCACAGAAAAGGAAGTGCAGGACCTATTTCACAGACAAAAGCCAGGAAAAGCGCCAGGCCCAGACAAGATAACTCCTTCTTGCTTAAAAGTCTGTGCTGACCAATTGGCCCCCATCTTCACCCATATTTTCAATAAATCACTAGAGATGTGCTATGTTCCTTCTTGCTTCAAACGCTCTACCATCATCCCAGTGCCGAAGAAGCCCACCATCAAGGAACTAAATGACTACAGACCAGTTGCTCTAACATCTGTAGTCATGAAAACCTTTGAAAGGCTAGTGCTTTCCTACCTGAAATCCATCACGGATCCGCTTTTAGACCCCTTGCAATTTGCATACCGAGCAAATAGATCAACAGATGATGCTGTTAATATGGCTCTGCACTACATCCTACAACATCTTGAGTCTCCAAAGACCTATGCAAGGGTCCTTTTTGTAGACTTTAGTTCAGCATTCAATACCATCATTCCAGACATTCTTCTAACTAAGCTAAACCAGCTACAGGTACCGGAACAGACTTGTAAGTGGATCACAAGCTTCCTAACAAACAGGAAGCAGCAGGTGAAGCTAAGCAAGATCACATCAAATACCTGTACAATTAGCATAGGGGCCCCCCAAGGCTGTGTGCTCTCCCCACTTCTCTTCTCTCTGTATACCAATGACTGCATCTCCAATGATCCATTTGTTAAGCTACTGAAGTTCGCAGATGACACAACAGTGATTGGTCTCATTCGAGACAATGACGAATCCGCATATAGACGAGAGGTCGAACGACTAGCCTTGTGGTGCAACCAAAACAATCTGGAACTGAACACACTCAAAACCGTAGAAATGATGGTAGACTTTAGGAAAACCCTTCCATACTTCCACCTCTCACAATACTTGACAACACAGTATCAACAGTAGAAACCTTCAAATTTCTGGGTTCTATCATATCGCAAGATCTCAAATGGACAGCTAACATCAAAACATCATTAAAAAGGACAACAAAGAATGTTCTTTCTGCCAACTCAGTAAGCACAAACTGCCCAAGGAGCTGCTGATCCAGTTCTACAGAGGAATTATTGAGTCTGTCATTTGCACCTCTATAACTGTCTGGTTCGGTGCTGCAACCCAACAAGAAAAACACAGACTTCAGAGGATAATTAGAACTGCAGAAAAATAATTGCTACCAACTTGCCTTCCATTGAGGACCTGTATACTGCACGAATCAAGAAGAGAGCCGTGAAAATATTTGCAGATCCTCGCATCCTGGACATAAACTGTTTCAACTCCTACCCTCAAAACGACGCTATAGAGCACTGCACACCAGAACAACTAGACACAAGAACAGTTTTTTCCCGAAGGCCATCACTCTGCTAAACAAATAATTCCCTCAACACTGTCAGACTATTTACTGAATCTGCACTACTATTAATCGTTTCATAGTTCCCATCACCAATCTCTTTCCACTTATGACTGTATGACTATAACTTGTTGCTGGCAATCCTTATGATTTATATTGATATATTGATCATCAATTGTGTTGTAAATGTTGTACCTTGATGAACGTATCTTTTCTTTTATGTACACTGAGAGCATATGCACCAAGACAAATTCCTTGTGTGTCCAATCACACTTGGCCAATAAAATTCTATTCTATTCTATTGTAGTTGAAACTGAAGTAGTCATTGGCAGGAAGGACATTATAACGGATGATTCTATGAGCTAAACCCAGGTCCTGTCGAAGGCAACGAAGTTCCAAGTTTTCTAGATCCAGGATATCAAGTCTGGTGGAATAAGGTATTTTATTGGTTACAGAGGAGTGGAGAACTCTTCTCGTAAAATATCTTTGGACACGCTCAACTTTATTGATATCAGATATATGGTATGGGTTCCAGACAGGCGAGCAGTAATCAAGAATTGGCCTAGCAAAAGTTTTATATGCTCTGGTCAGTAGCGTGGTGTTTTTGGAAAAGAAGCTACGTAGAATTAAGTTAACAACTTTTAGAGCCTTTTTTGCTATATAGTTGCAGTGGGCTTTGGCACTTAGATCATTAGATATAAAAACTCCAAGGTCTTTGACTGGGTGGGGGTCATCTGTGAGGTAATGTCCATCAAGCATGTACTTAGTGATTGGGTTCTTTCTTCCAATATGTAGGACTGATCATTTGCTGGTTGAGATTCGTAGTTGCCAAATTTTAGACCAAGCGGTTAGATGATCAAGGTCTTTTTGAATTGTAGATGTATTGTCAGTGGTGTTAAAAAGTTTGACATCATCAGCAAAGAGAACACAGTCACTTGAGATGTGATCACAAAGATCATTTATGAATTCTATAAAGAGAGTTGGTCCAAGAACGGTCCAAGTGACACTGGGAAGCTTACCGTTCATGCTTAAGTTAGAGGACAGGAATGATTGGTTCAGTTAAGTAAGAAAAATACTCTTCATTAACATGTAATGTGGAGAGAATTTTTGATACACTCATTTGTAATAGTAATAGTAACAATTTTACAAACCTAAAGCCAGAATGTTTTTCCAGTACTTTGACTTTTAACAAAAGTTTTAGCATTATATTTGCTAGGACAAATAGAGCTATTTTTATACTCTCCCCCGCCCCCTCCCCGCCCCTCTCTCTCTCTCTCTAAACTTTTACTGTGTGCCTCAGAAACAATGCTGTGGTAGGAAGAGAAAGTAAGGAATGTGTAAATAAATCACAGTAAGAAAAGACTGCAAAATGTCATCGTCAGAAAACAGATAGTCCAGTGGCTCATAGGTGTTCCATACTTAAGACTAGTCAGAGCAGAGACACTGATCAGAGTCTGGGAAGGAGAGACCTCTTGAAAACAGCCTGGATATTTAAGGGAATAAAAAGATGCTGACATAACACGGAGCATATGACAAAAAATACCAACTTGTGTTACACTTCCTAGATTTCAACACTTTCCAAAAATATACTTTAGCTTCCAGCATAAGTTCTTATTTCAATGGATAGGAAGTTGGCTAATCACCAGCAAGATTTTGCCTGTGTTGGGGTAATCCTTGCTAAAGTAATTATTCAGAATAAGAACAATAGGGCAGAGATTTTTAGAGTTGACTATTCCTCTACAAATACCTAAAACACTAGCAAATTAAAAGTAATTATTGTGTTACTGTGAGTGTTGCATGTGATGTATGAATGAGAATTGAGAGCAACATTATTGCCCAAAAGGGATTTATTTATTTGTTTGTTTTATTAAATGTATATGCCACCCATCTCTGAGTGGCTTAAAAAGATAAAAAATAAAACAAAATTTTAAAAGCTATATAAACACTAGAACCAAGGAAATAGATGGCACAGGGGTGAGATCTTTGTACCCTATCAACACCTTCAGCAGTGAGCGCCCCTTTCAGGATCCCAGACTAACTGGCAAAACCAAGTTTTGATACTCTTCCAGAAGGTCAAGAGCAGTTCTCACTTCAAGTGACAAGAGTGTTCCACAGAGTCGGAGCCATGATAGAAAGTGCTCTTCTCCCACCCAGCAGAATTCCTTAGAAGATAGGGTCCACAGCTAAACTCTCATGCCATCCCAAATCACCCTCCAACCCCTCCCAAACTGCAACCCCTGCAGTAGAGATCTGTCCTGCCCAATGTTTTTCCTTGGGGGTATTATGCTAGATCCGTGATGGTGAACTTATGGCACATGTGTCAGAGGTGGCACACAGAGCCCTCTCTGTGGCATGTGTGCCATCACCCCAGCTCAGCCAGCTGGTTGTGGGGTTTCCAAGGCATGCATGAGCGCTGGACAGATGGTCATCGGGTTTCTGACACTCTGGCGCAAGTGCATGCGCCTTCGGGTTTGGGCACTCTGTGCCAAAAAGGTTCACCATCACTGGGCTAGATCTTTCTCCTACTGGTACCTTCTAGTATCCACATCTGTCTTCGGGTTGGACCAAAGCTTCAGATGATGAATTACAGATATCCATAAACTTTGAATAATACAATTCCAGCACTTATTCTTATAATCAATTGGAGGAACATAAAAGAATTTTTGCTAGTAAATACTAACCTATACCAGTCCTTCTCTTTCTCCCCCACCCCCCACCCCAAAAATAGGAGTACAATAAAACCCATTCTAGTAGTTTTCCAAAATCAGGATACACATCTTTTTTCTTACCCAATCAAGAAAGCAATGTGATTGATTAACAATATCACTCAGCAAGTGTGCTGTTAATAGCTAACTGCACATGTCGATCCTGGGCTACCAGATGTTGTTGTCAAGCCTTATCGCACTGTGCAGAAGCTGTTTGAGTCTGGATGAGAAAGAACAGATTCAAACTGAAACCTGACTAGACTGTTTGGCTATGAGTATTTAGACAATATAAATATGATGAATGAATGAATGAATGAATGAATGTCCAGAGATGATCCAACTGTGACCTTTGATGGGGATGCAGTTCTCTTTTGGGACTGGTAGGCAAATTGGGAGTCTTTTTGATCTTCTTGGACAGAATTCCTGCTTGACTAAATAGCAGCTGCAGCCAGAAAAACTTTTGCACAAAGTCATCTAGTGAACTAATTTTGCCCATATCTGGACTTTAGGATAATCGCTCATACTTTGGTAACCTCACAATTGGGTATTCCAGTGAATTCTACATGGGATTACCCTTGAATACTATTTTAAAACTGCAGCTGGCTCAAAATGCAGCAGCATAGGCAGTTATAGACATGCCACAAGATGTCCACATAACACCCCTGCTCTATGAGCTGCACTAGTTACCAATTGGCATCTGGGTGCAATTCAAGGTGCCGATCTTCACCTACAAAGTTCTTCATAATATAGTGCCTGATTATAAGGGATTGCTGGCTTCCATAATATCTGCCATCCTGATTGTGCTAATAAATTTTAGTTTCAAGACAGAAATCATTGGTGGGATTTTGGGAAGAGTGTGTTACATATAAATAAACAAAATTGGCACACCAGCTCTGTGATAGGTTAATGTTTGGTGTTTGGAAGCCGTACGGGTCTGGATGGGGAGAAACAGGCTCAAGCTTAATCCCTCTAAGACGGAGTGGCTGTGGATGCCGACATCCCGATTCAGCCAGCTGCAGCCGCGGCTGGCTGTTGTAGGCGAGTTATTGGCCCCAAAGGATAGGGTGCGCAACTTAGGTGTCCTCCTGGATGATCGGCTGTTGCTTGAAGATCATTTGACGGCCGTCTCCAGGAGGGCCTTCCACCAGGTTCGCCTGGTTCGGCAGTTGCGCCCCTTCCTTGATCGGGATGCCTTGTGCACGGTCACTCATGCGCTCGTTACCTCTCGCTTGGATTATTGTAATGCTCTCTACATGGGGCTCCCCTTGAAGTGCACTTGGAGGCTTCAGTTAGTCCAGAATGCAGCTGCGCGGGTGATAGAGGGAGCTACGCGTAGCTCCCACGTAACACCACTCCTGCGCAGACTGCACTGGCTACCTGTGGCCTTTCGAGTGCACTTTAAGGTGTTGGTTACGACCTTTAAAGCGCTCCATGGCTTAGGGCCTGGGTACTTACGGGACCGCCTGCTGTTACCACATGCCTCCCACCGACCCGTACACTCTCACAGAGAGGGACTTCTCAGGGTGCCGTCCGCCAAACAATGCCGGCTGGCGGCCCCCAGGGGAAGGTCCTTCTCTGTGGGGGCTCCCACACTCTGGAACGAGCTTCCCCCGAGCTTACGCCAAATACCTGACCTTCGGACATTCCGTCGCGAACTGAAGACACACCTTTTTATTCGCGCGGGGCTGGCTTGAATTGAATTTTAATTTTTAAATTTTGTAAATTTTATTAATTTTAAATGGGGTTTTTAGTTCATGGCATATTTTAATTTTTTCAGGCTAATTTTAAAATAAGTTTTTTAAATTGTATTTTAATTTGTATATTGTATGTTTTATCTTGCCTGTACACCGCCCTGAGTCCTTCGGGAGAAGGGCGGTATAAAAATCAAATAAATAAAATAAATAAATAAAATAAATGTATTTAGTTTACTTAATTCCCCTACCTATCCATAAAATAGGTAATACAGATGCTGCTGCTTCTACTATCATGTTCCAATTACAACATTACTTGCAATTCTCTGAGTTTAAAAAAAGAGTTCACAAAGATTAATTGCCCCATTCTGTAATAATTTTATATAAGAACACCATGCATTATTACTCTGTTTCTATACATCTGTTTTTATTCCATACATTTTTGCAGAAGAAGAGGCTTTTCCAACAAGCTATACAGGATTTGCAATGCCAATAAAAGTATTTCTCATGAAGGAAAGAAGAAACAGAAAGCTGAATTTGTTAAAACAAGAGGATATATTCTTTTTTGATATTTTGCTTTGTTTCTGTATTTTAATTTAGTTGAGAAAGAAGTGACTTGGCACCCTTATAGAAGTAATGGAATGGAATACAGTTACTGCAAGATACAAACAGAAAAGTGATTGAAACATAATAATCAGCAAAACAGACATCCAGGTAAAATAATTTAATAGCAATAGTACTACATTCTTCAAACAGTAAAAACAAATTGTCAGATAATTTAGCTCAGGTATTATTGATATAATTAAGTGGCATCAATAAGCAAATGCCTCAAAGAAGAATTTTATTTGCTACTGTGTTTTCTAAATAAATCCTGCAACAAGTATGGCTAATATTAAAAGATGGTTGTCATCAGATATTCTGTTATGTTTCAATTGTTTGTTTTTACTACACACATTATGTCCTGGCAGATCTATTACTCTAACACAAGTAATGCTTTATGTGCTCATGTTCCATTTTGGGTAGTTTCCAGATGATAAATGAGCTTCTCAGTCTTTATTTTCATTTTCAGACTGCTGTTGCTAGCATAAAGAATTAGCTATTCAGAAAGCAAATTTTCTAACACATTTTATTCAAATAAAAATATTTCTACATTATTTATGCATGAATTGGGAAATCAATGTTTTTCCTTCTATCGCATTATCTTACACAAAAAATGAATATAAAAATTAACACATGTAGGTATTGTAATGACTATTTTTCGGATGCATGTTAATAAAGGTTGCATGAACAACTAATCCATGTAGCTCTTTCAATAGTTAAAAAAGCAGACAGAGGTAATGCTAAGATAGGATAATATTTTTCATCCATTCAGCTGATTTACCAGGTCAAATTTAATTTTGAAGATATTTTTCTATATTCAACCATTTTCTACCTTTTAGAAATTCAATTGTTCAGTAATGGACATAATTATTTAGACTGCAGTCATTTGCACAGAGACATTAGAATGTGTGTGTGATCCTATGAAATTGTTTAGAGCTTTAAATAATTTAGAGAGTAACTTGAAGGTCTGTCTTCAACCATGTAGCTTAGCTTTATTTATGATCGGCAAGCTTTCTTTGCCCATGATAATAATCAAGTTGGTAGGTCTAGAGTAGATGTTAGGAGAAGATCTACTCTACAATGGTCTACTAGTCTCTATCCTTTTGCGGAAATGTTGCCAAATGTGCTGTGAATAGAAATAAATACCTCTGATTGAAAAGTGCATCTAACAAACCAATATGTATTTGAAAATCTAACAAATTCTATAGAATACAGAACAACAGAGTTGGAAGGGACATTGGAGGTCTAGTTCAACCCCCTGCTCAAATAGGAGACCTTAACTATTCTTGACAAATGGCTGTCCTAGTCTTCTTTAAAAACTCCAGTGATGGAGCACCCTCAACTTCTGAAAGTAAGTTGTTTCACTGATTAATTGTTCTCACTGTCAGGAAATTTCTCCTTAGTTCTAGGTTGGGTGTCTCTTTGACAAGTTTTCATCCATTACTTCTTGTCTTGCCCTCAAGTGCTTTGGAGAATAGGTTGTCCCTTTCTTCTTTTTGACAGCCTCTCAAATATTGGAAGACTGCTGTCATGTAACTGTTGATCCTCCATTTCGTTAGACTATTGCATTCATTACTTTTCTTTCAGAAAGTACTTAAGGCACAGTGCAATCATTCACAACCAAAAGACACAAAAACTGATAAATGAAACAACATTATCCGTATAAATAAATGGATTTTAGTGTATTCACAAGAATTATCAACAAAACCCCTGAAGAATCATGTGAAGATCTTTTTGTTGATAAAGACAAGATTAGTGCAGTCAGGAACTGGACGATCTGATTAAATGGCTTAAATACACTAAATAAACTTCTTAGTTAATAACTTATAAATGCAGATTTTCTATTTGTAAGAAATATTTAATATTAAAATTCCAGTTTCCTACAAAGTAATTAAAGTCTTAAATCTTGATATGCTACTAATCTGAAAGATAATAATTTAACTGGCAATGAATTTAAGTGAGGTATTTTTCATATCTGTTTTTCTTCTAAAGCAGAGGCTTGAATTGTATGGTTATTTATACAGAAGTAAGAAAAAAGCAAAATAATTATCCCCTAAAGAAAAGAACAGCAGGTTAAGATAGGACTGAATATAGTATTCAGACATTTCAGATGTCAGGGTTCCAAGTAACACTCCCAAAGAAAGAAAACTCCGAGGCTAGAAGTTCCTCAAAGTTCCATTTTATTAGAGATGTCATATTGGCACATCTGGTAAAACCCAAATCTGAAAGCTTCCAGGTTTTTCCCACCCAAAATAAAGTAAAAGTCCCTTCCCCTGAACCCACATGCCCATCATATGGTCCAATCAATCCACCATCCCAACTGGAGATGCCTCCCAGTCACGCCACTCTAGGTGCAGGGCAGAATGTCCTTGACTCTCAGAGAAAAGAATGTTATTATGGCTAGATATCTCCCCAACTCCATACAATCCCCCCTCCCAGTTTCTCACAGCGCTAAATGTGGCAGCCCTGAAGATCCAAAGAAAAGATGGCTTCCAGAGCTGACACTAGAGCTTGTACATCACTCCAGGAGCAATTGAAGAACATCTTCCTTATTTTGCATTCTGCTAAGCTAAAAACTAGCTTGGTCTAGAGCCAGGATGGCGAACCTATGGCATGCGTGCCCAAAGTGGCACATGGCCATGTGGCCAGCATGCGTGGCCTTGCCTGTTTGTCTTTCAGGTTTCTGGCATGCATGCGTGCATGATGATCGACTGTCCTATGCACGTGCAGCAGTGCCAAAAACCAGTGTGTGCATACACGTCGGCCAGCTGATCGTCAGGCGTACGAATGCGCACTAGAACCCGGAAGTTCGGCTTTTTCTGAGCACAGCCCTGACGAGCACGTACAACGTTTCCATGCAACCTTTTCAGCACTCGGCATTTCGGCACTTGGTGCCAAAAAGGTTTGCCATCACTGGTCTAGAGGTCAAGGGATCAGACTAGAAACCAGGCTACTGTGAGTTCTAGTCCCACTTTAGGCATATAAACCTGCTGGATGACTTTGGGCAGTCACCTTCTCTCAATCCATGGCATCAGCCTCAAGTGAAAGCAGTTCAGTCAATTCATTCCACAACTAATGGATCAATACTCAGTTGATCTGATAAAAGTGGACCCTGTGCTTGTGGAAAAACACTAGAAAGAAAAAAAAGTTGCAGTTTGCTAAGCTGTGTATTTCAATGGCCAATAGTAACAGAAGCAAGGGGGGAGGAGCAGCCAGTCTGAGAGCAAACCCATAGGCAACAGCAATTAGTAGCTCTGCTTACTTGAGGCAGATGAACCAAAGGGGCATCTTAGCCAAGGATACCCACCTCAAAAAACTACCTAGTTCTGACACTGAGTAGTGGTCCAACAAATTATGCGGTGGATCTCATTCTATTCTTGCTTTCACCATATGTCCATAGAAAGGCATCAAGGAGGTTTGTTCTCACATTCTCCCTCCTAGCAAATGTGACTCAAAGCTCAATATGTTACTAACAGGAATTGCCAAGAAAGGCCATTTGGAATTGTGAACAACCTGGCCATTAAATGGCAGCAGTATTTTCCATAGGTACATTTTATTAGAATAATCTTTGAACTATTCCACTACATGAACTTCAATATTACTAAAATATCTTTCCATCTGTGCGAGTACAGGTTCGGGAGAACAGGCTGGCAAGAGATGGCAGGCAGTGTTATTTTAAATAGCTGTTCAACCAAATAAATACTAAGCACATAGTTCAGCATTTCAAAAATTGTAAAATAAATCATCATCAAAAGCCTTATTTTATGAATCTATAAATCTCTGGAAAATAAACGTTTTCTTCATCTTGCTGTGTTTTAATAAAGAATCCTCCCTTTTTACTCACTCAATTACAATATCACTATCAGTTCAAATTACAGGTCAGAGATACGGAGCTTAATGTATGTACAGCCAGTTCTCGCCTCCTAATAACCTGTCATTCCTGGGATTTGAATGTCAGAATGCAGCCTGCTGTGGTAATGCTCTTCGGCAGTGCTGTGATGAAAACTTTGGACAAATCATGAAGAACATTCCAGATCGAAATCATCAGAAGGTTACTGGGGAGAGCTTTTCATTCTGCTTTGACCCCTTGATCTGACAAGTGACACCTACAAAATGAACAGCCCTCCAACTTAAATTGTTTAACTGTAGCCTGATCAGTTTTATTATCTTGCTAATCCGGATATCAGCCGTTTCATCAGAATGGAAGATATGCATATCATGAATTATTTTGACACCAAGACCTTTTAATTTTTGCCAGCAATATTTCACCGCACCAATCAGGGCCTGCAGTCAGTGATGCTTCTCACCTCCTGAGATGTCAAGAGGACAGTGCACTCCTGACAGTACCAAATCATCGGGGAGCTGTAACGAGCTATTGCTGCAATTATTATTATCTCCTGTAGCCATGCATTTCATTACAGAGCAAGCAGGCAGAGGCTTCTCTCGTCTTATTGAGGAATCAGCCGCTGTTTTATGTGCTGCAGGGCTCTATGGTGTAATTTCTTTTCTCCTCAGCAGACAAGGGTAGGTGAATTTCTAATAAAAACAAAACATTGGCGAGGTGCTGTAGGAAAGGAAAAATGATCACAATACACTACATTAAGCAGCGGTGAGACTGTTTAAATGGCCCACTTCTAGTTTATGAAAGCAGTGGTTAATCAGCAATATGGTTTGCTACAGACAGAAATAAAACACAGTTTATTTTTAATATATATATTATTCCGCATATTCCCCCTTATCTTTTGGTTTAGCTTTCTGTACTTTATACACAGAAGCCGAGAAAAACCTCTGAATATTAAAATATTCAAAATATAAAGATAAAAAGAAATTAATGTTGATTAGACAAAAAGGCTATGGAACAATTTGTTTATGGTGAGGAAGAGTGTTTATCTATATGGCCTAGAGAGACTTCCATTACATAACCATTTCATAACCAGACTTCCCATGAAAGCTTCACTTGACTTAGAACACCTATTTCTGCCTCAAAATATGCTCTTGCATTTTCCTCATTTCTTCAAATATCCTGAAGCCATCATATCATTCCATAATATTTGTCTATTAGACATTTCCCTGTCTAGTTCCAAGAAGCCAATCTAACCATAATATCATAAAGATTAAATAAATGGTATTGATCAGAAAAACCAAAACATCTACTGTATTTGATTTCCAGGATGCAATATTCACTCTTCCATTGTTTCACAAAATGTTTCAACTTGGAGATCATTTTTATATACAGAATTATAATGTACCCTACATATATATATTGAAATTTTGCATGCTTCCAAAATATTTAGAAAAAATGTTTTTCCCTCATGTGAATACAAGCATAGCATTTCCCTCTTAGAACAAACATGTTACCATTTTAAGAACTTCTTTAATGAATCAGTGTCCTAAAGCAGCGGCATCTTTGTTCGTATTTACACAAAAGCCCACAAAAGGACATTGCTGCTTTAATTAGTAGCAGAGAGGTACTGTGTTCGTTTTAATACAAGATCCAAAGATTTCTTCTGAGTTATTTTTTTAAGCGTGCATGATTCTAATGTATAAGATCATAAGTGACAACTACATATATTTAACTTGGTATGTATGTTCACAGAAGCTCTTCATATATGAAGCAAAATAAACATGTATGCATTTGTAACTATAGATAATACATATACATTTGCAATTTTCTATATGGAAGTAATACTGATATAAAAAATCATGACATGATAATTCCCAAGTAAAAGTCTATTCAGCTACTGTAAATATTGATATTTAAAATGTTGATATCTGAATACTGTCCAATTGATTATCGGAAACTTAGTGGGTTTAATTTTTATTAATTAAAGATGTTAATATTGACAAAACATAATAACCTAAAAAAGGCAACTGTTCCTTTTTTAAAAAAGTAGTATTGTATATGGTTATAACATAGTTATAATTAATTGCATATTTTTTTATCTGTACTTGATCTTTGACCAGAAATCATAATTTTCTTCCATGCATTTCAAAACAAAAACTAGGTAAGTATGGATGCTTGTACAATATAACTGTATGTATGTCATTGAAAATAAATCTCTAACACAGGCACACGCAGTGCATCAGTTGTTTCAATTGATCAAACAGCTGGCTTTAGTTTACTAAGCTATTTGTATTGGATTGATCTACAGCAGACAGTGAAATAACTCTGCTTGCAATATACATCTATTTGAAGTCAAGGTTGAAACTCCCACTGACTTTCATTGAGATGGATTGTATTCCAAATAATTGCACAAGATCATTTTTCTCTGCAGGAGAGTTTTTTTTTTTAACCAAATATTTATCAATCACAAAATGGTCTGTTCCTAAAGTATAGAATTGAAGAACATGAAGATTCTACATATGTATCTATGAAGTAGCAGATTCAAGAAGTAAATCTTTCCCTGGACTGCATATCAGCAGGATGGAAGGATTACAGTATTTACGACTCCCATAAGAGTTTTCTTCCCCAAAACAGAATATTACCAGTAGTCAAAAGAGAGAGATGTGACAGAAAGAGATTCAATTATCCTGCAAACTGAAATGGTCCAAGACAAGAAAATCTTTTTCATCTTGTCCATGCTTGTAGGGCAGATTAGACAACATTTTGACATACATTAATTTCCATCTAATGCATACAGAAATTTTGCATCGTTAGAGAACTCAGTCTTCAAACAATAACTCAATCTGGTCCACATTAACTGTTGGGTTAAATCCCAAGAATTTGCATTGAGTTTGTTTTCTTTATAACAATTTATAAATTGCTTATTTCAAACAAGGTTCTAAACAGCATACAGAATAGTACAAACAACAAAATTAAAATCAGTAACATAAAAGTTATAACGTAAACCAGACAAATAATATTCATCATTAACTTGCTATTCACGACAGGACCAAAGGATGATATTGTCAATAAAAGGTTATAAATGGGGGAACCTGCCATTGTAGGTTCCTGTACACCAGTGGTAGTCAACCTGGTCCCTACCACCCACTAGTGGGCGTTCCAGCTTTCATGGTGGGCGATAGGGATTTTGTCCGATACTGAAGTACTTTCCTTTTTTTTAATTTAATTGACTTTTTAAAATATTTTCAAAGCATTATTTTAAAACATTTTCATTAGGTTTTCATAAAATTTCCCATGACAATTTAAATTTCTAAAAATATACTATTTGTATCGCCCGCGCATAAGTTTAGTTCACATTACATAAGTGAAACTAAATGCGGCTATAGTGCGACCACAAACAAAAGAGTCTCATCCCAGAATAGCTCGCGCATCTCCCCCCACACCACCCAGCTGTAACAGACAAGCAGAGATGGTAGCCAGTACCCCCCCCAACCCAATCCACGATGCGCGAGAGGCATGCGCAGACGATGATACACGGCGCATTACTGTGGAACCGGTGGGCGGTTAGAAAATTTTACTAATAGAGATACAAAAGTGGGCGGTAGGTATAAAAAGGTTGACTACCCCTGCTGTACACAAAGGCTTTCTAAAATAGCCAGTTCTTAATGGCTTTTCTCAATGCCGGCAGGGTTAATGCTGGTTTAATTCCAGATCAAGCACTCTTTCAAGAGAGACAGGCAACAATGGAAGAGGCCTTCATGGTTGCTTCAAGGATGGGAATTCCAGAGCTTCCAAGGCTTTTACACAAAAATCCACTCCTGGTTATCCTCCCCCACCCTTTATTTTTTCATTTAACAGTATGATTTAGAGGACAGAAAGTCCTTTTGTGCTGTCATTGCTTGATAAGTAAAAATCAGAGCTCCATGTGAAGTACTATAAAGCAACCAATTCTCAGAAATACCTTTTACCTGGATGTGAGTGTGATCACACCCAAATACGCTCTATATTGGCTGGAAATAGTTTTGTCACAATTATAGATATAAAAGTATTTCCCAGTGCAATCTGGAATTGCTGGGATTGACTGAAGAATCTAGACCACTTCTCCTTGATTGCTCCATGGAAGCTAAGGTAAAGGTTTTTGGTTTTTTTTACAATTATTTTACTCTGGTGACATGACTAATTCAGTTTTCATTATTAAAGCAACATGTTCTAGTATATTTTTTTTATGTAGAGTAACAGCTGATACTGTTTGAAAGTTTGGCAGCAAAGAAACAGGACCATATTTTGCAATCACACACACACACCCACACACACACATAAAAAATATTATAATAAATTCATTGCAGAAATTGCTTGTTAAATTTCAAGTCATTTTATTTGACAAAGGCAAGCTTAACAGTGTTTTATTAGGTATTCTTAAATCAAAAATTAAATAATAAATTTTATTTTTAAAATGCATGCCCTGCTTTTCCTAAATATAGTCGAAAGTGCTCACAACGTAGATAATCCCCAAATCATCCAGATCAAAGCTCAAATTAAGAACCACAATATTAAAAGATAGTCTGTTATCAATTTAACAATCTTATTTGTACATTATGACAAACATGAGGCAATATTATCCACACTGTCCTCATAAGAAGCTTTCTTTTTGCTCAGTGAATTCTACAGTGTCATGTATGAGTCTAAATATAAATAATATTTGGAATCCGTTTCTCAGTACACTTTGATAATAAACACCTCTGAACAATTCTGAAATATATCAGTGGCTATTCCTTGACAAGCTGAGATCGTCTAGTGTTACATTGCATTTCTCAGAAATTGGACTGTTCTAATGGGTAGAATCGCTGCAGCCTCAAGCAACTGATTTGAGGAAACTGTGGTATTATTTCACGTGCATAGTGTTTCGTGCACACTCCTCTCAAGGAGATCAAATAGTAATACTGATATAATTTGGCTTGCTATGAATTATATGCACCTTTACTTGGGGGGAAAAGCAAGAGTGCAGGTGGTGCTGTGATTAGAATGCAGTATTGCAGGCTAATTCTGCCCACAGTCTGGAATTCAGTCCTGACTGGGCTCGAAGCTGACTCAGACCTTCCATCCTTCCAAAGTAAATAAAATGAGGACCCAGATTGTTGGGGGCAATTGCTGACATTGTAAACTTCCCACTGTGGGACAGTGTATAAATCTAAGTGCTATTGCTATTACTGTTCTATCCAATGGTGGAATTCAGCCAGTTCACACCACTTCGGGAGAACCGGTTGTTAACTTTGTGAGCAGTTTGGCAAACTGGTTGTTGGAATAAATCATTAGGGCAGAGAACCAGTTGTTAAATTACTTGAATCCCATCACTGGTTCTATCTATGTTAGCAAAAAAGTTTGGGACAATCCTGGTTCAAGAGAAAATAAAACAAATCCATATATTCTTACTTCACTTGTGGAAGAAATAACCATGGCTTCCTGCCTATTGTCACCATTTAGCTCCTGAAATCAAGATAAAGAATCTATAGAGGGCATAGGGCAGTGACGGCAAACCTTTTCAGCACTAGGTGCTGAAACACCGAAACACGCATGGATGCATATGCATGTGCGCACACCAGAGCACTGGAAACTAGAAGACCAGCTGGCCGGTGCATGGATGTCTTTTTTTGGCAGTTTTTGGGCCATTTTCAGGTCTTTTCAGGCCATTTTTCATCCCAAAATGGTCTGAAAACAGCCCAGAAAATGGCCTGAAAACGGCCCAAAAATGGCCTAGTTTTTGGCAGTTTTAAGGGAGTTTTCCGGTGCTTCAGTGTGCATGAAGACCAGCTGGCATGCTGGAAACCAGAACAGCAGGTGGTGACAGCACACGTGTCCACAGAGAGGGCTCTGTGTGCCACCTCTGGCACATGTGCCATAGGTTCGCCATCACAGGCATAGGGAATGACGTTGAAGGACAGGAGGAATGACCTTACCATAGAAATGATCAGACAACTGGGCCATTCCAAGAAATTACTTTGAGTAAATGTCTCAGACAGGTCTCTCCCTAGTTTATCTAAGTGAGGGAGGGGAAGCAGATTCCTAGTTGCAAAGTTCTATTACTGTAGCTTTTATACTAAAAGTGATCCTGACTTACATGGCATTAGTTTCTTAGTCTGGTCTTCTTTACAGAGGTCACACAAACTCTCCTCATGCAAGGGCAGGACTCATCTAAGGTTGGCATTGTCCATTTCTATCTGCATGGTCCAATTGCGGAAACATTTAACTTCCGGCTTAGTTTTAGATCTGAGAAAATATTACAAAAACAGTTGTGCAGCCTTCCTTGAGGAGTTTCATATTGACTGGAGCGCCCATTTCAACCAGTTCCCAGTTCCTGGGATTTCCCCCTTCTAGACTGAACTTTTGCTATTGTGGTATCTCTTGAGTGGTTATATCAAATATACTTGAAGAAATAGATTTGCTAAACCATCTATTCAACAAAATACAGAGTGGATCTGAGTATGGAATGCGCAGGTAGGGCACTGATTAGCATGCTAATTTTCCCATTGGACCGCTGGATGGCCCTTCTTCATCCATCACAGAGTATCCATGAGGATCTTGCACTACAACAGGAAAATGGACTAAAAGGTAAGAGAAATGAAACCAGAGCTATATAGAAGCCATATTTGACATTATCTATTCTCACACATAGCTTTAATACCCTCAAAACATCTGAAGTTATCAGGCCATGAAGCTAATTTTTTGCAAGCTGGAGTTATGGTACAGGATGCAGCAGGAATGAAAATCCTTATTCTACCTTTAAATAAAGATAAATAAAATCTAGCTTTATTTATCAAATGTATATAACCACCCATCTGACCCAAGGCAACTCTGATTGGTGCAAAATGATAGATAAAAAGTAAGAATATAAAAATAGCAAATACAAATAGAATAAATCATAATAATGAATATTCTTTTTTTAAAAAAACTGGAAATCCTATAACTGGAGGAAATAAAAATGGCCTCCTTAACAAAGGAGATATTTGTTTGAACAAAGATCTAAATATGTTTCCAGTTCCCTAGATAACCCAGGCCTGGTCACATAGCCAGGTCTTCTTTCAGAATATCAAAATGGATAAGGTAAAGGTAAAGGTTCCCCTCACACATATGTGCTAGTCATTCCCGACTCTAGTGGGTGGTGCTCATCTGCGTTTCAAAGCTGAAGAGCCAGCACTGTCTGAAGATGTCTCTGTGGTCATGTGGCTGGCATGACTAAATGCCAAAGGCGCATGGAACGCTGTTACCTTCCCACCAAAGGTGATCCCTATTTTTCTACTTGCATTTTTTACGTGCTTTTTGAACTGCTAGGTTGGCAGAAGCTGGGACAAGAGCTCACCCCGTTACACAGCACTAGGGATTCGAACCGCTGAACTGCTGACCTTTCAATCTTCAAGCTCAGTATCTTACCCACTAAGCCACCACATCCCTGTTAAAAATGGATAGGATTAGTCTAATTTCAAGAGGAGGAATATTCCACGAGGCAGGTGCCACAGCAGAGAAGGCACATCTCTTAGGATCCTCTAAATGTAAACCCCCAGCTGAAGATACTTACAGCATACTTCTCTATCAGATTTGATGGGCAGGCTGATATAAGCAGAGAAACATAGTCAAGAAGCCCAGTCCCAGGCACAAAAGCACAGTTATTACTAATACTCATATTGTACCTATAGAAACTATAAGGAAGTCAGTATCATCAGTAAAATATAGGCTGGAGTTATACACTGCAATTGCCAAAATGCTACTTGTTTATTTATAGCTTACTATTGTGTGAACCCAACTATCATGGTTTATACATTTTAGTTTATGCCTTAAGCAAACCAGGGGTTGTGACAAAGTGTGAAAAAGCTCTAGATATTAGATTAGCAAATTTGCCATAGGAATTAACTTGTAGGTGTTGAATAGGGCCTAATAACTGGTTTTGTCATCTACTGATGATTTTCAGTTTTATTGTCTTTCTCATCATGCTGCTGCCTTCATATTGTGACAATTGAACATTCCTGGAGCAAACTTTGGTAATTCAGGGTATAATATGGTAACAATTATAGCCCATGTACTTTGATGAATTTGATAATCAAGTACATTTTATGAATTTAATATGCCAGTTTACTACAAAAATCTAGTGAACATCAATGCTGATTCAATGAATGGGATCAAATTATTGCAATGCATTTCTCCTTGGGCTGTTCTTGAAGATGATATGGAAACTTTCACTGTATGGTAATTCAATTGATTTGCCACTA
Source organism: Ahaetulla prasina (assembly GCF_028640845.1). Classification (NCBI taxonomy): domain Eukaryota; kingdom Metazoa; phylum Chordata; class Lepidosauria; order Squamata; family Colubridae; genus Ahaetulla; species Ahaetulla prasina. The sequence continues at coordinate 44,781,529 of NC_080541.1, read as the reverse complement.
ATGGCTTTTGGATATCATTTGCACATAATTTTTGCCTTGAAATGTCTTCACTGGGTGACAGTATATTTTTTGTATTCAATTCAGAATGTTTGATTTGACCTTTAAAATTTGAGCCTGAATCTTAAGTATCTCAATGTGCCAATTTCCTGGGTCCCTTCATCACACTAAGATCTGCTAGTTCAAGATTTATTTCACATATAATCAGACAATAAACTATTTTTTAAAAAGGCTTAGCTGCGACAGACATGAGCATGGAAGGTGGGGAGCAAATAATGTATGTGACTCCATCATAATTCAAATGTATGAACTTACATGAGAGTCTTTTTTTAAAAACTAGTTTTATTATAAGAGATTTTTCATAAGTTTAAAATCTTATAGAAACATAAAAGAAAAGGTAGGAAAAGAAAAAGGGAAAGATAACAAAGGGAAAGAAAAGAAAAGAAAGGGAAAGAAAAGAAAAGAAAGATATCTAAAGAAATTATTTCTTTGCAAAAGTTACAAACATAACTGCCATCTTCACCCTCCCAAATTAATATTATTTGTGATGCAAAACCACCAGAGTAGCATTTGTGCATGACACCATCCTTGTGTGTCCAATCACACATGGCCAATAAAAAATTCTATTCTATTCTATTCTATGATAGTTTGTGATGGATACACTGGTGGTAAGCTTGTTATCATCAATAAATTCAGAAAGCATGATTCTTAATCCAGGCATTGGTAAAATGGCACAGGATATTTATAATAGTTTAACATCATCTGCATTTATCCCAGATCCAGCCTTGTCCAAACCTATTAATACATTCTCAAATAAGAAATGTGTTAACCATTCAGATGCCCTGAAACTTTTCCTTAGTTTTATTACAAGACATTAAACTGGCTAGCCTTCATGAAACCCTATTCAAAAATATCTTTCTATTATTTCTAGAGCTATTGTACAGCAAACTTTCTTTTTTTCAAACAGGTAAATCTCTAGGAAATTTAAACACAGCCTGAAAGTTTTACTGTCCAGACAGTCCATAAAATGTAATGAATAATAGAATAACAGAACAACAGATTTTGAAAGGACCTTGGAGGTCTTCTAGTCCAGAAATCCTCAACCCTGGGCCGTGGACTGCTACCAGGCCACCAAAATGGTGGGCAAGGCACACAAAGCTTCATTTGTGCATGTGCGAGATTTAGGTTGTGTGGACAAAACCATCCCATCCACCCCGCCAAAACCATTGCCTCTGATCCATGGAACAAAAAAGGTTGGGGATCTCTGTTCTAGTCCAACCCCCTGCTCAAGCAGGAAACCCTATATCATTTCAGACAAGTGGTTGTGTCAGTGATGGAGCACCCACAACTTCTGAAGGCAAGCTGTTCCACTGATTAATTTTCCTAACTGTCAGGAAATTTCTAGTTTCTAGATTGTTACTCCTTATTTCTAATTGAAACAAATTCCTTCCTGATATTTTGCAGTTCATGCATCCCTAAGGCATCGCAGTCCTGTATAAGGAGAGATCAGCAATCAGCAAAGCTAATAGAGTATTGAAACCCCATTACCAAAGCTTTGAACCTTTTGCCTAAATATGAGATTTGCAAACCTGCATTACAGATAGCTAAAAAAAATGGGAAATTAAAATTAGATATGTTGTACTTTTCCTTTTAATATAGACTCCAAGATCCAAGGTTTCCAACTGGGAACAGGAAGTCTCCGACAGCCACACGGAAAAGGTTGCCACAGGTTTGGTAACCACACTGAAAAAGATCAGTTTTGTGCTTCTTCTAATGAATACACTAAGTTCTCAATTAGAAAAAAAAATCCTACAATAATATTTAATGTAAGGTTCACATGCAACCAAGCTAAATGCAGACCACAATAAACTGCTACTAGTTTTGCAGGATGCGTTTTATAATTATCCCAAGACTGCCAGTTACTAATGTTTTATCTCACATATTGATCAGTAATTCATCTCTTTCCACTCTGTGTTGGAAATTAGTAGGCAGATGGCCCCATTCAAAGTGCCCCATTTGCCTGAGAGTCATCAGTTGCTGACTCCTCTATTAGACAATTAAGTAGACAATTAAGTAGCGGGTACCATATAATAGATAACACAAGGAGCAGAATGATTCAAGACTGGGAAAAATAAACAAATTGTTCCCCCTGCGGTGAGCAAACATCTTTCAATCCATAGAATGAAAGGGACATTCAAAACTATTCAGCATGATAGGAAAACAATATTTTAGTGTAGGCAAGTGTGGACCTTTCATTTCAGATAAGGCCTGAACACCTTGCAGGGTTAAATATCATAGGGATTCAAGTCAACCAAATTATCCTGGCCTGTCCTATCTTCTATTCTTCATTTTATTAAACATATTTCTGTGCCTCCCAAAACAAAAGTTTTTTAGAATGTGCAGCTGGTCATGAATTTTCTCATGCAATTAATCATATTGATCATTATATACAGATCTTTGCGTTCTAATTCATCCTTTGAATTTAAGGTTTGTTTGTTTTGTTTGTTTGTTTGTTTGTTTACAAATTTAGTTAAGATGGCAGAACACCTTAAATAAGAGAACTCTGGTCAGTGAAGTAAAATAAAATCAATAAAAACACAGTAAGAACAACCAATTCAATACCTAGGCAACACATCTGGATTTTTCCCCCAACATAAATCAAATCAGATCAATTATGGGCCTTACTAACAACCCAGTCTTAAGGTCTGGGAGATAAGCCAGGTCTTTTAGACTTTCTGGAAGGCCTGCAAAACTCAGGAATGTCCAAATCTCAATTGTTCACCATGCATGTGTGTCAGTACAATGCACAAACCTCTTAGATGTAGACAACAGCATGTTGGCTTGCAAGGCAGTCTCTAAATTAGAGGTCCTAGCTTGCATAGAATAGAAGGTTTATAGTATACATATAGCAATGCCGATGTACTTTTATTGAAATTATTAGATCAATTGGCAGATGATTAAAACTTTGTTTTTTAAAATCCATGATTTCAAGAATCCAAGGGGAGATTGAAGAAAGCTATTCCATAAAGTCTGTCAAAGCAGGAAAAGTCATCCCTGAGGAAGAATCTCTACAGGGCGTACAGGAATGACTAAGACATGGAAGCGGAGAGATTGGTGAAGAGCCCTTCTTCATGTACTCCTGGTGGTCACTTGCCTCACATCTTGCAAGCGGAGAAGTAGCAGGGCACTGTTTCCTCAGCTGCCGGGCGTGAATAAGGGCAAGGATTTCAAGTGGGACTATGGACAGCAAGAGGAGAGGAAGCCTGCAGGTTGCAGAAGCCACTTTGTATCAGACTGTAGTTGCGGAATCAGCAAGTTCTTACAAAGCAGTAGAACTAGATCCCATTCTGACAAAAATTAATACAATAGAGAAGCATTAAAAACAATTTTAGGTAGAAACACAGTCAGGATAAACCTCCTTCACCCTCCCCATCCTGCATTTTTAAAAATACTACTGTTCTGAAAACTCATTTAATATTTTATGAAATGTATATGCTGCCCAACTCCTAGCAAACATTTAAAAGCAAGAAAACAAAAAAAAGACAAAAAATAATTATGACATAAATGACAATGGTAACATGGATGGTAACAAATAAAAAATATTATTTATAATGTATTATTGATATTGCTATTATTATTGTCTTATCATTTCAGGTTTGGCTTTTAAAGCCTAATTAGAAAAGAAGAAGCTCAGATACAAAAATAGGACAGCTGCTGAGCTTATTCTCTCTGGCAGCCACAACACAAATAGTCCTAGAGTTGCTGAGCCTAGCAGCTGGGCAGAAGAAATGTCCCATAGTAGAACTGCCAGCCAACTGGAGCCCAACAGATCATTGACCTCTGGAGGTCCATCTTCCATGTGTCATGGATTGCCCAGATGGGAGGCCTTCTGTTACAAGAAATTACTTGCCTGCCACAATACCTTGGACTGCTTTCAGCCTACCTTAGCAGCAGACTTCCTGTAGACAGAGGCTCCATTAGGAAGACGTGTCCTCAAGAACTAAGCAGAGCAATTGTGTGAATGACCCAAATATGAGAAGAGTTTGGGTAAAACTGAGCTTCAGTTTTGCTTTGACCAAAGTGAATCAAAGCTGGCTGGTACCATTCTTCCTGTTAGCCAAGAATGCTGCATGAGATATGGGTAGATAGGAGGCAAGTAGCCTAGTTCACTCTTTTGCTAACTTATTACAAAGCAAGATGAGAGTACATAAACAATGATTGGGCCATTTAGAAGCCCCCAAATGAATGATGATGTACCTGATTAGAAAAAGCTTTCTTTTAAATATACTGTTTAATCAAAACTTTATTCATATACATTAATATAATTTAGAAGTAGAACTGATTTGATAATTCAGAATGAAAGGTTGAAAAAAATTGTGATAAGAAGTTCTGAAAATGGGCTCTCCATTATTTGATACTATAATTATTTTAACTTTAATCCAGTCCTAAGGTTGCCACCCAGAAATATATTTTATCCATATGGAAAAACTTGATATCTGCAACCATATTTTTGGTCTCTTTTTTCTCAGATGCAATTTTTCTCCTGTATTAAATCCTATTACTGACTTCTCTTCAGTTTTTTCTTGCCTGGAACCAAAAACCTACAAATAGCCTAAGATAAAATTACCACACAGTTGTTTAGATATAGGATTATTATGTTTTATTATTGTAAATCAAACTGTTATAAACAAAACAATTTTCTAACCTGGATCAAGCAATGTACTTTGAGCAATTTGTTTCCTTTTTTCTTGGTGTATAAAATGGTTTTGTTCTGTCCCATACACAATTACAGTAAGACATTCTGCTAAACAAGTCAGCATGAAAACCAAATTAAGTCCTTTCAAAAGTAATAAATCAGTGCTTGATTTCTCAGAACATTGTATGACTTTTCCACCTAGACAAAGGGATAGATTTCAAACAGATAATCCCCAACGTAACTCAGATTTGAATTCCTGAATTACATAACAATATACTCTGTGCCTTTTCAAAGAAAGCTGCTGACTTTCTCATCATGGTATGTTTACTTTCTATCAGATTGTTAGAAATTGGATTTTTAAACAAAGATGAGATATTTTGGCAATTTCAGTATAGCAGGATCCAATTTGGGTCAGTCATTGGGAACCAATGGCTGACCCAGTTTGGATCCTGCAGCATTATCCTGGGACACGTATATTTGCCTTCAATCATGAATTTCATTATAATTATGCATCCTCTCAAATATTTCCAACATTAAATGGTAGCTTTCCTATTAATTTGAATTTCAAGAATTTTCTAAAAAAATATTTTTAAAATTAGGGCATGATTGTTAGGTATTCAAGATTAGGCATAATAAGAAAACTAAATATTGTCTCTTATTTTGAAACATCAGCAGTTTAAGTAATTGAGAGCAGTTAAACAAAAACTAGTTGATTATTATATTTTCTTATAAAGGCTGATATATCTCCATTATATACCTTACAATAGATTCTTATTATTATGGTGAGCACTGCACACCAGAACGACTAGACACAGGAACAGTTTTTTCTTGAACGCCATTACTTTGCTAAACAAATAATTCCCTCAACACTGTCAAACTATTTACTAAATCTGCACTGCTATTAATCTTCTCATCGTTCCCATCACCCCATCTCCTTCCACTTATGACTGTAACTTTGTTGCTTGTATCCTTACAATTTATACTGATATTGATTGTTTCCTGATTGCTTATTTGTAGCCTATAACTATCATTAAGTGTTGTATCATTAAGTGTTAAATTTGTACTCTATGATTATCATTAAGTGTAAGTGTTGTACCTTGATGAAGGTATCTTTTCTTTTATGAACACTGAGAGCGTACGCACCAAGACAAATTCCTTGTGTGTCCAATCACACTTGGCCAATAAAAATTCTATTATATCCTATTCTATTATTACCAATGGCTGCATGTTTCAATGGAAGCAGACAGTTTGATAAAGTTTGCCACATTCACACCTTCAGTAAAGATACCAACCTATAGACTTTCTCAGGAAATGCATTCTTGGCCTTTCACTATTAAAAAAAAATTGAAATACTCCAGGCTAGCAGGTGACTTTAATGGAATGAAACCATTGTGTTTTTCAATGAGAGGTAGAAAGCGGTGTCTATAAAAATCTATGATGTTATAACAATTATGATAAGTTGCATGAGGATGCTATCCTGAAAATGCTACTACATGTATCCTGATATCTAACACAAATATATAAATCATGGCAGCTTTAATAATTTCCTTCCCCTTGCCTCACCACGTCCCTTCCTGTGGACTACCATGGACAAAGAATGGGGACAAAATGGAAAAAGAATTGAAAAGTTTGTTTGTCCCCAGTCCGTCCCCAGTCCCCAGGGCAGAGATGTTCAGAGAAACAAGTGCTTTTAGGGGCAGATTTTTAAAAGTCCTAGAAGGGCTGAATGTTAGCAAAGCTAATGTAAGGCAGTTCCATCAGTATGGGATTTATTTTGAATGTAACTTTTGTTCACTTTAAGTAATTATACATTGGTTCCCATTCTCTGTTCCTATATATCTTTGTCAGCCCAATTGTAACAATTAATTACTGTTCCTTTTGCTGTGCAGATTTTACTCTCATGTGACATGTACAGCTATCCTGCTTCTCCTATTCTTCTGTTGCTGCCTTTATTAAAATAAATATCCTTTCTTATTTTGTACTCCACATGCTCTAAACTGCACAGGCCTGAAAGGCCTCCTTAGAAAGAAAATATTTTTAAAAGCTTTATCCTGGAGAAGATAAATTTCATGTTCTGTCCTATTTAAATGTATTTATTATTTGTTTTATTAAGCCTGCCCATCTATCCAACGGAGCCCTGGAGGCGAACAAGAATACATACAAAAATCTTCTATGGGGTTTGGTGAAAGAAGACATTGCAGAACATGTTGTGGCTTAAATGAGCTCTGGATAGAAATCTTTCACTTGAGATGATTGCTATGTCCAATTTCCATAGAACTCAGACAGAATACCTAGGTGGTTTAGAGCAGGGGTCTCCAACCTTGGCAACTTTAAGCCTGGAGGATTTCAACTCCAGAATTCCCCAGCCAGCTGGCTGGGGAATTCTGGGAGTTGAAGTCCTCTAGGCTTAAAGTTGCCAAGGTTGGAGACTCCTGGTTTAGAGAACCCAGAAAGAGACCTTTTAGGCATGTATTCTTATTTATGAAAAACGCAGCCTTCTGTTATAATATCCTGGTCCAAGAGTTGCAAATCCAAAACAATTTTATTCAGTATGTTTGCATGTTAAAATTCAAACTTTTCCCTTTCCTTGGAGGGATTCTAATACCTTTTAGTCCCTTTACATAACAAGTTTACATAACAAACAAGCCAGTTTGGTCTAGAGGTTAAGGCATGAGGCTAGAAAGTGGGAGGCCGTGAGTTCTAGTCCCACTGTGGAAGCTGTGGAAGCCAGCTGGGTGACTTTGGACTAGTCACTTTCTCTCAGTCCAACCCACCTCACGGGATTGTTGTTGTTGTTGTGGGCAAAATAGGAGGAATAAGTTGTGTTGGATATGTTTGCCACCCTGACGAGTTATTTTATACACAAGCAAGTAATAGATACAAACTCAAGGTAAACAGCTCCAAACTCGATTGGAGAAAATATGACTTCAGTAACAGAGTGGTCAATGCCTGGAATGCACTACGTAACCCTGTAGTTTTTTCCCCAAGCCCCCAAAACTTTAAGCTTAAACTGTCTACTGTTGACCTCACCCCATTCCTAAGAGGTCTGTAAGGGGCGTGCATAAGTGCACCTGTGTGCCTATCATCCCTGTCCTAATAGTCCTTTTTACTTACTCTTTTAATATATCCAAATTATGTCTATACTTTTACTTGATATCTTATATATGATTGACAAATAAATAAATAAAAGTAATAAAAAATAAAGTTCTGGTCATCTGTTCATTTTTGTTGCCATTCTCTAAACTTTTTTCAATTTCTCTTATACCTTTTTAAAGTAAGGGCATGGTACTTCTGAGAAAAGCAAAATAAAGTGGAATGCTAAAATTTTATTTCTAGAGTATTAATAATCTGTCCAATGTTGTGTTGTATGCAAATATAATCAACATTCTTTCCATATCATTACCCTTCATAGAATTCGTTATTCTTTATTGGCCAAGTGTGATTGGACACACAAGGAATTTGTCTTTGGTGCATATGCTCTCAGTGTACATAAAAAGACAAGATACATTCCTCAAGAATCATAAGGTAAAACACTTAATGATACTGTTCCTGTCCTAATGTTTCCTTTGATTGTATCCAATTGCATATAGTTATTACATCCTTATGCTTATATATATGCTTATACATCGTATAGTTATTTCATGCTTATGCTTATATATACTGTTGTGACAAATGAAATAAATAAATAAAAAATAAATAGTCATAGCGTACAAATAAGCGATCAAGTCATACTAGGAAACAATCAATATAACTCAAAAGGATATAAGCAACAAAGTTACAGTCATGCAGTCATAAGTGGGAGGAGATGGGTGATAGGAATGATGAGAAGACTAATAGTAATAGTAATGCAGATTCAGTGAATAGTTTAATAGTATTGAGGGAATTACTGTATTTTTCAGAGTATAAGACACACTTTTTCCCCCCAAAAGAGGCTGAAAATTTGGGTGCATCTTATACTCCGAATGTAGCTTTTTCCAAAGCTTTTTTTCTGCCCTAACGACGTGCTAGTGACTGAAGCGATCGCCGTGCTTTGCCTGCTCCCTCCGACTCTCAGATGTGCTTTAGAAGCTTATTTTTATCCCCAAGCAGGGGATAAAAAGTGTACATGCGCGCTCAAAACCAGCAAACTAATGTGCTGAAGCTGGCCAGACTAAGGACGCTAGCCATATAAATACCTGGTAGGCAGATTTTTTTTTCCTATTTTCCTCCCCCAGAACTAAGCTGCATCTTATACTCTGGTGCATCTTATACTCCAAAAAATATGGTTTTTGTTTAGCAGTTTGTTTAGCAGTTGTTTCATCAGTTTGATGTAAGAGTTTGATGCACAGAAAAAATTAGACCAACAATATACTAGTTGATTGTGGAGCCATTTTTCCATATATGTTTACTCACTAAACTTCAGCTAATACTGAAGAACGAAGAAATTTGATATGTTTATAACAAGTCTGGAATCCATCATAAAGATTTAGGATGGAATTCAGAGATTCATTAAATGGATTTTCACTGTCTCTAAACACAGAGGGATACATTTTGGAGTTTTCCTTCAATCTTCAATTTCGTCTAAACTAAAAAAGAACTATTGATGGACTTTGGAAACTCTCTAGAGAGCAAGAAACAGACTGTGAGTTTGGAAAAAAAGGGAGAATCAAGGGAGAGTCTTCCTGGCATTTTTCCCCCCACATGAACCTACTAGCTTTGTGAATAGAAGCATTTGATCCATGGAAAAGTCAGTTTATATCCCATCAATAAATTGATGCTACAAGGATTTTAAGCCCTTTAGGATTTGGGGTCAGGTTACTTACGGGACCATCTGTTCCCAGTTGTTTCTATCTGATCAGACCAAAGGGGCATTATTATTTTAATGTCGCAACTTGCTCAGTATATATTTAAGATGACCAGCTATATAAATCTATTAAATAAATAAATAGTTCTTCCTTGGAGTATGATTGCTTCTGTTCTTTTTCCTATAATAAGTTCCACATCCTTTCTAGAATATATTACCTCTTTTAACCTAGGCTAGCATCCTCATCAGTCTCTTTCTGCATCCTATATTTTTCCATAATATCCATGAGAGAAACTAAACTTTTTTTTAGAAAGAGATCAGCAAAAACTTGTAATCTATACAGCACTACAAGATTAATAAATCCATTACCAATGTCATTTTACGCTTTATAAGGATTTCACAACCAAGGGAAAACTATCCAGGTCACAACATTTCGTCACTCATGGGAAATGTGAAAATGAGTGAACACAAGGGGATACAAATCTTTTTTCAGTCAAGATTTATATGGGGAGAAATTACCTTGTTAGCCAACTATGACTTGTTTTATTGGCATCATTTACTTCTAAGTAGATTGAGAAATGAAAAAAGGAATGAATTTTCAGTTTTACCGTTTTCTTCCTCAGTTCATATCCATCATGAATGGAAGCAATCAGTCACACTCCCACAATACACTTGACTTTCAAAAGCGAGGCAAATTTTGGAGATCTCTCTCTTTCTCTCTCGTCTCTCTTTGACAGTGTGACATAAGGAGCCCAGGCTTTGTATACTGTATAATGTAAAATTGTCATTTTATTGGTTTTTAGTTGTGGGGGATGAAGTGGGTTGTGCATTTTCTTGTTTATATTGAAACTTTTTTACAGAGAGTTACTGTAATTCTAGTGCATCTCAACAGGTTATTAATATAGTTATTCCTACATTACTTGCTTTGTTTTGCTACTGACTACTGAAGTTGAGTTGACTCGCTGGAGAAGAGCCTAATGCTGGGAACGATTGAGGGCAAAAGAAGAAGGGGATGGCAGAGAATGAGGTGGCTGGATGGAGTCACTGAAACAGTCTACATGAGCTTAAATGGACTCTGGGCTATGATAGAATACAGAAGACCTGGAGGAACCTTGCTCAGGAAGACCTGGAGGACCTTGTCCATGGGATTGTGATGGGTTGGACACAACTTCGTGACTAACAAGAACAACAACAATTGAAGTTGACTAATGTTAATATATCAAGACTAATATAGCCAGGCAGGAAAACACTTTATTCTCATGTGCTGAAGTTTCTGATAAATGTAACACATCATAAAGTATTACTTTGCCAGACTAGATCCTAGTTAAGCTTGAGTTAACTTTATTTTTGACTCAGAGATTGAATTTGTTAAATGATTTCCATGCAACCATTTTACACAAAGAAGTGGTGTAGCCATTTTGTCCACAATGCTTAGATATTTAAAAGAGAAATAATTTTTTCTAATTTCTTAGTTCAGCCTGCAGCCCTGAGATTTCTTGACATGTTCCCATCCAAGTATTAATTAGGTCATGGCCTGAATCTTTTTCAAGATCAACCAAGGTCAGTTGTAGTCCCCCAAATCCAAAAATGGACCAAATAGCTGTTCTACATAAGGCTGCAAAGGATCATTCTGGAAAAAAAGGGGGGAAAGTTCATTTTGAGTCCTGGTGATGACATATGCAGGAATCAGGCTCTATCAATGAATTACAACCAGGATTTTGTGTAATCAGTTTTGAAATTTTCAAAGTAATGGATGTAGAAGTTTACATAGAATCCAAGGCCTCTACAGTTGAATCACATCATTGATTTTGCACTGATGAGACATCAGATGAATTTCCTATTATATATCCAAAGGCTGAACATCTGTCTTACCAGAAAGCTTGTTCAGCCTCAGCCAAAAGCTCTCATATGCAGGGACACATGTCATAATTTGAGGCTACTGAACTGAAGCTATGCGGGAGGAGAGACAAGCCACTAGGGAATTATTTAACATAGTAGAGATTTGTTTTACACAGAAAGGACACTGAGGAGAATTTCCCACTTTCGGCTTCATTTGTGGCTACCCCTTTATTATTTTTTTCTATTTTTCAAGGTTGTTAGTGAGAATCCAGTGAAGCCTAGAAAGTATGGCCCAGAGTCACACAGTGAATTTTCACTGCTGTGTAAAGAATTGCCTTATTTGACCTGATCTGTACTAATTTCTCTTCACAGAGGAAAAAAAATTATTTATTTGGATAGCCATAGAAATTCACAGGGTGATTTGGGGCCAGTCACTTGCTTACAACCCAGCCTACCTCTAAGGCTGCTGTCAGAAAAACCTGGAGGAAAAACCACTATATATGCTATCATGAGCTTCTGACGAAAATGTGGGATAGTAATCTAGCAAATGAATCAACTGTATTGGCTTAAAATGGAGACTGAATAAATTCAGGGAGAGGAGCATAAGTGCTCAACAAATGTCCTCAAAATGTAGTTTTATAGAACTAATACAAATAATGCAGGAACATTATTCCTGAAACAATTAATTATTTCAAAATATTTCAGGTTTCAGAAGCACAAATAGAATGAGTGGAAATCCATTTCAACCTATGAGCACAACTTAAACTCTCTGATCTTCGCAAATTTAGTAAATCGATAGATTATGCCTGGGGAGATGGTCTAATCTGTGGAATTCTAAAAAATATATATAAAAAACTTAACAAGGAAAGATTTATATTTAAAAGAGATTTTGCAATTGTTGTCTCCATAAAAACTGTGGCTGGAGATGCTATATATTGCAATCAGGAATAAAAGCAAATTAAAGTAAGTTTAGAATAGTATACAAACTGTAAATTGTAAGTAAAAATGAACTATACTACCACTGTGGCAGAAGCTGATATGAGCCAATGAAGTTTTAAAAGTGAAACCTATAAAAATTAATAAAGAGGGACAAAGAGACTTTCACTCAAGAAAAAGCAAACAATTTTAAAAAAAACGAAGCCATTATTTTGAAAGAAGCATAGGAGCACATTTTGTAGATGACAAAGTTAATAAAGAAAGTGAAACAGGGTTAACTAAACTCAAACCATGCAGCATAAAAGATGAAAAAAGACCAGGAATATGGACCACGCCATATGCCAATGATCATTCACAATCAAATCAATGAAACTATGTCAATGCACTTGGACACTGGATCTGCTCTATCATTTCTACAGTATCACAATGCAAATTTAAGTAGTGTTTCAGAGATGGTAAAGTAAACGCATCAGAAATATAATTAAATACTTATGCAGAAAAAATATCATACTTAATAGAATGAATATCTGTACCTGTCAAAAACATTAATTGGTATTGTGTTTTAGATTTAGATGCTGTGAAAACAAACACTGCAGTTGTGACTGGCTGAGGAAGCTGCTGCTGTTGAGTTAAAGGTCCAACAACACAATTCCTGTCATGGAGCACAGAGAGTAGTAAGCTATTAAAGGTATTATATGATAATGCACCTTGTTCAAAGATGTCATCTATTCTCAAGCAGCTCAAAGGGTTGTAAGAAAACGTCACATCTAAATTTCACATCCAGTACAATATACCAGTGGTTCTCGACCTTTTCTTTACCATTGAGGCCCTTTAAATAACGTTTGTGTCCACAGACCCACAAGACTTACACAAGATTTAAATCACATTTCTTCAAGTCTTTTTGGACCCCCTGGGACAACCCTGCCCGGGTCCACAGGTTGAGAATCACTGCCATATACCATTCACCAAATGTAGAAACTGAACTAGACTTTACAGAGTTCTTTCATGAGCTACGTTTGTGGTTCCAGATCCCAAAAATAATGAAGCTCTCAGCATATGTGGTTATTTTAAAGTTTAATAGTAATTTCAAAAGGCATAATAAAATTATACACTAAACAACAACCCTTACCTAGAATTAAGAACCTCATCTGGGAATGATATTTCTGCAAAATAGATGTAGCAGAAGCTTATTTAAAAATAAAAATGGAAGAAAATTCAAATGTGTTTCTCAGAAAAAATTGACACAAAGTATTATATTGTGTGGTTTTTTTTAAAAAAAATCTGGTTTTAGAACAGCATTTGCACCATGATTTTTGTAAAGAGTTACAAGGCTTCCAAACACTCCGTCTATAATTATCATCAAAATAAATGATGGGTGCCAAACCTCAAGATGGTAATGTGAAGATTAGTGGATGATATATAGGCTACAACAAATAGTTTGTTTTTTTAAATCTAGTGTTATAAACTGTGGATGATGCAAGATGCATTGGCTTCCAGTTTATTTCCAGATGCAATTCAAAGTGCTTATTATCATCTTTAAAGTCCTAAATGAAATAGGGCCAGGCTATTTGTAGAACTTTCTCTCCCTGAGGTTATCTGTCCTTGCCACCAGATGAGATAAGGTAGCCGCATTGTTGGTAGATTTTTCAGATTGTTTACTCTTCAGTTTAAATAATAAAAACTGCTTCCCTTTGTGTCATGATGTAATACCAAAATTCTATCTGATATTTTGGTCCCTCAAGGATCAGAGATCAACCATGCCTATGAATAGATGCTACAACCACCACCCTGTGCAAACTACTTAATTCACGAAGCCTTGTAAACAAAATACCAGAATTTCTCCTTCTACTAAATACAACTATATTTGACATTATATTTGTATGCGAGACGTGGTTGAATTCATCACTACCAGACTCCATTACCACAGTAAGAGACTATCACCTGTACAGATCCGACTGTGAAATCCGCAGAGGGGATGGTGTTGCTATCTTCTATAAAAAATCCCTAAATCTAAAAAATATTCAAGTTGCACAGGAGTTAGCTGTTCCTGAGACCATTGTATGCGACCTCTCCCTAAACACCACAATTCACTTCATACTCTGTTACAGAGTCCCTGATTATGACCTTGTACAACAAACTAACATCACTACTAACATGGGCAGCCTCCTGACCACACCCTCTTATCTTTCTTGGTGACCTAAATCTACCTCTTATTAATTGGGCCCTAAATGAATGTACAACTGAACCCATCCACGCAACTCTGTACAATGCTGTAACTAATCTGGGACTAGATCAACTAGTAACTAATAACACTAGACTCAACAACTGCCTTGATCTCATATTCTGCAACAGTTTAAATTCAATTTATGAACTACAAATAAAAGAACCCTTTTCCAACAGTGACCATAGCATGATAGACTTTTATCTCAACTTACGTTGACATAGACAATCATAATGACAGAATCCCAAAATATAACTTTAGAAAAGCCAGCTATGATCTCATAACTGATGACCTTTCATCTCTTGACTGGCAAATTCTATTCACTGGCTGCATCACTGCCAAAGACCATTATAACATTTTTTTGCAAGAAGACAAAACATCATCAAACTATACGTACCACTAATAACCCCCAAAACTAGGAAAAATAAATTACTCATAACAATAAGGAAGCTTCAGACCAAAAAAACCCACTTCTCTGGTACAAAAACAAAACTGGCTACATAGCTAACTTCAAAAGTCGCTACAAAACCGTTTGCCAACATATAAAGCCAGAATGCATCAGTTATCACAGCAAACAAGAGGAAAACCTAATACGCACTAAATCCACCTGGGCCTTCTACAATTTTGTAAACAACAAACTTAAAGACTCACGATCCAACCCACCACTAAAAGGACCAAACGGAAAAGACTGTAATGGTGAAAACGTTAAGGCAAACCTCTTCAACACATTCTTCGGTTCAGTCTTTGTAAACAGCAATGGCTCATGCCCCTCATTTCCCAATTGTACCACAACTCCTCACATCGATCTACAACTTGTCGATTTCACAGAAGATGCAATCGAAAAGGCACTACACAACCTAAAACCATCTCTATCAATCTGATGGATTATGTGCCTACTTCCTAAGCTTTCAACCACCATAGCAGAACCACTTAGCATAATCTACGAAATATGTTTCAGAACCAGCTCCTTACCTAACTTATGATCACTAGCCATGATCATCCCTATCTTCAAAAAGGGTGACCCCAGCCTAGTTGAAAATTACAGACCAATCTCATTATATTGTGTCACCTGTAAAGTCATGGAATCCATCATAAACCAATCCATTACCTTCTATTTAGAAACTAACAACCTACTTTCTAACAAGCAATTTGGCTTTAGAAAAAAATTGTCCTGCAACCTGCAACTATTACACTGCAAAAACATATGGACTTCAAAATTCGACCAGAGTAAATCAATAGATGCAATTTATATAGACTTCTGTAAAGCCTTCGATTCAGTGGTACACAGCAAGCTACTTCTAAAACTAAAATCATATGGCATTTTCATATTCCTGCATAAGTGGATAGCTGCGTTCCTATCAAACAGGCAGCAAGTAGTCAAAATAGGGAACACTTATTTAACCCTTCACCTGTTAACAGCAGTGTCCCCCAAGGCAGTATTTTAGAACCCACACTCTTTATACTTTATATAGATGACCTTTGAGATCATATTATAAGCAACAATGTTCTCTTTGCAGATGATGTTAAACTATTCAACACCACTGACAATGCTACTAGTCTACAAAAAGACCTTGATTATGTATCAGATTGGTCAAACAATTGGCAGCTTCAAATCTCAACCAACAAATGCTCTGTCTTACACATAGACAAAAAAAATCAGAACACAAAATACAAGCTGGACAGATACGACCTAACAGAAGACCCTCACTGTCAAAGACCTTAGAGTACTCATCTCAAATGATCTAAGTGCCAGAGCTCACTGTAACAGCATTGCTAAAAAAAAAGTATTAAGAGTTGTTAACCTAATCTTGTGTAGCTTCTTCTCTGGTAATATTGAACTGCAAACTAGGGCATACAAAACTTTTGCCAGACAAATTCTTGAATACAGCTCATCTGTCTGGAACCCACACTGCATATTGGACATTAATATAATTGAACAAGTCTAGAGATATTTCACAAGAAGAGTCCTCCACTCCTCTGCTCGCAACAAAATACCTTATGTTACCAGACTCGAAATTTTGGGTTTAGACAACTTAGAACTTTGCTGTCTTCAGTCTGACCTAAGCATAATATATAAAATCATCTGCTTCAATGTCCTACCAGCCAATGAATACTTCAGCTTCAATCAAAACAATACAAGAGCACGCAATAGATACAAACTCATGGTAAATCAATACAAACTAGACTGCAGAAAATACGACTTCAGTAATAGAGTGGTCAATGCCTGGAATGTACTACCTGACTCTGTGGTTTCGTCCCCAAATCCCCAAAACTTTTAGCTTAGACTGTCTACTGTACACCTCACCAGCATGCCTACCGTCCCTGTCCTAATGTTTTCTTTTATTCAGACCCTTTACATGTGTTTATAATTATGTTTACATTTATATCTGTCATAAAATACATGCTTGACAAAAATAAATAAATAAAAGGATTCCTTCGCTATGAATGAAGGTAAATATAGGTGTCCCAGGATAACATTGCATGATCCAATCTGGGACCAGAGGCTTAGTTTTCCAAGTTTTCAGACTCATGCTGGAGCCCATCCTCAGGGAACTTCTCTCACACTAGAATCCTTTACGTAAGGAAGATTGAGAGTAATGATGAGAGGAAAATTCCCTTCTGAACAAGCGTTAGTTGAATATTTAACTCCACATTTGGTACTTATGTATAGTTATTCTTCCCATAAAGAAGTGAGCATGAGGGAGGGAGGGGGAGAGTGACAGAGAGAGAGACAGAGAGAGAGGGAGAGAGAGAATGAGAATTTTAAAAATGCTAACTCACTGGCGATTGATCATAATAATCCAAAAATAAAAAGGATTAACCATTTGCTCACGTAAATTGTGTGCTTTGAGTTCAGCTTTTCTGAATAGATTCATCAACCAAGTTAGCATCTTAAATTATGTAATGTGGTTTGCCTAATAAGGTTGCTCCTGGCTGTAATCGCTGTTCTAGGATTAGGTGGTTAATCTTTTAAGTGAAGGCACTGAACTCCCCTTCTGAGAGATGAACTAGAGCACCCCAATAAATCATTAATGGTTTATGCCTCTCATACTGGACTTAAATCTATGATAACTGTTTCTAAAAGCAAAAAAAAACAAAACCTGGCCACATCTTCTGTGATCAGTTAAGCCACTAAGTAAGAGATCAGAGATTTAAGTTCAGGAGGAGAATTCTATTTTTTTTTTCTCAATGAGCAGAATGACAAGTGAAATTTATCCCTTTAACTCAAAGGCTCTGTTTATATGACTGGTTTCGATTCATTTCTGAGGGACGCTAATTTTCTGTGAAGAAAAGAGAATTACCACAAAGTTCTGGTTCCTGAATATGTTTGAGTTCTCAGATACTTAGCTGATGACAAACTGAGTTCATGGTAGTTTTATTGATAGAAACGAATCCAACAAGCAGTGTTTTAGAAGGTGGCGCAGTGGTTAAAGTGCAGGACTGCAAACTACTTCAGTTGACTGCTAGCTGTACTTCAGCAGATCAAATCTCACTGGCTCAAGGTTGACACAGCCTTCCATCCTTCCGAGGTCAGTAAAATGAGGACCCAGATTGTTGGGACCAATATGCTGATTCTGTAAAGTGCTTAGAGTGGGCTATAAAAGCACTATGAAGTAGTATATAAATCTAACTGCTATTACTATTGCTATTTAGGGCTCTATGAGTTTATGGGCCATCCAATTAGAGTGAACTAAGAAAACAATAAGGGAGGAACAAATAAATAATAGAAGGTACTTAGAAAGAAGAAATAGAAATAGAAAGTATAATTAAAGTTTCACATATTATTTCTTGATTTGGAGGTGACAATGCCATTTATATTCTGCTTATTGATCCAAAATTTTGCAATGCATTTCATGAGTATCAAAATAAGTTACTAAATGCATTTTTTTTGCACAAAAATGAATATGAATGTTGGTGCAAGAGAGTAAAATTAACCCCTCAAACTAATTTTACTTGCTTTCTTTACTTGTTAAGGTATCATAAAATAAAAATATAACTACAGGTAGTCCTCAACTTACAACCATACTGTCCAAATCTTCATTGGTTTTTTTCCCCTCAACTTTGTGGTGCCCCCTTTGGGCCTGATGCCCTAAGCATGTGCTTAGTCTGCTCAATGGTTAATACACCATTGAAAATGTGACTATCCCTGCACTTATAATTGATGCAGCATTCCTACGGTCATGTGATCGAAATTGGCATCAGGTGTGTATTTACAATGGTCACATGATCACCATTTACAACCTTCCCAGCTGGCTTCACCTTTTTCCATTTTAAGTTCCTAGTGTACTATTTAAATAAGCGTTGCTCTGAATGTTACAGTTTATACAATTAGTAAAGGATTCCCGTTGAGGCAGTCTTGAAAACTAGGTAAATGGTCTACATAAAGAGTCAGCTAAGGGGTCTCTAACCTTGGTAACTGGAGACTTATGGACTTCAGCTCCCAGAATTCCTCAGCCAACCATGCTGGCTGCAGGAAATCTGGGAGTTGAAGTCCACAAGTCTTAAAATTGCCAAGGTTGAGATCCCTGAACTAGATAACAATGAACAATGAATTGGTGGAGGACAATTCCAGAGCTTTAACATTTTAAGGAGAATGTACTGAAATGTCTTTATGGGGAAAATACAATGGGATGAAGGGGAAAGTATTTTGAAATACTTTTGAAATACTGATTGGCCTTAGGACTAGACATCTGATAAGCCAAAGGTATGTTTTATTGTCCCTTAAAACTACTTAAACTACAGCTAAAAAGTTTGGGGGCAAGAAATTCAAATAAATTTGTAGCTTTAGAGTTCTATTGCCATTTGGATAAAGCCAGCATTCAAAGCACATGTGGCAATTCAGGACAGACCCTACAGCAGAGGGATTCCTGAAAGCACAAGAAATTGTGATTTCCTACAATGTCAGTCATTTAAGTTTTAATTTTTTCCCTTTTTGCTACACATATCATTGCACAAGGCTACAGAATGATACTTATCATTTGAAGAGATTGCCCCTGCCAGTGTTAAACCAACCACTTTTGATTTGTTTGGCACAGGGATAGCCTGTCTGGTGGCTCTCACTGAACTAATACAACCTTCAAGAGACTCAACCACAATGGCAAATAGTCAGACATTACAGAAAATGTTATCTAAAACACTGAGAACCACACAACCTGTTTATTAGAAATCATACTGGTTTATTATGTGGTTCTAGACAGTTGTGGAGCAAATGTAAGACAATTTTCAACTGCAAGTACCTGGGTGCAGGGAAGCCATTTTTCTCTTTTTCTGGGAACGATCATACTGTAACTCATTGTATCCCAGGAAAGCAAATCTGCTGATGAGTTATACTAATAGTTCATCCCAAA
Organism: Ahaetulla prasina; assembly: GCF_028640845.1. Classification (NCBI taxonomy): domain Eukaryota; kingdom Metazoa; phylum Chordata; class Lepidosauria; order Squamata; family Colubridae; genus Ahaetulla; species Ahaetulla prasina. The sequence goes on along the minus strand of NC_080541.1, from coordinate 44,761,709 downwards.
GGAATAAAAATAAGAAGCATGTTACATTGTCAACAATTATATATTATATTTGAAGATACCATGATCTAAAAGTCTGCAAATACAGACCTGATGTTTGTACTAATGCTTGTACAAATGTACATATGCACACATACAGTACATACATACACACATATATAATAGGAAAGAGAAAATAATATATGCATGGCAAAAAAAAATAAACAAGGCAGAATTCAATAGAAATCGTTTCGAGAAGGACTGCTATGGTTTATTTTGTAACTAAGGCATCTTCCTAGCCGATGAACCTTTGTGAAAGATTAATGTAGTTTGAACTTTTATAGAGGAATATCATTTGTGCACTGTCACATTTAGCACAAATGGTGCTTCAGTCACAGTTCAGTAATATTCTAGCATATTATTTCCAAGGCATTTGAGAGTTTAGAGAATTATTGAAGGGCATGCTGTACTCATTTGGTAATAAGGCAGAGTGCAGTTGCAGTCTCCACACAATTCCAACAAATGGAATCTCTGTTAATTTTTTTGCACACAGAGGATGACTATGATAATTTTCCAAGTGATATAAACCCAACTCAAGAATATTGAATGTGTGCAGATCTTTACGGAGGGTTTTTAAAAAGGAGGACGCCACATAGGCATCAGAAATAGAATCTCTCAAAATCAAAGGCTAGAGACCTCCCATAGTCAAAGTTAACTCAGTCAAATTTTTATTTATTTATTTATATTTATTCATTTGTCGAGTATGTATTAGATAATATAAGTATAAGCATGAATTGAATACATAAAATGAATACAATTAAAGGAAACATTAGGACAGGGATGGTAGGCACGCTGGTGCTCTTATGCACGCTCCTTACAGACCTCTTAGGAATGAGGTGAGGTCAACAATAGCCAGTCTAAGATTAAAATTTTGGGGGTTTGGGGATGAAACTACAAAGTCAGGTAGTGCATTCCAGGCATTGACCACTTTGTTGCTGAAGTCATATTTTCTGCAATCGAGTTTGGTGCAATCGAGTTTACCTTAAGTTTGTATCTATTGTATGCTCGTGTATTGTTGCGGTTGAAGCTGAAATAGTCATTGACAAGTAGGACATTGTAGCAGATGATTTTATGAACTATGCTGAGGTCAGACCGAAGGCGGCGTAGTTCTAGTGACATAAGGTAAAATTGGTCTATGAGAGACAAAATCTACAGTGTAGTGAATGATGCTTTTTTATCTGGCAGAAGAAAGTGGACTCAGAACCGATCAGTGCAGCTGAGGCAGAAGATACAACACATCAGCGGAGAACCTGCAGACCTCCAGATGTTATTGATTTATACTTCCCAGTCACTCCAGCCATCATAGGCCCTGATGGAGAGTGCCAAGAGCTGTATTACAACAACATCTGGAAGATCAAAGGTTCCCTCATCCTTGATAAAATTCACACAAGCTACAAGATGATTTTTATGCAGTTTTCTTAGTTTTGAAGAGTTGTGCCTGGAGTCTATAGCCGGTCCAACCTCAACATTTAGAATAAAAAAAAATCTTGCATTTAGACATTCACTTCTTTTGTCCAAGTCAAAAAGGCAGTCAATTTTGTATTTGAAAATTATTTTTAAAAGACATATTTAGCATATGAGAAGACACATGTTCCTTTGTATTTGTTATATAATAGCGTGTGCATGCATGCACACACACACACACACACACTCAACATTCTATCCTATCCTGAGCTTTTTTTCATTGTCATATCTATACATTACAGATAGGAACTATACAAATGTGATAATGGAAGGGAAGAAAATACCATACCCTTCCCTGTCTCAGAGGACAGGATAAATTCCCACTGTGCCAACCTATTATCTAAATATGGCAGGTACTTATAAAATTCTTGAGCCAACTATAATTCTTAATCTACTTGCATTTTACCTTTGTCCTTCTGTCCCTTTTGCTTATTAATGTCAATGAAGGCCTTAAGCTAAGCTAATGAAACATAGAATATACTATGCAGAATATATTAGCCCTTGAGCTTTTGCCTTTTTACTTGTAGATATTCATCAAATCTCTCCTTCAAACTGCATTGCTGTGTGGCCACTGACAAGGGCCCTGCAGTAAAATTAGAGCAGTCAATCTTTCACATAGGAAAGCAAGAGAGGACATTTACCCAGCCAGGATCATCTTCTTCATTCCTCGTTTCTATTTTAATTTCTAGCAAAGCCAAAGTCTTTTGATCATCCAGTTCTACAGTAAATGCAGTCAGAATCAAATCAGTATTTCAGCCAATGCAGAACTAATAACAGCAGATGCACTTCTGTGTTTCAAAAAACTTCCTTTGATGCCAGAAATGTTTCAGCTCACTCCTGGGGAAGAAGAAAGCTTTCTGACAGTTTGAAAAATTCAAACATTATCTGCCCTGATGACACTCCAGATTCTTAATTAAAACAATTAATCTCCAGATGCAACTTTTTTTATTTTTAACATTCATGAATTGCCTTTTTTGTCACAAAAATATATGAATATGCCACAAATCGTCTAACATAACATTTCCTTGCTGGAGGGAGTCTTTCCGGCCGCCTTGAAAGAGGCGGTGGTGAGGCCCCTCCTCAAGAAGCCTTCCCTGGACCCGGCTGTTTTAGGTAATTATCTTATCGCGGCGAAGGTTGTAGAGAGTATGGTGGCATATCAGTTTCCCCTGCACCTGGAGGAAACTGTCTATCTAGACCCGTTCCAGTCCGGCTTCCGGCCCGGTTACAGCACTGAGACGGCTTTGGTCGCGTTGGTGGATGATCTCTGGAGGGCCAGGGATAGGGGTTGTTCCTCTGCCCTGGTCCTATTAGACCTCTCAGCGGCTTTCGATACCATCGACCATGGTATCCTGCTGCGCCGGTTGGAGGGATTGGGAGTGGGAGGCACCGTTTATCGGTGGTCCTCCTCCTATCTCTCCGACCGGCCGCAGACGGTGTTGGCGGGGGGGCAGAGGTCGACCCCGCGGCGCCTCACTTGTGGGGTGCCGCAGGGGTCGATTCTCTCGCCCCTTCTGTTCAACATCTATATGAAGCCGCTGGGTGAGATCATCAGTGGCTTCGTGTGAGGTACCAGCTGTACGCTGATGACACTCAGCTGTACTTTTCCACACGGGCCACCCCAATGAAGCTATCAAGTGCTGTCCCGGTGCTTGGAAGCCGACGGGTCTGGATGGGGAGAAACAGGCTCAAGCTCAATCCCTCCAAGACGGAGTGGCTGTGGATGCCGGCATCCCGGTACAGTCAGCTGAGTCCACGGCTGACTGTTGGGAGCGAGTCATTGGCCCCGATGGAGAGGGTGCGCAACTTGGGCGTTCTCCTGGATGTACGGCTGTCTTTTGAGGACCACCTGACGGCCGTCTCCAGGAGAGCTTTCCACCAGGTTCGCCTGGTGCGCCAGTTGCGCCCCTTTCTAGACCGGGATGCTTTGTGCACAGTCACTCACGCCCTTGTGACGGCTCGCCTGGATTACTGCAATGCTCTCTACATGGGGCTCCCTTGAGGGGCATCCGGAGGCTTCAGTTAGTCAGAATGCAGCTGCGCGGGTGATAGAGGAGCCCTCGTGGCTCCCGTGTGACACCTATCCTGCGAGGCTGCACTGGCTACCTGTGGCCTTCCGGGTGCGCTTCAAGGTGTTGGTGAATGTCTTCAAAGCGCTCCATGGCATAGGGCCGGGCTATTTACGGGACCGCCTGCTGCTACCGGATACCTCTCACCGACCCGTGCGCTCTCACAGAGAGGGACTCCTCAGGGTGCCGTCGGCGCGACAGTGGCGTCTGGCGACGCCCAGGAAGGGCCTTCTCTGTGGGGCTCCGCCCTCTGGAGCGAACTCCCCAGGACTCCGTCAACTTCCGGACCTCCGAACCTTTCGTCATGAGCTTAAAACTCACTTATTCATCTGCGCTGGACTGGGTTAGTTTTAAATTTATGGGTTTTTTAATGGGTTTTTATTCTAAATTTTAATCTTGGCCAATTCAATAAGTTTTTTAACTGTATTTTAATTGTATTTATTGTATCATTGTGTATTTTAATTGGCTGTGAACCGCCCTGAGTCCTTCGGGAGAAGGGCGGTATAAAAATTTAAATAATAAATAAATAAAATAAATAATAAATAAGTTTGTCTTAACCAAAGCTAAGTGTTTTTTACTAAAAAAGTTAGCTTACCTATCTTGTTTATTTAAAAAAACAATACAACAGGTATATGTAGAAAGACTATGAATACATACAGTGTGTTCTGTCTGGAGGTCAAATACTATTTCTATTTTAAGATTAACCTCTACTGAATGCTAAATGCATTAGAGATGATATCAGTTTCTTACGGTTTATTTAAGGAGGGATACTAAGAAGAACATAGCTTTAATTGAGATAGTATTTATTTTAAAAATTGCAACAGTTCTTGAAAAAATCGTAGTTTTATTCTGAGTTCTTGTTTTGGTCTTTGTGGTAAGACACAAACCCATTCTTATTCATTGTTGTCAGTTATTAAGATACCTACCCCCAACAAGAAAAGGCCACTACAACACCACTGAAGCTCTGCTATTGTCAGGGTTCTGGATATTGTTCTGGAATACCAAGGCCTCTTATACCAAACAGAATCATGTTGGGATAATCTTGAGTTTCTTTCTCACCTCTCTTTTCCTTCTCAGAGATGACCTAGTGTTTACAAAATTGCACTTTCATTCTCCTTATCTCTACTATGCAACTGCTTCAGATCAGCTGTTACCAACTGGCTCAAACTGTATCTCCCTCCTCACAGAAGTGTTATCCTGATGGAAAAGGAACAAAGGAACTTACTTTGAAAAATAATGCCCTTTCAGTCTCAATGAGCAGTCCACTTCCATCCAGCGGGCCATTATAAGAAAGCTAAAGGGTTAAGAATTGTCTGGTTTTTATCGCCTTCTGTATCCCCTATTCTTTCTGTATCATGTCTTTGAATGTCATGAGGTTATTGGTGGGGACTTTTTGTTATTATGGAAGTTGTTCTGAGAGCATTTCAGGCTTCTATTAGGGTTCAAATGCTATAAATAATAACTCATTTTAAAAAGAAACAAAAATTCCATAAATTCCAAAATGAAAGAAAAAAATTAAAAATTGATTGGTGCCTTTTCCTTTTTCTCTTTTATATTCAGTTTTGTTTCAAACTTCTGCTTTGTGCCAGACCTCTTCTCTTTTTAAATAGCCTGCTTTGGAGCTCTGGGTCAAAGATAATTCTCTCTGTCTCTTTCTCTTTCTCTCTCTCTCTCTCTTTTTTTTTTTTACACTAGTATAACTTCAATATCCTAGTTCAATTGAGAGGAGTGGACTTCTTTATCTTTTTTTAAAAAAACTAATATGTTAGTTTGGCTGGTATGTAGATTATTTTATTTTATTTTTTCCTAAGTAAATGAAACAGGCAATTTTAAACATTTTTGCAGGCTTCATCCAAGACCCAGATGGAAAACTGTGAAAGCTAGATTTTGAGGGCACTGAGGCTGACAGCTTCTCAAGCAGGAGGCTTCATCCAACTTGTTTGAAGCTCATATTTGTACAGAGGTCTCTATTAAGAATCCCAAACTACTTTAATCCATCCAGGAGATCTGTTTCAACCTCTAAAAATAGAGAACGTGACAGCTATTTAACAAGGGACAGGGCAGAGTGCCGTTGTCTCTTAGAAACTGCAAGAGAAGCTTTAGAACATAGAAGAGGGCAGTCACCCAAGCAAGAGCCTTAGCCAAGATGAAATCAAAAATTATACCCTCCATTCCCACCCCATTCCAGGGGAAGGATACTGTAAAATCTCCATTCCCATCCCACTCCAGGGAAAGGTTACTGCAAAATCCCCATTTCCTCCCGATTAGCTGGGATTTGGGAGGCAGAGAATAGATGGGATGAGGCCAGTCAGAATTTTTACTACCGGTTCTCCGAACTATTCAAAATTTCCGCTTTGGTTCTCCAGAACTGGTCAGAATCTGCTGAAACCCACCTCTGGTGCACAGGCGCCTTGCCTGCCACTGCCACTGCCTGCCAGTGCCACCAAAGGCCTGGTAGTGGGCCATGGCCCAGGAATGGGGATCCCTGATTTAGGCCCTCAGTTGCAATCCTCTGCTAAGCAAAAGCCTACATAAAGCAACAACAGTAGATACATCCCATAACAATATAGAAGGCTGTCCTTAAAATTCCTTTGCTGCCCTGGAAAATAAAGGCAAGACTGCATCTCTTTGTCTAGCCACCTTTCTCTATCCCCCACGTGCAAGACATTAAGTCATCACTATCATATAAAATGCAGTGTTGTGCCTAGCCTCACTGATTCACAGTCGGCTATACATAAGCGTCTTCTGTTATACATCTGCTGTGGTACACATTTCTGCACTTTTATGAGTTGACTCAGTATTTGTACTGCTGCCTCATAATTGCACTGAAAACATCCCTAGCTGTACCACTCTGTAAATGGCAGCAAAATATTTGATAGCAAAATCAGCAACACCCACCACTTTCCTCTGTGCCTTCTGGCGATACAGAACTTTACTGTCTCCATAGCACTTTTGTGGGTAGCACTGGCATCCCTTTTAAAAAAAAGAATCTTAAGCACTGAATAACCACTCTATGGGTTAATAATGATTAGATTTAGTTACAGCTTTCATGAGCACCTTAAAAAAATCAAGTTTTATAAGAAGATCACCTTAAGGGATCCTGGTATATTCAGTAGATCAAGAGATAGCAAAAGAAACACTCACCCGAAAAGGAAAATATATTATGAGGTTGAAACAGCACCATTTTAGAAGCTGAACTTTTGATTTTTACAAAATAAAGGCTAGATGCACCAGTGGTGGGTTTCAAAAATTTTTATTACCGATTCTGTGGGCATGGCTTGGTGGGCATGGCAGGGGAAGGATACTGTAAAATCTCCATTCCCTCCCCAATCCAGGGGAAGGTTACTGCAAAATCCCTATTTCCTCCTGATCAGCTGGGACTTGGAAGGCAGAGAATAGATGGGGGCAGAGCCAGTCAGATTTTTTACTATCGGTTCTCCGAACTACGCAAAATTTCTGCTACCAGTTCTCCAGAACTGGTCAGAACCTGCTGAAACCCACCTCTGAGATGCACCCAGTAAAACATGGTAAAAGCAAATAAACTTTTTTGTGACCTGTAAACCAAGTCAAATCAGATAGAGAAAGAGTATGAAAAGTTGATATTGTGTATTAACCAGTCTTCTCCAAATTAAGGCGCCCTCAAATCATGTAACTGATTCTCAGAATTTTCAGAAATCACCATAGAGGTTTGGGAATTCTGAGTTCACTTAACTATCTGGACCATCCCTAGCTTAGGGAATGCTGACATTACTTCATTGACTTTCTTCAAAAATGACTCCAGCTTTCTTCCACATGATTAATCCTTTTATTAATAATCAGATTAGTTTTTACATCCTTTGTGCTGTGGGGCATATTGGTTAGTAATTCTGGGAACTGCAGATCCAATAAATCTGGAATCCAAGTAGTAAAGATCTATTGGATCCTATCTTACGTATTTCCACATGCAAAAGAAAGCACTTGAGGATGGCCAGAAAGAGAGTAAATGCTGGGATTGTGGTGTCACTTACTGCCTCAAAAGCACGAGTGTTTTCCCCATGGGTGAGTCCTTATGTTATTCCCATGCTTTTTCTGTTGCTGAAAAAAAGTGGACAGCTAATCTGAAAATGGAAACTTACCTATTGCAAATGATTCGCTCTTTTGTATCTCCAAACTGAAAGAGTAAAGGCGTATTGCAACAAAGATGAAAATTTAGAAACAAGTTCACATGGTCAATCTAATCTTAACGTATTACATAATGCTTTCAACATTAGTCAAAGAGTATGTCCTTCCATACTGAAGTATATACACTAACTCGATTTTAAAAGTGTTCTCCTGTAGCCCTTTTTGCACTTTCATTGATGAAAGGATTATTTTTTGAAAATCAAAATCTTACCTAGTTCTCCCTACTTGCAACAAACCGCAATGGAGGGATAACAGATGCAGTGTTAATGTTGTTGAACCAGGTCTCTACACTATGTGATGTTACACAAAGATCAATCTTATTATCACAAAGATCAATCTTATTAGCAAATAGCCATTTAATTCTTAAAAGCCTTTGTAAGCATTATTATTGGAGCTAAGTGTCATGCATTTTTGAAGCATTGACAATTGCTTATATGTATTTTTCCCCCCCACTGGGTTTATTTTATGCTTCAGCTTTGATGTTTGAAGTCACCTGCTCAATTACTATAAAAACTCTTCTTCATTGATAGACATGGATTCCTCTATATCAGGATATAACACTGAGATAAATGTTGGAAGCAAACAAGAAGATAGCAACAGATTGTTTGGTCTTTATGAAGTCCTCAATAGCTTCTTGACGTGACTCTTGCTGTGAGTCAAGGAACTTCTGACACTCCAGAAACTGGATGTGATTTTGATACTAGTAAACGAGTGAAGAAAACCAGAAAAGTTATAAGGGATGGGAATTCCCGAGGGATATGTTGACTTTCCCCAAATTTGTGCTTTCCAAATAGGTTGTGCTACAGGTCCCAGAATTTCCTACCCTGGTCATCCTATCTGAAAATCTTGGAGATTTTGTCTGAGATGGAACATTGTTCCATATGAAATAGGAGCTGGATTTTGAAAAAAATAGAACCATTATTCACTGTGTCTATGCTAATAAAGGCATATAGGAAAAGTATCCATATAAGAATCTCCTGTGACATCCTTCAAAGTGGATAGTCAACACACACCAAAATAAACAGAGGCTATGCATATACCATATAAACCAAGTCTGCAGAACCAAGTCTTCTTAAAGAATGTAGAATGGCTAGTATTTATGAAATCTAAACATGCAACCTCCATCTTCAGATGTAACAGATTTTTGATATGTCCTGTGGTCCTGATCTGTCTAACAAGGAGAGACAAGAAACAGTTAGGCCAGTTCAGCATGGTAGCTGCTTACGTTCTGAGTTAGTTTAACACTATCAAGCCCCGCTGAAAAGCATTTATTCTGATCCAGTATTTCATAGCCAGAAGGAAAGCCAAAACATTTTCAAAAGTCATAAAAATGGTCTCACAACATTTGATGCAAGACATTTGGCCAAAAGTAACTATTTATGGAAATCAAGCATTATGCTGGTAGGTCTCAAGTTTCACAAATCATAAAATTAAGAACAATGATGCATAAAAATAAAACATAACAAAATCTGGTTTTATTACCTCTTGAGGATGAATCAGTTTCAAAAAGTATTTTGAAGTGAGATGGAAAGAAAGCTATTTTAAAAAAATAAGGCAGATGGAACTGGATCTCACTCATTTTATTGTTTTACTGATTTAAAGTCAAAGACTATGGAAGGCAATTGAATGATGGTTCCTATCAAGTTTCTATGTTTTCCAATTTATGATTTCATTATTATTATTTTTTGGAATCTTGGTAAAACTTGAAATGTAAAAAGAACAGCAAAAAGTAAAGATAATCAAATCAGTGTCTACAAAGAGTACCTTGGCTTTCAGGGGGAAAAATCTCGAATTCAAACTTCTTCCTGAACACTGGGTCAATAGCTGATAGTCTGGGTCAATAGTACTGAATCAGGTGAGTTAGAAATTAACTTGAAGTGAGACTGTTGTAAAATTAACAATAAAATTATGTCAGGTACAATAAAGGAATTCGTCTGACTTCTTTAGGCAAAGAATTGGACTGTTTTTATTGGAAAGGCCCTGTCCTGAATATCCACCATCACTAAGAGCCTGCAGGATGGAGTTGGAACAATGGAAAGCAAGTTAGAATGCTGGAATGTCAACATGCTTTTGTCTAACTCATCATAGAGCAGTAACAACTCTCTTACAAGACCAAAAACATGGGTTTCTTTTATCATACACTAGGTCCCTCAGTGACCAAACTGAATTATATACAATTATATTCGCATCTATCCAGCTACTGCTTGTGGCAACTCCCACTAAAAGAATTTGGAGTTCTGCAAAAGCAGAGCTTGATTTTGTAACATCTTATTCATTTTATACTCTATGCTGGTTCTTTACGGCATGTGCCTTTTCCTGCCCATATTCCTATTCCCTTTAGTCAACTATAAATCCAGGATATTCTAATATTTTATTCTCCTCAAAAATGTGTCAACTATGTGGGTCTAGATGTATTCAATTTTGAAATGAATTATATTTTACTATTGTTAAAGAATGTTAAAAGCTGACACATTTTTCAGATCATTTTGCCCCTCAGTCAACTTCATTAAAATCAAATAAATATTGCAGAATGTTTCTGCTGAACTGAACTCTAATCCACAAAAACATCTATTAATAAAGGTGTTTAAGACCTCACAAGATTCTTTCGTTTTGCTGCAATTCAACTCTTATATACTAAAAAAGTTGTTAAAATAACAATCTACTATTTTACATTACAATGTAAATAGTCTACATTAGAGATTACATGAATCAAGGTAATCTACATATTGCAAAAGATCAAGGTAAATGAACAATTCTCACCTACATATGAGAACTGCAAACATTTGCAAACATCTTTAATATTCAATCTCCACAATACTATCTCTGTTCTGCCATCTGGTGTTGATTTGCGAGAACAGCATCACATTTTAAAATACATATTTGAACAGAAAGCAAATACTTCAAATTTTTTTTTTTTTTAAAAAGCCTTGGAATTCATCCACTTTGTATATAATAAAATAAATATGAAGACTCTACCTGAGCTATAACAGGTAGTTCAAGTAACAATGATTTTAGCCCACGTATACTGCACACATACACTTTACTTTGCAAATGATGTTGCAGCTTTGAAATTAACACTAAGGCAAAATTTACATGTCAACATGATTTCACACACCGATCGCTAACTGATACTAGCTAACAACTAACTGCAGTTTTGGCTTCAAATAATACTGAAGGAAAAGTACCCAACATAATGACAGCCACACAGGAAGGAAGTAAAAATACATTCATTCATTAAGTCATCCTATGCATTGAAACCAAACATAGCCATGTTGTACTTTATGCATTTTGCTATATTTGGGTTTGAATTATGACTTTTGGATTTTATTGCTGTTCATCTGATAGTAGCAACCCACATCTGGCTTTTTAACTATTCTGTAGACCAAAATGTGGGAGAACTCCCATCAGATTGTTTCCCACAAACTTCAGGAAAGGGAAAATAGAAATTCAGTTAAGACCTCGAATTGAGCAAGAAAATGCATTCTCATGTGCATTGGAAAGATGACATTGAAGATCCAACCACTAAAAATGAAAAGAAATAATCTGAAAAATGAATCTCTTTGCTCAACAGCAGTGGGATTCTCTACTAACCAATCATAACGTGTTCTTACACAATCTAAAGATCTTCCTGCAAGATGATGAAGATATGACCAATCTGAGAGCAGAAACAGGCATTTAAGAGCAATTTATAACACATTTTGGAGAATGTCTATACATGTCCAGTAATTTTAATTCTTAAATATCCAGGAGACAGTATTTCTACAGAACAATGAAGGGTCACAAAAATCAAATGTTCTATTTACTAAAAATAGAAACCAAAAGGAAAGAAAAATTAATATGTTTCAGAATTTTCTTAACACATTTCACCATGGTGATGGTGTTATTCTTACAAAATGAAAAGTGGCAGTTCTCTCTATAACGAAAATCCAGTATTGAAAAAAACAGCAAGAATAAAATTATACTAGAGGTAGTTATAATATTTTACTATGAGCTTAGAAGCATTTTCATTTGAACAGAAATGCATAGAACTGTATTTTGCATGACTGTTTGGGCTGTGTTCTGTCCTGATGTGAAAATACTTCTTACAAAGAACCATATTTTGCTTCAGCAGTTCAGTTTACCTAGGAAGTTAATATAATGGCTCCATAATATAGACAGCAACATGCTTCAGTTGGCTCAGCAACGTATAAAATATACAACTGTCTGCCAATATCTGGAGGTTTTAGTGATATTCTTTACATAATATTTCATTTAACATGCACTGTCCACATCTGAAGGGACAGTGCAATCAGATCTATATCTAGAAATTTAATTAATCTTTGCATTTTATGTGGCCATTTTTTTTATATGCTTACCTAAATTATTAGATAAGGTGTTAAGCAGTTCTTTTTTTCTTCTTCTGCTGGAGAGTATATAAGTGATTTCTCCAAAGAGGAAACATCCCATTGTTGCATAAGATTTAATAGGCAACTCCAAAATATTTCAAGATTACAACACTGTCTCACCAAAATGTCTTGTTTCAACTTTACCAGAATTGGACCAGCTTTGAACAGAATAATTCTATCTTGGTACATTTAGAAGAGTCAGTTTCAAGGTCATATTTCTGCCATTAAATCAGAATAGCTATTCTTACATCACAAGATACTTACAGCAAGTGAGAATAGGGCACTTTAAGGTTGAAGCATTCCATTTTCTCAGTTTCTGCTAACAAGCAGCATAAGTTTTATTCATGGTCAAAATAGCTTGAATTTTGCTTCCCTGAAAAAATATCTGCTCTTTTTATTTTTGTGAGCGACCAGTGTACATTCACCATGCAACGGCACTTACAAAAAATCCTTTTCTGCCGCTGCAAACAAACCATCATCTTACGAATTCTGAACTTCGTGTTTCAAAAATGCTAGAAAAATCCTTATAAAAGTAGAAGGATGCCAGTTCATTATATTACAGTTTTATTTTACAGTTTTTCAAAATCTGTTTTACAGATACATTAACTGGGACAGCTGCAATACTGACCAAAAAAAGCATACCTACAAACCAAATACACATTTTAATATTTACTAGTATAGAATCACTAATATCCAAAGAGATGTGTCATGTAGTAAAGAAGGTGTGTGGCAATGCAAAATGTAGAGAAAAGATGTTAAAATGAAAAGTAAACATTGCATCCATGGTTACACAGCAGAGATCTTTGCAAACACATTTGGTATTGTAACATTCTAGACAGCAATATGCTTTGTAATACATACTGATTATAATACATGCCTTAGAAAGCTTGTATTCTGTGTGTGTAAACTTTAACCAAATAAAGATATGATAAAACAGAAAATAATCTAATCTGAAAGTAAGTTCTTCACCTTAAAAAGACACTGCATTCAGGTGAATTTAAATTATTTTTGGAATAGTTCTCTCTTGCACATTATTTTCATTTATATGAGAATTTCATGATACTACTTAATTGCTGCAATTGTGCAAGACAAATATAAGGTCTTCCAAAGGATAAAGCTTTGCCTCAAAAAAGTATCTGTTAACAACTGTAGCACAAAATGATTTGCAAAGGACTTAATTTTGAACAGCGCTGCAATTTCTCAGCTATATTCCTATGGTGCAAAGTAGCAGTTGCTCTAACAAACTGAGAAAAATCTCAGCCAAAATTTCAATAATCTAATTGTTGTTCTCAACATCTTGCCTACTGAAACAGCACCTGTTTTATCATTATTGGGAACTAAAAGACAAGATCCAAGCACTTTAGAACTTCTTTAATGAGCTACGATACAAGATGATGCTCTCCGAGTATGGGGTTTTAACAGACTAGCTACAATGCACTTTTAGGGACTCTTCATAATTTCAAAGATGCCCCTCAACCTTTGCTATCAGGCACTAGTTTTGCCCTGCTCCTGGCTCTGACATGACATAAACTGTCATACAGCTCCAAATATCAGCCCTATTGACACAGGACAGCAGTTTCTTAAAAAGGCAATAGGAATAATATATGGTTTCCATCAAGCCAAAATGTTTAAAATGTAGGGGCACAATGGCATATTCAGCATCCTGCTTCTTATCCCTTCTCCATAATCCTATATTTTCAGCTCTCACTCAAAGTTTGTTTTCAATTCAGTCACATTTCCTACTACAGACAAAGTATCATGGGAACAAATTGAAGTTTGTGAAAAGCAATAACCTACATTCCAATCAATAGTTTCTTGTCATACTTGGAAAGTCACAGCCTTCGTCAGAAGCATTTTTACAGTAGATTATTTATAATGTGTATAAATACACATGCATTTCTGTCTTAACTTCTTTTTACTAAAACGTTCATACTGAAAGTGGTTATGGGCTGACAATTAAAAAAAAAAAAATCCCCAAGTTTAAAGTTCAAGCCTTCTTACATTCCTACAAATAGAGCATGACACACGGGCTCTGAAAAAAAGGTGAACAAATTTTTTTTTCCTTCTAGAGCCATCTAATTGAAATATATAATCTGAAATAAGGCTAAAAAGAGAAGAAAAAAAGGCATATCATTTTGTAAAATCAGAGCTAACAATTCATTTGCACGTATGTCCTGACATTTGTGTTGAGTGGTCTCTGCATCTATTTATCATGAATGTTAACTTAAAGCTTCATAAATTCAAAAATGTTTGGTTGATCATGGACCCACATTAAAAAGTGAGGCAATAAAACATAAAGGGGGGGGGGAGAAGGAATGAACAAACGTTGATTTGAGGCTTCCATCTTCTGACTGCTCAAAAGGCCAAAATCTCCAATAAAATGTAAAACACAGTATATATTTTGTGTAGTCTAAAAAATCTGTTATGATAACTTATTGCAAATTGCACTCGGCAGTTCGCCAAACTAATGGAAAAACTACCCCCTGTTGGTTGGCACAGTCCTTTAGCCTTGATTCAAAGTCACCAATAGAAGGATCTGGAAAGAAAATTTGCAGCTGTGCTCAGCCAATTGGCTGCCCCTTCTGGGTGTGACCCAACACGGGACACGGCTTTGTCTTGCTCCTTTGAAGGACTTTCATCTTCTGGCAAGTATTCAGGGAGGTCAGTATTTTGTTCCACTTCTACTGGAGTATCTTGGAAAGGAACCAACATCTGCAAAAAATGAAACACGGTGTTAACACGCATCATGGAACATCAACGTTATTTTACAAAATTTTGCTTTTGCTTTTCAGCTAGGCTACATTTATTTCTGCAATCGCTTTTAGATAATTTTAACTTTTATTAGCAGAAAGGATAAAAATGACTTTTTAAAGGTTTTTTTTAAAAAAAAGCTAAAACACGTATCTTTTTTTTTTCATGCTCATGAGTTCTACAAGGCTATCCAAACATAGATGGCTTTTCTTATCCACACATAATGTTGCATTATTAGGCAGATATTGGGGCTCAAAGCAAATTGGAAAATTTATCTGCCTAGAATTTCATGTATATGTGATGGATATTATTATATCCAATGAAAAGATTACAATTATTGTTGCTGCTGTTATCTTAGTGCAGGGGTATCAAACTCGCGTCGTCACATTGTCATAAAATGGGGGTGGGCATGGCCAGCGCGTGACACATCCTGCCTGAGGGCCACGAGTTTGAGACCCCTGTCTTAGTGCCAACACTTTTAACATTATACTTTTATTGCAGTTCTCTCACCTCTTCTCCACTTTCACTTTTTACAACTTGCTGGGCTTTCATAACTTTGGTTGATGCTATTGCTGTGCCCAGTGCCTGCACAAAAATGGAAAAGGAAACAATAAGAGCAAGATTAAAAACAAAACAAAAAATCTATCTGAAGCTGAAAATAATGAAAGCAAACCATTGGGAACGCTTACCTCTGCTTTTAAATCTGATCTGATTCTGACAACACATCTTTGAATGGCCATTTGAAACGTAAAGCTGATGACCCCTTTAATTTTAAGTAAGGCTTCTTCGCACAGGTTTCTCCGTGACTGGAAATTAAAGAGATGCAGTTAATGAGTCAATGCTAAGTAAAATAACATGAAGTTAACCCATAGGTGCATGTGATGCTATAGAAGCAGAACAACATTTTTAAACAAAAAGAAACAATTGTTTGCATTTGACTTAAGAAAACAAAAAAGTAACATTTCTGCTTACATTTTGAAAGCAAACTAGGGAGAAATCAACTGTGAATAATGATGAAAAGTGCTGAAAAGCAAAGCAGCTTTTCTTTGTTATGATCAGCTAAACAGTCTCTTGTGATTTAGTCCTGACTGACTGAAATCCTCGCTGATGAGCAGTTAGTTTTAAGTTGCTATTTATCAGACATCTTGTATCCATACTGACTGAATGCATCAAAGCAGCTGTTACATCCTTCAGCTTCCTTATCTGTGGCAGCTCATGAACATCACTGCACTACACAACTCAATTCTGATGTCAACTGACAATGTCTGCTTATAAAATCACAAGCTCATCTTATGCTTTAAGCAAATAGCAGGGCCTCTTCTATGCAACAACACAACAATAACCTATGCTAGTTTCATCAACTTTGAATTGCCCCAGCATGTTTTAATGCTTGTAGGGACTTCTGGAGAAGAAATGGCAAATTGAAGAGGGCTTTGCTAAAAGCAGAGCTGGCAGCTACATTGGAAGGAAGAGCCAGCAAATAGACCAGTTCTTTGTGATTCCTTCCTTATCCTTCAGATGACCCGCAAATACTCCAGACAGTTGCTCTTCTCTGGAAGTTTAACAGATATGGAAGATGAGAAAATAGTCATGTTCCTCAAACCACGATTGGTACCTTCAAAAGGATACTGGTTTCACATACTTTCTTTTCTGATCACTTTCTGAAATTGATAACTCTTTGGATTGACAAGGCTGAAAACAATGAATGAATTTTCTCCAGTGAAAAAAGTTTTAATTAGATGTTTAAGGGGGGTATGTGTACAAGTGTGTAGAATAAACAGCAAAAGTGTTAGTAAAAATTTAATTTTGGAAAGTTACAGACTGATGCAACAGATGAATTTGAGGTAAAAAATTTAAATTATTATAAAAAAACCTTTCCAGTGAGAAAATGCTTTTGTTTTTTTATTTATTTTTTAAAAAAAGATAGGATGAGATTTTGAAGGTTGGACATTAGAGGGCACCAGAAGAACTAAATATAACAATTGAAGGAGAAGAACATATACATTTGACTTACTAATACAGAATGAAATACTGTAAAATATTTTAACACTGGACATATTGAAGGATATTTTTGAACAATGGACCCAGAAGTTAATTTTAAAATAATCTGCCTCTATGTGTTTAATAAATGTTATGGGACAGGAACAGTTTTTCCCTGACAAGATTGAGATTAATTTTAAAGTAGACTTAAAAATGACAGCCTACAAAAATGATAAGGAAATATAGCAATAGCACTTTGACCTATATACCACTACATAGTGCTTTACAGCCTCTCTAAGTGGTTTACAGAGTCAGCATATTGGCCCTAACAATCTGGGTCCTGGATAATTTTCCTACATTGTATTTACAAAAGAGTCTTGTTAAAACTTCCAAGAATTTTGTGAGAAGGAAAGAAGAAAATAATAAAAAGAAATCAAATTGTAGAACATTATTTGAAGGGATTAAAGGTCAACTTTGTTAAAAGGACTATAAAGTTGATATATTTGATTAAAACAGATATTACATTATCTCTGGTAATGAGACCTTAAGGACATATTATTATCCAACTAAGGTAACTTCCGGTTTGGCACCGTAGGTGATGGCGGTGATCTTTACGATCACCAACCTCTGGATTATGTGGAATCGCTAGGACAGCTTAAATCTGCTGTCCAGCGGTTCGGAAAACCCCCTCTTCGGGAGAAGGAGAAGGGGTGAGCTGAGGGCAGAGGTTGAATTTCCCTAAAGCCCCTGAGAAAAAAGGGGTTTGAAGGGTTAAGTTCCCTCCAGTAACCCGAAGTGCTCCAGATCCGAGGATTCTTCTGCTTTGGCGGAACCAATCACCACGACCAAACGCCGAGATTTATTTTGGACAATAAAGGATTATACCGGACAGAACGAAAGTGGGAGAACTTTAAGCAAGTAGCCAAGCCGATTCCCCGATACTTTGTAACAAGCTTGAAAACAGCAAGAAAATGGAGGCGAATTGTTAACAAGTTAACGAGTGGAAAGCGAAAGTGATACTTTCAGCGTGTGCCTCTGCAGTTGGTAATTTGCATGTTACTTGCTGCTTTAACTCTTTGCTGCCTGCTGATAGAATCTAGGGAGATTTTTTAAATACTGCTTTAAAAGACTGTGTTTTACAGAAGTTAAGAAGATTTAAAGTGAATATTAAGTTGGAAATAAATAAATAAATAATTTTATAGAAGATGGCAGCCAAACAATTAAAGTCTACTGTAACAAAGAGCTCTGGAACTTTATCAGCTGGTGCCTCTCCAGCTCATACAGCAGAGACTAGAACATTGAATTTAGAGGCGTTACAAGAGAACTTAAAAGGCTTTATAGAAGAAAAATTTAAAGTAATAACTGATGAGATGTCTGAAATGAAAGAGCAGATATCAGAAATTCAAGTGGGAAATAAAGAAGTTAAAGAAGGATTTGTAATGGCAGTACAAAGTTTGGCAACGAATGTGATTTTATTAGAAGAGGAGGTTGAAGTAATTAAGCAACATAATTTTAAAATTAGAAAATAAAATGGCTGAATTTCAAAGTAAAATGGAAAAAACAGATGATGAAATAGTTTTGATACAATATAGAAATATGGAATTTGCTCTAAGAATTCGTGGTCTGAAAGAGAATAAAGAAGAGGATTTAAGGGAAATTTTTTCTGAAGTATTTGCTGAGATATTAGCAGCTCGTCCAGCAGATGTGGCTTATCAAATTGATAAAATATATCGTGTGAATTCTTGGATAGCAAGGCAAAAAAAGTTGCCAAGGGATGTTGTTATTTATTTTACAAATAGAACAGTGAGAAATCAGATTTTGCAAGCCTCATATAAGGGGGAGAAGATTCAGATTGCTGGTCAGGATATTTTAATATTAAAGGAAATTCCACCAAAAATGTTAAGAGCTAGAAAGGAATTTGCCTTCCTGGTGAATGAACTTAAAAAACGTCAGATTGAATATAGATGGGATATTCCAACTGGTATAATAGTATATTATGCAGGGAAAGTACATCGTCTCAATACAGTTGGAAAAGCGAGAGAATTTTATGTTGAGGCATTAAAAGTTGGAAGTCTTTCTCCACTGGATGCTAGAAGAAAGGAGACTGAAGTGAAGGAAAGAGAAGTGAAGCAGGTTCAAGAACAGATTGCGATGGAAGAAGATTTATTACAAGTGTTGGAAATACCTATGACGGGTCCAGATTCAAAAGAACAAAGGCTGACAAGAGCTGCTGCTAAACGCAAGGAACAAGAGATGAAGGCACAACAACAACTGGCAACTACTACAACGGAAACAGTGGGAGGAGCAAGGCCTAAAGCAAAATGTGATTTGCGGCTAGTGTTCCAAAAGTTTCCTTTGGCCGATAATGGCAATTAAACTATTATCTTGGAATGTTAATGGTTTGAATTCACAGAAGAGAAGGAAAGTATTTCACTATTTGAAACAATTTAAAAATGATATTACTTGTTTACAAGAAACACATATTAGATCTTTAGACCAGAAATATTTGATAAATTCAAAACTGGGAGTACATTTTGTTGCCTCCTCTTTGGAGAAAAAAAATGGTTTAGTTATATATATAAAGAAGGATATATCAGCAAAATTAATTGAGGTGGATAAGCAAGGAAGATACATTGCTATTGAACTCTTGTTGGAGGAAAGAAGACATTATTAATAGGAGTTTATGCTCCAAATCAACAACAAGAAAATTTTTCAAGTTTTACATAAAAGAATAGTATTTTGGGATTATAAATCATATATATTAATGGGTGATTGGAATGGTGTGTTGGATACTCAAAAAGACAAAAAAAGCTTAAGGAAGATATCAAGCCAGGCGAAATTACCAAAGGCTTTTTTTGATATGATGGAGGACTTGGAATTAAGAGATATTTGGAGAGAACATAATACAGAAGAGAGGGATTTTACCTTCTTTTCTGATAGGCACCAATCATTTTCGAGGATTGATTTTATTTTGATTACTAATGACTTGTATTCTAGAGTGAAGAAGTCGAAGATTTGTTCAAGAACTTTATCTGATCATAGTCCAGTTTGGATTGAATTTGATCGGGAAAAGGAGGCTAGGAGATCATGGAGGTTGAATGAGAATTTGTTTAAATATGAACAAAATGTAAATGAATGTAAAAAACAAATGAAAGAATTTTTTATTATGAATATGAAAAAAGAGACATCTATAGAGATGATTTGGGACTCCAGTAAGGCTTATATGAGAGGAAATCTTATACAAATGAATATTAAATACAAAAATAAATTGCAGAAAAAGAAAAAGGAACTGGAAGAGGAAATTAAAAAGAAAGAACAATTATTGATAAATAGCCCAGGAAATAGTAAAATAAAAGAATCAATAAATATATTGAGAGGTCAGTTTAATATGTTGATGGCAGATCAAGTAGCAATTAATTTACAATATGTAAAACATAATACGTTTAATAATGCCAATAAGCCAGGAAGATGGCTTGCCTATTTAATAAGGAAAAAACAGAAATCACGAACGATTGATAAAATAGAATATAGGGGTAAGGAAGTTTATCAAAAGAACTTGATTAAAAAAGCATTTTTAGAGTATTATAGTAAGTTATATTCTAGGGATATGGTTGATGATACAGAGTATTTTCTTGGCTTTTAGAAACATTTAAGACAGGGGTGTCCAAACTTGGTCCCTTTAAGACTTTTGGACTTCAGCTCCCAGAGTTCCTCAGCCAGCTTTGCTGGCTGAGGGACTCTGGGAGTTGAAGTCCAAAAGTCTTAAAGGGACCAAGTTTGGACACCCCTGATTTAAGACATACCAATGCAAACACATAAACAACCAACAACCAAGTTCAGAGAGCACAAAGGACTCCACAGTATTTTCTTGGCTTTTAGAAACATTTAAGACATACCAATGGGCAAACACATAAACAACCAAGTTAATTACCATAACAGGGACAAATTTAGGGGAACTAATTAGATCTGTTTTAATGAAAGAAGGAGAAAGCAAGCCAAAAGAGAAATGTTATTCTGGCAGTGTAGGCCTGAGTCCATACTGAGTCTGAGTAAATAGTTGATTTGAAGATTCAGTCAAATCACTGAATCCCCTTAGAAAGCTGAATCATTAAATATGTGAGATGACTTTAAATCTATTAAAACAAATTGAATGCTTCCACAGATGTGGAGAAACCTTTTTTGGAATCATTGTAATTGAAATCCACTTGTTTCAACCATCTGGATCAATTCAAATCAGATTTCATCTCATTCATACTTCCCACACTGTGCATGCTGATTGTTACTCAGATTATCACCCCACCAGCTTTATTAGTGAGGATGCATCATCTGTAAATCTGCTTCTCTTACAGGATAATTTGACCAAGATGTAAGGCAATGCAGCAAAAGTTCAGGTTCAATAATTTACAATGGTATGGGACTGAAACTGAAACCTATGGGGCACTGTGGATAACCTGTTCAAACAGTTTTATATTTTCTGGGTAGCCATAAAAAGCCAGACATGGCCCTCGGATGTTTTCTACAGAGGAATGGAGGATAAATTTATAGAATCTATTTGACGTTCTATAAAAACTCCATTGAGATTTCATTTAATATCAGCTGTCCAACAGTCAAAGAAATATACAATGTAAAATGACTGCAAGCAAAGCCAATTTTTTTTAAAAAAACTTGCAATTTTTTTGGTATAAACCAAAAATTATTCTTAATAAAAAAAATGAGGAGAATTTTAAATTAAAAAGTAGCAAGAAAAATAACTGTCCCATTATTTGGTTGTAGATAACCCATTCAGCAGTTGTATTATTAATGAAATGTTGCTGTCTCCCATACTGTATTCTTTTAGAAAACAATCGCCACATGCAGATGGCAGAGTTTTTAAAGAGCTCAAGATGTGACCCCGCTGAATTCCCCAAAATGAGTAACTTGTCAAATAGGGCTCAATGCTGGAAGACTGGAAGGTATCAAATATGACACTAATTTTTAAAATTGACCAGAAGGGATCAGGATAATATGTTAGTCAGCTTTATTTATTCCAGATAAATTGGTAGAAATGATCTTCAAAGTTAAAATAACCAAGAATTTTGTGTGCCTAGGCAATCCTAGTAACTTTTTTAGATTATGTAATTTATAGTTTAATTTTCTGTTTGTGTATTATAAACTCTATATTGTGTATAAAGTTATTGGAAATAGAGTAATATATAAACACATGTTTTGTATGAATCTATTGGTGTAGGAGAGAATGAAAATCAGAATATGGATCTGAAAAGAATATTCTGGAAGAATGTATAGCCAGCCAGCTGGCAAGATTGGCAGGCTGACCCACCTATTTCACTATTTTCCTTTAGATTTCCATTGTAATTGCATATAGCCAATTTCTTATCCAAGTCTTTTACTTACTTCAAGGCCCTAAAGTGCTTAACATAGATCAGTAAGTTTATATATTCAGAGACATTTCTGTAGTTAGTTTCTTGGGAAATGTAAAGTTATTCCTGAATTGTTCATTACAAACAGTTAGTTGTAATAAATCACACCCAAAGGATTTGAAAACAGACATAACACAGATTAATTATATTTACATTTAGTTACACATTATATCTAATTTAAACACATAGAATATGTTTATAAAAAACAATTGTTCTAATTTTCATATTTCAGTGTGAATTATAAATTCCAAAATGTGTATGAATTTCTTACCGAATCATCAAGGCCATCTATGTGTAAAACTACTGTTTTAGCACGTTTATTTGTACTTCCAAGAAAAAACTGAGCTTTTCGACGTCGAGAATTCATCTCATTCACATTGTCCATGTCAGACATATTGGAAGACTGAAGAATATCATAGATTTCTGAAGCTAATAGTTTTGTTTCCCCAGGCGTTGTGGTCCTAAGGCAAAGCACAATCAGATTTATTTAGATGTATTATAGGTTTTTCTTAACCCAATTTCTTTTACAATTCTCCCAGAAAAGACAGCTGTTTGTTTTCTACTTCTACAATGTAAGCAGGACAACAGATCCTAAGACTGTTTTTCAATCTTGGTCCTTATTTTTACAAAACAATCACCCCTTACAAAAGCATTCCTTTCCTAAATACTTTCCAGAAGATTACAAGAGTTATTCCAGAAAGATTTTGGTGTCTTATTTTATCATTATTGTTAATTTATAATAGATGTTGGGTTAAATGATTTATTGGGAGTTGAAGTCCAGACATATTAGTGGATGAAGTTGAGAAACACTGAGCTAGTTATTGTATGTCTATAAGAAAAAAGTCATAGATTCATAGTAATCACCTGACATTCTCCAGTGAATAGAATAGAAAAGCCAGAGATGAATGGGGGAGAGGGAACATGTAATATTCCAAACAAATGAAGTACAAGGAGAAAAATCGTCTGGTAGCTGACCTTGAATGAATGGGTGACAATCAGATGAGAGAATTCAAAAAAAGACATTGAGCCATCCAAAGCCCCAACGATGAATTAGAAATATGACTCTTTAAAGAATATCTGTTTAGAGGGAAAATATTTAACACACGATTTAACCATAAGTGTATTTTTATGTACATGTGGAAAGGAATAAATTTAAATCTACAAGCATGACTGACCTGATAGTCTGGGGAACTTGAACATAAGGGAAAAAGATGTGGAAGTTGCTTGGAACACAGTAGAAATGTTATATGTTGCTCCCATCTAGAGTAATGTCATATAACAAGATTTGAGAAAGTAGCACTTATCCTTAGAATAAAATAATCCAACCTTACTTGGATCTCCTTTCAGAAGGTATTATTTTAAAGATAGGTGAGAAATTGCTCTTAGAAGAAAAAGATGAACATTAATGAAGGATATTAGTACAAAGATAGATGGTAGCTTTGAAATATGTATCTCTGTATATTTCCTGTAAAACTCTTTGTCCAACGTTTAACAGATGTTTTATAGTTTCAGAGATACTCTGGTAAACACAAAATCACAAGGGTAATGAATACATTTCAGCACACATACGCCTCAAAAAATGGAGAAATAGCAATCCAATGTTGCTGAAAATAGGACTATAATATTTAGAGGCTATTTTAGTTTAATCAGAACAGTGGTCCTTTGATACAATAATGATTTTAATTCTTCTCCATATTTCTGGAATGCCACCTTTGTGTAACAGTTATGAAAATATTATCAGTTCCTAGAAAATTTCGGTTGGGGGATTATAAGTATTTTATGATTTGTTACTGTTAATAACTTATTTGATTATTCCCTTTTGTCAATCAAGGTATTTTGTTACTAAGCAAATAAACATTGGCTACATCATTTGTTTTGTTCCCCAATATGTTAATTTTAATTGCATAACAAAACTTGAACTATATCTTCAAAAAATTATTTAGGCATGTTCCAATTAGACACAGTAGATGGCATTGTTGCATTTTCTTTAGGAACATTAAAATTAAACTGAAGCTATATTCCTAAACTCCATATTGCACTATACAATGTGCATCAATTGCCTTTCTACCTCAATGATTAATATATAAAATGTTCACGATTTCAAAGAATTCCAGAAAGCCAAAATCAAAGAATGTGTTACGTCTCCTGATATTGCTTACTGCTAATTGTACATAAACCAAGATACTTACTGTTCCACAAACTATAATTTTAAAAATCCATCTTAGAACTGGGTTGAGTCACACTTGTATTTCACCATCATATGAGAAATGTGTATATGACCATCATGAAGTAAATACAAAACCCGATTTATAGATTCAAAATAGACTCCTGCTATCCATTAGCACTGCACTCTGCCTCATTATCCTCTGTTGTATTGAATAATAGCCACAGTAGATAAAGGATTGTATTCAATTATCATCAAGGAATTCTGGATTCATAGTATTACCATATTGAAGGATATCATTCTCCCCTTGCTTCTGGCAACTTAAGATAATCAGTTTAAACTTTTCTAATGGGAACTACAAGCAATTAAAGTTGTATTAAATTAAAACTGATGGAAATGGTTAAATTTACAGAAGTGTGGGTAAGGGAGATACATACCTGCAAGGGATTCTTGTGCAATTAAATGCATATTAATTTAGCTGATTATTTTAGGCAACTAATAAATTGGAAAAATCTGTGCTGGATTTAGTTCAACATATCCTGGCAAAAGTAGACTACCATGGAATAAAAAGTGCTTCTAGCTAAATAATTAGAGTTCGGCTTTCATTAATTTGCCAATCTGCATTAAAAGTTCCTAGCTATCAAAATCCCCCTAAATTATTTTTAAAAAGGGCATTGTAAAGATCCTCAGGATTATCAAACGAGCTATGAATGTTAACCTTCATCTATTCATGAATCACTGATCTAATTAACATAAAACATAAAATAAGCTAAAACAACTGCACAAAATCTGCACTTTAGTACCTTTTAGCAACATTTAGGACACTGATGTCCTTCAGATGCCTTGGACTACAATCTGAGACTCCCTTAAAATTGGCAGTGCTGGGATTAGTTGATGAAACCTGTACTTAGGATATAGCGGGAATAACTTTCTGTCTCTTAGGATCTTCAGGTTATCACCAGTTCAGGTTTCAGGTTATCACCAGTCATTCAGTGTCTACCTTGAATGAATGGTACTTATGAGACAGGTCCTCATAGTTCCAGCCAGTGCACTGTACCTGCAGTTATATGATCACTGCTACCTTTAAAGCAAAAGGGGCATGGTGGCTCAGTGGCCAAGATGCTAAGCTTGTCGATCGAAAGGCCGGCAGTTCAGCGGTTCGAATCCCTAATGCTGCCATGTAATGGGGTGAGTTCCCGTTACTTGTCCCAGCTTCTGCCAACCTAGCAGTTCAAAAAGACGTAAAAACTGCAAGTAGAAAAATAGGGACCACCTTTGGTGGGAAGGTAGCAGCGTTCCATGCGCCTTTGGTGTTTAGTCATGCCGGCCACATGACCACAGAGACATCTTCAGACAGCGCTGGCTCTTTGGCTTTGAAACAGAGATGAGCACCGCCCCCTAGAGTCAGAAATGACTAGCACATATCTGCAGGGGAACCTTTACCTTTAAGGCAGAAATTCATTGATCACATCGTATGGAATCAGCAAAAACAAATTATCTTTGCATTGCTGTGTATATAACTTGGAAAGCAATTTTAAAGGAAAAGACAATCAGGTACATTTACCACAGAAAGCATTCTATACTTACTTCTGTACGACAGTCTGTAAACTCAGCATCATTCCCAGTTCACTTTTCATCTTTTCTCTATTGGCCCGACATTCCGCCAAATAACGTAGAGCCTATTTAAAACAAATGGATCAAAGAATCAACCACAACAAAATACGTTCTCAGCATTTTCTTTCACACCTCTCAAAAATGCATTGTAGCAATTCAGAAGATTGGGAAATATGTTAATTGATGCTTACAACATAAAGCTAAAATACTGTAAATTTATTCATCACATTTCTATATCACCTATCTCACCTGTTAGCATATATGTGCCAGGTAAATATCAAAAATAATGTTTGTCTCTCTATAAAATAAGAAATTAATAATGGACAATTCTGATACGTTCGATTTCACATTTTTTTTTTCAAATTTGGCTATTTTTATTCTTGGGGTTTTAATAAACACATGGACATTCTGCCTAATATGCAGTTAAGAGTATAGAGTCTATGTTTGGAAACTGCATATTAAAAAATAACTGGGTTTTGATATGCATATTAATTCTGGAAGGAGAAATTAGGTACTTCCCCCACACACACACACACAAAAAGAGGGTGGAAATGTTTGTGCATCTTATACACCAAATACAGCCATTTTTTGCCTCCCGAACCCCTGCCCCACATGTGCCGTTTTCAGCAAAAACAGGCCTGTTTTTCGCAAAAACCAGATGTGCAGAGGGTTTGGGAGGCCTGCAGAGTGCTCCTGGTGGCCAGGGAGGGCAAAAACCAGACACGTGGAAGCCAAAAACTTTTTTTTTCTTGTTTTCCTCTTTGAAATCTTGGTGCGTCTTATACTCCACTGCGTCTTAGAGTCCGACAAATATGGTATTTTATCAACTAGTAATTAACTTATTACAAATCAGTTTAGAGTTAAAGCACAGGGCTAGAAATTGGGAGACCATGAGTCCTAATCGTGCCTTAAGCATGAAGTCAACTGAGTGATTTGGGCCAGTGCCTTTCTCTCAATCCTAAGAAAGAGAAATTTCCAAAATATTGCCAAGAAAACTTCAGGGATTTCTCCAGGCAGTCACCAACAACAATGACTTGAAGGCACACCCAAAAAAGTTAATTTACTGAATATAGTTAGATTTCTCTTCTTTTTCAATGCTAATTATATATTTTTTCCTAGATTCTTAAAGCAATCACTGGAATTTGAAAATACCAAGAAAGCAAAGAATTTGAAAGGGGATAGTGATTTTTTCTTAATATAAAGAATGATCATTCCTAAAAATTAATAAGTATAATTAGAACTATATATCACCTCCCACAACAGAGGAAAAAGAAAAAGAAAAATTTGGTTAAGATGGCAATGTAAACTGTTTTAAATAAAGAGATTCTATTTGGTTTGTTTCTATTGGAAAACTGTTTCTAGTTATTTATGCTTGAAATAGAAAAATGAAACTTAGAATTTAATTTGAAGATTTAATAATATGCAAATATAGAACTGGCTTATAATAATAATAGTTAATGTAAAAAGTTGAAGTTGCAACTATGTATTTTATTGTGTTGGATAGGGGTTGGAGGTCAATACCTTTTTCCTTTTTTTTTTAATCCTGCATATTTTCTCCCTCCCCCAGATCTTTTTTTGCTTAATCTTTATTTTCACTACACTTTACGTTACAATAAACCTCAATAAAACATTTGGAAACAAAATCCCAAAAAACGGAGTAAGCTTGAACAAGTTATTGAAACTTCTGAAAATGACCATTTAATTTAATAATAATAATAATAACAGAGTTGGAAGGGACCTTGGAGGTGTTCTAGTCCAACCCTCTGTCCAGGCAGGAAACTCTACACCATTTAAGACAAATGGCTATCCAACATTTTCTTAAAAATATCCAGTGTTGGAGCATTCACAACTTCTGCAGGCAAGTTGTTCCACTTATTGATTGTTCTGTCAGGAAATTTCTCCTTAGTTCTAAGATGCTTCTTTCCTTGATCAGTTTCCACCCATTGCTTCTTGTTCTACCCTCAGGTGCTTTGGAGAACAGCCCAACTCCCACTTCTCTGTGGCAGCCCCTGAGATATTGGAACACTGCTATCATGTCTCCCCCAGTCCTTCTCTTCATTAAACTAGACATACCGAGTTCCTGCAACCGTTCTTCATATGTTTTAGCCTGCAGTCTCCTAATCATCTTTATTGCTTTTCTCTGCACTCTTTCTAGAGTCTCAACATCTTTTTTACATCGTGGCGACCAAAACTGAATGCAATGTTCCAAGTGTGGTCTTACCAAGGCATTATAAAGTGGTATTAACACTTCACATGATCTTGATTCTATCCCTCTGTTTATGCAGCCCAGAACTGTGTTGGCTTTTTTGGCAGCTACTGCACACTGCTGGCTCATATCTAAATGGTTGTCCACTAGGACTCCAAGATCCCTCTCACAGTTACTACTATTGAGCAAGGTACCACATATACGGTACCTGTGCATTTTGTTGATACTAGTTTTATGCTGGCTTCTCTCATTCATGAACAGTATATAAAAAGACCATGATTAAACTGCATTGATTTGCTTCTACCTTCAAGGATAATCAGGACTTAAATTTATGTTCAAAGAAATACCTAAAACATATATATTAGCTGGAATTGTCAGGAGCAAGCTCTTTCTCTAAAGAGATTTAAAATTTCAAGTGTTATTGAAAGAAACTGTATTAACACACACCATTTGGTAGCCATGAATTCAGTAAGCCATATGTTACATTTTATACAAGCCTATGTATTTAAAATAGCATAGGGTCCCTCATCTTGTTCAGGGATTACTATGCTATAATTCTTGTTGAGAATAATTTACACACATATACACTCTGCATACTGTTTCTTTCTGGAATGAACATTATACAAAGTGCAGAAAAACTGGTGCTATAGATTAAAAATAAATACTAAAATTAAGAAAAAATGTAGATGCACACTGATAAATAAATAGTCCACATTGCAATACAGAAATTATATTTCTGATATGGGCCGTAGCCCATTGGATTTTATGCTTGCAAGCTTCATTATATCATGCATCCGTATTTTTCAAGTGACAAAGTCTCTTATTTTCCTAAAACACAGAAAATTAACTTGTAGACCCCTACAAGTAGTAGACAGCATCTGGTCAGAATTTCTGAGCTTAGAGACATGTAATAAAATGAAGAGATTGTAGGCAATACCCAACACATGTACCACAATGTACATCTATTCTGACAAAATGTGAAGGCTAGCCATCACGCAAGTCTAAAAATATCACAAAACTTCGTTGAGTAAAACGGATGTCCTACAAACTTCCAAGCCAAGACAGAAAAACTGAAGTTCACGTGATAATGAATTAAATAACTTTAGTTGCAAAATGCTGAGTAAATACAGGTATCCAACCTCTAACCAGATAAGATTTTTTTTTGCCGTTATCCCTATGACCATATAGGTAAATGAGCTTTAATCTATATTAAGTGTACGTTAATTTTTCCCATCATTTTCATTTCAGCAATCTTTCTATGTTTCAATGGGATAAAGGCAGTGGTGAAATCCAGACGGATCTATCCGGCTCGCATGAACCGGTAGTGGCAGCAGGAGCCTCCTCCCACCCACTGGGACATCATTACATCCTGTTTTTGACCCTCTGTGCATGCGCAGAAGAGGTGCGCACACTCCTATTCCCGAACCGGTAGCTAAAGTAAGTGGATTTCACGGCTGGATAAAGGGTTTAATTTGCTCTACTCAGGATGTTTCAACACAACCAGAGAACTCAAATTCAAGCAATTTTCCACATGTGTAGTTACAATACTTTTTTTTTTTTCTCTCAAAAAAGTTTTTATTGGTCAAAAAAGGTTTATACAAATACATATCAGGTATGGTAAATTTTCATTTTTCTTATGCAAGATAAGAATTTTACTCAAATTTTAAACACATACAACAGCCATATGGCAAGCAGGTGACACGAAGTAGCTAAGTTTACAAATCTTACATACGCAATAAAGAAGGGTCAAGAATAAACAGAATATCATACAGAAGAGAATAAGGAAAACCAACACAATACCAAATATCTCTGTCACTTCCTAGTTTTGGATCTCAGAACTCTGGGTTCAGCCTGACCCAACTCCAGGGCCGCAACAGCGGCAGCCGCCTCCGCCCATGGTCTATAACCTCCCTTCTTCAATTCCTGGGTCATCTAATTCCAGGAGGCTTTGTGTTCCTCCACGTAGGCCGTAGCCTCCGCAATTGTACTAATTTTTTCGTAATGCCCTCCCGGAAAATCATCAATCCTCTGGCATCAGCCATCTGAAGCCTACTCCTTCTGGTACAATTTGCTTGACAAAAAGTAATATTTCTTTCTCATTTCACGTACCTGTCTGGGAATCTGCCTCAGAATGGCTATCTCCCTGCCCCTATAAGTCAGTGCCCCACTCCTATGTTTTCTAAAAATTTCATCTCTCGTCTCTCTTCTCACAAATTTGACATGAACCTCTCTGGGAACTGCATGCGTGCGTGCATATTGTGAATTAACTCTATAAACTCGATCCACATCCCAATTCATAAAATCAACACCTCTCCCAAGAAATTCTCCCAACAATTTAGTCACAACATCTCTCAAATCTTCTTGGTCCACTTCTTCCAAATTTTGAAACCTAAGGAAATAAGACATTTTATCCATCTGTAGTCCAAGCACAGCATTGCCTGTCGTCTCCTCTCTTTTCTGCACTGCCGCATCTCACCCTCAGACCTTCCACTTTCTGCTTGTTTTCTGCTGAGACTTGTTGAGTATCCTTTAAATCCTTTTGGATAGTCACAATTTCTGCTCTTATTTCCGTTTGGCCTCTTTGCAAATCATCCAGTTTCTTGTCCATATTAGATAACTTTTCCAGAATTCTCTCCATCTCTCCAGCAGTTGGTCTCTGACCTTTGCCATTTAAAAAAAAATTTCAAAATCCTCAGGCAAGCACAGTATCCTTGTAATTTCCTCCGGATCCACCAGGGGGCACTCACAGGAGCAACGAGTCCAGAGTACAGTTAGTCAACCAGGAAGCCGAAGGGAAGTGATGTCATCAAGATTCTCATAGTGAAGGCGGAAGCTGGACGCCACCATTGTTCCCCAGAGGAGGGGGCCTCAAACCTCCCTCCTAAATTTCTCCATCACCTCTTCTCTCCAGAGCTCCACAAAACCGGTAATCTTCTTATTTTAAGTTCTCCTCTCTCCAGAATGACTCGTGCTCCTTCCAGCCGCAGGGGAGAAAAACCCCCCCGCACTCCGGAGCACTCCACTCACGTTTACCGATATCCCCTTCCCTTCTCCATTCCTCAATTCTTCTCCGTTCCCTGTTCACCACCAGGCTGCTGCAGTTATAAATCCAAAGCCCCGGTGTCACCGGGCACAGCGGCCCAGGCGACGACCAAAGTAATGGCCGTGGCCTGTGGCCTCCGAACCCCGCCGAGCCTAGGACGCGCCAGCATCGGTCCCCCCAGTCCTGTATGTCGGCTGGGAGACCCCTGGCGAGCCGTCCGTGCGGCAGGTGTCCTTTTCGGAACACCTGGCCCCTAGGGGCCTCGGCGGCGGCCGGATTCGGACACTGGAGGCAGGAGAAGCGCCTCCAGACGACCGTTGCCACCGGACACCGGAAGTCGTCTCTGTAGTTACAATACTTGAGTGTAATCATGGAAACATATGATAGCAAATATGCATTTAGGGTCTTATGGTTTAGCTACCCAAAACCCTTAATGCTACAAGATAAGCTATCCAATAATACTTACAAGTAATGCTGAATGGACAACTGGTGGGTTGGGATGATCCAAAAATAATATAAGGCCTGGTAGACATCCCTGGTCCTGGACAATTGCTCTTCTATTCAAAGGATCAGCTGCTAGATCTCTCAGCTGGTTTACTACGGTGAGTGCATCAGGCTCCACATTCATTGAGGTATTCATTTTTCCTTGTCATACATATGATTCTACTACAAAGAAAGTTGTTATCAATAACTATAGTGATATGAAGTAATTTCATAGCTGCTAAAACAAAAATGCATGCTATGGTTTAAAATAACTTAATATAATTCATTTTTTAGGAAAGAAGACTGTTCTGTTTAGATAGTGATGAAAAAAACAAGCTGTGA
Source organism: Ahaetulla prasina (assembly GCF_028640845.1). Classification (NCBI taxonomy): domain Eukaryota; kingdom Metazoa; phylum Chordata; class Lepidosauria; order Squamata; family Colubridae; genus Ahaetulla; species Ahaetulla prasina. The sequence goes on along the minus strand of NC_080541.1, from coordinate 44,729,594 downwards.
GATTTTAAAATTGTGAAGTCCTGCATTGAATCCACAGGGTTACATAAACACCACAGCAAGTTAATATATGCAGAAATATTTTAGTTTTTTATTTGTTAATACCATATAAACATAGAAATGGCTACAATTACCCATTACATAATTGGTATATTATTTGTAATACATAATAAAGTAGGCTTCTTAATTTAATCGCAGCTTGGAGCATTTTTTAAATAAATAAAAAGCTAGAAACACAATAAATATATTACATTCCCACAAATACTGGAATTCCTAGAGGATTCTTATAAGTTTCATAGTTAATTCCATATATAATGGTAATCAACATTTCCAGAAAGACCACCACTATAAATCTTACTTTGCAGCATACATACCAGCAGAGTATATTCTCAGTTCAGGTAAACCCAAAATATAGGTAGTCCTCAGTTTACAACATACTTACAAGATTTCATTTAGTGACCATTTGAAGTTACAATGGCACTGAAAAAAATAACTTATGCTCCTTTTTCACACTTGACAAATGACTCATATTTATGATGGTTGCAGTGTCCCAGTGTCATGTGATCCCCTTTGGCAACCAGCTCACAAGCAAAATCAATAGGGAAGTCAGATTCACTTTACAACCATGATACTAACTTAACTGCAGTGATTCACTTAATAACTGTGGCAAGAAAGGTTATAAAATGGGGCAAAAGTCACTTAACTGTCTCGGTCAACAATAGAACTCACTTAGCAAAACTCACTTCACCACTATCTCACTCAGCAACAGAAATTTTAGGCTCAACTGTGGTCATAAGTTGGGGACTACCTGCATAGCTCCCTCTAAATGGGAAGTGACAGTCCCCATTTGAATAGGCCTTCAACCCTAACCGTACAAACTGTTGATTCTTATTCAGAAGTTCCACAGCAAAGCAAATTGAAGGAGTGCCAAGAAGGTGAAGAATTTGAAATCACTAAATATGGATTTATTCCTCTATTTAAACCAGCCAGACTACCAGCCACTATTTTATAGCGTATTTTAAATTAAATACTATTTTTGCAACACAGCACTTTCACTATATGATGCATTACAAACGCTGGTATAAGGAAACTTCACAATAAACTGCTTTGGAAAACTATAGATTGCCATGAAAGTTACTTAGAAAACATGCATTTAGAATCAGACCTAAGAAATACTATGTAAATGTACTGTTTAGATAGTTAACGTATGAGCAAATTGTGTTTAGTGCTACACAAATATCACAGAAGTACTCAGTAGTTTCTTACTGTAACTAAATTCAAAGCCGTGTAACTTGCTCACACAAACTTAGAAAAAAGTTTCATTTAAAAATTTGCAGATAATGATTGACGAATCCCCCACTATGGGAAATAGTGCCTTCAAGAAAGCACGTGGAAGGCTGCATCTTTAGCGCTGTTTTATGGATACTTAACTGGAAGTCTAGCAATTTCATTAGCACTTCCAAGTACACAACTACAACCTTCAGATAAAATGCCACTGCAATGTCCAAACATGCATATTCCTGCACAAGTAGCCTGCAACTTTTTCCTGGGAATACATATTTCAATTAGGACACTGGACACTGCAGCTTTTCTTTTGCTTTCATGCTTACAAAGTCAGTAACTCCATTCGACCCCTGGCAGCTGTCGGGCCTTGTCCTTGCACTTTCTGGCACTGCAACTCCTGCACTGGGAGGGATCACATAATATTAATGAAATCACTACACTGGTTTTAAGGAAGGTCAATAGGATTGCACCCTGACTCATTAAAAAACAAAAAAGCTAATTACCCGATCTGTGTGTTTCCATTTGAACCTAACAAGATTGAGTTGAGCTCTAATGCTAAACCTGACTAGCAGCCAACTGCCACCGAGCCTTGGGAGATTGCAAATCCTTAGTCTTGGACAGGAGGATAATTTGGATCTCTAAAAGAAGTCCAGGCATCGAAGAAGTAGCAGCGTTCATGATCTTCGCCTTGTGTTCTTTCCCATCCGCCTTCAATCCACTCCCACCTCCATTCCCCATCTCTTTCCTGCCCGCCCACACACCTCCTCCATACACACACACACAGAGCCCCATTCCCAGGTCCAGGGATCCCCATTACCGCCCTCACTTTCATTGGACGCAGAAGGGGAGGCGCTTTGGTACTCCCGCCCCACGGAGGAAGGACCACTCCAAATCACGTATCGGCTAATGCCGCTGCCGCCGCCTTCGCATACCCGGAGACCCTGGCAGAGGAGCCGCTTGGAACTTCCGGGCGCCCGGCGAAGGTCAGCACCTGAACTGGAATCGCCGACCCGCCAAGGCAGCATTCACCCAGCAAGGCGGCCGATCGCCGCTCTCCGGCACCGCTGCAATCCCCGAGACGCGATTGGCTGCAACTGAAGGCGTCTCCTCTCCATTCGTGGCTCGCCTTATTATGAGCCCCCCTCCGATTGGCTTATTCCGGGTCAAGGATTCTGAGGCATTGTGGGTTAGAATGAAATCAATTTTAGAAGGCATTTCAACAACTACAACTCCCAAGAAGCTCTGGTTCAGTTTCTGAGGGTTACAATTTACGTTTGCACGTTTACAGGCAGATGGACGTATTTCCCACATTTGCTTGCCTGCGGGCTCCCGTAGTGAGGCTTATTGGTAGTGAGGCTTATTATTTCCCCCCTAGTTTAGTGAATTCTAACTATTTTAGCCAAATCAAATATAGTATAGAATTGCGATCTTAGGATAAAATATAATGTGCACTAATTCTTTATGAATCCTGAAAGAAAGGTCTTAAGAGTCTGGCTTGGGAGTGGAATTTTATAGTGCAATTATATACTTGCTTGTCCAAGATTTTTTGAAAAAATTTTTTCCTTTGAATCAAAAGCTACTCCATACCTGGTTTCAAAGAAACATCTATGCAATTTTGTTGGCAGCGCTACAAAAATGCTTTGCCTTTTGCCTTCTGGCTTTTTCCCCCCAACCTAAACAACAGCCTTGGGCATTCCTAAAATCGTTCACCTAAGTACTAACCCGGGGTAACCATGTTTACCTAGAAGTAAATTGCATAGAGTTAGTTGAACAATTGTATTTAAATTGCAGTTTAAATTTACTTTTCTCAAGGTTGCTATAAAATTTTAAATGACTCATTGTGGATAGTTTTCTGATGAATATATAAGTGGTTACAAAACAGCAGTGGGTTTCAAAAATTTTTACTATGGGTTCTATGGGTGTGGCTTGATAGGTGTGGCATGGTGGGCGTGGCATGGTGGGTGTGACAGGAAGGATACTGTAAAATCTCCATTCCCACCCCACTCCAGGGGAAGGATACTGCAAAATCCCCATTTCCTCCCAATCAGCTGGGACTCGCGAGGCAGAGAATAGATGGGGGTGGGGCCAGTCAGAATTTTTACTACCGGTTCTCCGAACTACTCAAAATTTCCGCTACCGGTTCTCTAGAACTGGTCAGAACCTGCTGAAACCCACCTGTTACAAAAGGGTTACATTATGGTCTGATTTACACATAAATATATTGAATAAGTTCACCTATTTATAAACCACAGTTTTTATTATAAATCAGTTTGCTAATGTACCAGTAAAATCCAATTACTTGATGTTTATTAAGAAACCATATGTTTGTGTGATTGTTAAATCCATCAATGGGTTTCTTGCATAGGCTTATGATACCCAGAAAATAACTTCGTTGATGTGCAACTGCTACCATAAATATAATTCCAATTCCAATTATAATCTTAATTTTCTATTCTACATCCACATACATGATGTTTCTAAATATACCTCTGTACATAATTAACATCTCTGAAGACAAATGGCTGCATCTGTAAAGTTTTGCTATCATAGATTGTAAGAATATATAAGTATATAGGTGTAACTATAACTTTAAAGTAGACAAATTCATTTGGTCCTTAGGAAAAGCATAGATGTAGTTAAGGGTACACATTTAATTGGAAATAGATCTTTTTAAAAATCAGTAGATTAAGCTATACATAAAAATATAAAGTGTTGTTCGCAATAGTAGCAATGACTTGTTTTATTTGTGCATCAAAATCACAGAAAGCTACCCTCTCACACAATTCAGTGTGACATGCCTTCAAGATGCTAGTCTTTGCTAATCTGGTGCTCCATAGATATAGTATTGCATCCATCCTGACCCAAAATTTGAGGATACCAAAGCAAAGGATCAAATATTAAACTTTCCAACATCCTTAACCCGTTGCTATGCTGTTTGGGGTTGAGGGTAGTTATGACATTTGTAATTCAGTGTTCTCATAGTTAACCTTTGGTTTGCTATAGGTTGAACTACAGTTCCTATCAGGCACACCTAATGGTCGAGAATTACAGTAATGAATTTGAAGAGCTACAACTTTGCAACCCTGAATAAGACTTTTACTTTTCAATAAGTTGGTTTTACTCTATATAAAACATTTTGTGTAGTACAACAAACAAGTAGAATTGCAAAATAAAGGGATCTGAAAATATGTTGAATGTGTGCTCTTTTTTTTAAGGCTTCTCTGCTAATATCCGAGAGGAGGACAACCAGCAGTAAGATACCATAGATGGACACTGTTGAAGTGGCCATGAGATACCGTTGAAAGAGCTGAAGGACCATCTAGGGCACAGATCATCATGGAGAACATTTGTGGCTGTTAAGTAGATAACGATGTGATGGCATGTCAGTCAATAGTGCCAAAAAAAAATAGTGCCAAAAAAAAAAAGAATCCTATCAACAAGTACAAACTCAATGGTCATTACCTTACTGACGACCCCCACCCTGTCAAAGATCTTGGAGTTCTCATATCAAATGAACTTAATGCCAAAGCCCACTGCAACTACATAGCAAAAAAGGCTCTAAAAGTTGTAAACCTAATTTTACGCAGCTTCTTTTCCAAAAACTCTACACTACTAACTAGAGCATACAAAACATTTGCCAGACCTATTCTTGAATACAGCTCATCCGTCTGGAACCCATACCACATCTCTGACATAAATACAATAGAACCGTCCAGAAATATTTTACTAGAAGAGTTCTTCGCTCCTCCGAAAACAACAAAATACCTTATACCACCAGGCTTGAAATCCTGGGATTAGAAAACTTACAACTCCGTCGACTTCGACATGACCTGTGTTTAACACACAAAATCATCTATTGCAATATCCTTCCTGTAAAAGACTACTTCAGCTTCAATCGCAATATTACAAGAGCAAAAAATAGATTCAAGCTTAATGTCAACCGCTTCAAACTTGATTGCAGAAAATATGACTTCTGTAACCGAGTTGTTAATGCTTGGAACTCATTACCTGACTCCATAGTCTCTACTCAAAATCCCAAAATCTTCAACCAAAAACTGTCTACTATTGACCTCACCCCATTCCTAAGAGGACTATAAGGGGCGTGCATAAGAGCACAAAAGTGCCTACCGTTCCTGTCCTATTGTTCCCTTCATTATATCAAATTAATATAGCTGATGCATATTTTATATATATATATATATATATATATATATATATAAATATATATATATATATATATATATATATATATATATATATATATGTCTTTGGTTGTTCGGGTTTTCTCCCGTGTAAAATTGGAAGTGTCTTGGCGACATTTCGACGAAGTCTCATTAGTCATCTTCAGGCTTCAGCTTCGTGCTTCTGGGAGCAATGTGTGATCGCAGCTGTTTCTTCCTTTTAACTGCTAGTGGGGGTTTGAACTGATTGGGTGGGAGCTTGGCTGTGCTCTGATTGGATGGGGGTTTTTCTGTGCTCTGATTGGATGGGGGTGTGTCCTGTGTTGGTGGGGGCTTGGTTGTGCTCAGTCTAGTCTGTGCTGCAGGGGGATTTGAGCTGGTGAGCTGCATAGCTGTTGTTTGGCTTTGTGGTCGTGCTACATCACACATTGCTCCCAGAAGCACGAAGCTGAAGCCTGAAGATGACGAATGAGACTTCGTCGAAACGTCGCCAAGACACTTCCAATTTTACACGGGAGAAAACCCGAACAACCAAAGACCTATATACAAACACCCGTGAAAACCTCAGAAAACATTTAGGTATTTGTTACAGTAAGATAACACTAGATGGCGCTCCTACGCGATCCTTTTGATACTAAAGAGCAGGACTTTCTCAGCCTTTGTAGCAAATATCTTATCCGAAACATTAGGCGGGGTTTGAACTTTCTGAAACCATCGAGATGAGAAAAGAGATCTATGGAGCGGATGTCACTCCAGAGATCATAGAGTCCTCGGGCTTCTATCCTGTCTCGATGATGCTTTTAGACGATGATATATCTCGTCATCTAACCGGACCGCAAGACTAAGCCTCGCCTCCCTAAATGGCGGGCAGCGATTGGTCAGGACTACTGCCGGCACTCCGCAGGATTGGTAGCTGAGGGAGACGGTCGAAGAGGGTCGAGGGACTGCTGGCCGGCGGGGACTCAGCGGCTCCGGGAGAGTCCGAGCCAAGGAATAAGTCCTGTAGAGGTCTGACGAGCAGGTGAGTTCCTCCCCTCTGCCTCGGGGCCTCCCGTTTGTTGTCACAGTTCAACCCTGTCGCGAAGTTTCGGGTGTGGGATGAGCGGCGTCCTGTCAGGTCAGGGCCGAGAGAGAACGCGCCGATCGTGAGTCAAGGACACGAGTCGTTGCCCTCAAAAGGTCTCGCCCGACGTTGCCGGGCGCCGCTTTCTGGTTTCCTCAGTCGCGGGGCGGGAGACGAGAGCCGTGCCTTCCCGGCGACAACTGTTTTGGCTCTTCCGCCGTGTTAGCCCGGCGGCTCCCGTTTCTTGCCCTGCGCGCCCCCCACTTCCCCGTCCGTCAAGGGGCAGGCCCGGGTGGGAGCGTGTTCCGCGAGGGGCCGAAGAGTGATCGCAGAAGGGCCGTTTTATATCGTTCTGTCTCCAGGATGATCTGATTTTTGAGGTAGGCCTAAACCTGGTGGTTCTCAAATTACTGCTTCTGCGCCCTTTCTAAGCTCCTCGGGGCATAGTGGTGTTTTTTTTCCTGCGCGGCCCCGGTGGCTGATCTGAGAAATTTCGTCTGGTTTACACCCGTTCCCTCGATTGTCTTCTCCCTTCCCTTTTGGGCTGCTCCAGAGAAGGCAGTTTACTCTGACAATTGCTCTTACATCGAAACAGAATTTGCGGGGCCACGTCTGTTGCTTCTAATACTGCCGGATTTTCCTTGTTTATTTCTTCGGACACCAAAACAAAGAAAAATCTAGTAATGTGGAAAAGACGCAGTTGTCTTGTGAGTGCTAGGTTTAAGAACTGTCTGGTTTAATTAAGTAAGCCTATTCAGAATTTGCCTCTAATCAAGGGTGAAATCCAGCAGGTTCTGACAGGTTCTGGAGAACCAGTAGCAGAAATTTTGAGCAGTTGGGAGAACTGGCAAATACCACCTCTAGCTGGCCCCAGAGTGGGTTGGGAATGGAGATTTTGCAATATTCTTCACCCAGGAGGGAATGGAGATTTTGCAGTATCCTTCCTTTGCCACACCCACCAAGCCACACCATGCCCACCAAGCCACGCCCACAGAACTGGTAGTAAAAAAAATTGGATTTCACCACTGCCTCTAACTAATATTTAGTGGAAAATTCAAAGGGGGGTGCACAACATCTGTGATTTACAGTAAAATTCTTGAACACTTAAAAAGATTCTTTACATCAAAAAGATTTTAAAATCCTTCCTACATGGTTAACACATCGCTCACCCACTTTGAATCATCCCCCACTGCTGTCTTTCTCCTGCAAAAGCTAAACATTTGCTCATCTCTGACATTAGCTATGTCTATTATATTACTTTCATTGTTAGAAAAATGTGTTCGTGATCTGACTTCTATAGTCAAGATGCTTCAGAACTTGGTGGTTAATATATTGAAGTATATTTTAAAAATATTAAAAAATGTGTTTGGAAAATTGTGTTGTTGCATTCAACAGTATTGTGTGAAATAGGGTCATGATACACACACAGATCTCGGTTAGTGATAATTGGGACCACCAACTTAGTCATTAAGTGAAGTCACTAAGTAAAACCAAGATTTTGGTTATGATCTTACTTCAGCTTTCCTTTGCTTTACACACCTGAAACGTTATCAATATGAGGATTGCTCACAAAGTTACATTTTTCACCATTGTAACTGAATGGTTAGTAAATGAGGCAGTCACAAAACAAGGATTGTCTGTAATCTCTGTAATCACAATATTTGGTTTCTGCAGTTAAATGGATGCAATAGGAATGATATGAAATAACTGACATCACATAAAACTATTCTGACACTGAATTTGCAGCTAAACTGAGCTAGATAGAAAATAATCTGATTTGGCAGAATATAGCTTTTTATATTACCTGATACTCGCTCGACACCGGTATAATTGTATTTGCAATAGAAACGTTTTCTCATAAATTAAAATTATAGTTGCAACACGTCTAGTAACCATGTGTGCAAAACCAGTAATTTTGCATAGTTAATTATTATAACCTCTGGCTCTGCCATTTGTTTCATTCTGCCACAATTAATTCTGTTCTGTTCTGCAGGTATGTGGGTTCTGGGACTCTAGTTATAAAATCAAGTTGAACCAGACAATTAAATAGTTTTTTGTGCTAAGGACATAACATTTAACATAACATAACATAACAACAGAGTTGGAAGGGACCTTGGAGGCCTTCTAGTCCAACCCCCTGCCTAGGCAAGAACCCTACACCATCTCAGTCAGATGGTTATCCAACATTTTCTTAAAAATTTCCAGTGTTGGAGTATTCACAACTTCTGCAGGCAAGTCGTTCCACTTATTAATTGTTCTAACTGTCAGGAAATTTCTCCTTAGTTCTAAGTTGCTTCTTTCTTTGATCAGTTTCCACCCATTGCTTCTTGTTCTACCCTCAGGTGCTTTGGAGAACAGCCCAACTCCCTCTTCTTTGTGGCAACCCCTGAGATATTGGAACACAGCTATCATGTCTCCCCTAGTCCTTCTTTTTATTAAACTAGACATACCCAGTTTCTGCAATTTAAAGTAGATAAATTATTATTTCATTTTTGATAGGAGATCCAGTTGTGTAAAAGCCTGTTTACAAGTATAAAATGAAATAAATTAGTAAAATGTCAGCCTATTTTTAATAATGAATTAATAATGAATAATGCACCCTAAATTTTAAGACATTTTTTTGCCATTTGGTTCCTAAATTTAGAATCCAATATTTTGAACTTTAAGCAGCTATTAGAATGCTTCTTTTCATAGGACTTTTATGAAGCCATAAAACTACTCTCTCTCATTACTATCTATTGATTTATACTGAAGTTGTACTGACTGTTGAATATGTGTCAACAACTTGATGTCAACTATAAGCAAACCACGATAAGATTTTCTCCATGATGATCTTTCCCTAAGCTTATCTTTCAGATTTTCCAGTGATGTACTCATCACCAATGTAATTGCATCCATTAGGAATTGTTTCTATTTACTATATTCTATTATAAAATGCATTTATTATTTTGGTTTATATTGTGTTTAATTTTTATTAACTTATAAATAAGTTTAATTTAATATAAGTATTACATTTAATACAACTATTAATTTAATACAACTATTACTAACACAAGGCAATTTATAAATTGCTAAGAAAATGACTAATATAGCAATTAACACCTTTTTGTCCATTTCTATGACACCTTTTTGTCCATTTCTATCTACTCTATATAAGGAGTACATGACCATTCCTTTGTAACTTTCTATTTGTCTTTGAAGTAGAATAGAATAGAATTGAATTGAATTGAATTGAATTGAATTGAATTGAATTGAATTGAATTTTTATTGGCCAATTGTGATTGGACACACAAGGCATTTGTCTTGGTGCATATGTTCTCAGTGTACATAAAAGAAAAAATACGTTCATCAAGAATCATAAGGTACAACACTTAATGATAGTCATAGGGTACAAATAAGCAATCAAGAAACTATCAGTATAAATCGTAAGGATACAAGCAACAAAGTTGCAGTCATACAGTCATAAGTGGAAGGAGATGGGTGATGGGACCAATGAGAAGATTAATAGTAGTGCAGACTTAGTAAGTTGACAGTATTGAGGGAATTATTTGTTTAGCAGAATGATGGCGTTTGGGAAAAAACTGTTCTTGTGTCTAGTTGTTCTGGTGTGCAGTGGTCTAGAGAGTCGTTTTGAGGGTAGGAGTTGAAACAGTCAACTGTCCAGGATTGTTGTCCTACGTCCAGAATGTGAGGGGTCTGTAAATATTTTCACAGCCCTCTTTTTGACTCGTGCAGTATACAGATACACAATGGAAGGCAGGTTGGTAACAATTGCTTTTTCTGCAGTTCTAATTATCCTCTGAAGTCTGTGTCTGTCTTGTTGAGTTGAAGAACCAAACCAGACAGTTATAGAGGTGCAGATGACAGACTCAATAATTCCTGGGTAGAACTGTATAAGCAGCTCCTTGGGCAGTTTGAGCTTTCTGAGTTGGCGCAGAAAGAACATTCTTTGTTGTGCTTTTTTTTATGATGTTTTTGATGTTAGCTGTACATTTTAGATCTTGCGATATGGTAGAACCTAGAAATTTGAAGGTGTCTACTGTTGATACTCTGTTGTCTAGTATTGTAAGAGGTGGAAGTATGGAAGGGTTTCTCCTAAAGTCTACCACCATTACTACAATTTTGAGTGTGTTCAGTTCCAGATTGTTCTGGTCGTACCATGAGGCTAGTTGTTCAACTTCTTGTCTGTATGCGGATTCATCATTGTCTCGAATGAGACTGATCACTGCTGTGTCTTCTGCAAACTTCAATAGTTTAACAGATGGATTGTTAGAGATGCAGTCATTGGTATACAAAGAGAAGAGAAGTGGGGAGAGCACACAGCCTTGGGGGGCGGGACGTGCTAATTTTACAGGTATCTGATGTGTTTACGCTTCACCCGCTGCTTCCTGTTTGTTAGTAAGTAAAAATTAGAAATAAAAAAAACAATTTAATAAAGCAGCCAAAACAAAATAGCTGACACTGATTGCCATTGATCTTGTCAGTGTTAAACATTACTGAACAAATCACATTTGTTTATTTTATTCTCTTTGTAGGAGTAGTACATTACTGTTCTCATATAGCTTGGTTGAATTTGTTACAAAATAATTATACAAAATAATACATTTTAGCAATGTAAGTTCTCATTTTAATATTAGAATTTATAAATCTAAGAGAAGATCTAAGATCTAAGATAAATCTAGTTAATATCAGTACTCCTTTTGAAGAACAAATACTATATTTTTATTTCAGGTTAAAAGAATATGTTTAAAATGACAACTGTGAAGCATATGTCATGAACTGGTGTTCCCAGGTGAGAAACTGACAACTGAACAGCCAACAAGTTAGCTTCTAAAACCCACTACAAATAATAAAGCTAAAACTAGAACTGCCTTTCCAAATGAATCTATTTTTCCTCTGCCAGGAGAAACTAACCATCAACTAAAACAAGTTTATAATGCAGTATTTTATGATAGCAGTTTTTTTTTCTTGAATTTCATTTCCTTTTCTTCAGTTGCATTTTTCCATTACAAAGTTCAGAAATTTGATTACTTTTCAAATAATTATAACTATGTTCACTTGATTAAATTGTTCTTATTCATGAGCATTGAGTACAGAAAGAATTTTATTCTTTAGGGATATGCATATTTACTGCAGAAGAAAATTCATCTTCAGGCATTAAATTTCACACTATTAAACCATATATTTTTATTAGTTGTGCAGTCAACCAGATGTTTAGTCTGGGTTTGGCATTTTTATCCACCTATTGAATCCTTCCAAAGGACCTCAGATATATAGATGTTTCATGGTGTTAAGAGGTATCATTGCAGCATATAAACTGTTCCAATAAAGTTGCCTTTTGCAATTGATGGATGCTGATTTTGTCAGTACTGCTGAAGGTATTTGGCATTATGTTTTAGGATTGCACCCAAGGTACTTACTACTATTGGTACTATCTTTGCTTTCTTTTGTTCTAATCGTTCTACTTCTATTTACAGGTCTTTATATTTTGTTATTTCCTCCAGTTCTTTCTCTTCTCTTTTGCTGTCTCCAGGTACTGCTACACTCACCATACAGACTTTTTAATATATTATTTTCCTAAAGTATACTAAATGTTTTAAATGCAGTGTACTTTCAAAATTATACTTGCAGTTGCTGGTACCATAGCTGGTCCTATAGACAATTTATTATATAAATTACATTAAATAATTGAATTGGTTACATTTTTTGTACTCATTTGAAGTGTGATCTTTGAACATTCCTAACTATAATAACATTTTAATCTGAAAAAATAATAAAATATATTGTGATTGGTCTATGGGTTCTGTCTTATGGTATGCCCTATATAACTTTAAAAGTACATTTTTTTAATAACAATTGGTTCTTGCTTCTGTTGTTTTCCTTCGAACCTTTTTTCCTGTTTTGAATATTAAAATAACAACTATATAGTGTTTAATTAATTAAAGGTGGTGTATAATTAAAACTATTGGTTATATGCTTTCGGTGAAAATTGCTAGAGCTCTAGCTGTCGTTATATTTATTTTGAGATGAATTTTCACATTGAAACAGTTGCATATTTTCTTAAGTATTTTTTTTCTCTCCAGGCTGACTATGGAGCTTCTACCTCCTAGCAAGCTGAGGTTGTCAAATTACAAATTACTGAAGGCTTAACGTTATTCTATATGATCTGCTGGATTAAGCATCTATTTAGAGTGATATTTATGCAAGTTGGGTTAACAATGGAATCAGTAAGTATACCTATTATTACAGTGAAAGATTTGCAAAAACTGAAAATCTGAATAATGTATAGGGCAGGGGTCTCCAACCTTGGCAACTTTAAGACTTGTGGACTTCAACTCTCAGAGTTCCAAGGTTGGAGACCCCGGTATAGGGAATGATATGCATTAATGCCAATGACATTAAAAGGACATGAACACACAGTATAAGATTTAAATATAACTGAATTTTGGAATATAATTATGCCTAAAGTTCTCTAGTTCGTGTTTGAGGAATAGTTCATTACATTATAAAATATAATCAAAATAATTTTGTTGGTTAAGAGAGATATTGATTGTGAGCTCATTCAAATGTTGTGGACAGAATATTGTGCCACTTTACCAAATTTATATAGCTGCCCATGTCACTTGCACGACTCTGGGAAGTATACAATAAAATAAATCTTAAATTTTAAGATTTTCTGTTTTCTGAATATACAGTATAGGCTTATAATGGAACTTGATGCATGTTTATTCAAAAAATAGAGTTTTTCTGAGTTTATTTAACTGTATGTAAAACTTCAAAGTAAAGTAATATTGACACAGACTTTTTTATTTTCAGTTGCTTTGGTCAAATAAAACTTATGGCCCAAACAGAAGTATTGTAAGAAAAATCGGCTCAAACCTTTCTCTGATACAATGTCCAAGGGTTCAATTTCAGGTAAGATGTTTACTTGTTTGTTTTGATTTACAAAAACTAGTAAGAGCTAAAAATCTGGGTCTGTGGTACCTGTGGATATAAGTTACTTTCTGTCAGTTTGGAACCAAAAATAGGGACACACCCCAAATTAAATTATTTCCTTAGGCAAAAAAGTAGTTATATTAATTTTAAAAGTTAAAATTTAATTAAATGAAAATGACATGGATTGATAAATTGGATGTACTGATACCAAAGTCTTCATTGATGAGAGTAGAAAATGATTCAAATAGCTAATGAAACTATTACAGAAGTTCCTCAGAACCGCATATATAGCTCCTTAAACAAATACACATCCTAAAGATTTCCTAAAGTTGTTGCTGAATTCTAATTTCTTTATATAATAGAAACAGATGTGACTTTATTATATAACTATAGATAGTTATTATTTTTATTAAATTGTATTTTAAATGCAACTGAATTGAAATGTTATATCCTGACCTCACTAGTTTTTGAAGTGCAACTGTATATCCTGAATTACAAAAGAAAACTTCTCATCTGTATAGCCACCTTCCCATTAAGCCAACAAAACTGAAGTGTGAAGCTTTCCAGAGATAAGCTATGAAATTTATTTGCAAGTTCCACTGAACAGATATTAAAACTGCTTTCATATGATACTTTAATGCAAATACTTTCCCTTCCGAGTAGACCATTAACTTGATTGGTTTGGCATGTTATTATTTCTTTAAAACTTTCCTGAATATGTCAGTTTACTCTGAATCTTCAGAATAAAATATACTTTACAAAATATTTATTCTGCAAGATATTGCCACTTAAAGCTTCAGTGGCATCCATATGGAAAGAAGAAAATATCAGCCTAAAAAATCCACATGAGCTTATTTGATAATTGTGGAGTTTTTTGATACAATGCTTATTTTGAAATAGTAAGCAAAGTATGACTAAGTTATGGGCTATATTTTTATACAATAAAACTCACAAAGTCAAAGACAAAACTGTACATAGGCAAATAATTCTGAGATGGAGGTTGCCTCAGGATTCTTCTTGTAGTAAAGTATTCCAGCTTGTATTAACTTTAAGATAATTGCTATATAACAGCATGGTCTCATTACAATTTTTGCAGTTAGTGGTTGGCTCTAAATTTCTGTAAATTATTGTAGAAACAGGACTCCTTTTTGTCTACAGCTTAAGGAATTACATCTGTGAATGATATTTTTTCCCTCTTGTGGATTAAGTAAATGGCAATTAGATGTTTTTCTCTTTCTTAGATGTTTAATATGTACTTGGACATTTTTCATTGCACCCTCAAGGTTCCTATTTATACTTTTGCCAAAAAAACCCTGACAGAAATGTGCAAGGAAATTGTTTAGCCAGAAAATTGTAAAAAATGATAAATGGGTTTAGGGCACTGGTGATGCACACACATTTGCATCAAGAAGGAACAAAACTTATGTAGGAGGAATGTCAACATATTTAAAAGGTGAAAAAAATGGTAGTATTTTTTGATTTAAAAATAGTTCCTTCAAAATAAGAATGATGTAAAATTTTGTAATTATGTTGAAAATGGCAAATTATGAATACCATTGATCATGCAAAGGTCAAATTCAGTATATTTTTAATTTTAGGTTTATTTTCTCATGACAACAACATGTATTTTAAATAGAACTTAATTTTCAGTACTAAATAATGAATTCTGAAAAGACTTTAGTAATTGTGATTTATAGTAAAACTAATCAGTTATATTTGAAAATTGGAGGGAGAACATATTTTTGAAAAGATTGGTCATGATTTATTTATTTCTATTGCACTCAAATGTCAAGAACATTGAATTTTATTGAACTCTTGTGACTCTTAACAGTTTCTGAGTGGAAAAGTATTCAAGGATAAAATCATATATTTACACATAACAAATTCAGCATTTTAGAAACATTTTGTAAGATATGTGAATATCATCATGTCCTTTTTTTCTTGGATAAAATATTGGATATTTCTTCTTTTATTATTTTACCTGTAGCTATATTTATTTCATGATATTACTGGTTTAAACTGTCAGTGACTTCTGAATATTTTTTATAAAACCTGGGCAGAAATTGATTCAAAATATTGCTTATGGAATAAAATAATAAGAAATAATATCTTCTATCTTAATCAACACTTTTGTCTGGAATTCATTCACCAGAGAGAAATTTAACGGTGGGTAAAAATTCAGTTTAAAACCAAGCCCAAGAGAGTAGAAAGATACAAGTGGGTTCTTGAGTTGTCACATGCTTGATATTTAAAATAATTGTTGGACCAAAAAAGTTCTCTGTCCCTGCCCTTTGCTAAAAAGTACTATAGTTTTCTGAATGATGGCAGAATAAACTCTGCTGTTTATTTTTTTTTAAAAAAATAAATAAACCTAATAATATCACGGCTGTCTTCATGCTTTCTTGAAACTTTTCTATAGCATTCTGTCTTTCCCTTTTTTCTTCCTTTCTTGCTTTCTAGCTGTTATATCACAGGATCGTGCACTGAGCCTACTGTAAGTCAGTCTTCTCTTTTTTCACTAAAGTTCACTTTAACTATTGGTATTTACTTAAATACAAATATGGTTATTAACTTCTGTATTCCTTATTTTCTTGTGCATGGAAAATGAGCTAAAGAACTTTAATAGCAGTGACCATTGTTTTGTCATTTTTGAAGCTCTTAACAGCAAAATCTTGCTGAAAAATTAAACTTTTCTTCAAGACAAATATGCTTTGGATTTCTACTTGAATAGGGCATGAGACTTAATTAGTATAGTTAGTCAAATATTTTAAGTGTGGATGGGAAATTTAGATACTTATTTTGCTGCCCCAAGTTTAATCTTTTCACAATGCTTGGATTTAGTTGCCTATCTAGTTAAAGCCCGACAAAACAGCGTCGACCAAGCAATGCAGGTTGGCGACCCCCAAGGGGAGGGCCTTCTCTGTGGCAGCACCGGCCCTGTGGAACGAGCTTCCTCCAGGGTTACGGCAACTCCCAGACCTCCGGACCTTCAGGCGTGAACTGAAGACTTTATTATTTCAACGAGCTGGACTAGCCTAAGAATAAAATATTTTAGTTAATTTTAATGGGTTTTAACCGGTTTTTACCGTTTTAGTCATTTGGCGATTGAAATATTTTGTTTTGATTGGGTTTTAAATTGGTTATTTATTATTTTTGTATTTTAATATGCCTGTGAACCGCCCTGAGTCCTACGGGAGATGGTGCGGTATAAAAGTATAAAAATAAATAAATAAATAAATAAATAAAAGGCAAATCTGAGTTTCTCCTATGGCAGGTCTCCAAAAAACAAGTGAAGTCTGAAATAATAATCAAGTAAGAAGTTCTAATCCACTTGCAATACTTGCATATATAAATGTTCTAGTTTCACAAGACCATGAAATGGTCTCTGAATAAAGTGTTAAACTATTAAAAGACATGGTAATATGCTTTTCGTCCTTTTTGGAAATTATGTCACAATGATCCAATATTGGCCAGAGTAGTCACAGTGACAATACTTCTGTTAAACGCTGTAGAATAGTAAACATAGGCTTGATTTTCGATAGATATAACCTTACAGTATTGAGAATTTTAACTTCAGCTATTTCTAGAAAGTAGTTCTTACCCTTTAAATATTTTTGATGCCTCCTTAGCTGGGCTGGCAAATCTGGAAACAAGTACAGTAAAATAACATTTACAAACAATTAGGGTAAGATTTGGAGTTTCTTTCTCTGAAACTAATTTCTGGCTTTCGTTTCTCATCCAAATATAATGCAATATGTATAAGAAATAGTTTGAAATTTAGTATATGCACATTTCCTAACCTGCAGCTAGATATTTGCTATGTAGTACCCAATTTGTGAGTCATGCCATGCATTAGGAAACAACAGTGGAAATGCTAATGCTGTAGTATCTTCCTTAGATTTCTTAGATTGGATTCATACTAAGTTTGAAACCATGCCTCAATAGAAAAAAAACACTAGATACTAGAGTTATCTAGTATAAACTTCTTCTCCCTTCCATTTATTCATGATTGCACTATGTATTTTATCTTTGTGTTACCTTTGTAGTGATATTATACTGATCCAGGCAGTTGGTCTAATATGTAACATTATCCAATCAATCTAGCTTACTTCTCAGCCTGCAGAAAGCACTCAATCTAACCAACTAAAAGAAGATGCGGTAGTCTCCCTTGTAGATGTAGGGTGGGTTGCTGAAGAAGATAATGAAGGCGACAAAGTTTTTACACGGTTCAGGTATGTTTCTCAAAGCTTATCCTCTATTACTGGTACTTTAAGCTTTCATAGATAACCTGTTGACCAAGGCCACTAACCAATTTCTATGAGGTTACAGTTTGACGAACAGGTTTTCTGATAACATGAAAACTGGCCAATATTATTGATCAAGGAAGAAAATCTTAACAAGCTTTTGGGACTTTTAAAAATGTAATAAATGTGTTTTATTATCTAGCCGTTCTGTTTATGCAATAACTTCATGCTTATATAAGCATATATTTTTATAGTATGTTTCTATTTTAGTACCAAAGTATCTGGCTAGTAGACTTCTAATCAAATAGATATCCAGTATTATTTTAGCCAGAATGAGTTATGAGAAAGAATGAGAATTCTATTTGCAACTCTAGGAAAGGAAAATCCATTTTAAAGAAATAGATTACAGGTAGTCCTCGACTTACAACCTCATTTAAGCTCAAAATTTTTGATGCTAAGCAAGCAGTTGTTAAGTGAATGTTAAGTTGTTAAACTGACCAAATTTAATGTCCATTTTTGCCATGGTTATTAAGCAGATCACTAGTTGTTAAATGGATCATGTGGTCATTAAGTGAATTCGGCTTCCCCATTAACTTTGTCAGAAGCTCCCTAGAAAGGCTGACAATCCCAGGATCCCCGGATGCTGCAACCATTGTAAATGCATGCCAGTTGCTAAGCAGTCGAAGTTTGATCACATGACTTATAGGGATGCTGCAATGGTCATATGTGTGAGAACTGGTCATAAGTACTTTTTTGCCATTAATAACTTTGTATGGTCAAATGGTTGTAAGTGGAAGACTTCCTGTAGCTAGATTCTTTCCAGTTCTTTTCAGCTGGTTTTGGTATAATGATGACCTATTTGCCTTTTTAGATGTAAAAGGATGGGGAAGAATATTCTATTGATACTCCAGTATTGACAACATGTGAATTTATGTATTGGCTAGATTTGTAATACTCTGACTCTATCCAGAGAAGTTCATGACTAATTTTAAAAATAACAAAGCAAAAGAAATACGAAAATGAAAGTGCTGATAAAATACTATTTGATTTTCTCCCCCTTTTAGTTACTGTGAAGTAGGTTTATGTAAGGTCATGTACAGTGAAAGCCCTTGAAAGGAGGAAAACAAAAACCTTTGACTGACAGCAATTCTAGTACAAAAGGAAAAGTGTTTACACAAGAACTTTAGCAGTTGCTGCAGTTATGAAGGTAGAAGAAACTACCAGCAAAACAAAATTATAAGAAGTCTTGTGACATTTTAAGCTTCTGAGTACAAGACATCTTTTAAAGCTCACATAGACCCAATAAATTATAATACAATTACAACTATTAATGTTCTTTTAAACATTAAAAGAAGCTGTTAAAAATGTCATTATATTAATGATATCTGTATAGATGATTTTTTTCTACACTGTTTGCAGATACAGTAATTGAAAAACAGTAGTTGTGTTTAAGTTCTAAACCATCTGTTCATGAAACCATTTTATTATTAAAATAATAAAACGAAAACAAACCCTTTGCCTTCACCTTCTTTTCAACAGAACACAGTATAGTTTAATGATGTTTACAGGAACTTCCTAAATACTGTTTTAGCTTAAATACAAACATGGCAAAGACAGCATTCTATATTTGCAGAGAATAAGTTATTTGGTTTAAGAGATAGAACTTGACTCCTTTGATCAAGAGATTTATGCTACATGATGAAAAAAACTGAAACTATTTTTTTTTATTATAGATCAGAAGACTGGTCAAAATCCCAACCATTCCTTAAAAATGAAGGCTCCGCAGGAAGAGACTCAAGTACCGAAGAATTGTTGCCCAAGAAATCACAAGAAATGGAAGACTCCAAAACTGCAGTAGCCAAAAATGACGAAGCATTGCAGAAAATAAATGCATTGGAAAATGAGCTTGCTAATTTAAGAGCACAAATAGCCAAAATTGTAAGCCTACAAGAACAAAATTTAGCAGCAGGTATTAAATTGTCCTTTCCTCAATGTTAGCAAGTTTTAAGAGTTATGCCTTTAGTCAGAAAGTACTAGATTCAGATGCAAATATCCTTGGTGTATAAATTATGATGTTTAGAAAATTGGTGATTGGTTTCTTTTCACCTGGACATGAAAAATCTGAAATGGCAAACTTCTCTATTGGTCCCCCTCTGTACATATGATCTTGAGCCTGCCTTCCACAACCTGTTGCTTTCCCTTTGTGGTAGATGATAGCACCCATGATTGTAAGTCAGCATACTTTGCTGAGTGCATATGATGAAAAGGGTAATCTGGTGCACTGGAAAGAGTAATAATAGTAACACTAGTAATAGATTGGACACCGTTACATTAGACTCTTGTAGAAATCTGAGTCAAGGTGATCTTGGGATTTGTATTAGAAACTTTTGCTAATCGTAAAGATTTTGATTGGAAGTTCTTAAAATGAGACGTATCGTGTGACTGTTCTTGTAAAGTATTTAAAAAAAACTTTATGAAAGGTTCACTTGACACATGCGATAATTAATTTTTTCCTGTGTTTCCAATTTTTCTTTTAACCAACAATGTAATGTTATTTTCCTGGGGAATAATATACAAACACTCTTTTATTCTATAATTGCTGACTGAATAACAGTAAGTTTAAAGTGCTGGGGGGAATGGGGCATGTTAACCTATAAAGCCATATATGCTTTGGAAGCAATATACCTTTTCCCTATAGAAATGAAATTGATCAACCTGTTCATGGTGAAATTTTCCCAGTATCTTTTAACGGTCTACCATTAAAATTTATTTTCTGTGTAGAAAATAAAAGGGACTTATGGGCCTTGGTTTTCAATTTTACAGCCCTTATATTATAGAATGGTTTCCCTTTTGAGATTAGGCTGGCATCCTCATTGGCCTTTATAAACTCTTAAAAATAGAACTGTTCCTAAATAATTATCATTTTCTCCATTGCTTTATGATATTTCTGTGTTTTAATGTTATTTTTATATTTAGTTAACAAATTGATACAGCTATCAATCTTAACCCCTATATCTCTAGCAGGAAACAGGAATAGAAAACACAGTAAACTATGTTTATTTGTGAACAGAAGTCATTTTTTTTTATTCAGCGCTATAGAAAAGTAATAAGCAAATTCCATACACTAGAAAGCTGTTTCAGTACTGGAATCAGTATAACCATTTACAGCCAAGCTATATATTTCCTTAAAAGAATCATCACCTTTTTCATTATATTTTGTGTTTAAAAATGGAACCTTTCAGGAAACAGAGAGGGAATATAGTAGTGTTACATGATAGAAATCCAATTCAGTGCTGATTCTATTTGATAATCACAATAATGAGTACATTTTTAAACAAAAATTGAAAGATATTTGTGGCATGTTTAAATGTACATTGTTCTTACAGCTGGAATAGGTTCTTCTGCATCCCTTTCTGTCCTACCGCCGCCGCCGCCACCACCGCTGCCGCCACCCCTGCCTCCACCACCGCCACTTCAGCAGAGTGTTTCTGCCATTGACCTTATTAAAGAGCGCAAAGGCAAAAGAATAAATTCTGGCACGACTCTGAAAGATGCTGATCCAAAGAAGCTTGAAATGCCAAATATGCTAGATATTCTGAAAGACATGAACAATGTAAAGCTGCGCTCAGTGAAAAGGTACATTTTCCTCTTTACTTATTAGAGAAAGGGTTGCAGGGGATAAGTGCAATATTTTGATTACTGCTAAGCAGAAATAGAGATGAGATAATCATTTGTTTGCTTAATTCACATGATTAAAGTTCATAGTTTGGTTTTCAAACAGTAACTTGTCATTTTAATGAGTACAAATAGACCAGTTTAATGAGCAGAATTGGGACCTGTAATCACATAGCTAAGAGACTGTCGTCAAGTGATATATCATATGACTGTGATGGATTTACAGTGTTGATTTTCCTGCGGTTGTTAATCAAATCATTAGAGTCCTTAAGAAAGACATTGAAGTGTGAAAGCAAAAAAAAAAAAAGATCGGCAAATCATTGGTGAAAATGGCGCATGTATTTGCATCATTTGAAATTAGTGTGTCATACAGCCTTACCTTATTCTTTTGAAGGCCGGAGGAAAGCACAATAAGGAAAACTGCTGATCCAACAGATCCTGCTGCAGTAATAGCTGAAGCTCTTAAAAAGAAATTTGCATATCGATACCGTAGTGACAGCTCAAGTGAAAGTGATAAACAGATTTCAACTTCTGAAACAAATCTGGTAAGTGCTTGGTCCAAAGTTTGTATGTTGTGCTGAGCCATGGTGTGGAATGGTTGTACTAATGTCAGGAGTCAGCCAGCTTACAAGCAACCAAGGCTAGGTTCATACTTTAGGCCAGTGATGTCTAACCTTTTCTGGACCGAGTGGCCAAAGCGCATGAACCCTTAAATGCGCCCCCATGTGCCCTGTCCTTGTGCATGTGTGCACGCCCATGTCCCACCCCCTGCGCATGCATGTGCAGCCCCCTGCATGCACCATGTGCATGCGGCCCCCTGCACATGTGCAACAGAGACCTGAAGACCAGCTGTCCGGTGGGAGGCATGTGCGCATGCGCAGCAGGGCTAAACTAGAGCAACAGCTCACGTGCCATCAGAGAGGGCACTGCATGCCACCTCTGGCATGCATGCCATAGGTTCGCCATCACGGCTTTAGGCTAAGCCAAGCTACATTTGAATTTACATAAATTCAGGATTAGAGATCTCCAGAATGCCTCATCTCAAGAGATTGGCAAACTAACCTCCATTCATATTTTTAACATGGCTTATTATCAGTCCCAGTATTTATGATTGGTTTTCCTTGAGTTAAAGGAGCACCATGTCCAGGAACATTTGCTTCCTTTCATTCTGGTGGATCTAGTGCTCCCACTAATAGAATCTAAAGCACTGTATTTCAACTTGGCACGCTTAAAAGGCGTGGACTTAAAATTGTAGAATTCCCCAATTGTTGATCTAGGTAGTAGGAATGAACTGCTGGTCAATAAAAATTCTAGTTTATTGTATACAAACATTGCAAGGGGGAAAATACATGGATTTTTTTTAGTTTATACGTTCTTTTTCTTTTCACAGTTTGGGCCACACCTGCTGAAACCTACAGGAAAAATGAAGAATCTAATTGAAAATTGTTAAGTAGAAAAATCATGCTTCAGTATAAAAGGACTGTCTCAACTGTTTTGAGAATTAGATTTATAATTTTACAATACTGAGTTATGTGCCTTGCTTCCATGAACAAGTTTTAAAACGAAAATTCTACCGTGTTCTAACACAGGTTTTAGTATTTATGTACATGCTGCATTGGGCTAACACTAAGTTATAAATGTTACTCTTAAACTTATGTGAATGCAATTATAGTTTAAATTATAGCTTTGATGTAATATTTGGAATATAATAGATTATATTTAGCCTGTATTGACATCTCATTTTGAACTTGAAGTACAGACTTCACTGGAACCTCTTTTCTTTCTATAGGGTGAAGGTGACAAGACTTAAGAATTTTATTATTCAGCAAAATTGGCTAAATTTAAAGCAAATGCTGAATTGGAGGTATATTTATATGGGAGAAACTAGTCAAAGCTTGATCATATTTTTAGATAGGATGAAAGATTATAATTGCAACTTCATTCTAGTGAAGTCACAGCTACTATGAAACTTAGCATTCTTGACCTCCTTCATAGTCCTTCAGACCTGCTTACTCACAAGTTCCTGTTGAACTGAACTGCAGATAATAACTGCCAAATAAGTCAGAAAATAATTTGAGATTGGGGGAAAAAACAAATTGAAGACCAGCTTTCCTGCTGAGTAAAATATTTTACTTCTTGAACAGAATATTTTGTCAGTATTTTGTCATCAGTATTTGTAAACTGCTGAATTGATTTGGTGTGACAAGGAAAAGTGGTTTATCTACGAATGAGATAAGAGCAAGTTTAAGTTAAATGTCATGAAATGCTTAAAAGCTTTCACTTTGAAATTTGTTCAAATATGAAAATGTTTTTAATTTGATCATGTAAAATTGCTCCCAGATACTTCAATGTTTATTATCAAATAGTTACACCAGTACTTTTAAAGTTTTTTAAAAGTGTTCAAAATTAAAAAATAGTATAATATATATTACATTAGTTTGGTCATTTTTTGATGCTTGAACAAAGGACATTGCACAATGGGTACTAAGAACATCTAAGGTAAATAAAATCTGAACAAAATTCATGTGTTAAAAGGATTAGATATATTTAAAGATACAACCTGTATCTGATGAGTCCTAAATCATGTTTGCTTTAGTCTGGAAAAGATAGTTTTAAAAATAGGGGATATGGAAAGTGTTTTAACCTTGGAACAGCTGCTTCAAATGTTCCAACAGCTCGAAATGCCAAACTGTGGCTGATTTATGATTTGTGAATGAAATATATTTTCAAACTGTCCAACCTGACTTGTATAGCAAGAGATGAATCATGCCCCTGCTAATAATTATTTAGATAAAATTGGATGATGTGGGAACAGAGCAATGAGAGGAAAATACAGTTAAGCATACTATCAGTCAAAAGATTTTCAACTTTACAGTCTAATCTATTACTGCTATTTTGTGAGAATGGCAAAAGTTGCAAAATGCAATCATAAATGCGAGCCAGTTGCAAACGGCCTGAAATGTGATCATGTGACCATGGGTTGGGAGCAATGCAACATTTTGTGATGGCTCCTTGAGGCCAACGTAACTTTGAATAGTAGTTAACAACAGTTATGAATTGCGGACTATCTGTATTCACACAAACAACTATTTTATAGCATAACCCATATGGAACCCACCAATTTACACACGAAGGTTAAGTTTTCTGCCAAAAACACCGTGATTAAGCATCACACTTACTACTACATGGTGCACTTAATGATCATGATGGCTCACTTAACAATTACCCTGACTTACATTCTCAAATTGCCATACATTGAGGACTATCTGTATACATTACAGTGGTATGGTGTAGCCACTGCTGAAGGTATGTAAATACAAAGATTCCTGGTACAACTGTTAATGTTATAGTAAAAAGAACAGAGTATTTGCTATGGATTGGACTACTAATAACATGATTTAGATTAGAGGTAGCAATAGAACCAAAGAAGTTACTAATCTTGATCTAGGTAGAGGTTAAGTAGAAAATAGTAGCAATTGTATTCTTATTCTCTAGTAAATGTGTAAATTTACTAAATTTAAATTAATAAATTGGTCCATGAGTTGCAATTGTAGTTGAGGTAGCCTGTAAATTGATTAAATAAAAAAAAATCACAAAGAAACCATCAAGCCTAGCAATAGGTGATGTAGTTTTAAAAAGATGTTATATCCCATTATGTCCCATTGAGTTCTAGCTTATTAATATAAAGCATTGCTCTTTCCAGGAATTAAAAGTTTGAAGAGAGGTCCTGAAAAAAAACAAAAAACCAAGAGACAGGGTATCTTATTTCCATAATCAGTATTTGGCATGTTTCAATGGTGTTAATAGCTGTAGCAATGTCAGCATATTACGGTAGAATTAGCAATTTTGAATATCAGATTCAGTAAACAAAGACTGGTGAATCTCAAAACAATGTTTAATGTATGAAAAATCTGTTCTACATAAATTGCATTTTATTCAGAGAAAGAACGGTCATACCATAGATGACTGGAAGCAGGGAAAAGGTGGTTTCTGAAGTAGATTTATCCAATTATGATTGAAAATTTGATGTATTCAAAAGACAGGATAGATGTTGGGTCTCTAAAAGTTCCTGCACTCTAGAGATGGTACCATTAGTATTATACAACAGCAAAGCAAGGGACATATTACATTAAAAGACTGGAATGAAATCCACATCAAGATTGCTGAATAGTGCTGAGGTTTTGCTCAAGACCATAAGTAAGCGAGAAGTTTTCTGTGCTGTCTCTGATGGCTGATACAACTTGGAAGAATCATTGTGTCATGACTGTTAGCAGGTCTCACGAGTGAAATGAGAAACACTAAGACTGAAGAAAATAAGAACACCAGAAAGGAGGTAGTTGCTAATGAGATAGCAATCATAGTAGAAATTTGTGGTCACAAGATTTGGAATCTGCCAAAAGGTTGTGGAAATTAAAACAGTGCCAAGAATAAAAATCTAAACAGAAAGCCAGATTTTGGACATCATCTACATGCAATTAAGGAGTCTGTAAGCTCTTTTTCAAAGACCAGGCAAAGCACAAAATTTTAGTAATGTATTAAATGAAGAGCAAGAGAGAATAAAAGATGGCTGCAATTCAACCAATAGGAGCTATGGGACACTCAAAGTTGAACCCACTAGAGTTAAAGTTAAAGGGCCTCTGGTGGCTCAGCAGACTAAGACTGTTATTAACACAGCTGCTTGCAATTACTGCAAGTTCAAGTCCCACCAGGCCCAAGGTTGACTCAGCCTTCCATCCTTTATAAGGTAGGTAAAATGAAGACCCAGATTGTTGGGGGCAATAAAAGTTGACTTTGTATATGATATACAAATGGATGAAGACTATTGCTTAACACTGTGTAAGCTGCCCTGAGTCTTCGGAGAAGGGTGGGATATAAAAAAAAAAAGATGTTTTGTGCACACAGTGCCAGGTTTCATAAATAGTTTGGAACTGAAGAAACCAAGTGGAATCACAGCTGTTGATAGCAAATGTTTTTTTTTATTATTTTGTATATCTACTGTGTGTCTGGATCGGATGAAGAGAACAATGACCCTGCAATTCATAGTTCCCATACTAGCACCAGTCTTAAGAGCCTGAGTTTTGGTGGGCCTGATTGTGGGCAAACAATGCCAATGTACCATTTCCTAAGGCATATGAGAAACAAGGAACATCCATCAATGGATAGGATTTTGCCACCATATTAATATATTTGCAAAAAAGGTTATTTCACTGCCTTTGTGTTAGGCTCCCCCAAAAAAGGCCATAGAATTACCAAATGAGCACTATGGCCTCACCTTCTAATCAAAGTCCATAATTAGAAAGATACTAGAGAAATTAATTTGTGATTCGAAAAGCAAACTAAGAGATAGAAAGAAAAAAAAACCCTCAAGACAAACCACTGGTAGCTTTTTATAGGATTATAGCTTGTTGCAATACAAGACTTCTTAGTTTCCCATAACAGCAATCCTCTGAGGAAGTTTCGGCTGATGAAGAGTAACTGTCCCAAAATCACCTAGTGAGTTTCCATGGCTAAATGGCCTAGAACCTGGATCTTCCCCTCTCATATTCTTACCTGAATTTATAAGAGAAAAGGCTTCTGGCACTGATTCTGTAGTTGAAAAGAGTCCGAGGAGATAACTGAACCCACACCCAGGAATTTGGGCCCTAGGATATGCTTCCCACTAAATATTTTCCTTGAACAGCTTGGTTTAAGTGCTGTATATTTGCTCCATAGGCACCACAAAGAAAACATCTACAAAATAAGCTCTTGTAGAGTCCAAAGCCACTAAGAAAGAAATTCTCTGATTATTTTTCCACCTTTCAAACTAGACTCCAGATAATGTGAAAAGTTTTTATTATTAATCAAAGATTAACAGCAACAGGCACATTAACATGAGGATGGCAAAGCCTTTAAGAAATGGCTTTACACTGAAGCTCTCTCCCAAAAATGGCTGTTGCAAATTGTAAACAGAACAAAACAGTCTTTACAGTAAAAACAAGGAAAATACAAATGAACAAAATTAAAGCACCAGTTTCTCAAAATAGATTACAGTTGTGCTTACAGTACTTCAAACTTAAAACTTACAAAAAAAGGAATGCTTGAAGATTAAAAATTAGTCCTTAAAATTTGTCCTTAAAAACATTTCTCCTTTTCACATCAAAAAAACCCAGGATGGGTAACATTTCAGTAGAGGGAGGGAATAAGTAAACAATGCACTTTTTCAATCAACAAAATTTGGTCACTTAGCTTTGTGCATAGTTTAAGGCAGCTGTAACAACCTATCAGTTCCCCTCCCCTTGCCCGCCCGCCCCGCCCCCACCCGTGGCTGCTCATGAAAATATCACATTCTAAAAAGAATAAATTAAAAAATGCCTTTTGACTCCTTTCCATTTCCCCTTTTTCCCAATCCCACCAAATACTCATTCACTTTCATACTCACACACTCTCTCTCTCTGTCTCTCTGTCTCTCTCTCTTTCTCACACACACACACACACACTGCAGCGTAAGGGGCATATTGTACCCTTGTTATGAAGGACATGCTTTCCATCCCACTTTATTTCAGACTGGCAATACCCTGAGCTGTTTCTGGTAGTCATTCCACCTTTTTTGTTGCATGTGCAGTTCAAGTGTACAATAGCAAAAACAACATGCAAATGTTTTCACCATAAATCTTAACATAATTTGAAGATCTTCCTCTCCTCCATCCCACCTCCCTTCCCAAAATTCAGAAGTATTTCTGCTTGCTATATTGCATTCCCATAATCTGGAGTAAAACATGGCTGTGCTTTATGTTAAATGTTCAATTCCCAATGCACAGCCAAATTTGTAACCCACGGCGGACTTCTCTTACTAAGAGAAAAATGAGCTGCAGTTTCAGATTTGATAATTTAAAAAAAACAGTGGTTTTTTTCACAGCCATGCAGAAAGATTATTTTTGAATCTACAGTTTCCAAGTCTGTGTGTAAACATCAGTTCTTGCCCAAGGCAGCCAAGTATGGGCACTTCACATTTCCACATTTTGGACAAGGATTGGAGTCCTGCTAAATTCCAGGAAAAGAGAATCATCCATGTCATGTGGCAGTTTTGAAGGCCTTATGTCAAATATCCTTTAAAAAAAAAACCCAAATAATGTGGCACATAACAAATCTTGAACTTTCCCTGTCAAGACTTGTATTCTTCTCAGGGTTGCATATTGAAGGTTCCATGCAGAAGCCAACCGAGGCATATGCATATTGCTCTGTATTCAGGTCTTGTAACTAAAAACCAGTTTCAAATGATTTCTCAAAGGAAACAATTGGAAATAAATAGTGCTGGCATTGTTTACACTGAAACCTTGGCGTCAGACAGAGGTTATCCTCCAACACTGGTCTGTAGGTACCAAGCAAGAGCAGTTTGTTAAGCAGATCCTGGGGTCAGGATAATTGGTGTTCCTGAGGTACTACATCGGAGTCTGTTTCCTCACATGCAGGATCAGCATCATCACCACCGTTAGATTGTGCTCTCTGAATACCTTTCCAACTAGCTTTATTCAGTCCCATGTGGCCAAGCATAGTTTGAGACAGCTTGGTGTTTGAAAAACGAGCCCATTCTGCAAATAATGGTTCCACCAAATAGGTCATGAAACCTAAAAAGAAAAAATAAGTTTATCATTTGAACGTCAAAAAACCTTACCCTACACATTTTAAGAATAGTTCAGTATTTCATGGTTTTTATTGTACTGCACAGCATCTGCATATTCTGAGCATACGAAATGTATACAGTGAATGAAATTTGTAAATATAACGATATATCATTCTTTCTATGAATTTAGTTTTACTTTACAACATGCCATATTGTGCAAACTGGCCACAGATTACATACATTTAGATCAAATGTATGTAATCAAATGCACCCAATATTTAGCCTAAAGCAGAGCCTTGATGTGGCTCTTCCCAAAGATCTAGCGCAAGATCAAAGACATTATGATCCCAAGCAGCTGCTGCTGTAGTACTTGAGGGTGGTATGGCATCCCTGCCCTGCCAATGGGCTTCCCAAAGGAGCCAGCTGTCCACTATAGAAACAGGATGCATCAGATAAGTTTTGGGTTTTATTTATTAGGTTCTAATATCTTTGTGGACAGTCATGTTTTTAAGATTGAGACAGACAAATATTAATTGCAAATAACAGTCATTCTCCAACTATGTAACTATAAAGGAGTTTTCAGTTTATGGCTGGATTCTAAATATAACTGCAGTATGTATCACAGTATGTTGAATTTGGGCACCAACACATATCATGATTAATGAAGCTCAGAATAGAGCATGCAAATTTCTTTTCCCTTCCCCCTACTTCCCTTCCCATTTATCCATGGTCTTTATTTCTATTTGTATTTTATATTAGGAAAAAAAATTTTTAATAAAAATGTTTCTTTTCCGAAACAGAAATGTAAGTATTAATGAAGAAAATGATTTAAATTTGGATGAGTTGTTACTATAAAGTCTTGTTTTCTCATTTATAAATTTAAAACTTCACTATAAATATGTATCAAATCAAAATTGGACTGAAATTTTAAGCTCATTTCAAAAAGCAATGTAACAGAGATAGATAAAAGAAATCCTGTTTCATGAACACAGAAACTTTAAAGTCAATGAGCAAAATTCAAGCAACATTAATACACTGCAATAAAAGAAAAAAACTTGTTTGCAATTTGCCAAAGACATTTTAAATTATTCAGAGAGTTCATTTCTAGCTCCGTGTTATATATTAATAAAAATTATGACAATTTTCCACATAAATCAGTAATTACCAATCTGGATGTTGGCAACGGTTTCTGTCTGTCGATCACATAGTGGACTCACACCTAAGCAGTATTTTTTCTCAATGTCTCCTGTAACAGAATATTGTTTTAATCATCTATTATCCACAATAAGTCAGAAAATATGTCCCCCAGCTCCAAAATCTGCAGCAGACACTTGGGGACTCACAGCGCAGAATGAACAACTAAAAGCAATGAATGAAGTGAAGAAAACAAAGTTCTACTGTGAAAGTGAAACCAGCTGTTCAGTGCTCCATGTTTCATTATGGTGCAACAGCTGGAGCTTTGAGAACCAGTCATGCAGTAAGTACCTTCACTGAGTGCCATTGTAACTTTGAACAGTCACTGAATGAGTAGTTGTAACCCAAAGACTACCTGTATACTACACCTAATACAACTGATATTATAAATTCAGCCCTATCAGTTAGGTGAAATCCATGGAACCCCAGAACCATTCTTACCAAAAATTAGCTGAAAGATTTCTCAGTGTTTAGAGAAGGAGGATAACACGATACTGCTGTTTGTACTCACAAAATAAACTTTTACAATTTATAAAAAAAAAAAAACTTTTCCCATGAAAACAGAAAATAATACTCTCCAGTCACATGCATGAATACCTTGTGCTGTCTAATGCAATTTTTTTTTGGGGGGGGGTGGGTATACATGATCTATCCTTACGTGTTATTTTAATAGCCAAACTGAAAAAAGAAAAAATCACTATTTTCCAAGGAAAGTATCACACAAAATTTGAGATAATAAGTAATAATGAATTCCTAGACATGATTTGGATTTCAAAGAATTCGGCTATTAAGATTTCTAAAGTAGAGACACTACTAAAGAATCCCTTGACTCATAATCCTGTGAGGTTCGTTTATAAAAGGAAATCTAGTTCTTTTAGATGGAGACTACAGATAACCAATTTACGACCTCAACGGGGACTGGAATTTCTATTTTTTCAGTGGCTATCGTTAATTCCAATTGTCATTAAGCAAATGGTCCTAAACTGAGGACTACCTATAAATGAAATGTACTACAGAAAGAAATAATGGTGGATGGTTTTAAAAACATTTTTAAAATAATTTCAATAAGGGTACTAATTTAAGAATGGTTTGGGACCCAAATAAATAATTTATTAGAGGTTATTTTAGAGAAGATAATAGTGAATTCAAAAAGAATCAAACCACAAGCAATTTTGGATGAGCTAAACAGAAAAAATGAAGACATTTCCAGAAAAGGTAAATATTTCTCAACAAATTAAGCAAATTTGTTTATTAATGTAATTAACAAATTATATTAACGTAAGAGAAATTGAAATAAAAATGAACTATGTAAAGAAAAAACATGATGAGCTTGCAAACAAACCAGGGAAATGTTTGGCATATAAATTACAAAAAGAAAAACAGAAAAAATGATTTTGAAATTACAAGAGAGATACTGAATTAGTGGATATCACTAATACAAAAAAGCCTATACAAAAAGCATTTCATCAATATTATTCCAACTTTTTATAAAAGGAATGACTTCAATCTGAAAAAAATAAAGGAATATCTAAAAAAAGAAAATTTTCCAAGAGATTAACGTAACATTGAGACCAAAGGCCTTTATTCTGGGGATGATAGACAAACAATTGCAAAAAAAATCTTCAAGATCTATTTTTGTATATGATAACTGCAGTGAGATTATTTTATGTGCAAAGATGGAAAGATTTCGCATTGCCCACAACTGAGAATAATTGGTGAACATGGAACTTGCTAAAATAGCCAAAGTGACTTCTTTCTTCAGAGAAAAGACACAATGTTTATTGTTGAGTGAAAAACCCTAACAAACTTTTTGCATAAAACACAAAAACTGAACTAATGATTTATGGTTTTCATGATAATGCAGGACAGACATAGAAATAAAAGACTCATGATGTAACTTACATTATACTGATGACACTAATCTAATACCCCCAAATGCAAAGGATTTGCAAGCCTCAATATTAAAGATCAAAGAGGACAGTGAAAAAATTGGACTGAAATTAAACATAAAGAACATCAAACTAATGGTAACAGCTAGATCAGCTTTAGAATTGAGAATGAAGATATTGAAATAGGAATAGAATCTGCCTTGGAAAAGAAATTCAAATGCCATGAAATCTCTATACCTACAAAGATCAGAATTATACAAGTCATGATATTCCATACGACACTCTACGGAAGCAAAAATTGGACTTAAAAAAAACAGGATAGAAAGAATATTGATATCTTTGAACTTAGGTGTTGAAGAAAACTCCTGAAAATATCATAAACAGCCATGAAAATAAATCAATGGATCATCAAACAAATCAACCTAGAGTTCTGACTTGAAGAACAAATAACCAGGGTGAAATTATCCTCCTTTGGACACAATATGTGAAGTTCCAGCTATTTGGAAAACATTCTAATGCTAGGAAAGACAGAAGGAAAGAGAACAATAGGATGACTAGTAGCAAGGTGGATGTTTTCAGTTACAATGACAACGAGTGCATCATTAGGAGATTTGAAAGAACAGATTAGAGATATATCACCATGGAGAAAATCTGTATGTATGATCGCTAGGATTGAAAATGACCTGATGGGCGATAACCAAACAATAAACCAAAAACAGATCTAGAAAAAATAGTAATTTATTATCCCAGCAACAGTAATTTAATGTAACCATTCCAACTCCATAGATCCTCTTGCAAATAGCTCAGGTTGCTCTGCAATCACCACAGCCATCAGTGTTTCACAATCTATGGTAATAATTCTTCACTTCTCACTACTTGCCTTGATTAAAAAATTCTTCAGTTACTTTTTCACTCCACTGTTTGCTTAGCTCCCAGGTCCGACAGGGATTACAAATATCAGCACATTTCAATGCCATCTAGCAAATAAATAAACGCATTATTTAGTTCTAGTTTGTCTTAGCATTCATGTTTAAATTTATAGTTATCATGTAATATCCTAAAATCAAGGTAAGAATAAAAAATAAGCGAGTAATGAGAGGTATAGGCCACGTAAAATGAGGTGTACCACTAAATTTAACAGTTTGAATTTAACTACACTGGAGTATGGAAAAAGAAAACTAGTATAAATGAGAGTGATTATCATTAATTAGTATAGTTCAATTAACCTTCAGTACTTCTGATAATAAATTAGAGTTTATTTTTTGATAAAACATAGCAATCCCTAAAATATTTTAAATATTGTATTGTTTTAAGGCTTCATTTTTTAGATCAATCATATCACCTGATTGGATTTTCTTACCTGAAATGTCAGATGTTGCCATCATGTAATAATTATAGTATTTGAAAGAAAAAAGTTATCTTGCCCATTAACTTATAACTACACTATTTTGCCTTTGCAAGTTCAAAATATGTACATCAAGTCAAATCAATTTCTGTAGCAATACGCATTAAATTCAGAAGAGGAATTGTGATGAGATCTCATATTCTACATAATTGCTTCCCTGTTGAATCCATGCTAAATCATTAAGACTGAAAAGACATTGGTTTGTTCCTACAAGATTTTATTCAAAAAGATTAAAGGTTAAAGCCTTTTTTTAAAAATTCTATCACAACGTTTTTTGTTTTGAAAAATATAGATTCTTGCTAATATCTGCCTAATAATTTCAGAACATTCAAGAAACTGAGGAGGTATCAGTTTCCATCAAATGTTCCTGCCAGAATAGGAAAACATATACTGTTGTATTACATTTGCAATAGGAACAAATGGGAGACCTTAACTCTCAGCCCCAGCAAACTGTATTTTTATAAAAACTATAAGTAAAGAACCAGGACTTTTTCAAACCATGTATTACAAGAATACTGTTTACCATAATTTTTTTTCCACCTAAGATTCATGCAAATTACCTGAAGGACAAGATGCCGATGATCTTCCTCTAACAAGCATAAGTCTTCTTTATCCAAATGGGTACGAAACAGGGATAGATATTCATTCTGACGGCTAATATCAGTGGCGAGAATTAATGCCCCTATTTGGCTTTCCATCAGCTGCCTGAAATTGAAGATAGTAGGAAGAAATCCAAAGCAATAATTAGTAGGTAAATCCAAACATGAATCATTACACAATATTCAGCTCAACACTAATTATAAATTTGCAATGTTTGGAAAACATGGAGTTTAAATTTAGTAATTCAAAGATGTAACTCAGATCTTTAAGTGCATTCCAGTCCCCCTCCACCCCATCCATTGTCCTTGAAGAAAAATATAGGAAAACCCATATGAAACCGGATACTGCCATGGTGATATGGGTGCCACAGAAAACACAGCTCAGGTTCTTCTATATTGCCAGTTCTACAGGAACATATGCCACCAGTTGATTACTCCTCTTTTATTTAAATTTCCAGGGCGCTCTTGCAGCTTTATCTGTACTATTTGTTAAATAATCAAGATAAATGTATTTCTCTAAAGTAGCAAGATTTTGCTACATTACATATAAGCTTTGATTCCTAATAATTTTTTTTATTGGGAGACAGTTTTGTGTTGTTGATTTTACTGATTGTATTCTATTGATCAATCAAGTTCTGTTTATCTACAGGTACCTTCCAGATGTTTGGGATTAGCTATGCTGTTATCTAATTATCTAAGACATCTGGACTATAACTGTCTACATCATTAAAAATGATGGTAGTATTGATGATGGTAGAAAGCACCATGAATCAAAAATTATTGTTCATTCATTTTTCTTATAGATAGTCCTCAGTTAACAACAGTAATTTGGACTGGAATTGCTGTTTCAAGTGTGACATCACATGATCACATCATTTAACAACAGCAGTTCCAGCACTTTCGGTTGCCACTGTCAAGCACATCCTACATGATTGTTACGCATTTGTGACATCATGCCAAATTCTCCATTGACAATGCTTGTTCAAAGCAAGCACTGAAAGTCCCAAACAGCAGTCATATCATCACAGGACATTGTACTTGCAAGTGAGTTGCTGAGCAGCTGGATTGCAATGATGTGACTAGAGGGATGCTGTGACAGCTGGAACTTTTGAGAAATCAGTCCTAAGTACCATTAGTTCAATGCAAATTTGAACAGTCTCTGAATGAGTAATTATTGTGAAAGCCACCTGTATTTAGCTTTACTTATGGGAACGTAAAATTGCATTCGGAATTATAATGCGTTTTAGAAAAGTACATACCTTTTATTATTATTTTATCCATTTTAAATCATTCATTCTGTAATGTATTCTCCATTCTGTAAAAATTACAGATTTTTGCAAATCTGATAAATACCTGCTTTCTAGTGACATATGTGCAAATAATCCAGACTCTCTCAATAACCCCACTGCAGATCGCCAGTGGTGATTTTCTAATACTGAGGTATTCTGAAATTAAATAAAAGATTATTGGTATTATACGTTCTTTGAATCCTGAGCTACATATAACAAGCAACATATTATATTGATTTTTA
This sequence comes from Ahaetulla prasina, assembly GCF_028640845.1. Lineage (NCBI taxonomy): Eukaryota > Metazoa > Chordata > Lepidosauria > Squamata > Colubridae > Ahaetulla > Ahaetulla prasina. The sequence goes on along the minus strand of NC_080541.1, from coordinate 44,693,996 downwards.
AAGAAGGGAACATAATCTTATTAATTTTCCTGGATAAATCAGCCACTTTTACCTTTCCTGACTTCTCTTTATTAGCTTCACCAATTACTCAGTTACAACTGATTTTGAAAAATAGCATTTCCCCCATAGCCCAGATAGTCCACTGGAACCAGCTTTGTTCCAGTGTCAATATGCTTTACTGGGTCTTGCTAGCAGCTGAAAAGTCAGGCAACTGTTCAGATGCGAGATCTTCTCATGTAAAGTTTAGGATTACTAAAACATCTTCTCTGCCCACTTTCAAATAATGATGAAGACTATTTTATTCAAGTAGGGATTTTTTTAAAGTATCCAGACTGATTATGTATCTGCTACTATCACCTTGTGCAGGAACTTTTAGCCACTATTTTTTGTACTTGAGATTTTTTTAAACAAAATATTTTCCACAGAAATAATTACTTCTTTAAAACTATACAATATACTGCCTCATAAGATACGATAATAAAAATTATACAAAACAAGTGCAACTTCAATGTAATTTTTAAAGGTAGCATTATATCCACAGTTCTATTTTCAGTTCCCTTCCTAATAATTCCAAACAGGGGCTGCCTTTTTTTAATAGCAACTGCCTGCTGATTTGACATTTTCCTCAAGCTGTGTACTATGACGTCAAGATTCTTTTCCTGTTCAATCACCGCTAGTCAGATCCCATTTAAGGACAGAAGTCTTCATCTTCTACTTACCTTGTATAAAGTTGCTAAATAATGGTTTGTTTTAATAAGAAAAGGCTGATTAACACCTGGATGATCCAAATCATGAGTGGCAGCTGCAATTAAACTGAGCAGAATATCCCATGGAGTTAGAGATTGGAAAAGCTGTAATATATAAATTATGACCATATGAATAACTATTACTGATACGTCCCAAAAATGTGCCTAGCATTTCCAACAGAGTTTAACTATGGCATCAAGTTATTTTTCATTTCAATTGCATTTTAGTTGGTCCACAGAATTCGGGGGGGGGGGCGCTAGGGCTAGCAATATTGAAACAATATTGTTATTTTTTTCTGTACAAATATGCAATCTTCCATAATTGATACAATCCTGATTTCGACATTCTTATAAGTTTCAAAAGTATTACAAGAACTTTCCCCAATTGGCCCTCCCAATTTGTACTGAAAAAACTCCAAACACTCCAACCAGTATACTCAATATATCTGGAGGAAATTATATCAAAAAATAATCTATAGCATAAAAGAAGCTCTTTAAAAAAAATAATTAAATTCTATATTACCTTTGCTTAATGTCACTAATGTCACTAGTCATCAATTTCTTTTGTAAAAGCAATTTTGTTATAAATACATGAAAATAATTAATGACAGGACTGTTTTTTCTTTTACCTTGGGTTCGTTTAAATAACAGTGCATGGCCTGAGTCACATCAGCAGCATGAACTGCATTGTGGTATGGGTTGTGGCTGTGATAATCTTCTTGAACCATTACTACAAATGAAAGTAAGTATTAATGTGTGGAGGCAAAGGAGAAAGACATAACCCCAAAACATTCCCTTTGGTTCTTGATTCATATCAATTAAAATTACAATAGATATAATATGTGATAAACTTCAATGATTTAGCAGAAAAATTCAAATGAAGGCAACCTCCTTTAAAATATTCAGAGATTTCTAAACATGCTGTCATCTCTAAAAAATAATTCATTTTAAATATTCATTTTAAAAATTCAAATTGGAAAAATATCAAAAAATTGTCCGGCATATGAATAGAATAGAATAGAATAGAATAGAATAGAATAGAATAGAATAGAATAGAATAGAATAGAATAGAATAGAATTTTTTATTGGCCAAGTGTGATTGGACACACAAGGAATTTGTCTTGGTGCATATGCTCTCAGTGTACATAATGTACATATTAATGGTCCTAAGCCTGTAACAAATATGGAAAAGTTTTTAAATCTCATTAGCTATTGACTACTGTAGCATAAACATGAAAAACTCCAATATTGTCCAAATAAAACTGAACAGCAGAAAATTCAGAAAAGCATTGCTAATATCAATCTAAAATGATAAACTCTAAGATAAAATGAAGACTGATTTTTGGAAATGCTGCCCTATTGACTTTATGCTCATAAAAGCAAGCAGGTTTTTCTCCTTATAGCAAGTTATGAATCACAGAATATTTCATTAGGGTTTGTTTTTGGAGGGTTGGGGTTGGGGGGGTATTAAGAGAAAAATAATTTCACATTCAGGGGATGCACAGTGACAATAAATGCCCAAAAACATATTTTTAACTTGTTATAATCAAGAATGTATTGTTTTGCTATATTTTGCATCTAACCAAAATCTGATCTAAAAACCAAGCACAGTGAGCCATGATTAAATCTTCAGACAAGGAAATCTCAACGTATTCAAAAAGACACGTTATATCCCAGAAGGCAGTAAAAAATAGCTGTTTCCATATTGCTGCAAATGTTTCATGTAATCACGAAGTAAAGTATCCACACCTCAAGGAAGTTTTTGCCTTAATAAGTTACCTAATTTACTTAACTTGTATAATCCTGCATTTTTCAGTGACTAATTTATCAGAGAATGCCAGTATACAACATACATTTATATGCAGATGTAAGTGCAACACTAGCACAAAAGCCTTTCTAGAAAAGTGTTTCATTTTGTCCTATATAGCACAACTGCTGCAAAACATCCTGCTGCAAAACTGTTTTTCTAATCACTTCAACTTCAGTATTACAGTAATGTCTGTCACCAACCCTTAATGTACCTGCAGTAATTTGAACTGCTCTGCAGTTAAGGCAGAAGAGAGGTAATCTACTTGCCAGCATTATTAACAACCACTAAAAACAAGATATACATTCTGCCTTCCAATTCCTCAGTAATATTTTGCAAATGTCTTTTTTTTTTAAAAACTCATTTTTTTAAATCTTCATAGGATGAGTTAAAACAAGAAGCAATGGGTGGAAACTGATCAAGGAAAGAAGCAACTTAGAACTAAGGAGAAATTTCCTGCCAGAACAATTAATAAGTGGAACGACTTGCCTACAGAAGTTGTGAATGCTCCAACACTGGAAATTGTTAAGAAAAAGTTGGATAACCATCTGTCTGAGATGGTGTAGGGTTTCCTGCCTGGGCAGGGGGTTGGACTAGAAGGCCTCCAAGGTCCCTTCCAACTCTGTTGTTATTATTAAATCTGCCAAATATATTGGCACACATCTAGGAAAATCACTATATAGAAATATCCAGGACTACATAGTATCATATTTTGGTTTACTTTCCCTATTTTCAAAGGTTTTTTTTCTTTTTTATGTTGGACAATTTCATGAAGAGTTATCAATCCATAATATAGATATTTTTTTCATTTTATATTTATAAAATATATAAAATATAAAATCCTTGTAAGGATTGCCGCAAAGTAGTGAAATGCATTTAAAAAAAGATTTAATGGGAATGTTTGAACTTAGGAAGTTTTTACCTAAAAATCTGCGTAGCTTCATTGTATCTAGTTGGAAGTATTCTATAAGTCCATGAAGATTAAACAGGTGAAACGTTAATGTGACCAAACTGTTTCCTAAAAATACACATACACAAAGAAACCACGTTTAATAGGAAGTAGACAAGTCTATTTAAATAATTCTATTATATATAACATACATCTTTCTTCTTCGTATCTGAAACTAGAATGTAGTTCTCAATGTTTTAATTAAGACTTCTAATTTTTAGTGCTTTCATATCAAGTGATTCAAAAATCTATCACCCAGTATTATAAAATGAAGCCATTAATTTTCAACAATCCTTTTACAGGTAGCCCTTGTTGTTGTCCCAATTATGGTTACAGGTAACCATAATTGGGACAGGCAACTCCGTTGCTATGTGCTGCACTTGCTAGACGAAAAATCACATTGACAATAATCATATGACCACAATTTTCAATTTCACTTCTGCATTCATCATTAATTCTGCTATTGGAAGCCAGTTTTGAAGTTCGCCAATAGTGATCACATGGCTGCAAGACACTGCAACAGCCATAACTGCAAAGATTGGTCACAAAGCTTTTCAACTTACAATTGTTTCATTTAGTGAACATTTGAAGTTACAAGGCACTGAAAAAAGGAACTTATGACCATTTTTCACACTTACAACCATTACAGCATCCCCATAGTCAGGTGATCAAAATTCAGATGCTTGGCAACTGGTTCATATTTATGACGGTTGTCCCGGGGTTATATGATCCAGTTTTGGGACCTTCTGACAAGCCAAGTCAATGGGGAAGCCAAATTCACTTATCAACCGGGTTACTAAATTAACAACTGCAGTGGTTCAATTAACAATTGTGGCTAGAAAGAAATGAAGCCAAACTCACTTAACTAATGTTTCACTTAGCAATAGCAATTTTTGCTTTAATTATGGTCATAAATTGAGGACTACCTATAACACAGTTGTTATGTGAATCTGGCTTCCCCATTGACTTTGCTTGTCAAAAGGTCACAAAAAGTGATTGCATGACCCCAGGACGCTGCAGCCATCATAAATACATGCCAATTGTCAAACATCTAAAGTTTGATCGTGGGATCGTGATCGTGGGAATGCTCAACAGTTGTGTGAAAAAGGTCAAAAATCACATTTTTCAGTGTCATTGTAACTAAATGAATGGTTGTACATCAAGAACTACCTGTAAATATTAGTTTGAATCACTAATACTAAACCAGGTGAGTTAACAGTTAACTTGATGTGAGACTGTTGTCCATTTAACAAAATAAAATTAGGAAATATTGAAACAAATTAAAATTTTGATGGGAAAATATTCTCTATTATCTCAAGTACAAAAAGGGAATTAGTCTAACTTACAAATTGTTGTAAGTCAAGAATTACCTTCGAGGATGAAATTGGAAGTTCTATCTGATTCCTCACTCAATAGTTAAAGAGTTTACTTATTTACTCACTAACCACAAAACAGACAGTCCCCTACACATATTTGCTACTATTCTGAAATTACCTATTCCAACCAATTTTCAGAACTCACCCATCCCAATTTGTTTATTGGCTGAATTACCAGTTGATTATTTTAGCCAATGGGAATTTGAATGCTACACATCTTAAAGTTGCCAACTTTGAAAATCACTGATACAGAACATCCTACCTAAAGCAAACAATATATTTATACAAAGTAGTTCTTCTGTAAATCTGAATGCTAGCTCAACTTTCTGCCTTACCACATTCTGCACAGGTCCTTAATACATGATTGCCTTAAAAAGTATGGGATCAGAATTTTAAAAAGTGAAGGAACTGACCATTTCAAGTCTCTTGAGCCACAGACTTCTTACCATAAAAACTCTACAGAGATATTTCTCTGCTCATTAGGCTAAAGCATAACTGCAGCTATGAGCACACTCTCTAGATCTCCCTTTAACTTAACAGCCTATTGAATTGTTTTATAAATGTTAAACTGAATATGCTTTTATCCCTTAACATTTTTCCATTATGCGTATGAACACCTTTTCAACAGCCTGTCCCACACAAGGACATGGAGACAATCATGTGCGCACACTCCCTTATCAACACTGCATGTAAAATGAGAAATGCCAACATAAGTTTAAAGAGAAAACTTATTTTCAACTCTATAAGCCCAATACTTAACTAATTACTAGGTTACCAGATTTCATGTCAAGTAGAATATTGGTCAATTTACTTTGGTAGCCCAACAATCTAAATGAGTTTATATACACATGCAGCAACTGCTCAGTTTTTAAAAGTAGTATCTTCAAAGAAACAAATGGAATCTTACCGTTTGTTAGCCTGTCAAAAAGGAAGATATCAAAATTCCAGTTCCCAACTTTTTCTAGCATACACTGAAAAGCAAAAGAAAGCAACATTTTATTTGGGAATGAAAACCACTTTTTTCCAAATGCTATATATCTGAATCATCCTTGCTGCAATTTTATAAATTATACAGACTAGCTGGATGTCCGTGCTTCACTACGAAACTCTGTGATGGGGCTTGATAAAGTGACATTTAAAGCTTGAAAATTAATGAGTAGTTAAAAAAGTGACTGTATTGTTTCATTAGAGACAGTAAGAGGTTCATATTGAAAACCAGACAAATACTTATTAGTCCATTTGTGACTGATTAACGTAGGTGTTATTAGATGTATACTTTTTTACAGCCTGTCTACTGACTTGGGGATGAGTTTGACGATACTTGTGTGCAGCTTCCCTTATTTGTTTTCCTAATCACATCTGTAAATCTTTTTCTGCATTTTTTGCCTCTTTTCCCTTTAACTGGTGTTACAGTAGAAGGAACAGATTTGTCTGAACTGAGGAGGAAAATAAGGAGAAAAAAATACTGTCTCTGCCTACCAACATCTATCGGTATTCCTCTGGCTAGCATCCTGTCAGTGTGTGAGAGAGCTGAGGGGTGTTTGGAAACTCAGACAGTATTTGCTGTATAAGCACAAAGGAGATAAGGAGGAGGTTGGGTGTGGCTTAGCTCAATTGTTCTGTAGTAAAGCTGCTTGCTGCTGTGAAAGTAAAATGGAAATTCCTCTCCTCTGCTTGTGTTTTGCATTTGGAACAGATTTCAGGTGGGGAGGGGAAGTAGAATTCCTTAGCATCAGAGCATGGAACCAATTTATTTTCAGGTGGGGAGGGGGAGTAGAACTCCTTAGCATCAGAGGGCTGTTTGGAAAGTGAAACAGTATTTGCTATGTGAGCAACGAGGAGACAGGAAGGAGGCTGGGTGTAGCTTAGCTCAAAGCTGCTTGCTGCTGTGAAAGTAAAGCTGAAACTGAAACTCCTCTCCTCTGCTTGTGTTTTGCATTTGGAACAGATTTCTTTTCAGATGGGGAGGGGGAGTAGAGCTCCTTAGCATCAGTGTGTGTTAATAATAATATAGGAAATACTAATGGTCATTTCAAAAAACCCTTTCTTAGTAAGCACCTAGAAGCCAAGAAGAACATACAAGGCAAATTTCAAGTTTGTAGGCTTTACGGTTCTGGAGATTTTGTCATGATGCATGAGTGATATTTTGCTTTTTTATATAGATAGAATAGAATAGAATAGAATAGAATAGAATAGAATAGAATAGAATAGAATAGAATAGAATAGAATAGAATAGAATAGAATAGAATAGAATAGAATTTTATTGGCCAAGTGTGATTGGACACATAAGGAATTTGTCTTGGTGCATATGCTCTCAGTGTACATAAAAGAAAAGATACCTTCATCAAGGTACAACACTTAGGTAGGTAGGTAGGTAGGTAGGTAGGTAGGTAGGTAGGTAGGTAGGTAGATTGATTGATTCTGAAAGGAATAGTAGTCAGAAGAAAAAAGTGACAATATCCCTGATCTGAGATCACATCATTGTTTTAACCTGAGAAGTTCTAGAAAGAATCATATTCTTCACTAATGGATCAGCTGGGTTGCAACTGCCTTCTTACATCAACAGCTTTCTCTCATAGAAGCAAAAATCTTTTTTTTTCACCTAAGTAGTTCAATATTAAGATGATCAACTATTTCTAAAACAAAGCAGATTCATCTGAACCTTACTATGGACGAAGCTTTTGCCCACTGCTTTCCATGTGCCACCTAGTTAGATCTATTTCTATGTGGATATTTTTCTAGGCACAGCTAAAAGAGGAAGGTGCTGCTTCTCTGTTGCAATGGCTGTGCTTTGGAATAGCCTGACAGCAATCGGGCTTGCTGGTCCTCAGGAAAATAGTTAAACATGATTTTCTGGATAGCTTTCTCCTAAGTTTATGCGTTATGCATATTTTATTACATTGATTTGTTATTAGTGCTGACTTTCAACGTTTTAGTTATGATTACTTGTTTTTAATTATAGATTTTTTTAAAAAAATTACAATGTATATTATATAAATTGATGAAAGCTGGCAAATTGCAGAGGGAGAAGATAAACAAAAATTTCACTTCTACAAGTCTGGAACTGATAAATTATCAATTGTCAATAAAAATTATTTATTTACTTGCACACATTAATAAAAATTACTATTTCTTTTAGAGCAATGTTACAAGATAGTTAGAAAAACAAACCTTAGCTTGTCCATTGTAATCATCGTCTAAAATGTTTGAAGAATTTGGAAGAGTAATACCACGGAAGAAACGGGAAGATCTCAAGTACCGCTGGAAACTCAGTAACCTTCGGATATTTCTTGCCGACACAGAAACTTCAAATTCCGAATTAGGTAGGTAGGTAGGTAGGTAGGTAGGTAGGTAGGTAGGTAGGTAGATTGATTGATTCTGAAAGGAATAGTAGTCAGAAGAAAAAAGTGACAATATCCCTGATCTGAGATCACATCATTGTTTTAACCTGAGAAGTTCTAGAAAGAATCATATTCTTCACTAATGGATCAGCTGGGTTGCAACTGCCTTCTTACATCAACAGCTTTCTCTCATAGAAGCAAAAATCTTTTTTTTTCACCTAAGTAGTTCAATATTAAGATGATCAACTATTTCTAAAACAAAGCAGATTCATCTGAACCTTACTATGGACGAAGCTTTTGCCCACTGCTTTCCATGTGCCACCTAGTTAGATCTATTTCTATGTGGATATTTTTCTAGGCACAGCTAAAAGAGGAAGGTGCTGCTTCTCTGTTGCAATGGCTGTGCTTTGGAATAGCCTGACAGCAATCGGGCTTGCTGGTCCTCAGGAAAATAGTTAAACATGATTTTCTGGATAGCTTTCTCCTAAGTTTATGCGTTATGCATATTTTATTACATTGATTTGTTATTAGTGCTGACTTTCAACGTTTTAGTTATGATTACTTGTTTTTAATTATAGATTTTTTTAAAAAAATTACAATGTATATTATATAAATTGATGAAAGCTGGCAAATTGCAGAGGGAGAAGATAAACAAAAATTTCACTTCTACAAGTCTGGAACTGATAAATTATCAATTGTCAATAAAAATTATTTATTTACTTGCACACATTAATAAAAATTACTATTTCTTTTAGAGCAATGTTACAAGATAGTTAGAAAAACAAACCTTAGCTTGTCCATTGTAATCATCGTCTAAAATGTTTGAAGAATTTGGAAGAGTAATACCACGGAAGAAACGGGAAGATCTCAAGTACCGCTGGAAACTCAGTAACCTTCGGATATTTCTTGCCGACACAGAAACTTCAAATTCCGAATTTGCTAGATGGGAGGGAAATAGTAAGTGTTAAGTTGTAAAATCCTTTCCTGAAACGTAAAAAGCTGAACTTATAAGGACAATATTTATTTATGGAAGAATAGACTAACATATATACCCCCCATCCCCAAAGACATTAATTTTCATCATTACTGACCCCTGATCAGACTGATTGGGACTGATGAGAACCGGTGGATCGAAAGTTTTCATCTGGACTTAACTATTTCAATTTTGTTCGCTGATCAGATAAGTCCTCTCATTTATTAAAAAACGAAAAAACACAATATAGTTTAATGCAGCATAGTTAGGGTTTGATTGTAAAATAACTTCCTATTTATATCTAAGGAAAGGCAATTTTCTCTTCTTCAGCATTCCTTTGCCAGCCCTTCAAAGTACATATGGATCAGATTTTCAGGAAGGAACTAATGTAAACAGCCTTTAATTCCCACTTTATTTAGCAAAATATCAGGAACTTGTCTTTCATGAGCAAATTTTACTTGATGGATTTTAAGGTGGAGCATTTAAATCTCAAACATGACAAAACAATAGACAGTATTATTTAGATATCTGGATCACTTTATGCTACAATTGTAATTCAATTGTAGTGATGCTATTAAAATACATGTATAAAACCCAATTTATTGCTTGAAATCTACTTCACGTCTCTGAAGATGAATTCAATATTGTGATATATCTGTTCTTCTAGTTACTGGATACAGTAAATGAACACATTCCAAGACTTTTAGCAGATAAACTATTGCTATTTAATTACTGTGAGTGGACTAATCCTAAATCTTTTAAGAACAATGGTTCAGGCTAGGTTCTGAAAATAACCTTAAGCTTGGCCACATAACAAACATTAACGACATACTCAGCCAACAACCTTGACAGTTTAGAATTCATAATAAAACCTATATATAATCCTGTATAATCTGGCAATTTTATTATCTGCAAAAAGATTCAGCCACAGAAAACCCTTATTTTTAAAATGTACATCTTGCATTTTCTATTTGTATTCCTATATTTATTTGTGAATTTTATAGCCATTGCAGCCTCTAACACAAATCATACCTGATACTAATGAAATAAAGAGTATCTAGCTATTAAGATCTTTAAGCTCTTATTTTCAGATATTACTAAACCTGTTTTTATATTTTTGCAACATAAAAGTCATAATATCCAAATTTTTCTTGCATTTTCCAGACAACATGAGAAATTGGACCATTTTTAGAAAAGTCCACTCTGTGGATCCTTCAACACTTTTAGGAACTAGCCATCCACAGCTAATTCAGGCATAATCATAATCTTCTTATGTTGCCTGAACAAAATGTTAAATGGTGACTTTGTAAATAAAACTTTGGGGGAAGGGGAGGGAAACTAGAGGTAGCTCTCATTTAGATACCATAATTGGGACTAGCAACTAAGTTATAAAATAATTGATAAGTGAAACAGTGAATGTGTTTATGTATTAAATTTATGATGCCGCTCTTTTTGCTATCCAAAGCAACTCATATTCTTACTTCAGCTTTCCTTTGCTTTACGAACCTGTGAAAGTTGCAAATGCAAAGATTGGTCATCAAGTTATTTTTTTCACCACAGTCGTAACTGCGGATGAACAAGGCAGTTGCTAAATGAGGAATATCTGTACTACTTTTAAGTTCCCGAAATTAAGTTTCTTGCTAAATAATGTAAACCTATGACATAACTACACATTTCAGAAGTGCATTCAATATGATTTAATGCATTATCCTAGACTACATTTAATTGTACTCAATCAGTTCTTTCAAAGAAAGACAAAATAGAAGTGAATACAAAATAAATATAAAATTACCATTCTTAAGAAAAATTGAAGTATTTTTCATCCAATATATCAAACTCCTACACCTCAAAATAAATACACTCATCAAACACTGTATAGTGGCTTGGATATCAAAAGCATAATCCTGTAAATAAAGACATTAATTGTAAGCGAGACAGGTATCTTCACAAGATAAGTTCGCATTCCTTTTCCAATAGCACTTTAATGAGAAATCCTGATACTTCCCAAAAAATGAAAAAATTCATCTTTCTTTAAAGAAGCCATGAACTGAATAAGGAGAAAGACAGTTTATGCTTTTCGAATGTCTTTTTTATTCTAGAACATGTTTTAAAAAGATCCACAGAAGAGAAGGGAAAATTCATGTTTCCAAACTAATAACAATAACAATTTTCCAAGGTTGTGTTTCTGATCAAATTGACCAATTTTTCTCAGATTTCAAACTGGGAAAGAGAGGAAGAAAGTACATGATAGCAAGAAAAGAACACTGTTGACCAAGTTGAAGTATATCAATTAAAACGAAATGGAATACTAGAGAAAAATAGATGTCCACATAAAAAGCTAATAATTCTCAAAAAAATTATTTCTGAAAATGGAAAATAATTTCTCCATACAGACAAAACTGCTCTCAAAATTTCACACATGCTTGTCCATTACCGTACAATAAATATTTCGGAAGTAAAAAGTGTGCATTTGTTTTAGCACACTCGGGTGCATTTATTTATATAGGTATGTATCATTCTTCTTCCGAGCTTTGGGATCAGTTTATGAAAGGATTCCACTCCATTTTATCCCTGTCCTGAGTTAACCTGAATGGGAGAAAGTCATTGGACCAGGGTCACATAGTGGATTTTTGTGACTGAAGGTGTACGTAAATCTTGTTTCCCCAAACCTGTTTCAACATCTTAGCACTGCATCATATTGACTCCCCTTCCTTAATGCTAGTTCCTTAACCTTAGCAGTTTTTACTTTACACTGGTATATCAATGGAATTATTATCAGGCGAAAAAAAAGTGCTATGATGAACACCATATCTAACCACCATCAACCCTTTACTCTCCCTGACCCAATAATTTGCAAACAAGAAAGTAGTGAAACTAAAATTTTAATCCAAGGACCCAAACCAGCTGGCCAGAATTTGAAGTGCAAGAACCATGACATTAACTTTCAAAGTTACTACCATATAATCCATATATAGATTTGGAGGGTTTTTTTTTGAGTTTAGACAGGAGGGCTTGGCATGCTATAATCTATGACAGGGATGTCAAGCTCGCAACCCATGGGCCAGATTCATCACAAGCTCATCCCCGGTTTAGCAAAGGGAAAAAAAATTATGATACATCATGTGACACGTTGTCGTGGGTTTGACACCCCTGACTATGAATGGAATAGAATAACAGAGTTGGAAGGTACCTTGGAGGTCATCAAGTCCAACTCTCTGCTTAGGCAGGAAACCCTACACCACTTCAGACAAATGGTTATCCAACATCTTTTTAAAAAGTTCCAGTGTTGGAGCATTCACAACTTCTGGAGGCAAGTTGTTCCACTGATTAATTGTTCTGTCAGGAAATTTCTCCTTAGTTCTAAGTTGCTTCTGTCCTTGATTAGTTTCCACCCATTGCTTCGTTGGATAACCATTTGTCTGAAGTGGTGTAGGATTTCCTGCCTAAGAAGGGCGTTGAACTAGATGACCTCCAAGGTCCCCTCCAACTCTGTTGTTCTGTTCTGTTCTGTTCTATTCTATTCCTACCCTCATGTACTTTGGAAAATAACTTGACTTCCTCTTCTTTGTGGCAGCCTCTGGGATATTAGAATACTGCTATCATGTCTTCCCTAGTTCTTCTTTTCACTAAACTAGACATACCCAGTTCCTGCAACCGTTCTTCATATGTTTTACCCTCCAGTCCCCTAATCATCTTTGTTGCTCTTCTCTGCACTTTTTTGGAGTCTCAACATCTTTTTTACATCGTGGCAACCAAAACTGAATGCAGTATTCCAAATGTGGCCTTAACAAGGCTTTATAAAGTAGTATTAACATGATACGTGATCTTGATTCTATCCCTCTGTTTATGCAGCCTAGAACTGTATTCACTTTTTTGGCAGCTGCTGCACACTGCTGGCTCATATTTAAATGGTTGTCCAAAGATCCCTCTCAGTTACTACTATTGTATTGTACTCTGAGGTTATAAAAGTTGGACACAATTTAAAGAATGAATACATTTTTTCTTTAAATTCTATAAGTATCATTCAGCTACTTATTTCAGTTTTTACATTATGACTTAAGAGTTATGTGTCAATTTCTAAGTAAGGCAGGCTGGCCATCCAAATGGCCAAGTTCACAAATTAGCTATATAAGAATCATAGAGCTAAAAAGGGTTTCATCAGAATTTTCAAACTTGCTAATATCAAATGAATGTACAATCCCTTTCAATTTCCTTTTCATTTAAAAAAAATCTGAAAATAGAAGATTGGGGAATCTCATGAATAGAGGTGATATAGAGAGATGATAAGGAGCATTTGAATTCTACAAAAAAATTGTCCACCTGTAAACAGAGATTTCAAGTAGGTTAAGATTCTATTCTTCAAGCATTTTTATGGACAACTCTGCAGCTAACAAACAATAGTATTAAACTACAATAGAATATAGTTTAAAATATTCTGGCTTTTTAACATTTAGAAACATTTTACAAAGAATATGACATGGCAGATTATATCTTGACATGAAGCACACAAAGCTTAAATAATGTATGTATTTTGTAATGATATTACCAGTTTTCAATTAACATTCAGATAATTATATCATGATAGTTTAAGCTACAATTTTATATACACATATATAATGACAATAAATCCCACAAATATTAGCAGGATTAATTTCTGATTATATGTATGTGCATATGTATAAGTATAGATTTACTATTAAATTGAAAGAATTCAGAAATTAGCAATACTGTGAAGTTAACAGCAATATTGATGTTCACTAGATTTTTTGAAATCCTTGTCAAGTTATTGGTAATGAGAAAGTACAGGGTACAGGAAAAACATTAGAATGTTTTGGCTTTATTTTAATCTACTAAAAATAACTAAATTAGAAATTTCAAACCTTTGGTTGCAATCTCATTTCAAGCATGTGCATATATACCAGTAAGTATAGATTTACACTACAGTTTTAATCCTTGTCAAGATTCTTCAGGTAATTTTAAAAATTCAAGATATAACAATTTCATCTGAAAAGCACACATATTAAACTCTGCTATAATGCCAATATTTCTAAAATCCAATCTAATATAGAGCTATCAGAGACAAACAAAATACAAGTAGGTATGGATTCAGTCTGATAACAAATTCACATGTTTATGGATGGTGACTGACAAAAGACTACAGCAGCAGTAGGAATCAGAACATGCTCTAACAAGTTACAATTATGGGGTGAAGTATTGTTTCCAAACAGTAATAATCTTTGAAATACTTAAAATTTATCAAGTTACATATTCAAAAACTCTGTGTAGATGTATAAAATGTGTATATTAGTCACATGGCTTCATGTTCTTTATTGCCCATTTTAATCTAACCCAAAAGATACAGTGAAAATATAAAACCAACAGAATTATACTCCAGGTAGAAAGCTCATATATGTTAGTCTAAATATGTCCTGTCTTTTTGCTATTCACAAGTTAACAAGCATTTCTAGACTGGAATTTATTAATCTTTGTTAACAGAGCAATCAGCTACAGATACTTCCTACATTTAAATGTGCTATCACAGCAATATTCCTGCCAAACAAGAACAAATGAAAAAGCTTATTTTTTCCATCTTAACAATAAACTAGAAATGTAAGATGAGTGACTTAATATACTGTCCTAGGGTTATCATTCACAAGATCAACCGTCAATGGTACAGCACATACTTTGCACATAGGACTCTAAATTTAACCCCCAGACTCTCAAGGTAGAAATAAGAAAGATCACTATCTGAAATCTAGAAAAATAGATATAGACACTATCAATTGATTTTTTTGAATCAGTTTAATGAAGCTTCACATAACCAGTTAACTAGCATAATTTTCACATTAATGCACTTAAGTGTAAGTAATTGGGAGTTTAGACCTTCCAACTTGGTACAGAAAATACCAAGCAAATCTTAGTCCCTGTGATGTATTTCAATTGAATGATTTCCTTCTCTTTCTTTTAGGGCTCTTTGATCTCTTTATTTCTAGTGTGAATAAAGGTTGTCCTTTAAACATTTCAGCAATGGCTCTGAAAGTGGTTGCCCTCTAAACCAAAGTTCCCCAATCTTTCCGGCTTTGCAGCCTGTGGGGGGAGGGGATGGTTCTGGGCCAGTGCCCGACAGGTGTGTGTGCGCTCAGTTCATTTGCACAAGCAGTGGGCATGTATGCCCAACACTTGCACAAATGGAGTATGCACTCACTCGTGCAAGTGGAAATGTGCCCACCATTTTCATGGCCTGGTTCTGAATGACTCACGGCCCACTCTAATGGTTTACGTAGGGAATTAGGTTTGCCATCTCTTGTTATTATTCATAATTAAGATACAACTTGTGTTACAACTACCTGTTCTTCAATACACGTGAATATTAGAACAATTAGATGGATGGATGGATGGATGGATGGATGGATGGATGGATGGATGGATGGACGGACGGATGGTTCGATGGAGGGAGGGAGGGAGGGAGGGAGGGAAAGAGGGAGGAAGGTTGGCTTTCTGGACATTCAATTGACAACTATTACCTAAACTCAGACTAAGATTCTCACCAGTGATAAAATACCTGACCAAGTTCATTTGCTGTCAAACACTATTTTAATGTTTTTCTACCAGGCGATATATCCTTTAATAGTAGTGAGCAGGCATTGTCAAGATGCTAGAAGGCAATCATGGTTTCAATCACATACTCTTTTTCCCTCTCTTTTTACGTGACAGCACATTATTTCTGTATTAGGACTAGAAAATAGGATGGATCAAAATGAGACATTAAATACCCACTTCAATCAATGATTCCAGCACAATCTTGGGACGATTCTAACTATAGTAAGATTAATGCAGATAATTAATTTACTTGAATCAGAAAAGTATGTCAAGCAACCTTATTAAGCCAGAATCTTAATTCAGTGCCATATGGTGTTACAGATTGTGTACCTTGTTGAAGGCTGGCAACTACAGTTTCACAGTTCAAACAAAAAGAAAAAGGAAGCCATTGCTACTTCCTGCTTTTTTTCTAATACCAGAGTGAATAGATGAAAGAAATTGTATTCCCGAATAGCTTCAGTACATTTCAGTTTATTAGACCAAATATAATAGAATGAAATGGACCCATGAGTAATGTGATATTTACATAGATAGTATTCCCAATAAGTAAACTAGTTTCAGAAAAAAAAAACTTTGTAAGAGTTTACAAAAGAGTTTTATAAAATGTAAAACAGTCCATTTTGAAAGCAGCATACAAGTAGTCCTCAATTTATGACAATTGTATCCAGAATTTCTGCTGCTAAGATGATTGTTTAAGTGAGTCACATCTGATTTTAAAACCTTTTTTGCCACAATTAAGTGATGCACTAAATCATGTTTTTGTTAAGCAAAACCAGCTTCCCCAATAAATTTTGCTTTTGGAAGCTGGCTAGAGTGGCTACAAATGGCAATCATACAATCGCAGAACACTGCAACCACTGTCAATAAATACCAGTTACCAAGCCCCCACATTTTGACCATGTGACCATGGGGATATTGTGAAAGTTTTAAGTGTGAGGAGGACTGGTTGTAAGTCACTTTTTTCAGTACCGCTGTAACTTTGAATAGTTACTAAACAAATGGTTGTAACTAGAGGGCAACCTGAACCAAGCATCTACAAGGTGTTTCAAAATTCAAAGAGCTGATCTTAAAATACTTGTAAAATACTCAAAATATCCCACTTTGCACACAAATTAAAGAAAATGAAAACAAAAATGTGGGAAATCATCCCACAAAAGAATATACAGTAAAGCCAAAATCTCCCGGGAACAGCAGAACTTCTATATATAACATTCATATGTAGCTGAACTATACGAATCTTCAGCATTCTGTCAAGAAGCAGCTTTCAGATTAATCGAAGCATTTAAAACATTCACAGAAGATAGTATTTTAAAAATAGAGATAATTGCATCCAGCATGTCATGATTTGCTCAAACCTATCATTTTGCAACTACAGTCTCTCTGTCTTTCAGTAGAATCTTATGAATTTTATCATTAAAATTTCAAGCCACATTCACAGTGAAAACATTTACACTTCTATCTTATCATCATGGCTACCTAAACAGACAAAGATTGATTATCCTTTGCCAGCAGAGTTTTTAATTCTTAAAGTCTGGGTGAGGTAAGAAGAGTTTTACATTCCTATAGAATATTGCCTCTTTGCCAATGCTATTAGTAAATTTACACAATAATGAGATTCTGTAATTATGCCCTAATATGTGAAGGTAGAGAATTATGTTTTTTTCAAAAGATGATTCAATTACCCTCTGCAGTTACTGCACTACACTATCCCAGGAAAAAACATATTTGAATTTAAAGATCTGGAGATAACTCCTGTGTTTGTATCCTCGCACACTCAAAAGCCTGAATTCATTGTGCATTTTTTTCAACTTGGTATAATGTAGTTTAAGAAACAATACTGTAATATTCTACATAGAGTGTGTTCGTAACTTCTCAAATAGAATTATTTCCACAAATGAGAAATATTAGTTAATAAAACCTGGTATGACTACACACGCAGCAGCCAAACACAAATGGAATTCTTCATTACTGTACTGCTATTAAATACTTACAGTGAAAAATACGGAAATCAATGTATGGATGAGAACCTCTTCTCTCTCTTTCAAATCCTGCCCAACTTCTTACTCGTACATCTCCTGGAAATAGGGTCAAGAGTGAAATATACCATGTCGAAGAGCTACAGAGAAAAATGCAACTGACTACAGTTGCAAGCTGTAGACGTTCTGTGGATGTAGGGTAATAATAATATAGCACCTTTACCTTAGATGCAATTTCACAAGTTTGAAGTTTTTTCAAATATCCAGTTCCCTGCTTGTCATAAATTCCTTTCCTGCCTTCTCATACACAATTCACTACATATATATTTACATTTAATATATATGCTAAATTACCATAATAAATGACAAAAATATAATAAATAAAAATGTCAAAATGCTTTTTTTCTCTTCAGTATCAAATCATTTTTCTAACATATATCAGTTGAGTAGATTTGTAATGTATACAATCCTACATTTATAATTTTCAAAATTATACTAATTGCCATTACAATTTATGTTCAACTTGATTATATCAGTCATTAAAATATCAAAATGTAGTATTAACATGAAAAGTACTGCAAGTATTTCCCCTTCAACAAAAATAAGCATCTTCTGTAATAATGTTCTATTTATACTAGCAAAACAATAAATAATTATTTTTTTCTTCCATTTAATCATGTCTCATTTTCAGAGACTGCCTGGATAAGCCCCTGTAATTTTCTTGAGAGTTTTTCAGACATAGCTGCCATTGCCTCCTAGATGGAACTAGTTTGATCCCTTAACCACTTACACCAGGGGTGTCAAACTCAAGGTCTGTGGGCCGCATACGGTCCACGGGATGCTTAGATCTGGCCCATAGGGCCAGCCTGGAAATACCAAAGGATTGGCCCGCGGTGCTTCTGCTAGCAAAAACGGGGTGCAGGGGGGGCTCTTTACGGCCTCCCTGTGCCCCGTTTTTGGCCTGGAGGGCCTCCTGCAGCACTCTGCCGCCCACTTTGGCCGGCAGAGTGCTGCAGGAGGCCATTCAAGCCAAAAGCAGAGCTCAGGGGGGCATGCATGGCCCCCCTGCACCTTGTTTTGGCTGGCAGGGTATTACAGAAGGTATCCATCCCGTTTGCTGTCCGTCCCATCTCTCCACACACACCCCAGGCCGGCCCACGAAGGACAACTACAAAGCTGATCCAGTCCATGAAGAAATCCCATTTGACACCTCTGGCCTATACCAAACGCTCTCAATCAGTATTAACCAATGGCTATTTTTTAAAAAAATTATAGAAATACTTCACAGGTATGCCAAAAGCTAGCATGATAAAACTGTACTCAGAACTCAGATATATACTTTTGTTTTATAACCTTTTTCCTCAAAAAGTCCAAATTTTATATTATGATGAATCACATAGTCAGCCAGGATTTTGATTGGATTTGTCATTTTTGTCCATTTATCAAGTCTTTCCCAAAGACCTGGGATAGGCAATTATTATTTAATAATATTAAAGGTTCTGTTGCAGGATGTAAGCTGTTCCAAATAAAGTTGCCTTTAGCAATAGCAATAATATACTGCTTCACAATGCTTTACAGCCCTTTCTAAGCAGTTTACAGGATCAGGGTATTTCCCCCAATAATCTGGGTCCTCATTTTACTGACCTCAGACGAATGGAAGGCTGAATCAACCTTGAACCGGTCAGGATCAAACTGCTGGCAGTGGGGAGTCAACCTGCAATACTGCATTCTAACCACTGCACCACCAGGGCTCTGGTATTTGATGATGTTTTTATCATCATCATCATTATTTCAAAATATTGCTGCAAGTCTGCTTATGTCTAAGATAAGATTTCAATTTATTTTGTATTATATATTATGTCAACTTTTGCAGAAAACATTTCATATGTCATAATTATGTTAGTCTTAATGAGAGTATTTCTTCTAAAACAATGAGCTTATCTATAAACTGATTTAGCTTTTCTAATAAGGAATCTACTTACGGCTATTAAAAATGCATAAGCACTGAAGTATAAGAAATGCTTCAGGTGGTAATAGAAGCAAGTTTGAAGAAAATCATATTATCCTGTGATATTTCTATGCAATGGAATAAATAAAAAATGTATTCACATATAGTAGTTTTCCAGTTCCACTAAGTCTTTCCTTCCTTCTATGAATGGAAAGCTGTTAATTGTTTTTACAAAGTTTTTTTTTACAAAAATCCTAACCAAAAAGAATATATATATATATAACTTTCATTGTCTAGCACTAATCACAAGCAGCAATCACACAATTTCCTCAGAATGAATCTATCAGGACCATTATAGTTGAAGTTCCCTACATTCTCTAAATATGAAGACTTGTCAGATTTTCCAGATTTCTCAAGAATTCTTAGCAATAGTAATGTTAACTATGGAATCTGGAATTTGAAGTCTATGGCTTCAGTAGGTATGTTTGTTTGTTTATTATTAAACAAATGTATACAGCCATCCAACTCGTGACAAAGAGCTACTAGTTAGTTGAATGATAAAAAGACAGATGGAAGTCAGTTAAAGAAACAGAAAACATAAGGAATTGACTTCTCCATATCTCTAAATGAAATAATCCCTTGATCAATTGCCTTAGGAGTGCAGAACCAAAACAGCTACAACCTGCCACTGGAAAGGAAGGGAATAGCAGCTGGGGGGGGCAGGTTAAATATGGCTGTTCCCATCAGCCAAAAAAAAAGCAGTTGTTTTCATTTTGCAATTCTTAGTCTTATTACTTACACAGTGCTTAGGAAAATAAACAGCATTGGCTTCAACAGCAGCATCTTATTTTAGAATGGCAGTTTGGGAAATTCAAATCCAACCCTGCATCTAAATTGGTTCCAACCACTTACAGCAGCCTATATGTGAATGTATCTAACCATTATTATCTAATATTAAAACAGCAAATCTCATAAGTCTCAACATTATGCTTTCTCCCTTCTCTTTCAACCCAAAAGTGAGGAAATCAGAACTTTTATTTTAAATTAACCGTAGCTTTGGATACCATTCTAAACTGGGTTTACATGAATTATGATTAATTGAAATAAGCCATCTTTCAAATATCATTATTTGAAATATAATTTCAAAATGTATTTGTTCATCTAAGCGGGGCTGGCTTAATTCTTAATTTTTAACTTTTAATTTTGAAATTTTGAAATCTGAATTTTAATAATTTTAAATTGGGGTACTGTGTTTTATTGGGGTCAATTGGACGGTTTTACATTTAAATTTTTAAATTTTTCGGCCGTTATATAATATGTTATTTTAATTTGTTGTTTTAATATTGTAGATTGTATATTTTAATTTGTTGTTTTAATATTGTAGATAGATAGATAGATAGATAGATAGATAAATAAATAAATAAATAAATAAATAAATAAATAAAATAAATAAATTCTTTGAATTTTTCCCCCCACAATCATTAAGATAAATAACATATTGTGTTATAATTTATAACACAATCTTTCTTGAACCTTGGAATAATATGATGGAGCAGTGGGACCAGGACAGAATCTAAATTTATTTCGTTTATATTTAAATTTAGTTAAAATACAATTATGTATTAAATCTTCTCCAATACATTACAAATATTATTTGGTAACTAACTTTCAGAAATGTCTTAGACCACATCTAAGACTTTAGGAAGAGCACATATAGCCCTAGATCTCAGGTTATACACATCTGAATGAACATAAATTCATCTATTAAAAATAATTTGAAATCTCAAGACTTAGTTTTAAAAATTTTATTTTGAATCCTTTCTTAGTTTTATAGTTATAGGATTAATTTAGAATATAAGAATTTTTCTATGTATTTTGATCTTTCAGAAAGCATCTTGACAAAATAACAGACTAACAAAGTTGGAAGGGACCTTGGAGGTCTTCTGGTTCAACCCACTGCTCAAGCAGGAAACCCTATAAATAAAAAGGAGCAGAAAGCAGAAATGATTAAAGAATTATGCATTGCCAAATGTTTCAGTGAACATCTTCCTCAGGGGATATTAAACTTAACAAATGCAGATTAAAATCAGTGTGATAGCAATGCCAAAGTAAGATAACATTCCTTTAAAAAGTCAGGCTCAATGTGAATAGAACAAATATTTCTTTTCAAAGGGATTCTTTGCAATACTAATGAATAGATAAGCACTTTAAAACCTTATCATCTTTATCTGCTTTTGATATTTTCAAAAGTAGCACCTGTTCCTGAGAAAGACATTCATCACAATGTGTTGGGCACCTTTGCTCTTTTTAATTGAATCAATAATAATTTCAGTTTCAGGCTTATTGTTATTTTTTCTCTAAATTAAATATTCCACATTCAAATACTGTACAAAATTATATCCAATAACAACTACTGTGGCCACTTGCCAACAAAATGGACCCAGTTGCCAGAATGCATTCCTTTCTCCATTATGTAGGATGGAAGAATTATGCAAAATGCAGCGGGAAATTCTTGAATATAATCAGTCATTTGTATTCTATATGGAAGAACTAAAAAAATTCAAGATCCATTCCTGATTTCACTACTTGAATCCCTTCTGAGAAGAGATCATTGACTAAACAAAACCTTAATTTAGCAGCATTTTATAAATCATACTGGTTTTCTGCTGAAAGCAGAGTAAGCAAGTTGCAATATCTCAAAACAGAGATAAAATGAGACAAAGTATGTTACTATCTTATGAAACTAACAATTTATTCTTTTGCAAGTTGCTTGAATTGGATGGAAAAATGAAATTATAAAAATTGACTTTTCCAACACTATCATAATTGTTTTGTCACCAATACAGTATTATGTATACCGATTTAAGGTAGGAATACATGATGACCTAGGAGTTCAGCAAAAACTCTGTGTGGCCAAGATTATCTAAATATCAATAGGCATAGATAACAATTATTTTGCTAATAAACAAACAGAAAAATAAGAGCTCCTTACTTTACTGCTTTTTGAGCAGTACTGAGAATTCAAGATGACTCTCAAGTTGTATATATAAGCCTCACAGAGGAAAGTATGATTCCATCCAAGGCCAGAAATTAAAACATGGGGGGGGGGGCAGATAGCCACAGCCAGTCAGGGCTCTGTCAGGGTTGCCTATTTCTCTCCATTCAGATCTAAACAGCCTCCAGAAGCCATTGACAATTTCATAGCCCAAGGCTGGGATGAACAATGCACAGGTCATCAGCATACTGATGATGCTGGACTCCAAACTGATTGGCAATGGCACCCAACATGTAAATTTTAAACAAGGGGAGTGAGAGCATTAAGCCCTGAGGCATGATGCAGAGGGACTGCAGATGCAACCTCTTCCGTCTGTTGATACCTATTAGGACTAATCACTGAAGGAGGAGGCAAACCACCGGAACATAGTATTTTGAACTCCTACCTTCTGCAACAGTCAAAAAGACATCAATGGTCAATGGTACAGAAAATAGCTGAGATATCAAGAAGCACATACCACCTCCATCCCATCGTCACCAAAGGTCACCAAGAAGTGTGACCAATGTTGTTTCAGTGCACTAGCCTAGCCTGAAGTGGATTCAAATTATCTGCTTCCTTCAAGCCCCTTTTTCCAACCACTTTTTCAACAACCTATATTACAAAGGGAAGGTTAAAAACCAGACAATAACTATCCAGAAGAAAAGTATCCAGCAACAGTCTCTTAAAAAGGAGCTGTACTACCACCTTCTTCAAGTCAGAAGGATTCCCCTCTCCCCCAAAGATGTCAATACCACCGCATGGATCCAACCAAAAGACCCAGGACAACACTGGACCTAGCAAATAGGTGACCAAATTCATAGTTTGGTGGAAGGTGTCCACCACACTGGGAGTCACAGAATCAATTTCAGTCCAGATAAAGTTATAAGGCTTGCTTAGGCAACTCAGTCAGATCTACCCAGAGTCTATATGAATCTATATGAATTTATCCACCAGGTACTGTGAATATTCAGCTCTATACCATTATTAAACTGGACTTTTATATGGATTCACGTCTGATTATATCATGCATGTCTTTGCATTGAGAACAACCTGGTAAAACTGTGACTCAACTGAGATCTAGATTGCGTGAGTGCGGTCCCTATGCCTTTGGCACTACTGACTATATCCATGATGGTGAACCTATGGCACGGGTGCCACAGGTGGCACGCAGAGCCGTATCTGTGGGCAGGTGAGCGTTGCCCTAGTTCAGCTCCAGCACGCATGTGTACCCGGTCAGCTGATTTTCAGGCCTTCTGGACCCATCAGAAGTCAGGAAATGGGTTGTGGTGGGGAAGGCTGTTTTGCCCTCCCCAGGCTCCAAGAAAGCCTCCAAGAACCTGGGGAGGGCGAAAAACGGGCCTACCAGGCCCACCAGTAACCTTTTTGCTGTTGCGTGCCAAAAGCGGCGGGATCACGGGGGGGCGCGCATGCATGCACGGGGGTGCGGGGTGTGGAGAGGCACTGAATGTGTAGGCACGCACGGATGCAACCCCTCCATGCTCCCCCCGCTTTTGGCACACAACAAAAAAAAAGATTAGCCATCACTGGACTATATTATCTTTTACCTTACTCTTTTTGGTTTGGGAGCTACATACTGTACTATAGTAGCACTGTTATTTTTTCTGAACAATCAGAAGGTATATTCTAGCAATCATAATGTACAGTATTTTTTGGAGTATAAGACGCACTTTTTTCCCGCCAAAAAGAGGGTGAAAATCTGGGTGCATCTTATCCTCCGAATGTAGCCCTGCCCAGCTTCTCAAACGGAGGTTTCAGAGGCTGAAAGAAGCATCAGAAACGGAGCTTCAGAAAAAAAGCCCCAAAAGAGCTTCAGAAAAAAAGCCCCAAACGGAGCTTCAGAAAAGAAGCTCCCAAACAGAGTTTCAGAGGCTTTTTTTCTAAAGCTCTGTTTTGGAGGTTTTCAGAGGCAGAAAAAAGTTTTTTCTGAAGCGGAGTTTCAGAGGCAGAAAAACAAAACAAAAAAAAGCAAGGCACAGAGCTCACAACCAAAGAACCTGTTGCTAAAATTCACCTCTGGGAACAGCTGACTGAGGGTATTCCAGGAGGTAAATCCACCTGCCAATCAGCTTTTTTCTTATTTTCCTCCCCAAAAACTAAAATATACTTTTTCCCGAAGGCCATCACTCTGCTAAACAAATAATTCCCTCAACACTGTCAGACTATTTACTGAATCTGCACTACTATTAATCGTTTCATAGTTCCCATCACCAATCTCTTTCCACTTATGACTGTATGACTATAACTTGTTGCTGGCAATCCTTATGATTTATATTGATATATTGATCATCAATTGTGTTGTAAATGTTGTACCTTGATGAACGTATCTTTTCTTTTATGTACACTGAGAGCATATGCACCAAGACAAATTCCTTGTGTGTCCAATCACACTTGGCCAATAAAATTCTATTCTATTCTATTCTATTCTATTCTACTCCGGTGCATTTTATACTCCAAAAAATACAATAATTCTAAGCTAGCTGGGTTCAACACCATTGCTTTTGGCTTTCAGAATGGTCCCAGATAAGCTGTATGATGTCTGTACTGAAACACTCAGATTTGGAAATTAGATAATCTTAATAATGGTACAGAGCTACTTTCATTTTAAGTTTCACTTTCATAGAAGGACCAGGTGAACACAGAGCAATGCCTCTGGATTTGTTGCCTTATCTGGCAAAGTGCTGGAAGTGCTTTTTAATCAACTAAGGCTGGTTAACTTAAATGAAACAATGAAAATAAACACTTTCCTAGTGTTGCCAAATGCCAACAAATACCATAGAAGGAAATTAAAACAAGCAGGGAGGTTAGTGTCTGTGGCACAAAAGTAAACAGGGATGAATGAAATTTGCCAAATTAGCCTGAACTTGTCTATATGATAAACAGAGAATAATTGTGTAGATACCAGAAAGGAAATCTAGAATTAATCTAATGTAATTATTTTTAAGGAATCATTTATTTTCTATTTCACATATGCAACAGGATTACATATATTTTTTTTAAATCTGGGGATACATAGAGATTCTACTATGATTTACCAGGTACTAAAGTAGAATTGGCAGATATACCATCCAACACTGTCTGCTGATCGTTCAGTATTAACAACTGAACTTACTTTATGGTTCAGTGCTCTAAAAGCCACCACCAACGCATTTCTGCGAATTTTATAATAATGAATAACCTAAACAGAAGTTACTGTAAAGGGTAAAACAGGGAAATATCTTATGACGATGTATTTCTCCTTATGTCTGTGGAACTAATCTGAATAATTTATATTAAAATTCCTTCCACATTTTTTTCTGTTTTGAAGTTGCACGATTTCAAAATTGCTAGCACGTAACAATATTTAGTTTACAATTTAAGCTGAAACTCATTCCTATACAAATATTTGTTCATGAGTCATTCAACTATCTTCAAACATAACAAATTCTTAATCTTATATGTATTTTGCATTTGCAGTAGTCTCTACATGTTCAATACAAGAACCATAATTAAAAGAGCTAACCTTTAACACAAGTAACAGACATTAAAAATAAATATATGTATATAATTTATACATAAATGTAAATGCATGGCACCTCAGTATTATATATTTAATATCTGGCATGTTCTTCGGTATTTCTCTTATGTATTTGCATCTCCACTCTCATATTTTCTTCCCACTGAAATCTGAATTACAGGACAACCCATATTTTCCTTTTTTGAAATCATTTTCAGATGTATTTTTAGTGTCTGACTCAATATGAAAATAGTACCAAATGAAATGTAAATACTTAGAAGCATTTGAAAGCAATGGACCAAAAAGAACCAAAGTTATTAAAGTGAATTCTGCATATTGTCTACTTGACACAGAGATCTCGTATCTCAATAAGTAACCACACTTACCTAACATGCGAATGTACAATGCAGTTTGATCAGAACTGTCATAGGAAATTGCTCCACGTCTCTGAAAATTAAAAAGATACGTTATTTCTATTTTTTAAAAGTGTCTTAATTTCTAATTTTGTTTAAAGACCATTATAAATAAATGTTCCAGTAAAGGACAAAAGTTCAAACTTTAAGCATGTTTAACAAAACTAGTCACGAATGGCATACTTTTCTTCACACTCCACTCGTCTTAACTCTCTAAAATCAATTATAAAATGATGCTTCTTAGTTAAAAAGTCAATGGCACATATTTTGGCTACATCCAATCATATTTTACAGTGAAGTTACCAGTCTATCGCTGCACAGAACAAACAATTCACTCAAAGGGGCTTTAACTGCTAAACATACTAAAGCTAGTTTCTTCCTATATCCCTTACTAGAACTAGTTCCTTCCTATATCCACTGACTCCTCCAAATGGCTGGTTATTAGTAAGACTCCTCTCCTATGATAATTATTCTAATAATAGACACCTTGTCCAAATATATGTTTTAATAAATCCCTAAATAAAATGAAGCTGTCACAATCTGTATATGGTACAAAGTTAATAACAACATATTTATGCCATGTTTCTGTATATTTGAATGTACGTTTACAATTGTTTGCAGATTCATAAGAAAAAAATAGTGAATATAGCAGGTGCAGAAGTTTAGAGACCCCTTCAGAATTCTGTAACTTTTCATAAACTGAAAAATCTTTACCATTTGAAAATGAAAATGGCTATCTGAGGCAACAAGAGGTACAGCTGCATACGCAGGTTTAAATTCAGACTTCCTGTCCACATATATAAACCACCAGCCCCTTTAAAATAAGTATTTAGATGACGTAAGAAACTGATTTTCTGATGGCCCCTGAAGAAAAAGGATGTATTGAAAAAGTAAGATTTAAAGAACAAAAGATATATATTATAGCTAAAAAAATTTCACATAACTTGGAAAATGTAAATTTTCAAAACTTTTGTTCATGGATATATAAAATATTTTGAATTCAAAGTACTCTGTTCACATTCAAACCAGACTGTTGTGAACTTATGGATTGAGTTCCAAACTTACTGAAGTATTTGGAGCTCAAAATAGGTTTGTTTACAGTTCAGAACAAGTTGCTCATTAAAATACACTGAAATACAGAAAAGAAAAAACAAAAGATAACTTATGTGCCTATAAGTAAGACACTAATCAAAACGTCTTCAACTGAGTCAACATTATCACCTATTTACATTTTTATAAAAAAAACCTGAGTGTACTATTTCCAAGGATATTAAATCTTAGAATTTATTCACTAGTGAGTTACTGGGCTTTGTAGAGAGGATTTTACACTCTCATTTCTCTTTTTGGTATTCTGTAAGGAAACAAATTAGAGGAAGAATATTAATAGTATTAATATAGTAATACATCTGCTCATTTTTTTAAAAAAAAGTTGGACCTTGCTCACCCTAATTTTGAATCATGGATTAATGGTTATATATTAGAGCTGTTAATTTTCAGTTGTTGCATCTCATTTTCTAAACCTTCGTTCTTAAATGCTGATAGCAATTATCCCCCCATGCACTTTGCATGGAGCTACTCTTGAAGAGAATTTGGAAGCTACAGCTGGTACAAAATGCAGCAGCACAGACAGTTCTACGAGCTCCTAGAGCAGCCCATGTAACACCACTGTTGCAGAAGCTGCACTGGTTACCAGTGTGCTTTCATGTCCAATTCAGTGTGTTACTTTATGACCTTAAAGCCCTTTACTGCATGAGTTCAGGCTACATGAGCAAGCAACCCAATGGGATTGGCCCAGCCACTCGTTCCTGCAGAAGAGGTATGCTAAGAACCCCATCAGTCAAGGAATTCTGACTGGCAGCATCCAGGAGAAAGGCTTTTTCTGTTAAGGCTCCCACCCTCTGGAACATCATGCCTCAGAAGTGAGATGCCCCCCCCCACTTGATCTTTCATAAGAACTTCAAAACCTGGCTCTGCCAACTGACCTGGGACCTCAATGGGGGCATTCCATGTTGGAGGTGGTTATTACCCTAAGATCACACCGCTACATCATGGTATTCTGCGTTTTTAACTGTTTTAGTCTCTTATGTAATATTCAATGTTTTAATGTTTTGTACCTTTGTTTTTATGATGTTTGTAAGTCATCCAGAGTCACTTGATAGTGACCTGGGTGGCATATAAATTTAATAAATAAAATAATAAATAAAATAAGTGACAACATCTAAAATTATAATTTAATGTCAGCAACAGAGACTTAAGTCTTTCAGTATTTTCTGTGAATTGCTCTACTTAAAAGTTATATTAATATATTTGTAACTAAATATTATAAGAAACAACTTAGCATCCTAATAAATGAAATAAAATATACTCTTTTATATATTCCATTATTAATTACATTATCCAAACAGTTTGTCCTTAAGAACAGTCATTTTGTATAAACACAATCAGATTACTTACTGAACACTGAGATTTTATAACTAACATTAAACATTCTTCAGTATAAATAATTGTGGAATGAAAATATTAAATTCATTCTAAATTATAAATTCCTTGTAAGAATGACTGCTTGCAAAAGAAATAGCAATGCCTACAATCATTTAATTTATAAAGTGTCAATAATTGTAAGCAAAAGCTATCAATCTTCCTTTCAAAGTTAATACCATTCTGCATAGCAGTTCCTATCCTAGCATATGATTTATAGCATAATAGCTAAACTGCCAAGCAATAAACATACAAAAAACTTTTTCTTGTTTGTATTTTCTATTCCCAAAGGATATAATTAACAGAACATCAATTCCACTGTCAGCCAACTTAATTATGTTAACTACTCAGGTAACCAAATGCATAAGAATCAATTGGAAGTAATTTCTACTATTACATAAAGGTAGAATTTTGATCCAAAGTCCTTGCTTCAAATCTGGTTTCACTAAATGCTTCAATTGGAAGCATATTTAATGTCTGAGATTAAAGGATATTATGGCCTAAAGTCCCAGCGCTAATGCTTTAATCTCAATTCAAGAATATCTATGGGATGGCTCAAAAACTGCAGCTATGTTTTGTTATGGATGAATCCATCATCACAAAAACAGAAGTCTACATGTTTAAAGGGATTTCTACTTTTCGCACACCCATATCTTCCTATCCTCAAATTTTGAGAGTACATGACAGGACTACTTCAGTCAGCATTCTTTCAATACACTATTGACATTATATTCCACCTATCTGCCTCTGAATTCTTTAAAACAAGCAAAAACATATTCCTCCTGAATAATCTGCAATCTTGTATTTCACATAAATTTGGAGTCAATAGAGTTTCTATCTGTGATATTTGCTTTAGACACAACCCTAATAAATTTAAGTTTGACTCTCTTATCAAACTAATTTTTTTATAATCCACATTCTGTAGTATATTTTGTTGTGCTATTAAACTCAAAAAGAAATCAAAGAATAACCGACTTCCTCTTCATTTGCTAATAGTATTAGCCAAGACTATTTCAAAATCTGAAAGGGACTTACACCCTTAGAAGTTTCAATACAATTATGGTTTGCCCAACTACATGGAGTACTGCAAAAATAAAGCAAAGATATAATTCTAATTCTGGGCAAATGCCTTAAGATTCAGAGATTTGTTATCATTCACAGGGAAATCTCAGCAGACTGCATCAGGGCAATAACAGATGGATAACCCAATCCTCAAAACATTTGATGAGCGCCAAAAATGGCAACAGAATCTATTTTCTCACATTTTACCACCTACCTACATTTGTTATGGTTACATTTATTACTGGTATCATTCACATTGGACTCATAGTATATTTACTTTAAAAACCTGTAAGAGACATATTTAAAGTGCCTGAAAAAGGCAGAACAAATATATATATGGCAATCTTTTGCAAAATATTTTAAGGGATGAGCATGATTCGGCTGAAGTGAAAAGCAAAAGATGCCTCACTAAAACCTGAAGCTTTTATAACAGCTTCATTATATCCTAGGAACTCTCATAACCGCTACAAATATCAAGGAGAAAAAGACTGAACGCCTCTAAAGGTATCCCCCCAGCTACCTATCAAATAAGCAATTTTATACTCTCTCCCGTTCTAGCCTTATGACCAGGAGAAAATTACATGTCTTTAGTCCGTTCGCGGGAGGGGGGGGGAATCAACAAAAACTCATGAAAGGCAGTCTTGGCGATCTACTACAGCATTACTATCCAGCTACAGGTGACCAAAAAAAAATAAACCCGCGAGTGTTAACAAAAATAAAAACGGGCGACGAGCAAAGACCGACAGAGGGCAATTCCGCAGTCAAGCGGTGGCTCCGGTGCGGCTTTCGCGTGTTCCGAGCTTTGCCTGCCTTGTGCCGCTAATTGGAAACCTCATCTGCTGCACGTTATCTGGCCTAATCTTCCTACCTCCCGCTTTTGTTCCCTCTCGCCTGACCGAACAGTGCCGCAGGACTCGAAACCTCTGCATGTTGCAGCCTCCGGGGCTTTTTTTTTTTTTTTTTGGCTTTTTTTTTCCCAAAGCCATCCCTTTTTCTCCCTCAGGGTCCCGCATGGATATTCTTGTGTGTGTGTGTGTGTTTTCTGCCCCTCCTTCTCTCCCGAGGGCCGCTTCCCACCTCCGCCTCGGGGAAAAGAAGAGCGAGAGGGGCCCTCACCTGAGAAAGCTGCCTGGGGTTGGGGCAGCCGAAAAGCGCAGAACTGGAGCTGAAGCTGATGGCCCCCCGGCGACTGAGGACGTGCTGCGGGACCGGCCTGTCCAGAGGCAGCACCGGCAGTTGATAGCATACTTCCATTGAAACGGGGGCAGCACCGCCGCCACCACTTCGTCTTCTGGGGTGCCAATCCAAGCCAGGCCCGGCTCCGGGATCAAGGCAGGCCCGGCTCACCGCTCTCACCTGCCCCACGCAAACCCGGGCAGCGCTAGAAACGACTTCTTTCTAACCGTCCGAGCACGGCTCGGCGAGCTTCGCGCAGGGGAAGCGGAGAGGCAGCCTCAGAGGATGATCCGGAAGAAACCAACATCAAGCCTCCCCGGCTCGAAGATGCGAGTCCCTCGGTCAGCTCCGCAGCCGGGACGGCGGCATCCCCGCCGCTCGTTCAGGTCGTAGCGGGCGGGCCAGGCGGCTGCTTGTAACTGCTGCAGTCCCGGCCTGATTTGGAGGACACACAACTCGGCTGCGGCAACGCCGCTATTGTCCAGCACGAGGCGCGGCCCCGCGCACGAGGGGCGGGGCCAGGTGCTGGCTGGAGAGTGATGGCGGTAGTGGCGCCGGAAGCTAACGGAGGGCGCGGGGGTGGGGGGGGGAAGAGAAGAGTTGCGCGTGCAGCAACCCGTCCTCCTCGCCCACACTGAGCACGTTCTCCTCCCTCGGTGTCACGCGAGTGCACGCCTCTCCAGAGGAAACCTCGTCTCGTCTTGGAACGAGCTGCGGCCGCGACGATTCCCCCGGCGGGAACGTCTTACGCCGTGACGTCATTAGCCCTGCCTGATGGCCCCCTTTTCTTTCTTTTTTTTAACCCTTTTCGCTTACCAGTTTTATTTTTGTTTTCTTCGGGGAGTTGTGTAATGAGGTGCCCGATCTATCTCCACTAGGTTGTGAGGTCCGTTGTTTTCTTTATTTTTAGATAAGGGCAAAGGACATGGTGTACGAAGTGTTTGAAGCCTTCGTAAAACTTTTTTTATGCTCAGACCTTGACCTTAAACCACCTCTGACTCTCTGAAGAAGCGGGTCAAGTTACTTTCTTCTGGTCCCCTAACCTTTTGTGTGTGTGTGTGTGTGTGTGTGTGAGTGAGAAAGGTAAAGGTTCCCCTAGCCTAGTCGTTGCCGACTCTAGGGGAGCCAAAGAGCCAGCGCTGTCCGAAGACATCTCCGTGGTCATGTGGCTGGCATGACTTAACGCCAAAGGCGCATGGAACACTGTTACCTTCCCACCAAAGATGGTCCCTATTTTTCCTACTTACACAGGCAGCACTAGGGATTCGAACCGCTGAGCTGCTTACCTTTCGATCAATAAGCTCAAGGTCCTAGCCCCTGAGCCATATATATATATATGTTTTTTGAGGTTTTTGCGGGTGTTTGTATGTAGGTCTTTGGTTATTCAGGTTTTCTCCCTCGTAAAATTGGAAGTGTCTTGGCGACATTTCGACGAAATCCCATTCTCATTCGTCATCTTCAGGCTGGTGTTTACCACTTTGTGCTTCTAGGAGCACGAAGCTGTAAACATCAGCCTGAAGAAGACGAATGAGAGTTTGTTGAAACATCACCAAGACACTTCCAATTTTACGCGGGAGAAAACCCGAATAACCAAAGACCTATATACAAACACCCATGAAAACCTCAGAATACACACACACACACACACACACACACATATACATATATACACACACATACATATATACATACATACATGTGTGTGTTCTAGGTGGTATGACTCATTTATTCACTTACGGGTCTGTGGTTACAATTTTTTTAAGACTGCTTTGATAACCTACAAAACCTGTTTGGTTAAACAAAAAGGATTAGCATTGGGAAAGGTGTTGTAAGCTACATAAAATAATGCTCCAGAGTAATACTACCTACAGGTGTTAAAACTGATAATCTGCATACAGTTTTGCATAGAAAAATGTAAGCCTCATGGGAAGAAACTGCATCACTTCTGGGCTGTTCTTTTGCTCCGAGGAAAGCAAATGCAATTGGATGGGCCCTAAGGAGAATGATGCTACTGTGCACCCACACTGTTGATATAAGATACTAGCTCTCAGCCTTTCTTTGGCCAGTCTTAGTTGATAATATCTCAAACAGTGGTTTCCTTGTACTTCCTTAACAACTCCCAAGTTACATGAACTAACACTGACCTCAAAGACTAAAGTAACATTAGATGTACAGAAAAATACCACTGATGAATTCACAAGATTACGCTAGTAAATAAAATGCTAATAAATAAATACAGCAAGGACTATATCCTTTCCACACCCAAGGTTTTAATTTCCTCATTATGATTTGAACCCTAGAGTTCTTTGCAAGCTGAACTGATGAAGAATGAAGATATTTCTTCCTGGCTATGCAGTGGAAACTCCCATGGAATAAAATCCCTTATTATAGATCCTGGGACTTGCCCAATATCTTGAGTTTTATAACTGTTTCTCTTTTCTGGAATGCTTGAAGCACATCACTTTTTCCCCATACTGAAAAAGCAGTAATGAAGAAACGATAAAGCAGAAAGGGACACAGGCTGGATTGCCAATTTTTGAACTCCCCTTTTAGTCAGCAGAATGATTTATTTTCCCCAGGAAGCAATACTGGGGGACAATCACCATGGTGAAAAACTGCTCTACAGGGCTGAGAGCAATGGTTTTATGGAAGTGGATTACAAAATAATTTGGATGAATCATAATTCTTTCGTGGGAACCAAATCCCAACATAGGGTTGCAAGTCAATTACTATATTGCAATGAATATACAATAATTAGTCATAGTATATTCACTGAAATCAAGTGTGACATTGAAATCAAGTCAGCATCCAGTTTACTGCATACCATTTCTCATATTGAGAATTTGTTTTTCGCTTTAATGCACAATAATATTTGACCATATATGAATGAGAAATTTGTGTTTCAGTAAAAGATAAAAATGAGAATGTTCGAAAATTATGTTAAAAGTATAAACTTCTTTAGCTAGTTTCAGAAAAGACTGTACAATAAGAAACATTGCTGATGCACAGTGAATTATTAAGAAAGCCAAAGAATGCTAAAAAGAAGTCGATATGTGCTACATTGAATACAGAAAGGTCTTTGACTATATCAACTATATCAAGCTGTGAGATATAGCTGTAAGAAAATGGGAATGCCAGAATAATCTGATTGTGAAGCATATCCACAGGTCAGGAAACCACAATTTCAAGAAAATTTTTTAAAAAGAAAAAAAAAAGTCCAGTTGCCTCCTGAAAAAAACATTGGGACAGCCATAATAATAATAATAATAATAATAATAATTTAATTTTTATACCGCCCTTCTCCCGAAGGACTCAGGGCGGTGAACAGGCAGATAAAACAATTCAATACATCTATAAAAACACTATTTAAAAAACTTATTCCAAAAGCCTAAATTTAAAATACAATACAAAATATAAAATAAACCCCAATAAAATCCATGTTTAAAAACCCTATTAAGCCAGTCCTGCTCGGAAGAATAGATATGTTTTAAGCTCGCGGCGAAAGGTCCGGAGGTCAGGAAGTTGTCGAAGTCCTGGGGGAAGCTCATTCCAGAGGGTAGGTGCCCCCACAGAGAAAGCTCTCCCCCTGGGGATCGCCAGCCTACACTGTTTGGCTGACTGCACCTGAGGAGGCCCTCTCTATGGGAGCGTACCGGCCGGTGGGAGGCATGTGGTAACAGAAGGTGTGACCTGGATGACTGAGAATTTTTACAGACTTTTAGCTATACAATTTGGGATGAGCACCCTTTGAATGGTATGGGAGCAAGAAGGATTTCCAGAGAAAACTGCAGACTACAGGAGCCAGGAACACTACTTGGGTGATCCTGAGGACACAAATGAGTGAAGCACTCCAAGTGCTAGTGACCCTAAAAGGATGCAGATTACCAGCTGTCTGCAAGGGATAAAAATCCTTCCATTCCCCACTATTCTGTTAGAGCTGAAGGAACTTCTTGGATGAGAAGCAAAACATCTTCAAAAGGAAAAAAACAAAAACAAAGTCCAGTTGCCTCCTGAAAAAGCATCTTTGGGACACAATTTGGATAGGACATGGTTCAACAGACTGGCTCAGTCTTTTGCAAGTCAGTAAAGGAATAAGAAAAGACTTTATAGTCTCCTCTTATTTTTTCAACCTAATTGCTGAATATATATTGAGAAAATACCATGGATTAGAAGATGATGGTATTTTTTCTAAAATGGAAAAAGCTTAATCAATAATCTTCACAATATTGATGGCAGTAACTGAAAATGAAAATCATCTGCTGTAATAGAAACCAAAGAATACAGTGGGAAAAAATGAGATTAAATATAAAGAAGATCAAACAAACGATACTGGGTACAGCGACTCCCCTTAGAATTGAGAATGGAAATACTGAATTGATGATTGTGCCTTTTAGAATCAACTATCATCAGGATGCACAGTCAATAAATAAAATATACTACTGTATAGACTATGACTTAATAAAGTAGCAATGAAGACCTAAGAAAATATATTCAGATGACAAGATACCTCTATACCTGCAAAGGTCAGAATCAAGCACACATTTTTTGGGGTGACACTTAAGGAAGTGAAAGCTGGAGAGTGAACAAATAGGCTAGAAAGAAGATTGATGCTTTTGAAGCTTGGTGTTGGAGAAGACTTCTAAGAATACCAAGAAGAGCCAAGAAAACTATTACATGAATCGTAGAATAAAAAAGAGTTTTCACTTGAAGAAATTAGCAGATTCCAATTACCATATTTAGTACATATGCAAAGATCTAGGTCTCTGGGATAGGTTGAAGGGAAGAGAAAAGAGGGACTACTAGCAACAAGTTGGTTACACTCAGTCACAGCAGCATCAGAGGATCCAGCTGATGACAGATTACTCTATGCAGAATATACCTACGTAGTTGCTAAGCCTACACACCAACTAGATCAGGAGTCTCCAACCTTGGCAACTTGAAGACTTGTGGACTCCAGCTCCCAGAATTCCACTTCAAGTTGCCAAGGTTGGAGACTCCTGAACTAGATAGCATATAATCATTAGTCAATGAACTTTTTCCTTTTTTAAAAAAAAAGTCACATTAGAGACATATACTTTTACAAACATCTTAAGAAAAATCAAGCTAGTTTAAATGTCTATGGAGATTCTCAGTCATCCAGGTCATAGTTGTCCCAAGGTGCTTTTTCAATAGGCAACTGGGTTTTCTTTGAAGACATTTCACTTCTCATCCAAGAAGCTTCTTCAGGTCAGCTTGGAGAAGCGAAACATTTTTAAAGAAAAAACAGAAAGCCTCTTGAAAAAGCACTTTTGGGTCAAGATATTTTACTTTATTGGAAAAACAATCACATTTTTTTCTTCAATTATGTTTTAATTTTTATTGACTGTCTTTATATCCAGTGACATTAGTGAACTGATTGATACATAATACTTAACTACTAGGCTATAGTAACTAGAGAATATATGTCCCTCCATGAAAGTTGTTAAGACAGAGCAATAATATATCTAGATATACTGTAAGATAAACATTTAGTTCTTTGTTTTTGCCTATATTGCAATAGTGCTTATGTAAACAATGTACTCATAAATCCAGAGCCAGTCCAGTGACCCTGAGCCACCTCAGTTGTTTTAAAAGATCAATCATGCTATGCAAATTTTTGCATTAATGCAGTTATGAGCATATGAAATATTGCTGTGTGTATGACGTAAACCAGGGGGTCTCCAACCTTGGCAACTTGAAGACTTGTGGACTTCAACTCCCAGAATTCCCCAGCCAGCAAAGCTAGAACTCCACAAGTCTTCAAGTTGCCAAGGTTGGAGACCCCTGACGTAAACAATTTCCAAACATAATCTATAAATTAAATTCATGTGTGTTGATGGGTGCTAAATAAATGTAAGGGAGAAAATGTTCCCAGGAGAAAGATAAATAACAGAAAGATTCCAAATTGGTATATCCATTTTATTTTACCTACATCCTGCTTCTGGTGCCAAAAGAAATAACTTAAGAGCCAAAATAGCATAATCACAGGCGTGGAAGGCTTAAAAAGAAAGAGAGTGAAACAGAGCTCCATATTGTTCTTTATGATTTCAGGGCATTATGACACCACAGCTGACAAGGCTTCATTCTTCATTTTTAATTTTTCCTCTTTATTTCCTTTTCCCTCCATGCCCAGTTGTGCACCTGCTAAGCCATATGAAATTTTTATTTTGTAAAACGTGGAGGAGGGAGAGAAATACCATAATCACTTATATAATAGTAATGGTTCGTGGTAGGAATTCTCTGTGCTCAGATACTTGTATTACCCAAGTCTAATGGAGGATTATCTCCACTGTTTGCCATGTATATTTTCAAACATTTGAATGGTAACAACATGAAAAGCCATCATATAAGTGCTAAAAAAACAATTCAATGAATCTAATATACCAATAAGCGAAATCTAAATCAGTATGTCAATTCCCACAGTTCGGTGGCTTGATTTTAAAGCACTTGGAGATTAAAATCATGTCATCTAAATATGTATTTCTTATGGAAGTACTTTTGTTTGATGAACTGTTGCCCTTAGTACAACCTTGGTCAATCACAGTTAATGTGACTAACTCCCTTAGGCAACAGAAAGGGAAGGATGACAGTAAAACAAAAGAGGGGGAGGGAGGAGGATTGTATTTCATTTTCATCTTGTTTTCAAAGTTAAACAGTAGCTTTTTTTGTGGAAATTAAAATATGTAGCAATCTACCTAATTGCTCAATAGGAACAATACAGACAAATGAATTCATTAGGCTCTCTGTGTTAATGTTCTGGGTATTCTACACTGTATTCCTAATCTTTTTGCCCTCTTATTGGAGTTGGCTTTGAGACAAAGGGACAATTCTTTCATTTTACCCAAAATCCAAATAAAAACGTGTGTGTGTGTGTGTGTGTGTGTGTGTGTGTGTGTGTGTACATGTGCCTGTGTATGTATGTACACATGTACACATGTATGTGTTTATGTATGTATTTGAATGCTTAATCTTTGGTCCAATCTTATTGTACACTAGGTTAGCGATACAATTACAGTCTTTGCTTCTGACAACTAAATAGGAAATTCAAAAATACCAAGCAGTCCAAATCATAAACTATATATTAGCTACCTGTATCTTTATGGCTCTGTAACTGCATGATTTATCAGGAATAAAGCATTTTCTTTGGAAATAAGCCAACTCTCAGATTATTTTTATTGGTTAATGAAGTTGCAAGATCAATATTTCATACTAGTAAATTGCCACAATTATAGTTCTTTAGTTTTCTGGTTATTTATTGTTACTTTATAATTATTTGATAGACTTTCCTTTTAAATAGTAGTCAGTTGTTGTTGCTACTATTATTTTGGTGATTGATCAGTCTCTAATCCGAATTCCCTACCCCACCTCCCAATCAGCTCTCTCTTCCTATTGTGACAAGTTTAAATGTGGAAAATGTTTCTTAAATGTTCATACTTTTTTCTGATAGTCATTGCAATATACATATATACATAAATATACAAAATATGGACAAGAAAAATGGCTATATGACTAGTAAATTTAGAGCAGCATGATAGTCAACAGCAGTCTGGATATATAAACAGATCATTATCAAGCAAGCCATCTTAAAATGTTTCCTAAAGGTCGTCAGATTGCATATTTTAAGTATTGCTTCATTTTTAATTTAAGTGAAGTCTTGAAATACCTAGGATCAATTGATGAGGAAACATTACATGGTTAAAGTAGTGAAGTAAGGGTGTGAGAATGTGTGAAGAACTGCTTCCCCCTTCCTTGGACAGAAGTGGATAATCAGTCCTCCCCACCATTCTTAGTAAGTGAATCAGGAAAAGAAGGGAGATCAACCTTCTTTCTTTTGTTATAAGTGGCAGGATATATAGAGGGGAGCAAATAAGTAATTTTTGGTGCCATTTCCCTGATTCCACAAACTAATTACTTTGTAAGTTCTAATACTGAGCCCAGAAGACTGATGGATCTTCCACTGTTTATAAATAACACCAAAATAGATCTTCTCACCCCATATTCTGCTCAGTGGTGGATTAAGGCTCACTGGTACCCTAAGCACTGACAAATCTTGGTGCCCTCTCTTTGTTTTTTACAAATCTTCATTGGGTTTTTTTTTTCTTTCTCAACTTTGTGGTGCCCCCTTCGGGCCTGGTGCCCTAAGCACGTGCTTAGTCTGCTTAATGGCTAATACACCACTGATTCTGCTGCATTATCAAAGCAGAGTAGAGGCGGGAAGTATGCTTAACACTTCTCTAAGTCAGCATGTGTTCTGCTAGTTCCTGCACTGGAAAGCAACTCTTTATTGTTGCCATAAGGAAGACAAAGATGGCATCATGCAAACATGTACTTTGAAAATGGTGAGTGGAGCATTTTTGTGTACTAGTTAGCTAGATGTGTCCTAAGTCAGTTGGACCAAACTACATGTTCATTTAAATAAGGGGATAGATCATTGCATTGGTGGCAAGATGAAGTTCTTCACTCCCAATATTTTTTTTTAGATTTTAATTTTTCCTTCAGTAAACTGCTGCTTTCCTGGCAGAAGAATTAGGTGGTACTGTATTTGATATGCCTTGGATATCCACTATATATTATTTAATGGTTTTCCATTTCTTGCAAATCACTGTGACTTACATAATACAAGCTGAATTCCAGATTATAACATTTTAAAAACAATTATTTACAAATAAATAAGTAACAAATAGTCAAAGACAAATATAATATCACAGCAAAAGTAAAAACAAAGTGAGTTCAACCTAACTCATGGTGATTAAAGAGATGTTTCCATATACGGGTAGTTTTCTTTGCAACAATACAGCAGCAATTACTCATCTCCTTTTTCCAAAATATTACTTGACTTTCCAGTCTAGTTTACAGTTCTGATATTTTCTGATTATCCTGTACCTAAGCAGGTCCAATGCTGCCCAACTTTTTCAAGACCAGCAAAAGACAGCATTTACCTGGGCTTCAAAACGAGCTGGAGTTATAAAAGAATAAATGCATGTTTATGAATATATACGTCAAAGTCTGAAGTCTGGTACAGAAAGGGGGATATGACTCACAGCAGAGCTCAGTTCCTGGAAATAATTTCTAATTTACTAGTTTGTAAGCATGATTAACTATCATATTCACTGTCTGGAAGACATCAAATATTGAGTTAATGGTTGTGTATCAAATAATGCAAAACTTTAAAATGAATAGTGAAGGAATCTGAAGAGCTGTTGATGTTTACTCAAGATCAAAGTAATTTAGTTTTGTTAATTTGGAATATCATCGCTGAAATTTAAGGAAGGAAACATCCTCAGCGCACTCAGTGGAAAATGTTGCTAATAAAGACCAGTGTGATTAATGTCAATGCAATATAAAATGATTCATTTGCATTTTTATTTTATTTTGTATCCTAAATATCTTAAGAAATACAATGAATTTAACATTGATAGGATTTATTTGCTCTTTTTTCAAGTGAAAAACTTTTCAAGTTTTTTCTTATTAAAGATTATAATTATAATAATAAAAACTAATACAAAGTAAAAGAAGGTGTAAGAGGAAAAAATAGAAAAGACATGAATCGTACAAATTTTGCCATTTTTCCTGCAGAAGTTCAGTTGGCTTACTTTCCAAATAAGCATGCGTAAGAATACACTGTAAAATATTTACAATGGGAAACAACAGTATCATAGACATTTCTCAGAAAAATCCAATTAATATTGTTTTCAGAAGTCACTTATGGTTTAAACTACAGTTTGTTTTCTATGAGTGAAAAGCCCTTCATCTATAAAAGGCTTATAAAATAAAATGCAGCATTTCTCGAGAATTTTTTTTCCCTACTTCTATTTCCCCTATCCCTCCAATTGACCATGTTCCCCAAAATTTGGCCCAGAGTATCAAAATCCATAAGTTTTTCAGTTTCATCCCTGGATTCCAGACCAAAATAAAACATATTTGTACATAAAAAAAGCATACAGGATTTAGTCTATACAAGAATATTGTAATGTTCTTGAACTTCACTGGTGAGATGTCTCTTCAGGTTTCTTTCGGCCTCATTAACTTACCCGTCTGTTAAGAAGTGCAAAAGATGTGCAGGAGCTGGAATGTTTATTTTCATTATTTATTTCTAAGAAGTACTGTCCTTTCTTTTTTCCAGGTAGCATTTACAAAAGAACTCTATGCCCTATAAATCTCAGCAACATTAGAAAATGCTTCAGATATGCCTACAAATATTTTCTCTTTCAATTTTCTAGAGAATGAAATAGGAAATGAAATGAAATATAATAAATTACTTGAACAGGTCAAAAAATTATATTTCAATTAAAAAGAAAAGTCCCATAAACTCAGTTCATAATTGGAATGCCTCACTATTCCTTAGAACATTTAAGGTTATAAAATTATAAGATATCTCCACGCAAAAATCTGGCTTAAAATGCTTCTCTGGTCTAACAAATTGCTAGAAAAGTATGGACTTGCTACAGGGCAGTCTATAAAACAAAATTGACAATGCCGTGATAGAAAATGAAATAGAACAAATTAAAAAATATTCTAAGATACGTAGAATATTTTATTCAAAAAGTTCTGGAACATCAGAATGGAAAGGCAAATTGATGTGTCTGGGCTGGAAGAAAATGAGAAAGATAATAACATGATAATTCTGATGGCGAATAAAATTTATGAGATTTATCCTACCTTTAATTTTCTAGCTATCCTGGTGGAAGAGCTTGTCAAAAATTACTGCAACACTTCACTGAAAGGCTTCGGGAAATTGGAATTTCATACTAAGAATTCTGCTGTAAATTACTAATTTTACAGTAATCTGCTGTAAATTACTAAAGTTTACTAATCAGAAACAAGTAAATGAAGTTTCTCCAGACTTTTCTTATTCCTGTTGGATAGTTATTTTCATATACAGTTGCAGAAGTTACAGAAAGGAAACACAGAAAACACACAAAAATTAAGCAATAATTCTTCAAAATTTTCTTAGCAAATAAATATTTCTGTTCCTCTGATGGAAGACTATATAAAATATGTCTTTAAACATAAAAGCAGTGGTGGGATTCAGCCAGTTCGCACCACTTCGGGAGAACCGGTTGTTAACTTTCTGAGCAGTATGACAAACTGGTTGTTAGAAGAAATCATTAGGGCAGAGAACCGGTTGTTAAATTACTTGAATCCCACCACTGCACAAAAGTACTATGAAACTATACTGTATTTGAAACATCTAATGTAGAGCAGTAGTAAAAAAATGTGACTTCTCAGTAGAACCATATCT
Organism: Ahaetulla prasina; assembly: GCF_028640845.1. NCBI lineage: Eukaryota > Metazoa > Chordata > Lepidosauria > Squamata > Colubridae > Ahaetulla > Ahaetulla prasina. Next base: position 44,651,343 of record NC_080541.1, on the reverse strand, counting down.
TAGAAAACTAAAGAGCAGAATATTTTATTAAAAGGCTTCCATTTTGAGGCAATGAATGTGTTTGTTTTATTTTCCCAATAACTAACTTTTAAAGGACATTTTCCCCACAATTTTTAAAAATTTAGGAAGTTGTTTTAAATCTGGGAAGACACCTAGATAAAGGAGGAACAAATCATATATAAGTGTTCATATAACTTTGGGGGATTCTAAACAGGGGTGAAATGCTACCGGATCGGACCAAATCGAATGAGTAGGTAGCGGAGATTGGTTCTGGTTTGCCGATCCGGTAGCAATCGCCTGCTGGCCACGCCCCTGAACCAGTCCACGGCCCGCAGTCCAGCCTTCACAAGCTGGACACCGGAACACCGGGAAGGCAGCTTGCCACCTGCTCGCCCTTAGGTCAGGGGCCAGGGCCCATTCCCCGAGGACCTGGAGCCGCCACCTGCCCCAACCGGGTCGGGGAATGCACCATTCCCCAACACCAGCCTTGTCCCGGAGCCGCCACCCGCTCTTCTTTCGCCACGCAGCGTATACTTATTTTCTTCCAGCGGCTGGCTGCCAGGAAAGGCAAGTGTCCAAAAGTTAGAGTCCCTCTCCTTGAATATGCCGCCGCCATTGCTGCTTGTTCCATGCACCGGCTGTGCAAGCACACACCATTTATTTCATTTATTTATTAGCGGCAGGTTGGGTGTGCGCTTGTGCAGCCGGCGCATAGAACAAGGCAGCATATTCAAGGAGAGCAACTGGGATAACTTTTGGACATTTGCCTTTCCTGGCAGTCAACCCCTGGAGGAAAGTAAGTATATGCTGCGTGGTGAAGGAAGAGCGGGCGGCGGCTCCGGGACAAGGCTGGTGTCGGGGAATGGTGCATTTCCCGACCCAGTTGAGGAGGTGGCGAGCAGGGGGTGACTCCGGGGCCTCAGAGAATGGGGCCCCTGACCAAAGGCAAAGGGCGAGCAGGTGGCGAGTGGGTGGTGAATGGGCGGCAGCTCCAGAGAAAGGCCGGAGTTGGGGAATGGTGCATTCCCTGACCCCGTTGAGGCAGGTGGCAGCTCCGGGCCCTAGGGGATGGTGCATCCCTGGGCCCCGGCCCCCGACCCAAGGTGAAGGGAGAACAGGTGGCAAGTGGGTGGCAAGCGGGCAGAGAGGCTGCAGCTGCAGGCATCTTGCAAAAAGGGAAAAGGCAGAATAGAAATTTTTTTTTTCCCTACTGGGTTCTGTGGGCATGACTTGGTGGGGTGGGGGTTGTGGGCATGGCTGTGAGTGACATTGAGTTGGCCACGCCCACTCAGTCATAGGACACACCCACCCACCAAGCCACACCCACAGAATAGGTAGCAAAAAAATTTAATTTCATCCCTGATTCTAAATCTTAGAGGAAAGTATTATTTGTATTCAATCCAATGTCCTGTCTCTTCTGCAATAAATCAAAAATAATATAGATGGAGGAATAATTTCCGTTTCAGAAAGTGCCCCCAAATACTTTCACTTTCAGTGATGGTATCATATAACCCACTAGAGCAGGGGTCTGCAAACTTGGCTCTTTTAAGACTTGTGGATTTCAACTCCCAGAGTTCCTCAGCCAGCAAAGCTGCAGACCCCTGCACTAGAGGAATGCTTGTCAGAGATTGAGGATAAACCTCTGGATGTGGTACAGGCTATATTCATCCAGGCCCGAAAATCAGGAAGCACATATCAACCCACAGACCACCATAAGCCAGAGAATCCATCAAGCATCAGGAGGACCAAAGTCCAACCAAGCCATAAGAAATAAGTACATGTTTTTGTGATAAGTACAGAAATTGTTTAAAGAACAGACTTCTTTGGAAGTAAGAACTTTCTTAGGAAATAATCCTGCTTGGAATAACTTTTTTCTGAGGGATTTATGGTTGATGGAACATGATGGAGACCTGAGAATGTTGGCTTTATTTGTGATGAAATATTTACAGGCCATTATTAATCTGCTCAGACATCATTAAGTTGTATTTTTATACATCATTTTTTATCTGTAGTTAATTGGCATATTCTCACTGTAACTTGTTTCAGTTCACTTACAGGTCAGTTACATTTAGATGATATCTTTGTAATCATTACAAGTTTTAGATAGATTGGAAGCTATCTTGAAGGCTCCTTCTGTGAAAAGGCAGGGTGATAGAGAAAGCAAACAAAAATGTCTTAATTATATGCATTGTGTTATCTGTTATGAGTTGGACTGTCTTTCTCATTTCTTAATGAATATGATCATAAGATCATCAGACATGCACACATATACTCAACTTGATACTTGAATTCTCCACCTGTATCTCCTGATGTCTGTTGCTTTGTTTATATTAATTAGAATGCTCACACAACGGCCTTATTATAACTCTGCATTTAATAGTCTAATTCTCATGTACTAGATTGATGCTATCTTCTTGTGGTTGATTCATACTGCATATTACTTTAAAAATAATTTAATTTTAGGATCAATCTAAAATAATTTGCTACAATTTGACACCAGAGGGCACTGCCAGCTTACAGAATGTAGAATTTTTCTGCCTAACAATTGGCAGAACACCTTTATTTTTCTTGAAACATCATTCAAAATACCTAACCAGAGATTCCCAGAAACAATATTTACAAAATTTTACTTGTATTAAAAACTGTTAGAAGATTATTTAATTCAACTACTGGTAATACTATGTAAATACTATGAAATTTTTGAGAAAAATCCAGAAGGCTATAGTGACAATCTGCTACCCTTGATACTATAATATTAAATGAATAAATCAGTGGATTAACAAATAGTAATCAGAAGGAAACAAACAATTAACAAAACTAAGTTGGGTAAAAATGATAAGATAGAGATAGCATTTGATTTCTTACTTGTATATGTCTGACTTTTCAGTTATAAAACTAGAATGCAAAGTTGATTTAACTCCTTAGATGAGAACATGCTATTTTATAAGCTTCCTTTACAATTTTACCTTCAGGTTTTACCTTACCTGAACATTTTACAGATTATTTTATCCCCCATGTAGGAACAGTCCTTCAGGGGGAAAAAAATAACACTAAAGGAGCTGTGTTCTTTTTCATGTTCACTGTCATCAGAAATGTAATAGAGCTATTTAACAAACAGGGTTAATAATAACATTCCATGCACACACTGTTCCTTATACAGGACAGCTGACTTGTGTGGGCCTGTCCAAACTGCAACAACAAACACATTTTGGCTGTCTGGCTCCATAGATCAAAACCATTTTGGTTTTTTATTTGCATTTAGGCTGCAATATGATGTCCCAGCCAAAATTGGGTGAGAAGGTTTTTAAAAAATCAAAACTGAGGGATTTCCTTGGTAACTAGATGTGCAGACATTGGTAATGGAAGTGGTGGCTGTAGACAGGCAAGGAAAGGAGAATACTAGGAAGATTAGGGGACAGGTGGGCCAGTAGGATATGCCACACCAAGACATGGGTGGTGATGGCTCAAAGAAGGTGCTGGAGGAAAGTGGGAGCCAGTAGGCCAGCATATAGGCTATGTGAAAGAGAAGGGTGAGAGATGGCAGTGTATTCCAAGTCTGTCCAGATGTAATGGTATGTGGGAATGACTTTGGGAGGCAGGAGGAAGAGCTGCAGCCTAGATAATCATCATGCAAATGATATTTTAGTCCTCAGAAGGAAACATCTCAGAAGAGATCCTCTAGTTTTCTATAAAGAAAAAGAAAGGGAGAAATGCCTTCACACTTGCAAGATTCTGTTATTGTAAACTTACAATAAAAATACTGTTAGTTTTTCATGGTTTGTGCTTCTTGTGTGGACTGGCTTGAAGGATTGACACCCACTTGCTCTATAAAAACCACTCTAGAACCTCTGCAGATTTGATTTTGGCTAAACTCCAGAACCAAAACATTCCATGTTTTGCTTCTGTCAAATTTCAGCCAATCAAAATGGTTCACCAGAATTTCAGAAAACTGATTTATTTATTTATTCATACTTTTATACCGCCCTATCTCCCTAGGGACTCAGGGCGGTGTACAGCCATATAAAAAACACATAGATATACAAAGTAAAACATTAATCTAAAAAACTTATTAAATAGGCCAAATATTTAAAATAGACATATAAATAATAAAACCCGGTTAAAATTTAGTTTTAAAATTTTAAAAATATTAATAAAACCCCAAATAAAAATTTGACACTATTATGCCAGTCCCGCTTGAATAAATAGGTGTGTTTTGAGCTCACGACGGAAGGTCCAAAGATCAGGCACTTGACGTAAGCCAGGGGGAAGTTCGTTCCAGAGCGTCGGTGCCCCCACAGAGAAGACCCTGCTCCTGGGGGCCGCCAGCCGACACTGTTTGGCGGACGGCACCCTGAGGAGACCCTCTCTGTGAGAGCGTACGGGTCGGTGGGAGGCATAAGGTAACAGCAGGTGGTCTCGTAAGTACCCGGGTCCTAAACCATGGAGCGCTTTAAAGGTGGTAACCAGAATCTTGAAGCGCACCCGGAAAACCACAGGAAGCCAGTGCAGGCTACGGAGTAGTGGTGTTACGTGGGAGCCACGAGCGGCTCCCGTTACCACTCGCGCAGCCGCATTCTGGACTAACTGTAGCCTCCGGGTGTACCTCAAGGGCAGCCCCATGTAGAGAGCATTGCTGTAATCCAACCTAGATGTAACCAGAGCGTGAGTGACCATGCATAAGGCATCCCGGTCAAGGAAGGGACGCAACTGGCGGACCAAGCGAACTTGGTAAAAGGCCCTCCTGGAGACAGCCGCCAGATGTTCATCAAAGGACAGCCGTCCATCCAGGAGGACGCCCAAGTTGCGGACCACCTCCTTTGGGGCCACTAACTCGCCCCCAACAGTCAGCCACGGATGCAGCTGACTGTACCGGGGTGCCGGCATCCACAGCCACTCCGTCTTGGAGGGATTGAGCTTGAGTCTGTTTCTCCCCATCCAGACCCGTACAGCTTCCAGACACCGGGACAGCACTTCGACCACTTTGTTGGGATGGTCCGGGGTGGAAAGGTACAGCTGAGTATCATCAGCGTACAGATGATAACTCACCCCGAAACCACTGATGATGGTTTCTTTCGTGCTCAAAACAAAACACATTTGCTATTTTATGTACATTCCTAGCAAATAATGAACAATAAGTTTGTTTTCTTAGATTTATCAAATAATATTTTATAACTGGATTATTGGCCTTCCAGACCGTTGCTTCAAAATGCCCATGGCCTGTATAAGTTGCTAGTTCTGTCATTTCTCTCTAAATGCTTTAATTGAAATTGTATAAACAAATGAAGTGGGCAAAGTGAAAATCTGAAAGGATTCAAAATGATATTGACAGGTGCAATAGGGTTGCTGGGTTTGGTTATGTTGCTTTATAACCCTTGAATTGAATTAAATTAATTAAAGTAATGCTCCATAACTGATTAAGCAGCTAGCAACTCTCATTCCTTCACTCTGTATCTTGGCTTTGAAAGGGCTGTTCCTCACCTTCCCCTGACCACATCTCCTAACACAAAACTTATCTCAATAGCCACTTTTTTATTGCCTGTCCTCATAATGTTGCTTTTAAACCATCTCCAGTTAAAAGTCATTCTTTCCTTTGTACCCTATCCACTTTTTGCCATGAATATAATCTGGCAGGCTACATTGCCTATTTTTTCAGACACACTAGGTCACTACAAGCCTGTCCCCTCACGTCTGGTCATGGGCCTTGACCTTTCCTGGCTTGAGCGATCAGAATCCTGACTTTTGCAGAGGTAATGCCTGTGTGAAGCCTGCCCACCTCTTTCCGTTGTACATTTTAAACATGGGTGAAAGCGTTATTCTTTTCAGGTTTAGTCCAGGGGTGAAATAAAAAAAAATCCCCTACCGGTTCTGTGGGCAGGGCTTGTTGGGGGGAGGTCATGTGACCGGGTGGGCACGGCCAACTCGATATCACTCACATCAAGGGGCTCCTCACTGGCCCCTCCCCTCCCAGCCACTCTTTGTCGCGAATGGCAGGAAAATGGGGAGGGGAATATTCCTGCCTGCCATCCTTCCCTCAGTCTGTGCTGAGATTGAGGAATGAATGACAGGCAGGAAAATCCCCTTCCCCATTTTCCTGCCTTTCACAAAAAACAGCTCCATTCCAGCTTCTCCCCCGTCCGTCCCGCTCCCCTCTGGGGACTACCTTAAAGGGGCAGGCTGCAGCAGCTCTGTTGTGAATGAAGGGAAAAAAGTTAGCATTTTCTCTGCTGCATTTACCATTGAATTCTGTGGAATATCGAGCAGCTGGAAGAGGTGAGCGGCAACTGGCTGGGTGTAGGTGGGGCCAAGGAGGGGTAATTATTACCAGTTCGGTGAACTGATGCCCATAATCCCAAGCGGTTCACCTGAACCGGTCCAAACCGGTAGGTTTTCACCCCTGGTTTAGTCCTGTGTAAGGAAAGAAATTGAGTTAAACTGGGAAAGAGAACTGAGGTTCATATTACTAATTTTGTCGCTACTGGAAATATTCCATATTTTCACTGACTAAAGGCTTTATAGGGACATTTTTACAGTTTTTATGCTTCCTTTATTTCTGAGAACTCGAGCCTGAACACAGCTGTAACCCTGATTAGTCAATACTCTGAGTATTAATATCATGCAGATGTGGCTCCTGTTGCTGTTTATACAAGGGCACCATGGTTGCAGGGCAGCATCCTTTTATAATCCTTTTGTAATCACACACCAATTTTGGTGGAACAAGTGCTACTGTGATCACTATTGTTGTTATGCACGGGTAAGTCATAGCTGCATGTTCTCTATTGTTGTCCACCAATTAGTCCTGGATGCTGCCAGTCACAAGAGCCTTGACTACTCATTACCAGCACTTCCATTCCCTGTCAGCCCTTACTGAACATAAAGCTCACTCAGTTGTTTCCTCCTGGTTCATTCAGTCCCCTCCACACCTTTAATCTCTCAGCCAAGTTAGTTTTGAACATCCGAGTGCAGAAGTGCGTTGGATCCATGCTTAGAAATAACCTTAAAAGGTCAAGATACAAACAGTCGCACCAAGAACGAATCAAGGAGTATATTCCTTCATTCTCCCCCTGCCTCCTCCTTGTCCCACGTTCCATTTTTGAATACTGGTTTTAGTGGCATTTTAGCGGAACACTGATCCGGGATCAAAAATAGCCCAATTAGCCAGCTGGTACATAAGGCTTCAAGAAGCATCAGGACAACTCCCTCTTGCTTCCTGCATCTTAGTACCTGCCCCCTGTTAGACCATTTAACAGGAAGCTAAATCCACCATTTGGGGCATGAGTCTCATTTCAGCCCATCTTGCCCCATCCCATATTAGGAAGAAGGAAATGGCTGCTCTTTCTACTGATAGATAATATGTGTGAAAGGGGAAACCAAGCTTTTAAAAAGCACCATTTTGTTTCCTTAACTTGGCAGACTAAATAAAGATAGTGTCATTCTTTGGCTTTATTTTGACAAACGAACCAGGGATTGGGTAATGGTGGGAACACAATTTAGGTCAATGTAATGTTCTGCTGGCTGAAAGACTAGTGGGTAACACTAATTCAGCCATCTAGAAGCTGAGTTATAGCCATTTATTGATGGCTTTCAAATAATGTTAGTTACAGTTCCATATGTAAAATAATGCATATACAAACGTGATAACACAATATTGGAACTGGGAGAGATGAGCCCCTGCCTTTCATTTGCTGGAAAGGAGCCCAAATGCAGGTATCAACAGTTTGGAAGACAGTTAAGGCTTGCTACTGCAGCGAATCAAAAACTGTGAACAAATTAACAATTTATTCTCACTAATCTTGCTCACCATTCTATGTGCATTCTCAGTTGGCTCAAAAAGATAAGCACCGGTTGCCGGCAGTTCTCTGCAAGCTCTACAGACTGTAAATATGTCAAAATATGTGTCCTTGGCAATGATCAAATTGCTGAGATTAGTTTTGGATTTTTAAAAAAAAAAATCTAGGAGACAAAAAGAGTACCCTTAAGAAGTCCATATAATCTTGCTTCACACCTATAATTTACTAAACTATAGTTTATTCAATTAATTACAATGGTCTAAGTTCACATAACATGAACAATCTAAACCATGCTTTTGGTTGATGAATTCATGCAACATGCCAAGCAAAATTCATGCAACACACTGAACAAGCTTCACGCTTATGCTTATGTATGCTGTTATGACAAATAAAATAAAATAAAAAAATAAAAAAAACCAAACATGTCATATTATATGTCAGCACAGTCAAACATGTCATATTACATGTCAGCACAGTATATTAATCTAATGTGATTGTTCTAAGATTCAGTGGTGATCCTTAAGTGGTATTCTGTTTCAAGCACTTGGACCAGAATAAATGTTAATATCTCATATTCCTAAAGAATCCTGCAGTCATTTTGATAATGTGTAACAGAAGTTTAATAACAATTACCAATTAAGAATTGTTACCCTACATTTGGATGCAGAAACATCTTATTCATAGTACTGAAGGGGCAGGGGGAATGTCTTTAGATATGTCACCTCAAGATCTGAACACCACCCAGAAACTGTGATTGTTAAGCAGTCTGGAAATGAAATGAATAAATATTGCACAGATTCAGTGTTCTACAGCTAACCTTGTTTGAGCATCCTTACTGAAATTAAAGCCCAGTTAGAGACAATATCCCATTCATGAGATGTGAAAACATGTCAACAGCATTCTGCTATCTCCTAAATCTTCCAGGCAGAAAAATCTTCTTCCCTATTTGTTTGTTTGTTTTAAACTTTTATTCTTTAAGAAAACTTTATTTTATTTATTTTGTTTTGTCATAACAACATACATAAGCAATACAGGCACCAATACCTGGATGAAACTGTCTATCTAGACCCGTTCCAGTCCGGCTTTTGGCCCGGATACAGTACGGAGACGGCTTTGGTCGTGTTGGTTGATGATTTCTGGAGGGCCAGGGACAGGGGTTATTCCTCTGCCCTGGTCCTATTAGACCTCTCAGCGGCTTTCGATACCATCAACCATGGTATCCTGCTGCACCGGCTGGGGAGTTTGGGAGTGGGAGGCACCGTTTATCGGTGGTTCTCCTCCTATCTCTCTGACTGGTCACAGACGGTGTTGGCAGGGGGGCAGAGATCGACCCCGAGGCGCCTCACGTGTGGGGTGCCACAGGGGTCGATTCTCTCGCCCCTCCTGTTCAACATCTATATGAAGCCACTGGGTGAGATCATCAGTGGTTTTGGGGTGAGGTACCAACTGTACGCTGATGATACGCAGCTGTACTTTTCCACCCCAGGCCACCCCAACAAATCTATCGAAGTACCGTCCTGGTGTCTGGAAGCCATACGGGTCTGGATGGGGAGAAACAGGCTCAAGCTCAATCCCTCCAAGACAGAGTGGCTGTGGATGCCGGCACCCCGGTACAGTCAGCTGCAGCCGCGGCTGACTGTTGGGGGCAAGTCATTGGCCCCGATGGAAAGGGTGCGCAACTTGGGCGTTCTCCTGGATGGGTGGTTGTCTTTTGAAGATCACCTGATGACTGTCTCCAGGAGAGCTTTTTATCAGGTCCGCCTGATTTGCCAGTTGCGCCCCTTCCTTGACCGGGATGCCCTATGCACGGTCACTCATTGTTACCTCTCGCTTGGATTACTGCAATGCTCTCTACATGGGGCTCCCCTTGAAGAGCATCCGGAGGCTCCAGTTGGTTCAGAATGCAGCTGCGCGGGTGATAGAGGGAGCCGCTCGTGGCTCCCACGTGACACCACTCCTGCGCAGGCTGCACTGGCTACCTGTGGTCTTTCGGGTGCACTTCAAGGTGTTGGTTACTACCTTTAAAGTGCTCCATGGCTTAGGGCCGGGTTACTTACGGGACCGCCTACTGCTACCGATTGCCTCCCACCGACCCGTGCGCTCTCACAGAGAGGGACTCCTTAGGGTGCCGTCCGCCAAGCAATGTCGGCTGGCGGCCCCCAGGGGAAGGGCCTTCTCTGTGGGGGCTCCCACTCTCTGGAATGAACTTCCCCCAGGACTCCGCCAACTTCCTGACCTTCGAACCTTTCGCCGCGAGCTGAAGACATATTTATTTATTCGAGCAGGACTGGCATAGAATTTTAGATATTTTATTTGGTTTTTAATTTTTAGTGGGTTTTACTGTTTTCAATATATTTTAATCTGGGCCAAATTTAATAAGTTTTTTAAATATTATTTTATCTTGTATTTATTTACTGTTGTTCTGTTTTATCTGGCTGTAAACCACCCTGAGTCCTTCGGGAGAAGGGCGGTATAAAAATCTAATTAAATAAATAAATAAATAAATAAATAAATAAATAAATAAATAAATAAATAAATAAATAAATAAATAAAATAAGCATAAGCATGAAGTAACTATATAACATATAAGCATATATATGAGTATAAGCATGAAACTTATACTCATATATAATATAATATAATATAATATAATATAATATAATTTAATATAATATAATATTATAATATAATATAATATAATATAATATAATATAATATAATATAATATAATATAATATAATATAATATAATATATATAATATATGAGTATAAGAAACTTCGTTGCTTATAGATGCTACAAAGAAAAATTTATTAATTCTTAAATAAGCTCAACAACAGTGATGGAGGCAAAGCAGAGCTGAGAATGAAGCATAATAAAACTGGGATGCCATGCTCTCTCTGGTGTCACTGACAATTGTGCTATAGCAACCTGTGCACTCATTAATCTTTAATTCACCTTTTCACTAGCCTACAGAAGGGACAACCAATGAAATATTGGAGCAACAAAAAGTAACCAGATGCCACTGACCTCCATTGGTGAAGGAAGAAAAATAAAAACAACTTCTTTCTATAGAAGCTTTTCCAATACAGAAGTGTTTAGCTTTCCAGTGCATTTTGTCTTTCATATTCATCTAATTATTGTTTAAAACTGATACTTTTATGTTTTAAAAATCACCACTATAGTAACTTGCTAATATAGGGTATCAATATATATACTGTACATATACAAGACTTCTGTTTCAGAAACAGGTATGTTTTCTCCCTTTTTCTAGAACTTACCTCTTTAGTATTTATTTGAAGCAAATAGTAATATGTTTATAAAATGTATTACATTTGGAATTTTGGGAATATTTTAACTGCACCTGTGAATGTTTGCATTTGTTTTAGAACTATATGCACAAATCAAGATACGTTCTACCCAGATATATAAATAAGATGCTGTTTATTCCAGTTTTGTAATAAGGCTTAATATTTTGATTATTTATTTCCCATTTTATTTTAATGTGGTGTAGAATAGAAAATGTAGAATTTTTTTAAATTACATTTGAGATTGCATATAAGATTAGGAATCTTTGTATATTGACTTGGGAGTAATGACAGTGGACTCTGATTCTCTTCAGAGTAAACTTAAAATGGATTGAGATATGTATATAAATACCACTGAATTTAACATCAAAATGATTTAAACATACTTGTCACTTCCCAAATTAAATGTGATACATAGCTTTATTGATTATTGTCCATAGTTAACAAACTGTGTTTTAATAGATGAACCAATTCTAACTAGACAAATAGTTCTGCAGGCTGCTTAAAGCCAATAAAACCAGTGTGAGATTGAAGCTGTAAAACTCAGTGCCATGCAAGTTTAACTGGAGAGAAGTTCCACAGAAATTTAGTAGACCTATCTTCCAGGACTGTAGTCTTTCCATTCAATTTTATGCATTCTTAGCCAGAAGAATTCACTAAGCCTTATTTTTGGGTAGATATGTACACAATGTTGCAATTATAAAATAACATAGTATATAGTACAAAATAACCTATGCATAGTACAAAATAACCCATGCATCTTTTTGTTGTTGTTGTACCAACTTGATTCAACCATAAAATTAATTTCTGACTGCATTCTTAATTTTCTATCATTGTGTTTGGAATAAAATCTCTTGGTTTCAGAAACTCAGATTATGTCAAACAATAGGGAAACACCATGTTAGCTAGAGCAGTAATTATACAAGTATCATAGATAGTGTTGTGGCTCCCACCCCCAAACCTGGCCCCATGTCCGAAAGTGCCTTGGAGCCGGGCCTGCTGCCAGAAAGTGACTCAGAGCCAGTCCTGCTGCCAGAAAGTGATTTGGACAGTGAGGGGGAAGGGCCATCAGGACTTACCTCGAAAGCACCGGCCTCCCTGGATCAGCTCCAGGAGCCAAAAGCAGGCCAAGCGAAAGAGATAATAAGGCCTCCTTCCCCTGACTCTTTCCCCACCCAGGCCACGCTTGCAGACCCAGCTGACAGCAATCAGGCTTGGCTCAATCCCAGGTTTCGTAGGCAGGAGAGAAGAGAACAACAGAAGCAGGGGAGGGGCAGGCCTAGGAAGTGCTGAGTCATGGAGTCACACCCCACAGGATATAAAAGTCAGCAAGAGCTGGTGTGTCTCTTTGTATCAGGCAAATCCACGGATTGACTAGAGCTGAAGGTTGTGACTCACCAACATCTTGGCAGCCAACGAGGGCTCTTGGCAGACGCTGGCTCTTTTGCTGCCAGAGCTGATAAGAGCCGGCTAATTTAGCCATCGTTCGGACGGAGGCGAGGAGGACATAACAGATAATTTTATATAAAGTACAATGAATAATATTGTTTTTAAAAGTATTTATCTGATTTTTACTGTTGTGAGTTATCCTGTTGTAGAACCTGTTTCCCCTAATTTCATCAATGGCAACTCTAGCCCCCATGTTAGTCAAGTGTTTAGCATATTGTGGATACATTATTTTAATTAACAGCACGCCTTGCAGCCAGCAACTTAATAATTAAGAGTCCTGAAAGAGTCCATTAGTCTTTATAATAGGAAAAAACTGATACTCATTTCTGTTAATGATGACTTTTAATGTTATTTCTCTTGAGGCATTAACTTCCTCTGGATAAAATCAGTATCAATAAATCATGTGCCATTTTATGTTTGTATATTTGTTTAAAAAATTCTGCTGAGAAAAGAAATGTAAAACAATATATTTCCCTCTAAAATGGAAAGATTTTTCTTAAGTTATTATGAATATAAGTTGTAATAATTATTGATTTCAAAAGACAGTAGTAGTTAGCATGACATGAGGTTTTACTGTTTGAATATCACAACAAAAATTGATTTATTACAATCTGAACATCTAACGTAACATAACACATTAAAAATTTATAAACTGATACATGATTCTGCTTTTCACTGATTAATAAGACAAAGAAAAGGCAAGGCATTGAATTTATGTGTAATGGAGAGATTTACATTGCCCAACTTTTATCTTCAAAATCAATTAATGGGACAATTCCCTAAAGTGAAACACAAGCACAACTTTGCAAAGGACTGGCTATAAGCCTGTGAGATCACATTATGATCAGCTGCTTCTGGCATCCAGTGCCAATATCCTAAATATATATGGGCTTGATTTTTAAACATAAAATCATAGGTTATATTCCTGTCCCGACTGCAGGGATAAATAAGTGAATAAGCAAGCACGCAAGCAGCCGTACCTCAGATTATTGCTTGGGTTATACTTCTAAATCAATAACTTTCCAGTCTTCAAATCACGACAGTCATACTTCTTTGGCACCACTAATGGGATTCAGCAATTAATTCCTTAAATGTCAAAAATAAATGAGATGAAAGATGAAACTGAGAAATATCTTTCAAACTTTGCAGCAATGCATCATGGAGGGAAAGGAAGAGCTAACCTGTTCATGCCATAGCAACGGAATGAGTCAGAAACTGGGGCGGAGCTATTGTGTTTATGGAATGGTTCAAAACCAACCGTTGTCTATATTGCAGCACACATTTTAAGAGCCAGGTGGCTTGCCACATTGTACACTGATCACCTAAGTTACACCAGTCGTGGCATAAGAACTAAAATATGAGATATGGAGCCCTTTCAGAGTTTCCTTAACCAATAATAAACATTTCTTCTTGGATGTCCTTTTTTTCACATTAGAGTTTTTGAAAATGCATTGATAAGATGGCTGAGCAAAGACAGAGAAATTTATCTACATCAGGAGAAGCACTCTATGAACTCCTGGGTCTTGAAAAAGGGGCATCCCATGAAGAAATCAAGAAAAGTTACAGGTATTTATGAAAATCTAATGTACTTGATAAGTACCAGGAGGTTTACCTGCCCATTCACATTTGTTTATATCTATTCTTAAAAAAATATTTTACCTTTTACCTTTTACCTTAACCATTTCCAGAAGTGCTCAGATTATTTGAGGGTTGATGCTCAAGGGCTGAATGTGAATTGACTGCTTTCAGGGCTGGACACACTTAAATGTTTAATTGTAGGACAATGGGTTACAATAGTGTCAGTTAGGTTTCAAAACAAAACAAAAACAAAATGGTTATTGATCAGTGGTAAAATGTAAAATTTGTTACTACCGGTTCTGTGGGCGTGGCTTGGGGGGAATGTGACTGGCTGGGCATGGCCAACTTATTTTTTTTTACTTTTAAAAGCATTTTTTCTGCAACCTCTTTGGCTGAAGAGGTTGTAAAAAAATGCTTTTAAAGGATTCTGACGATCCAGCTGAGTTGCTTGATCATCAGAACCCTTTAAATAGGAAGTGCTTGGAATAAGTTTTTTAAATATTGTTTTTATTGAAATGTATTGTTTTTATTTTATCTGCCTGTTCACCGCCCTGAGTCCTCCAGGAGAAGGGCGGTATACAAATTAAATTATTATTATTACTATTACTATTACTATTATTATTATTATTATTATTATTATTATTATTATTATTATTAGCATTCAGCAGAAGAGGTTGTAGAAAAAATGCTTTTAAAAGGTTCTGATGATCCCAGCTGAGCTGTGCAATCATCAGAGGCTTTTTTTTTACTTTTAAAAGCATTTTTTCGGCCAAAGAAAAAATGCTTTTAAAAGTTAAAAAAAAAATCTCTGATGATCATGCAGCTCAGCTGGGCATGGGCGGGTGGGGGGACAGGGATTTTTGCTACCGGTTCTCCGAACCATCCGCCGCCATCGCTACTAGATCAGGCAAACCAGTCCAAACCAGGAGCATTTCACCTCTGCTATTGATGCTATGATAACTCACCTTTGTTATGAAAACAATATTGCAAATGAAAACAGAAAACTTATAAAGTTATATGAAGACCCCTTTTAAAAATGATAAAACGTAAGAGTTAAAAATAACTGCTTATTTTCTAGACTTTTATATTATTCAAAAATTTTATTTCAAATGTTTATTATTTTAAAGATTGTGAAAAATCTTAATGTAAACACTGAATTTGCCACTACTATGAGAAGACCGGAGATTAAAGTTGTGCAAATTTAATCCAAACAATGCATATAATATGTGCATTATATAAATAAGTACATATCTAAAAATGAATTTTAACAATTCCTAATTAAGACATGTTGAATAGTTAACATGAAATTATATTAATAATAGAAACACATAATTATGTGAAGCTTATGTTAATTCTACAAATGATTAAAATACATTTTCACCTTAAGCATTTCTTAAACTATTTATATTGACCTCAATAAATATATCAAGGTATCAGTCTTCTTAGAATTTGAATGTTATAATGTGCAGGAGGTAAATTAATTATACCAATATTTTGTTTGGTATAAGTAATAACCCAAGGATATAGGTTTCAAACCATTTAAAAATTTAAACTTTAAATGGTTTGAACCTAAAAATATTTTGCACCAAAAATAAATAGATAGAAAGCACTAGGAAGGATTTTAAAAAACCAAGAATTCTTTAGTACCAGTTCTTCATCTTCAGAATGACTAGCTGTAATATACATATAACATAAAATCACAGGACACCAGCCAAATGCAAGGTCCACTGTTAAAAGCATGGCTCCAAAATATTTTCTTTTCACTGCTCTCAATAAACCGAAGTGGGATATTGGGTAGTTTACAGTGCAACACAATGTGGCAATCAGACCATTGGCTTAGTCTGATTCATCAAATATATCACTACATTAAGCCTAAATGAGGTTTTTTTTAAAAAAAAAACTGGATGCAGGTACTGCATTTTCGGAAGGGCATAAATAAAATGCAGCATATCCTGAGGATAGCAAGCTAGGAGATAAAGATCAGGAAGAGGGGGAAAAATGTGGAATGCATAGGGCTGCTCCAGGATGCAGATGTTTAAGTAGAGACTGAATAAATTATGTTAGGGATACTGTAGCAATGGGTTACTCCATTGGTCAAAATTATCTCCAGGTCACTTCTAACCCTTACTCTCCATGATTCTGTGTGCAAGTAATCCATTCCCTCAAGACACTACACAGGCTTCTTGGCGTAAAACACAACCTGGTGCCATTTCTTAATAATACAACCTCTATAACAGTGGTGAAATCCAATTTTTTTTACTACCGGTTCTGTGGGCATGGCTTGGTGGGCGTGGCTTGGTGGGCATGGCAGGGGAAGGATACTGCAAAATCTCCATTTCCACCCCATTCCAGGGGAAGGATACTGCAAAATCCCCATTCCCTCCCCACTCCTGGGGGAAGGATATTACAAAATCTCCATTCCCATCTCACTCTGGGGCCAGCCAGAGGTGGGATTTGCTGGTTCTCCGAACTACTCAAAATTTCCGCTGCCGGTTCTGCAAACTGCTGAAAATTTCTGCTGCCGGTTCTGCAAACTGCTCGAAATTTCCGCTACTGGTTCTCCAGAACCTGTCAGAACCTGCTGGATTTCACACCTGTTCTATAATCCTCCGCTGCATTAAAACAGCATATACTGTATATGTCCAAAAATGAAATCTTATGGCATCTTCAGGGTTTTTCGTTGCTTTGTCTGGGTATTAACAGAGCAGTTTCTGAAAATTTAGAACTCCAATAATGGCTATTGGTTTTCCTTGCTGGCTACCAATCAGATGTATCCTTGAAACTGGTGACCATATCTGAATGCTCAATGTTGTTTTTCCATGTGGAAGAGAAGAAAAAGTTTCTCTAATCCCACAAGGGGAGAGTTGTCAGGGAAGAATGCAAAGTGAACTGAATTTCATTTTGCCCTGTACATGAATAGTGATAATTTACATAACAATCTATGGCAAAACTGACAGTGGTGTTTTATCCATCTTTATTAGCAATTATGGTAAAAACAAAGGCTGCTTCTGAATAAAGTGGAAATATCAAAGGGATTCACACTTAATGGAATTGTTGTAAATACTTGCAAGACAAAATGATGAGTCAGACTCTTGGATTTCATTTAAACGATCCTTTAACTTATGTTAATTTGCTTCATGAATCTAAAAACCTGCTGCTGAAGTAAGCACTTGACAATGCAGTATAATAATCATAGAATACCTGACTTCAAATTTCCTATTGTTATTAGTTAGCTTGGTGCTTGCCAGAACATAACCATCTATGTTTTAAATGTCATAAACGTGGTATCACTACATGATGCTTCTTTTTCATTTTGATATCATTTTATCTGCAAAAGAGTTAACATATTTTCCAATTAAGACTTGACCTGCTTTGAGTTAGAGAACACTGCTAGGGCAGATTGGCCCACACAAGATCCACAAAGGAAACAACTAATTTGTATAAATGTCCAGAATCCCACATACTACTTTTCTATTCCCTACTTCCTCTCAGTAGCACAAGTAACTTGGGTGAACAACTTCCAATTATAGGGCCCCATGCCAACAGTGAAACTCTTTTTCATGAGCCCTGGATCCCATCCATCTGCCTTGCAGGGTATAGCTTCCTTTTATTTTGAGATGGGGCCATGAACAATCTGAACTGTAGATCTAAAATCCAAACTTTAAAAATAATCCAGCCGCCCCACTCCCCATCTCTACCTACACTGCTCCAGTAGAACATCCTGGTCCTTTTGAATGCAAGATACAGTTCCATACACTTTGCCTTATTGCTTTGCCTTCATTGCTCAGAAAACCATTAAATGCCATTCCCTCCACCGATTATCTAATGGTTGCCCACTACTATATAAAACTAATCAAGAAGTGATCCAGGAAACCTGAAGATTCATAAACTAATGACAATGTATTTTTACAATGACTATAATAATGATCTATCGCTATTGTATGTACACTGACAGCCTATGCACCAGACACAAATTCCTTGTGTGTCTAAACACACTTGGTCAATACAGAATTACTATTATTATTATTATTATTATTATTATTATTATTATTATTATTATTATTATTATCATCATCATTATCATCATCTTCTTCCTCATCATCATCATCATTCAAATTCTTCAAATTCTGGATTTTGACATTCTAAGGCTTTTCATTCCTGATGTATTTAACAATTTGAAAGGAGCCCAATAGGAATGATTATGTCCATTCAGAAATGGACTAGTGAAGTAGCATTGTCATTGATTTAAAAAACTTCCCAGAGTGATTCTTCTACATAACTAATACCTAGTGCACTTACTCTGAGTGTTTTTTTCATGCCTCTCCTCCCCAACTCAATAAACTCTTCTGTAGCCTTCCTGTTTTATCCCTTAACTTTCTTGCTGCTTTCTATGAGTTCCAAGTTCTGTTAAGCATTCTATCTAGAGCAGTACTATGTGGTTTTTTAAAAATTTTGTGTAACAATAATAATATCTAGTCTACAAGTGAACACACTTAAGCTATTTAAGTCTTCTGAGCAACAGTAAAGTGTCAGTAATTAAACTGCCTATCTGGTCACCTTTGTTAACTGTGGGCATATTGATATCAACATCATCATCATCATTTTAGTTATAGTCCATCCACTACAGGATGAAGGCCTCTTCTGCATGTTTCCAACCAATACGGCCCTGAGCTTTCTTTTGCCAATTGGGCCCGGAATACTTGCTGATGTCATCAAGCCATCTTGTTTTAGGTCTCTTTCATGGATGCTTTTTATCAAATGGGATCCATTCTATGACTGCTTTGGTCCATCTGCCATCAGTTCTTCTTGCTATGTGGCCAGCCCATTTCCATTTCCATTCTTTTTCTCTCGGTGATATCGTATACAAAATATTTGTAATGTCATTAATATAAAAAATGCCATATTTTCTTTAAGAAGGAGACTTATAAGAATTTTAACATCAAAAATTACTTCATTTGCATAACTAATTTTCTATGCCATTGAAAGTTCTGAAAGGCTGTAGGAACAACTTGTTACACCCATGCTTTCAGTTTGTTTTGGTCTGCAACAGAATCTAGAAAATATCTGTTATAATGGTTGAAAAATGCATTGTTAGGGTCAGACAAAATAAAAGAGCAAAGTTATTATGTTTAGAGATGAAATATGTCAATGCTGTTTTCCATAAGGAATAAAATTCCAGAGCAGAATTTGGTTTTATTAATACTATATTTTTAAAAATATAATCATTTCCTTCTCCAACCTTGGGTTATCTTTACAATGCCAAATGGAATTTTGGAATAGAAGAATGAGATGGGCTTGTGATTTTATCAAGACCCACTAAAAATAAATGACAGTATGGACATTAGAAATTTTTTAAAAATTAAAACGAGCAAAAATGTCAGCTAGGATACTGAACAATTATTCCATGTACAAAGTAACACCATGAAGATATTTTTTCCTCTGTTTACAAGGCATCTAAATCTAACATTAGGTGATTTATACATTCTTCTCAAGAAAGACATTGTCTTGTTTCTAACGTTATCTTCATCTCTTTTTTTTCCCTTCACCTTTTCTATCAAAGGAAATTGGCCCTGAAATATCATCCTGATAAGAACCCAGATAACCCAGAGGCTGCAGAAAAATTTAAAGAAATTAACAATGCTCATGCAATATTAACAGATGTGTCCAAAAGAAATATATATGACCAATATGGATCATTAGGGCTGTACATCGCTGAACAGTTCGGTGAAGAAAATGTCAATACATATTTCATGCTTTCTAGTTGGTGGGCAAAAGTAAGTATTTAACTGCAAACCTGGTAGACCAGAGACTGAAACACACAGTCATTGGTTTGTTATAATCTGTTTTAGCCTTTCTGTTACAGCTTTCACAGAATTTGCACTTAAGCGTTGCAGAATTCTAGATCAGTTAATCTAGGAAAGGTTTTAGTCTCAGGAATTTTAATGACATGGCTGTTTTATCTCCATACTTCTGGTAAAGTGCTTATTAAATGATATATCCCTGTCTCTTTTATTTGCTAATTAAATATTCTGCTTACACGTTTAATTGCATGAAGACATTAATTATATCTGAAGCTAAAGCTCCAGGTTAATTTCTGACTTTCCTCTCAGAAATGACTAAATGAAAATGACTCATTTTTCAAAGAGAAAAGTCTTCTTGGTATGACAACCAGATAATCAGTTATTAAAGTACAAACCTATCCCTATTTTGGGATACATATGGCGTAGTGTATGCGTAAGCAGTAGTAATACGTAACACTATTTATCATTATGGTACACCTTAAATACCTTGTAAAAGGGCTGGAAAAAGGAAGTAGAAGATTTGAGGAGGCCTTTCTGGAACAAAACATAATGGATTGACCCAGGAAAAATGGATCTTGCAATTCGGATGACACTGAAAATCTTACTCATCTTGTTTGTTATGTAATTGTAAAGATTTAGCATTTATACCTATCACACACATTAGCATTTCCATCACAGTATGACCAAACATATTAGGCCTCAGGCATCCCAGAAGTGCCAGATTTCACACCTTATGTGTTATTCTCACTGCTATTTCTAGTTATAAGAGCCTTTGGATAAGACAATATTATTAATTTAGCTAGAACATAGACAGTCAAGACTTGCTATTTTGAATAAGGGTGAGTTTATAAAATACTATATTTTTATATTTCATTTCTATGATCTAAGGTTATAGTATGGCTCTCCTGGGTGTGACTTGCAGCACTTGCACATTCATTTCTGAGCTCTACAAAAAAAATTACTCAACTGTCTTCATTTCTGCAGATGTTGAGATGTTAAGAACACATGACTAATCATTACTCCCTGCAGGAGAGTATAAAAAAGGTCATTCAACCAATCCTTGCCCACCTAAGCATCACAACACCTGAAATAACAAACTCCCACTCCACACACAAAGAAAGGTTGGGGTTTTTAGTTCTCTCCAGCCAGGTTTCTGGTATGTATTGGGTGCATTTGAAATCTGTAAAACCAAAAAAAGTGATTAAAACAGTAATTGTGTATAGGAGAATTAAAATTAAAGTTCCTCATTCATGATTTGAACATGAAGTTCTAGGGAGAGAAAGTACCAATTCTTGCTTGTGTACATACATTCCTGCTATACAATACTCTTCTGCCTGAGCTGCCTGACTCTGCAGCTGGGCTGAAGGAGAATTCATCAGGCCCTGCCTTCACTTGATCCTGAGTTGGAAATGGCTTCAAAATTCATGGCCATACTGGACAATTTCTGTTCAATTTCTAATCTTCCCTCAAGTTTCTTGAGAAGGTGGCAGGTTTACAACTTCAAAGAAGTTGGAAGCAGTTGATTATTTGGACCCACTGCAGTTAAGCTTCAGGCCAAAATATATACTGTGTTTGTGCTTATGGGTGACCTCTGGCAGTCTCAGAATAAGGTGTATGGTGTATCCACCCTGTTCCTTCTTGATCTTTCAATTTCAATTTCAATATAATTGATTTTTATATTCTTTTGGACCAGCTGAGACAGTACGGAGAAGGGGACACAATTGTTGGTGGTTCTTCTTCATATATTGCTGGTTCCAGTCAAAATTGTGGGGGGGGGGAATCTAGCCATAGGCCATTGATTTATTCCTCTTTAATATTTACATGAAACCATTGGCCAAGGTCATTCATTAGCAAAAGGTGAAGTACATCACTACTCAGCATACATCTCTGTCCTTGGTTGCACAAGTGATTTTTTTTAATGTCATTTTGTCACAACAGTATACACAAACATCAATATAAGAAAATCAACACATTATAAAAGAAATATATATATATATATATAAGCAAAAGTATGCAACAACTATGTTAATTTGTTATAATGAAAGGGAACAATAGGACAGGAACGGTAGGCACATTTGTGCTCTTATGCACGCCCCTTATTGTCCTCTTAGGAATGGGGTGAGGTCAATAGTAGACAGTTTTTGGTTGAAGATTTTGGGATTTTGAGTAGAGATTATAGAGCCTGGTAATGAGTTCCAAGCGTTTACAACTCTGTTGCAGAAATATCACTGAGGTACTTTCGTAATGCCTCTAAGCCATGCAGATATTGATGGGGAAGAGCCAGTTCTGACTCAGCGCTGGCAAAACCTTAAGTAGCTGTAAGTCCCCCATATCTGGTGGATCTCCATCATTAGCAGTAAATGGTATTATGTTCCTCCCACAATCTGGGCACAGTTTGGGGGTCGTCCTGGATGTGTGGCTCCTACTTCAACACGTGGCAATTGTGAGAGGGAAGACCTTTGCACAATTGTATCTTATGCACAAGTTGTAAAGGTAAAGGTTCCCCTCGCACATATGTGCTAGTCAATGCCGACTCTAGGGCGGTGCTCATATCTGTTTCAAAACCGAAGAGCCAGCGCTGTCCGAAGATGTCTCCATGGTCATGTGGCCAGCATGACTCAATGCCAAAGGTGCACGGAACGCTGTTACCTTCCCACCAAAGGTGGTCCTTATTTTTTCTACTTGCATTTTTATGTGCTTTTGAAACTGCTAGGTTGGCAGAAGCTGGGACAAGTAACGGGAGCTCACCCTGTTACACGGCAGCACTAGGGATTCGAACCGCCGAGCTGCCAACCTTTCGATTGATAAACTCAACGTCCTAGCCACTGAGCCACCGTGTCCCTACTTAATTTAGACATTGCTTAAAGTTGTAGCAATGTCTAAATTAAGAGGGACTGCTCACAGTATCTCATGCCATAGTTACTCCCAATTATAGACTATGTAAGTACATTTGGAAGTTTCAGTTGCGGTATTGGGTGTTGCATGGAACATCACATAACGCCACTGCTATATGAGCTACATTGGCTCCCAGCAAGTTTCTAAGGGCAATTTAAAGTGCTGGTTGACATCTTTAATGGCATGGAGCAAAATTACTTGTTGCTTCTTCCCAATAGTTTTTGTCTGCTCACCAAATCAAGCAGACTAGGAATGCTCTGGATCACATCAGTAAAGCAGTGTCATTTGGTTGGCTGTAAGAAGGATGCCTTCTCTCTTATGGAACAGCATCTCTCCGAGTTTCGGATGGCCTCTACCCTGTTGGCAGTAGTGTTACACACACACACACACACACACACACACACACACACACACACACACACCAGAAGCAAGGTCAAGCAAGTCACTGATGTCAAAGCCATTGACTTTCTTTCAGCAACAGTGCAGGTCAATGCCCATATAGTTTCTTGGGTATCAACACTTTTTGGTCAACCCTGGAAGACTCCTTTAAAATCTTTGTGGTCAACTCATACATTTCCTAAATCAAACCAGAAAGGCATTTATTTCTCTATTCTGATCTCTCTCAATATGTTTCTTCCTCTTTTCTGCTTCTCTAAGGGTCTGTTCACCCTTTGTGGTCTTTTGACTGGGTGCTATTGTTGTTGCTGCCTGTGCTGCTGTTTCAATTGCTGTTGTGGAAAATGCAAACCCAAGCCCACGGCAGAAGAGCAAGAGTTCTGCATGTCTCCTGAAGATCTGGAAGAGCAAATCAAGACAGACATGGAAAAAGGTAACTATGATCGTAGAATTATGGATTATACTATTTAACAAAAAAAGAAAGAAAGAAAGAAAACCTCTCTTACTTTCTCAAAAGAGTACCCAAGGTCTTTATTCCAGCTGCTCAGTTTTGGGGATCTTAATTTGAAAAAGTACAACCTATACAAAGAAGTGTTAATTGAATTCCTCTCAATCTGCAATGCAGGTTATTTTAAATGCTCAGAAGGTGGTAATTGGTTAATATCCTGATTTATGTGATTAGTTAATTTGTAGGATACAAGTTACAACTACTGGATTATAGAGCACTGAAATGAGAAGAATATCATTTTCAGTGTAAAATGAAGTAGAGTGAAGAAGTATAGCAATGGAAAGGAAGAGTCTGATTTACATAAAAAAAATAGCCATATGCCACCCAGAATCCTATGATAGCAAGATGGGCGATAAATACATTTAATAAATAAATAAAGCTTATAAACATATATGGTATATTTTTGAATGTGTGTCTATTACGTGTGTGTGTGTGTGTTTAAGAGATTTATAGACCACTCAAGTTTGGTACAACTCTACAGCTCACAAAAGCAACAGAACGGTTGCAGGAACTGGGTATGTCTAGTTTAATAAAAAGAAGGACTAGGGTAGACATGATAGCAGTGTTCCAATATCTCAGGGGTTGCCACAAAGAAGAGGGAGTCGGGCTGTTCTCCAAAGCACCTGAGGGTAGAACAAGAAGCAATGGGTGGAAACTGATCAAGGAAAGAAGCAACTTAGAACTAAGGAGAAATTTTCTGACAGTTAGAACAATTAATAAGTGGAATGACTTGCCTGCAGAAGTTGTAAATGCTCCAACACTGGAAATTTTTAAGAAAATATTGGATAACCATCTGTCTGAGATGGTGTAAGGTTTCCTGCCTGGGCAGGGGGTTGGATTAGAAGGCCTCCAAGGTCCCTTCCAACTCTGTTGTTATTATTATTATTATTAAAAACCAGTAAAAACAAAGAATTGTCATCAAGAGAAAGTCTGGAAAAATATCACACTGGCATCTTTCAACTTCTCTGATACAGAACCAAGTTTTAAAGGTTCATTTAAATAGGACTAAGTTGGAGTCAAAATGAATTGGGGGGGGTATTTTTCCAGAAGACAGGCACCATGACCTGTGTGTGTGTGTATTTACTAGTAGTAGTAAATATATGAAATAATTAAAAAACATAATAATCTGACTAGCTTCTCACACAAAGAAATCAGCTATTAAATTATATAAATTAAATGCTTGATTTCTTACTGCTAGGAAAATAAGAATAGAAAGCCACTAACCAGACTTGAGGAGAGGACTTGACCACTAGAAAGGCACACTAAAAGTTTTCTTCCAGTGTCAAATTTTTCTTCTCTGACTCACTGAGCATAAACAGGACAATGAGCCATTACAGCAATGAGTGGAAGGTTTTAACTAGGCAGCAATTCTGAAACTTGTGTTGGGTTTAGATATTATGTTGTTTGAGGCTGTTTGACATTCAGGTAGCCCTTGTTTAGTGACCAAATTAGGATCAGCAACTTGGTGTTAAATGAAGCAGTGCTAAACGGAATTGCATTATGATCTTATTTCAGCTTTACTTCGGGATGCTGTCTCCCCAGTTCCTATTCTTGCTCCACACATTATATTCTTGGCTATTTAAGAATTGAGTTCCATTTTACTGCCTTCTTACTTATAATGTTAAAAGAATAGCAACTATCAGCTTTAAAATGTGCAGCATTCCCTGTTTCCCCAAAAATAAGACATCCCCTGATGATAAGACATCCCCTGATAATAAGCCCAATGGGGCTTTTGAGGACATGCGCCTCCCACTGAAGATAAGCCCTCCCCAAAAATATCTAAATGCAGAGCTAGAAATCAGGTAAGACAGCAAGAGGAGCCTCATCTTGCTCCACGTGCCCCAAAATAATAAGACCGCCCAAAAAATAAGGCCAAGCGCTTATTTTGGAGTTCAAAAAATATAAGTCAGGGTCTTACAGGGTTTACAGGAAAACACTTTAATTTTTATACTACTGAATTTTACTAGCTTCACTGCAAAGGAAACAGGAGATTCAGAATTGTTTCAAATGATAAAGCAGAGCAGAAAACTGATAAATTAATAATGTTTCCTTTATAATGCTAATGTGAGGTTTAGAAGGAAGAGCATTTGGATAAGAAACATGATAAATAGAACACGACATTTAAAAAAAAAATCCTATTCATAAATAGATTCTGAAATCAGCAATGAACCTTTAAAAAAGAGTAAAATTTCAGATGTCTGATCTCCTAACCCAACAAACACCAGCAAAACACAAAAAGCCCTTTAAAAAAAACGTTCAGTTTCTGGTTAGCACTTCCATCAAGTGAACCTCAGGATTTGTGTATTGGTAGTCCCTGACTCACAATCACAATTGAGCCCAACATTTCTGTTGTTAAGCAAGACAGTTGTTAAGTGAGTTGTGGCCCATTTTATGATTACATGACCCCAGGACACTGCAATCGTCATAAATATGAAAGAGTTGCCAAGCCTCCAAATTTTGATCATATGTGACCATGGGGATGCTGCAACAGTCACACTTAAGAAAACCGATCATGGGTAATTTTGTTCGGTGCTGTTATAACTTAGAATGGCCATTAAATAATGGTTGTAAGTCAAGGACTTTCTGAACTGTACCACATACTCTAATACATTTTGAACCCTGGAGGAACACCTAGATGCAAATCAGTGGTAGGCTGCTACCAGTTTGCTCCGGATTGGGTGAACTGATAGTGGCGGCAACAGGAGGCTCCGCCCACCCACCCGGACATCTCTGCACAGGCGCATGCCCGCCACACGTCTCTGCGTGTGCGCGTGCCCGCAAGCAAACCAGTAGCAACCGAAATTGAAACTCACTACTGATGCAAATCTATTCAAGCTATTTAGTTAGGCATGGTGAAAAATGTTGGTGATTTTTATTCTGGAAAATCAATTTTGTCAACTCTTGTGAATATATAATAGCCAATATGCTTTGAGGAGGGATGTGTCATTTCAACTGAAAAAACAATTGAAAGAAAATGAATTTTATCCACTGCAAATTGTATGGTAGCTGAAACAATAATCTTGATTGAAATATTGAACTCTTTGCAGGGCAGTTGAAAATCTGTTCTTTATCATAGGATTATTTCTTGAATGTGCAAACTGTCCACTGACAATATGCACCCATGTTTTATGCATGTATACATTTCTAAAGAATTTTAAATGCCTCATATGGCATCTGAGTTAAAACAAATGAAGCCCAGATGGCAATTTTATTTTATTACTAAATCTTCCTAGACTAGAGCTGAGAAACATAGGATTTCAAAGAGACTGGCATAATATTTTTGGGATGATAAAGGCAATAGTTCTTAGGAAAATGAAGTAAAACGGAAACAGTCAGGATTTGGGGGAATGGCAAAGAAATCTGTCACTGTTTTTAAACTGCATTAACTGTATTTTGCGGGTCGAACTACAATTTTCCTGTTTCTCAGACAAAACTGGGAATCTGTGCCATTGTTGTTTTGGCAAAGAAATTCAATAGTTCTAGTTAGACTGGAGCACATCATAAATGCATATTCCACTCTTAAATGTCCAAGTTCAAATCCTTTTGAATTCCCAGGAATAGCTTTCTTTTAGATAGGTATACTTTTTACCAGGTGGACTCAAACCATAATTGTGAAATTCCTTGTATTTAGTGCTCTCAAACCTTGCCTATTCCGCCTAGTTCTATATTGTTATTTTAGATAACAGTACTTCATCTTCTGTGAAAATAAGTACTTCATCTTCTGTGAAAATAAGCATATAGCCAATCTGGAGGTAGTGCAATTATGTAATAATATTTAGTAGGCTGAAGGATTTTCCTGTACTTTGGAGCATAGGATTTTGAAAGAGGATCAGAATATGCTAATTGAGTTGGGTAGGAACAGAGGTGGGTTTCAGCAGGTTCTGACCAGTTCTGGAGAACCGGTAACAGAAATTTTGAGTAGTTCCGAGAACCAGTAGTAAAAATTCTGGCTGGCCCCACCCCCATCTATTCTCTGCCTCCCAAGTCCCAGCTGATCAGGAGGAAATGGGGATTTTGCAATAACCTTCCCCTGGAGTGGGGAGGGAACGGAGATTTTACAGTATCCTTCCCCTACCATGCCCACCAAGCCACGTCCACAAGCCATGCCACACCCACCAAGCCACACCCACAGAACTGGTAGTAAAAAAAATTGAAACCCACCACTGGGTAGGAACAAAGAAAGTACAAAAGGAATTAAAGAATGCTGGAAATGGGATTGGACAGGAAACAAGAAAGTGATCTTTCATAGAAAAATAAGAATTCTAGCTCTGAAAGCTTTTCACTTCTTAAAACTAGATACATTTTCACAAGCATTTGAAAATGCTTCTTCTGCGCATGTCCAAGATGGCGCCGCCCTGCTGATCGGGGGCGCGGCGACGGGCCTTTCCGGGCTCTTTTTGGGTCTGGGGGGGGCCTTGATACCACCATAGGCCCCCCGCCCTGATGGAGGAAGATCCAGCCACCCGTAAATAGGGTGGCTGGGCGCTGTGCGACTCCGCGGGGCGTCGGGAGAAGCCCCGGAGTCACGGCGGAGCTACGGAGGTAATCCTGGCGGCCTAGCCTAGCCTAGCGGCCTGCCGAGCCACCGCCAGCCTTTTCGGCGGTTTGGCGGCGGCGGCGGCGGCGGCGGCGGGGGGTAGGGGGGCGTTGGCAGCGCCCCCTGGACCCCTGCCTGGAAGACCTGGCTAGTGGAAGTTGGGTTTGGAGCTTTGGGCGTCTCCGGTGGCGATGGGAGGAGCCCCGGAGGGGTTGCGCCCCAATGAAGATCTGGAGGGCCGCCCGGGCTCCATCGGCCTCTTTGAACCTGCGGTGGCGAGGGCGGCGGCCTGGCCCTTCCCTCTCCGTCGGGCGTTGGCACCAGTGAGCCCTGGGTCTGCTGGCGGATTCGGCGACGGGTGTCCCCCTCTCATCTGGGGGAGCTCCAGTGGCCGGCTCGCGGTGGCGATGGGGACGTTTCCGGTGGCGATGGACTGGCGGAGGTGGTGGGCGGCGGTGGCCTGCCCCGGTGCTTTGAAGTGGCGGATTGCCCGATAGGCCCAGGGTGGCTGAGACCTTGCCCTAGCGGCGCGGATATGTGGCAGCGCCGGAGGAAGGCCCGCGGGTCCAGCGGACACCCCTCCACTGTTTACCATCTTTATAACATCTTTACCATCGTTCCGCTCCCCTTCTTCCTTAGCCCACCCCAGGTCGTTTGTATGGGGTGGCGAACTGACTGAGTCAGCGGTTTTGTCATCTACCGCACATGGATTATCTCGAACTATTTCCCATCAGGACAGACTGGTCATGGTCATTTTATCATCTGTTATGACTTTTGTTGCCAACTTGACCAGCCCAGGATGGGCCTTGCCCGGACCGTCTCAGTGATGCGAACATTTACCGCGGCTGACCTTCTTGCCCTGCGAGATGCCCCTCATGGGTCTGGCCTCCAGATTATCGAGGCCCACTTTGAGGAGGGGCTTGGGAGCCCCGAGAGGTGGCAAGCAAAAAATAGGAGGCTTAGGGGTTTTTTAATTGGCTGTTTTAATAGATTTTTTAAGGGGAATTTTAAAGGGGATTTTAAGGGGGGTGGGAGGGAAACCGACGGGCTTGGGTTGGGGGCTGGGAGGGAAAGGGTGGGTGTTGGGGGTAACCCGTCGGGGGGGAGTCCAGTTCCTGCACTTGCTCGTGGCGGGGGGTTGGTGGGTCCGAGGGTCATGGGGGGAGTCGGTGTTCCATTGGTCGAGGGTGGTGCTATTTCCACGGTAAGGGGGAGGGGCAGATATGGCGGAAGTGGGGGCTCATATCGTGTTAGGGGGGTGTGCGCTCGATGCTTACAGGCGACCGCGCGCCCCGAGCCCTCAAACTTCTCCCGTTCCCCGGATGGTCAGGATCCTCAGGGCCCTGGCCTTCGGCTGATGTTATGCAATGCACGGTCCGTGGCCAATAAGGCCCCCCTAATTCACGATCTCATTCAGGGGGGTGCCGCGGACCTTATGGGCGTTACGGAGACCTGGTTGGGCCCAGAAGGGGGCGTGCCCCTTGTTCAGATGTGCCCACCGGGTTTCCGAGCATTTCATCAGCCGAGGGGCCAGGGTAGGGGTGGTGGGGTGGCGGTTGTGATTAGAGAGAGTCTAGAGCCGAGGGAGACCACTGTACCTCAGATTGCCGGGTGCGAATCCCTCTTTGTGAGATGGGGTCATAGATGTCAGATGGGCTTGCTGGTCGCGTACCTGGCTCCTTGCTACGTGACAGCTGCCCTGCCCGAGCTCCTGGAGGTGCTTGCTGGGTGGCAGTTGAGACCCCCAGACTTTTAGTCGTGGGGGACTTTAACTTGCCATCGTCCGGCTCGTCATCGACGGTAGCTCGGGAGTTCATGGCTTCCATGACGGCCTTGGACCTGACCCAAGTAATTGATGGCCCTACTCACGTTGGGGGTGGCACTCTGGACCTGATTTTTGTCTCTGGTCAGTGGTTGAGAGATCTGGACTTAAAGGAAATAGTCATTGAACCTTTGTCATGGTCAGATCACTCTCTTCTTCGTCTGGACTTTCTGACCGCCATTCACCACCGCAGGGAGACGGAGCCGACACGCTGGTTCCGTCCCAGGCGCCTGATGGACCCGGAGGGGTTCCGGACGGAGCTTGGGCCATTTCCTGAGGGTCTGGCACACGGCTCGGCTGAGGAACTTGTTGCGGCCTGGGAGCGGGCGCGGCGGGGCCTTAGACCGGGTCGTGCCTTTGCGCCCCCTGCCCCGGCGCAGGCCCCAACCAGCTCCTTGGTTCTCCGAGGAGCTGAGAGGGATGAAGCGCCGGAGAAGACGCCTAGAGAGTTCTTGGAGGTCTAGCCGTTCAGAAGCTGATCGGACACTAGTGAAGTCCTATACTAGGGCTTACCTAGTGGCAATGAGGAAGCGGCGTACCTACGCCTCCTCCCTCATTGCATCGGCAGATAACCGCCCAGCCGCCCTGTTTCGGGTGACCCGCTCCCTCCTACACCAGGGGGAGCGGGATGACCCGCTGCAGGGACGTGCTGAGGGGTTTAACGGGTATCTATACGATAAAATCGTTCAACCGGGATGGTTTGGACCAAGATTGCGGTGATACGGGTGAGACGGCTGAGGGTGGTCTTGGTGACATTGTATGGGATGAGTTTGACCCTGTCGCTCCCGAGGACATGGACAGGTTGTTGGGGAGGCTGAATGCCACCACATGTTTACTGGACCCGTGCCCTCCTGGTTGGTGCTGGCCACGCAGGAGGTGACACGAGGCTGGCTCCAGGCGATTACGAGCGCTTCTTTGGTGGAGGGTGTCTTTCCGGCCGCCTTGAAAGAGGCGGTGGTGAGGCCCCTCCTCAAGAAGCCTTCCCTGGACCCGGCTGTTTTAGGTAATTATCGTCCGGTCTCAACCTTCGCCCGCGCGAAGGTTGTAGAGAGTATGGTGGCATATCAGTTTCCTTGCACCTGGATGAAACTGTCTATCTAGACCTGCTCCAGTCCGGTTTCCGGCCCGGTTACAGCACGGAGACGGCTTTGGTCGCGTTGGTGGATGATCTCTGGAGGGCCAGGGATAGGGGTTGTTCCTCTGCCCTGGTCCTATTAGACCTCTCAGCGGCTTCCGATACCATCGACCATGGTATCCTGCTGCGCGGTTGGAGGATTGGGAGTGGGAGGCACCGTTTATCGGTGGTTCTCCTCCTATCTCTCCGACCGGTCGCAGTCGGTGTTGACAGGGGGCAGAGGTCGGCCCCGAGGCGCCTCACTTGTGGGGTGCCGCGGGGTCGATTCTCTCGCCTTCTGTTTAACATCTACATGAAGCCGCTGGGTGAGACCATCAGTGGTTTCGGTGTGAAGTACCAGCTGTATGCGGATGACACCCAGCTGTACTTTTCTACACGGAC
The DNA here is from genome assembly GCF_028640845.1 of Ahaetulla prasina. NCBI lineage: Eukaryota > Metazoa > Chordata > Lepidosauria > Squamata > Colubridae > Ahaetulla > Ahaetulla prasina. The sequence goes on along the minus strand of NC_080541.1, from coordinate 44,619,748 downwards.
CACCCCAACGGTTATCAAGTGCTGTCCCGGTGTCTGGAGGCCGACGGGTCTGGATGGGGAGAAACAGGCTCAAGCTCAATCCTCCAAGACAGAGTGGCTGTGGATGCGGCATCCCGGTACAGTCAGCTAAATCCGCGGCTGACCATCGGTGGCGAGTCACTGGCCCCGATGGAGAGGTGCGCAACTTAGGCGCCCTCCTGGATGAGCGGCTGTCTCTAGAAGATCATTTGACGGCCGTCTCCAGGAGAGCGTTCTACCAGGTTCGCCTGGTGCGCCAGTTGCGCCTTTCTGGACCGGGAGGCCCTATGCACGGTCACTCACGCCCTCGTGACGTCTCGCCTGGATTACTGCAACGCTCTCTACATGGGGCTCCCTTGAAGGGCATCCGGAGGCTACAGTTAGTCCAGAATGCGGCTGCGGGTGATAGATGGAGCCTCGTGGCTCCCGTGATAACACCCATCCTGCGCAGGCTGCACTGGCTACCTGTGGCCTTCCGGTGCGCTTCAAGGTTTTGGTGACCACCTTTAAAGCGCTCCATGGCTTAGTACCGGGCTATTTACGGGACCGCCTACTGCGACCAGATACCTCTCACCGACCCGTGCGCTCTCACAGAGAGGGACTCCTCAGGGTGCCGTCAGCTAGGCAGTGTCGTCTGGCGGCGCCCAGGGGAAGGGCCTTCTCTGTGGGGCTCCCGCCTCTGGAACGAGCTCCCCAGGACTCCGCCAACTTCCGGACCTTCAACCTTCCGTCATGAGCTCAAGACACATTTATTCATCTGTGCAGGACTGGCTTAGATTTTAAATTTTATAGGGGTTTTAAACTGATTTTAATATTTATATTTCTATTTTAAATGATAGGGCACTGGAATAAGTTTTTTAAAGATTATTTTAATTTTGTATACTGATGTTTTATATGCCTGTAAACCGCCCTGAGTCCTTTTGGGAGATAGGGCGGTATATAAATTTAAATAATAAATAAATAAATAAATAAATAAACAATAATATGTAGTTAAAGCACTTGTCAACTGAACAGAGAAATGTAAGCATATGGTTAGATCTTTTTAGTAAGACTTAAGCATGGCTGATTTAAGGGGAAACTGGATAAAGAGTGATCTTCTCCAACTTGGTGCCCTCTCCAAAATGTGTTAGAAAAAAACCCTGGATAAATACGGTAACTGAGGATAAAGGGGGCTATAGTCCAATGTATTTGGAAAGCAGTAGTTTGCATGTTATGTAGGAATAGTTGTGTATTGCCAAATAAGAAGTAATTTCTTGTTACCTATGATTGTTAATAAGAATGGAAATCGGAGATAGAGGGAGCACCTCATGGCTCCCATATAACACCTCTTCTGCGCAGGCTGCACTGGCTTCCGGTGGTCTTTCAGGTGCAATTCAAGGTGTTGGTTACCACCTTTAAAGCGCTCCATGGCTTAGTACCGGGCTATTTACGGGACCGCCTACTGCCACAAACAGCCTCCCACCGACCTGTGCGCTCCCACAGGGAGGGCTCCTTGGGGTGCCGTCGGTGAAACAATGCCGACTGGTGGCTCCCAGGGGTAGGACCTTCTCTGTGGGGGCTCCTGCCCTCTGGAACGAGCTGCCTCCGGGGCTTCGCCAACTCCCCGACCTTCGGACCTTTCACCGTGAGCTGAAAACTCTTTTATTCCATCGAGCTAGCCTGATTAAGTAATTTTAAGTGGGGTTTTAGTTTTTTGTATTATTTAGTTTTTTAATATTTTTGGCCACTATTTATATAAATATTTAGTCTGTTTTTAATGTGTATTTATTGTATCTTTTAAATTGGCTGTTAACCGCCCTGAGTCCTTCGGGAGAAGGGCGGTATACAAATGCAATAAATAAATAAATAAATAAATAAATAAATAAATAAATAAATAAATAAATAAATAAATAAATAATTCTTGATTCTTGCTGTTTTAGATGGGGAAGCTCCAGTTCTGCTTCAGCCAATAAATACAACTGAGAAAACCCAGCTTATTGGTGACAGTCATCGCAGCTATCGCACAGAATCATAAATCAGCAGCTTTTAGAATTTGAAGGAGTACAAATGACAACTTCTGGATTGTAAAGTATCATTAGAATATGAAAGACATTAGGACACTGTGCCCACTATGTACCATCAAATTGACTTGAGCCCTAATTCTTAGAAGATGCTCTATCATAATATTGTTTCCAAAACTGTGTTGTTGCATGCATGAATACTACAAACATAGTAGGAACAAACTATTTTTAAAATACATGTACTTCCAATATTTCTAGAAACATATGACACACAACATGCTCTTCTCATACTATGTAAAAAAAGTCCCTAATATTCAGGGTACTTGCATGTGGTCCCTAGTGAATTTAAAATTATTAAAGTTGTTATAGTACTGCTTCTTCTCAAGTCCTAGAAGTGTTGAGAATGACTGACATCCTTACTTTTCTCTGCAGTGTTACAATTATTTTGATCTTAGTGTGCTTCTTCACCTATATAATTTTTCTTAAAAGCAATATTGCTTTTCTTACTATTCCTTCAGTAGATTGTTTTCCCCGGAGAATACATGTATAAAACAATATGTAATGTTAATAGGTTTGTTTTGTCCATGGAGGATTATTGCACAGTTCTGCTACTATCTTGGAAATGAAAAACCCAGAGTTAGGGAATAAATTAATTTGAATTTAGGTATGCTATAGGTATAAATAATTGAAAAGTTACTATATTCCTCTTCAGCAACTAAAACGTCCATGACTCTACTTTTGTTCAATGAATATGTGATTCATTGATACATCAGATTTTGATTTGATATATTCAAGTTTCTTTCACTGCAAAATACGCTACAACCAGAAATCTATACTTCAATAAACTTATTTACTTACCACGTATACGTCTAATAATTGAAAACCAATATAATTTATATACAACATCTGGGCTTGTGATACCATCTTGTAATCTAACTCTCAGAATTATACTTAAAGGTTAAATGATATATATTTTCAAATAAATTTAGGTAGATTTGAACTTTAAAGTAATATTTTGTGCATGCAGTTTGGATTTAATTTCTGCATATCAATTATTGTTATACTTTTGCTTAATCAAGGAGAGATTAACAATGGCTGGAAATCTGTCCCCAGTCTTTGGAATGCTATATCTTTTTTTATAATAAGGACAGTGAAGCAAACTGTTAACAATATGAATTTCCACAGAAATGGTAAAACCAACTCTAAACATCCTACTCCATGGAAAGTGAATTCAAATAATCTCATTTTATAAAACTTACATTGTATATACATAGAAACAGTCTTGAGAATGGTTTAACTGAAATATTTCAAGCAGAGCTTAGTTTTGTAGTAAAGACTATGTTGTACAGCATGGGATATGAACTGAGTAGTGCTTATGGAAAAGAACAAGCTTTCCAGTTGATGAATGAAAATCCAATCATGGATATTGCCCTGTGGGATGCATATTTACTGAGAAAAAAAATCTTAATGCATTTCTTGGATTTTACATCCAAACAATCATGGACATAATTAAGCTAGAAAGTTAATAATTTGAAAGAATGGCAGAAAAATATAGCAGGAAAAAAACCAGGATATCAAAGACTAGTTTAGTGATGTCTAAATAAACATATAAACCTACAATCTATACAAGGACAAATGTATTCCATTTTAGATAACCTAAAGTCATACAATATTCATTAGCCATTTGACAACATAGCATTTGCTTTTCATTATATGGCTAGTAGGACAAGGAATCTAAAACAAATCCTGTAAAATGAAAAATGTACAGTAATATAATCTTGATTACATGTGTAGATATATTTGGTAGTCAATTCAAAATGTACTTTGTATACTGCATTTCACTTTGTGCTGACCAATATATTACTTGAATAAAAATTCCATATAAGATCTATGTATCCACTTTCTTCATGAAAAAAATCTTGTTTTTCTAATTTCTAGAACAGTATCATTTTCTTCCACTACAACTTCTACTATACTGTAGTAGATTACTGTGTCTTTTTAAAAAGGGCTATTTTGTCTTATGATATAGTTTGACATTTCAGTGGCACCTGGAAGACTATTCTCCTAAGAAGCCATATATCCAGGATAAAAACAGAAAATAATTTAATGGAATAATTTGAAATGATTGAAATATTAAATACAATTAACTCCATATGTATTTACTAATTTCCCATTTATCACATTAATTTAGGATTCTGCTAAATCCTTGTTCAGTCTTTTTTAAAATCTAGTCCCCATTTCAATGTTTGTGACCCTCTCCCCACTCCTTCTCTCATTTTTGCCTTTTGCGTTGTTTCTATCCTTGTGTGGAGCAATTGCCCAGCCTCTCCAATGCAGGTGTTAATCCGGTTTTCTCCCTTCCCCATTCTCTGCCAAACGGAACACTTTTTCCGCTCTATCAGATCTTCTTGCTTTCAGTATCTCCTTTTTTCAGTTCTTTTAAAATGAGAACACAGCTCTTTTGTCCGCAGTAAAAGGGTACAACAAGGTATTTTGGTTTAAATGTCTTTTCATTACATATATTTCTTATGAATGGTTTTCCCCCCATTCAGATTTCTGTTGTTCTTCCTCTCCCTTTCTACCCCTGACTCTTTGGGTGTGGAGGTGGGGGCACACAAGTGCGTCTTCCTCAGGCTTGTGTGCAATCCACACAACTGATGCATGGACACGAGCCACCAAAGTACAGGCGGTCATAATATTAATTAGATGCTTAGCAAAACGCGCCTTGTCTAAACATTGCATTTTTCTTCAATTCAATTCCTAAAGTAAGCAAAATGCTCCAACTTTAAGCTCTCTCTTCCCACCAAGGATTTTTTTTTGTTTGCTTTGCAATGAACACGGCTTTAAACTGCACTGGTTTAAGCAGAGATTTGTGTCACAATAACGAACTCTTCTGCATGACAGGTGTGTAGGGGCTGCTTTAACAGATTATTGCCGTCACCCCTAAGAAATATGAAGAATCATGCAAGAACAGCAGCCAGCGGAGAAAGGGGTGGAAAGAAGAACTAAATCTGAAATTGCTTTATTGCAATTAGGATTTTCGGCTTGTTTATTATTTCAGTTGGGCTTTAATTCACACGCGCGCACACACACATACATCCAAGTTTGTGAGTTCTGCGTAGTATCGCACTATGCTACTGCTATAAATTTAGCAGTTCGCTGTTTTCCCGAGAAGCTCTTTCTCAAATGAAAACCGTTTGACAGTCAGTTTAGTTTCGCTTTATTAAAGTAATGGTAGCAAAAGTGACTTATTTATTCCGGACGCCCACCGAAATCATCAGCAAATCCAAAACAAGGTCTTAAATTTTTGTTTCCTCTCAAAATCACGAATGACAACTTCAGAAGCAGTGACAAAGAACGAATTCTAGAATAAAAAGCCTCCTTCGAGCCGGAATCGAACCAGCGACCTAAGGATTTCAGCATGAGTAACTCTACAGTCCTCCGCTCTACCAGCTGAGCTATCGAAGGGATACATTACAAGGTTTTTTGCTACTGAGTGTAAAGAGCCGCGAGTAGAGTTTGTTAACATGAGAGAGACGGTTAGATCGCAAGGTGGCGCTGAAGATCGCATGCTTCGAAAACGTTCTGGCTTCTTTGGTGGAAATCACTGGTTTCGTGTTTCTGCAACTCCAAAATGGGAGAGCGTGTCAGGAGACAGCTAGGAAAGCGCGGAGGGCCCCGGACTGTGGGACTGATAAAGAGAAAGCGAAGCGTATTTTTAATACACATTTTTAAAGGAGATAAATCCGCTAGAATCAAAGATCCTATATGAGCTGAAAGCGAAATGGCTGGCTTGCGTGTCGAATGTTTCTTATCTGTTTCAGGGTCTTTTCAAAACAATTAACAGCTAAAGTCTCTAAACCTAAAACAGAAAATTATAATTCATTTTATGCGATTGCAATGGAAAACAATCTGATTTGAGCTCTGCCGTTTGTACATGTAAAATAAAGTAATTTAGGTGTCGACTCCTGGAAAGAGAAAAATGTAGATCCAGTACAGTGTGACTAATGATCTGTTAAGTTTGTTCTGAACTAGATTCGAGCGTTGCCTCACCAGGTTTGGGGGGGAAAAGCAATTTCATGGACATTGTTTAATATATATACATTAACGTTAAAGGGCTCCCGTCATTTGCAAAATAAAACTTTCCGAGCCAGGCAGGAGTCGAACCTACAATCTTCTGATCCGTAGTCAGACGCGTTATCCATTGCGCCACTGGCCCTCCGTGGGAAATTGTTTCTTGAAGAAATCTAAAATAATAAAAATGTATTGGTTCAGTGAGCTTTTAGATTCCATTTGAGTGTCTTCCACATATCCAGTTACACTGATTGTTGTAAAAATTGGTTCAGGAATGCTTTAGTGCGCTATTTATTTTCTGCAAACGCGGTTACAGCGATGTGGAAATAGTTAAAGTCCACTCTATTTTGGCAGCTTATATATCTCTTTCGAAACAGCCTTGCTGTTCCTTCGATAGCTCAGCTGGTAGAGCGGAGGACTGTAGGTGAATTGATAATAGTTATCCTTAGGTCGCTGGTTCGATTCCGGCTCGAAGGAGGGTTTTTTTTTCCTTTCCTGTGCAATGTTATTATTGGTGGCATATACCTATTGCAAAATAAGTTTTGAAACCAGTTTAAATTTTATACGTTTTAATGGATGAAGACAATAAGAAATCATTTCATGTGAAATAAATCTTCACATCTGCCACCCAGCTGGATTAATAAAGAACTGTCAGATACACAGAGAAACAAGGAAAATAAAAGGGATGCCTTTTCTAAACATTTAATCCGAAACTCTCTAACATATTGCAGTATGTTAATACTTTACCTGGTCAATCAAAAATATATTGCAGCCTTCATTCCCCACTGTTGCTTTAATCATAAACGTAAAAAAATGTCTAAAGTGTAAAAAAGTAATAAAAATGGAATGAAACATATATAGATGGGGAGAAATTAGTCTGTCGGTTGAGTTTGTTACTTTAATTGCTATGGTGAGCTTTGGAGTAGAACTGGGATCATACAGGGATATTCATATACTACAAATACTTACGTGCATCACTCCTCAGTTAAACACACAGACACACACCTCTTCAGAGTAACAGAGTTAACAGGAAACCTTATTGTTTTTCTTCAGCTTATAGTCCCTCTTAACAAAAGCTTAACATTTGCCTTAGAATAAAAGGTGCTATTACTCTCTCTCACACACATTACTTAATGGGGGCCAGAGAGATAGTGTTTATCTGATAATAATCAGATACATTAAAGACATTCTTGTACAGATAGTCCTCACTTACCAACTGCAACTGGGGTCAGAAATTATATGGATAACCGGCATGGTTGTAGAGTGAAATGCCACATGACCAAGCCCCACTTATGTCAGTTTGTTCATTCCAGCTGCTGTCATTAAGCAAATCACCCATGATCATTAAGTGCAATGTCACATAATTGTAATTTGCAACCTCTTACCAGCTTCCACGTTGACTTTGCTTATTCGGAAGCTGGCAGTGAAGATCACAAAAGATGATGACGTGACTAGGATGCTGCAACTGTCATAAATAAGCACTAGTTGCCAAGCACCTGAATCACAATCATGACTGCAGGGACACTGCAACAGCCACAATTTAAAAGACCAGTTCTAAGTCTCATTTTTCAGCACTGTGGTAGCTTTGAGTGGTCATTGAACAAGTGTCGATAAGCAAGGATTACCTGAATTTAATTTAACCAGGTTGCTTTGTAAAGGCTTGTGGCCAGTGCTTTTATCAAGCAATTCAGGACAAATGTAGGTTTACATATGGCTCTGATTTGGTACCCAATATCCCCCATATTTCCAGCACTGGTCTTTTTTATTTGTTGGGGAAAAAATAGCTAAGGACAAAAATGTATATGGAGATTCTCAGTCATCCAGGTCATGGTTGCCCCAAAGGTGCTTTTTTTCAAGAGGCAACTGGACTTTCTAGTTTTTCTTTGAAGACATTTCACTTCGCATCCAAGAAGCTTCTTCAGCTCTGAAAATGCGGTGAACCATGTGCAGATCTGTACATTAAGGAAACAAAATTATCACTTCATAAACATATGGTACAACCAGGGGTGGGCTTCACATACTGTAGCAACCGGTTCACCCAGCAACAGAAATGTGAGCACATGCCATCCGCACATTCACGTGGTGTCACAAAACACGGCAATTCACTCGCATGCGCCATTCACACATACATGCAATGTCAAACAACATGGCAATTTGCTCATACACGCCTCCATGCATGCGTGGGGTGTCAGAAACACAGTGAAATAGGACCAGACTGCACCCCCGCAAGTTGCTACTACCAGTTTGCCCAAACCGGTCCAAACTGGCTGAATACCACCTCTGGGAACAACACAGGAGAACAAACCCATCAGGACTAGATTTAGCAGTCCATCTGCATTTAAAAGACAAAGGCCACTCTTTTGAAGATGGCAAAGTCCACATTTTGGACAGAGAGGACCGCTGGTTTGAAAGAGTGGTCAAAGAAGCCATCTATGTCAAAATTGAACAGCCCTCTCTCAACAGAGGGAGAGGGATACAACATCGTCTATCTCCAGTCTACAACACAATCCTTTCAACAGTTCCAAGAAGGCTCCACACCCATTTGCACTATTCAGGTGACTCTGACAACACAGATAAACCCCCAGTGGTCTCAACAACTCTCTAAAAGAATGCAAATGACCAGCTGTCTGCAAGAAGTATAAATCCTTCCATTTCCCACCATCCTGTCAGAGCAAGAACAGTTTTTCCCCCGAAGGCCATCACTCTGCTAAACAAATAATTCCCTCAACACTGTCAAACGATTTACTAAATCTGCATTACTATTAATCTTCTCATTGTTCCCATCACCAATCTCCTTCCACTTATGACTGTATGACTGTAACTTGTTGCTGGTAATCCTTATGATTTATATTGATATATTGACCATCATTTGTGTTGTAAATGTTGTACCTTGATGAAGGTATCTTTTCTTTTATGTACACTGAGAGCATATGCACCAAGACAAATTCCTTGTGTGTCCAATCACACTTGGCCAATAAAAAATTCTATTCTAGTCTATTCTATTTTAATGAGGGCACATTCTGACTACCAATTTAAAATACAGACTTTCAGTCCGTGAATTGGCACAAAAATGATGACAATGCTTTCTGTTCAGTTGTATCCAGTTACTGGCAATTATATGGCCCAGTTCTCTCCATATTTTTCTACCTGGTACAGCCTCTTTCAATTGTTTTATGTTCTGGCTGGTGTTGGCTTTGATTATAACCGGTCACTGTGGTTTTGGGAAAGGTTTTTTTTATTATTGACCATTCCAAGCATAATTGCTTTAGTTCCCAGGTTGATGCTCTAACTCAGGGGTGTCAAATTTGATTTCATTAAGGGCCGCATCAGGATTGTGTTTGATCTTGGGAGGGCAGGGGGCATGGCCACGCTCAATATCACTCATGTTGGAGGTGCCTGTGGAGGCCCAAGAGCTCTGCCAGCGAATATTTTCCTGAGCTCCGTTTTTGGCTGTGACAGTTTCCTACAACCCTCTGCCAGCAAAAACAGAGCTTGGGAGGACCGGACACAGCCCTCCCAAGCTCCGTTTTTACTGGCAGAGGCACAGCGGGCTGGTCCTTTGCTGTTTCCAGGGTGGCCCCATGGGCCAGATCTAAGCACTCTGTGGGCTGGATCTGGCCCCCAGGCCTTGAGTTTGACACCCCTGCTCCAGCTTTTCTGTACTCGATTCATGTTCATCATTCATATGACCCAGTGCAATTCAATACTTTAATTCTAGACTGCATTCACTGCTTTGATCAATCTGTGATCCTACCAAAGAAGATTCTTTCATGGATTCAGTCTGGTCACCATAAATTGTGAGGGCCATTACCCCTTCTGCAGTCATCTTGAACATATGGTACTTCCCTTTCACTGGATAGTGACAGTTGTTGTTGTACAATATTAAGGAAAATCATGCTAACATGAGGGATGAAGGCAATTGTACAATACTTGGAGCAATCCCTGAAGTGACCTTTTTGGCAATGGAATGAACACTGATCATTTCCAATCCTGTGTTAGTTTCCCTTATTTTCTGTTAGAAGCCTAAGATGCTTATGGGTGGCATAGGCCTCAGCCATTTTGCAGGAATAGTATCAACACCTGGGGCCTTGTGGTTTGGCAGTTGGTTCACTGCCCACACATGTTCTTCCTGAAGGATGGTTGTTTTTATTTCTTCTTCTCATCATTCTGAGGAGGCTGGACCTCTTTGTTGCTGACATACAGCTCTTCTCTATATTCTCACTAAACTATGCCAGCATAAATTGCTCTTCTCATTAGCTGGTCTTTACTCTGCCTTGTTTATGGTGTATTGACTGAGGGATTCTGTGTTAGTAGGGAAAAAACATCTACTATCCACTTTCCTTAAGGTGGGCTGATGCTATGGCTGGAGCTAAGGCTGTGTAAAGAGGCAATCTTTCCCAGATGGTTAGTCTCACATCTGATGCAAATACAAAGGTACAGCATTTGCATGTGTTAAGTCCTCGCGGCTACGTCCTGTCTGCCTCAGCAAAGCTGGTTAGCCGCGCGCTGATTGGATAAAGCGCAGGCAACAAGAAAAGCGGGAACCAGGAAGAGCTGTCATTGGTTCCCCTCTTGACAGCTCCTGCTGGTGTAGCTGTCAAGGCTAGCGTTCGCCTCAGAAGTTGTTGTTGACTAGTTTGAACGGTTGGAGTTGTAAGTTGAGTTAAGCTGAATACCAATAAAGCAGAGTTGTAGCAGCCTCGCCTTTGTCCTTACTCGGCTAGTCTCAGATCTAACACTGGCGACGAAGGTGGGATACTACCGACGTTAAAAGATCCGAGCTACAGACAGAGAAGGAAGCGTCTGGAGAAGCCAATTACAACGCGGCAAGAGAGACGCCGGCTCACGTAGTTATGGCCAGTGCATTACCTATCTTTCCGCCGTTCGTCCCTTCGTCCGAGAAGTGGGACGAATACATTGAGAGGTTCGAGTGTTCCCTGCACGCCAATAATCTCGCGGACTTGTCCGGCGCGAGGAAACGGGGCTATTTCCTAAGCTCATGCGGCAGCGAAGTGTTCAGTACCGCTCGAGCACTCGCTGCCCCACAGCTAGTTTTTGACTTATCCTGGGAAGTGCTGGTGGAAAAACTAAAGAATCACTACGCGCCCGCCCCCTCCCGAATTGCCCGCCGACACGCTTTCCGGCATTGCATGCAAAAGGAAGGACAATCAATTAATGCTTATATGGCTTCCTTGAGATTGGCTGCCCTCCAATGTGAGTTTAGAGATTTTCTGGATGACATGCTGTTAGACCAGTTGGTCTGTGGCGTCCGAGACATAAGGCTCCAACGGCGCCTCCTGGCACGGAACGATTTAGATCTTCCCATGGCCTTATCCGAGGCCAGAGCTGCAGAACTAGCCGATGACTCGCCGCTGAGCTCCAGCGACACCAGAGGGGACACCTAGCAAGCGATCGCCCCCTGGGAGTCCACCATGAAGATGCTACTCAGGGGGGCTCGTCGGACGAAGACGCAGAAGTGTGCCGCCTGAAGCTCCGCCAGAGGCGGCGAGAAGGGTTCCCCGACAAGCGTCTGCCAAATCCTTGCATGGGTTGTGGTGGAGACCACGCAAGAGGCGACTGCAAATTCAAAACAGCTGTTTGTCGCCGCTGCGGGAAACGGGGACACCTGGCACGGGTGTGCAGGGCAACCCTGCCATCCAGCGACAACACCCCGGAGCGAGCCAAGTCGCTGAACCCAACCCGGAGACCGATGCCACGTCAACGTGCCTATTTTACCGCCTCCGATTCAACCGAAGATGTCGTCAGTTTCGCCGCCTCCACAACGCCTACCACCAAAATACACCTGACGGTACAGCTCGAAGGGGCACGGTGCAACATGGAAGTGGATACCGGCTCGTCGCGCTCCCTTATTGCCTGGTCTACCCTGAAACAGCTAGTTCCGAAGCTGGAAAAGGGATCTCAAGCCCTGCTCAGTGACATTACGAGACTATCAAGGGAAAGCAATCCCAACCCTGGGCATGGGCAGGTTCCGGGTGGCATACCAGAAATTCGAGGGCAGATTACCACTGATCGTTGTTAGAAGTGCCTTGCCAACCCTACTAGGGCTGGATTGGTTCGCTGCCCTTGGCCTAAACGTGGCAGGTGTCCATGCCACGTCCCTTGACATGCCGTCAGCATTGGCCAGCGACCGCTGACGTGTTCGAAGACTCCCTGGGTAAATATAATGGAACCCCAGTGTCATTTCAGCTTGATCCCCAGGTGCAACCCATTCGGTTGAAGCCAAGACGGGTCCCTTTAGCACTCCGACCGAGGGTAGACGAACAGCTGGACAAACTGATAGCCCAGGGCATTCTGGTTCCCATTGATCACGCTAAATGGGAAACCCCCATCGTGACCCCCCTGAAGCCGGACGGATCCATACGGATCTGTGCGGACTACAAGGGGACGATAAATAAAGCACTCCAAGCCAACCCGTACCCTGTCCCGGTAGTACAGCATTTGCTCCACTCCCTGGGCCAGGGCCGGGTTTTTGCCAAATTGGATTTGGCACAGGCCTATCAACAGCTCCCGGTGGATGAGGACACAGCTCTCGCTCAGACCATCGTCACCCACCGGGGAGCTTTCAAATGTACACGACTCCAGTTTGGAGTCAGTGTAGCGCCAGGAATATTCCAGGGACTTATGGAGCGGATGCTCCATGGTCTCCCCGGAGTTGTTCCATACTTTGATGACGTTCTGGTGTCTGGTAAAGACCTCCCAGAACTGGTCACCAAGGTAAAGGCTGTCTTAGGCCGATTCCGCCAGGCGGGGTTGAAATTGAGGAAGGACAAGTGTCATATCGGAGTGCCCCAAGTCGAGTTCTTAGGGTTCCTTGTGGATGCCCACGGCATCTGTCCAACCCCCTCGAAAGTTGAAGCAATCCGAAGGGCCCCCACACCCAAGTCCAAGGCCGAGCTCCAAGCCTTCTTGGGCCTCCTAAATTTTTATGCTATATTCCTCCCCCATAAGGCGACGGTGGGCGGGCCACTTCACCGCCTCCTAGAAGCTGGCGCCTCTTGGAATTGGTCTAAAGCCGCTACAGCTTCCTTTGATGCTGCCAAGCGGCTCCTGACTTCTTCCGCTGTCCTGGTACAGTACAATGAAAAGCTCCCCCTGACACTCACTTGTGACGCCTCACCGTACGGGGTTGGGGCTGTCCTCAGCCACCAGTTCCCAAACGGGTTGGAGGCCCCCATAGCGTTTTACTCGCACTCTCTCCAGCTGAACGGAACTATAGTCAGCTGGACAGAACCCTTGCCATTGTCGCTGGAATCAAGAGATTCCACGATTATCTATATGGCGTTTCTTTTCCCTGATCACTGACCATAAGCCATTGTTAGGATTGCTAGCCAGTGACCGCCCTACCCCACAGATATTGTCACGCATGGCGCGTGGACAGAATTCCTAGCGGCTTATTCCTACCAGCTGAAACATAAGCCGGGAAGTGCTATAGGACACGCAGATGCCCTCAGCCGCTGCCCCTCCCGGCGGGGTCATAGACCCGGCCCGTCCCTGCCGGTGCTTCTAATAGAGGAGTCTAACTCCCTATCTCAGCTCTCGACGCTCTCGAGAGTCCGCCAAAGACCCAATTTTGATGCAAGTCCTCGACTGGGCCGCAGGGGCTGGCCGACGGAACAGTGGGGCCAGAATTCCTGCCGTATACCCGCAGGCAAGGGAATTGTCAGTGCACAAGGATGCCTGCTCTGGGGGTCGGGTGGTGGTACCTCCGGCCCTCCGGTCTCAGGTGCTAGAATGCCTTCACATGGCACACCCGGGTATAGGGAGAATGAAAGCCCTAGGTCGCAGCTATGTCTGGTGGCCGAAGCTAGACCATGACATAGAATTGTGGGTTGGGCGTTGCCAGCAATGCCAGGGTTCAAGGGCTGTAGCCCCTGCCGCGCCAGTCCGGGAGTGGAAACTCCCAGGGGACCGTGGGCTCGGATCCATTTGGATCTCGCCGCCCTTTCTCGGGAAAACGTTTTTAGTGGTGGTGGACGCATACTCGAAGTGGGTAGAATTATTCCTAATGCACTCCACCACCACAGACAATATAGTCCGGATCCTAGACAGGCTGTTTGCAACATTCGGACTCCCAGATGTGCTAGTCACTGATAATGGGCCCCAATTCTCTTCGGCGTCATTCCTACAATTTTTAGCAATCCACGGGGTTCGGCATGCCCCCACGGCCCCGTTCCACCCTGCGGCGAATGGCAGGGCAGAACGGGCCGTGAGGTCAGCCAAGGAGGCGTTAGGCCGCCTGGGCACCTCTAACTGGCAACAGAACATAAACAAATATTTAATGGCCCAACATACCACCCCATGCCAAGAGACTAAGATGAGCCCAGCAGAGTTGCTAATGGGACGACGGTTGAGGACTGTCCTTGACCGTTTGCACCCCACTTACATGCCAGATAAGCTCCAAGAGCCCAATATTAGAGCCCGAGCGTTCAATAATGGGGATCTTATATTTGCACAAAATTTCGGGGGAGACTCAAAATGGTTGCCGGGACACATAATTCAAATAACTGGACCCTACTCTTATAGGGTCCAGCTCCCAGACGGACGAGTGTGGCGGCACACCAATCAATTAAGGCGCAGAACAGACGACGACGTGGACTGCCAACAACCCCAGCCGCCCACCCAGGCCGAGGTCGCTACCCAATTAGAACCGCCAATCGATCAGGCCCCGCCGAAGATAAGGCCACTCAACACTGTCCCAACCAATCTACTACCACCGCGCCAGCCCGGAGCGTTCTCGGCGGATGACGTACCTGATTATCCATTGGGTCCGATCTCCGAAGGTCCGGCTCCTCCTACGCCTAGGCCATCACCGATAGTCCTTCAGGGCCGGCCTCCAGCTCCTCCTTCGACCGCGCCACTTCCCGAACTGAGACGCTCGGGGCGGAGTCGACGCCGACCGGCGTATTTGGCCGACTACGCATGCGCGATCCGGGGGTTGAGGGGTGTTAAGTCCTCGCGGCTACGTCCTGTCTGCCTCAGCAAAGCTGGTTAGCCGCGCGCTGATTGGATAAAGCGCAGGCAACAAGAAAAGCGGGAACCAGGAAGAGCTGTCATTGGTTCCCCTCTTGACAGCTCCTGCTGGTGTAGCTGTCAAGGCTAGCGTTCGCCTCAGAAGTTGTTGTTGACTAGTTTGAACGGTTGGAGTTGTAAGTTGAGTTAAGCTGAATACCAATAAAGCAGAGTTGTAGCAGCCTCGCCTTTGTCCTTACTCGGCTAGTCTCGGATCTAACAGCATGATTATGTCATTACACACATGACATCATTTATCCCCCCCCCTTTGTTCCCCACAGTCACCCATGTGTTCTATGACTAAGTTTCTCAAAGGCATGAAAAATATTTTACAAGCATAAAAACAGCCTGAAGATTATGTCAGAAGATGGTTCATCTAGTTCACTGTTATGCTTCTAGAAATGACACAACACATAAATTTGGACATCTTATCAGGAAGGTATAACAGGGCCTGCCAAATTTCCCATGCCATTCATTCTCACATCTGATCAAGTGATATTGCCTGTAGCAATGAAGGCTCAGTTATCATGGCTAATGCTGCTGTGCATTTGTTCAATGTATAATGTGATCACAGCCTCCATTTGATTGGATACACTGGTTCACTGACATTCCTAGCGCTCAATAAACAAACATAGCCAAATAGTGACAGTCCAGCTTTGTTAACTATTCAGGAACCTGACAATTTGATTTTAATAAAACCACACAAAGTCTGAAAATGTTAAAACAGAAATGTTAAGACAAGTTAGAGGCAAAGGACCTCTAACCTATTGATAATAATATTGTTTGTTGCAGAATTTGGCAAATGCATTAATTGAATGCAATTGTTTAAAATAGTAAAATAATTTCTTTAATCTATATTAACCAAATACACTGGTACTATGCAGTCATCAAAATTAGATGCAATTAAATGCAACACAGTGATAAAAATCCCATTATTTTTGCTCACCGTCTAGGTCATGCTTCACATCCTTCCATTAAACCAATATTTTTCAACCTGAGCAACTTCAAGATATGTGGACATCAATTCCCAGAATTCCCCAGCCAGAATTTGTAGATGTCCACACATTTTAAAGTTGCTCAGGGTTTTGTTTTATTTTGTTTTGTTTTGTTTTAGAAAAACACCACATTAACAATGTCTTCTTCTTGGATCAAAGGTTTCTTGGCAGAGTCTGTCCTCTGGAACATCAGTCCCCCAGGGAATTGGGTCATCTGGATCCGGATCCTATCAGCTTTTTTGTAAGGCTCCTAGGTTTCCTTAGGAGTTTGGACAACCTCAGCTATGAATGGGATTTTGGGATTGGAATGTATCATTTATCTTGGGTATCATAGACTATTGTTTTTAAATGTTGAGTTTTTAATCATATGCCACCCATGGTCATTTCTGTGAGATTGACAGACGTATACATTATATACATAAATTTAGAGTAAATAAGTAGACAAATAAAATTATTTTTATTTTAATTTCTGAATATTAGCATTTTCTTTAAATTCACCATTTTACTACTATCTTGTATTTAGCCAGAAATAAGTCTAGAAGGGCTTTAAACTCTGTGTAAGTTTTATGCTGGTACTTTGTGTCTGAATATTCAAAATAATGTATTACCTCAGTTATTATTTTTGTCATACAATAAAAATGCTAAGTACTAAATAAATAGAAAACTTTTGCAGAATACAGTTTGCTACAGTAAAACGTGGTGGATATTTGGCCTAAAGTTATGATGCAAACTGCTCTTACAATTCTGTGATGAAGTATTAGCAAATAACAGCACAGATGGCTTTGCCCTAAGATTAGGCCTCACATGCCAGACGTGATCAGGAAAACTGTCATTTTAAAAATAACTTTCAAACAAGTGCCAAGTGTTGAGTGATGCATATGTCTAATAAACAGCTAGAAACATAGCAATGCCCAGGGCTGGAACTTAGTCCTGGAAGTGAAATATGGCCATGGAATTATCACCTAGATTCAGCCAACAATGGCGGCATGCCATCACCATTATTTTTTATTTATTTATATTTATTTATTTATTTATTTATTTATTTATTTATTTATTTATTTATTTATTTATTTATTTATTTATCTATCTATCTATCACATTTCTATACCGCCCTTCTCCGAAGACTCCGGGCGGTTTACAGCCAAGATAAAATCGCACAGAAACAAACGTTAAGAACATTATTAAAAATCTAATTCAAAATTGGCCCAATAATTTTAAAAACTAATAAAATATAAAATAAACCCTAATAAAACCACCCATGTTAAAATTGCGATTAAGCCAACCCTGCACGATGGAACAAGAAAGTCTTAAGCTCGCGCTTAAAGGTCCAGAGGTCAGGGAGTTGGCGTAGCCCCAGAGGTAACTCATTCCACAGGGCAGGAGCCCCCACAGAGAAGGCCCTCCCCCTGGGAGCCGCCAGTCGGCATTGTTTGGCTGACGGCACCCTGAGGAGGCCCTCCCTATGGGAGCGCACAGGTCGATGGGAGGCTATTGGTGGCAGTAGGCGTAAGTAACCCAGTCCCAAGCCATGGAGCGCTTTAAAGGGGAGAACCAACACCTTGAATTGCACCCGGAAGACCATTGGTAACCAGTGCAGCTTGCGCAGGAGAGGTGTTATATGGGAGCTTAGAAATTTTTCTAAGTAACCAGGGATAAGCCTTCAATTTTGGGGTGTATGGGTCCATGGAGAGAGACAGAGACAGAAGTCAAACCATGCATGCATGTATGCATGTATGTATGTATGTATGTATGTACCAAAAATACCATCAAAGCTTATATCCATAGAATATTTCTAAACAGTTGGTATTGAATGAGATTGATGTTTCTTAGTTTCAGCTTTCTACCTTGCAGTTAATATCAAAACTCTCCAGATGAATTTGCAAACAGTAATAACAAGAAGAATCAATGTGTAGATAAAAATGCCAAATCTAATCTAAACATCTGGCTGACTGTGAGACTAACCACAATAATAATAATTGCTGCAGTCCAACAGCAACCAGTTGAAAACAAGCTCTTTCCACTTGAGCAGAAAGGAAACTGCTCAACAGCAGAGGAACAAAATATCAGCTCCTAACTGACAAAAAGTTTTTGAAAAACTGCAAAAGAAGGAAGACCAACTTGAACATAGCTTGGATTAATTAAAGGAAGGCACTTGACTCCCTGCCACATGATGCTGTCTATGTCTTCTCACAATGCCTGTATGCTATAGGGATCTAGATGAGAGACAACAGATTACATCCTGACAAGACTGTGTGGCTTTCGGTGCATAGAGCCTCAGGATCCGAATGTTTGTCATTTTTAGTTCTGGATAGGGTTGCAGTATCTTGTTCAGATCCAGTTCCCAACCTGGAGGTTCTTTTGGACTCACTCAAAGAGCATGTGGCAGGTGTGACCAGGAGAGCTTTTCCACAGTTCCTGTTTGTGCACCTGGAACATGACTTCATGGGCTCAGTTACTCAAGCCCTGGTCACCTCTCGCCTGGGCTATTGCAATGCACTCTACAGTACATGGGGCTATGCTTGAAGTCCATTTGAATGTTTCAGCTAGTGCAAAGGGCAGGAACAAGAGCAGCCTTTGGGGCCCTAGAATGGCCCATATTATACCTCTGCTCTGCAAACTTCACTGGCTACGAATGTCCTTCCAAGTGCAGTTCAAGGTGTTGGTTATGATCCTTAAAGCCTTTGATGGCATCAGTTCAGGCTACCTGATGAGCCACCTTGTCCTGTCAGGACAAACCCATCCTATTCATAGTGGTAGAGAGGGCATACTTCGAATCCTGTCGGTCAACGAACTCTGATTATCAGGATACAGAAGAAGACTCTTTTCTGCGATAGCGCCCACTGTTTTATTGGGGGAAGAAAAAGACATATTTACCCAACTCCATTTTTACACATGTCTGAAACAGAATCAGTAGGGAGTATTTAACTTTATCTCAGAAACTCTATTTTTTTCACTGCAATGCTCTAAAAATAATGAGGGTTGTTAAGATGAACTTTTCTTCATTACTTACCAGTTACCTTCTGTATAAAGGTAGCACTCAAATTACAATAATTTATTCAGCGACCATTTGAAGTTATAACGGCATTGAAAAATGTGACTTGCGACCAGTCCTTGCAAATGTAACTGTTGCAGCATGCCCATCGTCACATAACCAAAATTCAGGTGCTTGGCAACTGGCATGCATTCATAACAGTTGAAACATTCCAGGGTCATGTGGTTGCCATTTATGATGTTTCCAGCTGGCTTCCAACATGCAAAGTCAGTGGGGAAAATTCAGATTCGCTTAATCACTACCTGATTCACTTAACTGCAGTGATTCACTTAACAATCATGGCAAAAACGGTCATAAAATCAGGTTCAACTGATTTTTAACTGCCTTGCTTAAGAACAAAAAAATCTGGTCTAAATTGTGGTCGTTAAGTCAAGAACTACCTATACTATAGTCTCATCCCCATCACCCACCCTGGTAAAAGGTATGAGATTGTATAGTGGCTACTCAGTTAGAGATACCCAGCTTTAACTAATTGAACAACCATTACAAGGACTGTCTCCTTCCCTAGAACTTTTTCTTCTTGTTATATCTTAAGTGTTGTATTTTTGTAGAGATATTTTTTTATGACAGCGATGCATCTTCCTATAAATTTATTTATACTGCACATTATTTTGAATTTGTGAGATGCACTAGCCTAGAGAAGTCCAAGCAGAGTTCCAAAATTATGGAATTGTGTAATAAAATCACCCAATTCATTGGACAGTGTCCTGGCTAATAAATATTTTTCCACTGAGTAAAATGGTGAATATGAGCAAAGAAAAAAAGGGAAAAAACCAATGACTTCATCTATAAAAGTTTTCATTCTCATAATGAGGACCCAGATTGTTGGGGGCAATATGCTGACTCTGTAAACAGCTTAGAGAGGGCTGTAAAGCACTGTGAAGCAGTACATAAGTCTAAGTGCTATTGCTATTGCTATAAATCAGGCAGAGTTGCAACAAATACATCAGTGAGCTAGGGATTATTGATACATCTATTGTCTTGCCTGTCATACGCCCTATTTAACCAACTGAAAGTAAATGTCAATTGTTACCGATAAAAAATAAATGTCAACTCCAGTCAGAACTGAAGAAGCTTCTTGGATGAGAAGTGAAACGTCTTCAAGGAAAAACAAAAAAAGTTGACTTAGTTATCAAGTTGCCCCTTAATAAAGCACCTTTGGGACAATTCTTAATAGCACCATTTTTTCTAACTACTTCAATTGAATGTCAAACAACTAGAAAATATACATGAGGTTACTTTTACTGTGGGAGTTGAAGTCCACAAGTCTTAAAGGGACCAAGGTTGGAGACCCCTGATTTAAACTTATGATGGTACTGAATGAATAGTACTCATGCCCACTTCTCAAAGTTCCAACCATCACAGTGACATTTTCAATCCGGGCACTCACACCTGGCTTGTCTTTACAACATTGGAGTGTCCTAGAGTCACATGATCACTGTTTGCAACTTCTTGGCCGGCTTTCTATAAGCAGAGCCAATGAGGAAGCCAAAAGGAGACTGTAAACAGTGATCAGGTAACATTCTCATTTAATTACCTGTGGTGATTCCCTTAACAATAATAACTGTTGTGCAGGCATGAAATTGTGCTTTATGATCACATCGCTTAACAAAGGAAATTCCAGTGCCAATTACTGTTGTTAAATGAGGATTGCCTGAAATATTTTTGTTCAGTATTTCCTTGTGTCACAAGGCTTACAATGGTAAAATCCTGCGCAATGAAAAAAAATTATAAAATCCAAACATTTATAAACCTTAGGTTTTAAAATCACCAGCCAGTTATTTCTAAAATAAAAAAGGTTGTGGTGCCCCAAATTGAATTCAGCTTATGTTGACTATATGGATATAGTCATGCAAGAAAGAAAAGGCATAAATGCAACTCTGAAGAATTCAATAAAATCAACTCAGGGAAAAACTTGAAAGAAAAAAAAATCAATCTTCAGAGTGCATATATTTTGGGGATCATGCAGCGATTATCATGCAGTGGAGGAGGATACTTAGGAAGAAAAAGGAATAACCATAGTTTTGTTATGCACAACACTTAGTACTGAATGCCATCTATTTTGCAGCATCTTGTGCTTTCCATATTGGAATGAAAGTTTTAAATGATAAGAATTTAAATTTATCATTTAAATGAATGATAAGAACAGCTTCCATTCACTAGTGACTTTAACACACCAGTTTTTCCAAAGACAGAGTTGTACATCTGTGGAGACATTGCTGGCAACTGTCAAAATCTTCCTTCTTTTCCCACCCCCTTCCATACCATACCAAACACAAGAATGTGGTTCTCTCACTCTTGTAGGCTGTCACCTGTCTAAATCTGTCCTTGTGTCAGAGGCATATATGGAGAAAGTGAGTCTGGCAGCCAATTGCGTTCTGCTTCTAAAATAAACTCCGCTCCTTTTGCTCTCCATTAAAACAATGTCCTCCAGGGAAAGATTTTGCAAAGGACATTTGATCTTGCCAGCTTTGGAATTCTTTTGAGCGACCTAACCCGGAAGCAGCCTGATTCTGAGCCTATGAGCCTTGCAATCGCCAGGAGATGAGCGCCACTCTGAATTATAAGTCTTTTTCTAAAGAGCAGCAAACTATGGATAACTTGGAGAAGCAGCTTATTTGTCCCATCTGTTTAGAAATGTTTACTAAGCCAGTGGTTATTCTTCCATGTCAGCACAACCTCTGTAGAAAATGTGCCAGCGATATCTTCCAGGTATGTTGATTTAAACATTTAAGGCTCCAATTAACATTATAGCTAGCTTAGTGATCTCATACTACAAAATCGGGAGAATATTACAGTGTTGGTTTAAATACCAGGATTTTATTTAAATAAGGAGAAAATTAATTACAGGAAAAGTTGTTTTGTTTTTTATCTTATGTGTGATTTTGGATCCCTTGCATTTGGAAATGTCCCTTTTATTTATATGAACTGAAATGTTATTTCAAGTATTTAGAGCTATTAACACATAAACTCATTCCTGTTGTTCCTCAACACCTCTAAAAATGGCAAATTTCTCTCTAGCTTACTTTGTCATATTATTAGCTTCCAAGCATTGAACAAAATGATACTGAAACTTATTTATCATTTTTTCCCTACTTTTTCGAGATTTGACCTCATGTGAAGTCCAGTAATACCATAACAGTAACTACATTAATACATTAGATCATACCTTAAGTAGATAGTGTGATAAGTATCTTGTGATGTACAGAATGATTGAGAAATAATATACAATTAGCTTTACAACTTTGTTTTACTGCTTGGCAAGAACAGGCCTCCAATCCATATCTTCCAACCAGAGGAGGTACCACTGTGGCTTCAGGAGGTCGATTTCGCTGCCCCTCCTGTAGACATGAAGTAGTTCTCGACAGGCATGGAGTGTATGGCCTTCAAAGAAACCTGCTGGTGGAAAATATAATTGATATATACAAACAGGAATCTTCCAGGTAATTAACATTTATCTTTGAAAGATCATTTAACAATCCCATTTAACTTAGTGATGTTTTCCTTTGAAATGCATGGAATTAGACTTCTCAAGAGTCAAAAGCAGAGAATTCTGGAAAATTCAGGCCTGAGAGTTTTAATGCTAAGCAGTTTTGAAGAGAAAATTGTAATAAGTAACAACAGCAGTCTTCATCAGGTCTTTCTAACTGCCCAAGAAGTAATTCTAGAGACTCAGTTTTGTTTGCTATCATTATGTGTCCTATAGGCCTATCTTGCCCAGCACTACTTTTTTAGAGGGTCCTTTTAAAAAGCTAAAGATTAATAACTGCAAAAAGAGGCCTAATACTGCTTCTGTGCTCTTCTGCTCTTCCTTTTTCCACTGCTTGGCATCTACTTTTCCCCACAAATTGTTTATGTTTGGCCTACAAGCCTATCTCTTGTCTTAATTAAGAAGCTTAAACATATGTGCCAAATTGTCACAAATAGGAGAAAATACCCTAAATATATCTGTGAAGTTTAGCAACTTTAGGGAGGGGCTCCTCAAACCTGTCCCTATAACTACTGTATATGTTTCCATGTGAAAGCATTTCTTCTTTCTCTACAAATGGAATGTATGCTATATCATTAGACTTTTAGATCCAGGTCAAGACTATTAGACAGCAATAACGTTTTGCTAACTGTAATATTAATGCTTGGAATTATGCTACAGTACTGTATGGGAATTGTAAAAGACAGTGTGCAGACATTAAGCATTTAAGGAAGGGAGGGGAAAGGAGGGTGGAACTAGGGGAAGAGTCAGTAGAAAATAGATTTAAGGATGTTGTCTCCTTGTTCAACAGCTACATAAAGATCATTAGTTTTGATATTAGCCTTGTATATGAGTCTTCACTTTATTCTGCTGTATTAGTGACCTGGGTCTCAGTCTGTAAAGAACTTAAGGTCACTTTACTTCAGAATTTTAACCAGGGTAGTTTGATATCTATTCCTTGAGTTTAAGATCAAGTAAAATTCCTTTGTGCTTTAAAATATGATTTAAAAAATGGCTCATTGTATGAATGGTATGTATCAAATAAGACCATGCTACCTAAGACAATTATATAGGATGCAATCATAAATTGGTCATGCTAAGTGATTTCTTTTTTTGAAGTTTAAATCAAATATGTAATCATTTATAAACATATTGTGATGTGATGGTTGTACATTACTGTTATAATTAATTCAAAGCGATATAATAGACATTACATGAAAGACTTATTCTGAATGAATTCTATCATGAAAACAAGGTCTATTGATTCTTCAGCAAAGAATTATCTTTGTGGTTTTATTAACTACATTATAGAATGACTTATTCAAATGAGTCACACTGTTGCAAATGTTGGAAGTCCATAAAACTAAACAGCTTGCTTAATTTCAGAATGTGTGTTGTGGGTCTTGCTTTTAGAACAGTTTGTTTAATATGCATGTCTAATAGCCTCTGTATAGTGAGATGTGGTGGAATGTAATCCGGATTCCCAGGAGAGATGGGTTGAGAGCTGTGGTGGGATTCAAATTTTTTTACTACCAGTTCTGTGGGCATGGCTTGGTGGGCATGGCTTGATTGGCCTGGCAGGGGAAGGTTACTGTAAAATCTCCATTCCCTCCCCACTCCAGGGGAAGGTTACTGCAAAATCCCCATTTCCTCCCAATCAGCTGGGACTCAGGAGGCAGAGAATAGATGGGGGCGGGGCCAGTCAGAGATGATGTTTCATTCATACTCGTGAGGCTGGGCATTGACTGAGGCAAACTCTTGTTAACAGGTAACTTATTTATTAGCCATGCTAACATTCCAACAACGGTCACAACAAGAACAGCCGTGCCTGTTTGACAGCTCTTTTATACTTGCTGTCAAATGGCTTAGCCAATCAGCACCGAGACAAAACTTTCTCGTTCTCCACTAGGGGAACGGACCTCGGAGAGAACGTAGAACACGACAGATGGTATTTACCGGTTCTCATAGCTACTCAAAATTTCCGCTACCAGTTGTCCAGAACTGGTCAGAACCTGCTGAATACCACCTCTGGTTGAGAGAAAGAAAGCTAAGGCAGCTCCCCCCTAGCAATTCTCAGAGTATATCTTTAATGATGTGAACTTTGGTTTGGCAAGGTTTCTGTCTGTAGGTGAGGAATAATAAAGGAAACTGCTTAGAACAGATCTGTGCATTTTATGGCCCATGGACCACATCTGGCAGTTGGTAATGGCTCAGGGAGATGGGCACTGACCAGATATTAATGTACTCTTTGCATTCTACTATTAATCTGACAGAAAGAAAGATTGTGATATCTGATTGGTTTATGCCATCCCATATCTTTGTCTGAGTTTGAACTTCTTCCCCTGTTGAAACTGAGATAACTGCTTTGTGACTGATGGGGAATGAGGTGGAACTGCTGCTGGTATGGAAGTGGCCTTAGACTTCCCTTAGGTGGAAGATGCTTTAAGCTATTACCCACAATTGTATTAAAAATGTTTTGTATTGGTACTTTAGCATAAGGAGGCATGTTATAGGGGATATTTGCCAAGTAACTTTTACAGAAAACAGCCTTTTAACTTTTCATTGAGGTATTTCCAAATATTAATGTCCTTTCCATTTTTCATTCTATTAGAAGATAGCTTGTTTAAATACATTATTTGTGGAATTTTTCAACCTGCCAGTCTTTTACATTTGTAATGAGAAACAATTCATTTAGCTAAGTGGGACTTTCTCCCGTGTATGTGTGTGTGTGTGTGTGTGTGTGTGTGTACATGCACAATCTCCCTCTCATGATGGAAACATCTTCATATGTCATACACATACAATAATAAACAGAGCTTTAGTTGCATTGTCGTGGCTGCTATCTTCACCTTTTTGACAATACCCTGCAGACACCGATAGTAATTTCATATCCGCAGAAATTTTTCCATTCTCAGGGCCTTTATTTCTTTATATTGCATCCTCTTCTGTTGGGAAGAGACCAATTGTTCAGTAGGAAGCACACACTTGCATGCAGGTTGTCACAGATTCAGTTCCTAATATATTCATTGAAAAGAATCAGTTGGATAAAACTGTTTAGTGGTGGTAAAGGTGCTGGCTAGAAACCAGGAGACTGTGAGTTCTAGACCTTTCTTAGATATGAAAGCTAGCTGGGTGATGTTGGGCTTGTCACTCTCTCTCTCTCAGCCCCACAGGGTTGTTATTGTGAGGAAAATAGGAAGAGGAAGGAGCCATCTTATTAAGTTATTATTAATGTAACAAAAGCAGAATAAATACCTAGTAAATAAATAAAATAATAGGAATTTGTTTGCTCCCCTATGAACCCAGAGAGCTGCTATCAGTTTCATAGTTACCTTCCAAACAGAGAAATATTCTTATCTGCCTCTTTGATTTGATCTTTAGTTTTTAAATCGTTTTGGTTTGGATTTTCTTTTTTTCTCCTAAATTAATTCCATTCACAGGCCTGAAAGAAAAACCGAGCAGCCAATGTGTGAAGAACATGAAGATGAGAAAATTAATATTTATTGCCTGAATTGTGAAGTGCCCACCTGTTCCATGTGCAAAGTTTTTGGTGCTCATAAAGACTGTCAGGTTGCTCCCCTCTCGAATGTGTACCAAAGGCAGAAGGTAAAAAAACAAACAAAAATCTTTCTTTTTTTAATGGCTTCTCGTTTAGAGAATTAATAACTCTCCTGTTTATAAAATTAAGTTATAAGAATGCATTGCTGAAAGTACATCATTATTTTCCACTGAAGTTATCTTGTTTAGATCTTAGGTCCTTGAAGGACTTTTTTTTAATATACTCAATCTGTTGCTCCAGCTGGCAGGCACAGAATTACAATTAATGTGAAATATTTGAGCCTATGCTGCCATTCCAAATATGGTGCCCTGAAGAGGTAACAGACTGAAACTCTCAATATCACAAATAATCATGATGGGGAAAAAGTGAAGTTTTGTTTGAGGAATTTCCAAACTAATTCAATTTTTTGCCAGAACAACCACTGTATGTTATTGGTGTACAGATGTCCCATGCCATATAATCAATCCAAATAGTTACTGGAGAAATATTCTAATGTCATGGCTTCCAAATTGGTCTGGTATCATAGAAGCATTTCTTTATGTTTTTCACATAGTTGCCGTTATGTATTTAGTATCCTTATAATAAATACCTAATTTCTTCCACCTTTGTTCCCTATGAAACTAAACTCTTTACAACAATTTCATTTTCATATTAAATGCAACTATTCTTAACCCTAACAGCACCAAAATGATGAAATATGTATCATAACATCAAAAAGGAGACCTTTACACACCCTTTTTGTGTTTGTATTGCAACATCACATACAGTACAAATACTGTACATAATGGACAGTATCACAATTTTATGCCATGCATTTTACCACTTTCCCCCCACTACTCATCCCTTCCAATGGATGCCTACACAGCCCACAACCAAATATCTTCTGGAGGGTTTCTTCAGATGGCCAAAATCTGCAATATGGTGGTCACAGCATTGTAATCAAAGCTTACCACATTTGCAGCAGCATTGAATTTGTATACAAAAAAGGTGGGGCTTCTGCCAAAACACAACACCCACCAATTTGCAGATTTTAATCATACGCCAAAGATACACAGAACTCCTCCATCAGTGAATTTCTCTGACATTTCAGACTAACATGGTCTGCATCAGTAGAACTGCTTTTTATCTTTTCACTATGTTCCTAAATGTGACATGAAAGCAGTATAAACAGTAGATTGCAGATGTTTTAAAATTTTCACTGATAGCCTCAAGCGCTAGCAATATACATGTAGTCTCTCAGTCTTTATCAGATTGAAGTCTGGGTGCCACAACACTTGTGTCACCCACTCCTGGCCAGTTGTTGGTGACCAGTTTTTCTAATTATATTCTAATTATATATACTGTTGTTTTTCTTCTACTCTGAAATATTAGTAGTCTGAATCTAGCATTCTTTAAAAAGTTATATCCAAGTAACTTCAGTCTTTGGTTTCAGATTCTGGATTTTATTCTGAAGATGCCTCTATCTGCAAACCAATATATTTCTGTCCGTCTGTCTGTTATTGTTTTTTAGTTATTAAGATTTTTTTTCTTTTGCCAATAATTTCTTGGACATGGAATAGAAAAGTTCAGTGATGCTCCCAGAATCCTTTGCTGCCATCTGTTAAAGGTCTATTTATTTTTAACACAGCATTCATGAAACAGCTGTTTATATGGAATATCCTCATGAGAAATGCAATACAATTTCTTGAAAGCCTTGCTGAGGCTGCCATGACACAGAGCCAGTTTATAAGTAGAGCTTTTGGAAGAAGCCCATTATTTTATTTGTCAATATTAAAGCTGAATACATGTTTATCAGGTTGAAAAAAAAACTGTGTTTTTTTCAACCTGATAAACATTATGTTCTCCTATTCTGAAACAACACATGAAAAATAGTGCTTAGAAAAAGTATCTAAATAAAAAGTGTTATACATGCATATAAATCACTAGATTTCCTGCCACAGATCACAAGAAATATCTCTACATTATGAATATATAGAAGCTATTGTTATTATATGTTTATAGTAAAAATTTACTGTTGTATGTTTGTTCCAAAAATCACAGGAAACAATATGAAAAGATCAGAGGACAGAATAATTAACATGAAACTGTCTAAAATATTTTTAGTGAGAGAATTAAATCATGCAAATCAGATTTCAATATGAAAAGAAAAAACCTCAGTTAAATAAATTTGTTATAATAACTTCATATTTTGCAAAAGTATTATATTTAGCAATTTTATTTATGAGGAATTTTGAAAACTAGGTTGTATCTTCTAAGTAACTAAATAAAATATATGCTTTTTCAGTGCCCTTTTAGGAAAGTTTTAATGATTATAAAGTTAGATTATTACAATGCTTTATATCTTCTCAAAGTTTATTTTATATCACAGTCTGAACTTAGTGATGGGATTGCTGTGCTCGTGGGAAGTAATGACAGAGTACAAGGAATTGTAACTCAGCTGGAGGAAACCTGCAGAACAGTTGAAGTAAGCAAACATTATTTTGATACCATTAAACTAAATTACTATTATTATCTCCACAACAATTTGAAGTCATAGCTGCCAGTTCTTTTAACTGGTATTGGCCTTCATATGCATCAAGGTCTCCCCAAGAACCTAGGACACTGCAATGTACTATATAATAATATATTTACAGTATTTACAGCAGGGGTGAGTTCTACTTACCTTTACTACTGGTTCGCAATGGGAGCATGCGCATGTTTCTGTGCATGCACAAAAGCTTCTGTGCATGTGCAGATCACCCATGATAATGTCGTGGTGGGTGGGCGGAGCCTCCCACCAGTTTTACTACTGGTTCTATAGAACCAGACCGAACCAGGGGCAACCCACCACTGATTTACAGGTAATAAGAGCTACAGGCTTGTGGCTGTGCAGCTTAAAAATAGTATTTTGGTTTTTTGTTCCAATGTAGTCATCCATATGGTGTTTAGATGAGGAATTCCACAGTTTTAGGTTACATAGGTCTTTCTTTCTGAGAAAGAGTTCTTACTGCTCAAAACCCACTCTACGCAACTTCCACAAATGTTGTCTAGAGGTGCCAGCCTTCTGGAACCAGTAGGCATTTTTGAAATTTTTAGTCTCAGGGTAGGTATTTGCTGCAGTAGTAAACCAGGCCAGGAAATCAACTCCATAGGAAGGCTAAAACTACTTTTATGGAGAACCTTGCAAGTTGGATTGTGCTGTACCTCCTCCCACTCTTTATATTTCAATGAATCAAGACAACCTCTGATTCACTGGAAACATTCTTTTGTTTCTCGAGACTTGAAAAATGTTTCAACCCAGTGGTGAAATCCGATTTTTTTTTACTACCTGTTGTGTGGGCGTGGCTTGGTGGACGTGGCTTGGTAGGCAGGCAGGGGAAGGATATTGCAAAATCTCCATTCCCATCCCAC
The DNA here is from genome assembly GCF_028640845.1 of Ahaetulla prasina. NCBI lineage: Eukaryota > Metazoa > Chordata > Lepidosauria > Squamata > Colubridae > Ahaetulla > Ahaetulla prasina. Next base: position 44,590,161 of record NC_080541.1, on the reverse strand, counting down.
TCTGGGGCCACTCAGAGATGGTATTTGCCGATTCTCCGAACTACTCAAAATTTCCGCTACCAATTCTCCCGAACCTGTCAGAACCTGATGGATTTCATCCCTATTTCAACCCCTTTTGCTGACCTGAAGCATTGAGATCCATGAACCTATCTTCCTTGCTCTCTATAATACGGTATGTGCTCTCACGAAAAGCTAGCAAGCATAGGGATTAGTAAGTTTCTGCTGCTTTCATCATAATGACAAAGGCAGTGCTGTTTTGCAAAGCTCTGCCTTTCTGGATGTGAAAGCAACATCAGAACCTGTTTTTCTCAAACTGACCACTTGCCCTGTAAGCCCACAGACACCACTGCTTCCAAAGGGATTGCCCCATTTCCCAGTCACAAAATAGCTGACATGGAGGAGATAACCAGTTACAGGGTATTGTTAAAGAGAATGCTACTTGACACCCATTTAGTACTTCCCCATTCTCTTTTGTTTCACTTCCTATCTTTAATTTTTTGGGCAAACAGACCAAGCACCAGACCACAACCGCCCATAATTGGAGGGGTTTTTTTTGTTTTTTTTTTTTGTTTACATTTATACCCCGCCCTTCTCCGAAGACTCAGGGCGGCTTACAGTGTATAAGGCAATAGTCTCATTCTATTTGTATATTTTTACAAAGTCAACTTATTGCCCCCCCAACAATCTGGGTCCTCATTTTACCTACCTTATAAAGGATGGAAGGCTGAGTCAACCTTGGGCCGGGCTCGAACCTGCAGTAATTGCAGGCTACTGTGTTCTTAATAACAGGCTTTACCAGCGTGAGCTAAACCGGCCCTTGTTTTGTTTTGTTTTGTTTTTTGCTAAAAATGCCTTGGGTTTGAAGCATTCTTGAAAACATTCTTGTTTTCAAGAGTGTTAAAAAAAAAACCCCACATTTATGGAAATTCTATCCCCAAATGAAAGATTAAATGAAAAAAAAAATGAGGTAAAGAATGTTTACATCTCAATATGCCATTCTAATTTGCAAAAAAATCCATCAGAGTCCTTTCGGTAATCAAAACGTACGAGAGGAAATAATATAGCAAACATGGTTCAAAATTGCTGAAATTTCTGAGCCAAGGAATGTATGAAAACATTAGCACTTAAAAGTTGTCACATATTGCAAGTATGCATAAAGGAAGTCTACATATTGCAAAGATGAAATGTGTTGGTATCAGGAGTTTGCAGACCATAGCAAGCCTTTCAAGTACCTTCACGGTAAGAATTAAACTCTCCAAAAGAGAGATACTGTGATATTGAAGTTTTAGCAATTTAGGACTCTTCCTTACAGACAAGCTTAATCCCTGAGATGGCAGAAACCTATTTCGACATAAAACTATATTGACATAAAAATTGCTACTCCCAGTGATGATCTGTACTATCTTAGAAACAATCCCAACAAATTGTGTTGTCTATTTATGGTATACCAAGCATTGCCATATTTCACTAGCTTTGTTTTTCTCTCTTCCTACCAAATGTCAGTAGCTGGCAAGAAAACAGTCATCAATTATTTTCCTTAACATGCAATAGAATGTGGAGGGAAGAAAAGAAAGACAAGTTTTAACAGATGGCTAGACTGCTAGGTTTAGCCATCTGCCAAAACATGGTCTGGCTTTCTACAAGTGCTTTCTATGGCTGTGTTCAAAGCAGCCCAATTCCCAGCTGATATTCAGAAGAGCACTAAGTGCATGCTGATAAGTAACCCAGGGAAAGATGACATTGTGATGGGAGTTGCGTTGGAAAAGAGCAGAGAGAGAACCAGGTCTGCCTCTACCATTCACCGTGTAGCCCCTGCTATGGCACCACCACTATTAGCTGTTTTTCAAGATGACTTATGTTTCAGAGACCAGGTGCAGTTACTGAAAACTCAATTTGAAACAAATGAATTGTTCCTCTGCTCAAAGCAGAATAGTTGTGGAAGACAATGCCCAGGAATGGGATGGGACGCCTAACAGGAGAATCTAAATAACCAATAGCTGTTGGGCTAATCAACCTTTTAGGGATCACCAGATTGCACTATTGATAGCATGGTAATAGAAATGCATAAAGTTTTACCAACCGCAAAACGTATGTCAGAATAAGGCCAAAAAAAAAAAAAGGCACTGATAGATCTAAGGAGATTTAATGCCACTTCAGATGTGGTCTAAGAATCAAATGAATACAACAGTAAAAAGCAAAATACTGGTACATCTCTGTGCCATAATTAGATGCAAACAAAGAAAGGTTCTTAAATAAATTCAAAGCCTTTGCAAAACGTTTTACAAAACAATCCAGTAGGAAATAGAAGCAATCACCCAGTCTGATATTTTATCTTTTCAATAATGACTTACTTATATATAATTCCCACTTTTACCAAATGCTCTCCAAATCTAATCTGAAAAGTGCAGATTCTCATAAATCGTTTCATTTTCATAGCATTCAATAAATTTAGCGTCCATATATAATGCATGGTATTTTGGGAAACCTTCATTATGTTTTCCATATTTCGTTTTCTTTATTTTTGTTATCTTTCTTTATTTAGAAAAGCAGTACCCCAAACTTCTAACGTGTTTGCACAACAGAATGATTTTACCAATTAAGAATTCCAAGTGCAAGATTGTTTAAATATAATTAATGTAAAACTGAAAACATGAATATAAGGTTATATTTAAAAATATTAGATCAACAGGAAACACATTTTTCTGCTCAACAAAAAGCAATACAGTAAAGAAAGATTCAAAACAATCTCACAAGGACACATCTTTCATAGTCTGTGTGAGCCAAATAAGCTCTTTTTCATAATTCCAACTAACTTTGTGTCTCTCAATAATAGAACATAAAGATCACAGCTTTTCTTCTCTCTGTAGTAACAGCTTGAATATTTTTCTTAACTTCATATAATGTTTGTGCCCATTAGACACCAATGTGATCTTGAAATCAAATAGTACTTGGAACTTAAACACAATCCTTTTCCTATTGAGTAAAAATTCTACCTTTCTATCCCCATCTGGAACAGATAGCATATTTTATGACCTTTCTTAAATTGGCTTGCTGGAAACCTTAAAAAAGGCATAGCTATTAAAATAGTCTGATTATTCCCTTACAAAAGCAAAGTATATCTTACTAAACTATATTTAGTTCTGGAAATTTTCACAGGGTTTTTGAGTGTTCAATTTATGGAAAGGGAAAACTTATTTCAGGGTATTTAAAGTAGCAAAACTGTATGACGTACCTGGAAAGTAATCATATTTCAAAAGACATAGCCAAGACAAAGCCATCATTGGAGCCTAAGGAAAAATATTTTGATTTAGTTTAACAGTATGTAATTATATTGTATTAAATTAGTTAAATACAATTATTAGAATTACCTCTCAAGATTCCAATAACTTCTGTTACATTATAATGTAATAGAAGATATTGGAATCTAGGGAAATAATTCTAAAGTAATTTTAATAATTTACAGTTTACATTACATTATTTATTATTTAATTGTAAAGATCGTAAAAGGCAACGTTTTGAAGGCGTTGGAGGAATTTGCAAGTCACCCTGAACATTTTTAGTATAAACATTTATTTTAAAAGCTATTACAGTTCATATTTTAGGCTATTTATTCTAAAATTAAAATGATCTTGATGCTTAAATAGAAATGTTTAGAGCTCTACCATCAGCGTTTGAAAAAAGTTTCATTATTATTACTTATTATGAGGCAAATTTAGTTGGGTGTTAGTTTGGAATGTTCAAAACTCAAAATTCCCTCTTTGTTCATATCACCTTCGTGATTTGTCTCAATCCATGAAGTTTGTTGGCTTCTACAAGATACTGTGAAAGGTTTTAATTAAAGAAAAAGCTTTTTCAGTGCAGAGGCATTTCCCTCAATTTATAGAAATAAAAACAGATGCAGTCGACATAATCCTTTTAACACAAAGCTAATGATTCATTCACAGGAATGCTGCAAAAGGCAGAAGGAGCAACTATGTGAAAAATTTGATTATTTGTACGCAATATTGGAAGAACGAAAAAGTGAGATGACACAAATAATCACTCGGAGCCAAGAGGAGAAATTGGAACATGTCCGGGCTCTGATAAAAAAGTATGCAGATCACTTAGAGACAGTATCAAAACTGGTGGAATCAGGCATCCAATTTATGGAAGAGCCAGAAATGGCTCTATTTTTACAGGTATGTTGCAGAAAAGTTTTTAAAAATGGGAATATATCATTATTCATCCTCTAATTAAACCTTCCTTTGTGCTAAATCTCTCAGAGGAAAATGTCTTTTCCTTAGCATTTTCTTTAGCATTCCTTAGCACTATGGAAAGTACCATTTGAGTGTTCATCATGTACTTCTCAAATGTTTTATAGAATATCTACCTGTGTAGTACTTTTCCATATTCAATCTAAAAATTGTATTTTTGCCCATCCCATATAGAATTTATGGTACTTTCTTAAAGTGGAAGAAAATTGTTAAACAGACAATACTTACAGCGAAATATGTTTTTCAAAGTGAAAAACAAAAGATATGTATTTGAGATGACATTTATCCTAGGGTTATTAAATGAAGATAATAAAAACCCTTTGGAATGTAATACAGCACACTATATAGGGAAATAATTACATTATATTAAGTTTTATGTCAAAGTGACCCAATTTTTCCCCAAAATTAAGTTTAAATTTGAATTTTAACTGATAATAGAATTTTCTCATGAACAGTTTATATTCCAATCTGCAAAATCAGATGGTTCTTATTTAATTAGAATTTCCAGTTTGTGAAGATCATCTTCAAATTCCTTCAGATTTTGCAAAGAGATGATAGTGTATCATCTATAGATGATAGAGCATGTATCTTTATTTTTAGCTGGCAACTCTCCCAAACCAGAAAGTTAGAATCTGATAATTCATTCTGTTAAGTACATCAGGTAATTTGAATATAAATAGCCTGGTATTTCCCAATATGAAAAATGCACTAATCCTATACTCCTGTGAGCTTATAATTGATGCATAATTATAATTGATGCAATCATTACTCTATAGTGCAAATCAGGGGTGAAATCTAAAAATTTTCCCTACCGGTTCTGTGGGCATGGCTTAATTGGTGGGCGTGGCTTGGTGGTCAGATGGCTGGATGGGTGTGGCCAATAACAATAAATAATAAAAATAATAAACAAAGTATAAAAACAATAAGAGGTACCAAAAACCAACTTTCACACTTTACACACACACAACACAACAAAACACAACTGACTCACACACAGTGTAAAAGAGCTGCACTTCACACTTCACACAGCCACAAAAAGCTCAAAAACCAACTTTCACACTTTACACACACACAACACAACTCATACACACACACAAAATACCACATACAGCTTTCTGAGATTTTGTGTGTTTGTGTAGTTAGAGTGAAACACTACAGAAACACACCAAATCTCAGAAAGCTGCACAAATATTTTATTTTATTATTTTATTTTATTTTATTGTGGACTTCAATTCCCAGAGTTCCTCAGCCAGGTAAGCCAGACAGCATTAATCACTCAGTGATGAAATAGATTAGCTAAATTAGATTAGTTCTGTCTGGTGCTAAAAGCGAAACTGGGGCTTTCCGGCTGGGAAAAAAGCCATGAGGTCGATTAGTAATCAGGTAAGTGCCTTAGAATCTCTTAAAAGGAGGTTTTCTACATGTTTTCTACGGAAAACATGTTTTTTAAGGTTCTGCTGATGAGGAACTCAGGTGAGATCCCCAGAGTAGCCTTTAAATTATTATTTTTTAAGTTTAAAGGCTCTGCCGATCTCAGCTGAGGGGCGGGATCCTGAAAGGCTTTTTTTTACTTTTAAAGGCATGTTTCGGCTAAAGCAAAACCTTCTTTTAAAAGTAAAAAAAACCTCTCTGCTGATGGTGGGGCTCAGCAGAGGCAGGGGGGCAGGGCCAGGGATTTTTGCTACCGGTTTTCCAAACCAGCGGCTGCCATCGCTACCAGATTGCGCGAGCCGGTCCAATCCGGGAGCATTTCACCCCTGGTGCAAATGAAACAAGAATCATAGCTACAGAGCAATTTGTGATATTAGTTGGTCTACATTATTGCTTAACCCAAGGAACCAAATGATTTGCTGTTCTGTCTTGAACTAAATGTCCAGGCTATGAACAGCAGACAAGATAAAGCATAGCAGCTTGTAATCTTTATGGGCATGGTTTTAAAAATGTGTACATCAGTGTATAACAGGGATGGGGAATATGCAATTGTTTCTGTGTTATCAAGCTATATGTCTTATAACCCTTAACATCCATTGCAGCTATGCTACCTGTAGTGCTGGAAGTTTTAATTTAACAACATCATGAGCGTCTCTTGTTTCCCAATGTGGCCTAGAGAAATTAACAGTTAAAATATCTTTCTAGATCAAAATATACTTTCTGGTTTGGTTTACCTCAAAGGGTCCACTTTTGCATTATCTTGATGGAATATCTTGTTATGATTAGAATTCCAGCCAGTGGTGGGATTCTACCAGTTCAGACCGGTTTGGGCGAACCATTAGCTCCAACTTTCAACCGTGAGTGAACCGGTTCTCTCTTTCTTTGAAGTAGGCCTGCCCGCCCGCTGCCCCTGCGTTATATTCGCCTATATTTCTGCTTCTGAATCCCAACTGATCGGGGCGGCAGAGTGGATTGCCGCTCCTCAGGTGTTTTACTTTCTCTCAGCAATGCGGACATTCAATTTTCTGCAAACTGTGCATGCACATAGAGTGTGCGTCTGGCATGTGCAAGCTCAGTGAACCAGTTATTAAACCAGTAGGATCCCACCCCTGATTCCAGCTATTATTTGTTAAAAATATATTCTAACATGTTTATAAATGAATTAACAATGTATGTTGAAAAGAAAAGGAAAAAGTTATTAAATAATGTATTTTATTGGCTATATTTTGTTTTTCACAGAATGCTAAAGCATTGCTACAAAAGTAAGTAAAGATGTGTTACCATTTTCATTGTAAGCCAACAATTTTTAAACTGTTCAGTTGCAAAATAATGCAGATGACACAATGGTGTTTCTATTTTAGAATTACTGAAGCTTCTAAAGCATTTCAGATGGAAAAAATAGAGAAAGGCTATGAAAATATGACCCACTTCACAGTCAATCTTAATAGAGAAGAAAAGATAATTAGAGAAATTTACTTTTACAGAGGTAGGTTTTTTAAAAAGCTTATTTTCCTTTTTCTTGTGAAGCATTCAGTTTTTGTGAAGACATCCTGTCACAAAAATAATTGAAAGACCTTTTTGACATTCTACAAAAGTGAAATATATATTTTACATGTCTAATAATCAAAAGTAAACTCATGAAGATTAAGATGGTATGCTGAAATATGTCTTTTTCATAGAATCTGAGCTTTGGCATTAGTGTTGTAAATCTTTCAAGATTCCAACATTCAGTATACATCAAAGCTATTAACCTCTGTCTGATCTGTTTATATGACTAGCAGAACCTTACAATGATTACCAATAGTGATTCATGACAGAACATTTCCTTGAATCAAAGTAGTTATCAAGCTTGATTATGTGTATTTATGTACCCAGAAGATGTTAATTACTTCCAATGTTATACTGAGAAATATTGATAGGTTTTTTATGTGTGTGCACATGTATATCTGTGAGCGTGTGTCTGAATTTATATACAGTAGCCAATAGTATTTATCCAGTGTTTACAGCCATTGTAAATATAGATTGTCAATTCTGTTGATAGTCAAGGTTCCTGGAATCTTATTGAGAAAGTGACAATTGAAAGCTTCTCATTCTCTACTCATACCTTGTTGTATTCATAAATGTAGTGGTAAATGAAGAGTGAGAAACAAAAGTGTAAACAACTATTTTAAATAAAAGATTGGAACAAATATAGTCAAGATAGAAGGGTAACTTTTCCATTAAGATAAGCTAAATTAGGATTTGGTGATGCCATGCCACCCTAAAATAATGTGTTTGTGTGACCTCCTTACTTAATTTGAGACCCAACACTATGTGACAAGTTGAGGTCCCGTTCTTGCCTCAGCTCCTGCCAATCTAGCAGTTTGAAAGCATGCAAATGCAAAAAGATAAATAGGTACCACTTCAGTGGGAAGGTAACAGTATTTAACCACATTTATATTAGTTAGACCAAAAGCAGATCAAGTTTATAATTCTTTATAAACCATCATTTGTCAGAACTTGCTATTTTGTGCTCTTATTGAAATATTTATCACCAGAAAGGTGAAGCTGGACCCAGTATTTATCATATAACGAAGTCAGTTCAGAATACCTAATTAAGTACAAAGGTACTTAATGCTAACAAACATTTTCCGCATAGTCCGGAGATAATCGCATGCATCATATCATGTCATTCATCGTAGAACACTATTACATTCCAAATCTTTGATCCATAGTGTATAAAATCATGTGATCAGCCTAGTTGTTAAATAAAAAGTGAGAGTTTCAGGAAAGAGGTGGAACTGTATCCTTTAGCTTTTTTAATTGCTACATTATATTGCTATTAAGTAATATTCCTCATTACAATATTTCAGCACAAACATGAGGCAGATTGGGAGAAGGGATTGTATACATATTACAGCAAAGAAAATTTGATGGCATGGGAAATCATTTCCCTTCCCTTTTTTATATACAAATTATAAGCATATGTTCTTGATACACTTGGCAACCCCATATGTCTAATGTATTCATAGAGTGTTCCACCGGAGACGGTTTTTATTTTAAGTAACCTACTGTTGCAATGATTAATAATTTATCCATGGACATTCTGACCAATGACCATATCCTGGCCATAACTGCATTTTCCACTTTTCCTAGGAATTAAGGACTCAGTGACAAAAATCAGAGGTATCAGGAGTGAAAGTCAAAAGCCTGCTATGATAGTTTGTCCAGTCTCTACACAAGCTACTTCCTCTTATTCTTATTATTAGATGAATAGTTTCTGCTTCTAAAAAAAACAATGTGCTAACCATTCTAGGAAATCCAAAGTCCTTTGGGAAGGTTTCACAGAAAAACAAGTTGTTAATTTTATTATGTGTTGAGAGAAACAACTATGAACAGGAACTGATGCAAAAATACTATTTTGCTCAGTGCTGGCTGTGTTTTTTTGATACAATTCAATTCTTTTAATAGAGCCAGAGACAAATCTTCCTGCTTAGAAAATGATAAACCAGAACCTTTAGAACCAAAGGTTCTTTATTAACAAATTTTATTTTAAAGGAAACCAATTAGTGTATTTTCCCTTTTATGTTACAATAGAAGAGGAGGAGGAGGAAGAAGATGCTACAGAAGGGAAAACACCAGATGAAATTCACACTGAATCATCAGGTGAAGAAGATGAAATATCTGAACAAGCATCATATCAGCAACTTCAACAGGATATTGCATTGAAAGACACACTAGCAGTATCTCAGAGTAATCTAGCACCATCATTACCTTCTAACCCACTAACTAATACTCCTACCACAGCTAAACAGGTAACTAATATTCTCATATCAGTTATGTTAAATATTTTATCACTTTATTAATCCGAATAGAATAGAATAGAATAGAATAGAATAGAATAGAATAGAATAGAATAGAATAGAATAGAATAGAATAGAATAGAATAGAATAGAATTGAATTTTTTATTGGCCAACTGTGATTGGACACACAAGGAATTTGTCTTGGTGCACAAGCTCTCAGTGTACATAAAAGAAAAGATACGTTTATCAAGAATCATAAGATACAACACTTAATGATAGTCATAGGGTACAAATAAGCAATCAGGAAACAATCAATATCAATATAAATCATAAAGATACAAGCAACAAAGTTATAGTCATACAGTCATAAGTGGAAGGAGATGGGTGATGGTAACGATGAGAAGATTAATAGTAGTGCAGACTTAGTAAATAGTTTGACAGTGTTGAGGGAATTATTTGTTTAGCAGAGTGATGGCGTTTTGGGAAAAAACTGTTCTTGTGTCTAGTTGTTCTGGTGTGCAGTGCTCTGTAGTGTCGTTTTGAGGGGGCGGGAGTTGAAACAGTTTATGTCTAGGATGTGAGGAGTCTGAAAATATTTTCACAGCTCTTTTTGACTCGTGCAGTATACAGATCCTCAATGGAAGGCAGATTGGTAGCAATTGGTTTTTCTGCAGTTCTAATTATCCTCTGAAGTCTGTGTCTGTCTTGTTGGGTTGCAGAACCAAACCAGACAGTTATAGAGGTGCAGATCACAGAATCAATAATTCCTCGGTAAAACTGTATCAGCAGCTCCTTGGGCAGTTTGAGCTTTCTGAGTTGGCGCAGAAAGAACATTCTTTGTTGTGCTTTTTTGATGACATTTTTGATATTAGCTGTCCATTTTAGATCTTTTTTATTTATTTATTTATTTTGTCACAACAGTATATATAAGCATAAGCATGAAAATAACTATATAATATATAAGCATATATATAAGCATAAGTATGTAATAACTATATTAATTGGATATAATGAAAGGAAACAATAGGACAGGAACGGTAGGCATGTTTGTGCTCTTATGTACACCTTACAGACCTCTTAGGAATAGGGTGAGGTCAATAGTAGACAGTTTTTGGTTAAAGCTTTGGGATTTTGAGAAGAGACCACAGAGTCAGGTAGTGTGTTCCAAGTATTAATAACTCTGTTACAGAAGTCATATTTTCTGCAATCAAGATTGAAGCGGTTAACATTAAGTTTAAATCTATTGTTTGCTCTTGTATTGTTGTGATTGAAGCTGAAGTAATCTTTAACAGGAAGGACATTGCAATAGATGATTCTATGAGTTAAACACAGGTCCTGTCGAAGGCGGAGGAGTTCTAAGTTTTCTAAACCCAAGATTTCAAGTCTGGTGGCATAAGGTATTTTGTTGTATTCAGAGGAGTGGAGAACTCCTCTTGTAAAATATTTCTAGACACGTTCAATTGTATTGATGTCTGAAATGTGGTATGGGTTCCAGACAGGCGAGCTGTATTCAAGAATTGGTCTAGCAAATGGTTTATAAGCTCTGGTTAGTAGTGTAGTGTTTCTGGAGAAGAAGCTATGTAAGATTAGGTTTACAACTCTTAAAGCCTTTTTTACAATGTAATTGCAGTGGGCTTTGGCACTTAGATCATTAGATATGAAAACTTCAAGATCTTTAACAGGGTGGGGGTCATCTGTAAGGTAATGTCCATCGAGTTTGTATTTAGTGTTTAGATTCTTTTTTCCAATATGTAAGACAGAGCATTTGCTGGTTGAGATTTGGAGTTGCCAAGTTTTTGACCATTCTGACACAAAGTCATATCTTGCGATATGGTAGAACCTAGAAATTCGAAATTCTCTACTGTTGATACTGTGTTGTCTAGTATTGTAAGAGGTGGAAGTATGGAAGGATTTTTTTTAAAGTCTACCACCATTTCTAGGTTTTGAGTGTGTTCAGTTCCAGATTGTTCCAGCTGCACTACATGGCTAGTTGTATGCGGATTCATCATTGTCTCGAATGAGACCGAATACTGTTGTGTAATCTGCAAACTTCAGTAGTTTAACAGATGGATCATTGGGGATGCAGTTATTGGTATACAGAGAGAAGAGAAGTGGGGAGAGCACACAGCTGGGGTGGGGGCTGTGCTAATTGTACAGATATCTGATGTGATTCTGCTTAGCTTCACCTGCCGCTTCCTGTTTGTTAGGAAGCTTATGATCCACTTACAAGTGTGTTCAGGTACCTGTAGCTGGTTTAGCTTAGTTAGAAGAGTGTCTGGAATGATGGTATTGAATGCTGAACTAAAGTCTACAAAGAGGAGCCTTGTGTAGGTCTTTGAAGATTCAAGATGTTGTAGGATGTAGTGCAGAGCCATATTAACAGCATCATCTGTTGATCTATTTGCTCGGTATACAAACTGCAAGGGGTCTAACAGCAGATCCGTGATGGTTTTCAAGTGGGACAGCACTAGCCTTTCAAAGGTTTTCATGACTACAGATGTTAGAGCAATTGGTCTGTAGTCATTCAGTTCCTTGATAGTGGGCTTCTTCGGCACTGGGATGATAGTAGAGCATTTGAAGCAAGAAGGAACATTATTAATTAAATATGCTGATTTATTAGGTCAGTCTTCCCCAATTTTTGGTACTTTGAGTGTGTTGGTCTACAACTTCTAGAATTTTCTTGCTCTTTGGTAAATCTGGGAATTGTCAGTCAACATATTCTTAACCTGAAGGTTGCAGTAGGTAAAGAGATCAGTGAAAACTTGGAAACTTTGTCTAGAGCAAGTAGAACGGCTTTCTGCATACAGAAGGCCACCGTTGGATGCAGCCCTTAAAATTTTACTTAGAGCACACTAAAAAAAATCCAATAGCAATAGAAAATAAACCTCCCCTACTTTAAAAGTATTCAGTACTTTTAAAACTATAATTCCTGTTAATGTCATCTTAAAGTAAAGCCGTAATCTATTGCCTAGAACAAATAAAACAACAGAGGGTTTAAAAAGTAACATTATGTAAAATAAAGCTAACATAATAATAATTAATAAAACAACTAGTAGAATTCAGAATTTAACAAAAAGAATAAAAACCTAAGTGTTTCTTTGTTACTTTGGCTGCAGATGGTGTATTTAACAACCACTACCAAGCTGAGTTTACTGTTTCCTTAGTATGAACTTTAATTACCCACTGCTGAGTTAAAAGTGTTATCCCTCATCCTTAAATTGGCAGAAAATTATACTGGCTTGACCTTGACTGTTCCCATTACCGATTCCTGTCCTGTCTATTTCTTCTGTTTCAAATCACTGAAGTCACCTGCATTCCTTGCATGTAATGGGAAGTGATAGCTAGCAGATTTTACTTTTTTTTAAAAAAATGTCTTTATTAAATTTCAAAACCAAACATTAAAATATAAACTAACATAAAAGGAAAAATAGAGAGAGAATAACAGGACAAGTTAAAAAGGGGGGGGGAGCCTATCAAATAAATATATAACAATAGTGACCCTCAACCTTTTTCAGTAGAGATAATAATACAATACAACAATTTCTAAGTTTAAATAAATAATACCAGTACTTAAAAATACTAAAATACTAATACTTAACATTATAAAGAACCAATATTCATAATATATTATTCACTTAATTTTAATCTAAGATATTGTATATTGTCAATAAGAATAATCATATAATTATAAAGCCACAATATTTCTCTGGTCACAAATTTTACACTCTTGAGGTTGCCCTTGTGTAGTGTTGGAATAAGGTAGAAAGCACTCATTGATAGGGCCTACATAAAGCAAACTTCATGGAGAGACAACAGAAAAAGATGTTGCCAGGACATGTTTGTGTCATGTGTTGTGTTCTGTTCTGTTATGGTTGGGGATAAGTATGGAAAAGCCCTAAGATCTGCTGCACTTTTCAGTAATCAAAAAGCATAGTTTAGAATATCAAGTATAGAAAACTAAAAGATAAGTTTTCATGATGCTGCCCTTTCAGAGAGAAAAATGGGAAGAGATGGAGGTAAAAAAAACCCACCTCAAATAATTTACATTCTTTTTTTTTTCTTGTTTTAATCTTTCCTACTAAGGATGAAATTGTACATACTACCACAGCACAGCCAGCAGGACTAGTAGAAACTGGACTACAGTCAAATGGAGAGTCATCCGATCCCTTGTTCTACCCTAGTTGGTATAAAGCATCACCACGACAAACAAGCAATTCAAATCCAGCTCTATTGACCGAGAGTAGGCAGGTAGGGCCTTCCATTCCTGTAGAAGTGAATGTCAAGAAGACAGAGGCTCCAGAAGCAGCTTCTGCAAATACAAATTCTGCTGTGTGTGGTAAGGAAGTTAACCCATCTACAGATACTTCAAAGGTTAGTATTATTCTTTGAATATGTTGCATTCAACCACAATTTTCTATGAAATAGTACCTCTAAGAAGGAAATTATGTTAGTTCCTTGTTAACTCTAATATATGCCAGTTCAGCCACATAGAATTCCAATGAAATCTTAAAAGTAAATTGGAGAAGGAAGGCTACATTCTTAAACATAGACATAGACACCATTTTGTAAATGTTTACATCAAGTGCAATATATAGTACTTATATATACTAGCTTTCAAAACCTAGTGCAGACTTTCTTGATGTAATATCCCTAAAAATACCAAGAGATACAAGGAACTGTCATTTGAAACCACTAGAAGACATGGGCATTCACAAGAGGGGACAATGTCATCAGATGTATCATGATATCAGTGTGCAATTGATGCCAGCATTGTGATTTGTGTCTTTCATACAATGGTGCATATGACATTGTTGCTTATTGTGCAATACCTTTACTGGACAGCATTATTTTGGGATTAGCTGACTAGGCAATTTCCTCACTCATAATTTATAGTGCCATTGAAATACCTCTGTGCATACATATAAGCAGTAAACACAACACTAGGTGAATGACTGGCCAATGCTACAAAGTTTTAATAAAGAAGTGTCCCTAATCAAACACGTTACAAAAACTTACATATATTAGCTTCACTCTCCAAGGCACATTATTAGCAACCATTGTTGCATAGCTCTTTTGCAAACGAACTCCAGATTAGGGGTAACTTCCCCCATCCCCCAGCCCTGTACCAAAGAAGCTTGCCTTTCCAATGCCACTCTTAGGTCTCTGGTTTCCACTATTGTCTGGGACCAATTTGCATCACTTTTAGAAAGGAGACAGTTTTAAGCTGCTCCTCTGTTATGCTTGGGCAAGAACTGAAGTTGCAACAGCAAGAAGGAAGATCTAGAGTATGTCTTGATTATAAGGTCTCCATTGAAATGCTTGCCTTGGGAATTGCCTGATAGTTCTGACTACAGAAGCCAGTTTTATTGCAGTCTATGTGAAACATAATATATATATGTGTGTGTGTGTGATCCTATCAATCAAGGTAATATGTATTGCAGACTAAAACATGGCTGTGATCTCAAGAATGTGCAAATGGTTCTATGAAATCGACAGATCTTTAAATATGAATTTGAGAAATACTGCGTTCTAGGCAGCCATCCTCTCTCCAGAAAATCCTACACAGGAAAATTATATGGAAATTCTAGAAAAAATGATCTCCATATTGAGGAGCTGTGGTTCTGCAGTGGTTAGAATGCAGCGTTCTAACTCTGTCCATAGCCAGGAGTTTGATCCTGGACAGCTCAGCCTTCCATCCTTCCGAGGTTGGTTAAATGAGGATCAGATAGTTGGGGACAATATACTTGTAAACCACTTAAAGTACTGCAAAGCACTATAGAGCAGCATATAAGTCTAAGTGCTTATATTGATAAAAAGCTATCTCAATAAAAGCTTTGAAAACAATTATAAGATTATGCAAAAAGGCAGATGAAAAGCAAAGATATATAATTCAAATTCGTGGTATTCATGAAAATACCAAAACAAATTTTCATTTGAATCATGTGTTTATGTTTAAATTAGACAAATTAAGTAACTTTGCCCTGCTGAGAATGTATCATGAATTCCAGTTGTGCAATCATGTTAATCACGCAACTGGAAAATACTTGCTTAATTCTTTTCACATTTTATATTATTTATATCATGACAGTTGAAACCTCATTTTCTTTCCTATCGTTAGTAGCAATTAAAAAAAACACAATGAGCTTTAAATCAGATATGTAGAAAGTAGTAAGAACATAGGTGGGATCTGGATATGTGCTTAACCACATATCATTCCACAAGAAGAAGAAGAAAAGGATGTAGCTTTCACCAGTTCCTTATATTGTTTGCAATTCACTGGACTACTAAAATACTGCGCTGGAGACTTTCTCACCCTCTAAAACACTGTAGAAAGTACTTCTGGAACTGAACAGAGCTTTAGCTGATCCTGCACTAAGTAGGGAGTTGCCTTAGATATCCTCTGATATACCGTTCCATTATAGTATATGATTCTGTAAAAAAAAAATTTTTTTGTAAAACATGCTTCCCCATCATTTTCCTCAAATGGACAGCCTCCCTTGGATTCAGAGGAAGGAATAATTTTAATTGTCAAATTGGCATGTTTGGATCTAACCTCATGAAATAATTCTTGATATTAAGAGAAAATCACTCTGAGTTCATAGGGCTTTATTTCAGAAAAGAAATTATTGATTCAAGTGTAATTTAGCACATTTGCAAATGTATGGTAATGCCTGTGACACTGATGGTATCTGAAAATCATGACTTAATAAAATCAGCTGCACTTGTGATCAAAAGTTAACATTCTTCACTAATTCCAAACAAATCTCCTTATGTAGTTCTCAGATAAGAGAATTATGCTAAAACAAAGTTTCAAACTCTGTTTGCAGTTACTAAATTATCATAAACTCATTTTTGTATGGGTGAAAATCTTGAGACCTATTACTTTAAATGATTCACTAGCAGTTCATTTATGTAGTGCAGATAAAGATTAAGTTAAAATATAATTCAGCAGCCACATCTTTAATCTTATCTGTTTGCATCATTATACTTCATGCCAGAGGATTTCAGAGGCAGGAATAGAGCAGACCACCAAGGTCACCACTATGGATAGCCTCTGGTTGAAACAACAACACCTGTCCAGCTATGTCTGCTACCATTGCTGAACACGGTTCTCTTGCCCAAAACAAAGGTGTTTTGTTCCTCCAGATCTACCAAGAGTATTGAAAGCAGAGCCGGAATAGCTCAGGCTGTAAGGAGCCTGTTATTAGAACACAGTAGCCTGCAATTACTGCAGGTTCAAGCCCGGCCCAAGGTTGACTCAGCCTTCCATCCTTTATAAGGTAGGTAAAATGAGGACCCAGATTGTTGGGGGGGCAATAAGTTGACTTTGTAAATATACAAATAGAATGAAACTATTGCCTTATACATTGTAAGCCGCCCTGAGTCTTCGGAGAAGGGCGGGATATAAATGTAAAAAAAAAAAAACCTTACTTGCCTGGCCCTAAGACACACTTGTGTCAGTACATTTTGACAATGAAGTGGCTAGCCACTATGCTGCTGGTGGACATCTGGTCTCCTCAGAGTGGGTCACTGACAGCAGCTTTTGCCCCAAATAGCCTGCTTTCAGGTACAGCCCCTTTACTGTATTGAATTTACTTTTATTTATTTATTTACTGATTAAATGTATATGCTGCCCATCTCACTATCCAAGTGAAACTGGGCAGCTTAAAATGTAGCGTAGTATATTATTATGCATCTTATTGGTGCTTATGAAATTGCCATATAAATGTGTTAGGATCCTGTCATTGCAAAGCTCTGAATCAAGATCCTACTGAGGTCAGAACTGGGAGTCACACAGAGCTAGGAGGAACTTTTTGTCAGGGAGGAAGCCATTTGTCTGTTCAGAAGGCCCACCTTATCAGTGGATTCAGACTATAAGCCAAAACCAAACAAATCACAATATGTGTCATTTCAGTTAACTTGAGGCTCTGTCAATGGCATGTCCCCTACTGCAGGGGTGTCCAACCTTGGCAACTTTAAGCCTGACGGACTTCAACTCCCAGAATCCTGCAGCTAGCTTTGCTGGCGGGGGAATTCTGGGAGTTGAAGTCTGCCAGGCTTAAAGTTGCCAAGGTTGAAGACCCCTGCCTTACTGAGTCAACTCATTCTTATTCAGAAAGCTCACCCTAATCACTGCTGGGCACCTCACTCTGTGCCAGCATTTTAATTTCTTTAGCTCAACTTGGGGCAGGCAAAGACTGAATAAGATATTCTAAGTCGGGGGTCTTTATTGTTGCCTGACATTTCAGTTTGTACGTGCTTCTTACAAGGACTAATCTGGCACAAAGTTTACTTGATATTGCTTGTATAACCACCTGGCATTTTAAAAACTGGGATCAATGTATACTGAGAGTGGAATGTCTTCTTCACCTGGCTCAACAGTTATGAGCAGATGATTTTGGTGACATTAGTGAAATCATGTTTTATTATTTCCTCACAGGGGTTGACATTCTGCATATCAGTTTTGGCTTTTCTTATCTTACTGCACCATATCTGGAATCAGATTCAGTACATGGTTTTTACTTTGAGGGGTAGGAACTGTTTTGTTTTATCTCAACTAACAGCACCAGTCTTTACTCTAGCAATGCCTGCAGGTAGTTTAAGAAACAAAGATCCCATTTGTTCATCTAAAAGGACCATACTATCATGTCATTAATGCTATAAAGCTTTTCCTCCTCATCTTTCCCTCCTCTGAAATGTTATCCTGGATGTTACACCGCATGATTAAAAAATGACAGCTTGTAGTGAAAGAAAGAAAAAAAGATCTTGGAGCTCCCATATTAATCCCATATATTTCAGCATTTCTGGAGATGTTTAAAATTGTGGATGTAACAAGGCGTAATTTCAACATAAATAAGCACCTTAATGATTGCCCATCCCAAATGTATGCAAATTATTCTCAGCAGAGAAGCCCCAAGAAGCAACATTATTTGTCCCTAATAACCATCTATTTATTTCAGAACAAAAAGAAGGGACCACATGATTTAAAACTATGACTAGGTTCACACATCACACTAACTATATTATGGTGAACCCAACCAACATGTCCTTGCTCCCTGATTTTAAATCTAATCTTCTCCTTAGTATAATCATTTACTATAAGTAGGAGGTTTCCTATCAAGGGGAAGTATAAAAATGTTGTCCTTTGCATGCATTTCACATTCCCATATGTATGCCACCTGATTTCTCTCCAAATTTTATAGATCAGCTTTCTGTTATAATAACCATTAAATCATTTTGTTGATATACTTTACTGATTTTTCATTGGAAATTGGAGATCAGCTTATGTGGGATTTTCTGACAGTCTCCCATTCAAATATTAACCAGCCTAGACATCTGTGCAACATCACAACACACAGAGAAAAGGGACAGAACTTGCAACACAATACTGAAACACTGCTATGTGACTCTGTCCTACCTTGCCAGTCAGATGTTGTGATTGCCAGGACAGGTCCCTGAAGAAACTAACATTCTGTTTTATGGCAAGAATTGAGTAGAATAAATTCCTTCAGATGCTCTTTGATGCTGATATTTGGTGGCTTGGTCCATTTTTTAAAAGATTAGGAAATCTAGATGGAGGGGGGTTTTCGACCGTGTCCTTCATTTTTTAAAAAAACCTTCATGCATTTAAGTAACTAGTTTTGTCCCAAAGGTGCTTTTTCAAGAGGCAACTGGTCTTTCTGGTTTTTCTTTGAAGTCATTTCACTTCTCATCCAAGAAGCTTCTTCAGTTCTGACTTCTTCAGTTGCCTCTTGAAAAAGCACTCTTGGGACAATCATGACCTGGATGACTGAGAATCTCCATAGACATTTAACTAGTTTTACTAAATAATCTTTGCAGGGTTGCTAAATATTTATCATTATTTGGTAGTCTTTTGGCTAGTCCTAACGATGGTACTATTTTATTATTACCAAATGATTTTCATGTACCTGAGCAACAAAATATTTTGAAATCTTTATAGCATTTCAGAATTTTATTGTGCTACAGTATTGCTATTATGGATTCAGTTCAACTTGCATTAATATTTTGTGCTCCTTTTCAGTTTTTGCAAATTTTGGACTTTCTAATGATAGATGGAGAGTGGAGAAGGAAGGAGGGAGGGAGAGGGGGGAGAAAAAGATATCTTCCAAAATGCAACTTTTGTGTGATTTTTATATACATATATATGTGTGTGTGTGTGTGTGTGTGTGTGTGTGTGTGTGTGTGTGTGTAGGTCTTTGGTTGTTCGGGTTTTCTCCCGTGTAAAATTGGAAGTGTCTTGGCGACATTTCGACGAAGTCTCATTCGTCATCTTCAGGCTTCAGCTTCGTGCTTCTGGGAGCAATGTGTGATCGCAGCTGTTTCTTCCTTTTAACTGCTAGTGGGGGTTTGAACTGATTGGGTGGGAGCTTGGCTGTGCTCTGATTGGATGGGATTCTCTGATTGGATGGGGTGTGTCCTGTTTGGGTGGGGGCTTGGTTGTGCTCAGTTTAGTCTGAGTTGCAGGGGGATTTGAGCTGGTGAGCTGCATAGCTGTTGTTTGGCTTTGTGGTCGTACTACATCTTGGGGTTATTTTTGTGCTCTGGGTTTTTTTTTGTGCTCTGGGGTTTTTTTTGTGCTCTGGTTGGCTGAGGGGGTTTCCTGTTTGGGTGGGGCACAAGCCCCCACCCAAACAGGACACACCCCCAGCCAACCAGAGCACACAAAAAAAACCCATCCAATCAGAGCACAGCCAAGCTCCCACCCATTCAGTTCAAACCCCCACTAGCAGTTAAAAAGGAAGGAACAGCTGCAATCACACATTGCTCCCAGAAGCACGAAGCTGAAGCCTGAAGATGACGAATGAGACTTCGTCGAAACGTCACCAAGACACTTCCAATTTTACACGGGAGAAAACCCGGATAACCAAAGACCTACATATATATATACACCTTCATAATCTGGCCACACGGGAAAGAAAAACTTGACAACTTCCTCACACACCTCAATAGCCTACACCCCAAAATACAGTTCACCATGGAAACAGAAGTTAATAACCAACTTCCCTTCCTGGATGTCTTAGTCTACAGAAAACCCAATGGCTCCCTAGGACATACCATCTACCAGAAGAAAACACACACAAACCGCTATCTGCACGCACTCTCACACCACCACCCAGCACAGATCAACTCCGTAGCCAAGACACTCATCTCCAGAACAAAATGCTTAGCTGATGAACAACACCTAAAACCCGAACTAGACACTCTCACTAACGTACTAACATCCAATGGATTCCAAACAAATAAGATTACCAAGCTAATCCAAAAGAACCCCCACTAAAATCCAAGACAGAGAACAAGAAAACGGCACAGCCCTCCTCCCATATATAAAAGGCACCACAGACAGAATCAGCAAGATCCTCCACAAACACAACATCAAGACAGCATTCTGCACAAACAGAAAAATATCCACCATCCTAAGAAACCCCAAAGACAAAATTGAGTTAGAAAATCAAGGAGTATATGAAATCCCATGCACCGCCTGCCCCACCACATACATTGGACAAACCAACAGAAGAATAAGTGCACGATTGAAGAACACAAGAACTCATTCAACAAAGAGGAACCACCTTCTTCCCTGGTCCAACCCTTTAAAGTCACAGGACATGATATTGACTTTAAAAAGACCAGAACTATCGCCAAAACTGAACACTTTAACAACAGAATAATCAGAGAAGCCATTGAGATAGAAAAACGCCCACACAGCATGAACAAACGAGATGACACCTCCCGCCTACCAGCCATTTGGAAACCCGCCCTTATTGACAAACGAGTCCCTAACACGAGGAATGACACCAGACCCACACTCACGAGGTCCACACAGGATGTCACCACCACACATCCACCCAGAAAGCAGACCCAAACCCACACTGATCATGAAGCACGACCAAGGACCAGAAGCCAGACCGCAGCTGCAACATGAGCCATTTCAAACCCCTCCAATCCATTCATGCAGCAGACTGACACCTACTATGAAGATGTAGCACGACCACAAAGCCAAACAACAGCTATGCAGCTCACCAGCTCAAATCCCCCTGCAGCACAGACTAGACTGAGCACAACCAAGCCCCCACCCAAACAGGACACACCCCCAGCCAATCAGAGCACAACCCCCCCCATCCAATCAGACCACAGCCAAGCTCCCACCCATTCAGTTCAAACCCCACTAGCAGTTAAAAGGAAGGAACAGCTGCAATCACACATTGCTCCCAGAAGCACGGTTGAAGCCTGAAGATGACGAATGAGACTTCGAAACGTCGCCAAGACACTTCCAATTTTACACGGGAGAAAACCCGGATAACCAAGACCTACATATATATATATATATATATATATATATATATATATATATATATATATATATATATATATATATATATATATATATATATATATATATATATATATATATGTTTTCTGAGGTTTTCACGGTGTTTGTATATAGGTCTTTGGTTGTTCGGGTTTTCTCCGTGTAAAATTGGAAGTGTCTTGGCGACATTTCGACGAAGTCTCATTCGTCATCTTCAGGCTTCAGCCGTGCTTCTTGCTGCCAGAAGCACGGTTGAAGCCTGAAGATGACGAATGAGACTTCGAAACGTCGCCAAGACACTTCCAATTTTACACGGGAGAAAACCCGAACAACCAAAGACCTATATATATATATATATATATATATACATGCAGGTTTTGGTATGTTCGGGTCTTTTCCCGTGTAAGATTGGAAGTATTTAGGCAACGTTTCGATGTGATCTCACTCATCACCTTCAGGCTTTCGCTTTGTTCTTATGTGAGCAAAGTGTGGATTTTAACTGCTGTTTCTCTATAAATACTGGTGGGGGGGTGTTTTTTGAATTGCAGGCCTAGCTGTTGCAAGCTGATTGGTTGGCTGTGTTGCTACATATTGATTGGTTAATGGAGTTTTTTGAATAGCTGGCCTAGCTGTTTCAAGTAGATTGGTTGGCTGTGTTGCTAATTGGTTAATGGGATTGATGTTTGTGTGGGGAGTAGTATTTTGGAGCCTGGTCTGGTTCCGAGTTCGAGGTCTTGTCATGTGTGGATGTTTGTGTGGGAAATAGCATTTTGGACTCTGGTCTGGTTCCAAGTTCGAGGTCCTGTCGTGTGTTGGTGTCAATTTTTGTAGCTGGGATTCGTTTCTTGACTAGTGCTAGTTTCCAGATGTTTGGTAAGCGGGAGGTATCGTCACGTTTATTTATGTTATGGGGGTGTTTCTCTATTTCTATGGCTTCCATAATTATTCTCTGTAATAGTGTTCAGTTTTGGAGATTAATTTGGTTCCTTCAAAATCAATGTTTCAATCAAATCAAATCAAATCAAAATCAATCCACCCTCTATAGAGAAGGGGGAGAAAAAGATATCTTCCAAAATGCAACATTTGTGTGAGATATATATAGATATAGATATATAGATATATATATACACATACATACATACATACATACATACATACATACATATATATGTTGTTTTTGGTAGTTGCGAAGTCGTGTCCGACCCATCACGACCCCATGGACAACATTCCTCCAGGCCTTCCTGTCCTCTACCATCCTCTGGAGTCCATTTAAACTCATGCCTACTGCTTCAGTGACTCCGTCCAGCCACCTCATTCTCTGTCGTCCCCTTCTTCTTTTGCCCTCAATCTTTCCCAGCATTAGGCTCTTCTCCAGTGAGTCCTTCTTTCTCATTAGGTGGCCAAAGTATTTCAGTTTCATCTTTAGGATCTGGCCTTCTAAAGAGCAGTCAGGGTTGATCTCCTCTAGAACCGACTTGTTTGTTCACCTTGCAGTCCAAGGGACTCGCAGGAGTCTTCTCCAGCACCAGAGTTCAAAGGCCTCAATTCTTTGGCGCTCAGCCTTTCTTATGGTCCAACCTTCACAGCCATACATTGCAACTGGGAAAACCATAACTTTGACTATACGCACCTTTGTTGGCAGGGTGATGTCTCTGCTTTTTAGTATGCTGTCTAGATTTGCCATAGCTTTCCTCCCCAGGAGCAAGCGTCTTTTAATTTCTTGGCTGCAGTCCCCATCTGCGGTGATCTTGGAGCCCAGGAAAATAAAATCTGTCACTACCTCCATTTCTTCACCATCTATCTGCCAGGAATTGAAAGGGACGGATGCCATGATTTTAGTTTTCTTAATGTTGAGTTTCAAGCCAACTTTTGCACTCTCCTCCTTCACCCGCATCAAGAGACTCTTTAGATAGATAGATAGATAGATAGATAGATAGATAGATAGATAGATAGATAGATAGATAGATAGATAGATAGATAGATAGATAGATATAGCTAGATAGATATAGATATAGATATATATTCTCTTCTATTGGAGCTATGTTTTTTCTGAGTTTATTCATAAAGTTACATGTCTAGGAATGTATTATTCCATGTCTCATGGTGATATAGCCAAGTCTAACTGATTGATTGACTTGTTAAGAGCAATGGAAGTGCTAGTTGTAAAACTCCTAGATACAGGTTTTTGTAACTGTCTGCATAGTTAACAATATTAGATGCATTTAATGGCATGTTTGTTAAGCTCTTATGTTAACTGTTGGAAGAGATCAAATTATGTTACAGAGGTTTTAAACATGTCTTTTGCAAAGGGATCTCTATATAAGCATTTCCTTATATAGATCTCTATATATAAGCATTTCCAAACCTACTAAAATTATAAAGCAAATTATACAAACAGGAAGCAGCAGGTGAAGCTAAGCAAGATCACATCAAATACCTGTACAATTAGCACAGGGGCCCCCCAAGGCTGTGTGCTCTCCCCACTTCTCTTCTCTCTGTATACCAATGACTGCATCTCCAATGATCCATCTGTTAAGCTACTGAAGTTCGCAGATGACACAACAGTGATTGGTCTCATTCGAGACAATGACAAATCCGCATATAGACGAGAGGTCGAACGACTAGCCTTGTGGTGCAACCAAAACAATCTGGAACTGAACACACTCAAAACCGTAGAAATGGTGGTAGACTTTAGGAAAAACCCTTCCATACTTCCACCTCTCACAATACTTGACAACACAGTATCAACAGTAGAAACCTTCAAATTTCTGGGTTCTATCATATCGCAAGATCTCAAATGGACAGCTAACATCAAAACATCATTAAAAAAGGACAACAAAGAATGTTCTTTCTGCGCCAACTCAGTAAGCTCAAACTGCCCAAGGAGCTGCTGATCCAATTCTACAGAGGAATTATTGAGTCTGTCATTTGCACCTCTATAACTGTCTGGTTCGGTTCTGCAACCCAACAAGAAAAACACAGACTTCAGAGGATAATTAGAACTGCAGAAAAAATAATTGCTACCAACTTGCCTTCCATTGAGGACCTGTATACTGCACGAATCAAGAAGAGGGCCGTGAAAATATTTGCAGATCCCTCGCATCCTGGACATAAACTGTTTCAACTCCTACCCTCAAAACGACGCTATAGAGCACTGCACACCAGAACAACTAGACACAAGAACAGTTTTTTCCCGAAGGCCATCACTCTGCTAAACAAATAATTCCCTCAACACTGTCAGACTATTTACTGAATCTGCACTACTATTAATCGTTTCATAGTTCCCATCACCAATCTCTTTCCACTTATGACTGTATGACTATAACTTGTTGCTGGCAATCCTTATGATTTATATTGATATATTGATCATCAATTGTGTTGTAAATGTTGTACCTTGATGAACGTATCTTTTCTTGTATGTACACTGAGAGCATATGCACCAAGACAAATTCCTTGTGTGTCCAATCACATTTGGCCAATAAAAAATTCTATTCTATTCTATTCTATTCTATTCTATTCTATTCTATTCTATTCTATTCTATTCTACATTCATTTAAAAAGTTAATATGAAACAGTTAATTCTATCAGAGCTGTGGTTCTATTTATGGTTCACGTCACTTTTATCTTCATAACAACCACTTTTTTGTTACAATTAACTGTCCAACAAGGAAACTAATTTGTTTAGTGTTGTTTTCTGTTTTACTGTAAGTATTCACCATTCTAATTCCATCTTCCCATCACCATTTTTCCCTTGGTCATATAGCATAGTAGATATTTACCACAGTTGCAAAATGGATATTTTATTTGGAATTAACATTTTAAAAATGTGTGACTAAGAGATGGAGAATGCCAAATGTCAAAGGAATCAACTTTATGCTAAATCTCAGACAACTGTTAACTGTGGGGTTGTACTTCAAGTGCATGCTGGCTAATAAGATCATTAAAAGAAAGGACTGAAAGATCAGGCAGTGAATTAATACCATGCTACATTTGAGTTTCAAGAGATAAATTGTGATTATATTTTTTTAAAATTCTAAATTGCAGGCTCTCGATTCCAAAGTCAGCTCAAATAAGTTCACTGTTTTAATGAACATTTTAGAGTTCAATTTTAAAAGAAGCTTTTAGTACTTCAACCTTTCCAGACTTAATCCATGAAAAAGTGTTTTATGACAGCTTTATCTTTTTTGCATATAAAAAATAAATAAAGAACCCTTTTAAAACTCTGGTTGCTTTTAAGAGTGTCGGTAGAAGTAAAGCTTCATGAAAGTCTGTTTTAAAATAAATAACACAGTAACACTACGCTGTATGGTTTTGAAGTTAAGCCATAAATTTTGTGACAATTAAGTATAGCAGGATCCCTACCAGTATTTTATAGCTTCTTCAGTATCCCTGAACTATCAGTGTGCTGATCTAACAATGACAAGCTTTATATTCCCTCAGCAATATTTTGGTGATGCAAGGAAACACTCTAAATTGTTAGTAGAGAAACAATCTAAAGTAACGTTATGTTCCTTCTTCAGTAGATACTTAAATCAAAAATCTGGGTCCCTCTTTAAAATGGAGCTCCCTTTCATTTTCAATTTTCTTCTTATCTCCAGAGGCAGAGTTGGTCATTCCATGATGGAATGGAATACCTTATTTCAAGCTTTAAGGTGCACGCTGCATTTTACGTAAAAATGGTAAAATCTATTTAACTATAATAATCTTTACTCAATCTTTAAAAGAACAACATAAAGAGGTAATTATGGCCTATTCCCCACAACAAGCAGAGGAGGGATAAAGAATAGAGTTCACTTAACATTTGCCTGGTTTATTTGCACCCTAAGCTTTTTTTTCAGTTCTACATGTAGTTTGAAAGTTGGGGTTGTTTTCACTACAGACAGTAAGGGAAGTAATGGGAAAAAAGACATTTACAGAAAATAACTTTTCTATTTCTCTAATCCAATTGCCCCTCTGAAGGTTTTCTGTTTTTGAAAAAATAGTCACATGTTGGTGCTTACTTTTCAACATAATGTAGCATGTCTTTTAAATCTGGAAGTTTATTCCTGAGTTTTTTTGTTTTTTTTAATTTAGTCTTCACTTCTGATTTCTGGAAATTGTTCATATGATTCAATAACACCAGTGAAAAGCTGTTGCAAAGACAAAACATTTTGTAACATTTCAAGGCAATGGTGTTGCTGAAATTAATTTTGTCAGTGATTCCTTCCTTTAGCATTTAATAGTTACCTCCACAGACTATGAGTCACAGCATACCTTCCGGCATCTGAGTTTAGAACTTTTTTAGTAATTTTACTCAGAATAATGGAAGAAAGGGATTTCCTCCTAAAATGAAATTGCAGCCAGGCTGACCTTGCTTTGTTATTTTATTTCATTGAAATCTGAAAAATGTTGAATTCTGGTCTCTGTTAAATTGCTTCCTTAAAATAGCCTGTCATCTCCTAAATTACTTGTAAAAATAATATAATGTAACAATAACAAGTCTCCTTTTTTAATACCACATTTTCCCTCAGAAATTTTGCCTTAAAATCAGTTGTATGTGGGTACAAGCAATGCACATTGTCCCCCTTTGGCCTACTCTCCACTTTTTATGTCATTAGTCAGGCAGCTGTTTTATTGTGGTACGCTTATATTTTCAAGTATTCCAGGCTCATTTATTCATTTGTCATTTCCTTTGGGATGTTTCTGCTTCAGTTTCATCCATATTTGCTGGATATTGTCAGTGACTTTACCTACCTTCCTGCCTCCCTCCCTCCCTTCCTTCTTTCCTAGCTCTCTTCGTTCCCCCTCTGGGTTATACATATAATACAACTTGGGTAGGGAAAACAAGTCAATTAGACCAGCTTGTTTTTTAGGAAGACATTAGCAATAAGTACTTATAATTAACCTTTTGGCACATATTTTTACTTTGCTATTTTTATATTTGAATGCAAGTCAATTGTCTTTGGGTATTCACTCAAATGGTTATAAAGACTTAGGGCATCCTTTTTTCTGATCACAAAGAGCTTTTGTATATTAAAACTATTCCTTTCTTCCGGACAAATTTTGCCATTTTTAGGCTATTTCACATTGTTTGAACACTGGTGATTGTACCTCTAAAATCCTGCTTATTCCTCCTGTTCACAATAGATTACAATAAAACATTTTGGTTTATTTATTTGTTTATTTTATTTGTATGGCTATCTACATATGATGTACATATTAAATCCAAATCCAAAGCATCAAGAATAACAAAAATAAATAAATAAATAAAACAACTATCATCACAGTGCAAAGCATTAATAATTTGAAATACTTACTTGAAAATTTCTGAACGTAGACATCATTAAAAAAACCAAGCTTTTAGCAAATGGAGGGAAATGTATAGGCAGCATGAGAAGGGATTTGTTATGCTTAATTTTGCTCCTCAGTCATCAGTGGTACTGAAAAGGGGAAATCAGATCATATTGATCATGCTCTCCAATTCCTTTATTATATAGCCATCCACAATGGACCAAGTATAGCTATTAAGTACATGTAGTCCTCAACTTACAACAATTTTTTTACCATCCGAAGTTACAATAGCACTGAAAAGAATGACTTGTGACCATCTTTTACACTTACAACCATTGCAGCATCCTTGTGGTCACTAAATTCAGACACTTGGCAACTGATTAATATTGAGGACAGTTCCAGTGTCCTGGGCTCCTGTCATCACTTTTTGCAAGCAAAGTCAATGGAGAAGCCAGACTCACTGAACAGCCGTGTTATTAACTGAACAACTGCAGCGATTCACTTAAGAACTGTGGTAAGAATGGTTTTAAAACGGGGCAAAACTCACATTACAAATGTCTCCCTTAGGAACAAAAATTTTGGGCTCAATTGTGGTCAATCGAGGACTATCTGTATGTTATTATGTCTCCTGCAAGGAGAGTGGGAGAGAAGAGTCCAAAGTTAGAGGAGACTTCCGTTTCAAAGCTTTGCTACCTTTGTGGAACAGGGGAACAGGGGAAGGAATAGTTTACTTTGTCTCCCTTTTAACTGTTTGTCTCTCTTTGGTTGTGGTGCATATTTCAGGAGTGTGTGACCGAGTCGTAGAAAGTCATAGATTCTGTAGATCCAAGTCTTTCTTAACTCGTCCTGTAACTTGAATCACTTCTCCTTATCTCTTTCAGCAAGAACTTGAGAGCAAAAAAAAATTCTCAGGCATTTGGAAGGAAGTTTTTCTTTAAGATAGGAATTATTTTCTCCCCCTCATTCTTTAATGGGTAATTTGGACATTTCAAAAAGTTCATGGAACATCTCCCAGGGGCCTTTACACCACAAGACTGCAGCCTTAATCAACTATCTTATGTTATTATCCATTCTGAACATAACTGCTGAGCATGGGTACAGTTCTTGCATTTCTCATCTAGCAATATTCAAATCAGAATAAGAGAGGGGCGAGAGCACAACTCAGACAAATGAGATCAAAAGTTACAAAT
Source organism: Ahaetulla prasina (assembly GCF_028640845.1). NCBI lineage: Eukaryota > Metazoa > Chordata > Lepidosauria > Squamata > Colubridae > Ahaetulla > Ahaetulla prasina. Next base: position 44,560,906 of record NC_080541.1, on the reverse strand, counting down.
AACTGGAAATTAGAGAAGAGAGAAATCAATGTACAGTGTACGGTGAACCCTTTCCAACTATTATGAGATTTCAAGAAATAAGAATGTGAGCACTGATGTCTCAACAAGATGCTCTATTTACAGAGCTCTTACAACATTGGGCTGATGTCCACAGCATATACAGTGTCTCTGTGGTTGTTATGTGTCCCTCCTAGAATATTTTAAACATCTCAACTCAGTCATTCATTCATGATCAAATGATCCCTGCATCCAAACGCAACAAATTATTCAGTCTTTGTTATTTGATCCAATGAATCCATGGTACAAACTCTGCTCTGAGTCATAATCTGAAATGGTAATGGGTCTCATTCATCAGGCCCTTTCAGAGAGCAATCTATATTTTAAAGTGCTGTCTGCTTCCTAAGTGGCAGACTTAGACTTTGTTCTGCGTCACTGCAGGAATATCTGCCCTTCTTTTCTTCAATGAGAGAAAGTTTCTTCCTGAAGCTCTTTGCAGTTTACTTCATACAATACAAAAACCTCTTAATGTACATTACACAACAAGCCAGTAATCCACCAATTAGTCCACATTATTTTTATGGCAATTGATTTGCCAATAGTGTCTCGGCATATTCTGTAAAATAGTTAATGAGCATAGACTACAACGGGAAGAATAATTCAGTTTTGATTTGTCAAAAATCAACAGTAAAGACCTGTTTGAAAATAAGTGGATACAGTTAATTGGCATGTTTAAATTATTGCAGTGCTAAAGAATTAACTTTTATCAGTGTAGATTTATCAGTAAAGTTAAATATACATAACTGAATTTATTTCTAGACATTTTGTCAGACTAAAAATATGAATATGTGCAGGTAGTCCTTAACTTACAAACACAAGCTCAAAATTTCTGTTGCTACACAAGACAGTTGTTAAGTGAGTTTTACCCCATTTCACAACCTTTCCTGACGTAGTTATTAAGTGAACTTTTGTTAAGTTAGTAACATGATTGTTAAATGTATCTGGCTTCCCCATTGACTTTGCTTGTCAGAAAGTTTCAAAGGTGATCACATGACCCCGGGACACTGCAACAAAGGTGCCAGTTGCCAAGCATCTGAATTTTGATCGTATGACCATGGGGATGCTGCAATAATTGTTAGTGCGAAAAATGGTCATAAGTCACTTTTTTAGTACTGTTGTAACTTCAGATGGTCAATAAAGCAATGGTTGTAAGTCAAGGATTATCTGTAATATAAAATTATACTCCCTGTTCATCTTCCCACAATGTATCAAAAGCATATGATTTAGTCTTTTACTTAATTCTGGATGGGAGCAAAAAACAATCTAGCAATTGAGGGATTTATTTGTTTCATCTGAAATTGCTTAGAGAGCACACCAATCAACTAGAGACTGAATCTGTCTGGTTCCCTTTGGATACAGTGTGCAAAGCATAAGGCAGTGGAAGGAAGCAGTGCATAATGGCAAACTACAACATGGTCATGGGAACAATTCAACTCTTTGCTCTCCTCCCAAACTCCCTTTCCAAAATGGAAGTCATCTCTATGTGGCAAGATGTCCCTGGGGGATCAGTGTATTTATTTCATAGATACAATATACAGGATACAGTATGATTATTAACAGAAATATTCAAAATTTCATTTTAACGACTATATAGTACGTTGAGCTGGATTAGGGATGCAATAAATTGTACCATTTTCAGGTGGCCTCCATGGGATTTTTCACATTATGCAGTCTTTCTTAAGAATTCTATTCCAAGAAAAGAAAAGAAAAGAAAAAGATTTCTCCATTAGTTTAAGTTTCCTAAAGAATGCTTGACATTATATCCTTCAGGGAACTTACCCAGCCTACACACAAAGAGGAACACTGAATTCATTTGCTCTGAACTATTTTTGGAATTGTTAAGGTTGTGTGAAATAAACAGCATTACATTATCCTTTTGCCGCATGGCTCTAATTGTAATAGAATGAAAATCTATTTTGGTGAGACAGTCAGTCCCCATGAGTGCGAGAAGTTCACGACCAACCACCTTGCTGAGAATTGAACAGCTAATCTCATGATGGATGGAGTTTGCTGGTGCATATTTTACCTGCCTACAGTTATGTAGTTGAACAATTCATTTCATAAGAAAAGAATTTTAGTTGGCTTCTAGAGAATTAAAAATAGGCATAAGGAAAGAAATCTTTGAGCCTCTAACTATATTGTTTCGATAAAAGTTGAGAGCTATAGAAAGTTCTACTGAAGCAAGGATAGTACATTGCGATATAAACAGAAACTATATAAAAATTTGAAACTATTTCAAAATAACTTCTACAGGTAGTCCTTCTGAAAAGTCCACTTGTACTGCAATCAATTGAACTTACAACAGCACTGGACAAGGATACTTACAACAGGTCTTTGTACAACAGGTTCTTGTACTGTAGTTGTGACTGGCACAGTATCCTTGTGGTCACATGATTATGGTTTAGGTGCTCAGCAACCTGCTCATAATTACAACATTGCAGAGTCCCACAGTCCCATGACTTCCATTTTCAACCTGCACTTCTGGCTTTCGATAAGCAAAGTCAATGGAGAAGATAGCAGGGGATCTCAAATGGTAATCGTGTGATCGCAACTAATACTGGCAACTATAACTGCCAAAACTAGTTTCATAAATTGGCGTGGTTATGTGGCATTGCATCTTATGACTGCATCACTTAGCAATAGAGTTCTCAATCCCAATTACTGTCAGTAAGTAAGGACTGCCTATAGCTCAGATTTTCACATCATTCCATTCCCTGCAAAATGTTCAGTAGCCAGAAAGCAATCCCATGCTATTAAGAATAAGCTGTTTATTTATTTATTTATTTATTTTATTTAATCATATTTGTATACCGCCCTATCTCCGGAGGGACTCAGGGCGGTTAACAGGCACTTAAAAACACATAAGTACAGCATAAAAACAATATTAAAAAACTTATTCTAAAAGCCCAATAACTAAAAAATATATAAAAATAAAACCCAATTTAAAACCCGTAAATTTAAAATCTAACTCAGTCCTGCGCAAATAAATAAGTATGTTTTAAGCTCGCGGCGGAAGGTCCGAAGGTCTGGAAGCTGACGAAGTCCTGGGGGTAGCTCGTTCCAGAGGGTGGGAGCCCCCACAGAGAAGGCCCTTCCCCTGGGTGTCGCTAGACGACATTGCCTCGCTGACGGCACCCTGAGGAGTCCCTCTCTATGAGAGCGCACGGGTCGGTGAGAGGTATTCGGTAGCAGTAGGCGGTCCCGTATATGTTATATGCACAATACATTATTAGTAGATAATTTATGTTATAATGCTGAGATATATATTAAGAAGAGAGGAGAGGAGAGGAGAGGAGAGGAGAGGAGAGGAGAGGAGAGGAGAGGAGAGGAGAGGAGAGGAGAGGAGAGGAGAGGAGAGGAGAGTTGGAAGGAACCTTGGAGGTCTTCAAGTCCAACCCTGCTTAGTCAGGAGACTCTATACCATTTCAGACAAATAGTTGTCCAATCTCTTCTTTAAAACTTCCAGTGTTGGAGCATTCACAAATTTGACAGATCAGATTTTATTTCATAGCTAGATCTTCACATAATAAGTTTGAAGTAAATAAATTTAGAACTTAAAACCAAGAACTCTGGGTTGATTTGTTTGATGATGATAAATTAGTTTGTTTCTTTGGCTGTCCATTGTATCTTCAGGATTCTTCTCCATCAAAAGTTCAAAGGCATCAATATTTAGGAAGAGTCTTGCTTCTTCAAAGTCCAACTTTTACTTCCATAATGTCACAGAGAATACTATAATTTGTGTGATTATGATCTTTGTAGGTATGGGCACATCATAGCTTTTTCCAAGACTTTTCCAAGGCTGCTCTACCAAATGTTAGCCTGCAGCATATTCTCATGACTGCTTATTCCTTTACTGTTGAGGTTTGATTCTAAAATATATAAGAATAGAATAGAATAGAATAGAATAGAATAGAATAGAATAGAATAGAATAGAATAGAATAGAATAGAATAGAATAGAATAGAATAGAATAGAATTTTATTGGCCAAGTGTGATTGGACACACAAGGAATTTGTCTTGGTGCATATACTCTCAGTGTACATAAAAGAAAAGATACGTTCATCAAGGTACAACATTTACAATTGGGGTGAGATATCAGCTGTACGCTGATGATACTCAGCTGTACTTTTCCACCCCGGGCCACCCCAACAAAGCTGTCGAAGTGCTGTCCCGGTGTTTGGAAGCCGTACGGGTCTGGATGGGGAGGAACAGGCTCAAGCTCAATCCCTCCAAGATGGAGTGGCTGTGGATGCCGGCACCCCGATACAGTCAGCCGCAGCTGACTGTTGGGGGCGAGTTATTGGCCCCAAAGGAGGGAGTGCGCAACTTGGGTGTTCTTCTGGATGCACGGCTGTCGTTTGAAGACCATTTGGCGGCCGTCTCCAGGAGAGCCTTTCACCAGGTTTGCCTGGTTCGCCAGTTGCGCCCCTTCCTTGATCGGGATGCCCTATGCACAGTCACTCATGCTCTTGTTACCTCCCGCCTGGATTATTGCAATGCTCTCTACATGGGGCTCCCCTTGAGATGCACTCGGAGGCTTCAGTTGGTCCAGAATGCAGCTGCGCGGGTGATAGAGGGAGTCTCACGTAGCTCCCATATGATACCTCTCCTGCGCAGACTGCACTGGCTTCCTGTTGCCTTTCGGGTGCATTTCAAGGTGTTGGTTACCACCTTTAAAGTGCTCCATGGCTTGGGGCCTGGGTACTTACGGGACCACCTGCTGTTACCTCATGCCTCCCACCGACCCATACGCTCACACAGAGAGGGTCTTCTCAGGGTGCCGTCCGCCAGACAATGTCGGCTGGCGGCCCCTAGGGGAAGATCCTTCTCTGTGGGGGCTCCTACTCTTTGGAATGAACTTCCCCCTGGTTTACGTCAAATACCTGACCTTCGGACCTTTCGCCGCGAACTGAAAACATATCTGTTTGTTCGCGCGGGGCTTTCTTAAATGGTCTAGATTTTAAATTTTAAATTTCATTTAAGTTTTAAATTGGGGTTTTTTAGATTTTTAACCATTTTAATTTCGGCCACACTGTATAATAAGTTTTTAAATTTATTTTTAATTGTACATTGTTTCTTTTTACCTTGGCTGTACACCGCCCTGAGTTCTTCGGGAGAAGGGCGGTTTATAAATCTAATAAAATAAATAAATAAATAAATAAATAAATACAACACAATTGATGGTCAATATATCAATATAAATCATAAGGATTGCCAGCAACAAGTTATAGTCATACAGTCATAAGTGGACAGAGATTGGTGATGGGAACTATGAGACGATTAATAGTAGTGCAGATTCAGTAAATAGTTTGACAGTGTTGATGGAATTATTTGTTTAGCACAGTGATGGCCTTCGGGAAAAAACTGTTCTTGTGTCTAGTTGTTCTGGTGTGCAGTGCTCTATAGCATCGTTTTTGAGGGTAGGAGTTGAAACAGTTTATGTCCAGGATGCGAGGGGTCTGTAAATATTTTCACGGCCCTCTTCTTGATTCATGCAGTATACAGGTCCTCAATGCTACCTTCCACTTCAATATCTTCATTGCCAATTCTGGTTATTCAGTTTGTTCCTATTAGTTTGGTCTTCTTTATATTTAATTTTACCCTATTGTTTTGCACTTTGCTCCTTGATGTATATTACTAGAGCTTGTAGATAACTTGTATTTTCAATTATCAGGGTATGCTATCAGCATAGCAAAGGTTACTGATATTTCTTCCTCCAGTTTTAAAACCATACTTATCTTCCAAACCAACTGCCCTGAATTTATATTCAGCATATAAGTTTATAGACATCACACTTCTTTGCCAACCTGGAGCCAGTCTGTTTTGCCATGTTCTGTCTATGCTGTGCCTTCCTAACCAGCATTTAAGTTTCTCATAAAGATGGTGAGATGTTCTCGGATTTCCATTTTTCTGAACCCCTCCCACAACTTGACACGATTGACATAATCGAAAGCCCTTCTCTAGCTGATAAAGTCCATAATCACTTCTCTTTGGCATTTTTTGACTTTCTCAATTATCCAGGGGGTATCAGAAGTAATGTCCCGTGTTCCTCAGACTTTTCTAAAGCCAGCTTGAACACCTGTCATTTCCTTTTCCATGTAGGCTCTAATAAGCATTATTTTGTTATAATTAAGTCATCGTCTTCCATTCTCCACATACTTGATAGATGAAATTCAAATCAAAGTAGCAAAATTTACTATTTTTTCATCTCTGAGTTTGACACCAATACTTTTATAATATTTGAATTCTTTAATATAATAGTATTTGTAACAGTTTTAATGTAGTAAAATAGTCCCTGGACACATATTCAGGATTTGGCATTCCTTTTCTCCTTGTTAATGAATTTAACAAAAAAGCCTGATCTATGTGGCTCATCAGCATGTACAGTTTACATTCTTAATTAAGAATGAATTATTGATGATTTTCTAAAATAATGTTGTAGTGCACTTACCACCTTAGTATGCTTCAAATGAAGGGTGGCTACAGCTCCCAGTCATCCCAATCATTGACTGTGGCAGTGAAAATTCTAGACATTTAATTCTTAATACAACTTAGAAGACACCAGGTCAGGGAAGACTCTTAGTATAATCCAAGTGACAGTTCTGTACATACTTGAATGTATGCTTATTATCTCCCTTCTGCCGGACACACAGAGTATGCTTTACATCAGAGTCAAGATGCACATTCATCCAAAGTGATGTGGTAACACTTTTGATGGTCTGATAAAAGATTACGTGATGCATATTGCTTATATCAAAACTTTATGTGAAAATAAGTCAAATTGAAATAAAACAAATTCCAAAACTCTTCAAACTAATGCATAGTGCAAATGTAGTGATATCTGGTATCTGTATGTTTCTGCTTTATTGATTATTGAAACAATTGCCAAATAACCTAACTTTAAGCACTAATTCTGACTTCTAAAAAGCTTTTGGTTTTGTTATGCGTGAATAAGATTGAAGAAGTAAAAGTGTGGAGGTTTGGTGGGGAATGAATTGTTAGGTTTTTTTCCTGGCACTGAGATGAACAGAACTTAAGTTAGCCATAAATAACTTATACCATTTCATTTAAAATATGGTCTTAGTCTGGATCAAACCCAACATTTTCATGACAATTGTCTGAGTAGTGAGTACCTTCTGCTTTTATTCTTAAAAATAAATTATGTAATAAATCATCCCAGAATATCCCTTTGGTCATTTTATTATTATCAGTCTCATCTCAACTGCATGTAAATTGCTTGCACATAATGTGAGCTGAATTAAGTATGAACCTAGTAGTACAGTTATTCAGCTTTACATTCTTGGCACCTATATGTTTTCTAAGTAAAATTTACCATTAATTAAAAGTATGTATTGCTGTACAGTCCAGAAATAATTCAGATTTTTAGCTCTTTATGTCTTGCAAGATCATCTCTCCCAACCAGAATTTGCTTATGCTGTGCATTCCCACATGAGCTCAAAGAGATGGGAACCTGGAGTTGCACCTGCCTATTGACAGTCCACATATTAAGGAATATTCTGCTCTTTGAGCTAAGAGACACTTGACCTCACATGTTGAACAGCAGTGAAAATTATTTTGTTCAACTGGACATTTGATGTAGACAATGGATCTGGAATGCACCTGTAATTTTTTTGGTATTGTGTTATATTATTATGAATTATGATGGCTTTAATTTTTCTATGATTTAAATCATCTTGACTTTGTAGAAATAAAAGGACAAAAGTTTGTTATTAATGAACATACTGCAACTAATAACTGGCCAGCAGGAATAAACATATTCCTGGGCCATCAGCTAATGAAATTACCACTCAACCTTCCAGTGGCATGACATGAAAGTAAGAGAATATATATATGGTGAGTTTACAAGGATACTGTAGGAATCTGAAAGTACATGATGGGTTTATTGGGGTGGAGTGGGGGAGAAGGCTGTCAAATCAAGGTATAGCCATGCAATTTAAAACCCCTCTTTTATATATATTTATATCATGCACGTAACACATATTAAAAATGATTGCACAGTAGTGACTATGATCTTGATTTTTTTTAATTCTCTTCCCTTCTTGCAGACACTCCTTTATAGCATTCTTATCAAAATGAAATAAATGAATCTGGGTTGGTCAATGCCTGGATGGGGGACTGCCTGTTAATTTACGTACTTTACTTTGGTTTCAAATCAGTGCTATAATAATAAATGTAATTAATAAATAAAAAAGCAAATATAGTCACAAAGGGGAGTGTAACGTTCAGTGGCCCTGAACAGAATCTAAATTCTAGAGCTAGTGATTAACTAACCTTAGGGCACCGAAATGCAATGTTTAGGGCAAATGAGCTGGTATGAATATGGGAACATTTTAAATGCTCCAGTTCCAACTTTTTCCCTGTAACTATTACTTCCCTTTGTAAGAATCCTATGCTTGCTACATGTTACTAAGAGAACATTGGAAAGAAACTCACATATTGAGCTTTGCTGGTTTTTGTTTCAGCCTATCAAATTGAGTTAGCTATATTCTAAGGCTGAGTTCAAAACAAAGACATAGAAAGTTATAGGAAATTTTGGGTTCAGAAATAATGGATATGGGTCAGGAGTTAAAAAAGATGCACTAAAAATTCTCAATTCGTCTTTTCTTTTTACTGCTGTTTATTTCCACTGAGATTCATCCCAATACCTGAAATTTCCACCTATACAATCACCCTACTGCAAGACATTAGATCAGAAGAACAAAAAATAACATTATCAAAAGGCTTCTAAAGAAAGCAATGTTGACTGCCTAGTGAAGGCAGAAGCCCCTTTATTACCATTAAATTCAGCTACATTTCATTTCCTAATCTTGACCGCTTGCCTCATCCTCTTCAATAAAAATGGCATCTTTCAAATATTAAGAACATATTGATTATTTTAATAACTCTCTGATGGCCCCTTATTTTCTTGGTCAGTTTGAATGGATAAAACTGTCTTGTCCATGCATGTGGATTCCAACACTCAGCCTTGGTGCTAAAAAAGAGAGCATAGGATTCAATAGTGATAACAGTATAATTCTAAAAATCTTCTCTGTAAATGTATACAAAATTTGTACACCAACTCTTTTATTACCAATAATTTCACCACTGCAAAAGAATAATCCAGATTGGGATATATTTGTATTTTAAAGGATTGCCCCAGATAACAAAACTGCATAATGCAGGAACTCAAATAGAAAAGCTCTGATTAGACAGAAACATTTCTATCTATTTTTTACAACCATTAGATAACAGGTCCTGTCATACAGTATGGCTTTGTCCATTCAGCATGTGAATTAATTAATACCTAACATATCATCATTCCTCACTAATTCAGCTTTGAATTTTAACATAATGCATTTACAAAAGATGCTTGGAATATGCCAGACCATCTTCTATTTCATGTAGCAGTTCTTCGCAAGCATCTGTTCATAGCTGTATATTTTTATGATTTGTGGTTATGGATGCTTTTGTTAAATATGCATTTCTTCATAAAATAAGCATGTAATCTCAATTCAAGGGGAAATTAAAGAGATATTTCCTTTGACTTTATATTGCTTAAGAAAAAAAATGTATCATAGTTTGCAGTTTTATTACAATCTGCCAAAGCAAAGTAAAAGTCAAATTTATTTATTTTATTTTAACTTATTTATTTTTATCTTGCCTTTATTATTTTCATAAATAACTCAAGGTGATGAACATACTTAATATTTCTTCCTCCTTCGATTTCCCCCATAACCACAACCTTATTAGAGGAATTGGCCTGAAAGAGAATGACTTGCTCAAAGTCACCTACCCGGCTTTCGTGCCTAAAGTGGGACTAGAACTTATAGTCTCCTAGTTTCTAGCTTGATGTCCTAACCACTACACCAAACTTGCTCTCATTCGATTATATTTTCCTTGATATGTTTAAGAGGAAGCAATATATAATATTTGTTTGCTTTCTGGTATTCAGATGTCATTCCAAAAGCTCAAGAATGTTCAATAAAAGTGATAATCTATTGGCTTTCTGAGTGCACAAACACAAACCCAAGCCCAAACATGATTAATATCATTTTCCTGCCATGTTTCCATGATTCATAATCTATGAATCAAACAAGCTTAAGGGGTTCAGGGCTGTCCTTGTGTCCTAGCAGTTTCCACCTCATTTTGACACCCTCCAAAGAAAACGGAAGTTTTTGTCACCTTGGAGAGAAGTAAGGTGATGGGCCCTGCATGGAAACAGGCAACAGAACGAGTATAGGGAACAACAGTGGGCACATGAATTTCATACTTATATAGTGTCGTCTATCTCAAGAATAAGCAGCTTAATCCAGCTGTTTATGGGGGAAAGACCTATAATAGTACTCAAAGGTTTAAATTAACTGGCAATATCCCATTCTAGATGTATTTATGAATGTGTGGGTTTTGTCCCTAAAATATATAAATTAGGACAGTTCTGTGCAAGCCCTTTGAAATGAATCAAGTAGTATGTAAGATTGCTTGTAAGTATGTAAGGTAGCTTAATGCAGGAGTCTCCAACCTTGGCAACTTTAAGCCTGGAGGATTTCAACTCCCAGAATTCCCCAGCCAGCATTGCTGGGAGTTGGAAGTCCTCCAGGCTTAAAGTTGCCAAGGTTAGAGACCCCTGATCTAATGTACTTTTTCATCTCGCCAGTCTTGTAGACAGATACTTTCTACTGTTTTCTAAATATTTTATGTCCTCACCCATAAAATACTTAAAATGATCAAACTACATAGGTATAAAATATTTCAATTTATTTTTTTCCCTCAGACTGGGTCTGAGACCTTACAAGGACATGTGGAAGGACAGCCTGGGAGCAATGAAAGAGTTGATGAGCCAGCTCGTCATGTTTTCTCTTTCTCCTGGTTGAACTCATTGAATGAATGATGACTCCTAGTCCAGATGGCATCTGGTGAACTCAATAGCAACAAAGAACACATTGAAAATAATAGCGGATCAGATTTTATTTAAGGACTTTCTTTTGAAAATCATCACATTGGATCTGACTTTTGTATAATTTGAGCAGGGGTTGTAGTGGGGAAGAAAGAGTAGGAGTTAATACCTTGTCATGAACTATCTGAATGTCAAATTCATATACATTTTTGAACTCATGGCAAATATCATATGATAATATTACTTGTCCAGCTTGCTTCTAGGCGCTGGGATTTGGACATAGGGCTCTATCTCTTAATAGCTGATCTGGGTTATGCCCAAATTATTATATGAATGTGACAAATGGCCCTACTTATGTTCAAGTAAAATTAAAATCAGAAGGAAGGAAGGAATTGAAAAGAATAATATATTTACAAGTAAGCTAAAAACCAAACTAAAATAAAGGTAAAAATTCATTATGCATATTTGTAAATGCCTTAGGCATACTCTTAGTTTTATGTTTGTACTTTATCATTTCTTCACTAAAGATATTGTTGTTAATAAATTTCTCATTATTTGGAAGTTTCTTCACTTGCCTATTTATGTAATTGAATTCGGTAACCCTGAAATTAAAATACTTATTAAAATATTCATAGATTGTTTAGCTCATAGAATATTACTGCATATATATAAAATTAATAAATCTTACAATTGTTTTAACAGGATCAAAACGGCAACTATTGGAAGCAATAACAAAAGAAAAAGATAATTAAATTTGATGAAAAGCATAATCGAACAGAAATATTTTTATCTGTTACTTGAGCTTTGGCACAGCTAGTATAATGTTCTTCAGCAGAGAATCTAAAAGTCAGAATGCTACCACAAGCCCTCTTGCACAAAAAGGGGGGATATATATCCGGACATTTACTTTAATGTTCATTAAAGAATTGACATTTATAAACAAAATCATCAAAATTAATGAGGCACTAATTTTCCTGATGACATTTGGACTCCAGTGTGTTTTTTTTTTAAATCAGAATTTCCCTATAAACTGTTAGAAAGCTGGTTTTTAATTTTTGGAGTTTTCAAAGTAATTTTTTCGTATAGTATAAAAAAATAACAATTCAAATCAATGTTCAAAATCTTTGCAACAATGATGGTGTATAATAGAATATTCTAAATTGTGACCTAATTGCTGGGATTCTGTTATTTTTAATTCATAGACTTTATGTTAAAACTAAGTTGAATTCTCATTTTCTACATTAACAATGAACTAAAATGTCCTACACTGAGAATCTATGGCCCTCTAAATATTGGGTGTCAACTCCCATCCTCTCTAGCTTGATTAAACAATGATAATGGATTATGGGAACTGTGTTTAAAATTAGCTACAATGCAACAAGTATGTATACCACACCAACGATTCCTTAGAATTTTTAAAACGTATCTCTTTCAAAGCTTCCATGACTTTTAGTGCAACATCATGGAACCTCTTTAGTGAGTAGTAGCCCAAATATTTTTCATATCTGTGTGCAACCTATTCGTCCATCAAGAAGAAAAAGAATAAATATTTGATTTGAATTTTCCTTTCCCTTTTGATAAAAATAATGATTTCCTGCTGACAATTGCCTAGATTTAACTTATCTCATACATTTATTCATTCATGCCACCTGTCAATCTAAATTTTGAATTTCATTTTAACATAGTCACAGTGATGCTAAAAATCAAAAAGACTGCATATTTCTTTTTGAGAACATCCAAATATATGGGGGAAGAGGGTGAGTTTGATGACGTACAAAGAAAAGAACATGTTGGCTTTTCCTGTGTCTTCTGCCAAATATTAGTGTATCTGTTTTACAGCACTGACACAGAGCTAAGCCTACAAGTAATTCAGACTAACTTAGAGTTAGATGTATTGAGAAGCAGGTGCTGGTATCAGGAAGAACTGTTACTTAGTGAAAAATATTTGTTATGCATGCAAATGTTCTCAGGTTCAACTCATAGCCTCCTTACATAGAATGGGATAAATTCCCACAGAAACTTTGGATAGTCACTGTCAAATTATGTAGAGTGGGTAATAAGTACATCTTGCAGGACACCAAAGCAAACTTGTTAAAATCCCCCTCTGTCATGCAAGGCATGACCCATCCATAACAGTCATTTAGAATGGACTGGAGAAAGAGAAGAGGAAGGTCACACATCTGCTTCTTCATTGCCACTATGTAATTATATGTGAGAATGACTTTAGGAGACAGGAGGAAGACCCACAGTCTAGTCAACAGAATTATAAAAGGAATCTGAGACTGAATGTACACTCTTCAAAATTAGGAAGGGCCCCTTCTCAGAGTCTTTCTTCACCCAACCCCCCCTCCATCCTTTGGATTCAGATTTTGTTCATCAGAGAGTTGTTGAGGTTGCATCTCTTCCTATTGTTTCCCAAGGTTGTTCTACATACCATTACACTTTGCTACAGTAGACGTCAAGCCTAAAATAATCTCTCTTACCTACCTCAGTCACCAAAATGCCCTTCCTCATCCTACTTGACCTTCTGCAATCATGCCCCTCTCACCACAAGTCCCCCAGGAATATACTAAGCCAGCAGAAATATATTCTTTCAAGCATACAATATTTACAAAAATCTGAAAGATTACTACCAAAAGATGTGCTTTTGTTAGAGTCATGAGGATGAGCTGCTGTTTCTGGGCTATAAAATATTAGTTATGTCAACAAAGTGAATCAGAAAACTGACATTGCTGCTATCTAGTGATTATCCAGATTTTTGTAGCCTACGTATGGTGGTTGTTAATTGCATAAAGTATGCTTACATATCCACTGGGCCAGGAATTGGTGACAAGAAGAACCTGAGTAGACCTCCTGTGCCTGCAGATCCCAAGAAATATACTTCCTGTACACTGGTGGGTTTCAAATTTTTTTACCGGTTCTATGAATGTGGCTCGGTGGGCGTGGTATGGCTTGGTGGGCATGGCTTGGTGGGAGTGGCAGGGGAAGGATACTGTAAAATCTCCATTTCCTCCCAATCAGCTGGGACTTGGGAGGCAGAGAATAGATGGGGGCAGGGCCAGTCAGAAGTTTTACTACCAGTTCTCCGAACTACTCAGAATTTCCACTACCAGTTCTTCACAACTGGTCAGAACCTGCTGAAACCCACCTCTGTTCCTGTATTTTCATTATATTTGCACCACTGAGTGTTGACTGTCATTCCAAAGGCACTGCTGGTTGGAAATATCTCTATGGAAGGGCACCAGGTTGACAGCTTATTTTTGCATTTTTATTTTAATTGATTTGACTCCAAACAACTTTGGTTGGCTTGCAATATACAAGATAATGTAAAACCAATATAATAAGAAACAACAAGCACAAAACCCTTGAAGTCCCAGTTGTTCCCCAATACTCGAGTTAAGATAGTTGGAACCCCTTGTGTGTTTTGTTTTTGGCCAGTTCACCATCTTGTTTTTTTACCTGATTTCTTCTTTATTTTCTGGTAATTTGTTTTTGGATTATAATCCATTTTATTCTTTTGGTTATACTGTGAACTGCCCAGAGATATTTGGAATCAAGTGGAAAAAATTAAACTGAATAAATTAAGCTGACAGATCTTTTGTTTTAGATTTTTCTTAGTCTGCTGAGCTCCACATATAAAGAAATTATAACTCATAGAAATTCAAAACAAAATTCTGAGAGTTGCAGTACCCATCTTTCAAGGGGACACAATTTGGGGGATATTACTGTAGAAGAGACACAATGTCAGAAGGAGATCTCCAGTGCCTGGGAATGAATGAATATATATATATATTCATTCATTCCCAGGCACTGGAGATCTCCTTCTAGATCTTCTATTGAAAAACATATTTAAGGTACACCAAGAAGCTTATTATTCAACAAGAGCACATGCAGACATCCAGAATCTTCTGCTTAACTTTTTTTTTAATCACTGACAATCTCTCCCAAAACTGACAATTTTGTCTCCCATCTTCACTATCACCACCATTTAATCTTCATGACAAATTGGTGATGTAAATTAATCTGATAAACAGTAGACCACTTGATACCCACTTTCTCCTGATGTCAACTCTACCTTTTTAAATGACTATATCTCACTGGCTTGAATGTTGGGGTGAAAGAAAATATTCTCCATAATGGACGGATGCCTTTGAAAGATGACAGTTGTTTGGGTTGATTTTGAATTAGCCACCCTCCTATGGTTTCCAAAGAATTATTTCACTTTCAAAAATGTCTGGGAATTGTGGAAGGAGTTCTGTTTCATTATCTTGGTTTTCTCTTCTAAGCATTCTTGAGAGGTCTGTCCCCTTGTCTAACTATGGACACAAAATAAGACACTTTGCAAAGTCTTTGATGTGAGAAATAACCCAGCTGTTCAGTCAAACACCTATATTGTAGCCACCAGTCTCTTTGGGGAGGCTTTCTAAAGAAAAAAACCTATTCTCATCCCACTCCAGGCCAAAAATTATGCCACATTTCTTTTATAGTTTCCTCTCACTCTATTCTCAAAAACCTGTAAGCAAAACTCTGATGAAGAAAGATGGAAAAGGTTTGGGGGAAGTTTGCCATGTTATTAACAAGAATGGAGTTTCGCTTGTTTTTTTAGATAGTTTGAAAGGTAGATCTAAGAAATATATGGGTATCTTTTTTTAATTATCTGAGGTGACAACAAACACTGCTTGTATTCCTGTAATGCCAAAATATACTGAAAGGAAGGGGGGAAAGCACAGCAGCTTGAATAATATATTTCACCTGGAAATCCACCTTTTGGTTGGATTGTAGTTAACTGGGTTAACTGGGACAGAGCACCAAAACAGTTACTGCCTGGGGAAATGGCAACTTTGCACATGCTTTACTCTGGAGCAAATGTAAGCTGCAAAGAATTCCTTGAAATGTAAGGCAGGAAGAACAACCAGAAATTCTCTCTTATCAATTCCAAGATGACAAGCAAGGCAAAAATGACAGCTATCTCTTCGGAATCATTTTGTTGAACCTGGAACCTTTATCCTTCTACCCAAAATCTATAGAGCTCATTGCACCTGTCCAATGCAGCTCCCCATTTTTAATTACTTGTATCTGAGCTAACCTGGAGTTGATATTGTAACAGATGTCAGGCAGATTAAAAATTAAGATCATCCTCTTTTCAGATGGGCTGGTTCATATCTCCCATTGTCCTCAACTACCTATGGTCAATGGGAGTTAAAGTCTTTTGTTCCCTGTTGGACACCAGTCTGGAGATTTATATCTCTCCTCCTCATGCCCTTCCCCATTATCATTTCTTCCCTAAGGCAAATTGAACCTTGGCTGGTTGGGTGCCCATGCTCGGATTCTGTGCGTGTCAATGTGTTTTTCTACCCCATATTCCACCGTTAATCCATTTAACAGCCCCATCCCGCCCCATCGAAGATCTCCAACCCTCCATTTTTCTGAAATTTGACGTACCGGCAGGCAAGGAAGTGTATGCAAACCAACGTTCCTTTGCAGCTTTTATTAAAAATATAGAGAGATATTATATAGATATAGATAGATATTAAACGTTCTCTTACACAACCAAAGTTGACCGAGCGCTGAAAATATGTTTTATTTGTGGAAAGAAATGTTTACAAAGAAAAGACAAAGAGGAGTGAAATCGAAATAGCTGAGTACAGAGAGGCTCCGGCCCCCTTCCCCGCCCACCAACCCCAGAAGACGCTTCTCGTCCTTCACCGGCTTCCGATGGCCAGACCAACGGACCCCACCCTGGAACGCCTAAACCTGAATCTTGCCTGGGAACAGGACGGGTGAGAAAAGAAAAAAGAAGTTACAAACGACGACACTTGGGTACGACGCCGGACATGCTATTCAAGGCTACTTCGATAAAGCTTTCGAATAAAAGGAGGAGGAGGGAGAGGGAAGGGGAAGGGCGCGAGGGAGCGGTGTAAGTGGATCTAGGTCGAAGGGCTGTGCGCTAACTGGAGGAGCTCTTTGGTCGGGGCCAGGCAAAGGAGAGCGCTTCATTTCCCGATGATTTCCATCAGTTTCCTGTTGCTATGAGCCTGCTGCGCCAACTGCTCCGCTCGGGCCATCTCCAAGACTTCTCGGAGGAGATGGAAAGTCAGATCCAAGGAGATCGGCGGCTCCTCGGATCGTTTCTCCTTCTCCGTGGCCTGTAGGTGGGCGCCGTCGTCTTCGCCGTCCCAGGAGTCGGGGGCGCCCTCTAACGAGCGTTCTTGGAAGTGCTGCAGCTGCTGCAGCTGTTGGACGACGGCTCTGAAAAAGTTGCCCGCGGACGCGGACGTAGCTAGGGGGCTGCTGCTGGTGCTCGTGCTGGTAGTGGAGGAGAAGGATCCGGCGGCGGCGGGAGCAGCGGGGTTCTTACGAAGGCTACCCAAGCGCAAGAAATATTCTTCTCCCATGCGGAGCAATATGGGGAGCGATTGGGGTTGTTCTTGGAAATCTAGCTGCTGCAGAACGCTACTGGCGGCGGGAGCGGCCGGGGCTCCCTTGCTGAGGGTTCTGCACTCATGGCAGGGCTGGAGAGCAACCAATAAGATCCCGGTAGAGACAAGCAGCTGGATCTTCATGATTCAGGACGGCCGGATCTGAAAATGGAACAGGAGGGATGGTGGGAAAAGGCACAACTGTCTATCAAAGAACTGGGGATTTATTTATTTATTTATTTTGCTGTCCGTGCAATTTACTGTCCGAGGTGCTGAAATTTTCAAGCAACCCTCGCGAAGACTCGTAACGAACTGAGAACACAATCAGGCTTTTTCCCGGAACTATCATCCAAATCGAATCAATTTTTTTCCCTCGAACTTAAGCGCGAGAAGGATTTGCCTTCTTTCTCTGGGTGAAGAGCTGCCTGAAACCCACCCACTCTTCCTTATTAAAGGTCAGAACAGACGGAGTAGGACTTGATTTATGCAGCTAAATCGCTATAGTGGGGGCTTCCTATAAATCACATTTAATCTTTCAAAACAGTGAACCTTGCCGTACCAAACAATGTCTTCTTCTCCCTCCTCCTCCTCCTTCCTTATCAACACAGTTATGAAATGATCTCAGGATAACGATGTTACTTAGACCATGCTACATACCTCCACCACAATCCACAAACATGCATACACATTCCTGAGAAAAGTTTGCAACCTGTGCTTGCATCTGTCTCTTCCCTACCTTAAGAGATACCGACGGAGCAGTCTGGGAGAAGTAGAGTCAGTTAGTGGTCGGTGCCCACTTTTTCTCTCTCTTTCCTTCTTGGGATGTGTACCTAACGTCTCCTGCCTGTCCTGGTGATCCGTTGGTGTCCTAATCAGAGTCTGGCTGTGTGATTTTTATAGGTTAGACCCTGTTCTGGAATCACGCAGCCCTCGCCTAATAAGCTGACGCTTCCTTGACAGCTCGCTTGCGTGCCCCGATCCACTGCTGAATCAATCATGGGGGCCGCTCCATAGCAGCGGTGGGCAACGTCCTGCAATCACAACCTCAAGTCTCACATCCAATTATAACAAGAGATATTTATTGCTTCGTTAGTGACGTCAGCAAAGGCTGTGGTGGGGAATTATCAGCGGGACACTCTTTCCCATTGACAAAAACCCTTGAATGAAGAGTTCCCAAACTGGAGGGGGGGGGAGGACAGAACAGAACATCAGCAAGCACCACCTCCTACTATTCCCAGTCAAGATGGTCAAAACTTTCCATTTTGTTTGTTCTAAGGAAACCGTAACTCAAGGAAATCAAAGCACTGGAATCACACTTCTTTAAGGGTAACAAGTCCTTCCTAGGAGAACTTCTGAAAGTAAGTCTGGTTTATTGCCAACAAAGCCATTCTTTCTACTTTCTTCATTTGTAGGGTAGAGTATCCACAGAATTTCTAATATTCAAAGGCATGAATAACATCTAAAAAATTGAGTAGCCTTTCTACTGGGTTTTGCTATTGGTATAGGAGAAGAATTCAAATGAAAAACTGAAATCAGGGGAAAGACTCAGGCAAAGCAAGCATATGCAACACACCTTTCTCTCCAGCTTTGTTTCTAATAGTGGGGGGGGGGGCTGATATGGTAAAGAGTGATAAAGGATTCTCTTAAAATAGATGGTGAAGTTGACAAGTTTGCTGGTCCTAACCTTCTTTTGGAGCATAAAATCCCATGAATTACAATTGAACTTCCTCTCTTGAATAACTTGGAGTGTGGCATGAAAGAGTTCCAAAGACATTATAGAGAGGTTAAAATCCAGCCCATACACAGCCCATCTGGCTAGCTAAAAGACACACAAAGGGAAAGAAGGGAGAAATTGGATTGTTTTGTGGGGGTTTTTTTTGCCATTGCTACTGTGCTCTACTTCCATACACAGTGGATCCGATTTAAAATGTGCTGTTGGACTTTTTGGAGCTAGACCTGATGGCCTTTTCTTCCTTTTCAGCAACTGAGAGTCTGGGATACAGTACAACTGAATCTACAGAGCGCTATCCAAGCTGTTCTTTCTACACCTCTGATAGCCTCTGAAATGCCCACAGGCTTTTAACTCCGGCATGCAGGAAAACGGTAATGCTGGGGGTAATCCTACCTCAAATTTCCTTTGATCTGGGTAACGATATAGTTGAATGGCCCTTTTAATTTTACTGGGCCTCCCTTTGACTGCTTGTGTCTGTAAAGTTAAGTCTTTTTCAAGGACACTTGAACTCCTATTGACTTCATAGGGACAGCCAAGTAATTTTCTTGTTATCAATAAAGGAGCATATTAGTAGCTCAGGGTTGAAATGAATGGGTAACAAAATGTCTGCAAGAAAACAAGCAAGCTCAGAAGACCCTTCAGTTTTCTGGTTAGGAATATAGAAATGGTTTGCTATTAAGTTCTGAGATTTTTGTTTGTGTGTTAGATTTATTTGATGCCCATCTCACCTCAAGGTTTTTTTCACCTTCCCAGCCTAATTGTTACCTGTAGAATTTCCTTGGTCTCCCACCAAGTACTAACCAGACATTATTTTGTATATCCTCTGTATGTGGAGTTAGGAAGCAAGTTGATCTGAATTAGTTCTTTAATTTTAAATTTTTATTTACACTAGATTCTACTGTATGTCACCCTTGCCATTTCTGTCCTTAGTTTTATAAGCATAGAATAGTTTAAACACATCCTATGACCAATTAGAGTTGTTTTCCTCAATCCAATCCAAGAACTTCAATATGAGAGATGAAATACACACAAACTTACATACTATACTGTTTTTTCTTTTCTCACCCCAATTAGTGACAGTTGAATTTGGACCCGAGAACAGTTGCTGTTGTGAATGCCATCACTGATCCAGCTCGTTCATCTATAGGAAAGAGGTCCCACAGTCAAAAGCACTCTTTAATTCTCTATTCTCCAGTTGCTCTCAGCTCAAGTTAAGAAGTTGGTTGTGGATGTATTTACTTCTCTATGGCTGATTAATGGGAAGGGACAGGAAAGAAGAAGGGAGGACAGGGGAAGGGAGAGGAGGGGTGAGGAAAGGAGAGGGAGAATTGAGAGGAGAGGAGAGAGGAGAGCAGACAGAGGGGGAGGGGCAGGGGGAGGGAGGGAGGGAAGAGAAGAGGGAAGGAAGAGAGGGAGGGAGGGAGAGGGATAAGGGGAGGGGCAAGTAAAGAAGAGAAGGGGATGGGAGAGAGGAAGGAAAAGGAGAGGGCAGGGGAGGGGGAGAAGAGGGGAGGTGGGGAAGGAAAAGAAGGGGAGGGGAAGAGAGGAAAAGGTGGAGAGGGGAAGAGAGGAGGGGATAGTATAGTAGAGGGAAGGGGAATGAAAGGGGAGGGAGAGATCAGGGAGGGGAGGGGAGGACACGAGAGGGGAGTGGAGGGGACAGGAGAGACTGGATCATCACAAACCAAGTGGACTGACATTTTGGATGTAGCACAGGAGTTGGAATTAATACTAAGGGGTGGATGTGGACAGTTTGATGATGGGAAAATTGTTTGATATGTTCAGATTAGTATCATGAGAAACTATTCTGACGAAAAGTTCAGAATTACATAGTTCTCCAGTTTAAAGGGGAACATTGTTCATCTTGTTGGAGGACAGGAAAGGGTAACTTGTTTTTTTTTCCCCCTTGGGAATAATTGGACTTGTTTTTCTTGTTTCTAGTCTACTCTTCCAGCCAGATGCCAGCCAGAAGCATGCTAGTGCTATAATATATCTGGTGGGAGTCATATTCCCAAGTAAGGGAAACCAATTACTTGGTTAATGATAAAGCAACAAAACTATGATACGTGCATTATGTGTGACAGTATTCTGGTTTAAAAATTTGGCAACGATACATAATTCCATGCAGATATTCAGTTTCTAGCTATGAATACTGTTGTATTTTTACTGGCATAGAGTGCATTTCTGGGATTTTCTACTTCAGAGGTAAAATGTCTACATACAGCTAATCCTCAGTTAATGCCACGGTTTGGACCGGCAACTCCATTGTGAAAGTAATGTGGTCATTAAGTGCAGAGGTGGGTTTCAGCAGATTCTGACCAGTTCTGGAGAACCGGTAGCAGAAATTTTGAGTAGTTCGGAGAACCGGTAGTAAAAATTCTGACTGGCCCCGCCCCCATCTATTCTCTCCCTCCCAAGTCCCAGCTGATCACAAGGAAATGGGGATTTTGCAGTAACCTTTCCCTGGATTGGGGTGGGAATGGAGATTTTACAGTATCCTTTCCCTGCCATGCCACACCCAGAAAGCCACACCCACAGAACCGGTAGTAAAAAAATTTGAAACCCACCACTGGGTTAAGTGGAATATCAAAGGATCACGATGAATTTCTCATGATGTATCAGTTCCCTTGCAGTCATAAAGCAAATCATTTGTAGTCATTAAGTGAGACATCAGTCACGTGATTTACTGCTAGAGATTGGATAACCATTTGTCTGAAATGGTATAGGGTTTCCTGCCAAAGCAGGGGTTGGACTAGAAGACCTCCAAGGCCCTTCCAATTCTGTTATTCTATTCTGTTGACTTCTTCATTGACTCTGCTTGTCAGAAACTGGCTGTGAAACTTGGACATGCAATCCCATGAGTGTAGGATGCTGCAATGGTCATAAAATCATCCCAGGGGCCGTGGTAGCTCAGGCTGTAAGAAGCCTGTTATTAGAACACAGCAGCCTGCAATTACTGCAGGTTCAAGCCCGGCCCGAGGTTGACTCAGCCTTCCATCCTTTATAAGGTAGGTAAAATGAGGACCCAGATTATTGGGGGGGCAATAAGTGGACTTTGTAAATATACAAATAGAATGAGACTATTGCCTTATACACTGTAAGCCGCCCTGAGTCTTCGGAGAAGGGCGGGATATAAATGTAAATAAAAAAAAAAAAAGTTGCAAAACCTCCAATTTGTGAGGACGTGACTGTAAGTACACTGCAACTGTCTAATGTCCAAACACTGGTCATAAAGTTACTATTTTACCACTATTGCAATTTAAAACAGTCTCTAAACAGGGCAGTTGTTAACTGAGGATTACATATACCTTGATTTTGGGGTGTCATTATTTCAGCTAGCAAATGTGTTGAGACAACAATGTTACTGAAGTCCTCAGTATGCTTCTCCTTTCTGAGGTGTAGTTGACATCATTAAGGAGAACGTTTTGGTTATATTTATTTATTTATTTATTTATATTTATTTATTTTGTCACAACGTTATATATAAGTATAAGCATGAAATAACTATACAATATATAAACATATATATAACCATAAGTATGTAATAACTATATGAAATTGGATACAATCAAAGGGAACATTAGGACAGGAACGGTAGGCACGTTGGTGCTCTTATGTATGCCCCTTACAGAATGGGGCGAGGTCAATAGTAGATAGTTTTTGGTTAAAGCTTTGGGGATTTGGGGAAGAGACCACAGAGTCTGGTAGTGCATTCCAGGCATTAACAATTCTGTTTCTGAAGTCATATTTTCTGCAATCAAGACTGGAGGTTCAAGATTTGGAGATTCCAAATGTCCGCAAGAATTGACAACTCTTCTCAAAGTGGCATGTTAATATTTTTAAAGAAACAAATGAAAATCTGGACCCTTAGTTATTGGGCTATTTTGCTCTGTTATTAGTTATTTTCTCTCTTCAGTACATGTTTGATTTATACTTAGGTTTTGTAACCTCACAGTAAGGGTAGCACTTACACTTTTATGTAAGATTACATAAAACACAATCTTGAAAGACTAAAAGTATTTTGCCCTCCTTTTTTAGTCTCCAGAGAACTAGGGGAAATACTTTCCATGATTTTCTACCATCTGTAGACTGAGCTCTCTCTTATCAGATTGTTGCCAAGGTTACAGCTCTTGCTCCTATCTCCCAGGACCAGGGGTGAAATCTAAAAATTTTCCCTACCTGTTCTGTGGGCATGGCTTAATTGGTGGGTGTGGCTTGGTGGTCAGATGACTGGGTGGGCGTGGCCAATAACAATAAATAATAAAAATAATAAACAAAGTATAAAAAACAATGAGGTACCAAAAACCAACTTTCACACTTTACACACACACAACACAACTGACACACACACACACACACAAAAAAATACCACATACAGCTTTCTGAGATTTTGTGTGTTTGTGTAGTTAGAGTGAAACACTACAGAAACACACCAAATCTCAGAAAGCTGCATGAATATTTTATTTTATTATTAAGATTTGTGGACTTCAATTCCCAGAGTTCCTCAGCCAGCAAAGCCAGCCAACATTAGTTGCTGAGTGATTAAATAGATTTGCTAAGTTTAGATTAGTTCTGTCTGATGCTGAAAGTGAAACTGGGGCTTTCAGGCTGGGAAAAAAGCCATGTGATCGATCAGTAATCAGGTAAGTGCCTTAGAATCTCTTAAAATACCTTATACCTCCTAATATTTACTCATATATATGTTTATATACTATATAATCCTTTTTATATGATGTTGTGACAAAAATAAATAAATAAAATAAAAAAATAAATAAAAGGAGGTTTTCTACATGTTTTCTACAGAAAACATGTTTTTTAAGGTTCTGCTGATGAGGAACTCAGGTGAGATCGCCAGAGGAGCCTTAATTTTTTTTTAAAGTTTAAAGGCTCGGCCAATCTCAGCTGAGGGGCAGGATCCTCAAAGGCTTTTTTTTACTTTTAAAGGCATATTTCGGCTGAAGAAAAACCTGCTTTTAAAAGTAAAACAAAAATCCTCTGCTGATGGTGCGGCTCAGCAGAGGCGGGGGGGGCAGGGATTTTTGCTATTGGTCCTCCGAACCAGCAGCCGCCATCGCTACCGGATCGCGCTAGCCAGTCAGAACTGGGAGCATTTCACCCCTGCCTGGGACATTCCCACATATCATGGATGATGTGGATTATTTGGACCTTTTCAGTTGAATTTTAAACTGGATTATAATACTGATTGGTTGCACTTCTAGATGTTATATAGAGCAGGGGTCTCCGGTCTTGGCAATTTGAAGACTTGTGGACTTCAACTCAACTGGCTGAGGAATTCTAGGATTTGAAGTCCACAAGTCTTCAAGTTACCAAGGTTGGAGACCCCCGATATAGAGGACTTGGGATGGGGATAGTGTGCCCATCCTGAGCTTCCTGGATCTTTCAGTGGCTTTTAGTACCATTAACCATAATATCCTTCTAAAGTGGTTCAGGGTTGGGAAGTGAGAGAATGTTGTTTTCATGGTGAGACTGATAAATCTTTCCTGAGATGCATTAAGACTCAGGTCTCTTGCTTCGCTAGTTTAACATCTACAGGAGGCTTCTGGTCCTTCAACACCATGGCATGTGATAACATCCATATGAGAATGATGATCAGCTATACATCTCCATCCCAGGTGGGGCAGAGTATGCCATACAGTGTCTGGTGGCTGTGAAGGCCTGCATGTGGAGGAACCAACTATAACTCAACTCTGGAAAGACAGAGTGGCTTTGAGTTCAAAATAAGAAAGATAAATATTTGGAAACTTTTAAACTCATTGGAAATTCCAATTAGACTGGTCATCTTACATTTAATGGATTATCAAGAGATCCACATCACATTGGAATGATGTGCATTTATTTGTGTTTTACTTTTGGTTATATTTTATAATAAGAAATTACCATCCATGTACTTACAAACTAGGTAATTCGCAAAGCAATTAGCCTTCCCCAACCCAATGTACCCAAGTGAATTAGCCCTTTGTCTTTTTTAAACATTATCTAAATGTTGCTTACTTGGATCAATGCTCAAACATTAAAAAAAGCAGTTAGGGAAAGCAGCATTTATTCAGAGCATGTTTGGAGTCTGAGAAAGAAGACAGGTGAAATAATTGGGAAAATCTAGACTGGAAATAAACAGCTGGTTAAATAAAAAAATGTCTTGTTGATGAATGATTACCATACTAAATATAACCAAGAAATAACTGGTCTTAATTAGAAATATATTGAAGTGTTATAATAAGAATGCCTACACTTAACCAAGATAATTCCATAACCATTATATACAATTTAATTCGAAGTTTGTGAGTTCCATAGGAATCAATCATCTTAGGTGTGCTGCCTTTATCAATAAAGTTGAACTTGAACTTTTCTTTAAAGAATTTACACTATAGTAATTGCAAGCTGTTATTTAGGTTTCATGTACACGAATGCCATTGGGATAAACATATTGCCTCCAAATGTTGTTGGATTTCAACTCCCATTATCACCTCCTATGGCCTATGCTAATAGTAATATCTGGAGAGTTACATATTACTTAAGTAAGACTTGATAAAGTAGCTCATGAATTGAAACCATTCAAATGAATTCATGCAGACAAATTAAACACTCTTATAACTTAGTTTGGATTAATATTTTCTGGTCTGAAAATGTAACTGACCCAAATTATCTTTTAATGTGGATCTTGTTCATTTAAGTGTGTTAATTAGGTCATCAGGAGAGGGTTAAGAATGTCATACAAAGAAGAAAACCCAATTAAGGTTACCCAGCCACAGGTTTGACAGTCAGATTTTAAAAATACTTTCTATTTCTTTCTGTCTAGAAGACATTAGATATATAGTCAAATATGTTGTGGAAATGAATTCTACAGGTCCCCCCCGTCAATCATTTTTTCATCTTTGCCAGTCCCAAAGGAGGTAAAAAGGAGACCAAATTAGTAGGATAAGAAAGTTTTTTTCCTGCTTTAGAGGGAAGAAACATTCTCTACTGTACAATGTTTGAGGTTTTAGCAGATTTCCCCATCAGAATTGCCCAATTGTGTTCGAACCCCACAATGATCTCTGGTAATTCTGAAATTATAAATCCACCCCTAGAGCATTGTTTCTCAATCCCAGCCACTTTAGGGTGTGTGGGCTTCAGTTCTCAGAATTCCCCAACCAGCATGCTAATAGGAAATTCTGAGAGTTGAAATTCATACTTGTTGAAGTTGGTAAAAGTTGAGAACCACTGCCCAGGACACTGAACTGTGGAAGTCTTATCAGGTTAAATACCTCAAAAAAGAAGTGAGTGTTGACACATTTGTATCTAAAGTATCTGATATGGTTAAAACTTATTGTAAGAGAGGATTCTAAAAGCCTGTTTTAGGAATTTTTAGGAAAAAAGGATTTCTAAGTTCCAGATCTGCTTGTAAGACCTAGCAAATGAAAGCAGTTCGTATTCATTGTGGACTTTCAAAGGCCTAAACCTTCCAACACCAGATTCACAATTCTTATCAACTCACAGCCATGCCACAATACCCATGACTCCATTTGTTTTGTCTAAGCATTAATTTATTTAATAATATTCTTATTTATCAGTTTGTCATACAAGAAACCCAGTTTGCTAATTGTAAATGTACAGAATCAGGCTGTGGTTATTCAGAACTTGGCTTTAGTTGCTTAATATTAAATTTCCTTAGCATTATGATTGCAGTCACCATTAAGTTATCTTAGCAAAGAACTAGGGATAGTATTAATGGCACTTTTGCATTTCATATCCATAATACTGTTAAAAACAAAAAGCAAACAAATGAGATAGCAACAGCCAATAAAAAATGCATTCAATTATTTCAGTCACAGCAATATTTATCCCAGTCCTGAATAAAACTTTTGTCAGAAGATACTACAGGGGTGTGGGTGTGGGTGTGGGTGTTTCTGCCTGTGAAGCAATAAGGGATTTCTCACACACACAGTCTGAGGTCACATCACAGAAGGAAAGGATTACATTCCTCTGCACAACTAATGCATCCTCAAGATTGTAATGAATATTGTTGTCATTTTAAAAATATTGCAGTTAAATGCATTTTATGTCAAGTGTTCCTTAATTTTTCTAAAGTTGTCAGCCTTGGATTTCCAACAAGCTCTATGGCAACGGGATAAAAATTGACTTTCTCCCACTACTTTGGGTCCTCCCAAGTTACCTTCTGTTGCTGTTATTCAGTTGCTAAGTCATGTCCAATTCTTCGCGACCCCATGGACCACAGCACGCCAGGTCACCTATCCTCCACTGTCTTCCCAAAGTTGTGTTCACTGAGTCAAATGACACTATCATCTCATCCTCTGCTGTACCCTTTTCCTTTTGCCTTCAATGTTTCCAACATCAGGACTTTTTCCACTTAGTCCTCTCTTCCCATTTGGTAGTCAAAGTATTTGAGCTTTGCCTTCAGCATCTGTCCTTCCAAAGAACACTTAAGAGTTTTTTTCCCTTTAGAATTGACTGATCTTCTAGTTGGTAGTTATTCCTGATACCAGATAAGAATGGGAACTTTAAAAAATATAGTTGGCTCTCCCCATAGGAAAACATGATCCTATTCTTCCACTTCCATTCTATTTTCATGATGGAGTTAATTGCTCTTACAGAATATTTCTCTCCAACTGTTCATATCCTTATATTTGATGTTTGTCATCATGATCTCATTTACTGTGAATTGGAGCACCACTGAGATTTCAGGTACAGTATACGCTGCCATCCAATTTACTATTAAATAACTTGATTGCCTTAAATTAATACTAACACTGTCAGTGATGAAGTGTTCATGTGCTTTCTTGACTTATATTAATTCAGCCTTACTGTGATTAAGGCAGAGGTTGGCTCCTGATCCATTTCTGCCCATTAGTGGGATTTTTCTTCCTAGACTCTCTGCTTCTTAAATCATCTAAATATATTTCAGAATCAAATAATATCTAAATGCTAGTTCTATGGTTGTCTAAAATCTGAACTTACACTCTTTTTCTCTGTCATATAATATATGTTGTACTACATAACAGAACTATACATAAAGTATATATTGTAGTATCAGATAATTAGCTAGAATAATGCATTTATCACTTCACAGGCAAAAATAATTAAATAAGGGGAAAATAATCCCAGAGATCTGCTCAGCTGGAAAAAATATAACAGTAGGGGAGCTGGAAAAAAAGTTGCAAGGTGGAAGCAATAGAAAAGAACTCCTATAAATATAAGCTCCCTCCATATTAATAACTTTCCCACATCGGTAGTGCAAAGCTGAAGCCGGCCCTGATTTTCAACACATTGACCACATTCATATAAAGGGCTCAATCAGGACATGTTTACTCAGTTAAGAAAAAAAAGGGGGTCTGTTTTCATATAATTTTAAACCATAGTCAAAATGTTTTATTAAGAAAATAATCATGTTGGTCATGAGTGACAAAGCCTATAAGCCTAAATAAATGTATACCATATCACACCATAGTATAATATTTTACCAACATCAATTAATCAACCAATCAATCAGCTCTAAACATATTTTTATCACTCTCTTTACACTATTTCCTGGGCAAAATATTAAAAAGCTGCCAATGCTACTTCAATCAGCCTAGTACAGGGCTGTCAAGCTAGCGGCCCGTGGCCCAGATGCCTCAGGCCCATACCCGGTTTAGCGAAAGGGGGAAAAGTCCCAATACGTCACATGATGCCACCATAACGACACGAGTTTGACACCCCTGGCCTAATATAACCTTGGCTAGAGATAGGCCAGTTTGAAATTGGCTATTCAAAGGCAGTCCTCTCATAATCCCAAACTCAAATATAAACTTGTATATTCTGGTGAAATATGGGATGAGGAAGCATGGAATCAGGCCTCAAGAAACTAATCCTCAGGCTGCAAAGAAAATATCTGAATCATATGAGAGTGAAATTCCACATCCCAAGACATGCTGGTCCTCTGTCCTTCATTATTAGGACACTGTTTAGCACAGTGATGGCTAACCTTTTCTGGACCGAGTGCCCAATTGTTGACTGAGTGCGCGCACATGCAAGTGAACCCCCAAAATGCAATGTGTGCACCCCCCGCATGCAGCCCACCCCCCGTGCATGTGTGACAGAGACCTGAAAACCAGCTGGCTGGCAGGAGGCACACGCACAGAGGTGAATTGGGGCGACGGCTTGCGTACCCACAGAGAGGGCGCTGCGTGTCACCTCTGGCACAAATGCCATAGGTTCACATCACAGGTTTAGCATATCTTCTGCTGTCTTTCAGAAGGGAAAACACCCCATCCCCATCTTAGAAATTATTAGAAATTATTCATAGCATGGAGCCAAGATAGGAATAGTACAGCTTTAAGATATAATTAATTTTACAATACTTTTATTATTGATATTGAATTTATGTGTATATGTACATAAGGTTCATTGGTTGATTGATTGATTGAACTATATTCTACATCACATACTTCCACTTATATCCTTATGTTACAAAAGAAAGAAAACTCCTTTTTCAGAAGCCATGCTGGTTCAACAAATCTTGTTCCTCTCATTACACTTAGAATAGTTTAAAAGTTTAATTTAGTGGTGCTTTCTTCCAGTTAAAACTCAACATTGGAGCAATGTGCTTATAATGTCTTGGCTTCCCTTAGATTTTATATTGGACATAGTATTGTCTATATTGAGCTCATTCACTTGTGGTAATATTAGAAATAGTATTGAGATATAAAAAGTTCAATAAATAAATAAATTGTAAACAGATTTTTTTAAATCTTTAGATTGACAGCCTCAAAACTTCATTTCTCATCTGTTCTGTCTGATTAAATACTGAAACTGGTTAGTTTAAAACTGGTTCTGTGGTTATTTAATATCTTCATTATGAAGACTGATGGAACTATTCTAGTTCTCTGTATACCTGCTCTCTTTTAGCAGCCTTTCGACTCATTTGATATTTGGCAATCCAACCAGTCTCATAACTAGCTTCCTACTTTGCATTTGTAGTGCAACGTTCTATATGCTATTGAGAAATGTTTTTATGAGCTCACTCCCAATAAGTTGAAATACACACACAATGAGAAATATATCTTCATTGATTGTAACTTAGTCACATACTCTTCAATCCATTTTTAACCTCTCTTATTGTCAGTTTTGTCAGAATTAGTTTGAGTTTCCTCAGTCAGCTAAATCTTACATTTTTGTCTAAATTGTGTCACTTTTGAAAGAATCATCTGTAAAAATACAATACGTAGTTGCTTTGAGCTGAACACTAATCAACAAAGATTTCTTCCCCTTTTCTTAATTTTCCAAAGATTTTTCTTGCAACTCTTAATTCTAGTTCCCAATTTATATGCATGCATAGATATATCCATATATACATACCTCCTCAAGCATTTTCTCCCCATGGTTTATATTTATATTTGAATCCCTCTCTAAACTCAATTCACGATGAGTTTGTCTATTCAAGGCTGACAGAATTTCAACCAAAAATCTCTTGTGTATCTATCCCAATGGGTTAAAGAGCGCCTTGTTCTTTAATGGTTTATTATCAATGCTTCATTAGAAACTATGTCACAGATTATGTCAATCTGGACTACTCTTTCTTGCCAAAAAGTAAAGACTTTCAAGCTGTGCATTTCTTACCTTCAACTTTCCAATCTGTTTTTGGAATCTCAATCAGTTCTTTAAGGAATGCAAATGATACTTCTCCCTTTAGCCCTGTAACAAGCTACTGGGAAATTCACTTGCATAATCTCTGCCTGTTCATGCATGTATTGTAATAATAATTGGCACTAAAAGAATAGGAAACTTATAGATATATTTTCAAAGACACATAGATCTTCCTGGCTTTTTAATCAATTCTTATCTCTAACTCTAATTAGATTAGAGTTCATATATGTCAGTGGTTTGAGTTTTTAAATGTAAGTGGGTCTTACATCATCAGTTAATGATTCACATTGTGACACGATTTGTCAAATAAACCAACATTGTTCAGTCATTTGTAATATTAAGTGTACACTGTGGTTATACGTGTAGGTTCACAATACATTTAATACCATATTGGCCGATCAAACTCTTATCGAGTCCGTCCCATAGATTAATTATGTGTTTTGTAAATATGTCCTTCCTTTGTGTTTTAAAGCTCCTTCCAATAGTTAAATGATAATCATTCTTATTACATTTATTATTGCTGATGCAAGCCTTCTTGATACATTTTAGTAAATCTGTTTATTATTTTTAGAAGTTATGTATAGTACATAGAACAGGTATAGTACATAGAACATTCTCGCCACCCCCAACCTCAGCCATCATTTCTCCAGCAGCACTCAATTTTATTTTAGTACATATTTAATAAGAAGTAATTTACTGTATTAAATGCCTAGCACTAATGCTGTCTTAAAAGAATGGTTCATTATTCTTATAGGATGTAGGTAACATCTGGAAGAAGCCTTAGCAGCTACATAACATTAAGTTATCTCATGGGCTTGTGGTAGAACAAAATCACTATAAGGTTTCTCTATATGTATGATGACTTAATGCTTCTTTTTAAGCATGAATAACTATACTCGGATGCTGTGGGCCTATTATCTTGTGTTTACAGTAGCCGTAGGACTCAGATGATGGGTCCTCAGTGCTGTGGAATGGTTTTCCTGTTACTGTCCATGCCCTTTCCCCCAATTAACACCCACTCCCAGCTCCTGCTTGCTTTTGGCTTAGAGGACAGAGGGACAAAAGCTTTGTTTTTCTTTTTTTGCTTAACCTTTTACCTTATGAGGCAAATAGCAAGTTATAAGAGTGATTTTTATTAGAAAAATTATCTGGAATAAAGGTCAACCCCTTTCCTTCAGGCTCTATCCATGTTGTTATTCCCTTTGTGCCGGAACATTCTGACAGCATTGGAATTCTATTCACATCCGACTTTTTCTCCTGCATCACATATAATTTGGCCCCAAATTAATCATCAAAGTCTTGAAATGCTACCAGAAAAGCTGCTTATTTCCCAACCCGTCTGAATTCTTTTTAAAGAACACTTAAAATGGATGTGTGTTGACTACCTTCTGATGTAGAACAAGAAACAAACACATCCCTCTGACAAAGTGACATGCTCTTTTCCTCCCTTCCTATCTGGTGGAGAAGAAAGATACATTTCTAAGGCATGAATAAAAAGGAAAAGGAAGACAAATATTCGAGAGCTTCTAAAGCTTTCAGCATTCTCTGCATTCATGACTAATGGTATCAGGTTGACATTTCTTTCCCCCACTCCCCCCTTCCTTTTTTAATTTCCAAACTCCAAGTTAGTGGACAAAGTTTCCAGCTTCAGGGACTATTTTAACTCTGCCAGAAATCTCTTTTCATTGGCTGACTTGAAACAGTATTAATAGTGCTATTGAAGAAAACAAATATGTTTTATCAGATTTGTTGGCAAAGTCATGTCCCATATTATCACATCATCAAATTATCAAGGGCATATTTTATACCAAAGCCAAAATATACTTTCAAAAGTACTTTCATCTGGAAATGTTCTATGGCCAGGACAATCAATGACAGGAGAGGACTGTAATGCAGATGGTGAGGTGCACGTATTTCAGCAAAAAAAAAAAAGACCAAATTTCAGTCTCTGCCAATTTGATTTCAAAAGAATTCTGGTACCAGTAAAATAAACCACCCTGCCTGGAAACTGAAGAGAGATGCCTCTTGACAAAACCCGGGGTAATCATTGGGCTGGTATATAATTTCATGTATATACTTAGATAGACCTCTATAATCCTGGATTTTATTCTGGAAACAATTTTCAGTTGTTTTTTTGGCGTGTATTATGTATTAACTGTTATTGGGATTGAACATCACATTAAACTACCATGAAGTTTGTTTGGTTTTGATACTGCATACTGCATTAAACCAGCCATTGTGATTCAAACAGCATGATTTATGATTGTAATGTTATACAAACTCATCTGATTGATTAATTACATTCTGTTAAATAAAGCACGATGGTGTAGTGTGATATATGAACAAAATCTGTAAGTTGTTGCTCTATAATGAATCACTGTCTATAGCCAAAGATGTTATTCATAAACTCATATAAATAATATTGAGAGACTTAATATCTATTGTCTCTGAACCAAATAAAATACTGTGATAAAAATGTATTTTCTATTTTCTCTCTATGCTAACTCAATTTAATGGCCAAAACATTTTGATGAGATTTGCAAAATACAAACCTCCGCTTATGAAGTAACCAAGGAATAAGTGACTATAGTCTTCTAATGGTTCTTTTATGCATTCTCCCAAGCTTCCTGTCCTTCCATTGTATTTCATAAGGAGACACCAGTTGGAAGTATAGGGAAGCATCACAATGAAGGAATAATGTGCAACAAATAAAAACATGGGGGCACCTTACACCATTCTTCAAGAATAAAGCAAGCTAAAAAGTCACTAAAAGAAATTGTAAAGAGATTTCAAAGAGCCTGAGAACAAGGTAGATATAAATCTTTTTTCTGCAGGACAAGAACACTAATGAAAACTCCAGGACACATTTCAACATAGAAATAATTTTATGTATTTTTATATTTCTAAGCAGATTGTGTAAATTTGAAAAATTCTTTGCATTACCAGATTTCTTATCCAACCAGAACAATGCCTAGTAATCAACACTGAACATCTTTCTAGATAATAAGCTGCAGGGAATACTCATTTTTATTCTGTTAATATCTATCAAACAATTTCTTATAATGTCATTTACCTTCAGCCATATTTAACCGAACCATTAAATATTCCATCTTCAACAAATAATTATAAGATACACAAGACACAAGACAAGAGGCACACACACACACACCACTAAAGGTAACATTTGAAACATGTTCTTTTAAGCCATTTACACATATTTAATTAATGGAAATTAAAGAGAAATGTAATTGCTTTATTAGCTATATGGGAACAATTCTACCCTTGTTAAGAGAAACCTGCTGGTTCAAAATGATTTGTTAATTGGCTTGTCAGTCAGCTGTGAATTAATTTTTCATACCAGTTATAACAATAAACCTTTCTTTCTCTTCTTGCTCCAAAGGAACATATAAAACGGCAGCTTTACACCTTTCAGAGAGGCATGAGAAATGTGGTTTAAAATCAGATGCAGAATTTCTTATGAACACTTGGTTAACATTTGGAATAGGTTTAAAAATAGGTTGCCGAGATAGATTTAGTTTCTTTTATAGTATGTCACAACTTGTTAGCACAATGACTATATTGATACATGGACTGTAGTTCATTTTCTTTACTATTAGAAGACATTAAGCTCATCCCTAATGCTAAGAAGAATGGACTCATTCTCTGTCACCCTGGATGGCAGGACCAGAACAAGTATACTGAAATTACAGGGAAATATATTCAGGTTAGATATGAGGAAAATTTTTCTTATAGTAGGAACCAGCAATGGGACTTACTTACCTTCCCTACCAGTTCACACATGTGAGCACGCTCGCACGCGCCTCATCTGTGCCTATGCAGTAGGCACGCGTTACGTCAGGTCAGGTGGGCGGGACCTCCTGCCATCGCTGCTACTGGTTCACGCAATCCAGAGAGAACCAGCTGAATCCCACCACTGGTAGGAACCCATCAACCGGTGAAGTAGGTTGCCTCATGAAGTGGTAAGCTCCCTTTTATAACAGGGCTTCAGACAAGAAGCTGGAAAGCCATAAGCTCAAAACACAGATCAGGGACTTGGATGATACTTATATTGTTTTCATATAGCACATTACTCTTTCAGTATAATTTGTTTCATTTTGTATATATTTGTAAACTCAGCCACTGGAATCTCTGAACCATGAGCAATAGCTGATGTTAAGTTATAATGTGGACTTTGAACTATTAAAGAACATTAAATTGGCTAAGTTACCCATACCAAAGAGCCATGCCAATATAAATTAGATTCCTCATAGCAGAGTAGGACTCTCTGGAGGTCCTTATCCAAAGTGTCAAGAACTATTCGTATGCGAAGCAGAAATCTGGCTTTTCTGGAGAGGAGAGTAAAAGTCAGCTTGTTATTGTTTGAGATCTTGTGTCCATTTGTTCCTAGAGAAATTTTGAAGCAGAAGGTTCACATGTGGGATTGAACCAGTGGTGGGTTGCCCCCAGTTCGGACTGGTTCTATAGAACCAGTAGTAGCACCAGCGGGAGGCTCCGCCCACTGACTCAAACGTAATCAAAACCCTTCTGCGCATGCCCCTCCGTGGGAGAGCAGAGGGAGCGCATCGCGCACGGGCATGATGCAAACTGGTAGTAAAGGTAAGTAGAACCCACCCTGGGATTGAACTGAAGATATTTACCTTAAGCATTAAAAAATTGTCTATTATATCAATGGATTATTTATTGCCTGCAAGATCACTCCAAGAGATTAAGAAATACTGAGCTTTCAAATTCTATTTATTTTAGCTTAACACATATACCATAAACAAGTTACATTATGTACTTCACTTGCCAATACTTACTCCTAAGTAAACTCCAGGGAATCCAGGGAAAGTAATGACTTAGTACTCTGCTAGCTATGTTCTGTGGAAGGCAAGCAGCATGATTCATCTCACTTAGAGAAGTTGGCATATATCCACTCAAGTCCTGACATTCCATCTTACTTTAATGCATTTCTTTTTATACTTAAAGGTTTTAACTAAATCTGCTACAATTTGTAACAACAGAGAAGCACTTTGTCCATTTATATTATTTTCTGCTTGACCACTGGACCAAATGGACCAGCTTTCAAATGGTTTACTTGCCATAAACTGAAATTCATCATCTTCCAGCAACAACATGAATACAATGTAAATCAACGCAAACCAACAACATTAAAAAATACCGAAAATGGTTTGTGAATTTGTGGGATACCCATTTATATTCTACAAAAGGTGGCGACTTATCACATCACATGCAGATAAATTTGGGACTGATCTTCCAGTGTTCTGATAAGCTTAACATTCTCACCACTCACAAATCATATTACCAATATATGATAATATCCATGAAGCTATTTTAATTGTAAACACAATGAAGCTCAACTCTGTGTCAATTTCAGGGACATATCCATATAGTTATTTTGGAATCAGTAGGGATGTAGCTAATAATCATTGCCTTCTTTCAGCATTTTTTGTTTTACTTCCCACTATATCTGCAGCCCTGTTATTTCCTGATGCTGTCCCCATTCAAGTAATAACTTTTTCTCACAACTGACTGCAGTGTTCTAGTACAGCATCTTTATTGCCATTTTTCATATCTTGTAGATAAATGTAGATAAATTAAGTGATTATTCCAAAATTCTGAACAAGGGTTGAAGTCCCAAGTATTGGTCAATTTCCAGATTAGGTAATTAAAGTTAAAAGCATGGCTCTGTAGAATTCTCCCGCTGTTTTAATTAATGAAATTATATTTCACTTCCTTTCCTATTAAGTATGAAAGAGTGGAAGAAAAATGGAAGGCGCAGGTTCAGATTGCTTCAGTAGAAAGATTGTTATGTTTTATTTCTGATTCTGCTTAATTTTGGCAAAATATGAGAAATAGTGCTCTTGTACCTGAAAGTTATGGGGAACAGATATCATCAGGGAGAAATCATTCAAGAAGGAAA
Organism: Ahaetulla prasina; assembly: GCF_028640845.1. NCBI lineage: Eukaryota > Metazoa > Chordata > Lepidosauria > Squamata > Colubridae > Ahaetulla > Ahaetulla prasina. Next base: position 44,524,218 of record NC_080541.1, on the reverse strand, counting down.
GTATAAATTTCCTGTACAAATAAGTGATTTTTTTTTCTGTTTTGATTAATTATTCATAAATATTTTACTTAGATGCATTGCAGAATTTAATTTTATTTAATATTACTCAGTAGAAAGTACTTTACATAGTTTCAGGTCTTACCTTCAACAGGCACTGATGAAACAAGGGATTTTCCATTGGAACTAAAAGAAAAGTATTTGTTCAAAGCCTTTCCTTTCCATAGAAGTGTGCATGCAGTTTGCATCTTCCTTCAGTCCTTTAAACTTTTAAAACCAATTTTAAACTTGGCCTGCCAAATGTCAAGAAGTATATACTATACACCATACCTATGGCATATTTCACTAGGTAGGTTGTACTCCTGACATCACATTGCTTTATAAGAATGCATCCGGTGTGGCTTCCTCAAGTGAGTCACCACCATGATGCATTGGCCAGGATATTTATGGAGTCACTTTACTTAGGATCTATGATTAAAGAAATTGAATTTTTAAACCTGAGAAGCTAAAATATGAAAATATTACTTAAAACTAAATCGTATTTTCCCTTCCTTTCCATCTTTTCCCTTTTGTTTCCCTATGTGTAATTAGCAATTCTATCATCCTATCAATGATTAAAATAAGCAATCCTTATAAAAGAAATATAGAAATTAAATATATCCTTGGAGCTGCGGCTATCAACTGATTCATCATTATGACTTCTATCTTGCCTTCACTGATACCTGCAGTCTAAATGGCTGCAACACAAGGGCTTGTCTACTATGTGAATAACTTAGTAGGATGTCTGCAGCTGCAAAATGCACACACTTCATTTTGGAGTATTGCATTATCAAAGTAGCAAAGAGTAAATGCTACCATTGTGTTGAATCACAATATTGTTTGATTGCTTCACATATATATGAACACAACCATTGTGGTTGGTAAAGCAAAGACTTAGCAAAGTCTATGAATTTACTAAAAAATAACCACATGCCAGAACACATGAATCATATTTTCACCTCAACTAAATAATAGAGCTCACTTGCAATTGCCCTAGATAACTTTTTATTCTGTAAAAGTTTTGTCATTGATTTATTAAATAACAACATTGCATCTCTATACTGAAATAAGCAAATTTTGATTATGCAATTAATGAGGTTAACCTGGCTAAACAATAGTAGCTATCATTGATATCTATCTATATGGCTGCCAAAAGTTGACAATGACTTAATGGCACATAATCAGTCAATCAGCTGTCATTGTCAGTCAGTGAAATCCTATCTGAAAATCCCTAATATTGGCTATCTCCATTAGTCGATGAGTGACTCTACCTTGGTGGCCCTTCTTGACTCCCCTGTGTTCATCTTTGTTTTTGTTTAGTGGGCAGTAGTTTGGAGCTGGAAAAAGTTGCCTTGCCTTCTCTCAGTCAAGGGAAGAACCAGAGAAACAACCAAAAGTGATTTTCTAAAAGACAACTGGACTTTCCTGAACTGAACGGAACTGAACTGAACTGAAGAAATTTCTTGGAAGAAAACCTGAAACATTTTCAAAGGAAAAAAAAAATAAGGACATCCAATTGCCTTTTGGAAAAACACCTTTGGGACAACCATGACTTGGGTGATTGAAAATCTCCATAAGCAACCAAAGGAAAGATTAGAGTGAATAGAAAGAAGTGGGACATGTGCCCCTAGCATGGAGAAAGATATCCCATCGAAGCTACCTCTTTGGGTTTGGACCAGTCAATCAACTGGTTAATTCAGTTCAGCTTAAGTAATTATAATATGATGCACTTTGTGGCAATTCCAACCCCTACACACACACTTTATTTATACTTTATTTCATCTTATGAACAGCCTCCTACCAGAGATTTGAGTTATACCTCCCTTGACATCCTTCAGAAAGGCCTTGAATAAGAATGGAGCTATACCTCAGGGTATTTGGAACTGGCTGGTTGATTGGTTGGTTTTCAATCAGTGCTTAGGATGGCATTTATAGTTTTATAGTATTATTTTGTTGTTTCTTTATTATTCTAAATGTATATGATTATTTGGCAAACAACCAGGATTCAGTTGAACCCAGCAGCGTAACTTTTTAATAAATAACTATACACATAGATACATCCAACAAAGGGGTCTGAGCAGTGTGGAACTAACCAGGAAAAAGGTATTCAGATCATAATGGATAGTCAATTTATAAACATGTCAATTCATTGTGTGGTAGCTGTGAAAAAGCAAATGCCATGCCTCAGGTCATTAGGAAAAGAACTAAAAATAAACTGCCAACACTGTAATCCAGATTAAGGAGTGTGGGGGCTCACGTACTTAGGATGTTGGGCTGATGACTGGCAGGCTTGTATTCGAGACCCAGTTACTGCTGCAGGATGGGGAAAACTCCAATCACTCACTCCAACTCCTGCCAACTCAGCAGTTTGAAAGAATACAACTTTGAGATGGGTACCATATCAGTGGATGGCTTAAAGGGGACATGAAAGGAGCCCACAACTGGGCATCCCTGAGCGACTGTGATGTTACTAGCAAATCCCTTCAACCTGGAAGCAAATCCCTTCAACCTGGAAGCACTCCTAACATGACTGTAGTAGTATCCAGTTTAGGGAACCCAGAAGTTTGAGCAGAAGTTTGAACACCACTTAAAATTAAAATAGATTTTTAAAAATTGATATTCTTTCATTTGGGAGAAAAGGCATGATATAATCAAAGTGTGATTATATTACTTTCAAAGGGAACTGGATAAATTCAGGAAGGATAGTTCAATTAAGACTATTAGTCTCATATTACTTTCCGCATACACATAGGATCGCCAACATGATTGCCAACGTCCAATGACGGATATGTCACAAGAAGAAGAAGATACACAACATGCTTCAATACAGTACCAGTTGCAGGAGAACTGAAGCAAGAAAAGGTTATGCCTTCCCTTCCTCCTCAGAAGGACCACAGAACATCCAATAGGTTATTGTGGAAAAGAAAAGGCTGGGATAAAAAGAACCTTGCCTTAATCCACCAAAGCTATTTTTAAAACAAATAGCTAATCCTAGACCCTGATGTTGAACATGAATTTGCACAAACTCCAGGAGACGGTAGAGAATAGGAGGGAACTGGCATGCCATGGTCCAGGGGGTCGCAAAGAGTTGGACTCGACTTGGTGAGAATGAAGTAGTTGAAGTGTAAAGACTTTCCCTGAAACAACGTTGCTATGTCAAGTGGTCTGATTTCAGAAAAGTGCCCATCACAGATTTTGATGAAATTTCCTTTTTACAAAAAAGTCACCTTTACACTCAATTTGTGAACTATTGGAAAGCAGGAGAAGAATGAAATTTTATATTCAAAAAAACTTGTGTTGCTAAGTTATTATGTACAAAGTTTCACATTTCTCATACCTTTCCTTCCAGAGATATAAAAAGCCAAATTTTACCCTTTTTTTGCGCCACAGTCATTTTTGGCCAACTTTGCTCCAAATTATCTAGATGGAGATCGCTCATGAGAATGTTTTTATTATTTTGTTTAACAGAGCACAGAAAGTTGTACAAGGTGGCCAAGTTTTGTTTCTCTCAACAAAATATTGCCGGAGATATTATGTCTCAAAGTTGCTGAAACCTCAGTATCATACTGTAGAAGGCTGCGGTATGGGGTCAAACAAATGACTATATCTCTGCAAGTATTGCATCGGCAAACATAACAATTTACCAATGTTCATTGGGGACATGTGTGCATGTTTACACCAAATTTCATCAAAATCCGTGATGGTCGGGCTGGAAGCCCCAGACCACTTGACATGGAATGACCCAGTGTTCAATTAAAAAAAAGGAAAGAAACAGGAATACATAAAGAATAATTTAGAATTGCTTCTTAGTGAGAGAAGCTTTTAGAGTTAACTAGATGATGAAGCATTGGTTCTGCATCCTTATTATTAGCAAATACTTTATGCTTAATGCTTTAACGTAGCTTGTAGGCTTAGAATGACTCTTTACCATTTTACTCTGTAGCAAAATATTTCAGTGCTGTGAAATGATTTGCTCAAGGATTATCAAAATATTGGGTCTCACTAAAGATAAAGCTATAGAAGCTTTGAACTAGAGGAATGACATCACTGGAAGCAACTTAGATTCAAAACTCAAAACTGTGCATAGAAATATATCCATAGTTAACGCATGAGATTTTTTATGTATCTGTATTACAAACAGAGAGAACAGTCTAAGATAATTACATTTAGGTTCTATTTATAGCTCAGAAGAAGCTTACTTTGCAATTTACCAGGAAAAAAATTACAGTTAACAACTATACACAGTCAACTAGAAGGTGTTAATTCTAAATTAAGCTTTTAGACTTATTTTAAAAGTAACATAAAAAACCCAGAAGCCCTACATAAAATGAGTGGTTTTTATTACAATTTAAAATACGAGTGGGTTAGCCAGTTTTATGTTCCTAGTACAAAAAATAAAAGGAAATTAAGATCAGTCTGTCCTTTTCTATGTCTCCTTGAGTAAAAAAACCACAATATATCTCTTCTGAGAAACACACAGTCTGTGGAAATGTACCTGGAGCACTCCTTTCAATACCTTGTGGATAAAATTACTGCCCAAAGTGTAGATATGTAGTTGACTCTGCTTCTTTATTCAACATTTCAACATGATCATGTGATTGAAAGATGTTGTAACTATCACAAATGTGAACCAGTTGCCAAGTACTTGAATTGTAATCACATGACTGTGAGGGTAGTGTGACAGTCATATTATTGAGGATGGATCATAAATCACTTTTTTGAGGCCGTTGTAACATTGAATCATTGTTAAATGAATGGCCGTAGATTCAGTATATGTGTAAATGGAATTTATTTTCAGTCACTATTAACTTGTTATATTTAAGTTTGTGTATCTAATCATTATTATGCCTGAATTCAATGAATTTGCTCTGCTTTAGAGAGTGCAGTTACTATCAAACATATTTTGGGGCTAATTTGAAAACTTGATTTTAATTTTTTCATTTATTCTAAACACAGTTGATAGAATAAATGGGCCATCTCAATAGAATATATCTCACCAATTCCACAACCATTTTATTTATTACTAATGTCCACTGGAGTACAATACAAAATGATGGATTTAAGCCCCCCATGGCACGCAACCCAACCATATAAAACTTGTATAATCAATATGATCTTTTCCCTTTAATGGTCTGGTCATTCTCCAAAGCCTTTCTCTAGAAATCTCCTAAAATTAGGTTGGTGAGAACAGAAGGGTTTTTTTCCTGTTATGATGAATGGAGTGATATCTCTATGAGGGTGGACTTGGTATCACTAGTGATCTATAATGCCAACTTTCACATATTTTAATGTATTTTATACTCATTATTCCATCGATTATTTTAAGTATTAACTTCTTAGTTTAATCTTTGAATAGGAGACTGTCTGGGATTCATAAATCTAGGCTATAATATTCAGTACTGCACATGAATATATGATTAGAACAACGAATATTTTGAGATACATAAGTATAAAGTTATAGAGACATAGAAACTACAATAAAAAGGTCTAAATGTAGTCATTTCAGAAAGTTCTAAGTTTAAAGTATTTGCCACAAACGTTAGCTCCACCCCATGACATTTGAAGAGAGAACTATTAGTCAACTGATGTCGTTAACTAAACCTCATTATGCTTTTAGATGACACCAAAAATCTAATCGATCAGCTTTATTAAGCTAGCATCCATCATCTTAAAGACAAAAGGCAGCCTTCAGAAAGAAAAATCATCTATTCTAATTTAAGAAACACTTCTTAAGTCAGAAGTGATGGTTTCCTACATTTTAATTTCTTTGCTCAATCAAAATTGCTCTGAATTGCACCACCATGGACTAGAATATTTTTAATAATTGGAAATGTTTGGATGTAGAAAGACTTGGCAGTATTTCAGGGATTTGAAATTGTGTTTGTGTATCTACAGACTCAACCAATGAAATTATTAGCTGTCTCAAATTTGATAAGAGTTCCTATCCAGGGGTGGGTTCCACTTATCTTTACTACCATTTTGCAACGGGGCGATACGCTCATGAGCTTTTGCGCAGAAGTTTCCTGATGACGTCCAGGTCAGTGGGCGGAGTCTCCTGACGGTTTTACTACCAGTTCTTGCGAACTGGTCCGAACCGGAAGCAACCTACCACTGTTCCTCTCATATTCAAAAGGAAAAATCTCAATTTTAAGAAGAGTATTTGTAATTCAGGGTTGAAATGAGGGGGTCCTTGGTACTCTCTGAGCTTGGTTATTTTCTGTACTTTAAATAAGTCTAATTCTGAAATAACTTTGCAGATGCAGAGCTTGTAGATAAAAAGGATTCACGAGCCCAAGATTGGTCTCAATGAATGCAGTTGGAGGATCTTTTTATTACATGGTATACAATCAATTCTTGCATTTCATCATCTGGGACAGGAGACCATGATAAAGCATAACTAAGTCCAAGGGATAATATATTAAGCTGCTTTTTTATAGCAATAATGTGAAGAAAGAAGATTAGAATCTATTGATAGAACTCTGGGTGATTTGCAGTAATTGCTAGGAGCTTTCAAATTTTCAGCAGTTAACAAGACCAGTTAAAATAATGACATTTTTCTACAGAAATAGAGTGCTGAAATAATGAATATATAATATATCTCAATATAATATTGAAATAAAGGATGTTTGGAATATCCAGAGAACTTTTGGGTTCAAGGGCAGTGAGATTAGTTCAGTTCAAGCAACTTATATGTGTGGAATGTATATTGCCCATTGCTTCATTCTAAATGTTTGTCTTTTGCAACTTTTCTATGCATGCATGTATGTATTATGCATGTATATGTGTGTGGGTGTACTAGTTAATATCAAGCAAAGCATGGCATAAGGATGGGAACAGGAAGGAAGTCAGATGAGACCAATTTTGCTTCTACTTTTTAAAAAAGTGTTTTTTATAACGTTGTAAAACATCGTAAAAAACACGGGAGTAAAATGTAGAAAACTCAAAAAATAAGAGCATCAGAAAATATAGAACTATTTTATATCTGTACTTTTTGCTCTTTTGTGTATTTTTCTTGGTTTGTATTAATTTTTTATCCTTGTAATTTACACTTCAATAAAAATTATTATTACTTAAAACACTATTAGCATTTTTACTAAAGTACACAAATGCATAGAATAGAACAGAATAGAATAGAATAGAATTTTTATTGGCCAAGTGTGATTGGACACACAAGGAAGTTGTCTTGGTGCATATGCTCTCAGTGTACATAAAAGAAAATATATGTTCATCAAGGTACAACATTTACAACACAAATGATGGTCAATATATCAATATAAATCATAAGGATTGCCAGCAACAAAGTTACAGTCATACAGTCATAACTGGAAAGAGATTGGTGATGGGAACGATGACAAGATTAATAGTGCAGATTTAGTAAATAGTTTGACAGTGTTGAGGGAATTAATTGTTTAGCAGAGTGATGGCCTTCGGGGAAAAACTGTTCTTGTGTCTAGTTGTTCTGGTGTGCAGTGCTCTATAGCGTCGTTTTGAGGGTAGGAGTTGAATCAGTTTATGTCCTGGATGTGAGGGATCTGTAAATATTTTCACAGCCCTCTTCTTGATTTGTGCAGTATACAGGTCCTCAATAGAAGGTAGGTTGGTAGCAATTATTTTTTCTGCAGTTCTAATTATCCTCTGAAGTCTGTGTCTTTCTTGTTGGGTTGCAGAACCAAACCAGACAGTTATAGAGGTGCAAATGATGCATGTACTTGCATGTACTTGCTCTTAATTTTTTACTATTAATGTACAACTTTCAATAATTTGTTTCATTTTCCCTCTCCAACAGATCTTAGACGCATTAAATTTCAGATCCATACTCCTTGCTGATCATACAATTTATCTAATATTTATTGCAAATCATTCCATTTCTCAGTCAGCAACAGGGCATTATCCCAAAAGGTGCTTCTTCCAAAAGGCAACTAGATCTTCTTGGGTAATTTTCTTCAAAAAAGTTTTGCTTGTCATCCAAGAAGCTTCTTCAGTTCAGAACTGAAAATACTTGGATATGAAATAAAACATTTTCAATTAAAAAAAACCCAAAGAAAGTCCAATTGCCTTTTGAAAAAAGCACTTTTGGGACAACCACAACCTGGATGATTAAGAATCACCATAGACCACAGGGCATTATCTGCATGCAAACATTCATGTCCCAAATGAACACTTCTAATGTCACCACAAGGATACCTAAAAACATCAATCTATCAAGGAAATAACCTTGCTTTATTCCATCCACAATAATGAGATATTTGCTAAATATTCCATTTATTTTAATGCACGTATCACTTCCATCATTTATCAGCCTTAGCACATTCTGCAACCATCTTTCAACTCCATATTTGCACAAAGCATGCCTCTGTTCAATCCTATTCCTTTAATCATACACTTTCTTTAAATCAGCAAAATTACAATAAATTTTAAATCAAAAAGGATCTTGCCCCCCGCCCCGCAGGCTTTGGTTCCTGCAGGGCTGAGAAAGAGGCTTACTTCTGCTCCTTGAAGAAAGATAGAATTGCTTGATCCACAAAGAATTCTCACTCCAAGATCCCAATGGAAAGATCATAGCAATCTTTAATAGGGATTCAGCAAAGACAAGTGCCTGGTGGGGAAGAAAGAGAACAAGCACAAAAATGACTTAATTGAGCTTTTAAAAGTCTGGCAATAAGGTATACTCGGATGTTGTCAAGGCAAAAGCCATTCAGTTTAAGTTCACATGCAAAAATATGAAAGGAAAGGAAAGGGAAGGGAAGGGAAGGGAAGGGAGGGAGGGAGGGAGGGAGGGAGGGAGGGAGGGAGGGAGGGAGGGAGGAAGGAAGGAAGGAAGGAAGGAAGGAAGGAAGGAAGGAAGGAAGGAAGGAAGGAAGGAAGGAAGGAAGGGTTTCCGAATACTTTCCCAATAGCAAACTGATTCCTCATAGTTTTGCATTCAATCTTTATACCTTTTCCAGGGTATAGCATAATAACGTTATTCCAATCATCACACACAGATGAAATCTTCCCATACAACATCAGTCAACCAAATCAATATTTTAACATTTTTTTCAGTTACACACTCTATTCTTACAGTTTTATTGTTTTTTCTATAGAGTGCTATAAAGCACTATGGAGAGGTATATAAGTCTAAGTGCTATTGCTATCCTCAGAGCATTTATTAATTCCTTTCATTTTTTCACTACAAACTAATATTTGTGGTCTTTGACATATCACCATCTTTTCTACCATATTCAAATCTCTAAAGTATTCCCAACTTCCCCACACTTCAGGTCCACTCAAATACACTCTTAATTTATCTCTGTTCAGTCCACCGGAGGTCCCTTGTTGGCCCTCTTCATCCACTGAAGAAGGCTAAATAAAGAAAAAAAATATTTCTATTGAACTCATTGCTTTGTCATTTTTACTCTTAACCATTTATTTCTCTCTTTGACAGCATTCTCTGCAGCTATCATTTTCATTCTACACTCTCTTTCTCGCAACATTCCTTACAGGAAACATTATAGCATGCATCATTCTCATCCACAGTCTCTTTCACATCATCATTCCACTGGGTACCCTTTTTCACTCCTCCCATTGCTATAACTCCATGCAGTTCAACAGGCCTCTAAAACATAATTCTTTTCACAACCTTTTTATTTCCACTTTCCATGAGCCAATATACCATTATTCATATCTCATTAACTCAAAGATATATGCAATGCTCAAAGTTATATGCAATGAAATACGCAACACTGAAGATATTAATATTCTAAAACAATACATCAATATATTCTGTTGTTGTCATGGCCATGTCATATTCTATTTGTGGGGAGGGAGATAAATGCAGAAAGGAACACTATTGGCTATAGAGTTTATTCAAAGAGATCTTCCTACAAGTATAATTTGTGCATAGCTTTGATGGCCAGCCCATCTTGGTGCTAAGATTATACTGCCTGTTGAATCAAAATGTCCTGGAACCAAACTTTTTTAAAATTTCCAGGTTAAATAAGGGCAGCTCTTGATAAGAGCAGCATCTATTGCTAACCAGTTTCCAAATTTTCTTAATATCTTTAGTTTTGAGGGCTAATTGTTATGTAAGAAACAGTTTAATGGTCAGTTTAATTTTCACTTTCAAAAAGAAATATATAAACTTTTGATTTTTATTTTGAACAGAAAGCAAATCTGCCATAAAAGTAATATTTAAGCAGATTGGTTGAGGTTTTTTATATCTACACTTTTAATCTTTCAATAGATGATTATTGCTGTTGGAACTGAGTGTGCTAACCATCTGTTCCATGTTGCATGCATACTTCTAGTTTAAGATAATAGTCGTAATCATGTGGGGATGCAGCCCTGAAAGTGACTCTTATGGTTTCTAGCCCAGCAGGCAATCTGTATGCAGATTACCCTCACTGCAATTCAAAGTATGGTGCAAGAACAAAAGGCTACGAAAAAGTCACCTATATAAATTTAGACTGGAGCTCAGTTTAAAATATATATATATATATCGCAGGTGTAAGATACTTTAACGTGAAAAAACACCCCTTTGGGTTGATTATGGACTTTGGTTCATTTATGAAAGTTATTTTCTTATTTTTAACATGGAAACATGAGCAATTATTGTTAAATAAAATTAAGAATTGTTTGCAGACTCTGAAAAGAGATGTTTTTGATGCCAAATGGATGAGAAATATGCTGCCTTTCAAACTGAGATAAATTAAAAGTCTTTCATTTATGGCTATGAAATAAGCGCAATATTATGAAATATTTTTTGTTTTTGTTTTTTAGAATGAAGGGCTTTTACTTTAAGGCTACAGCTAGTCACAACTGAAGGAGACAATTTTTGGGAATAATAGATTATTATTTAATAACGAAGAAAAACATGTACAATGAATAACAGCACCAAATATCTAGTTTCACTATAGGCTTAAGCCATAGGTCATATATGAACAATATTTGAGCTTATTTGGGAATACTGAATTGTATTAAATTTCAGGTTAACACTGCTAATATAGTCTATATGATATGATGGTTAAATGAACTAAACATAACAAGAAATTAACAGAAAGAGAAGAGCCATATGATAAATGTAGCTATCTACAGAAAATTAATTCAGTTGTTGCACTTATTATTAATGGACAAGTAACCTGGTTTATCACATATGTAATGCAGACTAAGCATTTCTGTTAGTCCAAAGAAAAATAGGTAACATTTATTTGCAAACCTTGTAATCTGCCAGTCCAACTGTTCTGGTTCATCAAAGTGCTAGACATTTCAATTATTCTTCTGCAGACCACTTTGGCTCCAAACAATAAGACATTAATGCCAATTGCCAGTTTATAAATTGCAACTTGTAAGATCAAGCTCTGAAATAGCAACTCACATACAGATATTGATTCTCCTTCCTCTTACAATTCAACCACGTACATGTACCCATCCAGTTTACCTTATACAAAGTGATCAGAGGCTCAAATTATTATTCAGATCTCCAACTATCAGGTTCACCTGAAGAACATATTCACCCTTATAACTTCTACCTCCCTTCTGACTAATAATTCTGCCTCTGCATAGCAAAAGCAACTACTTTATAAGAGTTGCATATGCAGTAGAATCTTTAAATCTGGGTGCAAATAAACACTCATGTTTGTGGATTGTCACAATTTACTCTGGTTCTTGTACCAAAGAAAGTATTTCAATTTGTATGGATATTAATTTATCCATACATTCATTCTCTGTATTAATAAATTGGCTACTCTCCAGAAGTTTGATGACTCAACTCCTAGTCATCTCTTATCTGGATTATTGTAATATGGTTTACCTGAGGCCACCCCTGAAATGCATTCAGAAGCTTGAACTAGTAGCAGCAGCAGCAGTCTATAGAATAACCCCTGTTACATCACTGTTTCACGAGCTGCACTTGCTGCCAGTTTTCTCCGAAGTGCAGTTCAAGGAGTTTTTTATGACCTTTAAAGCTCTCCATGACATAGGTCCAGATTACTTGATGATGTGTTTCATATCACTAAGACAAGTCCACCCTACTTGTGCCAGCAGAGAAAGCCTTCTGAGGATCCCATTGGTCAAGGAACTCCAACTAGCAGACTCCAGGAGAATAGCCTTCTCTGCTATAATGCTGACACTCTGGAACAGGGGTCTCCAACCTTGACAACTTTAAGCCTGGTGGACTTCAGCAAAGCTGGCTGCGGGATTCTGGGAGTTGAAGTCCACCAGGCTTAAAGTTGCCAAGGTTGGAGACCCCTGCTCTGGAACATCCTGTCCTCCAGGATGAGATTTGCCCCATCTTGCTATCATTCTGCAAGGACTTTGACTACCTGGCTCTGCCGGTTGGCCAGGGGACCCAACAGGGGAGTACCACGCTGGAGGTGCCTACTGGACTAATTAGCTGATCACACCCCACCTCCTCCATTTTCTGATCCCACTCCAATAATTCATATTATTGTACTTTCATTGTTTATTTTTATTGTTTCATTGCTTTGCTATTGTTATACTTATATTTTTTATCAATTGTTTTCCATTTTACTGTTGTAAGCTATCCAGAGTAACCCCACAGCAAGTTGAGCAACAAATAAATTTAATTAATTAATACATACATTACGTACGTGTGTGTGTGTGTGTGTGTGTGTGTATTTATATCTTGCTGCATTCTTGTAAAATCATAAAATTAATGACTAACTTGTTGTCTAATGAAATTGAACTCTAAAAAAGAAAACGATTGTATAATACGTTAGTAGCACTGGAATTCTCTCCAGAAAAACTCCATTTTTAAGAAACTTTTCAAGGCCACCAAGGAAATGGCTAGCCCAATCTCTACATGGGAAATCTTCCCTAGCATCAGCACTGCCACTGAGAAGGGGTACCTTCTAGCTTTGGCTCCCTCACTTCCTGGAAAAGTGAAAGTGCAAAGAATGTGTCCCTCAAAGATCTAGTACAGTGATAGTGAACCTTTTCAGCACTGAATGCTGAAAAGGGAGTGCGCACACGACACCAAATGCTGAAAAGGGAACACTTCGTGCTCCCTTTCATCAGGGCCGCGACCGGGAAGAAGAGCTGCCCAGGGGCATGTGCACGCCAGATAAGGTAGTTCCGGGTTCCGGTGAACACATGTGTGCCAGCGAGCAAGTCTTCTGGTTACTGCTGTGCATGCGCACGTGCCAATCAGCTGGCCGGCGCACCTGCTCATGCTAGAAAATGGAAGACCAGCTCTTCTGGTTTCCGGCACTGCCACACGCATAAAGGCCAGCTGATTAGCATGTGCGAATGCACGCCAGAAACCTGGAAGAGGAACAGGCAATGTTGCGCATGCCAGGTGACATGGCTCCGCATGCCACTTCGGGCACACGTGCCATACGTTTGCCATCATGGATCTAGTAGAACAGGAAAATACAGATTGGAAAAGGCAATTCTGTAGATACTCAACTATCAAATTATAAAGGGATTTATGGATAAAAACAGCATTTTAAATTGAACTTGGAACTGATTTGGGAACCAGAGCAAGGTCCACAGTATTGTCATTACATGCCTTTAGCCTTAAGTGCCAATTAACACAAGACTGAATTCTGACCTATCGTATTTTTCACACTATAAGACGGACTTCCCCACACCAAAAAATGGGTGGAAATTTCTATGCGTCTTATACAGCGAATATTGTGGCGGGGGGAAGGGGGTTGGTGTCACCGCCGCAGCTGCCTGTCACTGCTGCCACTGTTCACCGCCACCAGGGAACACTGGAGTCTTCGCTGCCAAGCAGCTGATTGGCAGTTGGATCAGCCTCCCAGAAAACTGCCAAAAAGCTGTTCTAGGCAGCGGGGATTACCACTGCCAATCACCACTGATTGCCAATCATCACGGATTGCCGGCGGCAACAATCAGTGGCAGTGATCAGTGGTGATCAGCAAATAGCAGCGGCAAACAGTAAAAATGGTGGCAGCAATAGATGGCGGCAATTCCCGCCACCTAAAACAGCTGACTGGCAGTATTCCAGGAGGCTGATCCAACCACCAATCTGCTGCTCGGCAGTGAAGGCTCCAGCATTTGCCAGCAGTGGCGGCAACTCAACTCAGTTGACTGGTGGTGGGTGCAACGGAGTGGAACCCTGATGAGCCATGTGCTGGGACTGCAATAACATGCTGAAGCTGACCGGGCTGCTTGCAGTTTGCTGCAAGGATGCTAGCCAGATGAATACTGGATGGATGCTGGGAAGCAGACTTTTTTCCCCTTGTTTTTCTCCTCAAAAGCTAATGTGCATCTTATGGTCCAGTGCATCTTATAGTGTGAATAATACAGAAATTGTAATTTATCAACAGTATTTAAAGGGAGTGTCATGTAAATCTGGGTAATTTAATAAGGGTGTGAACACTAGCCAGGTTATCTTGCAGCAGGAAAAGTCATAATTGGTGCCCAGCTGAACCTACTATTCAAATAGGAGTCTTGATTCCAGAAGGACTCCCTAAATCACAAACTTGCTTCTTCACAGCTCATGCCCTCCCATCCAGAAATAACAATTGATCAATATCTCCAATATAGAAACTGCAATTTAGCCTTGTTGAGTTTGTAGTGCCCCATCTAGACCCTTAAAGCTTTCAAGCCCCAAGAAAGAACTTCAACAAGATTCCACCTACAACCAGGGTAATGATGTATAATTAGGTGTCATCATCATATAGCTAATGCCACTTCCCAACAGTCAAATGGCCTGTCCCTACAGTTTCATATAGATGTTAAAGAAAGGGAACCAATTAATCTAACATAGCTAACTGGAATTATTCACTGGGGAAGGAGCCGAGCCACTACAAGACTGTGCCTCTTACATTTGAATGTTTTTGAAATAGCAGCACTGACAAAAATGTTGACAGTCATAACATATATTATTTAAAAATGTCAGTATTTTTTTAGACACTGAAGCAATGAAATACTGCCATTCTCCATTAACAGAGTTTACTTGCAGTAATTGAATTCAATGAACCTAGTAAGATGGAATTAAACCTAAGAGGCTTCAAATCTTATAATTTCATTTTGATGTGATGCAAAAAAAAAAAAAAAGATATTTACAGAGGAATTCTACCAAGTCTCCACCCTAATCATTCTCTCCTATGAAGAAGGAAATATATTTTTGTTTATTCTTTTCTTATTTATAAATGAATAAATGAAAAAAGTCAAAATTCCATTTGGAGAAATAAATTGTTAAAATCCCTATTCCTGATTTTAAATATTAATGCTTATCACATCTTGAGTGATCATAGTGCAGAACGTATTCATAACCAAATTGGAAAAATGGCTAAGGATGTTACTTATACTCCAAACTCATTTATCTTCCTGCTCAGCTATTCATAATCCCTCAACATTATATCCAGATTCCAGTATCTTTCTGGCAGTGTCATTTGTTCCAACATAAAACAGGAGAAACGGATAGTGGTCAGTAGGCCTAATTAGTCAAGTCAACCTCTCCATCGCACACTTCCTTTGATATCATGTTTGGTGACTCCCTTCTTCTCAGCACTGAATCACCCAACCCAAGAGAGATACATGCATGCATACATACATACAGATATAGATACATCTAATTATATGCAGTGATTTGATTACCACAGATATACAATACGAAACCAAACTGGAAATTTTAATCCATTTGTACAGAACAGCTTTTGCTGCTGGAAAAAAATGCCCTGCTTACATCGGTTCCAGGTAGTCCTCGGCTTACAATCATTCATTTAGTGAGCATTTAAAGTTACAACAGCACTGAAAAAAGTGACATATGACCAGTTACAACTGTTGCAGCATCCCCATGGTCACATGATCAAAATTTTAGCACTAGGAAACTAAATGTATTGAAGAAGATTGCAGCATCTCATGGTCGTGTGATTACCATTTGTAACCTTCAGCTGGCAACAAGCAAAGTCAGTGGGGAAAGCCAGATTCACTTAACAACTGTATAATTCGCTTAACAACTGCCATAAAATGTTTGTAAAAATAGGGCAAGACTCACTTAACAACTGTCTTACTTAGCAACAGAGATGTTGGGCTTGATTGTTGAGGATTACCTATATAGGAATCTGCAGAGAAGAATAAGTATAAAACAAAAAGATGGAAAACGCTATAGAAGAGGCATCCTATGGTCTCCAGAACTTCACTGAATTGCTTGTGCGCATATTCAAGAGAATGAAAAATTTTCCAGATTATCAACCTTTCTGTTAGCTAGTCATCTAATTTCACAACTGAAACTAAACATCATTTGAGTGAGCTCTTCTGACTGTTACATGACCAGGGCATTATAGGAATATATAGGAACAGCCAATTTAATATCCATATGGGCCTGCAGCACACACAAAGAATTACAGCCCATCAGAATACGCCATCACTTGCTAATGGATGAGTACGGAGATTGCCAAGCAATGCTCAGTTATTATGCAGTTACTGACAGCTCAGACCGTTCTGTGCAATGCAAATTAATGAATTCTGCTGCTTCTGCTATCTTTGGGAATTGACCAAATGACCAAGTTAACCCTACATTTCACATCTGCCACAGAGAAAACATGAGAAGAAGTTCAATGTCTACCAACAGCATCTACTGATCGGTAAGAGATTCAACTCACTTACAAGCCGACATGAATCTATGGCTAGCAATGCTCCATTGTGAGTTGAGCAATATATAGTGAAAAAAAGCAACATTCTAATGAACCTTATTGCATCATCATGCAATGTACATCATAAAACAAGACATAGAAAAAAGATATGTGAAAAAAACCAAGAGTGAAAATAAAAGAAGTTCAAGAATAGAAAGTACAAATAGGAACAAGTATTAGAAGACAGAATGAATGAACAGTTGACAAAAGGAAAGAATACTCAACATTATTTGGAACCAATGAAAAGAATTGTTTTATGGAATGTTACCAAAGTGACATTAATGGTAAGAATGAAAAATAATGCTCAGTGAAATAGTGAAGTGAAAGAGGCTGTGGATGAACAAAAATACATATAAGAGAATAATTGCTACAAAAGTGACACTGAGAAAAAGACATAGGAAAATGTTCTTATACAAACAAGTGGGTTGCAAAGGATACAGCCAAAAAGAGCAAGGAATAGTTAAGAGTGCAAGGAAAAGAGAAAATGCTGAACAATTTTGTTAGAAATAAAAACATGTTTTAGAAATGGGTGAAAAAGAGGCTAAATCAAGAACTCCCACAGAGCAAATGGAATTAAAAATAAAAGTAATGAAATAATTTGGGATCAAACTAAATAGGGGAATGATAGAAGACTATTTTAAGAATTTATATAAGAATAAATACTGATATATTAAATGCTATAAGTGTTAGTCAACCTCCCCTACAGAAAAAATCAATGAAGTAAGAAAATTATAACTGCTATGAGAACATTGAAATATGGTAAAGCTAAATGAGTGGACACCATAATTGAGAAATGTTAAAAATGGACCTGATTTCTTTGTGGAGTGGCTGTCTGATTTGATTTAGTATGTGTGTGAAGATTACCTCTGTGTGCCAATTGGAAAAATGTTGTTATAGTTCTCCAATATAAAGGGAAAGATAGCAAAAGTAAATGAAAACTTTACAGTATGTTAGTTTGTTAAGGCTCCCTAGGAAAGTACTTGGCAGGTTTCTGATATAGCATATAAATATGACAAAGTTTATTGTATATTTCTTGATTCAGAGAAATGTATAAAATAAAATGAGGATACTTGAATTATGGAATGTTATGCAAGAATATTGAGTCAAAGATTAGTTCCATAATGCAGTAAGAGTGGCATAGAATGAACATAATATGCTGAATATGTGAAAATAAACAGGATACTTTGAGAATGCTTCAACATTGAGCAAGCTGTAACACAAATAATATATTTATGAATAAAAGTAAAATAAATGTTTGTGGTGACATTGAAGTAGTATGGATGGCAGCTGCAGTTATGTTTACATGCAGAAGATCCCATATTTTTGACTGAACCTAAATTATAATTATACAATTCAATTCAAATCTAACAAAATTAGATTGCTTGATACAATGAGAAGCATAGATATGAAAATTAGTATTTCAAAGACCAAGGAGATTATATCTGAGTAACTCAAGTTAATGATTGCAAGTAATTATATAAGTGGTGAACAACTAGAACAATAGATGAACTTGTGTACCTTGGTGGAAAGTTTTCTAAAGATGTAAAAAGGAGAAATTTAAGTTGTGCAAATGCTGGTAGAAAGTAGAAAGATAATGGGTAGTAAGTATACTAACTGCTGAAAGGAATGAATGTTTCTTGAAATAAGAGAGTTCTTCTGTTTACTTTACTACATGCAAGTTGGGTATATCAGGAAAGACAAAAATAAATTTACTGCAGGATTTTTAGGATGTAAATGTGATAAAATAAGAAGCAATAAAATTAAGAATGGATAGGTACCAAATGAATGTTGATTTGAATGCAAAAGTGAGCGACTGGTGTGATAGTAGTACATTGAAGTGGTGTGATCATATAAAGAGAGCTAATAAGGACTGAATTGCAGAACAAATATATGATGAAGGAATGAATGATGGACAACATGTGCATCTGCAAAAAGGAAAGTGGGAAGTGTTGTTATGTATGTCATCTTGCAAATTAAGTACTGTATGTCATTTACATCATAATGCAGCTTGTGTAAATTATGCAAATCGATGCCAAGGATGCATCATTGGCATGATATTATTATGACATTTATGATGTACTCATAGCATCTGGCAGATTCCAATGATTAAGAGGAAGGGAAAGACAAGAAGGTCATGGTTGGATGGAATTGATAAGATCTTCAAAAAGAAAGAGGTGAATAGTTTAAAGAACCAAAAGGAACATAGGCACAGAGAAGTAAAGATTGCTTGCAAGCATAGAAAGATACAGACACATATATTGAAAACATTAGTGTAAATATTTTGCCATGTTCCATTTTATTTTCTCTTAGTTCATGCCATAATTTATTTGGATTACTATTACTTACTCTTAGACTCTGTACAGTGAAAAGAAATAGCATAACAGGTCTGTCTGTCTATAAACAAATGATACTATTAACATAAAGAAAACATCCAGAGTTTCCTATAAAGAGATGATTCTATAGCATGTTATAATTCATGCTTTATTTGTGAAACTCCAATACTAACACTAGCACATTAATGTTGAAAGCTGCATTTCATAGTGGAGCTACAGGGTAGTCCTAACTTAACAACCATTCGTTCAGTGACAATTCAAAATTACAGTGACCCTGAACAAATAGTAGTTATGCCAATCCCCAGAGTGACAGCTGTTGCAGCCACCACATGATCACATGATCAAAATTCCAACACTTGGCAGCCCACCCATTTACCTCCTCCCGAACTCTTACACCCTGCCCTCCTCCACTGCCCCTGCTGGCTCTGCCAGCCCTGCCATCCTGTGCTCCAGTACCCCTAAGCTGGGCCTACTACCCGCAGCTGACCTTCATTGTTTTCCTCCTTCTGCTGGCCTGACCCTTCACACGGTAGCTGCTGGTCATGCATGCCCTTCTCCAAATAGAACATGGCCTTAAACTAAATTGTGCTATTGTCCAATCTGAAAGCTTCATGTTAAGACCCCACATGATGCTGAGTTCAATTTGAACGCCTTGCACAAGGCCACATGTAATGTGCACATGGCGATGGGAAGAAGGCCTGGCATGGGCAGCAGATATCCTACAAAGGGCCAGGCTAGCTGCAGTTTGTTAGCAGTGCGAGGAAGACGGTGCAGTCAGCTGGAAGTGGTAGGCCCAGCACAGGGACAGCACAGTGCAGGGCAACAGGCCCAGGTTGACAAAGCTAGCAGAGTACAGGGCACCAGGCTGGCAGAAGCAGCAGAGTGCAGGGTGTCCAAAGGGGCAGAGATGGACGAGAGACAGGAAGTGTGGGGAGTTGAAGAAGAGGCAGTCCTTCATCTTACCAAGACTCGGGGATGGAAGGGACCAAGCCAGGAATGGTTTGGACTGAGGAAAGTCCTCACCTAACAACTGGATAGGATTCCATTAATGAAGCAGCTGGACAGCAGGGATTGCCATTGCTAAGCAATGTGTTCACATGACATCATGTTTTACAACTACATCATCTAGTGACAGTTCCAATTACCATGGTAACCCAAGGGCTACCTGTAAAACCAGGGAAATGGTATTATAACCATTGCTTGGCCCTAGCCATTTGTTCTGGGATAAATCAACCCCCAGCTATATATTAGAACACATATGACTGTAATTAGTTACAGTTTGTTAATTATGGCAGGGTCTTCTGTTTGGCTTATCTCAAACCTATACTAACCTGTGATCAATTGTGTATATAAGATTTACATATTGTAAAGTTTACCATTCTCCTCCTCAGCACTAAACAAAGTTACAAGGGCATAAAATAGTTGCTTCAACCCTTGAAGTCAAGGAGAAATCCCTTGCTTTATATTGCTACACAGATGAACAAAAACTTTAAAAAGTCACTGTACTTCTGCTGCATTCTTAACCATGAAGTACAGACTGATTGATAACACATGCTAACATCCAAAGCGCCAGCAAACATATAAATAAGCTGCATTATTCCATGTAAACCAGGGTTTACATTTGTTTAGAATGATGCCAATGTGAAATTGGAAATTTTGTGGAATGATGCCAATTTCAGGAAAGAGTCTGAAGTTGCTATCAAAATGCCATAGCCCTGCATATGCAGAACACTTGTAATGTTATCAAGTTGCACTGAAGCATACTGATGCTGCTGTTGAAGGACCTCTCCCAGCAGTTAGATGTTAAACAGATGGGGCAAAAGACAGAAGCCCTGAGGCAGCCCTTATTGCAGGAGTCTCTTGCCCCCAATCCCACTGAATGGAACTTGCCATAGGAGGAGGAGGAGAACCATGGTGACCCCAAGAGCCAGTCCAGCGCGCGAATCTAATCTAATCACTATAAATAAAAAATAGCAATAATATATTCAGGGTTGGTCCACTTGAGATTGTGATTTTATTCTATTCAAAATGACTGGCTTAGTTCAGTGCAATACTTGTTTTGCAGCTGTCTTTCGCAGTACCCTTTTCAAATTTGGGTACTGTCCTCTTTGTAAACAAATTAGCAGTCTACGTGGACAGATTACATATCTAGAATCTCTAATCTATGCTCTCCAAGCAGAAATTAGGTACCCAATTCAGCCATTCCAGCTGCTGAGCCATCAGCCCCCTCTACCACAAAGATCCTGCAGGAAAAGGGCAGTATGGACAACCGTGGGATCTGGCAGGGTGAGAGCTGTGAACCATAAACACAAAGCTTTTACAGTGTCCCAGTATAACAGATATAGTGCCCTTGCTGACCTAAATAGGAACACTAAAGTGACAGATCAAGGTAGTTGTGATACTGATAACTCAAACAATCAAGGGATTATGGTTCAAGATGAAGAACTTACTTTGGAAAAGTGTGAACCTACTTTGGAAAAGTGTGTATCAAGTATTACAGATCGGTCACACAAGAAGAGCAAGGTATCCAAAAAGAGAAGCCACCTTCTGATTGGTGATTCAATTGTAAGGGATGTAAATTTAGGAAAGGATATGGAGGTTTTGAAAGACGTCAGGTGTCTACCTGGTGCTACTGCCAGCAGAGACAAGAGGCGTATTCTTAAGATAGTCAAGAATGCCAGTAAGGATTCTGATGTTGATGCTATTATACATCTTGGCACAAATGATCTGTCCCAAAAGGATGTGCTTTCTGTGCAGAATGATTTCCAGAGCTTAGGGTATGAACTTAATAGCATAGGTTGTAGGCTTAACTTTTCAGAGGTTTTACCAGTACATAAGGAACAAAAAGGTAAAGGCCAGCGTGTAGTGGAGTTTAATGTGTGGCTAAAGGAGTGGTGTAAAAGGGAAGGCTTTGGTTTTATTAGTCATGATGTCTGCAACTGGTCCAATGAAAATTGTACAAAGAGATGGATTGCATCCATCAAAGAAAGGGACTGAGTTACTTAGCAATACATTCACAGATTTTCTGGATAAACATTTAAACTGAACAGTGGGGACAGAGAATTAACTGATATAGAAAATTTCTGTCCCCAGCAATCGAAAACTAAAAGGGTTATCAGTGCATGTAACATAGATGTCTGTATGGGTAAGACTACCAACCATGCTATCAAGCAAAACCAAGCATTTAACAGTGAGTGCCATACCATGTGCACTAAACCAACAGGTGGCAAGAAAGTAGGGGCAGTCAACACAGGTTATGTAGACAGTAAACACAAGATCAATCCAAATGGACTCAAATGTCTATACACCAATGCACAGAGTATGAGGAATAAACAGGGTGAATTAGAAATCCAAGTAAATGAGGGTAGATATGATATTGTTGCCATTACGGAAACTTGGTGGGATGAAACTGACAAATGGAACATACAGCTAGAGGGATATAAATTATTTAAAAGAAATAGACCAAATAAAAGAGGAGGTGGAGTTGCACTATATATAAGAAATAACTACATCTCTACAGAAATAGAGCACAACAATGATGAAAATCATCTTGAATGTATTTGGGTCAATATAAAAGGGTGAAAACGATATTGCCATAGGTCTATACTATAGGCCACCCAACCAAACAGAGGAAGTAGATGAACTTTTGCTAGTCAGCTAACTAAGGTATGTAGGAAGCACATCACAGTAGTAATGGGGATTTTAACTACCCTGACATCAACTGGGAAACAAACTCTGCACCAAGTGGAAGATCCAACAGGTTCCTAACAAACCTAGCAGACAACTTTGTTTCCCAAAAATAGAGAAGGCGACAAGGGATCAGCCATATTGGACTTAATTCTCACTAACAGAGATGAAATGATAGAAGGTGTTGAAGCTACAGGAACCTTGGGGCAAGTGACCACGCAATATTGGAATTCAACATTAAGCAAATACAAGTAGTAGAACAAAGTCAAACTAGAGTCTTGGACTTTAAGAGAGCTAATTTCAATAAACTTAGAGAGATCTTGAGAAGGATTCAATGGATGAGAATCCTCAGGGGGAAAACAACTCAAGAAGCTTGGGAAATTTTGAAAAGTGAGATTATAAAAGCACAGTCTAACACAATACCAATGAAGAAGAAAAATAGTAGATCACAAAAGAAACCAGTATGGATGCATAAAGAACTATCTGACAAATTGAAAGACAAAAAGGACAAATAGAAAAAATGGAAAGAGGGGCAAATAACTAAGGCAGAATATCAGCAACAGCCCGAGCCTGTAAAGATGAAGTGAGGAAAGCTAAGGCTCACAATGAACAAAGGCTAGCGACAAAAGTAAAAATAAAAAAAAGCTTCTTCCAACATGTTAAAAACAAGAAAAAAGTCAAGGAAACAATTGGCCCATTGCTGGGAGAAAGTGGCAAGAAGATGACAAGCAACAGGGAGAAAGCAGATCTACTTAACTCATATTTTGCATCTGTCTTTACACAAAAGGAAAAACAATCCAACCTATCAAAAACAGCACTACAAAAACAGATTAGAAACACAAGTTAAAATAGGGAAGAAAATGGTAAGTGAACACCTGTCTACCCTAGACGAGTTCAAATCACCAGGACCGGATGGATTACACCCCAAGGTTCTGAAGGAACTGGCAGACGTGATCTCAGAACCACTGAACTATATCTTTCAAAGATCCTGGAGCACAGGGAGCTGCCAGAGGACTGGAAAAGAGCTGATGTAGTTCCCATCTTCAAAAAGGAAAAACAGATCCAGGAAACTACAGACCTATCAGTCTGACCTCAATACCGGGAAGATTCTGGAAAAGATAATCAAGCAACGAATCACCGAACACCTAGAAGCAAACAAAGTAATAACCAAAAGCCAACATGGGTTTGTCAAAACAGATCATGCCAGACTAATCTTATCGCATTCTTTGACAAAATGACAAAATTAGTAGACCAGAGGAATGCTGTTGATATAATTTACTTGGACTTCAGTAAAGCATTTGATAAAGTAGACCATAACCTACTACTAGATAAAGTAGAAAATGTGGGTTAGACAGCACCACCACCAGATGGATTCGTAACTGGCTGACCAACCGCACTCAACGTGTAGTCCTCAACGGAACTACATCCACATGGAGGGAAGTATGCAGTGGAGTACCCCAAGGCTCTGTTTTAGGCCCAGTACTCTTCAACATCTTCATCAATGACCTGGACGAGGGGATAGATGGGGGACTCCTCAAATTTGCCGATGCCACCAACCTGGCACGAATAGCCAACACTCCAGAAGATAGGCTCAAGTTACAGAAAGATCTTGACAGACTTGAACATTGGGCGCTATCTAACAAAATGAAATTCAACAGTGAAAAAGTAAGGTTCTACATTTAGGCCAAAAACAAAATGCACCAGTACCGTATATGTGGTACCTTGCTCAATAGTAGTACCTGTGAGAGGGATCTTGGAGTCCTAGTGGATAACCATCTAGATATGAGCCAGCAGTGTGCAGCAGCTGTTAAAAAAGCCAACACAGTTCTGGGCTGCATAAACAGAGGGATAGAATCAAGATCACGTGAAGTGCTAGTACCACTTTATAATGCCTTGGTAAGGCCACACTTGGAATATTGCATCCAGTTTTGGTCGCCACGATGTAAAAAAGATGTTGAGACTCTAGAAAGAGTGCAGAGAAGAGCAACAAAGATGATTAGGGACTGGAGGATAAAACATATGAAGAACGGTTGCAGGAACTGGGTATGTCTAGTTTAACAAAAGAAGGACTAGGGGAGACATGATAGCAGTGTTCCAATATCTCAGGGGCTGCCACAAAGAAGAGGGAGTCGGGCTGTTCTCCAAAGCACCTGAGGGTAGAACAAGAAGCAATGGGTGGAAACTGATCAAAGAAAGAAGCAACTTAGAACTAAGGAGAAATTTCCTGACAGTTAGAACAATTAATAAGTGGAACGACTTGCCTTCAGAAGTTGTGAATGCTCCAACACTGGAAATTTTTAAGAAAATGTTGGATAACCATCTGACTGAGATGGTGTAGGGTTTCCTGCCTGGGCAGGGGGTTGGACTAGAAGGCCTCCAAGGTCCCTTCCAACTCTGATGTTATGTTATGTTATGTTATGTTATGTTATGTTATGTTATGTTATGTTATGTTATGTTATGTTATGTTATGTTATGTTATGTTATGTTATGTTATGTTATGTTATGTTATGTTATGTTATGTTATGTTATGTTATGTTATGTTATGTTATGTTATGTTATGTTATGTTATGTTATGTTATGATACCATGGTTGATGGTATCAAACACTACTGACAGATCTAGGAGGGCCAGAACAAATGCCCCAACTCAATCCTTAGCCTTCCACATATCATTCACAAGTATTATCTGACTTACTATAACCTTTGTGCAAGCTTATACCTGACTGGCCTGATTTTATTTTGACTTTATTGCTTTCGGCTGGATAATTTTGCATTAAAAAAGAAACAGCATTCACTCCCCTGAATGTTTCTGTGCTGTAATTCATATTGTTTTACTTTAATTTTTGTATTTTACCTTTTTCTTATAAACTGCCACAGAAATTTTTCTACATGTAGTACATAAATACTTTAAACTAAGCAAAGTTTTTACAAATGAAATCTACACAGTGCAGTTATATGATCATGGGATTTACTCCTCTTAATTGGAGAAGTTGTCTTCCAAATTCCCCAAATCCTGGAGGGAATACCAGGCAGGTCCTACTGAAAATATGGCAAAGCCACTCAAACGTTTAGCAGAAACTATGCAAATCAAAGGCTGGAGTTTCCTGGAGCTGCCTGTCTGCTCTTACAAAATCAATAATTATCAGTGCAAGAACAGAAAATAAAAGAGAAAGAGAGTTTCCAGTTGTGCTTTTGATCAGTCTTACTCTGGCAAAAGTATTACACACCTGCCTCCAGATGCAAGTAGTGCCAGGCAAAACATAAATGATAACAAAAACTAGCCAGTTGAGCAAGACATAAACAAGAATAGCAATGTAGCATTCTATGTTTCAAAAGGGAGTTGAAGCCTTTTTAATCGTATGTTTTATCCAATACATCCCAGTCAATAGAGATTGGTTAATTAGACAAATGTTAAAACAACAAAATATTTTATCATAGGAATATTTTAGGAAAGCAATTAATATACTTTTTGTTTTCTATACAGAGATACACTACATGTACATTGCAAACTTCACCCTAAATATAATTTTTTTAAAAAGAGATTGTAATAGTTGATGATTCATATTATCTAAATTTAATATCAAAATGTAGCGAGTGTTTAGTTGACACCTCCTACACATCTACTGAAGCTTTGGATAACCTATAATATCCTAATTATTTTGAGAGCATCTTCATGAAGGAAAACACAGTGGAAATTCTACACTATTATAAAAACAGGAGGCACTTTTAAACTAATTTAAATTCTAAGCATAACTTTCTTATAAAGGCTGAAGTAAGCCTAAGTGAAATAAAAATTGCAGTATATTTTTTCTCTCTTCACTTCACTTTACATATAAATTTATCATGAATATATGCAGAAACTTCTCAAATAACATACAAAGGAATGCACAAAATAATTTGAAACAGAAATGCTATTCAAATTTTGCTACTTGGTTTCCTTTCTGTCAAGTTCATCCAAGTTCAGGACTAGTTAAAGAGTAAAAACTCATCTTATAAATAGATTCAAATTCTGTAGAGTTGAAACAAATCTGTGATATTCCAGTGTGACATTTAAGTTAGCAGTAAGAGTTGCTAAAAGACCAAATTGGAAAAGATACCATTCTAATATATAATCTCAGAATGAAACAGGGCAAGGCAAGGAAATAGAAAACTCCCTCTTTTGTATTCATCCCCTCATAACTTTGACCATAACTACACTGGATGGAATTAAGTCTGACAGTCTTGTTTCCGTTTAATGATTTGACTTCATTATTCTTACTAAGGTTACCACATATGCCAACTACAATTTTTAAATCCTCGTTCTGCATTTGACTACCTGTAAACCATGAACACTCAAACTACAGAGAGAAATGGATTTGCTATCCTCATGTTCAGCAGCCAAAATTTGGAGTGTTCAGATTCTGTCAGGATTGGGCTGTTTGTTGCCTGCACTTCATAAAACTGACACTCTTCTGCTTCCTACCTTATTTTCAAAAGAGCAAAGAGGCAGTTCCTCCACTGAAAATGCCTGTGATACCAACCTTGTACTAGTCCTGAAAGAGAAAAAATTATTTTCAGATGAATCGCTTCCATCTCTCTGGTTTGGTTTTTCTTTTACCCAAGGCTATTTGTGTGCACCATCAACAATACTTTGCTAAATCTCTTATTTTGCCAAGAATGCTACACAGCAGCATTACACAGCAGCATTATAGTAAAGAAGACATCATATTTTCATATGCTGAGGAAAAACATTAAGAAAAGGTCATAGGATCAATTTATTTTTTACCTTTTTTAAACTTTAAAGGAAAGAAAACTATATGGTGGGCTGATTTAAATTGGACTGGGCAACATAGCTTTGCTTCAAGCTATTACAATTTCAGCTAGCAAAAGCTAACTATTCTGTCAAGTTTAAGGAGACATCCTTTTGCTGGAAAGAGAATATGTTTGAATTTAGAATCATGGTATTTTCATATATGAGGGAAGGTTGTCTTAAAAGATGCCAAAATATTAAGATTTGAAAAGATGAATATTTTATTAGAATTTACACATTTTGTAGAGCAGGATGCTATTTGTATCAGAAGTAAAAATGAGCAGATCTGGTAGCATGTGGAATTCAAGTGTGAAGGATTTTAAGGAAATTAACATTAAATAATTTAGGGGACATGGTGGCTCAGAGGCTAGGACGTTGAGCTTGTCGATCGAAAGGTCGGCAGCTCAGCGGTTCGAATCCCTAGTGCTCCCGTGGGATGAGCTCCCGTTAACTTGTCCCAGCTTCTGCCAACCTAGCAGTTTCGAAAGTGTGCCTTTGGTGTTGAGTCATGCTGGCCACATGACCACAGAGACATCTTCGGACAGCACTGGCTCTTTGGCTTTGAAACGGAGATGAGCACCGCCCCCTAGAGTCAGCAACGACTAGCACGTATGTGCGAGGGGAACCTTTACCTTTACCTTAACATTAAATAATCTCCTCTGTTCTTTTGAAGCACAATCATCACTTACGATTAACTAACACCAAATAGACAGTATTAGGGAGCAGATACAGAAATAGTGTTAAAGGTAAAAGGGAAAGCCCAACATCAAAAAGTGATAAACAGTAATCATTCTCATTAGACACACAGATATGTTTTATGCCAGAAAGGATGGGAAAAAATTCAGAAAACAGAGGTCTGAGGATAATATTCTTGTAAATCTTCTGAATTGGCTGAAAGATTTTTCCTGCTCTCCCAGGGACGAACAATATATCTTATCTACAGAGCATCAGTCGGTTACCAAACTCTAGTCACATAATAGCTTGTAACATGCTCTGCGTGAACTTGTCTTTGAAGACCACTCAGAAGCTTCAAATGATTCAAAATGCAGCAGCACATGCTGTGCTGGGCATGCCTCAATATGCCAATATGACACCTCTGTTTTGGGGCCTGCACTGATTGCAATTAAAATGCTGGCTATTACCTATAAAGTATTATATGATAAATTTCCATAGTTTCTACCCAGCTGGTACATGCTCCAAATCCCTTACATTAAACAGCGGCATCGATCAAGATCTAGGAAGTGTGTTTTCTGCTGCAGCACTTGGTCTCTACAATGGGATCCCTCCTCAGATCTATGTGGCTCTCACCCTGATGGCATTCTGGAAGGCCTTGAAGGCCTGGTGATTCTTTCAGGTTTTGGGTTAGGATGATTGTTAAATGTGGTTTTTTTTGCATTAAATGGTCAAATCCCATCTTCTTTATCTATTTTGTGTGGTGCTTTTGTCTTGCTTTTTACTGTACTGTGAGCCATCCAGAATCATTTCAGAGTCAGGCAGCACCAAAATAATTTTTTAAAGATTTTTTAATTCTATGTTAAAACTTTTCCTTGAAAAAACTTTTGTTTGAAAAATGAGACAAATGACTTCAGTAAAGCATTAGTAGAAAATGATGTAATTAAAAAGGAACACATTTAAACAGTCTCTAAATATTCATAATTAGAGCTGTCATTTTGCTAACTAATTCACCTTTGACTTTTGCAGCTTTTTTCAAACTGTATGTCAGGAACAATGAATTCAACAAAACCAGGTATGTGACAGACCTAAATCTTTCAGAAACAATTGCAGGCAAGTCAGATAAGCTCTATTCAAGCTAACAATAGTGCAAAAACTCCGAACACATCCCACTGAAAAGATGTGCAAGAACTTAACTCATTATTTCATATAGCTTGCTGGAAATATTTTTTTTATGGATTGTGCAATACACCTCTGTGATTATGCTATGATAGTATGTAGCATATAGCTTTTAATGGTCCAGAATGGCTGTTGTTTTGCTGCTTTAATTCAGAAAAAGAAAAGAGAAAAAGGGGAGAAGACTCTCAATTTTGGTCCTGAAATGTAGGCCTGTTGTTAGGAGGACTGATGAGCTGGCCTGACTGCTAGCCAGGGTTCTTGTGAACCAAATGGAGAGAACATTTATTTTGGGCAGCCTTCTATACAGTGGTGGGTTGCTACCAATTCGCACCGGTTCAGGCAAACTGGTAGCGGCGGCGGTGGGAGGCTCTGCCCACCCACCCGGACATCATCAAAAACTCTCTGTGCATGCGCAGAGGTGCTGCATGCCCCCAATAGCGAACTGGTAGCAAAGAAAATTGAAATGTATTACTGCTTCTATAGAAGGTTGGAACTAGAGCCCTGAGGGAGACACTTACTTCCTCAGTTGCTGAAGGCTAAAGCTGAAGCTAGTGTGTGAATGTGTTTCTTTTGCATTAAATGGTCAAATCCCATCTTCTTTATCTATTGGTTCCTGGGTTGGAAAGGTCCAAAATGGGAAGCTCCAACTAAAAACTGAAGTCTTCCAAAGGAGGATCTATAGATGAGATGTGAACAATAATTGGTTAAGAAGATCCAAGGAAAGGAGAAGATCAAAGCTGAGCACACTTATCCATAAATCCAGCACATTTCTTTCTTTACCCTCTCCTGATAATCTCCAAAACAAGGGAAGGAGATGGAATGAAGGAGGAAGATGTTAGAAGAAGAATAGTTTCCAGAAGAGAGAACAAAGATCAGATACTGAGTAGAATCCACATATTTGTAAATAGTTGTAAATAATTTTGTTATATATAATAGTAAAATTAAAGAAGCATAAAAGCCTTTACTTTCTGTGGTTTCTCTGTGCCAGCCCCATCCTTGTAACCCTAAGTACATATTCTGTTCTAAAAGGATCTAGTCACCCCATCATATAGTGCTGTGATAAAAATCTCTGCTAATCACATAGCAGTAAGATTGAGCCAACAAGGTGAATAAGTAGAGGTATGAAATCTCCTTTTTCAAAAAACAAAAAAGCTCTGAACCATACCTACATTCCTAACTTAGTAAAATACTTAGTAATTCCCAGTGACACCATCTATCATCTGGGCAGTTGACTTTATCTGACATCCTCCCTACTAACCTTACCATGTGCTTTTCTCTCAAATAAAAGGGAGACACAAAAAAGAGTAAATATATCTACCTCCTGATCCTTAAGTTAAGCATGTGACTAGGGAACTCAGCTCCTTCTTCCTCCTCCAGTGTGAGAAAAGAGGCCAATCTCACAAGGGACAAACAGAATCAAGCTTTAATAAAAAATCAGACAAGAGAAAAGGCAATCATTTATTTTTTAAGTTTAACTGGTCACTTGCAAAACAATGATACAGGAGATAAAAGTAGAAATATAAAAATCGCAGGCAATATTGTAATGAAAGTAGAAAAATCACAGGAAATGCACAAAAATGTAAAGCTCTGAACAGGCTATAAGATGGCATTGGTATAAAATCAGTGAACTTGCATAGAAAAAATAAACATCGGAGACAACAAAGTAAACTAAAAGTTTTTTAAAAACACATACTATCAAAACAAAAATAGTCACACATAGCTAAACTTACTCCTCAAAGGTAAACAGATTACCTGAAGCAGAAGTCTTCCCCTTGCTTCCTTCTTTATTTTTTACAATATATTGCAACCATTTTTCAGAGGCTCAGGAGCATTGCCTAACTTACCTATCTTTACCTTTACTTACTCCCCAGGACACAGCTTTTGTTCCAGTTTTTAAAAGACACAAATCCTATTCTTACTATAAAAAGGGAAGCATCTGGGTGAACTTCCTGCCTTTGCAACCTGATCTTCAACCATTCCTCAATCAGACAGAATTAAATGTCTGAGACTACCTCCCAAGAGGATTGAAAGTGGGCTATTCTCACAATAGGTACTTGCCAGTTCTATATATTATTTAACCATGTAACCATGGTTATCAATGCAAAGAAAATTTAAAGGAGTCTCAGTTTAAGAGGAAAGTAAAGCTTTTAATTTCTATTTCGTCCAGTGCTTGATCTGTATATTGGTAAGTAAAGCTCAGATTATACAAAGAACCACATATTTCAGGAGCACCATATATTTCGAATGGCTGCTCTGAGGGAAAGCAAACCACAACATATGCTGAAGTCATGGAACTTCTCCACACTTGGAAAAGTAGATGAATGCAACAGTATTTTAAGGTGAGCAATGTGTTTTTAGCCATATAAAGCTCTTTTTATTCAAATAGGATGTTTAGCTTCAACGAAGTTAATTGTGCAAATATCTGAGGAATAAGACTTTTCAACACAATCCAAGCTTGCATTGCACTAAGCCATAATGTGGTTTGCATGATTTTGGCTGTTTAAAAAAGTACACACATCCAGAGCTTCTGCTTTAGTGTGATTTGTGAAGCAAGACAATAACAGGTACCTACAGAATAACAGTAACAAGTGAATTTATAGCAGCCATTTACCTTTTCTGTTTCACCAAAAATGAAGCACGTTCTAGTCTTTTAAAATAATTCAGCATTGGAGCATCCTTACTGTATTGAACAGGACAATATTTTACTCCATCTTAAGATAGTACAGTCACTCAATACTTTTTAATAAACAAACAGTACATCTGCTATTTACTAATAACACCCCTTTGAAAACATCCTCTTTTTTATGCTCCTATATTGTAGGAAGTTAAACAGTAGATCTGGTGGGTACTGTTTGTGCTTGCTTGTGCTCAAATCCTTGAAAATCATTTTGACCAAAAGCCCCAAGAGAAGTGAAAAACTGATGTACTACACAGAACAACACTGAAAATCCATACCTCTCCACAAGCCATTACTTTACATGATTTTACATTTGAATATGGAACCCTATGAAGATGGGGGGAGGCTACTCATTGGCTTAGCAGTTATCATGGATGACTCAAAACAGTTGGTTAAAACCAACCATACCAATTTGTTTACTGATTCTATGCCTAATGTTCTGGAGACTATGAAAGCAGCAGTGGTGAATGGGTTGGCAAGAAAACTAAGTATCCAAGGATGACAGATTTCAAATGAGGCATTGGGGGTTTCCTGTGCTTAAAATGTATTACGTCTATTCTCAATCTTATAGTATAGTGTTCAGGAAACAAATAGTAATTGTGCTGCTGATTTTCAACATTGATATTGCTGAAATTAAATGACATTCACAAAATATTTTGGAGGGCACCAAAAAGGTTTTCAGGGCTGCATGTGGTCATGAGCAGGTTGTTATATTTTGCAGTCACTTTCCTTGGGGCCACCAGCCTACAGTTCTATAAGATTACATAATGTACCACATTGTAAGCAGGAGGAATTGACAGAAAACATATGCTGACCTTCTTCGTGTATTGTCATTTAGAAATAATACTCTAAAAATGTCTTCTCAAAGTAGATCTGCAACACATAGCAGGATCCGTTAAGAAAAGTGATCATTTTCAGCATTATAAATAATTGTCATCATTTTATGGTAATTTTCACTTAACAGCTGGTGGCCTTTGATGCTGACAGTTAGGCTAGCAGCCAGAACTCTTGTTACATCATAAAACCTTGCACCTTAAAATACATTAATCCACTGTATCTCCTCAGAAGCTCAAAGACCATCAGAGCAAACAGGCTACCTTCACCCAATGAACAGATGTATCCATCTTATTAGGGAACTTAATGAAATCAACCTGAACAACAATGGCAAGACACAGAAAGAGTTGCGCTTGTAGATCTAAGCGCCAAAAGTCTCGGCGGCGTAAAAGGGGGCAGAAGAAAAAGAAATCTTGCAAAAGGCAACTAATCACTAAGAACAATGGTAACAACAGCATCCTTAATTTATACTATTTATTAACTTACTTTTCTTTGATTTAGGTTATTCCTTCTGAATTGACAGATTAGTTTGTGATTCATATATTTTAAGAATAAGATGTTACATTGAAGTTGGGTCACATGTGAATTGAAGAGATGCGCTATTATATCTCAAAGCAAATTTCATTATCACTTTCCAAAATAAATAACTTTTAGAATAGTTGCCAAAAATATTTCTGAATGCCATCATTTTGTGACAAATCCAGCTTTTCCTTCATTGTTCTAGAACCTCCGTGTTCCAGAACATAATGCTTATTACTCATTTCAGAATAACATGGTACACTTAGAACACTAAAGAACCTGGTATGCTAAGCAAGATGTAGCATGATATACTAAAGGCACTTCCCGATGAATATATATATGGATTAGATAAGATAGCCAGGTTCACTTCCTCCACCCACCTTTGTGGAGGCAACCCAGCATCTTTTCCAGTGGATAGCTGGTAGTCATTTATTGTTATTTTGTGCAAGAAGTTAAGAACTTGAGCTGATGAAATGACATCGCAAACTCAAGCCAACCCATGATCAGAACTGTCATAACTAAGATGGAGAACAGTTATCCCTCCTTTACACCTTGTTTCCAAACAAAGTTGCTGCGAGGTCATAGGGGGTGAAAAAAGTGGAGAACAGAATAAGTTGCCTCTGCACAATTACACCTGTAGCTGTTCCTGTACCCTGTATTGTTTTCTGGAGGACTAATGGCTGCTTAACCATAAGCTAACCATTATTCCAGGTTCGGATGACATGCTAAGCCACTTCCAGAACTGCTTAACCATGGACAAAGCAAGATTACAGATTGTGATTAATGGGGTCTCAACTCACAATGAAGTGCCCAAGCTTCCAGGTTCAGATGAAACGGTAAGGCAAACTATAATATGGCTTAGCATGTCGTACGAATGTGGTCTATCACTACATATCAAAAGTTGTCTTGACTTGAAATATAATAGGTTAATTCTCATCTCTGAGGAGTGCACAGATTTCTAGGGCAGAGAAGAAAAAAACTAATTTCAAGCATGTATACACATCCTAAACTATAAATACACCTTATCTTTCTTCCTCCTTTGTTCTCCTTCCTCTAAGCAAACTTAAACAATGGGGTTGGTGGTTGGGGATCCAGAAGAGATGCTATGGAGCAGCAAGCAGAGTTGTTTTTTTTAATACCAGTTTCCCAAAATGCCAGTTGAGAAGCTAAAAGTAACATGTCAAAGAATTGTCAATAAAAGTACCAACTAGCCAACCACCATAATTCAGCCTTTCTTCATGCTATCCACCGAGGCACAACTATGATTTAATATTTAAAAATAAATAAAACTAAAATTCTGTTAACTAATTAAAACATGAAAAGGTACATCCAGGTAATCCTGTTTAGAAATAGCCAAGGGCTTTTAATACACAATTGCATCTAACAACATTCATCAGGATTCCTTAATTCAAGAAAGAATATGTTCTTATTTATTTATTTAATTTCTATAACTGCCCATCTCAGTCAATGACTCTGGGTGGCTTATAATACAAACAAAATATTACAATCAAAATATTCAAAACATTTTAATAAAAACAATAGAAACATGCAAATAAAATAGACATGGCAGCTGAGATATTTAGCCAGTTAGCAATACAGCCAGGAAATGGGGCCCTTAACACATTCAGCACTTTAGGTTCAAGAACATAGCCAGGTGTTTAGGCCTTATGAAAGTCTAACAGAGTTCATAGATTATTGTTACCTCAATCTTGCACAGAGCATCATTCTGGCAGAATCTAAACCAGAGATGTGCAACATTTTCTAAGTCAAGGACCACACATGAAGGTCATGCAACAACTTAAAAGAAGCATACCTCCTTTCACATTATGAAAACAGCTGTGGCTTTTTAAAAATGTACTACAGAAGCTATTCCCAATTGTGTATATTTCACATGCATGTACAGCTATTTATAAAGAACCTCTTTTGGACAATTTGTAGAACATACCCCATGATTTTGTCCTGGACAGCCATGGGTTGTACTCCAAAAAAGGTAGTACATGGAACCATAAAGTTATCAATGTTGCATTAAGCCAAGGCTATCCTCCTCTGTCCTACATTCTACACAGATCCAATGAGTAAAGTGGAAATAAGATCTATGAGCATTTCTTGAAAGATACATCCATATTGATAGCATCACCTTTCATGGATTTTTTTTATTGTTAACTAAAAGTTTCAGACAGTTGAGAATCAGTGTTTCATCTTATTGTCAATACTTGATAAGAAGTAAACTCCAAGGAGATGACATTGGGGAAGCAGCCTTAAATGGAGAACAAAGTCCAAATGTAGATGTGCTGAGACTGACCTAAAAGAATGGGTGAAGAAAGTGAGGAGACATAAAGATGGATTACAGAAACAGTGGAGATTAGAGAGGGAGGGGAAAAAAGCAGGGGAGGAATTTGTGATGTCTGCATATGTACTTTGGGTATGATATGTATGTCTGTGATTGACAATTAGGAGTTGCACTGTGTATTGTAAGTGTGGAGAAAATTATATGGATGAGAGAAGCAGCAGCACAGATGTTTGACAGGTTCCTTAAGCAAGAAAGACAATTATGGGTCCCAATGTGTGAATCTGTATTCTGTAGTCTGAGTCTCAGAGCACATTCACACATCCCGTCAGCAACTAAAAGATGCCTCACTAACCATTTTTGAAAGGCCCTTCCTCATGACTCGAAACTTCTTCTCATCCCACCTCACAGCTGAGGCAAGTTAACTTTGCATTTAGCTGATGTCATGCTAAAATGCTATTTACATCTATTCCCAACACAAGGTTTGCTAAAGTAAATAATGCCGCTTAGGCAGCAATTGCAGCAATTATGTGACAGGGGCTGGAACTGCCCATCTCCTAATGGCTACTTAACGATTGTGATCATGCCCCAATTTTCCAGTGATTGCTGGTATATCATCATGACTATTTTGATTTATGGTGCTTGGCTAATGTGACATCAAGAAAGGAGAAGCAGCACCCAGCACATGAGAGAAAACCATAGTCCAGGAACTCTCTAAACCAGGGGTGTCCAAACTTGGTCCCTTTAAGACTTGTGGACTTCAATTCCCAGAGTTCCTCAGCCAGCTTTGCTGGCTGAGGGACTCTGGGAGTTGAAGTCCACAAGTCTTAAAGGGACCAAGTTTGGACACCCCTGCTCTAAACTAACCAGCCTCTCAGACCTCAGACTAAAATAGTCACAATGCTCTATGAATTTGCAAGTCACTCAAATGGCACATTTTTTCTATGCATCTGACAGGCAGAGGTCCTCACCTAAATGCTATTGCAAGAACAGCAGCAAGGATCTTTGAAAAAGCAGTAGACCAGGACATCTCCAAAGTGACTGCCATCAGAACCTATGCAGAAAAAAGTACCTCAGAGCAACCTATCAGGCACTTCCTTCTCTTTTGCCTGAAGGCAAATCTCACAATGACCAATAGAAAATTACTTATATTCAAGGGTTCTGACAAATGACTAAATCTGAAGATCTAGCCATCTATCCTATCTTTTTCCCTGGCCCCAGCCCACTAGACAGCACAAAAAAAAAATTACTGTCAGAAAAGAATGGAGAACATGTCTTTTCATTTATGGCATCTTAATTTGTCCCATAGTAAAATAGTTTTTTGTCAAGAAGGTAAGGGATTAAATTCAAAATCTTGGACATTGAATGAGCCAAAATTCTATTTTTTTTACTGGACCCATTAAAGTTTGGTCTCCAAGAGTGATTTTTCCCAGAATGCACGACCAAAAAGCTAATCGTTATTTCCAGACAGGACTGACTTTAAAATATCCCTCTGATGTTCATTATTCCTGTATTCAGATATGCCCATCCCATTTCTTTCACAGTCCCAAAATCAGCTTCAGATCTCTCTGAAATAGATTTCAGGAAATATTCACTTGTTCTTGGCTACCTGATTAACAAAGCATAAATTGATTATGGAGGGAGAGCAGATTTATATTGGTATCCTTTGCATTGCCTCACAGATTGGAGAAAAACATGTTAGTCTTTGATTTGGATGTATCTTCATCTCTACATCTATTTGCATTCTATTTTAGCATTACTTATCTGCTATTCTCCACGGTGTATATTTCTATGGGTTAAAAAATGAATTTGTGGTCATTTCATCACTAGTGATTTATAGTATCTTCTAGGATCATCAAACATCACTGAGATACTCTTAACAATAATTGCAACAAGCTTATACTGTCTCAGTAGTGTCTTGGTGATGCCATAAGACAGTGTTTCTCAACCTTGATGACTTTAAAATGGTAGCCTTCAATTCTGGGACTTGAAGTACACCCATCTTAAAGTCATCAAGGTTGAGAAACACTGCTATAAGATGCTAACATTCCTGGTCAAGGAAGTGGCTTGTGAAAATCTCACAACATTCCAGATATATTTGTTGACCTGAAAAAATTTACTTTATAAAACATTTATCCTACAAAGATTATTTTTAAACAAAATTATGACTGTTGGATTAGTCATGTGAATTTAACTTGGACAATTACTATTTGTAATTGTAATGTATTACACATTTTAATAGGCCAGAGAGAATTTTTTTTGTAATTTTTTACATTCAGTGAAAGCTGAATGTTCCCACAACCATTAAAAAAATGAGGAATTTGGGTGGGGAATAAAGAAGTGACTGGATGAAAAGAGTAACATTCCACTCAAAATGTATTCAGATGATACAGGTGATAATCATTTTGCATATAAAAATCAAAACAAGGTATGTGGGTAGCATGTACTAAGAAATGCAGTTTGTCTCAAAGTTTCTCATAGCATGTTTCCTTAATGATAAAGCATTGTACTCATGTGTCAACAGGGTACGTACGTATCTCAACCACCTGCCATTACAAAAGAAAATAACCCCTGCTTTGTGACCCGCCTTGAAAACATCTGTTTCATAGCCATACCACACACGGAAACTCCACCTCCTTCGTAAAGGTGAACAGCAACCGTTGGGAATCATCAACAGCAACATCTAAGGGACTAGAACATCAGAGAGTTGACAATGCAACAGCTGATTCTACTGATGGAAGTGATGGTAGCCTGTCAATACAATTGATAAATGCCTCTGTTCTGCAATATATTCCTCCAGATTATTGGGAAGAATGGCATTTCATAGGACTAGCTCTATCATTAAGCAGAACACCACCATCACTTTAGAGGCAGCTGATGTGGACTAGCAGAACATGTTATTTATTTACCGTTACTCACTGTGTATTCATTGTGTATTCACTGCAAGGAGGGAAGAAACTCTGGGAGTTTATGTTACATTTGCTGTGATATTTTGATCAGTCTTGGGTAGCATGAACCTTGACCTAAAAGCCAGGACACCATATGGGGTTGCACCTCAAGCAACAGTTGCATTTATTGTATTGTTTTGAATACATTGAGTACATTTAAATATTAAATTTAATTACTTTAAATTAAGTATTTAATATTTAAAATAGCTTTCTTTCAAGGCAAATTAGAATTAAAAAATGAACTTTCTGCCATTTTCCCATTTATTGTGGCACCAAAAAATGTTTTGCAGTCTTGCCTTCTTTGAGCATTCATAGCCTTCTTCGCCACTAAGAATATGAGATAATCTCTGTTTACAAGAAAGGAAGAAACATTCATGTTCCTTTCTTTCAATTAATGACCAGATTAAACAAAAACAAAACAAAAACAGTGAAGCAATAAAAAAGAAATACAAAGCAGATCCATATGAGCTCTTGAACAACATGTGTGTTTTGTATTGTAGAAGTGTAATATGCTGTAGTAAAACAGAATATTGCCAAGACTTAAACTCAGAACTAAAACTAATATGCCGAATCTAACCACAAAGAGAGAGAAAATAGTGGAAAGTACATTAGTGGATAGTATCTTCATAGTAAGAAATATACGAGTTATAAGCTGCAAAGCCAATTAGGGAAACTATTTTTTTAAAGATCCATGAGGAGAGTTAAAAATACAAATGTGAATAACACAGTCCCAGGAGAGGAAGAAAGGAAATTGGGCCTACAATAGGTTATTAGTAATAGTAACAGTTACACGCAGTACCCGTATATATTACAGAGACTAAAATAAATAGGCTAAGATGTTGAAGTTCAGTATTAAAAAAATAAACCTGGGGACTTAAAGCAAGAAAACAAGATTAACCTATACTGTATATCAACTTATCTGAAAGGGAATGGCTAATTTATTAAAATTGATTTTATTAAAGGAAGAGGATTCAGTTAAAAACACTATTGATGATAATGATGGTATTTTTAATGGTTTTTTATGTATATTTGCCCATGTTCTAGCCATTTGTGGGTTTTAATTGCCATATTATATCCACATACAGATACATTAAATGTAATGAAAAATAACCTATCAGATAAGAGAAAATCCATAAAGCATATATTTTGATGTACAATATCTAGGTGGGTTGGTGGAAGAAACATGGGAGAATGTACTTGAGTGAAAAATATTCCATTTTTTATTGAAAAATAGATAGAAACCTATTAACCAACATTCTGTGGAAAAACTTCCATTCATACAATGGAACTTCCCCTTGCTCTCCTTTCTTTAATCCCCTGAACTGATTTGGAAAATGAAGGGTGAAGGGAATGAGATAGAGGGAAGAAAAAATACTTTTTATTGCTGGATGTTGTTCCATCAGCTGTTGGAGAAAACTCATTGCTTATTGTTTTATAAAATGCATATTGTAACATAAAGATCAACTTGCAAACAGCTATAAATATATAGCTGTTGCTACATATTCTAATGACATAGTATAAAATATAATACCTTTGCATCATAACAACTTTCAGCATACGGGTAAGTCCTTGACTTATGACCATAACTGGGACCAGAATTTCTATTTGTAAGCAAAGTGGTTGTTAAGAGAGATGCACCTAATTTTATGACCTTTTCTGCCAGAGTTGTTAAATGAATCACTGTGATCATTAAGCAAATCCCACTTCCCACATTTACTTTGCTTGGAAGCCAACTGGCAAGGTCACAAGTGACAATCACAAGAGCCTGGACCAGGGATGAAATCTAAAAATTTTCCCTACCGGTTCTGTGGGTGTGGCTTAATTGGTAGGCATGACTTGGTGGTCAGATGACTGGGTGGGCATGGCCAATAACAATAAATAATAAAAATAATAAACAAAGTATACAAAACAATAAGAGATACCAAAAATCAACTTTCACACTTTACACACACACACACAACACAACACAACTGACTCACACACAATGTAAAAGCAGCTGCACTTCACCCAAAATGGTCCCTGCAACATGCAGGAACCTCACACAGCCACAAAAAGCTCAAAAACCAACTTTCACACTTTATACACACACAACACAACTGACTCTCTCTCTCTCACACACACACACACACACATAAAATGCCACATACAGCTTTGTGAGATTTTGTGTTTGTGTAGTTAGAGTGAAACACTACAGAAACACACCAAATCTCAGAAAGCAGCACAAATATTTTATTTTATTATTTTATTTTATTAATATTTTTTAGATCAGGGGTCTCCAACGTTAGTAACTTTAAGGTTTGTGGACTTCAATTCCCAGAGTTCCTCAGCCAGCAAAGCAGGCAGATTCAGTTGCTGACTGAGGAGATGGATTTTAGGCAGGCAGATTCAGTTGCTAGCTGATGCAACTGATGGCTTTCCCAGCCGGAAAGGAGCAGTCTGCCTGAATTTGATGATGTGACCATGGGGTGGTGCAACAGTCATATGAGAAATGGTTGTAAATCTCTTTTCTCACTGCTGTTCTACATTTGAATGGGCACTAAATAAAATGGTTGTAGGTTAACGACTACCTGCATGGTAACTCCAGCTAAATTCTAAATGGACTCTAAAGCTCAGGGTTGGCTTAGATTAGTATATAGATGAGAAAACCAGGTAGGTCTTGGGAATGACCTGAGAAATAAAAGCAAAAGCCCCAAAATCTTTTTTATACCAGTACCAATTACATGAACATTAGCAATACAGCTTGATTTCAAGGACCCTTGATACATTTTTACTGTAATAACTCTACACTCCAGTTATTCATCTTCTCACCATTTCTCAACTCAAGGGGCTACTTAAAAGATTATACAAGTTTGTGTATGTGGTTTATGATTTTGATGATTAGACAAGATAGATTATAGAAAGAAGAGCAACATGATGCATCTTTAAAGAGAGAGAGGCCAAAATGTATTTGCACTTACACAGTAACTACTGTGGTAAACATCAGAAGCGACTTTATATTTTTCTTCAACTTCTTTTCTTTTATTGCCTGGTTTGCTTTTTCTCAGATTTATTTATTTATTATTCCTTACTGTGTGTTACTTTGGGTTAGATTTTTGTTTGTTAAAAGTTTAAATAAAAGTTATATGTAAAAAATTACACAATTTTTTACAAAATAAGCAATTCTAATTCTTGAGCTATTGTTCTTTTTCACATTATGCAGAAATAATAATAATAATCTTAATGGCCTAGTATGGTTGCTATTCAGTTGGCATGATTCAGAAAAAGGTGAAAGAGAAAAAGGGGAGAAGTTCAATTCTGGCTTGAAGTGTAGGCGTATTGTGAGGAGGGTGCTAGCCAAGGTTTCTATGGGTCAGAGGGGGAGAGCTGCTGCTTGCCTAACCCCAAATTGAAAAGAAAAAGGAGAGAAAAGAGAAAGAGAAAATTAAACAGACTGTTGTAAAAGAGAGTGGCTGGAGAAAAAACATTGCAGACTAAGGTTGATGTGTGTGTGTGGAACAACGGTTGATTCAAACCGGAGAAGAAAAACTGACAGGTGGTTTCCTTGGAGGAAGAGAAGCAAATTCCCCACGTGACAAAATTTTCACAGGACTGGAACGAGGATGCCTTTGACAAATTCTAATCTTTGGGGTAGACTGGGCAGAGAGGTTCTTCCCCCAAGGAAGGAGACACAGAGGATGATCAGCTAAATGGATCCAAGGAAAGGAGAGAAGTGGATTGAGAACTCTCATTTGTAAGCCCAGGACTTTTCTTTTACTTTCTTTCTCTTCCCTGCCCTCCCCAGAAATGAGGCAGGGAATCTGAAAGAGAGACTTAAGAAACCAGGATCTAGTTGTAAACTCCTATTGTAAATAGTTCTGCTATCTATATAAAAAGAAAAAAGAAAACATAAAAGCATCCACTGCCTAGGTTTCTTTGTTTCAATTATCATTCTTGTAAACCTAAATATACCTCCAGTTATTTTATATCTCTCTTCACTTTCCTTCTTTTGGGACATATAGAATATTTGTTTTGAATACTGTAAAAGGTCTGTAATGTTTTCTTAACCAGTAAAACCAGAAAGGTTACCTGTAACCTGTATACCTTCAGTAAGCATTGAATGGATAGTCACAAAATCCTACAGTTTCATCTAGTACTTCCGCTATTCAGCACTACCAGTTGAATCATGGATACAAATATGTAAATGTTATGAAATCATGTCAGAAATTCTTAAAATGATTAAACTGAGAAAAAAAATATTCCAGGTAGAAAAACAATGCATTCACATTTAAACAAAGTGAGGAAAAAAATGCTGATTTTTTTTCTTCTGCTGTTGTTGTTTGAATTATACATAGTAATAAAAATGTTGAAAATATTCCATGCATTGTGCTCCATTGCACAAACATGACACTTCATTCAGCTCCGATTCTAAAATAATACCATTATTATGAGTCAATAATATGACTTCAAAGTAAGTGTGATATCTCCTCCTTAGGCAATCAGAGATCACTTCAAGTCATCACAAAGATGTCTCTTAGTCATGCTTCAAAATGCATAAGATTTGTTCTTCTATACAGCTGATATAGTTACTGGGAAGAATATATCATAATAAATTTGTTAATTTCGGACTTCCGGTTTGGCTCCGCTGTGTTAATGGCGGCAATTTCAGTCCGCCCGTTCTTTGTGATTCTGTGAGAGCTGTTTAGACAGTGCTAATCTTCTGTCAACAGCTCGTAAATCTCTGCCTCGGGCAAAGAGGGGGAGATGAGCATTTGAACTGAAGTTTGAGCCCCCAAGAAAAGCCCCAGAATGATTTCTGGTGGTTTGATGGGAAACGCTCCTTCGATAGTTCAAAAAAGCTCCAGAGTCCAGAATGCCTCTGCAAAAAGCAGAGCAAAGCATGGCGTCCATCTCCGTGACTGAAGAGGATTATGAAAAATTTTCAACAGGGAAGAATCGAAAGCAGGAAGGCTGGCATTTGCTTGTAAGATGATTTTAACTCCCTGACAGAGAAGTTATTTGAAGAGTGGAGATGAAGAAAGATGGCGTTTTGTTTTTTGAAAGTGAAAGCTAAGGAAATGCTGATTACAATTGCTGGTGTGGAACCTCTAAGAAGAAAATAACAAGATTTTTTTCTAAATGGAATTCTTTTTAAAAAAAATCTATTTCTTTTATTATCTTTTTTTACAGTGTTTAAGAAGAAAAATTTATTGGGTTTTTTTTCTTTTATTCCCTCCCCTTTTTTTTCTTCTTCTTCTTCTTGATATTACTTAGTTTAAAATGGCTTTTAAGCAAAGAGATTTAACCACTTCTAAATTATTGGAAATATCTTCACTTCAGGTACGGAAATTGAAAGAAGATATTAAAGACAGTCTAAGGAATTTTTACAGGAGCTTATGGGCTCATCTTTCAGAAATAGATCAAAATTTAATGAAATGGAGAGAGAAATACTGGATTTTAAAGATTTGGTGGAAGAGCAGAGTAAGGAGATGAAAAATTAAAGGAATCAATTACTCCATTATCTAGTTATCTAGTACACAGACAGAAGAAAGACTGAATGAATTTAACCAAATTAATTTAGATTTGCAAAGGAAAATAGATGAAGTTCAAATTAATTTGAATTTAGAAAATAAAATAGATGATATTCAGGTTAAGGCTGATAAGGCGGAGGAAGAAAGGGTTATATTACAATATAAATTAATGGAATATGCTATAAGGGTAAGGGGTTTAAGAGAATTTAAAGAGGAAAATTTGAAAGAGATTTTTATTCAGGCCTTTGCCCAGATAGAGGAATGGAACCAGAAGATTTTGAAGTTAATATTGAAAAATTTATCGTGTTAATTCCTGGTGGGCAAGGCAGAAGTGTTTACCGAGAGATGTGGTTATTTATTTTACAAATAAGAGGATTAGGTATGGAATTTTGCAAGCATTTTATAAAAATAAATTTCAAATATTAGGACAAGATATAATAATGATGAAGGAAATTCCTCCTAAAATGTTAAGAAAGAGAAAAGAATTTGCCTTTCTGGTGGATGAGCTTAAGAAACATCAGATATATTTTAGATGGGAGGTTCCAGCAGGTTTAACACTGAATTATAAAGGAAAAAGTATTTTCTCAATACAATTTGTAAAGCACGAGATTTTTATACTAATGTATTAAAGATTGGGAATTCTTTGTTAACAGATGTTAAGTTGAATGGTGAATAGATGGTTGAAAATGTGTAAGATAGAAGAAGGGAGGAGAATGTTTAACTTTATTAAATATGATTATGGTTAATTTTTGTAAATGACTTATTGTGGATATAAATGTGTAATTTTAGGGGTACTATATGATATATTAAAGGTATAAAGGAATAGGAAGATGGAATATTGTTTAATTTTGGAGGATAGA
Source organism: Ahaetulla prasina (assembly GCF_028640845.1). Lineage (NCBI taxonomy): Eukaryota > Metazoa > Chordata > Lepidosauria > Squamata > Colubridae > Ahaetulla > Ahaetulla prasina. Next base: position 44,479,288 of record NC_080541.1, on the reverse strand, counting down.
TAGTAAAATTTAGGAACTTGGATTAAATATTATATTTAAGAGATGGATGTAATGTTAATTAGAATGTAATTGTTATAATAGATATATTGTGGATGATATAGGTGTAATTTTAACAATGTTATTTGACATAAGTAAGGTAAAGTGAAGATTTTAATTATTACAATTGACACTTTGGATATTTGTAATATTATTTGTTGTATATATAAATGTTAAAGATGTGAAAAGATGGACTATTGCTTACCCTTGAAGGTTGGACAGAAAAATTAAAGAAACTAAGTTGGAAATATGAACTATTTTTGAGAGATTGCTAAGGAAGAAAGACATTTTAGAAGAAACCTTGGTGAATATTGGAAGATGGAACGTTGTTTTGATATTGATTGATGAAGGTTGGATATTAAAACTACGTACTTTATTCAAGAATAAACACTAACTCAATTGGAAACTTTGGAGAATTCTAGGAGTGGAATGGTCTGATATATAATGGAGTGGAAGAAAAGTATCTTCTTTGTCTTTGGAAGGGGAGTGGAGGTTTTAAGGAACGACTATGGATTATGATTTGTGCTAGATTTTAATTTTTGTTGTTAGTTTTATACCCTGTACTCGGTTCTCGGAAGTCCTGGGGGTGGGGGAGGAAGGAAGGGAGGGAGGGGTAGAAAATGGATTGATAGTTAATGTACAAAGATGATTGAAGATGTATAATTAATGTAAGATCGGACCTGCCTGGTTACTACTTTAGAATGAAGGAAAGAAGGAGTAGAAGAGAGAAGGAGGAAAGAGAAGAGGAGGAGGAGGAGGAAAAGGAAGGAAGGAAGAGGGAAGAGGGAGAAGAAAGGAATAGGGAGGAAAGAGGAGAGGATGTAGATAAGAGAGGGGGAGGATGGTTATGGAAAGTAGAAGAAGGTAAAGAAGGAGAGTAAAAGGAAAAGGAAGGGGGTGGTGACCAGGCAGATCCGATTAATTGTATATGAGGGTACATTAAATATGTTATTGGATATGTTATTGGATAAGAATGTCAAAATAAAACTTTTTAAAAAAAAAAAAAATAAATTTGTTAATTTCTGAAGTGCCACACAAATTCTTTGTTGTTCTTCTCAGTTAATTATGAGTGAGAACCTTCTGAATGATGCAAATATATAAGCAACATCCAATTTCAGAAAGCTACTTGAATTCTGTGATAGAAATTATCCTGGTTACGTTTTTCCAATTTTGCATAATAAGGCTCATAATAAGCTAACATAAAAGATGTTCTGGATTGGTACTCTAGCCCTACTAGTCTAGGATTCTGTTCTCACATTAGCCAATCAATTGCACAAGCAAGGCCATTAGTCTTCCAGTGGGCAGCTTCAAAACAGTCAAATTGCCATGAAGGCTAATAGCCACTGAAACCAATTCCACATGCAAAAATTATAATGTCCATGATCCAGTATTATTGAGATACACTGTTGTGTCTTGTCCGCTCTCACTGCAGCCGGGGTCTGCTTATCTGCTCCCGAACACGGAGGAATGTATGCCTCCCGGCCCCAGTCCTGGCTCCATGCCCAAGCAGGCTACAGAGGAGGGAGCATCCCCCGGCCCCAGCCCTGGCTCCATGCCCAGGCAAACGGAGCAGCTAGACCCCTCCCCCTCCTCCACAGCATGTGAGCCTGAGGAAAGTTTACTTCCAACAGCTGATTGGAGTGACCCTCGCATCAGAAGATTGGATAGGCGGAGGCAACAGAAGGAAGGGAGGGGCAGGCCTTAATGAGTGCTGAGTCATGGAGCCACACCCCATGGCCTATATAAAGGATCTGCTTTCTGGCAGTCTCTGAGTCAGGCAAAGTCGAACTTATCTTGCTGAAGTCACTTACTGGTCTGCCTGCTCTGAGGACTTTGCTAGGACTTTGGGCAGAGCTGCAGAGGCAAGCCTGATTCAGATTTCCCTGACCCGGCCGTCAGCGGAGGAGTGGGACACGACATACACACTGAACATTTCAGATCACCTTAAGTAAAAAATTGGTATTGCTATTGCCCGCAAAGGGTAGAGACCCACAAATGATATTCAACTGCTTGTCAGAATTAGAATATCTGGGAGAACTGCTCTGTTTGCTTATTCAGAACAGTTTGCTCTGCAAGCTTGCTTCACTATGCTGAGAGATGAACCACAAACAACTCCTTATTGCAACAGAGACGGAGTATCTCTGTTTTTTTCATGTAGGATAAAGAACGATGACAGGTACTCAATAGGTTTTCCCAAAAGTGGATACTGAACGACCCTGAAGACTCCAACAAGCCAAGAGACACACACAAAGAATGATGATCTCAAGAGAAGATGACCCTAACTGGCTGCTTTATGACTACCAATGACAGCTGCAAAAAAATTCTGACTTTAATATTTAATGTTACTAAATATCCAATTCTTTGCATATCCATATTTTTCTACTTTTCATAGTTATTTTCTGCTTTAGAACTGTTTTATGCCATAATGTTGTTGGCCAAACCATGAATTGGCCCAACCAAATGCTGAATTTGTTTGTCCCTGGTGCAAAATAGTCAATTATCACACAAGGCTAGAAACGGCAACCTGTTTATTTTGTACAGCACTCTCATGTGCTTTCAAGAATCACAAATCCAAGAGCCCCAGTACACAAATTAGCATAGCTTTTATACACTTTTGAAAAATAAAGACACATGATTATTACCACTTAAAGGCAACAAGCAACAAAGTATTCACACGCATGGTAGAGGATGGCCCTCCCAAAAGGTGGATCCATTAATAAAATATTACAGTGCTCGCCTTTCTGTCTATAACTGATAAGGCTGGTAATTTAACATTCAAAACTTTCTAGTTAATTTATCTGCAACAGGAACTGCTGGCCTGGTATGAGTTCCTTGATAAAGCTATCACATAGCCTTCCAGGAATTTTAGGGCAAAAGAATGAGCAAAAAGGAGTGGCCCAAAGAGAAAATATCTAACAGCAAAATGAAGGTTTGTCAACAAAATGGGGCATATCTACCTAAAATTAGCTATACTGGTCCTACAATGTCTAACACCTAATCTCAAATGTCAACATGGTAAAGATACTGCATACCTCAGGGACCATACTGAAAAATACTTTGTAGAACATTCTGAATTTGGTGAAGTACCAGAATTGCTAGATCACCAAGAAGTGGCAGAATTAAATAACAGAGAGAGTTTGACAGTTTATCCTACCTCAAAGAGTTGACTATTCATACACCACCACCACCACAACACACAACACAGCCGACACCAAACTCTCATATATATTATTGCTTGACTTTTAGTTGTAATTTCACCCATGCCGATAAAAAGATTCCACAGTACTATCAATACGTCTGCATCCTAGAACTTCTGAATATCCATTGTTTGCTCCCATATGTATTTTACTAATCAGGAAAAAATATATGTACTAGTCAGGAATGTTGTGCAGAGATTTGGATTGAAGGAAATGTAATAATTCAATTTGATCTATGAGATATCCTTGTCCTCATTCACCTTTTAATCCTTTCAAAAGTTTTTATGAAGTACTTTTCCCTGCCTCCTCTTTTTTCTGCTTTCCCAAACATGCATGTTTGCAATGATACTTATGTCATGAGCTTTTTGAGAGTGGGCGTGTAGATAAGCAAGGATTTCTATTTTTACAAGAATATTTAAAGCATAGTTCATGGGCTGGGTTTATTTATTTATCAGAATTTCTTTCTGAAGCTACTCAAGTTCTGAGGTGATTTCACTTATTATGGTTCTAGGTTTCAGCCTGAAGAGATACTATAGTGGATATGCCTGAATAAGCAGCAGATATGAATATTGAAGTCAGAATAGAAGAGGAAAGAATGCTAGGAATACTATAATAATAAAATAATTCCACAGAATAGGACAATTTCACTGGAGAAGGTCTGTTTCTATTTCTCCTGAAACTAATACTGCATCTACAACCTGCTGCTTCTGTGAAGATATAATTCATCATTCCCCCAAATTCCCTAAGAATGGTAGATTATGTCTCTATTGCATGCTGGCTGGGGGATTCTGGGAATTGAAGTCTATACATTGTTAAGCTGTTGACAATGAGAAACACTGTCCTGGTGAATAGATTTGACTCATCAAATTCTTCCTCTCTTCTTTGGAAAATGTATTTTTGCCTCTGGACAATTCAGATATTGAACCAATTCATAGTTTTACAAGATTGGTTCACACAAATCATGATTAGCAGAGAAATTGAAATATTAAAAACCTAAGATATTGGTTCCAAATAAATCTATTACAATGTTAGCGTTATAGTTAATATTATCCACAGTGGGAAGGTATGTAGCATTCCAGATCAAAATTACCATACATGATTTCTTTAAAAATCATGTAAATTATGCATTAAATTTGGGGCACCTTGATTGTATATGGATTATTGTGAATGAGTTTAAGAACAATCCATCCATTAAATCTTTATACATAAAGAAGTACAAAAAACCTCAGCAATATATATTGACTGGGATTATTCAGTGCTTAATGGCAAAAGGAATAGAGGTGCTAATGCAAAGTAACTCACTTGAAGGAATAGATCTAATTTTAGGCTAAAAATGCTAGGCAACAAATGAGAAGGACTATAAGAGGTTATAGGTTGCTCTAGCTCCATTTTTCCCCTCCATTCCTTTGTGTTTGCATTCTGCCGGTAACCCACTTCTTAGTCTAGAGGAAGGACTTACATTACCTGGTTCTTTACAAAAACTAACATCAGTATTGTAAATTATTTTGAACCAGTCTTCCAAGATGAAATAGAAGACAAACGTTCCAATTCTAGTTCAACATTTTGCTAAATACTTAAACATGTATAAACTAGTCCCAAAAGGATACATGTGGCATTTTGCAAAAGACCACGAGGGCATATTGAGTCAGGCAGCATTTTTACTATTTACTGTCCATTATGCTGATCTGGCCAGAGGAATCTTTCAGTCTTTTTAAAATTTAATTAACTCCTTAAGTTCAAAATATCAATTCTGTTAGTTGTAAAGAAAATATGAGTTATCAAGGCACAGTACCATCTTGTGGTAATTAACAGTATTATTCCAAAAACAAGCCTGAATGAAATACTAGAACTATCACCAAGACCACTTGAAACCGTGCACTTTATGATATATTTATTTTTTCAGTTTTGTAAATTTAGAGGGGGTTGTTAAAAAAACACAACTGTTTCAAATTTTTCATCTGGGCAACGTTTTCAGATGTATTTATCTAGCAATCTGGATGCTTTTCTGTGGATATGACTTCTGGACAATACACAAAATCTAAACAGTTGTCAGAATTTTGACATAATACTACCTACCCCAATTTATGTATTTATTACACAGAAATCAACCATATAACTGTACTTTCTAAATTTTAAATAAAGATTTTATATTCATTGAAGAAAAAAACTCCATCTTATCCAATATCTTAAATTCAAATTCAGTTACACAAATTCTCCAAATTCCATGAATTTGTCTCTTTAGGCATGATAGAAGTTCCAAAAACATATTACAAATTAGAGGACACAGACAATATTCTTGTTGAGTTTACCTCCATTTCAATTAATAGTGAAGAAAACCCATCCTGTGTTTTTTACATTATCATGAGTTTTTGAGTTATTAGAGTTCACTTTCTGAGCACTTCTAGCATCTAGTCCCTTTGAACCAGTTCTTATCAGAATGCACATTTTTGCTTCTGTTCTTATCAGAATCCAAATTCTTGCTTCTATTTACTTCAAAGAAATAGAAACATTAATCAAAGGCACTCCTTGTTACTAAAAATATTGCCTAAAGACTCTTTTTCCTCCTCCCATCAGGTAATTGCATGAGCTGAAGGATTAATATTCTATAGGAAGACTAAATTTGCAAGATTTGAGTACACCATTGGGAGACTGAAAGAACAGGTTAGGGATAGAAAACCTATATAGTTATTAGGAATCAAAAACAACTTCATGGCACATAATCAATCAATTTATATACCATATTTTTGGGACTATAAGGCACACCTAAATTTAGAAACAGAAAACAACAACAACAAAGTTTTTGGCCTCCACACACCCGATTTTCAGCCCTTTTTTCGGGTCTTTTTTCAGCCCTTTTCCAGCCTTTTTTCTGCCCATTTTATAAGCTTTTTTCAGCCCATTTTTTCGGCTTTTTTTTTTTGGCCCGTTTTGGAGGCTTTTTTTGGGTCCGTTTTTGAAAATGGGCCAAAAAAAGGTCAAAAACGGGGCATGCAGAGGTCCAAAAACGGCCGGCAGGGGGCAAGGCTTGGCAATATTTGGTCTATGACGCACAGGCATTTTCACCCCCTTTTGGGAAATAAAAAAGTGTGTCTTATAGTCCGAAAAATACAGTAATGGGCAGGATCCTTACCAGCCTTTAAAATTACATTGATATAATCTTCATAATATGAAGCCAGTGGGCCCTTATATTCAAAAGATGATCAAACTTGTGCTGAAAGTGTTTTTTACTTCAAATGTATGTACCATTCTTCCTCTGTACTAGGAACCTTTCTGTATCATTGTATCAATATTATCAGAGATGTTAAGGGTGCAGCAAATCTCTAAAATTCCTGAAAAATGAATTATGTTCAGACAACTCCAAAGATCCTGCAAGCAGTTAGTATAATATAGCATAGTGAAATGTAGTGTACAAAATGCAGTGTTAATTTTTATCAATACCTTTTTTAGGCTTTGTCATCTATATATTTAAGACTTCAGTAAGGGACTCAACAAAGTAGACCACAACCTACTTCTTAGTAAGATAGAAAAAAGTGGGGTAGATGGCATTACTACCAGATGGATTTGTAACTGACTGAAAAACCATACTCAACAAGTAATCCTTAATGGTATTATGTCTACATGGAGGGAAGTAAGCAGTTGGGTACCACAAGATTCCCTCTTAGGTCCATTATTCTTCAATATCTTTATAAATGACCTAGATGAAGGAATAGAAGAGAAATTTATCAAATTTGCAAATGATAATAAATTGGCAGGAATAACCAACACCCTAGATCAGGGGTGTCCAAACTACGGCCCGCCGGCCAACTGCGGCCCACGGGTCAGTTTTTATTGGCCCGCAGCAAATTCTCGGTGGACAGTGGGGTGCGGCCCCCGTCCTGGCCCCCAAGGAAGTCGCCGCTCGCCCGGTTGCAGATGCGGAGTGGCTCCGCTGAGGCGATCCCCGCCCACCCGGGGCTGCGGGCCGGCCATTCCGCCACTGGGCTGTAGGGGGCGCCCAGGATGCCCATGGCTCCAGCCCGGCCCACCAGACAGAGGAAGAGGCGGGCGGGCGGCGACGCCCATCGTCCCCACGCGGGGCTGCAGCCCCGGAAGCCAGGCGGGCGAGGCGCCTGCTTCCCAGCCCCGCGGATCCTCTCCGGGCGCTGGCGCCTGCACGCGCTCAGGGGCGCCATTTGTCGCGGATGATGGTCTGCAGCTCCCGGATCTGGTCGCTCATGGGCAGGAGTTTGAGCTGGGCCGCCGCCGATCCCGCCAGTCGTGACGCCGCCGCCGCCGCCGCCGCGTGGCCGTGGCCTCCTCGGCGCCTGCCGCCCGCACAGCAGCCGTTCCGCCAGCGCAGCAGCATCGGCTGCCGCCGGCGCTGCTGCTGCTGCTGTCCGGCTCAGGCTGTCACCGCTGCCCGGCCGGGTCGGCGGCGCAGCTGCCGAGGCCCGCCGCCGCCGCCGGCATCCCGGCCTCTGCCCCGCCGGGCCCACCACGCGCCGGTCGCGGCAAGGCATCGCCTCCATGCGCCGCTGAAGCAGCGCCGCGCGCCCGCCACACGCCTCCGCTTACCTCAGCCGCGGGCCCGTGTGCCGGCCCGTGACGCGCCGAGCTCGCCCGCTCCATTGGCCGCCGCGCCTGCCGCTCCGCGCCGCGCCGCCACTCGGCGTTCAGAGGAGGGGCCGGTGCCCGCCCACTCTCGCCCCCTAGTTAGCCCCGTCCCTTTCTGGCCTGGGTGGGAGCCGCGTGGCACACCTGAGTGGCTGCGAGGAAGCGGTGCGGGCCTCGCCTGGGCCTCCCCGGAGTCCCTCCATTGGCTGCTGTGTCTCCCTCAGTGGGAAGAGAGTTCACGACGGACGGCGGAAAATCCCCAGTAAATACATGCTGGTTGCCAAAAGCTTGACTTTTGATGTAACTGGGGATGCTGCGAAGGTCATAAATGCAAAGACTGGTGGTAAGTCACTTTTTTCAGTGCTGTTGTATTGGTCGCTAAATGAGTGGTTGCAAGCCGAGGATTACTGGTAGCCGCTGTCAGTATTTAGGTCTCTATGTATTTAGGTTTCTATGCCCATAGCCACATCCACTCAGTCACATGAGGAGTTAGCCACGCCCACCAGTCACATGACCACCAAGCCACACCCCAAAATAAGCCACGCCCACAGAACTGGTACAAAAAATCCCCCCCCCCCCGTGGCCCGGGCCTTTGCTTATTTTTCTGTATTTGGCCCTCACTCAAAAAACTTTGGACACCCCTGCCCTAGATGATAGGCTCAAAATCCAGATGGATCTCGACAGACTTGAACACTAGGCCCTATCTAACAAAATGAAATTCAACGTAGAGAAAAGTAAATTCTTACATTTAGGCAAGAAAAACCAAAAGTACACGTACAGACTAGGTGAAGCCTGGTTTAATAGCAGTAACTGTGAGAGGGACCTTGGCAGTGGACAGTCAATTAAATACAGTATGAGCTAGTAGTGTGTGGCAGCAGCCAAAAAAGGCAATGCAATCCTAAATTGCATTAACAGAGGGACTGAATCAAGATCATGTGAGGTACTAATACCACTCTATAAAGCTTTAGTAAGACCACACCAGGGGTGGGTTTTGCTTACCTTTGCTACTGGTTCGCTCATGCGCACCACTTCTGTGCATGTGCAGAAGCTTCTGTGCATGCACAGAGCGTATTTGATGATGTGAGGCGGGTGGGCAGAGCCTCCCACCATCGCTGCTACTGGTTCGCCTGAGCCGGGGTGAACCGTTAGTAACCCACTACTGGACCACACCTAGAATACATACTATAAAAAAATATGTTGAGACCAGGGGTGAAATTTACTTACCTTCCCTACCCGTTCGCCAATGTGTGTGCAACATCTGTGCATGCACAAAGCCTTCTGCACATGCGCAGAGGCTTAAAATGCCGCAAAAAAGTGACATCGTAACATCCACACAGGTGGGCAGAGCGTCCCGCAGCCACCGCTACAGATTCGCCTTAGCCCAATAGAACTGGCTGGATTTCACTCCTCGTTGAGATTCTAGAAAGAGTGCACAAGAAGAGAAACAAAGACAAATAGGGGCCTAAAGACTAAAACATATGAAGAACAGTTGCAAGAACTGGGCATGGCTAGTCTAGTGAAGAGAAGGACCAGGATGACGTGATAGCAGTGTTCCAATATTTGAGGGGCTGTCACAGAAAGAAGTGGGAGAATCTATTTTCCAAAGCTACTTGAAGGCCAGACAAGGAACAATGGATGGAAACAGATCAAGGAAAGATTCAGCGTAGAAATAAGGAAAAATTTTCTGACAGTGAGAACAATCAACCAATGAACAACTTGCCTTCAGCAGTTGTGGCTGCTGGAGGCTTTCAAGAAGACTGGACTGCCATCTGTTTGAAATGGTGGTCGGTAGGCTCTCCTGCTGGGGCAGGGGGTTGGACTACAAGGTCCTGTCCAACTCTGTTATTTTGTAAAGGAAAGTCTGTTTAAAAAAATTACGAGGGCGACTAGGATACAGTAACCTTAAACTGTCTACTGTTGACCTCACCCCATTCCCAAGAGGTCTATAAGGGACGTGCAAGTGCACCTGCATACGTATGGTCCCTGTCCTAATATTCCTTTTTATTTACTCTTTTCATGTATCCAAATTACGTTCATACTTTTACCTGTTATCTTATATATGATTGACAAACAAACAAATAAATAAATAAATAAAAATAAATAAATCAATCCCTCATTATATTTGCAACTACGAAAACCATTGAAAGAATGAGAAGCCTTTCTTTTAGCAATCTTCCCTATCAACGGAGGACTACATCCCCCAGGATACCACGCACCCTATCGTTAGTCGGGAGCCCTGCCTTCCGACGTTTGAAACACAACGACGCCGCGGAAGGCACATCCGGAATTTAATGTAGCTTCGCCCCGGAAGTAGTCTCCCTGACCTTATGTGGGAGCCGGCGTGAGGAAAGTTAGAGTGCTTTTTTTTTTTTTTCCCTCCACGTGCGAAGCGCTCGTGGCTATGGCTACCCTCCTGGTTGAGGACTTGCTGGCGCGCGCCGAGGAGCGCGAGGCGGAGACCCAGCGCAGCGTGGCGGTGCACAAGGAGCTGGAGTTGGAGTTCGACGTCGGCAACTTACTGGCGGTGGATAAAAATCCGGCTCCGCGCGCCTTTGCGCGAGTCTCATCGGAGCGCGAGTCTCTCCTGCGCGCTTTGGCCCGGGATAACACGCAGCTGCTGGTGGGCCAGCTCTGGGCGCTACCGTCAGAGCGGGCGGAAGGGGGCGCGGGGCCCGTGGTGGCCCGCCTGCCCGAACCCTCCACGCGGTTGCCCAGGGAAAAGCCGCTGCCCAAACCTCGGCCGCTCACCAAATGGGAGCAATTCGCGCGCCTCAAAGGCATCCGGCCGACGCGGAAGAAGCGCGGCACGTTGGTCTGGGACGAAGCCGCCAAAGAGTGGCGGCGGCGCTGGGGTTACCGCCGAGCTGGCGGGGATCCCTCCCGCGACTGGCTCTTGGAAGTGCCGGACTCGGCCGACCCGATGGAGGATCAGTTCGCCAAGCGGCGCCAGGAGAAGCGGGAGCGGGTGGCGCGCAACGAGCTCAATCGCCTGCGGAACCTGGGGCGCGCTCACCGGGGCCGGGTGGCGGCCGACCTTCACCCGACGGGCCACCAAGACCGGGCCGAGATGGGCCGCGTCTCCGTCCTCGCTCGCGTCTCCACCGCCTCCCGCGGCCGCTTCCAGCCTCGCCTTCCCAAGGAGCCCGCCGTCGCGCAGACCAACACGGCCCGCGGAAAGAAGCGTCGCTTCCAGCCGCTGCTGGGAGACCTTGAAGGGGAGAAGAAGCGGCACCTGGAATTAGCCCGCAGCCTGAGTAGCAAGAAGCCGCCCCTGGATCTGACCCGGGCGGTCAACAAGCAGCTCCGCGAAGAGGAGGCCGAAGCTGCCAGGGGCAAAGGCAAAAAGCGCGACCAGCGGGGCAAGAGGGGTCGACGGCAGCAGCAGAGGTCCGGAAATGCCAGGGGCAAGAAAAGCGCAGGGGCAGGTCGCAGAGGGAATCAGGGGGGATCTGGAAGCTTCAACAGCAAAAGGAAAAGAAAATGAGCTTTCATTGCTATTTATCCCAGCTAAATAGCAGACAAGTGGTTTATTTTATACAAAGCTGCAACAAAATGTGGACTTGCTAAGTTAAACATTATTCTAACTTAACCTATTCTGACTTAACATTGGCCTTTAACCCCCAAAGAACTTTTGTATAAAGTTACTTTTGAAAGAAACTACTCACATGAAGAAACATCGTGTTTGATGTACAGTTCAGACAAGGCCTTTTCTGGGAATTGGAGTGGCTTCAAAGAATAAGACTTCAAAGGACTTGAAATATATAGGACCTGCTTTGTTTATAATAAAGTCGTAATATGCCTTTTTCTTTTAAATGAGAATTGAAATGGACAGCTTTCAGGTCCACCTCTCTGCAGTGTTATTTTTTTTCTGTATTTCTTTTTCATGTATCTGAATTACAGTATCTCCATTGTCAGGTTGAAAGCAAATCACTAGAAGAATATTGTTTTTATATCATGGTAACTGACTTTCTTTTACCTTGTTTCCCCCAAAATAAGACATCCCCTGATAATAAGCTCAATTGGGCTGGTATATATGTTGAGATAATAAATCTGCATATAAAATGTCAAATTGTCTCCATCAAAATACTATTTTCATCATTTTGACGCTATGAATCCTGATTTCAGTAAAACTAGATTCTGTATGGGGAGTATGTATGTGGATACATGTACTTGCCCATTGTTCTTACAGCAAGATTGAAGACATTAAATAAAAACCCTATTTTTTTCTGTAAGTTGTTTTTCTGCTGCTTTTAGCAGCAGTGTCTTAAAATCTTAAATTTAATCACCACAATGGAAACTTGCTTCCCAACAAGCCCAATTTTATTAAAAAAATATGCTTTATATGTTAAAAATCCCAAAGTGATTTAGAGGAATATAAAATCTATTAAAAAACAAATGTTAGATGGAGTCAATGGTTGGGAAAGATCTGCATAAAAAATACATTTTTAAAAAAATGTATAATTGGGGCTAGTGTATCACAGAAAGGAGTTGTCTCACTATAATTGACAAGTACTGTAGTTTAGACTTGACTAGTTTTATTTGAAAACAAATTTTGTGTGTGTGTTAAGAAATTCTATTCAGTGGTCTAGCCCAATTCACCATCTTTCCGGCTTTGCATACTGGTGGTGAGGGTAGGAGGATGGTTTCGTGTGAGTGGCAAACGTGCACACACGCTGCTTCATTTGTGCAAATGGCCGGCAAGCATGCCCATGGCTCACGCAAATGGAGTGCGCATGCACATGTTTGTCCACTGCTCACACAAGTAGGAATTCAAGTGAACCATTAGGTAACAAATACAGATATTTAAATTATTTGTGCTCATTGTTATACTTTGAAATAGAATATTCTTTGGGCTCTAAAAATCCCATTATGCAAATTAATCTTGAGGCTTTTGGTGACCAGAGCCTAAAAGGATTCTTTTTTAAAAAAATTAAATGTACAAAGTGATCAGTATTACGGTAGTTGTATCACTTTGTTGACATTACCTGTCTGGATTTATGTTTCTCATTAAAAATGAATCTAAAATTGGTCATACATTTAAATACTAGTATTTAAACAAACAGGACACAGATTATCTCCATGAACATAAAAATATGCCACTTTATACGATACTTTACTTGGAAGGTGGGACCTAATTTTATTGGTTACAACACTACATTGTTATATGAGAAAGTGTTCTAAGGAATTAAGAATGGTGTATGCTATTTTTTTTTTAAATCTAGATTTTTTTTATCCCACTTTTTAATATGTTGCTGTCAATGTGTGAAATTAGGCATTTTATAGAATGTCTAGGAAATCTAGGACATCAAAATATGAAACACTATTTCACACATTTTGCCAAAAGACAAAGCAGCAAACTATAAAATACTGCTAAAATGCCATTCTAGCCTTCCTTGTTGCAACAAGTTTTAGTCTTTTTCTCTCTCTTTTTTCAGTAAGAAACTCCTGTACTTTATTTTGTATTTCTTTTTTCATTTTCATATATGTCTTCAATAAAGGCTTAGGGTTAGCCTAGAGAAAGTACAAGTATATAGCAGTGGTTCTCAAGGAGGGGGGGACAATGTCATCACAGGAGGTCTGCGAAGGCCTGAAGAAATGTCATGATTTAAATCTTGAGCTAAGTCTTGGGGATCTGTGGCCATGCTCCATGGGCACAAAAGGTATTTAAAAAGGGTCCGGGTTGAAGAAAAGATTGAGAACAATTGGTAGTTAGCATATTAAAATAATAGGCATTTCGTACTCTGCCTAAAAAGTCATGCTTCTATAGATTACCTTGGGATACAATGCCAGCTTTTCACACATTGCGGGTAACATATAACTCAAGGCAGCAAACATACCTGCAAAGTTAAGGGTACCAATAGCTTTTCTCATTTCTGTATATATAAGGAAATTGGTGTTTTTAAAGCCAATATGTCCATTATTTGATTTATATTCCACCTTTATACCCAGAGGGTATATGCCATTTAAGCATAGTAAATAACTTGAACACAAACAGCTTAGTATTTACTGTAGAGGTGCTAAAACCACTACACATCCCAAATAAGGGGCTAGAAAACTGGCAGTCCAATTTTCTGGCCTCTATTATCTTCATGCGAATCAACACCTAGGCATAGACATAATTTTTTGCATGAGCTAAGAAACAGCCTATAACTCCAAAAAAACAAAAGATTTTGTTAACATCATACCCATGCTTAACCATGGTTTATGCAATCCAATTTTGCTGTGGTCACACAGCATAATGAACCATAAACTAAACCAGCAGAGCTTACGAAAACAAGTTTATATATGGCTGACTCGTTTGTGGTTCAGTATGTGTGGTGGTACTGTAATGCATTCAGCGTCGGAAACCCCACCTGTGGGAAAACGCTAGGATGAGGAAGTCAGGTAAGATATCCACCAACTAGGTCTAATGCTCTAAATTAATGGCCAATAGCCTGAAAAGAGAGAAATACATCGCTATACTCTTCCGGACCTTGATCCCAAACCCATTCCCCTTGTCGGCAGGCTGCTGCAGTGGATTGCCCAACATAGGAGCAGCCATTTCTTCCTTTCTCTTTAAAGCTCTTTACTCAATTTGTCCTAACTTCGCTTTCCCGTCGACCCTTGCTATCTCAAACAGAGTCCAGAAGTCATGGCAGGAGGAGGACGCGAGAAGGTGGCTCGTTTGCTGAAGCAGCTGCAGCTGGCAGCGTGAGTGTTTGCGCCTTAGTTTCTTGCTTCTTATGGGAGCGCCTGGCAAAAGCAGCTTGGCTCACTTTCCACGAAATTTGAATCAGGCTTGGAAGCTTCGTTCGGGAGCGTCTTGCAAAAGCAGCTCGGTTTACTTGGTTTACTTTCCACGAAATTAGAATCGGGCTTGGAAGTTTCGTTTGTTTACAAAACAAAACAAAACCGCAGCAATCCTTTCGTTTAAGAAAAGACTTGAAAATTCCACAGGTCCTAAAGCCAAGTTGGGGGATAATAATTACTTTTGGAAGCTGAAACCTTAATTTACTTATTTCCATCTCGCGTCCTGCTAAGACAGAGACAAACAGGATGCTAGTCTGTGTTTCAGAAAGTAAATCGATCAAGCGCAGAAATGGACTTTGTTTTATACATTTTATTTTTGAAGTAAATACTGAAAAACCAAGAAAAGAAAAGAAAAAGAAATGGACTTTGGTGCATAGTAAAACTGAGCAGCAACACATAGAAAAGTTGTAATTTACAAATCGAAACAAAACTTACTTATTTAAAATTATTCATGTACTGAATGCTACCTTCTGCAGCATGTGCACTCTGGGTAGAATTGCAATATTTGGGAAGGGAATGAAATATTGAAATATAAAATATAGTAATTAAAATAGTAACATTTTTTTTCACTGAAGAAAAATGAAACCAAATAGTAATTGTTCTGAATAAAGATGTATTTTCCTATGTAGTTTCCCCTTTTAAAAAATATAAATAAAACAATCCATGTAAACATCTTTTGGAGGAGAGAAATACATTGTTAACATGAATTGAATGATATTTTAAAAAAATGTGCAGGTGTAAATGGATTAGAGACAGTAGGTGGAAAGCGTTGACATGAGAGACATCCATATTTCTTGCTTCTTATGGGAGCGCCTGGCAAAAGCAGCTTGGCTCACTTTCCACGAAATTTGAATCAGGCTTGGAAGCTTCGTTCGGGAGCGTCTTGCAAAAGCAGCTCGGTTTACTTGGTTTACTTTCCACGAAATTAGAATCGGGCTTGGAAGTTTCGTTTGTTTACAAAACAAAACAAAACCGCAGCAATCCTTCCGTTTAAGAAAAGACTTGAAAATTCCACAGGTCCTAAAGCCAAGTTGCGGGATAATAATTACTTTTGGAAGCTGAAACCTTAATTTACTTATTTCCATCTCGCGTCCTGCTAAGACAGAGACAAACAGGATGCTAGTCTGTGTTTCAGAAAGTAAATCGATCAAGCGCAGAAATGGACTTTGTTTTATACATCTTATTTTTGAAGTAAATACTAAAAAACCAAGAAAAGAAAAGAAAAAAAGAAATGGACTTTGGTGCATAGTAAAACTGAGCAGCAACACATAGAAAAGTTGTAATTTACAAATCGAAACAAAACTTACATATTTAATATTATTCATGTACTGAATGCTACCTTCTGCAGCATGTGCACTCTGGGTAGAATTGCAATATTTGGGAAGGGAATGAAATATTGAAATATAAAATATAGTAATTAAAATAGTAACATTTTTTTTCACTGAAGAAAAATGAAACCAAATAGTAATTGTTCTGAATAAAGATGTATTTTCCTATGTAGTTTCCCCTTTTAAAAAATATAAATAAAACAATCCATGTAAACATCTTTTGGAGGAGAGAAATACATTGTTAACATGAATTGAATGATATTTAAAAAAAATGTGCAGGTGTAAATGGATTAGAGACAGTAGGTGGAAAGCGTTGACACGAGAGACATCCATATTTATTGAATCCTATTAAAATAATGGACCACGAGTTAATGTTTATTGTATAAAATGTTCAAATTGCCTCAGTTTTAAAAGATTGTAGGTAGTGCCCAGGAGCAACGAGCCTATGCAAAATAATAAACACGTGAGAATTCAGTAATTGAATAAGTAGCTTTAAATTATATGCACCACTTCTTGTATATAAATGCTATAGGAGCCAATGAAACCGTTCTATAAACATGGTTCAAAGTGAACATGAAGTATATCCTTAGCCTTAGAAAGATTCTTTAAAGTCTTAATAATTTGCTGCCCCATGACTACTTTATAAAATAAAAGATAAAATATAGCAAAGATAAACTGCCATTAATTGATGTAATAAATAACGGGTTGAAACCTTACATTGCAAATGAATGTAAATTGCCTCATTTTAAGCCCTGTTTAAATTTAATTCAGATTAGGTTGTGACGTCACACAATCCTTGACACTTCAATAAAAGGTAATTGCCACTAGGTGGCAGAATGTGCTTGTGAATTAAAGCTATCAATTGTTTCTATAGACAAAGTTGATATTTCCTCTCAATACTTCGTTACAGTAATCATTTTCCTTTTTCCTTTTCAATAGATGCATGTGTCCAGTTCATTCTCACACTTACAGTCAAGGTGAACTGTTATTTTGTGTGTGTATCTATGTCAGTACATTAATTATCCCATTAATTACCATTACAAACTAATTCTTTTACCAAGTAAACTTGGTCAGTACATTTTTCAAGAGTTAAAAATCTAAGGATTGATGGACAGCATATTGTTAGCAAATGGTCATGCTGGGTCTGGTGCTGCATCAGAACTTTTATGTCTGGGGGCAACGCTTGTCCAGGAAGGCCTAGCTGGATTGGGAGAGAATGCTTTTCATTCCTCAAGGTCAATTATCTAATAGGTAGTAGATTTTAGATGAATTGCATAGTATAAGAGTTTGGAGGAGGTGCAGATTGGAATCTTAGAACATGTGTTTCTTTGAGTCAAAATGGAAGAAACAATCCCTCCTTGGTAACTCATGATTGGATATTCATACGATGAAATACGTGTAGGATGTACAAACTCTGTTTCCTCAAATGCTGTTATTTTTTAATTATATATAAAAATACTATTTTTATGTATAATAATGTTACATGTAATAATAATAATATACAAGTAGCCCTCAATGACCATAGTTGGGACCAGCAACTTCTTTATTAAGCGATGCGGGTATTAAGTGAAAGATCACGTGATTGTGCTGAACCTACAATAGTTGTTAAGTGAGACATCATGTCACCATGACTTGTGGTCTTGCTGCCAGCTTCTCCACTGACTTTGCTTGTTGGAAGTCAGCTGTGAAGCTCTCAAATGCTGATCACCTGACCCCGGGGTACACTGTGATAGCAGAGGTGAAATCCAGCAGGTTCTGACAGGTTCTGGAGAACCAGTAGAGGAAATTTTGAGTAGTTCAGAGAACCGGTAGCAGAAATTTTGAGTAGTTCAGAGCAGTGGTGAAATCCAACTTTTTTTACTACCGGTTGTGTGGGCATGGCTTGGTGGGCGTGTCTTGGTGGGCATGGCAGGGCCAGCCAGAGGTGGTATTTGCTGGTTCTCTGAACTACTCAAAATTCTGGAGAACCTTGAACTACTCAAGTTCTGGAGAATGCTACCAGTTCTCCAGAACCTGTCAGAACCTGCTGGATTTCATCCCTGGTTCAGAGAACCGGCAAATACTACTTCTGGCTGGTCCCAGAGTGGGGTGGGAATGGAGATTTTGCAATATCCTTCCCCAGGAGTGGGGAGGGAATGGGGATTTTGCAGTATCCTTCCTCTGCTATGCCCACCAAGCCACACCACACCCACCCTGCCTCGCCCACAGAACAAGTAGTAAAAAATTTGAGTTTCACCACTGTGTGATGGTCATAACTTAGTGACAGTTGTGAAGCACCTGCATGGCAATCATGTAATAATGGGGATACTGCAATGGTCACAAGTTCGAGCCCCAGTCATAAAGTTACTTTTTCAGTATCATAATTTCAAACAGTTACTAAGTAACTGTCATTAACCAAGGATTATCTGTATTTTTTATTTATTTATTTATTTATTTATTTATTTTGATTTTTACTATCAGTTTAGATTAAATATGAAAGAAATTGCTGATTAGAATAGGGAATTAAAGAAAAAAATTCAGAGTTGTAGAACAAAGCAAAAAACAAAAATCCCAATTAGTCAATTGCAAAGTTCCACATTTTAAAGTTTTGTTCGAGTCATCTAATGGTTTAACTCTGCAATCGATCTAGAACAGGGGTGTCAAACACGACCCAGGGGCTGGATCTGGCCCACGGGGTGCTTAAATCTGGCCCGCATGGCCACCCTGGAAACAGTGAAGGACCGCCCTGCGGTTCCTCTGCCAGCAAAAATGGAGTTTGGGAGCCCGTTTTCATTGGTAGAGCGCTCAGGCCATCACAGGTGCCCACAACATGAATGATATCAAGCTGGCCATGCCAACCTTGGCCATGTCTACCCCGGCCCCCTGAGGTCAAACACAACCCTGATACAGCCCTCAATGAAATTGAGTTTGACGCCCCTGATCTAGAACACTTTGCTTCTTGGGCAGGTTAGAAGCATGAATGGAGGACAGCAGATTTAATTTTATACTTTGATTGTTGAATTGCTTATTCATCAACTCCATGATTCTAGGAAAATAAACTCTGGACATCCCAAGGAAAAAAATATAGAATCACTTATTACATTTGGGGGGAGGGGCAACAATTTGGCTGTGTTCTTAGCATTCTCGTCTCTGAAATCTGCTCAGGCTGTTAAGAAGCCTGTTATTAGAACACAGCAGCCTGCAATTACTGCAGGTTCAAGCCCGGCCCAAGGTTGACTCAGCCTTCCATCCTTTATAAGGTAGGTAAAATGAGGACCCAGATTGTTGGCGGGGGGGCAATAAGTTGACTTTGTAAAAAAAATATATAAATAGAATGAGACTATTGCCTTATACACTGTAAGCCGCCCTGAGTCTTCGGAGAAGGGCAGGATATAAATGTAAACAAAAAAAAAAAAATAGCCAAGGAGCCCTCAATTCTATGGCAGTGGTGGATCTAAGAAAATGTGGGATCAATCAGTTTATGAATGAGACCATTCAAATCCATATATAAGCTGCCTAGAGGAAAAGCAACACATATATATCTATATCAATAACACTTGTTTGATTCACGTATTGTTGAATTTAATAATTTGTTCATAGGCAAAATTTCTATACAGCTTCCACTTAAAAATAAAACCACAAAGTAGGTTACAATTAAAACAGTTCAAGCAATAGGAATAACTGAAGCTGGTCATTTACAAAGCAAAACTTGCTGGTTATTTATTTCATTTTTATTTTTTTTATCCTGCCTTTATTTTTATTTATAAATAACTCATGTATGGTGAACATATCTCATACACCTTTCTCCTCCTATTTTCCACACAACAATAATCCTGTGAGGTGGGTTGGGCTGAGAGAGTGACGGGTATGTTATTTTGCTTTTACTTTTCTTGCCACTTTGCATAATTTAATGAAAAAGAATTCTATATAAATTTCAAAAACTAAATATTAAACCACAGTGATAAATGAGATGGTAAAAGAGTGGCTTTATTACAAGTCCTCTTCAGAACCATTCTATGTTTCAAAAATACACATGTTCCAAAGAGAACAATACATAATTTTGCAAGACCAATAAAGTCTTTAACAAAAGCTTAGCCCTACCAGATAATATAACAGCAGGATTTCTATTGTACCATTCAATAGTGGAAGTGTCTTGGACATGTTGTTGGGATGTCAAATTAATCGCAGAAATTATTGCAGATTCAGACATTAGAGGAAGTCGACCGTGAGCAGAACTGATGAGAGAGAGCATCACAAGCAACCCAAAGAAAGCAGATTTAAGTGCAGATAGAGAAAACATAAATGTTTCTACATTAATTGTTAGATGCGTCACTGCATCTCAAGGCTTATTAATAAGCTTATTGTCATGGCTTAATTGCTTGGCCATAAATTCAGAAACTAAGTATTGAATGCCGCTTCCAGACAGAAGTGGTTTGACTCGGCAAGGGAACCAATGTCTCATATTTTGTATAGGAAGGGATGGATGGATGGATGGATGGATGGATGGATGGATGGATGGATGGATGGATGGATGGATGGATGGTTTGGCTCTAGACTTAGCTAGAAAACAAAGCAATAATCTGGTTATTATAAAGGAGAGTACTATTTTTTTCAGTAGGCCTTCTCTAAATTGCTAAGTCCCGAAATAATGCCATATTTGGAATGGAAGTGCAAATATGGAAGGGAAGCGGAGAGAAAAATGAATCTGTTCCCTGATTTACCTGATCTTTCTAAAGATTCATTTAAATGAAATTAAACAGGAAGATGGCAGACTGCAAAGTGCCAGCCTTAGGTCTAGAGGTGTTCTTGAAATTAAAAATAGTACCTTAAAAAGTTGAACCCCAAGAGCATTAGAGTATCAGAAAATTTTAAAAAGGTAGTAGAGAGTCATCATGCCATTTTTCTTTCTGACAAATACTTGCTTTGTAATTGGAAATGCCTTTGTGATGGCTGTTATATGTCTGTTCAGTTTCCATGAGAGGGATGGCATTGTATAGATTTGCCTTCATCCCTATGGTGAAATTCTTAAAACATTGCAGAAGCCCAAATGCAATACCCATTCCAGTAGAATTTCTGTGGTTTTCCATAAACTAAACAGCAAGCTAACTACATTGTTTTCATTCCAGGTACTAAAGACATTGCTTTGGGGAAAACAGACTACGCCTTTGAGGTAAAGTCAGTAAACAAACTTCTACATGTTGAAAGACACACTTCCATTAGTTATATTAGAAAGTGACTTGTATGCATACTTTCATAAACTATTTTTACTGAAAAGTTTTTTTTTACTTTTCCAGATGGCTGTTTCCAATATCCGATATGGAGAGGGCGTTACTAAAGAAGTGGGAATGGTATTGAATAGTTTTTAATATTTAAAAAAAGTGGTTGCTTAATTCTTCTTTGAAAAGGAGGAAGAATTTTACATGCATTATATCTATATCATATGAAACAGAATTATCATAAAATATCCTGCGTCTGCCTTTGTTTTTGGCTAGGTCAGCTAAGGATTGCAAGATTTGAAATCGAATACATATGGAGAGACCCTGATTTGGAAAGGCTCCTTTTGGTTTTTGCAACGTTGCAGTCAAGGAATTAATTATTATACTCATCCAACTGGATACAAGGCATCCAATTGGAAAATATGATACAATAGATATCTTTGAGATTGTGTTAATCTGTTAATTATTCTTTCCATTTCAGAAATCTACATAAAGATACAAGTTAGTGAGGGGTAATTTTGGAACCCTACAATGGGTAGCCAACTATCAACTTGAATATCTGGCATTTTACGATGGAACACCATTTTCAGATTTGTCTTTTCCTCCTTTCACTTTCTTTGTTTTAACTACATTTTCATTTACTATAGGACTTGAAGAATTGGGGTGCTAAAAAAGTTTGTGTGATGACAGATAAGAATCTTTGTCAGCTTCCTCCCATGACAGCAGTGTTAGATTCTCTGACAGTCAATCGCATAAACTTCCAAATCTATGATGATGTGAGAGTCGAGCCCACAGACCAAAGGTATTTATCCTTCCCTACGTTTGTGTAATGGGACGCGATGGCTCAGTGGCTAAGACACTGAGCTTGTTGATTGGAAGGTCGGCAGTTCAGCGGCTCGAATCCCTAGTGCCGTGTAACAGGGTGAGCTCCTGTTACTTGTCCCAGCTTCTGCCAACCTAGCAGTTCAAAAGCACGTAAAAATGCAAGTAGAAAAATAGGGACCACCTTTAGTGGGAAGGTAACAGCGTTCCGTGCGCCTTTGGCACTTAGTCATGCCGGCCCCATGACCACGGAGATGTCTTCGGACAGCGCTGGCTCTTTGGCTTTGAAATGAAGATGAGCACCACCCCCTAGACTCGGGAGCGACTAGCACATATGTGTAAGGGGAACCTTTACCTTTACCTTACGTTTATGCAGCCTACAGGAATAATTAGGCAGAGATGGAGAAGCTGTGCACTCTAGATATTACTATTAGACACATTATGATATTTTATAAATTGTGAGTTGGATAAGTATAAAATAAATTGAAATGATTTTTTTTTAATTTCAAGTTTTCTAGATGCCATTGAGTTTGCCAAAAAGGGGGAGTTTGACTCCTATGTTGCCGTAGGCGGGGGTTCAGTCATAGATACTTGTAAAGCTGCTAATCTCTATGCATCAAGTCCAAAATCAGATTTCTTAGATTACGTCAATGCTCCTATTGGAAAAGGCAAGCCTATTACAGTCCACCTCAAACCTCTGATAGCAGGTAAGGAAAATCTCTGGACTGGGGTGGGGGGTGATTGTAAAACCATAGAGCTTGTATGATAGGTTTGAGTTCCCTTACTTGAATTGGTTTTGTAAACTAATTTGATTGGATTCTCTGAGCTATTTGGGGAAATCACACCATGGAAATACTCGCATAGCTAGAGAACCTTTCTAACGATAACAGATACTTTTCATTATAATAGAGTCTGCTCAAGTTTTTTTTCTCACTCTTGTTTTACAATTATTTTTTCCTAGTTTTCCACATTTTTCCCAGAATGATTCTACATCATGACATTATAACATAACATAACATAACATCAGAGTTGGAAGGGACCTTGGAGGCCTTCTAGTCCAACCCCCTGCCCAGGCAGGAAACCCTACACCATCTCAGTCAGATGGTTATCCAACATTTTCTTAAAAATTTCCAGTGTTGGAGCATTCACAACTTCTGAAGGCAAGTCGTTCCACTTATTAATTGTTCTAACTGTCAGGAAATTTCTCCTTAGTTCTAAGTTGCTTCTTTCTTTGATCAGTTTCCACCCATTGCTTCTTGTTCTACCCTCAGGTGCTTTGGAGAACAGCCCGACTCCCTCTTCTTTGTGGCAGCCCCTGAGATATTGGAACACAGCTATCATGTCTCCCCTAGTCCTTCTTTTTGTTAAACTAGACATACCCAGTTCCTGCAACCGTTCTTCATATGTTTTATCCTCCAGTCCCCTAATCATCTTTGTTGCTCTTCTCTGTACTCTTTCTAGAGTCTCAACATCTTTTTACATCGTGGCGACCAAAACTGGATGCAATATTCCAAGTGTGGCCTTACCAAGGTATTATAAAGTGGTACTAACACTTCACGTGATCTTGATTCTATCCCTCTGTTTATGCAGCCCAGAACTGTGTTGGCTTTTTTAACAGCTGCTGCACACTGCTGGCTCATATCTAAATGGTTATCCACTAGGACTCCAAGATCCCTCTCACAGGTACTACTATTGAGCAAGGTACCACATATACGGTACTGGTGCATTTTGTTTTTGGCCTAAATGTAGAACCTTACTTTTTCACTGTTGAATTTCATTTTGTTAGATAGCGCCCAATGTTCAAGTCTGTCAAGATCTTTCTGTAACTTGAGCCTATCTTCTGGAGTGTTGACTATTCCTGCCAGCTTGGTGTCATCTGCAAATTTGATGAGTTCCCCATCTATCCCCTCGTCCAAGTCATTGATGAAGATGTTGAAGAGTACTGGGCCTAAAACAGAGCCTTGGGGTACTCCACTGCATACTTCCCTCCATGTGGATGTAGTTCCGTTGAGGACTCCACGTGGAGTGCGGTTGGTCAGCCAGTTACGAATCCATCTGGTGGTGGTGCTGTCTAACCCACATTTTTCTACTTTATCTAGTAGTAGGTTATGGTCTACTTTATCAAATGCTTTACTGAAGTCCAAGTAAATTATATCGACAGCATTCCTCTGGTCTACTAATTTTGTCATTTTGTCAAAGAATGCGATAAGATTAGTCTGGCATGATCTGTTTTGACAAACCCATGTTGGCTTTTGGTTATTACTTTGTTTGCTTCTAGGTGTTCGTGATTCGTTTGATTATCTTTTCCAGAATCTTCCCCGGTATTGAGGTCAGACTGATAGGTCTGTAGTTTCCTGGATCTGTTTTTTTTCCTTTTTTGAAGATGGGAACTACATCAGCTCTTTTCCAGTCCTCTGGCAGCTCCCCTGTGCTCCAGGATCTTTGAAAGATATAGTTCAGTGGTTCTGAGATCACGTCAGAACCTTGGGGTGTAATCCATCCGGTCCTGGTGATTTGAACTCATCTAGGGTAGACAGGTGTTCACTTACCATTTTCTTCCCTATTTTAACTTGTGTTTCTAATCTGTTTTTTGTAGTGCTGTTTTTGATAGGTTGGATTGTTTTTTCCTTTTGTGTAAAGACAGATGCAAAATATGAGTTAAGTAGATCTGCTTTCTCCTGTAACTTGAGCCTATCTTCTGGAGTGTTGGCTATTCCTGCCAGCTTGGTGTCATCTGCAAATTTGATGAGTTCCCCATCTATCCCTCGTCCAAGTCATTGATGAAGATGTTGAAGAGTACTGGGCCTAAAACAGAGCCTTGGGGTACTCCACTGCATACTTCCTCCATGTGGATGTAGTTCCGTTGAGGACTACACGTTGAGTGCGGTTGGTCAGCCAGTTACGAATCCATCTGGTGGTGGTGCTGTCTAACCCACATTTTTCTACTTTATCTAGTAGTAGGTTATGGTCTACTTTATCTAGTAGTAGGTTATGGTCTACTTTATCTAGTAGTAGGTTATGGTCTACTTTATCAAATGCTTTACTGAAGTCCAAGTAAATTATATCGACAGCATTCCTCTGGTCTACTAATTTTGTCATTTTGTCAAAGAATGCGATAAGATTAGTCTGGCATGATCTGTTTTGACAAACCCATGTTGGCTTTTTAACAGCTGCTGCACACTGCTGGCTCATATCTAAATGGTTATCCACTAGGACTCCAAGATCCCTCTCACAGGTACTACTATTGAGCAAGGTACCACATATACGGTACTGGTGCATTTTGTTTTTGGCCTAAATGTAGAACCTTACTTTTTCACTGTTGAATTTCATTTTGTTAGATAGCCCAATGTTCAAGTCTGTCAAGATCTTTCTGTAACTTGAGCCTATCTTCTGGAGTGTTGGCTATTCCTGCCAGCTTGGTGTCATCTGCAAATTTGATGAGTTCCCCATCTATCCCTCGTCCAAGTCATTGATGAAGATGTTGAAGAGTACTGGGCCTAAAACAGAGCCTTGGGGTACTCCACTGCATACTTCCTCCATGTGGATGTAGTTCCGTTGAGGACTACACGTTGAGTGCGGTTGGTCAGCCAGTTACGAATCCATCTGATGGTGGTGCTGTCTAACCCACATTTTTCTACTTTATCTAGTAGTAGGTTATGGTCTACTTTATCTAGTAGTAGGTTATGGTCTACTTTATCTAGTAGTAGGTTATGGTCTACTTTATCTAGTAGTAGGTTATGGTCTACTTTATCTAGTAGTAGGTTATGGTCTACTTTATCTAGTAGTAGGTTATGGTCTACTTTATCTAGTAGTAGGTTATGGTCTACTTTATCAAATGCTTTACTGAAGTCCAAGTAAATTATATCGACAGCATTCCTCTGGTCTACTAATTTTGTCATTTTGTCAAAGAATGCGATAAGATTAGTCTGGCATGATCTGTTTTGACAAACCCATGTTGGCTTTTGGTTATTACTTTGTTTGCTTCTAGGTGTTCGTGATTCGTTGCTTGATTATCTTTTCCAGAATCTTCCCGGTATTGAGGTCAGACTGATAGGTCTGTAGTTTCCTGGATCTGTTTTTTCCTTTTTGAAGATGGGAACTACATCAGCTCTTTTCCAGTCCTCTGGCAGCTCCCTGTGCTCCAGGATCTTTGAAAGATATAGTTCAGTGGTTCTGAGATCACGTCTGCCAGTTCCTTCAGAACCTTGGGGTGTAATCCATCCGTCCTGGTGATTTGAACTCATCTAGGGTAGACAGGTGTTCACTTACCATTTTCTTCCCTATTTTAACTTGTGTTTCTAATCTGTTTTGACAAACCCATGTTGGCTTTTTAACAGCTGCTGCACACTGCTGGCTCATATCTAAATGGTTATCCAACATTTTCTTAAAATTTCCAGTGTTGGAGCATTCACTACTTCTGAAGGCAAGTCGTTCCACTTATTAATTGTTCTAACTGTCAGGAAATTTCTCCTTAGTTCTAAGTTGCTTCTTTCTTTGATCAGTTTCCACCCATTGCTTCTTGTTCTACCCTCAGGTGCTTTGGAGAACAGCCCGACTCCCTCTTCTTTGTGGCAGCCCCTGAGATATTGGAACACAGCTATCATGTCTCCCTAGTCCTTCTTTTTGTTAAACTAGACATACCCAGTTCCTGCAACCGTTCTTCATATGTTTTATCCTCCAGTCCCTAATCATCTTTGTTGCTCTTCTCTGCACTCTTTCTAGAGTCTCAACATCTTTTTACATCGTGGCGACCAAAACTGGATGCAATATTCCAAGTGTGGCCTTACCAAGGCATTATAAAGTGGTACTAACACTTCACGTGATCTTGATTCTATCCTCTGTTTATGCAGCCCAGAACTGTGTTGGCTTTTGGTTATTACTTTGTTTGCTTCTAGGTGTTCGTGATTCGTTGCTTGATTATCTTTTCCAGAATCTTCCCGGTATTGAGGTCAGACTGATAGGTCTGTAGTTTCCTGGATCTGTTTTGACAAACCCATGTTGGCTTTTGGTTATTACTTTGTTTGCTTCTAGGTGTTCGTGATTCGTTGCTTGATTATCTTTTCCAGAATCTTCCCGGTATTGAGGTCAGACTGATAGGTCTGTAGTTTCCTGGATCTGTTTTTGTAGTGCTGTTTTGATAGGTTGGATTGTTTTTCCTTTTGTGTAAAGACAGATGCAAAATATGAGTTAAGTAGATCTGCTTTCTCCTGTTGCTTGTCATCTTCTTGCCACTTTCTCCCAGCAATGGGCCAATTGTTTCCTTGACTTTTTCTTGTT
This sequence comes from Ahaetulla prasina, assembly GCF_028640845.1. Taxonomy (NCBI): domain Eukaryota; kingdom Metazoa; phylum Chordata; class Lepidosauria; order Squamata; family Colubridae; genus Ahaetulla; species Ahaetulla prasina. Next base: position 44,452,051 of record NC_080541.1, on the reverse strand, counting down.
TTTAACATGTTGGAAGAAGCTTTTTGTTATTTTTACTTTTGTCGCTAGCCTTTGTTCATTGTGAGCCTTAGCTTTCCTCACTTCATCTTTACAGGCTCGGCTATTTGCTGATATTCTGCCTTAGTTATTTGCCCTCTTTCCACTTTTTATATTTGTCCTTTTTGTCTTTCAATTTGCCAGATAGTTCTTTATGCATCCATGCTGGTTTCTTTTGAGATCTACTATTTTTCTTCTTCATTGGTATTGTGTTAGACTGTGCTTTTATAATCTCACTTTTCAAAATTTCCCAAGCTCCTTGAGTTGTTTTCCCCGAGGATTCTCATCCATTGAATCCTTCTCAAGCTCTCTCTAAGTTTATTGAAATTAGCTCTTAAAGTCCAAGACTCTAGTTTGACTTTGTTCTACTACTTGTATTTGCTTAATGTTGAATTCCAATATTGCATGGTCACTTGCCCCAAGGTTCCTGTAGCTTCAACACCTTCTATCATTTCATCTCTGTTAGTGAGAATTAAGTCCAATATGGCTGATCCCTTGTCGCCTTCTCTATTTTTGGGAAACAAAGTTGTCTGCTAGGTTTGTTAGGAACCTGTTGGATCTTCCACTTGGTGCAGAGTTTGTTTCCCAGTTGATGTCAGGGTAGTTAAAATCCCCCATTACTACTGTGATGTGCTTCCTACATACCTTAGTTAGCTGACTAGCAAAAAGTTCATCTACTTCCTCTGTTTGGTTGGGTGGCCTATAGTATAGACCTATGGCAATATCGTTTTTCACCCCTTTTTTATTGACCCAAATGCATTCAAGATGATTTTCATCATTGTTGTGCTCTATTTCTGTAGAGATGTAGTTATTTCTTATATATAGTGCAACTCCACCTCCTCTTTTATTTGGTCTATTTCTTTTAAATAATTTATATCCCTCTGGCTGTATGTTCCATTTGTCAGTTTCATCCCACCAAGTTTCCGTAATGGCAACAATATCATATCTACCCTCATTTACTTGGATTTCTAATTCACCCTGTTTATTCCTCATACTCTGTGCATTGGTGTATAGACATTTGAGTCCATTTGGATTGATCTTGTGTTTACTGTCTACATAACCTGTGTTGACTGCCCCTACTTTCTTGCCACCTGTTGGTTTAGTGCACATGGTACGGCACTCACTGTTAAATGCTTGGTTTTGCTTGATAGCATGGTTGATAGTCTTACCCATACAGACATCTATGTTACATGCACTGATAACCCTTTTAGTTTTCGATTGCTGGGGACAGAAATTTTCTGTATCAGTTAATTCTCTGACCCCACTGTTGAGTTTAAATGTTTATCCAGAAAATCTGTGAATGTATTGCTAAGTAACTCCGTCCCTTTCTTTGATGGATGCAATCCATCTCTTTTGTACAATTTTTCATTGGACCAGTTGCACTTATATTGCTCTTAAGGCAGATACTGGGATATAATATAGCAGCTGACAACTTTGTATAGGCTGTTTGACAGTTCACAATAAATTGGTTGGTTTACTGATGAGTAAATAACTCATGCTGAGTAATAAATTCATATATGTGCTATGGAATTTCAGATGAAGTTGCTACAGCTTTTGAAGTAAAGTTGTAACATAATAAGCCATCAGTACCTGAGGGCAGCCCATTCCCCACTTCTAATGAAGGTTATTGTATGTGTAATGATGTATAGCTAAATGTACTATTAAATCTAATTTGCTCTTTTCAAAAGTTCCTACAACAGCTGGAACTGGAAGTGAAACCACTGGAGTTGCTATTTTTGATTACAAAGAACTAAAAGTAAAAACTGGTAAGGGTTGTTCATATACATTTATTTTTATTTTATAATAACTCTTGGCTTTTTAAAAAAAATTTCTGAAATTTTATTTAAATCTCACTAGTATTCTTAATTATTTGAAAGGGTCAATTACTTTGCATAGTGTAAATCATTTTTTTAAATTTGCATTTATATCCCGCCCTTCTCCGAAGACGCAGGACGGCTTACACTATGTTAGCAATAGTCTTCATCCATTTGTATATTATATACAAAGTCAACTTATTATTCAAAAAGTTTTTATTAGTCAAAAAAGGTTTATACAAATACATATCAGGTATGGTAAATTTTCAGTTTTCTTATCTAAAATAAGAATTTTACTCAAATTTTTTAACACATACAACAGCCATATGGCAAGCAGGTGACACGAAGTAGCTAAATTTACAAATTTTAAAAACGTAATAAAGAAGAGTCAAGAATAAACAGAATATCGTACAAAAGAGAATAAGGAAAACCAACACAATCCCAAATATCTTTATCACTTCCTAGTTTTGGATCTCAGAACTCTGGGTTCAGCCTGACCCAACTCCAGGGCCGCAACAGCGGCAGCCGCTTCCGCCCCATGATCTATAACCTCCCCTTCTTCAATTCCTGGATCATCTGATTCCAGGAGGGCTTTGTGTTCCTCCACATAGGCCGTAGCCTCCGCAATTGTACTGATTTTTTTCGTAATGCCCTCCCGGAAAATCATCAATCCCTCTGGCATCAGCCATCTGAAGCCCACTCCCTTCTGGTACAATTTGCTTGACAAAAATTAATATTTCTTTCTTTTTCACGTTCCAGTCTGGGAATCTGCCAGAGAATAGCTATCTCCCTGCGCCTCTAAATCAGTGCCCCACTGCTATGTTTACGAAGAATTTCATCTCACGTCTCTCTTCTCACAAATTTGACATGAACCTCTCTGGGAACTGCATGCGTGCGTGCATATTGAATTAACTCTATAAACTCGATCCACATCCCAATTCATGAAATCAACACCTCTCCCAAGAAATTCTCCCAACAATTTAGTCACAACATCTCTCAAGTCTTCTTGGTCCACTTCTTCCAAATTTTGAAACCTAAGGAAATAAGACATTTTATCCATCTGTAGTCCAAGCACAGCATTGCCTGTCGTCTCCTCTCTTTTCTGCACTGCCCGCATCTCACCCTCCAAACCTTCCACTTTCTGCTTGTTTTCTGCTGAAACTTGTTGAGTATCCTTTAAATCCTTTTGGATAGTCACAATTTCTGCTCTTATTTCATCCAATTTCTTGTCCATATTAGATAACTTTTCCAAAATTCTCTCCATCTCTCCAGCAGTTGGTCTCTGACCTTTGCCATTAAGGAAAAAAAAATACAAAATCCTCAGGCAGGCACAGTATCCTTGTAATTTCCTCCGGATCCACCAGGGGCACTCACAGGAGCAACGAGTCCAGAGTACAGTTAGTCAACCAGGAAGTCAAGGGAAGTGATGTCATCAAAATTCTCATAGTGAAGGCGGAAGCTGGACGCCACCACTGTTCCCCAGAAGGAGGGGCCTCAAACCTTCCTCCTAAATTTCTCCATCACCTCTTCTCCAGAGCTCCACAAAACCGGTAATCTTCTTATTTTAAGTTCTCCTCTCTCCAGAATAACTCGTGCTCCTTCCAACCGCAGGGGAAAAAAAACCCCCGCACTCCGGGCACTCCACTCACGTTTACCGATATTCCTTCCTTCTCCTCCTCAATTCTTCTCCGTTCCCTGCTCACCACTTGATGTTTCTTTTTAGGAGCTAACATCAGTAATGCCAAAATGAAGGATGCTGGGCTTATTTTGGCAGACACTCTCCGAAAAATTTTATTTGATCTCAATGTTGATGATGGCTTAGCTGCCCTTGGTTATTCAAAAGCTGATATTCCTGCTTTAGTCAAAGGCACCCTGCCTCAGGTAGGACAGATTGCAAGATCTGTTTCTCTGAAAATAACTAGCAGGTCTTAATTGCTCAGATTTCCATGCTGGCTCTGAGAATATTTTTTGCTTCTATAGCAGTGTATAAAGAACAAATTGTTACAGGGCTTTTTTTTTCTTGCATAGAAGTTCTGTCTCAAAAAGAGAGTAAAAAGAAAAAAAGTAAACATTTGCTTATCCAGGAACATTTAATGATAATCACACTTATTTTCAGAAAATGGCTGTCCCATTGCAAAGTTTGATAACAAACAGCTGTGTATATGTATGCATGCGTTAAATTAAGTTATGAGAAAAAAGACATGAAGCTATTATTATTCTTTCAGGGTCACAAATGGGAAATCTATAGGCCATCACTGTGGATCACTAGCAGTGTATAAAGAACAAATTGTTACAGGGCTTTTTTTTTCTTGCATAGAAGTTCTGTCTCAAAAAGAGAGTAAAAAGAAAAAAAGTAAACATTTGCTTATCCAGGAACATTTAATGATAATCACACTTATTTTCAGAAAATGGCTGTCCCATTGCAAAGTTTGATAACAAACAGCTGTGTATATGTATGCATGCGTTAAATTAAGTTATGAGAAAAAAGACATGAAGCTATTATTATTCTTTCAGGGTCACAAATGGGAAATCTATAGGCCATCACTGTGGATCACTAGCAGTGTATCTTGGGATGTTGAGTGTTAGAAGTCACCAACATCTGAAGGGCCTCAAATTCCCTAAACCGATTAGTTGCAGTATGAGGATTTTTGTTGTTATTTTTGCTGGGTCCATTTCCTCCAGGTCTGACACTCAGATTGATCATTAAATTTTGCTATTTTTTTTTAATTTGCATCTATATCCCGCCCTTCTCCGAAGACTCAGGGCGGCTTACACTATGTCAAGCAATAGTCTTTATCCATTTGTATATTATATACAAAGTCAACTTATTGCCCCCAACAATCTGGCTCCTCATTTTACCTACCTTATAAAGGATGGAAGGCTGAGTCAACCTTGGGCCTGGTGGGACTTGAACCTGCAGTAATTGCAAGCAGCTGCTGTTAATAACAGACTGTCTTAGCAGTCTGAGCCACCAGAGGCTTAACCATTATTGCACAATCTGTTTAGAAAGTTCTCATTTCTAGGTATACATACATATTTTTCTATATTTAGGCATTGCATCTAGATCCATTAAGCCTTCTTTGGGTATTATTGACCCATTACACACTCTCCATATGCCAGAGCGGGTGGCAGCTAATAGTGGTTTTGATGTGCTTTGGTAAGTACATTTTATACAACTTTTTTAGTTATACATTAGATAACTTCTCAATTTGGGATGATTCTGCTTGTGGGAATGATGTTATGAGACATGAGGAAGATATGTAGCCTGGGCAATGGTCTGATAAGAGGCAGCTCCGTTCACAAGTAGGGGGAAAGCATAGGAAGCATTTCAGAAGAGAAGCAAAGCAGAGTTTCAGTTAAACAGGTTGGCTGTCCCTTGGGTATAGCTTGTACGCCCAACTGGTTGTGGAATCCTGAAGTCTATTGCTTTTGCCTTACATATAAGCAAACAAGTTGGGAATGAGGTCTAGTTTTTGCTCATTAGCTATAATCCCAACTGTAGTGGGGAAGACGCCTAGAGAGTTCCTGGAGGTCCAGCCGCTCAGAGGCTGATCGGACACTAGTTAGATCCTATACTAGGACCTACCTAGTGGCATTGAGGGAAGCGAGGCGTTGCTACGCCTCTCCTCATTGCGCCGCAGATAACCGCCCAGCTGCCCTGTTTGGTGACCCGCCCTCCTTCACCAGGGGAGCGCTGCAGGGACGTGCTGAGGAGTTTAACGGTTATCTATACGATAAAATCGTTCAGCGGGACGGTCTGGACCAAAATTGTGGCGATTCGGATGGGGCGCCTGAGGGCGGTCTTGGTGATGTTGTTTGGGATGAGTTTGACCCTGTGACTCCGAGGACATGGACAGGTTGCTGGGTAGATTGAATGCCACCACGTGTTTACTGGACCTGCCCCTCCTGGCTGGTGCTGGCCACTGGAGGTGACACGAGGCTGGCTCCAGGGGATTACGAGTGCTTCCTTGTTGGAGGGAGCCTTTCCGCCGCCTTTGAAAGAGGCGGTGGTGAGGCCCTCCTCAAGAAGCCTTCCTGACCCGCTGTTTTAGGTAATTATCGTCGTCTCCAACCCGGCGAAGGTTGTAGAGAGTATGGTGGCATATCAGTTTCTGCACCTGGAGGAAACTGTCTATCTGACCTGCGCCTGGTTACAGCACTGAGACGGCTTTGGTCGCAGGATGATCTCTGAGGCCAGGGACAGGGGTTATTCCTCTGCCCTGGTCCTATTAGACCTCTCCGATACCATCGACCATGGTATCCTGCGGATTGGGAGTGGGAGGCACCGTTATCGGTGGTTCTCCTCCTATCTCTCCGACCGTCGCAGACGGTGTTGACGGGCAGAGGTCGACCCGCGCGCCTCACTTGTGGGTGCCGCAGGGTCGATTCTCTCGCCTTCTGTTCAACATCTATATGAAGCCGCTGGGTGAGATCATCAGTGGTTTCGTGTGAGGTACCAGCTGTACGCTGATGACACCCAGCTGTACTTTTCCACACCGGCCACCCCAATGAAGCTATCAAGTGCTGTCCCAATGTTTGGAAGCCGACGGGTCTGGATGGGGAGAAACAGGCTCAAGCTCAATCCTCCAAGACAGAGTGGCTGTGGATGCCGGCATCTCGGTACAGTCAGCTGAGTCCGCGGCTGACTGTCGGGAGCGAGTCATTGGCCCGATGGAGAGGGTGCGCAATTTGGGCGTTCTCCTGGATGAACGGCTGTCTTTGATGAACACCTGACGGCCGCCTCCAGGAGAGCTTTCCACCAGGTTCGCTGGCGCCAATTGCGCCTTTCTAGACCGGGATGCCTTGTGCACAGTCACTCACGCCTTGTGACGCCTCGCCTGGATTACTGCAATGCTCTACATGGGGCTCCCTTGAGGGGCATCCGGAGGCTACAGTTAGTCCAGAACGCAGCTGCGCTGGTGATAGAGGAGCCCTCGTGGCTCCCGGTGACACCTATCCTGCGCAGGCTGCACTGGCTGCCTGTGGCCTCGAACCCCGCCAAGCCTAGGACGCGCCAGCATCGGTCCCCACAGTCCTGTATGTCGGCTGGGAGACCCCTGGCGAGCCGTCCGTGCGGCAGGTGTCCTTTTCGGAACACCTGGCCCCTGAGGGCCTCGGCGGCGGCCGGATTCGGGCGCTGGAGGCAGGAAAAGCCTTCCAGACGTCCGTTGCCGCTGGACACCGGAAGTCGTCTCCCTACAAAGTCAACTTATTGCCCACAACAATCTGGGTCCTCATTTTACCTACCTTATAAAGGATGGAAGGCTGAGTCAACCTTGGGCCTGGTGGGACTTGAACCTGCAGTAATTGCAAGCAGCTGTGTTAATAACAGACTGTCTTAGCAGTCTGAGCCACCAGAGGCTTAACCATTATTGCACAATCTGTTTAGAAAGTTCTCATTTCTAGGTATACATACATATTTTTCTATATTTAGGCATTGCATCTAGATCCATTAAGCCTTCTTTGGGTATTATTGACCCATTACACACTCTCCATATGCCAGAGCGGGTGGCAGCTAATAGTGGTTTTGATGTGCTTTGGTAAGTACATTTTATACAACTTTTTTAGTTATACATTAGATAACTTCTCAATTTGGGATGATTCTGCTTGTGGGAATGATGTTATGAGACATGAGGAAGATATGTAGCCTGGGCAATGGTCTGATAAGAGGCAGCTCCGTTCACAAGTAGGGGGAAAGCATAGGAAGCATTTCAGAAGAGAAGCAAAGCAGAGTTTCAGTTAAACAGGTTGGCTGTCCCTTGGGTATAGCTTGTACGCCCAACTGGTTGTGGAATCCTGAAGTCTATTGCTTTTGCCTTACATATAAGCAAACAAGTTGGGAATGAGGTCTAGTTTTTGCTCATTAGCTATAATCCCAACTGTAGTTCCCTGCTTTTCTATGCATTCAGCCAGAAGTCTCTCTGAGGATAAAAAGGTGGAATAAGTAATCCATCTGACCCCATCAGGACAAGCCCTAGTTATCTTTTATTGAAACATACTGTACTTCAATTTTTTTTGTTTAAATTGACCTTAATGAAATATGAGGGAACATTTTTGGTCCTGAGGAGGGATAAAGGAAGCATTAGGAAAACATTTATCCTCTCATAACCAAACCCTGTAGGTAGTTTATTGGTAGCTCAATATGATGCGTGTCTTCTATGGTATTTGGGAAATAGTTGCACTAAGTCTAGGTACGAAGATATGTTACCATTTTACCATTTTGAAAAGGTCAGGAACAGTCATTGACCTTCTGCTTTGCCAATAATATTGATTTGTAAATCCTTATAGGAAACAACCCATAAAGTCAAATTCTTATATACCGTATTTCTCCCACTTCCCCGTTCAACCTGTCAGCCATGCTCTTGAATCCTACACTGCTCTTCCTTACAACCAGCGCAGCCCTTGTCCTTCAAACCCAGTGAACCGGCCAGCTTATCAAGGAAGCAACCCCATCAGTGATGTCTGGGCTGTCCACGCATTACGGATTGTTTCTAAATACTTAAAGAGGTACAGGTCTTCAAATGACCTTTTATCCTTGTATTAATTTTTTCCCTTTCAGTATCCAAATGAATACTTAAACTTTAAAATATACAATCTATGTTGTGTGGATTTTTAAGTCCTATAGCAGGGGTCTCCAACCTTGGCAACTTTAAGACTTGTGGACTTCAACTCCCATCTTGGCTGGCTAAGGAACTCTGGGAGTTGAAGTCCACAAGTCTTAAAGTTGCCAAGGTTGGAGACCCCTGTTCTATAGGGTTAGGGTTAAGGTTAATCAGGCTACTTCATGAAATAAGTTTATAAAGAACAAATAAAACAGTTTGCCATAATATAGTGCTATCTGGATATGTTAGGTTACAAATCCTATTGTTCCCAGCCAAATTTTTGAGGAATTGTGCAGGGCATCAAATTACTAAAAGACTGGCAATTACAAAGTCCAACTAAGCAAATCTAACACATCACAAAAGTTGGATACTCACAGTCCTCCTCTTAGGAAAAGAAGGACTAGGGGTGACATGATAGCACTGTTCCGATTTCTCAGAGGCTGCCACAAAGAAGAGGGAGACAAACTATTCTCCAAAACACCTGAGGGTAGAACAAGAAGCAATGGGTGGAAACTAATCAAGGAGAGAAACAACTAAGAGAAACTTCCTGACAGTTAGAAAAATTAATCAGAGGAACAACTTGCCTCCAGAAGTTGTAAATGCTCCGACATTGGAAGTTTTTAAGAAGAGATTAGATAACCATTTGTCTGAAGTGGTGTAGGGTTTCCTGCCTAAGGAAGGGGTTGAACTAGAAGACCTCCAAGGTCCCTTCCAACTCTGTTATTCTAAAGCAGAGGTCATCAACTGGTGGTCATGGACCACTGATGGTCCATGAAAAAATTTTGGTTGTCCATAGAAAAATGATTTGCATATTTTATATTGCACTAAATCAGGGATTGTCAAATTATGGTCCCTGGGATGGATACGTGCAATGAACATTTGTTTTACTGCAGAGTCTCCCCCTTTAGGGTCTTTTTTTGTGGGTTGGAGGGGGGCAGAAATTCTGACTTGAGGTCTGCTTCAGCCTCCTGGTGCAGGGCTTTGGGCGATGGCTGGAGGGAAGTGCCACTGGTGGCAAAGAGCTGGAGGGCCTTGTTCCAGTGGGACTGCATCATGGCCTGGAACTGGTTGACCATTTCAGCCTGCTGAGCCTCCAGGCACTGGTACCTGGCCTTGCACTTCCACCGGTCTTCCCTCTGCTTAGAAAGCCTATGCTCGTAGTCCTCAGTGATGTGCTTCTGCTGAGCCTCCTTCTCAGTCAGATTCAATTCGAACTGAGCTGTTTTGCCAACTCTTTCTTATGGTGGCTGCTTAGCTCCAACAATTGCTTCCTGTTGGGGCCCTAAGGAGCCTGGGTAAGGAGGTGAGGAGTGGCTGGGAGGGGAGGGGCGAGTAGAGGCAGGCGAGGTGCCACTCTATGTGAATGATGTTAAGTTGGCCACACCCAGCCTGTCACATGACCACCTAGCCACGCCCACCCAGCCAGTTATTAGGCAGATCATATTAGTGGTTTGCAGGATTTAAAATTATGAATTTAGTGGTCTCTGAGGTCCAAAAGGTTGGTGACCCCTGTTCTAAAGCAAGAACACAAAACCTTTATGATGCTAACTCAGAACAAATGCAATGCATCACACTCTTGATCAAGATAGTTTGAATTTCTTCTGTCAACATGTACATTTTGAATATTGATATTGGTAGTTGTCATATCCTTTCTTCAGGGAATAAGGAATGTAAATGATCTTCCTTTCCAGTCCTCAAGGATCCCTCAAAAAATTCTATCAATATTTGTAGACAGATGAAGAAGCACCCTCAGTTCGCTGTATATAAAAGAGATAGGATCTTTCTTTTATTCATTTTCTGATAAAATAAGAACCCAGGAAGATATTTCTGTAGATGAAATAAGTTGTCTGGATAGTCTGCTGCTGTCCATTCCTATTTGCAGAATATTTCCCATTATAAGCTATGGTACCTAACAATCCTACAGCAGTCACTTATCCTCATTCCTATATAGCAAAGCTAGAGATAGAATTGTAGCATGATGCAGCTGGAAGCCACCAGATTGAGGAAACTGAAGCTCGGATTTTCTGCATGAAAAATAATACGCTTGCTGCTAAAATAAAAACAAAGGGTTTATTCTCTATGAAAAAATGAAGATTAATAACTTGTTAACACTTAACATACTACAAGAACTTATCTTCTACATATGAACATAGCTGCTTTCTTGAATAAAATATTGTTATTATGGGCAGGGCCATAAAGAATCCAGAAGATCAAGAAGCAAGATTTAACATGCATCTTGCAAGTGCTTTTGCTGGCATTGGGTTTGGAAATGCTGGTGTACATCTTTGGTAAGTTAAGTACATCATTTTTATTTGCACTAACAAAACAAATGCCTGGTAAAAATCAAAAGGCTTCAAAATAAACAACATAGGGAAATTCACTTGGGTTTTGATTATATCATCCTTACAGTGGTGGGATTCAACTTTTTTTACTACTGGTTCTGTGGGCGTGGCTTAGTGGGCATGGCAGGGGAAGGATTCTGTAAATTATCCATTCCCACCCCACTCAAGGGGAAGGATACTGTAAAATCTCCATTTCCTCCCGATCAGCTGGGACTCGGGAGACAAAAAATAGATGGGGCAGGGCCAGTCAGGGGTGATATTTACCGGTTCTCTTAACTACTCAAAAATTCTGCTACCGGTTCTCCAGAACTGGGCAGAACCTGCTGAATACCACCTCTGTACCATTAGTAACAGTCCCTTTGTACAACTGATCTGAAAACACACTTTAGCTGTGAGGATTGGGAGGTGAGGCACTCACAAATATTTTTTTCTGTACCTTTTTCTGGACAATTACATTATTATTAACTTGTATGTGTTCAAATTGTTTACATGATTTATTTTTTCCATAATTTTGGTACTAATTGAGGTTCTTTGTTCTTTCCAGCCATGGCATGTCTTATCCAATTTCCGGTTTGGTGAAGAATTATAAAGCAAAGGATTATAATGTGGATCATTCTTTAGTGGTAACAATTTAATATACCCATTAGTCCTTTGTCTATAATGATATAAGTTTGTTACTATGATTTTTCAGTGAATTCTGTTGATGATTATTGGTAATATGCAATGGTGAAATCCAAACTGGTTTGCTACCGGTTGATACCTCTGGCATGCGCAGTACGCGGCAAAAGGAGGCTTGGGAAGGTAAATAGAACAGCGAGGAGGGAGTGTCAGCTGTGGCACACAATTTAGCTTTGCTAGAAAGCAGGAAATCCTGTTTTCCAGCAAAGCTAAACCCCGTGCCACAGCTGATCATCGGAAATACTGATTCGGAGGAACTGGTAACTTTTAAAACTGCAGGTTCAACAGAAGTTTTTTTTTTACTATTGGTTTGCTCGAACCGGTGGTTTTTATCACTACCGGTTCGCCCAAACTGGAGTGAACTGTAGCATTTCACCCCTGGTAATATGTCTAAATAAAATGTGCTGTGCTTTGTTTTGTTTTGTTTTGCTTCAGCCACATGGCCTTTCAGTCATCCTCACCGCTCCAGCAGTGTTTACCTTCACAGCACCAGTGTGTCCAGAGCGCCACTTGGAGGCTGCCCAAATCATGGGTATGAATCTGTTGATAAAAGTCATGCATTTTTTTAAAAAAATCTGCCAGAGAAGATGGAGACAATGTTTGCCCTTCCTAGCGATTGACTTTGGAAACTGCCTAGGAAATGAAAAAGCTGTTCTCATTTAATCTGTGGAGGTTACTGGAACTGATATAAGGAAGATCATTGATATTGAGTCTGGTAACAAGTTAGCTTGGTCAACTTTGATGTTATGTAAAAACATTCCACTCCTTTTGATTGCAATGCCTTAAAAACGTATGAAGGGAATGGCTGGGTCAGACCAATGGTTCATTTCATTGAGCCTAGAAAACCAGGTACCAGTATATTCCAGAAGCACACAAGTGAGACCGGAAGAGAGTAGCCCACTTTGATTGTGCTCCTTAGTGTTTCCCAAGCTTTTAAAATATAGTGCCTATATAAATCTATGTTGCATGTTACATTGCAATGTTAGCAGGTCAACCTCCATGGGTCTAACTCACTTTTAAAATTCAAATTTGTGTTGGCCACATATCTCCTGATAGCCTTGAACTTCATAATTTAATTGTATGCTACTCTTTTCTTGTGCATATCAAAAAATTTAGTGTGAGTAAAGTACAGGAGACACAGGTTTCCATTTTATTTTATATCAGCACTGAGCTTGCCTTAGTTTGCCTTGGGAAAGAAAAATAAGACATGAAAGAAGATAGGTCCAATAAGCAAGGAGAAAAGACATTAATTTGAGAATGTTGACAGGAGTCAGATTTCAATTAAATTAGAATTGAGTTGAATTCAATTACTTTAGAATTAAATTCTCTAAAGTGGCAGAACAAAACCACAATGGAATGCTGAATATGGTCCCTCTTCTAAACAAGACTTTGGCAGCTGTTCCTGCTCACCTGTCTGGCTGCCATTATCTCCAGCTAGCATACCTGATTTAGAATGAAAATTCTAAATATCTGGGAAGTTTTAACTTGAATTGGGCAGCTTCCAAATAATGGGTCTTACTAAATACAAAAACAGCAAACTATTTTTCACAGCAGCTAAGTTGATCTCTCATTTTGTTCCCCGTTTTAGCTCAGACTATATTTTTTTAAACCACTTTGAGAAGTGATTTCACAAAATTTAAGTTGATGTTATTCTTAGTGAAATAACTGCTTTAATGTGTAAAGATATACACATGTCATGGTCAGATCATTCGCTCCTTCAGCTAGACTTTCGAACCGCCAACCCCCGCCGCAGGGAGACGGAACCGACTCGCTGGTTCCGTCCCAGGCGCCTGATGGACCCTGAAGGGTTCCAGACGGAGCTTGGGCTATTCCCTGAGGATTTAGCCCACGACTCGGCTGAAGCTCTGGTCGCCGCCTGGGATCGGGCGGTGGCTGGTGCTCTAGATCAAGTCGTGCCTTTGCGGCCTCTGACCCGGTGCCGATCTCGTTTAGCCCCTTGGTACTCCGAGGGGCTGAGGGAGATGAAGCGCCGGAAAAGACGCCTAGAGAGTATCTGGAGGGCCAGCCGCTCTGAATCTGACCGGACACTAGTTAGGTCTCAAATTCAGACCTATCTAGTGGCGATGAGGCTGGCAAAACGGGAGTATTTTTCCAACCTCATTGCATCAGCACCCAGCCAGCCGCCCTGTTTAGGGTGACCCGCTCGCTCCTTCATCAGGGAGCGGTAGAGGATCCCTTAAACAATATCTGTTTGATAAAATCACTCAGATTCGGGAAGGGTTGGACACAGATTGGGTGGATCCGGACGGGGTGGGGGAGGCAGGTCTTGATGTTATTATCTGGGATGAGTTTGATCCTGTGGCTCCTGAGGACATGGACAGGTTAATGGGGAGATTGAATGCGACCACATGTTTATTGGACCCGTGTCCCTCCTGGTTGGTACTGGCCACCCGGGAGGTGACACGAGGCTGGCTCCAGAAAATTGTGAACGCTTCTTTGATGGAGGGTGTTTTCCCTGCTGCCTTGAAAGAGGCGGTGGTGAGGCCCCTCCTCAAGAAGCCTTCCCTGGACCCAGCTATTTTAGCAAATTATCGTCCGGTCTCCAACCTTCGCTTTGTGGCAAAGGTTGTCGAGAGTGTGGTTGCACGACATTTGCCCCAGTACCTGGATGAAACTGTCTATCTTGATCCATTCCAGTCCAGTTTCCGGCCTGGTCACAGCACGGAAACAGCCTTGGTCACGCTGGTTGATGATCTCTTGAGGGCTCAGGACAGAGGTTGTTCCTCTATCCTGGTCCTATTAGATCTCTCAGCGGCTTTTGATACCATCGATCATGGTATCCTGCTGCGCCGACTCGGGGGACTTGGAGTGAGGGGCACTGTTCATCGGTGGTTCTCCTCCTACCTCTCCGACCGGTCGCAGACGGTGTTGACGGGGGGACAGAGATCGACCCCAAGGCACCTCTTATGTGGGGTGCCGCAGGGGTCGGTTCTCTCGCCTCTTCTGTTCAACATCTATATGAAGCCGCTGGGTGAGATCATCCGTGGTCTTGGGGTGAGTTGTAATCTATACGCTGATGATACTCAGCTCTATATTTCCACCCCTGACCACCCCAACGAGGCTGTTGAAGTGATGTCCCAGTGCCTGGAGGCCGTACGGGTCTGGATGGGGAGGAACAGACTCAGACTCAATCCCACCAAGACCGAGTGGCTGTGGATGCCGGCTGCCCGGTACAGTCAGCTAATTCCATCACTGACCATTGGGGGCGAACTATTGGCCCCCACGGAAAGGGCCCATAATCTGGGTGTCCTCCTGGATGCACGGCTGTCTTTAGATCATATGATGGCCGTCGCCAGGGGAGCTTTTCATTAGGTTTGCCTGATACGCCAGTTACGCCCCTTTCTGGATCGGGCTTCCTTATGCACGGTCGCTCATGCCCTTGTTACATCCCGCCTGGACTACTGTAATGCTCTCTACATGGGGCTCCCCTTGAAGGGTACCCGGAGACTCCAACTGGTCCAGAATGCGGCTGCGCGGGTGATAGAGGGAGCACCTTGTGGCTCCTGTGTAACACCCCTCCTGCGTAATCTGCACTGGCTCCCGGTGGTTTTCCGGGTTCACTTCAAGGTACTTGTTATCACCTTTAAAACGCTCCATGGCCTAGGGCCGGGATATTTACGGGACCACCTACTGCCACCATTAGCCTCTCACCGACCAGTGCGCTCTCACAGAGAGGGCCTCCTCCAGATACCGTCAGCTAAACAATGTCGGCTGGCGACCTCCAGGGGGAGGGCCTTCTCTGTGGGGGGCCCTACCCTCTGGAACGAGCTCCCTCTGGGGCTTCGTCAACTCCCCGATCTCAGGTCCTTCCGCCGCGAGCTGAAGACGTTGCTGTTTCGAAGAGCAGGACTAGCTTGAACGTAGTTTTAAATTGGAGTTTTTAAATCAGGGGTTTAAATGAGTTTTAAATTTGTATTTAAAAGTTTTAAGGCATCAACTGAATTTAATTGTCTATTCTTTTTGCTGTTTTATATGTATTATATGTTTTCTGTTGTTTTATTGGCTGTGAACTGCCCTGAGTCCTTCGGGAGATGGGCGGTATACAAATATAATAAATAATAATAATAATAATAATAATATACATCAATGAGGTATTCAACGTTATGATAAGTTACAACACTATTTCTTTATAGACTTGATGTTTCTTTTTAGGAGCTAACATCAGTAATGCCAAAATGAAGGATGCTGGGCTTATTTTGGCAGACACTCTCCGAAAAATTTTATTTGATCTCAATGTTGATGATGGCTTAGCTGCCCTTGGTTATTCAAAAGCTGATATTCCCGCTTTAGTCAAAGGCACCCTGCCTCAGGTAGGACAGATTGCAAGATCTGTTTCTCTGAAAATAACTAGCAGGTCTTAATTGCTCAGATTTCCATGCTGGCTCTGAGAATATTTTTTGCTTCTATAGCAGTGTATAAAGAACAAGTTGTTATAGGGCTTTTTTTTTCTTGCATAGAAGCTCTGTCTCAAAAAGAGAGTAAAAAGAAAAAAAGTAAACATTTGCTTATCCAGGAACATTTAATGATAATCACACTTATTTTCAGAAAATGGCTGTCCCATTGCAAAGTTTGATAACAAACAGCTGTGTATATTATGCATGCGTTAAATTAAGTTATGAGAAAAAAGACATGAAGCTATTATTATTCTTTCAGGGTCACAAATGGGAAATCTATAGGCCATCACTGTGGATCACTAGCAGTGTATCTTGGGATGTTGAGTGTTAGAAGTCACCAACATCTGAAGGGCCTCAAATTCCCTAAACCGATTAGTTGCAGTATGAGGATTTTTGTTGTTATTTTTGCTGGGTCCATTTCCTCCAGGTCTGACACTCAGATTGATCATTAAATTTTGCTATATTTTTTTTATTTGCATCTATATCCCGCCCTTCTCCGAAGACTCAGGGCGGCTTACACTATGTCAAGCAATAGTCTTTATCCATTTGTATATTATATACAAAGTCAACTTATTGCCCCCAACAATCTGGCTCCTCATTTTACCTACCTTATAAAGGATGGAAGGCTGAGTCAACCTTGGGCCTGGTGGGACTTGAACCTGCAGTAATTGCAAGCAGCTGCTGTTAATAACAGACTGTCTTAGCAGTCTGAGCCACTCAAGGACCCTTACCTTGAGTACCTAATACTGTATGAGGCAAAATTTTCCTTAGGACACCTGAGATATTTTCTATGTCACATATATTTTATGTCACAATTTACTTTGCAAACTTTCCAGTCTCAGAAAGTTCACAACAGTCTGTATTTCTACTGAACGTTCAGATTTGTTACATAGCCCTTTAGATCCAATGGACATACATCAGAATCTAATATTGAAAAAGAGCATTATATATACATATATATATTTATATACTTAGTAATAGCAACAAGCATTATGAGAAATTTAATGAAACATGTCCCAAATCATCATCTCTCCAATGGTCTTTTTCTTTTGCATCATCTGCCATGATGTCATGCTGAAAGCACGGAGTCCTGGCTTCTCTATTTACTCAAAATTCAGAACTTAATTAAAAAGGTCTTTATTCCAAAAGAAATAAGATTGCACTTAGTACTGAAATACTAACTTTGTGTATCATAAAATTACTGAAGATATATTAGTAGGATTACTGCACAAGGCAGGTTGTCTCATAAAGATTTCATTGTGCCAGATCTTATCTGTGATGTGTATTCTATCTAGCTATTGGTTTTACCTAGAACTTTATAGAATATACTATCTTTTTCTTCTTATAGGAAAGAGTGACTAAATTATCCCCTCGTCCTCAAACAGAAGAAGAGCTGTCAGCCCTGTTTGAAGCATCTATGAAATTATATTAATTTGTTTCTGATTTGCTTTTTTAAAAAACTTTAAGCAGTGTTTTCCCATTTTAGGGGATGAATCAATTCAAAATATTATATGGGGATTATATGTAAATGTTATTTCCTATTAAGAGCTGTAGCGTTCATGTTTATTTTTACACATGATTACAATTGGAGATATTCAGATTTTATTCGTTAGTGGTGATCACTGGAACTAATTATTAATAGTTTTATCATATGAGAACAATACATTAAAGAATTTTCTGGTTTGTCGTTTCACTAACTCCACACCAACTGGATCAAGCAGGGAGACAAAAATAAAACTTTTATAAGTTCAAAACATCCTGTTTTTTTTAATTATTGGTTGTTGTGTATAGCAGTTTCTCTTCATAATTTCCATTTAAACAAGGATGCTTTATAGTTTTTATAATTGCCTTGAACTCCTGGCTCTGTAATATTGTACCCTATTGATTTTGTACTAGGACTGTTTTACAGTAGTATATTAAATGTGAATCTGAAGGTCTTCTGATATTTATTGCTTGTAAAAGAGGATGGCAGAAGAGGAAATTGTGGACAGCATTTCTCTCCTAAGGCTACTACATCTGATCTCCAAGCATTAGATGACCAGAGGATTAGAGCAAAGAGATTGATAATTGAAGAAACTCTTAATTCCTTGATGTCCTCTAGTGATTGTCTGGATTTTGTCTGGATCAACCCAGATCCAATCCAATTTTTTCAACCGAGATCCAGTGCAGATTCTATCCCGGGGTAATAAAATACTATATAAGATGTGTGGTCATGTCAATTTCTCTCTCTCTCTCTCTCTCTCTCCCCCTTTCCCTCTTTTGTCCCTTTACTAGACTACCTGGGTAAGCCCCTGCAGTTTTCTTGGCAAGATTTCAGAAGTAGTCATTTAGGAATTATGGATTTTTTAACTGAATAGGCAGACCAACCTTGCAAAATTGCAATAACCAAAGCTCTTTAAGAGAAAAACATGTCTGTTATATTGCTTGATGGGACTTGGCATATATATATTCTTCAGTTGTCAGGAAAAAGTGATGTCATTCTTGTGGGAAAAGCTTTTATTCTTAAACAGAGTATTTTGTTTCTCTTAAATTTGCCGGGAATTAGAATATTTCTTAAACCACACATTTATCATGATAAAATTTGGGATTTGCCAGTAGAAAAGCCGCTGGAATATAATAGCTTAATTACAGTACAAAACCTAACTTTTGTTTTATGATATGTGGATGCGTTACGTGAAGCATTTTCTTTAATGAATATTTGAGAATGGCAATTGGGGAAAACAAAGATGGGATGCATTATAGTTTTCCATTTTTGTACTGTATATGCTTCATAGTAGATCTTTATTATTTTGATTTACTTTTCAGCACTTAAAATAACTATAATCTCCCCTCTGCTCATTGATGATCAGAAAGTGGTCTTTTTTAGTTTTTTGTAATAAATTTCTTTTGATTGTTTGACACAAGAACAATGAAGGATTAACAAGTCCATTTGTAGCCACAAATTCCCCATCTGTTTAGAGAGTTTGTGTTGAACAAAAACTGGATGGCGACAGATGAACAAGCCAGCTGAGTCTGATGTTAATGACATCATTCATGAAAAAAAGAACATGTGGCATCATAAATCAAAAACTAATTGAACTTTCTGCTGATTGTATTGACTACTCCCTGAACATTTAAAATATTCCAAAAGGCTCTAAGAACAATAACTTCCTTTTCACTCCAATTTGTTGTCATAGGATTTGATGCCCTAGGAGAGCTTCAGGTTTTCTTTTTTTGTTTTAAGCCACAACTATTCAGGTATTAAAAGCAAGAGTTCTAGTCTTCAACTTAGGCTAATTCACAGAATGTTGATATCCCATTTCTAGGGCACTTACCGTGAGTTATAATCCTATGTTGTTAGTATTTCTGACCTAAAACTCCAAATCATAGAATATCGAAAGAAAAGCTCCTTAAAGCTTCTCTCTTTCTTTGTCTCCCTTTCTCCCTCCCTCCCTCCCTCCCCCTCTCTCTCATCCATCCCTGAAAACTAAAATACCATTTCCATAATATTAGTAATTAAAGGGATAATAATTCAAGAACTAAAATATTTATTAAATTTTTATTAAAAATAAAAGCAGTTGTGTAAATGTAAAATAATAACACAACATCCAAAATAACCATAAACAGCATTCATCGATTTGTATCAGGAACAGGAACAGGAACATTCTTAAGTAACAATACCAAAAGCTGGAAAAAAACCAAAAGCCCTCTTAACAGCTCATTCTTTATCTGGGCGAGGGGGGGAGTCACAAAGGAAGCTCTTCCACAATACTGGAGCCATTACTGAGGAAATACTTGTTCCTGGCTTCAACCCTCTTGACAGCATGGAAGTACATGATAAATAAGAGCCTCTTTCTCAATTTCCATATGAGGATGGATCAATTCTGGTTCGAGACAAGAGTCTGGAAAATACTTTGTATTAAGCCATTTAGCACTCCATAGGTCAAAACAAGCACAGAGCAGAGATGTAGTGACTGTTAAGAGGTAGGACTACATCTGAACCAATAGTTGAGTCTTCAGAGCAGTTTCTCTCTAAATAAGAGAACTGAACTCTATGGTATCCCCTTACTGAGTGGCCTCCAGGTTGATTTATCTTCCTTTACAACAACGGAATGAAATTGTTCAGTAGGAAAGGAATGGAACCACTGCAACACAGTGCCTCTGTCCCCAATTCTTGCATGTGATTAATAAGGATAACCAAATTGTTGGTATCACATGACATTAAAAGATCGAAAACAATTAAGGGGGAAGCACTAGCTCCATCTAATGTAAGCCTTGACAAAGATAATTCATAAGCATGACAATGCAATTGGCTTCAATCCTGACCGTAAAAATGTATTATTATAAAGCTGTTTCTCCAAAAAGGCAAATAAATGCTGGACATTTCCAATATACTCCGCACTGTATTTTATATAGTATTAGTATCACTCTGCTGAACATTTAATTCCCAATTCTACCATCTTCTCCTTCCTATTGGTTTCATATGATTTATCAATTGTTGTTTGCAACTTATGATTAATGATTGTAACTATCATTATGACCTATGAACTATTACTTGCTGTTTACATATATACTGTGAGCTTATGCACTGGAGACAAATTCCTTGTGTGCTCGATCACACTTGGTCTATTTATTTATTTATTTATTTATTTATTTATTTATTTATTTATTTATTATTTAAATTTGTATACCGCCCTTCTCCCGAAGGACTCAGGGCGGTTCACAGCCAGATAAAATAAACAATAATATTACAATATAAATACTATTAAAATACAATTAAAAAACTTATTCAATTGGCCGAGATTAAAAATTTAGAATAAATGATAAAAACCCATTAAAAAACCCACAAATTTAAAAACTAATCCTAATCCAGTCCTGCGCAGATGAATAAGTGTGTCTTAAGCTCACGACGAAAGGTTCGGAGGTCCGGGAGTTGACGAAGTCCGGGGGGGAGTTCGTTCCAGAGGGCGGGAGCCCCCACAGAGAAGGCCCTTCCTCTGGGTGTCGCCAGACGACACTGTCTCGCTGACGGCACCCTGAGGAGTCCCTCTCTGTGAGAGCGCACGGGTCGGTGAGAGGTATTCGGTAGCAGTAGGCGGTCCCGTAAATAGCCCGGCCCTATGCCATGGAGCGCTTTGAAGACGTTCACCAAAACCTTGAAGCGCACCCGGAAGGCCACAGGTAGCCAGTGCAGTCTGCGCAGGATAGGTGTCACACGGGAGCCACGAGGGGCTCCCTCTATCACCCGCGCAGCCGCATTCTGGACTAACTGAAGCCTCCGGATGCCCCTCAAGGGGAGCCCCATGTAGAGAGCATTGCAGTAATCCAGACGAGACGTCACGAGGGCGTGAGTGACTGTGCACAAGGCATCCCGGTCTAGAAAGGGGCGCAACTGGCGCACCAGGCGAACCTGGTGGAAAGCTCTCCTGGAGACGGCCGCCAGGTGGTCTTCAAAAGACAGCCGTTCATCCAGGAGAACGCCCAGATTGCGCACCCTCTCCATCGGGGCCAGTGACTCGCCCCCAACAGTCAGCCGAGGACTCAGCTGACTGTACCGGGATGCCAGCATCCACAGCCACTCTGTCTTGGAGGATTGAGCTTGAGCCTGTTTCTCCCCATCCAGACCCGTGACGGCTTCCAAACACCGGGACAGCACTTGATGGCTTCATTGGGGTGGCCCGTGTGGAAAAGTACAGCTGGGTGTCATCAGCGACAGCTGGTACCTCACACCAAGCCACTGATGATCTCACCCAGCGGCTTCATATAGATGTTGAACAGAAGGGCGAGAGAATCGACCCCGCCGCACCCCCCAAGTGAGGCGCCTCGGAGCCGACCTCTGCCCCCCCGTCAACACCGTCTGCGACCAGTCAGAGAGATAGGAGGAGAACCACCAATAAACGGTGCCTCTCACTCCCAATCCCTCCAAGCGGCGCAGCAGGATACCATGGTCGATGGTATCAAAAGCCACTGAGAGGTCTAATAGGACCAGGGCAGAGGAACAACCCCGTCCCTGGCCCTCCAGAAATCATCCACCAACGCGACCAAAGCCGTCTCAGTGCTGTAACCGGGCCGGAAACCGGACTGGAACGGGTCTAGATAGACAGTTTCATCCAGGTGCAGGGGAAACTGATATGCCACCATACTCTCTACAACCTTCGCCGCGAAGCGAAGGTTGGAGACCGGACGATAATTACCTAAAACAGCCGGGTCCAGGGAAGGCTTCTTGAGGAGGGGCCTCACCACCGCCTCTTTCAAGGCGGCCGGAAAGACTCCCTCCAACAAGGAAGCGCTCGTAATCGCCTGGAGCCAGCCTCGTGTCACCTCCTGAGTGGCCAGCACCAGCCAGGAGGGGCACGGGTCCAGTAAACACGTGGTGGCATTCAATCTACCCAGCAACCTGTCCATGTCCTCGGGAGCCACAGGGTCAAACTCATCCCAGACAATATCACCAAGACCGCCCTCAGACGCCCCGTCTGAATCGCCGCAATTTTGGTCCAGACCGTCCCGAAGCTGAACGATTTTATCGTATAGATAACCGTTAAACTCCTCAGCACGTCCCTGCAACGGGTCATCCCGCTCCCCCTGGTGAAGGAGGGAGCGGGTCACCCGAAACAGGGCGGCTGGGCGGTTATCTGCCGACGCAATGGGGGAGGAGGCGAGCAACGCCGCTTCCCTCAGTGCCACTAGGTAGGTCCTAGTATAGGATCTAACTAGTGTCCGATCAGCCTCTGAACGGCTGGACCTCCAGGAACTCTCTAGGCGTCTTCTCCGGCGTTTCATCCCCCTCAGCTCCTCGGAGAACCAAGGAGCCGGTTGGGATCTGCGCCGGGTCAGAGGCCGCAGAGGCACGACACGGTCTAAAGCCCCAGCCGCAGCCCGTTCCCAGGCTGCGGCTAGTTCCTCTACCGTGCCGTGAGCCAGACCCTCAGGAAATGGCCCAAGCTCCGTCCGGAACCTCTCCGGGTCCATCAGGCGCCTGGGACGGTACCAACGTAATGGTTCCGTCTCCCTGCGGTGTTGGGTAGCGGTCAGAAAGTCTAGGCGAAGGAGAGTGATCTGACCATGACAAAGGTTCTGTGACTATATCTCTCAAGTCCAGATCCTTCAACCACTGACCAGAGATAAAAATCAAGTCCAGTGTGCCTCCCCCGATGTGAGTGGGGCCATCCACTACTTGAGTCAGGTCCAAGGCCGTCATGGAAGCCATGAACTCCCGAGCCACTGTTGATGACGAGCCGGCAGATGGCAAGTTAAAGTCCCCCATGACTAAAAGTCTGGGGGTCTCCACTGCCACCCCAGCAAGCACCTCCAGGAGCTCGGGCAGGGCAGCTGTCACGCAGCAAGGAGCCAGGTACGCGACCAGCAAGCCCATCTGACACCTATGACCCCATCTCACAAAGAGGGATTCACACCCGGCAATCTGAGGTACAGTGGTCTCCCTCGGCTCTAGACTCTCTTTAATAACAACCGCCACCCCGCCACCCCTACCCTGGGCCCTCGGCTGATGAAATGCACGGAAGCCCGGCGGGCACATTTCGACCAGGGGCACGCCCCCTTCAGTGCCCAAACAGGTCTCAGTAATGCCTATAAGATCCGCGGCGCCCCCCTGAATAAGATCATGTATTAGGGGGGCCTTATTTGCCACGGACCGTGCGTTGCATAACATAAGCCGAAGGCCCAGGCTCTGAGGGTCTTGACCATCCGGGGAACGGAAGAAGTCCGAGGGATCGGGGCACGCGATCGCCTGCAAACATCGAGCGCGTGCCTCCCTAAACCGATATGATCCCCCCCTTCCGCCATATCTGCCCCTCCCACTTACCGTGCAAATAGAACCACCCTCATAAAAAGGAACGCGTTCTCCCCCCTTAACCTCCAAACCCATTAGTCGCCGCGAGCGCGCGCAGGAACTGGTCTCCCTCCCGACGGGCTCCCCCCCTCCCCCCCCACCCAAACCCGTCGGTTTCCCTCCCCCCCCTTAAAATCCCCTTTAAAACTCCCCTTAAAAAATCTATTAAAACAACTAATTAAAAAACCCCTAAGCTTCCTATTTTTCACATGCCATATTCTATTCTATTCTATTCTATTCTATTCTATTCTATTCTATTCTACTCTACTCTATTTTCATGATGAAAATGTAACACATGTATCAAAGAAGAAGCTATTGGAACTTCATTAGCATTTATTCCATCTGGTGATCTTCGCATGAGTGTAACACCACAGCAAATCACTCACCTATTAAAATGTCTAACTATAGATTTGAGTGCTTTAAGCAAAATATTTATATTTGAGACTATTGAATTTAGTGCTAAACAATTAAGAAATATAGAGCCATTTGCTCAGTTTGGAAAATCTAACATGTTCAAATAATATTATGTTTTTTGGTCTCAATATGTATTAATTACATATGCCTTTTTATTTCTGTTAATATTTCTGATTTCATTTTTCACTAAAAATGTCTTTAAAATACAAATAATTACACAAATACAGCCCAGCATTCCTTTAGCTTCCACAAGCTAAAGGAAATAAAAAGCAAATAAAATATTACTAGAATGGCACTGTGGTTTTGATGAATAGTAGAGCCAAAGTCTAATAGAATTCATACCCAGGTAGATTGGAATAGAAGATAAAAAATGTTATAAGACTATGAAATCACAGCATTACTCTGTGTTTTGTGGACTTGGACATTCTGGTCAAAACGTTTTGGTAATTCATCATAGAGCCAGATGAGATTACCAAACCCTATTGATCAGAATATGTATGGAGGTTCTCAGTCATCCAGGTCATGGTTGTCCCAAAAGGTACTTTTTTCAAACAGCAATTGGACTTTCTTGGTTTTTTCTTAAAGACATTTCACTTCTTATCCAAGAAGCTTCTTCAGTTCTAACTGGTAGGGGATGGAAGGATTTATACCCTTTGCAGTCAATCAGTCATTATTAACCAGAAGTTCAGAACTATTGCATGAAGGCAGCCAAGAGAGGGGAATGAAATTGCACCAGATGTACAGCTTCAGTGATGAAAATTTAGAAGTCTTCAGTGTGGATTCTTCCAAATCTGAGTACCAGCCAGGTAGCCAATGTTGTGGGTGGGTTCTGTGGAATTGGACATTGAAGTCCACACAACTTAAAGTTGTGAAGGTTGAGAAACATTGGACTAGCCAGGGGTGTCAAACTCATGTCATCACAGTGGCATCACGTGATGTATTGGGACTTTTTTCCCCTTTGCTAAACCGGGTGCGGGTGTGGCCAGCGCTTGACACATCTGGCCTAACAGTTCTGGAAATTTTTACCCAGTTTCCACTCCCTTTCTTTCAAAACAGCAAGGTATTCTCTCACCAATTAATTTTGACCTGCATTTCTCTTCTGCATCCCACCCTCACTGCAGTGTGACTTCAGCAAGTTGGACCATATCTTTTTCCTTTGGCAAAGACAAATGTAAAATAGGATTTACTGTAAGTAGTTCAGCCTATTGTTCATTGCCATCTTATCATCTTCACCAATATTACACTTACCAATTCTTTAGCTTTCCTCTTGTTCTGCACTTATCCAAATAACACCTTTTGTTATTTTGGGCATTCATTGAAAGTTGCAGATCATTCTGAGCTTTAGCTTTCATGACTACATCCTTGAATATTTAGGCTATACCCTGTACCTGCGATGACCAACTTATGGCATGCCTGCCAGAAGTGGCACGCAGCGGCCTCTCTGTGGGCATGTGAGTCGTCGCCCCAGTTCAGCTGTGCTGTGCATATGGGCACACCTCCCACTGGCCAGCTGGTCTTCGGGTCTCTGCCACGCATGCGCGGGGGTTGGGGCGTGTACGTAGGGCCGCATGCACATGTGCATATACTTAACAACCATACTGTTAGCTTAACAACTGCAGTGATTCACTTAACAAGTGTAACAAGAAAGATCGTAAAATGGACCAAAATTCATTTAACAACTGTCTCACTCGGCAACAAAACTTTGGGTTCAAGTGTAGTTCTAAGTCAAAAACCACCTATACTGTTTTCTTCAACACATAGGTTTAGAACGCTGGAAATTGCAAGCCAAACCAATTAAGAGTGTCAGAACTGAGGAAGGCTGATATAAAACCTTTCCTAGTATGCAAAAATCTACCTTTCTTGATTAGTATGAGCATTTATAAGCTTAAATGTTTTTAAAAAGAATTATTTGGAAAGGAGCAAAGCTATTAAGATCTTTCCAATTCTTTTCTTAGATCAATTTTGTACAATGCATATACTCAGAAGCTTTTCATGGCTCTACCAGATATTTTTTTAAAAGGGAGAGGGTAGGCATCTGGCGAAACTCAATCAGTGCATAAGAGATTTTCCCTCCTAAAAATACAAAAGGTTTTTTTTTTTTTGAGGCCAACAATTATGCAGTAGCAATAATCCCAGAGAGCGTGCCAGATGACCCGCTTGTTGCACTTATAATGACACGCCATCTGGTGTCTAGAACAAATGATGCCTGGCCATTTGCCAAAGAGGACTCCTCCCAGACGTTGAGTCAATCTATTCTGTTGTGGCAAGCTTTGGGGAACTCTACAACTGAATGCATGCATACACTTAGAAATGTCTGTTGAGTGTTATTTATAAGTAAAGCCTACTCAATTCCAGACAGATTTTTCTGTTATGAATCAGATATAGATGAGACACTGGGGGACGGGAAATTTTGTGTTAATCTGTGTTAACTTCTGCATAATGGTTTTGTGACATGGTTAACAATATATATAAGGGCCTAAAGATTCAATGAAAAAGTCTGCCTTCAACCCGTATAGCTTGCCACAACATTTTCAAATTTCATTAAGATACAAAGTAGTGCATCTTACTACATATATTATTTAAAAAAATAATAGCTGGACCCAGAAAAATTATATTGGAATCAGTCTGTTTTCTACATCATCATATTGTAAATGCCAAATGTGTCCCTGCATGCAAAATATAGTTAAAGGCCACGTGGCACAGTTGTAATTAGAATGTTAGACTAAGCTTGGAAAAACCTAGAATCCAATCTCCATTTAAGGGCAATGCAAAAATTTCCATTGCACCTTAAATCCCACATTGGGCTCCTCAGAGGAAAGCAATGGTATCACGTAGAAAAGGCAATTTACTTTTCTGTACACATTAAGGAAAGGAAAAGCCACCTCCGTTATTAACTTACAGGAATCTGTATCACCATCCTACTTCTACAAACATTTAAAGTGCTTAAATCAGCGACAAAAACAAATTAGCAGCAGATTTATTAGTAAAACCAGTGGTAGAAAAGAATCAAGGATCTCCAATGGGGCAAGGGAGACATTTTTGTGGGAAAATAGCTACTACAAAACTTTCACTTTGATACTTATGCTTCAAATTTGTTGAATTATATTGCTTATACATAGCGTCCTCGGAATCTCTCCTCCTCCCTACCCACACTTCTTCTCCTATGAACTTAAAAAGTTTGCTGAAATTTAGAGCCTACGTTCTGGCTTTCCTTTTTAGGTATCACACTCTGTCCAATCACATATAGATTCTTCATTATATATTCCCATATGCTAACCCTACTCCCAATTCTTAGTAATACTGTAATTCTAATTCTAATTTATCTTTCAGGTCTTTCTCCAGCATTGTCCCTTGATTTCATCCCCAAGTGTTCTTGTCTGTCAACTTAGTTTCCCACCTTCTGTTCTCACCAAGTAACAAGGCAAAATTGTGTTTCTAACAATTCCAGTATTTGGTTGTTCCAAAGACAGTAACTTAGTAAGTAGAGAATTATTGTAATGGACTTCCGGTGAAAAGATGGCCAACTAACAACATGCCTAGGGAAGGATCCCTGAAGAGTTTTTCCCTGGACTATAACTTTTTCAACTTACCAACAGAAGGAACTGGCATTCCTTTAGTTTATATGACTCTCCTGGCTTAGGGAAAGGTCTAGAATTATCCCACAAGATCCTCCAATACAGCAAAGGTCTGCAAATAGTTTCAGGAACGGTGCTTCGAAACAACCTGCATGTCGAAAGCTGGAGGGGAATAGGGCTGCAATCAATTCATTGTTGAAGAAGCAGCCATTTTGGTATTTATTTTTCAAATGGACAGGAAGTTGTTCCTTTCATTTCTTAATCTTTTTAAGGACTATTAATTTTTATTAAGCTAAAAAAGGGTCTCTTTAGCCACAGCCTGTTAAAAGGTTAAAGAGGGCGTTAAGAAGATGGAGGAGCAAATTATTAGAGATGTATTTGAAAAATCTTTAAATAAAATCCATCAGTTCATAAACCAACTATATTCCAAGAATGTTAAAAAACAAAGTTTTAAAAAGGATGCGTAGAAGAAAAACAAATATTCTATGAGGGTAATTTGAAGGAAGTGATTTAAATTTAATGAATTAATTGGAGTTAGTTGAGATTTTATTGGTTTGAAAGTGAACTTTAAAGTATGTTAAAAGGAAGTTTTAAAAATATATATTAGAATGTTTTGATTTTAGAAATGTTTTTAAAGAAAAGTTTAATGTTTTCAAATGGATGAAAAAAGTATTTTTCCCTTTAAGGTTAAAGAATCTGAAAGAATTCTTTTGTGAATTTTGTTAATATAAATGATGATAAAGATTATTAAGTGCAAATAGAAATATATATTATTTCCACAGCAAGAAAGATAAAGCAGAAATTATTAAATTGATTCTTTTATTCAAAGAGGAAAATATATTTAATTACGTTTTTATTTGGATATCACTTCTGGATTTTGTGCTTGTGATAAAAAAAAAAGGAAACGTTGACTCTGGTTTTGCCTATTAGATACATTTTTTGTTATAGAAATGGCTAGTTAGATACCAATGTGTAAAAGTAAAAAGTTGAAGATGTAATGTACTGCACTAAAAAAAGTCAGAAGTCAACACTTTTTTCTTTCTTCCCTTGTACCTCCTATTTTCTTTCCTCCTCTCTTTTTTCTTCCCTTAATTTCCTATTTTTATTTTTCTTTGTATTTTATACATTGATAAAACAATAAAAGTCTTGAGTAATGATAATAATTTAGAGAAGGCAAATCATTCATTATGTGGAAACAAATAGTACATACAAATTCACACTTCCTTTAAATAAAATAAATATCCATTAAGAATGTACATAAATGTTTTATTTATGGTGTTGATGTGGGACTGCATTTTATGCAAAATCTGTTTGGTGAAACCAAATCTGTAGTAAATTAACAATAACAATCCCCAAACAATATCCCCAAACAGCACTTCATCAATATTTTAATCTTATAATTAAAGCTAAAACTTTAAAACACACATATTACTAAATGCTGTTACTCCCTAACATGCATGCTTGGCTCCTGCAGATATATTCCACTTAAACATAAAAATGCAAATGCGTCTAAACTGAAAAAAGTACAAAAATGTCTAACACATCAATGGCTTAAAACGGGAAATGGGGAAGTGTGCTAGAAGCAACAAACGAGCAATTAAATTAAATTGTCAACCAATACCAATTCCTTTTTGTGCTAATAACCAGAGACCTATGTTAAGTCTTGACACTGGTGACTTTGGTACCATTAAAGAAACCCTACTTGTACATACCTTCTGTGAAGCACTATATATAGTTTAGATATAAAAAATAACATGGAACAGAATCCAAGAAACTGCAAGGCACTGTTAGTGTGTGTACTGCAAGATTTGTATCATCTTCACTCCTTTTCTCATCCCACCACTATACCTTTCTTCTAACATCCATTCCAAAAGAAAGAAAAAAGAAAAAACCCACTAGAGAATTCTTCAGAGTACTTCCAAAATAATTCAGGAAGCTATAATCTGAGAGGAAAAAAATCCAAAAAGCTTGCTTAGGGCAACACAAATGCACACACACCCTTTGGACCTTGATTGCAATTGAGACAACCCATTTAAGTACAACTAAGAAACTACATATACCCAGCAGTAAAGGGATTCATACATGTGCAAACTACTTTATGAATTCTCATCAAAGCTGAAACAGCTTACTTAGGGTTAGACTAATACGTTTTATAAGGAGAAAATGTTGGGCAAGCTGGTACATAGTCATCTGGGTAATAGTCTCACTATGCAAATCATATTCACTGAGCTCCTTTGTATTTTAGGGAGGGAGTATTCTAAAAATCTTACTTAAAGAGAGAACAAAATGAACAATACCAAAGTGTATTCCAAACTGCTTTCTCACATGTTGATGAAAAAATCCATTTTGTACCAAATTATTCTGAAAAATGCTAACATTTTTTAAAACTGGCCTATGAAAGATAGGAAGATGAATATTCTATATATAAATATTGGTTTAGAATAAATAAATAACTATGGTATAGGGGTCTCCAGCTATTTTTTAAAGTGTAGATTGTTTCATATACCACATACAATATTAAAATAAGGGGAAAATTCCTTTTTTGAGTTCTTGGTGGTATGTGGTATCAAGTTTCTTTCTAATAATTGTGTTTCTCTCTTCACAGCAACAGTTGATATCAATATAACTTGAGAACATGCCATCATTCTATTTGTCATTTTACATACAGTGCATATGATGCTCGCTCTTTCCATCTCTCATAGCAGCAAGCAGATTCTGCTACTAGCTATAGCAGCACACCCAGAAGTGGAGAGGAAGAGTGTCAGATATATAAATAGCTAAAAACTATAGTATACAGTATACAACTCTACAGTATAGAATTCTATTTATCTGTCAGTATTTAGGTTGACAGCACACCATTATGTTCTATAAGAAATTCACTTAAAAAAGGCTACAAGAACAACACCAAGACATTCCTTCAAATAGGACAAAAATAAGTGCAAGTGTCTAAAACAAGTAAATTGAAGCAACTCCCATAACCTGTGAAGATTAAAATCATGAACAACTCTTAAATTAAAAAAAGACTATTTTGCTTTTTAAGCAGTTTTATAACTATGTTATTAGAGCTCCCAAGAGCAGCTATAAATTATTTTAGAGGCAATTCCAAATTTCAGAACAAGCAGTCATGGACACTCCCCCTTTAGCTTTGTATATGCTTAGGTATGGGGAAATGTTGAAGTGAGCTAAGCTACTATAGAAATAGACCAACAGCATGTGCCACAACTATGGCAGCAATTCATCAAGCATGATCACAGAGACAGCTGTAGCAGTTACTCACCTATAAAGTCAATTAAGTTAAATTCTTCCCACATCAAAACAGATCCAAATGTAACAGGGCCCATGGCTGCTTGTGTCAAGAAAAGTAACTAAGTGAACCAGTTTTTTTCCTCTCACATTTGTAATAAAATGGATTGGGATTCATGCCTTCATTAAAGCCACAAGAAGCCAAATTGTGTCTTATCACATTCTGTTTCTTCATAAAGATTTGTCCCTTTAATGTTCAATTTATGGAGTATTTGAAATTAAAGTCAGGCGGATTTTAAAATGACTATGTAAACTACATGATTGAAAAGGGAATAGTGCAATCTTTAAATAGATGAAATGCAAATTAATGTACTTCACAGATTGTAATATTGCTGTATTCCAATGCACCAAGTTAACTCTTTCTTCCTTTCATGTCAACTGGAGCTATTTTATCACAAGCTCTGAAGACACTGTGTTTGTTTGTGTACACATATATAAAAGAGGCTGAAATTTTACTTATTGTTGTGACCACATACCATTTCAGGTGTTGGTATTTGCAGAGCAGCCCTATCAATTCAAACATCCTGTCACAGATATATTCCTCCATTACAATAGTTCAGTGAAAGTGCTCATCCTCTCTCCTTTCTTTTTTCATTTTCACAATGAAGTCTATGCTATCCTCAAAGAATAGCCCAAGTCCAGAACAAGTTCTCTTTGAGATCTGTTCTGGACTCATGTTTTAAAAATACCATTGTTTCATCAGCTAATTCATGTATCATAACTTGCTCCATTATCTTTATGTGAATTGCCATTCATTTATGGACAAGGAGCAAAATAGAGCATACTATGAACGACCAGCTGACTTGAAGTTTTTCCCCAGATTTTTAGATTATTAACTTTTGCCATGAACGTTCTACCAACTTTCCAAAATTGTTCTCATGCTGGCTTTTCTTCTTTCCTACTGCCTAATGGTAATTGTAGAATCAAGAGCCACCAGCAGCTTGTTTGTATATTCCCTAATGTTTGCCTCAATATTTATGGAACAGCAACACTCTCTCATAAACTGAGAATAAGCCATTAAAGAAAGCAACCCTTCACTTCCTATCTTAATGGCATAAAGAGAACTTTATTTCCCTTTCATAGTGGCGTTCAGCCAGGGTTGATCCATTTCTTTTGTCTTGATCTTCCAAAACCATACACCTTTTTTTCTTACTGCCTTCGGTATATTTTAAGATCCATCAAAATGAAGCGAATCCCAAAGCCTTAAAAGCCAAAGGATATAGGAGGCAGCATCAGATTTGTGTATCAAGTAATCTAGTAAAGACTGGCAGTAAAAAGCAAAGTGTAATGGTATATGGATGACAGGAATGCAAAAGGGGAATACAATTCATCTCCAAATGAACCAGACAGAACTGAACTGATATATTACTTAAGGCTGAGGCTCCACTAAAGAAAGTAGGAGAGGCAAAATGCACATCTATATAATTTCTGAACAGAGGGTGGTAAATTACTATTGCTCCTTTCTCTATTACAGCCAAGAGCAAGTTTATGTTGCTTTGCAAAACAGCAGGAATTATGTGGGCACTAGATGAAATTGCAGCCTCAAGCTTTAAAATGAAACTAAATTATACACAAACTGTCTCACAATTTACAAAAGCTATTCTTCTCCCACATGCTGTACAATACATTCAACAAAGGTCTCAGTTTGAGATTAATGAATACTGACGCTTTCCCCTATTAAAAATTAAATTCATCTCTTTGTCTTCTCATACTAGAAGTACCATTCTCAAATAAATACATATAACACTGTAGTTAATTCTGTGCAGCATACCTTATACAAGTAGTGCAACTCTCTATTCTTCCTTTAGCCCCTTTCTTCATATTCAAAATTGCTACTAATTGCAAATTAGCAAAAGCATTCTCAAAGAGTATGTACATTTTGCTTTCATAGAGTACCAAACCTCTAAGTCTAATCTATAGTAAAAGTTTCTTTAGAAGAAAATTAGTTGTATATATTTAAAAATAATTTAGAAAACTGACTGGTAGAAAAAATAGGCAGTCATTTCTTTTATCATTTAGTTTAGTGGTCTTTCAAAAGACCATTTAAAAATTGCTTTTAAAAAAGGAGGGGGAGATGTTTGCATCCTTTGTATTTTTCAAAAAAGGGGTATTACAATCCCCTTAGAAGGCAGCTTCAAAAAAATACTGCAAACATATTTCAGCTTAAAGTCTGTAATAAAAAGGGGGGGAAGATAGATCAATATGTTCTTAAGACAATCACAAGATGAGAGCCCTTGAAGTGCTGCCAGAAGCTGAATAGGTGCTCAGGTACCTTCTTGCTTGCTCAGTCATAATAAGTTGATCTTCTGTCTTCCCATAAACAACAGCTTCCCATTCACAATTCACCTGTTATACATAGTCCAGTTAATAATTACATTCAGTATCAAATCAATTAAATGTCTTAAAGCCAAGAGCTAAAATAATCAAACATTAAAATAAAAAAGCAAGAACTCAACATGCTAAATATAACTAGAAC
The DNA here is from genome assembly GCF_028640845.1 of Ahaetulla prasina. Classification (NCBI taxonomy): domain Eukaryota; kingdom Metazoa; phylum Chordata; class Lepidosauria; order Squamata; family Colubridae; genus Ahaetulla; species Ahaetulla prasina. The sequence goes on along the minus strand of NC_080541.1, from coordinate 44,418,571 downwards.
TAGATATAAGAAAATAGTAACTGGTTTCCTGACTAGCCTAATTAAATATATATAAAATCATGTAAAGCACTTTGAACAGCAGGATACTGAAGATGTAACACTCATGCTTAGAACCAGTTAACCCCTCCCAACGAAGCTACATGGGCATTTATGTTCAGGCATTGCAAGAGACCATTAAGGTCCGTGTATGTTTTCCACAATTTATTCTATCTTCATTATCTATTTTACTCAGAAATTGGAAGACAGTGGGGGTGTAGTATGTATCATGTTTGTATGAAACTATGGAGTTCATTAAATAAATTATGCAACCAACTGAACACTCAGCAACAGTGTTCTAAGGATGTGGTAAGGAGATTTTAGTGCAACAGCAATTTTTAACTTAAAGCATATTTCTCCTAATTTTGAGTCCTGAATCTGAAGGAGCAAGCATTTTGCAAACATAGGATATTCTAATAGTAGAACCCTTGATTCTTTATTATTTACATTAATAAATAACAGAAATATTATAATCCATAGTTACCTTTCAAAGACAACATAAATAGTTAAATATTAACATTTCTTAAATACTGACCTGAAGAGGTTTTTCTGCTTTAATATTCTTTGAAGTGTATGTATTCAGCTTTTTTTTCCATGCTACATTCAGTTTTGTTGAATTGGAATCTTGTTTCTCTGGAGTTGTGTTGTCTCTATTGTCATGTATTTCCAATAACGGTATCATTAGAAGTGATGTAGTGTAGATATTATCTGACTATATTGCAAAAAAAAAAGTTTAATGCAACCTGTATCTTGCTGGAGAATTATAAGTTTATATAGTTAAAGCAGCTGAAGGATACCATCCTTCAGGCTTTCATATTGAAATTCACAATAGGTTTACAAGCATTCTTTAAAAACTAGCACAAAACATTAAAAATAGGTTTTCATAATCAAGAGGCTTTGATTTAACTCCAAGAATTCAACCTTAAAATATTTAAAATTCTCAGTGAAACTATTCTAACATCATTAAACTGAAACAGAAACTGAGAGCTTCTGCGCTTGAGACAAATTTATTTTCTTTTATGTACACTGAGACCATATGCACCAAGACAAATTCCTTGTGTGTCCAATCACACTTGATCAATAAAAAATTCTATTCTATTCTATTCTATTCTATTCTATTCTATTCTATTCTATTCTATTCTATTCACCCTTAGCCAAATAAAGCATTCCATTCCATTCCTGTTTGTATTCCATTGTATTCCTTTCTTAGAGCAAAGCAGACTAGAATATAAATATAAAACTAGCTGCAGGTAGTACTTGTTCAGCAACTCATTCAGTAACCATTCAAAATTACGATAGCACTGAACAAGGAGTCTTATAATTATTCATAGTAGTTGCAGCTATTGCAATGTTCTCATAGTCACATGATTGTGATTTGGGCAGTTGGCAATCAGTTTGCAATTATAACCATCAAGTATTCTGAAAGTTTGCAAGTGATTGTCATTTGCAAACTGCATTGCCAGCTTCCAACAAGCAAATTCAATGGGGAAGGCTGGAAGAAGTTACAAATACTATCACATGACTATGGAATGCTACAACTGTGTAGGATTCATCCAATAATGACAACTGAAACTGCTGCAATTGCCATTGTAAGTCAGTTCCATCACATGAAGTCATGCTTTATGATCGTGTTGCTTAGCAATGTAATTGCCAGTCCCAATTTCCATTTTTAAGCAAGGATTACCAACATTACACTTGCTGAAATGAAAAAAGTTAGGCCACGTCTTATTCTTACAATTACTGATTATTATAGTTCTTAGTATCAGTTCTTTTAAATACCAAAATCATGTTTTCTTGCAGTAATTGTTGACAGGAAAAACATTAGTTAAAGTTCTTGATATTATAGCAGTGATTTTCTAAACCGAGTGCCCAAAGCGCACACATGCCCGAATGCGCATGTAAGTGCCTGAACCCCCAAAATGCAATGTGGGTGCGGCCCCTGTGCATGGCCGTACACCCTCCGCACATGCCCCACCCCCCGCGCATGTACAACAGAGATCCAAAGACCAGTTGGCCAGTGGTGGGGCTGAACTGGGGCAATGGCTCGCGTGTCCACAGAGAGGGCACTGCGTGCCATCACGGCTATAGCATATTCTAATCTGTTTCTATTTAATATGAATTTCTGATATTATGGTACTGACCTGCATATCTGAAACATCGTCTTCTACAAAAAAAGGGTCACCAAGTTCTTCTTTTTCCCAAGGATCCAAAACCAATGATTTCCTGACTTTCTTTACAGAAGTGTTCTATGATCAATATTTTACAGAAAAAGAAGCAATTAAAATTATTTCTATCGTTCCTGAAATTCTAGAGCTACATGCAGTATAATTTACCTCTAGTTTGCATCCTTTATGGACAGACTCTTCCTCTTCCTTGAAGAATATATCTGTTCCAGTTTCCTCTTTTAAAACCTCTCGAATATCTTCTTCCAAAAAGGCAAGAGGCTGTGACTGAAATTAAAGGATTAAAATAACAGAAAATAGAAAGTTCATCATTTTTAGTTACTGAAATGCATTGATATTAAGCTCACATTTTATATTTACACATTCAACTTTTAAAATTCTGATTAAATTCTCAAGAGCAAGCAACTAGATTTGATGGTCTAAGTGGCCTCTTTCAACTCTGTTTCTAAGTATTACATTCCATTCTTCATTAAGTACACAGAATTCTGAGCTATAACTAATATGTAAACACTGAATTAAATTTTAAATGGTCTAGTTTCAGACTATTCATGTATTATTTCAAGGCAAAGATTTAGATAAGTGGACAATCACTACACTATAGGGTTAAGGTATTGTACTGGAACCGGAAAAACAAAGTTTTCATTTCCCCTTGACCTTGGAATACACTGGAAGACTTTGGGCTTTTATTATCTTGTAAGTCAAATTACTTAAGTAGTTAAGGGACATAAAATGAAGGAACACCTCAATACAGGTAGTCCTCACTTAACCACAATTGGGACTGCGAACTCATTTGCTAAGCAACACAATCCTTAGATGAAGCATTACATGATTACAAAGATTTATAATCCCATTTCTGCTGCAACTGTTAAGGGAATCACCCGCAGCTGTTGAACGAGACAATGTGTGACTGCGATTTACGATTTTACTGCCAGTTTCTCCACTGAAATTGTTTATTTTAGGTTAGCTGTGGAATGTGCAAATGGCAATCATATGCTTGTGGGATGCTGCAATGGTTGTAAATGTTCAATGGTTGTGAAGCACATTTCAATCATGTGACCATGGAGACACTTGTGATGGTGGTAAGTGTGAGGACCAGTCCTAAAATTATTTTTTCAGTCACTAAAATTATTTTTAGGTCACTAAACAAGGCAGTTTTTAAATGAGCTACCTATAGTCGTAGTAATAATAGCCACCATTCAATATTTCTCTTGGATGCCTTTAATGTTGTAAACTGCTCAGAGTCGCTTTGAAGTGAGATGGGCAGCAAACAAATTTAATTTAAAATGTAAAATACATAAAAGATACGAAATGTATTCAAGATATACGTTGTTCAAACTGTCCTTGCTTGGATTGACAGCTTGAAATAGATACAAACAAGGTATTATAACACGTTTGACCTTTTCCAAATGTAAATTATTTAGCATTGCTCAATCATCAACTTTTAATCCTAAAATTAGGTTGGTCACAATTCATAAGGAATATGAATCAAAATGGTACATACTACAATTTTCAGAGGACCGTATTTCTTTTCTTGAGCAGCTAAAGCATTCTTAAATGGAGTTGGAGTTCTTGGTGTTGTGCCCAGTAGTGATCTTCTAATAGTAGGTGTCCTAAAACTATATAAAATCCCAAAGATATATAAGCAATTTTATATGATAATTAAAATAAATTGTTCTGAATAAAAAAGCTTTATGCAGAATCTGTTGTAACCTGTTATATTTTAGCAGTCATTTTAAGTTCACTTAGATTTACTTCCCTTTTTATTTCCCTTTATTTCAAAAAGCATATTTAATTCCTAATCCACATTAAATTATGTACCTACCCAGCATTTTCCTTTTGATCTTTGGGTGTTACATCTTTATTATGTAGGGGAGTTGTAATAAGAACTTTTTGGCTACAAATTGGAGTTGATGTAAATGGAGTATTTTCAAGATTAAACTGCTCATTTCCAGAACATGTATTGAAGAACTGCATATAAAGCAAGAATATAAATTATACAATTTAACTCCAGCTGTTTAACGTCTACAGTACTTATGAACAGCTCTATAGCAAGATTATTCCCCATCTTATATTACAATTAAAAATGTTGCTCCATAGCAAAATAGGCACGAGATCTTTGTAAAAAACACACATTAATATGATCAACTTGTCATGACCTTATATACTTTAAAGCAGGGGTCCCCAAAACCCATTCCACTACTGGCCCTTGAGCTATTCGGAAGCAGGCCACGGAACTGGTGGATGAGTGTGCATGCACATTCCCACTTGCACAAGCAGTAGGCAAGCATCCACATACTCCATGTGAGTGGCAGACACATTTGCCCGCCACCCGCACAGAATCATCCCTTTCCCCCACCCCACCCACCCACCCCAGTTGGTCCATAAAGCCGGAAAGGTTGGGGAACTCTGCTTTAAAGAGTTGCTTGTATAGCATTTTCTCATAAAAACATTAATATTTATATAAAAGGAAATAATTTCCCCCAAATATTATTCACAATCTTAGGACAATTTAATTTGTTTGTAGAAAAATTGTCAACTGTCTTTATTATCAATATGATTTTTTTTTCATTCTGTGTAGTTCTTTGTCTTTACATTTTCATACTCTTGTTTAAAGCCATGTGTAAGGTAGGGTGAAAAAATCTACAGTACACATTATACACACCATCAACAATACAGACAGCATTTCCGGATATTCAATATACTTTAAAGTGCATTGTAATCAGAAGAACTAAAAAGTTTTATTTTTTAAAACTGGATTTCTATCTCACTGCTTCCAATGAACTAATAGTTAAATCATTTTCTAGTTAAATAGTTTTCTTCATTTTAAACTCTATGTCTGGTGTCCTCAGTTATTTGGGTATCATTCTGTAGTTCTTTTATTTTATTTTAGATTTTATATTATGTTTTTACATTTGATGTTTTCTCTCTGACTTTAAAAACTATTCCAAGAGCTACAGCTAATTGTAAAAAATAATACCCTATATATACTTATCCATCATGCTATTCCCCTTCAGGATAAGCAACATTATGCACTGGACAGAAAGGAGCACAAAATAGTAAGTCAAAGAAATCAAAGACATAAGATAATAAAAAGAAATACAGCTAAATCTAGTTTAACCTCCATTTTCTATACCTTCTATCCTTTCAAAACATTCTGGCTTATGACACTTCATATCTTCTGTTCTTTAAACTTTTCACACTATGCTTTTTGAGGATATCATCTTCCATCCAAACCATAATTCTTTGGTCTATTTCTTCCTCTCAACCCATTCATTTTTTCCTTCATACTTTTTGTTTTGCATTTTGTAAAATAATAAATAAACCTCCAAAACATCACTAGTTGCAATCACTATATTTATTTACCTGAGAAGGGGAAAAAGGTAGTGTTTTCACTGGTGTTTGTTTTAGCACAGTATTGTTGCTACAGAGTCCATCATTCTGTTCATAGGCTGGTGATTGTCCAGTCCTGATTTTCTTCTTTTTGCGTAAAATTGTAGGAGGAGTACTAAATTTGGCTGCATTTGGAGATCTTGATTCTTGTTCATCACCTATTTTTTTGCCATCAAGTACAACACTTACATTAAACTGGCACTCCATGGCCCCATCATTATGCTGAATACGCATTAATTTTACTGGAGCTTGATTGACAGGTGAAGGAGCCGCATCAGAAAGGTCAAAGCTGGTGACATCACTCCATGCTACAGGATCCTCCAATATCCATTAACAGAAGAGAGAAAAATATATTCACATCTCTTTAAAATACGTTATTTATCCCCAGTTGAACTGGGGATATCAGTGACTCAGCTATATTTTTATCATTTTAATATATAAATAAACTTCTTAATTTTAGTTCTAACACATACTTTTAATCCATTTTTATAATATTACAGATAGTACTTGCTTAACAATCATTCGTTCAGTGACCATTCAAAATTATGACGGCTCTGAATGAAGGGACCCATGAACCATGCTCAAAGTTCCTGGTGTTGCAGTGCCCCCACAATCATGTAATTGTGATCTGGAAACTTGGCAACCCATTCATACTTATGACCGACTGCCAAGGACCCTGTGATCATGTGATCACCATTTGCAATCTTTCCTGCTGGCTTCTTTAGAAGGTCAATGGGGAAGCTAGCAGGAAAGGTGCTGCTGTCTTCCAAAAGGACACTCTCTTGTTTCTAGAATCTGTTTGAAAAGATGCATCCTGAAATCCAAGCAGAATTCTGGCATGGAGCATTTACAGCACAGTTCACAGCCAGTCTTCAGAAACTAGAGGACTCCCTCTCGTTTCTGGAGCTGGCTGAAAAAGATCCATTTCAAAATCCAAACAGGATTTTGGCAATGGAGATTTACTATGGGTGACCAGGTGGGAAAGGTCAAACTCATCATCACTCATGAGTCCCTGCACGCCCACAACAGATCTAAGTCCAGCCCACCTTAAATTCTTTTCTTAACTCCTGCTAATTCCCCTTGACCATTAGTAGTTCAGATTCTTAGAGAGAGAGCACTTAAGCTTCCAATAAATCTTTATACTCATTTAAACTGCCTGAATTTTCTTAGTTCTTGATATTTACAGCCTCGAAGATGCAGCACGGTTAGGCAAGGAGAACAGGATGCCTTAGGGAGGTAAGGGAGAGGCCCGCCGCCATTTCGCCATTTGGGGGCTGGAATCTTGCTTGGATTTTGGCAGGGACCATTTTCAGCTCCTAAGCAGAGACACACACGCCTGCCCTGCACTAGGCCTCCCAGTCTTCCACTCACGCAAGGTAACCCATGCTCCTTATCGGAGACTCCATCTACTTCAGACGCACAAGATTGCTTAACAACTAGAACTGGCAGTGCCAAGATTGTAGTCGCTGACTGAAGCAGTCATGATATCTTGTTTAATGACTGTTTCACTCGATGACCGAGATTCCAGTCTAAGTTTGTTTTTTAAAGGAGGACCTGTACCTTCTCAGATAATCCCAACAATTCAGGTGTTCACTATCTATGTATTATTTTTCTCACAAAAATTAATAAACAGTTAATATCTCAGATTTATTGAACAGAATTATTACAACTAATAATCTTAGTAAACTATTAAAAATTTATAATTTTTTCTGATTTATTACATTAATTTTATGATTAAGACTTACAGACTCAATGAGTTCTAGTGTCTCTGCAAATTCAGGTATGGTCTGTAGAGATGACAGCACTGCATTTGCTTCCACAGCCAAGTATTTGCTAGGTGAGGTTTGCTGATTTATTGAAGCTTGTGTATCATCTATATCATAAAAGTCATTTGTTTGCTCCCCAAGGCTATTTAAAGTATTTGCCATGTTATCTTCCATGATGAAGTTTCCAGACCAGTTAGAAAAGTTTCTGGCTTGCTAAGAACACAAAAAATATTGCTGTTTTATTGAAATTAACTATGAAAGATAATTCAAACTCACTATAGAAGATGTATGATTAATTAAGCTCACTGGCAATTACGGAAGTTGCAGTATAAAAATGGACCAGAAAATCGATATATGATTTTAATTAGTCTATAATATGCTTACCTGGAAGTAAGCCCCATTTAATAAAGTGGCTTATTTTCAAAAAAAGAAAAAAAGAAAACTACAAAAGGTTATGCTGCTGATATGTTTTGTGGCACATTCTTAAAGTCACACTATTTTGTCAAAATATTAGTACTTCCACCTCCTTATTAAGCCATCTAAATCAGAGAGACATATTTGAATCATTTCATACTGACCACTCTCACAAGAATGGCAGTTGTGTCTAATTTTAATCTGTCAACAATCTTTATTGTGGTCCAAGAAATCATACTGCTAAATTTCAGTGGCAAACTGTCAAAAACTAGAGGTGTTTCATTTCACTGTTTTTAGGATATAAACTCCTTCCTTTAAACCAAAAATAAATGAAAATTAATTATCAAAAGCACCAAACAGAAGTCTCCTAGACAGGGCAACACCCATTTGCATGACATCATGGAATACTTCACCCCACCTGCTATGCCCTTGACTTTTTTGATGGCTGCTAGCCATCAAAATATTGCTTGCCCCTGCCTAGAGAAGAAAAGCTGTCTTAATACTTTTGCCAAATGATAGAGAAAGCATGCAATATATAATCCTCTAGCCACAAGTTATGCAAAGTGATCTTCATGCTTCCCTCTCTCTACACTTGTTTAGCTTTCCCTGAGCCATCAAAGGTGATATAAAAAGCACAGAAAATAGTATGTAATCCTTTGTTCTAAATGTCACAAGAAAAATATAAGCAATATTTATGCCATCCAAACTTTCTCAACTGCCCAAAGCCCATCTGTTGAGAAGTAAAATATGATTTCTTCAATTATACTTCAAACACCATTACAGTGTATTTGTTCATTAATTAATTTAAAGACATAGAAAGACTTAATTGCCAATCAGCAAAAATGTTACATTTATGCAAGCAGCTCTTACTGAGGACACTCTCTTCCTCCTAATTTCATTTTCAGCTGACATAAGTAGCAATTCAAGTTCTTTAATTTTTTTCTCTTTGTCAGGATCATCATCAAATGGCTGCTAGAATGGACATTGAGGGGGAAAAGAACACACAAAGAGATAGAATTACATTTAGGACACATCACTAGGAGATAATTTATAAGGAGCATTAGGATGAAATGGTAACAGGACATTTGTTATAATTAAAATGCTCAAGCAGTAAGTAAATAGTCTTAATAGTAGAAACACACCTGGTAACATGTTTTTAAAATGAACTTAGCTATCTAATTTCCAACATGCTTCAGAATAATTTCAGAGCAAAGTTGAAATCCTGACAGACTTATAGTAGAGTCCTTGCTGCTCTCTGATCTTGGTTTTTTTGCTGCAGTCATTTCATCCCTCACCAGGTAATATCATCAGGGGTAGAAGAGAGTGGGATTTGCTTCCTATTTATATAAAGGTAGCTTGCCTTGCCATTGTTGGTGGAAGCCTATTATCACAATGGTGAATCTGCCTTGAGGACTATCAAACCTAAACTGGCACAGTATTTGAAACTGAATCTGATTATTATCAAACAGTGTGGAACTATTATTTTTTTAATTTACTGTCACTTTTTATCAGTCTGATTTAGCTTTGCACAGACATATTTATGTATTAGGCTATAGGACTAACTTGCAGAATAACAATCAAAAAAGTAAACAGAATTTGGCAAAATTTTAAAATACACATCAATTCTGTAGAGTGGTGTTGATATAGATGTATAAGATGACCATAAGTAATTATTTTATTTCATAAATGCTCAGTGACAAAAATTATTCCTTGAATTCTTAAATACGTTATTCTTTAGCAAAATACTACTGAAAACCAATTTCCATCCAATCAAACTGATACATTAAAAAACAAAATAAGCGGAAATTCTGGAGAGGCAGGTAATGGAAATTTCATACAGTAGACCAATATATTTGATACTACTTTAAAAAAACCTCCCAGATTTATGCACATGGATTTTATCTGCTATCCAAGATCTAAAAATAATTCAGCTGCATTAACATATTATTTTTTTAATTAAAATAATTCCATTTTCTTCATGGAAAGTGTTCAAATTATTGGACACCATAATATTTTAATCCTTTCAAAATAACTGAGGTTGATTGTATTCCTGGTGATAAGGTCCCTATTAAGGGACCTATTAAGAATATTTCATATAACAATTAAACAGAAATATTTTTGTGCTGTCATCATGTCAGAGAAAGGTAAAAGGTCAATATAATTGCCCAACAATTACCTGAATAAAGTTTGAAGGAGCTGCAACATCTAAACAGCTGCTTTCTGTTGAAATATATTGGTAACCTGGTATCTAAGAAATCAAGTTATTTACACAAATATAATCAATTATTTCTACAGAATAACTTAAAAGCATTTAATTTAAAAACAAATAATTTGAATACATGTTTCAAAGAATTACTACTTCGATACAAAATAAGAATATTAAGATGAACAAAATTGGAAGCCAAATATTTTCAGGACCAAATATTTATAGTGAAAACGTATTTTATGTTAAAAAATATATTAAAAATTAAATCAACATGAAAAGGGTAAAACAATGCTGAAGGTATTAAACATTCTGAATTCTTTCAAGTATCTCACCAAAATTATTTTGAATTATTTGCCACATGAAGTTCTCACACACATTCTCCTATAGTAAAAAATATGGTTATAAAAAATTGGGAACCTACATGTGTCTGAACTGGTATATAAAATTGATTTTGGGCATGCAAATGATCTGTAGATACACAAGTTTTGTGAGGAAGTTTTGATAAACAAGGGCGCTCTGTCTTGATTCCATCTTGTAAATATCCTTCTTGTTCAACTTTTCTTCGCATAGTAGAGTTCCAATGATTTTTTATTGAGTTGTCAGTCCTAAACAATAGAACATAATCAAAAGTCAAATTCTCCACAGTTACACTAATTTCAGTGGAAAAGAATGAATTCTTTTTGAATGAGACAATAAGTGTTTAAAAAGTTGTACTATGTCCATAAAGTAAACATTATATTTATGTATTGCATAGAATTGAAAATTAAGCAGCAAGAAATGTTACAAATGTAAAATTACTTTTCCAGAATTTCCTAAAATAAAATTTCAGTTTAAATGTTTCTAAAAGAGGTATTAAACTGTTATAATACGTTTATATTATCCCTTCTCAAAGATGTGGAAGGAGAAATCACATTAGTAATCTTCTAACAGAGATTTGTACAAGTATGTTTCAGAAGCCAGGAGTGTTTCCTGAATTACGCCCAAACCCTAACCTTCTAACTTTTAAAGTTGCCTTATGTCCTTTAGGTCTTTTTTAGTAGTTGAATATGTCTTCTTCACTACTATTTGCATTTAGTTATCAAAGGCTCTGATTTTGGGGCAAAGAAAGTAAATATATCTTGCTTCTCATGCAGGGGGGCCTTTGAGCCTTTCAAGTCCTCTGTGTCCATGCTGCAGGATGGGGCAAGATTGCATAGGATCACTGAAATATGGGCTGATGAAAATTAGGAAGAAAGGGGTTTGCTGGGAGAGAGCAGGACAGTAGGGATAGGAAGTGAGAGTCCTTCATTTTGGGATGAATTAAGATTTGAAGCACTGTTGCTGCCTTATCAGTAATATTATAAAGCCCTGTCAGCACTTTCCTAGCATGGGATTCCCTGAAGAAAATGGGCAAAAACTAGTATTTTCAAATTGAAGAATTAATCCAGTTAATTGTGCTGGTTTTCTACCAGAATGAAGAGTTAGAAGTTCTAACTGGGTTAATGGAAAAATTATTAGTATATTGTGCAAAAAAGGCTACATAATAAAATCATTTTAAACAAACAGGCAATTAAAAAAAAAGTTACCTTCCAGGAAGCAGTTTGGCGATTTCAGCCCATCGGTTTCCTAAACGTTTATGAGCTTCATAGATGATTCTGTCTTCCTCTTCCGTCCATGAAGATTTCTTTACCTCTGGATTAAGATGATTGTGCCATCTCTCTCGACATTGTTTCCCTATCCTTCCTTTTAAGTGCTTTGCAATCAAAGACCAGCGTTTGGGACCATATTTCTGAACAAGTTCAATAACCTGGAATACAAATTGAATGACACATTTTCTCCAGCATTGTTTTAAGAAAAAAAATAGCACCCGTGTAGAAGAAGCAAAGGATCTCATTCTATTTAATTATTTAGCCACAAAATCATTCTGACTTCAAGTGGCTTACATTTAGGACACTGGTGTTAAGGGGAAATGTAAAAATACAATGGATGAAATCCCACATAAAGCTAAGCCAGGATTTTTTATAGCATACTTTGTTTAAAAAGCCATAGCAGCTCACATTATTCCATAATAGGTTGACTGATCTAAGTACACACACATATACATCTCAATTATGATGTAGCATTATGTATAAACCAGAACTAGTATCACATTTAGCAGCTAGCTGGTGGAGTGCAGTATAAAATAGAATATATAAAGGGTAGGATACAGAACATAGTTTGAAATAACATTACAAAGATAAATTATAACGTTCTCTTCCAAATATGTATCGGTGAAATGACACATTTAATGTAAGGAAATAGAATACTATCTATCTATCTATCTATCTATCTATCTATCTATCTATCTATCTATCTATCTATCTATCTATCTATCTACCCTTTACCTCCAGCATCTCAGGTATGTCCTCAAGGTGCCTATAAAGTCATAAAATTTGGCAGATAGCTGTAAGGAAGGAACGTCTTCTCCATAGAGACATGCCTGCCCCAGGCCAAAACATTCCTCTTTTTCCAAGTGTCTTTATAACTGCCCATATTATGCACATTTAGTGGCATTTGTGTCTTATATTATCTTCTTTATGCAATTTCTAGTGTTATGCAGTACTTCAGACTTATTTCCCAAAATGTGCTTCAGGATAGGCAATGACATATATACAGCATCAGACTACACCTTGTTAAAGCCACTGCATCCTTTCTGGGAATCCACAGCGTCTCTCCACAACTTCATACAATCCAGAGAAAAGACATGGGTCAGTTGTAAAAATATACTATAATATTATAATACTATAATATACTGCCTTTACAACAGTGAGTACCCCTAAAGAACCTATTTGGAATTAAACTCAATATGTTCTATACACTTAGTATTTATTGTACTTTATTGTTTTGCTTTTAACTTGTAATTTTGCAACTCACTTAAGGAACATTTTAAATGTTGGTTTTGTCTTTTATTAATATTTTATTTCAAATTATATTATTATAAATTTATGAATAATGAAGAGGCTTAAAATATGAAAAAACAAATTATAGAAAATAAAATTAATTTGGGAAATATTTATTTCTATATAATTGATTTAGTATATATGTTAACATTTCTTTCCAAAAGGAACAATATTAACAATTCCGCAAGGGAAGATGTTAATCAATATTTAAATTTCTGAACAATTATAAGTAGCAACTACTGTATATAACGGAGCATAGGAATAAAAGAATATTTGTAGCTCAGGGTTGAAATGAGGAGTCCTTGGTGCTCTGAGCTTGGTTGTTTTCTTGCAGACATTTCATTACTGATGATGTTACCTAGTTTAGCTAATGAAACGTCTGTAAGAAAACAACCAAGCTCACAGAGCACCAAGGATCCCTCAGAGCATAGGAATGTTAAGACGTATCGGGTAAACATATTAAATAGGAATGTATTCTAATTAAAGGCCAAGCACAGCTCCTAAGCTTAAAAAAGAGATGAATCTCTATTTTAAGCAGCAAAGAATATGGATGCAAACATTTATAATGTTCTTATTTATATCCTACTTTGTATTGAACTACATATGGCAAAAGAGGACAATAGATACCTGAATAACAGTACTGTCCTTTCTGAAACAAAATTAGTACTTAGGAGCAATATAAATATAAATCCGATACCCTCTGATCTTCTTCCTTAGTCCAGGGGCCCTTAATAAGTTCTGGATTTAGGACCTTCTGCCATCGATGCTGACACTGAAAATCAGAACGATTCTGCAAAAAATGAAAAATAATTATTCTCTGTGTAGCTTGTCATCCTGATTGAAGATGTTATAGGATTCTAATATTTGTATAGCATTTCTGTTATAAAACTAGGAATTCTAACAGATGTATATAGACAACTGTCTTTTTTTCTCTTATTATTTATTCAGACAATGATGCTGAAACTTCTAAACAGTTGAATGTGGAACAAGAAAAACCTAAATCATTTTCCACTTACTTGTAAATGACTAGAAATAAATGTCCAGTCACTTGTACCATGCTGTTCTACTAGTTTTTTAAGTTTTTCATCCTGTAATAAATGATAAAAATTTCCATAAATAATTTTTCAACACTAAACTCCAAGCTTTACGGAAGATAAGTTACAGTTGAGCTCACCTCATCACGGGTCCATTTTACTCTGTTACATATCTTTTTTGCCCCTTTTTGTTGTGGTACTTCATAGTCATGATCTGCATAATGAAGTTCATCATCATCTTCCTCACTGCAAAGTGCAAACTATTATTAAGTTAACATGGACAGTAAATTTATGCCCATGTCTCACATGCTTTAAACACTTATTTTAAACTAAAATAATTTAGTTCAACATTTTAAACTAAAAAGTATGGCAAACTTTAGGCATTTGTTCATACACCATTACTGTCTGAACAGAAGCAACCAAATCAAATCCTTTAAATATTAATTAAATATTTCTTTAAATAAATTTGCACTTTTAAAATACACAGGATCATAATAGACATAATGTGAATTATATATAGGAATACTATGTTTACATATCTCTACATTTTTTTAAACAGAAAGCAACATGGGAAGAATGTCCTAATTGGAATATTTCTTAGTTGTCTTTTACTTTTACACTATTTTGTCATTGACAGCATGCCCAAATTACATCCTCCCTATTTCACATTCTTGATTTATGTCAAGATCAAATTTTAGTGCTTTCAGGAAAATAGAGAATTTAAGCATACCCTGAAAGATGACTTTAGTTCCAACAATAACACATTGTTTTCCCAGTGTGCTTGACACCAATTGAAAGCAAATGTATTTGTATATATCGTATGTATTACACAGACAATTCTCATACTGGCATAATCAAAGTTTAGATTTGTGATAAAACCCATGAACTAGTGTCATAAATCTTATTTTGAGATTGGTTCTCGCCAATTTTATGAATTGATTAAGGATAACTGGCAGATCACGCAAGGGAAAATTTCTGTTAAGAACATTTGGGTCACATTATTGATACTCTCCAAAATTGGAAGAGTTCTGAAAGAAGCATTCCTCACATGCTGGTTGCGGAAAACCTCAAGAGTTGAAATTTTCCAGTTATTACTATCACATTACAAGAATGCTTCACAGCATCATGATAGTAAAGAAAACACAGGCCAGTCTTATAACCAAAAAAGAAGCATTAGTTCATAGGGTATTATCACAAATCTTAACTGGAAAAAAGTTCAAAATGTGTGCTTTGGCAGAAAAACTGATTACAATTTTGGGCGTTGCAGAAGGTACTGTTTGACTGGAATTCCTAGAACTAGGCACCAATATCAAATTAGAGTGTTACACTACATATTCAAAATTTTGAAATAATTATTAGAGTTTAGAAATTTAAGGAAATCTTGCTGCAACTTGATCACCCTAGGCCTCAAAAGTCACAAGTCACCCAAGAGGCATTTTAAAAGCTGCATCTCATCATCTTAATCTGTCCACTATGGTCCAGAGTTGGTGACATGTAACTTTCAACTTTTTCCAAAATTGAAAAAACATCTTTCAATTTAAGCTTTTAACTCAGATGAAAAAGTAGAAAGCATGGAGACAAAGCATCAAATTCTTTTATGATGGTTTAAGAAGCTTGCCCATAATTGGCAGAAGTGTATAGCAAATAGTGGTGATTATGTGGAGAATACAAATACCAAAAGTGCTTATTTCAAGAATTATTTCCTATTTCATTTATTAAAATATTCTTATTTAAATTAACGTTTTGGAAGTGAAGGTTCTACTTTTCACTCATTGTATCTTTGTACAAATGCCTAGGCTAGTTTATACATAGCATATTCCTAGATCAAAATAATACATATAAAGAAAAAAATATTTTTCTACAAGAAGTTAATTCTATGCAAATATTGCACATTAGGAAACAATAATTAAACAGCAGCATTCGTTTTCAGAACTATTAAAGAAAACAAATAAGTTTTCACCTTTATGTTTCCTTGAGAACAATCTGCCATCTACTGGCTTCATAGAGAACTATAGTAATATTTACCAAATTAGGTGTTTCATTTACAATTTTTTCATAGTCTTCTTTGCACATGGTTTAAGCAAGATATTAAGTATTATTATATAAAACAGAAAACAGACAAATCCATTCTTTTCATGGTCTTTTCACTCAACTCCTTTGCAACATTTATTTGTGTCCAGGAAAAAAATCATATTAAAAAAGTATTTCTCAGTCATTAAAATTCTAAGAAAATATATTGGTAAGATCATATTCTACAGGGCTACTGTATTTTTGTATGCTATCCTCTGAGAAATTGATTAAATAACAAGAAATGTATCCTGCAAATATGTCAGTTTGAAACAAATTACAACCATTAGCTATTTATTTTTCTAATAAATGAGTAGACAAGCAAGAAAAGATTTCAATATTCAGGCAAAACTGCTTGGTTTATGTGCAAGTTTTGACTGAAGGCCAATACTTTATCATTCCCTTCTGCAATCCTAAATATTTTTGCTTACATATTCCCATATTTAAATAATGTATAGGAGAAAACTAATTCAGCAAGAACCATATAGGGGATAAATACATTACCCTCTTTCAGACTTTCCCTCTCACAAAATTTTACTTATGGGTACATACATAAAAAGAGTGAAACAAGAAGCAAAAACGAAAGAAATGACAGGACAGGACAGGATAGCAGGAATATTTTTTCGGTACAGTACTTATATTTTTCTGCACAAAGATATGATTTGGCATCAGGTGAGGAAATAACCGAATATAAATGAAATAGGATTTTTTACACCCTGTATAAAAGCAGCGTAACAAAACCTTAAACCATCACTAGAAAGATCCAGGCCGAGGCATAAATCAGAACGGGTCAGAGCTGGCGGGGCACGTGGAAGCGGCAGCAGAAAACCTTCCATGACCCGTGGAGAGGAGAGGCGGGCTGGGTCAGAAGCCTTCGCCTGGGGTGGGGGGTGGCACGGCCTTTTCCGCGGCGGAAAGAGAGGAAAACGCAGAGCCGGGCATGGAGGATGCCAAGGCGGCGAGCGGGAGAGTGTACGGCGCCACTCACCTGCGCGGCCTCTTCGCCATCCTTCGCGTGCACCATAAAGCAAGCAGAAAGGAACGGGGATGGCCCCGCCAACCAGGAGCGCTCGCTCAATCGAAGCTGCCGGGAGATGTCCGACAGGGGAGTCCGGGGAGGGGGGGCGCTGCTTTTTTTAGCCCCGGTCCCGCCCCATTCCCCGCACCGGGGGCATGGCCCCACACCCAGCCAAAAACGGCAGGCGAAAGGATCGGGGACCAAGCCAGCGGAGCCCTTGTTCGGCGGCCACTGCTCGGTCCTCCGCCTCGAACGCTTTCCAGAGGCGCCGCCGAGCTCGCGGGGTTTTTGTTGTTGTTTTTTCTCCCTTTCCCTTTTCGACCCTGCCGCCGAATCTCGCGCCCAGCCTCTGTCCGGAGCCACCGTTTGAATCTGCGCACGCGGACTGACACCCCATTGGCTGCTGCAGAAAGCACGCGACCAAACGGGGGAGCTTGGGCGAGGGAGGAAGGGGGAACGGCCAGTAAGAGGAGAAAGGTGGCGGGATACTGGAGAGGTTGGCGTGGGAGGAGGAGCTACTGGCGGGCTCAAGCTCAAGGGCTGCTGGGAAGGCGAGTCCTTGCCTCACCGAGGGCAAGAGAAAAATGAGAGTTTTCCATGTGTTTCCATCGGGCAGCATAATTGCGTTAGCGAGTGTGCTATTTTCCTCTTCCTTTTTTTCACACTATTTTAAAAAGAAAAAGGCGAGGCACATTTTTGGTTTATTTTCGGATTGGCCTCTTACGCTGGCTGTCTAAAGAGAATCGCTCCATTTTAAAGTATGCTTTCTCAATAAACGTCAATTTTAATCAGAAGGATACAAAAATCTTACCAATCTGAAATACCTGTTTAAAAATTGGCAAATGGAAAGAAAAGTAAGCCTCCTTCGAGCCGGAATCGAACCAGCGACCTAAGGATTCCCGTGCGAAATTCCGCCTCTACAGTCCTCCGCTCTACCAGCTGAGCTATCGAAGGGGTCTGAAATTTGCCTGTTAATGCTTGGCATACAGATGTGCGCTGGCAGTAATGACGTTGAGGATAAAGTTTTAAGATAAGGCCACGGGAACAACTTTATCTTTAATCCCTATTCTGTGGCACCTGAAAATATATTTCCTGACGAAAAGTATGTATGTTCCCTGTAAAGCTTTCAACTTTTCGATTCCAACATAACCCTGATCAACCACTGAACTCGACACTGATTTGCTTTCCAGTGAGCGTACGACCCTGAATCTAGGCATGTACGCCGAAATAAATATCCCTGGCTTTAGTTCACCATTCACGCTTTTAAGACTGGGGGTCAAATAAAGCAGCCTCAGATAAAGCGCTAGATTTGGCTTCAAAACTGTGCGGCACAATTCCCAGATCCATAATGTACATTTTAAAGAAGATCCGTTGTTTGTCTTTCTAAAAGCAAGATATATAATACAAAAGGTGTTTTTTCTAATAAAAAATTGGAATTGTCTGATATTCATTGTTATTTAGGAACAAAAAAGTTAATTGACATACACTACCTAAAGAAGAATGAAGAAATCACCCGTTAAAAATTACTGCTTTTTCTAAACCTATATTTAGAAACTCAGTTATCATTTAGTTGTGAATGAGCATTGCAATATTTCTAATACAGAGAATAGCTTTTTTTAAAAAAAAAAAAATTTCTGAGTTTTTAAAATTATCTCCCTATATATTTCCTTTGCAAAGGTAAATCTATAATTTTATGTACATTGTAAAAAATGATTAAGAATTATGCCCAATTAATCAATTAATGATTGTTACATCAATTTTGAGGCAATGGGGGAGATGGACATGAGATCTCTAACTAGGTCAGTGTTATTCACTTTGCTGGTATGCTTTTCTATTTTAAGGAAGTATGTCAGTGATGCCAAAGTCAACATATATACAGTGTTGAGTACAGTAAACCTACATGTTTTCTTTACTGTTAGGATCTTTATTACACACTAAGTGGTGGCCTTCGGGTCTACATAGAAATCATTGGAATTTTTTTTAGTGAAGTAGCTACAGATAATTGATATAAATATTAATTTTAAATATGATTTATATGGAATATTGATATTTGCCTTTGCTTCCAAAATAGAAAAGTTAGCAATTCGTTCATTTGCTTTTTGATAGGCTAAGATAGCTTTTAATTTGCTACCCTAAAGACACTAATGACTTTCTATGTCTGAAATTAATTTGAAAGCTAATTAAGTATTTTAATATTGCAGTATACCACTGACAAATACATTATTCTTCACAGAAAGCATCTGCTAAACCAGGGGTGTCAAACTCAAGGTCTGCGGGCCAGATGCAGGGCTGGCCTGGAAATAGCAAAGGACAGACCTGCAGGGCCTCTGCTAGCCAAAACAGGGCACGGGGGATGGGGGGGCGTGCAGCCCTCTGCATCCTGTTTTGGGTGCCAGTGTTGCAGCCAGGCGTCCAGGCCCAAAACGGGGCACAGGGGGGAGATGCAACCATCCTAAATATATGTCAATTGCCCCAGTTTTGATCAAGTGACTGCAATGGTCATTAAGTGCAAGGACCAGCCATGTGACTTTTTTTAGTGCTGTTGTAACTGAACGGTTGCTAAATGAAGGGTTGCAAGTCGAGGACTAGCTGTATGTATATTTTTATTTCTTTGAGCTCAAGACATCATACTAAAAAAATTAAACAAATTTTTAAAAGTATTATAAACCCCCCCCCAAAAAACCCTTCCACCCCAATTTCCACTAAGACGATGTTATACAATGGTAAATAGCCCCTTAGCCTGTAATTTCTCTTATTCTTCATACATAGGATGAGGTACTCAGTACATTATTTTATTATTAAGGGTAGTTAAATTTAAGATCCGCCAAGTATTTTATGGGTGAGACAATCTAGAAATTCTTTTAGGTACCTTTCTCCAAAAAGGAAAAGCAGGATATTCATCTAGATGAACAAATGCACAGGCCCATTTTTGACCACACATCAACAGTCCTCTGAAAAAGTTATTCTAATACACCTAACTTCTATATGTATACCTCTGTGCTCTCTAATCTGTAAGAATTTAAAATAATACATGTGATTGTATTGTCCAACTAACAAATTTCCAAATTAAAATGTCCCTAAATAACTGGCATTCTGAAACACAGAAACAGCTGAAAAGTCTACTTAGGTGTAAAGATGTAGTTCTGTTTAACAAAGTGATGCCACTGGCATTATTACTCCCATTCCCCTATACAAAGGAATTTGCTTTGATGAAAGGCATGGAAAGTTGGCCTATAATAATCACCTCAGTAGCAGTAACTTGACACCAAGGACCAGAAAAAATTTGTTTGGCTTAGATTTTTAATATTGCAATCAAAGAAAATTCAAAATACTGTACAGTAAAATGTAATATAATACACGGTTATAATACACTATTATTACATTACAAATTAAAAAAAACAAATTAGTACAGCAATCACAAATAAAATTCAAATGTGCTGAATGGCCAGCATTGTGAACATGGTATCATTACTACTCTAGTTTAATTCAATATGTAAAGCACTTGCCATTTTAAAAGATATCCTAAATATATACAGTGCTAATGCTTAATATACATTTTTTAGAAATCCAATTACTTCCAAAAGTGCACTCTTTTCTGGCAATAATCCTCAATAAAATAAAATCTAAAAATATCAGTTACAGTTCAATCTTTTGCTACAATCATGGGGGCAAAGCAAGAATTCTGACTTAAAGAATTTTAAATGCAGCACCTTAAAATGTAAAAGACTATGAGATATTAATAAAATTATTGGAAGATATATTTTTGAATACACAACTCCACCTATCAGGCTACTGATGAAGTTCTAACAACCAGCATATCAAAATTATCTAAAAGAAAAACCAGTATAGATTGAGATCTTCTTTTATATGCTGAGCTGAATATGGATATGATGAAACAATCATCAAAACGCTTTGCTAGACTACTGTATCATAATTAAATTCTTTTCTGATGGGAAAAAATAGTCACTTTGATCTTCAAAAAGCTACATTTTCCATATAGCATTATTAGAACAAAAGTATAGCAATGCTCTTCTGTGTTCTTTACTAAAACAATGAATAGAAAGCATAACTCAGGAAATCCTATATCCTATTTCCTATAACATACTGTTATTTTCAACCAAGTGACTAGAATTTTTATGTTTAAAGTTGCAGAAGAAAAATAGAACATAAGAAATATTTTGCATTTTTAAAAATCAGAATCTTTGTTACTTTTTTTTCTTTTGTAAATAATGAGTACAAATCTTCAAAAGTTAAAGAAGACATAGTCCAACTCCAGCACATAGGATGTTATTTTTAATTGCACATGGTCTATGTTTAAGTTTCCAACAAATACAGAAATGTAGCAAGGGGATATAATGTATCATAAAATACATTTACATCTAAATTAAAACCTGCAAAATGCCTTAATGCCAGCAATTTCTAAAATGCATTTTATTTTTATTTGCATTTTTCCTCTGGTAACACAGAGGCTATTCTCTTAGTAAACCAGTACATTGAATACTGCCAAGCTTCTGTTGTACTAATATTTATATTATTATTTACAGAGAAAATTGCTTTGCTATTTAATAACAAATTTGTTTAACCTGAAAGGAACAGCAGTCTGACTTCAAAAAAATCATGATCTTCCAATTATCAAACTGGATACCATTCCCTTCAAGAAAACTGTGATAGATATAGTTATGCTACTTATTTCTTAAGGAAATTGAGTTCAGACATCATTACTATTTCTTTTGCCAGATTCAATGTTTTTCTCCATTAATTATTTTCATATTTGATTAAATCATGAAACAGGCAATACTACAGCAAGTTATAAGAATGCAAGCTTACTGAAATTCAGCAGTTTAGCTGCAACAAGATGCTATTACAGTCAATGGTTTTGAGCATATATTTGTGCACCTCAGTCTCATTAACTTTGATAGGGATCAGCCTACACTTCGTGTGCACAGTTGTAATATTAAACCTTAATATGTAATGTTTACCAAGCATTTACAGATGCAGCAGAAAAATTCACATAGCTCCTAAGTCTTTGTTTTTTTTTTTAATTGGGCGTTTCAAAAATTTCTTGTCACACAAAGGAAAAGATACAAAAATGAAGAATGTATTCTCTGCCTAGAAAAAAAATTAAGAGTATTCCCTAAAGAAAAGTTTCTACAGAAAGAATACTTAACTCTTAGTCAAACCAACCAGATTAAAATTAAAAAGCTACTTGTGCCTTTCCAGCTTCATAACTTATCCTATTCATACATGAATTTTCAGTAAATGATACTGATCCTATTGTTTATTCCCTAGAATCATTATTCTATTTCTTCATTACAAAAAAAGTCACTAAACTGTCAAACCATTTTAACAATTTACATTCAAATCAATACAAAATTGCCATTGTTTTTACTCAGTCCTAGAAATGTAAGCCCTATGGAAATGCTATCATTGCCAAAAAGTATTTTCTTCACAACAGCTCTAGCACCATAATTCCAAGCATTATATAACAGAAGCCAGATTTTTTAAAAAGGATATCCAGTGTTGATGTCCTGTTGCTCAGAAAAAGCGCCGCTGCTTTCTTGCTTATATCAGCCAGTTTATACTCTGTTACATGCTAGTTTTGAAATTCATTATAGACTTAGCCGATGTCAGAAATACTTCTCACCCTATGAATTCCTTATGAATGCACAACTGGTTTCTTGGTGTCATGGCCATGTGGTTGTGTATTTGCTAGCAGTTTGCAGTAGTTTTCTGATTATGCAGGCATCTTATTTTGTATTGCCTGGATCAATTTTAAAACTGTATGTTGACTTATTTTACTTCTTAAAGAGCAAAATTATATATTTAAAATTACTCATTCATGAAAGTGTGGTTTGAAGGCTTTATACACAAATAGTGCAATACAAGATAAAATCTGGAGGATTTCCTCTTAGGAGAAAAGACAAATGGTATGTAAATGCATAAGATATTCAAGTGAACTGAGGCAATTGTTCTCTCTAAGTAACTTTCCCACATAAAAAAATAAGCCTTCCCTTTTGGGGGGTATTTAATCATAGCATTCCTTAGTAATTTTGTGTGATTGTAACTGCAAAAAGTTTAAACATACTTTAAGAGTACAAGTATTTATATTATAAATTTATTGACAGAAAAAGTCATGTGCCCAAGCCCTGGATAATAACTGTGAACTTAAGATTTATTTCCTATACTTTTCTATATTGTCTTTCACCCTTTCAAGTTTATTATTATCAGATGAAGTAGTAATAATGCACATAAATAGAAATATGCGAAGAGGCAAAAAGTGCAACATTAGTATCAACTTAAAACTTCTGCTTTACTGAAGCAAACAGTGTCTCTTTCTTAAAAAATAGATCTGGTGAACATGCCGCTTAAAGTGGATTCAGTTTAAGTAACGTGATGTATTACAAAAAGCTTTAAGTATGTCCTAGGTGTAAAGAATTTAAAAGTTTTTATTAATTCACTGAGAAACCCCTGATAAAAGTTCTGTTAAATTTGATTAATCCAACATAGGAAGGGATCACAGATAATCAAGCCTACTTGTAAAATGTTCCTGAACCAAATCAAATTCTTATTATTCTGTTCTTAAAATGTTTGCATTTTATTGTCTTTGACCATGTAAAAACATACTATAGCATTTTAGCAACTCAAAACAAAACATACTATCGCTTGCCAATAAAGCAAGGAATTATAACTCAGACATCTTTATTTTATGTTTCTTATATACTGTCTTCCATATCTTCCTTTACAATTTTAAAGAACTATCAGTAAATGTACTTCAGCATTTTGACCTATCTAACAGATATAAATTTGATTCCAAATGTCAAGTATAAGCAAATGTTGTTTAATGAAATATGGACCACTATCTGACAAACAAGTACATTGTCAGGTTTTATTTTCACATATCAAACTGAAAAAATATCTTAATGATTTCATAGGGGCTGAAAGATTAAGACTTTAATGGAATAAAAATTACCAAAAAAAGGAGATAATCCACAACTACAGCAGATATTTTTTCTCAGTGTTGTTCTAATAACTAATATACAGGTAACTGAGAGCTAACCTGGCAGCAGAATGTCAAATTAAAAGTTACTGTCTATCACACACTTGCTATCATGCAATGAGTAACATATAATCTTTGAAACATACAAGATTCAATGACTAAATTAATGTGGTCCAGCCAACAAACTACATTTGCACAGTAATCTATGGTTGATATCAGCTGTTAGACATTTCATGAATGATCCATTGGCTCAGTTGTATTAGTGATTTCTGCATCTTGGCTATCCATCTCTTCAGGCTCTTCAACTGAATTTCCTTTTTGGGCTTTTGATCTTGTGGAGAATGATGCTGCCAATGCATTTGACATGTTACTATCAGTTATTTCTGTATTCAAACGACCACTGCCACTTGATAAAGTAAATGATTCAGTTAAATTCATTTGAGGGCTCTTTGTTTTAACTGATGAACTTGTTGCCTCTAATTTCCTTTGAGAAAAATCATTTGTTGCCAATTGCTCTGTATTTTGATCTCGCAGATGTCTGTCCATTGATGCTTGAATTGAAGAAACCATTTCCTGCAATTTTTTCCGCTGTGCCTCAATTAAATTAGGATCAAGTTGTCTACTATCTCTCATTGTTCCTACTCCAGGAGCTATCCGTATAAGTTCATTATTTCCAGAATCACCTGTATACATGGAAGGGTCCAATTTAGCAGAACTGGTATTGAAATCTGTACCTGTGTTTTGCTTTCTTCCAAGTGGAGCTTCCCTAATTTTTGGATGAAGCTGCTGGCTACTGGCTCCACTGCCTAGAGAATGGCCTTTTCCTTGAAATGCAGTTATATTGTGGAGTTGCTCTGATTTCTTTTTAACTACTCCACCACTACCTAATTTTAGCAGTCCATGTGAAGGACTTGCTTCCCTGCTTCTTGAAGAAGCCTCTGCTCGTACTTGATTTAGGGCCTCTTTAACCAAGTCTTCCACATCAGAACCTACAGGGAAATGACCAGCAGCATCCACACAAAGTTCCAATCTATCTTCTGTTGCATTGTATACAAAGGTCTTGCCAGGCAAGTGTGGAAAAGTACAGTGTTCACCATCAGCCAGACCTGCAAATGTAATAAAATGTGTATTTATGACTTTTAATAAAGCTTATCAAAGCATGAAATATAAAAAAGTAAAGTATTATTTATATACTCCAAATACATTCAAAAAATGCAAAATGAAAAAGAATAGAAGACTGGCTAAATAAGATTCAATGCCCTAGTGAAATGTGCATGTGGACTTTGCTCTTTAACATTCATTGACATTAAACCTGGAAATTTTATATAGCCATAATAAAGAGTATATAAAAATACATACTTTAGTTTAATACATGGGCATTTTGCATAAAAAGTACAGGACATATCAGAATTAATATTAATAAATCTTAATAAAACAGATAAGTATGTCTTGTTGGGCAAATTACTATTTTATCTTTTTCCTACTTTTTCAGAAAGAACACAATGGTAGTCTAAACTTCAGTAAGAGGCTATTAAGAATGTGTGATAGACAATCTCTACAAT
This sequence comes from Ahaetulla prasina, assembly GCF_028640845.1. Classification (NCBI taxonomy): domain Eukaryota; kingdom Metazoa; phylum Chordata; class Lepidosauria; order Squamata; family Colubridae; genus Ahaetulla; species Ahaetulla prasina. Next base: position 44,392,980 of record NC_080541.1, on the reverse strand, counting down.
AACAATATGCAATATTGAAAATGGATAAATTTTAATTAATAAATTGTGTCCATTAAATTAAGGTGAAGATTATCAAAATAAAACATCTAAAAATGCATTCTTTATTTTTTCTGAGCAGAGAAAAGATAGTCAGAAAGTCATGAGGGAGGAAAGTATCAGGGAAATCCAATTCTAGCGCCAAATTTAGTTCCTGTTCTTCCCTTATAAAGTTTGTGGACAAATATATTTATGGGATAGGAACCAATATGGCTAAGGAAAGCAGACAATATTATCTTGCAGCTTATGCCATCTTGCACATTATATGCCATTATAGAAACATATAATGTCTCCCTCACCTTAGCGATAGCAGAAGTGACAGATGAATCCTATTACCAAATAATATCAGCACATCTAGTCTTCAGATCCTTAAGTTTTACAGTACATTTGTCTTCCATTTTAATTCTATCACAATGTCCTTTTCAGTTCTTGACTTGAATTCATTTTTCAGATTTTGGTTCTAGATCAAGAACTTCAGCATACAGATAATTAGACATATCTGTCTAAGGTAGTTAACACCAAAGTGTTAAATATATAAAGCACAGCATGGTAGAAAAGATACATTAACATAAAATTAGAAAGTATACCCATTGTTTTCTTCATTATATTGTAGAATACACCACCCTGCTGGAACAGATGAGGAAGCCCCTTTGCATAAGACCAAACATCTTCCCCTGTGAATACAAAGTAAAAATTAATTTAAGAAACAGAATACAGATAACTTTTTCAGTTATACCATGTTTTCTAAAAATCAGGATGATGTGTTCTCTTAATTCTTTATAAAAAGAAGAAGTAACATTGGAAATCGTGTCTTATACTGTATTTTAACTGCAAGTTGCCTTCAAAAACCTTGCAAAAAGGAAGATATAAATATTTCAAATTAATGCATGATACAGATATGTAAAGAAGAATTCCACTTCTAAATGTCTTGGATTAGGCACTTGTCCTCTTGATGTTTCCTCTGAGATCTGGATGGACCTACTCTGTTGTTATTCTACTCTGTTGTTATTCTGAATAAGTATGAAGCTTCTTCACTGAAGCATTTGGCAAGGGAAAAGAAGACCCTTTACTTCACCCCATCTGGTCTGTCTCACCTATCACCTTTTGATTTTATTGCAATTTCTTTATTTAACTGTTGCAAACTGCCCAGGCTTGTTGGGAGTTCCAAAAGCCATCAAACATCATCCAGAAGTACACTCCAGCTAAATTTTAGCATGGTTCAGAGAGAGGACAGAACATTCTGTTGTTCTGCAGAGCACTCCATTCTCTTTCAGTGAACTTTGCAAATCCCAACACTCTACACACACACTAGGACTGCAACTTCTTGAAAGATCATGGCTGCTATATCCTACTAAGGTTCGGCACAGCTATTTCAGGAGTCTTCCAGGCATGCCCAGAAGGCATTTGTAACAAGACCAGCAATTCCAGCAGAAGCATCTTTTGTACAGATTACCTGAGAAAGCCCTTGAAGTGCTTACTGTATGTGGCTGTCTCAAAGTTAGATCAGCAGAACATGGTTCACTTTGTCTACTAGAGCTACAAGTTAGATAAGGAAATCAAGAAACAGCCCAGAAGAGAATGGCAAATCATTTCTATATTGCTTCCAAAAAACTGAATGACCATGTCCTTAAAATAATCAGTCCAATTTAAAGAAACACTACTTTTAATATACTCATACTCCATCACAATAAAGGCCATTTTAATTCATCCTACCCCATTTCTCCTACTTTCACTACTTACATTTTAAAACTTACCACATACAGAGCTAAACAATAAGAACAATTTTCTGGAAAAAAATCAAGAAAAAAATCAAGAAAAATTGATTGCACTGGATTAAGCATTTGTCTTACATCACAGATAAGTAAGAATATTATTATCTTCTAACAGCATTTTAAAACCAAACCATATCTTTCTTTTCAAATTATTGCCATTCTACACCATTTGAAGGTCTATGGCTGAAGCCAAAAATTCAATTTTTCTCTACTTAGATTCTATGCTTGAAACTGCCTTTAAGATTACTTAACGTGTCTCAGTAAATGTAGACTATTCACAGGAAACAAAGCTTTACTAGTTGAAAAATGTCCCACGCAATTTAACTAACAAGTTTTGTTAAAAGGTATAAGGTCATGAAGGACTAACTATAGACTCTCCTCCTACATGTCAGGCAATTCAAGAATCTGTCAGAATATATAAACATCTGGAGATGAACCATTTTAATATATTTACTTGAAAGGAATATGATTCTGAATTTGAAGCAAACCTCTCATTCCTCTAAAAATATTAAACAGGTTATTTTCCTGTCTTCATATTACATTCAGCCTCAATCTAAGATGACCTCTTATAAAAATCTTTTTCAGATACATATGAACACTTTCACATTTCTAAGAGGAAATACTTATGATTAATCCAGGAAATAACCCCTGATAAAAAGGTCACAGTAATTCCTTCCATTGCTAGGCTATTCCCAATCCAATCTGTAATGAAAACCAGATCAAGGGCATGACTTGCCATTTCTGTGGCACAACGGTATTCCACTTAAAAAAATCATTGCCAAGCCGTCCACCATGTCTTAAAACTCATATTTAAATAACTTGACAGCATCTTGTATGCAATTAGTTAACACAAGTGACACAGTTCAGAAGTAATGAAAAAAGAGTGTCAGCATACCTATATTTATTTCAAACTTAAGACGCTCTCTTGACTTTCTTAGTTGATGCATACAAGGAGACATATAGTTTCTGCTTTTGAACAATTTCCTGTTTTGTCCAAACTTTAATAAGTTAGCATTACTTGAAACTAGTTAACTAAATAATGGTTCGATAACATGATTCGTAATAATCCAATTTTAATAATCCAAAATTTAGATATAATTGATCAACGTTATTAGTTTGAATAATGAATAATAAGAATAGTAAGTTCTGTTCATAAATAAAGAATAGAGCATACATTTGTACAAGGTATTTACTTATGTTATGATTTGTAATGTTTGAGTCAGGTCACTCCAAAATACATCATTCAGTATAACAAACACCAGTCTGATGCCTCCAGATGCATTGGACCCAACATAATAACCATTTGCCTGAAGTGGTGTAGGGTTTCCTGCTTAGGCTGTGGGTTGGACTAGAAGATATCCAAGGTCTCTTCCTACTCTGTTATTCTATTTCTATTTCTATAATTATTATAAAGGTCACCAATTCTGACAGTAGTAAACCAGGTTGGAAAAAATTATCATAGTACGTTCACTTTTCATACGTAGTCAAATGCATACAGCCACACATATATTAGATGCACGCTTATTTATCTTCCTCCTCTCCATTTTTTCTATCATATATCGAAGCATTGTCATTTATATTAACCCAATTTTTATTTCTCACTTATCCATTTAGATATATTAAGATAAGGAAGAAACATTAGATACCATATTTAGAGTAAGGAAGGATACCTAAAGGATTAACTTTTTCCAAGGGTCTCTACCCATCCAATTAAATTGAGTAGAATGGGCATGCTACAGATCCCATCAGCCAAAGAGTGTCAGCTAGCAAGGATTAGAGACAAGCATTTTCTGCAATGCACCTGCTCTATGAAATATCCTTCCTTCAGAGTTTAGAATGGCCCCAAACCTATTAGACTTTTGTAAGACACCCAAACCTGTCTATGTTTCCCTGCCTGGGGTGCTGAATATGTTAAGGGCCTCATTTCCAAGCTGTATTGCTAACTGACCAAGTATCTTTGTCCTATGTATATTTAATCTCAATGTTTTTAGTGTTTTTAGTGTTTTAAAAAGTTTTTAGTATTTTAACTGTAATATATTCTTTGAATTGTAAACCGCCCACAGTCAGTGGCTGAGATGGATGGCTACAGAAATTGAATGAATGAATGAATGAATGAATGAATGAATGAATGAGCAAGCTAGCTAGCAAGCAAGCAAGCAAGCAAGCAAACTACTTTCTCTTCCTTACATCTTTTCAACTTGCATTCAAGAGGAAAAGTTGATTCCAGGAAAAGGACTGAATTTTTATTGAAAATTTGTCTATGGAGATTCTCAGTCATCCAGGTCATTGAAAGTATGATTTTATTTGAAAGAATAAAATTGTTCTTCTCTGATATAAGACATATTGTTAAGCTTTCAATTCATTACACAATGAAGTTTCACTAAAAAAAATAATTGCACTGCTTTATTTATATTGACTTGATTGGAAAGTCCATTTCAAAATAAAGAACACTAACAGTGCCACAAGGGGGATAATAAAAGGAAGAACATTCTTGGAGGGTTTTCTAGAAACCTGAGGCCATTCTAACATTATCCAAAGGTGTTTTTTTTAATTGCAGTAATATAATGCTTAAGACCAATATATCAATCAGCTTTCTATATGTCATGCAGCCTGCAACCAGTTATAAGAGCTGCAAAACATTAAATTAATATGTTAACATCACCAATTAATTTATGTGAAAAGGTTTCTAAAGCATAATTCCTAGTAGATTTTGCCAAATAGCAGATAGTGCTTAATACAACAAATAACTTGTTAATACATCAACTTTGTGAATATAAATTTAGAGCAATTTTCAGATTTAAATGCATATTTTAAGAACACTAATTCCCCATTGAGTTGAATTCGCTATAAAAAACGTATAAACAACAAACATGCCCCAATGTACAACAATGTACAATAATATTATACTTTAAACAGAGAAAATTTATGTTGAATATATCAGAAAATATTTCAACACCTGACATTTATGAGCATTGTATCAGTGCTTCATAAATAGCATTTAAGAAAAAGTGAAATAAAATAAGGGGTTTTGTCTAAATTTGCAACTAATAGTTTTTCAAAGTTTCATTAAGGCACAGTCCTTCTCTAAACAATTACTTCAATGAGTTCAATTAATTAATCCTGCCGACTACCCAGGGGCCAGTTTAGCTCACGCTGGTAAAAGCCTGTTATTAAGAACACAGTAGCCTGCAATTACTGCAGGTTCGAGCCCGGCCCAAGGTTGACTCAGCCTTCCATCCTTTATAAGGTAGGTAAAATGAGGACCCAGATTGTTGGGGGGGCAATAAGTTGACTTTGTAAAAATATACAAATAGAATGAGACTATTGCCTTATACACTGTAAGCCGCCCTGAGTCTTCGGAGAAGGGCGGGGTATAAATGTAAAAAAAAATTAAAAAAAAATTAAAAAATTAAAAAATTAAATTAATACAGGATTGCCGCATTACTTAAATATTAAAATGCTCCTAACCTACAGTAATCGGTATGGTAAAAGACAGTGTTTTTATTATCACTAAAGAATTTATCTGGACACTGAACATTTCTAGCTGTACAAATATTTTTATACTTACACTCTATACTTATATAGAAGGAGATTCGTATTGCCTTACCCATAAATGTTGCAAGAAGACACAAAGAGTACATTTCCTTGTCTATTTGTTCTTGAAGTTCCTTGGAAGAAATTCTGCTAGTAACAGCAATATCATCATGCTTCACAACATGAGCTGAATGTATTGAACTAGCCTGGTTACTATCTTCCTTCCCTTTAAGAATCTCTATGGTTATTCTATCTCCATGTAGCAGAGGAACAGGTTCATTTTCTTGCCCTTCCTTAGGTGGTAGCAGCTCCTTGGGAGGAAACCCAAAGCGAATACATTGCAAATGTGGAGGAATATTAAATTCTTTAGCTATGCTTTCCTGCAATTCTAGAAATGTTGTAGTGGATTTCAAAGTGAGCATGGTCTGTCTCCCATCATTTGTTGTTATACGAATTTTCTTTTCTTTCGTAGATATTGGAGAGTAAGGAGTTTTGGTGGGAGTAGCAGGTGCAGAGGATGACCCATCAGGAATAGTACCGGGGGACACAGTTCTAGCTGGGCCTTTTTGTACTTGCTTCCATTTTTCAGTTTTTCGTTTTTGCATTATAGGTGCTTGTTCTGCAATGTTTTGTTGAATAGTTCTTTCAGTTTTACTCATATTCAGTTCTTCTTTGTGCAGTGTTTTTGTTTTCTGTCCAGTAAGAATAATTTTGGTTGGAAGCTGAGATGCCAAATCTTGTCCTTGTTGCATATCATCGGCTCTTCGCGCATGAGCACTATCAATGTTTACAGGAGTGTAATCATCAGGGTTCTTTTTGGCTGTTTGATGCAGAATTGTATTGACAACTTTCTGGACAAGAATCTCACTACCAAATTCCCCAGGAAAGTGCTTAGTAACAAGCTTCATTGCAACATCATATACATTGCTGTTCAGAGATAGATCACTTTCATATTGGAACCAATACACTGTCTCTCTTACCACTCTCCCACCCCACTCTAAAGTAATAGGGAAAGCTTCAGGGAGATTGTCATATTCTTTGCCTTCCCAATAATGTTTGAATCCACATCCACATTTGCCACCTGTTGATCTAGTATTAGTTCTGTCCCCATCCAAATATACAACAGAGCCATCACTTCTCACACGACGTACCAATGTGCCATGACACCAGTTACAGGCAGTCAGACTACTCAAACTGTAATCTGGTACTAGTACATCCTTTACAGGATTATAGGAACATACCAAACTGTTCAGAGGAAAACTGTAATTTTTATCAGGTCTTAACTGACCATGGGTACTTTTTGCAAGATTATAAAGCTTCCCTCCTGGAGCTAGCCATTCTGGAGGAACATGAAGTTCTGAAAGAGCACAACAAATGAGACACTTGTGAAGTCGGTTGTCCATAACTGCCTTTTTAGCAGCTGCTGTAACATCTTCAGGCTGAACTCCTATCACACCAGTCCGCCGATAGAAGTACTGATGTACATCAGCTACTAAACTGGGATGAATGCCATGCTTATCCATAAAAACTTCCTCCATGGCTGCAACTAGCCTCATCAAGTATTTATCATGCAAACTTCTGTCTCCTCCAATCACACAGCTACCATCGTCTTCCAATTTGATATACTTTTTAATAAGGTCTTGAGGCACTCCCCAAGCTTTAGGAAGTAATTTCATAGGCAATTTAGGCAAAGCAGCACCTTTTATTCCAACCAGAGGAATATAATGATTACGCCCAGAACTACTCCAAGCAATACAAATTGGTTTGTTCAGCATGCCATCTTTCCCCATGCATTTTTCTTCTGGTATCAATCCAGGAAGGAATGTGGCAGAATAGTCCCCTGAACTACGCATTCCACTCAAGGAATCCAAGAGAATGATGGGCCGATGTAAAACATTGGCTAGTCCAAAAATGTGGATGTTTCGAAGACCCATCGGTACACCCTCAGGAGGAATAAATAAGGGGTCACATTCATTGATTATGTCTTCCCATTCTGCCGCATCAATAAAATCATGAAAAAGGGCTTTATAGCGGCTGAGATTCTCCATAAAGTGCTTCTTGAGGTTCTCCCGCAAAGCATGCCAGAAGAGTTCCCTACCAACCAGTGCTCGGGAAATTGCATGGACTAAACAATGGCCATCACCATCCACATGGACTGGGATGAGGCACTCCTGGCTATTATTAGCCTTCTTAATATCCTCCAAGGTGTCCTGCAAGTACAGGAGGCTACCAGAGCGATCTTTGCCATATCCTACAGTGTCAACATGCTCAGGCTCAATAAGAAAGGCACGGTCCCCAAGAAGAGCACAGTCAAAAACATCTCCTTGGTTCATCTCAGTTAGGAGTTTAGCTTTGCCCGTCTGTTTATCCATTCCATAGCGGGCCAGAATGGGCGAGAGCAGCTTGCAATGATAGTTTGATAGGCCCATAACTTTCACCAGCTCGGTGTTCTTTCTAGGGGGCCCCGCCCCACTCACTCCTAGCAGTGCGTTCCGCAGCAAATTGTGCAGCACCAAGTCGGGATCCGTCACCTCCTCCACTCCCAGCAGCTGCCGCTGTTCATGACGCTGCCCACAGTCCGTGCACTCGATGCTCCCGCTGCTTAGAGGCCCGTGCGCCGGAAAAAACAGGCGCGCCTGACACTTGGGGTCAGGACAAGTGCCCGAGAAGATACGCCGGTCCTTCTTCTTCGGGACTGGCGTTGCCACTGGCTGCTGCTCCTGCTGAGGCGGCTGAGACATCGCTTCGCGCCTCCTCCTTTGCCTGCCTGCGGCTGGTCTCTTTTTTTTCACCCCACTTCTTTCGGTACGTACCCCCTCACAGCTTCATCCCCGTTTTTCCACCACACGCACAGAACCTGACAAAACTCGCCCTCTTCTTATTACTCGGGACAAATCCAGCAGCGAACACGTAAACCTCCGGTACTACCGCTTACTGCCTCTTCACTACCGTGGCCGTTGCCCGCGACGTAACGGCCTTTCCCCTCCCTCCTTCCATGCAGACAGCGCAAGCGCAACCGGCTAAGGCAGATTGGAATTGTAGTTTTCTTTTCCAAGGAAACCAGGCGGCATGATATCGAATGGGGGTAGTCGGAAACTACTACTACCGGCATGCAACACCGTACAGGAAAAACTCGAGAGCGGGGGGAGAGAGAGAGAGAGAAAAAATGTTTTTCAACAAAGACGACTGGGAAATGTAGTGTTTCCGTTTCAAAGAAAACATTGGAGCTTCTAAGAGAATGGAAACTGAAATGAATATTTCCTAGAATGCCTTGCTGTTGCCTCGTGACTTTTTTCGTGAATCGTAATTTGATGTGAAAAAGTTGTCTAGTTAGTGCGAAAAACAACATTTTTCCCTTCCTCAATCGATGTGAAGGGTATCTAAACCGGGTTAACTGTCTTGCCAATGTAAGGAGGATTGTGTTATATCACTCAAGAACTGTTTCCTGAATTCAGCAGCTACTATTAAGGCAAATATATATTTTGTACTACCTTTTGTGTGTTTTAGTTCCAGTATTTATTGCAGTTCCCATCAGAAATATATACTATAATACAGACACTCAGGAAACAGTTGATGAAGTAGATGGCAGTCAATCAAAGTGTATGCAATAATATATTAATTCTGCCACAGAGATATGCCAGAGCTGTTTATTAGATTGATAGGCAGTGTAGGGTAGCAATGAAGGCCTTAAAAAAGATATTTATTAGTATCCCACCTTGAGTTATTTTACAAATAACTCAAAGCAGCAAACATTTTCAATACATTTTCCTCCTATTTTTCCCACAACCCTGAATTGGGCTGAGAGAAAGTGACTAGCCCAAGGTCACCCAGCTGGCTTTCATGGCTAAGGCAGGAGGGTTTCCCAGTTTTTAGCCCAGCAGCCCCCAACCTTTTGGGCACCAGGGACCAGTTCTGTGGAGAGAGATTTTTCCACGGACCAGAGGGGGCATGATTTTGTGTGCTGCCTGTATCCCACGGATGGGGCTTCCCTTGTTTGTTTGGCCCAGTTTTTGGTATGCCAGAGACCAGTGCTGAGGAAACCTATTCTAGCTTAACCACTAAACCAAACTGATTTCCTATTCATATGTCATAATGTATGTAATGTATTACTGTAAGTTTTGGCGGGAGTTTTAGGCGGGAAATATCTCGCTTCTGATTGGATGCAGCCTCAGGCTGAAGTGTATATAAGGAGAGGTTTTTCTCCAGAGTGTTGCTGGGTCACACTATATTAAAGAGCTGTTGTCACTAACCTGGTCTCCTGCCTCGTCAATACCCAAACCTAACATTGGCGACGAAGGTGGGATCTTGAGGCAGAGCACCAGAACAGAGCTGAACTCACTACGAGAATCAAACCCAGCAAGGTGATGGCGAATGCAGCGATGACCGGCTACACGCCACCCACTCCGTTTGACCCTGCCCAGGAGACATGGGGAATATATATGACCCGTTTGAAAGTTTCCTGGAGGCAACGAGCTACAGGAGTCTCCGACAACCGCAAACGGGCTTACTTCATAAGCCACTGTGGGTCCGCAGTCATCGCCGTCGCAGAAGCCCTAGCGGAGCCAACACCGCTACACTCCGTATCGTGGCAGACCCTTCAGACCCTTCTGAAGAATCACTACGCACCAGCCCCGTCCAAATAGGTGCGACGGTACGAGTTTGGGGAGCGCAGGCAACAGGAAGGCGAGTCTATCAGCGACTACATGGCAGCCCTGAGACAAGCCTCCAAGCATTGCAGTACCGCGATCTGGACGAAGAGCTGCTGGAACAACTTATACGGGGGTCAGAGACATCCGTTTGAGGAGACGGTTGCTAGCCAAGAGCAACCTGACATTGGCAAACGCTCTGGGCGAAGCCAGAGCCCATGAGATGTCCAACCATGCAGCAGACACCTTACAAAGCGACTCACGCCGATGGCGGGCGCAAAGCGAGCACAGTCCACCACGAAGAAACCTATCGTGAGTCAACCAGCGAAGAGGAGGAAGAAGTCCACTACACCGGAAAATCGACAAGGAAGACCGGAGGAATGCGGAAGTTGCGGGCGACATCAGCGCCAAAGATGTAAGTTCAGGGCGCCATTTGCGGCGGTGTGAAAGGAAGGGCACCTGGCTCAAGTCTGCCGAGCACCCCAACCTTCCCGAAAATTCAAATCGGCCAATCAGAGCGGCTCTGAGTCAGAGATGCAAACCCCACATTCCCGCCGAAATTTCAAACCAGCCAATCAGAGCGCGAGATCGGCGAGGCGACCGCGATTGGCCAGGAAAGAAAGAGCGAAGTCAAACCGAATGACTGTTACCATAGACCACGCAGCTACCCGCATCAAGAAAAGATCTTCACAAACCCGACAATTGAAGGCGTACCGTGCCGACTGGAAGTAGACACAGGATCAGCTATCACAATCATGTCCTGGGACACTTTTGTGAAAGCCTTGCCGCACATCGCAGCGCAAGCTACAGAAACAACGGCTCCGGGTGCAGGATTACCAGGGCAACCGCATCCCTGTTCGAGGACAACGACCGTCGAGGTCAAGTACGGGACATACGAAAAGACCCTGCCCATCACGTTAGTCGAGGGAACCTTGCCAAGCTTGCTGGGGCTAGACTGGTTCAGGCGTTGGGAATGGGGTGACTGGCGTCCACGGAGCGGATGCAACCTGCAAACGCCCTAATGGAGGAATTCGCAGGCGTATTCGAGGACCGTTTAGGCAAGTACAAGGGACCCCTATCTCCTTCAATTTAGACCCCAAATAGCTCCCATTAGGTTAAAGGCAAGGAGGGTTCCTTTGCACTCAAACCTAAAATCGACAAAGAGTTAGATAAATTAGTCAGCCAGGGATACTAGTGCCAGTTGACCATGCCAAATGGGAGGCGCCAATCGTCACCCTATAAAACCAGACGGGTCCATAAGAATTTGCGCTGATTACAAGGCTACCTTGAACAAAGCATTGCAAAAGCGCCTACCCAGTTCCAGTAGTGCAACACTTATTGCACTCACTAGGGCACGGACAAGTTTTCGCCAAATTAGACTTGGCACAAGCGTACCAACAGCTACCCGTAGATGCTAGCACAGCTGAAGCCCAGACTATTGTAACGCACCGGGGTGCCTTTAAGTGCACCCGGTTACAGTTTGGGGTGAGTGTGGCCCCGGGGCTATTCCAAAATTTGATGGAGCGGCTTCTACAAGGGTTACCAGGAGTCGTACCCTATTTCGATGATGTGCTGGTATCAGGGGAAGATTTAGGAGAACTGGGGAAGCGGTTAAGGAAAGTTTTGGCCGTTTTTAGGTCGGCAGGATTAAAAGTCAAAGCAAGCAAGTGTCAGATAGGGGTCGAATCTGTTGAATTTTTGGGCTATAGAATAGACAAAAAAGGGATTCACCCCACGGAGAGCAAAGTCAAGGCGATAAAGAGAGCCCCAGCACCCAAAAACAAGACAGAACTCCAGGCTTTCCTGGGTCTGGTAAACTTTTACGCCGTGTTTTTAAAAGATAAGGCAACCGTTGCTGAACCGCTGCATAAATTGCTAGGAAAAAACACTGCTTGGTCGTGGGGGAAGTCAGAGAATAGGGCATTTGAGGCAGTAAAAAGTTTGCTATCAAGCGATAGCCTGTTAATACAATACAATAACAGACTGCCGTTAGTATTGGTTTGTGATGCGTCCCCCTATGGAGTAGGAGCTGTACTTAGCCACAGACTCCCAAACGGCACTGAAGCCCCTATAGCGTTCTATTCACGAACGATGTCCCCGGCTGAGAGGAATTACAGCCAGCTAGATAGGGAGGCTCTCGCAATAGTGTCAGGGGTGAAAAAATTTCACGAATACGTTTTTGGGAGAGACTTTGAAATTATCACTGACCACAGACCACTATTGGGATTACTGGCTGGCGACCGCCCAATGCCAGTGGCACTATCACCCCGGCTGACCAGATGGACTATCTTTTTGGCCGCCTACTCTTATAAACTGCAGCATCGACCTGGAAAAGAGCTGGGGCATGCGGACGCATTGAGCAGATGCCCATTGCCCGGGGAAATCGAGGACCCTACTCCGGGCACCCCCGTTCTACTAATTGACTCTTTGGACTCGGGGCCAGTCACATCGCAGGAAGTGGCTCGGGCCTCCTACCGGGACGTTGTTTTAAGGACTGTAATCAGTTGGGTTCAAAGGGGATGGCCCGCTGCGCCGGGCGAACGTTTTAAGGAATTTGTAAAGAAAAAAGGGGAATTGTCCGTACAAGGGGGGTGCCTGCTCTGGGGGGATAGGGTGGTAGTCCCAGAGAAACTGAGGAAAAAAGTTCTGGAACTCCTGCATGAGGGTCACCCAGGAATTGTGAGGATGAAGGGTTTGGCTAGGAGCTATGTCTGGTGGCCCCTAATGGACAGGGAAATCAGTGACAGGGTTGGCCGATGCCAAGTATGTCAGGAATCCAGACCACTACCGCCTACGGCCCCAGTTTTGGAGTGGGAGAAACCCCAAGGCCCTTGGTCCCGCATACACATTGATTTTGCCGGCCCCTTCCACGGCCAAACATTTCTAATTGTGGTGGATGCATTCTCCAAATGGCTGGAGATCATCCTAATGAAATCCACAACCGCGGGAGCTGTCATCTCAGCACTAAAACACCTTTTCGCCACGCACGGGCTACCGGACACACTCGTGTCCGATAACGGCCCACAGTTCACCGCAGCATTATTTGAAGGGTACCTGGCTGAAGAGGGTATCCGACATGCCCTCTCAGCGCCGTTCCACCCTGCGTCGAACGGCCTTGCTGAACGTTTTGTTCGGAGTGCGAAAGAAGCGCTGTCCCGAAGCGGCCCCGGCGATTGGCAGGCACAAATCGACGCATTCCTAACCGTCCAACACAGGACCCCCTGTGTGGCCACCGGCCGCAGCCCAGCCGAGCTATTAATGGGGCGGAAGCTACGGTGCCCGCTAGACCGGCTACACCCGAACTATGTACAGGACGGGTTCAAAACAAAACCAGATAAAATCCGAGAGTTAAACATAGGAGACTCGGTATGGGCGCATAATTACAGCGACGGCCCTAACTGGATGAGGGGGATAGTCATAGACAAAACGGGCCCCAAATCTTATCTAGTGGAACTAGACGATGGTAGAGTCTGGAGGCGCCACATAGATCAATTAAGAAACAGATTGAGCGATAAGGCAGAATTAGGCGAGAGCAGCCCTGACTATGATTTAATTAACCCCACAGCTGACCGGAGCCAAGAACAAACAGAAAGCGTAAGCAAAGAACCAAACAGAGACTTATCTGAGTCAAGCGAGGTCCAGCGACACCCTCCGGTCCCTCTAGAGGACAGCAGGTCCGAGCCGGCGAATAATCCAGGGCCGGATGGCCGGGAGGAGGAGCTCAGAGGAACGAAAAGTCCCTCCGGCAAGCTCGACTCAACTCCAGAAAGTGAACTGCGCAGGTCCGGGAGAGTCAGAAGACGCCCCACGTACCTGCAGGACTACGTAGAGAAGTAATATGCAAATACTGGCAAAGTGCCTTCTGGGAGGGAAGGAGTGTAATGTATTACTGTAAGTTTTGGCGGGAGTTTTAGGCGGGAAATATCTCGCTTCTGATTGGATGCAGCCTCAGGCTGAAGTGTATATAAGGAGAGGTTTTTCTCCAGAGTGTTGCTGGGTCACACTATATTAAAGAGCTGTTGTCACTAACCTGGTCTCCTGCCTCGTCAATACCCAAACCTAACAATGTACCTATATTACAAGGAACAGAATCATGCAGGCAGTGGCTTTCTCTGTGCCATTATGGAAGTGAAAGTTGGATTTTTGAAATACAATAGAAAAAAAATTGATGCTTTTGAATTTTGGTGTTAAAGAAACCTCTTAAGAAAATCAGAGCTTGCCAGAAAATAAACATAGATTATGGAACAGGTCAATCTAGAATATTCACTCAAGGCATACATAACCAGGTACAAATTATCATATTTTAGAGGCATTATACAAAGACCTAGCTCTTTGAGAAATCTATAAAGATAGGAAAGATGGGAGGATAGACAAAAGGAGAACCAGAATCTAGATTGAGGATTATACTAGCAATTGATGCACAGTGGAAGATTTGAAGGACCAGGCTGAAAACAGATGGTTTTGGGGGGAAATCTATGAAGTTGCTGATAGTTGACACCATCTTAATGATACACATACCTTATTCATCTCTGTTCAGTTCAAAATTCTCAGCAAGCTTTGAAACTATAGATTTAGATGTTATTTGTTGGAACTGACTACTAAACAGCAAGCCATCCTTAAGATATTTTCTTAATCTCACTTTGCCTTTTTTGTGGACATTACTAAGCCAAAATAGTTTTTCTTTCAAATGCTGCCATTGGTGTCAGTGTTATGGGAATTGTTATGATGAATAAATTAGGTTAGGAATGGGCAGCTTTCTTAGCCAGACAAACATCAGTGGAACCAGAAATAGTTTGACGAGATATATTTTTATAAAATATTAACTACAAAGAAAAAAGGCAATATCATGCTTTATGAAGGAATGAGAAAGTATTGTCTGTGTTATTGACTTCCCTTCTCATTTTTGTCCACTACCAGTTGGCTGGGAATTATGAAAGTTTAACAGATTTGGAAGCATCACATTGGAGAAGGCTCAGCTTAGTACAGGCAGTGTTACTTGTGATGTTATCCCTGGGTCCCCTTCGGTTTATTCCTATTGTAAGAAGTGAATGAATGCAAAATGACTGCAAAAATGTTTGTTTCCTTTGCTTACAGGAAGCATCTGATTCATTTTTACAAATGAATCCAACTCACAGTATCATGACAATGTGGCCATTTGCTTTGGCAGTATCTCGACCAATTTGTCTGGAAATAATATACAAATGTTTCTTTGTAGGACAGCAGAGATACAGTTCTAGATAACAGAAGGATTAGACGTAAGTGGCTATAAAACAGTTATAATCCACTTGCCATAGCGTTCACACTATGCACTTGATGACCTTCATTCTACTCCTTATTCACACACAGAAAAATGATGTTATTAACCTTATCAAGGCTACTTTAAACACAATTAATGTACAACTAACTGAGCATACTGTATTAAGAACAACAATAAGCCACAACATGTATCAATGCAACATGAATATGGTATGTGCAGGAAAGGTACATTATTATATTCCAAATTCTTTCTTATAGGCAAATTAAATGTATCAGCAGTCTGAAGTAGTAATTTCAAAGTAATAATACAAATCTCTGTTTTGGGTTCTTTTGTGAATATATTCAGTGATCTCAGGAAATAAGGATTCTATTACCTCTGAATGACCTTGTTTGTTTTCATCTAGATTATTTCTTTTCCTTGTCCTCACAAATTCCACTCTGCTGTTTTTCTGTTTTACGCAATATAATCAAGAGAAATAGCTGGCAGATTCTGTTACCAGGACACAGAAGAGCCAAGAATTCCATTAGGAAATTATGAAGTGAGTGGCTGAATCTTCTCCCATCTCCAAGAATGTAAATAAAGAAAAGTATTCTCAAAAGTGTGCTAAAGACAGGCCTCTGGATAGTAGTTTCTCACTCTTGTGTCAAGTGTCCAGCAAGAGAAAAGACAGTATGTTGAAGATGTAAAAATGACTCTATAAAGGAAGCCAGCAATCAATCATTTTACAAGTTATAACTGTGCTATGACAGGTACAGTATTACCTTTGCAACTCAATTTGGATAGAAAAATCATTATGTTCATTCTAACCCTGATATCTGATGACACTGCATCAGTGGAACCCAAAGACAGGAAAGACTAAGATATATTAGAATCATAAAAGCCTTGTTTAATTGTTAGGATGAGCTAAGCTAAAGAAAAATAACATAACTTGTTAAAGACGACACTGCACAGCTATTCCATATGTTAGGAATATCATTTTTCTATATAAATATATCTCAAGAGAGCATTTACTAATAGAGGAGTTTGAAACAAGAATATTTTAAATCTTGGAAAAGATTATATAATCTCAGGTTATCTGAAAAACAAGAGATATGAAAAATTATGTAAATATTAAGTTAGGAAGAATACCAAAAGGAGAACTCTTGCTGATGCAATTTCTGCTATCCAAAATGGAGAAGCCCATTTTTCTGCACTGTTCAGACAGACCAATCAAAGAAATACTTTACAAGCCTTGATATAGCCTTGTCTTCCAGGGCAAGGCAGTTGCTATGCTATAATATGACACAAAGTCTTCCTCCTCGAGGTATTCAGCCCAAGTTTTCAAAGACTATCTTTGGGAACCCTGACTGTGCTTCCAATGCTGCCCTGCTCTTGAGGCAGGATTATGATAAGACTGATGCTTTGAAAAGAGAAATGTAAACAAAGCTTTTGTCCCAGCTAAATAATTGTATATTTTTGACATTGAAAAATACCATAGGATTTTCATCTGAGCAAGGTTTAGTGTTCTGTTTTCAGTCCTAAAAGAAGAAACGTATAAACTTACTCCCTTTGCAGACAGATTTTGCCTTTGTCATTTGGAAGCAGTTGAAACAATGTGCTGTGCACTGTTATTGTGTTGCTTTCTAACTTGAGGTAAGTTTACTGTGGACTGGATAATATCCTAATTCCAATTCAAGATAACTTCGTTGTAAATCAAATAAATTATATACCGTATATCAATTTTATTTACAATTTTAATCATGATGGTATTTTTATAGTTGCTAAACTCTGCTTTGTAGCCTGTGTTACTAGCAAATAAATTATGAAACCTGCAAATTCTTTTTATTACTTTCAATGTGTCTGCTATTGCTGTTGATTATTATAAAATTGTATAACTGCTTGCAGTTTATAAACTACTTGATACAAATGGCTTATACTGTAAATTGGGATAATAAAATTCTTTAGGTTAATTTTCTTTTTGGTCGTGGAATACAATAAATGATCTGAACTGATCCAAAGTGATAAGGATGCTATATTCTAATTTGTAAAATAGATAATTTATACTTAGCTTTTACCCTATATTGACTACCAGATTGGCACTTCACAATTAAATAAACGGCTCAGAGATACAGTAATTAAGATTAGATATACAAGCCTATTTTTTACTTAATCATAGTTTATTAAACTATAGCTTATTGGTTTCACATAAAATGAGTTGAGATGCTTAAGGGAAATGTTTTGTCCTTTGGGGAAAAATGGAGGTGCGAGTACTAATGAAATGAAGAATCATCATGGCTCAAAGGATCAACATCCAGTTATACTGTACATATACAGAATGTTCCCCAAGGTTTCTAGATCCAAACTACTTGGTGATGAGTCTATATATAAAAATATATTCTTTTCTGTTACCATCTAGCATACCTTAGTCAGCATATAAGCAAGTAAACTCAACTCTCTCTCACTACGATGTTATCTACTAGCTTGGTAACAAAACATCTGCAAGAAATCAGAGAGCATCAAGAATCCAACATTACCTCAAACTTTTTACATGTATAAAAGAGACCATATTGAGAAGGTCAGAAAGAAAGCTGGGGAAAGCTAGCACAGATGTATTGTCTTAAGCTCTCTCTCCTGTTTTTTATCTTACTAATTGAGACCATCTTCAAAAGCTTTCCTTATGTGTCCCTACAACTAAGAAACCAGCTTTACCTTTGAGCGGTGGCACAGCTACTTTAGGCAGCTCATTTTGCATGGCATTAAACCATTATGTCTTAATTATTACTGTATCTTGCAAGACCAATAAATGGGGAAGAATGTTTGAATATTCTGCTTCAGATGCTATAGCTTATATATTATCCGGTTTGGTTTAGGGAGAGAAAGTCCATCTCATAGTACAGATGTTCTTTGGTCAGCACTACTGACTAAACTAGGTGGAAACTTACAGAAATATAATATTTATGGGACTTTTCACCCAAGAGGCAGCTTGCCGTGTCTAGGTCTTGGACCTTAAGAAAGAGCAAATGAAAGTCTTTGCCATATGGATTCTGAAATAATTAATAAGAGTACTATTAATCAAGTCCTAGACAAAATGTTCCAGGAATGGTCAGCAAGCAAAACCCACATACTGTATTTTGGATACATGATGCCAGCAGAAGATGGTCTAAAAAAAAATATTCTGGCAAGGTTGAGGAAATCACAAGGGAAAGACAATGGTTAAGTTGGATGATATGGATCAAAGAGATTAATGTGTTGTCCTTGGAAGAGGTACTAGCTATTATTAAAGACAGATCAAAATGGTGAGCATTTGCCAACAGGAGTTGATCCCAATTCAATGGTAATAAAACAAATGAATAAGTGCCTTTATTTGTTGCTTGCAATTTTGTTTTTAAATGGTCTATCTGGACAATTTAAATTGCCAAGTGTTTTTCTGGTGCTATTTAACGCAAATTGCTTTAAAATATATGTAAAACAGATTAGGTGTTTATAAATGAAAATAAAAAATGTAAGGCAGCAAATTCTCTTGTCATTTTTAAAATTTCTGCTGGGGCTCTTGCGATTTTGACAGTCATTGCCGATACCGTATTAAGCTACTCTACGAGGGATGACGGACTTGCTACATTTTGCCTATGGGACGGTCCTTGACGGTGCCTACCGTACTAAAAAAACCACACAGATTTTAAAAAAAACACAATTTCCCATGCTCTGAGTCTGAACCTGAACTACTTCGCAGCAGTTTCAGGTATCCGCCAGGGGGCGAAAGGTCCTGCCGAGTTCGTGTCAAAGTCACATGAATCCAACGTTGGAACGCGTCCTCGAGTGACCCTGGCGCGGCTGGGAGAAAGATACCTCATGGCGTCTCTGGCTGTTGTTCCCACAGCAGCCGGAGAAGGAGCAACCGCAGCAGCCTCCACCTCCCGGCCCGGTGCAAGGAGAGAGAGGTTCGTAAGCAGGGCAGAATTTTGCTGGTCTTTTTTTTTTTTTTTGACCAGAAACCAAGGTGAGCGAAAGCTTCGGGCGGGAGAGCGGCGGCTGGTCAGAATCAGCTCCCCCCGCCCGCCCCAACTCCAAAGGGTGGAGAAAGCAAGGCTCCACCCTGCGCAGGCACGGGGCTAGGGAGCGATTGGGCGCGTCTCTCCTACAAACTAGCTGAGGGACGGCGCCCCGGGTTACGGCGGCTATCTGACGACCGCGTGGGGGGGAAGGAACGTCTCTGCCTGGGCTCGGAAAGCCTCGTCAAGCCGAGAAGCGGCCGGACTCGCGTCGGCTGGTTTGTATTTGAGGCGCGCCCTCTCGGGTTACCACGTCAGTAGAGAAGCAGCCCTAAGCGGCCAGTCGCGCGCACTAAAAAAAAAAAAATTAAATTAAAAAATCGGAAGGAGGAAGCGAGAGCGATGTCAGCTTGAAAACGCTACAAGTCTCTTGTGGTAAACCAGCGTGCTTTGGGCTGGGAAAGAGGAAAGAACTTAGGAAGCAACTGGGTTACATGCAGGTCTCGAACCCCACCCCCCACCCCACCCCACCCCGTTTGCTTGCTTTTGAGGAAGCAAGTAAAAAGAATCCCGTTCACACGGGATCGAGTTATAGTTTAATTTTCGCTGTGAGCTGAGGATTTGAATTGTTCAAAATTTCCCGCACGCCGGTAAGGTAATTCCGTTGGTTGAAAAGAACTCTGTGTAAATGCCGAGTGATTCTTTTTTTTTTACTGCTAAACAAGTCTCAGCAGTTAGTGCTGCGAGGTGTTTGATTCTTTACTGACCCTAAAAACCTACTTAAGTATATATTTGACCCTACATCTCCCGTGTGTCTTGTTTTTTCTTATCTCTTCTTTTCTTTCAGCTGAGGCTCTGTATAAAGGACTATTTCTAAAAAAAAAGAAAAAAAAAGAAGATACTACAAAATGGATTTTGAAAAGTTGCCAAGGTAAGGAAAAAAAAGAGAAGATCTGTCATAACAAGCCTGACAGGCTTTAACTGGGATATTTTGTAGCTTTAGGAAATATATTTGTCTGTGTCAATATTACACTATTGCACTAGCATAAAAAAATTGGTTTAGGTAAGAAAAAAAAATACAGTACTTTCTGTATGTGCAGTACAGAAAGGTGTATTGAAAATTATTTTGTAAATTATTTCCACATTTATGCTTTTTGATTAATTGCCAGATAAAATTATCCTTGAGTAAGATCTAGCCTTTTTATACAGGTTCTTTTTTGGCAGTTCTTAGAAACAAATTAATATATGGGATCAAGAAAGAGAATTCAAAAAGAAGCCAACTTTCCTCTGAAGTATAAAATACATGATTATATTACTGATTTTTAGTTTTAAATTTCTTGTGTGTTTAAAATTATTCATGGGCATATTTTGATTTTTGAGACAGTCTATTTACAGAATGTGGCACTGTAATATTTTAGACACATTAAAAATCAATAGTGCAGAAGATATTCATGATTTCGTTTTATTTTTTAACAATAGATTTTCTGAAATATTTCCAGTGATAATTATGCAGGTAGTAAAGTAGCAAATACAGAGAAAAGTTTCTTAAGACATATTTTAAAGAGATTTGTAATTGGGAATTGATAGGAAACTGTTGGAGTACTGTTTTATGCAGGTCTTAAATTAGATGTCAGTAATTTTGGGTTGTTTTTTTTAGAGACATAATAAAGTATGTCCTATTTATTACTGACTGTATTTGTCATATTGAACTAAAGTATTCAAAAGCAAAATGTTTGCATTTCTGCTGAGCTCTTTTTGAATTAATGTTGAAGATGTAGCAGCTGTAAATTAAAATATAATCTACAGCTTTTAAGAACACTCTCCAGACCTTTAAAAACAATGAAATTAACTCACAGTCAATATCATTGCTGTCAGATTTAAAATGTGAGAAATACATAGCTGACCAATCAAATTCTACAAAAACTGGTATCCAATCAATGCCCCACTATGATCCATTTTTAATTTCCTGTATCCCAAATATCTAAACAATTGCTACTGTGGGGAAAGGGTATAAAGTTGCCAAGATACTATCACTCTGTTGCATTTTGAATTCCTGTAAAATAATGATACCTTTGGAAAATGTTAAATGGGATAGACCAGTGCAGGGAATGGGAAGAGAAAAAACTATGCCCAGAAATTGAGGAAGAGGAAATTAGCCAATCCACAATTTCTCTAGACATTCATTATCTAGAAAGGTTAAGTGTAATCGGAAATGCACTGTAACTGATAAATGAAGATAATGATATATAATTAAAAAAACCAAAACTGTAATGAGTAATAAACAAGCCTTCACATTTTTTACAACTTTTCATCAAATAAAAAAGACAAGTGAAAAAAAAGGTAGCTGTGTCATTGATGTAGCAATAAATGATGCATTTACAAATCACAATGGCAATTATGACTAGAATTGCCATTGCTAAGTAACATGGTAGTAAAATGCAACATTATGGGTACCTTGACTGATGATCACAATTGAACCCAAAATTTCTGTGCTAAGCAAGACAGTTGTTAAGTGAGTTTTGCCTCATTTTACGATCTTCCTTGCCATAGTTCCTAAATGTACCACTGCAGTTGTTAAGTTGATAACATGGTTATTAAATGAATCTGGCTTTCCCAGTACCTCTTAATTCAGGGCCTTAGAAGTTCAAATTCTCACTAAATGAGAGGTTATGACATTGGTCCATCTGTATAGTAGCTCTAAGACTATTGAAGAGAAATTTGCAATCTATACTTCAATTACCTTGAAATAAGACCCATAGTGGTATTTGCTCTTTAGCAGCTTCCTCAGATTGTAAGTAATTATTTTCAAGCAACATTGTCATGAATTCATCCTTTACAAGATGAATTGAGATGAAGAGAATTGGGTGACATAGAAAGAATAAAACTATAACAACATATAATCCATGATGTTCTAGTTAAAACAACAGGCCCCAAAGCTAGCTGCATCATCAGCAGAGTTCACCTAACATCCTGACCCAAGGCAAAGCCACATCTTCAAAGCCTTACAAAAAGCTAACAGGTCCATCATATCTCGGGGGGGGGGAGATGATGTTTCAAGGGGCAGGCATAACCAAAGAGAAAGTAGGGTTCCAGCGTCCAACAAGATGACATTGTTTGATAGAATGGACTCAGAACATGTCTTTCCTACTAGACTGGAGAAAGAGGCAGAAAGAATGGGAGACAGGAAATAAAAGAATTTCAGCAAATGAAGTATTTCTCATTTAGAACCAATTTAAAATTGAGAGTTTCTTTGATGTGGCTGAGAGGCAAGTCTCTTCACTGGTAACAGAAAAGCTTGCAAGCTGGGTGCTTACATATAATACCTATGTCCTAAATCTCATTAAATGGTTAGTGAGGAAACTAACCATTACAGAAAGCCATAGATTTTACTTTTGAATAAACCTATGTGGAATTATGAACAATAAGTAAAATGCATAGATATTTTTAATAATATCTGATTTCAGGTTGCACCTTGTATTGATAGGATCAACAGTCATTTGGGGTATTTTTTTCTCTTACTGAACAATATGCAATTCAAAAATTACCTAGATCTGTAGGTAATAAAGAACATGGGAGCCTAGTTAGGTAGAAAACAGAAATGCAGTGAAAATGGTAGATTTTTAGTTGATCATATTCTCCCACCAAGTAAATCTAAAAATAATATATAAAAATGCTAATATGATAATCAAAACATTCTCAGTTTTAAAGTCTTCTAGAAAAAAGAATTGTTCAGTTAAAAGAAAAGTAAAAATATCTGTCCTTCAATTGCATGCAGTAATAAAATTGGAGATTGATTTTAGTTGATTTTGTGTGGGTGCACCTTCAAATAATTGTTGACACCTGATAACCGCCTGGACTTGTCCTTGCAGTTTTCTTGGCAAGATTTTAGAAGTGGCTGTTTCTTGGGGTTGAGAAAGAATGACTAGCCCAAAGTCACCCTGCTGACTTCGTACCTAATGCAGGATTAGAACTCATAGTCTTCCAGTTTTAGCATGGTGCCTTAATCACTATACCAAACTGACTATTTAAAATAGATCTCTAAAACATTACCATGTAAAAATACACCTCTAGAACAACAGCATATTCATACAATCACATACTTTTAATACTATTTAATACTAATACTTTTCATTTGTCTTTCATTGATTTTTAATTTTAAAATTTTAAATGTTCTTTTAAATGGCTAACATTGGCATGTGATTGTATAAATATGGTATTATTCTAGAGATGTATTTTTACAGTGTCGTCCAACAAATTTACGATGTTCTTTCCTTTACTACCCAAGTACTTAAATGTGATTTAATTCATGATTCTGGAGTTCTGCACACATGATGTATATGACTTCTGTCAATTCAGTCATATGTACTATATACATTCCATTAATGCTCAAACCTACAGAGCCAGCAGTAGCTACATCTGAGTAATCTAGGATTCAGCTCGCTGTGCACAGGAGTGGGCTGTAGGAGAATGAAGTTACCTCAAAAGGTTATTGTGTAGTGAATTATTTCTGCTCTGTTCTTAGAGGATGAGGCAAGTCTTTACCTCTTATTACCTTCCAAAGGACAACATGTAACTGACTAGTGATTTTCTGGGAAGTACAAAATATGTTTTGTTGTTATAAAAAATAAAATGGGAAAGGGGCATGTCTACCTGTGATTTTTTAAAGAGATTAGTAAAACTAGTGACAATTTAAGTTTCTTAGAACCAAATATTTCAGAAAGTCAAAAACTACGTTTCATCCTTTTTTTTTAAATAAAGGATGACTGGGAAACATTCAGCACACATAAAATAGAAGTAGAATTGAAATAACTTGAGAAATCTTTGTCCTGTTATATTGAAGTTACTATTCTGTTATATAATATTAGAGGGATGCGGTGGCTCAGTGGTTAAGATGCTGAGGTTGTCAATCGAAAGGTTGGCAGTTCAGCGGTTTGAATCCCTAGTGCCGCATAACAGGGTGAGCACCCATTACTTGTCCCAGCTTCTGCCAACCTAGAAGTTCGAAAGCACGTCAAAAATGCAAGTAGAAAAATAGGGACCACCTTTGGTGGGAAGGTAACAGTGTTCCTGTTGTGACTCCAGCCCCCGAACCTGGCCCCATGCCCGAAAGTGACTCCGAGAATGAGGGGGGAGGGCCGGTAAGGCTTACCTTGGGAGTACTGATGCCTTTGGCCCGGATCCAGGAGCCAGAACCAGACCAGTCGGAGGATGTAATAAGGCCGTCATCCCCTGATTCCTCCCTTCCCCAGGCTACGCCTTCAGACACAGCTGATAATAATAATAATCAAGCTTGGATTGACCCGCGCTTCAGAAGATTAGAGAGGCAGCGTCATCAAAGGGAAGGGTGGGGCAGGAACCCCATCCCACAGGATATATAAGGAGCTTTGGGACTGCTCTCACTCCATGGGAAGCAAAAGTTTAGCTGAACCATTTCAAAAAGAGCTGAAATTCTTGCTACGGGAGTCATTTGTTTGAACTTTGACAGGCAGCTGCGATTTCTCTGCCAGGACTGATAAGAGCCGTGAATCCACTGGCTGAGGGCTAGCTTGTTAATCCAAAGTGGGAAAGGAGACAGAACAGTTCCTTTGGCATTTAGTCATGCTGGCCACATGACCACAGAGACATCTTTGGCAGCGGTGGCTCTTCGCCTTTGAAACGGAGATGAGCACCGCTCCCTAAAGTCGGGAATGACTAGCACATATGTGCGAGGAGAACCTTTGCTTTATATAATATTACATGACTCCTAGGATCTAAAGAAATCTAAGCTGACATCTCAGTGTGATCAATTGTGTTCTGATAGTAAAAAGTTTCATTGTTAATGGTTATTTGAGCTGGGATTCAACTTTATCATAAAACAGTCACTGTGGTTTTCTATATAGTTTTCCAAGATGTAGTGAAATAAGATACAAAAGAATGGATATGGGTATTTGCAATTAAATTGTAAAGTGGAGATTATTGCTATTAGTACTGAATTTTTGAATTATTAAATGTTTTGTAGTTTTGTTGCTTGTGGGTTCATTCTCTCTTAAAAAAACAAGTAATTACTAACCTAAAACTATTTACTAGTAAAGTTATTTTGATGCTAGGACTAATCATAAATTGGATTATATGTACTCTGAATGCTGACTTTGAAATATGTTCTACTAAATATGGTGAAGCTTATTTGAATTCTAAAAGAGAGCTTATATATAGGAATAGGATAAATACACTAGGAGTTCAGATTTTCTACAGTCTTGCTCAATTTATGATATGGCCAGAGATAATTGCAACATCTTGCTTCTTTTTAAAGGGTGGTTGTGACATTTCTGGGAAGTGAAAGAAGCATTTAAAACAAAGAAGTGACAGGAGTTAGATAAAGACCCTTGAAAAGTAGCACTAAGCATTCTTGCATTATAAAAGGAAATGGTGACTTAGCATTATTACATGCAAACAGAAAGGTTTTTAGTATATGAAGAACTAACCAAAGAAATCTTTTAGTGACTGTATCATACAACTAAAGAATTTGTCTCACACTTGTTCTTGTAACTTTATTTCTTTTGTTCAGATAGTTGTTTTGGAGGCAGTGTCCCAAACACGTCAGAAACTGTGAGAACAACTTTGGAGGCAAGCTTTTGTCTTGTTCTCAGAATTCTTCATGCAGTTGAAAAATATGTAATAACATTCAGTAGGTTAATTTACAGTCACCTTAATGTGTGCACCTGGTGCTGTTGGTTTTGAAACCCAAATTCATTTATAAAGCAGGAATTTGATTCAAATAATTAGAATTCACTGAATGGATTAGACTGCTGACTCATACCAGGAAGTCAAGATAAAACAAATCCCCACAGAAATACTAATTTGTAATGCTTGGGTCTGAAAGTGGCTTTAGAAGGATGTGGCTGCTTTGTATCTCCAGATCTGAAACAGATCTCAAAGGACTCCACAGGAATGAATGACAAAAAAACTGAGCATCAATAATTAAAATGATAATGTTATTCTGAGGCCCATCAAGACTGAAATATTTAATACAACAGTCTTAGTTTAAAATTCCATGTGGTGGTTATGGTGGTTTCCTTCCCCAAAAGGAAGATAACCTTAAATTTAACAAGTATTCACAAGGAAAAGTATATATGGACAGACAAAAATCTGACACAAAGCCATTTTTCTCCACCTTGCCAAATTAAGAGGGTAACTTTTTCAGAAAGTTCACCTGCCATTAGGAAAGTCAGGAGAAAGGGAGAGTGATTAATTCAAGCCAGTTGTCTCTAAACAACATATCACACTTATAAAATGAATTCTTATCTGCAAATTTCATCTATTCTCTTTCCCATATACTTACACTACAGAAAATATACTGTAGGTATGTTTGAAGGCATAAGTGTAAACATAACACTTCCTCGTTTCTTGTCAGAAACAGCAAAAAAAAAAATTGAACCAAATTTTATATTGCATTTCAGTTATAGGTAAGCTTGTGTTGAGAAAGAAATGTCCTTATTTTCAATCATTTGGGGGATGTCCGAATGTTGTAATGTTAGATGACTAGGGTATTTCATGCTCATGCCTTCATTTATTGCCAAATACCACTGTATTTGAAAACAAAGCCTGTCTTCAGTCCAAGGTTTAGGCTAGCATGACTATGAATCCCAGAATTATTCTACGTGTGGGTGAAAACAGTGCTGTGCTTGTATTCATAAGAGTGGAAGACAGCTGCTCTTTGCAAAAACTATCTTTCCTGAGCAACTCTTTCTAATCTTGTTTTCAAATATATTATTATCCTTGGAAACCAAAAAGGAGGTGCTGGTGTAACACTACATTTGCAGTAAAATCTATTTGAAAAGAAATTGTTGGAGCATTGTAAGCTGGTCAGTGAGATCATTAAGTTTATTTATTTATATTTCATGTTTCATTTGTATTTAGGCTATTCCCCAACTGGCTCTGAAATCTTGAAGGAGTTTGTTTGGAAAGAATGATATAAATCTAAAGAGTTCAATGAAGTGGGAAACACAAGTAAAATTTTGTCTTATCCTTAACATTTCCATTATATTAACATGAAGATGGGAAAGCAATTATTACACACAATTGAGACCGCTTTTGGCACTCTACATTATTCTGCCTGGCTTCATCTATTGATTCAAATTGCAAGATCTGGACCCTCCCTTAAATATTTTATTTAATTGCTTTCATGTGCAGAATAAACTTCCTAAAGATGCACCTACTTTCAACGAGCTGTTTACTAGGGACATGAGAAAATCTTTTGTGGACCGTTCCTAAAACATGGAATATTTTATTTGGATCGTGTATGTTTATTTCCATTTATCTATTTCTGTCCAACCTAGATACATAGGCAAGGCACATTATATACAGGACAGATTCATGATTTAACATGATAGCTTATATTTGAAATATTTACAAGAGAAAACAGTCTAGGCATCTATTTAAATATTGGGATTAAGTGATGAAGCACCTGTTTAAATCACGTCTGTCCTGTAACATGGGAAGAAAATAGCACATGTGTTTAAAGACTTTTTTCTCTTTTGCTTTGTATATTAATAGCATACACACAAATAAATACATAGGTATATAACTGTATGTGATTTCAACATGTAATATGTAATCCTGGAATTGAATTGTCCCATGTTGTTTGCACTGAGTTCCATTCTTTTACATTCAAGGCTGGACAAATTGAAACTTCTTTTTTGTATTTTTTGTATTTTTGTATGAGAATATTATAATTGCATACCAGACTGTATGCCTATTCTTTATGGATTAGAAGTAATTTATTTTTGAAATATTTGGTTAGTTTTGCTCTTCGCAAGTTGGAAGTTTGGCTGCATAAGGAAATGAATTTTCTCAATATGATTTTCTTTCCCTGCACTGTTTGTTTTAGTCTCTTTTTAATCTGCCAGAATCATCAAATGTAGTTCCTTGCCCATTATTTGATACTTACAGTTCATCATTTGATGCTTAAATTTTAAATGCAGGAGGATTATTGCTTGCATTTAGAGCAAAAGCTTATGTTTGTCAAAAATAAGCCTACTCCTGGGATAAAACAGAGGCCCTATAAATCTTTTTATAAATGAGATTATTTATTTATTTATTTATTTCAACATGTTTGAACAGAATCTCCAAAATCTAAGCTCCTGGGCACATCTGAAGAAAGCCTCTGAGCAGATTTAACTCTGAGTCACAGACACAGTCACAAGCCAGGTTGCATAAAAATTTAATTCAGTAGCCAAGTTTTACGCTTTATGTTCATCAGCAAGCTACATATTTTAAATTAGCAGCTTAAAACTGTACCAGTCTTTTTCATTTGCCATGTTTTCTTTTGATCTGCGCATACATTAGGATCCTATCCATTGGGGATTATTGATGAGAAGAGAATTAATTAGTATCTAGCTTTTCAAAGAAAAATCCCAGGCTGCTTTAAGGCAACATATCATATTTTATATTAGACAGAAATTAACTACTCTGAAAAGGATGTTCTGGTTCATATGTTATAGTAAACCATAGTGGTTTGTTTGAGGCTATTGTGTTGGCCAAGCCCAGCCATGGTGGTTTATAAACCATGTTCATAGTATAGTGGTATACACAAATTCAACTATTATTTTGAATTACTATCTTAAGAATACAGCAAAAAATATATAGGCTGACAGTAACAGGCTGCAGCCAATCTCCTTTCATTAATGTTAGAAAACAACTCAGCTTGGTTGGTTGGCATTTTTTTGCCAGCAGAATAAGGAACAAGTGTGTTTTCACAGCATCTGAGCATGCACAGTGACATCACTATGCAAAGCCCACTCTATGTTCCAGCATAATTATATAAAAGAGAAGTTTTTGCAGTGATATCACTGCAAGGTGGTACCTGTCACAGCGGGCGAGTGGCCTATTCCAGCGGCCTATTCCAGTGGCCAGGCGGCCGGGCCGGCTGGGCGGCCTAACTTGGAGATCGCAGGTGGGCCTGATGGACGCCTTGCTGGTGTCATCTGGAGGCTGTCCTCGGGCCTAGTGGACGTCCCCTCTATCATCTTTACCACCTAAAGGACGTCTATGGACCGCCTGCAGGGGGGGACCTTTTAAAGACCTTTTTAAGATCCTGCTCCCCCCCCCGGACTTTGGGAGAGACATGGCTTAGCAGCTGAGCGGCCTGGCCTAGTGGATGCCCCTGGCCTAACAGTGTAACAGCTTCCCCCTTCCTCCTTTAACCACCCCTCGGGACTGTAGAATGAGGGGTTGGTGAAACTGACTGAATCATGGCAGTGTTATTCATCTACTGCCCAAGAACTATTTCTCAACTGTTCTTACCCGGAATTGCCGGAATTATCAATTATCATCTTGATTGGTCCAGGATGGGCTTGTTTGCCGGACTCTTATTATGCGGACATTCACAGCGGCTGACCTTCTTGCCCTGCGAGATTCCCCTCTCTCGCAGGTTTGGCCCCCTACACTATCGAGGACCCATCTTGAGGACGGGTTTTGGAACCCCGAGAGGTGGCATGCCAAAAATAGGAGACTTAGGGGATTTTTAATTAATTGTTTTAACCGTTTTTTTTAAGGGGAGTTTTAATGGGAATTTTAATTGGGGGGGGTGGATGGGTGGGGGAGAAAACCCATCAGGGAGGGGGCTAGGTCCACCATGTGTTCGCGGCGGTAACTTAATAGGTCCTGGGGTTGTGGCGAGGGGTGTCGTTCCAGTTTGTCAGGGTCGAGCTATTACTACGGTAAGTGGGAGAGGCAGATATGACGGAAGGGGGGGGGCACATCAGGGTTTGGGGGCTCGCCCTCGCTGTTTCTGACGATTAGTGCTCCGGCCCCCCAGGAATTTCCCGTGACCCGAGTGGCCAGAGTAATCGGGACCTGGGCCTTCAGCTGATGTTATGTAATGCCAGGTCCGCGGTTAATAAAGCCCCCCTGATTTCAGATCTTATTCAGGAAGGGATCGCGGACGTTATGGGCATTACGGAGACCTGGTTGGGCACCGAAGGGGGGGTCCCCCTAGTGGAGATGTGCCCACCAGGTTTCCGAGCATTTCGAGGGCCCAGGGTAGGGGTGGAGGGGTGGCGGTTATTATTAAGGAGAGTCTCGAGCCGAGGGAAACCACTGTGCCTCAGATAGCTGGGTGTGAATCCCTCTACGTGAAGTGGGGTCGTAGGACTCAGGTGGGCTTGTTGATCACGTACCTGGCTCCTTGCTGCGTGACTACAGCCCTGCCTGAGCTGTTGGAGTTGCTGGCCGGGTTGGCAGTTGAAACCCCCAGACTGTTGGTCATGGGGGATTTCAATTTGCCATTAGCCGGCGTAGCATCTTCGGCAGCTCAGGAGTTCATGGCTTCCATGACAGCCTTGGACCTGATTCAGTTAATTGACGGCCCTACCCACGTCGGGGGAGGCACCCTAGACCTGATTTTTATCTCTGGCCAGTGGTCTAATGATCTGGTTTTAAATGATTTAGTTGTTGAACCTTTGTCATGGTCAGATCATTTTCTCCTTCGTCTAGACTTTCTGACCACTACCCACCACCGCAGGGAGACGGAACCAATGCGCTGGTTCCGTCCCAGGCGCCTGATGGACCTGGAGAGGTTCCTGACGGAGCTTGGGCCGTTTCCTGCGCACCTGGCCCACGACTCGACTGAAGAACTAGTTGCGGCCTGGGAACGGGCCGCGGCTGGAGCTTTGGACCGTGTCGTGCCTTTGCGGCCTCTGACCCGGCGTCAGTCTCAACCAGCTCCTTGGTTCTCCAAGGAGCTGAGGGAGATGAAGCGCCGGAGAAGACGCCTAGAGAGTGCCTGGAGATCCAGCGGCTCTGAGGCTGACCAGACACTAGTTAGGTCCTATAGTAGGACCTACCTAGTGGCAATGAGGGTTGCGAAGCGTTCCTACGTTTCCTCCCTCATTGCGTCGGCAGATAACCGCCCGGCCGCCCTGTTTCGGGTGACCCGCTCGCTCCTTCAACAGGAGGGGCGGGAGGACCCCTTACAAGGGCGTGCCAAGGAGTTTAACGGTTATCTATACGACAAAATCGTTCAGCTTCGGGACGGATTGGATCAAAATTGGGTAGATCCAGGCGAGGGTTCTGAGGCCCATCTTGTTGAGGTGGTTTGGGATGACTTTGATCCTGTGACTCCCGAGGACATGGACAGGTTGCTGGGTAGGCTGAACGCCACCACATGTTTACTGGATCCGTGCCCCTCCTGGTTAGTACTGGCTACTCAGGAGGTGACACGAGGCTGGCTCCAGGGGATTACAAATGCTTCTCTGCGGGAGGGGGTCTTTCCCGCGGCCTTGAAAGAGGCGGTGGTGAGACCCCTCCTCAAGAAGCCTTCCCTGGACCCAGCTGTTTTAGGGAACTACCGGCCAGTCTCCAATCTTCGCTTCACGGCGAAGGTTGTAGAGAGTGTGGTGGCATGTCAGCTACCCCAGTACCTGGATGAAGCTGTCTATCTAGACCCGTTCCAGTCCGGCTTCCGGCCCGGATACAGCACTGAGACAGCTTTGGTCGCACTGGTGGATGATCTCTGGAGGGCCAGGGATAGGGGTTACTCCTCTGCCCTGGTCCTATTAGACCTCTCAGCGGCTTTTGATACCATCGACCATGGTATCCTGCTGCGCCGGTTGGAGGGGTTGGGAGTGGGAGGCACCGTTTATCGGTGGTTCTCCTCCTACCTCTCTGACCGGACGCAGACGGTGTTGACAGGGGGGCAGAGATCGACTCCAAGGTGCCTCATGTGTGGGGTGCCGCAGGGGTCGATTCTCTCACCCCTCCTGTTCAACATCTATATGAAGCCGCTGGGTGAGATCATCAGTGGCTTTGGGGTGAGATACCAACTGTACGCTGATGATACTCAGCTGTACTTTTCCACCCCGGGCCACCCCAGTGAAGCTGTCGAAGTGCTGTCCCGGTGTCTGGAAGCCGTACGGGTCTGGATGGGGAGGAACAGGCTCAAACTTAATCCTTCCAAGACGGAGTGGCTGTGGATGCCGGCACCTCGGTACAGTCAGCTGCAGATGCGGCTGTCTGTCGGGGGTGAATCATTGGCCCCGATGGAGAAGGTACGCAACTTGGGCGTGCTCCTGGATGGTCGGTTGTCCTTTGAAGACCATTTGACGACCGTCTCCAGGAGAGCTTTTTATCAGGTTCGCCTGATCCGCCAGTTGCGTCCCTTCCTGGACCGGGATACCTTATGCACAGTCACTCATGCTCTCGTTACCTCTCGCCTGGACTACTGCAATGCTCTCTACATGGGGCTCCCCTTGAAGAGCACCCGGAGACTTCAGCTAGTTCAGAACGCGGCTGCACGGGTTATTGAGGGAGCGGTTCGGAGCTCCCACATAACACCTATCCTGCGCAGACTGCACTGGCTACCTGTTGTTTTCCGGGTGCGCTTCAAGGTATTGGTTACCACCTTTAAAGCGCTCCATGGCTTAGGACTGGGCTATTTACGGGACTGTCTACTGCCGGCCTCTATCTCCCATCATCCGGTATGTTCCCACAGAGAGGGACTCCTCAGGGTGCCGTCAGCCAAACAGTGTCGACTGGCGGCCCCCAGGGGGAGGGGCTTCTCTGTGGGGGGTCCCGCCCTGTGGGACGAACTTCCCTCGGACTTGACATTTACCTGACCTTAGGACCTTTCGCCGCGAACTTAAAACTTATTTATTTCGTATGGCTGGACTAGCCTGATTTTTATCTTTATTTGATGGGTTTTTAAAGTTTTGTGATTTTATGGGGGAGTATGTTATTTTAACATTTGGGCATTTAAATTAGTTTTTTAAGGGATGTTTTTAATTATTGTGTGTATTTGTATTTTATCTGCCTGTTCACTGCCCTGAGTCCTTCGGGAGAAGGGCGGTATACAAATTAAATTATTATTATTATTATTATTATTATTATTATTATTATTATTATTATTATTATTATTATTATTATTATTATTATTATTATTATCCTATTTGCATTGGAAAGTATGCAAATAGTCTTGGTAACCCTTCTCCAAATTAAAAATATTGGGCTATGTTGGAAAGAACAGATAAGAGAAGAAATAACATAAATATAATTCTACATTTATCATTTTGGAATTATGTGAGATTATATTTATTTATTGCTTGACCATAAAACCTTAACCATAAAAATCCACTTTCATTATTCTGTTCTTTACCTGCAATGGTATGAGAATATGTGACTATATGTTATTCTTTCAATAGGGTTTGTGAGATTTGTCAAGAGCTAGTAGAGCAAATAAAATACATAATTATTTCATATTGCAGGTTATATACATGTAGTGACAGAAATATTTCAGAGTTCTAAATGTCTTCTATAGAATGTATATTCAGATATTAAAAATATGTTTCTTGTGTCTGCATGAATAATCTACAAGCCTTTTTAAAACATGAATACTCTTGTTCCATATTCACTTTATAGAAATGTGGGCTGGGAGTGAATTTTTAAAAGGGGAAGTCAGATTTCATGAACCACATCAGTTCTTGTTGCTCCTTTCTAACATTTCATTTTATTTAAGGTTTTCATGATGAAATTCAAGTTTACACAAGAACGACTATGTGTTTTAAGTCAATGCTGATGATACTTTCTACGTCTTGGTGTGGTGGTCTTGAGTTTTTGCTCAAAAGCAACATAAAATGGATCTGAAGGAAAGCTGTCCAAGTGTTAGCATTCCCAGCTCTGATGAACATAGAGTGAAGAAAAAAAGATTTACTGTAAGTATAGAAACAGAAGTGCTTCATTGTACAGTCAATTTCATATTCTCTTCCTTGCTCAGTTTAAAGAGACTTCAATGCTACACAAATGAGAACAGGCCTAATTTAACCATCTCTCTCAGGGTCACAGGCTTTGGCTTCAATTCCAAATCAGCTATATATTCTTATAATCCTATGCTATTCTCCATTAGGCAGTTGAGACCATTCACTTCTGAGTCAACCATGGTGCAGCATATATTGCAAGGTTTGGTTTTAGCCTGCAGTGCTGGAACTCCATATAGCTTGAGAATCCAACTGCATTCTCACTAGCAGGAAACCCACCTCCTGGCTCCAATGCACTGCCCAACATTTAGTTATCTTGTGAGCACCACAACGGTACTGAATAGGGAGGGGGTACTATGAATTGTGTCAGCTCCCTCCCATAATGATAGTGGTGATGTTTTAGAAATAACTATGGTCTGATATTTCAAATTTTTATTAGTTTATCAAAATACAAAAAAAGAGAAAGTAATGGGAAAGTAATGGAAGAAAAAGGAAGGAGGGAAAGTATAGGTGTTGTGGCCTGTTGGACGCCAGCCCCTTTGACAGCCAAATCAGATGAGGTGACGTGGAAGTCAGGACCAGTATCAAGGCAGTCTGAGAGCTCCGAGGGGGAAGAGGGAAGGGCGCTGTCAGAGATAGAGACAGAGGCGGAGCCTGGGCCATCCATCAATCCTCAGTTGGAGAGTCAACAGGTCCCAGGTCTGGAGGTGGCTGATGAGGAAGAGGAGGAACATCTAGGTCCAGTGCCTGACGCGCAGATGTGCAGAAGGCAGAGAAGTGGAAACCTATGGGCCAGTCCTTGGGATGGAAGAGCCACCGTTGCTAGCGGAGCCCCACCCTAGCTCTGGGGATAAAAAACGGGGCAGAGATGAATAGGTGTGGTAGACAACAATTCATCTCCCTGCTGATAGCCTGCACTTCTGAATCCTGTCTGGAAATTATCAGAATTCTTCTTGGAATCTGCAGGCCTTCTGAGTGTGTGTGTGTGCGCGCGCGTGCCTGCTGCTGGAAGAAAGCGAGCACACCTTTCAGGACTTCCTTTGCAAATGTGGGAAGAGAGAGAGAGAGAAACTCCTGGTGTGTTGGACCAGTTCAGGGAGGAAGGGAGCGAGCGTCACTTTCCACAGGACTTAGAGACTTCGTAGTGTGCTGTGAGAGAGCAGCTGCTGGTGTGTGTTTGGGAGCTTGGTCAGAACAATAGGATAAAAGGCAAAAGAGAAAAGGAAAGCGTTGACTTCCAACTTTTTTTAGCACGGTAGAATAAGATAATAACATACAACTCAGCATTTTACTTTTACATAGTAATATATACTAACCATTTCTCTAACAATAAATCTAATTAGTAAAACCCAAAATCTAAATTTCATTTTTTTCCCATCTCAAGCACAAATCCAGAAGTGGTTTCCAAATAAAAACAATTCTCAATACAAAATCTATTTCTATAGATAGACTGTGTCCAAAAGATATTAATAAGAGATGTGAAACAAATTTGACCTGATGCAGAAATATTAGAACCAGAAATACTGGATAATAAAAGTATGTGGTTTATAATACAGAGAAGGAGGCTAAAGTAGAAACACAAAGGACAGACCAAGGGAATGACCTGGATAAAGACTTTCTACTGGATATATAAAAGACGTTGGCTAAAGTTTTGAATATCAAAGTAGAAATACAAATGATAAACCAAGGGAATCATGTGGATATAGATAGTCTTTGACTTGGAATCAGAGTTTCTATTGCTAAGAAAGGCAGTTAAATGAGTTTTGCCCAATTTTACAATCTTTTTTGCTGCAGTTAACTTAATCACTGCAGTTGTTAAGTGAAATGTGTTCGTTAAATGAATTTGGTTTCCCCCATTGACTTTGCTTGTTGGAAGCTGACTGAGAAAATTGCAGATGGCAGTCACATGATCCCAGGATACTGCAACCATTATAATACATGGTGGTTGCCAAAAATTTGAATTTTGTCCATGAGGATGCTGTGACAATAGTACGTGCCATCAAAAGTGACTGGTTGTAAGTCACTTTTTTGTTGTTGTAACTTTGGTCACTAAACAAATGGTTGTAAGTCAAGGACTATCTGCGTTGACTTTTTATTGGATTTACAAAGGAGGATAGCTAAAGCTGTGAAAAAGCCTTTGGAATGGGAAAAGAAATGAGACCAAATCAGATGACAACATTTGATTAAAGATCAAATTTGATTAAAGATCAAAATTGCCAGATATAAAAGGAAGGAATGTAAAGTTGGTTTATTTGACCAATGTTAAAATAAGACTTGTTTCTATAAAATTCTGCTAACCCTTTAAAGACATTTTGCTAAAACTAGGACTGAAAAGTTGATGTTTTATGGATTTGTATCTAGATAAGAGATTATGAGTAAATATATTTGTCTGCAACTTTATAGGGCATAAAAAACTGTTAAATTAGTTTATACCTGTCATGCAGATCAAAAATAACTTCTCTATGTATTTCTTTATCTTCTTTTTTTCCCTTCCTTTGAACTTTTTATTCTTTTTATTTGTCCTCTCTCTGAGGTTAGTTTGTATTTGCTTTTACTATTGTAATTAAAACTTTCAATAAAAATAAGAATCGTAATCTTTTTTTAAAAAAAAACAGGTCATTTAAAACGTAGATCTGTTTCCATATGGACATGCCAAACAGAAAAGTTAATAACTTCAGAACTTCAGGTTCACTTTTATACCTTCACATATCTATAAACTGGGGTCCAGTCAAATCCATTAATATTTAGAATAATCCAGAACCATAAAAGAATTTCATGATTATGCATACGGCATGATGTCGTGTACATAAACAAATTAAGCGTAAAAATATTGTCACATATTTATATTGGCTTTAAACATTTTGATATTCTATGTTGCATATCAAATTTACTGCATTGACTTTATTTAAAAATCAGAAAGAAATAACATAGATTATTTTAAAAACTCCTTTAAATACAAATACATTACATTAGACTATTTCCCTTCTTTGTTAATCTTGGTATTTTATGCTTCTCTGTTCCTTTCATTGTTTCCTGTTCTTCCTTCCCCACCCCATTTCAATAATTTGTTTGGATCTGGTTTGTTTTTTGTGTTTAATTTTGGCATTGGGTTTTCTTTTTAATTTCATCTCTAGAGCAAATTAGTTTTATAGTGTCTGTTGAGAGAATTTGTAAATATGACAACATAATGTTGTAAATATGACAACATAATAGTTTTGTGAAGGAGCATGATGGCAATAACATTGCTTTTTCTGTTACTGCATTGCAGCCCTTATCTGTCTGAAATAAAAAATATTAATATAGCCAAAACATCTGGTTTTAGAATAAATCAGATAATTCTCTTAGTATTACAATTTTAAGGTAACTAGGAGAAGCAGTTGCAGTGATTTTGTTTGGAAGAGATTGTCTTTTTTTCCCCTTGCCCTATTTATCTTTGTATAATTAAGCTACATCTTCTTTTTTTCTCCGTTGCAAATCGTTACAATTGGAAGGAGATGAATAAATGTTAGTATCAATGAAGTAGGCTAAATCATATATTTTTTGAGAACCTGGAGCAAAATTCAGGTCCCCTCATAAACAGTGTAAACATAGCAAAGGAATATTACATTAATCAATATTCCCTGCTTTGGGAAAAAACCCACAAAAACCTGTATAGCAACAGGAGAAACTATTAGCATGTATGACGGTGGTTAGATATTGGGCTCAGCTCTTAAAGGGCATGATGTCAGTAATGCAGTTTGCTATAAATCCAAGCACAGTTCTATAGAAAGAATTAGATTCAGATCAAACTTTAAATAACCTTTAAGATCTTATAGGCCTATTATTATTGAGCCACAGTGGTGCAGGGGTTAGAGTGCAGTACTATAGGCTACTTCTGCATTGAGCATAGAGTCCAATACTGCTGGCTGCCTGCAATTTGGCAGTTCAAATCTCACCAGGCTCAAGATTGACTCAGCCTTCCATCCTTCCAAGGTGGGTAAAACGAGGACCCAAATTGTTGAGGGCAATATGCTGTAAACCGCTTAGAGAGGGCTGTAAAGTAGTATATAAGTCTAAGTGTTTGACAAAATAAATAAATAAATAAAAAATAAAGTGCTATTGCTATTAACACTAGCACCATTCAAATTTTGCTTAAATGCTATTTCTGCAAAAAAACAGTAAGAGAAAAGGGGAAAATTCTGGATATGAGAAAGCCTGAATCAGAAAAGGACATGGTTCCTACTGTCTTTAAATATGAAACTGTATTGTGGTTATTAAAGAAAGCATTCTAATACCTTCCAGCTTATTAACTCCAGTAGAAAAAAATATCTGTAGCTCAGGGTTGATCTGTGGAGTCCTTGGTGCTCTCTGAGACTGCTTATTGGTTTGCAATTGTTTTATTATCCTACTAGGTAACATCAATGCTAGTGAGTATGGGGTTTGCTCCCTGTTTATATATAGTAGCTTGCCCTGCTAGTATTGGTGGAGATATAGTTTTCTCTTTGTTTGCTATTTGCTAGTTTGTTTGTTTGTTTGTTTATTCAGGTGTTAATCCCTGTTTATCTGGGAATTGATTGCTGGTCTTTTTGTTTCCTTTTTTAATATTTTTTGTTTCTTTTGAATGATGTGTAAGTATTGTTTTGCCTCTGTGTGCCTGTTGATGGCTGATTTGTCTGAGTGCCAGTTGTGCCAATTGATCTAGTGGTAAAAGCACCAGGCTAGAAACTAGGAGATTATGACTTTTAGTCCTCCCTTATGCATGAAAGCCAACTGGCTGACTTTGGATCAGTCATTCTCTTTCAGCTTAATCTATCTCATAGGGTTGTTGTTGTGGGAAAATAGGAAGAAGGAATACTAGATATGTTTGTAAACTTGAGTTATTTATAGAAATAAAGATAAATAAAATATAATAAGCAGTGACAGAGCAAGCTACTATATACCGTATATACTCGAGTATAAGCCGAGTTTTTCAGCACGTTTTTTGTGCTGAAAAACTTCCCCTCGGCTTATACTCGGGTCTATACGGCTTATACTCGAGTTTTTTTTTTTTTTAAAGCCCCTCGGCTTATACTCGAGTATATACGGCTTATACTCGAGTTTTTTTTTTCTTCTTTTTTTCACATTTTACCGGACGGAAGCCCTGCCGGTGCAGTGAGAGGGCGGGGCGGGGGAGCCGCCAGCCTTCTCAGCTGAGGGAGGGAGGGTTTCCCCAACCGGTAGGTGCCTCATTTCCCACCCTCGGCTTATACTCGAGTCCCCAGTTTACCCCAGTTTTTGGGGTAAAATTGGGGACCTCGGCTTATACTCGGATCGGCTTATATTCGAGTATATACGGTATAAACATCCTTCTTGCTTCAAACGCTCTACCATCATCCCAGTGCCGAAGAAGCCCACTATCAAGGAACTGAATGACTACAGACCAGTTGCTTTAACATCTGTAGTCATGAAAGCCTTTGAAAGGCTAGTGCTTTCCTACCTGAAAACCATCACGGATCCGCTGCTAGACCCCTTGCAATTTGCATACCGAGCAAATAGATCAACAGATGATAATATGGCTCTGCACTACATCTTACAACATCTTGAATCTCCAAAGACCTATGTAAGGGTCCTCTTTGTAGACTTTAGTTCAGCATTCAGTACCATCATTCCAGACACACTTCTAACTAAACTAAACCAGCTACAACCTGAACAGACTTGTAAGTGGATCACAAGTTTCCTAACAAACAGGAAGCAGCAGGTAAAGCTAAGCGGGATCACTTCAGATACCTGTACAGGGCCCCCCCCAAGGCTGTGTGCTCTCCCCACTTCTTTTCTCTCTGTATACCAATGACTGCATCTCCAATGATCCATTTGTTAAACTACTGAAGTTCACAGATGACACAATAGTGATCGGTCTCATTCGAGACAATGACGAATCTGCATATAGACGAGAGGTCGAACGACTAGCCTTGTGGTACAACCAAAACAATCTGGAACTGAACACACTCAAACCTGTAGAAATGGTGGTAGACTTTAGGAGAAACCCTTCTATACTTCCACCTCTCACAATACTAGACAACACAGTATCAACAGTAGAAACCTACAAATTTCTAGGTTCTATCATATTGCAAGATCTAAAATGGACAGCTAACATCAAAAACATCATCAAAAAAGGACAACAAAGACTGTCCTTTCTGCGCCAACTCAGAAAGCTCAAACTGCCCAAGGAGCTACTGATCCAGTTCTACAGAGGAATTATTGAGTCTGTCATTTGCACCTCTATAACTGTCTGGTTCGGTTCTGCAACCCAACAAGAAAGACACAGACTTTAGAGGATAATTAGAATTACAGGAAAAATAATTGCTACCAACCTGCCTTCCATTGAAGACCTGTATACTGCACGAATCAAGAAGAGGGCCGTGAAAATATTTACAGATCCCTCACATCCTGGACATAAACTGTTTCAACTCCTACCCTCAAAACAACGCTATAGAGCACTGCATACCAGAACAACTAGACACAAGAACAGTTTTTTTCCTGAAGGCCATCACTCTGCTAAACAAATAATTCCCTCAACAATTTCAAACTATTTACTAAATCTACACTACTATTAATCTTCTCATCGTTTTCATCACTAATCTCTTTCCACTTATGACTGTATGACTATAACTTTTTGTTGCAACCTATGACCATCATTTGTGTTGTAAATGTTGTACCTTTGATTAAGGGTTTTTTTCTTTTCTTTTCTGTACACTGAGAACATATGCACCAAAACAAATTCCTTGTGTGTCCAATCACACTTGGCCAATAAATTCTATTCTATTCTATTCAGTGAGCAAATCCTGCACTCACGAGCATTGCTGATGTTAGTTTGTCCATTAATGAAACATCTGTGAGCAATCAAACACAAAGAGCACCAAGGATTCTACATTTTATTAATCTTTGCTTAATCTGAATTGTTAGTAAAGTTTCTTAATGCAGTTGTTTGTAAAATGTAAAATGTAACCTGATCACTTAATTCCATACCTATATGAAATTTGCTCTCAGTTGGTTGACTAATTTATAGGAACT
This sequence comes from Ahaetulla prasina, assembly GCF_028640845.1. NCBI lineage: Eukaryota > Metazoa > Chordata > Lepidosauria > Squamata > Colubridae > Ahaetulla > Ahaetulla prasina. The sequence goes on along the minus strand of NC_080541.1, from coordinate 44,352,012 downwards.
GTTTTTTCTAGATTTTATAAATTGATGAGTTCCTGCACATACCTCCGTTTCTTTCATCAAGCATGTCTATAAATCCATTTAGAAGAAAAAATGAATGTGTTCAGCAGACCCATACTGGAGAATGCAATCTATTACAGCATTAAGTCTTGATGAAATATTAAATAGTAATTAAGCAAATGGGATGAGTTTACAATAATCCCATACATTTTAATAAAACCTTTCATTAAAAATTGTTTGTTTCAACAGGTCTACAAAGTCTTGGTCTCAGTTGGCACTAATGAATGGTTTGTCTTCAGGCGATATGCTGAGTTTGACAAGCTGTATAATACAGTAAGTAGGGAAATTGTGCTCAAATTAGTTTGGGAAATTCCTCTGAACCAATTTCTTCTGCTATATTGTTGGTACATCATGATTGAGAATTGAACTGATTTCTGATGTTAAATTATATCAAATGACTTATTACAGGGACGAGCTGAGGATTTTGTACAGTATCTGTCTGATAAAATCGCTCAGATTCGGGATGGCTTGGACACTGATTGGATAGATCCTGGTGGGATGGCGGGAATGAGTCTTGAGAATGTTATCTGGGCTGAGTTCGATCCTGTGACTCCTGATGACATGGACAGGTTGTTGGGTAGGCTGAATCCCACCACATGTTTATTGGACCCGTGTTCCTCCTGGATGGTACTGGCCACACGGGAGGTCACACGAGGCTGGCTCCTGGGAGTTACCAATGCTTCTTTGTTGGAGGGTGTTTTCCCCTCCGCCTTGAAAGAGGCGGTGGTGAGGCCCCTTCTTAAGAAGCCCTCCCTGGACCCAGCTGTATTAGCGAATTATCGTCCAGTCTCCAACCTTCGCTTTCTGGCGAAGGTTGTTGAGAGTGTGGTGGCATATCAGCTTCCTCAATATCTGGAGGAAACTGTCTATTTAGACCCGTTCCAGTCCGGTTTCAGACCCGGATACAGCACCGAGACGGCTTTGGTCGCGTTGGTGGATGACCTCTGGAGGGCCCGGGACAGGGGTTGTTCCTCTGTCCTGGTGCTATTAGATCTCTCGGCGGCTTTTGATACCATTGACCATGGTATCCTGCTGCGACGGTTGGGGGGATTGGGGGTGGGAGGCACCATTTATCGGTGGTTCTCCTCCTATCTCTCTGACCGTTCGCAGACGGTGTTGGCAGGAGGGCAGAGATCGACCCCGAGGCGCCTCACTTGTGGGGTGCCTCAGGGGTCTGTTCTCTCGCCTCTCCTGTTCAACATCTATATGAAGTCTCTGGGTGAGGTTATCCGTGGGTTCGGGGTGGATTATCATCTGTACGCTGATGATACACAGCTGTACATTTCCACCCCGAACCACCCCAATGAAGCCGTTGAGGTGATGGGCCGGTGTCTTGAGGCCGTGCGGGTCTGGATGGGGAGGAACAGGCTCCGACTCAACCCTTCCAAGACAGAGTGGCTGTGGGTTCCGGCGTCCCGGTACAGTCAGCTTACACCATCGCTGACTGTGGGGGGGGAAGTACTAACCCCCAGGGGAGGAGTGCGCAACTTAGGCGTTCTCCTGGACGATCGGCTGTCCTTAGAGGATCATTTGACAGCCGTCGCCAGGGGAGCATTTATCAGGTTTACCTGATCCGCCAGTTGCGCCCCTTCCTTGACCGGGATGCCTTACGCACGGTCACTCATGCCCTCGTCACTTCCCGCCTGGACTATTGCAATGCTCTCTACATGGGGCTCCCCTTGAAGAGCACCAGGAGGCTCCAGTTAGTCCAGAATGCGGCCGCGCGGGTGATAGAGGGAGCACCGTGTTGCTCCCATATAACACCTATCCTGCGCGGCCTGCACTGGCTGCCGGTAGCCTTCCGGGTGCAATTCAAGGTTTTGGTCATCATCTTTAAAGCGCTCCATGGGTTAGAACCGGGGTACCTACGAGACCGCCTCCTGCCGCCGATAGCCTCCCAACGACCGGTGCGCTCCCACAGAGCGGGCCTCCTCCGGGTGCCGTCGACCAAGCAATGCAGGTTGGCGGCCCCCAGGGGGAGGGCCTTCTCTGTGGCAGCACTGGCCCTGTGGAACGAGCTTCCAGGGTTACGGCAACTCCCAGACCTCCGGACCTTCAGACATGAACTGAAGACTTTATTATTTCAACGAGCTGAACTAGCCTAAGAATAAAATATTTTAGTTAATTTTAATGGGTTTTAACCGGTTTTTACCGTTTTAGTTATTTGGCGATTGAAATATTTTGTTTTAATTGGGTTTTAAATTGCTTATTTATTATTGTTGTATTTTAATATGCCTGTGAACCGCCCTGAGTCCTACGGGAGATGGTGTGGTATAAAAGTATAAAAATAAATAAATAAATAAATAAAATAAAATGTGTTTCAGCTAAGGAAACAATTTCCTACAATGAATTTGAGAATTCCTGCTAAGAGAATATTTGGAGATAATTTTGACCCTGGTAAGCAGATCTCATTTAGTTCTCATTTTATCTTTAAACTGTTTTCTGCATCAATAATTTCAACTTGAATTAAGCATTTTTGAAGAGTTTTTCCCCTATATAACAGTATGTATAAATTTACATAGAAGAATATGTGAATATAAATGTACAATAATGTGATTTATTATCTGAATCAGCAGTAGGCAATCTAATTCCTTCCAAATGTTTACAATTCCAACTCCATTTTGTTGTAGCCAGTATGATCAGAGAAAAGGGATTGTGAAAACAGATTTAAATCAAGGCATGGAACTCTGCAAACACAAGTGCATTAAGCATCAGACTTCTAAAAACAAGGAATGATGCTTATTTAGTATATGTTTATGGTCATTAGTGCCAGTTAGGATATATTCTAATCAAAGTTGCAAAGTTGGGTAATTCTGATAAATACAGATATAAATTCTCCATTAAAGTAATTCTGTCATCATCCAGAACATTTGCATTTGAACATTTTTCACTTGCATTTAAATAAGAGTTTTTGATTTATTTTTGATGGGTTTTTTATTTGTTTGAATCTGATGTTCAGAATTTGATAATATTGGGGTTTTTTATATTCAACATATCTTGTTACTGAGAGACATATTGCATTTTTTTTATTTATTTATCTGTATCCCACTTTTATTATTTTTATAAATAACTCAAGATGGCAAACACACCTTCCTGCTTCTATTTTTCCCACAAAAACACCCCTGTGAAGTGAGTTGGGCTGAGAAAGAGTGATTGGCCCAAAGTCACCCAGCTGGCTTTCATGGCTAAGGAAGTAATAGACAGACTGAGTTGCATCCTGTGAATGATAAATTATGATTGGTTTTATTTGATCTTTAAATGAATGAATCTAAATATAGGTAGTCCACTAAGGCGGGTCTAGAACTCATGTTCTCCCGCTTTTTAGTCTGATGCCTTAATCAGTAGTCCAAACTGGCGTTGTGCTGTGCTGTGCTGTGCTGTATAAGTAGTCTTCAACTTACATACATTCATTTAGCTACTATTCGAAGTTACAATGACACTGAAAAAGTAACTTACATTTCGTCATCATACAACCATTGCAGCACCCCCCACAGTCATATGATCAAAATTTGGATGCTTGGCAACCGGTATGCATTTAGGATAGTTGCAGATTCCTGGGATCATGTGATTGTCATTTATAACCTTCCCAGTTGGCTTCCAATAAAAATAATGAATGGGGAAGCCAGATTCACTTAATGAACACATGATTCACTTAATTATGATAATTCACTTAACAACCATGGCAAAAAAGATCATAAAATTGGATGTGACTCACTTAACAGTAACCTTGCTTAACAACACCTTATAGTCTCAATTGTGGTCATATCTGTATTGTAGTCCTCAATTTACAATCACAATTGAGACCAGAAGGTCTGTTAATACCTGTATTGTATTGTATTTTACTGTATTGCATTGCATTACATGCAATCTATTAGCAGTCACTGGAAAAAGTCTATACGTGTCAGTGCTAGTACATATAGATAATATGTTTTAAATTCTGATGGATTATATGTAGGATATCCTGGATTTGGAGCATTTGTCCTCTGTAATTAAAGTTTTCTTTTTCCCCCGTTAGTATAACATGCAAATATAAATGTGAATGCTTGTTTTGTACCATCCAAATGATGTAATAGGCTTACCGGTATTTACCAATCATATTCAAAGAAAAGCATTACCAATCATATTCAAAGAAAAGCGTTCATTCAGCTAGAAGAAAATTTAAGCTAAAGCTAGGAAATATTACATAAGGAACTTTTTAAAATAAAAAGTCTATTTATTATCTAATCTAATTTTTTACCTGTCCACTGGTGTTTATGGGATGCTGGAGAGGAGCCCTAATTACAAATACAAGAGCAACTTTTTTTACTATTTTTTAATGAGATAATCTAAGAAATGTATATATTTAAGTTTTGAAACAGGCATTCTAATACCTGGTCTTTTCTCATTTGTTTTTCAGATTTTATTAAACAAAGAAGAGCAGGATTGAATGAATTCATTCAGAATTTAGTTCGGCAGCCTGAGCTTTGCAATCAGTAAGTGACACTTTGTTTTACCCTCAAGAGAATAAAATTATGTGGTAAACTATATACTGGAAACTACAATCCACATGTACCTTCTAAGCCAAGGGTGTCCAAACTTGGTCCCTTTAAGACTTTTGGACTTCAACTCCCAGAGTTCCTCAGCCAGCTTTGCTGGCTGAGGGACTCTGGGAGTTGAAGTCCAAAAGTCTTAAAGGGACCAAGTTTGGACACCCCTGTTCTAAGCGATATACAGGTAGTTCTCAACTTATAACAATTGATTTAGCAATCATTCAAATTTACAACAGCAGTGAAAAAAATGACAACCGGTATTCACACTTAATCCCATCTTAGTGTCCCCATGGACACATGATCAAAATTCAGGTGCTTGGCAATTGGCATGTATTTATGATGGTTGCAGGATCCTGCATCATGTGATCAGCATTCACAACCTTCCCAACCAGCTTCCAACAAGCAAAGTCATTGGAGGAAGCTGGATTTGCTTAATGTGATTCACTTAACTGTACTGATTTGTTTAACAAACATGATCAAAAAGGTTGTAAAATTGGGCTCAACTCACTTATCTACTGCTTTGCTTAACAATGAAAATTCTGGTCCCAGTTGTGATCATAAGTCAAGGACTATCTGTATTGTAAGAGAATGTCTATAACTTTTGATTACCAGATGCTGCACAAAATGACATGGAAAGTGATCACCAAGGCATGTTTTGGCAGGTCAAGGTTAGATTTCTCAGATGTGGTGTTTGATTTTTTTTTAAACCACTGCAGAATTGTTGCAGAATTGTTGCTAAAATAATTACTTAAGCCTTTAATAATTGGTAGCCTGATTCTATGCTTTGATTCACACAGAGTAAAGTTTGAGTTTTTCTGATTGAAGGAATGTATGGCTGATTAAAATAATTCTTCTGAATAATTCTTCCATAACTTATGACCAGTCACTTAGCAATCATTTGCTATGACCAGCTGATTAGCAACCATTCAAAATTAAAACAGCCCTCAAACAATACCTCAAAAGCTATTTATGATCCAGATTCAAAGTTGCGATGTCTGGGAGCTCCCATTGTTGCATTGCTGCATTTTGGGTGTTTGGCAGCTGGCCCATATTTACAGCCATTTGCAGCATCCCAAAATCACGTGTCCTTGATTTACAATGTTTTTGCTGGAAATTGGCGTTTACTTCAGTTTTCAAAAATCGCCTTATTGTAAATGGGTTCATTTAATGACTGAAGCTTTCACTTAACAACTGTAGCATTTATAACACTACATTCATTTAATGATTGCCACAAGAAATGTTAAGAAAAGTCATAAAATTGGGTCTGGTCATTGAATGACCTGCTTTACAACTTTCACAGCAACACCCAAAATTGTGGATCCGATTGTGGTCATAAGTTGAGGACTAACTGTACTGGTGGCTCAGTGAGGCTTAATAAGTTTGGCAGTTACAATTAGATAGAAAGTCGAGCTACGCACCCACAGCTCTGGGGATTGGGGACTCTGGCAGTAGGTGATGTCCTGTCCACAAGGTAAGTAAGAGTAGTTCAGATTCAGGTTCTACTTGTCCCATGGTTGTGTCTTCTCTGGAATACATAACCAGTGGTAAAGAGGTTGGCAGCTGCACTTTGGTTTGCTATGGCTCATTAAATTGTGACTTTTTTTGGATGTTTGGATTATTAATTCCTTTGGAAATATTTTTAACTGATCAAATTTCTGCTGCTTTCATTCAGCGATATAGAATTGTGGTAGTAATTTCTAATGTTATTAATACAAAATTTAACAAATTAGAAGTTAAAAATGGCAACAATATTGAAAGTGTTGTAATGGAAATTGCTTCTTCCTGGTGATGTTCACAAGTGATCTAATTAGAATAATATCAGTGGAAATGGAAGCTTCATCTTAATTTAACTCTGATGTAATTTACCTAATTTCCTGTTTGATTTCAGTGTTCAGGTAAGTCATGATCATAATTTCTTTTTTGTTTTGTTGTATATGTTATTCACATTGAAAATATATAATATATATAGATAGATAGATATATAATCAGTTAAATTATCTTTTCTAGTCCAGATGTAAGATCATTTCTTCAGATGGACAATCCAAAGCACCAATATGATCCATCTGAAGATGAGGATGAAAGAAACAATCAAAAGGTAACTATTTTTTTGCATTCTGTGCTTAAATTACAGAAGTTACTTTATTTCATCAATCCTATTGGCCTCTTCCAATGTCTCTCTTGAATTATACTTCAGTGGAATATAAAGCATTGCCTACCTCTCTTCTCAAATATAGTAGCCTCACAATATTGTTATTTCACATTATTCAAAGTTTGGAGTCTTTTAACCTGTATTCCTAAACTAGTTTTAAAATATACCTCTTCCTCTATTCAGGTGAAGATGCCAATCTTTTTGTCAGTAAGCATAGGTTTTGGAATCTTTGCACTTTCATCAGTGAAATTACAAGAACATATACAATACTTTGTAACAAAAGAAAATATGTAAGAACAGCCACTATTCCTATAGTATCTCTGGCAACTAAAGCAGCATTAACTAATATTAATCACTACCATCAACTGGTTGACATTCATGTCAACACTACCGCCTACTTCATGCTGCAGTGCTCAAGCAAGCTGCGTTGAGTACTGACTCAGCCATGGTCAGAGATTTCTGCAGTCTAATGATCAATAAAGCTTTGCATTCAACCTGTAAAATACAACATATCTCTAAGAAATGAGCCCAAATCCACCTCAGCTTTAATCCATATCTGATTTTGAACATAATTAAGGGTGTCTTGCCACATTTTATTTTTTTCATGTTTCTATCATTCACAGATTTAATACTGTTGTCCTATTAGAAGATTTAATTTGTCAGACATGTTGTCTGGTTCCCTGCCAACAATTGGATAACTGTAATCTGATGAGTTGATAGAGGAATGTTAATTTTCTTCAGTAATGGAGTTTTGACTTGTAGACAATGCTGATACTACTTGCCAGGACAATTTCAACAAGGCCAGGTTATGTGCTCTGTAAATTAGTTGGTCTAGTTTTACACTAGTAAGTATACTTGCATAAGCAGTTTGTTCTCAACATTTATTTGTTATTTATTTGAGATGAACAATAGTTGATTTAATAATAAATATAACACAACCATTATTGTATTCATAGCAATAATTTATAACATATTAATCCATTAATCAAATAAATTCATTTATTCCAACAGTAGAATGTGATAATTGCACAAAATATAGAAAAATACTCTTCATATCCACCAAATGCAATTGTCATTTTACAAATTGAAGTTGTTCATAGTAACATAGGCATGTTGGGTAGCAGCTATATTTTTCATTGGTAACAAGTTTACCCCTAATTCTAGTATGTCACCTGGTCTCTACCACATCTGTTCACCAAGCAGAAGAGTGTTTCTATTTTCCTTCTGGACCAGATCCACTCAGCCCAAATTTTAATAATGCCCATCTTCTCTCCGTATAGAACTTTTTCCATTTGCATTTTAGTTCAGTAGAATTTATGGTGTTCTAGGACTGGAGTAGGGAGTAGGATGAAAAGTGTATAGCATAATCAGTCAGTCTCTGACCCAGGCATTTGTTCTATCTTTCTATGGTAGGGTTGACAGTATATGGGTCATATTCATCCTTGCCATTCTTCTTCTTTTTCCTCCTCAAAGTCCTGGAGAATTCTACTGATAAAATTTGATAGCAAAATGGCAAAAAAATTAATCCCTAAAATAGATGTCTTAAACATCTAGAAAGATTAATCCTATCAGTTGTACTTTTAAAATCTTTTAAAGGGTCTGAGAAGTTTGATCCTAACAAAAGCTGTTGATATAGTAAAAACATGTCTAAAAGGATACACAGAGTTCAGTGTAGTCCCTTCCAAATACCTTTTCAGAGTTTAGTTTTTAATCACTGAGTTTCCTTTTTCAATCTCAAAGCTGTTTATGAAAACAAGGTAGATTTTCTTTTGGACAGCACATAGAAGTATGTGGGGAATGTAGACTTTGCTCCTAAACATAGAAAACTGCCTGAGAAACGGGTTTTTTAAAAAAAAAAGCAATTTATATTCACTGTTGTCAGGAATGTCTCTGTAGTGATAGGGATTACTGTAATTAACCTTTGTCTTTTTAAACACAAAGTTACAAGAAAGACTTCTTTCCCCCAAAATACTTAATTTGAGTATACTACAACGCAATCTGAAATGTTATGATTAGACTTTTTTCTAACTAATGAATTATCTATAATTATTATCTTGATTTGAGTTTAATTTATATTTTTATTTTTAAACAGCTAAATTCTACCTCACAGAACATCAACTTGGGGCCATCTGGAAATCCTCAGTAGGTTTAGTTAAATATAAATTAGCCTTTGCAGTTACTTTGTTAAAAGGGGGCTGGGAGTAAAGAGCGCCCTGCATGTAATATCAGTTAGGGGCAGGTTTAGGAAGAAATTGTTGTAATTTGGAACTAAGAGAATATTGTCTTGCAAGTTATTAAGTACAAATAAAAAAGGGAAAAGGATGAATTTGTGGAAAGTCAGTAAAAGAAACAGTTACGTGAAGGATATTGAGAATGAGAATGCACATGCATAAAATAAGAAATACTGTGTAGAACAGCGGTTCTCAACCTGTGGGTCGCGACCCCGTTGGGGGTATAAAGACGATTTTCCAGGGTCGCCTAAGACCATGGGAAATATGGGAAGTATACTTGCGAGTCGAAGAATCGCACTCCAACGGTTGACTCCACAAGCCAGCTGCAGGCTCTTCAAATCGCTAGCCGAATTCAGCTTCAGGCACGATGAATTAAAAAAGAGAGAAATCTCTGCTCTGATGTCTCCCTCTCAAGCCAACTGCAATCACTCCCAATTGCTAGCCTAATCTGGCTTCAAGCACAATAAACTTAATAGGGGAGGAGTCTCCGCTTTAATGCCTCTGTCCTCAAGGCAATCACAAGCAGTTCAGATCGCTAGCCAATATGGCTTCAGGCGTGATAAATTCAAAAAAACAGTTTGCCACTTTTTTCCCCCTTCTGCGGCTGCTGAGGCACGCTGAGATCGCTGCCTATCACCGCGATGAAATCAATCAGCGGTCTTCCTGAAGTGCATCAGGGCAAGCCTATGAACGAAAATAATTTTACGGTTGGGGTCACCACATCGTGGGGAATTGTATTAAAGGGGTCGCAGCACTATAAAGGTTGAGAACCACTGGTGTAGAATAATTGGTGCTCTAGAAGACTGAAATACTGCAGATATGTGATTGTTAAATTTGAACTGTGATGGAGAGCACAGTGAACACTGAAGGAATACTTATTGGGTGGGGGGAAAAAATCTGGGAAGATAGGAAGAATATGTGACATGACTGCCATTCAACTACTAAATAGTTATCTTTTATCATTTTGATTACCTGTTTTTCTTTATCCCAAAACCACTCCAGTGCTAAACCAACAGACTTTGACTTCCTGAAAGTTATTGGGAAGGGCAGCTTTGGTAAGGTAGGTTTCCATTTATTATTAAATACTCTTTGCTCATACCACTCCATTTGAGCATTTTTTTTTAATTCTGTGGGTAGGATATATCTTTTTCTTGATGATATGAAAAGAAAACTTACAACTGCATGCCTCAGATATCAAAGACCCCAGTTTCAATCCCTGGAATCTTAAGGGTGATTTTTAAAAATTAGAAGTAATCTAACATCACTGCATTATTTCTATATAGTTGCTACTTGTAAGAACTGGGGGGAAAATTACTTGAATTCTTCAACAGGGTGGAACAGACTTTCTATGAAAATTCTTCTTTAGGTTCTTCTTGCAAAACGAAAATGGGATGGAAAGTTCTATGCTGTTAAAGTGCTGCAGAAGAAAATTGTCCTAAACAGGAAAGAGGTAAAAGGGAAGAGATTTTGTTTTTCCTTCCAGTTATAAAATTATTCCTACTTTCTTATTGACCCTTCATTTCCTCATAGCAAAAACATATCATGGCTGAACGCAACGTGCTCTTGAAAAATGTGAAACATCCATTCTTAGTTGGATTGCATTATTCATTCCAAACCACAGAGAAGCTGTACTTTGTTCTGGATTTTGTTAATGGAGGAGAGGTAGGTATACTTTTCAGTCTTTATATAGTAGTCAGATGTCATCAATTTTGGCCTACAGTTTAAGAGAAATTGCAGTAACCAATTGTAGTGGCTCAACATAAATTGATCCCCGCATTGCAAATATAGACTCATTTGCTACTATGCTGCTTTATTGCTTACTACTTTATGTATATGGAATATTTAGTGTAAAAGTATATTCATGATTTATATTAACCAAAAGTTAGTGAAATATGAGTAGCATTCACAAATAATGTGAAACCAAAATCTTCAAAATCATGGTTGCTGGTTGTGTAAACTAGACCATTGTAGTAGTTTATTTAGCAATTGCAGCTATAACTTGCCAAGGCTACAGATGTGAAAAAATAAGGAAATGATTAAAGGAAGGATGTGAATAATATGCACAATGTTTGTTCACTGTTTTGATAGCTGTTGATAGACAACTGCAGAATACATTAATCTTATTTCTAAGAATAACACTGTTTTCTTTTAACCTGCTCCATGCATTTTTACAGCTCTTCTTTCACTTACAAAAAGAACGCACCTTTCCTGAACATAGAGCCAAGTTTTATGCTGCTGAAATAGCTAGTGCACTGGGCTACTTGCACTCCATAAAAATTGTATACAGGTAATGACTTAGACCAAACGGGAAAATTAAATAAATGCAGTCATTTTCTATTAATATATATTTACTTTTTCATTTTATTATTTGTTGGTTTATTTCTTATTAATAGCTACACAAGAGCATGATTCTTGCTAGAGATTTTACTTACAATGAATTTCCTTCTTTCTCCTTTATGCCCAGGGATCTGAAGCCAGAAAATATTCTTCTAGATTCATTGGTAGGCTGTAAATATTTCTTTCTATTATTCAAGAAATTTTAAATAATACAATCACTAAAATTCTTCATTGTTTGACAGTAGATTTTCAATTTTCAATGCAGGGGCATGTTGTCTTAACAGATTTTGGACTCTGTAAAGAAGGAATTGCTATTTCAGATACTACCGCAACATTTTGTGGAACTCCAGAGGTAAGTTAATTTACTTGTGCACTCTCTTTCACCTCTCTTTCGTAAAATACAGTACATTTGGAATTTTTGTTGGTAGAACTGAAAAATAGTAACTTAGATATATGTAACATTTTAATAAAATAGATGTAAGTTAACTATTAGCAAAGTCTTGATGACCAAGGGGATGCTAGATTAGCTGCCTAAAAAAATGATGGAAGATAGTAACCAAACTAAGCTAATAGTTGCACAAAATGTATTGTAACAGTGTTATCTAATAAACAATATCGTAAAAAAGTTCCCAACATAATTTCCCCTTAGATTTGTTTGGTACTCCATCATGCTCCGATTCAAATGAGTGGATCTTTCCTCCCAAGCTTTGGGCTAGAGTGGGTAGCAGGCTCATTGCAAGATTTAGAAGTTTTGGTTTTACGTTTATTTGTTCATTTAAATTTTTTGTATGACTGACCATCTGAAAACACAACTCTGAGAGACTAGCAGCAGTAATAAAACTACAAACCATAAAATCATAAAAGCAAAGTAAGCTTCAAGACATCTATTGTTTTTGATAATACACACACACACACACACACACACACACACACACACACACAAAAGAAATAAATTTTGAGCTCTGTTAAATAGTTGAGAGTGGAAGGCCATAGGCCTATGCTTAACATCATTCATACCAAAAGGATTTGTGCCTCTTAGTTATTGGTAAGAGCTATTTTTTCCTTACAGTACCTGGCTCCGGAGGTAATCCGAAAGCAGCCCTACGATAACACTGTAGACTGGTGGTGTCTTGGAGCTGTTTTGTATGAAATGCTGTATGGTCTGGTAGGTAATCTCATTTTTAAAACTGCATACCTCAATCAATGGCTTAAAATATATACTAGATACTAGAAGGAAATAACTTTTTACTGTATGTCTTAGCTCCTGCTGTTGGAAATAGGATACTAACTAAAATGATCCTTATTCTGATCTAGTAGAATTAAGTTCAAAATGAACTTAACTTTAATTAAGCTTAAATTAACTTTTAATTTTTGACTTAAAAATATAGTAACATCCACAATGCATATATATGAATAGGCTACTTTATTCCCAGCCAAGTCTTGTGGTTTAGTCATTTGCTTCTGATGTTCTCTCAATTTCCTGGCTGTAGTGGAACAGATTATGTCACCAAGCATAAAAGAATAAACAACTGAAATAGCAATGGTAGTATTTTCTCCTAAAGTGAATGGAATCATTTAGAAAAAGCTGATAGTATCTAGGACAATTCTAACATCTTTTCATTTATTCTTTATTCCTCGTTGATAATAGGATAGCAGAGATCCTTTTTGGGTTTTGTAGTAGCTATATTAAAATGTACATTTTTAGGTCTTTAGAAAAATGCCTTTTTCTTCATACCACCAGACTTGCTTCCTGTCTCAATTATAAAACATTTTGCTTACATCAATAAAGCATTTATAATAATTTTGAGTGAGAATATTATTCATCATGTCACAAGCCATGTTTGTTTAAATATATTGGACAAAAATGGAATATCCAATGCAATAGGATTTTGATCTGAGATCCTTAAAAACATCATATGTCAGAATAATAGCTAATAATTGCCAATTAGAAGCAAATTATTTTCCTCCTATGAGCTAAAGAATCAATGTTTCTTACCAGTTCTATTTCAGATCACTCTGAGTAAGGTGCTTTCTTAAAAACATAGTTACCTGAGAACATGCTTCTTTGTGGTAAATCTTATACAATGGACCTATTTTTATAGCATAAAATCTATCAACAATTTTTATTTTCCTAAATTTTTAGATTAGCTTATCTTCAGGATCTGGTGTCAAATTTGAAACTATAATATCTTCTAGATCAGATAGAGAAATTAAGTACCATATTTTTTGCACTATAAGATGCACTTTCCTCCACCACCCCCCCAAAAAAGTGGATGGAAATATCTGTGTGTCTTATAGAGTGAATATTGTGGCAGGGGGAGAGAGGGGTTGGTCACCACCGCCGCCTGTCATTGCTGCTTCTGTTCACCGCCACTGTAGGAACGCTGGAGCCTTCGCTGACAAGCAGCTGATTGGCAGTTTGATCGGCCTCCTAAAATACCGCTGATCAGCTGTTCTAGGCGTCAAGGATTGATAGGTGGCGGTGGTGATCTGTGTTGGCGGCAATTGGTGGCAGCAGCGGCAGTAATGAATGTTGGTGATCGGTGGCGGCATTGCCTGCTGCCTAGAACAGCCAATCGGTGGTAATCTGGGAGTCTGATCCAACCGCCAATCAGCTCCTCAGTAGTGAAGATTCCAGTGTTTTCCAGCAGTGGCAGCAATTCAGCTCAGTTGACCAGCGGTGGGCACAATGGAGCGGAGCCCTGACAAGCCACATGGTGGGGCTACGATAACGTGCTGAGTCTGGCTGCTATTTGCTGCAAGGACACTAGCCATATAAATACCGGATGGATGCTGAAAGGTAGAGGCAGATTTTTTTTCTTGTTTTCCTCCTCTAAAGCTAATGTGTGTCTTATGGTCCAGTGCGTCTTATATTGCAAAAAATATGGTATTTAATTTAAATGATCCCTTGTTTATTTAATCCTAGGTACTAAAAAGCTCTTGTGGCAGTTTAGAAACTGTTCCGTTGTATGAGTACCAAGCAAATTCTAAAATGATGGTTCAAATCCTAAAACAAATCATCTTTTATACTGTACCTTTATGACATGCACTTGTTAAGCAGTATATTGCTCTTCTCAGTGGTTATCTGTGATCTTTAAGGGTGAATATTCTGTAGAATGGGCGACCATTGCAATCTCTCTCTCTCTGCTTACATTTCTTGAACAAGTACACTATTAGCTTTGTTCTGTTATCTTTCCCTACAATCTCTCTAGCCGCCCTTTTACTGCCGTGATGTTGCTGAGATGTATGAAAACATTCTTCATAAACCTCTCCATTTAAGGCCAGGTGTCAGTCTTACAGCTTGGTCTATTCTGGAAGAACTCTTGGAGAAGGAGAGACAGAACAGACTTGGATCTAAAGAAGACTTTGTATGTGAAATATCTGATTTTAAATCAAGTAGTAAATAAAAAAAACCATTTTAAAAAATTAATTTGTTACCGTATGAAATGCAAATATTTGTTCCTTTTTAAAAATATTATACCTAGTCTGAAAAATTTAAATAATCAAATTTGGGTACTGCATTTCATTCCAGCATGCAGAATTTATTTATTTATTCATTAAATGTAATTGCCATCCATCTTTCTGCAAGGTGACTCTGAAAATTAACCCAATCTTCATTGCTTTGGATGGGATTTAAGCATAATTAATTTTCTTTGAATCAAGAGTTAACCAACATGAGATGCTGCCAAATAAAAATGTTTATGTGGATTTTTAACAATTAAACAGTTTATAGAAAGTTGCCCATCTTCATTATAATTGTATTTCATATAGATGCAGAGCTTTTATGGTACTGAATTTCAGAGTTTTTATAAACTCCATAGGATAGGTTGACATTATCCATTTTAGGGAGTTAGCCCAAGCCCAGGGTAGGAAGAAGGCTCAAACCTTCTGATAGTAGTGGGGTAGGGGAAAAGGCGTGCAAGCTAGTGGGCCTAGCTAGCCAAGGTCTCCCAGCTTGTGGCAGGTTTCTATGTGCCAGTGGGCCTAGCCAACTTGCAGCACTCCATTAAGGTACAACACTTAATGATAGTCCTAGGGTACAAATAAGCAATCAAATCATATTAGGAAACAGTCAATATAAATCGTAAGGATACCAGCAACAAGGTTACAGTCATAAGTGGGAGGAGATATATAATAGGAACGATGGCAAGATTAATAGTGCAGACTTAGTAAATAGTTTGACAGAGTTGAGGGAATTATTTGTTTAGCAGAGTGATAGCGCTTGGGAAAAAACTGTTCTTGTGTCTAGTTGTTCTGGTGTTCATTGCTCTATAGTGTTGTTTTGAGGGTAGGAGTTGAAACAGTTTATGTCCAGGATGTGAGGGGTCTGTAAATATTTTCATATCTTTTTTTAAACAGTAAGCGACTAAAAATATCTGGGCCATTTAATTTTCTTTCCGATTTTGCTTGCAGATTGCTTCTTTTTTCTCCTTTTCTAAATTTATCTGTTTTAAGAATACACTAAACAATTTCTAAAATTGAAATTATACAGTGAACATAAAGTTAGCATGAGAAAATATTAAAGCAAGTTATTGTAAGACAGTTATGTCCATCATATCCTTCCTTTCTGTACTCTGGCTTCGTTGGTAATGAATAGCACCTCGGGACAATTTACATTTACAGAGTATTAGAAGCACAGTCTATTATCAGGGATACATGATTCTGCTTCTGTAACTTCAAAAATTAACACTGCTATGTGTTAATTCACAGTCACCAAAATGTTTAATATCATACATAGAAAATTCAGCACAAGATCCATAATCTTTTGAAACCTGATTTTAATCAGAACAGGAATATTTGTTAACTTTTTGTGGATGACACCAGTTTTCTGACACATTTAAGACAAATTGTATATCTTATATTAACCTTCATTTTGTATTTTAGCTTGAAATTCAAAGGCATCCCTTCTTTGAATCTATCAGTTGGAATGACCTCTTACAAAAAAAGATTCCACCACCATTTAATCCTAATGTGGTAGGTCCAATTTCTACTCCTTATTCATTAAGTCATCATTGCCTAAGATGAATGAAAAAAAATCCTGAAAGGAAGGGTTGAATAGAAACTGAACATAGTATTGCATAATCTCAAGAAATTACCGGTATTATTTCTTGATTATTGCATAATCTGTAGAAACAAACAAGTGTCTGTGTAGTATATTGTGCATATTAGACTGTATCCAACTATAACCATTTATTGATAGAATCAGAATGAATGAATTCCTGTTTCCTTTCTCCACTGCCTTCAGAGCAGAGGGAATAACTGGAAAAGTCATTGTACAAGTGGAGGATTCACTGCTTAATAAGATAGACTATAATATCTGTACATGCTAACTATTTCGTTGAAAAAATCTTTAAAATCATTTTAAATTGATAATATATGGAAATATAGGCCTCTTCCTTGCAATATTTTACATATGCTTTATTTTCTAGTTTGGTCCAGATGACATCAGGAATTTTGATGCAACATTTACAGAAGAGATAGTACCCTGCTCCATTTGCATTTCTACTGATTATAATATTGTAAATGCTAGCGTACTGGAAGCAGATGATGCATTTATTGGATTTTCTTATGCACCACCTTCTGAAGACTTATTTCATTAAGCTGAAGATTGGAACATTGGAAACTATCTCTAGAGGAGTGATGAAATTATGTGATTATAAACAGTTTCTGAACAATATGCTACAAGTGCCTCATTTGATCTGCTGAAGAACAAACTTTTTCTGCTGTATTACGAGGATAATGGGCATTTTGCATTCCATTTTTAGACTGTTAAACATGCTGCACAAAAATATTTTTAAAAATGCATTTAAGTCAAAGTTCCTAACCTTGAAACTTTTAAAACAAAGATAATAGCTGTTTTTCATTCAGTTTACATTAACCTATCTATATTGGCTATCTTTATGATCAGCACACCCATTTAATGGGCTTTGTAATATATTGAATTTCTATGCTTGAAATACAGCTATGCAATTATTTTGGTAAACTTCTGTTTAAAAAATAAGCTTAACTACTATTTGTTTACTTAACTGGCAATAATCATATTAGTTTACTAACTAGAAGATATAATATGTACAATATCACTTGGTTTAATGTAAACTTGTGCCACTGTAAATCATGATGGGCATATGAAGATAAATGAAGTCATTTATCACTTCACTTAAGTATTTGATTCATTCCAGTTACCAAACACAGGAATGTATTTTCTAAGTTAAATGGTGGAACAAATTATCATTTAATATTTGTTGACAAGACATCTCACATTAACCATTTCTCCTCTTCTTGTAGAAGAAACTTTCTCCCCAAGAAATAAAAATTTAAGCATCACTGTACAGCCATATGTAGAAGTGAAACTCCTTTCTTCTATGTTGAAAGCTAATATATTACAATTTGATTATATTAAAATATTATTTCCTTGTTATCTGTATTTTAATTTCCGTTTCTTTTTATTTTTCAAACACTTGTACAGTTTGCTCCCAAATAATGTACTAACGTATAACTTGTTCATTTTTGGACATGCATGCACATTTATCCCAGTATAATCAGTGATTTGAGGTTGAGGGAATGATCTTCAAAACAGTCTCTTTATGAAATTTGAATAGTGAATACTTTTTCTTGGCTTTAACAGCCTCTGGTTGAATATAGTTGTCCCATTCAAAATAAAAGGATGAAAATATTTGAGACAATCAACATAAATTGTAATATTGTTACTGTTTATTTTTCTCACTAATAAATGGAATTAATATTGACTAAGAAAATGCAAGTAATATCTTAAAAATACAAATTAAATATATATTTAAGTTAATAAAATATATATTTAAGTTAATATATTTAAGTTAAGTGTTACTTCAGGAAATCTGATTAGAATAACGCTAAAAAATGGTAACCTATGAAGATTTTTAACAAGGTGATGTACTGTTTATACTCTATTATTACACTGATTAACAGTCTGACCTTAGCAAACAAAATACAGGTAGTCCTTAACTTACGACCCCAATTGAACCCAGAATTTCTGTTGTTAAGTGAGAAACGTGTTAAGTGAGTTTTGCTCCATTTTTTGACCTTTCTTGCCACAGTTGTTAAGTGAATCACTGCAGTTGTTAAGTTATTAACACAGTTTTTAAGTGAATCTGGGTTTCCTATTGACTTTGTCAGAAGGTCACAAAAGATGATCACATGACCCCGGGATAATTTGCCAAGTGTCTGAATTTTGATCATGTGACCATAAGGATACTGCAACAATTGTAAATGAAAAATGATCATGTCACTTTTTTCAATGCTGTTGTTTCTTTCAATGGTCACTAAATGAGCTGTTGTAAGATGAACACTACCTGTAACGTATAGTATATATACTGCTCAAAAAAATAAAGGGAACACCTAAACAACACAATGTACTGTATTTAATAAGAATATTTCATTCCTTCAGATCTAGGATGTCTTACAGTATTTTTGTGTTCCCTTTATTTTTTTGAGCAGTGTATATATATATATATATATACAAACACAATTGAAATATCCAAACCAAAGCCCACTTTTATCTTCACCAAAGCATTCTTCATTGGAATCTTAACTCTTAAAGAGTCCAGTAAACTCATTTTAATCAGTTAGGTTCCTCATACAAGATCCAGTTTTCTCACACAAATCACATATCAAATGAAGTAGCTAGTCAGGTTCATAAAACCTTGGGGAATATAGATTATGTGGATCAATTTCAAACGTATTACTGGTCTGGTTTGGGTAGCAAAATTGCCTTGATCATCCAACAGATTACCTCTACCATGTGAGTATAACTTTATTGATCCTCCTGGATCACTTAGCAAATATATGAAGCCATTTAGTAAAGTTGTATTGGGTGCCATCAGTATGCTTACACCAGTGGTGGGTTGCTCCTGGTTCACTCCGGTTCTGGAGAGCCGGTATTAATGGCTAGCTGGCCATGTCCCCAAACAGGCTCCCCGATCATCAGAGGTTTGTTTGTTTTTAGTTTTAAAAGAATCTTTTCTGCAGCCAAAAAAAGGCTTTTAAAAGTTTAAAAAAAAACCAACCCTCTGATGATCGCGTGGCTGAGCAAGGATCATCAGACCCTTTAATTTATTTATTTTTTACAACATCTTCAGCCGAAGAGATTTTTAAAATAAAAGGTTTTAAAAGGCTCCTCTGGCAGTCCCAGCTGAGTTAAGAGCTTCTGGGCTGCAATTAGGCAACTTCAACTGGGATTGTCAGAGGAGCCTTTTAAAATCTTTTTTTCCTCTGGCCCACCCAATCCCCCTCTCCTCACTTACCTCACTACATTTTCTTTCTGGCTGGCAAAGCCATGCTTTATATCAGCAACTGAATCTGCCTGCCTGGAATCCATCTCCTCAGTGAGCAACTGCTTTGCTGGCTGAGGAACTCTGGGAATTGAAGTCCACAAAACTTAAAGTTACTAAGGTTGGAGGCCCCTGATTTAAAAAATAAAAATAAAATAAAAATAAAATATTTGTGCAGCTTTCTGAGATTTGGTGTGTTTCTGTAGTGTTTCACTCTAACTACACAAACACCCAAAATCTCACAAAGCTGTATGTGGCTTTTTGTGTGTGTGTGAGAGAAAGAGTCTGTTGTGTTGTGTGTGTGTAGTGTGAAAGTTGGTTTTTGAGCTTTTTGTGGCTGTGTGAGGTTCCTGCTTGTTGCAGGGGCCATTTTGGCTGAAGTGCAGCTTCTTTTACATTGTGTGTTGTGTTGTGTGTGTGTCCCTTCGCAAGGACTTGGAGGCAGCTCCTCTGACGAAAAGAGGAGGCGGCGAAGTTCTGACTGTCCCCCAGGAGAAATCGCCCTCTCTCTGCAGCATTGGTCATGTGACTGAGTGGGCGTGGCCAACTTGATGTCACTCATAGCAAGGTGCCGCCCCACCTTGCCCTGAGTGACTTCAAGTTGGCCATGCCCACTCAATCACATGACCACCAAGCCACGCCCACCAAATAAGCCACGTCCACAAAACCAATAGTAAAAAATTTTGGAACCCACCCCTGGCTCACACCATCAATAATAGTATTCTGCTGAAATGACATATATTTAGAGTTGGAGTATGATGCTATTCTTCAGTGATCCTATTCCATATTGCAGACTTGGCATGAGAATGTGACTTCAGCAAACTTCTACTAAGCTATGGTGTCCCAAACATATCAATTTTGCCAATTTTGTTTAATTTCTATATTAATCCATTGAGTGAATTAATCATTGGCTTTGGGATTAAAAACTGCCTATATCCTAATGATGCTTAGCCCTTTTTTTTCCTGGCATCGTATGTTCACCTAGCGCTTGCATGGCCTGGTACCAGGCTGTGGCCCAGTGGTTGGGGGACATGCCATTTTCTGAATTTGATCCAGTGTCTCCCAAATATGGTACTCTAAACTAGGCCTAATGCTCATGATGGAGTCTAACCAACACAAATCATCATTGATTTGGAAACTATTTGAACTGATATAGCCTAAAATTGCATTTGCCTTTTTTGTAGTGTGCCCCTGACAATTCCTACTTAGTTTGTAATTCACTACTTTTCTAAAATCTTTATTAAAGGGGAGTGACTATATTGAACACATGGTAATGCTTCAGAAACAATAGTTGTGAATGGATAAAAGGCCAGTTAAACTAACAAACCAGTAATTGTTAAACATTTTACTATGAGCGGGGCTATGTACATAAGGAGTATTTGCTTTTTTCCATAGGTTTGCTTATAATGTGGCATTAATGCAACAGTAGCTAAACAATGTCAATGAATGTCTCATGAATAAACTCAGTGTTTCTCAGCCTGAGCAACTTTAAACTGTGTGGACTTCAACTCCCAGAATTCCCAAGCCAGTATGCTAAATTCCATACATCTCAGATTGAGAGATCCTGCATTAACTGATCTGAGGTAAATCTTATGCCTGAATTTGTCAACACTGAAAATCTTGTCAAGCACAAGGTTGCTGTAAGGCACTGTGAGACTGGCAATTGGATTACCAAGCACAGCGAGTTGGAAATCTGGTGTTGGGCTTTGGTCCTTTCTGAGGAGAGAGGAAGATCTGTTCCTGCCGAATGAAAGCCGAATGAGGCAGTCTTGCCAGTGGCAGAAATACATGAAGGATAGGAGGGAAGCAGAAAGAAGGCCCAAGGACAAGAAATAGGCATAAACCTTTAAGAGAAGATACAGAAAGTTTATTAATGAAAGAGTTACAGTTTGAATAACAGTGTCCCATAATCCATGCCCCAAGAGAGATGAGGGGAATGGGGGGAGACGACATGTCAACATCTTTCATTGGAATGATCATCTAAAGGGGCTTCTGGGTCCATTTTCAAAATCCATTCAGCTTTATCTTTGTGACGTTACAGGATTTTTTTTAACAAGTAGAATTAAACAGATCCCAGGAAACATTAAGAGCATTGTTTCCGTTACCCTACCCAATAGTTGGAGGTGATTTTGATTATTTTTTTTTAATTATGAGAATGAGTTGAGCTCAACTATCACTTTACCTCGTTTTAAACCTACCATTTTTGAGATCCATTTAAGTTTTCAAAATACAAGCTGTTAATTAACTAAAGCAGTTGATGAATCTCTTGTAATCCCATTTCACACTTGGCATGGGTACAGCATCTATAACTAAATTGCTGATGTGAGGTTACCACAGGTCTCAAATTATAGTAATTCCTTTATCAACTGTTCTAAGTTACAATGGCACTGAAAAAAAATGACTTGCATGCAGTCCTCACACTTATGATCATTGCAGGATCATTGTCACAGGATTAAAATTTGGATGCAATTCACTTAAGAACCATCTTGCTTAGCAATGGAAGTTCTGATCTCAATTGTGGTCATAAATTGAGGATTACCTGTATTCAGGCACACTTGACAAATATCATTATTCCACAATTATATTTTTTTTATTTTTCACAGCAACATACACTTGTAATCTAAGGATTGAGTAGAGAAACAAGATTGGAGTAAATGAAGTTGGATCTTCTGAAAATGAAAGAAGCTGCTTTAATTTATCTTGACAGGAGTGGTGGTCTTCAGAAATTTGTTAATGACTGCAAATTATATTGTAATGGTATTTACCTAAAATTATTATTAAGTAATCAGAATTATTTAGCTTAAAACAGTAAATAGGAAATTTTAACATTTATTCAAATCTGGCCTTACAGAATCTAGCCAAGCTTGTGCTGTTTTCCGGTTTCTAATATTGGTAAACCCATCTGATATTACTGAGTTGGATGCTACCCTTGGAAATTATATTTTGCATCAACCTGTGAAGGGTACTCAGATTTTTCAGTCAGTAAGAAATCTTTTACGTTTTGATCAAATATTCTATGAGTATTCTGAACCATACTTTTCTCATAAATTAAACTGAGTTTTGAATTACAGGTGTGTTTTACTGCAGTTAAAACATTGTCATTAATTCAACAAATAGAGACTGAAGCTCAGGTGAGTTTTCACCATTATTTCAGCCCTATTTTTTCTAAAATAGTGGCAATAATTTATATTTTAATATAACAAAGATATGCTTTAATTATCTAGCTTTCTACCCTCCTATTTATTTTTTCTCCTTGGTGTAATATTTTTTCTGAAATATAATTCTTAAGACAAAATGCATTTATTATAAATTTATTTATGGTAACTAGATAAACAGAAAAAAACAGACAATTCATCTACATGCCTACAAACTTTCATTCATTTTTTGTTGTGTAGTAACTTTTTAACATTAATAGCAAAAGTAGCTTTCTATGTATCATTATCAGTCAGACTTGTTCCCAGTCTATGATCAATACTGAAACACTGTATGTAACTGGATATTTTGCCAGCAGGTGTATTTGTTTATCTCTCAGAAATAAAATATCCAAAAAAATGTGGAACTAAACTGACCAGTAGAAGGTTTTAAAGTTTATACAAATAACCTACATTTTAAAGAACCTTTATTTATATAATGTAAGTCAACTAAAATAGTTAACTAGATGGGATACAATGGTAGATGACATGGTACTCATCTTGTTTTACTGAAAAAAGTATGCTTGCATTAAAAAAAGTTGGCATATAAAAATATACAGGATAGTTTTATTTTTAAGCTTGTGGGTGAACTTTATATTCAGTTAAACTCTGGAAATAGAATGGTTTGATCAGTTAATATTTTAAAACACACCCTTTTTCCTATTTGCAAATGTCCTGTTAAATGTCTCTTGTGTAATATGGGTGTAATTTTTCAGTGTCTGTGTTTCTGATTAATTTTTGGGGAAACAGACTTTATACAATATAGTCTCATCTGCTCAGAATTCATGCCACTCTGCTAAAATTCTTGGGTATGTCTAATTGTCCATGGCCGAGAGTAATGCAGTTATTTTATTATTTTTCCCCATTTTGATGTCAATTTGGCCACATCCATGTTTTAATTAATTAGCCTTGACAAGCCACACAACCTAAAGGTGTCTCTTCATTCAAAAAGCATTACTTATCCCTGTTTTCTTCTTGGAACTTATTTACTGTATTTTTCAGACTATAAGACGCTCTGGACTATAAGACACACATTAGCTTTAGAGGAGAAAAGCAAGAAAAAGAATATCTGCCTCTGCCTTCCAGCATCCATCTGGCTGGCATCCTTGCACCAAACAGAAAACAGCCTGGTCAGCTTCAGCATGTTTTTGCAGCCCCAGCACATGGCTTGTCAGGGCTTTGCTCCATTGCGCCCACCATCGGTCAACTGAGCTGAGCTGCCACCGTTGTCAGGAAACGCTGGAGCCTTTGCTGCCAAGCAGCTGATTGGCGATTGGATTTGCCTCCCAGAATACCGCTAATCAGCTGTTCTAGGTGGGGGGGGGTCGCCGCTGCCCATTCGCCATGATTGGCAGTGAATGTGTGGCGGCAGCAGCAATAAGCGGCAGCAATCCCCACCACCTAGAACAGCTAATTGGCACCGCACCAACCCCCCTCCCCCGTGCTGCAATATTCACTCTATAAGATGTGCGGACATTTTCATCTACTTTGGGGGTGGGATTTGTCTTATAGTCTGAAAAATACTGTATATAATAATATAAATTTTTAATAATGACAATATTTAAATGTCTGTCCTATTTGTAATCAGCTCAATCATTTTTTAATTCTCTTTTAGATGAACATAGTTCTGAAACTAACACACTTACCTTCCTTACCCTGTTACGTTCTCAGTCTTTGCAAATTTCCATTTGATTATAATACTCGGAGGTTTTATGTAGCAGAGGGAATAGTGATTGCTATGAGTATCATAACGAAGTATACACAGGGAGCAAAATTTGTTTGTTCTGAAGATACATGTCAATTTTCTGAAGGTATGCTAATAAGCTTGAACTTAAATTCTTCCATTTTGAAGCCCAACTTTTACATTTATAACTTTGTTTTGGATACTATATTTCATTTCCCATGTGGATTCATATGTTAGTCAAGATTATTTTCCTACAACATAAAATAGAAAGCAAGAGGAAGCAGAAAATAATTATTTTCTTCAATATTCATCCTAACACGATTCTCCTTATATAGAATAGATTCCAAATAAATTGAACTGTTACAAATTTTAACAAGTTCAGAATGATTTCTTATATCAAATAATCAGAACCAAGATGTTTTAAAAAGCTACATGCAATTTGGGAAACATGTTTAGTATGACATCAAAACATGCCTGTATTTCTACTGCATTGACCCACAATGTAAGGTTCAATGAATAATTGTGTAGTTACAACTCTCTTCTGAAACAAACTTATTTTTGAAAGTTGAAAAAATGCTTTCTAATTTTGATTGGGTTAAAAAGTTGGAGCAGTGCCTCTTGTCTGTTAGGCTGTCCTAATTTCTCATGGGGATCAATCACCTTATAAGCATCAATCATCTTATGCTTATATAAAAATTATATATAATTTCTAAATGACTAGGAAAAGAGTGACAAGGAATGGAATAGTACGGTAATTTCAATAGTGTTGGCAATTAAAGTAATTGGGTATCTCAATTTGCATTTCTTGTATATGCATTTATCCATATAGCAATAGCACTTAGACTTATATACCGCTTTACAGTGCTTAACAGCCCTCTCTAAGCAGTTTACAGTATCAGCATATTGCCCCAAAAATTTGGGTCCTCATTTTACCCACCTCAGAAGGCTGAGTCAACCTTGAGCCTGGTGAGATTTGAACTGCCAAATTCCAGGCAGTTGCAGTCAGCAGTACTGCACTCTAACCACTGTGCCACCACGGCTCAGTAAAACTGTTGGCAAAGTAGGCAGCCTAATTGCATTCAGGTGTTGTTGAACTACACTTCCCAGGATACTTCACTTTTGGCCATGCTTCCTAGGGATGCTGGTAATTACAGTTCAGCAATGTCTAGAATGTCACAATGTCTTAATTCCTCTGTCAATTTATTGAGCATATCATTTAGTATATGACTCATAATATATAATTCATTATTCTGGGTTAGGTGTATTCAGAAGTATCAGCAGTGAATTCCACATATAAAGTTAAAAAATGATAAAGTGCTTCCTGTTTCTACTATTCTAACTTTGGTGGAGCATAAAACACAGATTGTAGCCAACCGAGGCAACCATATAAAGACACTATAATAGGGAACTTTCTGGTTGGGGTTATAAGGGCTATAAAAAGGATGTCATGTTTTCAGCATGATATGGAAATATCCTGTTAAAGTGCATAGATTTCGAGCAATTTTCTGATAAAAATACAATAATAAATATTATATGCTTCTGAATTTTTAGAAAACTAAATTCAATCTTTTGTATGATTCTAGGGTTTCAGTATATAAGAGTACATACTGCTGGAGCTACAGAATCTGCAACACTAAGAAATGATTTTGTATGCAGCTTATGTATGTCACCACTGAAAGAAGACAAGAAATATAGAGTACTTGGTGGTAAAAACTAAATAGCTGTTATTAATTCAACACGATACAATTTAAAGGGCTCCATACTACCAGTATATAAGGGGGATGGCTACTGGACAACATAGAGAAAAAGGAGAACACACAGATGTGAACTAGGTTTAGAAAAGTACATGAATGGCAAAATGTGCATACATCAGTAAAACAGATACAAGTGGAATTTAAAAAATAAATAAATCATCCATTAAATTGTTTTAGGACCAATTCAGCAAATAGATTTATCTGAAACAAAAATTGTGTATTTGTGTGTTTTATATTTATTTATTTATTTATTTATTTATTTTTAAGATAAACAAATGATTGAAATGATTGACTCTAAAGCAGTTAGTGTATTTCAGGGATTTTCTGGAAGTAAAACACATTTCAGATTTCAATCATTTACAGTGTTTCTAAGAGGTAAGACATGTTCCTTTGTTGGCTTTAAGCATTTGCATTGTTTTTCAGGGCAAAGCCTTCCCAAAATAGCCAGTATTTATAGTATTTATATTTAGGTGCATTTATAATGCATCCAGTCCAAACACCCAAAGATTATCCTCTTTTTTTCTATCCATCTGTGCTACTATATATATGCTCTTAAGAATTTCCCAGCTCCTACACTTCCCACCCAGTCAACTCCTTCCTTGGATGAACTGACATATCCCTATGAAATTCTGCTGTTATGATGGAAAGACTACAGCATCCTGGCATCATTCCCTTTCAGAAAAGACTTTTAAAATTCTGTTTTCCAGAATTCTTCATATTTGCATGATAGGGTAGAATTCACAGGTCAGAAATTTGAATTTAAATCCAGGAACTTCTTTTCAACATTTGGTTTCAATATTTTCAATAATGTTATTTGTTAAATTCCTGGGAAAGATACTTCCTGCATCAATTATAATTATATACTTTAAAATTATTGTATGAATGAGAAGTGAGGCATAATTACATGTTTTAGTTTTGAAAATATTCAACAAGGATTTTTCTGGAGAGTGGGGGAATGAGACTATCTGCTGGCAGACCAATAGTGTTGTGTTTAAATCGCACACAAACTGAATCTGTCAGTTGGAAAGATATGAGGGTTGCATTAGGATTATAGAACAATGGAAGAAATCTGCTATTGGAGATCAGTTATCCTAGGGCAAACATTAAAATCCAGTTGATAGGACTATTATACACA
Organism: Ahaetulla prasina; assembly: GCF_028640845.1. Classification (NCBI taxonomy): domain Eukaryota; kingdom Metazoa; phylum Chordata; class Lepidosauria; order Squamata; family Colubridae; genus Ahaetulla; species Ahaetulla prasina. The sequence goes on along the minus strand of NC_080541.1, from coordinate 44,324,639 downwards.
AGTTATAGGAATTCTGCAGCACAAGCCAAACTGAATGTAGAAGTTCAGTTTGGTGAGAAGCCAAGAGATTGACAGTCCTATTTTTAAAAACATAGATGTTACCAATAATTGTTAGCATTCCAAGATAACAATATTCCCATTCAAAACAAATAAAAAGACTCATGAAAGTCACATGTCTAGTGTCTCATTACTCAAGCCAAAAGGCTATATAGGTCAGTACCTAAAGACTAGATGGAAGGATGAATGTTCAAGAAATGGTCAAACAGAACTCACTAGATTCCTGTTCTGAACTCATCATTGCCACCCTCATCAAGACACTATGGATTTGGAGACGACTTCCGGTATCCGGTGGCAACGGACGTCTGGAAGGCTTCTCCTGCCTCCAGTGTCCGAATCCGGCCGCCGCCGAGGCCCTTAGGGGCCAGGTGTTCCGAAAAGGACACCTGCCGTACGGACGGCTCGCCAGGGGTCTCCCAGCCGATATACAGGACTGGGGGGACCGATGCTGGCGCGTCCTAGGCTCGGCGGGGTGCGGAGGCCACAGGCCGCGGCCATTACTTTGGTCGTCGCCTGGGCCGCTGTGCCCGGTGACACCGGGGCTTTGGATTTATAATTGCAGCAGCCTGGTGGTGAACAGGGAACGGAGAAGAATTGAGGAATGAAGAAGGGAAGGGAATATCGGCAAGCGTGGTGGAGTACTCCGGTGCGGGGGTTTTTCTCCCCTGCGACTGGAAAGAGTACGAATCACTTTGGAGAGAGGAGAACTTAAAATAACAAGATTACCGGTTTTGTGGAGCTCTGGAGAGAAGAGGTGATGGAGAAATTTAGGAGGGAGGGTTTGAGGCCCCCCCTCCCTCTGGGGAACAATGGTGGCGTCCAGCTTCCGCCTTCACTATGAGAATTTTGATGACATCACTTCCCTTCGGCTTCCTGGTTGATTAACTGTACTCTGGACTCGTTGCTCCTGTGAGTGCCCCTGGTGGATCCGGAGGAAATTATAAGGATACTGTGCCTGCCTGAGGATTTTGAAATTTTTAAATGGCACAAGGTCAGAGACCAACTGCTGGAGAAATGGAGAGAATTCTGGAAAAGTTATCTAATATGGACAAGAAACTGGATGAAATAAGAGCAGAAATTGTGACTATCCAAAAGGATTTAAAGGATACTCAACAAGTCTCAGCAGAAAATAAGCAGAAAGTGGAAGGTCTGGAGGGTGAGATGCGGGCGGTGCAGAAAAGAGGGAGGCGACAAGCAATGCTGTGCTTGGACTACAGATGGATAAAATGTCTTATTTCCTTAGGTTTCAAAATTTGGAAGAAGTGGACCAAGAAGACTTGAGAGATGTTGTGACTAAACTGTTGGGAGAATTTCTTGGGAGAGGTGTTGATTTTATGAATTGGGATGTGGATCGAGTTTATAGAGTTAATTCACAATATGCACGCATGCAGTTCCTAGAGAGGTTCATGTCAAATTTGTGAAAAGAGAGACGAGAGATGAAATTCTTAGAAAACATAGGAGTGGGGCACTGACTTATAGGGGCAGGAGATAGCCATTCTGAGGCAGATTCCCAGACAGGTACGTGAAATGAGAAAGAAATATTACTTTTATCAAGCAAATTGTACCAGAAGGAGTGGGCTTCAGATGGCTGATGCCAGAGGATTGATGATTTTCCGGGAGGGCATTACGAAAAAATTAGTACAATTGCGGAGGCTGCGGCCTACGTGGAGGAACACAAAGCCCTCTTGGATTTAGATGACCCAGGAGTTGAAGAAGGGGAGGTTATAGACCATGGGGCGGAGGCGGCTGCCGCTGTTGCGGCCCTGGAGTTGGGTCAGGCTGAACCCAGAGTTCTGAGATCCAAAACTAGGAAGTGATAAAGATATTTGGTATTGTGTTGGTTTTTCTTATTCTCTTTCGTATGATATTCTGATTATTCTTGACCCTTCCTCATTGTGTATGTAAGATTGAAACTTAGCTACTTCGTTTCACCTGCTTGCCATATGGCTGTTGTATGTGTTTAAAATTCTGAGTAAAATTCTTATTATGTATAAGAAAAATGAAAATTTACCATACCTGATATGTATTTGCATAAATCTTTATTGACCAATAAAAACTTTTTATATAAAAAAAAAAAAAAAAAAAAAAAAAAAGACACTATGGATTTGTAATATTTGTATTATTCTTGAAATCTATCTAGAGTATTCAACTAAGGGGTAAGAATATATGTATATGTTGCTTTTTTGCACAATTTTTTGTCTCAAATTTTGTTTTGATAGTTGTTGTTTCCCTTTTTTCCTGTTGAACTTATATTTTATCTTTGGAAATAATATAAAAATTTATTTTAAAAAGTGATTCTTAAAATATTTTTACATTGTTGAAAGGATACGAATATGAGTCCATAGAATTATTCTGCCCAATAGAAAACTCCACCTGCCTGTTTGTATTTTTCCCAGATGAATTATCCAATGAAATGAAAATGGGAAATCAATATAAAGTTATAGGAATTCCTATCTGTATGCAAAACTGCTTACAAGCCACAATTTGTCTTGAAGCTAACAGCATATATCCTTCTAATTCTACAGGTAGGACAAGAGTCCAGTGAAAATAGACAATAAAATATACTTGTTCCAATAATAGGTGACTGAAATGCAACTGTCTTTTTCTTTTCATCCCAATTTTCTTCTTCAGTTCTCAAAATGTGATATAGGGACTTCTGAAGGTCCCTGGATCCCTTTCAGGGGGAATGTAAGACAAATATATAAATATTTTAAAATGTGTTTTAATTGCTAATACAGTAAATACTGATACATAAACCCACCTATCTGGGGTTTAACATTTTTAAGACAGGTACTAAAACTAAAATATTTGAGAATCACTGATTTAGTATATTTGCTGTGAAAAAAGTGTCTTCATTTTCAGCACATTCGTTCTCTCTGAGAGGTAGGGAGCGTAATCCCTGGTGAGCTCAGGAGCCAAAAGTTCCTGAGAAAGAATAACAATGTAGAGAAAGCATGCAAAGCATGGCTTCTAGAATTCTTTTCATCTCTTTAGTAATAACTCTCCTCTGGGTCAACTAAAAGTGACATTGATTTCATGGCACATAATCCATCCATATTGGATTATGTAGGCAGGAGGGAGGGGCTATGGAATGAGAAGAGTTGGCAACATTCTGAGACATTGCTTAACTGCCCTTCCTGTAGAGATGCACTGGGATTTTTTTACTCTGCAGACCCAGAGCAGAATGGGACAATTTGCCACAGCCAATTCACCACGTCAACAACTTGACACGGGACAACTCACCACCATGGAACAATTTAATAATTCAATTTAAGTATTTAAAAAATTTTAAACATTTCGTTTTCTTCCTTTTGCATCATTTCTTTAATGATTCTATTGCACTATTTCTTTGATATTAGTGTAACTCTTGTCCCACAGTGAGTTGTGGTGAGTCGGCTGTGACAAGTTGTGCCGTGGTGAGTTGGCTATGGCAAATTGTCATAGATACCCACCCCACAAGTCTGATCTATTTTTAAACTGAGGTTTTCCTTTAGTCAGCTTTTTCCCTACACAAAATTTGACTCCATCATGTTGTTTGCTTGTTGCAAAATTAATTTTCATTGGATTGGAAAGAATAAAAAATCATGACTAAATGACATTAATATTGATCTCTTCTTGTTTTGTACTGGAAGAGATATTAACATGAATTTTAATTTCAGAATCAAGTATCCCTATTCCTACTCTTATCTTCAAAAACAAAGACCTAAATCTTTTTCTGCTCTAATTTTGTTAGCCTAGCTAATTAATATTCATCTTGTATTCTCTGAAATTGAAATCTTTCAGGTTCACTCGTTTTCGTACTAGAATTCTGTAATTTATCTCCCTTTTGAACTAGAATTGGAACCTGATATTCCTTTAGTGCTATTTGTTTATATTTTTTCCTGATGTACCTACAATGAATTGAATTCAGAGTTGTGTTCTAGTAGTAGCAGCATATAGCTTACCTTTACCAACCACTGAATTTCATCCTTGTAGATGTTAAGGTATCTATCTTGTTTTTGTTTTGTATCAGGGCCTTCTTGTATCAGTGAAAAATTTAAGTACCTGCTTTCTTTGACTTCAAATTCATGTTGGAAATTTACAGCACTTCTGGTCGATAGCTTTGCTTCAAACATCCTTCCATCTGGCATTTATAATATTCTGAAATTGTCCATAATGTTGAGCTTAGTACAGACAATTGATGGAGATGATAAAACAGCAGACTACTTAGATCTTCTGGTAATAACAAATGATTCTCTTATACTGGAGAGGTAATCATTCTTTTTTTTAGATGATGTTATTAGCTTTCCCTAGTAGGAAAGTGCTCTCTCTCTCTCTCACACACACACACACACAAATTTAATTTAGCAACCTGTGTTTTATTGTATCAATAACGGATGTTGCTATAATCTGAATTATGCATATAACCCCCTTTTCTGCATATATAGATTTATTAAACTGAAATCCAATGTCATGGTGAATTATAATATCTTTAAATTTATTTATCTAAAATACTGCAAATTCATTAGTGAATTGTTTTTCCCAATCATCTAGAATTATGAATTATAGTATATGTCTTGTGCCTCGAGGCATTCGGCACTTTCCATCTGGTGAAGTTTTTCCAACTGTATCAAAAGATAAACATGGGACTGGAAGTGCTATTATTCAGGCTGGTACTGCTTTAATGGCTAAAAATGGAATATGCTTCATTGGAGAGCTGACTTCATATAAGAAAGAGAAACTTGAACAACTACAAGCAGGTACGGCAATTAGCAAGTATTTGTAAGACCAAGGATAAATATTTAAATATTTAAATATTTCTGCTAGATTGCCTTACGGTTTTGAAATCCTGGAGAAATTCTTTTAATCACTAGAGATATTTCCCTCCATTCAATGCTTTTTTGTTTAGTAAATAGAATGAATTCTTCCATTCATCAAGAGACAGACTGGATCCAATCCATGTAAACCTTTTGGATGATACTTTTGAGAGAGGAGCATTATAGAAAGAACGTTTCTAAAATTGGGAAATATGCAATTAATATCCAAGTTCCTTTAAAAGCAATGATTTAACACATAAAGTAAAGTAAGTTATATAAACCACCATATTTTAAGTAGCATTTTTCTTCTTCCTGTTTTTATTAGTACTAGAGAGCAGGACAATTACTAAATTCATTCCAGGAAAGAAATATGGAGAAACTAGTGATCAGCAAATTGCTTTTCCAATTCAAACAAGTTTCTGGTCATTTATTCATGTGGATTCATCTTTAAAAAAGCATATACAACTGGATAATACTGTAATTGGCCAGTTGGTGAGTCTATACTTAGAACAATATTGTACAATATTGATTAGGAACAGTAATACCTTTTAGAAAGGCACTCTAAAAACTTGACATTTTATAGATAAAATGTCAAGTTAGCATGCATTTTCTAAAACGTGTTAATTTTCCCAGTCAAGAAACGTATTTTCATCATTCTACAACACTTATCACCCAAATACCATACACAAATTAAATAAAAATCATGGTGTAACAGCATAATATCAAAGAAATTACTGCCATAACAAATATAAGTGCATCAAGTAATATTCTGAATGTTCCTTTCTGAAAAAAATTGAATCTTGCATTTTTAGAATCTTTACTTTTAAATATTTTTAAAATGTTAAGTTTATTCTAAATTACTTTTTAAAATTAGGACTTAAGCTTGATTTCAGCTACTCTTATAGATGCATTTGGACTTTTGATATACTGCAATGAAGCATCATGTTGTCAGTCTCCATTTCCTGTTACGAATTTCATTTTTAAAAAATCTATTAATTCAGAAGAGATTTATACCCAACAGTTGCAAACCCAAGATTATGAGGAAGTAAGTAGTTATTAGAAATCATAAAAAAGAAACAACTTTTTAATTAAAATATTTTATTAAAATATTATTAAAAATTAAATAAATTTAATTATTAAATATACACTAAATATATTAGTGTTTTTTCATAAATCATAATTTATACTGTCTTTTCAGTTTCTTGCTTTTTCAAAGAATTTGCATGTAGAATTATGTCCAGAATCAGAAAGATTAATTCATGGCTACTATCTAGCAAGTCGAAGAGTCAGAACACAGCTCATGAATGGACCTAATCTCTCAGCAACTTCACTAAAAATCTTGTAAGTTGTAAATTGACACTTGCTAATTAAATATTGCCCATTTTGGCTTTAAGTTGGACTAATAGATGAAATTGAGAGATGCACTAATTAGCAACTTCTGATCTCATTCAAACATTTATTTATTTATTTATTTATTTATTTATTGTTTCAATTTCTATACCACCCTTCTCCCAAAGGACTCAGGGTGGTTTACAGCCAAAGTAAAGACAGTTAGTACAATTAGATACATGTATCCATAAATGTGATTCAGACTGTATAGAAATCTTTATGCTTTCTCTATCCAGATATTAGTCCAAACATCAAAGCACTGTTGCTTAGAATATACATCAAAGGTCAAAGGAAGATTTTTCCACTTTGATCCACATATTCAATGTCTTCTCAGATAGCATTGTTAGCTGTTTATCCCTAGTAGCTGTTCAGATTCTGCTCAGCGGATTTTTAAGTCCAAGCAAATGAGTCATTTTCATTGCAAGATGTTCTGCTAGTGATCAGAGTAGACCCCTGGATTTTTCCTATCCGTAGTTTTCGAATAGGTTCAAAGTTACCATAAAAGGCCACTAAACATACATATTAATTATTTTATCAGTTTATTTAACATAACATAACATAACATCAGAGTTGGAAGGGACCTTGGAGGCCTTCTAGTCCAACCCCCTGCCCAGGCAGGAAACCCTACACCATCTCAGTCAGATGGTTATCCAACATTTTCTTAAAAATTTCCAGTGTTGGAGCATTCACAACTTCTGAAGGCAAGTCGTTCCACTGATTAATTGTTCTAACTGTCAGGAAATTTCTCCTTAGTTCTAAGTTGCTTCTTTCCTTGATCAGTTTCCACCCATTGCTTCTTGTTCTACCCTCAGGTGCTCTGGAGAACAGCCCAACTCCCACTTCTCTGTGGCAGCCCCTGAGATATTGGAACACTGCTATCATGTCTCCCCTAGTCCTTCTTTTTGTTAAACTAGACATACCCAGTTCCTGCAACCGTTCTTCATATGTTTTATCCTCCAGTCCGCTAATCATCTTTGTTGCTCTTCTCTGCACTCTTTCTAGAGTCTCAACATCTTTTTACATCGTGGCGACCAAAACTGGATGCAATATTCCAAGTGTGGCCTTACCAAGGCATTATAAAGTGGTACTAGCACTTCACGTGATCTTGATTCTATCCTCTGTTTATGCAGCCCAGAACTGTGTTGGCTTTTTAACAGCTGCTGCACACTGCTGGCTCATATCTAGATGGTTATCCACTAGGACTCCAAGATCCCTCTCACAGGTACTACTATTGAGCAAGGTACCACATATACGGTACTGGTGCATTTTGTTTTTGGCTTAAATATAGTTATATAAGTAATCACTTTCTAAATTAATGACATAGGAAATTGAGCAAATGCAAAAATTTGAATCATCAAGCATTAAGATAACTTTTATTCCGTGGTTGTAATAATAAATTTCCATTTCCAGGTACTATGTAATCCATATTACTGCTTTTTAAATAAGGTTTCTTTAAGGTATGATTTGGAACCTTTTTTCTAATGTAAAACATTCCCTGGGGGATAATCCAAAACCAAGAGGGGATGTCACCACTGTTCTCTCCTTGGTATCCTCTCTTCCAAGCAACAGGTTGCAGATCAGATAGCTTGGACCTTATTAGCAAGCAGTCTGAATTGATCTATTACATAGAGAGATTAATATTAGGGTATAGGTAATTTTAAAGATAAATGGAAAGGCATTTTTCCAAAAGGCTAATTTTGCAATTATATTTCGTATATGAAAGGATATTTAACTCTAGCAATTTTTCAAACAACGACTTTATAATTTGCTTTTGCAAATTTATACTCAAAAACAAATTCCTAGACATTTTTAAAATGTTAATTAATTTAAAGATTAATTTTCTTTACACAGGTGCTTCTGTATTTTGTGTGGCTCCTAATGCACTTTTTCCATTTGAACTCAATTCCGAGAACTCCCTGAATCAAAGGGATATTTACTTGATGGAGTACCACCAACAATTGAAACAGTTTGTTGCTACATATGGGCCTGTGACACATGTTCTCAGCAGTGAGATTTAACAATACACAATACTGAATCCAATTCTCAGGAAAATTAATTCATTCATCTAGCCTATCTTTGCCCTTCCAAGTTATGTTATAGAATACATTAATGCTGTAATAACTCAATTAATGCTGTAATGCAGGGATGTCAAACTCGATTTCATTGAGGGCCGCATCAGGGTTGTGTTTGACTTCAGGGGGCCAGTGAGCGTGGCCAGGGTGGGCATTGTCAGCTCGACATCACTTGCGTCGGGGGCACCTATGGTGGCCCAAGCGCTTTGCCAGAGAAACTAGTCTCTCCTCCTGCAACCCTCTGCCATCGTGTGGCCCTCCTGACCACCGTTTTCGCTGGCAGAGGCACTGCGGGCCTGTTCTTCACTGTTTCCAGGGTGGCACTGCAGGCCAGATCTAAGCACCCATGGACTGGATCCGGCCCCTGGGCCTTGAGTTTGACACCCCTGCTGTAATGTTGCAAATTTAACCTTTTAAAAAAAAAGTCTTGTATTTCAGCTAAAGCTAACATTCTATTCTTGCTGAACAGTAGTAGTTTTTTTCCCTATATCTTATTTGGATTTTTCTTATTTTGAATGTTATAACAAGCATAGGAAAATAGATATATTTGTTTTAGTTGTCTCATTAAATTTTCTATTACTGAAATTGTATTCAAATTCTTCACATAGGATTTTACTCTCACCCCAAAAAATCAGAAGCACGTTCTATAATGTAAAACAAGAAATGAAATTTAATGGAATTCAAATATATACAGGCTGGTATTCAATCTCTCACATAGTATAAATAAATGACAGTTCATGAGTACAGACTTCAATTTGATTCAGTACTCACTAAGGCTTAGAATACCTTTAAAAACAAAGATATACATATACAAAAGTCAACCATGGTTGTGATTTTATAAAGATGTAGGAAAACAGTCTTTGTACAACCATGTTATCTATCATAGCAAGTCTGCTTTCCTTGCCCAATCTTCATGCAGAAACAAGAAAACAAGCTAACTGAAAAAAAGTTACTCTTTCCCGGAAATCTGAGAAAAAATATGGGGAAAAAATATCCTTAGGAAAATGCTGACGTGTTAATTGTCCTATATATGTTTTTTTAAATTTAAAATTACATCAACATCAAACTAAAGTATTTGTTTAAAATTAATTTCATATTGGAAAACGATCACTCTTCCATTTGTCTTGTCATATCCTGTAAAGAAATAGGGAAATTAGTATATCACATTAAACAACAGTACATTAAACAGCAGCAAATATTATATTAAGGTTATATTAAGGTAATATATTAAATAAAAATGGTTCATTCAAAGTTGTCATTTTTGTTTTCAAATTAGATGAAACTATTTTCAAATTAGCAAATCTTTAGAATTTTCAATAAAGTTTTCAAATGACACAAATGTTTTCATTAAACTAAAATTAAAAAACACATTTAAGTTCAATTTTGTAATAAAAATATTTTGAATACATAATTTTGATCATTTTGATGACCATCATTTAGCATTCAATAACTCTAGTCATCTAAATAGTTCATTCAACTTAACTTTCAATCAGATTTGCATTTTTACATCCCCAAAAAAACAAAAAACAAAATAAAACACGCAAATTCTTAAAATTCATGTGAAATTTTCAATCATTTCAAACTGATAAATAGTTTTTAAATATAGAATTCTCTAATTCTGAACAGTAGTTCATGACTACTTGCCAATATATGCCAAATATGCCAATTAAATCACTTTGGAAAGACATTTTAATATAAAGTATTTAAGTGTTCTAAGAAAATACTGGTTTTCTGGTATAATTAAAGCTTTACTGGCATCTCAGAATTGGAAATACACATCATACATTCAGATGGGTAAACGGCTAAAGGAAATCATCATTGTGCCAGCAATAAAATATATATTCCATTAATAATAATATGTATTAAAATATTTTCCATGTTAGCATTGATTTGCAAATATTTTTATTTATTTCAAAGAGGAAAAAGAAAACAAACAAGCATTCATGTAACTTTAATCTTCTAGAAATATGTATTCAACTTTCCAAATGCATTTATTAATCCAAATCACAATTCTTACTCTCTTTATATAGTAAGAGCAATACTCACCATTTAATATGGGATCCAGTGAGGCATACTGATTGCTCCAAAACGAAACAAAAACAAAAAAAGAAATCAAATAGTTTGCAATATTTAAGTGTAATACTATTTTTCATGTAATAATAATAGAAGCATTTAGGATTTTTAAATTTTTGCATTTATGAATAAAATATATTTATGAATAAAAGTATTCTATTGCTTATAATTTATTGGTATGCAAGTATGTAGATATCATTCTATACTATCCTTTAAAAAAAAACAAAGCACAGCTAAAACACTGGCTCTTCTCCTTGAATGTACTTTGAATCTTTTTTTCTCAAAAGAATACATTAATAACATTACTCTTTAAATTTACTATTCCTATGTTGCCACTTCATAAGGGAGTTAATCTGTACCCATGGTATCAACTACTATTACCACTGAAATAAAATAGATCATTGTACTTCCTATGCACATAAGCTTCAATACAACTGCACAGTATTATATTTTATTCATAACTACAAAAAGAGTACAAAGGTTGGATAGTTACAAAGAGAAACCTAGAATGGTAAATGTATAAAATATGTTTAAGATATTAATATGAAAGAAAAGAAATAAATAGATTGGCCAATGGACAGGAATATATGATTTGATGAAGCAGCTAGTGTCTCTGAAATAGTCATGAGCTGGCTACACTGCACAAGGAACTTACTAAAACTGGGCAATAACTGCTGAATGCCCAATGACTTTAAAACACCCAAAATGCCCAAAGAAGTGCTGGCAAATGAAATATCTCAATTGCAAAGACAATAATTGAAAATAACTTGCAGTATGTTGAAGTAGTTATAAAATTCTGAAAAGGCCTTTATTCTACAAAGGATTGATTTGGGCTGTTGCTGTTCCAAAATGTATGGGGAAACTACGAAGAAAGACTTAATCCAGAATTAAACTATTTTATTCATGCATTCTTCTAATGAATGAATCTTCTTATAATTACTCTTGTTTAATAAGAATGTAATTAATGTTAAGGATTACAATTTCCACTTTTTAGGACTCCAGCTATCTGAACTAGTAAAACATATTCCCTACAGACTTGGTTCAGGCTGAGACCTAAGTACACTCTCTCCCCACTCGCCCGCAAACCATCAAAGTCTCAATAAAATGGTATTCCTAGGCTTAAATTTACTGTTACAGAGTGAAGAGGGCAGAGGTCATGGCTCCAAGATGACTCTCTAGCTAATCCCTGCACTGACAAAGAAGCAATTAATCATTAGAACAGGGACATCTTAGCTGATGCTACTGATTTATGAAGACATCAACTGCAGTAATGATCACTTCTTGCACAATTCATCATTATTCAGACAGCTTGGCAGAGTGGAAATAACTCAAAATAATCAATACTCGAAGTATAGTTTCCCTACAGTTTCTTGAAAACCTTAATTAAAAGCCACCAAATTCTAGAAAATATACACAGATGGAACCAGGAATTAGCAATTTTATACACAATTAAAAGACAGCTGCACTAAAATACCTATTACACATACATATGTTTTTACTGTCTGCTCTAGGTGTTGTAAAATTTTAATGTATTTTATGTCCAACCAAAAAACCCTGGGTCCTATGTTTTATAATAGGCACTTTTTTTGAAAAGGACTTTTTATTCTTGTAGGCATTATTTTATTATATTTATCATATATTATGAATTTTATGAAACTCTGCTTACTTTACAACAGATCACACAATACCTCATGCAGAGCAAACACTTTATTTTTTGTTTTGGAGAAATGAAAGTAATATTAGAAACATTACATTTACAAAGATAACAGACTCCTGTCATTTTTGTGCAAAAAGCACTATTGTCCCAAAAAAAAAAAAAAAAAATTAGAAAGCTGAACATAAACACAACACATTAAACTTCAAGGGTAGTCCTCATTTAAAAGTAAAGGTAAAGGTTCCCCTCGCACATACGTGCTAGTCATTGCCGACTCTAGGGGGCGGTGCTCATCTCCGTTTCAAAGCCGAAGAGCCAGCGCTGTCCGAAGACATCTCCGTGGTCATGTGGCCGGCATGCCTCAAGGCCAAAGGTGCACGGAACACTGTTACCTTCCCACCAAAGGTGGTCCCTATTTTTTCTACTTGCATTTTTACGTACTTTCGAAACTGCTAGGTTGGCAGAAGCTGGGACAAGTAACGGGAGCTCACCCTGTTACACGGCAGCACTAGGGATTTGAACCGCCGAGCTGCCGACCTTTTGATCGACAAGCTCAACATCCTAGCCCCTGAGCTTTTAGTCCTCATTTAGTGACCACAAATAAGACTAACTTGGTCATTAAGCAAAGCTGTAACTAAATAAAACGGTGACTGTGCTTATGACTGTGCTTTCTTTCTACTTACTACTTTGCTTTACAGACCAGCAAAGGTCACAAATGTGGGGATGTGAGTGTCATTGTAACAAGTTACAATGGAACTAGGAATGATCCCTATCTATATAGCATGATAGACAGGTAGGCAAAGACTGAGAATACCATGGATACCCAAGAAAACAATCTGATATATCATTGAACAATCAACCCACAGTTCTCACTCAAGGCACAAATGACCAAGCTCAAATTATCTTTCTGCAGACCTATTGTGAGAGGACCTAGCAGAAGAGGACAACCAGCAGCAAGATCCATAAGTCTTACAATGGCAATGAATGCACCATTGGCAGACTTGAAAGAACAAGTTAGAGACAGATTGTCATAGAGAAAACCTATGTGGTCAGTAGTAGTTGAAAATAACTTGATGGCACATAATCAACTTCATAGTGTGATAGCAGGTCTTGGTCAAGAAACATGGACAAAATAAATTCCTAGAAAGAACTAAATAAGCTGAATATGATTTTAAAAGAGGATAGCAACAAAACAAGAAGTGTTACAGCTATTTTTAGCTTCTGAAAGGGAAGCTCTATTCTATGGTCTTTTTCTGCACTAAACAGATGGGAAACAATAGCCACAGGCTGTCTTGAAATCAGTCAATTTAGAAGCTACCACCAAACTTGTTTCCTAGTGAATGTCTATTTTAATAATAATTAAAATGTTTTTTCTGCTTCTTAACTATCAATAGTGGTGCAGCTGTTTGTGTTGTCACAAGATCCTTTCTTGCATTAGAGTTATGTAAATCTTTCAATGGAGGTGATTCACCACACACAGAAATGCAACATGCAGAAAGCTTGGAAAGCATTCTTATACAATAAACCCGAAAGATGTATCAGCCTTAACAATTTCAAAAACTCTCCTATAAAAAATAATCCTGTGAATTCCAAACCAATTCTTCTGAAGAATCTGTAAATTCTTCCTAGTTTTTATTAATTTTATTTTGGAGAAACCAAGTTATGCACTAGAAGTAATTACAAGGAGTGTAAGAAGTATGCCTAAAATAATATTTTTTAAAAGTATGATTATCTTGTTTGCACAAATATATTTCAAAATATCCTTTTGTCTACCAAAATATATTTGGAAAATGCTTTCAAATTACTATGTTTACAATTCAGCACAACTAGAAAGTTTTTTATTGCTTCACTCTCATAGTGTGAGTTTTCAGGTTTAGTTTTATAGGGGTTTTTTTATATTGTGTAACATTCCAAATTTAATTCACTATTTTTTCAGTAGTTCCTCATTTGACATAATAGCATACCCAAGAATTTGGTTACCATTTGTATTATGTATAGGTTTATGACAAGCTCAACTTATACTTCATGATCAAAATCAATTACAGGGAAAGATCTTCCTAATTACATGCTAGAAAATTACTATCAATACATTTCTGTACTAAAATCTGTGTAGTAGTAGAACTCTTTATCTGACTTGTAATATTACAGATACGTTGTTTCATCAAACTATTTTACTGCTTCTGTATTATCAAGATTACTTATGTATAATCATGTAATGTGTTATGCCAATGCAGATAAAAATCTGAATGTGAATATATTCTTTTTCAAATAATCATTCTACTTCTACACACCCATTTTTATGTACATTATCCTAAGAATATCATTTACCTTAACTACAATACATTATGGCATCATATAATTGCTAGACAACCTGTACCACTTTTGCACAACAGCTCCATCTTGTGAAATTTGGAGGCTTTGAAGCAAACCAAGTTCCTATTTAAGAACTTTCCTGCCTTTATATTTTGTAAATAATTCAAGGTGGCAAGCACACACAATACTTCTTCCTTCTATTTAATTAGCTGATGGATAGAACCATGTAAATATATTGAATTGTACTAACAACTTCACTAAATTCAGTAGTAGTATCTGATTATTAAACAAAATATACCAGTTCTAGACAAAAAAAACGTTTGAGACCTTCAATGTTGCTGCCATGTTTTATATTCTCATTCTTTCATGTAGGTTCAATTATTATTTTCTTTTCATGTTCAATACCACAGTTCCGATTTTTCCCCTTCTTTCTCCCCATAGTCTGTCATCCAAGCCTCTGTAATATAATATAGCCAATAAATTCTGGAAACTCTTCAACATTCATCATCAGCATAAAAAATTGCACTAGTTTGCAATTTACAGTAGCACTATACTAGAAAATGCACTATTTGTTCAATATGGCAAATGTAAAAATGTAATCCAGCATAATTCAGTAATATTTTGTGGATTCCAGTACTGTCAAAGTCAGTCTGTTTCAAATTTTGTTGGATTAAATAAATTTCACTTTTAAGTGTTTTTAAATAATCACTTAAGATTAGCTATTTTTCTTAGATTCTTTTGACCTTACAATTAAATTATCGCATCTGTTTTCCTTGAATTTATTATCACTGTTTGACATGAGAAACTGATCTGTAGTCCCATAAAATGGTATAGCTACTAGCCCAATAGTCACCGCACCAACCTGGAAGGGTAAATTTTTATTTAAAGGAAGTGCTTCATCCCCAATCATTTTTCCATTCAATCCTCCTAGCACATCACACAACAAAGCAGATTCAGCTCAGCAAATCAATCTACCTGCCCATGTTATTAGACAGTACAATTCAGCAAATTAGTTAATAATCCAGTAAGGAACTGATATTGTAAACTCCATAAAAGAAGTTTTGAGATTCAGCAGGCCAACAATAACAGAAGCAAGTACAATACGCAAAAGCGACCAAAGCTTAAACTCCTTTATTCGTATTAGGCGTCTCCCCGCGAGAGCCTAGTGATTTTAAGGGCGAATTATTAAAAAGAGCATCAAGCCCTCAATTTTCTAAACCTTGGTAAACGAACTAATTCAGTGCCACGCCAACACATAAAAAGCGGGATGGCTCCTCTTTACACACCAGTATTCTTCTAAAGAGGTGACTTGGTCTCTGACTAGTCCGGGGCGGGGTGGGGGGAGATTTAGCCCCTCTGCCGAATGGACAAAATGGCGCAAAGCTCGGTCTGTTTTTAAGGAGGAGTAGGAGTGCTGTGGTTTCTTGAGGAGGGCGCCATCGTCTTTCTTTTTCCGTTCGACACCCACATCAGACCGAGAGGCTCCGAAGAATCTCTCGCCCAAGACCCATTTCCCGGCATAGCAACCGTTTGGGGAAAACACGAAGCGATCACGCCTCTGCCAAATGTTTACCTCTCAAGCTCTCGGTGCCGTCCGCTGGAAGGTCGTCGGAGCCTCATCACTTCTTCACATTTCCCGGGTCAGAAGAACGGAGGAGTCCAGCGGTTCCGGGGACGAATCTGCCAAAACGGAGGTAATGCGAGGCCTACCCGGTCGTGTTCGAGGGCGCTCAACTGCAGCCGGCTCTAAGCGAATCGCGTACGATCGCGCGGGGCTCCCTCGCCACGAGGCGAAAAGTCTCGCGAGGAGCGGGAGTCACAACGGTCCTTTTGAGGGCCACGTGATTCGGGTGGGTCGTTATGGGGCTGGGTGAGGCGAATTTTTTTTTCCCCTCATCGATTTGGTAGGTCCATAGAGGACCGACGTTTAAACGTCGGCTAGGACGAGTTTACAGACCAAATGAAATGGGATACTTTCCGAGATTTCTTTTAGGCCTCTTTTAACGAACAAACCAACCACTCGTTTCTTCGTTGAAAACGGCGCGACCTCTCGCGGTAGGATCGGCTTTAAAAATATACAGGCTCGCGATGCATTGTGAAAAATGTAGTTCCAGAGGCGGCCAGTTTGGTCTCGTAAATGTACGAACTCCACGAACTGGTAGACCGTAGACGATGCTTGGAAGGCAGCACATCTCGGAATAGCGCCTTATTACTACTATATGGAACGACTAGCACATGTGTGCGAGGGGAACCTTTACCTTTCTACTATATTAATTGTTATAGCCGTCTACTCCAGTTTACAAAATCCAGCAAAAACATTTAAAAATACAACACGGGGAAAAAACCTCATCAGGTCCTTGGCAAATACAGTAACCTCTCTCTAGGGCAAACAGAGATCCGGCTCATGCAATATTACTGACTTGAGCCATGCTAGCAATGGATGAATTGGGCCAGTTGATCTAGTTATAGCTCTTTCCCGCTGCTCTCCACTCTTCACTGAAATGTGTGTGTGTGGGGAACTAGAGGTAGTTCTTGACCATGACCACAACTGAGCCCAAAATTTTGTTGGGAGCAATACAGTGGTGGGTTGCTACCGGTTCTATTCTGTTCTTGCAAACCAGTAGTAATGGTGGTGAGAGGCTCCACCCACCCACTCGGATGTCATCATGGACGATCTGTGCATGTGCAGAAGCGCATGCGCGCCTGTTGCAAACTGGTAGCGAAGGTAAGTAGAACTCACCCCTGGGGCAATAGGCTGACTCTGTAAACTGTTTAGAAAGAGCCGTAAAGTATTTTTTGCTCCATAAGACACACTTCCCCTCTCCAAAAAGTGGGTGGAAATGTCTGTGTGGCTGAGGGGGCAGCGGCGGGGTCCTTTTACAGTGCTGAACCCCGCCTTTTCTGTCTCTTTTCCGCAGTGCAGGAATCAATAGGCAGAGCTGGCACATGAGAGGACACCTATCTGTGGACCTGCTCTGCCTAACAGTTTTTTGTCTTGTTTTTCTCTTCTAATGGAGTTAAAAATATGGTAAGTCTAAGTAACAGTTGTTAAATTAGTAAGTGAATCTGGCTTCCCCATTGACTTTGCAATATGATCCCAGGACACTGCAACCATCATAAATATAGACTAGTTGTCAAGTGGCCAAATTTTGATCAGATTACCATGAGAATGATTCAATTGTTTTAAGTGTGAAAAATGGTTAGAAGTCACTTTTTTCAGTGCCATTGTAACTTTGAACAGTCACTATAAACAAATGGTTGAAAGTCAAGGACACTTGTATCAGCATGAAATTTCCTGCCCTAATTTCCAATTTCTAGCCTGCCACTTCCTCTACTTCCAATTATTACTGGCCGCTTGTTTCTCTCCAGGACAGGGGTATCAAACTCGCATCGTCATGTCAGCATCACATGACATATCAGGACTTTTTCCCCCCTTTGCTAAACTGGGCGTGGGTGTGGTCAGCGCGTGATGCATCCGACTCACGGGCCAGGAGTTTAACAGCCCTGCTGTAGGGTGACAGGTGACAAACAGTGGTGGGTTGCTACTTGTTCGCACCCGATTGGGTGAACCGGTAGCGGTGGCAGCAGGCTCTGCCCACCCACCTGGATACTTCTGCACATGCACAGAAGCTCATGCGCATGCACGAGCACACGCACGAGTGAACCAGTAGTGACGGAATTTGGAACCCGCCTCGATGACAAAGGTTAATATCTTGAAGTTACTTAGATGGTGGGTGAATAAAGAGAAATACTATTTTAACACTATCTTGCCCTCCTTGGCAAGATGGGAGACAGATGTGTGTATCACATTTAGTACTGTATAATTATCGGAAGCCCCTCCCCCCTCCTAGAAGAATGAAATATTTTGGGAAATATTAAAAAGGGAGAATATTATATTTCCCCAAAGGGAGAAATGGAGAAACATGCTCTTAAAGACAGAAAGCAGACTCAGTCTTTCTTAATAGCATCCCCCAGCAGATATTTTGTGCCCATTAAGAAAGACTGGGCCAGCTTGTTCATAAAACAAAAGACTTTCAGCTCCAAGGTGATGGGATTAAGAACAGGACATGATCCTTCAAGACATAATAGGATTAACCCACTACCGTTTAGCAGAAGACATAGAGCTCACTACATTGCACAATCTCCTAGGAGCATTTCAGACATTGCACAATCCTCCTAGCAGCATTTCTGAAATGTATAAAAATCCATATACTCATCAAACCAATTGGTCAGCTGCACCAGAACCAGAAACCGTGGTGCTTCTTGTTCATCAATAAATGGACCTTTCTTTCCAATCAGCCTCCATTTTATTTCTAGCATCTTTCTCCCAGCTTGGAACTGAACCAGATGGATTTTTCTTTCAACACTGTGTTCCCCCTGTTCCTTTTCTTTTGCATAAAATTATTCTCAAAATTTAACTGATTTTCAGTAACAGATAATACTATTTTATGGTAGATTTGAAAAACTGTAATAGGAATTAATAGTTATACAACTATTCCATGCTTTATTATTTTGAAACATCAAAATATTTAAAAAAATATGAGATCTTGAGTTTTAGTATAACATTTGACTTAGAGATGATCGTTTATAACCTGTGATTGTATGTAATATGCAGCCCTTTCCACCTTGCTATATTTTATTTTTGTGTGCATATACATATATGTATAATATACTGAAAAGCTCAGTGTAATTCAGTACAGCTTAACACATATACCAGATATTGCTAACATTTTATGAAGAGTTTCCTGTAAAAAATCCTTATACACAGACACACTCTCACACGCTATTAGTTCACAAGGAATAATTGTCTTTAGGTTATTAAAGACAATTATTCCTTGTGAACTAATAGCGTGTAAGAGTGTGTCTGTGTATAAGAAAAAGAGGGAAGCAACTTTCAGGAAATGCTAATGTTAGGAATGATGAACAGCACCTACAAAACTCATACATGAGCTGAGAATATTTTTAAAGAAATGCCAAAACAAAAATCGACAACTTGTAATTGTCATCATTGCATGAAAATAATAGCATTTCATATAAAGCTTTTTTTCAACAATGGAGATGTGAATTTTTAATACTAAAGATAAAAAATACATTGCCATAACTGGCTTGATCTATAATGATAATTTACTTAAAACCCCAACTTTGCTAAAAGATGTACAATTCTTTAAAAACCTTTAATCTGATTTCCTTGGCTTCCCAGGAAATGTTTGCATTTTTTAAAAAAGAATTCAAGGTAGTTTTAAAAAGCACATAACAATAAACATTATTTGAGACATAATTTTGCAAATAATTTATTCATACAATAAGAAAAATTGTCTGTACTTGTAATCATTTATTAAATCAAATTAATCAACTTTGCAAGCTTCATATTCTGCATTGAGCATCATTTGTAAAGCATATGTATATGTTGAAACAGAAATAAGCTCTTTCCCAAAATACTTTCAAGATAAAGATAAACACAACTAATAGCAAATTATATTCTAGGTTTAATAGCCATATTTAATCTACAAAGCTGCATACATTATTTTTATGCCACACTTGTGTTTGGAAAAACTTTTGTTTTTGCTTTAGCTAGTTAACAAAACAGCATGTAAGTAATATGTTCAGTGGGAGAGCTGTCTTGATTTGCAAGAACAAGCGCAACAAATCTTCAGTTACTCTACAAACTGATAGAAAGATGGGGCATACATTTCTCAGGATCAGTTTCATTAGATGTATGAATTGTTGTAAATTGAAAAGTGATTATACATACACAATATAAATAAAATTATCAAATAATTATGAAAAATTAATAGATGTACAGTTTATAACAATACGTTGTAAAAAGAATTGTGAACATATTTTAAGAAAGTGTGAAAGCTGTAAGATATTCTTCAAAACAACATTTTTTTGCTGAGATACTCTATAACATCAACAGAACTTCATGTCTAAAAGTCACACATCCAGTTTTGCAATGTTCTTAGATTAATTCTTCAAAACACCAGCTACCTTAATATTGAGGGCTTGAACTGACGACTCAATAGTTATTGAATATAATTGCAGTTTAGATTTCTGACTTGCTTACCTTTAAGCATGACAAATGCTGAGGACAACCTGTGTGAGAAGACTACTGCCTTGTGTCATCTATCACAATTCTGTGACACATATGGCAAATTATGAATAGATATATCTGAGTATATGACATGGATCACTGGAATACTTGAAATAGTTCTGCAGAGCTCTTCTCAGTTAAAAGTCCCCAAAGCTTGGATGCATTATTTATTTTATTTATTTATCAAATTTATTTCCGCCCATCCCACAGCTCAAGGTGGCTCAGCTTTTAAACATTAACTTAAAAATCAACTACAGTATTTGGTCATCTTATTTAATTTCTTCAGAATTGGGGTACAACAATCCACATTTCATAAATTATCAACAAAAGTTGCAGAATGCCTATAAATTATCCACTACATTATATTTAGCCATTTCTTCACAAAGAAAAGGCTATGTTCTCATAAACAAGATGACACATCTATATTTATGATCTATGTTCTCATAGATCATATGTTCTCATCTATGTTTATGATCTATGTTCTTATAAACAAGATGACACATGAGCTGGTATCTTATGTTTTTCAGTAGTAGCAACTTTCACACAATGAAAAGTATATTTTGCTTTTTGAGAAATAATAGCTATGTAATTCTACTGCACAATCGAGATGAACACATTGTCCCTGGCTGTGAAAAAAGCAATCCGAACTAATATGCTGAATTTCAAGTCTACCATCTAGGGATGCTGGTCAATTGGAAGAAATATCACAGATATTGGAAGACTCAATTTAAATATATCTGGAATAATAAATACAACAGCATTTAAGAAAATGGGATTAAAGGATTAAATTTGAGAATTTGTTGAGGTTTCTCCTTGATTTACATTTTCTGCTTGCACTGAGGGATTCAAAAATTGTCCTGATGCTCCAATGTATAGGCGTGATCTCATTGGCCATTTCTAGAAGATGAAGATGCAAGATAGATTAGTATTGCTTGCACAAATGCTGGAAACCAGCAGCTTTATTAGCAATTACATGAATGAAGCCAGTTCATTTAAGAATACGTTTATCAGTTATGGAACTAAAATTTTCCCCATCCTTTATAACCTGTTGTTTGCATTGGACCAATGCAAATAGTAAGCATGTGTGGGAATGCCCTTGGGAAACAGAGAAAACCCACAGCCAGGGGAATAGCTGGATAAGAAGTAGCTGAACTTGCAGCAAAAATGTGGGTGTGACAAACTCAGAAGGGACACTCCTTAGGTTTTTTGGCCTGTAAAAACAATGGGGGGAAAATATACTTTGAGACTTACAAGATCTGTTAATGAAATTTTACAATAATAATTCATCTAATTCATCAGGGTGTGTTTCTTGCCTGGATCACCTTGCAAGACTGACATCATGGTATGGAAAAGGAAGAATATCTTTCTATCTCATTAGATACCTTTAGGCTGAGCTCTCACGCCTATTTAATTTTATGCAAAGTTTAATAGGACTTAACGTAATCCTACACACACACACACACACACACACACACACACACACACACACACACTTTGATCCTGTGCTTGGTTATTTCAGATAAATACAACTAAATGGGATTTATTTTCTCATATACACATATCAGAAAATATATCCCATTGATTTAGTTGTGTTTATCTGAAATAACCAAGCACAGGATCAAAGTACTCATGTCACAATTATATACAAAGAGCACAGGTTTACAACAGTGAGATTTATTAAAATAGAAATAATTGCTGGTGCCATTTACTTCTCAGTTTTATTAGCCAGATCTAATGTAATATCATAAATTCCATTAATCCGTGAAGAAATGGGGAGTAAGCTCTTCTGGTTTTATAAACTAATTTCAAAAAATTAGAAAGGCACTAAATAATGGCAAAGAGATATAAAGAAACATTGAATAGAATATTTATTTATTTATTTATTTATTTATTTTTCAAATTTATATACCGCCCTATCTCCCTAAGGACTCAGGGCGGTTCACATAGAATAGAATAGAATTTTTTATTGGCCAAGTGTGATTGGACACACAAGGAATTTGTCTTGGTGCATATGCTCTCAATGTACATAAAAGAAAAGATACGTTCATCAAGGTACAACATTTACAACACAAATGATGGTCAATATATGAATATAAATCATAAGGATTGCCAGCAACAATTGCAATGCCATCCAGTTTTGCAGTTTTGCCTGCTGCCTTGCAAAATGGGATAATCTGGTAGATGATATCTAAACAGAACTTCATATTGCAAGTAAAGTGGCATTGTGAAGAATACATTATGAAAAAATTCTTTTTAGAATAGAATAGAGTAGAATTATAATAGAATAGAATAGAATTAGAATAGAATAGAATAGAATAGAATAGAATAGAATAGAATTTTTTATTGGCCAAGTGTGATTGTGTGACACACAAGGAATTTGTCTTCGTGCATTATTTTTCTAGAACTTCTGGGACATGTCTCTAAATTATTTATAATATTTTTCAAAGATTTACCTCTGACATAATATACAGCCTATTGAATAAAAACATACAATTCAGAAACCTTCAGTAGTTAAATATTCTGATTTTTTAAAAACAATTCAAAATATAATTATTTTTTGCTAGAGGACAAATGCGTATATCAAGCCCATCATTGGTCTCCATTTCAATAAAACTATTTTTAAAAAGTGTATACGGGCTCATTCAAGATTACTGTTAGATAATGTTAGTTTTGGAAACAAATAATGAAAGGACTACTTACATCAAGGTCCATTTAGTTTGGTTTAAGGTAATTCTTAATTACTAGGTCTTTAGTAGTTTCTTGAATTAAGCTAAGTGTAATTTATTAAAGAAATTACTTATTGAAGAGCTAGTAGCAAGGGGAAGTCCTTTTGTAGTTTGAACTTGCAATATAAACTAAATATGGTTCATAAGGCAGTGGATTTTACATTGGTGTAATTACTCCCCAATGGGATATATTTGGGCGAAATGGGGCAATTTACAATAACTTGTTTGTGAACTGAGTATCCAGTTTGGAATTGCCACTGTCGAAGTGCTTATGTAAAAGTATAGAATCTATTTTTTGATGGGAATAATTACATTATTTGAGACCAGGAAAAGAGATATCTGGCTCAAACAGTTTACAAGCCACTGTGATAAGGCATAAATTTGTAATAAATGGGAGTCACTTAAAACCTTGTCCCTGGTGTTGGGCATAATGATTATGGTACTTTAATGCTGTATCTATCTGAAGTGTCATATGGAATCACATCAATGAATTGTGGTTCAGTTGGTTCTAATTGATTCTGCTGATTCTGTAATGCTAAAGCTTTCTTGTATAGACTAGAGTACTTGTATATTAGTATGCCCTTTTGCCTGAAGATTTCTGCCCAATGGAAAGGTTTTCAAACAATCCTATAATTGGACTATCTAGGGAAAAAAAATACTTGTTTTGCCTTGCTTACCTTAACAGGGTGTAGGTAGCCATCCCCTCTCAGGGTTCCCAAGCCCTTGCCAGGCAATTCTTCTTCATCCTGCAAGCTGCGGGTGAGATGGGCAATGTAGGTGGTGGCTAGAAGCAATACATCCAACTTGGAGAGCTTAGTGTCAGGTGGTACAGAGGGAAGAGTTCTCTGTAACTCCAAGAAGGCATGTCGTAGGGTCTGCACTCGGCTACGCTCTCGGGCAGCATTGGCTGCTGCAGGTCTCCCCAAAGTTGCCCCAGTCTGTTGTCCTAAGAAGTTAGTGCCAGATGTGGAGGGTGGCAGAGAGGCATTTGAGCTTGGAATATTGACCTTGATGTTCTCGGGTGCATTTTTATAGTCCATTGGTAAGACCAAACCTGCAACTGACATGATGCAAATTCCCAACTTATACCTTGAATTGTCACAACCACATTTTCTTTTTTAGAACTAATACTATATTGCTATCTGATTTTTAAGAACTTTGTTACAATTTTCAGTATACTGCAATATATTCTGCTAATGTGGTACCCTGTGCCAGCAACCACTAGCCTTGCAGTTTTATTTTTAAGATAGGAGAACTCAGCTGAAAAATCATCAGCACATAATTCTAACAACTGATTCACAATTCTAATGCATTCTCAGAAAATAATCACCACATTTAAACACTATATTAAGACATATTTTTAAGCATCTTAACTTGAAATATATTTGGTGCCTACATTTATTATCTTTGAGAAGAAGTGAATCCCAGTGAACATGACTTAGTATCTAGCAGAAATGATTAGTGTTGAAATGTTAATAAAGTGTTCAGATAAACATAAGAGTCACACCGTGCACAGGTCCCAAATTACTTTATAAATATATATAAAGTACATTTCTTTATAGTAATGTGGAAGTGATTTTCTTCCTGGATTTTTTGATATTTTTATTCATTTATTTTTTACTTCCCAGTAGTCCCCAAACTACAAATTGGGATTTTCTGATGGTTCAACAAGTAAATACTAAAGAGATCCAATCCCATCCGTTTATTTGGATGATTATTTAAGATTAAATGCTTCTACCACACTAAAATAAACAAATAAATATGCAAGAATATAAGCCACAATTGTGAACTCATTTATTGAACTGCTTTCCTCTTTGGTACTGATACATGTTGACTTTAAAAGATAAAAATTAGATTTGGAATATCATTTGGAATTCTTTTAAAAATGAGTGCTTTTGCAGTCTGTAAACCAAAAGGTACACTGAATCTAACTTGTATTTGCATTCAGTAAATCTTATATTTATTGAGGACTGTGTTCACCTGGACTGGGTCTTATAAATTATAATCTAGTCTCTATAGTTATAAGTAGTGGTTTTCGTTACCAAAACTAGCAAGCAATTAATAAAAGCACATTAAATTTGTGTGCTGCCCAACTTCATTATTTAACTTTAATAAAATGATTTTTCTCAGTTACAGACTTTTCTATTCAACTGAAGATACTTTTCTGAAATCAAGCACTGGAGGAGAGGAGACACAAAGGGGTAAAAATAAGGTAGGATTGAAAATAACTGCTCTTTAAGAAGTTTTTCCTGGTCAGCTTGAGAACTGCCTCAATTTCAGTTTCAAGTTTCTAAATTTAAAATGGATTATTGAATAATAAATTATATTAAACATAATACTGGTAGATTTTTTTCTTGTTAACACGGTTACATGGTTGCCCTACAATTATGCCTTTTTTAAAGGCCTAATAGGTTTTCAAATGTATCCAATTCTTTTTTTGTTTTAAAATATTTATTAGCATAATTACTCATTAGTTTTGATTTAAAGTTTTAGTATTTAACATTTATTTTATTAAAACTATATATTAAAGTTATTTTATAATTGGGCTCTTCTACTGAAAAAGATTGTATATAAGTAATACAATTGACTGAGTTTTTCAATTAAAGCTGCATTTGTGCAGGTCAATGAATTTGTTGGATATTTAGAATTTGTTTATACTTATATTTATTATAATTATATTATAATTATCATAATTATATTTAGTATTTATTCATATACTAGGAAAGAAAGCTTTTGGTGTAGAACACTATTCTACATATTTATCTGAATTGCACATAGATGGAAAATATTTCTGGGACTTATTTCCACATACATGTTTAACACCTGAACAATCAGACTAAATAGTCCCTATAACATTGGCATCTCAATTCAAAACGTGACACTAATGGGAAAAATCCCACCGATTTGAAAGCCATATATATCTAAGTTCAGTGTCCTATTTCATTTATATCTAAGTTCATTTATATCTAAGTTTCATTTATATCTAAGCCATATATATCTAAGTTCAGTGTCCTATTTCATTTAGAATTTATCTGTGTGTTTTTAAAAAGTAAGTATACGTATTTACATGCACACTAACCATATAAGAACGGTCATTGTACTTCTAAAGTAAATCATCAGAGCAAACCAAAACTCATATTAGCGCTCCTCGCTACAGATTACAGAAGGCTAAATAAAGTCTTTAAAATGATTTGGATTGTCTTTTGCACCGGGGAGTATTGCAACGCTTAAGTAACCTGTTCTCTAAGATTGCCTCGCTTGCATAATATTTTCTTATAAAGATATTGAATTAGAAACAATTCAAACAGTAATAGCAGGATACGAGCGAAGAAATGGTGGTTACTCGGAAAGAAATTTTAGAAAAATGAGAGGGATCCACACAAGATTTGCAATTAAAACTGCTTTGAGGATCTTTTATTCCTGAAAGGCACGATCTATCGTAAGCCTGTTGGCAAGATCGCACTTGCGGCGCACTTGCGGCGCAAGGAGCGTTTGTATAGCATTAGGGGGCGACCAAATTTATGTATCTGCCCAAAGAGCGCGAGGGAGCAGTGCGAGAGCATTAAAAAGTTGCCTCATAAAGAACTTACTTGATCTCCTGGGGCCCCCGATCAGGAAGACAGGGCGCCGCCGCTTTCCCGTTGCAGATCTAGTCCAGGACGGGTGTGGGGAAGCCCCGGGCTTTTATAAGGGTTGGGGAGCGCGCCCACCAGCGCTCAGCTTTTGCTGACGCCTCTCCCTCCACCCCCCCCTTTCGCGTCGCCCTCTGCCCTTCCTGGCCGGCTCTCTCGCCTGCGGGGAATCGAGGCTGCTAGGCGCGAGGGCGGGACTGCCTCTCGCAAAGCCGCAACGGGTCCGTTCCCATCTTCGTTCGCGCTCCGTTCTCCGCGATCCAGCCGCACTTCGCGACAGTCGAGTCGGATCGCCTTCAAATGATGACTTACCAGGTTGCAGATCCACGCAATTTTCCTGGCGTCCTGGTTTCCCATTGCTTCTCCAACTGAGAGTCTCGCCTTCTCAGAGAGGCTTATTAGTCTGGCCTTCACAGATACCTCACTGCCCAGGTCGACAAAAATAAGAGCCTCGCAGCATCTCGCAAGAAGTGTGAAATATTAGGAACTCCGTCCTAAGCAACACGGGTTAGAATGGGGCAAGGTCCCACTCGGACACCTTGGGGATTCACAACCTGCTGTAAGATGCACCGTTGCATATTACCGGTAGGAAGAAATATTAGAAATAAAAATGAATGTTTTTATAAATGATACATGTATAATATGAAATTAATCTAAAGATAACCATTCCATAAGGGGGTTTCTTTGGCAGCTGTTGAATCCAGGGATGTGTTAAAATAGTGAACATCTGGGCAGTAGAATAAGCAGGCACATAAGTCACTTCACATAACCTTCTCTGTACTGAAGAACACTGGATTGTTTTAATATTAGTCACTTTTTTAAATAGTGTGCCATTAGGAAGATCTATGCACTTTCCCACAAATACAATGAGACTAAGTTCAAAATGATCATAGATCCTGTCATACTGAAGCCAGAGATCTTTGCTTTGTAAATCAAGACAGTTGTTCATTTAATATATATGTTGGACTTCAACTCTCACAATCTGACCAGCATCTATTCTATTTGAAGATTATGAATGCTCACAGCCAATATACCAGCTTAGGAAAATCTAAATTAAATACACCTCTTTATTAATGGCATAACACATTTGTGAAAAGTTGTTAGCTGGCTAATCTTTTTCATTTCCTCTGAATATCAATAGAAAGGTTTAAGGATTTTGCTTCTCTCTCCCCCTCCAAAGATGAATATATGTGCAGAAAGTAATTAATTGGAATTAGAATTCCAAATAGCTACTTGTCTTTGAAGACACAAAAATACATTTACCAGATGCTTGATAACATTTACAACTATAATTCATTGGATTTTCAGTAATCGAACTTATATATTTTTTACACTATCTTGTTTAAGATGGAGAACATATTGATTTTGTTATAAGCTATGGATTAACACTATTTATCCACCCATTAACTACATTTATTGAGCAGCATTTCTAATTATAACTGCAATTATAATGAGTTGAAACAAAACCACAGAGTCTGTGCTCCTGCTGGTTGGGTGCAGTGATTATTGCTGCAATGTAAATAGCACCTTTAAGCACATGAAGGACAAAGCAAAGCAGATCTCATTGTAGAATAAGGTAGAGGCAACAGAAAGGATTTAGATTTATCAAGCACTGGATGAAATTAGCTTCCCCAAAAGTTTTGAAAACTTAACATGTGTTATTCCACATCACGTCTGTCTTCAGAAAGCCCTTGGTACAGTGAAAACAAATGTGATGGGTCCCCTCAGGCAGGACTTGGCAGCAGCAATGTACATTTTCAGGCATGTTGCCAAGGTTTAATAGTGGATGAAGGAGTGCCATTTCACAATCAACAGACAGCTAAATGAGTAGCTCCCCCAAATCCCATACAAACCCCCAGCACATCACACAATAGATAGAAAGCACACTGTGGAGTACCGGAGAGGATTATTCTAGATTTGTTGTAACACTGAACACTTCTATAAACATTGCACTGGAGCATCTCTGGCAGGAACAAACACTTTGCATTATAATAGAAGAAGGGATGTCAACACAATTGGGGAGGGAGCAAGGTACATAATTATGAGTCAATAGAATCTGTATCCAACATATCTTCCACTATTAAAGTAGCCTGCTAACCAGCTTTAGTCTAACAATAGGGACTATAAGAAGACTAGCTTCTTCGGCACAAAAGATGGCAGCATTAGCAAACATGGTGAATCTTGTAAAAGCACCTTATTGGAACAGAGATCTTCAGGAAATTCTTGACCTAAGATGAAAACTAAAAAAAAACAAAAAAGCCAATAGCAAATCATGTTGATATTGTTGTCAAGATAATATATAATGCTACCTATACCTACCAGTAGCATACAATATTTTTTCTTCTCTGGATAAAGCTTATAAATTCCATACTGTAGTGTAATACAACTTCACAGAATTGGTATGCAGCTGTCTATTTCATTCAAAAAATAAGGTTTCTTCTTTAAAAAAATATAAGGTACACATGTAGGCATGTACCATTATACCTCAGACTATAAATTGAATAAATTAAAAATTAAATAATAATAATAAATTAACAGTATTTCAGGAGATTTGTAAGGCTTTTGACAATTATATTATCAAGCAACTGGGGAATTACATACAAGTGGTAACTTGTATTTTGGCCACTATACCATATCATTCTTTATATGCATATTTTCCACCTCCAAGCTGTATAAACCTAAATGCTTAGTGGGTATGAACAGATCAGGTGATATGTATTTGTGTAGTGAGAGAGAGTACGGCCTAAGGAGATCAACACCCTATATCAAGGTGTGCATAATTATTAGGCAACTTCTTTTCCTCAGGCAAAAAGGGCTAAAAAGGAAATTTAACTGACTCTGAAAAGGCAAACATTGTAAAAGGGTTTTCACCATAGTCACAAGAACCATTTTGGGATGATTTTCAAAAGGTTGTGATTCAACATCCACCTTTTTTATTGCTGGTCATATAAACAGCATATAGTATTTATGTGATAGTATCATAGAATGCACATTTGATATTCACAGCAAATAACTGAAATTTAACGTTAATTCACTTCATTCTTGTAAGTATAGTTTCCTTCCATTTAGTTTCTATTTTCTAAAGTGCTTCCTTTTATCGACAATGGTATCAAATTAGATGAAAGTATTATATTCATTGCTACAAAATGAAATAGCTATCTTTCTATTTGATCTGTGTATTTTACCTTTGTGTTTTGATGAATTATGTTAAATATATAAAAAGTTTGCATTTATTGTCCACAGTTGTCTATTCATTTGAAAGAAAAGCCACTGAAATGGGATCAGCAAAATTCCAGTTTCATGAAGTATAATTGCTTGAATGTAAATCAGTGATAAGAAAAACTAAGAGTAGAAATTAATCTATTTTTGAGATTACTGAGCTGAAATATGTTATCTAAATATTTATTGGACTATCAGAACAAAGTTATTAAAATAACCAAGCAAGTATTGCAATCATTCAAATAATGGACACTTTGACACTATTCAACCAGTTAAATATTTTTCCATCTCATTGATTTCAGTGAAGACTTGCTAATATACTTAATAGCATAACTCCATGCATGCCTAAAATAAGTGAATACTGCTAAATTCCTGTGACTTTATGGACATACAATATACAGTGGATATAGAAAGTCTATATACACCTTTGTTAAAATGTTAAAATTTTGAGGTTTTTGAAAATAAATCACTTCAGGAAAAAAAAAACCCACCGGAGTTTAAACTCTGAACACAAAGTTACATAAATGTCATGATTTATTTTTATAGCAGATAGCAAATAGTCATCTTATATGGCTCAATTTCTGTTTGTAATAATATATTACAAAAAAGATATATCTTCCAGATTAGACTGTTTGAGTTTTCTGTTGAGAAAGCCTATTCCTGGTTAAATGCTAGACAACTTGAGCTACACTGCTGAACTCTGGTATGAAGATTAGCACATACAGCTTCTGTAAGAGTTGCTGATAAACCAGATGTGCATCCTCACATATGCTGCTTCTTTGAACTCAAATTGCCAGTTTTGAGTGTCTGTTTTGATGTTAGTTTTGGCCCATTTGGCCAGTGTTCCTGACACAGAATCATACTCTACTTTTATCTCATATGTGCTCATACTATTCTATCTAGGGGAAAACATGTTTTGCAAGCTAATATCCCACCTATGAAGTACATAGAGTGTTCTGATACATTTGCTATAAATTCAAAAATTGGCAATAAGCCAGGCTTCCTAATCATGCAAAACAAGATGTGAATTGACTCTCTTAATAATGGACGCTCTCAATAAGCCATTAACTGGCACTTTATTTCACTTTCCACTAGGAAATAGTTGCAAGGACTATGAATTAATCATCTTCCTAGTAGAGGCCTGGAAGGCATTTGTACAATGGAAGCAATGCTTATACAGTATTCTCTAGATACCAATATTAAAATTACTCTTCAGGAAAATTGTTTAGGTTAGGATATAGTAACCTTTTGCTGGAGGGAAGTAATTTAAAGATTGGACTCAAGAGGTTAAACAACAGTGTTTTTCCCTATTATTATTTTCAGAATTTGCTAATATTGATCTTTGTTTTCTCAAACTGCAAAGTCATAGTTTTTTTCTGGTTCTTTCAAATTTTCACTTCTTTATTCATAATTAAATAAAAATAATATCAAAATAGCCAATAGCGAATTAGCTATAGTTTAATACAGTAATATCATCTATCTCATAGTGAATGTTAGTATATTTAATCACTGGCCAGCCAGTTTTAGTGATTCCATATTCATATCTGAATGAATAGTGAATATTGTGCAAATTTTATAGGATTCATAGAACATCAATTTAGGATTCTGCCATTAATGCACACACACACAGATGTAAATGTTCCACAACAAAATATATTTATGAGGATATCTGACAATAAGAAAAATTACATTTGGTTGGCTAGGAATTACAGATCAAAGACATTAATGAGAAGAGACATTCAAAATAAATAGGCAGGGTTATACCAACCAAGCACTGGGAATGAATTTTTGAGTGTGAGATAACATAGATACAATAAATCAAATCTTTGTCCTAGGAAGGCAGAAAAATAAGGGCTGAATTATTAGCTACCCTTTATGCTAGCCAAGAAAATGGAAAGTTTAAACTTGCAGTAAAAATTTTAAGTTGCTGGAGAAAAAAGGCATATCGCAAAGTGCAGAATACTGTTAAAATATTATGATCCTAAAGACACAGTGTTCTTATGTTAATTCCTCCTAAAGTACATGCTGGTTTCAACGGCAAACAACAAAACTTTAAGTAATGGAAATTTAATTCCTTCAAAACAAATAATGTTGGGACTTATAATTTGAAATAAGACAAATTATATTTTATATTCAAGCCAACTAGTACACCTTTCTAAACACATTTATTTGGTATCATGTCTCTTTAAAATAATTGAATTATGTTTCCAAAGCACACTGAGGACTGTGATACAAATATGAATTCAGGATAACTTAAACTGTGAGTCATGTTAAATAACTTGTTTGTGTACGTGCCTTTGAGTCAGTGTTGATTCCTAATCACTGGACTAGCTCCTGTAGTTTTCTTGGCAAGATTTCAGAAGCCATTGTCTCCCTTCCAGGGCTAAGAGGGAGAGACTAGCCTGAGTCTCCTACATGACTTCATGGCTAAACCAAGATTATAAATCATGGACTCCTGGTTTCAAGCCTGATGCCTTAACCATTAACATCAAATTGGCTCTATTAGATAACTTGCATCTTCTTTTGTTTACATTTTACTGAAATAAAGTTATGGAAGGCTGAAATTTCACATTAAAATACAGATCCTATTTTTTCTTATCCAATGAAAAAACAATTAGGGAATGTTTTCTTTTTTTCATAATTACAGTCTATAGGAAAGTAAGACTAATCTAGTTTGGATTTAAGTTTTAAGACCAGATTTTTACAAACAAGAACTTCTTGTATTAATTAAAGCAGGGGTGTCAATTTTGTGGCCCGCGGGCTGGATGCGTCATGTGCTGGCCACGCCCACCACTATTTTAGCGAAGGGGGAAAACATGATACATCATGTGATGCCGTGAGTTTTGATAACCATGAATTAAAATAATAAAATGAAGTTCATACTTTTATACTGTGTAAGAAGACACTGATAAAATCAAGTATAGGTTTGGATCTGGTAACAGTAGATTCCACAAACATAAAGTATCTCGGGTTTTGTTCTTGAAGTAAGTGGAAAAAGAACAAGTTTTTCAAGTTGCTATAATACTAGCATTATTATTAACCAATGATCTAATTCGATTATGTGATGGATTAATATGCAAAATAAACCAATAACAAAATAACATGTAACATAGATTTTTTTTAGTTTAGCAACAAGCTAACCAGCATAACAAACCAAGTTTTCAGATACTTTTCCATTTTTTTCTGATCCTCATTAACTAAGGAGTCAGAATTCTATTCAATTCTCATTGTTTAGTTGTTCTCACTAATTCTCACGAAACTCTTTGAACTATTAGGTGTATTTATAAATCTTAGCATTATATAGTCATATATTCCAAAACCATATTTTTGTCTACGTTATGATTTTGGCTACACAAATATGGTACTTAAAAATGAGTTCATTATTTGTATGTAGAATGAATGTTTTACTTCTTTAGA
Source organism: Ahaetulla prasina (assembly GCF_028640845.1). Classification (NCBI taxonomy): domain Eukaryota; kingdom Metazoa; phylum Chordata; class Lepidosauria; order Squamata; family Colubridae; genus Ahaetulla; species Ahaetulla prasina. The sequence goes on along the minus strand of NC_080541.1, from coordinate 44,291,200 downwards.
TCATGAATGGGAAACATTTTTAATCCCAAAATTCTGAAAACTTGTTCACTGATGGTTAAAAATTGATACCAACTCATAGTTGCATGTATCTTTTGTGGCGGTACACACAGACCCAGGCACTATGCAAAAGAATGGTGGAAGCAAGTACCATCTGTCATTCTGTCACCTGACATATAAACTGTACTAGATAGTAGCTGGAATCTGGGAAAAGAATCAGATAAAAAGTTTTCACACAGAAAGAGTAGCAGTGGTGGTGAGGGAAATTGGTCAAGAAAAAAAAATAGATGAGTAGTATGCAAAACTAGAAATTGGAATGCTGAAGAGAGACAGATTCCAAAGTGACTTAAAGAGGAATTGGCATCCAGGTTACTATGTAAAATGGACAATACATGAGATGTCTGTACCTTGCACAGATATTTAGATTGAGATCTAAAGACACACAAAAAAGGATACTGGTTTTCTAACTGGGAGAGGTGGCCAGCTACATTTTAATTGTTTGATTAAGCCCTTCTAGAAATTAATAGCAATTAAATTTTGACATATTACAATAGGCTTCCTTTGATTTTAAAACAGCAGTTGCTAATGCCAACAGGGAGATAGTTAATCTAGCAGACCATAAAGAAACTGGCTACATTCCATCCATCTTTGAAAGCAGATATCAAAGTGAGGCAAAGGCAGAGAGAGTACTGTTTGTATGCATTAGATCTGTTTGTATGCATTAGCTGAATTCCACTTGTGAATTACGACTGGAAAAGTCAAACTTTGAATGAAAATGATGTCTTTGTACCCTTGTTATTCTAAGAATACAGGAAAAAGTTGATATATTTTCCAATATGACTATTATATGTTGTATTTTGTCTGATCAATCCAGAGAACAGATTATATATTATGTCCTAAATTCCATAGACCCTTCCCATTTCCAGTGGTGTAGTACCATATCAAATCATTGGCTATAAGCTCTTATTAATCTGTTGGGCCCTAGTAAATGTAGTTATAATTTCATGATTGTCTACCAATACCTTAGATAAAATGATAGTTTAATCAGTGGTTTAATTAAGATGGCTACTACTTTTAACATCAAAACATACTTGCATAAGGTCAACTTATTTTAACCCTTTTTTTTAACTTAAACTTACATTGGATCTATAATACAAAATATTTTAGACTGTGAAATATCAACTTTGTTTGCAGTAAAAAACAATTTTTCTTCATGTTTGGCTCTGAAGCATATCTTTTGTTCTGATGATAATATAGAAGAACTTCTTTCTAGTAGCTGCTTAGAGAGGCATTTGTCTAAGGAGATGAGGTTCAAATAGGTCTTTCTGTTCATTTTGAGAAGCTTTCAAGGCTGAATAGCTGTGTGGCAAAATGTTATAAAAGAGTACTTTAAGGATAAAACATTTAGTTACAATAATAACTTTTATAGACCTCCAGTAACATGTCAAAATGTTTCTGTTAATTTCTATGTACATTGGAAAATAATAACAGGGAAAATTAACGTGGGAAAAAAAATTAAGGTTACCATCCTACAATTTTCATAAGTTTATCCTCCAGACCAGTGGTAGTCAACCTGGTCCTACCGTCCACTAGTGGGCGTTCCAGCTTTCATGGTGGGCGGTAGAGGTTTTGTCCAATACTGAAGCACTTTCCTTTTTTTTAATTTAATTGACTTTTTAAAAAAATTTCATAGCATTATTTAAAAACATTTTCATTAGGTTTTCATAAAATTCCCTGTGACAATTTAAATTTCTGAAAATATACTATTTGTATTGGCCGCACATAAGTTTAGTTCACGTTATGTAAGTAAAACTAAATGGCGCTATAGTGTGACTGCAAACAAAAGAGCCTCATCCCAGAATAGCTCATGCATCTCCCCCCCACACACCACCCAGCTGTAACAGACAAGCAGAGCTGGTAGCCGGCGCCCCACCCCTCCAAACCCAATCTATGGAACCAGTGGGCAGTTAGAAAATTTTACTACTAACCGGTGGGCAGTTAGAAAATTTTACTACTAACAGAGATACAAAAGTGGGTGGTAGGTATAAAAAGGTTGACTACCCCTGCCCCAGACCTTCAAAGAGTTAAAGGAGCCAAGTATTTTTGCATACTTTGGATCAAACTGTCAGAACTGATTTCCCAATTTAAAAAACTACAGAAATAAATTTCATCTAGCTATCCCTTAAATAACGTTTCAAAAACATACTATAGTATAGTCCTCAGCTTAGGGTGGCAATTGAGGGCAATGTCACATGACTGCATTGTTCAATGGCAACAATTCTGGCATTCCTTGTTGCTGTCATTAAGCAAGGATTGCATGCATCTTTAAGTGAAGTCACATTACTATAATTTCCAACTTCTTGCTGGTGTCTCATTGATTTCTTCATGGAAAATTAGTTGGGAGTATTAGAAATCACATGATCATAGTCACAGAAATGTCATAATCACGAGCTGAATCACAATCACATGACTACAGGAATGCTATGACAGCTGAAACTACAAGGACATTTATGTACCAATTGTTTAGTACCATGGTAATTTTAAATAGATGCTGAACAAATGGTTGTAACCTGAGAATACCTGTAACATAAATGAAAAAAATGTTTTGAACACCACACTATGATACACTAGGAAGGTGGAATATATAGCTTCCTCTACACTATTGTAGTATACAGAGCTTCTTTTTTGATACTCTTAAAATCCAATTCTTATTTTTACAATTGTTCTATTTCTTACACACAAAGACAAGAACCATTTTGCAAAACTGTGAGTAAAATATTAAAGCAGCTGCATTCTTTGAAAGGCTAGCAAATGTTTTAAAACCTGATTCACTACAATTGCCCATCGCTCCATAAATGATTCCATCAGAAATGCTCCCTATGCATACACCCACATTCAGGTGGAGAAACAGAAGCAGTTTTTCAAAGCAACTGAGTGAGCTGTTCAGAGCTTCTGCCTCCACATGTTGACAGTTTGCAAAGCAATGCTTTTGAATAATTCCCACACAAATACATTAACATACGGTGTGCATTCTTTTTAATATTTGTTTTGTTTTAAACACAACAATTTTTAATTTCAAATATGTGTCTAACTTCACTACAGTAGTTATTTAACACAATGACATGGACTTGAGGTTGGATTCCAGTGGTATTTTACAGAAATCATACCTGATTTTTTCACTATTTCTGTTTTCTTCATATACTGGCTGAGATTCTTTATTATAAGGAGTTCTGTGTATCTCTCTGGAGACTGGGAAGTGGTAAATAGGAAAATGTGTATGTTCTGCATCATTATCATCTAGAGGATGTAAAGATACAAAATCATGTATTCAATTTTACTTAAAGTATACAAAATAATTAACACAGGAGCACATTCAAATCTTACATTCAAATCTTAGTAAAATTGCAACAGCTAACTTCATAAATTTATAACTGGTATATAAAAAATACAGCTTATAAATGTTCTGTTGCAAAAGTTACTAATCTGAATATTTTATGTCACCTGGTCCCTGAGAATATTATTCCAGCACAGCAGGATAATCAATAAAAATGGAAGAAACAGAAAAATTACTGGAAAAGGGCCTTTGTTACTGTTTTATCAATTAAATTGTCAAAACTGAGATGAATTTTTAAATCGGGGAAAAAACATTTAAAAGGTGTTTATGCAATAACTAAATGTATGACTCACCAACAATGAAATTATTTAAAAGCATGCAACCATACTCCATACACTTTTATAATACTGTATTTATTTCAAAATGTTTTAATGAAGGCTCTTTGCTATTCATTCATCTTTATACTATTATTATAGTATTGGGAAATAATGCTTTTATTCTACATTAAAACATTCTGAAAATGTTCAAAACATAATTGTCTTATGACAAATTTATTGGAGCTTGTTCTTTTCTGTAATTCTGTAATTAATTAAAAAGATATAGTTTGTTTTACCAAAAGGTGAATATGATGCATGCTCATTAATGAAGCTTTCTACTTTGTTTTTCTTCCTGGCATCTCTGGAGGCTTTCCAATTTGTCAGGAACTGTCTTTCCATTTCTTTTATTTCTTTTCCATCCAGCAATTCTGAGGAAATGTTGTAATATGTAAATTAACAGACAGCTTTATATTTTTAGGAAGGCAGAACAGCATTTTTGTTGTCAAAGATATTGCTCATTTTCTATCATCAATGCTATTATACCTGAAAAACCACCAAATTCTTGATCATTTGACTTTAATTCTACTGTACTAGTACGTATGAGCTGGACAACTGATGAATATCTTGTTATCGTACAATAGTGAAAAGGATAGACCTTAAAACTGTAAAATAGTTGCTACAATAACAAAAAGACAGAGAAGCAAAACAACCTCTCTGCTGCTCACTTAGACTGATATCTATAATTACCGTGCAGGATAAATGATATACATGTGGTCTATGTCAAATATAATTTTAGTAATATAACCCAATATAAGCCACCTGGGAAAGCCAAGAAAAATCATCAAAACCATAAAAAAGCAAAAGTTAGAATATTTTGGACATGTGATGCGACACCCAGAAAAATACAGCATACTTCATTTAATCCTCCAAGGAAAGATTGAAGGCAAATGAGATCCAAGCAGAAGAACAACATCATGACTTCAAAATCTAAGGGACTGGTTTGGACAAAACTCAACAGCACTTTTTCAGCTGTTGATAAAAATAGGATTGCCAACATGATCACCAATGTCTGATGACGGATATGGCACAAGAAGAAGAAGCCAACTGTTCAATAATATAGCATTAATGGAAAGAAAGATGACTCTGAATTTAAGATACTCCCCCCACAAAGAAAGATATTAAAAATAATTAAATGTAGATAAAAATCTTGGTAGTAAGTAATTGTCAGCCTAGAGTTATCAACTCCAACTTAAGTTCTAAAGATTTTCCCCAAAACATACACACCGTAAATGTAAGTAATATACTTGCATACACACAGGCTACATCTCTTTCTAACTCTGTCTCTCTGTACGTACTGTATGTATGTGTGTGAAACCACACTCCAAAGGAAAAGCCATGACAAAAAGTATACTATTTATTGAATTAATCCAGTTAATCCTCCATTTATGATTAAAAGGCCCAAAATCTTGATTGCTGAGTGTAGTAGTTATTAAATGAGATGCCATGTGACCGATTCACTCAATGACCGCAGTTCTGGCTCTATTTATTTATTAGATTTATATTTGTTTGTTTATTTATAAGATTTATATGGATGTCCACTCACCCTCAGTGACTCTGGGCATCTTGCAAACAATAAAAACTCAATATAAAAAGAATAAAGCAATAATCTCCCACCCCCCTGGTGACAACAAAAATCAAATGAGCCACGTGATGGGCTCCATTATTCTCGGTTCCCCAGGCTCATTGGCAGAATAGGTGTTCAAGGCCCCGTGAAAGAGTGTCAAAGTGGGGGCCACTCTAATCTCTGTGAGGATGCTGTTCCAAAAAAAGGGAGGAGGTTCTTCTTCTTAGTTCTACCAAAGGTACCTCCTTAAGAAATGGGACCCGCAACATTCCCTGCCTCCCCGCTCTAGTGGGTTGGATGGATGTAACTGGGAAGAGACAGTCCTTCAAATAACTTGATCCTAACTCAAGAAAGGCTTTAAAAGTGACAACCAGCATCTTGAATTGCACCCGGAAGCAAATCGGCAACCAAGGCAGCTCCCCAGGAGAGGTGACATATCTGCAGTCCTAGGTCTGCAAAATGTGGGCCGCTGCGTTTTGAACAAACTGGAACTTCCAGATGCTTTTCAAGGGCAGCCCCATCTAGAGTGCATTGCAATAGTCAAGATGGGAGGTGACTGCAATCATTAAGCGACTATGTGTGTTATTAAATGGAGGGCCGTGGAGAGGACCTCGGCCTTCTGGGTATGTTGAGGCAGGGAGAGGGCTTGGGCACTCTACCCATACCACCAAATAGGATGATCATGGGAATGATGACATTTGCTAGCATTTTCATCAGATTTGAGGTCTGTTCTTCCAGCACATTGAGAGATTTCTAGAAGGCTGAGAAAGCTGGAGATCACTAGTTTTGTCTCCTCCAGAGGGGGTGAAACAATGGCATTCTTTAAAATGCTAATGAATGCCAGAGTTCTGAAAGGCTTAGAACAATGGCAGTTGCTCGTGTTTTCATCAGATCTGAGGTCCATTTCACCAGTGCACAGGTGGATTTCCTCTCCCTCTGCTTGCAACCTTCTCTGTCAGCTTCTCCATTGACTTTCTGGGGGAAAGATGGGGAAAATTGCTAATGGCAATCACACGATCTCAGGACACTTGAAAACCAGTTGTAAATGTGAACAAATTGCCAAATGCCCAAAATGTGGTCATGTGACTGGAGGAGCTAGTGGAGTGTTTTATAAGCAAGAAATACTTTGTGCACTGTAAAGCACACGTTCTGAGGCAGCCATGACTGTGAACTGTTGTTAAACGGCTGGTCATAAGTTGAGGACTACCTATAACTAATTATTTGCATTTAAAATAAGATACTTATTTTATAAAATTATACAATACAGAAGTATTGTTGATATATGTCTAGCAGAAACACAATAAAGGAAAAAGAAACAAAATGATGATGACGAGAAAGGGGAAATAAAAAGAGGAGGAATGAAATTGAATGCAAAAGAGGTAGGGAAAAAAGGGGTTGAAATTCATCAGGCAACTTTCCAAGTAAAGCTGATCTTCAAAAGCAACAATTTTTTGCAGCACAGAAGTTTTCCTCTATTGGTACCTTATGCTAATTCTTTTATATTCACAATTTCTGTTCTTAGTATTGTAATGATGTAGTCTTCCCCAATTCATAGGAAATTATTTTGAAACAATTTGTTTTCCTAAAATTTAACGTATTTGCTAGTTTATCTACTGACACATTATAATTCTACTAATTCTACTCATTATTTATAATCTTAAAAACAGCTTTAATTATGCAAATTGTATAAACAAATACATGAAAGTAAAAGCTGATGGAGCAGTTATATTAGTAACATTCAGGGCTGAGGGATAGCATTCTTTGATTTATATCCTGCCTCAGGCAGCAGACATAGCATAGCATCCCTCCTGCTACCCTGTGATACAGATTAAGTTGAGAAGAAATAAAGTCATTCAGCAAGCTTCTCAGGCTGACCACCACAAGACACCACATTTGACCAGATACTGATACTGTACATCATGATCAGACATAGAAAGCTAGATTTTATTCACGGAGATTGAATGGATCATTATATTTTAGATTACTGCACTGCATTAGGTTTGGATGATTATGTTTTAGATTACTGCACTGCATTAGGTTTAGAAACCACTTCAATCTAAGTGGGGGGGGTTTACCTAATGTCAAGCTCCTATATACAACTCTTTATATTACTTCCACCTACCTCTTTCTCTATTTTTAAACAATGTATAATGAAACGAACAAAATGTTAAAAAGTTATGGTATTTATGTAGTTACTTACCAAGCATATCTAAATTATATTAAAGTAGCCAATCTTTACACTCTCGAAAGCATGTCACAACTTTTGAGCACCCTAATGTTTGGAAATTGAAAGCTGAAAATTTTGACCCGCCCTAAATATCCTGTGTGGTATTTCAGTTACATTAACTACCAGGAGGCATTACATAACTGGTTTTATCTTTATTAGGAATTTAGTAAGGAACTATTACTAGGAATTTTATTAGATCCTATATCTTATGGAATATTTCAAACTCTATCTCAATGATGCCTGTCCAATTTTAATCATCAGAACATGCTGGCTCTCACAGATAATTTGTGAAGCCCTCAATAAATGTCTTTTTCCGTTAACTTGCCCAAGACATAGAACAGTCTTCTGAGGGAATTATGTTTCATATTCAGTGGAAGATTTTGGGCACAAAAGTGTTATCAATGCCTGTGATAACTATGCTGGGTACTCTGCAGTAACACATTTTATTATTGCCCTCTTTTATAATTATTTTAATTCTAGTTTGGTCCAGGACTGCACAAAAGAGAACTTTATGAGGAAGAAGAAGTGGAGAGACAAGCTTGATTAAGTTTTTCTTCTTAAAGATCTCTAAATCTGATTTTGGAAGGACATTCTAAAACTGGCTCTGTTTTGATCCTGACCCCATATGTGAAGAAGTGTTTCATTTTATGGAAGTTCAAATGGACTGACTCTCCTCATTTTAAGATACAATAGTTTTATCAAAGTGCAGGATATACAATAATATACAGCTTTCAGATAACTTTAAAAACATGTCTGATAATTGGACAGATTATAATTTGAAATAAGATAAAATTGCTTCTGTTTTTGTAATTTGGATGGCCTCAGAATTGATGGGAAGCAGAACTGAGTGCAAGTGGGATTAGATGGCTTCAACTGGAGAAAATATTGTGCAGCAGATTCACTGGAAAACAGTGGAATTTAACATGTGTAATGATCTTGACTCCTGGGTCATAGTCCATGCATCAATGGCTAATAAATCAATACATATGAAATGAAAGAACAATCTCTGAAATTTAGATATTTTTACCAAGAGATTTTGACTGCAGTATTACTTTGTCTCGGTATTTTGGCTTATGACAAAGAGGATTCCCATTCAGCTCCATTTTGTATAACTTAGTCCATATACTCAGAACAAATTCCAAGTCCTGGAATTAACAAAGAAAAACACCACTTATCTAGTCAAAATATTACAACTAAATTTATAAACCTTTTTTTGATTAGTTGTAACATGTTTCATTTATTTCAAAAGATGTTATTAAATTTAATAACACAATCAAATATCCATGTAGTTAAAAATACATTTTATCCACAATATTCATAAATGGTATTTTGATAGCTATTTTACTTCTTTATTCATAACTGTAGTCTATTGTTGTGTTTTTACTATCTCATGAAAGTTTAAATATAAATGTAAACCAGAAAAAACACCAACATTAACTGCACTGTTCTGTAGCCTCCCTAAATTTTGCAAAAACATATTTGTAAACATTGGAAGCTAATAGCATTTAATATAGGACAATTATTCAGATCTTTTGGCTGTAAATACAAATTATTATTAAACCAAGCTAAACAAATTCAAGAAAAAGCATATTTGGGATACTTTTTGTATCACAAATTGTAATAATGCCATATATGATAGAAACCACAGCATATATGAAACTATAGAAACTATGGAAACATTGTTAGAAACACGAAACTAATGTTTGGGAAACAATTTCTCTTCCTTTTCCTTCTTAGAATGGTACATTTTGTAATACTTTATCAGTATATTTTTGTTTGGATTTTGAAAGAAACTGATGGAACAGAAAGGTAGAAGATTCCTCTCTTAATCTCTATTGCTCCCTATAGTCCTCCAGTTGTTTTATTCTAACTCCATCCCACTGGTACTCAACCATTGTGTATAATTATCATATCTGTCTACTAGTTTGGGGTATATTTGAACCTAGATCTTTCTAACACTTTAGCCATATACTATGCTCTATCTGTCTAGATATTTGATAAAGGTGGTTATCAAGTATTTGGCAAAGACAATGAGGGAAAACTGAATTATTCTCTTTTCTTTCTGTGACAAAGGCTGAATAATATAATTTCAATTTAAATGCATCATTAAAAGGAATTATGCAACACTGGTTTGTACATTATCTCCAATCTAGTTACATATAGATAGGTAAACTAATATAGTATCTGAAATGCTGGAATACTCATATGAATGTACCGTACATAATTTATTCTGAAATAATTTCTATGTTGTATCTTTTCCTAAATTCACCTTGTTATGAAATCTACAAAGTTCAAGGAAGTATTATCAATAAAACTGAATGTTCAAAAGAATAAAACTTGATATTCATTAATTTGCAATTTGAACAAGCCAAAAATGAAAACTCAAAAGGATTTTAGTGCTACTTGCCAAGTTTACTATAGAAGACATTCTGTAATCTATTTTCTTTCTATATAATTAATTTTTTGCAAAAGAATAAAGTCTCCTTTGAGTTTGATTCCTGGTAAATTCATGGATGCATGAAATAGCTATTTTTGTCAATAAAAATGTTAATTAATAATAAGCAAATTAAATTTATTATAATTAATATTTATAACATTAGACCTACATACCTTATCCTGTATATTTAGGTTTAAAACTGTATGTTTGAGCAATTTTGCTTTTAATGGCTAAAATTAAAGCAAAGTTTATAAACAAATGCTGCCTTTGCTCACAATCATCCCCTTTTTTATTTTTACAAATTTATCCAGACCTATGAAATAGAGCCTTTGTTAAACACATAATAGTATCATCCTCACCTTGTACATTTGATTTAAAAATGTACTTAAAAATTAATTCAATTAAATGTTATTTTGAAAATTCAAAACAGTATATTTCTTGGAATTCTGAAATCCATTTAATTTTGAAGAATGCATAGAATTTTTAGGTTTTCATTAATTAAGTTTGTTGATCAATTATTCAGAATATCTTTACTCTAGTTTTGTGATGGCGAACATATGGCACATGTGCCACAGGTGGCACATGAAGCCATATCAATGGGCACCGAGCATTACCCTAGTTCAGCTCCGGTGTGCATGCGCACACTGGCCAGCTGATTTTCGGGCCATCTAGGCCTACCAGAAGTCAGGAAACAGGCTGTTTCTGGCCTGCGGAGGGCCTCCGGGGGTGTGGGGAAGGCCATTTTTGCCCTCCCCAGGCTCCTAGAAAGGCTCTGGAGCCTGGGGAAAACAAAAAACTGGCCTACCATGCCCAGCGTGCCATCACATGCCAAAGCGGGGGGAGGGGGGAATTATGTACGCATCTGCAGGGGAGTGGGGCACATTAAATTATGGCTGTGGGCACAAGCGTGTGTGACCCCCCCTCCCCCTGCTTTTGGCACACGATGGCAAAAAGATTCCCCATCACTGCTCTAGTTTACCTAAGAATGCACTTATTCTATGCTGAAATATTACTTTTGGATATTCCCTACTTGTTCACTGCTGTCCTGTCTCCAATAAACTGCTTTCACTTTACATCCTTTCAATAAGCTATACTAAAGGGACTACATAGTTTTTTGGGCAGTCTTTATTTGATAAATGATCATGTCATGTTATCACTTAGAGGTCTGCTACAAAATACTAAAAAGCAAATTGTATTCTAGGTTCATGATGGGGGTGGGAGGGTATAAAAGCCTCAGATGTCATTCATAGCACAAACTATAGCCTTCTTCCCAATTAGTGATAGTCATTTAAACCTACATTTGACCAATGCACTCCAATTTTTATTGGCTGTGTCTAGTTCAAATAGCTAACTACATCTGCAGATAGCAATTTGTCATCATTCTGACGGTCTGTCATTATCTCTTTCAAAAAATCTATATATTTTTTCTTGTACCTGACTGAATTGTGAAGTGAAGGAATCCATCTTTTTGATATCTAGTGTCATAATCAATAATGGCAAAGGTTGAATACATTAAATATTTACAGCCAAATCTTCAAAATACCAAAGCCTTCTGAAATAAATAGGACTTGTATTGCTGAATGTATTATAAAATAATCTGGATTTATGAGATATAGATAGACAACTTCCTAATAATTAGGACATGTCATTGCTTTCATCCTGTTCTCCGGTATACATGACGTAATAAGAAGCACTATACATTACATCATAGTGAATGGAATTAAAAGGAAATAAAAAAATAAAGAAATGGAATCTTCTCTAAGTATTGCAAAATGTCACTTGTTTAAAAATTCAGTTCCTTAAACATCACCCTCCAAATTGTACTGTTTGACTTAACAGTAGTTGTAGACTTTGCTACTGAGATTTTAGCAACAAATTGAAATTCTGAAAATTGTGATAATAAGAAGCTAAGTGCATGAGTCATCAGATAAGGACCCAGAAATCATTGTATAAAGAAAGAATATTCTGTTATGCATTGACACATGCCCAAAAAAAGGGAAATCTTTGTCCAATTTGGTTTGATAGAAATAGCTAACATTTTGAATTGATAACAAATGTATTTAGATGTAATTTTCAAAGCTTACAGAATTAGCAAGGTCTATTGTTTAAAACACTTCCAAAACAAACCAGAAACTTTAAAAAAATCTGAAAGACAAAAATATAAATTCTGTTCAAAGTCAATTTTAACACTTAGCTTTAGTCCAATTTGTTTGAAGTTTTGTAACTTTTTTGCTCCTGTTTAGGTTATAAATTTAAAAGCTTAATTTTATATATGAAGTTAAAATTAATATCTATTCATTTCAATGAAATGCCTCTAAGCTAGGGGGGATTTAAATTAATCTAATTATACAAGTATATTTTAATCCATGAAGTAATATATGAAATAGATTATTACAATATTTACAGTCGTCTTATATTTACAATGTAAATATATATTCTGTGTGAAGGGTTTCCCCCAATTTTCTGTGTTAGAAATCTCTATAATCCAAATGTATTAAACTTTAACATCAACAACTTTTTAAGATTCATCTATCATAAAACTATCTGCTCATAAATTTGTAAATAAAAATTTGCACAATAAAAGGATACCATAATTCAAGAGGCGATTGTCAATTGTTAAAATTCTTGTCCAATTATTGAAATAATATTTATTTTCATTTATGCAATTTATCAGTTTGCATTGCTTTTATTACCTTCATGTGATGAAGTTGGTTGTCAACAGCTATAAGATGGGAAATATTTTCCAGAATAGATAAGTCACTTAATTCATCAATATTATTATTGCTGATATTCAAAACTGATAAAGATTTCTGTAATAAACCAAAACATATATTTATCCCAAATACAAAACAATATTCAAGTGCAGCAATTGTATGCAGTTAATTTATTATTTATTTATTTATTTATTTTGATTTTTATACTGCCCTTCTCCCGAAGGACTCAGGGCGGTGTACAGGCATAAATAAAAAACAAACAATACAATATACAAATTTAAAATGCGTATTAAAAAACTTATTATAATTGGCCTAGAAAACATTAAGATAAATAGAGAACTAAAACCCCATTTAAAATTAATATTAATATTAAAAAATTTAAAAACCGATAAAAAATTTAAGCCAGCCCCGCGCGAATAAAAAGATGTGTCTTCAGTTCGCGGCGAAAGGTCCGAAGGTCAGGTATTTGGCGTAAACCCGGGGGAAGCTCGTTCCAGAGTGTGGGAGCCCCCACAGAGAAGGACCTTCCCCTGGGGGCCGCCAGCCGACATTGCTTGGCGGACGGCACCCTGAGAAGTCTCTCTCTGTGAGAGCGTACAGGTCGGTGGGAGGCGTGAGGCAGCAGTAGGCGGTCCCGTAAGTACCCAGGTCCTAAGCCATGGAGCGCTTTAAAGGTCGTAACCAAAACCTTAAAGTGCACTCGAAAGGCCACAGGTAGCCAGTGCAGTCTGCGCAGGAGCGGTGTTACGTGGGAGCTACGTGCAGCTCCCTCTATTACCCGCGCAGCTGCATTCTGGACTAACTGAAGCCTCCGAGCGCACCTCAAGGGGAGCCCCATGTAGAGAGAAAATTTGAGAGAAAACCTGATTAAAATGTAAAATTTTCTTAAATGTACAAAAGCTTAAGCAGTACAACAAAAATACTTATAATTCTGGTTCGAAACAATCTTGAAACTCATAGTTAATGATTTGTTAAAATGGAGTAAATAACTATTAAAAGGTTTAGTAAAATCGATACAATTCAATACACAATCCTCTTCCAACTGTTTTATGTAATCTATTTTGATGTGCATGGTAAGGGGAAGAAGGTGGTATCTTTTCATTTTTAGAAAGGAAGTTAGGTAAAGTAATATGATATACTCTAAATGCCTTGCTTCAGTTATTTAAACCTCAGAAAAAATACCAGTAATATAAAATAAAATATAAATTTTCAAATAAAAATATTATATCTTCCAATTATCAGTATATTGTTTGAAAAATATGGCAAAATGTCTTTTTTCCAATAAATACTGATAGTTCTGCAGATAAATCTCCAAAGAAAATTATATTGTATAAGAGTTAACATATCTTTTAATTAAGACTCAAAGAACAATTGCATCCATATTATACAGCAGGAGATACTTAGAAATTTTGTTTGCTTTAAGAAAGGTAAAGTAGACAAGACAATCTGATTTTGAAAAAAAAAATATGTATGATGCACTTTATCCTATGGTATTAGAGGAGATATTAATTATCCTTAGATATTGCCCAGAAACTTTAGCGTGTGGGTCAAAAAAAGTTAGTTGAATCTAAAGCAGTATTTTTTTACAGTGTGGACATAAATTCTCCAAGCTTTATCATCCATATATGTCTACACTAGCTAATTGTTCATGAGCACAATGGTAATAATAAAATGAAACCATTAAAAAATTCTAAGAGTTTACAATACTTATAAAGTATTGTAATTGTCAGGTTGATTGGGTTAAATCATATTATCATAGGCAAGTAAAGTACTGAAAATAAAAGCAATAAAAACAAACAAATGAATTTTGATGGGAGAAAATAAAGGTTATAGCTAGGCCAGTTAAAATTATTTAAGATAGGTTTTGTAGAAAATTACTTTTTAAATATATATGCATAGTATGATGTTCATAAAGCTGGGAGACTCATGTAACAGAACGCTAAAATGTTACAATATTCTGCACTGTTATTTTCATAATTTCTTCTGAATACAGAAAGCATAGTAAGGTTTAATTATTAAAACTGAGGAATAAATATAGTATATACCAGATTGCTTTACAAAAAATAATTTTAAATTTTATTATTAATATGTTTTAAAAATATTTTAAATAAAGTAAATGGCACATTAACCTGATTTACGCAGTATCAGGATAAGTATACAATAGAAGCCGTTAGCAGTTTTTAATTAATGTCTGTCACCAAATAAATTTCAGGTACAGTGTTCTTACGGATAATGAATGAAGACTTCTTGGATCAAACAAGAGCTTTTCTCCTAAGGGAAGCTGCTGGCTTTCAACATGCAATTCTCTCAGTTCCTCTAAAGTCTCCAAGCCTTCCACTACAGTGATACAGTTGCCACCCAAATATCTGGAAATAGAACAAAATAGAAAGATCTTTCATTTTATAATTTCTTTTAAAATGCATATTTTCTGGAAAATAAAAAATCAATTATGTTACTGAATAATTTCACTATTTCAGAAGTAAAATCAATAAAGCATAACATATTGCACCAATAATCAAATACAAATTAATTAATTTCTATGGGAAAAATGTGATTATATCTTATATGTTCAAGTTTATCAAGCTTCGGTTCTTGAATGCAGAGTTTGTATGAAGCTTGTGCAAAATATCATCATATAAAATATATATTCATTCCATTTTATTAGTTTAAAATTTAGATTATTATGCACAAATCAATAAAAACAGAAACATATTTTTTCACTTACAATTTTTCAAGTCTTATCAATGATTCTAGATTTTCAATTCGTATAATGCAGTTGTTCTGCAGATACAGATGTCTTAGGTTTGTCGCAAAGTCCAAGTTATGTATCTGTCTAATATTATTATCATATAAATATAGGACATTAAGATTTTTACACAAAGAAAGATCATCCTACAAGAAAAAATTGATATATGTTACTTGATAAAATTTACTGATGAGCAACAGCTTCAGCAAGATTTCAAAAGCCCTAAAATTATGTTAAACCTGCAATTTTAAGAATAGTCATAAATACATGAATACGGTTGAATAAGCTTGGGATGCATGATAAAGATTCCACATAACCTAAAGATGCATTAAATATATGATCCTTGAATAGCTGTGTTACACATCACTTTTGCATACAATAAATTATTTTAAGCACAGAGTGCTGGTTCATTTGAAAGAAAAAGAAATCTTTCTCAATGTGCCAAACTCTTACTCATGCTGAAAATAATTATTTTGCATTTGTACAATATCCCATTTCTGGAGAACATTTAACTTAAAAATACTGAACGCTTTATATAAATGTCTATATACATATATATGTCTGTCCAAACTATTTTCCTGCAAATAATTAAATAACAGCTCAACAATAAAAGACAAATTATATATATATATTATTTAAATTAAACTAATTAAGGCAAGGGCATGAAATAGAATCAGAAATTTATTTCCAACTAGAAACTTTATTAAAACAAAATATAAAATATAAATTTAATACTGGCTAAATATTAAATATAAAATAAAAGCTATATTTTTACATAATGAAAGATTACTTACAATGACATCTATATTTTTATTAGATAATTTCAGATGTGTTAGTTTTCTCAGATGTTGAGCCAAAGATTCATCTCTGCGATTCTTTTGATTAAGGCTTCTAGCAATAAGCTCCAACGTTAATCGCACCATAACTTTGTGATAAAGTTAGTTTTCCACTGCCTTAAAATAGAAATAAACAGTTGTAAACTATGCTGCCACATCATTAATTATCACATATTATCTACAACATGCACTATTAAAACATGTTTTAATTAGAGTAAATTTCCTTTACACTATCTTAGCCATTTTCTGCATAAATCAAATAATGCTTTCTACTGAACATTACACTAATTTGCATTACATTTTTATATGTTCCTGATAGCAGGAATTGTATTTTATATTTTTGCTAGCTGACTTTGTGGGTCTATCAATGCTTCCCCTAGAATCAAAAGCAGCATGCCCAGTAACAAGAGCTAAGGTATAACTGTGGAAGATGGATATCACTCCCATGTCTTGCTTCTGCTTTTAAATTTCCATGATGTATCTAGATTAACTAAATATGAAAAATAATATTATTATATAGACCTTTGGCCTGATCTAGAATCTTTTTTTGTATCAGTATATTATTGATATTATTATTTCCAACCTGTACTACTTACAATTCATTTTTTGTCCCTAATCTTACTTGGATGGATAATCATATTATTATATATGATTATATGAGTACCCAGATTGTTGGGGGCAATATGCTGACTCTGTAAACTGCTTAGAAAGGGCTGTAAAGCCCTGTGAAGTGGTATATAAGTCTAAGTGCTATTGCTATTATAGTTACAATAGTGCAAAGTCATATTTTATTAGAAGACTATACATTGATGTACAGAAAAGTAAATTTCAATTCTATCGGTATTTTGATTGTTTATTTAGGTTTAAAAAGGTACATATTTCCCTAAGTAAATTTAAATAAAATCAATTAAGTTTATTTCTGCATAGAGATACCCAAGATTGCACTATAAAGTGAAGAATTTCCTGATACACAATTATCACCATACTGATTTTTCCCATAATCTGAAGAACATTCGGGGAATACATACATGCTGAACCACAAAATCTTAATATTTTTTTGCTAAATTACTGTTACGAATAATTTGTAATTTACTAAATGCTGATGAAGAGGTACTATGAGGGGAGGGGTTGGAATGGAACCATTTCAATCTTTCACTGCCCATTGCTTGATGAACCATTTTCCTGTTATTCCAATAATGCCTTTTTTCTTACTAGCAGTTTTCTGAAATTCTATTAGGCATTCTAAAGCATTTTAAAGTAACTAATAAAATTTGTACTGTAGAACTCTTACTCCAGTTTCAGATCTGTTATCCCATTACCCCATTATGAATGCAGGGAAGCCTTAGTGTGAACAGAAAAAAGCACAAATTAATATTTCTGTATGTATTCCAATGCTTGAAACAATGCAAAGAAAATCAAAGGTTAATGGCACGGAAGATACCAGGATGGAGAACTGTTTTGATTATATTTAAGGGGGAGAACTTATTTCCTTTAAGGAAAAGCCAAGCAGAAAAAGTTCCAAAACAAGACCGGGAATTGTGTGGCTTTTAATGTTCTTTGAAGGCTGCATTAAATGAATAGATGACAAAACCTGTATTTTCTCACTGACAAAACAGCCTGTCCAATATTCACACTCCTTTTAGAAAACTCCTTTTAGTTAAGATTGATGCATAGGCAAATTATCAATGTGAGAACAGGATTTTGTTTTTACTGTCATGTTTCAGACAAATCTGAGAGCATGCAAGCAACATGTAGGCAGACTGAATGGAGGGACCCAATTTTAGAACAAAAGCAAACGAACGTAAAGGGAAGGCATCCCTCCGCAGCTCTTCTCCCCCGCTTTTTCTCCAGAACATCGCTTCAGATATGAGCTACGACTGGGAGAAATGCTTAGAAAAAAAAAAGCACACAGCAAACCGGTCCACCGGTTTCGGTATAGTGCTACTGTACAAACACCCGCCTTTTCCCCGCTTCTGTGATCAGAAAGGTCGGCAGTTCGGCGGTTCGAATCTTTAGTATAGGTCTCCTGCGTGAGCAGGGGGTTGGACTAGATGACCTCCAAAGTCCCTTCCAACTCTCTAATTGCTACCTTTCGGAAGACAATGAAAAACAGCTTACAAGGCTCGCAAGGCGACTTGTCTTCCACTCACCCCACCCCCCCCCAACCCGGACCCTCAGCTGGCTATTGCTTCAGAGCAGGCCAGAGATGGAGGCGGCAATAGCACTGTTTGTTCCGAGAAGTTTGTTGCTAACAACCTACACTTCATCCTAACGCGGCCTCCTTTTCCACACATGCGAGACCCCTATCGCGTCTGAGGCAACCACCTACATAAGCGCGCCCGCTCCTCAGCCTCAAGGGGGGAAATGGGCGGATCCTCAGCTCGGAAAGACCAGAGAAGCAAAAAGGAAAACAGAAGCCGGCAAACGGGTTGCTATAGAGATAGAAAGCCTTTAGAAGGAGCTACCTATCAAAAACCTTCAGCGAAAGGCGGGACAAGCGGAGCGCCCTTATGACAAAGGCGGCGTGAGCAGCGGAATTAGGCCTTGCTTTGGAATGGTCTTCCCTTGTCTCTTCTGTGGCGGGGGCGGTTTGTTCCGTTCGGATGAAGGCCCGAATTCTCAGCGTGATGATTTAAGCTCACCAAGGAAATTGCGCCCCCCCCCTTTTTTTGCGAGTCCCTGTTTTTTTGTTAACGTCCTGAGCTCGCTTCTAAAATAATAATAGAAAAAGAACTACAAGTCTAATACATATAATAGATACGATGGCTGGCATTAATATTTTATAATATCATATGATAACTGGCATTAATACTTTAAATACTGTTAATAATTGTTATTCAGACGTAAGTAAAAAGATATTCTGTTGATTAGGACTTACTACGAATATGCTTCACACACACACACACACATTATAGACGTGGGGTCTCCAACCTTGGCAACTTTTAAGATTTGTGAACTATAACTCCCAGAATTCCTCAGCCAGCTTTGCTGGCTGAGGAATTCTGGGAGTTGAAGTCCACAAGTCTTAAAGGTGTCAAGGCTGGAGACCTGTTACAGACAGATCAAATTTTAGTCTTCACGAAAGGTTTCACTTTTAGGGGCTAAACGGGGTAAAATAATGAGCCAAATGTGGGTTATACACAAAATTAGACTATACATGTTTTTCAATTCAGTTGGGCTTGGATTAGCCCTTTGGAGCCAGGATAAGACCATGTCAAATGTTTGAGGATCTCTTGGTGGATGAGAAAAAAAATGGCTCTTTTAATTCAAAGAACCATACTTGTTTCTAAGAACAAAAGCATATTCATAAAGTAGGCAGAGCAGTGCTTCTGAATTCTTTTCAAGTTCTTCATTCATAGTAGTCACAGAAGGCACCTGTATCTTCTGGGTAAAATTTTATGTGTTGCACTTGTAGATGGATTCCTGTGGATGGAAGCACAGAGATGGGGTTTGTTCAAGAATAGGGAAAGAGGCGATACTGTAGTACAGTATAAAACAGGTTCTCTTCAGGGACATGGGGATTATGGGTGGAAGATCAGGGATGCTCATGGGAACGAGGGGCCCAATCCTCCCTTTGGTAGTTGCTTTTCCTAGAAAGAGATGTTATTCCATTTAGTGCACCTGTAGATTTTATTGTTTAGTCAATTTAATTTTGCAGCCCAAAAAATTACATTATCAGGTTGCTTAGTTGTTCTAGTTATGCTATTGGTTTTTCATATTCTATGTTTAAAGCAAGCTGCTTGGAATCATTGGAGTTAGGTATCATGTAAATTGAATTTATAAATAAATAGTCATGCATAATCACACTGGCATCCACTCGTTCCTTGAACTTCCTCAATTAATTAGCATCACACACAGACCTTTTACATTTTTTCCTTGAATTGTAGACAGAACACTCATCAATGAGGATAGTAATAAAGCATGATCCTGGATTAAGACCAAGTTCACTTATATTCCAATAAATCCAAACAACCTGCCACCTTCATGCTTTGCCCCTCAATGTAATAAGGTTGAATGATCAGGGCCGTTTCTCAATTGCATGACTCTGGTTCATGTAAAAACTGATTTTCTGTCTGCTAAGAAGATAAGGAATGTTCTGCTAAATCAGACAATGCATAGTCCAAGGTATATAGTCCAAGGTCTGATCCTATGGTGGCCAATTAGATGTCTATAGAAACCTGTCAGGAGATGAATACAATCGTATTCTTGTTGTTTCCCAAACATACACACAATACATACCTTATTAAGAAGTATACTTCAATATACAATATAACTTTGTGTATCTTAATAATACATAAGCTATTATAATTAAGGAAATATTGGTATTTTTTTTCCTTTTTCACATCCTAAGTTTGGAAGAATACTTAAAATTTGTTGTAAAGATTTTTTGTGTGAATTTCTCCTGAGGATTCTCCTGAGGTTCTCCTGAAGGGCTAGATTTTCTGTGCTGAAAGAGTATCCTGCACCAATGACTTCAGGTTCTGAAATTACTTTATGTAAGTTCATGAAGTGCTAAAGCCAAAAAATACATTGATAGCTTGATCAGTGTAGGAATGATTACAGCTTTAGAACCAAAGTTCTACATCTCTTCAAAGGATGGTATTCATCAGATGTGACTAAATGCTATCCTATAAATTCTAGTCTAGGATAATGCATTAAGCTTACAAGGAATAACTAAAAAACATTCACAAATTTAGCACTTATATTTTGTGTGCATAAACTAAGATGCCCTCAATTTCAGTTTGATTCATGTTATTGCATCCATGCAGTTTCTTCAGAATATTATGCATTCTTCCAGGATGATTTTTTTAAACTTCTCACTCTAGTCAAGAGCCCTGGAATTATTAGGTACTTTTTTCTCTTTTCAAAATACTAACAAGGACCAGCCACTCAATTTCCAAGATAAGCCACAATCAAGTATGTGCTGCCACCTGTATAAATGAAAGATTTGACTTTGAGAAACAATTGTGAACCAAACCATGGATTCATTGAAAGAGAAGCATTTCCACTGCAGGGGAGATTGTGTAGATGGGTAGGCACAGTTCAGGAAAAATGGTTTTGGGTCAGCACAAAATTTACCACAAAGAATGAAAATCACTGATAACATTAAAAATGAAAAGTAAAAGAGCAGTTGGCCATTTTAAGAGATATTTATTGCAGACTGACACAGATAAATTCTAAACTTCTACAACCTATTTATTTATTTTGAAGCAATCAACAAAATGTTAGGGTAAAGAACAGAGCTA
Organism: Ahaetulla prasina; assembly: GCF_028640845.1. Classification (NCBI taxonomy): domain Eukaryota; kingdom Metazoa; phylum Chordata; class Lepidosauria; order Squamata; family Colubridae; genus Ahaetulla; species Ahaetulla prasina. The sequence goes on along the minus strand of NC_080541.1, from coordinate 44,269,722 downwards.
TAATAAACTTTGAATTTGTTCTTAAAACTAGGCAAAGAAGTGGGAAAGAATGATTTAAAGTACTACAAATCAATTGAAAATATCCCTTTTGGCTCAAGTTCCACTTTTGAAATTAGTCCAAATTGGCATGTCTTATCTATCCTGGATATAAGTATCAGTTGATGATATTCTTCAGCCAATATTAATTTGATTAAAAAGCTTGTCCTTAATAACTTGAGACATCAGTCCATGTATTGCTTCTATTGTGGTTTTGCAGCTGAAAGAAAAATAGAACAAATCACTGAATGCAACTTTCTGTCATATATTATATATATATATATTTGTTTTCTGAGGTTTTCGTATGTAGGTCTTTGGTTATTCGGGTTTTCTCCCACGTAAAATTGGAAGTGTCTTTGCGACGTTTCGACGAAGTCTCATTCGTCATCTTCAGGCTTCAGCTTCGTGCTTCGTGGAACCCAGAAGCACGAAGCTGAAGCCTGAAGATGACGAATGAGACTTCGTTGAAACGTTGCCAAGACACTTCCAATTTTATGCGGGAGAAAACCCGAATAACCAAAGACCTATATATATATATATGTATGTATGTATGTATATATGTATATGTATATGTATATATATATATATATTTGTTTTCTGAGGTTTTCACGGGTGTTTGTATATAGGTCTTTGGTTGTTCGGGTTTTGTCCCGTGTAAAATTGGAAGTGTCTTGGCGACGTTTCGACGAAGTCTCATTCGTCATCTTCAGGCTTCAGCTTCGTGCTTCTGGGAGCAATGTGTGATCGCAGCTGTTTCTTCCTTTTAACTGCTAGTGGGGGTTTGAACTGATTGGGTGGGAGCTTGGCTGTGCTCTGATTGGATGGGGGTTTTTCTGTGCTCTGATTGGCTGGGGGTGTGTCCTGTGTTGGTGGGGGCTTGGTTGTGCTCAGTCTAGTCTGTGCTGCAGGGAGATTTGAGCTGGTGAGCTGCATAGCTGTTGTTTGGCTTTGTGGTCGTGCTACATCTTCATAGTGAGTGTCAGTCTGCTGCACGACCAAGGACCAGAAGCCAGACCGCAGCTGCAACATTAGCCATTTCAAACCCCTCCAATCCATTCATGCAGCAGACTGACACCCACTATGAAGATGTAGCACGACCACAAAGCCAAACAACAGCTATGCAGCTCACCAGCTCAAATCTCCTGCAGCACAGACTAGACTGAGCACAACCAAGCCCCCACCAACACAGGACACACCCCAGCCAATCAGAGCACAGAAAACCCCCATCCAATCAGAGCACAGCCAAGCTCCCACCCAATCAGTTCAAACCCCACTAGCAGTTAAAAGGAAGAAACAGCTGTGATCACACATTGCTCCCAGAAGCACGGTTGAAGCCTGAAGATGACGAATGAGACTTCGTAAACGTCGCCAAGACACTTCCAATTTTACACGGGAGAAAACCCGAACAACCAAAGACCTATATATATATATATATATATATATATATATATATATATGTATATGTATATGTATATGTATATGTATATGTATATGTATATGTATATGTATATGTATATAATATTCTGTCATTATATTGCAAGTTAGTCAAATGTCCTAGTAGTAGTGTGCATAATTGCATAAATGTTATCAATTAGTTATGAAAAGGCAAATACAGTATTTTATAATCAAAAGGATAAACTCAATGTTCTCTGTAAGTAGCCACATGACTACAAATTATGGACCTGAATTACAACATACAACATTCTATGTACTATACTATTGGGCGGTGCAGTGGCTCAGCTGTTAAGATGCTGGGCTTGTTGGCTGAAAAGCCAGCAGCCCAGGTCTGAGGCCTGAGTGCCATGTGACGGGGTGAGCTCCTGTCCTCACTCCAGCTCCTGCCAACCTAGTTGTTTGAAAGCATGCAAATGCGAGTAGATAAATAGGTACCATTTTGGTGAGAAGGTAAAAGCTCTCTGCAACATCATGCTGGCCACATGATCGTGAAAATGACTTTGAACAGCACTGGCTCAATGGCCTTGAAATTAAGATGAGCACTGTCCCCTATAGTTGGCAATAACTAGCAGAGTAAAATCTGCAGGGACTCCTTACTATGGTTTACAATAACAATATAGTACTTCGTGTAGATTCATTAACACAGTATTGTCTCAACAAACTTCTATAATTAAACTTTTGAGTACACGTAATCAACATAATCATATTCTACAATCATTCCTCTATTTTTCTTGAAATTGCTTGGTCAATCATTTGGAATGACTAATAATGGGGCACATTCCTATTATTTGCAAAATACTGTACATTGCCTAGGTATACTGTGCTAAGTCACTATAACGATATATCTCAAATTATGGTTTACAAATTACACTGGCAGGTTCACATATAATGCCAAACTAAAACCCAGCAAGTCACATTATGGTTTAGTGAAAAACTACTTAAAATGTCAAATATTTTCTTCTCATTATACCCTCTACACATTCTATATTCCAGAGAAGATCTGTAAGGCTATAATTCAGATACTAAACACATGTGCTGCGTTTAAAAAACTTCAGGTTCAATTACTTCCTTTTCCTGTCAAGACTAAGAAAAACAGACTTTAATTCTAGAAAGCTGCTGCTAGACCATGGATAATACTAAGCTAAATAAAGCCAGAATTTCATTCTATACATTAGTCATCCATGTTTTTTAAATGGGTAATGCAAACATGGGTGGCTAGTATATGGAATGAAAATCTTACTTTACCTAGCTTAGTACTGTCCATGGTTTAGCAGCGGTTCTCTTAAAACCATGTGATTGGATGGAATATATACATTGGCTGCCTTGAGGCAAATTAGATTCCCTTTTGGATTAACAATCAGCTATCCACTCAAAAGCTCATAAACAGGCTATTGCCAAATGGAAAAATGGCTCAATTTCCCTAATATCCAAGCATACTTTCATACATTACAAACATACATTAAAATTATTTTATTATTTATCTTCATATATATTTGATGCTGTTCAGCATCACTCATACAAGGGTATGGGCAGCTTATACATTTGGTTAATAAAAATAAAAAAATACAAATATTTAGCTTCATAACCTATGCTGATACAAAAACAAAATATCTATGAGCTCTAAATGCTGACAAAAATAATCAATGTATCTTAAATATTAAGAGTATAAAATCTTCATACTATTAATATTAAGTATTTTATTCTTTATCCAAAACCTCAAATGAAGATGACCTCACCTGTCCCTTGTTGCTTTGGCTAGTTTGTCCTCTGATTTTCTATCATGAGATTCTAAACCCAGCATGAAGCTTCCTCGTCCCAGCTGAGCTTCTGACTGCTCTAATTTTTCTGACAGGTCAAATACTTGTCCCGTTGTATAATCAGCATTCTGCATTTGAAAAAGATTTATCATGAGCACAATTTCCACAGGTGCTGCTATTCTATACAAATCCATACTAAAGAAGCTAATGAAGTTTAAAATTTACAATATATCCATGTAGAGGTTTTTTTTTCTGGCAATATGGTTTTGACACTGCTTTCTTTCAGTGTATTTTTCACCATCTAGTCTACAGCCCTCTTTAGTCTGATTGTCTCCCATCCAAATACTACAGAGGTCCACCCTCAAATATTTTTTTTCAAGATCTACCAAAATAAATTAAGTGCTGCTAGGCTGAGCAATTTTAAACACAGAATTTATATGGTTTAGTGCAGTTGTTTAGATACAATGCAGAAATATACTTTGGAGGAGACATAGAGTACCCACTGCAATACCTCTTTACAAATAATTCCCTCAACACTGTCAGACTATTTACTGAATCTGCACTACTATTAATCGTTTCATAGTTCCCATCACCAATCTCTTTCCACTTATGACTGTATGACTATAACTTGTTGCTGGCAATCCTTATGATTTATATTGATATATTGATCATCAATTGTGTTGTAAATGTTGTACCTTGATGAACGTATCTTTTCTTTTATGTACACTGAGAGCATATGCACCAAGACAAATTCCTTGTGTGTCCAATCACACTTGGCCAATAAAATTCTATTCTATTAAAGAAGCATAAGTGTTGACAGGTGAAGCAAGCACATCTCTAACCCATCTGAAGCACCTTTTCTGCTGTGAATCCAAACTGCTGCATATCTCTAGTTAATGGTAACTGCAAAAGTGCCAAGACCCATGCTATTAGAATGTGTGTGCATGTGTACCATTAATAAATTAAGATGATATTGAACAAATTAAGCATATGATTTGATTTAGTTGATGGCTATGGAATAAGTAATTTAATTACTGGCTGAAAAGATAATGTTTGTTACTTTCCATCACAGAGTAGGGTTAAATTACAGAATTATTCAACAGCCTCACTTAGCACCAGGGCAGTATTCTTGTCTATAGCTTCACTTTGCTTCAGAACAGTGTTAACATTTGGCAACTTTAAGATATGTGGACTTCAACTCACAGAATTCCTCAAGATTTCTACTTAAACACCTATTTTATTTGAACATATGATCTGACTTTTTTCTCTCTCACAACTTTCGAGTTCCCACAAAATCTGCCCTACTGGATCTCCTATCCAGATTATTTTTTGAGTTGCAAAGTTACTGGAAAAGGATTGGATGGCAATCTCTTTGCAGGCAGATGGTATCTACCATAGATGGACAAAGCAGGATTTTTAATCTTAAATAATTTTTTTAAAAAGGATATAGCAATAGCACTTAGATTTATATACCATTTTATAATGCTTTATAGCCTCTCTAAGAGGTTTACAGAGCCAGCATATTGCCCGCAATAATTTGGGTCATCATTTTACCCACCTCGAGAGGATGGAAGGCTGAGTCAACCAATATAGCATGTTAGAAAGGAAGGACATTGTTCAATACAAAAGTGGTCTCCAGAGCTGTCTCTATAATTGCTACTTCTTAGTATTACACTGAAGAATAAATGACCTGTGTCCTGCAACACCCCAAACTTTAGTATATTTTGTAATCCATTTTATGAAATCCCTTCTCTTGACATTTTATCTTTCTGCCTACAGGCACAAATGAGTCTTTCAAAGACTATATGTTAAGTTTGTTAGTAATCTGCATTTGTATGTTAAGGTGTTCTACAATACTTACAGTAAGCAAACTAGATGAACTAAGAGTGTTCACCCAATATTTATTCCACAAAAGCTCAAGCAGCTTGCGATCCAAAGAGGATTTGAAATAGGATACTTCTAAGGCATAATACCTGTTTCATTAAAAAAATGTGGTTATATAGAGACATACAGAACCTTTTTCAAAGTAAGCTCATGAATGGATGGAAATTTAATAAATTTAAAAATGCTTTTATATACCAATATTGAGTACTATACATTAATACGATCAAGAAAATATGTTATTAATAAAATTTTATGAGATTCTAGAAACTTAGGTAAAACAGGAAAGAAAGCAGAGAAAAATTATTTCAGGGTCTGGAAAACTGTATCTTGGAAATACAAAGAAATTTTTTACCATCAAACAGTAGAGAATGAAACAGAACTTTTTCTCCTATGTTTTGTAATTTTCACTTCAGATTGCACAAAGCTCTGTTCACTAGCTTATATTCAAAATCACGCATACACATCTTCTGAAGAATGATATTAAAGTGGCATCATATCCAGATTAATAGTGCATGTGCACAGTTAATAATAATTACTGAAAAATGGGAAGGTTGGGATGGGGACAAGTTAGTTTGCTTAACGCATATGAATTGTGAGCAAAATAGTCACAGAGGAATATATTGAATGCTTTTTCATCAAAACTGTTTGGGTCAAAAATTCTACTATACGTCAGCAGATCAGATTTGCCTAGACAAAAGAGCTTCATTGAAATCCATATCGATTATGCATATCTGTTCTCTTTTTGTTCCAAAGCAAAGACAATGCAGTGCACACACGTACAATGCAATATATTTGTATGATTTGGATAATTTCAAGTACCGGTAGCTGTATTTTTCTTTCCAAACTGGAAAACATTCCAAAGCCGCTATATTAAAAGATAACATCTTACTGTTTACAGTGCACTCCAAAATCTTCTATTTTATTAAGTGGGATAGTCTGATATTCAGAAGGGCCCTCATCAGGCGGTTTATAGCCCTGAAAGATAAAACATACTAGTACAAGGAATGGAAATATAGCAACTTCCTATCAATTGAATGTATTAATTTTTGTTCAATTTCTATTTCATCTGGAGGTTTATAAATTTTCAGGAAGCAACCTGAATGATATAATTAAAACACCCTGATGCACACATAAAAATTTTCACTCTACTTTTTCTGACAAAAGTATAAGGGACACACTACATTATCTTTTGTATGAAAGTTCTGCTTTCCCCAGTTCTTGCAACTGTCCTCAACAAAGAAGTGCTTCCATAAGTAATTTGTGACTTCTGCATTTGTGACTTCTGCATTAGCCCTTGCTAGTAATTCATTGACAAAGTGCTTTCCCTCAAGAAAACCATATACCTCTGATAAGGCTAAAGAGACATACTTTTAACACAGGAAATCCTAAATTCATAAGGTACATTTTCTATCAGCTTGTTCAATCGGTCTTTTCTCTAAGAAAGACATCTTTGTTTTGCCTGTGTAAAATTTAGAAGACTTTTGATATAGAATTGAATTTCCTAAATCAGACTAGATAATCTCAACAGAAAAAGCCAAGAACAGAGAATGGTCACTTTCAGCTACGATTGTTTTAGTATTCACATACCACTGACATGTATTGGGATCACAAACAGATTATCCTGTGAAAATATTCTATGTAATTAAAATACAGTATTCTATGTAATTATCTCTTCCTGCAATATAATGCTATATTTTTGGAAGCCTGAGAATATAAATAACCGCGATTTCTTATTATGAACTACATCCAAGCAAAACATCATTTCTTTAGTTAATTCCAATTTTATGTTATATAACTTTGGCTATAGTATTGTTACCTTAGGATATGTCCTAAAAGCTCCAAGATTTACTTTTCCTGCAGATATTGTCCTTGTTGGATCAATCTGTAAAATATATTCAGAGTTAACTTATTTAATACAGTCTTAAAAAGCAGTTAAATATTATGTAAAATGTATGATTTTATTATGCAATCGTACATGAATTATTTTAAGGACTTCCCATCTCTGGTAAATCTTTGTTTATACTTGCTGTTCTCCTGCTAGACTGACATTTGAGTACATATATGGTATGTATATATAGACTCTAATGCCTGATTTAAACTACACACGGACATATTCTTCCAGCATTAGTAATTTTAAAAACACTGTACTAAACTGCATACAATCAGTTTGGAGTTTCTAGTTCTTATATTAATTTAACTTAAAAGGCTCCACTTAATTTTAAAAATAACATTCAGATAAGCACATAAGCAAGTAGCAAAAACAAAACAAAACCCCTGTTTACACAATACTGCAGAAATTGGCTCTCAGGCATACTTTAATGCTTAGTTCACAAATTCTAGTATTATACTCACAACCACAGCTACAAAGGGTTCTTGAAATTGTTGATTAAGCATCTGTGTACTGACATCAATTCCTGAAAGCCAACAACCATAGCCAGGATGGCTGTGATACCAGCCTATTGCATTTTCTAGACGACCAACCTAACCAAATCACAAGAAGGGTGAGGAAAGAAAGCAAATTATTCAAAAGACAATTAATTAATATAAGCACTCCATTTTTTTGGATTGTTAGCAAACTGCAGATTTTATTGACACAGAATATTCAGAATCACAATGCATATATTGTGAATATTCAGGTAGCCCTCAACTTAACCATTGAATAATAATCATTCAACGTTATGACAACATTGAAAAAAGTGACTTATGACCAATTATATGACTGTCACAGTGTCTTCGTGGTGCAGTGAACAGAAATTCTGCTGCTTGGCAATCAGCATTTATTTACAATCTTTGCAGCATCCTAGGTTCACATGATGAACATCTGCAACCTTTCCAGAGGGCTTCTGACAAGCAAAGTGGGGGGGGGAGGTGGATTCACTTACCTACTGCATTATTGGTTTAAGGACCTGTGGTGATTTGCTTAATGACCACAGCAAAAAATGATCATTGTAAAATCAAGTTCATCTCACTTAAGCTCAAGGGCAAAAGCATAGTCAATTTAAAGATTATCATCTAAGTGTCTCCAGATCTACAACTAAATTCTGATAACTTTAGTTAATGTTAAATTGCTAAAATAGAAGCTTATCTTCTTGTTTTACCTGCTTTGCATTTTCAATATATGCAGCCATATATTCATATGCAGCAGCCTGAGCATTAACTCTGGTTTCAGTGCCTTCCACTGGTAAAGCAAAACTGTCCATTATGATCATCGTTTCTCCATCTACTTTTCCAAGCATTAAACCCATCACTTCCAAGTTGCCTCCTGATCTAGCATGCATGACCATCTTCAGAAGAGCCAAAGCAGAGATCTTGCAGTACTTGAAATAATGGTGGCTGCAAGGGAAAGACCAAATATCTTTATAATGCAACAAAATTATTATGGAAAGGAAAACAGGAAAAATACACATACATTATTTAAGCATAATGGCTCTATTAGACATAAAATCATTTTTAGGTCATAAGAAAAAAAATAAAAATCCACCATTAAGGTTTAAGAGAACAAAAATATACTAAAATTTTTGAAATATCAAAATATCTGTAATGTTTTGGTAATTGAAATGTTACAAAAAGTGTAACTGGAGGTAGACATTCAGGAAAGAAAAACTGACAATTCTGAAATTATAAACATGATAAATATCCAACACCATAAGATGGCACTTAAGACTTAAGATGAGAATCTATCTACCAAAAAACAAGGAATCAGTTACAGTATATTTGTTTGTTCCAACAGCTCTTGGTGTAATCTGAAATTTGGCATACAATAGAATGACATCTACTAAAACTTTGTCTAGTGTACATATAAGCCTTTCTCTTTCAGGCCATCATAAGATTGTTACTACACAAAATTCATGTTTTCACCATTACATAAAATTCATGTTTTCACCACACACAAATATTTTTCACCATTACATAAAAATATTCCCTTTGTAATATTTTGGGTGATGAGCCCAAGACAAACTACTTATGGGGTATTTATATAGTCCTAATAAAGGATTATATAACTGACTGATTATGGATTATTCAACTCACTATCTGCTTAGATCAGGGGTGTCAAACTCAAGGCCCACGTGCCGGAACCGGCCGATGGGGTGTTTAGATCTGGCCCGCAGGGCTGCCCTGGAAACAGCAAAGGACCAGGCCAAAGTACCTCTGCCAGCAAAAACGGAGTATAGAAGGGCTGTGCACGGCCCTCCAGGGCTCCATTTTTGGCCTTGATGGCCTCCTGTAGCCTTCTGCCAGCAAAAATGGAGCTTGGGAGGGGTCTGCACCATTTTTGCTAGCAGAGGGCTGCAGGGAGCCGTCCTGGCCAAAAATGGGACCCAGAGGGGCTGCATGTGCCTCCCCAAGCTCCATTTTTGCTGGCAGAGAGCTAGCAAAACAAACTAAAAATAAAAGGAGAACTGTTTCCCCTTTTGCATTTGAGCATGCAAGAAGGGGCAGGAAAGGAGAAAGGGAAAGAGGAAAGACAAAGAAAAAGAAGGGAAGATGGGAAGAGAGCAAGGATGGAAAAATAAGGAAAAGGGGGAAGAAAGAAGGAAGGAGAAGGAAGAGAGAAGGAAAAAGAAGAGAAGGAAGGAAGAATTATAATGAGATTGAGGGAGGGTCTGAGGGAAGTCCTGCCTTAGCACTTGGCCACCACAAGTGGCCCCGATAGGAGTGATGTTGAGCTGGCAATGCCCTGGCTATGAAATAAATAACTTTTTATTATCCATGTTTTTACTGTTTCTAATTTAATAATTTCCTATATCGTCCATATTTGTAATCTGTATCATTTTTGTAAGCATAATGACGATACCAGCTGCAGGTTATTCTAAATAAAATAGAATTACATTAAAAAACCATAAAGTAACATTGTCTGATAATTCAGTAAAACATTTTATATAATATTGTGCATGGTCTGGATGTGGGAAATTTGTTTCAAACACTGCTTAATTTAAGAACTATTCTGATACCTATAGAATTACTTCTAAAAATTGTGAATCCCTTCCTTTTTCTCAATATAGACCAAATGCTACTGTGTTCTGAATATTCTGTGCTTTCATATTATACATGGATACACATAAAAAATGTCTCTGTGTATAGCCTGCACATACATCTTAAATAAAAGCCTTTATGCATTGCTGAAGAAAAATGTTTCTATTTTCAAGACATCAGAAACTATAGTGGCATAAAATGTGCAATCTGATTGCCTATCTCTATTTTGCTTTTGTTCTAGCTTTCTGAACTCTAAACATACTTGCTGGTAGCATTGTATAAATGTGCAGGCTGGGCATGTGAATGAGAAAGATATGGCCTGGCAGGAATCTCACAGCCTATTGAGCACAACACTATGGATCTCCCAACAAAAGTGGGGTCTGGTTAGCCATTGGCCAGGTTGTATTGAACATATTCTGGAAGCCCCTAACTGCTCATATAACATTATTTTAAAAAAATGAGTGAAGCCTTTCAAATTAAATTAAAAGCCTTGAACTCTATGACAGGTGGTATGGTAGTAGCTGGGGGAGTGGAGATGTGAGGCTTGGGCAAGAAATATTGGCCAGAAAGCTCAAACTGATTTAGAGAAAAAAGGATGAGGTAAAAGAAGAGACAAAAGAAGGGTCTTTCTGCCCCTCAGCAAGGATCTCTATGCTGGGCAAGGAGAGGAAAAGATCTCTTTGCTAGGCAAAGAAATGAAGAATTCTCAAAGCAGTGAAAGAGAAAGAAAAGCAAATGAAGGAACTCTAATGGCTCAGGTAGGAGAGAAAGAGAAATATGGGATTTGGGCATTCTTAATAGACTGACTTTCTAGATTATATCATGCTGGATAATTTGAAAACAGTATGATGAAAACAGTATCATGACCGATATTAGTGCTCCAGTGAATGATACCATCAACTGTCAAAGTGAAATGTTTTTGTTTCACAATAACATGTTTTTATATAATTAATTTATATCTAATGTCATATTGCAGTATTCTTTATTTTCCTTATTTTTGAGTTAAGTAGAGGCATTTATATGAATGTAAGAAATGGCTTCAGCACTATGCCCTTGGGCTAATTCAGCATTCATGGCTATTCTCATCATGCTAATGAAAAATAATAGGCTGTGAAGATTTATAACTTCAAAAGAGCCTTTCCCTGTGGATCATCTGATGCACTGCAGACAGAATTATCAGCAAGTACATCACATTTTCTATACTTTAAAACTGTTGTAGGTTGCTGTTGGCTAAAGGAAGAAAACAATACTTTATAATTGGGCAAGAGATGAGATAAAGACAATGTTGTGGAATCATGGCAGAAAAAAAAAAAAGGTTGCCAGGACATGTTTGTATCATGGTTACAGGCAAGAAGAAAAAGAACCAAATACATGGATTAACTATATATTGTTAAAACCTAGTAGACATGTCATTAGTTATCAGTATTTGCTTGATAGGAACTACAATCCTCTAATAAGCATGCCTCTTTTCACCCAATTTAATTCCATCTTCCCTTTCCTTGGTTTCATCTCTAATGTCATTTTCTACTTTTTGTTAAGATCCATGTGCGTGCCAAATCCCATTATTTCTACCTCCCTAGGATCTGCAAAATCCACACTTCCATCTCTTAAATTTAAATCCTTCAGCCCTCTTATCCAGCTGGTCACTTGCCCTGAGAAACGCAATCTCTCCTTGGTCCCGTTTTGGGATCTCCCCATTCTCTCCAGATCCGCCTTGCATCAGGCTACCTCTGGGGCAAGTGCACCATCGCTGCTGCATCGGCCCTTTTTCCTGGCCGTGGGACCGGGCAGCGACCTGGGCAGCCGCAGAACTTTCTGAACCAAGGCAGAGAACGAGGAACGTAGAGGCAGCGGCGGTTTTCCCTGTCGCCCAGACACCCACTTACTCCTTGGTCCATGGCTTGGCCGCCAGGATCTCCTGCTGCTGCTTGCGGTCATACTTGTATATCTCGTCGATGCTCTGTGCCTCCTGCATGTTGTTAGCCAGCTCCCACGTCTTCTGGGCCATCCCGCTGCCCGAAGGCCCGGCAGTCGCCATTTCACCGGCTTGTCAGGCCGAGCCAAAGCAGGCTCTGCTTCCCGCTGAACTGTCTCGGGCAGGAGGAACCTCCCGGTCCGCTGTAGGACAGCGCAAACCGGAAGTCAGGGGAGAACCGTCGTTCCTAGCAAATGGTTCCGGCCGCTCCGCGAAGCCTCCAGCTTGCCCCCTAACGGCAAACGATGGGATTAATCTCCCAAAAGCCTGGCTGGCCTCGCCTTGGTTTACTCCACGCGCCAGGTGTGTTTCCGGGGGGAGGCTGAGTCTCAGCAATTTTAATATATATGGACTTCAATTCCCAGAATTCCCCAACCAGTATGCCACCTCCGAGGAATATTGGCACTTGGAAGGGGCGTGCATAAGAGCACAAAAGTGCCTACGGTTCCTGTCCTATTGTTCCCTTCATTATATCAAATTAACATAGCTGTTGCATACTTTTACTTATATATATATATATATATATCATTCATGATGTGTTGCTTTTTATCTATGACAATGTTTGTGTATATTGTTGTGACAAAATAAATAAAAAAAAAGTCCGAATTGCTGAGTTCGAGAAACACAGATCTTAAGAGATCTCCGTGTGGTGCTGGCAGGCTTTCTCCATTGTATTTAAATATGGACTATGGATGATGACTGCATCTCTGCGAAGAAAGGACGCGTGCAGAACAGACTTTGAAAGTTTATATCATTGAAAAACTGGGGCAAATGTGATTTGGTAATTGTTATGCATTTTAGACATATTGATAGCTAAATGAGACAAGAATCTTCCTTAATTTGGTGCCCTTCAGATATGTTGGGAATTGAAGAATTCTTGGCCATGGCTGGATGGGAATTTGTGCATTAGTTACCACCTATGGAGTGAACTTGGACCATAGCATTAACAGAATGTTTCCAGTTATTTTCCTCTAAAATATTTCTGATCCTTATCCCAGATAATTATTTAGCTTTGGTTTTTGTAATAATATTGAGTGATCAAAATATCTTAGCCTTTTTGATATAATAAGCTAGCAACTTTTTTTTGCAATAACTTAGGTTTTCATGTCTGCCCATCCCTGCAGTTACCGTAGTTAGTGCTTGTATTCATTTATTTTAAGGTTAAAAAAAAACCTGGACGCTCTCACTCATGGCTTTCAGCTGCTTACCAAGGAACCTGTTGGCTTTTATTTATGTTTGTTAACAAAATTAACACATTTCTTCGAACCAGCTGGTTATAACTTTAAAAAGATCTCGGCACCTGATCAGCCTCTCCCTTGCATGCTTGCAGTTCATTCTCACATCATTGCAGCACTTTGAGATGTCAGACCCTAGACTGAACATCAGTCACTCCCCTTCTCAAAGTCCTTAGCTATTGAAGTGTCCCGAAAAACTGGGGTTTTTTCCCCCCCACTTTGATCTAGCCTAAGAAGAGCCATGATAAACCATTTCTGAAGTTTTGCCGAGAAACCTGCAGGGACTCATCCAGGCAGTCGCCAGAAGTCAAGACTGACTCGATGGTACACAAAAAAAAATGTTGGAATATCTGTTATGCCTGTTGGCAAGGGGGTTTCTGAGCTTGCACAGAGCGCCAGGCAGCTGCAAAAGGCTACCCAAAAGACCTATCACTTCCACAACGTAGCACAGGACCAACTGGTTCTCCCAGAAATCCGGATGCGCTTTTGACTCCAGGCAGCAGAGGCCGCCCGTTGGTACGCAGCCTATTTCCACCCTCCCCCCAACCCGCTTTTTCGGTTCCTCCCCGAGAAGGCGGAGCGCTGTGAGAAGCTTCGGTTGAGACTGAGAAAAATCGGCGGGAGCCGCTGCTGGACCACCCGCCGCCACCTGGGCCTTTTCCGGAGCAAGCCGGCAGGCGAGGTGAGCTTCGGGCAAGGACAGTTCCGAAGGACTTGGTCGCTGCAACCCCAAAGGAGGCTCATGCGGACTACGACTAGTCCGGTACAAGCGCAAGCCGCGAAAGCTCGTTTCTTCTTTCCTCCCCCTCCCCCCCTCCCGTCCCCGTCCCCCCACGTGGGGAAGGGTTAAAAATGGACCCTAAGCGGCAAGCGAGGGGGCCCGGGGTGAAGGGAGCCCCCTTGCATATCCCGCGGGGCTTTGGAGAAGGCTGGCAGGATGGTCGGGGTGGGCGAGGTTGGCCGTAGAATTGTCCTTTTAAATCCAGATGTTCGCCTCAGAAAGTCGGGCGCTTATGGAGACGCTGCGTGGCCGGTCGGCTTTCGCCAAAGCTCCTCGGAGGCCGCAGGTTTTGTTGTACTTTGGTTGCCTTAACAACGCCGTCCGGCTTCTTAAAGCGACAGGGCTGGCGGAAACTTCAAGCTGCTATTTGCGCTTCTGGCTCAACCGCAAGCGGCTCCCTTTATTCGGTTCGGTGTCGTTTTCTCTGGATTGAGAAGATGTTTCGGATATCCGTAGCTTCTGGTCATCTGCTTAGTGTGGCTCTTGGCTGCTGGAATCCTATCCTAGCGATTTGCACCATCAAACTATAAAAGATTTAACCATAAAATGCCACCAGAATGAAACCCATCAGGTGTAAAAATACAAGTTAATGCAAAAGGGGGGAAATGCAAACATAGTGGTGATTCATTCTCCAAATGTTCTCTTTTGCAGGAAATCAGCTCTTTATTTCCCAAAGGCTAACAGTGAATTTGTTAACCCAGCCTTGAAAGAGAAACACTCCCATATAATATGGCAGCTGCAATTGGAAATATTGTTTGGGGGTCTCTCTGCCCTTTGCATCTCATGGTCCTGTGGCTTCATCAAAACATTTTGAAGGAATATTTGTACTTTGAGAAGTTGGATAGGCCACTTTTATGTGATGTTTGAGCCAGGGGTTTGTAAGGTTTTTGAGAGGCTCAGAATCTGATAAGTCCAATGAAACTCTGAACAGGAGGCTACTGATAATCAGCTTTATTTTCTGCAGAAAGCAAAACTGGGTGACCTTTTAGTCTCCCACCTTTAACAGAGCAAGCAGAGAGAGAGAAAGAAGGCGCATGCAAAAAAAGTTTTCCCAAACTTCTTATAATTCACACAGTTTGTACAAATCGCCATTGCTATAGAAACATTTCATATCAGGCAAACCTCATGATTTTTTTCTCAGCTCTCTGAAAACAATGGACCTTAGAAGGAGAAAGAAATACATTATTATCTTTCAGTAGGTTGCTGAGAATACACATTTTAAGTTACAGTTAACAAGCAGAATCCACGTTTTGCATTTCATAAAAAGTTACTTCAGCTAGGCTAAATTCACCTAGAGGCTTTATGTCTGCAGTTTACACATTAAGTTACAATGGAGCTCAGCTTCAGCAGAGAATCAAAGGTCAAGTTAGGCACCCTCTGTATATACTCTAAGCCTTTCAGAGACCCTTTCAGGTTTAAAGAAGAAAAATAACATAGGAAGATAGTTTATGAAGTGAGGGAAATTGTTGATGAAGCAAACCTCTGTTCACTATCTTTGAAAAATTCTGGAAAAATGTATAAAATATGAGAACACAGTACTAGAGAAAGGAAAATATTACCCTTAGGAAGCTACATATCATTCAGCAATCCATTGCTTGAAAGACTCTAGAGGAGATCATCCAGTAGTTAATCTACAAATTTTCTGAAAACAGTGGGATATTTAATAGAAATCCTTATATGTTTGTCAAGAATGCATCAAAATAAACTAATTTTAGTTGATGTTTTGATTAGGTGTCTTTTGTAAATATAGGGGTTATCTCAAAGTGTGCAGTAGTGTGATCTTCTAAAATAATACATCTTTGTTTTATGAATAAAAATAAAAAATAAAACTATTGAGATTGGCAGATAGCTCTGACAGAAGTTAGACCTCTTTAAGCCTAGCCATCTCTTAAAATTTGCTTTAGGCTTTACTCCATATTTTATATGAACAGACCCACAATAGGTGTGTCCAGACAGCATAAACAAGTTTTAAAGCACTTCCACTTTGTTTGCACAAACTTAAACAGCATTTTTTAAAAAAATGCAATTCTTCTAAATTCTTCTAAACTTGTGACCTCTGGAAATTGCAACCCACAATTTGAGAACCCCAGCCTTGGTAGCACCAAAGGTGCTTTTTTTTTCAAGACGCAACTGGACTTTCTGGTTTTTCTTTGAAGACATTTCACTTCTCATCCAAGAAGCTTTTTCAGCTCTGACTAGATGTTGGGGAATGGAAGGATTTATACTCCTTGCAGACAGCTGGTCATTTGCATTCTTTTAACGGGTCATTAGGTCACTAGGTCACCTGGAGGTTTATCTGTGTCATCAGGATCACCTGAGTGGTGCAAATTGGTGTGGAGCCTTCTTGGAACTGTTGAAAGGACTGTGATGTAGATTGGAGATAGATGGTGTTGTATCCCTCCCCCTCTGTTGAGAGAGGGCTATTCAGTTCTGACAAATGGCCTCTTTAACCCCTTTCAAACCAGCAATCCTCTCTGTCTAAGAGGGGTTAAAGAGGGGTTTAAGGGGTTTCTTTCAAATTACTATGAGATTCAAAAAACCAAACAATCTGTATATTGATTAAGCAAATTTAGGCATCTAATAAAATAGTGTTTCTTTTATTTATCCATTACGTACTATATTCAGTTAGATTATCATTTCCAGAAGTAAACAATGATGGCTGAGAATCTAGACAAGTTCCTTGAAGATCACAAAGCCAGGTTGTTACAGGACAAGGCAAAACTTGAAAATGATCCCCCATACATGGAGATGCAGGTAAGATTTTATTTTAAAACAAATAAATTAGCACAATCCTGCTCCTTTAATTCTGCTTCTGTAAGTTCAGGTTAAAGACTCTTACGGATCTTTCTGTTCAAATTATATAAATTGTGATTTGCTATTTAATCCATATTAGACCATCATACCTACAAACTTCAAAGAGGGGAGGAACAATATATAATATACATACTCCTCTTTTCTATACCGTTAGCTGACTACCTCTTCTTATGATTCAAAATCATGCAGTTCAAAAGCTTACATTGTTAATGCATTTGGGGGGGGGGAACCTGATATATCAAGAAAACAGGATTATCTTGCTCTATTAGTTCAATCTCCTTTTCAAAAATATGAGAATGACTGAACTTGTTTTCCCTACTTCTCCATTAACCCTAGCTATCAAGCCAAAACTCGGAAGGGTGGGGGGATGAAGAATCACCAGAAAGCTAGTTCTATGCTTTTTATGCTTTTTCTTACTCCGAGTAGCACTTTTTATATTTTTTTGCATACATTTGTTAGTTGTACCTTATCATTTTTTCTTTTTCAGAATAAAAGTGCAGAGAAACTTTCAAAGGCTAGTGAATTATTAATCTCCATGGCTAAAGAAAACATCCCACCGAATAGTCAACATATTGCTTTGCATGGTATTATTTTTTTCTAATGGTTATTGTGTTGCAGTCAGTGGGAAATGATTACATTGATCTAAAGGTTGAATTTATCCTAGTATCCTTGTTACGTTATCATAGGTTCAAAATATTTAAATTTTTAAATATGATGTTGTGATAAGCCAGAATGGAATGTCATACTTTGTGCTTAATGGATAGCTTTGCAGTGCAAGATGGTTAATGCTTTTATTTGAGGGAAGGTGAGATGTCACTTGGTTTCAAAAAAGGCCACTATGCACCCTGTTCCAATCTTATCAAGCAGGTTGTTACAGTCTGTAGTCATTGCAGGAAGAGCAGTTGGTTCAATATGAGACTGTGGGACTTGTTTATCCTTTCCATGTTAATTAATGCCTGTCTGCAATTGCTGGTCATTTATTCTTTGGAGTAAAATATCCTTAGTATACTGATGATGTTTAGCCATATATTGCCACTTCAGGTCAGAGGTTTAAGGGATTGAATGTTCAGATTAGGCTGTAGCAAGATGGAAGTGTTGGTAGTTTGTAAACATTTTAACAGAAATATCAGTTTCAGTGGCTGCTCTAAGATGAAGATACGGTCCCACAAAAGAACAGGTGTATTTCTCGACTTACGGCTCCAGCTGGAATAGCAATGGAAACTATAACAAGAGAGGCTTGGCAATGGTAACTCAGACTTGATCATCATGCAACAAAACTGTGAATGGCGTTGCTTTAAAAATGATTCAGAGTCTGCATTTGATCCTGAATGTATTAACTAGACTGTTATCAGAGAAAACCTGCTCTGGGTGAGTGGGGTGTCACTGCACTAGACTTCGGTTTGCAATTTAGCATGCTTATTATTACCTAGAAGGCCCTATAAAGTTTTTCTAGGTTTTATCAGGAAGGTATTAGCATGATTTACTAATGTGATCCTGCCTGTCCTATAGGGACAACTAGAAATTTACATTTTATTCAAAATGTCTGGGTTTAAGCAGAATATGAATTCTGTAAAACAAATAGAAGATAAATAAAAAATAACCTTAGGATATACTGTGTATATCTGTGGCTTTAATATTATGAGAGCCAGGCAAGCCCTTTTAAAGTGATGATTTACAACTTCAGGTGTGCCAGTTAAGCACCTTTGTTAGAATTAATTCAAGCAGTTCAATTTTCCAGGTTTATTTGCTACTTTTGGCCGTCTCTGTATGTGCACAACTACTTCGTTTTACCATATTCTTTGGGGTACTTCAATTTATATATGCTCCAGGTTCTTTTTCAACCTGGGCTTAGTGATCGATATTATCACAGAGGGTTAGTTGTTACTTAGCAACAGCAGTTCTGCATACATGTGCCTTTCCTCTGTTTAAATTTAATTTATTCTGCTATATGCCATTTTTTGTAGCTGCCATTTGTGATGAATTTTTTTTCTTGTGAATGACATTTGAGATTATTACAGGAATTATTTTGGAAACCTGTACTAAATTAATTACAAAGTAAATATGGAAAATACATTTTTTAGAATTAAAGTAAACTGTGGCTTTAGATTTTGAATTAGTCCATCTTTCAGAAAGAATTTAATTTTGAAATTGGGATAGATATTGATACTACTAACAAAGCAGCTGATGAAAAGATAGTTAAGCTCATTTTGTAAAAAGAAGTGCTACCATAGTTGTATGTTAATCTTAGCTTAACAACTCCTCCTCCTCAAAATGCAGGCTGATTTCAATGTATAGGGTGCTTAGTAATGAATTTTATATTGTGTTTTCTGACAAATCAGTAATGCACTTTAGGTACATAGAACCTATATACATTTTCTTCACAGTTCTTTAGAAGGAAAGGTGTAGCTGCTGTTTGTCTAAAGCCAGGCTTAGAAAATGGTCTAATACAGATAGTCCTCAATTTACAACCATAATTGACCCCATAATTTCTGTTGCTGAATGAGAAATGTGTTAAGTGAATTTTGCTCCATTTTACAACTTTTCTTTCCACTGCAATTGTTAAGCTAGTAACATGGTTGTTATATAAATCTGGCTTCCCCATTGACTTGGCTTGTCAGAAAGTCGCAAGCGGTGATTCCATGACCCTGGGACATTGCAACCATCATATACATGAGTTATTTGCCAAGTGTTTGAATTTTGATCACATGACCATAGGGATACTGCAATGGTTATAAGTGTGAAAAGTGTTCATAAGTCACTTTTTTCAGTGCCGTTGTAATTTTGAACAGTCACTAAATGAACTGTTGTAAGTGGAGGACTGCCTGTAGTTGGTACTTATAACATATACATGCTCCATGTAGCAAGCAATTATGTCAATATCAATATTCAATGGCATGGATTATGGAGTTTTCTGTTCATATTGACATTCTTGGATTCACTAAGTATGGCTATTTACATATTACTGTTTCTCTCAATTTCAGTTCATCATCTGATAAAATGATAAAATGCTGGGCTATCTGGCAGAACGTTAAAGCAAAAATCTATATATATTTTGGAAATTAAAAGTTCTAGATAATTAATACTTGGCCAAAGTTTGTTGCATGAATACAAAAACATCTAGAAAAGTAGGCTACTGAAAAGGCATAAAATTTGCTGCCAGGTCAAAATAATTGCACATGGATTAAAATCAAGAAACAAGTTATCTACTCTGTCTTTTCCAATTTAATAATAATCAATTAATACAAATGAGAGGAATATTGATTATATTATATTATATTTATATAATTTATGTAACATAATTGGAGAAGAAAAAAACAATGATAAAAAATTAAATGGACGAGGCTGGATTTCTTAATAAAACAGTGATTGGGAAAAGAGCCTGTTAATTTTTCATCTAATACCATTTTTTTGCTCTGCCGTTTCTATTTTCTCTTCATCCAGCTCTTTCTCTTTGCCAGAAAATGTGTACATTCTTACATTTTAGCATACTGAAACGCAGTTCATATGGAATGTCCATCCGTTCATACAGTATTCATGATAAAACTTCTGTGGTGTTTAATTAATATCAGAACAATTCTCTAGTTTACTTCTTCTCCTTAAAAAACTTTGATAATTTAAAGGATCAGGAAGAATACATATATGAACTGTTCTCTTTTCTGTACCAAAAAATCACAAATACACACTTACTTTTGCATTTTACCATTGCTGAACACATGTATGCTTAAAAGTATTTGGTGTTGTCAGTAGTCTGGCAGTGGTAAAAATGACATCACTAGAAGTGACCTAAAATAACAATTAAATGTAGTTTACCCTCAGAGGCCTCCTGGGAAAACACCATGACAGCACCAAAAAGAGTATGTGTTCCATATTTGGACTTTAATTTATAAAAGTTTTGATCTTAGAAGGTAAAAATCACCTTGTTCAGACAAACTAGCTGTAGTCTAACATGCTAGCTGTTAACAAGCTTGATGAATTTGGAAATTTCATAAATAAGGATAATTTAGTGAACATTTTCCCTGGTTGCATTATTATTGAAAAAATACGTATCAATGAAAGTTCCCATTTTGTTTAGTAGTAGCTACTGCTGTACCTGCATACTGTAAACCTCTTATTAACCTATTTAGCTTATAAAATTTAGCATATTTTATTTACCAAAACAGGACTGTAGCTGTCAGGTTAAATTAACTAATACATGTAATATTGCTCATTAAGACATTCTTCATAGTTGCAATATATTGATAATAGTACAAAAGAGGTCATTAGTATTTAGGAAGATATTTGTATATACAGTATTACCAAGCAATTGATCATGGAATTTATGAAATCCAACTGCCATTGAAAAGAAACCAGTCTATTTAGAAAAGTGTATTTAGCTATCTGCTTTCCAGTAAGCTGTAGGGATCTCTTATAGTTATCCTTGTTAAAAATATTTCCATGATGTCATAGAGGGCCAATGCTCATAAGCTGCTGTTATGTTATATGCTTATCATGGTATATAATGCATTATGAGGTTCAAGCAACCCCCAAATAAATAGTCTCAGTTGTATTTTTTTAGTAAGCTATAGCTCATGCCCAGCATGCCTAAAGTTTAAATGTGCGACCTTGGAGATACTCTGTATTTCCTGTCATATTAATCTGATAAACATCTTATTCCTCTCCTACTTTTTATACCAGAAAAGTTACTTTGCTTCTTAAAAATATCATTGACATTATAAAGCCTTATCAAACTCATACTGATGTGCAAGACAAATCCACTAAGTTTAATGCAGCTAAAGGAGTATAATCTATTTAATTATGTAAACATATACAATGTATATGTTTTTAATGTTTTAATTGTTTTAACTACTTGCTTTCTGTATGCTTCCCAGAATCACACTGTGAGATTGGCAGCTATATAAATCCAATAGATGCAGATTGTCTTTATGACTAGTTCCATAGCATTACATCTGAGGTTCTGATATTAGGGTTTGCTCTTGTTAATTGTGGCTTTTGTTTTTTTATTTAAATAGCTGGATTACATGGAATCTATTCTTAAAAGCTAGCTGGATGACTCTGGACCAAAATATGTTTATTTTTATTTTTCTGATTCCTTTTGGAGAAGAAAATTTAAACAAAATAGGAGAAATTGGTATTTTGAATATCTAAACAGAGAGCCAGTTTGATATAGTGGTTAATTCATCCGATTAGAAATTAGGACACAATGAGTTCTAGTTTTGCATTAGGTCCTAAGCCAACTGGATGAACCTGGGCCACTTTATCTTAGCCTTAGGAAGGAAGCAGTAGCAAAACACATGTGAAAAATCTTGCCAAGAAAACTTCAGGGACTGGGTCCAGGCAGTCTCCAAGAATTGGACAAAACTGAACAGAAAAAAAAAAAAACAGAGCTAGATGCACTAGATATTTATTATTTCCTTCACCCCAACTGCTTGTAACAGATGCAAATCGGTTACTAGTTTCAGTGATGTCCCAAAAATGCTTTTTTCCAAAGGGCAACAGGTCTTTGTTTTTTTATTTAAATAGCTGGATTACATGGAATCTATTCTTAAAAGCTAGCTGGATGACTCTGGACCAAAATATGTTTATTTTTATTTTTCTGATTCCTTTTGGAGAAGAAAATTTAAACAAAATAGGAGAAATTGGTATTTTGAATATCTAAACAGAGAGCCAGTTTGATATAGTGGTTAATTCATCCGATTAGAAATTAGGACACAATGAGTTCTAGTTTTGCATTAGGTCCTAAGCCAACTGGATGAACCTGGGCCACTTTATCTTAGCCTTAGGAAGGAAGCAGTAGCAAAACACATGTGAAAAATCTTGCCAAGAAAACTTCAGGGACTGGGTCCAGGCAGTCTCCAAGAATTGGACAAAACTGAACAGAAAAAAAAAAAAACAGAGCTAGATGCACTAGATATTTATTATTTCCTTCACCCCAACTGCTTGTAACAGATGCAAATCGGTTACTAGTTTCAGTGATGTCCCAAAAATGCTTTTTTCCAAAGGGCAACAGGTCTTTGTTTTTTGCTTGGAGACGTTTTGCTTCTCATCCAAGAAGCTTTTTCAGCTTGAGCTGAAGAAGCTTCTTGGATGAGAAGTGAAACGTCTTCAAGAGAAAAAAAAAACTACAGTTGCCTTTTGGAAAAAAGCACTTTTGGGACAACCACACTTGGATGACTGAGAATCGTATTTATTCTTCCGCGCAGGACTGGCATAGAATTAGTATTAGTATTAGTAATTTTAAATGGGATTTTATGGTTTATGTATTTTAATTTAGGGGCCAAATTTAATAAGTTTTTTAGCATTGTTTTTATTTGTATTGTATCCATGGATCGTTGATTTTATCTGGCTGTGCACCGCCCTTATTTATTTTATTTATTTATTTATTATTCGAATTTATATACCGCCCTATCTCCCAAAGGACTCAGGGCGGTTCACAGGCATATAAAACATCAATATCAATATACAAATTAAAATAATCCTTAAAAAACTTATTCTAGCGCCCGAATTATTAAAAATAGAAATATAAATATAAAATATAAATATTAAAATCAATTTAAATTTAAAACCCCTCTAAATTTAAAAATCTAAGCCAGTCCTGCACAGATGAATAAATGTGTCTTGAGCTCGCGACGGAAGGTTCGAAGGTCAGGAAGTTGACGGAGTCCTGGGGGGAGTTCGTTCCAGAGGGTGGGAGCCCCCACAGAGAAGGCCCTTCCCCTGGGCGTCGCCAAACGACACTGCCTAGCTGACGGCACCTGAGTCCTTCGGGAGAAGGGCGGTATAAAAATTAAATCATCATCATCATCATCATCATCATCATCATCATCCCCATAGACATTTAGTTTCAGTGATAATTACCTGACCCATACTACCAACATGACTCAATTCTCTTTGCAACTGGTAGTTGATAAATAGAATTGTAGCAGGTCAGCAGGATATTTGGCACAGATATTTCACATCAAATTCTGGCAAGAATTGAGCACAGAACTTTCTCCAAGGTATGTGCTTTGCTGCTGAGTTGCAATCCACTCTGTAGAATGTGTGCAAGGGCACTGGAGGAATAAGGTGAAGAAAGAACCCTGTGACCCTCAGAATTGTATTGCATTGGAACTTTATTGCTTCCAGTCATTATATCCTATTTCAATTTTTTAATCCCAAAAAATAGTTGACCGAAGATCCTTTATATTTACAATGATTAAAAAAGTTTTGAGCACACTGTAGAAAATACACATATTGGATATAACTTGGAAATTGTGTCAGATACATCTTTGCAGTGAAGTAAGCCTACATGATGATTATATACAGTACTGTATTGTTATACAGTACACATATAATACATATTATACACATATAATACACATATTGGATATAACTTGGAAATTGTGTCAGATACATCTTTGCAGTGAAGTAAGCCTACATGATGATTATATACAGTACTGTATTGTTCAAGAAGCTCTTATTGATCTTCTTTGCTGTATTAAAATATTAAAAGGCTATGTTTATATCCTTAAGAACACACTGTAGTAAGAGTGCATTTTAAATCCCTGATCATGATTTTTAAAACTGGAACTTTTTCAACTCAGTTTCCTTTATAGGGTAATAGAAATATTAAATTATCTTTATTTGGATAAATTCTCAAGTTTGTTACACTGGAATATTGTTTGCACAGACCATTGATAAGAAATGCCTTGTATTTTGTAGACTATGGCTTAAGCTTGCCTTTGGGGGAGGATTATGAACATAAAAAACACAAACTAAAGGAAGAACTTCGACGGGACTACAGGCAATACCTTTCACAAGTAAGAAATTATCTTATTAAAATGTAAGTGCTGGTTTGTGAAGCCAAAATACATTAAAACTAAATTTCTTAAGAACTGAACACATTAATTTCTAGAATTTGTTGCTATGTAGTATCAGGATATTAGGTGCCATATAAAATATCTATGTCAATAAATAAGAGACATAAAAAGAGGAAATGTTAAAGCTGAGAGTTGTTAAAAAAGACATTGTTAAGTATTACTGCTATTATATTATTATATTATCAATATTATTGTGAATAATGCTATAACAAATGTGTGGATTATGTCTGCTTATAAAACAGTTGTAGCCAGATCAGGTTTTGGGAGCCAAAAGCTTCATTTTTAATGTGTCCTTGGGCAATAGAAGGCGTATCACACAAATGAGCAAGGCTTTTATATATACAGGTAGTCTTATGTTCACAAATGAGCCTGGAAATTTGGTTGTATGTTATTACAGTCATTAAACAAGGTGGCTTTGTTCAATGACCACAATCTGACTTTCCTTATTGCGGTCGTGCCTTGGAGTGAGAGAAGCCTTGGGAGGCTCAGTACCAACAGACATACAGATGTTTTTGGGCCAGGAGGTGTTGGTCAGCTAGACCCACTGTTGCACAGACTCTCTCCTTACCCCATCATGCTCAGGTCCACTTACTTTTCTGTTGCCTCACTCCATCTTGCACATAGACCCCATTCTTGTGATGGTTTGGAAGGTGTGATTTGGAGAATAACCTTCCAAACCGCTGTGAAAATGATGCATTCGCTAGTATTTTCTCCTCTGGAGAGGAAATCTTAGTGAATCTGGCATTATGAAAGGCTCAGAGTCTCACTGTTTCAGAATGCTGAGGCTGATCAGAGCCTTTTAACATTTTCCCCTTCGGAATTCCACCTCTCACTAGCAACCTTTCTCATCTCCGTGTTCTGAAACTTGATTGTTTTTTCCTTCAGAGAAATGCTGAGACATGGAGCCTTTAGAATTTTCTCCTCCAGAAAGGAGAAGAATACTAGTGAAAGAGACTTTCAGAATGCTGGCTTTGCTAGCATTTTTGCCAGATTGAGGTCCATTCTTTCAGATGTAGGATGCTTTCCCTTTCCAGCAGAGAGTCTAGAGGAAATTTCTGGGGGAATGGGCCTCAAATCCTCACTTACAACCTCCCCTACAAGCTTCCCAAGAACCTGCAAAGAAGATTAGAAAAAGTGATCACATGATCACAGGTCACTTGGCAAAATGCAGGCATGTGAGGACAGTGTAACGTTTTATTATGTCTGGACCTGCTTTATGAACTTTAAAGCACCATGGCTGGCATGATTGCAAATGGCTTTTAAACAACCGATCACTATATGTAAGACTTTTTAAAACATTGCTAGTGGTAGTTATATTTGGATGTATTTTTGGTGTGTATGAAACTTGACCCTAACTTTAAAATATTTTATGTACAGACACAAGAAGTAGAAAGAACTTCTGCCTCAAATTTTCATTTATGTTTCATTAACGTTTCTGTTATATGTTATTTAACAATATTTAAGGAACTGGAGGCCAATCAGCATTATTCAGAAAAATGAAAACGGACTGAGTGATGCATCTATCTAGATTAAATACGTTAGAGGGATTTTACTTATAGATAAATGGAAGACAAACTATTGAAGAAGCAGCTGGAAATAGAAGGGAACAAGAAGATAATGTCTGAAAAATAGAGGCAGTCGAAAAAAACCCAAAAGAATATTTATATGTTCAGTACAAAAAAGTGAGACATGAATTTGGATTAGAGAAATAGAAAAATAACTTTAATAAATAATTAACATTAGCATCAAAATATGAATTAGCAGAAAATATTGTTTTATATCTTATATAATATCATAAAGGCAGAGATCTCTGCAATGGTATTTTAATACTCTGATGATGTCAGCAGATGGCTGACGAAAGCTTAGTAGAATAAAATTTTAATTATTACAATTCCAGAGCTCGTAGAATGTATTTTTAGAATAGTTTGATAGAGATAGATAGATAGATAGATAGATAGATAGATAGATAGATAGATAGATAGATAGATAGATAGATGTTTTAAATCCTTTTGTGTTGAATTTTCAGTATGTGCTTGAGTTTGTGTGATGATACAGTAACAAAAATAATAACCCCGATATGTATAGAAGAATTTCCAGTGACCGTTTTCCAAAACATTGGAAATGTTTTTAGTAGTAGTTAAATTTAATAGTGTAAATTGATATATTAGATATTATTTACTGCACTTTTAAAGAATCAGCTTCTTTAAATTGTTTTCAATTTGCACGTCTGTCTAAAAAAGGGGGGAAAATCAGAACTATTGTTATCAGAATATTCTTTAAGATGAAATCTGTTTTCCAAACTTTTAGGGTATGTCACAGGCAAAAAGAAAGGTATGGTACTTGCATTATGCTACTCTTCAAATTAATATCTCACTTTATTTGAATGTGCTGTTAAAAAGTCTTGGGTGAAAAATCAGTCTTTGTGCTTGGCTTGGCTTTGTGGTTGTCCACCATTAAAAAATTGATTTTCACATGTTATTCATAGTTTTCTGTTCATATCATCTTAACTGTACTGATGCTCCGTTCTGTATTTGATTTCACTGCAAAATTGATAATTCTGTATTACCTAAATATAATCAATACAGATACATATACAAATTGATTAGCAGTTTATATTAGTTTTAAATTATTTCTACAATGTATAAAGATCATTTGATTTAAATATATATTTATTTCATTTTTTATAGAAAAGATATTTAACATCAGGTGAAGTTGACCCATATACTCAGGGACTTTCTCTTCCTATTTGCGACAGAAGATCAGCTAAGGTAAGTTCTTGGGAATTTAAACAATTTGCAGAACTGCTGTGATTTGCAAATATATATTTTGATGTATTTTAACTTGCAAATTATAAAATAAAAAGTTTAACAGTCTAACTTGTTGCAATGAGTGGTGTAAAGTAAGATTTAAGTTCAAATTCTTTTGGTGCCATTTTTTAAAAAACTAGTCTACATATTATTTTACCAACTTCCAATTTCAAAATAATTTCCCCATATGTTTGGATAGCTAATTACAGTACTGTATTCCTGTTGCTATGTATAAATTATCGAACAGTCAAGTTTCAGGGAAAATGTTCAGAGTACTACCTTCTGATTTTATATTGCTAAAAAAAATAGCAGCTCTTGTACTTTCAAAAATGAATATCAAATTATGGTTTCCTTGTTTAGGTGAAACTTTGTTTTGCTTTGACAAAATGCATTTTGCATTATAGTGATCCCCTAAAATATTAAATTCTAAATAAACCTGAGAACCTTGATTTTAGTTACATGTACAGTCTCTATATTTTATATGCTAATAGATCACCCATATAAAATTGAAATCTGAGCTTTTTTGCAATCTTGCTTCATATATAGAAAAATCATGTCCCTATGGTTTAAAACCTTTTACTGCTTTGTGCCATTTCTGATATTTGTTTTAGGACAGGTTAAGACTTGAAAGAAACAAGGAATACAATCAGTATCTCAGGGAAAAAGAAGAATGGAATGAAAGGTTAAGAAGAGTAGGGAAGAAACAAATAGAGGTAAAAGATAGATTCTTTTTCAATCACACTGGAAACAATAGAATGATACCAATGATTAAGCTGCAAAAAAGATTAATTGGGGACTGACAATAATCTTTTTTCTATTCCTTTATATAAATCCATTAGCTTATAAATACAAACTTCTGTGTATTTATGAGACAATGGTGGACTAACATAGGTTGAGGCAATATAATATTGGCTGGTATTTTTCTAGAATTTTATCAGAAAATGTTTATATGACATCATATAAACCCGCTCTTTTTAACCTCTTTTACTTTTGCTTGCCATTGAGAGGGAAAAGTAATGATCATATTTTTGGCATATCTTTTCTTTGTATTTAGTTTAAAAATACCTAGACTACCTATTACCTCATATAAATAGATATACAGTACAAATAAAATGACATGTCAACTGTCTCAAAATTATACAATATCCCCATAAAAGTGGGTGGGTGGGGGAACCTGAAATATAAAGCCATTTCAACCAGGTACCAGATTAAATTTATAAAAGATTAAATGGATAGAAAAATATAAAAATTTTAAGTTGCTTCCCAAACAAATACAGTGGGCTAATCTGATCTTTGTTGACAGGATATTTTAAAATTATGGCATTACCAAACATAAGACTTCTTCCACTTTGTATCTTGTATACATGTCTTACATTGAAAGCAGTTCATTGTGGTTATTTAACGTGCCATTACATTTCCTCTTGCTTTTTGAGTGTTTGTGAAAATGACTAAATAAAATTAAAATGTGATTTAAAATTGAAACAAATAAAACCAAAATAATTTTATTGTCTTTAGTCTTTAAATATTTGTCTTGTATTAACAGCATGACACAGATATCCATAAGCAAAATTTTCCTGTTAGCCGAATCCAATCAGAATTATATGCTCCAAATGTGTCTTTTCAAAAAGATGAAGAATCCAGCAAGAAAGATGCTTATACATCTACAGATACCTATGATGGGTTATCAAATCTAAGATTATTGTTAGAGCAACAACATAAACAAGATATTGAACCTGGTTTTGGAGATTCATTACTGAATAAAACACTTGATGAAAAATTGAACATTTCCAGTCGAAAGCAAGGAAAGCCGGATGGCAAACCGGATAACTGTTCCCAAAGATATCACAAGTATGAGGATCATGATCCTGAAATAAATGATGAAATGGATCCCAGGTTTCGATATGAAAGTGACTATGACAAAAAACCATTGCGGGTCTTTCATGCCCAAAGGTAAATTTACTTTCTTTATTAGTGTACTTTGAGGTGAATGATGGGAAGCATCTTTGTCCTTAAGTTCAGCTGTCTCATGCTAGCCCTTCCTATCCTAGATAATTATCTTAAGGCTAGCAATTCTTCTATACCACTGTATTTCAGCTACCTCGTTTTGTATTCAGAACATTATTGTATCATACTTATTCCATATTCGTAATGTTGAGCACAGTTTCCAGAAACTTAGAAGGAAATTTATACATATATTTTAATGTAAAATGAACAAACACCAATCTTAAATGTGTGCTCCTGAGATTATTTCACTCTGATACCTAGAATTTTTCCCAAAATCTAAGGAACATGAAATCAGAATATTAAGTATAATATTTAATTGATATTTAAAGTCAATATTTACATGAGTCTCCAAATTGCATGCTGCCTTCTCACAGTTCCTCTTGGCAATGTTTCTTGCGATGCTTCTGAGGCTTCAAAAGTATTGTGATTAACTAACAGCCATAACTTCAGGGAGGAATAAGTACCATTTGTTCAGTGTTGTTGTAACTGCAAATGGTTACTGAATCTATCATTAATTGAGGACTAGCTGTATTACAATTCATATCCTGTAGAAGAATGATTGGATGGTATGTGTGCCCCTGGGACTAGCATAATTTTAATCAGCATCTGTTTTGACACTTTTGCAACTTTGTCAGCTATACCTTTAAATAATATTTTGGATACTTTAGGATTTACCATTAAATCCAATTCTAAGTTGGCTTAAACTTTCTATATTTAAAAAAAATGATTCAATGGCCAATTTTTCATCTTTCATTTCAGAAGTCAAGGATATTCTCCTATCGAGCAAGTACAGACTGCTGTTGATAGAGTTCCATATGCCACAGGACTAATACTTGGTATGTTTGAAAAACTGGGATACTGAAAAATGTTGTATTTTGATACTACATGTAATTATTGTTCAGTTGTTTCATTATCCTTAGCTCCTAATTAAACTGAGGACCTAATTAAGATTGATGACTGAGATAAGCCCCTCTGGAGCAACATCCTCAGGAATTCTAGCCAGCAGCTGCAATTCAGGAGATCGTGGAGGCCATTGTCAAGGAGATAGATAGTTGGTATCCCAGCAGCAGCCTTAACTTGTCAAAACAGCCCAATTTCATGCACATATTCCCCAGTCTAGTTATTGCAAAACTTTTTTTTTCCTGATCCTGGCATCACAATAGCTGTAGGATCTAAAACTCAGTTTACCAGATTTTTGATAAGGCCATCTTTATCATTGTGTAGCCATGTCTCAATTATACACACATGAGATTCACAACCTTTATCAATAATTTATGAGCAGACAGAGTATTATTGCACATAGACCTGGCATTCAGCAACAGCAGTTAGAGAATACTTTAGTCACTTGGACTCAGGGTGGCGCAACTGACATAGGAGGAGGGAACTGTACTTACATGCAAGTGAGATGGAGTGCTATATAAGTTCAATAAATAGAATGTGACCATGCCAATTTATAATGGTAGTTCTGGCAATCCCAGTTGGCATTGTTAGGCAAATCCCACACAATCAGTGTTCTGATCGCCATTTGCCTTTGCTTCTGACAAACAAAATCAATAAGGAAGGTGGCAATGAAGTTCATAATTGGTGATTATATGACTTTGGGACGCTACAATATCGTCATTACAAGCTGGTTGCCAAGAGCCCGAATTTTGTGACTGTGGGGACTTTGTGATGGCTGCAACTACGAGGACTCATTCCCCTTGTTTAGCATAGTTAGAAAACTTGCTGGACCTTAAATGAGAACTACACATATTTCAAATACACGAGTTCTGCTGCTGTTTTCTGCATTTCATTTCTGATGTCAATGTCAACAGCAACTCTTTCTCCTCAAGGAGCTGTCCGTGGTGGGAGCACCATCCACATAGATACCTCTCACTGCTAATGTAGCCTCCTATGTAGCAGATGTCTGGCAAATTGTTGCTTATTTCTGAAATATTTTTGGGTTTAACCAGTCCAAAATTTCTTGCATTTCACTGTGCAGTTCACTGTTTTCCCCATTCTCAGATCTTCTAACTTGTCCTTATTCAAACAGTAATTTTCTCACTTTTATTTCCTCACGCTTCCAATATTTTTCAATTTAGTCTCTTCAACTATATTCAAGAAAACCACTATTCTGACAGAAGAATTTAAAATATTAGATACTTTAAAAATATTACAATACATAATCTTGTTTCTTCTACTTTCTCATTTTCTCAAAAAAATAATGTGAGGTACTTTAGATAAAGCTGATCAAACATTGCATTATTCTGCACTACTTTTATTTCTTGATGCATTTGAAATTTGGAAAAAAAATCAATCCTGCAGACTGACATACAGAGAATTGGATTTCCTGATTTTTTTTTCTTGTTTGACTTTAGAGTTCACCTGCAGATATGATTCCCTAGTTAAGTAAGATATAATTGCTGTACTATTATTTCCCTGAAAATTGTTATTACTGATTTTTCAGTCATATGAATGGTTCACAGAGTGCCATTTAATTATTAATTCCAGTGGGAATTCAGAACCATTTTATTGTTTGTTATCTAATGAATAAGCTGTAGTTCAGTTTTTGAATGTAAAGATATTTCTTATTACGGTTACAATGTTAATGGAGCTATGTAAGTAGGAGTACATATGGCATAGTTTCGGCTAAAGAGAAAGATATTTGCTTCGGTGTTTATTTCCTTTATTTCCTTTTTTAGGAAATCAAGACAGAGACTTTATTCAGAAAAGAAAAGAACAATACAGGCAAGAATTAATAGAGCAAATGGCTGAGCAGCAAAGAAACAAGAGACGGTAATAGAAGACTGATGGTTAAAATTATTTCATGACTGATTAGTAATAACACTTTTATTTTTACAGGTAGATTGCAATTAGTACAATATCGGATTTGGTGCAAATTATAAATTGATCATTTTAAGGCAATCTAGAATTCAGTTAGTGCAATTTGGGGCAAGTGTATGCACACTTGCCACTGGGGGTTTAGATGCTAAACATTTTGTGTGGGAAATGGAGGAAAGGAAGGTTCCACTCAAGGAAAGCTCAGAAAAAAAGTTAATTTTGTAAAACTACAACAGAATATAAAAGAATATAAAATATACATTTTTAGATGGGTTTACCCTCTTTTACTGTTATACAATACTTCATTAACAAACACATAAAATTTTATATTTAAACATTTTAAATAACATTTATTTCTATTGAGCTGGAACCAATTAATCATAGATAGAGTACTACAAATAGTGTGAATTCAAATATAGTAATGTGATCATTATTGTTATATAGGATTCATCTATGTTAGCTCTTACATAAAATTATATATATATATACATGATAATTGTATAACCTTTTTCTGTCAATTGTATTTTAATCTTTGAACTGCATATTGGAAAAGACTATTCTCTATAAAGTATATAAAGTATATTCTTTATTTTCTATAAAGAATGTTGTTTTAAATTGGTCAAAATTAATAGTAAAATGCTGTATGTTTTTTAAAAAAGCTACAGTAGTTTTGGGTTGAGATGAAGGAAATGTCCAAAATCTAATGATTAAAAACTTCTGGGATAAATTTTGGACATTTTTTGAGTCTTTCCTTCCTTTGAGATCTGTCTGCTGATATCTTTTGGAAAATGTTGTTTTTAATTCCTTTTCATTAGTTCTAACAGAAATATCAACCAGCTATGAATTTCTGAATTGAGGGATTTTGTTTATATGATAAATCTATGGCTCTCTATGGATCATTAGGAGGATCTTTTGGTCTTTGTTGTATAGAGCACTGATTACAATTGGTTGAGCAGATAAAGTTCTAGATTTCCCAATGGGGTTAGGTTGTTCAGCTTGAATCTGAAAGATCTGGATTATTATGCTGAATTACTTTAGATAAATAAAATATCTCATGTTAATATGTGTCTTAATGCTCTGAAAGTGGGTTTCTCCCTCTTTATTTTAATAGTGAAAAGGAGCTTGAACTCTCTGTTGCTGCATCGGGAGTTGTAGACCCTGAGAAAAATGTGAGTTAATTATTCAGTTCTTTTCCAACCCCAAAATGTAATGTTGCCACCACCATGTTACATTGTGGATATGGTGTACCTTTGGTGAGTCACATGTTTTTGCACCAAACATACTTTTTGGAATTATGGCCAAAAGGTTCAACCTTTGTTTCATCAGATCATAACACATGCTTTTTGACTTGATGTAGGTTTATAAATGTAGTCAGGGTTGGATATTTGTAAGAAAAGATTTTGTTCTTGCCACTCTAACCCTCAGCCCAGACGTATGAAGAACACAGGAGATTTTTATCACATGTAGTCACAACCAATACTTGCAAGAATTTCCTGCAGCTCCTTTAATGTTGCTGTAGATCTCTTGGTAGCCTCTCAGACCAGTTTTTTTCTTGTTCATTCATCAGTTTTGGAGGGACATCTAGTTCTTGGGGTCATTGAATGCATTCTGGACTTTGGTAAAGTAGCCCCAGGGAGGATCTCAATCCCAAAATTTGTGGGGCGATGGGGGGGTGGGTAAGGCATCGCATTTGTTTTCACTAAAGATGTCTTTTGGATCAGCATATATCTCTGGGTAACCTGGTTCCTGGGTTTCCCTGACTGTGGCCTACACCTGTTCTGCGTTTGGGGTTGGGAGCCATTCTTCATGTCGTGGAGGGGTTGGACCCACACCTATCCTTAGGTGGCAACAACTCCCCCCCCGATAGTTGGACCCCATTTATCCAACCAGGCCAGACCCAGGACTATGACCTTGGTTATCTTCGGGACCACCACAAATTGTAGTGTTTCCCTATGGGTGCCCATCTCCAGGGTCACCATGTCTGTCCATTTGTTCGAACTTTATCAGACTGGACAGCCTCCTAAGCGCCACACCCAAACTTGTGGTAACCCTTAAGCTCATCAAACAATGAGTGCATCCTGTGTCCACTAAGGCTATACAATTCCTTCTCCTTCCTGCCTGCACTACTACTGGAATCACAAAAGGCTTAATGGGTGTTCTTACCATTGGGTCCAACTTCACTTCGTCCTCAATGCTGCTTGGGGTACGGGCCTCGGCTGGTTTGGCTATCACCTGATTTGGCGTCACGGGAGCCACCTGGTGCACCCCCATTAGTTTCTCTGTGTTCTTGGTGCTTTTCTGGGCCATCCCTTGCTGCACGCTAGGGGTCCCAACCGTTCTCTTTTGACTGGTCTCCACTCACTCAACTGCTCGATGGCCTGGCTTTCCACACCTGAAGTAGGTTAGAGGTGGTTTAGCAAGCCCAGGGGTGGTCAGTACTACGATCTGTTGAGTCTTCACAGTGGTAGGTTACCCTCTCATCACATACCCAGT
The DNA here is from genome assembly GCF_028640845.1 of Ahaetulla prasina. Classification (NCBI taxonomy): domain Eukaryota; kingdom Metazoa; phylum Chordata; class Lepidosauria; order Squamata; family Colubridae; genus Ahaetulla; species Ahaetulla prasina. Next base: position 44,234,831 of record NC_080541.1, on the reverse strand, counting down.
AGAATGACCTGGGGCTTTCTGAACTCAAACGGGCCCCTTCATCTGATCCTCCCTGAATTCATGGTGAGGCAAACCCCGGCACAAGCAGGCCTGGTGTAGGGTTCGGTTCATCCCTTCGTGCGCAAAGCGCGTGCACGAACTGAATTGGTGGTACACTGTTTTGCTTTGCTGCCTCTGGACCAGAATGGCTTGATGTCATTGAGAGAACTATGAATTCTGAATTGTACCAGCAAATTCTGCAGGAGGAAAATATTAATGTACCTATGAACTGAAGCTCAAGAGAAAGCGGGTCATGCAGCAGAACAGTTACCCAAACACACAAGTCATGCCACCAAACAATTGTTGAAATAGAAGAAAGTAGAAGAACTTTGGCCAAGTCAAAGTTCTGACCTTAATCCTCTAGAAATGTGGGAGAGACTGAAGTGAGCCATTCGTGCAAAGACACCCATAAACTTCTCTGAGTTGAAACTGATCTGTAAGGGAGAATTGGCTAAAATTCCTTGAAGCCGATGTGCAGGATGAATAAAGTGAGCACATCAGTTACAGAAAGCAAAGGATCACATATTTTTGCAAAATATATAGCTTCGGATCAATTTCCTCAAATAAGTGAACAAGTATAATACTTTTGACTCATTTGTTTAATCGGGTGCTCTTTATAGTTTTAGGACATGTTGAGAACAATTATGTTTAGGTCATATTTATGCAGAAATATTGAACATTCAAAAGGGTTCACAAAGCTACAGTCATCACTGTATGTAAATTGTGGTATTTGTTTCTGTTGCCCCATCCTATCCAATCCATGACCTTAATAGAATGTCTGCTATAAGCTTGTTGCTGGGTAGAATATTATATATAAATGTCATAAATTCTTACTAGATGATGCTCTGTTACATCATTAATAGTGTCATTATGTAATGGAATCTATTTTTTTAAAGAAAGAATACACTGCATTGCCTTATCAAAAATAGCTATAATCTTCAGGTATCTTAATTTGATGATTATTGGCAAATAAATTATTGAATTGTGGGTTACGATAATCTGGAAATACCCTTTGTTTTCAGTGATATATATCCACAAGAGATAGATCATATGACCGTCTTGGTACATAGGATACAATATAGTTACCTTGGAAAATGCATTTGAGATAATCTGTGTCTCAAAATAAGCTATAAAAGAAGAACAAATGAATGTAGGTATAGCTAATATTTTAAGGGAAAAAACTGCATTAATAATGAATTAGTTGGCTGAAAATTGATAATTTTCATAATGTAATCCCTTTAGACTACTATTTGGATATTTTCTTAATTTCAAAATATGAACTGGTTAAAGAAAGAATACTTAAGAAAATATGAAATCATTTTTAAAATTTATTTCTCAACTGAGATTTAGAGAATTGCCATTGTTTTAATATTATACATGGTTATAATCCAGTGAAATAAGGAGACCATAACATAAAGGAAGCACTAGTTATGTATTTAATTAAATTATTTATTTATTTATTTATTCGATTTGCATACCGCCCTTCTCCCGAAGGACTCAGGGCAGTTCACAGCCAATAAAATACATATAAAATACATATAATACAAGTTAAGAACAATATAAAAAACTGATTCAATTTATGGCCTAAAAAAACTAAAATAAGAATAAAACCCCGTTTAAAAACTGCATTTAAGCTAGCCCTGCGCGATGGAACAAAAGCGTCTTCAGCTTGTGGCGAAAGGTCCGGAGGACGGGGAGTTGACAAAGCCCCGGAGGCAGCTCATTCCAGAGGGCAGGAGCCCCCACAGAAAAGGCCCTCCCCCTGGGGGTCGCCAGCCGACATTGTTTGACCGACGGCACCCGGAGGAGGCCCTCCCTGTGGGAGCGCACAGGTCGATGGGAGGCTACTGGTGGCAGTAGGCGGTCCCGTAAGTAACCTGGTCCTATGCCATGGAGTGCTTTAAAGGTGGTAATCAGCACATTGAATTGCACCCGAAAGACCACCGGGAGCCAGTGCAGACTGCGCAGGAGAGGTGTCACATGGGAGCCACAAGGTGCTCCCTCTATCACATGGGAGTCACATGGGAGCCACGAGGTGCTCCCTCTATCACCCGCGCAGCTGCATTCTGGACCAGTTGGAGTTTCCGGGTGCCCTTCAAAGGGAGCCCCATGTAGAGAGCATTAAAGAGCATTAAATTAAAGAGTTTGAAAGTACCAATGTATTTATGTTTGTCTTTGAGCTATCCCATTCTATCTCCTAAATTCTAAGTCCAACTTTTGAATTTTTAGTATACTTCTCTAACTCAGAAATAAATCTGACTAAATGCAGTAGAACTCACTCCAGATAATATGTTAGATAAGATTGTATTCTGAATTGGCAAAATGGGAAACCAAGGGTGCTTTTCAAAATGTTCTTCAATTCAGACCAAAATAACTCCATTAAACAAATGCTCTTATAGTATTGAAACCAATTACACAACCTTATAAATGTGTAACAACTTGAGGGTAACAATTTGTATGTGATCTAGTTCTGTAGTTGTGTAACTAACATTATTGTAGCTAATACAATATATTGTATTGTCAATACATGCATATTGTACAAGCATTGTTGTATACAGCCTAACCTTTCTTTCCTTGTACATAATTCCTCTTTTGAAGTGTATTTTTAAAGCCTAGCATCCAGTCCTTTTTTGCTGTGCTCTGTTCCTTACAAACGGTGAATGCTATTCAAAACAAGTATTTTGCAACCTGATACTGTGCATTGGAAGCCTAGGTCCTCCAGACTGAGCACAGATAATGGGCTTGTGCTTATTATTGTGACACCCTTATGTTTTCAGGAGAAAAGGAAAAGCCTTTCTTTGGAGGGCGGGGGTTGTGCCTATATTTTTAGTTGAAAGGAGGAGTAGAAGGTGTTGGCAAATGGAGAATAATTCTGTATCATGCAGGATTACCTTGACTGGATAAGCAGATGTGGTAGAGGCACCTTTTATGTCTAGGCATCACATTGGTTTTGTATATCTCGTTGTGAGACGCTTTCTTCCACTAAAAAGAAAATGCAATATTGAGTACTTACTATGAAAGCTCCTTTTGGTTTTTTCTGATGGAGGTATTTTAATCACGTTCTAGTCAGATTACTGCTTCACAATATATGCCAACAATGTTCTACTGCTTAGTTTTGTTTTTACACAAGTTAATATACTCACAGGTTGCATTTTATTATGTCATTTTATTTGTCTGAAGCTGCCCATCAAGGCGGAGGAGTCATGTAATATAGAATCTTGTATTGAAAGTTATGTATAATACTTTCCCTTTGAGTTGTATGATGAGATTACCTTATGGTGGCTACAAGTAAAATGAAACTTCATGGTTAGTGTCCAATATTTCCTCCAACCTGAGTGTTCCTAAACGTGAAACAATTTGAGTCACTTAAGAAACTAAGCAATAAATAAATCAACTTTCTTTCATAGCCCAACAGACTAAAAGAGTTGGGATTAAAGCCATATATACCTGAGGAGAAAATACCACCTGAAAGGCCAAGACCAGCTTTCCATACTCCTTCTCCTGGAATTACTTCTGTATCTGCACCTCCTGTGTCACCAGTGAATGAAGATTTCCACAGAGGCTTGTCCAGTGCTCTTGGAGAAGTGTTGGCTCCCAGGTGATTTTCAGTAGTGTTCACTTTAAAATTGGATAATGGTTAGAAATGGGAATGGGTTTTGTCCATAAACCTCATCTTCACATTGTTGCTTTTGGGTGACTATAATTAGCTGAAGAGGTTCTTGGTTAATTCTACTTTTCTAATGCCTGAGATTGAGAAGATATAATTAACTAGGGTTAGAAAAAAACGTCAATTTCTCGAAACATGTGGAACCTTTTTGAAGAAGTTGATTTCTGCTTGCTTTGACATGCGGTGTTAAAAGGACAAAGTGTCTAGGAAGCTGAGTATTGAGTTAGATTTGTATATCTGAATTGGACCATTCCATTAACCCCATATAGAAAAATGAATAATTGCTTCTTTTGTAGGCATTGCTTTCAAAGAAAAAAATGGGAGAAAGTGGTATTCTATGTTTCTTTTAATGTGAAGTTGTGATTTTGGTAACCATTAACAGGTTTAAATTAGGGTTTCCATACATTCATTTTATAAATCTCATGTATTTTCCATTACATGTAGTTGATTATAGATAACTTTTTTGCAGTCTTTTGTTCTAGATCAAACATTGGATTGTACTATATTGATTCTGATTGCTTCATGTCAAAGAAATGAAGGTCCCTTTTATACACATTTTTCTGGAATCTCATGCCATAAATAAATATCAGAAGTTAGATTAGAGTAGAAGAAGCTGTTTCAGATAACACTTCAGTTTAATATCTTTTTGCAATAATAATTTATTCATTCACTAAGTTTTTGAGATGAATCTTTTGGCCAATATTACAATTTTTGGATAATGATATTAATAAATGCTGTAAATTCCATTTCAATTAGTCCTAAGCTAAACATCCAGTGCATGTCACTTTTAAATTTTAAGAACAGAATATATTCTTTTTCTAAAGGATACTTACATCTCCATACTTCTGAAAATGATATGGTCTAGGACGGGGTCTGCAAACTTGGCTCTTTTAAGACTTGTGGACTTCAACTCCCAGAGTTCCTCAGCCAGCTTTGCTATTATTCAATTATTCCATGTTTTCTTTTGTTATTATTTTTATTTTATTATTTAAAAGTGTATACATTAATATTCCCCCTTTACTTATTTTTATCACTTATTCTAACTTTTGTCCAGCAGTCCAAGAACTATTTATTCAGTCCTTAAATTGCCCTTCAAGGAATGCACTAGTCCCAGTTCTTTCTATGCCATAGTTATATAATCAGTTCCATTTAGATAATCTCAGAGGTTATCAAAAGCCTCTTTGCGTCCTCTTTACAGATTCAATCTTCTAGCATAACATTCAGGGGTCCCTTTGATTAAATATTGTCCTTATTTTCATATTTGGGTCTCCAATAGTCATGGGATAGTAAGAATAATCCAATAGATATTTTCACAGTCCTTCATATAGGTATTCCCAGACTTGTAATTTTTCCTTTTGTCAGCAGATGGCACTCTCAACTTAAATTTCAGTATTGCCACTAGTCAATCATCATTTGTAAGTAAATGATTCCAGCATTTTAAAATGCCTTCCCAGTACCATGTCTTCCAGTTTAAGAGTCCAATTTTCTGTATATTTCAAAATTTATTATTTTTCTCTCTTGCACACTTCTGGTCTGGTATTTTCTCAGAATGCTTAAACACCGCTGAGCAGATAGTTCTAAATTCCGGTTGATGTCGCAGCAATATCAGGCACAGGGAACAGGTCTCCACGTTCCCTGTGCTTACTTCTCCCTGTTTGTGGGCTCTGAGAGGAGCCAAAGCCGCCCTGTAGGGGTGGTGAAGCAAAGAAGGGCACCCTGTGAGGTCGAGGAGAGTTGCAGCTCTCCTGTCTGACCCGGGGTTCTTTTTCCCTCTCAGCCACGGCAAAAAGAAGAGGCAGCCTAAAGTTGGCTGCCACAAAGCTGGGACAACCAAGGAACAACTAAGACTGGTGCTGGAGCGAAGTAGGTAAAAGTGCTGGAACTGGGGATGAGGATTCCCTTTTGCTTTAAATTCATATGTGTTTCTTGAGGGGCCTCTAATATCTGCATTTTCCTTGATTAATTTCAAAAATATCTCTGTTTTGAATATGGCTATTCATTAATATTTGTTGGGAATATTTTGATTTGTTCCATGAGGTCAGTTATTTAATTTTATGGACTAATAACTGCTGCTTAATTAAGTGCTTTATCTTCTGTATCATTTCTCTTAGTAATTCAGTCTACTCCTGCATTCTATCAGCTATAGCTTCCAAGTCAATTTCAACAGCAGTCCAATTACACGAGTCAGATCATGTGATATTGAGGTCATTGCTCCCCATTATCAGAATTTCCTGCCCCAGATAGAAGCACAAGTAGCTTAGTAGACTAAGCTGGGCAAAGCCATCCCAGCCATGGCCTCTATTTTCTCTTCTAACAGTAATGGCCTATCTTGAAGAATCCCCAATACACCAATTTATTTCTTCAGAGATAGTGCCACCTCAACTAGAGCTAACTGGAACATGTTTATGGATGAGGAGTTCCTCTGTACTATTTTAAAAAGTTGCCTCATCTTTTTTTTGTCTAGAATTGCCCCCCTTCCACCACCCCATCCACCACCAATTTTGACTGATAGTTATAGAACTCCATATGATGATGCCTACTACTACTATGGCACCAGAAATCCTTTGGATCCCAGCCTCGCGTATTGTAAGTTTTATTTTATTCTTTTCTTTAGAGTTATAAGATATAGCTTGTCTTTCATGGATAAATGTTACTGAATTGACGAATTATGGAAATCTAGAAATGAAAGTTGGGTTCAAAAATTCCCAAGCAGTGCTTACCTCATCCCAAATCTTTGTAGTGGCTTTGATGATAATTCTTTCAGCTTTCTCTTTTACCTTCCTTCCTATACTATGGGAGAAGAAAAACAGCTGTTTCCAACTGTTCCTCTATTTAAAATTATTTCTGCCAGTGTGCCTTCTGAAAATTATTTCTTCTGATTCATTTAACTTTGAGGAATTAAAAAATAGTATAATTTTTGGGTTATGATGCCAGTTGGGAACAGGATTGCTGTCACTAAGTAATGCAGTTGTAAAGTGTGATATTGTCACTGCATCACTTAGCTAACAATCCCAATCCCAATTAGCTAACAAATGTAATCCTGGCATAACCCCAGGACGCACAGGTTGTTAAGCAGGAAAAGGCAGAAGTCCCAGATAATGGGCATGGGTGCGGTCATGAAGGCTTGAGGGGTGGGTGGGTTATGGGTTTAGAGGCCTTCAACTTCTCTTTGTATGGCACATTTTAATCCCCATATCTGTATCTATGTAATCCGCCAATATCCTTTTGGACATGTAGTGCCTAGAATCACAAATTACTGCAGATATGGTTTTAATAGTAAAAAGTACAAAGTAATGAAAACTTCATATGTCTCTGATACAGTGCTGCTTCTGATATAATCTGGAATTATATTTGCTCTTCTAATAGCTCATAGTGTTGACTCATATTTTCCTTGTCAGTGGCCCCATCCAAGTCTGACATAGTGCTTCTAAAACCACATATCCCCCATTTTGTATGGATGCCTTGTCTTTTTCCTCTGTAAATGTAATACCTTTCATTTCTCCTTATTGAAAGATTTCTTGTTCCTCTTAATCCAGTCTTCCAACATTTAAATTAGATTTCAATCTCATTCTGTTTTGGACGGCGTTGAACAGTAGCTTCTAGTGTCATCTGCAAATTTGATAAGCAACTCATTAGTGTTGCTATACAGGCTATTAATTTCAGTGTTGAATAATACTGAAACCAAGACCAGATCCCTGTAGGACCACTTTGGATTTATAGAGCCATTGATGCTTGTTGAGTGACTGAAGTTACAATGGTGGTTAAAGTTAAAGGGATGTATGATCCATACCCAAAATTACAGATCTTGCAGCACCACTCCCACATAGTCACAAGATCAGAATTCAGGCACTTGACAGCCTACAAGCACTTATGACCATAGAGCACTTCTTCTTCTCCCCCCCCCTGATCTATGCTCTACCACCTGGCTGCTGGGTGGAGTTGAGTCTGGGTTTCGGCTGTAAAAAAATAAAAATGAAGCCCAAAACAACTCAGAATTGTGGTGCTCTAAAATGCTCATTTGTGTCACACTCCTGGACCAGGCTGGGCCATGCTTCAGCTGCAGAAAAAAAAGCCAAAACTGCCACTCTCACAGCAACAAAATGCCCCTTTGTGGTGCAAAAGAAAAAAGAAAAAAAAACAAGACACAAGGCTTTACAGGAGTGTGAAAGGGCATTTTGGCATGCTGAAGTACTGCTGCTGCTTTTGACTTTTTTTTTTTTTTGCAGCCCAGCCTCACCCAGGAGCATGATGCAAAAGAGCCTTTGGTTCACTATTGCTCTTGGGTTTTTTGGGGTTTTTTACAGCCAAAGTCAGCCTGGCCTGCCAGCCATTCCAAGCATGCCTCATCAACAGCAGGAACAATAAGATAGCAAAAAAACCTAGCAGAAGCAGTGGAGGGCATCAGAAGTTTTGGAGTTTAGGGTGGTGAAGGCAGCTGCAGCTTTCTGGAGCATGACAAGCATCCTCAGAGTCTTATCGCTGTGGGGCTGCTTGCCAACCCAAAAGGCAGGGTGCAGACAGTCAAAACGGCAGAGATGGGGGGAGGGTAGATGCATGGGCGATATTGGAGGCAATCCCTTATTTTACTGAGACTTGGGGCTGGAAGGGATGAAGCTAGGATGGCTTGGATTGGGGGTGGGTGCTTGGCTAACAAATGGTTGCATTTGTTTAATCAATGGAAAGTGCTGGTATAGTGATTGCTAAGCGATATAGTCAGGTGACATCTTGCTTTATAACCAATCACTTAGTGATGAAAATTCTACTTTTAGTCGTAAATTGAGGACTACCTATAATCCTAGCAGCGTTTACCACCCGATTAACAGTATGGCCATGCTTCAGATGATAATCATTTGATATTTATTATTTTAGAATATGTATATTATGTTTTGCTATACATCTGAGATTTACATTTTTTGCTATTTTAGATGGTGCAGGTGGGACACAGCCTTCATCTGCACCACCCCCTTTTGATACCACTCAAAAACCTCCTGTGCCCTTGTAAGTACCAAAAAGTACGAAGTAAACTATAGTTTATATTGTTTATTTAATTCTAGTTATGAATATAATTTTGAAATGATTGACAGCTTTCCGAACTTAACATAATATATAAAACAGACCACTTTTATAGCTGACAAGATTATACAGGAAAATTATGAAAATGTCACTTAAATATACTTTCTTTAAATCTTTTTGAATGACTGTAAACTTGTTGCTGGTATCTTTAAGATTTATATTGATTGTGTTTCCTAATATGATTTGATTGCTTATTTGTACCCTATGACTATCATTAAGTGTTGTACCTTACGATTCTTGATGAATGTATCTTTTCTTTTATGTACACTGAGAGCGTATGCACCAAGACAAATTCCTTGTGTGTTTAATCACACTTGGCCAATAAAGAATTCTATTCTATTCAATGCAGCAATAAAATTGGAGCAAGCATTGCAAATACCAGAGCAAAAGGTTTGGGAGTATTTCCTGAGGAAAAACCAAAACCCACAAGAGAGGCTACCTTTGCTTATCAGCAAGAATTACAACAGCAGGTAGGAAGGTGAAATCTGTCCAGAAATTATTTTTGTATTTTCAATTGAGGTGTTAGTTTTTAAAGAAATTTTGATAAGAGCAAATAATATTTTCTGATAAGTAATTTCTCATGTATAGGCCAAATGATCTTTATGTATTCTGGTAAGAAATAACAATTTAAAATATCCCAGTTTCTTATTAATACTACCTACTCATGCTGCAAAGCATGAGATATACTTAAATATTATATTCATATACTTTGAATTTCTAAATAAACACTGGCATCAGTGCATTTAAAACAGACAGCTTGATCAGGGGTGAAATGGTCCCGGTTCGGACTAGCTCAGCCGATCCGGTAGCGATGGCGGCTGCTGGTTCGGAGGACCGGTAGCAAAAATCCCTGGCCCCGCCCCCTGCCTCTGCTGAGCCACACCATCAGCAGAGGGTTGTTGTTGTTTTTAACTTTTAAAAGCAGTTTTTCTTCAGCAGAAAACACGCCTTTAAAAGTAAAAAAAAACCCTCTGATGATCGCGGGGCTGAGCAGAGATCATCAAAACCCTTTAAAAGTTTTTTAAAAAAGCCCTCTTCAGCCGAAGGTGGGGGGAAGAGGTTTTAAAAGCCTCCTCTGGCGATCCCAGAAGAGTTTCCTGATCCTCACAGATTTTAAACTCACTTTTTAAAAGCCCCCACTTACAAGAGCCCCCCCCCATGCCCACCCAATTCCCCCTCCTCACTTACCTATAATTACTGCTCCTTTCGGGCTGGCAACACCATGCTTTTCTTCAGCTACTGATTACAGTTTGGTTTGACTTCCTGCTTTGCTGAATGAGGAACTCTGGGAGTTGAAGTCCACAAACTAAGTTACTAAGGTTGGAGACCCCTGATCTACAAAAATAAATAAAAATAATAAAATAAAATATTTGTGCAGCTTTCTGAGATTTGGTGTGTTTCTGTAGTGTTTCACTCTAACTACACAAACACAAAATCTCACAAAGCTGTATGTGGCATTGTGTGTGTGTGTGTGTGTGTGTGTGTGTGTATGAGTCAGTTGTGCTGTGTGTGTGTAAAGTGTGAACGTGTGAGGTTCCTGCTTGTTGCAGGGGCCATTTTGGGTGAAGTGCAGCTGCCTTTACATTGTGTGTGAGTCAGTTGTGTTGTATTGTGTGTGTGTAAAGTGTGAAAGTTGGTTTTTGGTACCTCTTATTGTTTTGTATACCTTATTTATTATTTTTATTATTTATTGTTATTGGCCACGCTCACCCAGTCATCTGACCACCAAGCCACGCCCACCAATTAAGCCATGCCCACAGAACCGGTAGGGAAAATTTTTAGATTTCACCCCTGAGCTTGATCCAGTCTACCTTGGGTACATTGCCAAAACAGACAGCCATCTCCTCTCCCTCTCTCTTCTTCCTCCTCTTGTCCACCCCTTTTGTACTCTGTATATATAGCAGTATTATGCAAGATGATAAGATTTCAAAGGACCAGAATGGTACAGCGGTATTTAAGAATTTGTGACAATTTATATCTTCAGTATTGATATAAGTACTTTGTTTAGACAAGCCCAAACCCACTTCAACAACCAGGAACAGCAGTAAACGGAAATAGAGCATCTTTACAACATATTTCAAGAAAATGGATATCCATGCAACTTTATCAAAAAGTCCCTGACCTCTCAACCCATACAACACAACCAACACAAACCCTAAAAAGGATTACACTGGTGTACATCAACAATATCTCAGAAACCACCAACAGTCTATTACAACCACATGGAATCAGCATAGCACACAAGCCCAACTAAAGCCTTTCAAAACATTCTAAGCAGACCAAAAGACCCAACAACCCCAGGAGAAAAAACAGGAGTCATCTACAACATACAGTGTAAAGACTGCAACAATCACTATGTAGGACAAACAGCCAGACTTGACTTGCAGAAGGCATCCGCGAACACCAACTAGCAGTCAGAAGACATGATGAAAATTCTTTAATTTCGCAACATATAGACAGATTCAATTGGGAAAATGTGACCATCCTAGACCAAAAACACCAGGGAATTTCTAGAAGCCCTGTACCCTGTACAAATTAGCCATTAATAGGCATATAAACAATATCTATAGATTATTCAAAAGAAACAATCAACTAGCCAAAAAGGGAACAAATAGAACTAAGCACCTCTCCATCAGCAATCAGCACCCAGTTGAGCATAGATTAACTCCAAGAATAACATCAGACATACAATCAAGTAAACAATACCCTAATCATGAAACTGCCAAAGAAGCCAACAGCAAACAGCCCAACCAAAGAATCTAAGACCACCCCACCAACATTGATAGGCAAGCCACTAGAATATTAACTGACAGCAAACTGCACTCTTTACTAGCTTTGATGATGTTGCCTAGTTTGGATCATGAAATGTCTGCAAGAAAACAAGCAAGCTCAGAGAGCACCAAGGACCCTCCTTAGGTCTACAGCAGGATTGTCAAACTGGTGGCCTGAGAGTTGGATGCATCATGCGCAGGCCACGCCCACCCCAGCTCTGCAATTGCAAAAACGTGATATGTCACAATACATGATGTGACGCGATCGAGTTTGACACCTGTGGTCTACAGTATATTTCCAACTTTCATATATTATTTACACCATTATTACAAGATCAAACTCCTGAAATACTTATAAAATATGAATATTGAAATAGCTTTCCAAAAATGCCATGTGATTTTTAATAAGTATAAATGCATTATGGTTATTATTCTTAGTGCTGGTCTAGGTCTTACTGATTATTCTTTTATACACCAGTTTAAAAACTGGACATTTTTGTTTAACCTAATTTGTAGTTATATATCACAATAGGACAACGTATGTCAATATTGTTCAAATTCAGTATTTGTTAAAAATAATTGCTGTTTTATTTATATTTTATATAGATAAGGGAAAGAGAAGAACGCCGTAGGCAAGAAAAGGAAGAAAAAGAACGCTATGAAGCCAAATTAGAAGCTGAAATGAGAAATTATAACCCTTGGGGAAAAGGAGGGGGCGGAGCTCCTCTCAGAGACAAAAAAGGAAATCTTATAAGTATGTTTGAAAATCTAATGATCTTCCTTTTAGTTCTTCAGACATGTAGCTGTTTATATCTACTCTCTCCTAAAGGGCATCTTGATACACAAGTAAAATGGATGTACTACAGCGAATTTACAGCATAGAAGGATTTTTTTTCCTGTTTAAATAATGTGGTTGAATAATATTTGCTTTTATGTCAGCAAGAACTGTTTTTATAACAGGATTTTTAAAAAGTTGATTTGACAGAATTGCATTCAGAAAATGATGATTGGAGCAAGAAAGGGACTCCTGTGATACCTGAAGCACCTGGACCAAGATTTTTTTTTGTAGGCCTTTCTATATTCTCAACAAAGAGGCAATTGAATTACAATATCCTTAAACTGAAGGATCATTTCTTAGTTCTGTTAGAAGTTCTGGTTTTACAAAATAAATAACAACTCGGTTAATGTTAACTGTTATCCAAAGAAGTTGTAGGTGTCCTTTTGGAGCATGTGTACATACAGTAGAGATTTTAATTTGTATAATATTTTAATCATATTTTAATCAGAATTATAAAAATCACATTGACTGTTTAACAATGTTAGGCTGGAGCCATTGCTTCTTTTCACTGAGGTAGACTGCTTTCTGGGCAGAATTCTGTTCATTGTGCTCAAGTTAGGTGGAAGGGATAAAAACCAGTTTTGTTAATTCTCTTTTTCCTGCGCTTTCCACATCTGAAATATTGTATTTGAAGCAGATTATCAGAAACAATTGAAAAATACTAGAATTTACTTTGAAAATGCTGTTGAATTAATAGCCTTCTTATAAAGAGAAGACGTCATTCTCTCACAAGAAGAGTTTGTTAATTCAATCCTTCATATATAAAGTTTTAAAATATCTATGTTTTAAAGTAAATCTTGCATTAATCCTTTAATAATATTAGGTAAAAGTAAAATGTAATAACAAAATTGAAATAAGAGTACTACAAATTGAGTGACCTTAACTCTTATAGCTAAACTGGATGATAATATTTTTAATTTTAAAAAGTTTTTTTAAAATTGCTTGACTTATAGTAGAGTTTGAAATAAAGAATACTGTATACAGCGCACATAATTCTGTCTTAGATTGAGGCCCTCATGCATCCTTTTAACTGTAATTCTGAAATAATATTTCTTGAAACTGTTATAAACATGCCACATTGGAATAAAATTTCCCCCTTTTCTTCAGCGGACTTGAATATGATGCACAAGCAAAATGAAGATGCATACCATAATCCAGAGGCACGAGTATATGAAGATAAAAGAGCTGTAGTATCTGTTGACCTAAGTTTGGCCTCACCAAGACTTGAAAATACAGATGAATCTACAAATAAAACAGCAGGTTTAAATGCTAATATATTTTCAGTTGCAACGGTGTTGTGTCATTGGTCAAAATTATTGTTCATTCTTCCTATGCTGTACTTTCCACTGAAGGCAATCCTATATATTTTTTCAATCGTCTTAAAGCATATAAAGTTAAGTAGTACTAGACCTGTATTATTACATTTATAAAAGTTGTTATATCCCTGTTGACTTCTGATCTGCATCAAAATGGACTTTGTGCAGATGCAAAGATTTTTCCACTTATTTACAGGCTGGATTCACATTTTGGGAATGTAGTGAGGTTTCTTTTATTTTGCTTAGTGTGGTACATTAATGGAATCAATGAAGAATCATTGTTTAATGATTTTTTTAAAAAAAAAATAGGTCATTGCAAAGGTAGTCTAGCACAATAGGCAAATGGTGATAGTTACACTTAGGAATAACTTTATTGTCACTTTGAATGTACACTAACTGGCAGACATTAAAATGAAATTATGTTGCATACATCTCTCAGTTGGGTTGTTCATGGTTTCTGATTTATTTCTGGTTTGCATTTTAAGCCCAGTTCAAGTTTATTTATCTTTTTCCTTTTATATGGGCATTCATTTTGTATGAGTGACTTTGAGGAACGATCACAATTAATATGTCAATATAACAATACAAAATAAAATTGAAAAATTACAACCATCTTCAAGAAGCTTTTGAGCAGCTATAGAGGCAAGACAAATATCTAAAATAGGAAAAAAAATCAAAGCAGAAATTTGTTCAACTGGAAGGAAGATTGAGTAACATGTTCATAAATTACAATAAAAAAATCTCACTTGGTGGAATATTATAAATTTCACCATATTGTCTTATTTGAAAATAAACCCTAAAAATACTCAATCTACCTAGGGTCATATTTTTTTTTTTGTTTACATTTATACCCCGCCCTTCTCCGAAGACTCAGGGCGGCTTACAATGTATAAGGCAATAGTCTCATTCTATTTGTATATTTTTTACAAAGTCAACTTATTGCCCCCCCAACAATCTGGGTCCTCATTTTACCTACCTTATAAAGGGTGGAAGGCTGAGTCAACCTTGGGCCGGGCTCGAACCTGCAGTAATTGCAGGCTTTGTGTTCTAATAACAGGCTTCTCTATTGCCTGAGCTATCCCGGCCCCTATACAGGACTCTTCTTCAGGATTGCATTTGGACATGTCTCTTTCATCGTTTTTAAACATCTTTTACACCAGCAGTCCCCAAACTTTGCGACTTGGTGGCTCGGCTGGCTGGAGAGGGGAGCCGGGATTCACAAGTAGCAGACCAATGCACATGTGCATACATACGCAGCTCAACTGCAAATTGAATTGTGCGCATAGGCATGTGCATACTGGCCCACCATTCACACAAGTTGAGTC
Source organism: Ahaetulla prasina (assembly GCF_028640845.1). Classification (NCBI taxonomy): domain Eukaryota; kingdom Metazoa; phylum Chordata; class Lepidosauria; order Squamata; family Colubridae; genus Ahaetulla; species Ahaetulla prasina. The sequence goes on along the minus strand of NC_080541.1, from coordinate 44,219,802 downwards.
GTGCTTGTGTGTGCGCCAGCCCATGGCTGGTTGTGAATCAATCATGGGTTAGTAGTGAGCTGTGGCCCGGGGGTTGGGGAAACCTGTTTTATGGAACTACCATTTTAGCAGACTGGACTCAACTTAGTTTCAGGGCCTTTGTATGATTTGGGGTGAAGAAATGGAAATTATTGCTTTTTAAAGTATGTTTTGAAGGGGAAAAAGTGGATATTATGAAAACTGAAGAAGTTTGGTTATTTTGATGTATATGATTGCAATCAATGCATAAACTTTTGAAAAAAACTGGAGTAGCTCAGGTGTATATAGTATGCAGTGGATGCAGAAGGCTGCTTTTGATCTACAAGAATATGGGAAATGAGAAAAAATATTAGAAATGTAATGCATTTTTAGTTTTTTGAGAAAAAATCGTTAGAACACTAAACTTTTCTTCAAGATTTTCACATTCTCAAAACTGACCACTTAGAAATAATAGATGTAGATTCCTTTCTATTGATTTTAACATTTTTGTTTTGTAATATTTTTTTTAAAAAATGCAGTTGCCTTTTTAATTTAAAACAAATCATAAAGTAAATGATGAAATTAATTTTAAGTATTGCCAGATATACGGTATTTTTTGGTCTATAAGACGCACTCCCCACCCCACAAAGTGGGTGGAAATGTTTGTGTGTCTTACAGAGCGAATATTGCCAAAGCCCCAGGGATCATCGCTGCCACCTATCGTTACCTCTGCATGCCCCGCTTTTGGCCTCTACACATCCTGTTTTCAGCCCATCCCAGGTGGCAGGGATAGGTGGTGGCGGTGATTCCCACTGCCTGGAACAAGCTGAAAACGGGACGCACAGAGGCCAAAAATGGGGCGCAGATGGGAAGCAGCGATCTCCACAGCCTGGAACAGCTGATAAGTGGTATTCTGGGAGGCCGATCAACCACCAATCAGCTGCTCGTGCTAAATCAGTCTGTGCTAAAGCTGACTAGGCTGTTTACTGTTTGCTGCAAGGAGGCAAATTGCTGGGAGGCAGAGGCAGATTTTTTTTCTTGTTTTCCTCTCCAAAAGCTAGGTACTTCTTATAGTCTGGAGCGTCTTATAGCCCGAAAAATATGGTAGTCGTGAAAATTTACCCCAACATATTAAATAATTTAAAGGTGTTCTAATTCTTGGGCACAATATATTGCTAAAACTTAGAATATCTTGGGCACAATTCAGACCATCACAGTGAAGTCTTTGAATACAGAAAATGTTGATTAATTAAAGGCTTGGGGTTTTTTCCTATTTCTTTTCCCTTGTCAGTGTGTCCATGCATATTAAAGAAATGGTTGAAGGGATGTGCATATTCATGTTTCTATCTAGCAGTCATTTTCTCTCTCCTTTCCCTTTTGTAAGGTTCTTTTTTTGAAGAGTATATATATTATATTATGTCTGGACTTCTGGTTGCCTTAGTCGTCTGTGTTGCAATCTTTATTAGTATTGGTAGTGTAGCTTTTGTTTTTGCTTCCAGTGGAGGTAGGTAGTGCCTACTATAGAAAAATCCAATCGATTCTTTAAAAGCTTTTAAAAAATACTTTTGGATTGTTAATTGCAAATATATCTTAAGCTGGGTAATAGCAATTACAGCATAATTATAGATTAATTTATGTGTCCGCTTAAAAGCATTTGTGATTATTATCAATGCTTACGACTTCCCTCCTTTTCTTTTTTAAATTAGGCTTTACATATACACAAACATCCCCTTTTGCACGGGGTAATGTTTTTGGAGAGCCCCCAAGTCCAGAACAACTAAGGAGGCAAGAGTCATATAAGAATTTCCTTCGTTTCCAGGTAAATATATTTGTAACAATATTAAACAAAGAAAAATATATTTCTGATTTAGCTTATTTCCATTTTCTAAATGCTGCTGCAGATCTGGGCTTTCTATAGATTAAACAGTGTTTTTATTTAGTAGTAGCAAATTTCAAATACTGAACACAATTTCCAAAAGTCTATGCACCAAAATGCATGAGGCTAAAATAAGAAAATTTAGGTTTATTAAAAAGTTGCAAATGTATCATCCCATCATAATTTCTAAATAACACTTTTTGAAAAATCTTAGGATAAATTTGTTTAGACATCACAGAATGTTCAGTATTAGGGAATATGAAAACTGACTAGTAGGGAAGTGGACAGAATACAATGAAGTATCCTCAGAAAGAGTCAAAATCCTGAGTACTTCAACATTTCAGTTGCAACATGTTGTAAATTTCTGCTTGGGAGAAATTTTCATTATCTGCAGCCATTACATGAGGCACTAATTTTAATGAGTGAATTATATACAATCAAAAATTCTGTACTTCTTGGAGGAGTTATGAGAGGATATAGATCCTAACCCTGGGGCTGGTTCCTTTCTATGAGAGCATCTCCTTTATCCTTGAAATGATATTCTCTGCCAAAATCCTCATTCTCCATTAGAGCATAGGAAACTGCATCCTGGGAATGGAATCAAGCTGTTACATTCTAGGAATTAGAGGTAGTGCTTGATTTACAACCACAATTGAGCCCAACGTTTATATTGCTAGGTGAGAAATTGTTAAGTGAATTTTGCCCCATTTTACAACTTTCCTTGCCACAGTTGCTAAGTGAATTACAACAGTTGTTAAATTAGTAACATGGTTGTTAAATGAATCTAGCTTCCCCATTGACTTTGCTTGTCAGAAGGTCACAAAGTCTGATCACATGACCCCAGGACACTGCAACCATCATAAAAATGAACCAGTTGTCAAGCATCCAATTGTAAATCACATGACCTTGGGGATGCTGCAATGGTGTGAAAAATGGTCACACTTTTTTTTAGTGCTGTTGTAACTTTGAATGATCACTAAATGAACTATTGTAAGTCAAGGACTACTTGTATTGTCAGTGTAGCTTAATGGTTGTCTGAGCACATATCGTTTAGGATTCTGGTCTCAATAAAAAGGGCTGTTCTCTGATAGCTTTAATACATTGAGGATAAATGCATAACTTGTACAAAATAAGCAGCTAGTCACGTATTTATCATACTTTTACTATATTGGGACTCCTTTCCGAATTGGCTTTCATCTTCATACTAGCTACTGTTGCTACATTTGTACTCTTTAGGAATTGTTGTATTTTCATCATTTAGAGCTCTGGTTTCTTTTTACCTAACCTAAACTAACCTTGATGTGATCAGTGTATTCTTTCCTTCCCTTTTTCCTCCATTAATCTTCCTCATGAAATTCCACAATTCTACTTAAATTCCTGATCATGAGATTCCAATTGCTTTCACTCTTCTTTATTAGAATATTCAAGGTTAGTCTATTATAACTACTAACCTTCATAAAAAATACAATGCAATAGTTTTCATAGTAGATGCATGTATTGACACAATCCAGCGATTAAGATTGCTGTGGAAATAGAAGTCTTCCATTGATCAGTGGTTGGTCATAATGATCTAGCCAGTCTAATTAGTTTTATGAAAACAAGGGGGAAAAAGATATTTTGTTTCCAGATAGAGGAAAAAAGAAAAAGAGAAAATGAAGAACGTGAAAAACGAAGGATTGAAGAAGAAAGGGAAGAAAGAAGGTTAGCTGAGCAGAGAGCTAGAATACAGAGAGAGTATGAACAGGAACTGGAAAAGAGGCGAAAGAAAGAAGATGAGGTATGATTATAAATTAACATAACATAACAACAAAGTTGGTTTAAATCAAAAATTAATTTGATTGATTTTTGCCATGAAGAAAACAGTTACTTCCTTTTATTATCCCAAAAATGAGACAATAAATTACTACTTCTGTAATAGATTCCTTATATCAGGAGTTTTTTAAAAAAAAGTCGAATTCCATATTTTTTGTCATAATTGTACATGTCTCTCTGATTAATGAGCAGGTAAAATGTACTTATTTTTCACTAGCATTCCAACTTTGCTTTAATTAATATGCCAGTAAAGAAAATGTGTATTCTTATTCTTTAATTCAAGACTCCTGTTAAGTGGGGAACAGCAAGTAATTTAATTAATTAATATATGTAATGCAATTTATATCAAATGAAAAGATTTTAAATAATCAGTTTGATTTACAAATCTCTCCCATAAATATTCAAGTGGGCACTTGGTAATATTACATATAGATAGGCTTTCCCATTCTTTTCTTGCAGTGCAAGAAAAGACTTCAGAGATGCAGATTGATTAATTGCTATCTCATCAACATTAAATTTGGTTTGTATCATTTCCATTTTTATCTTTATAGCAAAGATTAAAAAATGAAGAATTATATAAATTAGCTGAAGAAAGAAGAAAAGAAGCTGAAAGGAGAAAGATAGAAGAAGAAGAAGAAAAAAATAAACAGGATATTGAAACTGAAAAATATTTGACTGACGAGAAGGTAATGTAAAAAGAAAATCTTAAAATTTGTCTTTATTAGCTTAGATCCAAGTAGGAACATCTCCATAGAACTCAAAACTGCAGTTCTAAGCACATCCCAAAATGTTTCAGTCTCAAAACCCATGGTCTTCCAGGAGATCAATAAGAATAGCTTCTAGTTTGATGTTTGAATCCAAAGCACCGATAATTATTGTAAAAGAAATTGCTAAACAACTTACATAGTATAAAAAAAAATCTCTTAATGGCATAGAACATTGGAATGTTTAAAGTTGGGGCCCCAAAGGTGCATTTTCAAAAGGCAACTGGACTTTCTTTACTTTTCCTTGAAGACATTTCACTTCTTATCCAAAAAGCTTCTTCAGTTGACTGGTTTATGAAATAGGACCATGTGACTGCAGGAGAAGACTCTTATGTTTTATGATGGTCGGAAGTGCTTTATGGCCCATAAAGCATTCTTTCCGAGGCTGTCATAACTTTGAAAGGTTGTTAAATGACCAGTTGTAAGTTGAGGATTACCTGTAGACATTTCCTAGATTAAGTTATGAATACGTAAATTCAACTTCATGCAAATGTTTCCCTAAATCACATTCTAAAATGTTTAATAGCATAATTCGTAAGAGTTCAAAGTAGTATAGAACATTGGTAAATATATTAAACAGACTTAAATTTCATTGGGTTGTGCTCAGTGGTGAAATCTGAACCGGTTTACTACCAGTTTGCTGGCTACGCATGCGTGCTGAGTGTGCGCATGCGCAGTGCACACCATGCACCAAATGCAAGGTGCACATGTGCAGTGCACACCAAGAGGAGGCATGGGGTAAGTAGAAGAGCACATGGGGTGGTTGTGTGATCAGCTATGGTGCATGATCTTTTTTTTTTACTTTTAAAGGCATTTTTTACCTGCCGAATAGGTTGTAAAAATGCTTTTAAAAGTAAAAAAAAAGGCTCTGATGATCACGCGGCTCAACTGTGATCGTCAGAGCCTTTTTTTTAACCTTTTAAAAGCATTTTTTAAAAGAAGCAGCAAGCGGGGAAATGGGCGACCGGGCATTAGGTGGGCATGGGCAGGGGAACAGGGATTTTTCTTACTGGTTCTCCGAACCATCAGCCACCATCGCTACTGGATCAGCTGATCCGGTCCCAACCAGGAGCACCCCTGGTTGTGCTGATCACAGCATAACTGATGGAAATTTGTTCTATAATGGGCCAGGTCCTGTTTGGTAGTTGTCACATCAGAGCATTTTTTTTTCTTTCAATACTGTGTTAACTGAACATCAGATTTACATATACACTTCGCAAATGCACTTTGTATGGATAAAGAATAGGGCAGGGAGAACTTTTAAGTCTCTCTCTTAGTGAGAATTTGTTCCCAGTGATTTGGGCAATAGATTATTGGATACCACACAGCCACTGTTGATGTATTGATCAAAATTTGCAAGATAGATGCAAAACAGAAAAGAAATGTCAATTTATAATTCTGCTTCCTCTTTCCCCCCTTTTCCTACGTGCTCAGAGCTAAGGATAGTGATGTCCATTAGTTTTATTAGTATTATAGACTACATCTCATTTGTGTTAAGAAAAATAATAATTGACTTAACTTATGTTAAATTTCAGTTATTGTTTTCATTTCATAGTGTGAGACAGATTTATTTTGGGAAAATGTATATATAAAATAGAATGATAGCAGGACAAGCCCCTTTCTGAAAGAGTTGTCTCAAGAGAACACAGATTTTGCAGTGTTAGGTTTCTGATGATATTATGTCCTAATTCTGTATTGTTCTGTTCATGTTCAAATTAACATGACCAGAGTTACACACCAACAGTCTGAAAAATTTGGGGGCTGAGAGCATCAGGAAAGTATTATATGGTTCTGCCACCTCTACATAAATGTATTTAGCTTGATTGAGTTTTATGCTCGAACAGGATTTCTGTCACACTCTTCCTTCCTAATTTTTAATACAGTGTTACATTTTTTAAATACAGTTGAATTCACTTTATCCAAAACTAGAACTTCCATTTGTATTAGCAAGATAGAATACAAACATCAGTCAATATTGTTTTTTGCTTCCAAAAATGTATATTATTTGACAATGAGTTTTCATAAATATGTTCCAAAACTCCCCTTGTTCTTACTTTAAAAATAAATATAGCCAAATCAGAACATTACTTCAAAAGAAAATTATAATGACCTTTTAATTGATGGTTTAACTATTCTATTTGTTGAGGTCAGTTTCAGAAGTGCACATTTTCATCTGCCCATTTTGTTGTTTATCAGATTTCTAGACACCCTTCCCCTCTTATCCCAACTCTTCAGAGTAAACCATTAGTAAAAGAAGAAAGGACACTTCTGATGAACAGTCGTTTGTCTTATTACACGCAGGTATGTTTGATTATTATACAGATGTAATTCAGAAATTATTTTTAATGTATTTCATAATTGTGTTCTTGAAAGATTGTAAGTTACTTGGGGTAAGAGCATAAGTTACTTGGGGTAAGAGCATATCAACATTTATTCTTCTTAGTAATGTTTAATAATTCTATTAACATTACCTTAGTCACAGTTTAGAACACTAATTTCCAAACCTGGCAACTTTAAGTCTAATTTTGCTTTCTTCAGCTTGTAGCATATGTTCCATGATTTAGAGGCTCTAAGAATGTGTAATTCTACACATTATTTTAAAAATAAAATGGCAGATAGGATAGCTGATATAAGATAACGGTAAAGGTTCCCCCCCCACTTGCGTGCTAGTCGTTCCCAACTCTAGGGGGCAGTGCTCATCTCCGTTTCAAAGCCGAAGAGCCAGCGCTGTCCAAAGACATCTCTGTGGTCATGTGGCAGACATGACTAAACACCTAAGGCACATGGACCACTTTTACCTTCCCACCAAAGTGGTCCCTATTTTTCTACTTGCATTTTTTACCTGCTTTCAAACTGCTAGGTTGGCAGAAGCTGGGACAAGTAACGGGCGCTCACTCCATTACGCAGTGCTAGGGATTCGAACCACTGAACTGCCGACCTTCTGATCAACAAGCTCAGCGTCTTAGCCACTGAGCCACCGTGTCCCTGATGATATACCTGGACATTTTTTTTAAAAAAAAGAACACCCTTCCTGTGCAGCATTTAAAATTAAGGAAATATCTATTATTAAAACCAATGGATTATTCTTTCTTAATACTAAATATTATGGAAAAGATTGAGTGACTATGGTTATTGACAATGTAATTGAGAAAGGAAGGATTCTATCTCTTTTCCCTGGTTGTAGTTTCCACCTTCAATATTTAATTTAACAATTACTTGAACATGAGTTATATTGTTAGTATTATATGTAATCAGGCCTTAGAATGCATGACATCAAAGCCAGTAAAAGTGAACTATTTCTCTTTATATAGATGCCATGTAAATTTATTTATTTTTCTAGGATGTCCCCAGAGCTCAGTCCCCGCCAGTACCAGCTAGAAGAAATCAATTACGTGCATATGGTAAGAAATTTATAACTCTTCTTACTTTGGTTGTGTTAATGACCAGATTAAATATTTCTAAAGGAAAATGACTACTGGGCATTCTGTACCTAATTATTGTTATACTGAATTTGCAGAAGAAAAAAAGAATGTAATAAATGAACTTTCGGAGATGAGAAAGCAGCTCCGCAGTGAAGAACGACGACTACAGGAGCAGTTGTTAAAAGTACACAGTGATGATGATGATGAAATGCCAGGGAAAGGGTAATCTCACAAATCATTTGATAAAATACACATTTCTTCTTGGGAAAGGATGAATACTTTAATTCAGCAGGCCCTAACCTTTCCATCTGGGGTTGGGGAGAAGGGATGGTTCCATGTGAGCAATGGGTAGGTGCATGTGCACCTGCCCGCTGCTCATGCAAGTGGAGCTGTGCGTGTGTGTTCTCTTGCAACTTCCACGGCCCGATTCCAAACAGGCCGTGGCCTGCTACTGGGCCACAACGCAGAGGTTGGGGCCTCTGCTTTAATTAGCAGTAAAGATACTTGTATGGAGTTAAACATTTTAGAATGAAAAAGTATCTGAAGACAGTATTGGGTCTTTTGGTTTTCTATGTTTTGTTAAAATACATTCTATATAAAATTAAAGGGAAATTTTTTTATAGTTTCTTTCTTCTGGAGCTGCCCCATAGTGGAATATCAGATAAGGCTGTGATGAATCTGGTTCCGAAACTGTCTATGATCTAAAGAAATTTTGCTTTATATTTAAACAATAACAACCAAACAAACCCATATTGTCAGAGTGAGGGCTAACTGATACAATGACTGTGTTGTGGGTTCAAGTAGACATTCCTGGATTTAAGCAATTGCTTAATTTAGTTCATTGTTAATCATTTGTATTTAGGTTGGAGATTTGAGTTTTTCTAAGATGTATTATAATCGAACAGTTTCATCCTTGGCTGCTTTATTTAATGAAATACTTGATATATTTAACTTTTTCATCTTGGAGATTATTTTTGGTTTTTAATTTATAGCCACCATTAGTAACTAAACTTTAATGGAAACTTTTTGCCTAAAATAACCAAAAACCAAAAATAATGCATGGCAATGCATATTGCCACAGGTGTTACTGCATGTAGTATTTGTAATTAGTAAATTGTAAAAATTGGCTTCTCCATGTCTTTTCTAATTGGCTTTCTAGAATTCACAAAATTGGAACATTTTTTTCATTTTGTTTTAAACCTATTTTTATCATCTGTTTAATTCTAAATTTTCTCTTGAATTCTTCAGAAGAATTCACTTCTTTTAAGTGAACTTGTATATTTTTGAAATTTGGATTATCTTTTTGCATGCTCTTGGTAATTTTCATAGGAAAAAAGATAAACAGAATTTGGATGTATTTGAAATGGCCAGACTCCGCATGCAAGCTCCAGTAAGGCGACCATCTTCAAAGGAGATTGCTGATCCTATTAATCTACAGAATATCCGTGAATTTAATGAACTTAAATATAAAGGTTAGTTGACAAACTCTGAAATGATGTCAAAGAACCAAGCAACAACCACCAAAATCAATCTCTCAGCATTTATGTGTGTGCCACAGTGAAAAAACAACAACCCATGAATTGTGTTCTTAGTTTTCTAAATGCTATTCTATATGTAGTTAAAATGATGGTAATAACATGCAGAGAAAATTGATCAGCACACATAGAAACTTGGCTTTATACTTGCAAAGTATAAAATATTTTTATAACTCCCATCCAATGTGATAAGAACAAAAAACAGCAGAGTCCAATTGGAACTACAGTAAGTATGGAATATTGCTTGATGGTTGACAAAGAAAAAAGAAGGGTAGTGTTGGGATCAAGGAAAGGAATAGAATAGACTGGCTGAAATAGTGAACAAGGAAAACAAACTGAAATATTTATTTCAATTATCAAAAACAAGTAGTCCAAACAGGACTACTTATAAATAAGAGCAAGAAATCTCCAAACTTTGCAAAAGAGGCAAACACACCAAAAAATGGAGCCACTTGAGGAAAATAAAAACTAACCTAGGGTTTGGGAAGTCCCGCAAAAACTCATAGTTTAGCCTCTGCTTTTTAAAATAATTGAAAATGAACATAAAGAGGTAAGACAAATTATCTCAAATAGTAATTGTTTAATAAAATCATTGAGTATATAGATCATTTGTATTTAGTCCCCCTCCCAGTTTGCCAAATTTTTCTGTTCAAATCTGTTATCACCTTTGGCAGAGAATTATTTAAACAAGTTATGTATGTTTGAAGAAAAAGATATGAGACTTCTAAATGCTTTATTTTATGTTATAGATTCAGATACACGAGTAGAAACAAGACATTTGTATCCTGATCCTCCCACCAATAATGATACTCTGGACATTCAGCAGCTAGCATTGCTAAGAGAGCAAAAAAAGAAACTTAAAAAAATGAGGAGAAATGCAGAAGGTAAGCTAGGGCTCCTCAAACTAGGTGTGTCTTTCATGGCTTTAATTTAGCTCTGCAATCTTTATTTTAGTTTTTGCACATACCCACTTATATCTCAAATATAAATATTTATGTCAAGCATGGAAAAATCAGAAGTGCAGGCAGTTCAAATGAATATAAAAGTTTATTGCAAGCTTATGCTCTGTATGAGAATTTGAACTACTAATGGTCAAAGCTAATTGGCCGCAGATAAGCGTCAATGGAATTCAAGGTGGGCTGGACTTAGATCTCTTGTGGCATGAAGGAACTCAAGACTGATGACTTATTTGACCCCTCCCTTGGGTTCAGTCTGGTCATCTCTTACGATTTATTATCTTATATAAGATGAGTGGATACCTATTGCTATTAGCTTTGAGTTCTGTCATATCAGTTGGCTAATTGCTGCAGTATTTTTCTGCCATTGATTCTTGTGGGTTTCCCCCTACCTCTCTACAGAACATCTCTATCTCCTGCGATTGGGCCAAAGTCTGGCATTCTTGTTCCTCATAGTTACAGCATTCAAATTCTATTAAATCAGATTTCTGGAAGTCTCCATCTTGGCAATGATTTTGGGGTATCAAAATTAACAATAAGGGAATCTTCAATTGGGGTTTTTAGATCTTGTGTTATAGTATAGCATAAAGTATAAAAAATTAATACAGTTGTTTCATCGCAAAACAAAATATTATGTTAACAATACAGTACCCATATTTGGGGGTTTTGCAAATTGGCTGAATATTGATCAAGAACTTATTTAAAAAGGAAAAATAAATTGAGTGAAGAGGGTTGCACAAAACTTTGGGGAATTCATAAGAAAAATCCTATTTGTATGTAAGTTCTTCAATAAATATCTAATAAATTACAGAATTTGGTGATAACATATTTAATTTTCTACTTTATTCCTGTTCCATTATCAATTTTTGTTTATTTGCATGTAATTATAATTATTAACATTACCATTTCTCAGTAAAATTCTATTGTTATTGGTGTGATTTTGAATGTTTATTACATTCCTCAATTCTTGTGTTATGGAACACACTGTCAGGGTCCTTTGGTTTTTAATTCTATTTTTCTTGTCAATATATTTGCTTTATTAGGTTCCCTAGATTTTGATGAGCCAGTATCGAGCATTAGATCAAGAGACAAAAGATTGGTGAGTAACAATACAATTAACTTACTCATTTTTTTATTCCTTATGAGAAATAATAACTTTGTGAAGTTATGTACATATACTAATTCATATTCCTTGAACCTTTGCCTTTTATATTCAGTTTTCATTAGAGATTTCACTCTTTTATATGAGGATTATAGCTCGAGGTTTTCTGTGCAGGTTCCACCTAGTTTTCTCTATGACTTCTTTAATGGGTATTTAATTTGTCTAAGTTAAGATGGTATCATAGGTTGCATATATAATTTTCAAAGGCTTCTGGAAACTGCCTTTGAAAAGCAACAGTGAGGTCAGTGTGGGCTGGGATTCACATCATGAATGCTTATTAACTGTATTGAATAGTTGTGTAATTATTACACATTTCTCTGTAATTTGAAGGCTGAAACTTGGAACAGTATTCTAAAGGGTAAAAGCAATTTCTCAAAACTGTTTGAGAGAGAGTTTAAAATATTTCCTCAGTAGTGAGAGTTGGATATGTTTAAGTCTTACGTTTGATCAAAATGAATTTGATCATTATTGATGACATTATTTTGTATTTTTTTGCAAACTGGAGGCGTGAATATCAGATAAGCTGACACATAGAAAATTAAAGATATCTCACTTTGAAATAAATATAGTGGATCAGGAAAAGCTGCACAAAGGAGAACCAAAATGATCGATGGGCTGAAGTAGATCAATTGTTAGGCAAGTTTCAACTATTGAAACTTTTTCAAATCTTGGATTAAGGCACTGAAAGACCACTCCTATATTGTTGCCAAGAAAACCAAAGGGAGATATTCATAGTACACTAAGTTCAGTTGAAATGAAATTTTACTTTTAATAAGGAGACACAGAAAAAGATTAAATTATGGAGGCAGGCAGGACATTGTGGCGGTACAGTAATGACTTAGCAGGGCTCTGCTAAGTCAACCAAATGCTATCTGTCAGGAGCCCCCCTAGGGGTCAAAGGTCACCTGGAGAGGTGACAAAGTAGAGGGGATTGCAAGAAGGAGGAAAGCAGTCTCTCGCAGGTCCGGAGGAAGCCCTCAAACTGACAGGAGAAGAAGACAGCCATTACAGCCAGAACAAGCTGAGACAGCCCCATGGAAGAAGTGACTGAGAAGGACTGAGCAGCAGCATGAGTGATCTGGGCGAGATTTTCTCTTTTTCTCTGGGAGGAATTTTCCCCAAGAACTTCTTTTCTTGGAGAGTGTGACTCAAAAGGAGGAGGCAGGGGGTTTCATTGCCCACTCCCCAAAGCTTAGCAGCAACCAAGATTTTGAGACTTTGACAGATCCAGATTTCATTTAAAAAATAAGAGACATGGGTCAAAACTTGTGGAGACGCTGGACTGGTTCTCTTTGTTTTGTTTTTTCTTACTAAAAATTGGAACTAATTTAATGGTTATTAAGTTTGGATAGACTTTAAAAAGTTTTTTTTTCTTTGTCTTCAAACTAAATACTGTAGTAAAAATGGAAAACTAAGTAAGCACAACACCTAATGGTTGGAAAGGATACTACAAGTGGAAAGAAGAAATCTGTTGTGACTAGAATGGTTATTTTTGGAAAGGAGTTTGAAACAAAATAGTACCTGCAGATTGCTTACTTTGAAAATTTGGAGATACAGTGTGAAAATATTGAAAGGCTTTGAACTATGCTTTGAATGATTGTGGGTTACAAATTGAGCTAGCAAAGTGAAGAAGAGAAGTAGCTTGGATTTTTTTTTAGACCAAGTGGATGATTTTTGTCCTGTTTATTTTTCTTCCCCCCCCCTTTTTTTTTCTTCTTGTTTTTGGCTCTTGGACTGGCTCGATACTCCAAACTGGGCTTTGTGTTTCTCCACGTTTCAACACCTTGGGATTATAAATATACTCAACAGTGAATTGAGATTTATAAAGTTTTGGGGAATTGGTAGGCCTTGTGGATTACAAATATTTACTACTAAGTGAAGAAGGAAGCAGCTTTGAAGCAGCTGTGAACTTTGAAGAGTGAACTGAGAGTTGCAATGTCTGAGGTATTGATGGGCCTTGTGGATTACATATATTAATTATTGAGAGAAGAAGAAGAAGAAAAGAAAATAATTATTTGCAAATAATTATTACTCCACTCTATTACATGACAAATTTTTGGACTGATCTGGTCAATTATAAAAAATATAAGATTGTGATACAGGTGGAAATAGGAAGAGAAAAGAGTGTCCTTTCCTTGGTTTAAAAAAGGGGGGTTAGAAGTTGGTCGGGGGCTACGAAATTATTGTGGATTATTTTACTAAACTAAGGTCCCATTTAACCTGGTTAATAGACATAAGTAGATACAAGCAGAAATGGCAAGCAATCCAAATTTAAGCAAGTTAGTAAAGAAAACAGCATCTGCACCATCATCTGCAGTATCATCTGTAGCAGCAAGTCCATCAAGTCAAAGTTTGATAGAGAGCATGTTACAAGCAGAGAAATCAAATTCAGTTCAAAAAGATGTGATGACAATGTTCCAATCCTTACAGGAGGTGATAATGAAGAATTATAATGAGGTGAAGAGTGAGTTGGGAGAGGTAAAAGAAACGGTACATGAAAAAATAGGGAATTCCCAACATATGATAGAAAAAAATGAACAAAGGATTCAGGTAATAGAGGAAAAATCAGAACAAACTGAGAAAAAAATGGAGGAAATGAATCAAAGGTTTACACAGGAAAATAAAGAATTGGAGGAAAATGTGATTTCGTTGCAAATGGAAAAGGCCGTTTACTTCTTGAGATTCCAAAACATAGAAGAGGGAAAAGGAGAAGACCTATCTGATATAATGATAGAATTGCTGGCAAATGCCTTACAAATTACAAAGCAGGAAATGCAAGTAGAAATTGATGAAATATTCAGAATACACACAACCTATGCAAGAAGACATAATCTCCCAAGAGAAGTTCATGTCAGATTTATCAAGAAGATGATAAGAGTTGAAATACTTAAAAAAGTGAGAGATGAACCTCTGCAATATAAAGGCAAAGAAATTGGGGTGTTGAAGCAAGTGCCAAGGTGAGTAAGAAACCTAAGAAGACAATATCAATTCTTGACAGATAGCTGATTAAATACAATGTAAATTTTAGATGGCTGACACCAGAGAGAATTTTGGTAACTTGGAATGAAAAAAGATATAGATTGGACTCATTAGATAAAGCATACGAATTTTATGAATGTCACTTTGAAACTACTGAAGAACAGAGAAGGGGAGAGGAAGGAGAACGCAAAAGACAAAGAAAACTAGCAAATGCGGAAAAGACTATATCACAGGAAGAAAGCGAGTCCGAGAAAACAGAACAAGCAGAACGAGAAGGAGCAAAAGCAAAGGAACAGAGAGAAATAAGATCAGCTAGGACAATAGGACGTATATACATGTGAGAAGGTGGAAGAAGAAATACAAATGCTATCAAACAACATAAATGGATTGAATACACTATGAAAAGGAAAAAAACTTTAATAAAACTACAAAAATTAAAACTTTACTTAACCTGTCTCCAAGAAGTTCATATTCAAAAAGTATACTTTTCACTAGCAGAACAAAAGAAAAGGGGGGTGGTCTTATATATAAAGGAAATAATAAACGCTAAGCAAATATACACAGATGAAGAAGGGACAATTTTGATGATAGACGTACTAATAAACCAAAAATAAGTACTTTTGATAGCAATATATGCACCAAATAATAAGCAAGAAGAATTTTATAAACAACTCCACATGAAAATAACTGAAATGGATTATAAAAATATTAGTGTGTTAGGGGACTTCAATGCAATTGTGGATGGTCGAGAATAGATATGATATGGATGACACCAAAATTAAGAAGAAATGTACAGGAGATAGAAATTGAAACAAATGTATAGGCAGATCACAACCCAATGAAAATAAAATGGAAAGGTCAAAGGAAAAAAATGAGATTGATGTTTAATCAAGCCATATTAAATGATAAAGAGTTTATACAAATAATGGAGAAAGAAATAGACTTCTTTTTCAGAATAAAAAAGACGAGACTTCATTACAAAATGTATGGGATACAGCAAAAGCATATATCTGGAGATTAGTGATCACCTATACAGTAAAAAAAAATAAGGAAAAGAGGCAAACACAAAAGAGATTAGCAGAAGAACACAAAAGACTGGAAACAGAGTTATAGAAAGAACCGCAAAAAAGAAATAAAAAAAACAAAACAAATGGGACTGATAAAACATAAACTCAATTTAATGGAAACAGAAGAACTAGCACAAAAGATTAAAAGAGCAAAACAAAATTACTTTGAAAATGCCAATAAACCAGGAAGATGGTTAGCATATAAATTGAAAAAGGAGAAAGAGAAGAAATTGATACATCACTTGCTAGATGAAAAGGGAATCCTTCACTATCAAAATGAAACTAAAAAAGAAAATAATCCAGAATTCCTATGAAAAACTATAATCAAGAGCAAGTGTCAGAAGAAAAAATAAAACAATATTTGGAGAAAGCTGAATTACCCAGATTACTAGAAATAGTAAAGGTTATGTTAAATAAAAAGATAACAATGATGGAACAGAGGTGATCAAAAGACAAAAAATAATAAAACACCAGGACCAGATGGATTACCAGCAGACCTTTATAAATGTTTACAAGATACTTTGGGTTTGCCAATGTTGGACATTTATAATGAAGTACTGTTAGAGGCCAAAATTCCAAATACATGGATAGAAGCAAATATAGCCCTTATACTGAAAGAAGAATCAGATTTAAGGCAGATAAAAATTATAGGCCAATATCACTATTAAATGCAGACTACGAAATATATGCCTCAATAATTGCAGAAAAATTAAAAAGATTCCTGAATGAATTTATATATTCAGACCAGAATGGATTTTTACCTAAAAGGCAAATTAGGTACTATGAAATGCATCCAGAAAAACAAATGACATTGATATTCTTAGATGCACAGAAAGCATTTGGTAATGTAAATTGGCAATTTATGTTATTACAATTAAAATATATGGACTTTGGGGAGAAATTTGTTAACACGATTGAGATAATATATTCCAAGCAAACTGCAAAAGTAATGGTCAATAGGATGTGACCACAAACTTTAACATAAGAAACGGCACAAGACAAGGATGTCCGTTGTCCCCTCTATTATTTATATTAACATTGGAAGTACTTAATAGAAACATTAGACAAGACTCAGAAATAAAAGGAATGGAAGTAAAAACAGAAGAATATAAGTTAGAGGCATTTGCAGATGATCTGATATTTATCTTAGAAGAAACACAAGAGTCTGGACCCAAGTTAATAAAAATAATAGCAGAGTACGGTGAAGTTACAGGATTGAAAATGAATAAAGAGAAAACTAAAATACTAGTTAAAAATGTCACAGTGAAACAAAAAAAAAGAGTTGGTAGAAAAGATAGATATTCAAATAGTTAAGAAAATTAAATACTTAGGATTTAGCTAAGAGCAAGATGCACAATTATAAAAGAAGATAATTGTATGAAACTATTACAACAAATTAAATTAGATTTGGAGAAATGGAAAAACCTGCAGCTAGCATTGATAGGAAGAATAGCTCAATAAAATGAACATTTTGCTGAGACTTTTATTCTTATTTCAAACAATTCCGATACAATTAGAAAAAAGTTTTTTTGAAGAACTAAACAAAATGATACTAAAATATATTTGGCAAGGGAAAAAAGCAGGAGTAAGACTGAAACTGCTACAAGATACTAAACTGAAAGGGGGCCTTGGCTTATCAGACTGGGAGCTATATTACCAGGCTTCTGTACTTGTCTGGGTGAAAGAATGGGTAAACTTGTGGCATAAAAGACTATTGACTTTGGAGGGACATGATCTCCAATTGGGGTGGCATGCCTTTTTATGGTACGGGAAAAATAAAATACATGGATATTTTCAGAGGCACCTTGTTAGAAATGCACTACTGTTAGTATGGGGGGAAAATAAAGAATGACACTATATAAAAATACCAGTCTGGTTCTCCACAATGCAGGCACTGATTCATCCGAATGTGATTAATATGGAAACAATTGTAAGGTATAAGGACATTTTGAATGATAAAAGGGAACTTAAATCCAAACAAGAACTGATTAATCAAGGGATTGATCTAGCATGGTGGCCATATGTGCAAATACAATCAACATATGAGAAAGATGCAGAAATGTACGGTTTCTATAAAGAACCAACAGAACTAGACTAGGGACAGATGAAAAATTAATTAAATTTTTTATAGCTAGTTACTGAGTATTAAAATAGAAGAAGAGCAAGTGAAAGAAACAATGATAAACTGGGCTAAAAACTTTGATTACTCAATAGAACTAAACAAATGGCATTGATATTCTTAGATGCACAGAAAGCATTTGATAATGTAAATTGGCAATTTATGTTATTACAATTAAAATATATGGACTTTGGGGAGAAATTTGTTAACATGATTGAGGCAATATATTCCAAGCAAACTGCAAAAGTAATGGTCAATAGGATGTGACCACAAACTTTAACATAAGAAACGGCACAAGACAAGGATGTCCGTTGTCCCCTCTATTATTTATATTAACATTGGAAGTACTTAATAGAAACATTAGACAAGACTCAGAAATAAAAGGAATGGAAGTAAAAACAGAAGAATATAAGTTAGAGGCATTTGCAGATGATCTGATATTTATCTTAGAAGAAACACAAGAGTCTGGACCCAAGTTAATAAAAATAATAGCAGAGTACGGTGAAGTTACAGGATTGAAAATGAATAAAGAGAAAACTAAAATACTAGTTAAAAATGTCACAGTGAAACAAAAAAAAAGAGTTGGTAGAAAAGATAGATATTCAAATAGTTAAGAAAATTAAATACTTAGGATTTAGCTAAGAGCAAGATGCACAATTATAAAAGAAGATAATTGTATGAAACTATTACAACAAATTAAATTAGATTTGGAGAAATGGAAAAACCTGCAGCTATCATTGATAGGAAGAATAGCTCCAATAAAAATGAACATTTTGCTGAGACTTTTATTCTTATTTCAAACAATTCCGATACAATTAGAAAAAAGTTTTTTTGAAGAACTAAACAAAATGATACTAAAATATATTTGGCAAGGGAAAAAAGCAGGAGTAAGACTGAAACTGCTACAAGATACTAAACTGAAAGGGGGCCTTGGCTTATCAGACTGGGAGCTATATTACCAGGCTTCTGTACTTGTCTGGGTGAAAGAATGGGTAAACTTGTGGCATAAAAGACTATTGACTTTGGAGGGACATGATCTCCAATTGGGGTGGCATGCCTTTTTATGGTACGGGAAAAATAAAATACATGGATATTTTCAGAGGCACCTTGTTAGAAATGCACTACTGTTAGTATGGGGGGAAAATAAAGAATGACACTATATAAAAATACCAGTCTGGTTCTCCACAATGCAGGCACTGATTCATCCGAATGTGATTAATATGGAAACAATTGTAAGGTATAAGGACATTTTGAATGATAAAAGGGAACTTAAATCCAAACAAGAACTGATTAATCAAGGGATTGATCTAGCATGGTGGCCATATGTGCAAATACAATCAACATATGAGAAAGATGCAGAAATGTACGGTTTCTATAAAGAACCAACAGAACTAGACTAGGGACAGATGAAAAATTAATTAAATTTTTTATAGCTAGTTACTGAGTATTAAAATAGAAGAAGAGCAAGTGAAAGAAACAATGATAAACTGGGCTAAAAACTTTGATTACTCAATAGAACTAAACAAATGGCAGAAATTGTGGGATAGAAACTGTAAATTAACGATGTCAACGGCCTATAAGGAAAATCTATACAAAATGTTTTATAGAAGGCATTTACCACCAGCGAGGTTAGCAAAGATGTTTGAAAGCTTATCAGCTAAATGTTGGAAGTGTAATCAGATTCCAGGTTCATATGTGATGGACATGCCCAAAAGCAATAAAATATTGGACTAAAATACATACTTGGTTAGAAAAAATGATAAAACAACACATAGATTTGAAACCAGAAATATTTCTGCTGGGGATTCTGTCAGAACAGTATAATAAAAGGAATACATATTTAATTTTGCATGTAGTAACAGCAGCAAGAATAGTATTTGCACAACAATGGAAAAATGAAGAAGTCCTGACAGATGAAAGTGTAATAAAAATATTAGAATGTGCTGAGATGGATAGATTGACACTTAAGATAAAAGAAAAGGAAGAAACAGAATATTTTTTAATATGGGATATATTTTATCAATGGTTAACCAACAAAAACAGATGTTAGAATTTACGATTCAGTCAATTACGAGCGCTTCCTTGGTGGAGGGAGTCTTCCCGGCCGCCTTGAAAGAGGCGGTGGTGAGACCCCTCCTCAAGAAGCCTTCCCTGGACCCGGCTGTTTTAAGTAATTATCGTCCGGTCTCCAACCTTCGCTTTGTGGCGAAGGTTGTAGAGAGTATGGTGGCATATCAGCTTCCCTTACACCTGGATGAAACTGTCTATCTAGACCCGTTCCAGTCCGGCTTCCGGCCCGGTTACAGCACTGAGACGGCTTTGGTCGCGTTGGTGGATGGTCTCTGGAGGGCCAGGGATAGGGGATGCTCCTCTGCCCTGGTCCTATTAGACCTCTCAGCGGCTTTCGATACCATCGATCATGGTATCCTGCTGCGCCAGTTGGGGGGATTGGGAGTGGGAGGCACCGTTTATCGGTGGTTCTCCTCCTATCTCTCCGATCGGTCGCAGACGGTGTTGACAGGGGGGCAGAGGTCGGCTCCGAGGCGCCTCACTTGTGGGGTGCTGCAGGGGTCGATCCTCTCGCCTTCTGTTCAACATCTATATGAAGCCGCTGGGTGAGATCATCAGTGGCTTCGTGTGAGGTACCAGCTGTACGCTGATGACACCCAGCTGTACTTTTCCACACCGGCCACCCCAACGGCTATCAAGTGTTGTCCCGGTGCTTGAGGCCGTACGGGTCTGGATGGGGAAAAACAGGCTCAAGCACAATCCCTCAAAGACAGAGTGGCTGTGGATGCCGGCATCACGGTACAGTCAGCTGAGTCCTCGGCTGACTGTTGGGGGCGAGACATTGGCCCCGATGGAAGGGGTGCGCAACTTGGGCGTCCTCCTGGATGAACGGCTGTCTTTTGAAGATCATTTGACGGCCGTCTCCAGGAGAGCTTTTTACCAGGTTCGCCTGGTGCGCCAGTTGCGCCCCTTTCTAGACCGGGATGCCCTATGCACGGTCACCACGCCTCGTGACGCCTCGCCTGGATTACTGCAATGCTCTCTACATGGGGCTCCTTGAAGGGCATCCGAGGCTGCAGTTAGTTCAGAATGCGGCTGCGCGGGTTATAGAGGGAGCCCCTCGTGGCTCCCGTATGACACCAATCCTGCGCAGGCTGCACTGGCTACCTGTGGCCTTCCGGGTGCGCTTCAAGGTTTTGGTAACCACCTTCAAAACGCTCCATGGCATAGGGCCGGGTTATTTACGGGACCGCCTACTGCTACCAAATACCTCTCACCGACCCGTGCGCTCTCACAGAGAGGGACTCCTCAGGGTGCCGTCAGCTAGGCAGTGTCGTCTGGCGACGCCCAGGGGAAGGGCCTTCTCTGTGGGGGCTCCCACCCTCTGGAACAAACTCCCCCCAGGACTCCGTCAACTTCCGGACCTCCGAACCTTCCATCGCAAGCTTAAGACACATTTATTCATCTGTGCAGGACTGGCTTAGATTTTAAATTTATAGGGGTTTTAAATTGGTTTTAATATTTATATTTCTATTTTTAATAACTGGGCATTAGAATAAATTTTTTAATGATTATTTTAATTTGTATATAAATGTTTTATATGCCTGTGAACCGCCCTGAGTCCTTCGGGAGATAGGGCGGTATACAAATATGAATAATAAATAAATAAATAAATAAATAAAAAGAATTCAAAGAGATAACAAAAAATTGTATTGAAAATATTGTAAGATGGACAAACTAATTGTTTTATTATTTTATGATTAATATTATACGTTTATTAAGATTACTAGTATGATTATAGTTAATGTTGTACCTTTACTCAAATTAATTATGCCCAGACAACACACTGTTCAGATAGACATGGAATATTTTATGTTTTTAAAGAAAAATGTACGAATAAAACATATATTTAAAAAACAAGAAAAAGATTAAATTATAATATTAGAGAAATCAGATATAAATCTTTCTTGCTATGCTGTATTTGAGTGTTGTGTGTACCTAGAATGGTAATGAAAAGGAAGTAGTTCTTTAACTATTTGTAGTTAAATTGAAATTTATTACAAAACATGATAGCTGCCAATTAGGCAAGTGATTAGGTAAATTAATCCTTTAAAAGAGGTACATGAATAGTGGCTAGTAGTAGTGGATAGTTATTAATTACTCTCACTATTAGGGTTTTTCCTCCTTGAACATGAACAGATTCTATCGCACTTCCACCCTGCTTGTGGCTACTTAGAGGCATCTTGTTGATTGGACTAGATAAATACATCTTTGCTGTGATTCATTGGGACTTTATTTTATTCCTTCATTTAATAAAATTTATTCTGGATGAATACTTAGGTTATATATAGATTATATACGTGCAGAATGAAAGATATATGGAAATGAAACTGTGGCTTGCTTTTTAAAAAGTAACTTTTCAGTACTACATTACATTTATTCAGTAATATATTAAGTCAAGATCCAGATTACTGGATCTTGACTTAATATATTGAAAGGCTGTTGTAGGAACAAATAGGAATAATAGAAAAATGTTAAACAAAATAGACTGTTGATTTAACTTGAGTTTTCTGTTGCTTTTCATTTTTAGATTAGAGATGCAGACTCAGATGGATTTATGAAAACCTCACTCCTGGAATCTGAGAGTGCTTTTATTGGTGAATTTATCTTTTTAGTATTTCTATATTTGGCAGATTACTTATCAAGAAGAGCTATTTTGTATGTATGCTGCATTCCTTTCAGGTTTATGCAGCATTTTAGTTATAGCTAATATTTATGGTTTGTTTGAAAGGCATATATCATCCTATATTTGTAGGAATAAAATCAAGATTTTCAGCTATTTCAGTTTTCTGGGTTTCTATAGATACATTTAATAGTTTTCTATTATTCAGAAATACAGTGATAGCAGTTTGAATGTAATGTGTTGAAGCATCTTCTGAATCAGCAGTCACCAACTGGTGGTCCGTGGACCACTGGTGGTCCGCTAGAAAATTTTGGTGGTCCGCAGAAAAATTATTTGCATTTTTTATATTGCACTAAATCAGGGGTCCTCAAACTACGGTCCCTGGGCTGGATATGTGCAGTGAACGTTTGTGTTGCTGCAGAGAGTCTCCCCCTTTGGGGTCTTTTTGTATGGGTCGGAGGGGCCAGAAATTCCGAATTGGAATTTCCTCCCCTCCTGTTGAGGGGCTTTGGGCGAAGGCTGGAGGGAAGCGCCGCTGGTGGCAAAGAGCCTGAGGACCTTGTTCCAGTTGGACAGCATCATGGCATGGAACTGACTGACCATCTCAGCCCACTGAGCCTCCAGGCGCCGGTACCTGGCCTTGCACTCCCACAGGTCTTCCCTCTGCTTGGAAAGCCTATGCTCGTAGTCCTCAATGAGGTGCTTTTACTGAGCCTCCTTCTTGGTCAGATCCAATTTAAACAGAGCTGTTTTGCCAACTCTTTGTCATGGTGGCTGCTTAGCTCCAACAACTGCTTGGGTGGGGAAGTGAGGAGTGGCCAGGAGGGGAGGGGCGAGTAGTGAGTGACATCGAGTTGGCCACACCCACCCAGTCACATGACCACCTAGCCACGCCCACCCAGCCGGTCCTTAGGCAGATCATATTAGTGGTCCACGGGATTTAAAATTATGAATTTAGTGGTCCCTGAGGTCGAAAAGGTTGGGGACACCTGTTCTAAATCACAGCTCTTCAATGAATGAAGTTACTGGAAACCTTTTGGTCTAGTTTTTCCATAATACAATAGCCCTCAACTTATGACCACAAAACCCAACATTTCTATTGGTAAGTAGGACAGTTGTTAAGTGAGTTTTGCCCCATTTTATGACCTTTCTTGCCACAGTTGTTAAGGGAATCACTGCTGCTGTTAAGTGAATCTGGCTTCCTCATTGATTTTGCTTGTCAAAAGGTCGCAAAAGGTGACCACAGGACCTTAGGACACTGCAACCATCCTAAATATGAACCAGTTGCCAAGCATCCAAAGTTTGATCACATGAGCATGGGGATGCTGAAATGGTCGTGTGAAAAATGGTCACAAATCACTTATTTCAGTGCCATTACAACTTTGAATGGTCACTAAATGAATGGTCAAAGGTTGAGGGTTACTTGTTTACAGTTAACTAATATAGTTCAGAAACTAGCTTTGCAATTTGAATACTGGATTTGCTTAAAAAGCCAGTTATGAATTTATATTTTGACACTTGCTTCTCCTAGATACGGATGGTGAAACTTATCCAATTTTAGAAGAGCATAACTACAATATGAATATAACTCCTTCACCCCCTGTATCAGCAAGAGAAAGAAGGAGAGAGAAGAAGGTAAAGGAATTTATTGGTTTTTTCCCCATTGAAGCTTTGCACTTACTGAAGTCAAATTCTACCATCTGTTTATTTTAACAAATCTTATTCAATTAAATTCTCTCTTTCTCCCTCTCTCCCTCCCTCCCTCCCTCCCTCCCTCCATCTCTCTCTCTCTCTCTCTTTCTCTCTCTCATATGTTTCTGTGTGATATGCAAAGTTTTGATCTGAATATGTGGTTATTTTGGCAATTCCAGTAATATTGACTTGACAAGCATTTCATAATGATTCAATCATAACTCTCTGTATCTTCAGGATGATGGTTTTCATAGGGTGACTCCACCACCACAGTTGGACAACAGCTCTCTCCACTCGAATTCTAGTCTCAATATAGATCAATTAAAAGCCAGAAATGAAGAGAGGCTGCAAAGATTAAATGAACTACATAAGAATGCTGTTCATATAGGTATGATTTTTTATTGAATCTTAGAACAGAAATTAAAAAGGGATGCGGTGGCTAAGTGGCTAAGACGCTGAGCTTGTCAATCGAAAGGTTGGCAGTTCAGCGGTTCAAATCCCTAGTGCATAACAGGGTGAGTTCCCGTTACTTGTCCCAGCTTCTGCCAACCTAGCAGTTCGAAAGCACGTAAAAAATGCAAGTAGAAAAATAGGGACCACCTTGGTGGGAAGGGAACAGCATTCCGTGCGCCTTTGGCATTTAATCATGCCAGCCACATGATCACGGAGATGTCTTCAGACAGCGCTGGCTCTTCATCTTTAAAACAGAGATGAACACCACCCCCTAGATTCGGGAATGACTAGTACATATGTGCAAGGGAAACCTTTACCTTTTACCTTTAGGACCTTACCTTTAGGACAGAAATTATTGAAGAATTAAACATTTTGTTAGATTTGGAAGAACTGATTGATACAGTGTGAGCAAACTTACCTAGAGTAACTTTTCCCAAACTTGATAGCTTTCAGATGTTTGCAGCTCATTTTTCAAGATTCTCAGAAATTGCTGAGAAACTAGAATCTAGCTATGTATTCCTGGAAGATGACCTGCACAGTTGGTACCCATTGGATGGGAAAGGCTAGCCAAGGGCAAAGTATTGCATATATGCTGCACACCCAGCATATATGGCTAATATGCCACCAAGTCTAAACTACTGCACAGAAGACGAGTGCTGCACTGCACTGCACTGTCATTACTCTTCCTTCCCACATTCAGATTTTTAACATATGCAAGTACACTAACATTTAAAATGGAGTGGTGGGGGATAATTGCTCTGGATTTTCTTTGTAGCTTTGTAATTAAAAGAAGAAAAGACTAAAGCAGAAAAAATCAGGAGGTAGCTGCAGATCAGCTGAGGCAACAAGTTAGTTGTAGCCTTCTCTCACCTTGTTGGATTCATTTGAATGTAGCCCTATAGTTATATCACAGACAGATTTACTAAGTTTTAAGAGGTCTTTAAGTCAGTTTTATGAAGGTAATTTAAAGATAGAGGCTTCTAGTGAGGGAGAGCCTATCCCAGTAATTGATTTCATTGCCAGCTTGCTTTTACTTTTAAGAAATTTCTTAATAGTCATCATCTGAAATATATTTTCCTTAATTTAATCTTATTAGATTGAATCTTCACCACTAGGTCATCATACACAAATATTTCAGGTCTTATGCAAAAGATATTTAAGTGCTATGAAGAGTAGTACCACCATGTTTTCCTTCAATCCTTTTCTTCTTGAGGCAAGAGATACCCAATCCCATGAATTTTGTTCTTGTATGCCTTGTTTTTTATGCCAGTCATATATTTTAATTTTAACCAGCTCAAAGTCTGATGCTCAGATTTGGATGCAGTCCACATTTAGTCCATGTTCTGATAATATTTCCACACAGAACTTGAGTATAACCTCTGCTGTGGTATTATGTGGAGGGGTTTCCATGAGTATCTTTTCTTCAGCTTTGTAGCCCTTACTTTCAATTTTTCAATTTGAGATTATAGATGTCAGACTGCCAACCTTAGCTGACTCATACTTGGTTTCTCAGATACTTATGATCTGGCCCAGGGCTGTTTGCTTTTGTTTTTACAATAAGGTCACAAATAAAAAAAAGGAAAGGACAAGGATCGGGGAGAAGAACAGGATGTAAGGGTATGTGGGAATCACTTTGAGAGCGAGGGAAGAGCTGCAGTCTATACAACGGACTGATAAAATTTGAGTGCAAAGGAACAAGAGTGGCAAAACTGTCCCTAGTTTTTGGGAGCCTAAAAGTGAAGAAAACAAGGAGTACTTCCAAACTTGCTAGATTCGGTTAATGTAATCCTGTAATAACCTTGTAATACTGTAATACTACTTCCACCACCATAGTTGCACAGTGGTTAAAATGCGGTATTGCAGGCTAACTCTGCCCACAGCCAGGAGTTTGATTTTGACCAGCTCAGGGTTGACTCAGCCATCCATCTTTTCAAGGTCAGTAAAATGAGGACCCAGATTGTTTGGGACAATATGCTGAGTTGTATATACTATAAGTTTAAGTGCTATTGCTATTGATAATAAAGACAGATCTAGTACTCCTGGCTGTGCTTCTTGTCTCGACTATGTTGCAAAGCTGACATCAATCTTGCAAGCATGAAAGAAACCCTACCTGTGTTCATTGTTATTCTCCCCAAAAGCAGGTAGTGTCCTTCTGAGATGCTTTCACCACCCCTCTTCCTTCAGACTCAAATTTTGTTTATCAGATTGTAGGCTTTGGCTCTTCCTGTTTTCCAAGGACATTTCAACATTCCATTACATAGAGTGCCTGCAGTAATAGAGTTTTGGAACTACTTCGCTGGCTGGCTTGAGAAAAGCTAATTGGCTCTGATGAATGTTAATAATTGCTATGGAGATAGCCATACACTGTTGTAAAATTCGATCTGAAGTTTTGAGGATTAGAAAGACTAATGATGCAGAATATATAGGATGCATACAATCAGTAGAACTATTATTTTCCAGGATTTTAAAAATGGCTTGTTTTTTTTAATAATAATGGGTTAAATTCAAAGTCATCTGAGTTGACGCCTACTTGCACAATAGGAAACTCTTCTCTGTTGCTCTCTAGAGTTCTCAAATCTCCTTAACATAATTTTCCGTGATGAAGGGTATATATAGGAGGCTTCAGGAAAGTAGGGGAATTGCCTCCTTTCCTGAACTACCATTAGTGGAACTGTAAATTGAATTTCTCACTAGAATTCTGTGATTAAGCAGTCAAAATCATCTTAATCCTTTGTTGCAGCATGCATCTGATTCATAAAGAATTTATCATTGATTACATTAAAAATAGCATTAACTACTTAACTCAGGGGTGTCAAACTGGCGGCACATGAGCCAGAAGGGTCACACACAGGCCCCACCCACCCCAGCTCAGTGAAGGCAAAAAATGTCATATGTTGCGTGACAGCAATGTGACATGATGAGTTGGACACCGTGACTTAACTCATTCTTTAAAACTTATTCCTGACTGCCCTCCACCATTCAGAATGCAAATTGACTTTTGTCAAATTTGTATGTCTTTATTTGAAATTTCATCCGGGATTTTTCTGACTCAGGCTTATCATTCTTCCAAGATAATTTTGGTTTCTCCACCCCCACCCCCACCCCCACCCCCACCCCGCTTTATGCAGTCTACAAATGTGTTGAAATTTCCCTTCACCAGGAAGCATTATATAGCGGGTACTATCACCATAAAGAAACTAATGAGGTATTGAAAAAGATTTTTCTGCAAATATCATATATTCTTTCTTGATAGGTTAGCATATTCCATCACCAAAATCTGGACTGATTTTTGACATTTTCTTTGTAGAAAGGATGTGATAGTCAGGGTGAGTAAGTGGCCAAATTTAGTTTTTTTTTTAGTTATCTTTTAGATAGACTCATAGATATTTGAAGATCCTTTTTGAATTCCAGTTTCTCAATGCAGCAAATGCCAAAAAAGATTTCTGTTCATAAAGAAGCTCTTCTGGGTGCATAGAGCAGCTTTTTTTGGTGAATGCTCCCATGTGCTATTCAAACATTTGATTTTTCCACATCATTAAAAAAAAACAAACACTCAGCTTCTGCACATCAAGAAAATTACTCTTTCTTTAGAACCTCAACGATGTGTAGACATATTGCTCTTAGGTGCAATTCTGTATAGTATGGAATCCTTAAAACCTCCTAAGACTCTATATTGGATTGGACCTATTTTCAAATTTGACATAATTAATTACTGAAGCTGCAATTTCAAGAAGAATCTTTATTGTAGTTTGACTTTATTGTTAAGATTGGCTTGATTAAAATTAATTTATTCATACCTCTTTATGAATTAGATATGAAACTGTAGGCCCAAAAATACTCACATGTGATACTTGTCTTTCGCTTATACAGATTGGTGCTCAGAACTTCCACCTCTGTTTTATAAAGGACTGAATTTATCTGGAAAAGTATCCACTGTTTGATGCATATGCAGATTTTAATAGTTTCCCCTGTGATTAATTTTCTTTAAATTTTACACTTTTAGTAATTTATTAGTAATAATTTGTTTTATATAGATACCTTTATATATAGATAAATCTATTCTTCCCTCCATGCATAAAATATTTCCTGTACCCTTGGCTGCTGTACAATCCCTGAACATCATAGAGCCTCCTGTATATTTGTTGGCAAGGTATTTTTTTCTACAAACGCTTCATCTCGGGTTTTTTTCCAAAAGTCTTTTATGTTGTTGTAGTCAAATAGTTCAAACTTTATCTCAATAATCCAAAGTATTATACTCCAAAAGATTGGAGATTTGTAAGTTTTCTTTTGCATACCTGAGATGTTGGCTTTTATGATGAGATTGAAGAAAAGTATTGTTTTGA
Source organism: Ahaetulla prasina (assembly GCF_028640845.1). Lineage (NCBI taxonomy): Eukaryota > Metazoa > Chordata > Lepidosauria > Squamata > Colubridae > Ahaetulla > Ahaetulla prasina. Next base: position 44,190,932 of record NC_080541.1, on the reverse strand, counting down.
TAACTCTCCCATGCAAAACCATTGTTGAATAAACAATGTTCTTCTATGGACAGGGACTCCAATGTCAACTAAACGTCAGTAGGTCATTTGTGGTGATTTCTGGTTTCTGTTTTGTACATCAGATTCATTTTCAGGCCATTCTGGCAAAAAAAAATTCTTAGTCTTCACCACAGTCAGCAAGTAATTGAAACCTGAAGAGAGATTGGTTATTTCAGCAAGTCAGCCTGAAACAATCTTCCAAATTAATCATGAAGTCCCTACGTGACCAGGAGCGCCTAAAGTTTTGCATACAGGTGTATATAAGAAATATGGTGAAAAGGGGAATTGGGTCTTCCAGTGCTGTTTTAAGGCATAGTATGTAATTGCTTTTGATCACCTACATATTTACCTTAGAAACGCCATTTCCCATCCTTCTGCCAAATAACGTTATTTGACCAGTGACTCCAGAATAAGGAAATATTAAAAATCTGAAGTTCCCCGATTGAGCAACAGTTGTGCTGACCTTGCTGCATTTTTATTCCACATAAGTTCTCTGTAATACTTCAGAATGAATAATTTGGTCATTGAAATATATGGTAGGATACCAAGTATGACTATCATATATTAAAGTTTATTTGTTTTTCCTCAAGCTGATGACATTTCATTGGGGAATGGTGATGACATCCTGAAGGAATTACTTCCTAGAGATGGCAGAAGACCCAGTTCAATTGATTCTGTGGCAACTGAGCCATGGCTTAGACCTGGGACATCAGAAACACTTAAAAGACTCATGGCTGAACAGTCAAGTCAAGCTAAACCAACTTCTGAGAAGAGCATTACATTCAATTGGCAGGGGCTGTCAACTGCCCATGGCTAAATAAACTTGTGTTAAAGCTGTTTGTGCCTTTCAAAAGTTTCACTATTGCACTTTTATATTCATACTTGATTGTGTAAACAATGCCTACTTTGTTCAATTATTGATAATTACTGATGACCACTAAATTTGGAAATATATTACCACAGTAAATTTTCATAACAGCTTCAGAGTATAGCTAAAATGTACAATTAAAGGTACTGAGGCAAAAATATTATTTGATTATTATTTTTCTCTGAAAAATTACCTCAGACTTCTGCAAGATTGAGAAATATGATCTGAATGTAATCAAATAAAATACTGTGGCTTATTGTTCTGAGACATGTAATAGATGTTTAGGGACTATCCAGGACTTAAATTCATTGCTGCTTTACTTCTAGCCCACAAATCTTATCCAATCATTTGTTCTAAAATGCTAAATTGTTGTTTTATATGTATATATGTGTGTTCAGATGTCAATAGTGAATTCTATAAATGTATTTATGTTCATGACTTAAGATGACAAAAATTTATATTTTTATCAGGATTCTAATGAAGTATTTGTGAAGATGGATATTTTGTGAAATGAATAAATTGTCTTTAATAATTAAAGCTCTGGAGTTTCCTTCATGATGCTTCTTTTTCATTACAATAGAAATGGCATGTTCATTGAATTTCATTATGGAACTAAATTCTGACTGAACTGTATTAAGTCTAGTACAAATTTGTTGATTTGTTAGCCCCTTCACATTTATTTGGAAGGAAAAAAAATACAAATGTTACTGGGTGAAGGCAAAGCTGCAGGGCTTGATCAATACAAGCTCCTTTTCGTGTAACTGCAAGATGTTTACAGTATATTACACATACCATTTAATATTTAATAGTATGTGTAATATACAATTAAAATGGACTCTTTTCCAACAGTTTCCCAACTATAAATCTAGGAGGCTGGATGGATAGAAAAAGATACCTTTGAAGAATTTTCTGATCACCTAAATATAACTTTTTCCTTGTCCTTCACCTGGATGTAGTTCTCCTTTATTAGTTCTAGTTTATATAGTTCTCCTTTATCCTACATTTAATTGTAACAAAAAAAACACAATTGCTTTTAGGCACATATACAGGCGAACAGAAACTATAATAGCAAAATACAGTAATTTGTAATGTCAGTCATTGGCAACGTCATTTGGTTACTAACCCTTTCCCCTCCAAATACGGAGGGATTATTGAGTCTCTCATTTGAGTACAAAAAGTACTTCATAATACTTCAGAGCTGAAGAAGCTTCTTGGATGAGAAGCAAAACATCTTTAAAGAAAAACCACAAAGTCCAGTTGCCTCTTGAAAAAGCACCTTTGGTACTTCACTGTAAGTTTATCTCCTGTCCTCAACTGCCTAGAGCAAAAAGAAAAGAGATGTATTACACCGGTTTTCCCAAGAGAATAGTAGTTTTTTTCTCAGAGTAAGGTTACTCTTCTGCCTCATTTGAAATCCTTGATTTTTACAGCTACTCTGTAGCTATAAGATAGTAAAGATCCAGCAGTCTTGTTCTCATCACAGGCTGGGAAGCTGCTGCTTGCCTTTTCTGCTCTGAATAACAGACAAGCCACTTATTGAATGAAGAAGCTATTAACCTTGATCAACTACCTGACATTTGAAATATGTCTTGTTTTTTGTCTGGCTATTGGAGACATTTTTGCATGGGGGTCGCTTCAAGGCAGCCATCTAGGAATACTGTCCTAGATGTTGATTTAGCTACAGCTTTTCCAAAATAGGAAGATTTGAACTGAAAAATAGAAGGAATGATACTTGACTTAAGTTAAATTCTTTAATCACTTGCAAATATGCTGAAGGCAGTTTGCTTCAGCACTGTTAACCATCATTGTTAAACTTTTAAGTTTCTTGAAACATTAAAACAAGTAGTTTTACATTGCATTGGTTTTCATTGCACCGATGAAAGAATTCAAAAACTTTATTGACTTATAACCTGATTAGAATATGCCAGATGAGAACCAATATTGTACAGAAAGTTGTACAGAATTTACATAGAAAACTTTACAGAGCTGTACCATATACATTTTTCCATCTGAAAAAATTTTCTACATCCACTGTAAGACAGAATGCTTGACAATCTTTTCTTTAACCATCAGAGCACAATTCACAGTATGAATACATTTCCAATAAATTTAAAACCGTCCCTAAACCATGCCAGATTTGTTACTTGAATATATTTAACATTACATTCTGTACACAGAGTGAAATCTACATCAAACAACCCCCCCCCCCAAAAGGTGACATAAGATAAAACCTAGACTCATTTGCAGTGATTCAAGTTCCAGCCCAGAAGGATCGTTGCAATGGCTTATTATATTTAAAAGCCCTATCACAGGTATATTACAGTTAAGCCAGTTGTGACTTTTTCAATCTCTGCCCTTCACTAAAGTTAGCAAGACTAACTTAGGATACAGACCAAATTAATCACAACATAAACTCAGACTAGTGCATTTGGTAAACAAATGTATGGGTTTCTATGAAATCATAAAAGAATGCAGGAAGAACTATATAGTGTTTGTAATTTTATATTACAGACCTGCACTCTATGTTTTTTCACTGAAGAATGATTACCTAGCTTGAATGTGCAGATTTTTTTTCAGAATAAGAATTCCACAAAGTTGCTAGATCTCTTACCTAGTGTTTTCCTGTGCTCTCAGTACAAACCATTCTTTCAAATACAGTTCTCCTGAGTTGTACTCTACGGAAGTTCAAACTTTTTAAGTGTTAGTTCTTTGGGTACGTATCTTAAGTTCACAACCATCATAAACATACACATGCACACACATACACATAATATGTATGCATGTCTGAATAAGAGGACATCACAGTCCAAGCTGACAATAAGACTGTTTAAAACTGGCTCAATGCTCAGCATAAGCCAGGAAAGGGAGGAAGAAAAATCCACTGGAGAATTAAAAGTTTTGCAAGCCTAAGTTACAGCTTTACTCTATATTGTGAACTCGTAGATGCACACACTACCATATAGACCCTCATTATGAACATCCAGTGCAAGTTGATTTGGTTCTTAGTTTCCTTAGTTATACTTCTACTGCTTGGCTACAACTTCCTCTTCATCTGCTGGTTGAGATATTTGGAAAACAACTCCAATTCGTAGAAAAAATCTTCTCAAAACAGCCCGGAGCTCAGGAATCAGATCAAATTGCATTATTTCACACAAAAGAGGATAGTAGAAAGATGCATGAGCTTTGAACTAAGGGAAAAAAGAATTCTATTAGACATTTAAGTTCTTGAACGAGTAAATGCACTAATTCAAACATTACAATAAGAATTATCTAGGTGTCAGATTCCTTTATCCCATTTTCTGAAGAAACAAATGTGCATGATCTTATTGGTACTGAACTACTGACACCAGGAAAGGGGGAAAAAGGCAAATGGCAATATGACATGAATGTATTGGAATGTTTTTATTCCTCAACAATGGAAGGAAATCTATCCTAAAACTAGTTTATGACAATTATGATCTGCTGTTTGTAAAGAAAAAAACTTGGGCTCAATCCCTGACTATTCAGAATGCTTACTTACCCGATCATCACTTATCTTCAGAACCTTTGTTAAGAATAAAAGTAACAGGCTAGTCCAAGCTTCCCGATGACTCTCTGAGGTCAAAGTGAGGAAGTAGCTGAGAGCTTCCCTGCAGACACTACAAGCAATATAAAACCAAAGTTTAGTTGTTTATTTTCAAAACAGAATCCTTATCAGAAAAACTGCATATTCAAAAAGATAATTCAACAATCCCATCCTAACCAACACAAGGGATGTCAGTAAGCCCAAGCATACTTAAAAGTTAGACAAAACACTTTAGCATATTGTAAAGCTGTCAAGGGACAGCTGCAATGGAGTGTTTCACTGATTACTGAATGGATGGTCTCATCTTAAAGATGCTTACAGCTGGCAGTCAATTTTTCAGATATTGGTAAGTAGTAAAAGGAGAAGGAAGGAGTGAGATCATAGGCCTGTTTACTGAACCACTGAACAGCAATAATAGATAACATTCCATATAAGCAAAAGGTTAGCTCTAGAGAAATGGTGATAATCATTTGTTGATACTTGTTGGCTCTTTCCTTTACTGTCTTCTCAAGATTCTTCTTTAGAAGAATTTTGCTAAATGGAATCATCTGTGTCATGAGGTTAATTCCCGAAAATTAACCAATTCAGTTTATCTTTAAATTTTAACTATTATTATTAAACCAGGTAAAAGCTGTGAAGCCTTACTTTAGTAATCGTTGTTGCACTTCTTCCCAGGCATTTTTGCGACTTTCATCCATATACATGCGGAATAGTATACGTAACCCACAGGCAAGACTGCTAGTTTCCTGTTTTAAAAGATTGGGCTTCGATTTCCCTTTGAAACCTGCCAAAACAATATCTGTTACTTAGATTTTATTGACTATCTAAAAATCAGCACTTGAGTAAAAAAACGGGCAAAAATGGCTATTCATAGCATCCCGATTCTCTAAATCAGGATGCTTCTAAAATTCTACAAGAGTGGAAGTTGGATTTGTATTAATATCTTTTTTAAAGCAAAATATTATACTCCATATGGAGCAGCAGCTTCGCACCATGCTGTTGTGCGAGGCCAGGGTGGTTGAAGCTTTCTGGGGCAAAGTGGCTTTGCACCACACTGTTAACTCTTCATATTATTCATTAACACTCTTCATATTATACATTAATGATCTCTGTGACCATATTACAAGTAATTGTGTTCTTTTTGCTGACGATGTCAAACTATTTAACACCACCAACAATACAATTACCCTTCAAAAAGACCTTGACTTTGTATCCAATTGGTCTAAAACTTGGCAACTCCAAATCTCAACCAGCAAATGCTCAGTCTTACATATTGGAAAAAAGAACCTAAACACCAAGTACAAGCTTGATGGACATTACCTTACAGATGACCCTCACCCTGTTAAAGACCTTGGAGTTTTCATATCAAATGATCTAAGCGCCAAAGCCCACTGCAACTACATCGCAAAAAAGGCTTTAAGAGTTGTAAACCTAATCTTGTGTAGCTTCTTCTCCAAAAACACTACACTACTAACCAGAGCATATAAAACATTTGCTAGACCAATTCCTGAATACAGCTCAACTATCTGGAACCCATACCACATTTCTGACATCAATACAATTGAACGTGTCCAGAAATATTTTACAAGAAGAGTTCTCCACTCCTCTGAATACAACAAAATACCTTATGCCAAACAGACTTGAAATCCTGGGTTTAGAAAATTTAGAACTAAGCCGCCTTTGACATGACCTCAGTTTAACTCATAGAATCATCTATTACAATGTCCTTCCTGTCGAAGACTACTTCAGCTTCAATTGCAATACTACACGAGCACACAATAGATTTAAGCATAATGTTAACCACTCCAATCTTGATTGCAGAAAATATGACTTTAGTAGCAGAGTTGTTAATGCTTGGAATAAACTACCTGACTCTGTGGTCTCTTCCCAAAATCCCCAAAGCTTCAACCAAAAACTGTCTACTATTGACCTCACCCCATTTCTAAGAGGTCTGTAAGGGGCATGCATAAGAGCACAAGCGTGCCTACCATTCCTGTCCTATTGTTTCCTTTCGTTATATCCAATTAATATAGTTATTACATACTCATACTTATATATATGCTTATATATTGTATAGTTATTACATGCTTATGCTTATATATACTGTGTGACAAAATAAATAAATAAATAAAATAAAATAAATAACTCAAGGGATTCTTACAGCCCCAGAGCTGCAATGGACCAAGAAGCTCCTGAGCTACGCTGCCACAGTATATTCTTTCCCATCTCTATCCATAAGCACACGTTGGACTCTCTTTCCCTGGCCTCCCAGAACTCACTTAGTTCAGTTGAACAATGGTGGTTAACTGCAGCTCTCCCATCCCAACTCAATGTGGCCAGTGTTAGGCCTCCCAGGGCCTCTTTCACCACCACCATCACCTGTGGCACTTCTGCACTGAATAGGACATCTTGAATTATGATAGCAACTGGGCCTGTCAGGACTGCTGTGGCTAAGTGCTGCAGCCATGTGTTACGCTGCATCATTCAGCAGCAGAAATTCTTGTGTAATTGTAGTCATCAGCCGAGGACTACGTTTTGGTATCCATGGGATCCTCTCTCTTCATAGCATGCCTCTTAATGCCTGCAGAGTTCCTGCTCATCAAATAATACATTTTGTAAATTAAAAAGAAAAATTATCATTCTGATAAAGCAAATCACTAGCATCTAACAAAACCTTTAGATATAAGAATGTATCTATTACATAAAATATTGTAAGTATTGTTAGACTATAAAAAGCTGTAGCCCACTATCTTATTTGAACAAATCTCTGGCTGTCCAAGGGGAAAAAAAGTGAGGTGAGGGTAGCAGGAAGCATTTTGAGGTTTTGTATGGATTGGAAGGAAATCCTGCCATTTGTTGAATAGAAGTTTTGTGATTGGTTATATAAATGGGTGCAACTATGTTGTAAATGAACAGACTCTTCCTCCTCGCTTCCATTTTGGAGCTATGGAATCTCAAAATTCCATGCAGGCAAATGTGATCAAAAATGCTAGTGACGCAGCACAACATTCAGTATTTATATATCATTTTTGTTGTTACAAATTATGGTTACCCATCTGAAAATATTTAACTCTTTAAAGAATTACTGAATTATTGAATCATATTCACTAAAGAAACAATCAGTGAATAACAAAGGCAAATCCAGAATTCATATTCCTCTAAAATTTCAGAATTAAAATGGGTTACAGACGTTAAAACATGACTTAATGTTTCTGTTATCAGTACAACTTGAAGCTGAAAGCATTGTTATGCTTTTCATCTATAATTTTACTACGTCACATTGAAATAACTTACTGTACAGGTAGACCTCAATTTAAAACCATTTATTTAGCTATTGTTCAAAGTTATGATGGCAGTAAATGAGGATTTACCATCAGTCCTCAGAATTCTGGCCATCGCAGTGTCCTTGGAGTTGTGTGATTGACAGCTGTGTTCTCAGTGCCCAGTTTATAATAACAATGTTGCAGCAAGCTCTAGCCACATGATTACAATTTCCATACTGACTTCCTACAAGCAAAGACAATGCAGAAGCCAACAGGAAGTTGGAAGTCATTCCTGCCACTTTTTCACCAACCTATGCTTTGTACCTTCTGCTTGACCTGCCTGTGGCAACTCCTGCTTGCCTGGAGTTTTCACATGCAGCCGCTTGTCTGGGCTCTCATCTCTTCCCATATAACAAATTGCATGGTTCTGGGGTAATAATGGCAATTGTGACTAAGGGACTGCAGTTGTTAAGCAAAGTGGTCAAATTAGGTTGCACTTTACAATAACGCCGCTTAGTGATAGAAAATTAAGTCCTAATTGCTTTCGTAACCTGAGGACTACCTGAACAGTACTTTTTTGTAATGTTCATCATTTAAAGTCCTTACAATTGCAAGAAAGACTTACCTGCTTTCCAAAGTGCAGTTCTTTGCTCATTATTTGAGTTGAAAGCCTTAGCAAATTTATGAGATTCTAATAAACAATCCAGCAGTTTGAAAAGCTGCTGTGATGTTAAAAACCGATACATTCCTTGATCTTGTGTGTCCACGTGAACATTAAAGTCTACTGCATCCCTCTGGAAGGAAGGAAGGAAATATTAAGTTTTATTATAGTTAGCTTTTTGGATGTCACAATGAATTTCAATATGGTTTCCAGCTGTTGAGAACAAACTGATTTCATCAAGATATAATAAATAAATCTCAAATATTAAATCTAATTTATGACATTATCTAATTATATTAGGGCATAAGTTGATGCAACATGCACAAATAATGTAAAAGGATGCAATTGACCTTACTTAGCCTTCAGAATAAATCAGATACAAGAAATGATCATTATTTTGAGGCGATGTCTGCATTTTGCTCACTGTATCTGAAGTCTGCTAAATGAGGAATCTTTCAATTGACATTTTACTCTAAGTAAATCTACAACTATGTGGTAAAATATATTTACACTATACAAGTCTGTTCTAAATGAATTTTAAATTATGTTGTTACTTAATGATTACCCATATCCAAAGGACAAGACAACAGCATCCTTTAGGAGCAGCCACCATCCATAAGCAGCTGCTTCTTATGTAGGCATAGTGATCATATGCTTTTCCCTAAAAATCTGTACCATTGTCTCCAAAATTATTTAAGAGAAAGGTATATGGAAACACAAATAATAAATAAGGAAATCTGCATCAGATGTGAGGCTTGCTTGTATCTAAAAGCTATTTTCTATGTAACTGGTTGACTAAACAGTATGTACTCAAATCGTTTACAGAAGAAACAAAAAACTAAATCTCATTTTCGATATGTAAATTTTTTTTGGTATCTAAATAAGAAGAGTTCTAAAGATTTTAGGGGTCAAGAAAGCAAACAACAAAACATACTTTGTGATAACACAATGTACCACAATGACCAAATCTGACATACTTGCATCTAAACCCTGGCACTCAAATACAAAAGGCCAAGTTTGATGTGATGACGCAGGCCCAATTTTTCTGTTATCATAGTTTATTCTGGATGCTTATTGAAATGTTTGCAAATCCAGGAATTTTCCTCCAGAAATTACAAAAGTTACAAAATAGATCATGCGGCTCAAGACTAGAAGAAGGAAACACTTAAATGAATATGTCTAGTAGTAGACACCCCTTACCTGTGCTGCAGCTAGATTCTCTGCATCTTCTTTTTTGCTGGTTGCTGGGAAAAATACAATGTTGTCTATTGTTTGAATAAGTTCCAGCTGTACCACACATTTGATTAACAGTGCACCAAACAGTTTCTGATCTGGAAATTCTTTTAAAACAAGAAAAAAGTACAATAAATTTGGTAACTGAAACAATCATGCAAACTACTAACAATCTATGTGTATTAGAAACTGCCTACTGTCTGCCAAATTATTTGCATTGAATATACACTAATACAATTGCCAAATGTATTATCCTAAATTACGTATATAAAATATCTACAGTACTTGTAAAATTGATGATAATTAATATAAAGACTTTAAGTGTTGAACTCAAAATCCCAGGAGCCCTAGCCACATAACGTAATGAAAGATTATTGAAATGCAATCCAATAATTTCTGAAGAGTTAAATATTGTCCATCTGTAACCTTAACACAAATATCATAGAAATATATTGTTTAATTAAGCATCAAAGCTGTACAAACAAACTGAATTGTGTTAAATTTCAGCTGAAAATTTAAATTCAAAAATAGATTAACACTAAAATATCTAGAATAAAGTTTAAAAGTTTGTTATCTAAAGGTGTAACGCTCTTTTGGGGAATGAGAGCATACTGTCATTTTAAATAAGCATGACCCAGACGCAAAAGGTGCCGAGAGAAGTTTGGAATATTTACTGTAGGTCACTTCCATACCATAGTTTCTACTCTCCAGCACATAACTGTCTTCTGCCAACCTCAAAATGTTAAAAATAATACCATGGCGGCTTTATGATGAAATATGGGAATGTAGGGCGGTAAGAGTTCCTACCCAAAGGAGAACAAATGGTTTATAATTTCTGCAGAATTGCAGTGACTCTAGGAAAAAGAAACATACACAGTTTTGCTGTGATTTTAGTTATGCCACAGTTCCCCCAGAAATAAATCAACTCAACTTTCTAGATGTAGTTGTCATTGTAAAACTGAATGGCTTCAAAGCCATTCCAAATTCATATGAAAGTGTGCTGTAACACTCTTGTGGTATGACCTTTTTTTCCAAAAACTTTAATACAAAAATGTACAAAAGATTGAAAACAATAACCCACTGAAAAGAACTTAGAACCATGATAGCGAACCTAGGCACATGTGCCACAGGTGGCATGCGGAGCCATATCTGTGGGCATGTGAGCTCAAGCTGATTTTCAGGCCTGGGCAAACTGGAAGTCAGGAAAAAGGCTGTTTCTGGCCTCTGAAGGGCTTCCGGGGAGAGAGGCCCATTTTTCACTCTCCCCAGGCTCCAGAGCCTTTCTAGGAGGCTGGAGAGGGCAAAAATGGCCTGCCCTCTGGAGGCCGGAAACAGCCCATTTGCCAACTTCTGGTGGGACCGGAAGGCCTGTTTTCCGCTCTTCCCCAGGCTCCAGAGCTTTTCTAGGAGGCTGGAGAGGGCAAAAACAAACTCCCCCTCCAGACACCAGAAACGGCCCATTTCCCAACTTCTGGTAGAACCGGAAGTCGGCAAACGGGCTGATTCCACCATCTGGAGGGCCTCGGGGGTGGGGAAGGCTGTTTTCCCCCTCCTCAGCCTCCTAGAAAGGCTCTGGAGCCTGGGGGAGAGTGGAAAATGGGCCTATTGGGCCCACCGTGCCAAAAGCACCGGGGGGGGGGGTTTGCGTGCGCATGCATGGGCAGTGGGATGCATAGAATTATGGGTGTGGGCACGACCCCCTGCACTTTCCCTGCTTTTAGCACGTGATGGCAAAAAGATTAGCCATCACTGACTTAGAAGATAAGAAATTTTTATTTTAGTGTTTTTTCTAAAAACCTAAAAGTGGGAAGCAATCATAAACATGAAGAAGGAATGTACACCCACAATTAGAAATGTAAAGAACATCACATGTGAGAATCTTTTCTTAACTTCCAGGAATCTTAGCCATTAGGTTACTGAGGCATTTAAAATAAGAGAGTAGGCCCTAAGAAATCCAAACTGTTTTTGTAATATTCATTCCCAATGCTTATAGAATTTCAAGAGTTATTTCTGACACAAACAGCATCCTGTCAGAATGAAAAACTCACAAACATAGAAACAAATGCAGATTATCAAATAACTGTTTAGAAACATTTCTTCTTACTTGCTATAGGTTTGTTTTTGTTGACCTCCTCATTTGCAGGCAACCCTACAATAGGTTGAAACTGACGTCTATCTAACAATTTTGGTTGCACAGAATCATGAATATCTACAGATTTTTGTGATATGGCATCCTGAAAATAAAAGACAAAAATTATCTCATACGGATTTGGCAAACGAATAAACTTCTTAGGAGCACCTCAATACAACAAAGTGAACTTGCTTTGAAGTAGCAAGTAGATTTTTGGTTAATTTAGCTGGTAAGTACAGAACACTATGAAATGTGTACTTGTATATTTAATTAATTAATTAATTAATTAAAATATATTTATTTTCCATTTACCAAAGCAACAAGTACTAATGGAACAAATCCTTTTGGCCTTTCCATTTGTACAAATTCCAACTCAGTTCTGGAAGATCAGAGTAGCCGGCCAGGTAAATTTAAGGCACCCATGGAATGTGTGCAATGGGGAAAAGAGAAAGAGGGAAAAATTTCTGATACTGAGAATTTTTACAATAATTTAGTGAGCAAAATAGGTTAATTGCAAGGAAGTTAAGCAATATAATTTCAGTTTTGATTTACTTACAATGACATGACATGCTGTAAGGAACTAACTTGTCTTCTAACCTGGTAAATTTATTTATTTATTTATTATATTTATGTGACATCCATATCACAGTTTGAGATATAGGTGATTTTCTTCTTCTTTTAGATGTACATGAAATCTATGTCACATAGAACATACAATGCTACATATCTTTCTCCATTCTGCATAATGTAGTATTCCAACATGTTTATCTTTTCCAATATTACTTTTAAATAAGGACGAAAAGAAGTATTCCAAAATATTTTCCCTGACATTTTTATTTTCAAACATACCAGCTGTTTCTCTCTTCCAGAAGATGGAGATGGAGGAGCAGTATCTCCTCCCACTGGTCGCCAAGTTAAAAGCCTTGAAAAAAGAAAACAACTTTCTTTAATTCTAAAATAGAAATATTTCAACATTTTAAGATAAAAACAATTATAAATCTGTAATAGTGTTCTCAACAAAAATGAGCCCAAAACTTATATTTAAAAAACCCTTCCTGGGTTATAAATAAATATATTTTCTTATATTTTCACCTCTTTTATTTAATTTACAGTTTCTTTTAGCAAAAAAGCATGATCATTAGATTTGGAAATGTTATCTTAATTCTCCTCAATTAGTAGAAGCTGTTTAGGAATGAAAGGACTTAATTAGTTTATTAGGCAACAACGTTATACAAGGTCACCAGTCACTAAACATATCTGAACAGTTCAGATGACTAAGAAAAAGCAGAAGAGAACCCAAACCATCTCACTATATTATTTTAAAAAAATCATAAGCAGGTGAGGAATTAGAGCTGCTCTGAGCATGAATTAGTTAAGGATCTGACAGGTAGGGATAAGAATTCCAAGATTCTTATGTGTGACTATACCCAATACAGAGGCTATATAGATGTCACATAAAACAAATACACGCATGTTCATTATATCAAGACAAGCATAGCTAATGCATGTTCAATATTTCATACATATGAATTTGTTTGCAGACTTGCTCCCAAATATTTACAAAAGGAAAAATATCTTACGCATGGGGAATAGTGGTTTTGAAGATATCCAACATACAGTTGCAAGTCTTATCCCAGATTTCAAGGGTAAACTTTTCCCCATTCAGAATGACAACATTTTCTAAACAGTTTGTACCAGATCGTGCTAGTTGCTCATTGTCTGAAATGCAAACAAGGCATTAGCTTGTTCATATTATACAGAATAAATTGCAAGCATTGTGTGTAACAAATTGATGCAATGTTACCTTGCTGAACACACCAGTACAGCTGAGCAAATATATCATCCAAAAGAACATCACTAAGTACTTCTAAATACTGTGTGAATACATCACAAATTGCATAAAGTGCATGATTGCAAGTTGTTGTCATCCACTCCGCTTTCTAGAGAAAAAAGCAGAGAGACCTTCTCAATAATAATTGTATTAAGTACACTGAACAGCAGCCAGGAGCATTAAAGTCCTTCAGGAAGCTTGGAGAATATTTAAAAAACAACAGCTCTGTACTAAAAGCCTAAACAGAGTGCTGAAAAGAGATTAGAGAAGGCCAAAGAGGATCTTCATGTAATATAACAGCAACATAAAGGAAATTATGAGAACAAGGCAGATTCTTTTTACATTTTCAACCACTGATTTTAGATCACTACTATCTCCAAAGAACTATAAAAATGTTTTTCACTTACCCGTGTAATTAAATTTTCTTTGAAAATGTGCTAATTATTCATATGAAAGTTTAATATCATTTGGGTTATTAGATATCAACTAAAGTATGCAAAGCAATGAAGCACTCTGAACCCAAGGTGAAAATTTTATCCAACACCTCCACAGCAACTTTGCTGTTAAATTGGTAGATAAATCAGGAAGTGTGCGCCATTTATAATTTTCTAATACTACATATATTCAGGATATTTTTGGTTCGAAGAAAAGCATAGCAGTTATGAAGCTTCAGACTTCATTGGAAAGATCCACCTTAAGTTAAAGTTTTAATTTTAACTTAATGTAAATTATAATTTCTATTATAATTATAAAAAGCTATTATAAAAAGACAGTTACACATGGAAGTTTTGCCAGATAATAAGCATCCAGTTATAAAATAGCATACTATTTATGAAATAATTTAGGAGGGCATTTCAAGTATCTCTTCAAAATATCATTTTTATTAAATTCCAACTCAACACTTTAGTCAACTTTTAACTGACATGGCCTAACAATAAAAATCAACACCTCTTCACCACTGGCCTTTGTTAACCTGGTCTGTATTCATCCTTCACACTTCCTTTTAAAGTCTTCTGATGCTAAAAGATCCTGATGATTCCTTTTGCCTGATATTCTTAAAAATATCTATGCTGGTTGCATGAGTAACTAATCATAACAGAACAAAACAGGAATTGCTTAAGAATTAACACACTTAGAAAGAAAGTGATAATTCCTATAACAATTTAATCTACAAAAAGCTTTAGTACATGACTATGTACTCAAAATAGTTCATTATGCAGAAAAGAACTTTATATAAAGCATGCCAATAAGGCTAGCATGAAATAGAATTTAACAATGGATATCATACAGAAAGTTCCCTGCTCAGCTTATGGGTATAAAATGCAATATGAACATAAAGGTATAATAGTAGTAAAAAATGAACTGCTCTCGTTATTTTTACCTCTGTTTGCTGTTCTGGTAACTTCATATTGTCAAATATTCGGAAGACTATCCGAAACAAATCCTGCCACCAATGCTTTTCATATGTGTGACCATATGTTTTCATTATTTCAAACATAACTGTTAAACCTCTGAAATAAAAAGGAGTATAAGAAACAATTACCAACTAGATCTTTCAGCTCTTCCTTTTAAATTATCATTAAACATAAATTGATTCACTCCAAATAGATAGGCAAATATCTTATAAGTAATATTTTACAGCCATAAGTGAAGGACTGCCTGTATACAACTCTAGTTCCATAAACCTTCTAGAAACAACAGTTACAAAAAAAGAGGCTGAAAAGCTTAAAAGCCTAATAGAAGCATTTTATGTGGGCAAGACTGCTTCATTCAATATAAAATTCAGGTGATATATAAAACTTTCTCTAATGAAAGTTAGTAGAACAGTCCCTAATATATTGGATTCTTGTATGCAATCCATAAAAATATTATTGGTCAATATACCCATAGAAACTACATGATTCATGCATTTTCTATCATAATTACCAGACTACTAGTAAAGTGATTATTATAAATAGTGCTTATGAATTTGGATGCATATAACTTTGTCTAAGTCAACTGCAGTTTTCTGTGTGGACATACAATTTTGATAATTTGACCTATTCTCTCACCTCACATAGATTATTGCTGAGTTGGCAACATTTCTATTCCAAAACATTATGTGCAAAGGGAATTGGAAAGAGAATGGAAGTTTATAATCATGGATTTATTAAATTTTAGTAGTGGATTTTTCAAATCCCAATTACTGTCCACTTCATAATGTGCTACTTATATTTTGGTTTGACTTGCTTACATTGCTGCTTAAATGCCACATGCATGAGAACATGTTGCTTTAGAAATTTAACTTTTTAGATTAAATTATGAAGTTCACCTTAATGATTCTCTGGCAGTCTGACTATATTATCTTGTTCAATGCTACCAACACTAGTTTTAAAGTACTATTGCATGATTTAGTTTAGATTTAAATTTAAAGATAACCCTGATTTTTTTATATAAACAGTTAGACAGCCACACCCACATATTGTATATAATCACAATATTAAATAATACATTCTCACCTACATTTCACCTCTTTCTCCCCATCTCTTTCTCTCTCTTCCTCTCCCCAAACCAATATTCAATAGAGTTCCAACAATTTACTAAAATAACAATATCTTTAAAGCAAATACATGAACTATTATATATGAACTATAAATAAAGATGAGATTAAAAATATACTGAATTTGGCATGTATTCCCATTATTTTGTTTCTTTGCAAGATGCAGTCTATTTCCGACAGTCAGATTAGTTATAAATAATGTAGCAGTAATAATATATCTCATTTAGCACTTTCCGGGAGCTTACAACTAAAATATATACTTTATAACGTTGAATGACAAATATGGATTGTTACCTGGTTCTTACATCTAATTTGCATCTATTGATAATACAGGACAGCTCAAAGAGAATTGGAAACCAGCCTCTCACCCACACCCTGTCTTCTGGAGCAACATTCATATCATCACTAGTATATTCTCTGAAAGCCTTTAAAAAAGTAAAGACAAGTTTATAACATTAGTTCTCTTTAGTTGTAACAGCATTTCTATGTGGATAGACAACATGGTCCAAACTTTACACACAAGAAGTCTATTTCTAACATAGAAGTATGATGGACCAGACTAATGAATTAAGAAAAAAAAAAGTTTATGCAATGGAAGTTTTCAAAACAGATTTTATTATTTCAGGGAAAATTCAAATACATACGCCATCTTATAACCTGCTGAAATTTAGTTTTCAGTACAGAATATAATCAACACCTGACACATGTAATAATATTCTGACACAGAATAAACTGTACCTGAGGTCTTTCCGATACATATTTTGCACAATGACGAATAAGGCGAATTGCTTCCATACTTGTGTCAGGAAAAGCTGCATTACATGCAAATTCAGACAAGCATTTCACTGCATCCTGGAAGGAATCTATGGTTGCTGGGAAATGTTTTTCAAACACAATTGCTAAAAGAAAGAATATGTGTAATGTTCCAAAAAGTTCATTTTTAAAGCAAGGTATAATCACTACTACAGCAAAATAATGAAATATTGATAGCATTTAAGATAAACATAAGAAATCAAATATCAATAACATAACTATTATTTTTAAGATCCCCTTAAAGTAAAAAAAAAAAAAGATAACCGGAATAACAGGCAAGTTTGGCCTTGGTGTACAGAATGAAGCAGGGCACAGGCTGATAGAATTCTGTCAAGATAATGCGATGGTCATAGCAAACACTCTTTTCCAACAACCCAAGAGACGACTCTACACATGAACATCACCAGACGGTCAACACAGAAATCAGATTGACTATGTGCTCTGCAGCCAAAGATGGAGAAGCTCTATACAGTCGGTAAAAACAAGACCAGGAGCTGACTGTGGCTCAGATCATGAGCTTCTTCTTGCAAAATTCAAGCTTAAACTGAAGAAAGTAGGGAAAAGCTCCAGGCCACTCAGGTATGAACTAAATCATATCCCTGATGAATACACAGTAGAGGTGACAAATAGATTTAAGGAATTAGCTCTGATACACAGACTGCCTGAAGAACTATGGACAGAGGTTCGCAACATTGTACAAGAGGTAGCAACTAAAACCATCCCAAAGAAAAAGGAAGGGAAGAAAGCAAAATGGCTGTCTGAGGAAGCTTTGCAAATAGCTGAGGAAAGAACGGAAGCGAAAGGCAAGGGAGAAAGAGAAAGATACACCCAGTTGAATGCAGAATTCCAGAGAATAGCTAAAAGAGATAAGAATGCATTCTTAAATGAACAGTGCAAAGAAATAGAAGAAAACTATAAAATAGGGAGGACCAGAGATCTCTTCAAGAAAATTGGAGATATGAAGGGAACTAAGATGGGCATGATAAAGGACCAAAATGGCAGGGACCTAACAGAGGCAGAAGAGATTAAGAAGAGGTGCCAAAATTACCCAGAAGAACTAAACAAGAACGAGCTTAACATACCTGATAACCACGATGGGGTGGTCACTGACCTTGAACCAGACATCCTAGAATGTGAAGTCAAATGGGCCTTAGGAAATCTGAGCAACAACAAAGCTAGTGGAGGAGACACTATTCCAGCTGAGCTATTCAAAATCTTAAAAGACGACGCAGTAAAAGTGCTACACTCAATTTGCCAGCAAATTTGGAAAACTCAGCAATGGCCACAGGATTGGAAAAGGTCAGTTTACATTCCAATTCCAAAGAAAGGCAATGCCAAAGAATGTTCAAACTATCGCACCATTGCACTCATTTCACATGCTAGTAAAGTTTTGCTTAAAATCCTACAATCTAGGCTTCAGCAGTATGTGGACTGAGAACTACCAGAAGTACAGGCAGGATTTCGTAGAGACAAAGGAACTAGAGATCAAATTGCCAACATACGCTGGATCATGGAGAAAGCTAGGGAGTTCCAGAAAAACATTTATTTCTGCTTCATTGACTACGCTAAAGCCTTTGATTGTGTGGATCACAACAAATTGTGGCAAGTTCTTAAAGAGATGGGAGTACCAGACCATCTTATTTGTCTCTTGAGAAACTTGTATGTGGGACAAGAAGCAACAGTGAGAACTGGACACGGAACCACTGATCGGTTCAAAATTGGGAAAGGAGTCCGGCAAGACTGTATACTATCACCCTGACTATTTAACTTATATGCAGAGCACATCATGAGAAAGGCGGGGCTAGATGAAACAAAAATTGGAATTAAGATTGCCGGGAGAAATATCAACAACCTCAGACATGCAGATGATACCACTCTAATGGCAGAAAGTAAAGAGGAACTAAAGAACCTCGTGAAGGAGGAGAATGGAAAAGTTGGATTGAAACTCAATATTAAGAAAACTAAGATCATGGCATCCGGCCCTCTCAATTCCTGGCAGATAGATGGTGAAGAAATGGAGGTAGTGACAGATTTTATTTTCCTGGGCTCCAAGATCACCGCAGTTGGGGACTGCAGCTAAGAAATTAAAAGACGCTTGCTCCTGGGGAGGAAAGCTATAGCAAATCTAGACAGTATACTAAAAAGCAGAGACATCACCTTGCCAACAAAAGTGTGTATAGTCAAGGCTATGGTTTTCCCAGTTGCAATGTATGGCTGTGAAGGTTGGACTATAAGAAAGGCTGAGCGCCAAAGAATTGAGGCCTTTGAACTCTGGTGCTGGAGAAGACTCCTGTGAGTCCCTTGGACTGCAAGGCGATCAAACCAGTCAGTCCTAGAGGAGATCAACTCTGACTGCTCCTTAGAAGGCCAGATCCTGAAGATGAAATTGAAATACTTTGGCCACCTAATGAGAAGGAAGACTCACTGGAGAAGAGCCTTGTTGTGACTCCGGCCCCCGAGCCTGTCCTCATGGAGGAGGAGGACTCAATAGTGAGGGAGAGGAGCTGACAAGGCCTCCCTCTCCAGGTTCCTCCTTCCTGGCAACGCCTCAAGTGCCGGCGGAAGGCCAACAAGAAGGCATGTCTGAGCCTCCACAGATAGAGGATGAGGAGGATCAATCCTGGATAGACCCTAGGCACCGTCGGCAAGAGAGGCGTGCGCAGCAGAGGAAGAGGTGTGGCAGGCCCAGAGAGTGCTGAGTCACTGAGCCACATCCCACAGGGGATAAAAGCGGGTGGGGTTGCCATCTGGCCGTTGTGACGGACAAAAGCTACTAAGGATGAACTGCATTGTGTGAGCTTCAGACAGTTTTTGGATTTAAGGCTTGGATTTTCGTGAGTAACTCTTGACTATTCTGTAGTCTCCTGGTTGCTCTGGCGACGGACTGTAACACGCTGACTCTTGATAAGAACTTGGCAGGCACTTGGGAAATCGCTGCCAGAACTTTCCTCTGCCAAAGGGAACCAGGCCAACTTGTAAATAAATTGCTGGCAGACGTTCTTCGACACATGTGTTTTCTTAGGTGAGGTGGAGGGGACAGAACAAGCCTAATGCTGGGAAAGATCGAGGGCAAAAGAAGAAGGGGATGACAGAGAACAAGGTGGCTGGATGGAGTCACTGAAGCAATAGGCGTGAGCTTAAATGGACTCCAGAGGATGGTAGAGGACAGGAAGGCCTGGAGGAACGTTGTCCATGGGGTCGCGATGGGTCAGACACAACTTCGCAATTAACAACAAAAGTAAAAATTATTATTGTGCCTTTGATTCAGCACTGACTCTTAACTACTGCCTGGACAAGTCTCTGCAGTATTCTTAGCAAGACCTCAGCCCATCCCACCTCACAGGACTGTTAGTGTGAGGAAAAAGAGGAGCAGAAAGGAGTATTATATATATTCCTTGCCTCGAGTTACTTATAAAGTAATCAAGACAGGATAAACATCTAATAAATAAATAATTACATTTTGGAAATGGTTTGCCACTGCCTTCTTCCTAAGGATGAGAGAGAATGATTGTTCCATTGTGCCTAAGGTAGTGGAAGAAGCCATAATGTCCCAGTTTTTAGGGACAAAATATTATACCTCTTGGGACTATTCTATAAATATAATTAGTACTTACTGACAATGTGGCCGGTAGTCTGAAATGCCAGTTCCACTATGCTTTCGTCCTGATCAGATGCAGCCAAATGAAAAACTGAGAAAATGTTCTTCCAGCCTGATCGTATATTTGCTGCTTGGGAATTTACCATCTGGGCTATGCAACGGACAACCATGTCACGAATAGTTGGTGATCTAAAATGAATTTCACAAATAAATACATTTACTGGTTAAAATTGACTTAATTCTAATACTTTGATGTAATCTTCAGGAATTTGTTTTTTCTACTTTTGTATGAAAAAGGTCAAATATGTCTCTAATATAAATATCTTAAATTCCATTAGTATTGATATACTGTTTCTTCCTTTTATTTTCAGTATTCCAAGTTATCTAAACAATAAATCATTTAAATTAATACTGTACAATATTTTGAATCATATACATCAAAAATTATAACAATATAACAAAAAAGGAAGAAAAATAAGAAATTGATTCATTCCTTGTGTTTAGATTCCAGAATGATTTTAAATACCTATTTCTCTTCATGATGTGTTCAAATGGTCTTAAGAAATCCTTTTGGAATCGGAAATTAGCAAGTTCCCCTTTTTCTAAGAACTTCATTGATAATTGCCTTAAGGAATCTACGGCAAAAATAGCTACATCTTCATTGGGATTACAGCCAACCTAGCAAAGCCAAATTAACACAATGAAATACAATGTTATCTATAAAAAAAAATAAAAACAGCCTACTACAACAAAAACAACCTACATGTTAAATCTACATTTGACAAAAACACTACATACTTATTTAAAATATCACAATGCTTAGTATTTCTTTCCAGCAACAATGTTTAGTAGAATAATTTTATTGCTGTCTAAAACTTCAGTAGGTAATTGCAGTTCACAATGCAGCAACCCACATTCTAAAAGGGATAGGAAGGGTTAGCGTAATATGGATGCACTTGGCACACTGATTGCCAATACGATTCTAGGACCAACTGAAAATGTTTGTTTTCATATATATAAAATTGTCTCTCCCAATTTGAGAGGTACAGATATAGCCTAATACTGAAGGTCTCTTACCCTATATGAATTGGGGAGGGTGGGTGCTCTTTTTTGATGGCAAGCCCATGTCAGAACTATTTTCCTGAGGTGCGGAGCCTTCAACTCTGCTTAGTTCTTGTGGGATACTAACAATAGCAATAGCAGTTAGACTTATATACTGCTTCATAGTGCTTTACAGCCCTCTCTAAACATACTGAGTCAGCTTATTGCCCCCAACAATCTGGGTCCTCATTTTACCGAGCTCGGAGGAATGGATGGCTGAGTCAACCTTGAGCTTGGTGAGATTCGATCTGCCAAACTGCAGGCAGCCAGTGATCGGCAGAAGTAGCCTGCAGTACTGCACTCTAACCATTGCACCACCGCAGCTCATCTAAACATCATACTAAACATCTTCCTGTTCCAGTGGGCTCTGGGGACTACTAGTATGGATGGACTCCTATGAAGGTAACATGTTTTGATTATTTATATAAAATAGATAGAATAGAATTTTTATTGGCCAAGTGTGATTGGACGCACAAGGAATTTGTCTTGGTGCATATGCTCTCAGTGTACATAAAAGAAAAGATACCTTCATCAAGGTACAACACTTACAACACTTAATGATAGTAATAGGGTACAAATTTAACACAATTACAACACTTAATGATAGTCATAGGCTACAAATAAGCAATCAGGAAAATATCAGTATAAATCGTAAGGATATAAGCAACAAAGTTATAGTCATAAGTGGAAGGAGATGGGTGATGGGAACGATGAGAAGATTAACAGTAGTGCAGATTTAATAAATAGTTTGACAGTGTTGAGGGAATTATTTGTTTAGCAGAGTGATGGCGTTCGGGAAGAAACTGTTCTTGTGCCTAGTTGTTCTGGTGTGCAGTGCTCTATAGCGTCGTTTTGAGGGTATGAGTTGAAACAGTTTATGTCCAGGATGTTAGGGGTCTGTAAATATTTTCACAGCCCTCTTTTTGATTCGTGCAGTATACAGGTCCTCAATGGAAGGCAGGTTGGTAGCAATTGTTTTTTCTGCAGTTCTAATTATCCTCTGAAGTCTGTGTCTTGGGTTGCAGAACCAAACTAGACAGTTATAGAGATGCAGATGACAGACTCAATAATTCCTCTGTAGAACTGGATCAGCAGCTCCTTGGGCAGTTTGAGCTTTCTTGAGTTGGCGCAGAAAGAACATTCTTTGTTGTCCTTTTTTGATGACTTTTTGATGTTAGCTGTCCATTTTAGATCTTGAGAAATGGTAGAATCTAGAAATTTTTAGGTTTCTACTGTTGATACTGTGTTGTCTAGTATTGTGAGAGGTGGAAGTATGGAGGGGTTTCTCCTAAAGTCTACCACCATTTCTACGGTTTTGAGTGTGTTCAGTTCCAGATTGTTCTGGTCACACCCCGAGGCTAGTCATTCAACCTCCCATCTTTATGCGGATTCATCATTGTCTCGATTGAAACCAATCGCTGTTGTGTCATCTGCGAACTTCAGTAGTTTGACAGATGTCTCATTGGAGATGCAGATTGGTATACAGAGAGAAGAGAAGTGGGGAGAGCACACAGCCTTGCGGGGCCCCTGTGTTAACTGTACAGGTATTTGATGTGATTCTGCTTAGCTTCATCTGCTGCTTCCTGTTAGTTAGTTAGCTTGTGATCCACTTACAAGTCTGTTCAGGTACCTATAGCTGGTTATTTCTTGGTTATCTTCATTTTTGGTTATATTGGTTAGATGTGAGGGTTAATAAACAGGTAACAAAAATTATAAATAATATACATACCTTATTGAAATGATCTCCAATAACTTCCCATATTCTAGACCACTGTAACCTTATTCGTCCCATGTTATAGTAAGAAATCTCTACTATTTTTTGTAGGCTGAACATCCGGGGGTGAGTTGCAGATAATAATTCATCCATAGAAACAGCACAAAGCCATCTGACAAAATCCACTGTTAAATCCAAACACAATTTACTTATTATTATTTCCAAAATGTCAATTAATTCATTCTTTATTACAGAATTTATATTCCACCATATCTAAACTAATGCTTACCAATAGCATTTCCATCTAATCTGGTAGAGCCTGTAAATATTCTGCAAATAAAAGAAAATTGTGCAATAATTTTTGTGACATGTTTTCTTTAGTACAAATTAGGTTACAAAAGAATTCTACCAGTAAATATGAATGGAATATTACAATTTCTACCTCTGAAAATAGGTATGGTGTTAAAAGAAACATGAAGAGATAAGAATATTTTCACTTCACCACTCTCATAAGCATGCAAACATACAGGTAAACCACCGAAATGATTTAGTTTTCCTTTCATTTTAATTTTTTTACAATGGTTTATAAAAATGACTATGATACCACTTGTACTAATGAACAAAGAATACTATTTTCTAGATAGCAAGTTTTGATGCTAGATAAATTACCTGTCTACAGCAACAACAACACTTTGTGAACTAGTTTCTCCAATAGATTCTTGAATACTTGCAATCTGCTTCCAGTCCATATTTCCTCCAACTATAAAACACAAATAAAATAGATATCAGTTGTAAGAGAAAAATTACTCTGTAAATAATTAAAGGTATGTTTACAACATTACTAAAATAGCATTGACAAAATGATTGCTACCTAAAAATTGTTTACAAAAGAGATGATATATTTGAACATGCATGTTAATCCCATATTGTCCATTTATTGCTAGATACAGCCACCTCACTATACTATGAATAAAGACTAAAAGGATATATTGAACTTATTTCCATCTAATTTATTATTATTTAAAAATTAAACAGTAGCAGAGCAGAAGAAATGAGTCACTGATGGAAATAAGTAGACTGATCAATGATACAGCTTTTTGAACTCTAACAAATAAAGGCTATTTCTATTGCTGGTCTAAGTGAAGTAAAAGAGCAAGCAATAACAGAATCAGAATAACAGAATTATGTTATACACGAATGCAGCTAGCTGTCATAAGCAAGGGAAATTATGCCAACCACCATTCACACTAATTAAATATCTTCTGTCCCTTGCAAAGATACAGGGACCTGTTATGCTAAGAAGGTTTACAGGATATACAATTCTATTCAGCATCAAAACTCTCAGCAATATATTAAAAGTTTTCTGTGAAATGCAGTGCTTGGGGTTGAGGAAATTTTTAGCTTGCAAACAGGGAGGGGTGACTGACCACTTCATCCAAGGTTGATGCATAAGAATCTAAACTACGACCCTTAGGACAGTTTGTTAGCTGATAATGTGTTTGGGACTACAGAATGTAATTTAACAGCAGAGGAGAATAAAAATATGTAGTTATTCCATCTATGTCAAAAAATGATTTCTTTATGAGATATTTACATTACTTTTTATCAAATACTTTTTGTATTATGGAGATGTTCCTACATAATCTCAAATCATTTCTCCTTGAACATTTTGTTTGTACAATCATTCCTCAGTATTTCCTAATAGTCTCAACTGTTGAATTATCTTAGTGGATTAAAGCTAAACTGTACATGCAAAGGACATGTCATGACATACCTACAGACTCCTCACATCCTGGACATAAATTGTTTCAACTTCTACCCTCAAAACGACGCTATAGGGCACTGCACACCAGAACAACTAGACACAAGGACAGCTTTTTCCCAAATGCCATCACTGCTAAACAACTAATTTCCAGGATACTGTCAAATTATTTACTAAGATTGTACTACTATTCTTCTCATCCTTCCTATTACCTGTCTCTTCACACTAATAACTATAATTTTGTTGCTTATATCTTTATGCTTTATATTGTTTTATTTAGTTTTATAGTATGATTTGATTGCTTATTAGTAACTTATGACTATCACTAAGTGTTGTATCTTATGACTCTTGATGAATGTATTTTATTTTTCTTTATGTAACTGAGAGCATATGCACCAAAGACAAATTCCTTGTGTGTCCAATCACACTTGGCCAATAAAGAATTCTGTTTTATTTTTGAAGCTATAAAAGTGAACTGGCTCCTATTCACCCTTTTCTAAATGAGACCTAGACATGGAAATTCTAGCAATATTTCCCTCTAGTTATAGAACCAAAATCAGATGCCAATAATAAACTATTTAGAGACTAAAAAGACACATTTTTAAGTATCATAATTCTTCCACTTTTTATTCTTTCAAAGAAAATACATTGACATATTTATGCCAAAAATAGGTATTATGTTGTTAAAGGAATTGTTCCACTCAATTAGTAGTTACAATACGTACCAAGTCCTAGGCTTGCAAATTCATCAGGAGCCTGATCTTTTGTTCCTGTAAATGAACCTTCTCGGCCTCTCACAGTCCCAGATATGTAACGTGGTTTTACTCCAGTACCGATTAATTGTGCTAATTCAAGCTGACTGATGCATTTCAAAATCTTGAATTAAGAAAAGAATGCTACAAATTAACTAAACAATCCACAAAGGCTCATGTTTTAGTAATAATTTTACTACAGCCTAAAAGCACTACAGGTAGTCCTCAGTTAATAACAGTAATTGGTACCAAAATTTCTGTTGCTGAGCTACGTGGTCATAAAGCGTGATGTCACATGACCTTATTACTTGGCGATAGCAATCCTGGCAACCCCTACTGCCATCATTAAAAGAGGATTGAGTCATTAACTGAGTCCCAGGTGGCTTTCAAGCAGGCTGGCAGGCAGGCAGGTAAGGTATGGTGCAAGAATGGCAGGGCCAAGATTAGCCATTGCTGGGCAGGGGAGGCTATGTGAATGGCTTGCAAGGCTTGATATGAGCATGTTGGGGCCTGGGGTGGCTGCTGTCAGGTGGGCATATGAGAGTAGCGTGTGGTGGGGCTGCTGGGGGTGGAGGCAAAAGAGTGGTTGAGTGGCCTGTGAGGTGCAATGCAAGAGCAAGTGCGAATAACTTACTGGAGCCACCTGCGACCTTCCCAGACCACTTCCCCATTGACTTTGCTTGTAAGAAGGTAGCAGGGAAGGTTGCAAATGGCAATTATGTGATTGTGGGATGCTGGAAATATCATAAATGTGAGCCAGTTGCCAAGTGTCCAGATTGCAGTCATGTGACTGAGGGGGTGCTGTTTTGCCTGGAATTTCGAGGTCTCCTTTTTTTCAGCATTGTCATAACTTTGAACAATTGCTAAACAAATAGTCAATAAGCAAGTAGTTAACCGTCCACTTTACTTTTGGAGTTTGCTCTCCAATATGCAATATTAAGCAAACATATGACAGTAGTGTAATTTAATTAATTTTATGTAATTTAATTTTATAATAGATGTTGAATTTAATATTACATAATTACAATTATTACATATATTTGAAAAAATAATCTACCTCATGCCAAGAATTTCCCAAATAATTCCCATCAGTGTGAGCCACAGTAATTAGTGTTTTTATTGTGTCAATATTCTTCTGCTTCATTTCAGTAATACCAGAACTCACAGTAAGTAAAGTAAATCTTGCTAGTGCTTGGACATAAGCATCCCTCTCAAGCTATAGGAAGAAAGAAATACTCTGTTTCAGTTTGTTAATATTTATTCCATGTTATAATTTTTAAATATAATAGTTCTGCACACATAGAAATCAAAGTGAAAACTAAAGCAATCAAATTAAGAAAAGGGTCACCCTGTCTCATGGCATTCAGGTCTTGAACCCAGGCTGTCAGCTTTCCAACTAACAAGCTCAGTATCTTTAACCACTGACCCACCACGCCCCCATATGATTTAGCTTACATCAGATTATGAGGAAAATAAGCTTCTTCAGAAGCTGTATCTGAGCACTTCTTAAAAAATACAATGCACATTTAGTCTGTACTTATTAAAATAAGTTTTAAAATTTTTACAGCTAGTAAAATAAATAGTAATATATTTAACAGGACATTTTTTCCTGTACTAAAAATGTAAGAAAGCTTTGATTAATTTTAAAATTAAGTTTCATAAAATACCACTTTCCATTTGGTCTAATTATGAGAAATATACTTATTAAAATATATACAAACAATACAATACAAAACAATACAAAATTTGAAGTTGGTACACATAATTTATCTGGTTAGAAATTAAAGACTGCTTTCAATTTGCAAAATTACTTTTAATACTGCTTATTATTCTTAGAACCAATACTTGTTCTATGAAATTTTAGAATTTAGTATTTACCTGGATACTGAAAATGCATGCTATCCTGATTGCACATCGAATTCCTTCCAGGCAAAGAGAGGCAACTTCTGTGTCATCACAATCTTGCAAACCCACACTGAATGCAGCTAAGAATGGTGTCCAGGCTAACTAAAACACAGAATTTAAAAAATGGTATGTCACATTTTAATAGTCAACAAAATATATAAAGCTAAGTATGGAAATGACTTAATTTAAAATTTCTTTCAATTTTAATATATATTCTTTTCAGCTGTATTTCCTGTTTTTTATCTCATGAAATTTATTTATTTGACTTACTATTTCTTATTCTTTTTCTGGGCTAAGCATTATGCTATTTACCGCAAAAGAGAACAGTGAGATGGCTGTCAATGGTGATAATGTGAGGTCTCTCATTCATTGAATTCCTAAAGGATTCTGTGAGATAAACTGGCTGCTAGTGACCTTCCTAGCAAGGGAATATTTGCATCTGGATATGCCCAGTCCTAATTCAATATCCTATTCATTGTACAACTCATATCTTAAATTGCTATTTTCTTCTATATAAGAAGAAAAAGAAACATGTTTGCAGACTCAAATAAAAAAGGTAGAGTGTTAGGGGTTTATTATAACTTATTACACAAGTTGCCATTCCTTTGTGGGCATAAATTATCTCTTTCACCACTACTAGAATGACTGACACTTGTTTTCCTGGTGATCTTTCATAGTGAATTGGAAGTTGGAAATGATTATTTCAATAGTTAGAGGACATCTTTAAGTAATGGATTATGTTAACAGATGGAATTTTGCTTCTGAACTCACCATTTCATAATCAAAACCAATTTAGTAATATGAAAAAGATTTAGAGAAGTTATGAGCCTCTAGCCAGGCCATGACGGGAAGGCCTCACTCAACGCACATGCTTAGAGATTCATATATCTGTGCATGTGAGTGTGTATGTGTCTGAGCATTTGTATGATTGACAAGGTCCATAAAAATGTATGCTTCTCTAATTCATATTAAATCTAACTTACATTATCAAATTTATAATACCGTACTGTTAACACATTTTGATTTGCCTAAAATTGTAATGCTAACATTAGAAAAACAATTAAGAACCAAAAAGATCTATTCTTCAGATGATTTGAAACTAAAAAAATGTTAACTTCCCCATATGAAATATGCAACGAGAAACTTAAAAAGATTTACCTTGAACATGGGTCGTACATGTTCCAAGTGTGTTGCGCTTGTAAAAGGAGCTTGAACATGGCTTACTGCTTCCATCAAAGCTTTAGCTGTTTTAGCCATTTGCTCCATTTCTAAATTATAAAGTAGTCTTCTCTGCTTTTCACTAGCTACACCTGCAAGCAAATTATTCTAATGAAATTATTCACCATTACATCACAAAGAATATTGAAGTCATTTAACTATATTCATATCCATATACTTTAAAGAAAGATAATTTTTTGTCGTAAACTACATTAAATATTTAGCTATTTGATTTTTTTTATTTAACATTCTTTTGGTAGCTATTTATGTTATCAATAATCAAAAAGGGTGTTCTTGAATATGTGGAAGCTAGAGCTGATACAACATGCAGTAGCCTAGGTAGTTATCAGTATATCAAGGTTTGCTCATGTAAGACTATTACTACTGGACTAGCTGCCAGTTAGTTTCTCAATGCACTTAAGGTCATCAGAGTTCCATCCAGAAAGAACCAGCAATTATCCTGTGAATAATAGGTTTCTGTAGATACTTACTTTGTTTACTTGTTTTTGTGGGTATTGTTAGTTCTTTTGTTTCTTTCATTGAGATCTTCTTTCCTGCTATTTCATTATAAATAGCTGACAAATATTCTTCAGGGAGATCCTTACTGTCATTGATACCTCTGTTCATCTTAATGTATTGTTCTTTGGTCATTTTATTCTTTACCTAAAAGTTAGGAATAACATTCCAGTATTATCGGTAAAAGGAAAGTTTTATTAAATTAGAATTCATGAATGCTAATCAGAATCTAGTAAAAGATAAATCAGGTTTGAGACTAATTTGATCTAAAGTAAGAGATTGCTAATCTACACATTTCAGTATTCATTTTATTTACCACATCATGCCATATTTTTAGTCTTATTATCTACATTACAATAACAGTGGCTATACAGTTAGTATATTTATGGCAGTACCCACCATTTTTTAGTTTGTATTTAAAGACATTATGATTCAATCTGGATAAAATGTTTGTATTAGTGAAGCTGTCAGTAAAGATCTTTTTCAACCCTGATAGTCATTTAAGAATTCCTGCTCCCAGAGATTTGCTTTGGAATCCTGCTGTGATCTTTTTGGTACCAATTGAATACTTCATTCTTCTTTCGTGTTTTTTATTCTTTCAATTTAAAAAAAAACATGTTATGCTTTTTAGATCTTGGCAATTTTGGTGTCCTTTCTGTTCATTTTACTTGGATTTTGCTCTTTATACATTTTTTATTATTTAGGAATTTTGGGATATGAACCTGGGGTATGAATCTGTACCATACAGAAATATACATAAATACTAGGAGAGCATCTGATTGTCTATACACCAAATGAATTCATCCCTCTTTTAGCTAGAATGGAGTTTTCAACTGTTTGTACCTAATTCCCTGTTTTTGACAATCTGCTTAGAATTTGTAGATAAAAATAATGGAAAGCAGAGGTAATTGAATACAAAGAAAACAGAACAAAACTTCAGAAGCAGAGATTATTTGCTACTGAAATTGTGTACCAATTAAGGGAAGGGGAAAAATGGGATAAGACACAACAGAAATACTTGTCAAAAGGCAGCATTAATGACCAAGGTGAAAAGGAAAGAGTAGTAACTGAAATGTCTATACATTTAATTCTTCATTTAAAGGTATTTTAAGAGATTTATGAAATATACCTGTGGGCTATGGAGATCTGTTGTCAACATAATAATTGAATAAGCCAAGACATATGCAGTGTCTGCACTAGCGAACAGAGTTTGCCTGTAAAAAATAGGTGCAGAAAGAGAGTGAGAGGGGAAAAAAAACATTTTTCCCATTATCTGATTTTAAGAAACATTTTCCCATTATCTAGTTTTTTTAAAAAAGAAGAGAAAAATGCTCACCCTTGATTACATTCCAAGTATCTAGCAGCAAATTTCTCCATTAATCTATCTATTTTCTGAGCCTCTCCTGGAAGACGGAAGCCTTCCAAAAACATACGCAGGGCAGAAACAAAATCCTTTGCAGAAAAGTCATGCTGATCTACATATGCATACATAACTTCCTTGTTAAATTTATCATTGTCTCCTAGAAACTCTCCAACTTGAGTCTAAAATTAACGAAAAACAACGAATTCAATATAGCCACAGACAGACAGACAGACAGACAGACAGACAGACATAGAGTCTTAGACCTTTCAGGTTCTATATTACAGGCAGTTCTTGACTTACAAACATTTGTTATTGACCATTTGAAGTCATAACGGAAGTGAAAAGAGTAACTTATGACTGTTTTTCACACTTACGACCACTGCAGCATTCCAGTGCTCATGGGATCAAAGTTCCACACACTTAGCAATTGGCATGAATTTAGGATGGTTGCAGTGTCCTGGGGTCATGTTATCACTTTTTGACACCTTCTGACAAGCAAAGTCAATGGGGAAGCCAGATTCACTTAACAACTGTGAAAAGAAAGGTCCTAAAATGGGGCAAAACTTACTTAACTGTCTTGCTTAGCAACAGAAACTTTGGTCAATCGTTGTTGGAAGTCAAGGACTACCTGTATTTCTTCAGTTAACTACAGGCATGAATTCTGATTTAAGAAACATGTATTGTAAGACAGAGTAATATCTTTTTGTTTTTGACAAAAAGAGCATTGTGGCTAATTCTGGTTAATATTCTTTGCTTTCAAAGAGTGGTTGCTTTTTTTTCTTCTTAAATGTTCAGCATTTTCTGGAGCAGGTACCTTGAAAGGTGACAGAGATTTGTTAAATAACACAATAAAAAGAGATAAATTTTATTCAGAAGGAATCTCTTAAAAATAAGAGAACAAGTGCATGTTCCACAGCCAATAAGCCCTTTTTTCTATATGGCAGAATGCTTTTACTGTTCAGAGAAGGTTTCAAAGCAGGGGGCATTTAGCATAGAAGGCAAATGCTTCCATTTGTTCTATCACAAATAAGTAGTCGCCCTGAGTATATCTGCATAAAGTCTTTGAATTATAGGACTGAGCCAATAATTGGAATCTAAGATTACTCCTTAGTCTAGATCAAATAATGCTAATTAGGTTTATAAAGGTAATTTTATTGAAAATAGACTAGTTTTCTTACAGAGTCTAATCTTTCTTCTTGATGCAAGAACTGGGCAATATCTTCAGAAGTAATACCAAGCATTCCTTGTTCTTGTAGATACTGAATTCCT
The DNA here is from genome assembly GCF_028640845.1 of Ahaetulla prasina. NCBI lineage: Eukaryota > Metazoa > Chordata > Lepidosauria > Squamata > Colubridae > Ahaetulla > Ahaetulla prasina. The sequence goes on along the minus strand of NC_080541.1, from coordinate 44,158,791 downwards.
CTCTTTGGCTTCTTATTAAATCTGCACATAAAATATGTTAATTAAATGCTGATAGAAAATGTACATTTTCATATAAAAAGAGCATTCAGAATAGGATAATTATTTTAAAATAATATAAATATCAAATTAACCTTTCTCTTGCATCCCAAAGTGGAAGTTTAGGATAGCGGCAGTTTCCATTTTTCTTATTTTAAAATTTTTGAATATATTTGGGATGAATGTTTTACACGAAGGACATAAAAGATCAGAAATGTGTAGACCTGCATAGAAAATTTGAATGCCAAGCTAAAACTTTTCTGTCATAGGATGCTTTGCCATTTATCTAACTCTTTCCATACAGCACAGAATCAAATACAACAACACTTAGGATTCTTGCATAGTCAAAAAATAATCACCAGAAATCAAGTAATTATACATCATTTAATCCAACTGGGCATGGCCTATAAGAGGCTATATCTGAAAAAGAACCTGATGTGTCTATATAATTAGTATGACAACTAACTATAACCATGTAATTACTGATCCTTAAAATTTTTATTTAGATGCCCAAGAGCTTCAGGGCCCAATTCAAATGCTGATGTTAACTGATAAAGCCCCAAATGAATTAGATGACAAGTTTTTAGAAAACTGCTTCCTCTAATATATCAAATGCCTGCATCAGCTGGAGGATATATACTGCTGTTAGTCTCTTAAAACTGATCCGCTTTGATCGTCTTTGTGATAGCAAGGAGTATAAGATTCTTGATGGGGCAACAACTAACTTTTAGGCTATCTAGTTTTTATAATAACTGAAGAAATTTCTCACTTGGGGAACTTTAGAGTAACAACTGCTCCAAAATCAGATTGTCATTTGTTTTATTTTATTGATTAGTTTATAAAAATAAACATCCACAGTTAAGAAACAAGCACCATATTTGACCATTACAATTGAACTGAGAGGAGCGAAGCCCTCCTCACTTTCTCCAGGGCTCAAAGTCTCCATCTTCACAAATAAAACCTCATATTGGAAAAATATGGGGCAGAAAAGTGCAGAAAAATTATTTTTCTTTTAGTGAAAGGAATTTAAACACTTACATTTTTCTATTCTCCCCTTTAGTTGTCTAACTTACCCAAAATCTACTCTGGAAGACCTTCCAACCATCCAAACAGCAATGGATAATTTTAATTAATGAACATTAACTATTGTAGCATAATGAGTCTAGAAGTATATTAAGGGGCTAGGCATCCAAAAAGCATGAACCCTCCTTCAAACATAAACATATAAATAAATCCACCCACTGTTTGAAATGGATCCCTATGCATTGTATAAAGAGAAAAACAGAGCAGTTCTGAAGTCTTTTATTGAGAAAACAGCAACCTCAGTGAAAGAGAAAAATCAGTTTTTGCAAAATAGCAAAAATAGGAGAGTTTTAACTTTCACTGACATAATAGGCAAGATTTGTGGCTTGCAATTTTATCCCAGGAAAATGGTTTGAAATCTTTGGCATTTGTTGCTAATTACAGAGATTTTGTTTTCTCTTCACTGGCACTGTGTTCTCCCTACCTTCTTCCTCCTCCTTCTTTCCTAATACCCCTTATACTCAATTGTGTTGTCTCCGCCACTAATTTGCTGCCACTGACAATAGTCTACCTTCTTTTTCATACAGCCAAGGGATGCATTTACAGACTGTAGCTGCATTAGATTTTATTTCTTAAATATGACAAACAACTGAACCAATTAGCTTTTCTTAGGACTGAAAAAATAATCTTTAGTAAATTTTAAAATGGCATGTAGAGTATTCTCTTGCATTTTATAACCTGTTGGGGACATGGCTGAGAGCCTTGACTGCATGGCTGCATGGTACATTTTCAATGCTCCTTCAGGAACCATATTATTGAATTAGGATCTTTGACCTGTTTTCCAAGTCAGAGTTCCCCAACCTTTCCAGCTTTCTGGACTGGTGTGTGTAGGGGAAAGGGGATGATTCTGCGTGAGCAGTGGCAAGGGCCCGTGTACTATTGCAAATGGAGCATGTGCATGCACACTTGCCCACTGCTTCAGGCAGCCCAGTTCTGAACAGCTCATGGCCCAGTAGTAGGCTGTAGCCCAGAGGTTGGGCACCCTTGTTCTAAGTGGAATTCTAGTAATGGAAAGTTTATGTTACACTTCTTCATAGTCCTTTAAGTGTTAAAGTAAATGCTGTTTATTTTTAAGATTAGTGTTGTGCTATCTGCGAAGATTAAAAGTAGCAAAATGAAGAGGAGATTGCTCAAAAAACAAAGTTTTTAAAATTCATCATACAATGAAAAAAATAAAACGTACAAATCTATTCCTTGTTCTATTATTTCTTTCTGTTGTTTTAGAACCTCAAATTGCTCTGGATTGTCTGTACCAGACATCTGGGTGCTATAGCTACCAATTCCAGAGGAGGCTGTGGAATCTAGGGAATTCAAGCTTCCATATCTGTTAATTGTCTCAGGATGTTTGGTTTCAGTATTTTCTTGCTCAGTGGGTTTTTCCTGTCCTGTGCAAGAGAAGAAAAATAAAAGAATGTTTCTAAAGTATATTTATTAGCTAACAGCACACCAAACGTTATTAGTAGTAATGTTAAATATATGTGAAGTAAAATATTTTACATAGTTCCATAAATTTACATTTAACATTTTGTAGAATGCATATAAAATAAATTCTAAAGTGTTGCTCTTCTATATTTGTATCGTTTAAAGCAGGAGTTTTCAATTTTTTAAAGATGTTTTTCTTTAAAATCCTGGAATCCCTAAGAGGAGATGTTTAGTGATAGAGAAATGGCTGTGAAATTTCTTCCGAACGAATAATTAACTTAGTTCAGCAAAATATGATGGAAATTTTAGAAAAAAGTTTTATTTATGATCATTATGATAAATAAAGTAATAATTTACCTAGGGTTGTTTGAGAGTTGGGATTTACATATTGATCCTTACTCCATTCCACCATGCACTTCAATATTGATACTAAGCATTCAAGACCCTTCTTTCTCAAACTTAGTTCCTGTAAGAGGTTGTGTGTATTAAAACATTAAGATTATTGGTAATTTTTAATCATTATTAATTTTTACAACTGAAAAATATGTCATGGTTCTTACCTGAATGCTGGTCATGCCAAGTTCTTGGCTGCCTCTTCCTTGAGCAATCTTAGATAGATCATTAACTAGTCTTTCAAAAATATTTGCAGCATTTAAATCACAGTCATAATTTACATAAATGTCTACTACACTCTGGGCATCTGTAAAAAAAATAGAATTTACATTGAAATGCTTTTATCAAGTACAGGAATAAATATAATACTGAAAACTGTCAAGCAAGCAAGATATCTGAACAGCCATGTTAAAGTCTATAACACGCCCAATGGAGTAATACCTGCGCATATCCGCGTCAATGTTTGAATAACCATCCATTTATGATCGAAGGAACTAGTGGAAGTTTCTAAAATATATAGAAAAATCTCTTTGAAGAAAACCTAGAAAAAATAGAGATGTTATCTACTTATTTGAAAAATGTCTGCCTTCTATACTTTTCATTATAAATAAATATCAGATTTACAGTATAGAAAACTACCTATGAGACTTTTCCTGAGAGAGAGTCTGACCTCCCCCTCACCCCAAACAGGCTCCAACATCAGATCTTTATTCTATTTTTCCTGGGGAAAATGTAAACTGCTATTTAAGTTTCCTGGCTTTATAACTTTATAATTATGTACAATGAAAATTATTCTATCAAAGTAAACTACAAACCATGTGTGGTAAAGATATATTTTGATTTAAACAAATAATTAATAAAGAAACTTGTGATTAAATATAGCCATGGAGCACCCAGCATCTGATTTTAAACAGTAATTTGATTTACTTAAATATCTAATGCATTTAAATTCTGTTCAATTAATTTGAATGTCTTGCTAAATAAAATTGAAGAAGATACACTGAACATAAGCCTGCAAAAATAAGCCTAAAACAACTATTTTCAATATAGTTTTCTGGATAGTGGACAGATCAATATAATTTTTTAGGATCAATTATCTGTGTTTCTTGGCTGGACTCTAAATATGTAGAAAACTTTGCACACCTCTGATAGTTAAGACACATAAATAAATCACTTTATGTCATAAACTGAATTAAGAACTTTTTCAATTTCAAAATGACTGAATAAGAAATTGTGACTTAAGATTCAGACATTTCATCAATCCTCTTCATGACTTTTTCAAATATTCAAAAGTTCTAAACATTTTTTGCTTTTAGAATCTGGCATTCTCCTATTATTACCACTGCTAAAGAAATTTAATGCACAACCTGCTACATAACCGAAGATACATTACTGTAGTTGGGATGCCTAACGGCAAGTGCTTTACCATTTTAAAATATTTATTTATATTTGTATCTCACTTTCTCCAGAAATAAAACACAGAATACAAAATGTTTCATTTTATGGTTTACAACTGCATCATTTTTTTTGGTAACAAATAGCGTCTTCTAACATTCCTATATTAGATTTCCAATTTGCACAGATTTCTACAAAGAAATTGCCATTTAGGTATCCCACAGCACATATATTAGATCCATATAGTGGAAGTAGGCCAATAATACCAGATATAGTAAAGTAAAGGTAAAGGTTCCCCTTGCACATACGTGCTAGTCGTTGCCGACTCTAGGGGGCGGTGCTCATCTCCGTTTCAAAGCCGAAGAGCCAGCGCTGTCCGAAGACGTCTCCGTGGTCATGTGGCCAGCATGACTTAAGACCAAAGGCGCACGGAACGCTGTTACCTTCCCACCAAAGGTGGCCCCTATTTTTTCTACTTGCATTTTTACGTGCTTTCGAAACTGCTATACTGATCTGTATATAAGAAGATTCTAACCAAATTTAAATTCAAATGTCAGGAGAAGAAAGAGCAGAATAATGCATCATTCTGCATAGTATCTGAATGGTTACCCAAGATAACATATCTACTTATTTAATGTTATAGTTTATTGTTCTTCTTATAATAATAATTTGGGAACAATTTACATTATTTATTATTGATTCAGGATAATGTTTTGAATGCAAACAAGTCCAATCAATTGAAACTAGATTAGATGTTCTTAATTTTTTTATACTTCAAGCCTCTCAATGACATTGGTTTATAGTACAATAACTACACTCTTTAAATTACTAAATGTACATTACCTCAATTTGCATCTTCAAATGTGTCTTAAAATTTGAAAGTAAAGTCAGGAATATAGAAAGGGAAAGTTCAAATACTTCTGGAACAGATGAAACTCCATTTTTAGACAATGCTACACAAAGGTACTGCTTAATAGCATTAATAAACATTTCATTTGTCCTAAAAACTGGTCCTGCATTTTGCAAAATAGATAGCAGCAACTGCAGTGAAAGGATTTTTGACCGCAATTCATGCGACCTAGAAAGATATAATCTTAGTATGAGAAACAATTTATGGAGACATCTCTCTTTTTGAGAAATAAAAAGAAAAAATAATTATTCCAAATTCTCTAACCATTGGTAAAGAGCAGATAATAATAAATATTCAATTAACAATAGAAATTAACTAAACAATAAACTATGACTAAATTAGCTAAGACTGATATTCTTGTGTTTGTTGCTGTAGCAGATAATGTAGTTTGTGTATAAAATCTCAAATTAATATAATATACAGTTATACAGCTGATTGATACTAAGTGTCAAGAACAACCTTTTTAAAAAATAATTATATAAAATACATTAATAGAAGAGAATATTTGTAGCTCAGGGTTAAACTCTGAAAGTACCAAGGACCCTACAAATACAACGTTCCATAATAATATATTATACTACACTAGAAATGGGAGAAGAAGCTATAACTACTGCTGATTTATACTTTTATTTCTTGAATATTTCATAGAAAAAATGGTGCCAACTTACTTTGGATCAGGTGGTCCATCTGACAAAGGCTTCATAGACAGTTTACACAGTGACCTGAATACTAGAAAGGCATCCTTTTGTAAAATATGGGAAAATTTAGCACCAGGTGTAGGTCCTGAAGAATTTCCAGATTCCTGAAGTTAAAATATTTTCATTTTCAATTTATGTAATAAAAATACAATGTAATTATTTTACATGAGAAAAAACAGGCTACACAAAATTACAGTGAAACTTTGATTAACAGTATTTATAGACTGCCTTAATCTATATGGACTAAAGTGTAAATATATTTCTAGAAATCATTATTACTTAACATTTAACTTTAAAAATTAAACATATTCTTATAACTGCAAGTTTAATATTTTAGTTATTTTGTTAAAACTAATCAGCATGACATATTTATATACTAACGATCAAACAGAAATTATTATGGCTTCCATAGCCCTGAATTTAACAAACCACAAACCAGCCTCGCAATTATATAGTCTTCTACTTCAAAGACTTTTTTCTCTCTTCTTAAAAACACAACAAATCTTTTATGGGATTAATATTTCCAATAATTAACAAACCTTTTCTTCCTGACTGGAAACAAACTGAAAACAATCCCAGGGTTTTTTTCCTTTGTTTTTTTTTTTAAAACCACAGATTATTTTCAACTCATTTCAGATCACAAATGAAATAAAAAAATTAAAAATCACTTTAGATAGCCTTAGTTTATTTATTTATTTATTTTATTAGATTTTTATACCGCCCTTCTCCCAAAGGACTCAGGGCGGTGTACAGCCAAATAATAAAAACCCCACAATATACACATTAAAACAAAACTTAAAACCAAGCATATTACATAAATGGCCGAAATTTAAAACAATTTAAAACCCTAAAATGCATAAAAAACCCCAATTAAAATTTAATAAAACTTTTAAGCCAGTCCCGCTTGAATAAATAAATGCGTTTTCAGCTCATGGCGAAAGGTCCGAAAATCAGGCAATTGGCGTAAACCAGGGGGAAGTTCGTTCCAGAGAGTAGGAGCTCCAACAGAGAAGGCCCTACCCCTGGGGGCCGCCAGCCGACATTGTTTGGCGGACGGCACCCTGAGAAGACCCTCTCTGTGTGAGCATACGGGTCGGTGGGAGGCATAAGGTAACAGCAGGCGGTCCCGTAAGTACCCGGGCCCTAAGCCATGGAGCGCTTTAAAGGTGGTAACCAAAATCTTAAAGCGCACCCGAAAGACCACAGGAAGCCAGTGCAGACTGCGCAGGATTGGTGTTACATGGGAGCAACGAGTGGCTCCCACTATTACCCGTGCAGCTGCATTCTGAACTAGCTGAAGCCTCCGGGTGCACTTCAAGGGCAGCCCCATGTAGAGAGCATTGCAATAATCCAAACGAGAAGTGACAAGAGCGTGAGTGACCGTGCATAAGGCATCCCGGTCAAGGAAGGGGCGCAACTGGCGGACCAAGCGTACTTGGTAAAAGGCCCTCCTGGAGACGGCCGCCAAATGATCATCAAACGACAGCCGCCCATCCAGGAGGACACCCAAGTTGCACACCCTTTCCATTGGGGCCAATAACTCGCCCCCAACAGTCAGCTGCGGTTGCAGCTGGCTGTACCGGGGTGCCGGCATCCACAGCCACTCCGTCTTGGAGGGATTGAGCTTGAGTCTGTTTCTCCCCATCCAGACCCGTACGGCTTCCAGACACCGGGACAGCACTTCGACAGCTTCGTTGGGGTGGCCCGGGGTGGAGAAGTACAGCTGCATGTCATCAGCGTACAGATAGTAACTCACCCCGAAGCCACTGATAACCTCACCCAGCAGCTTCATATAGATGTTGAACAGGAGAGGCGAGAGAATCGACCCCTGCGGCACCCCACAAGTGAGGTGCCTCGTGGTCGATCTCTGCCCCCCTGTCAACACCGTCTGCGACCGGTCAGAGAGATAGGAGGAGAACCACCGATAAACGGTGCCTCCCACTCCCAAACCCTCCAACCGGTGCAGCAAGATACCATGGTCGATGGTATCAAAAGCAGCTGAGAGATCTAATAGGACCAGGGCAGAGGAACAACCCCTATCCCTGGCCCTCCAGAGGTCATCCACCAACGTGACCAAAGCTGTCTCCGTACTATGACCGGGCCGGAAGCCGGACTGGAACGGGTCTAGATAGACGGCTTCATCCAGGTACTGGGGAAGCTGCCATGCAACCACACTCTCTACAACCTTCGCCACGAAGCGAAGGTTGGAGACTGGACGATAATTCCCCAAAATAGCTGGATCCAGGGAAGGCTTCTTGAGGAGGGGTCTCACCACCGCCTCTTTCAAGGCAGCGGGGAAAACCCCTTCCACCAATGAAGCATTTATAATTCCCCGGAGCCAGCCTCTTGTCACTTCCTGTGTAGCCAGCACTAACCAGGAGGGACACGGGTCCAGTAAACATGTAGTTGCATGTAACCTCCCCAGCAACCTGTCCACGTCCTCGAGAGCCACAGAATCACATTTATAGTAGTGATCACATTTATAAAGAAAAAAGCTCAGTAATGCTAGGATATTTATCACTAATTACTATTTTGCAATAGTTCATGTGTTAATTTTTATCTATATATATTTAAGTTTCAGCATATTTGTCATATGCTATATCTCTCTCATTTTACTGCAATTCCACTATGCACATTGTTTTCCTTTTATAACATTGTATATTATCTAAGTAATGCATTCCTGTATGCTTATGCTTATTTTGTTAATTCATTCCACAAACATGTAACTGACGAAGGCAACCATGCATGTCAAGAACTGATTTTTAAAATATTCAGTCATCTATTAAAATAAATCTGTGTTAAGAATAGAACGAGCATTTCCCAAGGCACCATTCTGCTTGCCAACTGTGCTAGTGCTACATCTGTTCTAGGAGGAAACGTGATAATTACCTATCCTAACATGACCCTGAATATCAAGCATTGGTCATATTGGTAATTTATCGATAAAATATTTATCTTAGAAATCATATACTTACAGAATAGGAACGGATTTTCAAACAATACAACAAATGCATTGTAATACATTGTTAGTGTTGTTTTTACATGCGCCAAACAATTGTGAAAGCAAATGTTTGCTAGTTATTAGTATAAAAGACATTAGCTCCAGTAAAAACATCAGTATTTTACCACATACTAACAAAACAACTGAAATGAAAGAGAAACCCTACTAAACATATACACTTGGAATATATGTTTTTACATTAGCAAGCAGCAATGAATTTCATATGTAGAGCACAAAGGAAGTTGTAAAAGTACAGAAATGTGTTAAGGAACAAATGTTGTTCATTCATCCACATGAATCTTTTGACACTGCTGTGAAAATAGAAAAACATTAAAACCGTACTGTTTTGCAACAATATCATATATAATACCGACTTACAGCATATAAATTGTCCTGTGCTTCTTATTGATTCACATAATTCTGAATCAAAGCACTTGTACTAAAGATGCTAAAGATGCTACCTTACAAGCTAGGTGCATCAGTTGACTGTAAATATCCCCCAAATCAGTTTAAAACTATAGTTTCCCTTATTTTCAAAGCATAATCATTCATTCTTGTACCTGAGTATCATTGGAAGAGACAGATAATCTGTCATCAGGTAATGATGGTGTATACACAACAGAAATAGGTGTCCCTGGAATTCCATTTGCCTGGATATTTTCACTATCACTACCATCCTCTGAAGTACCTATTGGTCCATCAACCACAATCTTTTCAGTCAATCTCTCCCCTATATCTAAAAGAAAAGAATAATGGCATACAGTAAAATTATGGCATTTAAAAGTAATTATACAATTAGAAGTACATTGGGTAATATTACACAAAAAACAAAAAAGGGCCTCTGGTGGCTCAGCAGACTAAGTCTGTCTGTTATTAAAACAGCTGCTTGCAATTACTGCAAGTTCAAGTCCCACCAGGCCCAAGGTTGACTCAGCCTTCCATCCTTTATAAGGAGGTAAAATGAGGACCCAGATTGTTGGGGGCAATAAAAGTTGACTTTGTATATAATATACAAATGAATGAAGACTATTGCTTAACACAGTGTAAGCCGCCCTGAGTCTTCGGAGAAGAGCGGGATATAAATTCAAAAAAAAACAAACAAAAAAAAAACCCTCAAAATATATTGCCACAAATTTGTTTTGAATATTATCTGTGTGCTATTCTTGATGCCATATCAATGTTTGTTCAGCATTTCTTTAAAAATTAGTGTAAATACTGTATGATTAATATTCTACATCATGATTGTTTACTAGGTAACTCAAAACAGACCCATTATGATCTGAGTCAAAATATATTTATCTCTATCTGGGATAACAAGATGAATTGTCTAGGACTGTTTTATAATGTTCATTGAGTGATTCACAATCGATTTGTAAATTACTTATAAGTTTTTACAATAAATGCTTAATTTTTTAGCTTTATCTTGAGCCATAATCCAAATAGGATTTTTTCCACAGGTTTGATAAAACATTTCATATGGTGCCTGAAAACACACACACACATACACACACACGTCAACTGTAATTACTTTAGAACAGAACCTGCTGTGAAAGGCTTACACATAAAAGAAAAACTTGGGAATGAAAATAAAAAGTTGCAAATTCTCAAATCCTGGTAACTCAGACTAGCTGTCTCATTTGCTTAAACACTATTCAACTTCCCTTTAAGTTTATAAAGGTCTGTTACCAGTTTCAACTGTATTTCTTAATTTTACTTTTGTCGTCAATGTTTCAGGAATCAGTAATTGATAAACTAATAGCAACTCTCAAGGTTGATTTTAATATCTTATAAGTTTTACCAACATTTGTATTAACTTTAAACAAATAAATCCAGGTTTACTCTATAGCCAATTATCTTCATGTCTTTCTCTAGGGAAAAACAGAAAAGCCCTTAGGGTCCCCATTCTCTTCCTTCAAGAGAAAAGAATTCAGTGACTTAGTGAAAAGTGATTCTCTTGCAGCTATCTGAACTGCATTGACTGCTTCTGGGGGTTGAAAACAGCCCAATCTGTGTCTATTTTTCTTTTTAAAAATAACCATAAAATTATTGTTTTATCTAATATTTTCCCATATTAGTACATACAAAACTTTACCATCAACTCCTCCTATAAAATCTATAATTTGAGGTAATTTCTACCTAAAATCAGCAATATGGTTTGATGAAAGTGTATTACCTCTTACTACTGTGTTGACCATTTCCTGGACTATACTCTGTACAACATCCTGAGCTGTTTCTTCACACTGATTACTTTCTCCGTCATATGACCCTGCATCATTTTTAGTTAGAGCTACAAAAGAAAAACAAATATATTATTTAAAATTATCAGGAATCCAGAATGGGCAACATATTTCTAAACTATAAATGCTATATAAATACATTTTTATGATTGTTCATAACATTTACTATATCTGAGCTTTTAGCAAATACATTTTAAAAACCAATATGAAATTACAAAGTTTATAAGTTTATAAAATAGAAAATCATAATCATAATATTAAATCCTGATGATAACTGTGTGTAGGTTTTAACCAAATGAACTTTTTATAGAAAAAGGCAACGCAATGTGACATTTTTTCCTCCCAACTCAATTTTTTGTAGCATCTCGAAGCACCCAGAATACTTCAAAATAGCAATAGTAAAATATAAAGCAAATCTGCCAATTTTCAGCAACACACATATTGGCATTTAATGCAAAATAGAATAGTTAAACCTCTAAAAAGCTTCCATTTTATTCATTAAAATTGCCTGAGCCCTTTCTCCAGAGACATCATAAGGTGTATCACCTGGAACGTCAAAAACAACAAACAAGCAGAAAACAAAATTCCAAACCGGGAAAACCACTTCTAGCTTAAGACAATTTGACAATAAGATAACATGCCCTCTACCATCACATTCTGATTATTACTTTCTGCTGCTGTTGCTTGGTCAGCTTCTGTTTGGTCATTTTCTGCACTAGAAATATCAGACCCATTTTCTCCTTCTGTATCTTCTTGAAGGCTTTTGTCCACATCATTTGTATGACGCTCCAAATCCCTTTCATGATCCTGGGATAATTGATCAACAGTCTCCTCTGAAAGATGCCTTAATTGAGGTGATTCGGGCTCATGATGGCTTAAAGGGGATTGCTGCAGGTGATACTGTTGTCGATGTCTCTCTTTCTCCATTTGCTTGGCTTCTTGAAGCTAAAAATTGTATTTATTTATATGAAAAATAAAACATGTTATTAATGAATACATGTTATATTTGACAGACATGATGCTATTTTGTATACTTGGAGCCCTTCAAAAGTTGGCACAAAGCTGAAATTTTATTATAAATTTTATATTATAAAAAATATTTTATATTATAATAAAAGTATTTTAAAATAACCATAAAAACATGAATATAACATGAGGGAATATGTAAAACAGTATATATTATAAAAGCCTCTTGCAGGCTCCTTGTTCCCAAGGGATACCCAGATCTACTGGAAAAAATGTCTTGAGAGATCTCTGGAAAGCCAATAGGTTTGGTAATCTCACTTTAGGGTGAATGATGTTCCAAATGATGGGTGCTACAGCAGAAAAGACTTGCTTTTTGATTCTGTAACATGGAACTCCTTAGGAGGTGGGATATAACATATCTTTCCTGATTGTATGGGTAAATGAAATCAGGAAGAAATGGTCCCTCAAATAACCTGGCCCCAAAGCCATGTAGAGTTTTAAATCTTCTCATATGAACTCCTGCAGCCTCAACTCCTTAGTTTACCAGGGGTGGAGATGTACAACTGAGTGTACTCGTGATACTTCACTCCATGTGGAGGATGATCTCATCTAAAGGCTTGATGTTGATATTAAACAGTAGTGCAAAGCATTCCAAGCCTTGCAGAACCTCACATAGTTTGAGTGGAGAATAGGATCTCTCACTCTCAATCAACACCAGTACCAGTCCCACAGGAAAGAAGGGAACCAGCACAATACAGTATTGTTGACTCCCATTCTACAGAGTCAATCCAGAAGAATACTATGGTTGATAATATTGAAGGTTGCTGAGACATCAAGTAGAACAAGGAGGAATGCACTAATCCCATCCGGGTTATCCAAAAGCATGACCAATTCCTTTTCTGCCTATAAGGTAAAGGTTCCCTCACACATGTGTGCTAGTTGTTTCCAGCTCTAGGGGCGGTGCTCAATTCCATTTCTAAGCCAGTGCTGTCCGAAGACGTCTCTGTGGTCATGTGGCTGGCATGACTCCATGCCGAAGGCACACGCACCACTGTTACCTTCCCACAAAAGTGGTCCCTATTGCATGTTTTACATGCTTTTGAACTGCTAGGTTGGCAGAAGCTAGAACAAGTAACGGAAGCTCACCCCATTATGCAGCGCTAGGGATTCAAACTGCTGACCTTCTGACCAACAAGCTCAGCATCTTAGCCACTGAGCCACCACATCCGTTTCTTAGCCACTGCATCCCTTTCTGCCTATATCTAGGCCTAAATCCTAACTAAAAGGGATCCAGATAATTAGCTTCATCTAGGATTTGCTGAAGCTATTGTATGACCATTGACACTGGATGAAATTGTCCAGTATGATGGGATCCAGCAATGGGTTGAGGGGATGAAACAGTGCCTCCTTAAAAAGTGGAAGAACTCCATATTTCAAGGAAAGACTCACCACTGCTAGAACCCAACCATCTCAAACGGTAGACTGCTCGTTGGGAGGGGCATAAATCTAAGAAGGAGGTTATTGACCCCAAAGCCATATGACCCTGTCCACAACCTCAGTCCCCGTCCTTTAATTATTCTGGTGGCACAGTGGCTAGAATGCAGTATTGCAGGCTAACTCTGCCCATAGCCTGAAATTCAATCCTGATGGGTTTAAGTATTGACTCAGCCTTCCATCATTCTGAGGTTGGTAAAATGAGGACCCAGATTATTGGAGGCAATATACTAACATTGTGAACCACCCAGAGAGTGTTGTAAAAGCATTATAGGGTGTTATATAAGTCTAAGAGCTAATGATTTTTAGATGAAACAAGTAATGTCTGGCAAATGGCTATTCAGTTATTTTAAAGTTTAAGCCAAAAGTGCCAAATGCCATAGCACATATGATAAGATTGAATTTCTTCATATTTAACCAAATGATTTCCAGTGTTTTTGGAAGGCTTGTTTCAACATAGGAACACACATAATAAGGTTGGAATGGGATGTTTCAGAGTTGGAACATTTTTCCCTTATACCTCTTGTACAATTCAATTGGCAAACAAATCTAAATGTTTGCTATTCTTAGAGCTGAAAGGGATTTTTGGAACAACTCTTTATATAGTACAAAGAAACTTACCGCTTGGTTTTCCATGCGTGCAAATATTACGTTCAACATTTGTGTGAGAGTGGCCTTGGCTGTGGTTTGATTTATGAGATTCTTGCTTGCAAGGTAAATATTGTAGCATGTTCTCACAGCTTGCAACACGGTCCCTTCATGTATCTCTATGTGTTGAGATGTTACTGCTGTTAATAGAGCCTAAAAATACATTACATTTATTTACAAAGTTAGACTTGCAGTTATTTATTTAAAAATCTTTTATATATATCTCCCAGTTCTTTTATATGTAATTGGCACATGCTCAATTTATGAATATACTCTGTAAATGGTGAGCTATATATGTACATATATAATGTTTAGAGTTAATCTGTCAATCATATTATGTATTCTAATCTACAGGCACCAAAACTTTAAAGGAGATAGGAGCTGCATAGAAATGACTTTTTTACTAAAAGTCCATAATGCATTTAAATAATAGAATATTAGTCTATAACTCAATAGAAAATAGTGATATTTTTAGATATGAATAAAAAATATTCATTCGACTCATAATTTCTGTTCACTATAAACTGTTTTGAAAAATCAAACATAACCATGGAAAACTTCTCAAATTCAGTAAAATACAATTGTTTATCAATAATTTTAACTTTACCTTTATAATTTGTAGTTGAACACCTTCGTCTGTCTGTGGACCTTGAAAGCAGCCACATATTGTTTCAATAATTCTATCAATCAACTTTTTCCCAGGAGCAGTGCTATCTGGAGCATTACCAGTCAAATGCCCATAGGCTATAAGTTTCTGGAAATAAAGCAAGTAAACAACAATGAACAAGAAAAGCTAATATATCATACATTATGTTTTTCAGCCAGGGAAATCCTCATCTAAAAATCATAGTAAGTTTCAAGTTTAAAGAAATATCAGAGCCATTTAGAAATAAACATCCTTTATCCTTATTACTGCAAAGAAAAGAATGGACATTATTTGAATACATTTTCACAAGACCCTGAAGACCTTGCAATGGGCGTGGGGACCCAGAATGATATTGAGCCCATCAAGTGACTCGTTTGATTGTTGTCACCAAGCAGGTTGGGGTGTGTGAATTTTTTTCTCTATTGTTTTTGTATTGAGTTTTTATCCTTGTAAGCTGCTCAGAGACACTGAGTTGGGAGGCCATATAAATTTTCTTAAATAAATAAGATCTTGGGGTATTTTCTTCTCCCTAGTTCAGTGATTGCCTTTTTCAGACAATTGAACTACGGCTTATTAATAATTTGGATATTGGCTTGAAATGGGTTTCGTGACTAGCTGGAAAACAAAATTATGATTAACAGTAATAATTTATCTGATTTTTTTGACATCACAGGAAAAGTAATAAATCATAAAGTCACTATCATAATGGGGAAAAAAGTGTTATGGTTCACAACACTTAAAAAGTATTGCTTCCCCATGAATTAGACCTGTGATGGCGAACCTATGGCATGTGTGCCAGAGGTAGCACACAGTGTCCTCTCTGATGGCACGTGAGCTGTTGCCCCAGTTCAGGTCCGCTGCACATAAGCGCATGCCTCCCGCTGAAGAGCTGATCTTTGGGTCTCTGCCGCCCATCTGCTGGAGCAGGGCATATGAGGGGCGCATGCAGGGGGCATGTGCGCATGTGCGGGGTTGCATGCAGGGGAGCCACACATACATTGCATTTTGGGGGTTAAAGTGCGCTTGGTCCAGAAAAGGTTAGCCATCACTGAACTAGACAATTACCTTTACAGATCCCAATTATACCACTCTATTCATAAGATGTTTTTTTAAAAAAAACAAAACATCTCCTTTTGACCAAATTTAATTTTTATAAAATATTTAAATCAGATTTTTTTTACATTGATAATTGGATAAAATCAAAGAAAAGAAAATCTTCCTTTAAATAAGAACATTAAAAGTAGGCAATAATAGCATATATTTCGGGAAATATCGATTCATACAGACCTGCAAACAATCTAAAGATGTACTAACAATTCTGGGACACTTGGATTGACATGCTAATTCAAATGGTAAGAAGTACTTGTCTGCTTCAATAAAGCTAGTCTTTGATTTCACTGGTGGAAGAGTGCTTGAGCCAGGTTTTGCTTCTCCATGAGGTGGACTAAATAAAATGGCAGTAAAATAAATGAGTTAAATATAAATTCAGAAATAGCTAGGGCTGTTATTATATACTTGCTTTATCTTTAATTGTATATTTAAATTGTAAAACACTTATCATTAAAACTGATATTTCAAGTCATACTTAATTTACATAGCTGATTTTTTTTCTATTGAATGATGTGAATGCTGTTTTTGAAATCCTGATAAAGCAAAATAAATGCTTTGACTTGTAAAGAAATGGCTTTTAACATAGAATTAAATGTGTGTTATATTAATAATTATGACCTACTACAAAATTAATAAATAAAAAATCCTATTTAAAAAGTAGATTACAGTTTCATATGTTCAAGAAACTAGTAAAAATGAATAGGATGGAACATTTAGTTCACTGTAAAAATAAAAATCATTTTTATGATGATCAGTACCTACAGGCATTAGGAAGTCCTTACTTCTGTCTTAAGTAACTTTACAAAGGAAAGAAATGAATGAGGACAAGACAGGATTCCCTTCAGTAGAGAAATCCTTTTAAAAAGTTATCTGCTTTCTTAGGTGATATTCTGATGGATAGATGGGGAATGGTTACAGCTTTCCTTTGTTTTTAAGCATGCTTCTTTTTTTTGTGCAAAAATGCAAAAAGTTCAAAAATTTTGTGCTTCTTAACTGGGACATTGAGAGATGACATATCTGACCATTTTTCGGAACTAATTTGAAGCCAAAGCTATTACCGTGTTTCCCCGAAAATAAGACCCTGTCTTATTTTTTTTGAACCCCGAAATAAGGGCTTGTCCTTATTCTCAGGAAGTACTTTTATTTTGGGGCACAATTTGAGGATGGCAGGTAGGGAGGAGTGGGGAGGGGGAGAAGTAAGGGGCAGGAAGCCTTGCCATGCCTGGTAAGGAGGGAGAGAAGAGACTGCAAGAATCATGGCTGCTTTTGCAGCCAATTGAGGCTGCCAAAGCAGCAGGAGGCCCCACACATCTTGAGCCCTCTTCAAGAACAGCCTACCACAATCGGTTGCCAAGACCTTGGCCCAAATTGAAGCTCCCTGCGGTGGAGCCTGCAGCCCGGTGCTTGAGAGGATCTTGGGGGGGGGGAAACCGCTTTACGCAACCCAGCCTCTCTTTCAGGTGGACAGGAAGCCCCCTCCTACCATGCAGCCAACTGGTTGAGAATCGGACAGTCCTGGGAACCACTCCCCGGCTGGACACTGAACTCCGGCAGGAAGGTGTCTCCTTTGGATTACTGAACGCCAGCCTGCATGCCTGGTGCTGCAGGTACCAAGCTACAATCCTAGGTCTGGTGGGTGCTGCAGCTCTGAGGCCAGCTATGTGCAGAGCTGGCATGAGCGTTGCAGTGGCCACCAGGACCAGGGTCTGAAAGCGCCAGCCTCAGCATAGCTGTAGCCCAGCCCCTGTAGTACTGAATAGGCGTACAGACCAGCGCTCAGCAGCTCAAACATTTGACAATGCAGGCCGGCGCCTATCAGGCACCCAAACACTTTTCACCCACTTTGGGTGAAGAGTGTTCAGCAGTTCAAAAGATCAAATATCTGTGTGTGTGTGTGTGTGTGTGTGTGTGAGCGACAGAGAGAGAGAGAAAAAGAGAAACGGTGGAGAGGAACTGGGTAAGAGGCTACACGTTGCAAAGAAGAATGAAGCAAGGCAGTGTGGGGGGTGAAGGACAAAGCAAGGCAGGGGCTGCAGAACTACCCCAAAGCTCCGCATCAGCTTACCTGAAGGCCCTTCAGCCAGGCCACCCATGCCAAACCCTCCTCCTCCCCGCCCAGGGCAGCCACATCCTTTCACTAACCTGCTTTCCAGCTCCATTCTCCACTGCACGTTCAGGACAAAAGAAGTAGTCTGTTAGATGAAGGTAAAAAAAAAATACTGGTAGTTCAGACCTTCCAACTTCTCATGAAGAAAAATTTTTTTTCACAAAGTTGGAAGGTGTTTTTACCATAGTCTCACAGACTACTTTTATTGCCCTGCATGTGACAGCGGAGAATGGAGCTGGAAAGCAGGTTAGTGAAGGGATGTGGCTCCCTTGGGAGGTTTGGAGGGGTGAGGGACCTCTATGTGTGTGGGGGGGGGGTACGGTGGAGAGAACATTGCTGCCAGCCCTGGTTAATTCTCCGAGGTTGGATCAGATCTCTCTCTCTCTCTCTCTCTCTCTCTCTCACACACACACACACACACACACAAACACACACACACACACACACACACACACACACACACACACACACACCTTTCTTTCTTTGGGATTGCAGCACAGACACCCCTGCCAGGATTGCAAGGCTGAAGGCTTCGGATGGAGCATTTTGAGGATGTGTATCTGTGCTGTGATCCCAAGTAAAGAACAATTGGCAGGAAAGGGGGGGGGGATTTTCCTGCAGCCTATCCTTTCTTTGGGATTGCAGCACAGACACACATCCCCAAAATGCTCCATCTGAAACCTTCAGCCTGGCAATTTGAGCAGAGGCATCTGTGCTGCGATCCCAAAGAAAGGACAGGTTGCAGGAAAATCCCCACCCCCTTTCTCCTGCCGATTGTTCTTTACTTGGGATTGCAGCACAGACGCCCCTGCTAGGATTGCAAGGCTGAAGGCTTCGGATGGAGCATTTTGGGGTGTCTGTGTTGCAATCCCAAGTAAAAGATAGGCAGGAAAAGAGGAAGGAGGCCAGCATCTGGGGAGGTGCTCTGGAGATCTGGGCCGAGTTGCACAGCCCTTGCTGGCTCAGCTGATCAGCGGGCAGCAATTATGGGGCTGAACCTGTAGGAGGTGACCAGGGAAGGGAAGGGCTGCCTCCCGTGCAGGCCACCCCAACCCCTTCACTAGGGCTTATTTTCGGGGGAGGCCATATATTTATGCCCACCCCAAAAATCAGGCTTGGCCTTATTTTCAGGACATGTCATATTTTTGGGGAAACACGGAAGAAATTATATGCTATGAAATTTTAAATTTCTTCTTTGTTTTTACAAAACTAGAGTTTCTTATAGAACTTTTTTTAACTTATAGAACACTAATATATAAACTAATCCATGTTTTGTGAAATAAGCCATAGAATCTAACCTATTATTGGTTGACATGCATATCATACTACAGCAGAAAAAATATATATTATGGATAAATCTTTATGTATGAACTAGGCCAGGATATCTTATGATGCTTCTGCATTTCACACATGATAAAGTGCTAAAAAGGTAATTTATAAATCATTCTCTCTAAAAATAGAATGAATGGCAGATTTAATTGCCATATAGTCAGATATTTGTGCTTATAATCATATCATAAACTTAAGTATTCATACTTAATATGAACAAAATTACCTTTGTTTTCCAGTTTCTGTTTTTATTTCCTCTGGAAAAAAGCAAATAAAACCTTTTTTTTATAAGAATGATTAAAACTATAAAATAAAACTAATTCCCACATCTCATATATAAGATTTTAAATTAAAAAGCTGAACTTATTCCCACCCCAATTACTAAATAAATATAAATAGCAAATTCTCCTATAATATAAAATATGAGGAAAGCATATCAGTCCAATAACATCCATAGTATTATTCCTTGTATTGTTTTCACATATTTGTGGGGGAGATCTAGGAATACATGATAAATGGTTTTAAAGTTTGCAAACATCCAAGGATGTTTCTGCAATCTGGGATATTTATACAGTTTGGGATTTTCTGTGTTCACAAATGACATAATTTGAAGAGATTTGATCGTGACAAATAAAACAACAAAAAGTGTAAAACATAAAGCAGTCACCTACAAATGTTAATTAATAACAAATTGCTACAATTATCAACAACAGTTCTATTGCATATTATGCTTGATCCTATTTACACAGTTTTGGGCAACAACATCAAAAGGTGAGAAAATTTGCCTGGTTATAAGGCTGGTTATTTGCCTGGTTAAATGTGTGGTTATTAGGCTGACTCTGTTCTATGGGGCAATTGCAAGTCTCATACTTAATGCTTCACTTCCAAAATGCATATCAAAGTCACAATCTCTTACTCCTTTAATTATCTTAAAGCCTGGAACAAGGACTAAGATTCTTCAGCGCTCAAGAAAGAGCAATTTCAATATATTTTCCCCTGAGATTGAATCCAATTCAAATGTTAAGCCTTTTTCCCAAATCTTGAAGATTTCTATTTCATGAAGGAACTCATTCTGCTTTTTGTATCTATTTAGTTTTATTATTAACCATACTGATTATGTATATTAAACACACATATCTTTCCCTAATATTTGGTATATTTTTGGCTTTAAATAATCATATTTCATAAAACACCTACAAATATCCAATAATAAAAGTTACAATAGAAGATAAGCACCCCAAACCTGAAAGCTCTTAGTTCAAGCCAGCTTGCTGCATTTTACATTGTACTGAACTCTTGTTTATTATTTATATCAGTGGTAGTCAACCTGGTCCCTACCACCCACTAGTGGGCGTTCCAGCTTTCATGGTGGGCTGTTTTGTCCGATACTGAAGCACTTTCCTTTTTTTAAATTTAATTGACTTTTTAAAAAATTTTCATAGCATCATTTAAAAACATTTTCATTAGGTTTTCATAAAATTCCCCTAGACAATTTAAATTTCTGAAAATATACTATTTGTATCGCCCGCGCATAAGTTTCGTTCACGTTACGCAAGTGAAACTAAGCGCCGCTATAGTGCGACCACAAACAAAAGAGCCTCGTCCCAGAATAGCTCGTGCATCTCCCCCCACACCACCCAGCTGTAACAGACAAGCAGAGCTGGTAGCTGGCACCTCCCCCAAACCCAATCCACGATGCGCGAGAGGCATGCGCAGATGACTGTGGAACCAGTGGGCAGTTAGAAAATTTTACTTCTAATCGAGATACAAAAGTGGGCGGTAGGTATAAAAAGGTTGACTACCCCTGATTTATATTGTCCTCATTTGAAAGGAGGAGGGTTATGTAAATACTGTGCATTTAAGATGATACTTATTATTACAGTGTATTTACTCATCATAAGGAAATCCCTGAGATATAGACTGGATTCAGGAACTTGGGGAAAAATAACTGAAGAAGGCAGTGCCAAGCCATTCCCAAAACATCTCCCAAAAAACTGTATGAACATTTCAGGGGCTGGTTTGAAGCGAAGACTTATAGTTACTAATATTAAGAATAAATTTGGGAATTAGGCAGTAAATTAATATGTGTAAATAATTTTTCCCCCAAGGGATTGTTACACATAAAATTTTCAGATCTTACTGGCATTAGATTTACTGCCCAACTCAAATTTATTACATTACTAGTTTTTCAACTGCTTTTCAAAATGAGACATTTTCTATGGATAAAAAATAGTGAAAATTTTCCATCTTTTATAATTGATTCAAAACAATTTATTAAAGGACATAATATTTAAAATACACAAACTCAGAATGAAAAACCTTTTGAAGTACCGGTATCATATATTGATTTCCTTCCTTTTATCGTTATAAATATAAATTTGATAAGTCATGAGGAACGAAGCAGTTAGAATTTCCTTAAATATATAGAGATTTTAAATGTGCCCACATTGAAGTATGATCTGCCTTCCATAATACAATGTAGTCCTACAGAATAATTTGGCAAGATGCACTTTCTTGTTGAAAAGATATTTTATGCAATTACTTCTGATACTTTAATTCTTGGTATTATTCTACAGTTTTATACATGAGAAAAATTACTGAGGTTATACTTTTTGCAGAAGAGAAATTGTGGGCATTTTTAAAATAAAGAGATCATAGTGTTAATATTAATAATATTTCACAATGTTTGGAAAACAGAAATGAAGAACCAGAAATGAAATGATCACAAAAGCCAATATAAAAAGGGATTATAGGGCTGTAGAATTTCAGCTATTCTTCAGCAAAGAACAAAATACTGAATTTGCAAGTATATTCTCTGCGTGCATGTATATGTGTGTGTATATACATACATGGGTACACACATATACAGGAGACATCAGTAAACCACGCCATAATCCATATTAAATCTAAAAATTAGCAGAGATTCCTTTTTCCTCAAGACTGCAATAATGATGGAGCATGTTCAATACACAAAGAAATACCCATTTAAAAAATTGAATATTACAGTAATGTAATTAAGAGAACAATCATTAGCATGATTTTTATACTTTAAGCCTGCAAGTAACTAGGTTACAGCCTGAGATTCTTTGGAATGGCTTGGAAATGATGCAAGAAGATTGCACTAATGTTACCAAAAGCAGGTGTGGTGGTATGGTTAAAGCATTGGATTGCCAGCAGGGAAATCTTGGCTCAAGTCCATACTCAGCCACAGAAGCTTCGGAAACTTTGGAAAGATCACTCTTCCCCAAGCTACTTCAGATGGCTCATGGTAAGAAATAGAACGAAGGAACACTGTGTACAATACCTTGACCTTCTGAAAGACAGACAAGATATATTAAATAAATTAATCTTTAAAATAATTCAGATGCTGATTCTTGCAACAATTAAATATATGACATCAGGAAATGAAGTTCCAGGCTTTTATTTAGTTAATTAGCTTCATCCTGACATAAAAAATGGTACAATTAAATGCTGTATACAAGTAAAACTTGTATAAATATACAAAATATATAAAATAAGGATACCCTCCTTTTCCCTCAAAAATCTAAGGGGGACTGCATATATTTAACATATCAGTGTAAAAAATGGAAAATTAGAGATGGTTTTTAAATGTTACCTGGGGACAGTTTGCTACAGGCTCACAAGTAGTAGAAAATTATTTCAGTCCACTTAACATTCATGCCAGCAATTATTCATTATTTATTCATGCTAACTCAAGATTTTTTTATTTGATTTATTATTTATTCACACTAACTCAAGATTTGCTTTAATCCAGACTGATTAAACTGCAGCAGTCTATTTTGTATATAACCCTAAAACAAAAACAATTCATATATTGCACCAGGTTAAATCCAAATCCAATATATTACAGATAGTCCTCGAATTGTGATGGTAATTGGGACCTGTATTTCCATCACTAAGTGATGCAGTCATAAAGCACAATGTCATGCAACTACGTTGCTTAGCAATAGCAACTTTGGCACTTCCCGTTGCCATCATTATCCAAATTCTGCCAGTCATTACTCAAAAACCCATCCAAATACAAGCCATTCTGGGCTCAGTCCCTCCCAGCTCCATGGCTTGTTTCTTCTAAGGTAAGGGACTGCCTCCTCTTCAATTCTCCCTTTTTGGCCATCCTGTACTCTGCTTTGTGGGGTGGCAAATAGTCCCTCTAAGTAGCTGAGTACTACTATTTGATAGACTGTTATTCTTTACTTCCTTGACTTTGCTTTTCTCTAAGTTTGTGACACATTGCTGGACTGAGACTTCTTCTAGCTCAGAGTCTGGATTACCTGACTCAGCCTGTTCCTTTGCCACTTCATCTGTGTGCTCTCTTCATCTGATTTCTGTGGTGGCTAAGTGTTAGACTGGCGAAGCCATTTTTATTTGCATAAATTCACTTCTTAAAAAGCTCTAAGAGCTTTTAGAATGATAAGCAACTTCACATATGCTTGTAAGAGGAGATATGTATTAATTTATAGGTGCAAAAATTCAGGAGTCTGATAGCACCTTTTCTGATTAAAAAGGCGTTAAGCTTTCATGAGTTGCAGTTCCCATCATCTCTATGCATCTAATGAGATGAACTGGAGCTCATAACATGTATGCCTTTTAAATATTTGGTTATCTAGAAAAAGTGATATCGGACTTCTGATTGTTTTTGTCCAAACACTATTTTTTCCTGTGTGACTAGAATAATACATTTAGGTTTTGACCATACTTCAGCTTTAGCTTCAGAGAAAGAGGGGGTGAGATCAGCTTTTTTCTTAACTTTGGACCCGTAGTTTATCAATCCAAAGTACTAATTTAAACAAAAGCAGGCAAATTTTTGCATATCAATTAAGCAACAGAGTAAAAAAAGATGAGAAGGTACTAAACTAATGGAGGTGTGAGATCATAAATCAGAACATTGCTAATTAGAAAGTAACTTTCATTAAATTTCATTACATTTTTCAGAAATCAAATACAGCTATTCCTCCACTTACAGCAGTTCATTTAGTGACTGTTCAAAGTTACAATCACTGAAAAAAAGACTTATGACCATTTTTCACACTTATGACCACTGCAGCATTCCCATGATCACATGATGAAAATTCAGATAGTTTGCAACTGATTCATATTTATAACGGTTGCAGTGCCCTGGGATCATGTGATCACCTGTTGCAATCTCCTGACGAGCAACATCAATGGGGAAATCAGATTCACTAAATAGCTATGTTACTAACTTAATAACTGCAGTGATTCACATAACAACTGTGTCAAGAAAGATAGTAAAATGAGGCAAAACTCACTTAACAACTGTCTCACTTAGCAACATAAATTTTGGGGCTCAATTGTGGTCATAAATTGAGGACTAGATGTAGGAATAACTGAGTTATGGCCAACTGGGGGAGAGCCTATTTAACTCAAACTGCAAACATTTAGTTTGTTGAAGTGAGTGCTATCACACACCTACATTAAAAGAGTTCCACAAGGCCTTCAGAAAGAATGAATGACAGTAAGTGGAAGCTAGGAATGAGCACCTTACCCCTCCAAATTGACATTTTAAGTACATTCTATAATTCCTTACTTTTATTGTTTTATGGCAGAAGCAACAACAAAATACAGATAGTCCTCAACTTATGATTGATTGCTTATCGACAATGTTAAAATGTTACTACAAAGTTACGGTGGAGTTCCCAAAAGATACTTACAGCCCAGATTATGTTATCTGTCCCTTGTGGTTCCTATAATGGCATTTTGGCTGTTTGCATTATCTTGCAGTCACTTGATCACAATTCATGGCATTTTGCTGAAAGCCAGTTTACTTCTGGTTTTCAACAAAAGTACCTTATAGGGAACAATGGGTTCATTTAACGACTTGTTGCAAAAAAGTTATAAAATTGGGTCCAGTCATGTGATGACCTACTTTATGACTATCACAACTGACTACCGTAACAGATAGGCTCCATTACAGTCATAAGTCAAGAATTACCTGCAGTATTTTATACAGGTCACAGCCCTATGCCACAATTGTGTTGAAAGGACAGAGGTAGAATTATCTATGTCATTTGTTGATGAAAATTCTCATTCATCACATACAGTTGTCTGGAAGTTGAATCATGGCAAGTAGACGTCTTTTTTTTGTTTCAAACATCTCACTGCTTATCAGCTTGTACGACTGAGAAAGTTGATGGATATTTTAAACCAAAAATAAAAGAAGTCCACTTGCCAACATTCAAATTTCCAGACGTAATTTGGTTCCTACACAATAGTTCCTTATTCTGAACAACCTGAAAAACACATTTAATATTTTGAACACTATTTACTCAATGCAGAAGGAAAACATCTATTATATTGGATATCTTGATGGTATCCGCAAGTAGCATGCCCCATCAGTTTATATTCCAAATTGGTAATAGCTCAGTTGCTGGAATTCTTGTTAAGTCCATCCCATTTATCTCAGCAAATCTTTTTCAAGAGAACACTGGAAGAATGGTTTTAAGCAGCTGCCAAAGTGCCTGACACCATATGTGCAAACAGACAACATGTAACTGGATACATCTGTTGATCATCACAGAACAAGCCTTGGTAATTAGAAATTTCATTAGGCATCTAAATTATACCAATAAAACCTCAGATGGCACAGTAAAAACATCATTCCTACAGACTTTAGATTTTTTTTTTACATGGCCAATTTTATAGTCTAAAGAGCAGTTAATCAGGACTGGACTGTCATGGCCTTTTAAAAAATGACTGCAAGAGCAAAGGATCAGAAATGCTAAGGAAAACATTTAATAACTATATAAAAATAATAGTAGGTAAAAGTCCTATTCTGAAAAATTAAAACACTTTTACTTGAGAATAATAAATAAAGGGATTATCTTTAATAATAAAAATATATTGCCATTAAAGCAAGATGCAACATCATCTTGGTTACAGAAAAGCATCCCATTTTTTAGCAAGCAAATGTGCACAGAATGGCAAAACATAGTGATACATAGTTGACTTGAAAACTGTACTTGAGTACTTATTGTTTTATCATTAAATTGGAATAAAGTACTATTTGAGATCACAAAGTTCTCTTCTGAACCTTTATTCTTCAGTAATTTTATTCATTATTATTATTATTATTATTCATTATTATTCATTATTCATTATTCATTCTTTGTTTAATGACCATTTGTTCAGCAACTGTTCAGGTAATGGCAGCACTGAACTAACAATAATTACAACACATCCTTGAAGGTATGGTTGTCACTGCATCAATGTGGTCAAATGATAAAAATTCGGGCACTTGGAAGCCCACATGCACTTTTGACTGCAAAAGCGTTTCAATACATACACCACTGCCACCGCCAGTTGATTCTTTGCTGTCTTCTTCCTCTATTGCTGGCCTAGAATCCAGATACTGGGTGAGCATGCAGCCAGAGACTGTGTGCATTGAGCATGACATGGTGGCAGAGTTTCATCTGCTATAGGGAGCTTGTAGGCCTAGCCTGGAAGGAGGCCGTGAGACAGGATGGTGAACTGCAGCACTCTTGATCACCAGATGGGGCAGGAAAGGAGGTGGCTCCCAAATGAAACTGTGCCTGAGGCATTATTCAGGGTGGCAACAGAACTGGAGGAAAGAGAGGGAAGATACCTTTCCAGAGGTGAAGTGCATGCTCTGCAGCTCACATTGGAAGTGCTCCTGGAGGCCTAGCTTGCAGGGCTTTAGTGAGAGTATAGGCAAGCCCAGCACTGAAAAACCTATCTGCAGGCCCGCTGCTCATTCTTAGCCTAGCCTTCCTCTTGTAAAACCTTGTGAAGAGCCAGCAGATTCTAATACGTTGAAGCCAGCAGACCGGTTCTCCAAGGGCACTTTCAGCAAAGGTCAGTTGGGGGTAGTGGGGTAGATAGTAGAGTGCAAGAAAGCAAAAGAAGTCAAATATGGGAATAGGGAGAGACAGGTGTGTCGGGAAGTTGAAGTGGAGGCAAACACAGATCAGGAGAAGCATGAAGTCCGGGCCTAACAACAGTGTGGACCTAGCCTAACAACAAAAACTGGAACTTCTGGAACTGCCATCACTAAGTGGTGCAATCATCTTTCACTTAACAACCACTTCCAATAGTGATAGAAATTCCAGTCCCAATTAGGGTCATTAAGTGAGGACTACCTGCAAGAGGATTAAGAGGAAAAACCAATGCTTACGAAAAATAAATATAATAGAAAATTGGATGGAATGGCTAATAATCTAGAAGATTGGAATAAAATGTAAAATTAGATTAAGGAAATAGATTGAAACCATCACAGAAAAATGCCAAGTTGTTCAGTTTGGTAACAGAAATAAAGTGCGCAGATATAGAATATGAGATCTTTCTTATTAACTGGACTTGTAAAAAAGATGGTGGAATAATACTTGATCGCAAACTGAGTATGAATCAGCAGTATAATATGGCTGAGAAAAAGGGAAATGCAAATTTAGACTGCATCATCAAAACAATTTCCAAATCTCCAAGTTGTACTTTATTCTTTAAGGATCACAAATCACCTCAAGTGCCATATGCAATCCTGGGAGCATACTTTAAAAAGAATTCGGAGACACTGGACCAAATTCAGAGACTAATGGGAATGATCAGGAGACTAGATACAGCTATGAAGAAAGTCTAAAGGAACTGAGTGTTTTAGCCTTGAGAAGAAAAGACTGAAAGAACTCTTAATACCTGAAAAGATGTTATATGGAGTTCTAAAAGTGCTTTTCTAAAAGTCAATTGGACTTTCACAGAGTCTTACTTCTCATCCAAGAAACTTCTTCAAAACTGAAAAAGTTTCTTGGAAGAGAGGTGAAATGTTTTCAAAGAAAAAAACCCAAGAAAGTCCAGTTACTTCTGAAAAAAGTACTTCAAGAAAACAATGACCTGGATTTATATGGAGAAATCACCAAATTCTGTTTCTATTACACCATATGCAGAACATGAAATAAAGGATTTAATTTAAAGAAAACAGATTCCAAATGAATCTTAAAAAAAGTTTCTTAGCATTTAAACAGTATTTCAATTACTTAAAGTACTGGTAGGTTTTCCTTCAACCAATTCTGTTCAAGCTGAAGGTTTGTTTGCTTCATAGGAATGCTTTTTTATTGATTGGTGATCCAGTTTTCATGTAATTGTAAAACACAAAGACTGAAACAGCATACAGATTAAAATGAATATTTAAGTAATGGGAACAAAGGAGAGTACATAATCTATACCCTTTCTACATACTAAACAAAGTCAATATCTTTCCTCTAACATGAAAAAGTGAAGCTAGCCTGAAGGTATAAGTTAACTGGTTTTGTAAGATTTATACCTCAACCTATACATGTAGGATGAGTTATGCAGCCTAATTCTATAAATGTGCTTATTGCCTTTTATCAGATTGTCATAATGATTTATATACTCAATAAATTTATATACAAATTTACTATGTGCGTTCATTTCTACATTTCTAGAAATAATTATCTTGATTTTTTTCCATAAGCAAAAATATAACACTTTATTTTTACATATCACTTAGCAAAGTCAGCCTAGTATTTTTTTTTTCAATTGTAACATAGTATTTTTATTTGATTTATATCCTGCATTTTATTGAGGAGCTTAAGTTGGCAGATATAGTACTTCTTCCTATTTTCCTCTATAACAATACCCTTTGAGGCAGTCTAGAGTGAGAATGAATGGCCCAGAACCACTCAATAAACCTTTGGGGCTGAAGGTGGGTCAGAACATCAAGTGTTTTTAGTTATAAATTTAAGTACTTCTTGAATGAATCTTGCCTCCATTAGAACTTGCTTTTATATAGTTAAGTAACAAGGCTGGCACTGGAAGAAAAACAGGCAAAAGCAAAAGAGCATAAAATATCTATTGTTGAAAATTAGGATATTATACTAATTAGGATATTATCTAATGATAAGAATCTAATGAAAGTCAAGATGATTCATCCTACAAACTGGAGGAAGAATTTTTCCTTTTTGATCTCAGTACAAATAAGGATTGCCTAACAGCAAAATATACACAAATGCTTTACTACATTTACTATTCCTTCACTTTATTATCCAATTTTAAGGATGAATCTTAATGATCTAGAAATAGACAATTCTTTAGAATGCTCAGGTCTGCTTGTTGTCCTGTACAGATAAAAAGCAATGCAACTGCACCACAACTTGAAAGAACACTTAAGAGAATGTTCGAACAACTGCATAATGTCTTTAATGCTAGCAAAATAATTCTTAGGCCCATCCGATGCAGATTACAGCTCTACAAGAAAGAGGTACACCAAATATTCACTATGTTTTATAAGTCTGAAAACCAAAGACATTACTGCTAATGTATGCTGGATATTTGAGAAAGCCTAAAAATCTAATAAGTGTTTAATTGACCATAGAAAGGCCTTCACTTCTTTCAAGCTGTGTCAAGCTGCAAATGCCCTTAAGAAAATGAGAATCTCAGAATACCTCTGTCCTCACATAAAACAAGGACAAGAAGCATAGGACAAGAAGTCATGGTCTGGCGAGAATGTGGCAAAATATTTTAGGTCAGCAAAAGAATGAGGAAAAAAGGCTGTGTACTTTCTCTTATTTATTAACCTATGTAGTGAACATATTTTGTGAAAGGATAAATTGGAATTAGATGAGTTTTCTGTTAAAACTGGAGGAAAAACTTTCAATTACCTGCATTATGCTGATACTACTCTCAGCTGTTAATCTAAGTAAAAACTAATAGAAAATGATTACCCGTATATACTCGAGTATAAGCCGAGTTTTTCAGCACGTTTTTTGTGCTGAAAAACGTCCCCTCGGCTTATACTCGAGTATATACGGCTTATACTCGAGTTTTTTTCTTCTTCTTTTTTTCACATTATACCGGATGGCGCAAACTTGGCGGGCTTTTGCATTAGCGCGGGGAAGCCCTGCCGGTGCAGTGAGAGGGCGGGGCGGGGGAGCCGCCAGCCTTCTCGGCTGAGGGAGGGAGGGTTTCCCCGACCGGTAGCTGCCTCATTTCCCACCCTCGGCTTATACTCGAGTCCCCAGTTTACCCCAGTTTTTTTGGGGTAAAATTGGGGACCTCGGCTTATACTCGGATCGGCTTATATTCGAGTATATACGGTAGATCTTACAGTGCTAATCTGCAAATTCTAGTAATGAAAGAGGGAGCTCAACCAATCTCATTGCACTGACAATAAAGATTTGAATGGAGGTTTAAAAAGTCTAAAAATATAGTGAAAAAAATGTACTATTATATATAATAAAGATTAAAGTGATAAAGCAACCAGATTCAGAACTGACAACTAAGTGGTAGATAATTTCTGCCTTTCCAAATCAACTAGTAACCATAAAGGAATGCAAAGGCTCTTATGAGAGTTAACTGTCAAGTTAATGTCATCAATACTGTACCTTAATACTCTCATTGCTAACTATGATTTTTTTATATATACATAGGTTCCTGTTGGTGTAAACTATTATGCTACTGAAATATGCTGGATCTACCCTATTATTTAGTATTTGTCCCAGTATTTAAAGCAGGCAACCTTTAACACTGTAAGATCTAATCATTTTCTATTATATTTTACTTTTGAAATGGGATGCCATTAAAAAAAAAACCTGGATACTTAAAAAAAGTTATATTTATTTCTTCTGAGAAGTTTAAAGCTAAGATACTATTTATTTATTTATTTATTTATTTATTTATTTATTTATTTATTTATTTATTTATTTATTCAAATTTGTATACCGCCCTATCTCCCTAGGGACTCAGGGCGGTTCACAGGCAAATAAAATACATATAAATACAAAATAAAATAACCATTAAAAAACTAATTAAATATAGCCCGATAATTAAAAACAGTATATATAATAAAACCCATTTAAAATCTACATTTAAAAATCCTAGTCCAACCTACAATTGGAGAATGGATTAGTAAAGTATCAAATTTAGCAGAAATGGCAAAAATTTCTGCCTATTGAAAGACTGTACACAAGAAAAATATATTTTGGAATGGAGGAAGTGGATTGATTATATTCAAAATAAGTATCAGATTAAAAAATATCAATTAGTTTTTGAGTGAAGTTAGGAATTATTATGTATTAGTTTAAGAAAGAAGGGAATTGATAGTGTGATGGTGTGAAATGGAATATGTTTTATGTTATATTTTAGATTATGTTTGTTAGTTACAATACCCTGTATTGGGTCCGGGGAAGTCGGGGGGGGGGGGAGGAGGCGGGGAAGGGGAAGACTATAAATTGATTGGTTGCCATTGTACAGGAATAATGGTGGAATTAAACAAGTTGGAATGGTGTAATGTCGGGACTGCTCGCAAACACTCCCGAAGGAAAGGGTAAGGAAAGAGGAGTAAAGAAGGAAGAAAGTAGGTAGGTAGGTGGGTAGGGAGGAAAGAAGGAGGAGAAGAAAGGATAGGAGGAGAAGAAGGAGAAGATAGAGGGTTAGAAAGGATGGTAGTGAGAAGTGGGAAAGAGGAGGGGAAGTAGGAAAGCGAGGAGAAGGTGGTGGGGGAAGTTTAAGAAGGATGAGAAGGGAAGAAAGGATTAAAGGGGGGAGTGGCAGTCGAGCAGCCCTGATTGAGTATAATTTGAGTATAGGACTGATTGTTGGATAAGTGATTGTATTGTACACTGGTCAAATTGTGGGAATTATTATGGAAAAATAAAAAATAAAAAATTTTGCAAAAAAAAAAAAAATCCTAGTCCAGTCCTAAATCTACTACTAAATCTAAATAGTTTTGACAATATGGAAGATAAAAAGGAATGTATTTAAAATATTTTACAATTATATTTAGATTAGAAATGTGCATAAAGTAATGCAATTTGGTCAAAAGCAAAGAACAAGTTATTTCCCCCCCAAATTATAAAAGTATTTAATAACATGTAAGCAACAAAAATATCAATCGTCTGGTCTAGGTCTAATTGCATAGTTTTAAATAATCATCTATAAACTTGTTAACCCATTGGGTTCCACTACTCTTATATAGTAAGTGAAACCCAGTGCATGTTGGCTATTTTATATGTCTCAAAGTATAACACAATGAAAGGAAATGATAAAGATGAATATCCACATTTATACATATATCCATACAACACTTCAATGAATACCTTCTTTGGGCCAGAAGCCTTAAGTAGAGATATATAGATATGATTTCCTTTAGTAGTTCAAGTAAGATTTAAATCCATATTTAATAAATATCAGTTTCATATTTCCTTCCATAGTGACTTAAATAAACAGGTAAGACAAGAAACACTAATCCTCCCAAACAACTCATTTTTTAAAAACCATCTCTGTATGCTACAATAGATGCCCTCTTCCATCACTGCCTCCTTTTCTGATGTTTATGCATTTTCCTTACACAACAGCCTCTCAGATCATGTATCAAATGTTGCCAGGGTATCACTGTCCCTTGTTTTTCCATCATCTTCTTGTCTTCAGCTTCCTACTCTTTCCCCCCTCCCCTTGCTGCCCATCACCTGTTCCCTCCCAGACGGCCTTGTTCTTCCAGGTCAACTCTTTACACACCTTCCCTTGCCTATTCATGCAGGGTGTGTTTATGAGCGAGGGAGGAGGTTAAAAAAGAAAAAAAGAAAGAGCCATGTCAAGGCAACCGATTATATTTCTCCGTCGACGCAAAGGCGGAGGGGGGGGGGGAAGAGGCGGGTGGTTAATTGATAATATTCTTCCTGTTCACGCTCAAGGTTCTTTCCCAAGACTGGTACAAAACACGCACGGACAGCCTACAGGGGTTCCCCCGCCTGTCTCCCATCCCCGTATCCACCTCGAGAGTGATTCGCCGCATTGCTAGATCACAAAGGCCTGGCCTCACGTATCTGGAGGGCCACGGCATCTCATCCTCTCTCCCTTCCCGACTCCGGATCCAGCCGAAAACTGACCGCGGCGCATCTCTGCCGCCCCACTCCGCGCACGCAGCCCTTTCACCCTAAACGACCCTCACCCACCCTCACCACCCCCACCTCTGTCGCCTTTCCTTGCCTTTCCCAGGCCGGCCTCTCCCTACAATGACAGCCGCCCTATTCAATTCTAAGGCCCAGCCTGCCCGCCCGCAGTACCCGGTTTCCTCCCTCCCCACACTTCCTTCGCTCCCCCCCACCATCCTCCGTCTCCCCTTCCTATTTACCTAAAGCCACCTCGCAGGCTTTGCGCAGCTGGGAATGATGCGCCTTCTTCACCTCCTTGTCGGCCAGGATCTTTTCCAAAGCCCGTGTCAGGAACATATTCTTCGTTTTCTTCCCCTCATACATGAGGGCGCGCTGAAAGTGAGGGGAAAAGGGAGGATGAGCGGGGGTGGGGGGTGACCCTCAGGGCTCCGCCGGCTGAGACCCGAAGAGACTTCCCGGGAAAGGGTCTCTCCCCTCTTCGGACGGAAGCGAAACCCGGCTCTGGCTACCCAGGCGGCTACCGCAGCCCGTGCTCGACGCTGAGGAGGGACGAATCGGGTCTGACAAGAACGCAGCGCTCCCTGTTTGCCTCAGCCTCCATTAGAAGCAGCGGCAGAAGCGAGAGCGGCAGCGGCGGCGGCGAAAGCAGCAGCCTCCCGTCCTCGCCATGTTGGAAGGAAACGACGTCAAGGCCGGAGCCGAGTGGTTACAGAGGAGGAAGCGGCAGCGGCGTCGAGGTTGCTACAGCTGCTGTTGCTTCAAGGCCGGGAAAAGAGGGCGCAGCCGCAAAGGGGGGGGGAGCGAGCGAGCAAGCAAATAGCGGCGCTACCAGTCGCGCAAGGTAGCGAAGGGGAGCTGGGACTGGCTGCTGGGCGCGCGCAACAGGTGCGAGGTGGGAGGGGCCTGGGATTCCTCTTCAGAGAGAAGGGACGGAGGAAACGATTGGAGGCCCGTCCCGCTCGCCTCCCGCCTTCTCCCGCCATATTTGATTTCTCTGAAGACTCCGTCGCTCAGGCCGGCTATCCTCCGGCAACCGAGGAGCGGTTGGAGCTTCACTTTCTTTGCGCCTATTCGGCCCTTATTCGCCCCACGATGGAAGAGACTTTCCCGGCGTCTGGGACACGACTTGACTTGCCCAGGCTGGGATTTTTTCCCCTCATTTATCTGGGCTGTAAAATGAATATAGCAAAGCTCGGGGAAATTGTGTTTCTGCGATCAAGTGCTTCTTTCGAAGAAAGGCTACGGAGCTGGTTTGTAGTTTCGATGTCTGGCGGACTGTAGGCGGATGCCTTTTCTAGTCCTTGTGTTCCGTTTTAATATTTTGAATCCTTCTTCTCAAGTATGTGAACATAAATTCACGCAGAGGGTGTGAGGGCATCTTTAGTATTAAAAGATCGATTAAACTGTGGAATATTGTGGACTCGATGCCCGTCTTCAAATGCAGACGTTATGTGTTAAACATATTGTAAAGTTTTTCGAGTTAGTTTAGCTTTGGTTATAGAAAGACAAACAGTGATAGAATTCTATATCCTGTAGTGGAGTTACTAACACAACTACTTGAATGTTAAAAGTAAAATGTTTCCACCTACTTCAGTGGATTGCATCCTTTTATTTGCAACAGAATAGCCAATTTGTATCTGGAAATTTTATGAACAAAGAGTGAAGGAGATCCCTTTTTTTTTTTTTGCCTAAGTTGTGCTACCTAGAAGAAAGAGTTTGGGAATTGGCTAGGACAGTATCAGGATACATGATATAACCGCTTGTCTGTGCTATATGTATATATTATATAAAGAAGCTTTTATTATACAAGGAAGAAAATTACTTTGTCTTTTTCCCTACATTGCATTGGTACCTATTGCTTCTGAAAAGATGATCAACTATCATAGATAGTTGGGCCTCTGGTGGCTCAACAGACTAAGCAGTCTGTTATTAACACAGCTGCTTGCAATTACTGCAAGTTCAAGTCCCACCAGGCCCAAGGTTGACTCAGCCTTCCATCCTTTATAAGGTAGGTAAAATGAGGACCCAGATTGTTGGGGGCAATAAAAGTTGACTTTGTATATAATATACAAATGGATGAAGACTATTGCTTAACACAGTGTAAGCGACCCTGAGTCTTTGGAGAAGGGCGGGATATAAATTCAAATAAAAAAACAACAGATGTAGTTGCAGAATATGATTATTCAACATGAATCAGTGTGCAGAAAATTTTTGAGATTAATCTAAACCTCCGGCTGAATATCCAATTTTGTCCTGTCAACCCAACTTCTAATTTTAAGTTTTCCCCTTCCCTTGGAAACTAAATGTAGAGTGGAAACTGGCTTTATATGGATTTTTGTACTATTCCTAATTTCTTTACAGTATGACTAAGCTAAACAGCTCACAAAAGAGAAAAAGAGATGAAGTTTCAGACTGAAGTTAATAGGCTGCCCTAACATGACAGAAATTGAATAAAAAAGGACACTTGGGATATAGCAAGGTATTTATGAAATCTAACTTTCCCTAAATGGAAGATAGCATCTTTTAAAGCCAAACACATCATCTTACCAAATACTGTGAAACCCCATTAACCAAGCATACCCATGTGATTTAATTCATTTCTCACTTATTATGTTGTAAATTCTACAGGGATGCTAAATGTGCTTGCATTTTGCTCCTAGTATGTAAATGCTCAGAAAGGCTAGGCAATTTCTATGTGAATTTTCTAGCAGATTCAGAGCACTTTAAAACTTGTGCTGAAGCCAAATTCTGTGTTGCCACAATAAAAATAAGGCATAACTGGTCACAGAAATAATTTTGTTTTAATCATCACTTCAGGTTTAATGCATGTTAGCTATTTTGTTTTAGGTGATATGTATACTTACCTCATGGATTATAATATTTGAGATATTCACTTGCACTGGTAACCAACTGACTATTATAAGTTACATTTTTAGTGTAGAGAGATTTTGTATTTTATCTTACCCATTTGATTTTATTGTTGCATGGTATATTTTTACGTTTTGAATAAATAGTATGTCAGTTCATTTTTGTTTGTGCATTAGCACATGCAAGTTATTAGCTAATTGATTGTGTGATATTGGAACATATATGAAGAGCACACCATATTAAACAATCTATTTTTTTAATCATTCTAAACTATTCATAAATTAAGTTGCTTGCAATAGCCATGGAGTAAGGCTATTCTCTGAGGAAGAAGGGTGGTTAAGAAATGAATGAATAGAAATAGAAAGAAAAAGAAAGAAAGGAAAGAAAGAAAGAAAAGAAATACTGCTTTTGAAAAGTATTTCGGAGTTTCCTTTTAAAGATGAACTAATTATTAAGAAATGATATATTTGATCAGCTTTTTTACCTTTTGGAAAGTATCTTCATCTCATATTGCTCATAAACAAATATTATTATGTTTATTGGTAAAACCTGTCTTCCAAGTGTTAATTATCAATTGACTTTCAACTGCCTTTGCTCGAAAAGTTGGGATACATTCAGTGATTTATCTGCCTTAAAAAAAAACTCATCAGCACAGGATATGTTTTATGATGTTTTATATTAAGTCATAATTTTATAATCAAAATTTTATAAAATTTGCCACAAAAGCCTTAGGTTCCACATTTTGGACAAATTCTGTAAGTTAGCCCATTTGAGGTTCCTTGGTTCAAACATTATTGCCGTATGATGCACAATTTTGACCAGTTAAAAGTTATGGGAATAGGAGATGTTGTGTCTCGCTCGCTTTCCCCGCAGCCGGATCCCTCTTATCTCCTGCCGAACGCTGAGGAATGTCCTGGCATGCCTCCAGGCCCCAGCCCTGGCACCATGCCCAGACAGGCCGAGCAAGACGAAGGGCCTGACATGCCTCCAGCCCCAGCCCTGGCTCCATGCCCAGGCAAACGGAGCAACTAGACCCATCCCCCTCCCCCACAGCATGTGAGCCTGAGGAACGTGAATTGCCAATAGCTGGAGCCTGGAGAGATCCTCGCTTCAGGAGAATTGATAGGCGGCATCAGCAAAAGGAAGGGAGGGGCAGGCCTGGATAAGTGCTGAGTCATGGAGCCACACCCCATGGCCTATATAAAGGATCTGCTTTCTGGCATTCTCTGAGTCAGGCAAAGTCTACCTTGGATTGCTGAAGTCACTTCCTGGTCTCCTGCCTGCCTTGAGAACTTTGCTAGGACTTTGGCAGAGCTGCAGAAGCACGCCTGATACGGACTTCCCCGACCCGGCCATCAGCGGAGGAGTGGGACACGACAGGAGATTTAGTATTATGTAGATAGCCTTTGGTTGTATTCATATAACACGGATAAACTAGCTGATTTATTTTGTGGTTTGTCCATTAGATAGAACCATAAACTAACCAGGCATTCAAACAATAGCTGAAACATAAAATCTAATCACAGTTAACATTAACCAAGCTTAATGTATTTATGCATATATATCTGATACAATTTTTTATAATCCAGGGTTGAATTGGCACAGCTACTGAAATACAACAGTAACAGAATAGTTTACCATAGTAGAAATATATATAATTTCTAATAGGGCATACCAGAAGAAAGATGTAGTTTGCTCTCTATTTTAAAATTCAGCCTATTTCTTTCAAATGTGAGATTTGCAAATCATTCCATCATGCTGTAACCCAACTCATGATTTATCCAGTTTGCCTCACCATTTGTATATCCAAAAGGCATTTAATATAAACTAGAGCTCATCCAAAAATTAAAAATCAACAATCACTTTCCTCATTTTACCAACCTAGAGTTCTCA
Organism: Ahaetulla prasina; assembly: GCF_028640845.1. Taxonomy (NCBI): domain Eukaryota; kingdom Metazoa; phylum Chordata; class Lepidosauria; order Squamata; family Colubridae; genus Ahaetulla; species Ahaetulla prasina. The sequence goes on along the minus strand of NC_080541.1, from coordinate 44,120,660 downwards.
CAAAGAAATTACTAATACACAGTATTCAGATGTATTTCCCTTCCTCTTCTAATAGAAATAGAAAAAAAAATGAAAAATAAAAATAAAAAATGGAGACCGGGTGGCAGTAGCTGTACTGGAAAGAAAAAAAGAAAAGAGGAAAACAATAAGAGAGAGATGTGAAAGGTGGCGATAGCTAGACAAGGAATGGGGTGGGGTGGGGGAGAAAAGCTGGGCATTAAAAAAGGGGTTAATTTTCCAAGTGAGGAGTTTTCTAAGCAACAGTCTTCAGTGGCAGCTATATTTTCAGAGAACTATAACTGAAAAATTCTCTAATATCACCCTCAGTAAATATTACCAGACAAAATGCCAAGATAGGAAGTAGTCCCAATTTTTATATTTATTTTTAGGTATGTGCTAAAAATATTTTAGCTAAATATGGTGGTCAATTAGTAACAGTCATCTATAAATGAAAAGCTGATCATTGTTAAGTTTGAAGGTTCTAGCACAGAAATGAAGTTATATACTCTTGATCATTCTTCATATACTATTTATATCTGAAACGGTTGTCCACTTCCACCAAGCATGCATCTCATGGGAATATACATGGAAGAACAAAGAAAGGAACTTGACAGCTTCATCCATCAAATCAACCTTGGCCATCAACAGATTAATAGCACACCTTTATATCCAAACTTGAACAATATTTTTACAGCTGCATATGTACCAGTTTTTAAAAGATTAAAAACCTGATGCAGAATGCCAAAATGCACATTTACTGTGTGAGGTGTTCTTTTATACCCTCAATTTACCTTCAGCATAGCATCTATGTGACTATTTTAAGAAATATGTCCATGGAGATTCTCAATCATCTAGGACTAGGTCCTGGTTTTCCTCAAGGTGCTTTTTCAAAAGGCAATTGGACTTTCTTGGTTTATACCTTGAAAACATTTTACTTCTTACCCAAGAAACTTCAGTTCTAAGTGAATAGAAGGAAATGGAAAGATTTATATTTCTGGTCATTAGCACTCTGAAGTTTGTCATTAGCTCTCTCAGAGTTCTTGAGGCCACTTGCAGGTTGAGCTGTATCCTCAGTGATCTGAATCAGAGTGCAAATGGGTGTGGAAACTTCTTGGGACTGCACTCTCATCCAAGAAGCGAAAGATTTTCAAGGAATCAACCAAGAAAGTCCAGTTGCCTTTTGGAAAAGCACCTTTGGGATTTTAGAAGGTATTTTATTCAATTTATAAAGCCACCCATTATTGTACATATTTATTATAAAATATTCAGTGCTTGCATGCTATAGAAATTCTATATTTAGAAAGTGGTACATGATTGAAACCCAAGCAGACTGATAAGGATGCCTTACTTTCTTTATCACTTGCTATCTCGCAGAAAGAATGGTTACAATTTCTGCAGCTATGCAGTGCTATGCTGCAAATGACCAAAAGTTTACACTTTTTCAATTCATGTGATCTGAGAAGGCAATTGATTCTTATCTAGATATTTATATAATAGCTGTTTCTGTCCTGGTTTCAGAGGTTGAGATTGCCTTCTCTACTATGGCTGTTATTTACTTACTTTCCATATAGCAGTAGATCTTCCATTTCAATGTGCCTGGGGAAATGCAATACTTATTGGGTGAGTTGACCCTTTGATTACATCTTGCACTATCCATTTTCTACACTGAATCAAATGACTTCATACTGACATTTCCAAGGTGATAGCAGTAAAGGTTGTTCAATCTGTAGCTATGAAGGAGAGTTCTAAAATATAATTTAAATGAAATAGGTTCCCTGGAGTTCAAAGCACAATAGTAAAAATAAATGCTATTATTCCTCTACAATTGGGACATGAAAAAATAGAGTATATAATAAATGCAATAGGTAAGATAGAACATTATTCTATCAGGATGTTTCCAATCTTAAGGTTAATTTTGGAATGTAGCTCTTTGGTGACATTCATACAGGAATATACTGTATCCTCTATTCTCAGCATATTCCTCCCATGAGGTTAATACACAGGTCTTGCCAATGCTTTTGCTGCATGATGTATTTTATTCCAATGTTAATAAACATAGGATCCTAACTCTGGCAGTAAAATAGCTTTATTATTGCAAATCGTTTTGCTTAGGTTATACATATTAGAGCTATGACTAACTTTCAGTGGTTCAAAAATCAACATTTTGAGCAAATGCTGATCCTTCTTTGGGCCAAGCTAAGATTCATAACATATAAATTAGGCAGATAAAGCACATCTGAACAAAAATTTTACATAATTTATCCTTTTTCTTGGTAGACATGAATTTGAATAAAGCCATGATGCTTCTTTCTCACTTGAAATTTTTCTTTTTTCTTTTTCTCATTTCTACCCTTCATAATTTCATCAATGATCATTTAGAAACACTCAAGGATTTCTGCCTTCGTATGTCCTGATACCACATATGCATGGCCTAGAATATGTATCAAAGATTTGAGTATTTATCTGTAGAAAATTTCTTTTTTCAATGGTTTCCACTAGTGGAAAATGGTATATTCTATATTTGAGTGACTTCACACTGTATTCTTAAGAACAATTACAAAATTAAAACTTGGTTGCAACACTTAAATGACATTTTTTAAGAAGGTGCATGGTTATATTTTTAACAGCCAGCATGGTCTCTATACAGGTTGGCTTGATTAGGTTCTCAGGCAATAAAAATCCAAAATGACCTGTATCACGCAATTCAAAGGCAAATGAATAGTGGATTCCAGTTTTATAGGCCCAATCCATTGAACTCCCAGAACTCACATCTGGAAAAAAAGAAAACCAATATGTTTGATTTAGGAAACAATTTGCTAATACATGGATCTACAACATTTGATGGGTAATCTCAGTTTCCCTATCTTCTGCAAAGGTAAGATGGAAAAGCTATAAATTTTATAAATAAATAAATAAATAAAATAAATGGCCCTCACGTAGTGGGGTAACTGTACTGAAAAGAGCAGGGTCAATAGCTTCTTAATCAATTACAGTTTGTTGCACAGTCAGCTAGATATTCAGCTTAGATTTAGCCTTTTCATCCACCTATCAAGTTTTTCCCCAGGACCTGGAATAGGCAGATGTGGATGTTTGAGGGTAATAAATTATTTGTATTATTATGGTTCATTGCATAGTCAGCGGTATACTCAGACTGGATTTGACATTTCTATCTACTTATCGAGTCCTTCCCAAGGACCTGAGATAGGCAGATATTGATGTTTGATGTTAGAGGTTACAGAATGTAAGCTGTTCCAAGTAAAAACTGACTTTTGCGATTGATGGTGAATTTGTCAATCTTGAAGGTATTCAAGTGATGTCCAGTTGTTTTGGGATTGCACCCAGGGGCTTATTACTATTGGTACTACCTTTGCTTTCTTTTGCCACAGTCTGTTTGCAGGTCTTTGTATGTTATTATCTTTTTTCTCCTCTATTCTGCTGTCTCTGGGTCCTGCCACATTCACTATCCAGACATTTTTGTCTTTCTTATTGGCAATTGTTAAGTCTTGAGGTCTTATGTGGCAGGTGTCTGTTTATTTGAATTCCAAAGTCCCACATTACTTTAGCTTCTTATTATTTTAGGGTTAGAAAAATGCCACACCCTCATCTTTAATTCCCCCAACCTCTCCAAAACAGCAGTATTTTGTCTTGGGTCAATTTTTAGGGCTCAAAGAATGAAATGTGGAAATGGAATGAGAAGCTTTCCAGAGACCTCCATCTGGGGAAAAACAACAATGCTCTGGCAAAATTTGGCACTGAATTGCAAGGTTATTAGAAGGCAACAAATGGGGCACTGAAAGTGTCATATGTGGCTTTCTCATCAGCAATATTATCCTAAGGTTGTATTTAAGTTGCATTTTTAAAAGAAAGATGGAAAAAATCTTGGTATCCTCAACCCCAACAATATTTTGTTTAATTCCAACCCAATAAGTTTAATTGCTCCTCACATAGTTTTATAACTGTATAACATTGTTCAAAACAGGTAGCTAGAGCAACACTCCAAACAGGATTCTATACCAAGGATTATACTTGGTTTAAGACTAGCTGAAGGCCAGATTTCAAATATTCATGTTTGGGGCAAGGACAAAATAAATACAACTTTATTTCATTTAAAGGTAAATATAATTGGCGTATTCTTCAGCCATATATTTAATAATATAGTATTTCTACACATTTACAAATCTGCAGTTCAGTAATAACTTTTGGATGTTTTTATAGATTGCACTCAAGGCTTCATCAAATATTTTTGAATATTTTGAAGGCCAGGCCAAAAAAAGCAAAAAGGACAAATTTAAAAGAGAAGCATTTCTGCACTAAATTGTGCAATCGAAACCATATCTGTTTGGACTGCAAGGTAAATATATATGGAATTATGTGAGCATTAGTCATATCTTTTGTCTAAAACAGCAATGCTCAATTTGTGGATGACGGGGGAGGGGGGAAGATTTTCCCCAAACATATTGAATATATGAGCTGCAATTCTATACTAATTACTTGTTTATCTTCCCAGCATTAACCTGTTCTCCTTGTTCATGTTGGTATAAAAAGCTAAAAGCATAACTACTCAGAATTCAGAAGTAATTTATAGTTGGTATTTATTTATTTATTAAATTTATGTGCTGCCCATCTCCTCAAAAACAACTCTGAGCAACTTACAAATATTAAAATTGGTACTACAGTATTATGTTCTTCATTTAATATAATTTTAGATTTTAAAACCTTTCCTCTATCACAAAATCATCAACAGAAGTTATTTTTTTAAAAAATCCAAATTTGTCAGACACTCACACAAAGTTCTGGAAGCTGGACCATATTGATACCTTATTCCATAAACAGACTGCAAGGCATTTACAGCATTAACAGCTGCAGATTCCTGGAAGATGACAAAGAAAAAAGAAAAATCACTCCCATGCATATTAATTATTCTCTTCATAATGAATGATATAGGACAAATATTACCCATTTTTTAATTTTATCCTTCACAACTTATTGCATCTGGTGCCCTCTACCACTACCTTTGTTACCATACGTGAATTATTTTCATGAATATCCTTACATAAAGTTATACCTTTCTGGTTATATGCATATCATTCATTATAAAGATCTGTACATGAGAATATTATTACTTCAACACCAGCATAACAGAAATATTGGAGAGGCCATGTTACGCTCTGCTGCCATGTATAAAGAAGAAACTAGATCCAAATTAAACTGTGTTGTTTCTCCATGTCATATACGTGGGTATATGCATAATTTTGTATTTATTTATTTATTTATTTTGTCATGTTTATGTAGTGTATATTGGAGATGGAGACCCTTTGAGAGCTGTATGCAACAAAATTTTATTTTAATGTATGCCGATTAGTGTACATTCAAAGTGAATGTCATTTAGATTACATTAAAATGACTGCCCCACACTGCCAAGGACATTCAATCGATTTGACTAAAGGGGAAGCTGGCTACTTGTCTTAAGGTTCCAGCTCACTTTTAAATGTTATCTTCTGACCATGTTTATTATTTATTTATTTATTTATTTATCATATTTATATACCGCCCTATCTCCCTAAGGACTCAGGGCGGTTTACAGGCAGTTAAAACACATATAAATACAGATTAAAACGACAATTAAAAAACTTATTCTAAAGCCCAAATCATTAAAACAGTATAAATAATAAAAAACCCCTTAAAACCAATTACTTTAAAAACCTAATCCAGTCCCGCGCAGATGAATAAGTATGTTTTAAGCTCGCGACGAAAGGTTCGGAGATCCGGAAGTTGACGTAGTCCTGGAGGGAGTTCGTTCCAGAGGGTGGGAGCCCCCACAGAGAAGGCCCTTCCCCTGGGTGTCGCCAGACGGCACTGCCTAGCTGACGGCACCCTGAGGAGTCCCTCTCTGTGAGAGTGCACGGGTCGGTGAGAGGTATTTGGTAGCAGTAGGCGGTCCCGTAAATAACCCGGCCCTATGCCATGGAGCGCTTTAAAGATTGTCACCAACACCTTGAAGCGCACCCGGAAGGCCACAGGTAGCCAGTGCAGTCTGCGCAGGAGAGGTGTCACACGGGAGCCACGAGGGGCTCTCTCTATCACCCGCGCAGCCGCATTCTGGACTAACTGAAGCCTCCGGATGCCCCTCAAGGGGAGCCCCATGTAGAGAGCATTGCAGTAATCCAGGCGAGACGTCACGAGGGCGTGAGTGACCGTGCATAAGGCATCCCGGTCTAGGAAGGGCGCAACTGGCGCACCAGGCGAACCTGGTGGAAAGCTCTCCGGAGACGGCCGTCAAATGGTCTTCAAAAGACAGCCGCTCATCCAGGAGAACGCCCAGATTGCGCACCCTCTCCATCGGGGCCAATGACTCGCCCCCAACAGTCAGCCGAGGACTCAGCTGACTGTACCGGGATGCCGGCATCCACAGCCACTCTGTCTTGGAAGGATTGAGCTTGAGCCTGTTTCTCCCCATCCAGACCCGTACGGCTTCCAAACACCGGGACAGCACTTCGATAGCTTCATTGGGGTGGCCCGGTGTGGAAAAGTACAGCTGGGTGTCATCAGCGTACAGCTGGTACCTCACACCGAAGCCACTGATGATCTCACCCAGCGGCTTCATGTAGATGTTGAACAGAAGGGGCGAGAGAATCGACCCCTGCGGCACCCCACAAGTGAGGCGCCTAACAAGAGTATTACTCTGCCTTTGAGAATAACAAGTTTAGGGTGTTATGCAATAATTTGTTTTCAGAATACTGTATATACCAGTGATTCCCAAACTGTGAGCCGCGGCTCCCCAGGGAGCCGCGCCACCGCCACAAGGGCGCCGCGAAGAAGCAGCGTCCGCTCCACACGCGGTGCCGCGAGATTCCAGACGCACAAAGCTGGACACAGCCGCAGCGACCGGGACTCGCACACCGCAACTCGGGACAACTCCAAAAGCCAAGGGACCCCCGCGCAGCCGCACCCACACCCCCCGCGGGGCAGGCCACAGCAGGCAGGAAGACGGCAGACGCCGACGACGGACCAAAGGAGAAGCGCGAGCTCCGGCCCCGCCCGCCCGCCTGAACCACAGCGCCCGCCCAGACCCGCCGCCTGACGAAGCAACGGCGCACCTCCCCTCCAGTCTGCCCGCGACGCCACTGGCCTCCCAGACCACCCGACACGCTGCCCAACACGGCCGCGGCCACCACGCTCGACGGCATCGGGAAAGAGGGGCTGCGCAGAAAATAGCAAAACCACCCCGTTAGTTCCTCCCAGGTGAGCCAGGCTGGAGGCGAGAACAGCCACCTCCTCCACAAGGCGGAGACCCGAGGGAACAAGGGGATCGCGAGAGGCCAAACTCCGAGACCGAAGCAGGGACCCCCACGCCTGGGAAAGTTCCACAGAGGCCGCTCCCATCAAAGGAGACGGCGCGTCCATCAGCAAAACATGAGTATGCCAAACACTTTGTAGAAACAGACTTTTTGATTAAACTCACATACCTATGTGATATCTTTGAAAAGTTGAATGTGTTGAATCTCTCTTTACAAGGAGGCAATATTTTAAAGTTAACAGAAAAGATTTCAGCTTTCAGAAAAAAATTCAGAAAAAAAGACAAAAATTAAAAAAAAATCGGATGTACCTATTAAGGGAGCCGCGGAAAAAATCCGAAGTGTTATGGGAGCCGCAAACCGAAAAAGATTGGGAACCTCTGGTATATACCTTAGCAATCAACCAATCAATCAAGTCTGAAAAACAGGTCCTCTGTTTTTTTCGGTGGTGCCATGAAGTGGTGACATACAGTATATAGCTAAAGTTATGTATGGAAACTCTTCAGCTAGCTTTTGTGCCAAACTCTAGAACTGGAAACAATATGAAAGCCAGTTTGGTCTAGTGGTTAAGGCACCAGGCTAGAAACTGGGAGACTGTGAGTTCAAATTCCACCTTAATTATGAAAGCCTCCTACCGGTAGGTGACCTTAAACCAGTTACTCTCAGCCTAACCCATCTCACAGGATTGTTGATTTGGGGAAAATAGAAGGAGGAAAGAGTATTAGATGTGTTTGTCCCATTGATTTATTTGCAAAAATAATAAAGGTGGGAGTCATACAAACATATGGTATTCCAGGATGCAGGTCTTTTGATACACAAGTTTATTGCAAACAAACAATGAAATATTTATGAAAGAAATCCAGTGACTGCTATATATCGGATACAAACCTTGTTTGTATATATAAATGCTTGCATCTTTTTTGTCCTGTAAATGCAGTGCATTCGGTTTGAAGCGCTTCTTTAGACTATAGAGATGCTTGCTACCTGTCCCTTGTTATTATATTTTTCAGGCTGTTTATTTCTGAGTTGTCTAAACTAGTTTTTATACTTCAGTTTTGATTATGGGTGTGTACATTATTTTACTAGAGTTTAATGTATTTACAATGGACTGTACTTAAAAATGAGAAAATAGAATTGTTTAAAAGCAAAGGATTTGCGAGAAATATGTTACAGAATTTGCTTTTTTAAATTTTATTTGATGTATGTATTAAATTTATGTACCTGCCCATCTCAAGGAAAGTTACTCTGGGCAGCATGTGAAATAGTTAAAATTATAAGCTGTTAGACAATTCAAAATGGTAATTTGTATAACATGATGCTCTAATTATGCAATATATGTTACTTAAAAGAATTAACGTAAAAATATATATGCTGGCTTTTATAATTAAAAAAATAACTAGAAATATGCAAAGACTGTACAAGTGCAAAATGGTGATTTAGTTTGTAACTGGTTGTACCATTAAACAGTCTTCTACTTCTTCGTATTGATCTGAGAGGGTGCTTACCTTTGCTTCACTTTAAAAACTAAAAAATATTGCATCATATGCTAAAATTAATTAGGAAGAACCAATATCATTAATGTTTCATAATATTTATTTTTATAAGCTTTGAACACATTTGAATATGAAGTCATGTCAAAAGGATTCTTAATTCTGTTCATTTTAGAGGGAATTTGTCTGCTTTAAGTATAGTAATTTTATGTGCATATTATACTCCATTTAATATTTATACATTGTCATGTGAAGGCTCATAGTTTTGAAATATGCTGACAAAAGCACATAAAATATAAATCTTAACATTTTCTATTTATGATAATCAATTTATTTTGTATAATTTTACTTCCTAAATCACTCGGTATGTAGCACGGTTACGCTGTAATTACTGTTATGAAGTAATTATTATGATTGTTCTTTTGTTACTGTTTTTAGAAGCAAAAATTATATTTCCTACATTTGAATCACTTGTAATCCTAATGTTAAAATATCTTTTCCTACTGTTCATAAAACAATGTGACAGCAAACGAATGGATACAAGATATGGGTGAATACACATAATTAGGATAAATATACACTTTGTTACAATATTCTGTTGTATAAGTTTCATTGGCTCAATTGCTACACAACTTGAGGACTATTTGCATATGCCATATTAAGAAAAATCAAATACTATAAAATTTCTTAGTTAAATATGTGAAATCAATCTATGCACCAGTGTCTAATCACAACACATTTGTTCAATCCCTAATTATTCCAATTGGCCAATACAGTCTCTTAACTCAAAAAGATTTCCCAGCCTGTTCAACAATATCTTAAAATGCAGTCCCTCACACCTGCTCTGAAATTTTTTTCATTGAATTCAGTTCATATACACAAAGATCAATGAATGAAAAATTGCAGCAATAACCTGTAACTATAGCAACTATAGATTGCTACCCTGTTTTTCATCACTGCTTTCCCCTTCCTCTATTTCCTTTTTACTAAACTATAAACTCAGGGCAAAAATATGGGTTCTTAAATTTCGTAAAGTACAATATGCTGATGTAGCTATATAAACAATTAGGGGGACTAAAATGTAGATATAATGGGAAATGAAATAGCACATCATTATTTTTTTTTAACTAACTGACTGCTGCAGGGAAACACTTTTGTTCTCAAGAAAAGATATATTCTAGGCTTCTAAATGGAGATTTGCCTGCAGTTCCACATCTGTGGGATGAGACATGCACTAAAAATTACTGACCTAAATGCAAAATTCAGTTTTAATTTGGACACATTCCTTCAGTGGTTATATGCATATGTTACTGATTGATGAGCTAAGCTGAAAAGAGTTCAGTTGTTCTGAATCCCAGGTCTTTGTAAAGGGGAGCTGAGAGCTGTGCAGCTTTGGGCTTCATATTTTGATACTGATACTGTACAGCAAAAAAACCCCAACACCACTTGTTTTTCAGTTTTGATTACCAAAGTTTTTATTTTGAGGAAACATCTTTTGTGCTATATTAAAGAGAATAACTTTTTAATGTAGCAAGGTGTCAGAAATACCTTTGCTGCTGATTCTTTGCCAGACACTTATCTCAGATGATACTGTATATACAAATTGGCAACAAGCTCTAGTACAATCCTTTTTTAAACTGCAGTACACAGAATGACTTCACATATTGGGCTAAGCAATAGTTTACTTTAACCATAGTTTAGTGAATTGGCTTACTGTCACAATGACTGCATTGATATGGCACATTAAAGCTCATTAAATACACTCTGTGAAACTTTAACTTTATAAAGGGTATATAAAGGGTAACTTTATATTACATGACTGTAGCAAATGAATGAAATCTTCCAAATAACTAAAAACTGAAATAAACAAAATAATATGTCTGCACTAGATAACATGTATACTGAGAGTTGTATATCCCGTTCTCCAGTTCCAAGACCTAAATAATTTAACACATTAATTCAGAGAGTGACTGGCAGCACAATTCTGTGTTGTAAGCTGGATAGAAGCCTGTTTGTCTTCAACTCACAAATTATTAAAGAATCCTTTCCTTGCTAGATGGTAATGTCCATGGAAAAGCTTTTGTCTCCTGGCCAACATCGGCATAAAATAAATCTGAGGGACTTGTGAAATTGGTCCCAAAGGAAGCAATAGGAAGAAAATTTCTTTATGATCTTGCTTTGTTTTTCAATTCAGGTCGCTGCATACTGTATATAAGTTGAAACTATTTTGTTGAGTATAAGTGTATAAGTGCGTTGACAGGGATTTCTTATTTGTGAAAATGTTCTCAATATTTGATTGTGACTTATTCTCTATTATCATGTTCTATCTGTCTGCCGAAAGGTTTAATAACAAGCTCTTGTGACTTTTTTTTAAATGTTTGAGCTTTGCTTTCCTGCTGCAGGCTACATATGCATAGTGAGGCATTGTTTAGCTCCTGGAGAATAGTACATTAAAAAAAATGTTGGTATATAAGGATTGCATAGGTTTGCACATTGTTCTGACGAGACCCATCTCTGGAAAGGGAATTTTCTGTTATTTTGCAAAGAAGGTGAAAGCAGTTTACACACTGAGAAGGTGGTCTTGTGTCAAGCCATGGAAAGTCTTGAAATGGGAATAAAAATGTTGTTTTCTTACCCTTTCTTTCCTTACTCTGAACAAATTATAGGAGATCCCAACTATACAGTTCTCCAGGCTTGAAAGAACATTTAAGAAATATATTGCTTCTTCCAATTTCACAATTGAAAAGGAGGTCAAAGGATCATAGTGGCTATGAGTAAATTCTCATATTATGTGCTTTTCCTCCATCAGGAAAGAGTCAGAATTATGGATGTTTGTATATTTGTGTGAATATACTGTGTATGTGTGTATTTATTAATAATAAAAATGAAATAATACAAATTTGCAAGATACACTTTCTTTCTGCAGGGTATTTCCTTACATGTTTTAGAATGATCCAGTTGCTTCCATGTGGGAAATTTTTTCTACAGCCCAATGGACATCTGTATGGTAGTCATAATGCACACATATGGACCATAACATATTGGCCATTACACAGAATAAGATTCCACTTTCACTTTATTCCTCTCTGAATTTACATATCAAGTTAAGCCATTATTTTTAAGGAAGCCACAATAGGTTATACTATACAATAAATTGGAGCTAAAACCAGAGTTTACCAATCATGATACACTAATTGGATTATAGTGTCTTGTATTACAACCAAAATCAATCCAGCCATATACAGTATTGACATAAAGCAATGTGTGAACTAACCATTATATGTCAATGCCATTGTTAAAATATATTCACTTGCCTGCCTCCCTGAAATATGATTTGATTTTTCAAAATGACTATCCCTTAAATCATTATGGAATGTATTTATTGGAAAAATTAGTAACTAATACAGTCATTTGAAAAACCTAATTTCCAATATTTTTGGCTCAGCTAAAAATAGCTGTGTTTTTCCTGTCCTCCACACCAACTCTGTTCCCTTATTCTGGATAGGACAACATAAATTTGAATTCTTATGAGGTTTCTAATTATTCCCTTGCAAAGAAGGAGTGGGACTCAGAAGCACATTCTTTTCACTAAAACAAAAAGCATAACTGGCATGCAAACATGCAGAATTCTTTGAATTCTATACTTACCACACAACTAAAATTTGGAATATCTGCATACTTGTAAGAGTACGGATACAATAGCATTTGGGCATACGCATGAAAGGACAAATAGGCTTTCATCTGAGTCTGGTGTTTGCGAAGAAAATGAGCAACAGCCTTCACTTCTGGTTCAGATTCAGGGAATGGACCACAGTATGTATCATCACAGGGATGAAGGGAAGCACCTTCCTCTATATGTTAGAAGAAAAGAAATGATGATCCCCACAAAGTTAAATCTAACAAAAACATGGTCACAGGGCACACATATAGTACCAGACTGTCTTTTGAACATATTAAGGAATTAAAATAGCTAGCTGGGACCAATGACAATAGACATAATCCCTATAGTACAGAAAATATTTTGATTCCAGGTAATTGATAATAATGACAGGATGAGGCAGAATAACAATTTCATTTTCTTGTCTGAAATTTAAAAGGCTTTTAAAGATGAATTAATTATACTAGAGCACAACACATTTATTTTTCTGATGTTGCTACTAAAAAGTAGTGCAAAGTTATATTCCTCTTATTTAGTTTATTGCCTAATTCCATTGATACAATTATTCAGGAACCAGAAAAAGATACTCCAAGGTTGTATAAATTGTCTACCATTGTTCTAATTGGACAAATTGGGCTGACGCAGTTCAAGTATTAAATCTGACTTGCATATAATTTTTTTGAGCAGAAGGAAGGCATTCTGTATGAGTTAAAAGTTATTTTCCCAGTAGGCCAAAACATAATTTAAGCTAACTTGGATATTGTTCAAAACTTTGATTACAGCTTCAGCACTCGTGTAAATTAAGAGTAGAAGTGGATTTTATTTGAGCCAACATGATTCTTTTTTATGAATGATTTGGTGATGAGAAAAATGTAATCTAGTTTCTGATCAACAATTTAGGAATATCCTTAATCATAATCAGGAACAGATCTGGTTCACATTGGAAATACACATGCATAATAGTACACCAGAAAAATTTCCTGTGTTTTGACAACTGTTAAACATTCTTGTCAAAATATTCCTCACATAATATCTTCAGTATTTAAAAAAATGAGATGAAACACTCCACAGTTTATCTAAAAACTGGAAGTATTATGTAACTATTATTACCAAGTTAGCTTGATCCTCATTTTTTCAGCTAAGCAACATTTACTGTTAAAAGAAACAGTAGAAACTCCAGTAACTTGTAACTAAAGATGTAGATTTGCTGTCTCATATGTATTATTCACAAAAAAGGGATCTATTCAGGAATAAGCAGACTCTGACCTCTAGATTTTACTGTCTACAGCAGCCCTAACCAACAGAAGAAATGGAGAAATATAGTTTTCCTTTCCAGATAAAAAGAAATGGAGATTCGGAAGTTTGTCAAACCTGTGATATTTTGTTAATTTATTGCTAATTGGTTTGTCCTTGGTTGCTATTATATGTATTTATTTTGTATTTGTATTCTATGTTACTCTAGCCAGAAAAAGAAAGAAAACAGAATTGCCAGAAAAATGCTGCCTTAAAAATTAAAAAAGCGAAGCAAAACAAAATTTTAAAAAACCATCAGGGTTTTGAGTCCTTTATTTCTCCAAAAATGGATTCTCATTTTTGTTTTTGTGTTGTCTAAAATGTCACTGTCTGATGCTCTTATTTGTCCGTGCAAGCTAGGAACTCTAATTAATTGGAGCTTGTGACTTACTTCAGGCTGTGTTCTGAAATTATTTATTATTAATTTGGAACTCCCCATCTGTTTATCTAGCTCCATTGTATTCCACATGAACCTGTTTGTTAAGCTCTTTCTTGGAGCTTATGGATAGGTCTGCTGAGAATGAATGATTTTGAAAGATTTTCGAAGTAATATTTTTCTAGTGTTTTCATTACTATATTTTACAAGCTAGCAAAAAGTCCATCTTGTTTTAAAGATTTAATCATTGTTCTCCCTGAAAATTAGAATTATTTTTAACTATTTCTATTTTTAGCATTTAATATTATTATTCTTATATTTACTTTTTTAGCTGTTTCAAAGTCTCAATAATTAAGTGAGATATGAATAAATATTTGTAAACAGGCCAAAGTTTGGATGCTTATTTGTATTGGGAAGCGAGGATGGTCAAATAATAATCTGATCAAAAGCCAATGCCAGAACTAAGAGACAAAGAGGGAACTCCATAGTAAAAAGTAAAAAGAGGGATTTAATCCTGAAATAATTGCAACAATATCATCAGAGTGCCAGTTACATAATTATTGTATATTTACCTGTATTATAGACACAGTGTTAATTTAATTGGCTAATCAGAAAAGAAATTCATATTATTTCTAGACTTACCACACCATTTTACTTTCCAGTTACGATTAGCATCTACTCCATGGCAGTGGAACTTTGAATTCTTTGATCTTGTTTTCCTCCAAAATCGATCCTAGGCATAGATTTTTAAATATGAAAATACAACATATATACAAATAAAAACACTATGATATGTTTGTAACAAATCTTTTCATAGAGAGTGAAGTTAAATATTTAAACCTTTTTTTTCAAACACACTTATTTAGTATTAATATTCTTAGTATTTTTCATTAATACCCTAATGTTAAATATTTCTTACCTGGGTCCAGCTAAAATGATATCCATCCACGTTAAAAATAGGCATGATAAAGAAATGCAATTGATTTAGCATTCTTCTCATGGCTGAGTCATTTTGATATGTCTGAAGAGCCTGGTACATAAAAATAGTTGAAATAATATGTGTAGTTCAGAAATTTTATAATGTGATTTTTTTTCAGAGATCCTAGCCCACTTTTAACCTAATAAAATAACTGTCAATGAAAGCTTAGACAACAATCAATTGATTAGTCTCCTATTTCCCAAAACATTCTTTGTCCTTATGGTTTTTATTTCCACAAAGATTACTACTGAGCTTCTGACGCTAGCTAACCTTTGAGTACCAGTGAGCAACCAAAATTAAACACATCCAGTCACTTTCCCTTGCTAAAGGCCAGGTTAAAGAGATTCACAACTCTTCTGAATAACAGCAGAGTAGGAACCATCTGGATCTCAGAGAGAAACTTGTTCCCAAACACAGGTGCTGCTACTGAGGAGGTGCACTTCCAAGGTCCTGAGAGGTAACATTTATTTGAAGGAACCCAGCACATACCAATCTTGGCCATCTACTTTTTTAAAATTCTTCTAACTTTTTTAAAAACATGTATTAGTTTTTATTGTTGTTATGAAAATCTTTATAAAATTACTATTAAGAAAAAATAATATTGGTTGGCAGCTATAGGAGAGAGACCAGCAGAGCCAGAGGGAGGACTCCAGAATGATGGCTCATTTAAGTCTTCCCCCTGGCTCTGCCAGTCTCTCTCTCTCTTTCTCCCCTACAGCAGCTTGGCCAATGAGAAAAGAAAGAAGCTGGCAGTTTCATCAATGAGAAAATTGCTAACCTGTCTAGTGGATGTCAGAAGCCTCAAAACTAAACAGAAGGAAGAAGCAGCCTGGATTTAGACAGGCCAAGTTGGACGAGTTACTGTATAGTACATGACGAGGAATTGAGCACTCAAGAAGACAGCCAGAGAAATTGCTACATGAAATTTTTGCAGTCAGAACTGTTGCTGTTGGCATTTGGCAAGGCAGGAGCAGAATTGGTTTGAGTCAAATAGCAGGGAGCTTTTGAAATCTCATACACACATTTAAGGCGACTGTGCAGTCTCTTGCATACAAATTGAATAAGCCTTTCTAGAAGACATGGGGAGATTCATCCTCCACTTAGAAAAGAATAGAATTTTTTATTGGCCAAGTGTGATTCCTTGACACACAAGGAATTTGTATTGGTGTATATGCTCTCAGTGTACATAAAAGAAAATATACGTTCATCAAGGTACAGCACTTATAACACTTAATGATAGTCATAGGCTACAATTAAGCAATCAGGAAACAATATCAGTATGAATCGTCAGGATGCAAGTAACAAAGTTACAGTCATACAGTCATAAGTGGAAGATGGGTGATGGGAACGATGAGAAGATTAATAGTAGTGCAGATTTAGTAAATAGTTTGACAGTGTTGAGGGAATTATTTGTTTAGCAGATTGATGGTGTTCAGGAAGAAACTATTCTTGTGTCTAGTTGTTCTGGTGTGCAGATTCATCCCCACTTATAATATATAATATAACATATAACAACAGAGTTGGAAGGGACCTTGGAGGCCTTCTAGTCCAACCCCCTGCCCAGGCAGGAAACCCTACACCATCTCAGTCAGATGGTTATCCAACATTTTCTTAAAAATTTCCAGTGTTGGAGCATTCACAACTTCTGCAGGCAAGTCGTTCCACTTATTAATTGTTCTAACTGTCAGGAAATTTCTCCTTAGTTCTAAGTTGCTTCTTTCTTTGATCAGTTTCCACCCATTGCTTCTTGTTCTACCCTCAGGTGCTTTGGAGAACAGCCCGACTCCCTCTTCTTTGTGGCAACCCCTGAGATATTGGAACACAGCTATCATGTCTCCCCTAGTCCTTCTTTTTATTAAACTAGACATACCCAGTTCCTGCAACCGTTCTTCATATGTTTTAGCCTCCAGTCCCCTAATCATCTTTGTTGCTCTTCTCTGCACTCTTTCTAGAGTCTCAACATCTTTTTTACATCGTGGCAACCAAAACTGGATGCAATATTCCAAGTGTCGCCTTACCAAGGCATTATAAAGTGGCACTAACACTTCACGTGATCTTGATTCTATTCCTCTGTTTATGCAGCCCAGAACTGTGTTGGCTTTTTTAGCAGCTGCTGCACACTGCTGGCTCATATCTAAATGGTTATCCACTAGGACTCCAAGATCCCTCTCACAGGTACTACTATTGAGTTCTTCAATAGTAGTACCTTCAATAACTTGCTATCATTTAACGTTATTTATATATCCATGTGACATGTAAATAATGTTAAATGTCCATCTTAGTGTTTTTCTAATGCAAGCAATGACATTTTTGGATTTTTCTTTATTATGGTGCCCAAGGATGGAAGGAGGAAGTAATACCCTCTCCCCCAACACACATCCAGTTGGAGATACAGCAGCAAGTGTGTTTAAAGTAAATGGAACTGATGGAGTAATACTTGGGAACAGTGGTGGGACTCAAATAATTTAACAAACAGTTCTCTGCCCTAACGATTTCTTCCAACAACCAGTTCACCAAACTGCTCAGAAAGTTAACAACCGGTTCTCCCGAAGTGGTGCGAACTGGCTGAATCCCATCACTGCTTGGGAACCTCTGAAAGAATGTAATGGTATTTTTGAAAAATGACCTGGAGAAACAGGAGGGAAAAATGCAAGAAAACTGGCATGTAAAAGATAACTTAGTCCTCAAAAGAAAGGATGATGTGGGAAATATTTCAAAAGGGACCCTTCCTTAGTTTTCTGGAGAGTAAAAGTAAGGAGGTGAGAAACATTTTCAGTCTTGCACTATAATATTAACATAAGCGTATAATAAAGATACTACTGCTGAGTGTGTTTCTTGCTTGGACAATTTCACAGGGCTAAGAGGGATTCATGTTATATTCAAACATGTTCAAAGAAAATAAAATTTATCAAGTCAATTCAGAACTACAATAAAACTACTTCTCCCAGCATGCTTCTAATTGCACTCTTCACCCTGCGGCCTGTTGGAAAACCATAGGCTTCACTGCTTTATAAAATTATAACTATGAAGGGATATGTTATTTCAAAATGAGGAAACCAAGAAGGTCTGTTTCCAGCTTGCTTTCTTCACTTCTTATGCAGAAGGGATTCTCAATCTGCCCATTTATCCAGCACAGACTGGACAAACAGCATCTTCCTCAGACCGTCCCAAACAGAATGAGGATCCAAGCCATAAAGAATCATTGCTAAAGAATAATAACCAGCACTTCGACTTGGATATGGAAGCTTTTGGCAACCAATGGACTTCTAGCAAAGTAGGTACTCCTCTGCTATATTTCTATTCATATAAATAAATGTGTTTATTTATTTATCACATTTGTATGGCTGCCCATCTCACAAAAAGTGACTCTGGGCAGGATTAACAAGCATATTTTAAAAGATTAAATTGGTGACAGTACTTTCTGAACTTTCCATAATTTTATGGTAATAGTATAATTGTGTAGTTTCTGCAATTTCAGAAACACTGCAGCATTCTTCATCCAGTGAAAAGCAGGAATCAAACTATTTTTAAGGAGGAATAATTTTCAGTTTTATACTTTTAGTTTGCTAAAAAAACAGTGCTTGCCTTGAAGCCAACAAATCACTTATCTTGATAGAAGATAATGTAATTTAATGTCCTTATTAGTTACAGTATCTGGACTCATTATTTCAGACATCCAATTAGTATCTTGCACAAACTCCAAATTTCATTTAAGTAAGCTATTGCTCAAAGGCACTGCAAGCATCTGTAGTTATATAGATAAACATGACTAGCATGCCTCCTTGTGGTGATGATAATATTGTACTGCACCCTGATTCTGAAGAATATGCAAAATAAATTAACATACTACAAGCATATAGTGTTTCTATATCAAGAAAGTCAAGGGGATATGTATGGCTCTGCCCTTCTCAATTGTTTACAGTTACTTTGAAATAAGGAACACCAGTCAACAGTAGAAATGTGTATCTCCACTTTCTTTATACTAAACTAAACACCTGAAAAGGACTAGAAAGTGAACACCACTACCCACCTTCCTTGGCAGGAACTTAGGCACATAAGTCAAAGAAGAACAAGATCTAAATCACTAAGTAACTAAAATAAAAAAAACAAACCATAAAATGTATAAAATGGAAATACAATGAATCCAGGTAAAACAGGTAAATGAGTTATGTAAGATTTATATTTTCTTCAGAGAATACTTTTTCTTAAGTGTTTGAGATTTTTTAAGGCCATAGTCAATTATTTTCCAAAGAAAATATTATTGAGCTATATATATATTCTCCATGCTTAATATATTTACATCTTTGTAAAATTCTTGAAATCTTTATAATTGAGAGTAGACAATAATGTTGAACTATGCAACATCAAAGCCACTGTTTTTCTTAGTTCTCAACAACTCATCTTTCCAAATGCAAGATATTAAGAAAAAAACATAGGCAGACTATCCTCAAGTAATAAAATTCTTCTAAATAAAAAATAATTATAAGAAAAAACAAAAGATACTTCTTAATCCCAATTGCTCCTAATCCTTTAAAACATGTTTATATCATACTTCACAAAAGAACACCATGTAGCTTGTCATTTATATTATAATACCTTCTAGAATTTCCTAACTTCAAAAATAGTTCTCTGCAGTAGTTAGACCCTGTATCATATCTATTCATTTTTGTGAAAAGATAGGATATAAATATAGTAAATGAAGAAAGATTTATGCTGCTGCAAATCTCAGCTCTGTCCAACCCAGGCCAAGCAATTGGACAAAGAAAATTAAGCTTATAAATTTATTTGACTGAAGTTGGAAACTCATTTCATCAGTACAACAATATTCTTAATGATATTGTTTTTATGCTCTTTATTTTTTTTTATTTGCATTTATATCCCGCCCTTCTCCGAAGACTTGACTATGTCAAGCAATAGTCTTCATCCATTTGTATATTATATACAAAGTCAACTTATTGCCAGAACAATCTGGGTCCTCATTTTACCTACCTTATAAAGGATGGAAGGCTGAGTCAACCTTGGGCCTGGTGGGACTTGAACCTGCAGTAATTGCAAGCAGCTGCTGTTAATAACAGATTGTCTTACCAGTCTGAGCCACCAGAGCCACCAATTTATTCTCTGTAAATTGGTCAACAATACATTGTCAAATTAGAGATTTATCAATAATTGTCATTAAGAAGGGAAACTATAATCTAGGTTGCATAATTTTATTGTTATTTAGCAGACTCTTTAAATTCAGCAGTATTATGGTGCTAACAACATTTTCACCAACTGCAAGGTTGAAATATCAGAGATATAGATATCTAAAGCCTAGTTAAATATCGTAACAACTCACCTCTGCTTTCATAACATACTTTGTATAATAGACAGAACCTTTTCTGATTTCAAAATATACGATAGTTTTAAAAAAATCATCCTTACTTCTTTCACAAACCACTGGCAAAAAGCTGGACTGATCCATTCTCTTGCATGAATTCCACAGTCAATCCACACAGCTTTCTTATAAACTCTTGTTCTTTTGCCTAGCTGCAATTGTAAAAATGCATACACGAGAAAAAGAAAACTATGGATGGATTGAAAAAAGTTGAAGCATGTGTTCTGCTACTGACAGACGGCAACTTAGTGAAAGGTTCCCCTTTGTAATGGATCCTAAATAGAATGTGGAAATACTGTAGTAGAAAAAGTATGTCCCCTTTACCTTAATGGAATTTCTTATATCTTTGGGTTCTGAGTTTATTATCTAACAAAAGTATGTACTTTCATTTCACAATAGTTTCAAGAGAACAACTTATTATGTTACTAACCTATGTTTGACCTGTATTTTTTGTATATGGTTTTCTCCCTCTTGCTAAGCGGAGAAATTGCTTGAACAAGCTCTGTCTTCCTCAGCAGCTTTTTTCTGTGGTGCCTCCCTAATAAGCACTAACTGGAAGCTAACAGGCTCCATTCCATGACCTTAATAAATAAATTAGTTACTCTAGCCTGGCTCAGACTGCTGGCAAATCTCTGCTTTGACCTTGGTAAATTAATAAGTGACAGCTTTCCTCTCCAGATTTGAAGAAGCATGCACGCAGCATCAAACAGACTTGGTGCAGCCACCATCTTCCTTACAGATGACAAAGGCTAGCTGGGGCAGCAGGGCCAGAACACAGGATGGGGGAGGCACTTGGGTTTTGCATTGTGGTGCTGGGGTGGCCAGCCACAGTACAGGTATTGAGGTGCAAGTCCTCAGCGGATCTAGTGGCCCTAGTGGCCCAAAGTGACTGATGAGGAGTACCACTTTGCAGGATGGTTGAAAGATCAGAGAAGAGGAGGGGGTAGGTGGGTGAGGGGAGTTCAAAAGGAGTCAGTCTTTCTGAGGCTCAGGACTGGAAAGGACCAAGCTGGGAATGGTATGAATCAAGGTGGGTCCTTGGCTAATGAATAGTGTGATCCTGTCCTCATTGCTAGGGGCTGCCGTTGCTAACCAATCTCGTTTGGTTTCCACCCTGAAAATACTAAATTAAATACCAACACACAAATTATAAGGAATAGTTACACCATGCCATTCAAAGAAATAAAAAATAAATATAACCAAGATAGGGAACTGGGAACAAAAGCTAATACGAATTTTTCTCTATATTTAATAAGGATTCATTAATTAAACTCCGATAAGCTGATTCCCAGTAAGAAAGTTTTAGTGAATATCTCCTCTGAACAGAAGACTGTAGGAATCATAGCAACTTGCAAAAGCAGTATGTCTATCAGAGCAATAGACTGAAATTGTTCTTTGAATAGATTCTCTTGAACTCCTAAGATTAGATCGCAAGGTCATTTCCAAGTTTATGATTCTTATTTTCAAGCAAAGTAAAAGATTTCTATATGTGAACAACTGTTTTTAGCTAACATTTCTAAAAAAAAATAACATGAATCTGTGTTTTTATATACAATAGGAGTTACTATGTTTTGGGCAGAGCACCACAACTAGACTTTAAGTCACCTGCTGTGGTTACATATTGGAAAATACCAGAATAAGCAAAAATTTGATGAGTCTATTTAAGTGGAGTCATTATGAATTCTTTCTACATTTATTTTTTTCCCTTCTAATAACTTAAAAGTAATATAAGCTATTGGCAAGTTTTGGCAGATTTCTTTGATGTCCACTCAAGGTTTCTAGGGATTGTAAGTGACACCCTGGGCCCTCAGCTTGTGACTTCAGATATAGGGCAGATATACAATGTTAGATTTTGCTTCCAAAAGTATTTCCTTATTCATTTATCTTGATACCACCTCATTGCACCAATAATGTTTTGTCAAAATTTACCTTTAGCACAAAAAGTGGTCTTCCCTCATATGACTTGCCAATAGAGAACATGTAAATGAGTTCAGAATGAGTTTTGTTCAAATAATACATCCAATTTTGAATCTGGAGGAAAAAAGAAAAAGATACATAAATGTATTATTTTCTTTTGTCACTTAATAAAATAAACATAACTATATACAATAAATACAACAGAAAATAAAAGTTCTAGTTTTCTGTCTCTTACTACGTTTTCCAATATATAAATTTTAAAATCTTATATCAAAGATTAATTTTTGTTGAAGAAGCAAAGAAAAATGTTATTTTGCTATTTCCCTGGGTTTTTCTTATATAAGAATAAAAACAAGAATATATAATACATACTTCTTCCAGGGAATGATATATTTCATAACTATATTCTGGCAATGATCTACGATTCCTGGGTGGCTTTGAATCACTTTGTTTTTCTATAGTTTTTTGCAAATCAGATATGAGGACTCTATCAAAGAGAAAACAAAAAATAAAAGAACACTTTAAATAAATGCATGGTACAATACAAAAGAATGGAAAGTTACAGTATATAACTAAAGTAAACATCTTAACATTGTACAAAGTATTTATGACATTTAATAAACCCAGGAAAATTGACTGTAAGAACATAAATGTAGCATGTTGTAAAGCAAATATTGTGTATTTGGAATGCAGAGATAAGTTGAAAAAATCACACTAAAAAACCAAACAAAAAACAAAAAAACAACAGAGAAATGTAGTTTAATTGACTGAAGAAACAAATAAAAACTAATTAACCAGCATTTAAAGGATGTTTTCTTCATCTATGAATGGTAATAAAATACATGCTCAAATAAAACAATAACTACAGTGCAGGATCCACTCTGGATTGGTCACCGGGACCAGAGATTTTGTTTTCCAACCTTTCAGACTCATACTGGAGCCCATCTTCACCAAGAGAGAAGTTCCCTGAAGATGGACTCCAACACGAGTCCAAAATCTCAGAAGACAAAAACTCTGGTCCTGATGACCAACCCAGATTAGATCCTGCAACATTATCTTGGGACACGTATATTTACCTAAAGGAATATGGGTAATTTATTCTCCCAATACGTAGCTAAAGGCTGAGGAGTGGGCAGGAGATGCAAATGCCTTCAGGCACTGCTGCTGAAAAGAATGAGTACTTTTGAAATTTAAAGATTACTTGGATTGCTTGGGAACGCTGTTTGCCAATTTATTTTTCCCCTAAAACTTAAACAGGGATTCATAACCCTTTCTTGAATCCTTCTATAGTTACCCATGTTATCTTCATCAGTCAAGTAACTGGACAGGTTCATACTGGGAAGTCAAACCCTTAGCTAGCCTGCTTGGTTTGCACATGACAAACCTTTCATTTTTTAAACATTTTGTTTTTTAAATATAAAAATCTGGTGGCGCTTGTTGTCAAGAAAGAAGCACCAGCAGTGTGTCAGGAATACTTTAAGCACCCCAGAATTAGCCGCTATGCTCAGGGTTTGCTAAAATCTTGCCAATTTCTTGTGCTCAAAGGTGATTCTTTTAGCCATGAGACCTTTAGAAAGACTGAATATATAATGTCAAGAAAAGTACAGTAAGGAAAAGTTAAGAACCTGTATGTCAGCTTTCTGAATACAGTAAGAATTAGTTACCCATTATAATTTCCTTGACAGACAAATCCTTATCTTTTCCATCTAAAAGAGAAATTTGATAAATCTTGTTAAGTCGCGCCACTAATTGTTATAATGTGATAGGTGTTGGCTGGCATAGTGCACCATCATAAATGTACATTCAAGCACATAATTTAAAAACGTGTGGATACTTGAAGTTAGAATATGCTTGCACTAGTGACAATTACCACTTTTTTAACAAACAAAAGGAGGCCTCTGCACTAAGGAGACACTAGTCTACAATATAAAGAAGACTCTATAATTAGATGCTTATCACAGGAACTCTTCCCGACTTCTCTTCAAATAGCACTTAAAGAATACTCTCAAATTATTAAATTACAAGGACATTGATTATTGCTTCTAATAAAACTCAGGAAGAAGATTTTAAAATGTAATACAAAAGACTTTCTGCCACTAAAATTCATGCTTACGTATATTGGATGTTTGCTTGCTCTAAGGAGAACTGAAGAATCTGTGAACTATTTCTTGACAGATGCACATCTGTAACTGCACCCTTGGAGATGAGAGACAGGCTGCTTGGTTGCCACAGGTCCACCTGTAGTGCAGCAATCAACCTGTAATTCACATTTATTCAGTCTAGATCAGGGGTCTCCAACTTGGCAACTTTAAGCCTGGAGGACTTCAAGTCCCAGAATTCCCCAGCCAAGGTTGGAGACCCCTGGTCTAGACTGGAAACACCCATGATATTAAAAGATTGAAGAGAATATCCTCTTAAAATTTTCAATAAATAGCAGAGATTATTGCTGAACCACTAGTCAACAATTTGTTGAGGTTTTCTGCACATTGAGAAATACACATATTTTGAGTATTAGAGTTTGTATAACTTCATTTTCAATGGAAAATAACCAATCCAAATTTGAATTATTTTAACCCAGTCCTGTATCTTATTTTACCTTAAAAATACTGAAATAAATCCTGTAAATAAGCACTGCATAACATGGATTTATTTTAGCTTTCAAGTGTGTTTTTAATCTTAGCACATCAGTCTTTCCCACTTAGCAAACTCCAGGTATGATTGTATTGCTGATGTGTAATTTATTTATTTATTTATTTTATTTAATTTTGTCATAACAATATACACAAGGATAACAAACATAATACAAAAGATTATATAATGTATAAACATATATATGGGGAGAAACAAGGTAGTATAAGCATATATATATATATAATTCAACAACTCTTGTTCCAATACAGCTCTTTGCAAAAAAGTATGCCTTCCACTGAGGATGATAATATTTCACAAATATTCTGCTAGGAGATTAAGATATGAATACATATAGGTACTACTCATAAAGAAAGTTACTCAAAAAAGCAGGAATACAGTTAGGGGGTGGCTTGTCACATCACAGTATAAACCAGGGGTCTCCAACCTTAGTAACTTTAAAGTTTGTGGACTTCAACTCCACAAGTTGAAGTCCACAAGCCTTAAAGTTACTAAGGTTGGAGACCCTTGATGTAAACAGTTCAAAAACATGGCAACCATTTAGAACTCAAGTAAACACAGCAGTTCTTCAGGGCCAAATTTTCTTTTTGCAAATGTCATATAGCAAGTGCTTTGCACTGTGCAGTAAAACTAAAAATCTGGAAAGATCGAAGCTCAATGGTAGAATTTAATAGTGTTTTGCATCAAAAGAATTACGCCTTAAATAATGTGAAGACTTGGCCAGGGTTCCTAGATTAGAGCAATCTAATTAGAATAACACCAGGCTAAACAGGACAAATAATCTAAGATAATTTTTTAGGCTATGCATTCCTTTTAATCAAAGGTTGTTGTTTCCATCAGCTCTTCAACTAGTTAAAGACTATAATTGGTTCACCAGAACCATAAGAATTCAAAATCCTTCAGCTTTTGGTGGCATATATCACCTTTACACCGTGTATTGAGAACTTGTAGCCCTGCAAATATTTGCAAACTATATCTGCCAGTATCCTTCATTAGCAGTCAAGCTGGTTACTGTTGTTGGGAGTTGTTCTTCTGTAATGTTTGCAGATCCACAACTACCCCTGCTGCAAATCTCACTTCAGATCACTTGATTTATATAGGCAGAAAACTCTACACTTCTTATGATACAGTACACAGCAATGCAAAGCACACACTCACTTTAAGTTGTTGAGAAAGAATCTTCAATGTCTCCGCCATTTGGTCATTCTCTGGTATAATCCGTATCACTTTATGCCTGTAAAATAATATTAAAATGAAATTCCAGATAGGATACTATTTTAGCAAGAAAATAAAATACTAAAATGATGTAACCCTGAAGCAGAAATAAAATGCTTTAATCTATATTAAACTTTCTTAACCTGGTATGCTCCAGATCTTCAACTACCATAATTCCCAGCAAGCCTAATCAAAATACTAGCATTGAATTTCAGCACATGTTGAGTAGTTCTGAAACAGATTGAACAAGGGAAATGCTTTCTTCTGGCATGTATTATTTATTATGAAGCATTTATGCTAACCTGGATTAACTAGATCAGCTCATTTTGGCACAAGAGAGCAAGGACCAGGAAATCCAGCCTTGCTTTCAGCTGCTAGCATACTTATTTGCACTGAGCTTTTCCCTAATACAAGAATCTTTCAGCTGTGCTGTTCACTTTGATGTGTTCCTTTGCTTTGATTCACTGGAAGTCTCTTCAGCATAGCCCTTGGCTTGACTGCTACCTGCTGAAACCAGGTTGAGGAAGGCTTTCATGTGTGTCTAAAAAGGAAATGTAAAGCAATAACCCCTAAAAACAATTGCAGTAACATAATGGCCATTTTACACTTGATAAGATGCTCAAAAGCCTTATTAATAAACTACAACTCATACTAGACAATGAACTGCAGATATGCTATATAGGTATGCCTTTTCCCCTATATGCTCTCATACTAGAGAACTTTGTGGTTTCTATTGATCAGAGTCCATTTCAGATCAAAAAAGGATTACCAACTCATGTCACATTACAACCCATGTATGACACTGTTGCTTGTCAGTTATATTGAACACCATTATACTGTACACATGCAAAATATTCAAACAGACTAGGTCTGAGATTTATAAAATACTAAAATTTGAACTCCACTAGATTAAATGAAAATTTGAAAAAAGGAGTGATGTCTGTAGCTAACATAATCCGATGGACATATTCTTGAATTTATCTATTTTACCATTCTCTGCAAAATATCTAAAAAATACCGTATATTTTTTTATTGAGGTAAGGTTACATTTCATTGTATATCTATATATTCCTTATTTCCCATTTTGAATTGTCTAGCAGTTTATAATTTTAATGATTTTGTTGTACGCTGCCCAGAATATTTAAAATTCAATTAGTTTAGCAGCATCTGAGCTGGTTTATATAGATAATGGGGATGTGGACATAAAAGAACCTTTTTTCAGTTAGATTTCAGTCCTTTAGTTTTTGTTTTGTCCATTAAAGGTTCAGGCCATTCTGTTCCCAATCAATTCCAATCTTGATTGCAGAAAATATGACTTCAGTAACAGAGTTGTTAATGCTTGGAATACACTACCTGACTATGTGGTCTCTTCCCAAAATCCCAAAAGCTTCAACCAAAACTATCTACCATTGACCTCACCCCATTCCTAAGAGGTCTGTAAGGGGCATGCATAAGAGCACAAACGTGCCTACCGTTCCTGTCCTATTGTTTCCTTTCGTTATATCCAATTAATATAGTTATTACATACTCATACTCCTATATATGCTTATGTGTTGTATAGTTGTTTCATGCTTATGCTTATATATACTGTGCGACAAAATAAATAAATAAATAAAATGATTAACAGAACTGCACTGCACAAAACTAAGCTATATGAAGAGAGCTGAAAATCCAAAAGGATTAAAAAGGGCTGTGAAAAATGGCAAAATATGGCAACCAATCAGAAAATGATGGACAATAAAACACCAAATTTAAAAAAATCGGAATAAATGCAAGGAAAATTAAATAATACATTCTGATCAATATCATCATCAGTGTCCAAGCCTTCCTTTGCCATAATTCATGTCACAATGTAGTGTGTATAATGAGCTTTGCTTCTGAATTTCACATACTTTTAAGGGAGCTCACTTTTGAATAAAAATGCTAATGATTACTCTGAAAGGCTAGAAATTATTTTTTAAAAAATATATATTTCTTTTTACCACACTAAAATGAACAACTACCTCTCCCAGTCTGGGTTAATATAGTCCCACATACACAATTCTGCTTGCTCATTATTTTATTATTTATTCATTTATTTCTTTTCCTGGACATTAACTCTGAACACCTTACACACCCATTATCTGTAAATACTATTAACAAATGCAATACACTTCCTCTTACACGTCAAGGCTCCTTTGTTTCATTAGTCCTACTCGGGCAGCCAGATTTTAAAAAGTTTCCTAAATCCCAGGAGGAGAGACGATGCTGTGCCAAAAAAGTAATACCAAAGGATAACATTATTTAGTTAATAAAAGCCCAATATTACTTTATTCAATTATATCTATCCCGATAATAAATATAGCAATAAGGACACGTTGTCTCTAATAAGCAAGAACTGGGTTTAAACACCAGTGAACAAATCTGAGTGATAAATTAGGGAGTAAAAACAAAACGATTTACCCAGCGTAGCGGTTGTCGTAAAGGTAACTTCGTCGGGGCATCTCAGCCCGCTGCTGGACGAGGAGCAACCCAAAGGATAGGAAAGAAAGCACTGGCCGGCGAAGTTTCATAATTGCTGCCGCCGCCGCAGGATCCCAAGACAAGACAGGATAGGACCTTCCTTCCCCTCTCTTGCGTGGAAAACGGAGCAGCTAGTCCGACGGACGAGATTTGGAACTGGGAGGGAGGAGCAGAGGGTGTGGGAGTGGGATTTCTTCTTTTCTCTTGAGAGAGGTGTGTGTGTGTGTGTGTGTGTGTGAGAGAGAGAGAGAGAGAGAGAGAAAGAGAGAACACGTACAGGAGTTTGTTATAGGAGTTCTTGCCGGTTGGATACTTTCCATAAATCCATTCAAAGTAATGAACAGCTTCGAATGGACTGTAACTCCATCATTCCCAGCTTTGATTAAGCTAGCTGGTGATGATGAGGGTGGTACTCCAACAATGAATGCAGCAAGCTTGTGCAAAAGAAAGAAAGGGAGGGAGAAAGAAACAATGAATGGAAACTAATCAAGGAGAGAAACAACCTAGATCTAAGGAGAAACTTCCTAACAGTGAAGACAATTAACCAGTGGGACAGCTTGCCTTCAGAAGTTGTGAGTGCTTCATCATTGGAGGTTTTTAAGAAGAGTCTTCCTGTCTGAAATAGTAAATGGTTTCCTGCTTGAGCAGGGGGTTGGACTAGAAGACCTCCAAGATCCCGTCCAGCTCTATTCTGATTGAAGATTCAAAGTGCAGAATTGCAGGAAAACTCTGCCCACAGCCTGGAGTTCGATCTTGATGGGGCTTGAAGTTGACTCAGCTTTTCATTCTGGTTGATGGGGGCAATAGGGACCCAGACTGTTGGGGGCAATATGTAAATAATGCTTCTACTTTGTAAATCACCCAGAGAGTGCTGTAAAGTGCTAAGGGCAGTATACAAGCCTAAATGCTATTGTTAGTCCTGTTATCCAAATCAAAGAGCAGCATAATTGTACCACTGATTGTACATTCTGGGTCCTTACAAAAAATGTAGATTATATCTATCTTCAGTACAGACAACATGAGATGGTTGCTCACTCCTATAAAAAATCTGAAGATGTGGGCCTTGATTTCTTTGGTATTCAGAGTAGCTGAAAAGAACGATTTCCCGAGTGCAAGAAAATGAAAGCTTTACCATCAGACTGACATATTGCTTTCTCTTGCCATTTGACAGTTTAATTGGCAGTGCCTCGTCTGGTGGGTGCCTGTGTGCCGGCAGGGTTAATCCAGGGTAGCACATGTTCATGCTTTGCAAAGCCCTTGTACAGAAACAATAATAAATAGCTGGAGGCAAGTGGCCAACAAAGAATGTGCTTTCCATTAACAACAACAATAAAAAAAATGGCATCTTGGCTTTTTTCAGTTTCCAAACAACATAAGCTGGATGGCAAAACATCTTATCTTTTTTCAGCCAACAGAGATGAAACTGTTTTTATTTATATTATACAGGGTTCAGAATCTTGAAGTATTGCAAAAAAAATAAATAAACATAATATAATTTAGCCATGATTTATGTAAAGATTATTTCTCTTACCGTACTACTGAACTTGGCTTCTCCTGTAGTGGGGAAAAAACAAACAAACCTCCAAGCAAATAGGACATTAAATGAAATGGGAGTTCACAGTCCCTAGCCAATTTGTATGGGGTTAACTTTCCCAGGATTACTATTGTATATGAGGATTGAAAATTTTCTGCAATAGGCGTTCTAAAATGGTATATTACTTATAAGGAAGGCTGAAGTTCCAAAGAATTGATGCTTTTGAATTGTGGTGTTGGAGAAGACTCTTGAGAGCCCCTTGGGCTGCAAGGAGATCAAATCAGTAAATCAATCTTTAAGGTAATCAACCCTCACTTTTTCTTTGGAAGGACAGGTGCTAAAGCTGAAGCTCAAATATTTTGGCCACCAAATGAGAAGGGAGGACATATTGGAAAAGACCCTGATATTGTGAAAGATTGAAGGCAAAAGGAGAAGAGCTTGGTGTAGTTTATGTGGAAGAACAGGTATTTTGGGCATGGGTTTTTTGGGGAATAAGCCCAATAATTTGTGGGACTGCCTCTCCTTAAAATATCCGCCCATAGGATGGACATGCTCCTAGTCCCCTCCCTTTAATGTTGTCATCTTATGGGACTGAGGAAGCATGACTTTTTTTTTGTGGCATGGAATACCCCTTCCCTGACGTTTGGCACATCCCCACATTTTTAACTTTTCAAAGGCACTCAAGACCTGACTTTTCCCTCAAGTGCTGGGATAGAGTGAGATTAATTTATTGTGGATTGCATGGGTAAATTTAGCTATGGTGCCAGGTCTTTTGATTTTAATATTTTTTTTATTGTAAATAGATGTTTATTTTTTGATCATACACAACCCAGAGTTTGGCACAAGATGGGCAGCTATATGAACATAAATAATAAAATAAAATAAAAATAAAATGCAGAATGAATAGCAGATAGTGAATTTCAAATTAAGCTATGGATTAGAAAGACAAGTACTGTGTCCCTTCTCTGTCCTAAATTTACTTGGAGCCTTAGTGAAATTATTGATTCAAAATGTTATTCTTGCTTCAATTATATGGGGGATAATATAATTGATTTACCTTTCAGATTTATTTAACTTTTTCCCATTTAAAATATTTATTACAGAAAAATCAATAAGGAACATTTGTAGGAAGAGCAGTTTGGTGTAATGATTAAGGCACTAGGCTAGAAACTGGGAGACTATGAGTTCTAGGTTCACCTTAGAAACCAGCTGAGTGGTAAGGGTAAGTTATTTACCCACAGTCTAGAAAGAAATCATTGACAAGCTAGTTTTGAGAATCATGCCAATATAATTAGTCTAGGCAGTTGCCAAGCATCAGCATTGATTCAGAGGTGTGTACATGTGTGCGTGCACATGCACACACACAAACACATACACAGGAACGAAGATTCATTTATAGGACAATGTTATAGGACATGTCTTCTAACAACAGATCAGCCAGGTGCTGACCTTGGCACATGGTTTTTTAATAGTAAATATAGTTAATAGTGTTTCTGAGTCAATCAATTTTTCTCTTTTTCTCATTTGAACTTAAGATAAACTATGAATTCCATTTTAACCATTTAACCATTTTAACTATTATTTAGTACAGTGCAATTTTTTAGCTAACTAAATTCTAACTAAATTTTAGAATTTAGTTGCCAAATTCTATGCATGGATGCAGTTAAGAATGCAGTTAAAATTGATAGCACATGCCACATTTTATCACAATTGAAGGAAAGGTGTATTGCAAAAACAAGGGGACATAATTCATTGTTCCTCTTTTGCTGACAATTGGCTTTCATCTCTGAAAATCATAAGAGGCTATTGGTCCTCCCTATGGTGTTCTACAAATATCTTTAAAAGTATTATTTGATATGCCCAAGAAAGCATGGGGGAAAAAACCCCTTCTCTTCCACTAAGCAGTGGTTTATTGCTCATTATTGAATTATATTCAGTAGCAGATTATGAGCAGGTTTTCTCTAATGTCAGAAGCATGAAATTAGAATCAAGTTAGAAACAGTGTAATTTTCTGCCATCTAGTATCAGGAAAAATGGTATTGGGTTTGCACAATTAATTGAGTTCATATTCAATTGTACCCATCAATAAACTTGTTTGAAGGAAACACTTCACCTCAGCCATTAATATCAATTTAAGAAAACTGTTGATTAAATGAAGAGAAACCATGTGAAAAATAACAAGCTTTTAAGAATATTTTTATAAAGATCCCCAAAAACTGATTCCTGTTTTTAAATACAAGGTTGGTCTGTAATAAGGCCTCGGATTCATCTTATGTGCAACTTGCACCCATTTCCAGACTGGGAGGCCTAGGAGGAGGAGCCCCAAATTGCACATCAACTCTGATCGTGGAGAGACTGTGATGGTTGTGAATGTGAGTGTCAGGGTTCCAAGTTACACCCCCAACAGAAATAAAACCTCAAGGCCTCTGGTGGCTCAGACTGTTAAGACAGTCTGTTATTAACACAGCTGCTTGCAATTACTGCAGGTTCAAGTCCCACCAAGCCCAAGGTTGACTCAGCCTTCCATCCTTTATAAGGTAGGTAAAATGAGGACCCAGATTGTTGGGGGCAATAAGTTGACTTTGTATATAAAATACAAATGGATGACGACTATTGCTTAACATAGTGTAAGCCGCCCTGAGTCTTCGGAGAAGGGTGGGATATAAATGCAAATTATAAAAAAGGCAGGCATTTTCCTGAAAATCCCATTTTATTAGAATAGAATAGAATAGAATAGAATAGAATAGAATAGAATAGAATTTTTTTTTATTGGCCAAGTGTGATTGGACACACAAGGAATTTGTCTTGGTGCATATGCTCTCAGTGTACATAAAAGAAAAGATACGTTCATCAAGGTACAACATTTACAACACAATTGATGGTCAATATATCAATATAAATCATAAGGATTGCCAGCAACAAGTTATAGTCATACAGTCATAAATGGAAAGAGATTGGTGATGGGAACTATGAGAAGATTAATAGTAGTGCAGATTCAGTAAATAGTTTGACAGTGTTGATGGAATTATTTGTTTAGCAGAGTGATGGCCTTCGGGAAAAAACTGTTCTTGTGTCTAGTTGTTCTGGTGTGCAGTGCTCTATAGTGTCGTTTTGAGGGTAGGAGTTGAAACAGTTTATGTCCAGGATGCGAGGGATCTGTAAATATTTTCACGGCCTTCTTCTTGATTCGTGCAGTATACAGGTCCTCAATGGAAGGCAGGTTGGTAGCAATTATTTTTTCTGCAGTTCTAATTGTCCTCTGAAGTCTGTGTCTGTCTTGTTGGGTTGCAGAACCAAACCAGACAGTTATAGAGGTGCAAATGACAGACTCAATAATTCCTCTGTAGAACTGAATCAGCAGCTCCTTGGGCAGTTTGAGCTTACTGAGTTGGCGCAGAAAGAACATTCTTTGTTGTCCTTTTTTGATGATGTTTTTGATGTTAGCTGTCCATTTGAGATCTTGCAATATGATAGAACCTAGAAATTTGAAGGTTTCTACTGTTGATACTGTGTTGTCTAGTATTGTGAGAGGTAGAAGTATGGAAGGGTTTTTCCTAAAGTCTACCACCATTTCTACGGTTTTGAGTGTGTTCAGTTCCAGATTGTTTTGGTTGCACCACAAGGCTAGTCGTTCGACCTCTCGTCTATATGTATGTATGTGTATATATATATATATATATATATATATATATATATTTGTTTTCTGAGGTTTTCACGGGTGTTTGTATGTAGGTCTTTGGTTATTCGGGTTTTCTCCCGTGTAAAATTGGAAGTGTCTTGGCGACGTTTCGAACGAAGTCTCATTCGTCATCTTCAGGCTTCAGCTTCGTGCTTCTGGGAGCAAACAGCTGCAATCACACATTGCTCCCAGAAGCACGAAGCTGAAGCCTGAAGATGACGAAGAGACTTCGTCAAAACGTCGCCAAGACACTTCCAATTTTACGCGGGAGAAAACCCGAATAACCAAAGACCTACATATATATAATATATATATATATATTAGAGATGTCATATTGACACATCTGGGAAAACCTGATTCTGAAGTCCCCTGGGTTTTCCCCACCCAAAAGAAAGTCAAAGTCCCATCCCCTGCATCCACATGTCCATCACATGGTCCAATCAAACCACCGTCCCAACTGGAGATGTTGCCCAGTCACGCATCTCCAGGTGCAGGCTAAACATCCTTGACTCCCAGAGAAAAGAATGTCATTATGGCTATATGTTGTGGTCTGTCAGCAGCCTACGGAGCTGGCAACAGAGTCGGACAGCGATGAGGCTGAGGTGAGGCCAGTGCCATCAGGAAGTGAGGTACGAACTCCAGAGCCTTCAGAGACTGATAGTAGTGAGGCAGAGAAACAGGAGGAGCCTGTTCCTAATGCACGCATGAGAAGAGCTGCCAGAAGGCAACAGCAGCTCAAGCAGAGGGGACAACTCGGGAGTAGGGCCAAGAGATGATTGCCCCCTCCCATAAGGCTTAAAACAGACCAGCACCGGCATTTGAGCTTTGCCAGAAAACAATGTTGTAGCTGCGTCTTCTGCTTCGTCTTCTGCTTCGTATACATCTTTGTTTTTGTGGCTTCTGGACGTTTGCCGGGAAGGGCCTTTGGCAGTTTGCCTAATTGGACTAAGGTTTGTGAGATAACTGAGGAATTTGTGTTGGGAGGCATTTAACCATTTTAACTATTATTTAGTACAGTGCAATTTTTTAGCTAACTAAATTCTAACTAAATTTTAGAATTTAGTTGCCAAATTCTATGCATGGATGCAGTTAAGAATGCAGTTAAAATTGATAGCACATGCCACATTTTATCACAATTGAAGGAAAGGTGTATTGCAAAAACAAGGGGATATAATTCATTGTTCCTCTTTTGCTGACAATTGGCTTTCATCTCTGAAAATCATAAGAGGCTATTGGTCCTCCCTATGGTGTTCTACAAATATCTTTAAAAGTATTATTTGATATGCCCAAGAAAGCATGGGGGAAAAAACCCCTTCTCTTCCACTAAGCAGTGGTTTATTGCTCATTATTGAATTATATTCAGTAGCAGATTATGAGCAGGTTTTCTCTAATGTCAGAAGCATGAAATTAGAATCAAGTTAGAAACAGTGTAATTTTCTGCCATCTAGTATCAGGAAAAACGGTATTGGGTTTGCACAATTAATTGAGTTCATATTCAATTGTACCCATCAATAAACATGATAGAAGAGAAGTAAGCATATACAAATAATCCAAGTAATTATATACAAAACTTCTATGGAGGTATGGCAGTAGCCTCATAACTGGGTGTTCAGTTGAAGTAATTCCCAGCTGTTGGAATAAAGTTTGTTTTTCCACGGACTAAGTTTATTACTACCTAGTTGGGCCTGGGTCACAACAGTTATATATCTCACTCCAACTCCATCCAACCTCACTCCCATTTCCACACAGCATGCCCATCCACTGTGGCAGCCCTGAATATCCCAAGTAAAAGATGGCCTCCAGGGCTGACAGTGAGGGCCTGTTGTAAGTCATTTTTTCAGTGCTATTTAACATCAAACAGTTACTAAATGAATGGTTGTACGTCAAGGATTTCTTTTATATAAAGATTCATGGATTGTTTAATCCCTTTGAATTATTTATTTAAAGTGTGATGAGAACATGATAGAAGAGAAGTAAGCATATACAAATAATCCAAGTAATTATATACAAAACTTCTATGGAGGTATGGCAGTAGCCTCATAACTGGGTGTTCAGTTGAAGTAATTCCCAGCTGTTGGAATAAAGTTTGTTTTTCCACGGACTAAGTTTATTACTACCTAGTTGGGCCTGGGTCACAACAGTTATATATCTCACTCCAACTCCATCCAACCTCACTCCCATTTCCACACAGCATGCCCATCCACTGTGGCAGCCCTGAATATCCCAAGTAAAAGATGGCCTCCAGGGCTGACAGTGAGGGCCTGTTGTAAGTCATTTTTTCAGTGCTATTTAACATCAAACAGTTACTAAATGAATGGTTGTACGTCAAGGATTTCTTTTATATAAAGATTCATGGATTGTTTAATCCTTTGAATTATTTATTTATTTAAAGTGTGATGAGAACATGATAGAAGAGAAGTAAGCATATACAAATAATCCAAGTAATTATATACAAAACTTCTATGGAGGTATGGCAGTAGCCTCATAACTGGGTGTTCAGTTGAAGTAATTCCCAGCTGTTGGAATAAAGTTTGTTTTTCCACGGACTAAGTTTATTACTACCTAGTTGGGCCTGGGTCACAACAGTTATATATCTCACTCCAACTCCATCCAACCTCACTCCCATTTCCACACAGCATGCCCATCCACTGTGGCAGCCCTGAATATCCCAAGTAAAAGATGGCCTCCAGGGCTGACAGTGAGGGCCTGTTGTAAGTCATTTTTTCAGTGCTATTTAACATCAAACAGTTACTAAATGAATGGTTGTACGTCAAGGATTTCTTTTATATAAAGATTCATGGATTGTTTAATCCCTTTGAATTATTTATTTAAAGTGTGATGAGAACATGATAGAAGAGAAGTAAGCATATACAAATAATCCAAGTAATTATATACAAAACTTCTATGGAGGTATGGCAGTAGCCTCATAACTGGGTGTTCAGTTGAAGTAATTCCCAGCTGTTGGAATAAAGTTTGTTTTTCCACGGACTAAGTTTATTACTACCTAGTTGGGCCTGGGTCACAACAGTTATATATCTCACTCCAACTCCATCCAACCTCACTCCCATTTCCACACAGCATGCCCATCCACTGTGGCAGCCCTGAATATCCCAAGTAAAAGATGGCCTCCAGGGCTGACAGTGAGGGCCTGTTGTAAGTCATTTTTTCAGTGCTATTTAACATCAAACAGTTACTAAATGAATGGTTGTACGTCAAGGATTTCTTTTATATAAAGATTCATGGATTGTTTAATCCCTTTGAATTATTTATTTAAAGTGTGATGAGAACATGATAGAAGAGAAGTAAGCATATACAAATAATCCAAGTAATTATATACAAAACTTCTATGGAGGTATGGCAGTAGCCTCATAACTGGGTGTCCAGTTGAGTTATCCAGGTTGCCTCTGGCTTCATGCAGTTCTTTTAGGGAGGGGTGTCAAACTTGCAGTGTCACACAATGTCACATGACATATTGGGACTTCGCTAAACTGGGAGTGGGCATGCCAGCATGTGACGCATCTGGCCCATGGGCCGTGAGTTTGACAGCCCTGTTCTAGGGAATCAGAGAATACACATTG
Source organism: Ahaetulla prasina (assembly GCF_028640845.1). Taxonomy (NCBI): domain Eukaryota; kingdom Metazoa; phylum Chordata; class Lepidosauria; order Squamata; family Colubridae; genus Ahaetulla; species Ahaetulla prasina. The sequence continues at coordinate 44,083,121 of NC_080541.1, read as the reverse complement.
TGGGCAATCTTGCACAATATGTTTAATAGTTTGCATATAAGCACCACAATCATCATAAGGGAATCTTTCCATCCACACTGATACAGGGCAGAGGCACTTCCTTCAGCATCTGTTCAATTTCAACCAGACAAAGCGAGGCAGGTCAAAACCAGTTGATTTAGTTGTGGGATCACTAATGGTCAGGCCACAAGAAGATAACTTGGACCATCCCTCTCTCCAGGCATTCCAGGGGGTTAAACTAAATAGATGTTAAGTGATTAGGTGGACTATGGAATTTCAATCTTGTGATGGACTGTGCGATGTTCTGGTGCATAGGGAGGACCTTGTTCAGCATTCTTGACCATTCCGAATAAGACTTTGTTGTCTTCTAATGTGAGTCAGTATTGGGGTGGGTTCTACTTACCTTTACTATCAGTTTGTAATGGGGCCGCGCATGCACACTTTGTTCTCACAGGTGTGCGCTTCTGCATATGTGCAGAAGCTTCCTGCTGACATTTGGGTCAGTGGGCGGAGCGTCCCACTGGTTTTACCATGGTTCTTGCAAACTGGTCGAACCAGGGGTAACCCACCACTGGTCAGTATGATATAGCTAAGTACTGGTAACTAATGCACAGGAATGGGATGCATGTGTGAGAGATGACTTTGGGTTGTTAATAATGAATGGAACAGCTATACTGCAGGAACAATCTTTTTAAATGGAAAATACAGGGTGTGAGTATTATCCTATATATACTTAAGGGAACAATAAAAAATTTTTTGTGTGAGGTTGTATTAACTTTCCAACTACTTGTGAGCTCAGTGCACTATAATCTAAACTTTAATATAATGTTTCTACTGTTGATACTGTGTTGTCTAGTATTGTGAGAGGTAGAAGTATGGAAGGGTTTTTCCTAAAGTCTACCACCATTTCTACGGTTTTGAGTGTGTTCAGTTCCAGATTGTTTTGGTTGCACCACAAGGCTAGTCGTTCGACCTCTCGTCTATATGTATGTATGTGTGTGTGTATATATATATATATATATATATATATATATATATATATATGTTTTCTGAGGTTTTCGCGAGTGTTTGTATGTAGGTCTTTGGTTATTCGGGTTTTCTCCCGTGTAAAATTGGAAGTGTCTTGGCGACGTTTCGAACAAAGTCTCATTCGTCATCTTCAGGCTTCAGCTTCGTGCTTCTGGGAGCAAACAGCTGCAATCACACATTGCTCCCAGAAGCACGAAGCTGAAGCCTGAAGATGACGAAGAGACTTCACAAAACGCCGCCAAGACACTTCCAATTTTACGCGAGAAAACCCGAATAACCAAAGACCTACATATATATATATATATATATATTAGAGATGTCATATTGACACATCTGGGAAAACCTGATTCTGAAGTCCCTGGGTTTTCCCACCCAAAAGAAAGTCAAAGTTCCATCCCCTGCATCCACATGTCCATCACATGGTCCAATCAAACCACCGTCCCAACTGGAGATGTTGCCCAGTCACGCATCTCCAGGTGCAGGCTAAACATCCTTGACTCCCAGAGAAAAGAATGTCATTATGGCTATATGTTGTGGTCTGTCAGCAGCCTACGGAGCTGGCAACAGAGTCGGACAGCGATGAGGCTGAGGTGAGGCCAGTGCCATCAGGAAGTGAGGTACGAACTCCAGAGCCTTCAGAGACTGATAGTAGTGAGGCAGAGAAACAGGAGGAGCCTGATCCTAATGCACGCATGAGAAGAGCTGCCAGAAGGCAACAGCAGCTCAAGCAGAGGGGACAACTCGGGAGTAGGGCCAAGAGATGATTGCCCCCTCCCATAAGGCTTAAAACAGACCAGCACCGGCATTTGAGCTTTGCCAGAAAACAATAATGTAGCTGTGTCTTCTGCTTCGTCTTCTGCTTCGTATACATCTTTGTTTTTGTGGCTTCTGGACGTTTGCCGGGAAGGGCCTTTGGCAGTTTGCCTAATTGGACTAAGGTTTGTGAGATAACTGAGGAATTTGTGTTGGGAGGCATTTGTTTTACTTTGAGTTGAACGACGCTGGGAATGAAGTAATTCCCAGCTGTTGGAATAAAGTTTGTTTTTCCACGGACTAAGTTTATTACTACCTAGTTGGGCCTGGGTCACAACAGTTATATATCTCACTCCAACTCCATCCAACCTCACTCCCATTTCCACACAGCATGCCCATCCACTGTGGCAGCCCTGAATATCCCAAGTAAAAGATGGCCTCCAGGGCTGACAGTGAGGGCCAGTTGTAAGTCATTTTTTCAGTGCTATTTAACATCAAACAGTTACTAAATGAATGGTTGTACGTCAAGGATTTCTTTTATATAAAGATTCATGGATTGTTTAATCCCTTTGAATTATTTATTTAAAGTGTGATGAGAACATGATAGAAGAGAAGTAAGCATATACAAATAATCCAAGTAATTATATACAAAACTTCTATGGAGGTATGGCAGTAGCCTCATAATTGGGTGTCCAGTTGAGTTATCCAGGTTGCCTCTGGCTTCATGCAGTTCTTTTAGGGAGGGGTGTCAAACTTGCAGCGTCACACAATGTCACATGACATATTGGGACTTCGCTAAACTGGGAGTGGGCATGCCAGCATGTGACGCATCTGGCCCATGGGCCGTGAGTTTGACAGCCCTGTTCTAGGGAATCAGAGAATACACATTGTGGGCAATCTTGCACAATATGTTTAATAGTTTGCATATAAGCACCACAATCATCATAAGGGAATCTTTCCATCCACACTGATACAGGGCAGAGGCACTTCCTTCAGCATCTGTTCAATTTCAACCAGACAAAGCGAGGCAGGTCAAAACCAGTTGATTTAGTTGTGGGATCACTAATGGTCAGGCCACAAGAAGATAACTTGGACCATACCTCTCTCCAGGCATTCCAGGGGTTAAACTAAATAGATGTTAAGTGATTAGGTGGACTATGGAATTTCAATCTTGTGATGGACTGTGCGATGTTCTGGTGCATAGGGAGGACCTTGTTCAGCATTCTTGACCATTCCGAATAAGAGTTTGTTGTCTTCTAATGTGAGTCAGTATTGGGGTGGGTTCTACTTACCTTTACTACCAGTTTGTAATGGGGCCGCGCATGCACACTTTGTTCTCACAGGTGCGCGCTTCTGCACATGTGCAGAAGCTTCCTGCTGACATTTGGGTCAGTGGGCGGAGCGTCCCACTGGTTTTACCATGGTTCTTGCAAACTGGTCGAACCAGGGGTAACCCACCATTGGTCAGTATGATATAGCTAAGTACTGGTAACTAATGCACAGGAATGGGATGCATGTGTGAGAGATGACTTTGGGTTGTTAATAATGAATGGAACAGCTATACTGCAGGAACAATCTTTTTAAATGGAAAATACAGGGTGTGAGTATTATCCTATATATACTTAAGGGAACAATAAAAATTTTTTTGTGTGAGGTTGTATTAACTTTCCAACTACTTGTGAGCTCAGTGCACTATAATCTAAACTTTAATATAATGTTTCTACTGTGAGGCCCAAATCAGAGGTGGGCTGCAGAGGTGTTCACACTGGTTCAGGCAAACTGGCTGTTAAGTTTTTTAGCAATTCAGAGAACTGGCTAATCCCACCTCTGGCTGCCCCCCCCGCCTCACCCAGCCCAGGAGTCCCCCGGCATGCCCTGTTTTGGATTCCAGGTTAGTGCATGAAGCCTTCCAGGCCCACAACGGGGCACGGAGGGGACATCGTGCAGCCCCCCGTGGCCATTTTGGCTTCCAGTGTGGTGCAGGAGACCTTCCAGGCCCAAAATGGAATGGGGGTGTGTGTTGCGAGACCCCCCATGCCTCATTTTGGTTTCCAGGGTGGTAGAGAAAAATAGTTGAGATTTTTGCATGATCATTACTCTGGGGTAAGTTTGAAATGGGGATTTTGCATTATCATTACTGTGGGGTGAGTTTGGAATGGGGATTTTGCAGTATGATTGCTCATAAGTAAGTAGGAACCAGTAAAAGAGGAATGGAAAAATCCTTTCCTGTTTTATTTAGAGTTTGGTGCAATTAAATAGATCAGTTGTGGTTTCGTTAACAAATAGTGATTGAAGCGGTAAGAACCATTACCGGACTTTTTGTGAGATATTGAAATTAAAAGTTGATTTGGGCTTTGATGATTAAATAAAGGGTTATGGAAATAATGTAGACAAATGTTAATCTTAGAGTAAGAGTTTTATATATATTTTTACCTATATCTGTACCAAAAAAGTTGGAAGTCATTCTTTTTCAGTTTTCCTTTTTTTGCTCTTTCTTTCTTACACTTTCACTTTTTCTTTCCTGAGGCCTTTCTTTTTTCAATATCTGTTTTTTGTTTGTTTATCCCTTAGCTTTGTATTTTTTTGATATATGAAGGATCAAATACTCAGCCATTATAATTTTACATTCCTTTTTTTCAGAAATAATATCAAAATTTAGAATAAAATCCACTGGGAGCCATCTCATATAACGCAGGCTCTGAGTCCCTCTAACCAAAAAGTATTTATTGATAGAAGAGAATATTTGTAGCTCAGAATTGAACTGTGGTTTCCTTGGTGCTCTCTGAGCTTGATGGTTTTCTTGCAGATGTTTCAATACCAAACTAGGTAACGTCATCAGTACTATTTATTTATTTATTTATCATATTTATATACCGCCCTATCTCCCTAGGGACTCAGGGCGGTTCACACTAGAAGGGACTAGAAGGGACTAGAAGGGAATGGAGTTTGCTCTTATTTTCCTATACTAGTGGCTTACCCTGTGAGTGTTGATCAGTTGCTTCACAAAAAGTGTTTTAATTGGTGCTACAGCCTCAGGCAGAGAAGGGCTATTCTGCACCCCTCCCTCAAATGTTCTTTAAAATACTGAGTTTCTCAGCATTCCTTTAGGAACCTCCAAAATGCAAACTGTGGTTAGTCATCCTAAAATGAATCCTCTTTACCTGGAGCTTCAAAATTAGCTGTTTGCTGGGGAGGTGTGTAGCTAAAAGTCAGTCTACATTTAGTGTACATCTGACTTTGGGGATATTTCTTCATAACCAAACAAAAGTGCCTTTTCTGTGCAATTCACACCCCTTGCTTGCTGGATCTGGATGTCACCAAAGCTGGATGTTAAAATTAAGCCCCGCACCCCATTTTGGCTGGCTTTGGCCCTCCCCAGCCATGTCCACCCAGCCACACCCACCCAATCAGTCATTAGGGCACAGAACCAATAGTTAAATTATTTGAAGCCCATCATTGGCCCAAATTCATGTATATTAATGAAAAGAAATTGACAGCTTTCCAGTAATACAGCTCCATCTGCATCAATACCTTTGATTATTTTTTTCACGTACACAGTCTGTTTGCTTCAGGCTTCATAAGCAAATACCAATACAAGCTTAATCTTCAGTTACAAATGCAAACAACAAAATAATATTGCTGATTTTGCATTCATTTTTTGCACTGAAATGGCTTAAACTTTATTGTTCATATTCTTCAAGATGGCTGCTCACAGAAATTTAAGATTACAAAAGATAGAGAAGTATTTTCTTATTTTCCTTATCTACTAAGTTGTCTGTAACAATATTGTTGTGCCTCGCCTGCCCTCCTCTCCTCAGCCGGGCCCCTCCCATCTCCTGCTATCTGAGCCAGAGACTGATAGTGAAGAAGAATGGCCTGGCATGCCTCCAGCCCCCAGCCCTGGCACCATGCCCGGACAGACTGAGCAAACAAACCTCCCTACAGCGTGTGAGCACAAAGCCAGCCACAAGCTAGAATTGCTGGCAGCTGAGCAGGAGGACGAAAAGTGGACAGATCCCCGCTTCCGGAGAATGGAGAGGCAATGTCAGCAAAAGGAAGGGAGGGGCAGGCCTGGATAAGTGCTGAGTCATGGAGCCACACCTTATGGCCTATATAAAGGATCTGCTTTTTGGCATTCCTTGAGTCAGGCAAAGTCTCATCTGGTTGCTGAAGTCACACCTTGGATTCCTGCCTGCCCTGAGAACTCTGACAGGAATTTGGCAAAGCTGCAGAGGCTTCGTGGCCACGCTTGATACAGACTTCCCAGACCTGGCTGTCAGAGGAGGAGTGGGACACGACAAGTATCATAATTTTAAATATTTGATTTTTTAAATAAATCCCTGAGTATATAGAAGGGTAGGGTTAAGTGATACTCTAATTTTGATAATATACTTAAACGGCATAACTATTACAAAATAGTTTCAACTCCTACCCTCAAAACGACTCTATAGAGCACTGCACACCAGAACAACTAGACACAAGAACAGTTTTTTCCCAAACGCCATCACTCTGCTAAACAAATAATTCCCTCAACATGGTCAAACTATTTAGTAAATCTGCACTACTATTAATCTTCTCATTGTTCCCATCACTCATCTACTTCCACTTATGACTGTATGACTGTAACTTTGTTGCTTGTATCCTTACAATTTATACTGATATTGATTGTTTCCTGATTGCTTAATTGCAGACTATGACTATCATTAATTGTTGTAAGTGTTGTACCTTGATGAAAGTATCTTTTCTTTTATGTACACTGAGAGCATATGCACCAAGACAAATTCCTTGTGTGTCCAATCACACTTGGCCAATAAAAAAATTCTATTCTATTCTAAATAATTGTACATCTGAAAGATTTATATGTGAATTCAAATTACTTGCAATTCATGATAACAAAAATGTGGAATAAATAATGCAAGATGAAGATTTAAAAATTTCAAATATTCTATTTCCTTCCCTCTTTCCCTTCCCTTCCTCAGCCGTAGTTATGTACTAAATTCCTTACTGCACTATTTTAATGTGTATTGAGGGGAAGGTTCTTTCCTCAGTTTCAATAATTGTTCTAACCCTCTTGTTCTTAGCCCAGTCTCCTGAGTTTGTTCATCTCTGTCACTTTTCCTTCCCAGCATGAATGTTTGCTATTGTGGTCTCATGAACAAGCAATCTCAGATAACTGGAATGAGCAATAAAACTGGAACATTGGTCTTTGTTATCTTTTGAATAGTGTTCATTTATAAATGTTTGTTCGGAAAGTCCTGTTGAATTAAAATGTACTTATCTATAATTATGTGTTGTGTTGTTTCAATATAATTTAAACTCCATTTTTAACTGAAGTATTTTAAGAAGAATTGATTTGCAGTCAAGATACAATTAATAGCAAACTATTGCAGTAAGATTGTCATAATGATCAATCTTATTCCTTATGATCGAGACAAGCTTCAAGCTTTTCCTAGTTTTAGGGCCTTGAGTCATGTAAGATTTATTTACTGTTTATTTACTCCAACTTGCACTACTCTAAACCAGGCTGATTAGGATATCTGGAAGGGCGTCTCAAGTAATCTCTCTGTCCTCAGAATATGCACAGTTTTACTTTTTATTTATAGTACCATTTCAGCATAAGGAGCAGCACTACATGTCCTTTGAAAAAGTAGGGCAGCTGTTTCACTCCTTCTAAGAAGGAACTTGTATTATTAAGGACCAAGTGGAGAAAATTTAGGTGGAGTTTACAGGAAAACTTCCATTCTTTTCCCAGTGCCAGTCTCAATTTAGTTGAATCAATTCAAGCTCAATTCAGAGCTTTCTTTAAGGCTTTTAAAAAGGTGTGTAGAAAAGGATACAAATATATATGAGAAGATTTTGAGGCTATTACATTCAATAGACCACAGTGTATAAGCTCTTCTTTCTTTTTATCTGTCCAACTAAGTAGGATATGGAAGAATCCATCTAGCCAAATAGATACAGTTAGTGCTTAGATGCTAATTATTGTTTTGATAGTTAAGTGTGCCTATGGATGTCTCTCTGTTTACTGTCATACTGTTAGTAGTAAAATGATTTATTGAACAGCAAGTGAGGTCTATTGAAAAAAAAATTCAATATGGAGAACACAAGCAAGGCTTGGGAGCCTATGATACTCCCTCTGATGAGGAAAGGCATTTTAATTGCTGATCCATGAATGTGTTATTCCGTTTTACATTTCCCCCCCAATTGTTTTGGTCCATGGTTATTATTTACACTATTCAATTTTCTTTTAAAGCTAAATTTACAAGATTGGGGTATTGCATACCATTTAGAATCAGATTTGGTTGGAGTGACATATATGCCTCTAAAACAAATTTTAAAAAATAAAAGAGGAAATATGTCTTCTGGCGCAGCCTTAAAGACCAATTTGGTCAATTGGACTGTCTGCTGTCTGCAGCTTAGAATAACCCACCTAGAAAATAAGAAGTGAGAGCATTTTGCACTCTGTCTTAAGATTCTTGGAGAAAACAGAGTACAAATAATAATGTGTATTTGTCTTCATAAATTTTTCCTTGTTATTTTCCAGTGTGTAACTTTGATACAATAAAAATGTATATAAGCTTTCAGTATGTATCTGCCTTTGTTTTGATCTCTGTTTTGCTTTCTATTTGTTTACTATTTCGTAATTGTTAAAAATAAATTTAAGTTATAAGTATATTCTTTTAAATGGTATATCATATTCCGTTAATAACCATATTAAAATTATGTTTATTTTTTTTTCATTTCCTATTTTCATCAAGCTGGGACCAATTACTATTTCCCATAGATATATTACTTTGAATAGTGTGAATTCATAGTGTGAATAATGTGTGAAAATAGTGTGAATAATGCCACCATTCGTGGGATTCATTAATCACACTAAATGAGATGTACCTTTAATTAATCAATGAATAGGTTGAACCCTTGATGTATTAGGATAATGAGGTGAAAGAGTGGATAAATTCAGACTGAGTGAAAGATAACTGTCACTTATTATTTATTTATTTATTATTTAAATTTTTATACCGCCCTTCTCCCGAAGGACTCAGGGCGGTTCACAGCCAGATAAAAATACAATAATATTACAATTAAAATACAATTTAAAAACTTATTCAATTGGCCGAGATTAAAAATTTAGGATGAATACTAAAAACTCATTAAAAACCCATTAATTAAAAAACTAACCCAGTCCTGCGCAGATGAATAAGTGAGTTTTGAGCTCGCGACGAAAGGTTCGGAGGTCCGGAAGTTGACGGAGTCCTGGGGGGAGTTCATTCCAGAGGGCGGAGCCCCACAGAGAAGGCCCTTCCTGGGCGCCGCCAGACGACACTGTCGCTACCGACGGCACCCTGAGGAGTCCCTCTGTGAGAGCGCACGGGTCGGTGAGAGGTATTTGCAGCAGTAGGCGGTCCCAGAACCCGCCCTATGCCATGGAGCGCTTAAAGACGTCACCAAAACCTTGAAGCGCACCCGAAGGCCACAGGTAGCCAGTGCAGCCTGCGCAGGATAGGTGTCACGGGAGCCACGAGGGCTCCTCTATCACCCGCCAAGAGGCATTCTGACTAACTGAAGCCTCCGGATGCCCCTCAAGGGAGCCCCATGTAGAGAGCATTGCAGTAATCCAGACGAGACGTCACGAGGGCGTGAGTGACTGTGCACAAGGCATCCTGCCCAGAAAGGCGCACTGGCACCAGGCGAACCTGGTGGAAAGCTCTCCTGGAGACGGCCGTCAAATGGTCTTCAAAAGACAGCCGCTCATCCAGGAGAACACCCAAGTTGCACCTTCCATCGGGGCCAATGACTCGCCTCCCAACAGTCAGCCGTGGACTCAGCTGACTGTACCGGGATGCCGCATCCACAGCCACTCCGCCTTGGAGGGATTGAGCTTGAGCCTGTTTCTCCCCATCCAGACCAGACGGCTTCCAAACACCGACAGCACTTCGATAGCTTCATTGGGGTGGCCCGTGGAAAAGTACAGCTGGGTGTCATCAGCGACAGCTGGTACCTCACACCGAAGCCACTGATGATCTCACCCAGCGTTTCATATAGATGTTGAACAGAAGGCGAGAGATCGACCCCCGCGGCACCCCACAAGTGAGGCGCCCGGGCCGACCTCTGCCCCTGTCAACACTGCTCATGCATCGTCGGAGAGATAGGAGGAGAACCACCGATAAACGGTGCCTCCCACTCCCAATCCTCCAACCGCGCAGCAGGATACCATGGTCGATGGTATCAAAAGCCGCTGAGAGGTCTAATAGGACCAGGGCAGAGGAACAACCTCATCCCTGGCCCTCCAGAGATCATCCACCAACGCCACCAAAGCCGCTCAGTGCTGTAACCGGGCCGAAGCCGGACTGGAACGGGTCTAGATAGACAGTTTCTCCAGGTGAGGGGAAACTGATATGCCACCATACTCTACAACCTTCGCCGGGCGGAGGTTGAGACCGACGATAATTACCTAAAACAGCTGGTCCAGGGAAGGCTTCTTGAGGAGGGGTTTCACCACCGCCTCTTTCAAGGCGGCCGGAAAGACTCCTCCAACAAGGAAGCGTCAGAATCGCTTGAGCCAGCCTCGTGTCACCTCCTGAGTGGCCAGCACCAGCCAGGAGGCACGGGTCCAGTAAACACGTGGTGGCATTCAATCTACCCAGCAACCTGTCCATGTCCTCGGAGCCACAGGGTCAAACTCATCCCAGACAATATCACCAAGGCCGCCTCAGACGCCCGTCCGACCGCCACAATTTTGGTCCAGGCCATCCAAGTTGACCGATTTTATCGATAGATAACCGTTAAACTCCTCAGCACGCCCCTGCACGGGTCATCCCGCCCCTGGTGAAGGAGGGAGCGGTCACCAAACAGGGCAGCTGGGCGGTTATCTGCCGACGCAATGAGGGAGGAGGCGAGCAACGCCTCGCTTCCTCAGTGCCACCAGGTAGGTCCTAGTATAGGATCTAACTAGTGTCCGATCAGCCTCTGAACGGCTGGACCTCCAAGAGCTCTAGGCGCTCTTCTCCGCGTTTATCTCTCAGCTCCTCGGAGAACCAAGGAGCCGGTTGGGATCTGCGCTGGTCAGAGGCCGCAGAGGCACGACACGGTCTAAAGCCCCAGCTGCAGCCCGCTCCCAGGCTGTGGCTAGTTCCTCGGCCGTGCGTGAGCCAGACCTCAGGAAATGGCCCAAGCTCCGTCCGAACCTCTCCGGTCCATCAGGCGCCTGGGACGGTACCAACGTAATGGTTCTGGCCTCCTGCGGTGTTGGGTAGCGGTCAGAAAGTCTAGGCGAAGGAGAGAGTGATCTGACCATGACAAAGGTTCTGTGACTATATCTCTCAAGTCCAGATCCTTCAACCACTGACCAGAGATGAAAATCAGGTCCAGTGTGCCTCCCCCGGTGTGAGTGGGGCCATCCACTACTTGAGTCAGGTCCAGGGCCGTCATGGAAGCCATGAACTCCCGAGCTACTGTCGATGACGAGCCAGCAGATGGCAAGTTAAAGTCCCCCATGACTAAAAGTCTGGGGGTCTCCACTGCCACCCCGGCAAGCACCTCCAGGAGCTCGGGCAGGGCGGCTGTCACTTGAAAAAGAATGTTAGAAAAGTTACTAGTCTAATATAATTTTGGAATTGTTTCCAATCCAGGCTGTTATCAGAAGTCATATTTTGCATCTGTCTTTACACAAAAGGAAAAAACAATCCAACCTATCAAAAACAGCACTACAAAAAACAGATTAGAAACACAAGTTAAAATAGGGAAGAAAATGGTAAGTGAACACCTGTCTACCCTAGACGAGTTCAAATCACCAGGACCGGATGGATTACACCCCAAGGTTCTGAAGGAACTGGCAGACGTGATCTCAGAACCACTGAACTATATCTTTCAAAGATCCTGGAGCACAGGGGAGCTGCCAGAGGACTGGAAAAGAGCTGATGTAGTTCCCTCCATCAAATAAGGAAAATAAACAGATCCAGGAAACTACAGACCTATCAGTCTGACCTCAATACTGGGGAAGATTCTGGAAAAGATAATCAAGCAACGAATCACCGAACACCTAGAAGCAAACAAAGTAATAACCAAAAGACAACATGGGTTTGTCAAAAACAGATCATGCCAGACTAATCTTATCGCATTCTTTGACAAAATGCCAAAATTAGTAGACCAGAGGAATGCTGTTGATATAATTTACTTGGACTTCAGTAAAGCATTTGATAAAGTAGACCATAACCTACTACTAGATAAAGTAGAAAAATGTGGGTTAGACAGCACCACCACCAGATGGATTCGTAACTGGCTGACCAACCGCACTCAACGTGTAGTCCTCAACGGAACTACATCCACATGGAGGGAAGTATGCAGTGGAGTACCCCAAGGCTCTGTTTTAGGCCCAGTACTCTTCAACATCTTCATCAATGACTTGGACGAGGGATAGATGGGAAACTCATCAAATTTGCAGATGACACCAAGCTGGCAGGAATAGCCAACACTCCAGAAGATAGGCTCAAGTTACAGAAAGATCTTGACAGACTTGAACATTGGGCGCTATCTAACAAAATGAAATTCAACAGTGAAAAAGTAAGGTTCTACATTTAGGCCAAAAACAAAATGCACCAGTACCGTATATGTGGTACCTTGCTCAATAGTAGTACCTGTGAGAGGGATCTTGGAGTCCTAGTGGATAACCATTTAGATACGAGCCAGCAGATGGCAAGTTAAAGTCCCCCATGACTAAAAGTCTGGGGGTCTCCACTGCCACCCCGGCAAGCACCTCCAGGAGCCCGGGCAGGGCGGCTGTCACTTGAAAAAGAATGTTAGAAAAGTTACTAGTCTAATATAATTTTGGAATTGTTTCCAATCCAGGCTGTTATCAGAAGTCATATTTTGCATCTGTCTTTACACAAAAGGAAAAAACAATCCAACCTATCAAAAACAGCACTACAAAAAACAGATTAGAAACACAAGTTAAAATAGGGAAGAAAATGGTAAGTGAACACCTGTCTACCCTAGACGAGTTCAAATCACCAGGACCGGATGGATTACACCCCAAGGTTCTGAAGGAACTGGCAGACGTGATCTCAGAACCACTGAACTATATCTTTCAAAGATCCTGGAGCACAGGGGAGCTGCCAGAGGACTGGAAAAGAGCTGATGTAGTTCCCATCTTCAAAAAAGGAAAAAAAACAGATCCAGGAAACTACAGACCTATCAGTCTGACCTCAATACTGGGGAAGATTCTGGAAAAGATAATCAAGCAACGAATCACCGAACACCTAGAAGCAAACAAAGTAATAACCAAAAGCCAACATGGGTTTGTCAAAACAGATCATGCCAGACTAATCTTATCGCATTCTTTGACAAAATGACAAAATTAGTAGACCAGAGGAATGCTGTTGATATAATTTACTTGGACTTCAGTAAAGCATTTGATAAAGTAGACCATAACCTACTACTAGATAAAGTAGAAAATGTGGGTTAGACAGCACCACCACCAGATGGATTCAGAACTGGCTGACCAACCGCACTCAACGTGTAGTCCTCAACGGAACTACATCCACATGGAGGGAAGTATGCAGTGGAGTACCCCAAGGCTCTGTTTTAGGCCCAGTACTCTTCAACATCTTCATCAATGACTTGGACGAGGGGATAGATGGGGGACTCATCAAATTTGCAGATGACACCAAGCTGGCAGGAATAGCCAACACTCCAGAAGATAGGCTCAAGTTACAGAAAGATCTTGACAGACTTGAACATTGGGCGCTATCTAACAAAATGAAATTCAACAGTGAAAAAGTAAGGTTCTACATTTAGGCCAAAAACAAAATGCACCAGTACCGTATATGTGGTACCTTGCTCAATAGTAGTACCTGTGAGAGGGATCTTGGAGTCCTAGTGGATAACCATTTAGATATGAGCCAGCAGTGTGCAGCAGCTGTTAAAAAAGCCAACACAGTTCTGGGCTGCATAAACAGAGGGATAGAATCAAGATCACGTGAAGTGTTAGTACCACTTTATAATGCCTTGGTAAGGCCACACTTGGAATATTGCATCCAGTTTTGGTCGCCACGATGTAAAAAAGATGTTGAGACTCTAGAAAGAGTGCAGAGAAGAGCAACAAAGATGATTAGGGGACTGGAGGCTAAAACATATGAAGAACGGTTGCAGGAACTGGGTATGTCTAGTTTAACAAAAAGAAGGACTAGGGGAGACATGATAGCTGTGTTCCAATATCTCAGGGGCTGCCACAAAGAAGAGGGAGTCGGGCTGTTCTCCAAAGCACCTGAGGGTAGAACAAGAAGCAATGGGTGGAAACTGATCAAAGAAAGAAGCAACTTAGAACTAAGGAGAAATTTCCTGACAGTTAGAACAATTAATAAGTGGAACAACTTGCCTTCAGAAGTTGTGAATGCTCCAACACTGGAAATTTTTAAGAAAATGTTGGATAACCATCTGTCTGAGATGGTGTAGGGTTTCCTGCCTGGGCAGGGGGTTGGACTAGAAGGCCTCCAAGGTCCCTTCCAACTCTGTTGTTATGTTATGTTATGTTATGTTAAGTGTGACAATCCTGTTGATAAGAAGAAATCTGAATTTGGTGATTGAAGTGAAGCCATTTTTGAATGAGGTAAAGAGCAATTGCCATTTTGGAAATGGCCCCTGTCACAATTGACAGCTGTGGTAAAAAGTTTTTTTCCATAACTATAGGTAGTGTGCCAACAATTTCCCCAGTTTCGGTTTAATGTCAGCGTTCCAGAAAATCCCTCCTGCAGAAAAGACTCCGAAGCCAACATCTTTCAAAGTTCTTTTACTAGCATAGGTAAACTGGCACAGTTGGATGAAAACCGAAACTGGGGATTCTGGTTCCTCCCTCAATAATACAAACCCCAAAATCTTCACCCTCATGACCCCTCTGCCGGTCACATGCTCCAATCCTCAACCGTCCCATGTTGAAGCATCACTCCAGCCACTCCTTCTCCAGATGTGAACCTAGCCTGACCTTGACTGGCAGGAAGAATGTTGTTTTGTCTAATCATCCCTTGTACTACCACCCTCCTCCCCTCCTTTCCCACAGAGGAGAAAGTGGCAGCGTGTGGAAGCCTTCGGCCTAGTATGGCTTCCAAAGCTGACAGCCTGTTCCTGAGCCAGGCAATCTAAGCCTTTGTTACATCTCACTGTGACTATCAAATGTGCTTTATGTGGGCTGTCTTTTGAAAAGTGTCTGGCAATTGCAACTGCAACTGATGCAAAACACAATGGCTAGGCTGCTAACTGATGCAAGGTTCGGGGATTGTATGATGCCATTATTGAAAGATCTGCATGGGTTGCCAGTTCCCTTCACGATAAAATTTAAAGCCCTTTAAAACTTAGGGTGTGCCTTTCTGAGGGATAGCTCCCACTATAAACCTGTATGCCTGGTAGGAGACCCTTTGGAAAACCCCTCCTCGCTGCTAGAATCCTTTTTAATTCATTAGAGGGCATTTTTCTATCCTTGGGTTATGAAATTTAGCTTCCACTTTCACAACATTTGAGAAAAATTATGAAAACCCATCCATCACAGAAAAATCCATTAAGGAAAAGGGCTAATTATATACTGTCTTCTATTTTGGTTGCTTTTATGAAAGAATGAATAAGTTGCATTTGAAATAATGCCAGTGCCTTATTTTGCTTCTGACAAGTACCCACTAGAGAGCAGTATATAGACAACATACAGTATTGCTGCAGGCTTACTTTGCTTCTATGCTTCAAATGTTCTCATTTCAGCTAAAGAATCTGGGAAGAAATGGCATTAAATAAACCAAATTTATTTTACACTCTGTGGAATTAAATAGCAAGCTACAAAAATATCCCTTTTTTATTTGTACAGCAAAGCAATGTACTTACTCAGAATTCCTGACAGTTAGAACAATTAATAAGTGGAACGACTTGCCTTCAGAAGTTGTGAATGCTCCAACACTGGAAATTTTTAAGAAAATGTTGGATAACCATCTGTCTGAGATGGTGTAGGGTTTCCTGCCTGGGCAGGGGGTTGGACTAGAAGGCCTCCAAGGTCCCTTCCAACTCTGTTGTTATGTTATGTTATGTTAAGTGTGACAATCCTGTTGATAAGAAGAAATCTGAATTTGGTGATTGAAGTGAAGCCATTTTTGAATGAGGTAAAGAGCAATTGCCATTTTGGAAATGGCCCCTGTCACAATTGACAGCTGTGGTAAAAAGTTTTTTTCCATAACTATAGGTAGTGTGCCAACAATTTCCCCAGTTTCGGTTTAATGTCAGTGTTCCAGAAAACCCCTCCTGCAGAAAAGACTCCAAAGCCAATATCTTTCAAAGTTCTTTTACTAGCATAGGTAAACTGGCACAGTTGGATGAGAACCGAAACTGGGGATTCTGGTTCCTCCCTCAATAATACAACCCCAAAATCTCAACCCTCATGACCCCTCTGCCGGTCACATGCTCCAATCCTCAACCGTCCCATGTCGAAGCATCACTCCAACCACTCCTTCTCCAGATGCGAACCTAACCTGACCTTGACCGGCAGGAAGAATGTTGTTTTGTCTAATCATCCCTTGTACTACCACCCTCCTCCCCTCCTTTCCCACAGAGGAGAAAGTGGCAGCGTGTGGAAGCCTTCGGCCTAGTATGGCTTCCAAAGCTGACAGCCTGTTCCTGAGCCAGGCAATCTAAGCCTTTGTTACATCTCACTGTGACTATCAAATGTGCTTTATGTGGGCTGTCTTTTGAAAAGTGTCTGGCAATTGCAACTGCAACTGATGCAAAACACAATGGCTAGGCTGCTAACTGATGCAAGGTTCGGGGATTGTATGATGCCATTATTGAAAGATCTGCATGGGTTGCCAGTTCCTTTCACAATAAAATTTAAAGCCCTTTAAAACTTAGGGTGTGCCTTTCTGAGGGATAGCTCCCACTATAAACCTATATGCCTGGTAGGAGACCCTTTGGAAAACCCCTCCTCGCTGCTAGAATCCTTTTTAATTCATTAGAGGGCATTTTTCTATCCTTGGGTTATGAAATTTAGCTTCCACTTTCACAACATTTGAGAAAAATTATGAAAACCCATCCATCACAGAAAAATCCATTAAGGAAAAGGGCTAATTATATACTGTCTTCTATTTTTGTTGCTTTTATGAAAGAATGAATAAGTTGCATTTGAAATAATGCCAGTGCCTTATTTTGCTTCTGACAAGTACCCACTAGAGAGCAGTATATAGACAACATACAGTATTGCTGCAGGCTTACTTTGCTTCTATGCTTCAAATGTTCTCATTTCAGCTAAAGAATCTGGGAAGAAATGGCATTAAATAAACCAAATTTATTTTACACTCTGTGGAATTAAATAGCAAGCTACAAAAATATCCCTTTTTTGTTTGTACAGCAAAGCAATGTACTTACTCAGAATTCCTGATTTCATTCAATATTGTAGTTCAACTTTAGTTTCCAGAAATATGAAACAAGCAAGTTGCTAAAATGTAACAAAATATTATATTTTAAACTTGAAAAACAAATGATTCAACCTATCAACAGCTCTTTTAATTTTCTTTAATTGGAAATGGGATCACATCTGTTAATGATAATCAGAGATCGAATGTAGTAAATCAATTCTGCATGATGTATAATTAAAGATAATTTCTTTTTGAGATAATTATTTTCAATTCTGAATATTCATGATTGGAGACTATGAACAATGAACTTATATATACCGGTATGTGTGTGTATGTGTATATACTGTATATATCAGTAGTGGGTTTCAAATTTTTTTACTACCGGTTCTGTAGGTGTGGCTTGGTAGGCGTGGCGTGGCTTGGGGGGGGCGTGGCAGGAGAAGAATACTGTAAAATCTCCATTCCCACCCCACTCCAGGGGACGAATACTGCAAAATCTCCATTTCCTCCCGATCAGGTGGGACTTGGGAGGTAGAGAATAGATGGGGGAGGGGCCAGTCAGAATTTTTACTACCGGTTCTTCGAACTATCCAAAATTTCCACTACTGGTTCTCCAGAACTGTTCAGAACCTGCTGAAAGCCACCTCTGGTATATATGTATACTTTATATATAAATATATATAAAATGTGTGTGTGTGTATATATATTCTAATTTGAGCTATATTTTTAAACTTTCATGTGTGGTAACAATCTCAACTGAAATCAGTGAGTTATTATATTTTTATAAGGTGTGGAGACTTTAGCTATTCAATTCTGTATGAGTTAAATTAAAAATAAATTCCTCTGAATTTAGGTTTATACACACTGATTGTGCATAGGATTTCAGATTAAATAGAATGAATAGAAGTTCAGAAGTTAATAGATCTCTGTGGAATTTGCAGTAGATATCATGATAAAAAGGCTTATCTTGTCCCATTCAGTTTAGGCTACTGAAAAGAACACATGGGTTTGGGATATGGAGCATGTAAACAATTTATGAACTTCGTTATGATCACTATTTCCTGGCAGAATGTCTCTCCAATGCCATGTTGCTTCTTAATTCTTAGTAAATGTTCACCCACAAGAATCGCTATGTTGCTTATGGCTTTGGTTGATGGATGGATGTTTTTTAGTAAACAGAAAGTTGATATTCAAATCTGGAGTAAGCCTCAGACTGACTTTTCAAAGAATGTTTAGAAAACATTTTATTCTCTCTCAAGACATCCTGTAATCCATCTGTTAAGCTACTGAAGTTCGCAGATGACACAACAGTGATTGGTCTCATTCGAGACAATGACGAATCCGCATATAGACGAGAGGTCGAACGACTAGCCTTGTGGTGCAACCAAAACAATCTGGAACTGAACACACTCAAAACCGTAGAAATGGTGGTAGACTTTAGGAAAAACCCTTCCATACTTCCACCTCTCACAATACTTGACAACACAGTATCAACAGTAGAAACCTTCAAATTTCTGGGTTCTATCATATCGCAAGATCTCAAATGGACAGCTAACATCAAAAACATCATTAAAAAAGGACAACAAAGAATGTTCTTTCTGCGCCAACTCAGTAAGCTCAAACTGCCCAAGGAGCTGCTGATCCAATTCTACAGAGGAATTATTGAGTCTGTCATTTGCACCTCTATAACTGTCTGGTTCGGTTCTGCAACCCAACAAGAAAAACACAGACTTCAGAGGATAATTAGAACTGCAGAAAAAATAATTGCTACCAACTTGCCTTCCATTGAGGACCTGTATACTGCACGAATCAAGAAGAGGGCCGTGAAAATATTTGCAGATCCCTCGCATCCTGGACATAAACTGTTTCAACTCCTACCCTCAAAACGACGCTATAGAGCACTGCACACCAGAACAACTAGACACAAGAACAGTTTTTTCCCAAAGGCCATCACTCTGCTAAACAAATAATTCCCTCAACACTGTCAGACTATTTACTGAATCTGCACTACTATTAATCTTCTCATTGTTCCCATCACTAATCTCTTTCCACTTATGACTGTATGACTATAACTTGTTGCTGGCAATCCTTATGATTTATATTGATATATTGATCATCAATTGTGTTGTAAATGTTGTACCTTGATGAACGTATCTTTTCTTTTATATACACTGAGAGCATATGCACCAAGACAAATTCCTTGTGTGTCCAATCACACTTGGCCAATAAAAATTCTATTCTATTCTATTCTATTCTATTCTATTCTAATAGAAAAAAGTGAATATTTTGCTTAACCGAAAAACATGCGTTTTATTATTCGAACTTTCTTGCTTTGTATAATTATCCAGATCCCATCTTCCCAGTTTAGTGGTTTTGAAGTTTAGTTTATATCTATTTCCACATTTATTTTAGGATGACTGGAATTAATGTACATATTCATGTCCTAGATTGCTAAAATAACCATGCTTTATGTATATTTATTAATCCTTAGTACGTTCAAATATCTGCTGCCTTTTATATAAACAGAAATTCTTTAGCCTACATACCATATTAAAAATATAAAAATATGAGAAAATGAGGTTAAATTGTTATGCATTCAACTAGCTGTTAATGAAGTCTCACTGAAAATGACCCATTTAAAATATTCAAATTATCTTTTTATAAATTAAGTAAAGAATTGAGCGGAAATTTCTGCATGCTGAAATAGTACAGTAATGAAAATATATGGTGGCTCTAATTAGATTATATTGCTTGTCTTTTAGAGATTAGTAAAATCACTTCAGACTTTGTGGTGTGATGTCATTTTATTTAAAATGAATCCAAAAATATTGTAATGGATTAGTCACTTCTTTGCTGTTCAAATATTCTAGGCTCCAGAAGACTATTTAGTTACACTTTGTCTTTGAGACAAATATTTTATTGTGTGGAAGAGCAATTCTTTTTGCATAGTCTTGATAGTCAAGCATTTTCATAGTCCCTGTCCATTTTAGAAACTAAGTCTGGATATTTATTCCAGGAAAAAGAATTTTACATTTATAGTCATGCTTTTTTTATTTTTGCATGCTTTATTGTGGAATAATAGTCTTCTTTTTTGGAACAAGAGATAGAGGAATGAAGGAGGGGAGGGATGTTGCACTGAACTGTAGTTTATTTTTTACATAGCTGATTGTGTTAATCCAATCACTGTGGTCGGTATAAACTGAAACACTTATGGCTTATAGCAGTGATGGCTAACCTTTTTGCCATCGCATGCCAGAAGGGAGGGGCGGGGGGGTGTCACGCGTGCACATGCCCACACCCATAATTCTATGTGCCCCGCCCCCTCGCATGCGCACACAACACCCCCCTGTTCCCTCCTGCTCCTGGCACGCGATGGCCCAGTAGGCCTGTTTTTCTCTCTCACCAGGCTCCAGAGCCTCTCTATGAGTCTGGGGAGGGCGAAAACGGCCTTCCCAGCCCCCCAGAGGCCCTCCGGAGGCCAGAAACTGCCCGTTTGCCAACTTCCGGTTGGACAGGAAGTAACGTTTTTTGCTGTCCCCAACCTCCAGGGACTCCTAGAGAGGCTCTGAAGGCTGGGGACAGCAAAAAATGTCACTTCCTGTCTAATCAGAAGCTGGCAAATGGGCAGTTTCTGGTCTCTGGAGAGCCAGGCCGCGGTGTGGCTCAGGCTGTAAGAAGCCTGTTATTAAACACAGCTGCCTGCAATTACTGCAGGTTCTAGTCCCACCAGGCCCAAGGTTGACTCAGCCTTCCATCCTTTATAAGATAGGTAAAATGAGGACCCAGATTGTTGGGGGGCAATAAGTTGACTTTGTATATAAATATACAAATAGAATGAGACTATTGCCTTACACAATGTAAGTCACCCTGAGTCTTCGGAGAAGGGCGGGATATAAATGTAAAAAAAAAAAAAAGCTCTGGAAATGAATGACCTGCAAAGATCCTCAAGTCACTGATTTCTATACTCTTAAGACTCCATTGGTGTTTATGCCCTATTGCCTGCCATAGGAAAATGTGAAAAATGGTATAATGGCATATTTTGATTGATAGCACCAGGGTCTATCCATCTGGAATCATTCTCATATCGTATGAACAATTTAGTTTCTTTATATGATAAAAAAAATACAGTGAGCAGTTCAAGAAAGAAAATTGTATGCTGTCCACATAAATAAGATGATCTTATTAGTAAAGTAGAAAATTGATGTGTTAAATTAATTAATCTACCAAAAATACACATTTGAACACCTTCAACAATTTGCAGTGAAAAATTTATGGAGCTAGAAGTTATTACAATATCAGATAAAAGTTGAAGCTAAATTCAATAATTATGTATTAAAATCAGAGCTGTGCTTTTTGAGTTAGGCTATCCAACTGCAACTTTTTATGGAAGCAAGCTTTCAAAATACTAAATAATATGGTGAGTACACAATATGTTCTATGTAACTAATAGATACTTCTATTTTCTTTAAAATTGTATTCTCCAGAAGGTTGATAAATGTTACGTTTGAAATTTCTCTCTTCCATTTTGTCTAAGTAAAATCAACAAGAGAGAACATTGATCATAAGAGGAAATGAGAAATGAGAATAATAGTAAAATATATCCTTGGCATAGCTGATAAATGAAAAAGTGCCAAAAAAAATTCACATGTTACCAAAGAAAAATCATATCTTTAATATAAGGTATTAATTTTTGGGGATTCTGAAAAGTCATAGGCAAGATTTAATTTAAGTAGAAGCATTTAATAAAGATAAGTACATTTTAGGGCTTAGATTGGATTCACAAAGCTCAATGAAATTGATCTGGATCTGATCAATTTTTGAATGAGGAATGCACTTAGCAAGAGTTTTATGCAAAAATACTGCATTGAAAGGAAACATTTCTTTTATTATATTTATGTGCTATCTACCCCTAGCAGCTTAAGATATTGTAAATTATACTCCTCCACAGTTTTCTTTCTTTGTATGTTGTGTTGATAGGTAGGAATTAGCTTAAAGTTACCCAGGTGAATTCCATCGATAAGACTACACTTGAACTCAGGCATTTCTGATCCTAATTCAAAACCTTAAACACTATACTATCTTGTTGTTGTTAATCACAAAGTTGTATCCGACCCATCGTGACCCCATGGACAATGTTCCTCCAGACCTTCTTGTCCTCTACCATCCCCCGTAGTCCATTTAAGCTCACACCGACTGCTACAGTGACTCCATCCAGCCACCTCATTCTCTGTTGCCCCATTCTTCTTTTGCCCTTAATCTTTCCCAGCATTAGGCTCTTCTTCTTCTTCTTCTTCTTCTTCTTCTTCTTCTTCTTCTTCTTCTTCTTCTTCTTCTTCTTCTTCTTCTTCTTCTTCTTCTTCTTCTTCTTCTTCTTCTTCTTCTTCTTCTTCTTCTTCTTCTTCTTCTTCTTCTTTATTAAACTTATATACCCCACCATCTCCCATAGGACTCAGGGTGGTTCACAGGCATATTAAAACAATATAAAACAATATAATAAATAGACTTTTAAAACCCAGATTAAAACTAAATATTATCAAGGCCTGATCACTAAAACAATAAGAACCAATAAAACCCCATTAAAATTTGTTTAAAACATTTTGTTCTTAGGCTAGTCCCGCGCTGAAATAATAGAGTCTTCAGTTCATGTCTGAAGGTCCGGAGGTCAGGAGTTGTCGTAATCCAGGAGGAAGCTCATTCCACAGGGCTGGTGCCGCCCAGAGAAGGCCCTCCCCTGGGGGTCAGTACTTCCTCCCCACAGTCAGCGATGGTGTAAGCTGACTGTACCGAAGCCGGCACCCACAGCCACTCTGTCTTGGATGGGTTGAGTCGAAGCCTGTTCCTCCTGCTCCTGGCACGTGATGGCCCAGTAGGCCTGTTTTTCTCTCTCACCAGGCTCCAGAGCCTCTCTATGAGTCTGGGGAGGGCGAAAACGGCCTTCCCAGCCCCCCAGAGGCCCTCCGAGACCAGAAACTGCCCGTTGCCAACTTCCGGTTGGACAGGAAGTAACGTTTTTTGCTGTCCCCAACCTCCAGGGACTCCTAGAGAGGCTCTGAAGGCTGGGGACAGCAAAAAATGTCACTTCCTGTCTAATCAGAAGCTGGCAAATGGGCAGTTTCTGGTCTCTGGAGAGCCTGGCCGCGGTGTGGCTCAGGCTGTAAGAAGCCTGTTATTAAACACAGCTGCCTGCAATTACTGCAGGTTCTAGTCCCACCAGGCCCAAGGTTGATTCAGCCTTCCATCCTTTATAAGGTAGGTAAAATGAGGACCCAGATTGTTGGGGGGGGGCAATAAGTTGACTTTGTATATAAATATACAAATAGAATGAGACTATTGCCTTACACAATGTAAGTCGCCCTGAGTCTTCGGAGAAGGGCGGGATATAAATGTAAAAAAAGAAAAAGCTCTGGAAATGAATGACCTGCAAAGATCCTCAAGTCACTGATTTCTATACTCTTAAGACTCCATTGGTGTTTATGCCCTATTGCCTGCCATAGGAAAATGTGAAAAATGGTATAATGGCATATTTTGATTGATAGCACCAGGGTCTATCCATCTGGAATCATTCTCATATTGTATGAACAATTTAGTTTCTTTATATGATAAAAAAAATACAGTGAGCAGTTCAAGAAAGAAAATTGTATGCTGTCCACATAAATAAGATGATCTTATTAGTAAAGTAGAAAATTGATGTGTTAAATTAATTAATCTACCAAAAATACACATTTGAACATCTTCAACAATTTGCAGTGAAAAATTTATGGAGCTAGAAGTTATTACAATATCAGATAAAAGTTGAAGCTAAATTCAATAATTATGTATTAAAATCAGAGCTGTGCTTTTTGAGTTAGGCTATCCAACTGCAACTTTTTATGGAAGCAAGCTTTCAAAATACTAAATAATATGGTGAGTACACAATATGTTCTATGTAACTAATAGATACTTCTATTTTCTTTAAAATTGTATTCTCCAGAAGGTTGATAAATGTTACGTTTGAAATTTCTCTCTTCCATTTTGTCTAAGTAAAATCAACAAGAGAGAACATTGATCATAAGAGGAAATGAGAAATGAGAATAATAGTAAAATATATCCTTGGCATAGCTGATAAATGAAAAAGTGCCAAAAAAAAATCACATGTTACCAAAGAAAAACCATATCTTTAATATAAGGTATTAATTTTTGGGGATTCTGAAAAGTCATAGGCAAGATTTAATTTAAGTAGAAGCATTTAATAAAGATAAGTACATTTTAGGGCTTAGATTGGATTCACAAAGCTCAATGAAATTGATCTGGATCTGATCAATTTTTGAATGAGGAATGCACTTAGCAAGAGTTTTATGCAAAAATACTGCATTGAAAGGAAACATTTCTTTTATTATATTTATGTGCTATCTACCCCTAGCAGCTTAAGATATTGTAAATTATACTCCTCCACAGTTTTCTTTCTTTGTATGTTGTGTTGATAGGTAGGAATTAGCTTAGTTACCCAGGTGAATTCCATAGATAAGACTACACTTGAACTCAGGCATTTCTGATCCTAATTCAAAACCTTAAACACTATACTATTTTGTTGTTGTTAATCACAAAGTTGTATCCGACCCATCGTGACCCTATGGACAATGTTCCTCCAGGCCTTCTTGTCCTCTACCATCCCCCGTAGTCCATTTAAGCTCACACCGACTGCTACAGTGACTCCATCCAGCCACCTCATTCTCTGTTGCCCCATTCTTCTTTTGCCCTTAATCTTTCCCAGCATTAGGCTCTTCTCCAGTGAGTCCTTCCTTCTCATTAGGTGGTCAAAGTATTTGAGTATACTATTTTGTTGTTGTTAATCACAAAGTTGTATCCGACCCATCGTGACCCCATGGACAATGTTCCTCCAGACCTTCTTGTCCTCTACCATCCCCGTAGTCCATTTAAGCTCACACCGACTGCTACAGTGACTCCATCCAGCCACCTCATTCTCTGTTGCCCCATTCTTCTTTTGCCCTTAATCTTTCCCAGCATTAGGCTCTTCTCCAGTGGTGTAAGCTGACTGTACCGGGAAGCCGGCACCCACAGCCACTCTGTCTTGGATGGGTTGAGTCGAAGCCTGTTCCTCCCCATCCAGACCCGTACGGCCTCAAGACACCGGCCCATCACCTCAACGGTTTCATTGGGGTGGTTCGGGGTGGAAATGTACAGCTGGGTGTCATCAGCGTACAGGTGGTAATCCACCCCGAAACCACGGATAACCTCACCCAGCGGCTTCATATAGATGTTGAACAGGAGAGGCGAGAGGACAGACCCCTGAGGCACCCCACAAGTGAGGCGCCTTGGGGTCGACCTCTGCCCCCCTGCCAACACCGTCTGCGAACGGTCAGAGAGATAGGAGGAGAACCACCGATACACGGTGCCTCCCAGTCCCAATCCCCCCAACCGTCGCAGCAGGATACCATGGTCAATGGTATCAAAAGCCGCCGAGAGATCTAATAGAACCAGGACAGAGGAACAACCCCTGTCCCGGGCTCTCCAGAGGTCATCCACCAACGCGACCAAAGCCGTCTCGGTGCTGTAACCGGGTCTGAAGCCGGACTGGAACGGGTCCAGATAGACAGTTTCCTCCAGGTGTTGAGGAAGCTGATTTGCCACCACACTCTCAACAACCTTCGCTAAAAAGCGAAGGTTGGAGACTGGACGATAGTTAGCTAAAACAGCCGGGTCCAGGGAGGGCTTCTTAAGGAGGGGCCTCACCACCGCCTCTTTCAAAGCAGCGGGGAAGACACCCTCCAACAAAGAAGCGTTGGTAACTTCCTGGAGCCAGCCTCGTGTAACCTCCCGGGTGGCCAGCACCATCCAGGAGGGACACGGGTCCAATAAACATGTGGTGGAGTTCAACCTGCCCAGCAACCTGTCCATGTCCTCAGGAGTCACAGGATCGAACTCCGCCCAGATAACATTCTCAAGACCTGTCCCCGTCATCCCGCCTGAATCTATCCAATCAATGTCCAAGCCGTCCCGAATCTGAGTGATTTTATCAGACAGATATTGAACAAAATCCTCAGCGTGCCCCTGTAGTGAGTCCTTCCTTCTCATTAGGTGGTCAAAGTATTTGAGTATACTATTTTAACTGAATGCAAATGCCACTTACTTCAATCAATTAGCTGGTTGTATTATAATAAACACATTATTAGCTGCTTTTGTCTAATCACTTGAGTAATTTCCATTTAGAAAAAAAGCTGTGATTCATCAGGAATGAATCTTAACCAGTGTAATTGTGCATTCATAATATAGCCTAAAGCAGTGATGGGCAGCTGTAATTGAGTCCATCTACCATGCTGCTGGTAAACCTCTTCTCTTCTCTTTCTAAACTTCCCAATATTACAGACTTCTCAAGAAAGCTAAATCTGATCCAAAATATGATAATTTGAGTGTAGTCATTTGCAACTCAAGTTAGACTTCTGGATTGATCTGTTTTGTACGGTCTGTGGATATCTAATGCTTTGAAATCTTTTTGTTTGCTTTATTGGCTATCCCATGGTATTCCCAGGAGTCTTCCAGAACAGTGATCACCAGCCGGTGGTCCGTGGACCACTTGTGGTCCATGAGAAAATTTTGATGGTCTGTAGCACATCCGGGTGGAGGAGCTACTCTGGGATGAGTAATGGCCAGTCCAGTGACTAGAGCTCTGGAATATGGGACTGGCCAAACAGCTCATGGTGGGGCTTTAAATCTCCACTGAAGTGGGAGGTTTGTGCAACTTGCAACTTTGCAGCACAGCTCTCGCCAGCTGGAATGAGGTAATGGTGCAAGGGGTGGTGGTGGTACAGGCAGGCCAAAGCAATGGGTGGCAGGAACCCTGGGCTGTTTCTTCCCCCTGCTGTAGCTTCCTGTTGGCTGAACCCACCAGAGGCTGTCCCTGCCCCTTGCCCTCCCTTCCCAGTCACTCCTCACCTGGCAAGGGAAGGGCAGGGGATGGAGATTCGCTCCATATTCCTGAGTTAGTGAAGCTTTGTCTCTTGCTGGATCTCGCCGGGCCTTGTTGGTGTCCATGCACCTTGGTCTATCAGGGAGATGTTTGACTTCCTCTCAGCCCCAAGACACTGGCTAGCCCATGAGATGAGAAAGAGAATGTGAGAGGGGGAGGAGAGAGAGAGAGAGAATGAGAGAGAGAAAGAGACAGAATTAAATAAAGAGAATGAGAGAGAGAGAGAAAGAGAGAGAGAGAGAATGAGAGAGAGAATGAGAGAGAGAAAGAGACAGAATGAGAGAGAGAGAGAGAGAAAGAAAGAAACAGAGGGAATATGAGAGAGAATGAGCGGGAGAGAGTGGGGGAGAGAGAGAGAAAGAGAGAGGGGAGCGAGGGGGAAGAAAGAAAAAGAGAAAGCATGACAGAGAGAGAAAGAGAGAGGGAGAGAGAGAAAGAGAATGAGAGAGAGAGAAAGGGGGAGAAAGAAAGAGAGAGAGAAAGAGACAGAATGAAAGAGAGAGAATAAGAAAGAGTGGAAAAGAGAGAGGGGAGATAGAAAGAGAGAGAGAATGAGGAAGAGAGAGACAGAATGAGGGAGAGAGAGAGAAAGAGAGAGGAGGGAGAGTGCCTAAAGGACCCCATCCCATCACTGGGAGTCCAGGCGCTTCAGCAAGCGGCACACTGGATTTGTATTAGTGGTCCACAGGATTTAAAATTATGAACTTGGTGGTCCCTGAGGTCCAAAAGGTTGGGGACCCCTGTTCCAGAACACCATCATCCAAAGTGCCAAATGCTCTTTTTATCATGCTACTTCAAAGTCTAATTTTCACTTTCATAGAATATTGCAAGGAAATAAATTGCTTGCATCATCCCAATCTTTAGATTCTTCACTGTATCTGAATATTTTTTATAATATCTTTCATTGTTGATCTTCCATGTGCTCTCTGTGGTATATTTATTGACTATTATTGATGGTTACTATTGATAGTTGATCCTAAAAGGCAGAAGTCGATACTAAAAGGCAGAATTACCATTTTGTAATCTTCATTACCAATTCTAAAGCTGGCTGTTGTAGCTATTGTCATTAATTTGTCTTCTGTATATTTAATTTTAATTCCATTTTTCCATTGTGCTTCCACAGTGGTTTCAGCAGCGCAGCGCAGCGCAGCACTATTATTATTTCTTCAATTTTAAAACCCTTTTGCAAGTCTGTTTCACTAAGTTCTGTCTGCACTATGGCTACTTGATGTGTATATAAGTTCCCCATTTTTCTAAGCACACTCCATACCTTGACATGTCAACACAATCGAAAAGCCTTTCTATAATCAATGAAGAACATAGTGTCTTCTGTTTGATATACTTTGACTTTCTCAATTAACCAGTAAGCAGAAGCAATGTCTAATGTTCCTATGCCTTCTTTAAAGCTGGATTGAATACTTGGCATCTCCCTTTTCCATGTAGGCTCTATTTGCATTGGATGATCTTAAACATTATTTTTTTGGCATGTGAAATTAAAAATATTGTGTGACCCTCTGTACACTCTGATGAATCTCCTTTTTTGGTATTGAAATATATATTGAAATCTTTCTCCAGATTTGCTGGCATAGCTTGGTTAGAAACTTTATGATTCTTCCTATGTTGTTTGCCATATTTTTGTGGTAATCCATCAGTTCCTGTAGCCTTTTAACTTGGTAAGGAGCCGAGTGTGGATGTAACTTCATCTTCCATTACTAGAGGTTCTTGTAGGTAGGGAATACAGTATCTTTGAAGGAATCTTGGCTGCTGCCATATTTTCCTTGCAGTATATTTCTTTCATCTTTCTTTGATTTTCTCTGAATATTTTACTACGGTATCTGTCCATTGGCCTTCTTTAGCATACCAATCTGAGATTGTATCTTCCTTTTTAAGATCAGATATCATTTGAATGATTTTTTTTTGTTTTTCCATGATTGTCTCCATCTGCAGTGGCTTTACAAAAATTGTAAAGTTGTAATATTGTTCCTTATCTCTTAGAAGATAAACTCTTAGAATTCATAGCATCTTTTGTTAAGTTTTGTGCTGAGATATTTGTCTATCTTGGCTTTCGCTTTTCTTCTGTTCTCTTCTGAGATCCAGTTAGCTTTCTTCTGTTCTTTTGGTCTTTGGTAGTCCCTTTTCACATTCCTCCTTGATGATTTCTTTGATTTTAGTCCATAATTCCTCTGGTTTCCTGTCAATGAAACTTAGTACTTCAAAGGAACTTATGATGTTTTCCTTGAAATGGTAGTATACGTTCAAGATCTTAGTGTGGAAACTGAATGGTTTTCTTCTTCCATTTTAGCTTGACTTGGAACTTACACATCAGCAGTTTGGTATCTGTTCCACAGTCAGCTCCTGGCCACCTCTTTGTTGCTCTGGGGACCTGAACTTTGACTTAAATCCCTTTTCTGGGTGCCATAAAAAATTCAATATAGAAGCTAAGTTTACATATTGTATTACATTAATGACTACCTGTTTAATCAGAAACTTTACAATATTTTGATAGTCATGAGTTTATGTCTATATCTTCTGTATTGTAGTTCTTGAAGTTATATTTTAAGAATTACAAATACATTTTATATACACTTGGTAAATATTAATGCATATAACTAAAATGCATATTTCATAATTATACAACTTCAGAATCAGATTGGTTCCTTCCGCTTAGTTTAACAAGTGGCACTAAATCCAGGTTATGATTCTCTATGATCTGTCTCTGCACATGTTTCTTTTCTCTTGAAGAGAAGAAATTTTCTGATTTTGGTTCAAGATTTTTCATAGTAAGAGCTTGTATATTTTCTCATTAAAATATTTATTCATATAAAATAATAGTTTACAAAGCCTTGATTCAGAGTTCTACACATGTGCATTTAAAGTTATTGTTTCACTATGAAGAATTACATTGTTTAATTTTAATTTTTAATTTTGTTTAATATTTATTATGCTGGAGGTGGCTGCTGGACTAAGAGCAGACTCCACCTCGCCCCCCCCCATACTTTGAAATCGCCTCTCTACCTCTCCATCTTTGTGGTTATCATATTGATATATTCTTGTTGTGTTCTTTTTCATGCTTCATTTTCTTGTTCATTATTACTTCTGTTTACACTCCTTTCATTTTTCTTCCCTTTTATTTTTGCATGTCACCTAGAGTAGCCCCACAGATAGATAGGCAGCAAAAAAATTTAACGAACAAATAATATTTTTTTTTACAACTGGTGAGAATCAATATAGAAGTGATAAAAGACCACATATCTTTCAAAAAAAATATCAATATTGTAATAGAAAGCAAAATATAAAACATAGAAATGGTAGACAAAAGCTTTTAGTAAAGTACCTGATACATAAGCATTCTAAAATTACATGCTGCAGACTCAATCTAGAAATGAAAATGAGAAATGCCTTACTCACAAACCTTGTGAAG
Source organism: Ahaetulla prasina (assembly GCF_028640845.1). Classification (NCBI taxonomy): domain Eukaryota; kingdom Metazoa; phylum Chordata; class Lepidosauria; order Squamata; family Colubridae; genus Ahaetulla; species Ahaetulla prasina. Next base: position 44,052,574 of record NC_080541.1, on the reverse strand, counting down.
AAAAAGAAATGAAACTGAGTAATGTTTTTTTAACCAGGAAATCTCATTATAACAAGAATTCAGATGTCAAAATAGCAATGCAATAAGTGTCAAAAGAAAAAGAATAAGTGCATATTTTATTCTGTTGAACTGAACAAATAATATTTTTTTTTACAACTGGTGAGAATCAATATAGAAGTGATAAAAGACCACATATCTTTCAAAAAAAATATCAATATTGTAATAGAAAGCAAAATATAAAACATAGAAATGGTAGACAAAAGCTTTTAGTAAAGTACCTGATACATAAGCATTCTAAAATTACATGCTGCAGACTCAATCTAGAAATGAATTAATAATAAATAGAAGTTTTGGACACATACAGTAGGCACTGAAATACATTCAAAAACTGTTGTTAAATGAGAATAAGAATAAGGTTAATAATGTTATGCTGGTAATATGGCAGATTCTAGAAATGAATTAATAATAAATAGAAGTTTTGGACACATACAGTAGGCACTGAAATACATTCAAAAACTGTTGTTAAATGAGAATAAGAATAAGGTTAATAATGTTATGCTGGTAATGTGGCAGATTCTAGAAATGAAAAATGAGAAATGCCTTACTCACAAACCTTGTGAAGAAAAAGAAATGAAACTGAGTAATGTTTTTTTAACCAGGAAATCTCATTATAACAAGAATTCAGATGTCAAAATAGCAATGCAATAAGTGTCAAAAGAAAAAGAATAAGTGCATATTTTATTCTGTTGAACGAACAAATAATATTTTTTTTTACAACTGGTGAGAATCAATATAGAAGTGATAAAAGACCACATATCTTTCAAAAAAAATATCAATATTGTAATAGAAAGCAAAATATAAAACATAGAAATGGTAGACAAAAGCTTTTAGTAAAGTACCTGATACATAAGCATTCTAAAATTACATGCTGCAGACTCAATCTAGAAATGAATTAATAATAAATAGAAGTTTTGGACACATACAGTAGGCACTGAAATACATTCAAAAACTGTTGTTAAATGAGAATAAGAATAAGGTTAATAATGTTATGCTGGTAATGTGGCAGATTCTAGAAATGAAAAATGAGAAATGCCTTACTCACAAACCTTGTGAAGAAAAAGAAATGAAACTGAGTAATGTTTTTTTAACCAGGAAATCTCATTATAACAAGAATTCAGATGTCAAAATAGCAATGCAATAAGTGTCAAAAGAAAAAGAATAAGTGCATATTTTATTCTGTTGAACTGAACAAATAAAAATATTATTAATGGTCTTGTGATTGTTTCTCATCCCACAAATTTATTTTTCATTTAAAATACAGCTATTAGATTGTAAGAAATAAAAAGTACATAAGATTAAAAATCTTATACCTAAACCATATTTATAATTGTATTTATTTTTGAATACAAAGGAATAGAATAGAATAGAATAGAATAGAATAGAATAGAATAGAATAGAATAGAATAGAATAGAATAGAATAGAATTCTTTATTGGCCAAGTGTGATTGGACACACAAGGTATTTGTCTTTTTAAAATTGCCCAATTAACATTTAATTAACATGCCCAAATAACATAATAATTAACATTGCCCAAATTTAAATATGGAATAACAACATTCTGAAACAATTACAGAGGCAGATTTTATACCTGTGTTTTGCCATAGGAACATACATTTAACTTTGTGGTTCAGGCTTTTATGTCAGATGGTTGCCATTTAAGTGCATTTAGGAAACTCACAGGCATAGATGATGGTTCTCTTTTGCTGTTGCACTCTAGCAGCTGGAAGAATACGTATGGTAAGTCATTCACAAGATCTCTGACCTCAAAAGGATGTTTCAGCCTCAACATGGCCTGGGGCTAGGTTTTTAAAGAATGATCATTTCCCAGTTACATCTACCCAACTCATCAGAGCAAGGAAATGAGATGTTATGGGTCCCCTTTGCTAAGGAGGTCTATCTTCTAGTAGGACCAAGACGGGACTTCCTCCTATGGAACATCATCCCTGAGGAAATAAGATGTGCTCCCATCTTGAGAATCTTTCAAAGGCTCTGAAGACATGGTTTTGCCAGCAAGCCTGGGGACCCCAGGGTGATATAGATCCCATCAAGTGGTTAGTTTGATTGTTATCACCAGGGGGAAGAGAATTTATTGGATTTTGTACTCACATTTTATTTCTGTAATCCAGTCTGAGTCTCTGGGAATGAGTTGGGTGGCCATATAAATTTTCTAAACAAACAAACAAATTTAAGATATGCTACTTTTAATCCAAGAGAAAGTACACAACCAACATACAATCATTAAATTAATAACTGGTAATAGCACAGTCCCTCATAAATTTGTCTAGACATTTTAAAAATTATATAAACTGGTATCAATTATCACATTGATGGCTGTGAATTTGTAAGGAGCTCCTGTGTATAATATATATCCTTAGGTATGTCCTGTTATACTGCCACTGTTTTATTATTATTCTCATAAAACTAAAACAATCTGCTGTCATAAGATAGGGAGTCAATAGCACAAGTTGATTTTCCCATAAAGGCATGGAAGAAGAAAAATAACATTTCACCAAAACCAGAAATCTAGAAAGATTCACAGATCATTAACTTCATTTCTATAAGGAAAAAGAAAACTAGCAGATTATGTCTGAAAGTTTTTGCAGAAACTAATTTCCATGTTGTCCATGTATTGTAAGATTTAGTGTAGCTGATGACTTGTGGTAGTAGAATAGAATAAACAACATTCTATATACAACTGCTAACTGAACCTTAGAGCATACACTGGTCTATTTAAACTAGGACTTGTAGTTTGGCAAGCAATGCCATATATGTCCTATTCTGCTAAGAATAATAATGTTATGCTGGTAATGTGGCAGATTCTAGAAATGAATTAATAATAAATAGAAGTTTTGGACACATACAGTAGGCACTGAAATACATTCAAAACTGTTGTTAAATGAGAATAAGAATAAGGTTAATAATGTTATGCTGGTAATGTGGCAGATTCTAGAAATGAATTAATAATAAATAGAAGTTTTGGACACATACAGTAGGCACTGAAATACATTCAAAACTGTTGTTAAATGAGAATAAGAATAAGGTTAATAATGTTATGCTGGTAATGTGGCAGATTCTAGAAATGAATTAATAATAAATAGAAGTTTTGGACACATACAGTAGGCACTGAAATACATTCAAAAACTGTTGTTAAATGAGAATAAGAATAAGGTTAATAATGTTATGCTGGTAATGTGGCAGATTCTAGAAATGAAAAATGAGAAATGCCTTACTCACAAACCTTGTGAAGAAAAAGAAATGAAACTGAGTAATGTTTTTTTAACCAGGAAATCTCATTATAACAAGAATTCAGATGTCAAAATAGCAATGCAATAAGTGTCAAAAGAAAAAGAATAAGTGCATATTTTATTCTGTTGAACTGAACAAATAAAAATATTATTAATGGTCTTGTGATTGTTTCTCATCCCACAAATTTATTTTTCATTTAAAATACAGCTATTAGATTGTAAGAAATAAAAAGTACATAAGATTAAAAATCTTATACCTAAACCATATTTATAATTGTATTTATTTTTGAATACAAAGGAATAGAATAGAATTTTATTGGGTTAAATAAAATTAGAATATTTTGGGTTAAAGGAAGAATAGAGTACCATAATAATCATAGATATTGATCTTTGGTGTGGTGAGAATAAAAGTTCCTCGTAGGAATGATAGATATTAATATATGCAGGTAAATGTTTAGTTACTCTATATTTGTATTGGTTCTACTTGTATTTTATGTAATAAACTCTATTGCCTTCCCCTCCCCCCTCAGGTAAAGACTGTTGAAACAATCCTTTCAGCAGTTCCGAGAAGGTTCCACACCCATTTGCACTATTCAGGTGATCCTGAGGGTACAGGTAAACCTCCAAGTGACCTCAACAACTTTCAAGAAGAGTGCTGTCAACAAGATGACTGTAAAGAATATAAATCCTTCCATCCTCCACCATTCAGTCAGAACTGAAGAAGCTTCTTGGATGAGAAGCTAAATGTCTTCAAGGAAAAAACAAAAAACAGCACTTGCCTTTTGAAAAAGCACTTTGGGGATAGATAGAAGTCAGTTCAAATTTCTGATTTGTTAATATAATTTTGGAAGATTAATGTGAAATCTAATGATTGTGTGGTACATGAATTCATCCTTATTTCTAAGTTTAAAAGCATAGAATTTTCTAAGTTACTGCCTGTATTTTCTAGCATTAAGGAAAATAGTTTTTGTGCATCTTTGAATTCACTGCTTAATCAAGTGTTCCAAGTGCAATAAATATGAATCATGTTGATAATTATTGCAGATGGCCAATTAGGAATGCTAATTTTGATATGTAATCATTATTCCAAATGGCAAATAATAATGTCAGGAATAAATTATTCTGTACATATTTTTCAAGATATATTCTGTATGCAAGTTAATAAATACGGTGACAACGTTCAATTTTGATAACCCCGCCCCCCACATCATTTTATTTTAGTGCCTTTGAATCAGTTTTGCAGGACAAATTACTGCAGGTTCAGAAGTGATTTGCCATTGGCTGCTTCATAGGGCTAAAAGATAGTGACTGACTTCCAGCTTCTTTGTGCCTAAGGCAAGACTAGTTAGGACTCATCATCTCCTGGTTTCTAGCCTGTTGCCTAAGCCTTACACCAATAGCAATGTGGTGGAATCACCGGCTAAATGAGAGGGGGAGTAAACAAGCATGCCAGCTTGGAATCATTCTGGGGGAGGAAATGTCATAGACTAAGAATAGTGAAGCACGATCTACTGGTTCTTAAAAGAATGCAGCTTTCTGGTGAGATAATACTATAGGTGATCAACAATAATGAAATTGCTTTGGCCTATTCATGAAGTTGTTCTGGTTCCTTCTGCCTGACATAAATCTCACCAGATTTATTGTTCCTGGGAAGGAGAAAACCATGGAAAGGGCAACAGACTCACAGGCAGCTGCTATGTCACCCCAGGAAATGGTGTAAGCCTTGCTCCTACATTAAGAGGAGATGGAAACAGAAGTGAGGAATTTAGGACTGACAGTCCTTCAATTGGTTCAGCAACAAGGTCAGAATGCCCAGCCGCTGTCTGTTCCACTGTTGCCAGTAGCACAACCAGTCTTGTTGCATTCCCATGGTGGCTTGCCAAAAAAGTTTGGAGGAGTAGCAGACCAGAAGAGAACCTTTGTCGCTCAGTCTGAGTTGTTTATGGAAATCTGAGCTATGGAGTTTCCAACAGACTGCACAAGAGTATCCTTTATATTGAGTTTATTAAAGGAGTCTGTGGCCAAGCGGACACTGCCAATAATAAAGGATTGTGTTCTTATCATGGACAAATAATCAGAACTTAATGGAGAGATTCAAAGTGCCCTTTGGAAACCAGATCTGAAAAATTTGAGATTTGACAGAGTAACATGAGAATATGATTCTATATTGAAGATTTTAAACAACACTTTAAAATCCTCAGTGTAGAGTCATATTCTCTACATCAGTGGTTCCCAACCAGTGTGCCGCGGCACTAAGGGGTGCCGTGAGATCTTTTGAGGGTGCCGGGAACTTTTGAGCTACAGAGATTTTAAATATCTATTTCCTTATAAGGGTGCCGGGAACTTTTGAAAGGCTTTCCAAGGGTGCCTCAAACAAGAAAAGGTTGTGCCTCAAACAAGAAAAGGTTGGGAACCACTGCTCTACATTGAAATAACCGAGTCTTGATTGACCAACTGAGGCATGGTTTGCACAATGACATTCAGAATGAGCTGGTGAGAAAGAGAGTTCCACAGAATCTAGATGAGTCCTCCCAATGTAGCATGGTCATAGACATCTGTTTGGAAGAGTAGCAGCAAGACCTGTATGTGCAGACCGGATGATCTCAAGGCGATCCAACAAGGTATAGTATCAATACAATTGAACGTGTCCAGAAATATTTTACAAGACGAGTTCTCCACTCCTCTGAATACAACAAAATACCTTATGCCACCAGACTTGAAATCCTGGGTTTAGAAAATTTAGAACTATGCCGTCTTCGGCATGACTTGAGTTTAACTCATAGAATCATCTATTACAATGTCCTTCCTGTCAAAGCTTCAATTGCAACAATACACGAGCACACAATAGATTTAAGCTTAATGTTAACCGCTTCAATCTTGATTGCAGAAAATATGACTTCAGAAACAGAGTTCTTAATGCCTGGAATGCACTACCAGACTCTGTGGTCTCTTCCCAAAATCCCCAAAGCTTCAACCAAAAACTGTCTACTATTGACCTCACCCCATTCCTAAGAGGTCTGTAAGGGGCATGCATAAGAGCACAAGAGTGCCTACTGTTCCTGTCCTATTGTTTCCTTTCGTTATATCCAATTAATATAATTATTACATACTCATACTTATATATATGCTTATATATTGTATAGTTATTTCATGCTTACGCTTATATATACTGTGTGACAAAATAAATAAATAAATAAACAAACAAATAAATAAATAAATAAATAAATATTTTTGGTGGAAGAGGAAAACCTATGGCATAAGGGCAGGATCTTCATGCCTGTGCCTTTAAGGGAGGAAGTGCTGCAACTTTACCTTGACCTTAAGATGGTTGAGCACAAGGGAGCCTTCGAGACTTTACACAAAAGGCTAAGAGACTTTTAGTGGCCTGGGATAGCAGCAGACCTCAAAGGCTACATAGTGTCATGCCAGGAATGCTGCCTGGCCAAGCCGTAATGTGGGAAGCTGGCAGGACTGTTACAGCCCCTAGAAATGGTCTTGGCATACAGTGTTATTGGCTGTAATATAATCTTTTTAGTTTTATTAAACTTTTTCAGCTTTAAGACAAGCTATCAAGTTTTTAATCTCAGCAATTGAAACAGCTGACCATTTCATTATGGAAGACTCATATGGACATTATAGGCTTATGTGGGAGTGATAAAGTGAATATTACAAGCATTATATAATAATGTAATTAGCGCTAAGTAGACTTAAACTAATCATAGCAAACCAAATAAGTTAAATCAGAAATTGGCATTAATAATAAAATATCAGGTACTGTACAGTACCAAGCTGACTGTTTGAAAGCACCAAATAAGCTGAACATACTATGAAATCAATTAAAATAAATTTTAAGGTATAAGATTTCAGCCTTTTTAGATGTAAAACACTAAATTCTTGCAAGTCTCAAGTTTGCATGAGCTTTTCTGACTTCCCTTAATCTCAGATATAATGATGGAATCACTTGTGCTCAGTTCCTGCTTTAAGACAGTTTAAAACAATAATGAGGGAATTTTTTAGCCAGTTTCTTTTTTTTCTTTTTTTTCTTTTTTCTTTTTTTTCTTTTTTTTTTATTATCTGCATTTATATCCCACCCTTCTCCGAAGACTCAGGGCGGCTTACACTATGTTAGCAATAGTCTTCATTCTATTTGTATATTTATATACAAAGTCAACTTATTGCCCCCAACAATCTGGGTCCTCATTTTACCTACCTTATAAAGGATGGAAGGCTGAGTCAACCTTGGACCTGAGTTGACTCAACCTGAGTCAACCTTGGACCTGAGTTGACTCAACTTGAGTCAACCTATGGCAGTTTGGCTCGAAAAAGTCTCTGATAAATTATTATAGCTTTTTGACTGTAGGATCGGTCTCTATGTCAACAGTTAATACAGACTGAAATTATAAACCTCCCTTAAATACAATTAAGCAAAGGTCTTTGAAAACAAAGGAAATGTTAGCATCTGATCTTAACATATATGATAATTACTAATTTGGGTGAAATACTGAAATACTAAGGTTATATTGAACTAGAAAAAAAGTTTATAATGTCTTCAGTCTATACTCTGAATTTCCAGATAGGAGCTATTAGTGGACAGAATGTCTATTGGTATGTTATTCAGCACTTCTAAAGCTCCCTGCCCTACTTAGATTTTTTTTAAAAAACCTCTTAATTGAAAAAAAAATGAAAAGGAATAGCTTGTAGTTCAATACTGTCCTGTAGCATAACTCTTATATCCAGCACTGCTTCTGGATTCCACATAAATTTTGTAGGTATTCGTATGAAAAAAAAATGGTGAGTTGCTACAACCAAATGCTTTGTCTTTTGGTATGGGGGTGTTCTGTGGCCACCCACACTCACCATGGTAACTATTTTGTTAGTACCCATAATGGGCTCTCAAAATTCCAAAGGTACTCACTGGACCCAAAAGATTTGGGAGCCCAGTTTTACTGTCTAAAGAATGAAGGTTTTTTTTTACACAAGCATGATTAAAGGAACTTGGATAAGTATTGCTGAATGCATTTTCTTCCCTACACATGTGTATACATATGCACATCATCTTCTTATCTTATATAACTTTCTTTTCACAGGAAATAATTGCTTTTCTATGCCCTGGCTCCTGACACAATTTGTGGTGTGGTTTTTCCTAAACTATACACATTAAAATTAAGAAAACAGAGGATTGACTGTTCTTGTTCTTTGCCTTTTCTCTAGTGGCTCACAAGCTGTCTTTGAATGAACCCTCGTTTATTTGCTATTGAGAGAGGCATTAGTGTTTTGGCTCACCAAGTACATGTGAGAGAGGAAAAGCACATTGGAATGCACTTCATTGTAAGTGTCTCAATGAAAACATGAATCTGATATTCTGGTAGCATACTCAGCACACCACAAACATTTATCCTATAATATTAATAAGTGCTAATGCTTTTCAACGCTATATTTGCTAGGTGACAAAATCCCTAGCAAGACTGAATCTTCAATTACCGTGCCATCATGGCTATTACTTTGCATCACACATTCGTTTATTTTACTCTGCCAATATTAAACAGCTTTAGAAGCAAGTGAAACCTCTTTTGGTTTTTATTCCTTTTGTTTATCATAAGACATCCATTAGATCTCTACTTAAATCAGGATTTGGAGTACTGCAGACATCCTGAAGTTGTTGAATTACCACAACATACAACTTCAGCAAACATAAACAGTGGTCAGGGATGGTGGGAATTATAATTCAGTACCTAAATGGTCTCAGCAGCATCTGCTGTGCTGAAAGTAGAAATAAGTTCTCATATCTACTAAAAATTAGAGGGAAACCATGACACAATTTTTATTTCCCTAGGCTGCAGTACTGAGTTTACCTTCTGCAGCATTTCAGTGTTAGAGAAATTGTTAGCAGCATATTTGATACAGGAATACTGCCTTTTACCACCGGTTGTATTTTCTTTTTTTCTTAGTGGTGTTGCTTTCTCACTTAAAGTCAGCTTAGTACTAATAGCTATTCAGGCTTAGCTTAGAATTTAGTGATGACAATATTCTGTAGAACTACTCTGAAGTAAAACCTGGGGAGTTTAGTTTCACAACATATGGCTATCTAATTTTTGCAATTGCATGACTACATCCACTGAAATGGAGGCTGTAATAACATTGAAAAATCATTTGGTCTTTCCAAGCTGCCAGCAAATGTTTTGTGGTTGAAAGACAAGGTAGAGGTGCATCATATAAACAAATAATTCTTTGCACCAATGGAGCATATAAATAACAAGGAGGAAACCTGTGTATATTTGGGTGCATTTGCTTTGTGTCTGTGCAGATATTAACTCAAAGGTATAGAGATCTAGAATGTTAGAAAGCTTGCAGGATGGATTTAACTTTCATTTTTTTGTTGATTGTTTGATAGGACTTTATTACAACAGTTACCGTCATGCCTTTTTCTTGACTTTTTGGGAAAGGTTGGGAGTATGGCTTTTGCTGTAAATACATTCAGTAGTATAAATTGTTGAATAACTTTGGTGCTATAGGTGGTGTGTATCACGGGTGAAACCCAGCAGGTTCTGGCGAACCAGTAGCGGAAATTGTGAGAGTGGGAATAGTTTGGAGAACCGACAAATACCACCACTGGCTGGCCCCAGCCTAAGGTGGGGATGGAGATTTTGCAGTATTCTTCCCCTGGAGTGGGGTGGGAATGGAGATTTTGTAGCATCCTTCCCCTGCCACGCCCACCAAGCCACACCATGCCCACCAAGCTGCGGCCACAGAACTGGTAGTAAAAAAATTTGAATTTCACCACTGGTATGTATAATATACTACTTTATGTAATTATGCAAACTAATTACTGTATTTGTGACAGATCCCCCCTTTTCCATTTGTCATTGCATGCTTTTTACATAATACTTGAGACAAGTAAGAATATGTGGGTAGGAGGTACGACCTACAGGTCACTTAAAACGCCAAGAAGAATACATTCAGAGCCAGAATTCAGAATTTAAACTCATATTTAGGGCACTTTAAAGTTGCAGCTCTTCAGCTGAGAGATCTCCAATTAGCGCACAGAACAAACTCGAGCGCACACGGGCTTGTGTGTCAAACAAGCCATTGTTGGCACGCAACCATTCCCAAGGTTGGGCTTCCTTTCCTTTTTCCTGAGATTTGGCGCGAGCGACGGAAGGGCTCGAAGTCACATGGATGCAACGCGTTTGATTAAGGTCCAAGGGCTGCTCCTACTGCGATCCTCCAAACCTCTTTGCTCTACGGAGGAGGCCGCTCGTTTCCTACAGGCAGGCTCCCTCTTCCTTACTGGAAAAAGAGCTCTTACTGGTGGGCGGGAAGAGGAAAGTTGCTGCAGAGCCGGGGAGCCTGTCTTAGTCCCTGAGATGCCCTTTCCATAAAGGAAGCGCGCGGGCGCTTGGCTTGTTTTCTTTTCTGAACTTCGTCCGGGGAAGGGGGGTGGGTGACTTTTCTAGACTCCTGCCGGCCGCCTTAAGGAGAAAAAAGTTTTTTTTCTAGCGGCGCTGCTTTTGGGGAGGAGAGAAATAATGACAGAGGAAAGCAAAGGCGATGGGAAAGGCGAGAGCGGGAAGGATCCGGAGAAGCAGCTACGCCTGCGGGTGTGCGTTTTGAACGAGCTGCTGAAGACGGAGCGCGACTATGTGAACACCTTGGAGTTTTTGGTGTCGGTGAGTTACATCTCTCCCCCAACCCCCCACCACACACTTCCCAGCCTTTTCCTAGCTTGCTATGCACAAAGCATTTGCCCTGTCTCCCCTCCCCCACTTCTCCCCTTTGCCAAGCTTGTCAGCCTAGTAATAAATCTGCAAGATCTGCTAATGTGAAATGAAAAGATGCCGCTTGCGATCCCTTTGAGGCGTCGAGGTCAGCAGCGTTTGGAAAGGAGCGCATATCTTAAAAGCACATCTTGGATTTCGGGTGGCCGTGGACAGTCTTACTTGTGTAAACAGGAAGAAAAAAAAAGTAACGTTTGGGAGCAAACCAGCTGAAATCTGGGCTTCCTACTAAAGGCCATTTCCTAGCAAGATAACTTCGGAGCGTTCAAGCGGTGAAAAAGAAAAGCACGTTTGCTGAGTTTACGGTTTACAGAGGTGTTAACTGTCGAAGTTTTGTCGTTTCGACTTTAAAGTCTCTATATTGTCCTGTGTTCTGGAAGAGAAAGAGTAAGAGTACAAAGGAGGTGGTTGATCTACCGCATCTGTGCAATATTAAAGCCACATGTACTGTAGCATTTACCCTTTCTTCTCTTATTCCCCTTTGAAATCCTCCTACTCAAATCTTGTTTTGGTAATGGTTGGTGACTGATTATTGAGAAAAAAAAAACATGGCATGGAATTGTACTTAATTTACTGAATCCATTTAAGTTAATGCCACTTAAGATGGCCCTTTGTACTTAAAGGTATGCGATTATTGTTTAATGATACTTTAAAATAGCATTTCGATAGATGTACTTTGATTAAGTCTGGGTCCAACTCGGGGGCTTAGATGCACACATCACAGTAACCCAAAATTTATGTTTTAATGTTTTGGATTAATGTGTGAATTTAGACACTGTGTTTTACATTTGCAATTTAATCATATATAAAGTCAGTTCACTTATTTGATTTACTTTGTGAACAAGTCTGAATAAGTGTTAAAAAAAAAATACCATAGATAATTTTAAAAACATTGATTTTATGTACTTCCTGGACAGAAGTTTGTTTTTCTAGAATCAATATAATAGAATATGGTTTTGCATATGGATAAAGTTGTCTATTTCATGGAACAAAGATAATTTCAGGATTATATAAACATCAAGTACATTATCTTCCAACTACAATATCTTCAGGATTTATTAGCTGCATAATTAAGAAGTAATCAAGTTAACTGGCTGGTTCTGTGGAGTGTCTGCCATAATAGGTTTCACATTTTTCGTCTTCTTCCTCCCCTCTTCATCCTGTCTGAAAGGGAAATATTTCAAATAGCAAACTTCCTGTTTAGTTTTCTGATGTATGTGAACTTTCTGCTGATTATAATGTGAGAGAAAATGCTTAGCTTGTCTGCTGAAAATAGCATGAAGCATATGATCTATAAAATAACTTTGAAGTTTATTCTGGTAAACTCTGTGTACATCAATACACATTCAGATTTGTCATTTGGTTTTGCATGAAAGTTACTTGGGGTGGGGTTGTTTCTACTGGGATGAACATCAAAGCCCAACTTGTTTTCACTGGATTTACATATTACATACACATCCTGATCTATTTCTTCGCATTGTTTCTCTCATTTCATGCCTCTGTATCATCGATTATATGTGGTCACCAGCCCTAATTTTGTAGCTCCTAGAGGTTCTTCAAAATCACGCAAATGAAATTTGGCACAGAAAGTGCCAAATTTGACCAGCATAGTTTCTCAACATTTTAATGTAAAATACCAAATATGTATAAGATTTAGTGCAACTATTTTACCGTTCAAACTGTTCAGCCTTGCCCCAAACAGGGCAACTCTTCTGTCCCTCTAGAGCAGTGGTTCTCAACCTTTATAGTGCTGCGACTCCTTTAATACAATTCCCCACGATGTGGCGACCCCAGCCGTAAAATTATTTTCATTTTGAATTTATCGCGCCTGAAGCCGTATTGGCTAGCGATCTGAACTGCTTGCGATTGCCTTAAGGACAGAGGCATTAAAGCGGAGATTCCTCCCCTATTAAGTTTATCGCGCCTGAAGCCAGATTAGGCTAGCGATTGGAGTGATTGCAGCTGGCTTGAGAGGGAGACATCAGAGCAAAGATTTCTCTCTTTTTTAATTCATCGCTCCTGAAGCCGAATTTGGCTAGCGATTTGAAGAGCCTGCAGCTGGCTTGTGGAGTCAACTATTGGAGCGCAATTCTTCGACTCGCAAGTATACTGTCCATATTTCCAATGGTCTTAGGCGACCCCTGGCAAATCGTCATTCGACCCCCAACAGGGTCGTGACCCACAGGTTGAGAACCGCTGCTCTAGAGACATGAATGCTCATGCCCTCTTCAGCCACTTAGACGAAAACTGAATTACTGAATTGCAGATGCAATGCCCTTTTCTATCCCATGGCCTCTTCCATCCCATTTTGACCAGTCCACCCATATTACTTTACTCATTTTGTTGGTCAGCTTTTTTTCATTTTCCATCCTCCGAGATGAAATAATCAGGCCCATTTTCTTCTATATCTTCTTAAAATATTTTGCCCACATCACAAAACACATACAAACCATAATTCGGTTTAGGTTTGGTATGTTTGGTATGTTATGTGAACCCAAGCACTGTGATTTCTAAACTAGTTTATGGATTCATGCACAAGTTTTCAAAATTTATGCTGCTCGGATCCCCTCAAATGAATATATATAATGGCTAATAGTACAACTGCAGTTATGACTATTACCAATATTTAGATGGATATCAATAACTCTTGGAAGAATTACACTTTCTCCAAATGTGTGAACTTTTTGGCACTGTACTCTAGAAGGCTCAAATGCCAATTCCCATCAGTTCCAGTCAGCTGGCTGGAGATGATGGGATTTGAACTCCTTCCCATACCAGGCAGCAAGCCAATGAAAGGAAAAAACTACTGCTGAAGCCTTGTTCCTGGAGAGGCCAGTTAGTGTGTAATGATTGGCCTCTGCTTTGCCTTCTTATATTCTCTCTGTTTGTGTGTTTGGTGTCCCCCCCCCAGTCCTGCTGACACTTGGATCTCCCAGACCACTGAGTACCTTGAGGCAGGTGTGGTTAGAGATGACTGGGTTCCTGATTGGTCTTAGTTGTAGAGGAGTTGCGATGGTGGTGGTGAGATTAGAGATTTGGGTCTGGACCTGGAAGAAAGCATAGCAGAGTAGGATGGGAAGGGGGGAGCTGAGGGAAGCAAGCAGGGCCAACTTGATGGTTGATGGGCAGAGGAGGATATGGTAGCAATCCAAGGATGGGCCATGTGCAGGGACATCAGACTGCTGTTTATGCAGTTCTATGCAACCATGGACCAGTCCTAAATCATTCATAGCCAGACCCACAGGGAAGGCCATACAATTATATCTGGTTTTTGTCTTGGGACAGTTGAGATGTAATCTGACAGTGGAGGATATTAGCATTAGTTTTTTGTCATAAACAGATCACCTTCTGGCTGCTTTCACCCCTTCACCCCTTCCTTCAGGAAGACAGGGTCACAGTGCCCATTTGATCAGTCTACCCCAGGAGATTCCTTGACCTAATGGGTAGAAACTAATCAAAGAGAGAATCAACTTAGAACTTAGGAGAAATTTCCTGACAGTTAGAACAATCAATAAGTGGAACAACTTGCCTGCAGAAGTTGTGAATGCTCCAACACTGGAAATTTTTAAGAAAATGTTGGATAGCCATTTGTCTGAAATGGTGTAGGGTTTCCTGCCTGGGCAGAGGGTTGGACTAGAAGACCTCCAAGGTCCCTTCCAACTCTGTTATTATGTTATGTTAAAAGCCCATATTAGGGATTACATCATGGCCATAATGGCAGCCAAACGTCAGTATTTTTCTGTCCTTATTGTGTCCGCCGATAGCCATCCAGCAATTCTGTTTAGGTTAACATAATCCCTATTTGGGTCATTCTAGAGATTAGTTAGGCTGTTTGATGGATAATGTCATTCAGATTTATTTTGATTTGGATTCTGACTAGGCAGGACAGGCTGAGGTACCTGGGCATAGTTTGATGGTGTGATGGGTTTAAGTCTGTGATTCCTGAGGAAGTGGAGAGATTTTTCTTTGTGGTCAGCCCAGCCACTTGTTTACTGAATTTGGGCCTGTCTTGGTTTGCAAAAGTGACCAGGGAGGGGACTCACGGATGGGTCCAGACTGTGGTGTATCAGCCTCTCTAAAGAAGGGGATGGTACCTCTTGCCTTGTAAGTGGTAATGGTTCACCCTCTTCTCAAGATGCTGCTCTTGGACCCAGTGCTTTTGTTCAATTACCACTGGGGGAATTACCTTTTTGGGAAAGAGGAAGATTATTGCGAAGTTGATCAGTCTGCAGCTAAGGAGAACCCTGGAAGAAATGGGTTATTTAGGCTTCAGTTTCAATCAGGTTTCAGGCTGGAATTTTGTACTGAGACAACTCTTATTGATGACCTCGGGCAGTTGGGATGGAGATGGTGCCTTGATACTTGATCTCCTTGATCATTGGCCTTCAGTACCATCAACCATGGTACTCTTTTGAGCCACTCCATGGGTTGGGAAATGGAGGTACTGTTTTCAGTAGTTCTCTTCTGTGGGGCCAGTTACAGTGGGTGTTGGTTGAGAGAGCAGCGATCACTCTCTAGGTCCCTCCTTTGTGAAATGCTGTAAATTTCTAGTCTCTTTCTCCACTCCTTTTTAATATCTACATGAAACCGTAGGGTAATGTCATACTGTTCTTTGGATTTGGTATCATCAGTATATTGGTGATACTCAAATACATCTTTCAACCCTGGGCCAGAATCTTAAGGCTGTCAAGATTCTGTCCTAGTGCCTGGAGGCTATGTGGGTTAGGATAGGAGGAATTTTATTTAATTCATTTGATTGTTGTAAGCCACCCAAATTTGTTGAAAATGGGGCAGCATACAATGCATCCTCACCCTCATCAACCTTTTGGCACCAATGCTTTCAAGAGGCAATTGTTGAGGCATTTTTCTTCCTGTGCACAATTCATCCTATGAAATTCCTTCTTCCCAACTTTGGGTCTCCTTAATAAAAGCAAATGTTTCAGGGAGGAGAAGGTAGGGGATGGGGAGAGCATTCTGAAGGGGAAGTAGCAAAGGAAGGAGTGATGGAAGGGAACGGAAGGTAGCCCAAGGAAGCTGAGACAACTCTGAAGGCTGGGAATTTGTAACTTGCTTTCTTCCTTATATTCTGATCATTCTAGTAGATTCAAGGCATAACAAATGATCAAGGCGGTGCAATGACCCTCCTGAGAAGGAATGGGATTTAGCTCTTGTAATTTTTTGGAAAAAATTAGGGAGTCTGCCAAAGGGAAATGGACTTCCTGAAATAAAGATATGCACGCCCTTTGCTATATAAGGAAAATGGCTATGTCCCCTTTGGAAATTCTGAGGCTCTTGAAGAACTCTGAAACTTGTATGGGTGGCTGAGGAAGAGAAATTGGAAGATGTGTGTCTAGTATGAGAAGTAGTAAAACTGGAGGAAGTTGAAGTACCAAGGCAACAGGGGAAAAAAGAGACCTTCTGTTGGCTTATGAGCTGTCTTGTGATATAGAGGCTGAGTATGTTTGGGCCCTAAACAGATTCTGTCTGTTGCTTCTGCCCTCTAGGACTTCATGCTGCTGAAAGCTGCTGACAGTGATGCTGAGCAAATGTGCCATTACACAAAGTGGAAACTATAGTGTCTTGCTATCTTCTCAGCTCTGAGGAAGTGCTTCTAAGAGCGCTCTTCATTCTTCTCTCCTCCTCATTTTCTTTATATTGGCCATGTGCCACATGCTATTGTCTCTTGCCTTCTTTCGGATCAGAGCTCTGCAGAACCTGCAATCTCTATTTCTTCCCTTCTGACCCATTTGGACACCTAGAAAGTCACAACCTCTTTGGAGGGGCATATGACCTTCCCCCAGAAGATCATGTTCCATAGTTTGAGAATCCCTGGAATAGTATCATATGAATCCAGACAATTATAGCTTATTCAATTCATTATACTTATGAAATCATAGCTAATTTGTCTACATTTTAGTGCAGTGCTTGCCATTGTGTAATGAAGCTGTCGAGCTAATATTACAGTTCTGGTGGTGATGGTAGTAGTAGTAAAGGTAAAGGTAAAGGTTCCCGTCGCACATATGTGCTAGTCATTCCCGAATCTAGGGGGCAGTGCTTATCTCCATTTCAAAGCCGAAGAGCCAGTGCTGTCTGAAGATGTCTGCGTGGTCATGTGGCCGGCATGACTAAATGCCAAAGGCGCACTGAACACTGTTGCCTTCCCACCAAAGGTGGTCCCTATTTTTCTACTTGCATTTTTTACGTGCTTTTGAACAGCTAGGTTGGCAGAAGCTGGGACAAGTAATGGGAGCTCACCCCTTTACGCGGCACTAGGGATTTGAACCGCTGACCTGACGATCTTTCAATCAACAAGCTCAGCCATTGAGCCACTGTGTCCCTAGTAGTAGTAGTAGTACCATATCTGAGTACAAACAAGACTAAGCTATAAAGATATTGATAGATAAAGGTTCAATTGCTAACTTTTAAATAAATCTTGAAAATCTAAATATACTTATTTCAATAGGTAGGGCAATGATTCCAATTATAGAGGTGAAAGAGATAAAATATATAAAACACCAGGGATAGATATTGACAATTTTTAAAATTCCATTCAGAACTATGTAACAAATCAGAAAATATATTGGATGAGAATATAGAGGCCTTTCTTAATAATATAAACCCACCACACTTAGATGATACACAAAAATAGCTTATTTGTTCCCCTATTTGAGGAAGGGATTAAACAAAAAAAAACTTTAAAAATTGCTAGTGATAAAAATGGATGGATTCATGTATAGAGTGACATAAAACATTTAGAGTACCCAAACTCTTATCAATGATAAGAGAAGAGATATTTGATAATGGCATTTAATCAATGGCATTTAGTCAGGTTTATATTACAGTTATATCAAAAGCAGGTAAAGATCACACCCAGTGTACTAATTATCATCCATTAATCATTCAGTGATTAATGTTGATACAAAGATCTACACAGCAAATAGATTACAGCAAATGTTATTGTTCATTATTAAGAAAAATCAAGCCGGGTTTATAGAAAATAAGCAGTAGACAATATTAGGTTATGCCTGAATAGGCTTGAATAAAAATGAAGACCATTTTGTAATTAATCATTAGATGCTGAAAAGGCTTTTGACAAAATATATAGACAATGTATGTTTGCTATATTAAATAGAGTTGGATTTATTTTGAAATTCATAAAGTGGATCAAGCTATTATAGAATCACCCACATCTGAAATAAAGGTTAATGGTGTTTTCTGCTACTTTTCTATTATTGAAAGGAACTGAACAACAATGTCAACTTTTACCCTTGTTCTTTTATATTTGTGTGGAACCCTTGGCTTGTGCTATTAGACAACAGAAATTTAAGGAGTAGTTCATAATTTAGTTGAACATGAATCCCATCCCAAGGACCATCTATAACAGGGGTCTCCAACCTTGTCAACTTTAAGACTTGTGGACTTCAACTCCCAGAATTTCTCAGCCAGCAATGCTGGCTGAGAAATTCTGGCAATTGAAGTCCTTAAGTCTTAAAGTTGACAAGATTGGAGACCTCTGATCTATAAGGAGCCCTCTGGACTATTCCAAGTCCTCTCATCAGCTCCACTTTCCACCATGATTGTTGGTTCCCCTAAAAGCAAAACTGTTTCAGTCTGCCATTACTTCTTGGAAGTCTCAAAACACTAAACCTTTATAAGATAATATTGTCTTGAATACCTAATATATACTATATGACTACTGGACAACATAAATACTGTGTGTCATTATAGGAAATGGATAGATATTGCAACATTGGAAAGATAAACATATGGTCCCATTTATTTAATGGATTGAAGACCTGATTACATTTGCTAATTTTGCTTATAGATGAATGCTTTGTATGGATATGTGTAACAAAATATAGGACTCATTTATACAAAACCAGGTTAAAAATGATACTTACGCAAGTGTAATGTGTATATGTATGTATATGTATATGTGTGTGTATATATATATATATGTATATATATGTATATGTATATGAATGTGTGTGTGTGTGTGTGTGTGTAGATATATATATATATATATATATATATATATGTAGGTCTTTGGTTATTCGGGTTTTCTCCCGCGTAAAATTGGAAGTGTCTTGGTTGGCTGCGGAAACGCGTTCTGTGAATACCCCGCAGCGCTGCGGCTGGTGGAAGATGGTGTGTCCTAGGCCTGAAGATGGTGTGTCCTAAGCCTGAAGATGACGAATGAGACTTCGTTGAAACGTCACCAAAACACTTCCAATTTTACGTTGGAGAAAACCCGAATAACCAAAGACCTACATACAAACACCTGCGAAAACCTCAGAAAACAAACATATATATATATATATATATATATATATATATATATATATATATATATATATATATATATATATATACTGTATATATATATATATATATATATATATATATAGTCATTCAACAGTAAACAATTAAAATTCTGTATATAATTATCTGTATATAATTGTCAAATGCAGCTATTGTGTACAACATATATATACACACACACACACACACACACGTATGTGCACAATAGCTGCATTTGACAATTATATACAGATAATTATATACAGAATTTTAATTGTTTATGTTGAATGGCAATATATATTTAAATTTTTAAAAATTTTTATTCATTTTTCTTTACTTATTTTTAATTATTTATTACTTTTTTTCGATAATGTATATATCCTTGTGTTATGTTCATTTGTTTTTTTCTTTGTTTTCTTAATTAAAAGCAATAAAAATTATTTTAAAAATGTTTCCAGATTAAGAAACAATGTTTTATTCTTGCTTCAAGTTTCGAAAGAAAAGTTCCTGTGGTTAGAAGAAAAAATATAGGGCCCTCAGTAAACATTTGCTTAATATTCTAAAAAGCACTTCAAAGTGTAAATAACTTGACTACTCATTTGCTATTCTAAGTCTGTGAAGTTGTGTGAATGTAGCATAATCCTAGAGTGGGTTAAGGAGATTAGCATATCACAGGAACATCAAACTGAAATCTGTACTACAATTAGGGAAAATTAGCTTTAATTCAAAACAACCCTGTTTTAGATTAAATTCTCGTCAGCCATATTATGTGATATTATGAGATGATTTATTCTATTGTTTATATTTATATTTATTATTTCAACATATAGTTGTCCATCTCAAGTACATAGTTAAACAAACACCACCAAAAATAAAAATACAATATAAGAACACATAAAAGCATATAAAAACTGTATAGGGTTACCCGTTCTTTCTACTGCGAACAGAGAAGATAATCTAGAATGGCCTTAAGAAAAAAAAAGGCTGATTTAACATTTTGTGCCTCTGATAATGATTGCTTTAGCTTTTCACACATGCAATTCTATTTTATTGTCACAAGGGTTGTGATGTGGACAGAAAAGGAATGCAGATGAGCAGACTTTTTCCCACTGCACTTGGGGTAGGTTTTAGGGACTTTTTTCTCCCAAACAAAACCATACCAGGAAACCTTTCCTTGTGTTTGTTGGGCTTCCTGCCAAGATAGATGCTTCCTGTTGAATTGCGTACCATCTAGTGCTGGGTATATATTTATGCAGGAGTAGTGTTAGACTGGGCCAAAATAGTCATGTGAATGCAACTAGTGCAGAGGTGTCAAACTCGCGGCCCACAGGCCAGATGCATCACGCACTGGCCACGCCCATGCCCGGTTTAGCGAAGAGGAAAAAAGTCACGATATGTCCCGTGATGAGGCAAATGTAACACCCTGAGCTAGTGGATACCTAAGTAGCTAATGGTCAAGATGACTTCTGCCACCCACAAGTTTATGTGAGCCACATAAATATTTATATTAAATTAAAAGTAAGAAGCATATTGCTTTCTGTCAGTATCATTTGCATCATTCACATTTTCTGCCCTGAATATTTCTTTGAAAGGTGGATATCAATCAAATGAATAAAATGTCCTAGAGCAGGCAAGATAAGCTTTCAATCATTCTTTGCGCTTCCCAGACTATTTTATTGCCTCTATTTGTAATTCATATTAAAAGCTATTCCTCGCAGCTTCTCTGAAATACTGTCCACTGGTCTTGGAATCTTTTGCAAAACTATACTAAAAAAAAGAAATTAAAAAGAAATGTGGCTCTCGTTGATTATTATCTTGCCACAGGAAGTATGTTGTCAAAATGTGGCACTCTCATACAAAGGAAGTTAAGGAAAAGAGCTGATGAATTGTCCCAATTTATTTCTCTCCTTGCACCAAATGTCATGAGACGGGAGGAAAACCTCTACCAATCACTGTCTTTAATGTGGGATGGTGGGAAGATAAATTTAAGGGAGGTTTTAAGTTTTTGAAAACTTCAAAGTATGTAGATAAAAAAGAGGCATTAGAGATTTTACATTTCTAATTTTTATTTTAGGATCTCATCACAGTGCACCCTTGTAGCCTGGAGTCTGACATTTAAAAACTTTGATTTCCCAGTTCAAAACGAATCACTACTTCTACTTCTTCAGCTCCAGTAGTCCATTCAGCTTGTTCAACAAAAACGATCTGTTCTCTGCAGGCAGAAACAGTTGTGTCAAGTCCCTATCAGCAGAATATGATCCACAAAAAAAAGATTCACAATGAATTTCATTAATTAAGCTTATTGACAAGTAGGAAAGGGTATGGTTAATAATAAGAATCTTGGAAGTTGAATAGGCCAATACGGGTAGTCTTTGACTTATGACCACAATTGAGTCCAAAATTTCTGTTGCTAAGTGAGACATTTCTTAAGTGAGTTTTGCCCCGTTATGATCTTTCTTGTCACAGTTGTTAAGTGAATCACTGCACTTGTTAAATTAGTAACATGGTTGTTAAGTGAATACAGCTTCCCCATTGACTTTGTCAGAAGGTTGCAAAAGTTGATTGCATGACCCTGGGACACTGCGACCGTCATAAATATGAGTCAGTTGCCAAGGATCTGAATTTTGATCACGTGACCGTGGGGATGCTGCAATGGTCGTAAGTGTGAAAAATGTTCATAAGTCACTTTTTTCACATTGTGACTTCAGTCACTAAATGAATTGTAAGTTGAGGACTACCTGTATTCTAGCACAGAGGTCTCCAACCTTGGCAACTTTAAGCCTGGTGGACTTCAACTCCCAGAATTCCCTAGTTGAAGTCCACCAGGCTTAAAGTTGCCAAGGTTAGAGGCCCCTGCTCTAGCAGTCATTTATTAGTGAATTCAGAATATCTAAGAGCAACGTGAACTTCTTTTCCAGAATGCAAGATCAAAGAACCAAACATTTTTTTCCTCAGGCAAGACTGATATTGAAACATAGGGGTTTGGGGGGAAATATTTAACAGTATTAAGTGTTTTAGTTTAATTTAGATTAGTTTGTAATATTTACATCTTTATTTTTGATATCTGAACAAGAAATTATTATTTCTGGTAATATTTAAAAGCTTTTAAAATTTTAACAATGTTTAATTGTTCAAGGAGTGATGAAGCAAATTTGGGCTAAATGAAAAGGGGGGTTATATAAGTATGTTGATAGATATTATAGTTAAATTTTACTGTACTTTTAATAAAAAATTATTGGAAAAAAGACTGATAATTAAAATTTGAAGATACTTGTGTTCTTTTCCTAACCAGAGAATCAGCTTTGGACATCAGGGAGAGAAATTTGCAGCAAATTTTTTGAATTCTGGGTGATTTAAAAACTTGCAATTTTTTTTTATTTGTTTAAAACATAAACCAATCGAGCAATAACTTGTTTGCTTTATGTTTCTCAGATGCTGCCAAGATGTTGATTGTTTGTGTGATCATCTGTATTGTATATTGTTGCCAGCCAGGTGCTGCATCTTAGGGGATCTTGTTGATCCCTGCTTCAGTTTGATGAAACTGCTGCCTTTCTTGGGATTTTCCACATATGACTAAATGTTAAGAAAGTTAGAGCAGAAGGCTGGAACTTCCACTGCTGTTTGGCATGTTCAGCAGAGACAACCCATCATGACAATTGGGAGTGTCCAGGAGGGTGCAGAGTTACTGTTTTCTGCAGGAGAGCAACTTTGCTTGCCTCTTTTAGGTTTCAACTCTCATCCTTTCTAGACAATAGAGAGGTTAAGCCCAATGGGGAAAGAGTGACTTGCACACAATGCACTGTCTTTTCCCTCCCTGGCCTGAGAGACAGGCGTTGGCTTTTACTGCACCAAATGAGACAGTTGTCTGGTTTCCTGGCATTAGCTATGTCCTCTCTTATTACTTTGCTGCTGACCATAGTGGACAAGGAATCTGAGTTGTACAAACTGGCCAAGGAACTATAACAGGAACAAGATCAGCTCTCCAAGATGTGTCTCATGGTGTAATGGACAAAAGAGGATAGGTGGCAACCTGTCCTTCCCTAATCCACTCTTGGAAGGGACATGTTTGGCTGTATTCCGAATGCACATGGGAGGCATTCACCAAGTCCATGATTAAAAAAAGCTTGACAAATATGCTAGTACCTACTCTCTGTGGGCACACGAGCTGCCGCCCCAGCTCAGCTCCGCTGCACATGCACACTCCCACTGGCCAGCTGGTCTTAGGGTCTCTGCCAAGCATATGCAGGGGTGGGGCACATGTGGGGGGGCTGCATGCACATGCGTGGGGGATGGGGCGCATGGGGCTGTGCATGCATGTGGGGCACATACTGGGGTGCATGCGCAGGGGGTGCATGCATGCTGGGGGTGCATGCATGGGGTGGGGTGCATGCGCAGGGTCCAATTGTGCATTGCATTTTGGGGGTTCGCATGAGTGCTTTGGGCTCTCGGTCCAGAAAATGTAGCCATCACTGGGCTAGTAGGTGAACAATGAAGTCCAGATTGAAGGGCTGTTTCCAAGAAAATAAATAATTATTTCCATTGTTTTAACATAACATAACATCAGAGTTGGAAGGGACCTTGGAGGCCTTCTAGTCCAACCCCCTGCCCAGGCAGGAAACCCTACACCATCTCAGTCAGATGGTTATCCAACATTTTCTTAAAAATTTCCAGTGTTGGAGCATTCACAAGTCGTTCCACTTATTAATTGTTCTAACTGTCAGGAAATTTCTCCTTAGAAATTTCTCCTTAGGGCCGGTGAATAGCGCAGGCTGGTAAAGCCTGTTATTAAGAACACAAAGCCTGCAATTACTGCAGGTTCAAGCCCGGCCCAAGGTTGACTCAGCCTTCCATCCTTTATAAGGTAGGTAAAATGAGGACCCAGATTGTTGGGGGGGCAATAAGTTGACTTTGTAAAAATATACAAATAGAATGAGACTATTGCCTTATACACTGTAAGCCGCCCTGAGTCTTCGGAGAAGGGCGGGGTATAAATGTAAACAAAACAAAAAAAAAAAGTTCTAAGTTGCTTCTTTCTTTGATCAGTTTCCACCCGTTGCTTTTTGTTCTACCCTCAGGTGCTTTGGAGAACAGCCCGACTCCCTCTTCTTTGTGGCAGCCCCTGAGATATTGGAACACAGCTATCATGTCTCCCCTAGTCCTAGTTTTACACTGGGAAAAATATTTTAGGTTGCATAAGTCCAAGTTGACCTATGAGAACTTTGCTTATCAATAGATTTGGAAAGTACAGTAGATGGTATTGTAGCTGATTTGCAGATTAAAGATTCAGGAGATAATTTTGCAAGCAATCAGCCTCTTCATTATCAATGAAAATAACTGTTTCCTAGCTGGATCATAGGAAGGCTGTTAAAAAAATTAGAAAATCTCTATTTTACTGTAGATGGGAATATGCTATATAAGAGATAGGCTGTTCAATACAACTCTTAATAACAGTGTCAGGATCAGTAATGAAGTCCACAGATGATAGCACACCAGAGACAAGATACATTATTCCATGACAGTATGAGAGCTAATCTGTAAAACAAATATAATTGTGTTGATGGGGTTATTCTGAAAAATAGATGTTTTGACAGGGAGTTATCAAGAGAATAATAAATAACACCTTTGTGAACAGAAACATTTTTCCCTTTGCAACATGAATTATTAAGGACACATAGGTTTCCAAATAACACAGAAATGGAAGACCAAATTTGTTATGTTAGTACAATGTATTTTTTAATCTATCAAGCCTTTTTCCTAATTTAAGTCAGAAGATAACCTGGAATTAAATTGACATTGTATATATTATTTATCTGTGTATATGTTCCATATCAACTTTGTTCAGAAAATATGAATAATTTGTATGATGACTACATCATAGTTTTCAAAACTTCATCGTGTTTGTGACTCTTTTAAATGGAGAGGAAGAACTTCAGATGGCTGTGCTATTTGATAAGGTTGTGTGATTTCCTTTTCCTTTGCTCCATAATATGCCATTTGTATGGCAGATGCATCTTGTAAATATAACGGAAGTTGAGGCACAATGACCATAGAAAGTCAAAATCTCTTCCATTTTCTTCTAGTTTGTACTATTCTTAATTTGTCTATTGTGTGTGTGAGAAAAATATGAATGAATATTTGGTGAGTCAGAATTAAGTTTCAGTAGCACCACCTGTTTTCTGTATCAGATTAAAATTAGTTGTTTTTCTTCCTTAAAATAAAATAAAATTAATTTTATGCAAAAGAAAATCCTTTTATTCTTAACTTTGGGCTGTAGTTCAACTAGAAACTAACAAACATTAGAGTGAGCCAGTGATAGTCCATAATAATAATTTTGCATATTTCTTTCAAATTCTCTCTCTTTTTCTGTCTGTCTGTATGTGTGTGTATTTCCAGTGTGACCAGAATACAAGTGTGCATGTCTCTGTGTGGTTTTTTAAAAACACTGTTTACAGATAGTAAACCTGAGCCATTGGTTCAGCGGTTGTTCAAAGTTGAGACAATGTTGAATGAGTGGTGCTTATAACCAATTCTTGAAGTTCCAGTTAGTGCAGCACCTCAAGGTCATATGATACCAATCTGGGTTTTCGGAAACTGGCTTATACTTTTGACATTGTAGCAGTTATGTGATTTCCACCTTAGGCCTCAAATCATTCTTATGTGCAACTATCCTTCCCCATCTGGCAGCAGCCAACTGTAGACCTCTTGCTTGTGTGTGCCACTTACCTGCCTGCTGGTTGCTTGTGAACCACCTGGGACTTGCAACTTTCTGCCACCTTCACTGCTGACTTTGGTGTTGCATGCTGCCAGAAATTGTGAGATGGTCCTTGCTTAATGACTCACTATTCTTGCTTAACAATGGCAACAGGGATTAGATAACCCTAATGTGATCATGTGATATGGCACATTATGACAACATTGCTTAGCAACAGATATTCCAATTACCATTATTAAGTGAGGATCACCTGCCCAAATACCCAGCATTAAAATCTATTACATAATACTGCATTTGAGATTTAAATTATTATAGTAGTTTTGATACAGTAAAAGAAAGTAGAGAGTTTGATACATTGGAATGAGTAAATGTATTTTCAGGATATAGCAAGTCTATTGACTAAATTACTGTAAAATGGATTCGTGGATTAGGAAATTAACTAGAAAGGATGTAACGTTTACGTAGTGCCCAGGATGTAGTTTGCATTCTACAGCAGGGCTGTCAAATTTGTGGATACGTCATGTGCTGGCCACGCCCAGGCCCAGTTTAGCGAAGGGGAAAAAAGTTGTGATACATCACATGATGTCGCTATGACTACGCGAGTTTGACACCCCTGCTCTACACCTTCATTGAGACAAATTTCAAATTGTAAGAGAGAACGATATCTCTCAAACTGTTGAAAAATCTGTTGTTTTTTCTAGCCTTACGCAACTACTAATCCTTGCTGCCTTCCAGCCATGCAAGCCTGGGGCTGATTTGCCAAGTTGAATGGAGATGCAATAAGAAATAGTTTAGAGTAGTTGAAACATAAACATAGATTTTCCAAACTTCGATGTTGTTGTTTTATGTTATAATTTCCAAAACATTTATTTTTTATTTGAAACATAAACATAGATTTTCCAATCTATGTTCAAGAATGGGTATTATAAAGGTAACGGCTATTCAGTTTAAAAAGCATAATGTAACTGACACTCGACAAGTAGTCTTAATTTCATACATACAAGGATAGGATCTGAACTGGTATCTTGGTGTCAAGTTTCAACTTTGGCATCAAATAACAGTTGTTACCTACAAACCTTGGTGGTTTGTGACTCATGGTTGATGATTCAAAATAAAATACATTTCCCCCCCCCACCCTATATGGACCTTAGGGAATTTCCATTGAGGACAGTAAAGATGAAGCCAACCTGCTTATGAAGTGAGCAAATCCAACCCTTACCACAACTTTCCCATTGACTTTGTTTGATGGAAGCTAGCTAATTACAAATAGCTGTGTAACTGTTGTAAATGCGTGCTGGTTGTTAAGCTCCTGAATCTCAATCACATGACTGCAGAGATGCTGTGACAATTGCAGCTTGAATGACCAATCATAAATCTCCTTTTTTAGTGCCATTGTAACTTCAGGCGGTTGCTGAATGTATGCTCTAGATGAGGACTACTATATATATATACACACACATATTTACATGGAAATACATATCCAGACATGTTGCATTAGGTGAGGAATCCTTGTAAACAATCCTTTTAAATAAAATACATTTCTGAATTAAGAAACAATTCTTAATTAAGCAGGTAGAAGGAAATGAGGTACATGTCATATACAATTTAATTCACACATCTGAATTAAAACTGTGTCAAGACTTGGCAATCAACCAAGACTTGTTTCTTTTGGTTGCAGTACAACTTTTTTCTAAATTCATGCATGATTAGATGTAGCATTCTTTTTAAAAATTTATTTACAGCAACTGATTTATTTCACTGCTCAAAGAACAATTATATCAAATGTAGCATCCAGTATCATGTACAGTTTTTGAAGAATGTTTTGAAATACCATTTTATATTAATTTCTCAACATGGTTTATTGAGATACAATGATACAGTGAGGATCTTAATAAGATTTGATAAAATCTGAATATTTTTGTTTATATTAACTTAAATGGTTTCTTTTGGAATGAAGATGAAGTATCCAGAATAAACATGTAAAATGAGCCGTATTACAGACTGAGTAGTGAATAATACATCCTTCAGTTAAACATTTTCAGCCTAAGAAGCATTTTTTTTGATATGCAGATGTTTTTAAATAATTTTAATTATAAATGCATATTTATTCATCTGCCCATATGTTAATAATTGAATATTTCTAATATAATTTTATTACTTTTAAAAATAAAATTCAACTAAACAAGTTGTAATATTTATTGGAATCCTCTATAAATTATGCAATTCTTCATTCAGATTATTATTTACGAAAGGGATGTATTTTGCTTCACTGTATCATTGCTAATAGAAACCTTTACGTCAGGCATGTGTATTTAAAATGTTTGCTTGCTTTCCAAATAATTAAACTGTAAAAATTAAATTCAAGGAAGAAATTACTGTTGTTCATTCATCAAAATACAAAAAAATAAAGTGAATTTTCTTGTTTGTAGAGGAATGAGTGACTCAGCAGCATTTCCCAAACATATTTTATGCCAGTTAAATTATTTTATGGTAGTAAAATTGCATAAGAAGAATGTGTATGTTAGGAGACATATAGTCAGTGAAGCGTTGTTGTTAAATTGGGAGAAGATTAAGGAAAGTCACTTTTTAAAAATTCCAATTTGGGTTTCACCTATTGAGGCATTCTCATACTCAATAACATTTAAAAAGGAACATATTGTTAGATATAATGAATTGTTGAATGAAAAGGGTGAGTTAAAATCTAAATTAGAACTAGAGGCAGAGGGTATAATAATGAACTGGTTTTCATATTTTCAAATACAATCCAGATATGATAAAGATGTTAAAACAGAAGGCTTTTACAATAATTTAACAGTTTTGATGAGATTTTAACAGGTTCAGATGACAACTTGATTAAGAAACTGTATGGATACTTATTAGAGGTGAAATTGGAGGAAGAACAAGTAAAAGAGACAATGATTGCTTGGGGGAAGAATTTTGGTCACGGGATAGATTTAGAGGCTTGGCAGAAATTGTGGATGTATAATTATAAAATGACAATGTCTACAGCATTCAAAGAGAATTTGTATAAGATGTTTTATAGGTGGCATTTACCCCCGACAAGAATTGCTAGAATGTTCAAGGACAAATCTGAAAAATGCTGGAAATGTCATCAGACACCTGGATCATACTACCACATGTGGTGGACATGTGTCGAAGCAAAAAGATACTGGACTAAAATACACTTGTGGTTGGAAAAAATGATCAAAAAACATATTGACTTTAAGCCAGAAGTCTTTCTGTTGGAAATTATACCTGAGATATATACTAGAGATATAAAATATTTGATTGTGAACATTACTACAGCAGCTAGAATTGTGTTTGCTAAAAATTGGAAAAATGAGAAATTACCTTCGCAAGATGAAATAATTAGAAAAATGATGGAATGTGCAGAGATGAGTAAGTTAACATTTGAAATCAGAGAGCAAGAAGATAAGCAATACTATAAAATATGGGATTTATTTTATAATTGGTTAGATAGAAAGATATGTCAGTAACAATAAATATAAGATATATGTATGAAAGAGATGTTTATTCTGTGAATGCACAGGAAGATATGCTAACATGCAGCACGTTGTAATGAAATTGATTAGATGAGTTTTTTTTTAATGTTTAAAATAAATAAAAAAATTTCAAAAAAAAAGATGTGTATGGTCAGGATGGTATCTGTTTATAAAAGCAAGTTGCTTAGGTTTAAAATAGGAGTACATTGGTAAATAATAACTAAAACTAAGGTTTTTTAGCTTTTCCTTTTTGGATCTCAGGGAATAAGAAAAGTAATGCTGTCAGTCACTAATGGGCTATCAAAGCTACATTGGTGCATAAACTCTTTAATATCAAACTGTTCCCACTGGTGGTCTGCGAGAAAATTTTGGTGGTCCGTGGAGAAATCTTCATATTTTTGCCAGTGCACCCTGGTGGAGGAGCTGCTCCAAGATGACCAATGGGCCAGTCTTGTGAGTGTGATTACTACAGCTCTGGAGTATGGGACCGGCCATGGCAAGGCTGGAAATCTCTGCCCTGGGGTGGCATGTGAAATGTGCAACTTTGCAGAGGGTGCAATACGCAAAAAGGAGCGCAGCCCTCTCCGTCTGGAATGAAATAATGGTGCTGTTGCCACTGCAGGGGAGGGGCGGCGCAAGCAGGCTGAAGCAGCGATTGCGATGGCTGGAAGCTGCAAGAGCAAAGCGCTACTTGCACTTGCGAAGCATCAGCATTCCATCTTGATATATTTGCGCCAGCTGGTGGCGCAAAGCAGCCCTCATCTCCTGCCACTTGGAACTCGGAACGGTAAACGGCATCTGGTCCAGGGAGCAGCCGGATTTTGTTCTTCCTTGTGGATGCCAGATCGGCCCCCTGCAAGCTCTCGTCTCTTGAGGAGCGCTCACTGAAGTGGCATGGGAAACTTCGCCCGGGCTCTCCAAGAGACAAGAGCTTGCAGGGGGCCAATCTGGCATCTGCAATGGAGAGCAAAATCCGGCTGCTCCCCAGACCAGACACTGTTTACTGTTCCGAGTCCCAAGTGGCAGGAGACAAGGGCTGCTTTGTGCCACTGGTTGGTGCAAATATACCAAGGCAGAATGCTGATACCTTGCAAAATGAAATAGAGAAAAAGAGACAGAATGAAAGAGAGAGAATGAGAAAGAGAATGAGAGAGAGAGACAGACAGACAGACAATCAGAGAGTGAGAGAGAGAGAATGATAGAGAATCAGATAGAATAGAATAGAATAGAATAGAATTTTATTGGCCAAGTGTGATTGGACACACAAGGAATTTGTCTTGGTGCATATGCTCTCAGTGTATATAAAAGAAAAGATACGTTCATCAAGGATAAGAGAGAATGAGCGACAGAAAGACAGAGAATGAAAGAGACAATCCGAGAGAGAATGAGAGAGAGACAAAATGAAAGAGAATCAGAGAGAGAAAGAGAATCAGAATGAAAGAATGAGAGAGAGAGAGAGGGGGGGGGAGAGAGAAAGAGAGAGAATGAGAGAGAGAATGAGAGAGAATGAGTGGGACAGAGAGAGAGGGAGAGAGAAAGAGAGAATGAGAAAGAGTGGGAGAGAGAGTGGAAAGAGAGAAAGAGAGAAATAAAGAGAGATGAGAGAATGAGAGAGAATGAGTGGGAGAGAGAGAGGGGGAGAGGAAGAGTAGGAGAGAGAGAAAGAAAGAGAGAGGAGGGAGAGTGCCTGAAGGACCCCATCCCATCAATGGGAGTCCAGGCGCTTCAGCAAGTGGCATGCTGGATTCATATTAGTGGTCCGTGGGATTTTAAATTATGAACTTGGTGGTCCCTGAGGTCCAAAAGGTTGGGGACCCCTGTTCTAGTATAATCCCCTGCTCAGGCAGGAAACCCTATACGAGGGGTCAGCAACCCACAGTTCTGGAGCCGCATATGGCTTTCATCCCACTGCTGCAGCTCCCTGTCGCTCAAAATAGGCGTCACAACCAATGTGCGACACCCGCCGGCATGCAATTTATTGAGCTTTTTGACCCCCGGTAGGCCAACCATGGATAAACCAAGAAAAGAAAAGTTTAGAAGAAAACAGAATGTTTAATTCAACTACATATGCTAGTTTTGTGGCCGCTCAAGAAATAGTCAGGCACAGGAAGGGTTGTGGCTCCCAGTGTTTTCTTTTCTGTGGGAAACGGGTCCATATGGCTCTTTGAGTGTTTAAGGTTGCTGACCCCTGCCCTATATCATTTCAGACAAATGGTTGTCCAATCTCTTCTTTAAAATGTCCAGTGTTGGAGCACCCACAATTTCTGAAGACAAGTCGTCCCACTGATTAAATTGTTCTAACTGTCAGGAAATTTTTCCTTAGTTTTACCTTGGATCTCTCCTTGATTAGTTTCCAACCATTGCTTCTTGTCCTGCCTTCAGTTGGTTTGGAGAATAGGTTGACCCCCTTCTTCTTTGTGGCAGCCCCTTAGATATTGGAACACTGCTATCATTTACCCATAGTCTTTCTTTTCATTAAATTAGACATATCCAATTCTTGCAACTGTTTTATCATATGTTTTAGCCTTCAGTCCCATAATCATTTTTGTTGATCTTCTTTGTACTCTTTCTAGAGTCTCAACACCTTTGTTATATTGTGGCGACCAAAACTGCAATATTCCAATATTTTGTGGTCTACATGCTTGTAGTCAGCATATTATCATATCTTCGTTGAAAAAAAGTATTCAATGTCCACTAGAAGGCAGCAAAAATTACAGTTTTCTATACAGTATCACTTTGCTGCTGTCTAGTGGTGATATAGATTTTTTTTCAACCCAGTCTGGTAAGTCTAATACTGGCTAGTGTTTGGACAGCTGTTACAGCTTGACTTAAGAGATACTGGCTGCTTCTCATCACTGACAACCGGATAGAGAAGAGAAGAACAGTTTTTATCCAAGTTAAACAAGTACCATAATACTGCCTTGTTCCCAATAATAGCACAACCTTTGAGAATTGATTTACCATTGAAAGAAGAAATTGTATCTCTATTTTTGTGTAATGTAAGAAGCAGAGCAGGCTGCTCTTTGAATATTTTAGCCCAACGATGTGGAGACTACCATTTGGCAGCATTTTATCATTTGGTGGGAAGAGAAGTCTAAAACATAAAGTCCTGGAAAATAGCAACCATTGATGTGTGAATGATTGAATAAGTAAGAACAGGAGTTCACATTGCAATTATAGGCCATTACACAACATATGAAATTGAACAGTTAAAAAAATAGATCTGAATAAAGCAGAATTTTTTATTGACATTATCAGGCTATAGACTCATTTGCTATATTGAAGTTTAGAGTTATATCAGTGTGTCTATGTCAACAATCTTATCTTCCCATCTTAGCCAAAGAGTCAGTGCACATATTGTTTGCTGGTTTACTATGTCTAAATTATAGCAACCAATTAAATTTAATTATGACTAAACAATTCAGCTTCAGTATTAGTTTATAATATATTAAAGTTAAAATTATGTATCAGAAATCCAGGCTGAGCAAGACTCTAGAAAGGTGATTTCTGAGAAAAACGTGAAAAGTTCACATAAAAATTCAGGGAGGTCCTGAAAAAATCCCAAATGTTGAAATGAAAATTTCAGCAGAGTTACCAAATCTGGGTTACAGAACTTCAAATAATCACTAGATGTCAGGAAAGAGAAACAGAACTCTCAATTTTGTTGCCATCTAATTTTGCTTTATGGTCCTAAATTCTAGTAGCCCTCAAATTCTCTAAATTTAAGAAAAGTTTTTGATTGTTTGAAATATGTGAAACATTCCTTGCCTCCCCTTTGAGTTAAATCAACTCGATTTAAATCACAATTTAAATCATGATTTAGATCACTAGTAAAAAGGCTTTTTAAAGAGAAACTGTCATCTCTGTTCCACAGTGGCTCCTCCTCTGATCTGCTGTTGACTGAGACAGTCCCATTCACTTTAATGGGATAGCTGGTGATGCGGCAGTGACACAAGGGGACTGATGTGGCGGGCAGCAGGTGACTGGATGCCTGCTAAGAGGCGCTGCCATGATGGATCTGAAATGACAAGTGCTCTTTAAATGTAAGGACTCATTCTTGCTTCTAGTTAGAATCTTTATTATTATTATTCGCAAACAAAATGAAGCTTTTCTATTTAGCTTTCAGAGCTTCGAATCATTGAATGAGTTTACCAAAAATGTAAATATTGCAGAATATACAGTCTCATACTACATAACTAAGCTCCATTTCATGTTGAATAAACTAAATTATTAATGTATCTTAATAGAAAACTATCTTTAGATTTTTACTCCAAAAGCATTTTATTAAAACAAATTCGATAAAAATAAAAAAAATCTGATTTAAATTATGAACTTGGTGGTCCCTGAGGTCCAAAAGGTTGGGGACCCTGTTCTAGTATAATCCCTGCTCAGGCAGGAAACCCTATCTGAGGGTCAGCAACCCACAGTTCTGGAGCTGCATATGGCTTTCATCCCACTGCTGCAGCTCCCTGTCGCTCAAAATAGGCGTCACAACCAATGTGCGACACCCACCGGCATGCAATTTATTGAGCTTTTTGACCCCCGGTAGGCCAACCATGGATAAACCAAGAAAAGAAAAGTTTAGAAGAAAACAGAATGTTTAATTCAACTACATATGCTAGTTTTGTGGCCGCTCAAGAAATAGTCAGGCACAGGAAGGGTTGTGGCTCCCAGTGTTTTCTTTTCTGTGGGAAACGGGTCCATATGGCTCTTTGAGTGTTTAAGGTTGCTGACCCCTGCCCTATATCATTTCAGACAAATGGTTGTCCAATCTCTTCTTTAAAATGTCCAGTGTTGGAGCACCCACAATTTCTGAAGACAAGTCGTCCCACTGATTAAATTGTTCTAACTGTCAGGAAATTTTTCCTTAGTTTTACCTTGGATCTCTCCTTGATTAGTTTCCAACCATTGCTTCTTGTCCTGCCTTCAGTTGGTTTGGAGAATAGGTTGACCCCCTTCTTCTTTGTGGCAGCCCCTTAGATATTGGAACACTGCTATCATTTACCCGTAGTCTTTCTTTTCATTAAATTAGACATATCCAATTCTTGCAACTGTTTTATCATATGTTTTAGCCTTCAATCCCATAATCATTTTTGTTGATCTTCTTTGTACTCTTTCTAGAGTCTCAACACCTTTGTTATATTGTGGCGACCAAAACTGCAATATTCCAATATTTTGTGGTCTACATGCTTGTAGTCAGCATATTATCATATCTTCGTTGAAAAAAAGTATTCAATGTCCACTAGAAGGCAGCAAAAATTACAGTTTTCTATACAGTATCACTTTGCTGCTGTCTAGTGGTGATATAGATTTTTTTTCAACCCAGTCTCAATAAGTCTAATACTGGCTAGTGTTTGGACAGCTGTTACAGCTTGACTTAAGAGATACTGGCTGCTTCTCATCACTGACAACCGGATAGAGAAGAGAAGAACAGTTTTTATCCAAGTTAAACAAGTACCATAATACTGCCTTGTTCCCAATAATAGCACAACCTTTGAGAATTGATTTACCATTGAAAGAAGAAATTGTATCTATATTTTTGTGTAATGTAAGAAGCAGAGCAGGCTGCTCTTTGAATATTTTAGCCCAACGATGTGGAGACTACCATTTGGCAGCATTTTATCATTTGGTGGGAAGAGAAGTCTAAAACATAAAGTCCTGGAAAATAACAACCATTGATGTGTGAATGATTGAATAAGTAAGAACAGGAGTTCACATTGCAATTATAGGCCATTACACAACATATGAAATTGAACAGTTAAAAAAATAGATCTGAATAAAGCAGAATTTTTTATTGACATTATCAGGCTATAGACTCATTTGCTATATTGAAGTTTAGAGTTATATCAGTGTGTCTATGTCAACAATCTTATCTTCCCATCTTAGCCAAAGAGTCAGTGCACATATTGTTTGCTGGTTTACTATGTCTAAATTAAATTAAACCAATTAAATTTAATTATGACTAAACAATTCAGCTTCAGTATTAGTTTATAATATATTAAAGTTAAAATTATGTATCAGAAATCCAGGCTGAGCAAGACTCTAGAAAGGTGATTTCTGAGAAAAACGTGAAAACTTCACATAAAAATTCAGGGAGGTCCTGAAAAAATCCCAAATGTTGAAATGAAAATTTCAGCAGAGTTACCAAATCTGGGTTACAGAACTTCAAATAATCACTAGATGTCAGGAAAGAGAAACAGAACTCTCAATTTTGTTGCCATCTAATTTTGCTTTATGGTCCTAAATTCTAGTAGCCCTCAAATTCTCTAAATTTAAGAAAAGTTTTTGATTGTTTGAAATATGTGAAACATTCCTTGCCTCCCCTTTGAGTTAAATCAACTCGATTTAAATCACAATTTAAATCATGATTTAGATCACTAGTAAAAAGGCTTTTTAAAGAGAAACTGTCATCTCTGTTCCACAGTGGCTCCTCCTCTGATCTGCTGTTGACTGAGACAGTCCCATTCACTTTAATGGGATAGCTGGTGATGCGGCAGTGACACAAGGGGACTGATGTGGCGGGCAGCAGGTGACTGGATGCCTGCTAAGAGGCGCTGCCATGATGGATCTGAAATGACAGGTGCTCTTTAAATGTAAGGACTCATTCTTGCTTCTAGTTAGAATCTTTATTATTATTATTCGCAAACAAAATGAAGCTTTTCTATTTAGCTTTCAGAGCTTCGAATCATTGAATGAGTTTATCAAAAATGTAAATATTGCAGAATATACAGTCTCATACTACATAACTAAGCTCCATTTCATGTTGAATAAACTAAATTATTAATGTATCTTAATAGAAAACTATCTTTAGATTTTTACTCCAAAAGCATTTTATTAAAACAAATTCGATAAAAATAAAAAAAATCTGATTTAAATTAAAAACATCGATTTTTATCCACCTTGAAGCAATAGTATAAAGGTAAAGGTAAAGGTTCCCCTCGCACATACGTGCTAGTCGTTGCCGACTCTAGGGGGCGGTGCTCATCTCCGTTTCAAGATGAGAAGTCTCCGTGGTCATGTGGCCGGCATGACTCAATGCCAAAGGCGCACGGAACGCTGTTACCTTCCCACCAAAGGTGGTCCCTATTTTTTCTACTTGCATTTTTACGTGCTTTCGAAACTGCTAGGTTGGCAGAAGCTGGGACAAGTAACGGGAACTCACCCCGTTTCATAGCAGCACTAGGGATTCGAACCACTGAGCAATAGTATACTGAACTTCAAACAAGTTCAGATTTTAGGTCTTGTGAGTAGACCACAATGGCACTAAAATTGAATGGAAATAAATAGAACCTACTAATAAAAAAAATAAAACTGAAATAAAATGGAAGAAGCCAAGAGTTATAGTCAATAGAAAGTGATTTGAAATATTTCAAGGTTCAATTATGGTTCAATGAGTATAAATAAGCAAAATAGAGTTTTGGCCATATTATTTATTTTTGAATAAATAGATGTACCATATGGCTGGAGAAGAACTGGGCTACATACATACAAGTGGTATGAAGGTTGAGTGATAGGGGGAGTCCCATTTATATGTACAATGAAGGAGGAAATTCTGCTATTTCTTTTAAATTTGTGTGGAAAAAATATCTACTTTTCCTCCAAGCCTGTTGGACAATGATACAAAGGATTTTTTCCCTTGAATTGTCTTCAAAAAGGGCCTTGACATAATTAAAGTTACTCAATGCATTTCCGATATGTGGTCCTTTTTCAAGGTTTCCAGCCCTTTCTCTATTCCAAAAGCGTAGATGTTTTCCTAAGGATAGGCCACTTTCATTTCCCCATATATATATAAGCTATTCAGTATAAGTTATTTACAAGTTGAATATAGAAGACCTTCTGTTTTACATAATAATGAGTAGCTGCAAGAGTCAGTACCATAGGTTAATTGCAAGAGATGAATATGTCTTTTCTCTGGCCACTCACTTTTATATTCAGTCCATTCTCAGCCAGTTACTCTTGCCACTTGTAAACAAAGACCTTGCTTAGTTGGCTAATATATGCTTGCCAAAAATTGTTCAATTAGATTTTTTTTAATAATGGCCAGGGAAGATCTTTTGAGCATTTAATGTATTGTTTATGATATGATATTCCAGACTCTTTCTTGCCCCCCCTTTTAAAAAATCAGGTTATATCATTTTATTAACACAGTTTAAAATTTATATTACTACTTTTATTAAGTATTATAATTTTAGAAATTGGACAAGAAAATAGCATTTTCATAATTTTCAGATGAATTTGTTGTGTGCTGGAGTTGTTTCCTAGTGGTGATTTATATTATTGAAGAATTCAAGGAAAAAATATAAGCAATCATTTTGCTAAAACCTTTGAAGTTAATCTAATGATTGTTTACTGAGAAGTAGATAGTGCAGAAATTTATTATAGCTGAACTGATATATTCTAATGTCAACAATTAATTAACGGAAATATTTTTTTAAAAACCTTTGAATGAAGTTTGGGAA
Source organism: Ahaetulla prasina (assembly GCF_028640845.1). NCBI lineage: Eukaryota > Metazoa > Chordata > Lepidosauria > Squamata > Colubridae > Ahaetulla > Ahaetulla prasina. The sequence goes on along the minus strand of NC_080541.1, from coordinate 44,014,519 downwards.
AGATCAATAAAGTTAGCAATAATTTTAAACATTTGAAGAAAAAATGTTTATTGTTGCTGATGAAAAATTGATTGATTGAAAAAGAGCAGGGACTACAGGTAATTGTGTCAATCTACCAAGCAAAGCTTTTATTTATTTATTTATTAAATTTATAAGTCAACCATCTTTCTGTCTAAATTACTTTTGGTTATTCCCAAGAGTTGTTCCACTTAGTTAAAAGCTGAGTGCACATTTGTGCTAGTTGGATGTATTCATGCTGATGTAAGTGCAAAAATCTCTAGTCTTGGCAAATTGGAATGACAACTTTTGAAGACAGAATAGACAATGCTGACTCTACGAAAAATAATAATAATAATAATAATAATATTTTAATTTGTATACCGCCCTTCTCCCGAAGGACTCAGGGCGGTGAACAGGCAGATAAAATATAAATACACACAATAATTTAAAACAACCCTTAAAAAACTGATTTAAATGCCCAAAACGTTAAAAACATACTCCCCTATAAAATAACACAATTTTAAAAACCCATCTAATAAAAATAAAAATCAGGCTAGTCCAGCCATATGAAATAAATAAGTTTTAAGTTCGCGGCGAAAGGTCTTAAGGTCAGGTAATTGTCGGAGCCCGAGGGGAAGTTCGTTCCACAGGGTCGGAGCTCCCACAGAGAAGGCCCTCCCCCTGGGGGCCGCCAGTCGACACTGTTTGGCTGACGGCACCCTGAGGAGTCCCTCTCTGTGGGAGGCGTGCGGACGATGGGAGATAGAAGCCGGCAGTAGGCGGTCCCGTAGATAGCCCGGTCCTAAGCCATGGAGCGCTTTAAAGGTGGTCACCAATACCTTGAAGCGCACCCGGAAAACAACAGGTAGCCAGTGCAGTCTGCGCAGGATAGGTGTTATGTGGAGCCCGAGACGCCCTCAATAACCCGCGCACCCGCATTCTGAACTAGCTGAAGTCTCCGGGTGCTCTTCAAGGGGAGCCCCATGTAGAGAGCATTGCAGTAGTCCAGGCGAGAGGTAACAAGGGCATGAGTGACTGTGCATAAGGCATCCCGGTCCAGGAAGGGCGCAACTGGCGGATCAGGCGAACCTGATAAAATGCTCTCCTGGAGACGGTCGCCAAATGGTCTTCAAAGGACAACCGCCATCCAGGAGCACGCCCAAGTTGCGTACCTTCTCCATCGGGCCAATGATTCACCCCGACAGACAGCCGCATCTGCAGCTGACTGTACCGAGGTGCCGGCATCCACAGCCACTCCGCCTTGGAGGGATTAAGTTTGAGCCTGTTCCTCCCCATCCAGACCCGCACGGCTTCCAGACACCGGGACAACACTGACAGCTTCACTGGGGTGGCCCGGGGTGGAAAAGTACAGCTGGGTGTCATCAGCGTACAGTTGGTATCTCACCCCAAAGCCACTGATGATCTCACCCAGCGGCTTCATATAGATGTTGAACAGGAGGGGTGAGAGAATCGACCCCTGTGGCACCCCACACATGGGGCGCCTTGGAGTCGATCTCTGCCCCCCTGTCAACACCGTCTGCGTCCGATCAGAGAGGTAGGAGGAGAACCACCGATAAACGGTGCCTCCCACTCCCAACCCCTCCAACCGGCGCAGCAGGATACCATGGTCGATGGTATCAAAAGCCGCTGAGAGGTCTAATAGGACCAGGGCAGAGGAGTAACCCCTATCCCTGGCCCTCCAGAGATCATCCACCAGCGCGACCAAAGCTGTCTCCGTACTGTATCCGGGCCGGAAGCCGGACTGGAACGGGTCTAGATAGACAGCTTCATCCAGGTACTGGGGTAGCTGACATGCCACCACTCTCTACAACCTTCGCCGTGGCGAAGATTGGAGACTGGCCGGTAGTTCCCTAAAACAGCTGGGTCCAGGGAAGGCTTCTTGAGGAGGGGTCTCACCACAGCCTCTTTCAAGGCCGCGGGAAAGACCCCCTCCCGCAGAGAAGCATTTGTAATCCCCTGGAGCCAGCCTCGTGTCACCTCCTGAGTAGCCAGTACTAACCAGGAGGAGCACGGATCCAGTAAACATGTGGTGGCGTTCAGCCTGCCCAGCAACCTGTCCATGTCCTCGGAGTCACAGGATCAAAGTCATCCCAAACCACCTCAACAAGACGGGCCTCGAACCTCGCCTGGATCTACCCAATTTTGATCCAATCCGTCCGAAGCTGAACGATTTTGTCGATAGATAACCGTTAAACTCCTCGGCACGCCTTGTAGGGGTCCTCCCGCCTCCTGTTGGAGGAGCGAGCGGTCACCCAAACAGGGCGGCCGGGCGGTTATCTGCCGACGCAATGAGGGAGGAAGCGTGGGGCAACCGCAGCCCTCATTGCCACTAGGTAGGTCCTACTATAGGACCTAACTAGTGTCCGTCAGCCTCAGAGCGGCTGGATCTCCAGGCACTCTCTAGGCGTCTTCTCCGGCGCTTCATCTCCCTCAGCTCCTCGGAGAACCAAGGGGCTGGTTGAGACTGGCGCCGGGTCAGAGGCCGCGAAGGCACGAGACGGTCCCAAGCTCCAGCCGCGCCCGTTCCCAGGCCGCAACTAGCTCTTCAGTCGAGTCGTGGGACAGGTGTTCGGAAACGCCCAAGCTCCGCCAGGAACCTCTCCGGTCCATCAGGCGCCTGGGACGGAACCAACGCATTGGTTCCGTCTCCCTGCGATGGTGGGTAGCGGTCAGAAAGTCTAGACGAAGGAGAAAATGATCTGACCATGACAAAGGTTCCACAACTAAATCGTTTAAAACCAGATCATTAAACCACTGGCCAGAGATAAAAATCAGGTCTAGGGTACCTCCCCCGACGTGGGTAGGGCCGTCAATTAACTGAATCAGGTCCATGGCCGTCATGGAAGCCATGAACTCCTGAGCTGTTGAGGATGCTACGCCGGCTGATGGCAAATTGAAATCCCCCATGACCAGCAGTCTGGGGGTCTCAACTGCCAACCCGGCCAGCAACTCCAACAACTCAGGCAGGGCTGTAGTCACGCAGCAAGGAGCCAGGTACGTGATCAACATGCCCACCTGAGTTCTACGACCCCACTTCACGAAGAGTGATAATCAGAATAATCTGATGGTATAAGGAAATATCTCTTAAGGAAATGTTTCAGTAGACAAGGCTATTGCTATTTGCTATTTATGATTGCCAAAAAATAATTGGAGAAATACACCTTTTTCCTAACTGTTTTGCCAACTTATCCATTAATACTACACTAGATGTAATGTAAGAAACAAAGGAAGTATATTATCAGATAATTCAATCTCTAAACATTGTTTTGTGAGGGAAGAATCTATAGTAAGTTTTTTGGAGTTAGTCTTCAATAAAATAGATTTGCAGTTTCCTACCGTAATAATATATTTTTGGTCAGATTAAATATTCCTTCAAATTTGGTCTCTCTTGCTTGGACTCTATATGTGGCTTTCTTACTCTTTTTAATTGTTGGTGATTGGAGATACATATAATTGTCAAAAATCGTGTGTTGTACACTCAGGTAATTCTCTAGAAAGAAGCTTAGCTTTTCAAAAACAATACATAAATCCAGATGGTTTATGGCTATTTAAGTTTGTAGAAACAAAAGAAATCACCACCCTCTTCTTGTTAAAGTATTAACTCTATTCTTTTTTTAAAAAAATATCATAAAAATATATTTGCTTGCTTTTTGTGTATACCACAAAAATAACAGGGGAAAAAAATATTGTGCTGTTTGTAGTTAATACCTGTCAAATGTATTATATTTTACAGCATTCTTTATAAGGTTGAACAAATGTTACTCTGGTCTGCAAAATGATCATCTCACAAAACGGTATCTCAATGCATATAAAAAAAGAGTAAAAATTTTTAAGAAAATGTTGGATAACCATCTGTCTGAGATGGTGTAGGGTTTCCTGCCTGGGTAGGGGGTTGGACTAGAAGGCCTCCAAAGTCCCTTCCAACTCTCTTGTTGTTGTTATTATTATTATTATTATTTAAAAAAATAGTGGGTGCTATCCTTGGCTTTATATAAACAAAACAAAGCTATATAGTTATTGTCGCACTCTAGCTGAGGACTGAACTATGCTGCGTTACATAATATGCCGTTCAGTAACATAATGTACAATGGTCTTTGGGTAGAAAGACTAACGGAACAGAATAACAGAAGTTGGACTGGATCTTGGAGGTCTACTAGTCCAATCCCCTGTTCAGGCATTTCAGACAAATGGTTGTACAATCTCTTCTTAAAAACTTCCACAACTTCTGGAGGCAAATTGTTCCACTGATTGATTGTTCTGTCTCCTTGGTTCTAGGTTGTTTCTCTCCTTGATTAGTTTCCATCCATTGCTTCTTGTCCTGCCTTCATGTGCTTTGGAAAATAAGTTGACTCCCTTTGCTATGTGGCAACCCCTTAAATATTGGAACACTGCTATCATGTCACCCCTAGTCTTTCTTTTCATTAAACTAGACATACCTAATTCCAGCCACTGTCCTTTATATGTTTTATTGTCCAGGCCTCTAAAATCTTTTCAGCTTTTTACGTAAAAAACACGCAAATACAGACAATACTTAAGTATATATAAGTCTCTTGTTGCTCTCTGTTGAAAATATATCTAACGTGTTGACATCAGTTGGCTTTCCTAAGGATATATATTATTTGTGGTCTCTTTTGTTTTTTCCCACGTTGTTTTTAATATATTAGCAAATAAAAACCCTGCAGCTGTGCATTGAACTGGATTTGTGACAAATGAATGCCATCCTGAGCTGCTGGAATAACTTTAGATATTTGCAGGTAACTTTTTTTTGGACACAGGCTGTATTACGTATTTCTTCTTTTAAAACTACAATAAAATATCATCTACATTCAGTGATTTCATAGACCAGAGATGAACAGAATGATACTTATCTGACTTAAGTATTCTTAAATTTTATGAAACCACAAAATTTTAGATCATTCCATAAGATGTCTTAATAATTTGAGAGCTCATAATTTGGTGAGTGAGATCTTTGCTAATTTTGTATGTGTGTGTGTTTGTGTGTGTGTATGTGTGTGTATCATTGCAAAAAGATGCTGACCTTCATGTCATATTTACGGTATTTATTTAGCTGTTCTGGGCTACATGTCTGACATTTTAATGTCTGATTTCTTTATTTTTCTGTTTCCTTCTATCCAGGCATTCCTTCAAAGAATAATGCAGTGGGCTATTACTAAGATTGATAAAAATGTAACAGAGGAAACGGTTAAGGTTAGTATTTATTTGTTTTCACTTCCTTTTCATTGTTTCTCAAATTGATTTATTTATACTCTGGGTTTCTTACTTACAGACATTGTTCTCAAATATTGAAGATATTCTAGACGTTCACAAGAACTTCCTATCTAGGATTGAAGAATGTCTGCATCCCGAACCCAATTCGCAACAAGAAGTGGGATCCTGCTTTCTCCACTTTGTATGTCAAATCCAGTAATATAAGCTTTATGTAATTGATTATATTCTTTTCTCCAGTGCTGCTTTCTTTTTAAAAAATAATTGCTGGCATGGTAGTTCATGTATACTCCACTTAGAGGACAAAATGATCTTGATTGCATAATTTATGAGATCTTTTAAGGACGCTTGGAAGCTGAATTTGCAGCCTATTCAGTAGAAAGAGTAGGCGTCATCATGATTTTCATGAATCAGGCCTAACATATTTGAACAATAATCACTTTTTTTTACATTTGTCTTGAATAACTTTCCCATCAGTAATACACAGATAACATTTTTTTTTTACATTAGAACACATTTGATCTGTAAATGAACAGCAGTAATTTCACTAACTTTAAAATGCACAGTTTTGTAAACTTACACTAGATACTCATTGTGCTATAGGTACCATATGGGAGCTTGATCTTAACCATGAGAAGATACAAACACTTCCTTGAACCTAACTATAAAACTAAAATAAAAAAATGAAGGACTTTTTTTTTACTAAGCTGATTTGTATTGATTTTTTATAAATTGATTGGTCAACATGTAAATATTTGTTGTAAATCAATTGTGTTTTATATTAATTCACAGACACTGTATTTGTTTATATTTTTATTTACATTATTCCTTTAAAAATATCTGTTAAAATATGACCAAAATAACTAATCTAAAAACTTTTTATTCAGAGAGACAGATTTCGTATCTATGACGAATACTGCAGCAATCATGAAAAAGCACAAAAGCTTTTGCTTGAACTTAATAAAATAAAAACAGTACGGACATTTTTACTGGTAAATAATTTTTTTTTGTATTCTATATCTCTGTCTTCTGGTTTGTGCGGTAATTTGATAGCAATTTCACTTCTAAGGAAAGCCAGTTTGGTGGTGTGGTTAACGCATTGGGCTAGAAACCAGGAGACTGTGGGTTCTAGTCCCACCTGAGGCATAAAGCCCACTGTGGGACCTTGGACCAATCAGTTTTCTCAGCCCTAGGAAGCATGGAAAAGCAAATCACTTATGAAGTCTTGCCAAGAAAAATTCAAATTCTAATCCAGGCAGTTTCCAGGAGTCAGCAATGATTCAAAGGTGTGCAGATAAGCAATGAAATCCCCTCTGGTTCTATCCGTCTCACCGAACCGGTAGTGCCGGCAGCAGGAGGCTCTGCCCACCTGCTGGGATGTCACCATGTCCCTTTTTTTACTGTCTGCGCATGCGCAGAAGGTTCTACGCATGTACCGAACTGGTAGTGAAGGTATGTGGATTTCACAGCTGGTGCAGATGTGTGTGTGTTTGTGTGTGTGCGCGCACACACATACATTTCCAAGTGATATGTAAGCTTTTGAAAGCTAAATAAATAGAGTTCTGCTGGATAAGAATAAATGCCCACTCTATTTATCACCCTACTTCCCAGAAGTTACAGCTATTCAAATGTTGTTAACTTTTAAATTAATCCCAATTAGCACGGTGAACAGAAATGAAGTGTTTTTTTTTCCAGGTAGTTCAACTTTGTCCTCTGCTCAATACATTCTTTTCCTATTTCTACCCTGCAATAGGCTTAATGAGAATGTTACATATTGACAATGTGGCTAATAGCTATGAATAAAAAGGCTTAGAACAGGTGTGTCAAACTCAATTTCATTGAGGGCCACATCAGGGTTGTGGTTTACCTCAGGGTAAAACTTTACCGCCCAAGTGGGTGTGGCCAGGGTGGGCATCACCAGCTTGACATCACTCATGTTGGAGTGCCTGTGGTGGCCTGAGTGCTCTGCCAGCAAAAACTGGCTCCTAATCTCCATTTTCGGCTGAGACGGCCTTCTGCAATCCTCTGCCAGCAAAAACGGAGCTCCATTTTCACTGGCAGAGGGTTAGAGGAGGCTATTTCAGCCGAAAATGGAGATTGGGAGGCTGTTTTCCCTGGCAGAGGCACCATGGGCCGATCATTTGGAACGAACTCCCCCCAGGACTTCGTCAACTTCCGGACCTCCGAACCTTCCGCCGCGAGCTTAAAACACATCTATTCATTTGCGCAGGACTGGACTAGATTTTTAGATTTTTAAATTTAGATTTTAATGGGTTTTATTATATATATTGTTCTTTTAATTATTTGGCTACATCAAATAAGTTTTTTAATGGATATTTTACTCTGTATTTATATGTATTTTTACTTGCCTGTGAACCGCCCTGAGTCCCTAGGGAGATAGGGCGGTATACAAATTTGAATAAATAAAATAAATAATAATAAATAAATTTGCTCTTTCCAAGGTGGCCCCACAGGGGTCACTCTGGAAGGAGCATCCACCAGGCCAGATCTGGCTACCGGGCCTTGAGTTTGACACCCTGGTTTAGACCAATAAAATTGCATATGATTACCTGATCTTATAATTGTGAATCCTATAAATTCATTATGTGCTAAGAGATGCATTGTCCATTGTTCTGAATTTGAGTTTATAATCTTGACTTTGTGTCAGTGCTGAGCAGCACTTTATCTTTGGTTTTAAAAGCAAAGGATGATTAGGTCAGAACTTTACCACAATATATATAAAATGATACAAAATTTTGCTCTGCAGTTAATTAAAATTTCACTGTTTTATTATAAATAACATACTGGTTACATCATATTATCAAGTGTAAATTATATTTTCCCCAGGTACTATTTAAGGTCTGTTCTATTTGATTTTATCTGGGTCTGTGAAAGATACTCAGGAAGTATGTCTAGGCAAAAACCTAACAAATCTCAATTATATTTTTGCTTCAAAAATTTTACATCTAAGTGATGTATAGAGCTAAAACAGACAAATACATATGATTTAATTCCTTTCTTAGAACTGCATGCTGTTAGGAGGACGAAAAAGTACAGAGGTACCTTTAGAAGGTTATTTGGTAACACCAATCCAGAGAATATGCAAGTATCCTCTTCTTTTGAAGGTAAATATTTTTGTTTGAAAAAGTATGAAAATACGTTCTTCTTCTGGAGACATTATATTTTACATGGAAATTGTTTTATTTTCTGAATTTTGTTTTTCATTTGGAAATAAATGTTTGCACAAACAAATGAGATTATTGTTTATTAAATAATAATTTATTAATTATTAAATTATACCCATTATGCAGAGAAACAAAAGATGGAATCTAGTATGCCAACACTATTGAGATCTTTCCTATGAACTAAAGATCCCTGGACAGAGATTTTTGGAAAAAAAAACTTGGCCATTGCTAGGAAGAAACTTTTTTATGCCTATAGGTTTTCTTATTTTGACTGGAAAAATAGCTGGAAGCTGTTTTGGGACTTGCTTAGACAACCACACTTCTACTTAACTCCTTTCTTGTATAAACATGCTGTTGGAATCATAGTGCCTACAGTTATCCAATTGTGAGGTGACATGGGGATGAGAGTTGCTGTATAATGCCTCCAGGTCTAGAATGGGTCACGGTGATGCACAAGAAGGAATATACAAAGGTTTTCTTCCTCACAAACTACATCTGCTGCTGAAGTAGGAGCTGTAAGACTAGGAAAAGAGGCAGTTCCATATGGGGAAGTACAACATATTTGTTTGTTTGAACAATTTACATAGCTGTCCATTTCATCCATTTTACTAAACAAGTAACTCTGAGAAGCATATATAAATTGGAATTCCATCCAGAACGATGAAATGGAATAGAATGGAAAAATGGAATTCCTTTCCACAAGTATGGATGGACCATTTCTGGAGTCATTGTACTTCTATATAATAGCCTCCTGCAGATCTCCTACTCCACTTTTACCACTGAATAATTTTGAATAAAGTTCCTGGTTGACTATTTGCAGATGCAGTAAGAACATAAATCATATGTAGGCATAAATGCTCCTATTCATTGCATGGCTTCTGATGATGTGAACTATTAGAACGGAATATTTTGGTATTTGATTATAGCTGTTATAAAAATAGTGAAAATATGAATCCAAATGAAACAGGATTCACATATCAAATATGATCTTAAAGACTGGTATTGGAAACTATGCCTTTAATGAAAATGAATAATAATGCTAATGCTAACTATATAGTTTTAATCTCATGATCAGTTTGATATCACAATCTTAAAGTGCCTATTGTGTTTTCCCGAAAATAAGACCCTGTCTTATATTTTTTTGAACCCTGAAATCTGTGCTTGGCCTTATTGCGCTCAAAAGCCCGATTCGGCTTATTATCAGTGGATGTCTTATTTTGGGAGAAACAGGGTATAAATTTAACAGAATTTATTTCCAAATGAATAGGCATGGTTTTATAGCTTTATCATGAAAGTGAAATTTTAATAATTGACTTCCATTTTGAGAAGAGTATAAGAATTGATTTTATTATTCTTTTTTAAAAATAGGAATTATTAAAGCGTACTCCCAAAAAGCACAGTGACTATTCTATCTTAATGGAAGCTCTCCAAACAATGAAAGCTGTTTGTTCCAACATAAATGAAGCCAAGAGACAGATGGAAAAATTAGAGGTTTTAGAGGAATGGCAGTCTCACATTGAAGGATGGGAGGTAATGTCATAAAATGTATTATTTTAGCAAATGTGGGAGAAACAAAAACTCTGTACAATTATTCTTATATTCTGCACAGGACATTATCATACACAATTAGAATACAGCATTGTTCTTTGTTTTACTTAGTACATTGTTATCTTTGTGACACCTGATCAATCTACATCTGGTTTATTAATAACAGAAATTTCAAATGAAGAGTTTTTGGTGCCAAGCCTCCAGGAATTTCCTAGAATTTTTGGACTTAGCTTGGTTTATACATTCACAGTTTTTTAGCTGAAAGTATGATTAAATCTACATATAAACAACCTTTATACACCATTCAAAAGAGACAATGAAAAAGCTCAAAAGGAAACATTCACTCCTGCTGGATTTGAGGAAGTGGACTGGGTCCTCAGTCCTGTCAGTGCAACTTTGTCCCTCTTGGTTGGTGGAACTCTCCAAGAGGTTTACTAGCAGGTGGGCTCAGGTGATAAATTCTTTACTGCTGGAGGGGATTTTTGGATGGCCTTTTAAGGAGTCACTAGTTTGCCTCCTCAAAAAACCATCACCTGATCCCACGGTTTGAACAATTTTTATCCAGTTTCTCTTCTTCCCTTTTTAACGTATGTGGTAGAAAAGTGATTGCTTGGCAACTTCAGAGGCTCCTGAATGAAACAGATTATATGGACCCCTTTCAGTCAGGATTCAGGCCCAGTTACAGCCTCAGTCACACTTGTGGATGACTGATGCTCTGGTGAGAGCAGAATAAGAGTAGTGCAACCATCATTGTTCCCCTTGACCTCTTAGCAGCCTTTGATACCATCAACCATGGTATCCTATGTGGTCTGGGCTGGGAAGCACAATTTGTGCTGGTTCGGCGTTTTCTCCATGGCTGGTCCCAATCACTGTTGATAGAAATGAAAGATTGAGGTGTACGTTGCGGCCTTTCCTGGATCAGTAGTCCCTTTTTGTCTCATCTTTGGACTACTACAACTATATGGGACTGCCTTTGAAGAGAATTCAGAAACTTAAACTGTTGCAGAGTTTCAGAATGCTGAACTATAAATATTCTCCTCTATTGATAGAAATTTCAAGACTGAGCAAGTGGAAAATGGAAAAATGACAGTCACAGGTTTCCCTTACAAACTATATATTCTATTGAGCGGAGGGCAGGAATTTTAAATAATGTGAATTTCCTTTTCATATAATTTCCTTTCAGAATAGAGAAGCATACATTGAGGAAAAATTGTTTCTTTCTTGCCTCTTTCTTAAAATGATTGCTTATAGGACATGACTCCTAAAATCCTTATATTAGTTAGGAATTTTTGAATTAGGTTTTTTAAGGGAAACTTTTTAATGTTTTAATGTTTTCACTGTGGTAGTAGTGGTGCAAATTTTTTAAAAAAATGGCTAAATGGAAGCCCATGCCTTTGCAAGAAGAAAGGCTAAAAACTTTATGGTAAGTAAGTTCCTGATGCAACCATTGTATTAGTTTCTGTACTACCACAAAAGTACGAAGTAAATTCAAAAGACTGGAGGTAAAAATAACTGATCTAGGAGAAATTACTTCAAAGAAGATACAAAATAGGTCTGAATATTTTTGGATGAGAATATAAAAGAAGATTCAGCAGAAGAGTATAATAGATGAAGCGAATCACAGTACCTGATCAAATAGAAGTTTAATGAAAGCAGAAAAAAAATAATCTGTATTGGCCAGAGTATGAAACTATAGAGCTTTTTCTCATATGCTGCTAAGCAATGTTTATTAGATTTTAACTTAGTATTAACCCAAACCCAGTCAATAATGATTTTATAATGAAATTGCATTTCAGCAAACCATGCTTCTCTTTAGCTGGGTCTGTGAATGAATGAACAGTTACTCTGTTTTCCACCAAGATGAATACAATTCATGTGCTGTTGTCTTCTCCTTTTTCTCATATCACTTATTATTCTATATTGAGTACACCACAATTAGAAAAAAAACCAGTAGACAATAAAAACATGTAATCAACTTAATACTGTATATTAGTGACAAATAGTTAAAATATCATTATTAGCCTATGATCTGTTACATCATTTTGAATGCAAATTTCCCCATTAACCAAATAGATGGAAATAAAGTGGCATATTGACCACTGATAATGATATCAGTAGCTTAGAATAGGTTTTGTGCGGAACAACATTCAGTACATCACCAGAGTTTTCATATGATAGAGGGATAATAGCTTAGTAGCTAAAGAATTGCTTTGCATATTGAAGTTCCTGGTTCAATCCTTGGCATCTTGAATTTTTCTTTTTGACATATAATATATGTCATTGTTTAGCAATTGGGACTGGCAATTAATTAAGTGGTTGCTAAGTAAAATGGCAACCGTGCTTATGATCTTACTTCAGCCTTCCTTTACTTTACAGACCTGCAGAAGTCATAAATGAAAGGAATGGCCAAAAAATTACTTTTTTTAGCAACATCATAACTGCAAACACTTGTAGAAGATGGTCACTAAATGACGATTACTTGTAATGAAGTAATGAAGTTCATTACTTGTAATGAATTTTCTGGAATGTCCATTGTGACTCCAAATAGCTGCTTCTAGTTAAAGTCAATATAAACACTGTTCTGTACTGAAAACATACTACCAGATAATTAGGAATCACTAGTGAAGGCCTGTTACATTACATCTTCATAAATACCTTTTTAAGCAAAGTATATTTTAGTTACAGTTTAGTTGCTAAATGTTTAAGAGTCAACTTTCCTCTAATGAGAACTAATGGTCTCATTTAAAAAAATCTACCACATTTATGAGGCATTTCTTTAATAAACCTTTCTGTACTAACACAGCAGCTTTAATTAACTGAACATCTGGTTTGCTATAAGGCTTAAGAACAGAGAAATATACTTGTTAGAGATTTTCTGTCAGAAGAAAATGTTTAGCATGTTGCTTACTTAGGATAAAGCTATTTTTAGCATCTGATGGAAGATCAAAGCATGACTTGAATTCCTATGCAAAAGTGACATAAATTGAGCTTGGTTAATAATTATAATTATACAATTGTAGAAAAACAGACAACTTGAAAAATACATTTTAAAATTTATTTAGTTTTCTTTAATGGTACACTTTCCAAATGCAGTTTTATTGAGTGGGTGTTTTTATTGTAGAATCATAATTTTTAAAATAACTTGCTTTTTTGTTTTGACTTTATAACAGAAAAAAATAGGATATTTTGAATTAATGCAAGCTGATAGCTTTCCTCATGGCAGTGGATTATTTCACCCATGGTTCTAAGCAGATGTTAAAAAAGAGTGGGGAGAGGGTGGAGCTCTTCTGAGGAACTCCACAACCGCCTCTCAATTTTATCTCCCCATCTGCCTCAGTCAACAGTGACTGGAACCAACTGGAGGATGGAAAATTCAGAATTAAAAACTAAAAAGTCCAGAAAAGAAAAAAGAGAAAAGAAAAAAGAAAAAAAGAATAATAAAGAAAAAGAAATAAATGACTTCCCCTTTCATCACAAGTATAAACAATTTTAGTAACTTATCACCTTCTTTTAAAATATAACAAAGGATCTCTTCTCATATCCCATCTTTTAGCTATAAACAAATCCTTAAAAGTCTTGTTCAGCAAAAGTCCATTAAGGTTTACCAGAGATAACAAGATACCTATTTAATCTAGGTAATAATTCAGCTATTAATTAGATTTAATCTAATGTAATAAACCAACTTTATATTCTTTCTTTCTACTTTTAACAATCTTGATCTTTAATTCCGTCAGTCTCCTGAACTTGATTTTTTCCCCCAGTTTTCCTTAGTACTTTTTCACAAAAGTATTCAGAGGTTTAACAAGTCTATTTTGTAAATCCGATATAGTAAAATTATCTAGGACACTCTTTTGGTTTATTATTTGTTTTTATTCCTTTTAATTATTAAGACATCAATCAATTTCTTTTGTATATACCATGTGGCATCTTTTCTTATTCTGGTAGCCTTTCATTTTTAAATCAGAGAGGATCCCGCCCCCCCTGCACAAGGATTAAATTACTGGCCAGAGCCAGCAATATATCACCTTTTGTGAATCTTTGACTAGCCAGTAGGGACATGAGTTAACGGCCAAGCTTCCAGTTCTAAGAACTCTTTCTATTTCCCCAAGACAAATAGACTTAAACACTTTTCAGATATCGCAGCTAGATCATGTCCCAAGTCAATTTCATATGATTTTCATAGCTACAATCCAGGTCAACGTGAATTTGAGTAATGTTAGGTGCTAGATGTCTATAGTAACTTTATACACTAGATATCTAGAATACTTCTTACAATGGCCATACATATAGTCTTTCAAGCCATGCCTCCTGGGCTATTTGAAAACATGATAACAGCAGAAAAATAATTTGGTATTCTTGATTATCAAAAGGTAGACTCTAATAATTATTTATGCTTGGGCATGTTGGCTCTTTGTTTTTCTCCAGTGGCTTTTGCTAGCATTTCATTTAATAAAGAGTGGATACTGGCAACATTTTCAGTTCTGGGTTGCATTCTGCAGATATGTACAATGTCCTATGTGTACAAGTGACCAAAATTGTAAAAAAAAAACCCATCTAACTGTAAGACCACATCATTTCATTATGTGGCAGGTGAAGTAATATAGATGGTCCAAAGTTAATGAGTAAAGACTAAGCAATCATATGACTAATGGTTTTACAATTAGTTCTTGATCTTACAATCATGGTCGCTTCCCTGTGGTCATGTGACTGCCATTTGAACATTTCATAGCTGACTTCAACAAGTAGAGTCAATGGAGTAGCTGGCAGTAAGTCACGGCTATGTGAAGTTGTACTTAATGGCCATGGGTGATTGCTTAATGGCAGAACTTAATGTAAGTCATGACTGCATAATGTTTCACAATGATTGCATTGCTTAGTGACAGTTGCTGATCCTAATTTTTGGTGATAAGTAAGGACTACATGTAGTAGCTAGAAATTCAATTTAACCCTTAGATTAAAAAATTGGGAAAACTTAGAAAAATAGAAAATTAAGCAACCACTATGTATTATAGGAAGAAATGTTAAATCAAATTGAGTGTGTACAATCTGTTTTTATTTTTCTGCTTTGAGTTTCATATAAATTTTATAATAATATAAAATTATTTAGAAAATGAATTACTTTATGTGTTGAAGATCTTTCTATTTTAAATTCTTTAGATATTGTATTTTATTGGTTGTTATTTTTGTTAAAATTATGTCATATAACTGATATATTTCTAAGAGGACTGAGGGCCAGAACACTTAAATGAGAAAAATTGTACGGAAGACTGAACCTTTTTTTCTATAAATAACGCATGATGCTCTTACTTTTATCCTTTGCAGGCATTTTATTGATTGTTTATGCTTCATAAGTTAATAAGAAGCCATACTTAATTGCATTTCTACTTAAGGGATCTCAAATAGCAGAGCAAATTGATAATTATTATATTTACACAAGGAAAAAGGAACTTGGGCAGAATCAGGGTGAAATTATTTCTCTAATTTTGATTTGGCAGAATCACTAAACTGGGATATAAAGAAAACTATTAGGTGATAGGCATTATATCACATTAGATATAATGTGAATAAGTATATATGCAGTGATGTGAGGACATAAAAGCCAAATTTGATTAGTTATGTTAATGATTTCACTCATAGCATCCTATAAGTTGTATATGATACTATTTTGTGCTGCAACAAAGCAGTATGAAATAGCTAATACGTTTAAATAAGCTTCCAAGAAAGCACTAAGAAACAAACTGCCTGCAGCAAACCTTTTCTCTAGAGAGCCTATTAAAAATGTCTGCAATTATATCAATGAAAAATGTTACCCATTATTTTTAGAACGTCATAATCCTTAAGTCAGCAAAATTCTGCTTTCTTCAGAATGAACTTACTTCTTCAGTCTGATCTAGGCACATACGGTGAATATTTTGCTTAACCCTTTTTATTTTAAAGCAAGTTTCAGCAATTTCAGAGAATGTTTACTTAACCAAATTATTTAGATGTGCAGTCAACATTTTCCTATATCCAAATTATTATGGTTTCAGTTCCAAAGCATACACAGTTCTTTGAAACAATCTCTTCAAAAGATGTCTCCAAGAACAAATCTAAAACCCATCTTAAGACAGTTTCCAGATTTGTTGGTGGGGCAGCGATTGAACACATGCTTTGGGTACAAAAATTCCTATTCGTGTATAAAAATATCAGGAGCAATTGTAATGGAAAGGTACCTATTACTCTAATGGTAAGGGAAAACTTTTCGGAAACTTTGGAGAAAAGCTTCTGATCAGTGCAACCAATTTGTAAGGCAGTATCCCCAATCTTCTTCCTCCAGTGAGATTGAATTCATTTCTTTGTTCTCTCTGATTGGGAATAAGTGATTTAAAATTTCTTTATGAGAGGAGTTTAAAGATATCCTCTGAAAAAGTTAGTTTCCTGGTTTTAAAAGGATCTTTTTATTAAGACGGTATTTCCAGATAATGCAACATTAGTCTGCATAATAAACCAGTTTTTAGTTTAGTTTAGTTTACTTTATTGTCTTTGCACCCCGTACAACGAAACTAAATGCCATCTTCAGTGTACATTGTAATTATAAAAATACAACACAAACATACATCCTTACATTCTACACAATTGAATTGAAAACCCAATATTGCATTAGTATTGCACTATACAGTAGAATTCAATATAGTTACTGCCCTGGGATAGAAGCTCTTTTTCAGTGTATTTGTCCTTGTTTTTATTATCCTGTACATCTGCCAGATGGTAAAAGTTCAAAAAGAGGATGCCCAGGATGAGATGGATCTTTAAGAACATTCTGAACTTTCTTAAGGCTGTGGGAATTATAAAGCTCTTCCAAAGAGAGGAGGGGCAACCAATGATCCTCTGGGCAATGATGTTAACCCTCTGGAGTGCTGTCCTATCGCCACTGGCAAACCATACACAGATGCAGTAACTCTCTATGGTGCTGTGGTAGAAGGTCACCAACAGTTTTCCATTCAGAGGAGTCTCAGGTAGTATAATCTCTGTTGGGCCCTTTTGACTAGTGCTGCAATGTGACTACCCCAGATCAGGTCTTCTTTTAAGATAACATCCAAAACCTTAAAACTGGCCACTTGCTCCACTCGGTCTCCATTGATAAGCAAGGGCTGGATGTCTGATCTGTTCCTTCTATAGTCCAAGCTCCTTGGTCTTATTGGTGTTAAGGACCAGTCCACCTCATTTTTAAATCAAGCTAGGTAGATAAAGTGAATAAGAATTCAAGATTAAGTTTGTTTTCTAAATGCTAAATCCACTTTGATGTTTTGATTAGTTAAATGCATTATGTTTGTAAAGGACTGAGTATTTCTTTGGTTTGTCTGTTGACTTTTGGGTCCACGTAACTGTTATTTTCACGTTTCTTTGCTAGGGGTCTAACATCACAGACACTTGCACAGAAATGCTGATGTGTGGTGTTTTATTGAAAATCTCAGCAGGAAATATACAAGAACGAGTGTTCTTTCTTTTTGACAATCTTTTGGTCTATTGCAAAAGAAAGCATAGGTGAGATACATTAATTGATTTCTGCTTTCAAGACTGAACATAAATAAATTATCTGAATATAAATGTTTTAAAATGTATTTGAATATTTTAACTACTATAATGCTCAGATAATGACAATTCTAGAAGTACAAGGTTTCATCTAATACAAAACAATTATTTTAGAATAAAAGTTTAAGGCTACAAAGCATGCTTTTTTCACATTGCAACCAAAATTTCTTATTAAAATCATATTGATTTATTTATAATTATTACTAAATTATAAAATTATCTGCAACAGCATTAAATAAAATGAGATCTGGGTAGTACTCATTTTTCGGTGTATAAATAATTGCTAATACTAATAAACAATCTTGGTGACCTGAAGTGCAGCTAATACTTTTAATATTTGTACAATACTTTTCCTTAATTAGACGATTGAAAAACAGCAAAGCATCTTCAGAAAGTCATCGATACCTTTTCCGAGGCAGAATAAATACAGAATTGATGGAAGTTGAGAATGTTGATGATGGAACAGGTATATGAATATACATCACTTTCTTAACTATTGTTGTCTATTGGATGTTGACTTTATGTCTCATATAATAATGCAAGTAATCCTCACTTAATGATGGTAATTGAGACTAGCAATTCTGTCACTAAGCGATGCGGTTGTAAAGTGTGATATCACATGACTGCACCAATGTATAACAAAGGTTGCACCAGTTCCAATTGCCGTGGTTCAGCAAATTTCATTTCATTTCATTTCATTTCATTTATTAAATTTCTATACCGTCCTTCTCCTGAAGGACTCAGGGCCACAGTTCACACGGTGAACGTAAAACAGAATTCATATAATATATATAGATAAATTAAAAACACTATAAAAATCTGATTAAATTTTGGCTAACAATTAAAATTAAGTTATTAAAATCAAATAATAAAACCCCAGTTAAAACACAACACATTAGGCTAGCCCTGCGCGATGAAACAAGAGAGTCTTGAGCTTGTGTCGGAAGGTCCTGAGGTCGGGGAGTGATCGTAACCCCGGAGGAAACTTATTCCAGAGGGTAGGAGCCCCCACAGAGAAAGCTCTCCCCCTGGGGGTCGCCAGCCGACATTGTTTGGCTGACGGCGCCCTGAGGAGACCCTCCCTGTGGGAGCGCACTGGTCGATGGGAGGCTAGCGGTGGCAGCAGGCGGTCCTGTAAATACCCCGGTCCTAAGCCATGGAGCACTTTAAAGGTGGTTACCAACACCTTGAATTGCACCCGGAAGACCACCGGCAACCAGTGCAGCCTGCGCAGGAGAGGTGTTATATGGGAGCCACGAGTAGCTCCCTCTATCACCCGCGCAGCCGCATTCTGGACCAGTTGAAGCCTCCGAGTGCCCTTCAAGGGGAGCCCCATGTAGAGAGCGTTACAGTAGTCCAGGCGGGAAGTGACGAGGGCGTGAGTGACGTGCACAAGGCATCCCGGTCTATGAAGGGGCGCAACTGGCGAATCAGGCATACCAGACAAAAGGCTCCCCTGGCGATGGACATCAAGTGATCTTCTAACGACAGCCGAGCATCCAGGAGAACACCCAAGTTGTGAACCCTCTCCATAGGGGCCAATGACTCTGCACCAACAGCCAGCGATGGAACTAGCTGACTGTACCAGGACCGGCATCCACAGCCACTCGGTCTTGGAGGGATTGAGTCGGAGCCCGTTCCTCCCCATCCAGACCCGCACGGCCTCCAAACACCGGGACATCATGTTGACGGCTTCATTGGGGTGGTCCGGGGTGGAGATGTACAGCTGAGTATCATCAGCGTACTGATGATACTGCACCCCAAAACCACGGATGATCTCCCCTAACGGCTTCATATAGATGTTGAACAGGAGCGGCAAGAGAACCGACCCCTGCGGCACCCCACAAGTGAGGTGCCTCGCGGTCGACCTCTGCTCCCCTTCCAACATCGTCTGCGACCTGTCAGAGAGATAGTAGGAGAACCACCGAAAAACGGTGCCCCCCATTCCCAATCCTTCTAATCGTCGCAGCAGGATACCATGGTTGATGGTATCAAAAGCCACTGAGAGGTCTAATAGGACCAGGACAGATGAAAAACCCCTATCCCGAGCCCTCCAGAGATCATCAACCAACGTGACCAAAGCCGTCTCCGTGCTGTAACCAGGTCGGAAGCTGGACTGGAATGGGTCTAAATAGACAGTTTCCTCCAGGTACTGAGGAAGTTGTCGTGCCACCACACTCACAACAACCTTCGCCAAGAAATGAAGGTTGGAGACAGGACGGTAGTTTGATAAAACAGCTGGATCCAGGGAAGGCTTCTTGAGGAGGGGCCTCACCACCGCCTCCTTCAAGGCGGACGGGAAGACACCCTCCCTCAAAGAAGCATTTACAATTCCCTGTAACCAGCCTCGTGTAACCTCCTGTGTGGCCAGTACCAACCAGGAGGGACATGGGTCCAATAAACAAGTGGTAGCCTTCAACTCCCCAATATCCTGTCCTAGTCCTCGGGAGCCACAGGCTCAAACTCATCCCAGATAACCTCACCAAGAACATCCTCCGTCATACCACCTGAACCCACCCTATCAGAGTCCAGCCCATCCCGAATCTGAGCGATTTTATCGTGCAGATATTGTCCAAAATCCTCAGCACGACCCTGCAAGGGGTCCTCCCGCGCCCCCTGATGAAGTAGGGAGCAGGTCATCCTAAACAGGGCGGCTGGGCAATTTTCTGCCGATACAATAAGAGTGGAAAAATACTCACGTTTTGCCACTCTTATCGCCACCAGATAGGTCTGAATATGAGACTTAATTAGTGTTCGATCAGGTTCAGAACGGCTAGCCCTCCAAACACTCTCTAGGCGTCTTCTCCGGTGCGTCATCTCTCTCAGCTCCTGGGAGTACCAAGGAGCTGGTCGAGATCGGCGCCAGGTCAGAGGCCGCAAAGGCACGACTCGGTCCAGAACCCCAGCCACCGACCTTTCCCAGGCAGCGACTAGTTCTTCTGCCGAGCCATGAGCCAGCTCCTCAGGAAATGGCCCAAGCTCCGTCAGGAACCTCTCCGGGTCCATCAGGCGCCTGGGACGGAACCAACGAATTGATTCCGTCTCCCTGCGGTGTGGGTTGGGGGTTCTGAAGTCGAGTCGAAGGAGCGAATGATCAGACCATGACAGGGGGTTAATGACTAAGTCCCCTAGTTCTAGATCATTCAACCACTGTCCCTGCTGCAGAGCTGTGAAGTGCAACATCACATCATTGCTATTTGCGACCTCCTGCTGGCTTCCCCATTGACTTTGCTTGTTGAAGGCATTAAGATAACCCAGTGCCAATCACATGATACTGGATGGTGAGACTGTTGTAAGTTCAAGCAGGTTGCCAAGCACCTGATTCATGATCCCACAACTACAGAGACATTACGACAGTCCCAACTACAAGTCGTACATCTCCTTGTTCAGTGCTGTTCAGTGGTATGATAACTTTGAATGGTTGCTGAATGAGTGGTTGTTAAATGAGGACTACCTAGATACAATTTCAGGCCGGTTTAGCTCACGCTGGTAAAGCCTGTTATTAAGGCTTATTAAGAACACAGTAGCCTGCAATTACTGCAGGTTCGAGCCCGGCCCAAGGTTGACTCAGCCTTCCATCCTTTATAAGGTAGGTAAAATGAGGACCCAGATTGTTGGGGGGGCAATAAGTTGACTTTGTAAAAATATACAAATAGAATGAGACTATTGCCTTATACACTGTAAGCCGCCCTGAGTCTTCGGAGAAGGGCGGGGTATAAATGTAAACAAAAAAAAAACTTATGCAGTTATTTTATGTAAATAAAGTTTGCATAAATGGAAGACCAAAGGTTATACAAATAGGAAAATTATGACCCTATTTATAAACAATGGCCCCTGATTTTTATTAGGTTTTAATTGTGTGAAACTGTAATGAAGCAGCATATTCCAAGAATCCATCTAGCCTGCCCAATCCAATTGGCTTGGCAGATACTATAAACAACCGGCATCTTGCATTGCAGCACCATGTAGAACACATTGCAGAAGGCAGGTTGTGAGGTGTCCAAGGCATGAATTACTCTCTTTTTTTAATAGAAACTGTCATTTCAATGTAACATTCAAAAATGTTACTTAGGACAAGCTTTGTTTTTGTTTGTTTTATTTTAATCTTTTGGTAAATGCATGGATTTTCCTAAGACTAGCATTGCTGTTTAGATAGCAGAGGGACTTTGATTTGGTTTGGTTAGGCAGAATTACATTCATAATTTTGAGCTGGCAGTCAAAAATTAAATGAATAACTTCCTCCTGATTCTTAAAGCATTTTAAATTTTTTATAAAGCAGAGAAGGAAGCACATGAATGCTAGCATTTATCTGGGGAGGTTTTGCTTTAAGTAAGAGCACATTGTAATGCTTAGGGTGAGATCAGAAGCGATTTTGTTTAGTTCAGAGCATTTAGTAGCCATCAGATGGAAAGTATATCTCAGATTTTTCTTTCTGTGATCATTTTTCAGCTGATTATCACAGCAGTGGTCACATTGTTCTCAATGGTTGGAAGATACACAACACAGCAAAAAATAAATGGTTTGTGTGTATGGCCAAAACATCTGAAGAAAAGCATGAATGGCTTGAAGCTATCCTAAAAGAAAGGGAAAGAAGAAAAGGTGAGAACATGAATTTTATTTCTACACACTCTCACACCTGGAGGAAGTACTGTGTCAAGAGAAATTTCCTGACAGTGAAAACAATTAGTCAGTGGAATAGCTTGACTTCAGAAATTGTGGATGCTTCATCACTGGAGGCTTTTAAGAAGAGACTAGTCAGTCTAAAATGGTATAGGGTCTATCGCAGGAGTGAAATCCAGCTGGTTCTATCCGGCTCAGGTGAACCATCCCTTTTTTGTAATATTTCAGCCTGCGTGGACAATGGCCCGTGTGATCAAAGCGATCACGCACGGTGGATGCACATTTGCAAACCGGTAGGGAAGGTAAGTGAATTTCACGCCTGGTTTATTGCTTGAGAAGAGAGTTGGACTAGAAAACCTCAAAAGACCTTCCAGCTGCGTTATTCTGTTAATTCCTTTTCCTTGCATTTCTCATCTGAAGGATGTAGAACAGTGGTAGCTTGGAACCTCTGTTCCTATACCTCCTGGCAATGCCAACTACTTTTCCCAGCAAGATCTAGTAAGTGGAATAAGATCCTGAAGTGTTATGATCCTGCTGGCTATTCCTCTGATGAAAAGGATAGAAAAGAAATGGAGTTGGACATCTAGGAACATGATGTGTATGTTTCTAGTAATGGTGAAGCCAATGACTTCTCTCTGGTTGAGTTAGATCCACTAAGCCACTAAGAAATCTCCCATGCTCTCATGCTTCTTGGATACTTAGCCTAAGTGGAGATGTTCATTAAAAATTCAACAATAAAGCAGAAATCCCTGGATTTTTTTGGAAAGAAAAATGATTTCCCTCTCCCAAATAATTAAAAAATAATCCTATCCAGGTTATTGCTTAATGTTTACAAAGCAATGATATCTATATTAGTTTTGGAATTACTTACTCTTTCTATACATTACTTGCAAGCAAAATACCAACAACCCTCAGACTCTTCAGTTTTGGGCAGTTAATGCTGATATAAACTGGCAAAGTTTTGTAGAAAGAATTCTTACTTGAAATTCATTCTTTCTCTCTTTCCATCCCTACCCCTCTCTAACATGGAAAAAACATGGAAAATTTATCTGCAAAATAAATCAAAGTTTGTGCTGATGAATCAAATTTTGTAGTAACATTATTCAGCAAGGAGCAATAATTGGTGAGAGCACCAAAATAATCCAGGGCATTGAAGCTGGGATGGGAGAATGTAATTTTGGTCCCACATCAAGATTTTTACATTGTTTTAATTTGATAAGCAAAGTAAGTTTTCAGGCACTGTAGAAAATTATAGCCAACAAGTGAATTAAAATAAGAGCAAGAATCAGATTATTTATCACATTAGTTCTCAAAATGAAAGTTTCTGAAACATGTATATAGGGATTCTCTTTTGATAATCTATGTGAATAGCTCAGTAATCCCATCACCAAAACATCTGTGTAAACATCTTTTTTATAAATCAGGATGCACTGATTTAATTACGTATGGAATAACAAATGATTCATAGACAAAACAGTTTGCAGAATTCAAATGCCTTCACTAAAAGTAGTTGTAAACAACATTCCATTCACCCTGAATAAAAAGGAGCTTTTTTTTATTTTATAATTCTATTCACAATCATGAATATAAAGCAATTGAAAAACTTTACTTACGTATAAGTGAGAAGGAAAATTAGCTGATTACATTCTAAAGTAGTGAGATTATGATTTTAAAAGATTTTTAAAATTATTAGCTTTCTTTCTTCATAGATTTTGAGCACTGTCTATATTCTATCACAATGGAATATTACTGAATTATTTTTGCAATTCTATTAATGTTTAATTGCATTTTAATGCTTAATCTGTTAGCTGCTTTGAATATGCCGTGAATATAAAGATGGAGTAAATTTGAAAAAATGCTACAAATAAAAACTTAAAAGATTTTTAATGCTTAAAAATAGTACATAAAATATTCTGTTCTCTGCCTCTGCAATCACAATAGCCTCAAAATGGGTGGCCTGTAAAGCACTTATGGCTGTTGTAAAACGTTGGGCCACGTCTCACATGACTGCATGACAGATCTCGTTTGCCTAATAGCTGCAATGCTGATGTAATTTGCTAAACCAAAACCAAAGAAACCTTATAGTTTATTATACTGAGTTGTTTTTTTTTTTAAGCCCTCGGCTTATACTCAGTATATCGGCTTATACTCAGTTTTTTTTCTTTTTCACATTTTACCGGACAGCTGAAGCCCTGCCGGTGCAGTGAGAGGCGGGCGGGGAGCCGCCAGCCTTCTCAGCTGAGGAGGAGGTTTCAACCGGTAGGTGCCTCATTTCCACCTCGTTTATACTGAGTCCCCAGTTTACCCCAGTTTTTGGGGTAAAATTGGGGACCTCGGCTTATACTCGGATCGGCTTATATTCGAGTATATACGGTACCATAATATGTGAATTAAACCAGTGCAAATAAAACACTTGTTCTTTCTAGAAAACTATAAGTTGAATCCAACCTTATTCAGGTAGGTTTAAACTTCCATATCAGCCTAGTGTGAGCAAGAGTTACCTATTATTTCACTACAAGGTGGTGATTGTGAGTGTGTGTGTGTATGTGTGTGCTTGCATTATATGGATATATTACGCCAGTATTTAGGCTTTGTCTTCATAATCCAGTTTGTTAATCTGACACTATTGGGTCCCTAGTTTTCCTGACAACTATTTGGCTAGTCCATTCAGCTTTTGAAATGATTTTCAGATAAAAGTCCTCATGAATGGGGAACTTTACATTTATTGTGTATTTGAAAAGGAGCTTTCCTAGACTTGTCTCTGAGATCATCTTAACACTGAATATACTATATTAGAAATTTTAACCTGAATCTTTCAGTACTCTGCTTGTGTATCTCTATCTCTCTCTGTATTTGTTTATAGAAAATCATGTCTGGAATGATTTGTTTGAACTTGTCCAGCTGCTCTTGGAAATGTTTACTATTCTACTTTTAAAAGTCTTTAAAGTAAATCACAAATTATTTTACATTTAATGTTACTAGGATTGAAAACTGAAGGGCACCCCCCACGCCCCACAATAGATAAATAGTAATATATTATTTGGAAACATTTCAAAAATATTATATTGTGATTTGTTTTTCAGGGTTAAAACTTGGTATGGAACAAGATACATGGGTGATGATCTCTGAACAAGGAGAAAAACTTTACAAAATGATGTGCCGACAAGGGAATTTAATCAAAGACCGAAAGAGAAAATTAACCACTTTTCCAAAATGTTTCCTTGGAAGGCATGTTTTTAATATTTGAGTTTAAAATTTTGTCTCATTATTTTAGTTATATTTATCAAATTAGAAAAATAAAATGGTCAGACTGTTTAGGATTTAGTCCACATATTCTCACTCTGACTCTGACTAACGAATTGCTTAAACCACTCTAGGTATTGACTGTTCTACACAATATTCCTGAAAAGAAGCCAGCAGATATTATACAAGTATACAAATGTTTTTGGAATGATGATATAAATAAATACAATGGAATCTGTTTGTCTACCTGTCCCCCAAGCTTTAAAAATGCACTGTTGAAACGATAAATGTTATTTTACATATGCACAAAGTAATTGGTGAATTGCCTCTCTGTCTTTCATGTGAATAAAGTACAGTCTTACAATTTAGAATATTAAATAGAATGTGTTATATGTTACAGTCATTTTTTTAATGGATCAACAAGGTAGAGTAGCATAAATATCTCTTTTTTGGCCTTGTCAAATATAAAATTATTTTATAAAATATACAGTAGTATTTTACATATGGTATTAAAAGAAGATAAAATAACCATGGCTTATAAACATTTATCTGTGTGTGTGTGTGTGTGTGTGTGTGTGTGTGTGTGTGTGTATGTATATGTGTGTGTATATACCTTACACACACACACACACACACACAATGCACAATCTATTTTTCACCTTTTTTATGGAGATAGTTTAGGGTATCTTACTGAAGATGACTGCTATTTTGTTTAATTAATAAAACTATCATATAATAAAATTGATTGAACATTGCTTCTAGGAACGTCAGATTCTTCCTGCAGCCAGACATTTGCCTCACCAAACTATCAATGCAAAACAAGCTTTAAGTTCTAGCAATAGTTTGTACCTATGGACATAGTCTGATCAGACTTCATCAAGTTTATGTAACCATAAACTCACATAATTCTTAATACCGTCTTACTGAACTTTGCAAGTTGTTCCCTTACCTTTTGAGACAGGGCACATATGAAAACTATAATGTGAACTGTAAAACGACTTACCATAATTAAAAAAACAAAGAAATCTTCCCCTGGTGCACGTCAGAAAAAAAGGGGTGCTGATGGAATAGAATACTTGCCCCAGTGCCATTAGCTTTGATTTATTACTTCATCCATTACAGCTTTCAGTTCTTCCAATAATATTAAATGCAGTTCTGGCCACCAACATTTTATTAACCCTTATTCCATCATAGCTGTTAAAGAAAGAAAATTTTATGAATTCTGAAACCACAAATTTAGATTTTAATTTGATATCCTGTTCTCTCAGAATCATTAGAGCAGCTTATTCATGAATAGACGTGGATTGGATTAGACCATTAATGAAGAAAAAGTATTCTGTTGCTTTTTTAAGAATTTTACTTCTTTACTACATTTAACTTTGATATGTTAAAATAATTTTTGTCTATCTGCTTTTTTCTTAATCAGTGAATTTGTATCTTGGTTATTGGAAACTGGAGAGATTCACAGACCTGAAGAAGGTGTTCATCTTGGTCAAGCTTTGTTAGAGAACGGCATTATTCACCATGGTAAATAACTTACCTTTTCTAACAATTATTTGCAAAAATTTAACTTTTTACTTGTCAGTAGGTGTACAGAGTACATAATGGTTTATGAGAATGACATTTGTTGTAGCCAAAAGTAACAGAATAAGTCTTTGGAAGAGTGAGGTCTGAGTTTGATCATTTTATGATGAACATTTCATTACCAGATTAGATAACATCATCACTATCTTTGGAACAGTTTCATGTATTATTTTTTCTAGCTTTTAGTTTTCAGTTTTAGCCTAAAGAATAATCTGTTTTATGGTATCTACATATCCATATTGAATCCAATTGATGTTTAAGAGCTTACATGGATCTGATATTTTCTCTTTTGTCTTTTATAGCTTGTCCCATACTTTACTGTTTTTGTTTTTGTCTTGTTGTTATTTTATGCTGGTTATTGACTAAAATAAAGGAACTTACTTATTTACTTATTATTATGTAGACCCAGCTGTGTTTCCACAGGAACTGAATTCTTAAAATAAAATTGAATGGCCCATCTGTTTTTGTTCAGAAGCAGAAAATCACTTTGCATGTGAGAGACAATTAGATTTACATTAGAACTTTATTATTTTCTGAAATTGCTATTTCTACATTAAATATCATTAACAGCGTAAGGATTTTATTGATATTATTCATTCAATATTATTTTTATTGACTTGCAATAATTGGTTAACTCAAAACCACTGTGAAGCTTGTGGGTGTTTTTAATTCACCTTTTTTTAATTTTAAATGGTTCATACTCTTTATCTAATAATAAATAACTCAGATATATGCTTTCATATCAGAACAATTGAAGAAAGTAAGAATTAAAGCCTTCTTCAAGTCAACTCTTATTGAGTTCATAGTCATGTTGGGTTTTTTTGGCAGCAAGACAATAATCACTTGCAATTGTCTTCCTCTTGTTTGGTTGGTTGAGTTTTTTTTGCTTTATGTCTAACAAATAGCTTTGGGATTCCTTGAAGTTCTTCCATCTTAAGTACAAACCAGACTACTTTCCAAGTGCAGATAAGGATATGCATCTGAAGAAAACAGAAGTTAACAAATCTTAATTAAATCTTTAATATTTTTGTTCTGTTAGTCAAACAACAGGACAAAGTGATTATAAATTTATAACTTTTCAATTACAGATATCAATGAATATGAATTTTAACATTTTTTGTTTGATTTTCAAATAATTAAACTCATTAATTGTTGGTAACAGACTAATTGGTGGTACATACTAAATATGATCAACATACAACTTGCTTCTTCCCGTTTTGAAGCTCAATTGTTTAAAATATCCAGATGCTGAATTTAATATTTTTTCTTGATGTTTCTGTATCTTGCTTTGTTTTCTAATTAGTTTGTTTAAAAACCTTCCTTTTATCAGTTTAATTGTTTATCAGTTTTAAGAAAATCTTAAAAGAGCTGTGTGTCCTTATATAGGCATTGGGTTGTTTTAAAATTTTAATTACGTGTTTGAAGGTGTCTGTGAAAGAGAGATTATGTAACATGACATGGGATATAGTGTTATATTTATGTAGCCATTATATTGCAGCCTAATGTTAGCAGCTTAAAAACATCGCTGGGCCTTTATTTAGAAAAATGCCTTGTTTTTCATTGCTCCTTCCAAACATATTCTGGTAGGGATATGAAGCATGTTAAGAGACAAGCCTTCATTAAATACTAAGTTGTGTTTAGGTTTTAAAACTTTTCAGAGTGGAACCTCCAGCAGTCAATGGAACTATAAGAAAGAAAAGTCAGTAAAAGACTACTGGAGTCCAAAAGCTAATGCTGAAGTTTTCTTTGTTTATTTAAAAAGACCTGTTCTGAACTGATAAGGATTCAAATAGCTGTTATTTAAATAACCCAAAGCTGCATCTGAGAAAAAATATACATCCTCACTATTATACCAATAAATTGTGAGAAAAGGCTCAAATTCCTGACCTGACATACACAAAAATATTTTAGTACTAAGGGGAGAATTGTTCACTTGCTGGAATACTTTTAACACTCCCACATTATTTTTAATCAAGCTTGATAATGAGGACATTGTGAGATTTGTTCTTGAGAAAAAGATTTATTTTCAGTTCAGGCAGTTGGCAGTGGCTACTAAAGAATGAGAGAGAGGCATTAAAGATTCATATTAAGATTCAAATTTGGCAACCACTTTTGGAATAAATCTGGTAGTTGCAGGAAAACTTTGGGTTCATAAGTTATGCGTTTACTATTTTAAATCTTTAACCATTGTAATTTTCCCCATGCAATGATAGCTGGGAATAATGGGACATTTGAATCTTTGACAAAGGCTATGATGTATAGCGGGGTGTCAAACTAGTAGCCTGTGGGCCGGATGTGTCATGCACTGGCCATACCCACTCCCGGTTTAGTGAACGGGGAAAAAGCTGCAATATGTCATGTAAAGACAACATGATGTTGCGAATTTGATACCCGTGATGTATTGCATTATTTGCAAAATAAAATTCTTGTTAATCAGATTCAGGGCAAACAATAAAATAAAAGCATATGCTGAAGTCTAATGAAACCCCATTAGTGAAAAAGGGCAAATCCATTATAGCCAGTTTTAGGATACGTCTAGCTCTTTTCATGTATTTTCTTTACATTGACATATTTTTATTTTTGCGTTAGTTACAGACAAACATCAGTTTAAACCTGAACACATGCTCTATAGATTCCGTTATGATGATGGCACATATTATCCAAGAAATGAAATGCAAGATGTAATCTCAAAGGTACAAACATTATACTAAATAGTTATACTAATTAAAAATACAACCATTCTGATTAAAAACTAAAAATATGGCATTATAATATAAGTTAAATTTCTTGTTTTCCTGATGTGCAAAAATAAGGAGATAAAATTATGTTGAGCTGTTGAAATGAAAGACAAATTAGTGTTGTGTTACATAATATTCAATCCTAACATAATGTAATAAGTGAGTATAATTTGATTGAATTTAGCAATGTTATCTATGTTCTCTTATTTTACAGTTCAATGTTAGTATTCTTTCAGTGAATAACATGCTATATTCATTTTCTTAAAGATTAGAGGCAGGGCAATAATTCATTAAAATAAGCTTACTGCGTGCATGAGTTACATGCATCCTTCCAGTCATTCTTTTGCTTCATTTGATCCCAGTAAATAAATTGGGCAGGAATACCTTAGTAGTGCTTCTCAACCTTAATGCTGGCTAGGAATTCTGGGAGTTGAAGTCCCTGCATCTTAAAATTGCTGAGATCAAGAAACACTGCTTTAGTGTGATATTTTGTGATAATGCTTTGTAGTAGACAAACAAGCTAACAAACCCTGTTTTAAATCTTGGTTTATGATCCTGGTATAATAAACAATTAAAAAAATATCCGATTTATGTATCTGTTTTTATGAAGGGATGAGTAATTATGAACACTAGAGCATTGTAACTAAATAAACTATAAATCCTACTTTATCATAGTATTGTGAACAGAAGTGCATAACTGCTTTCAAGCCTACACTTCGAACATCTGATAATTAAACAGTAGAAGCAACTTTCAACAAGAAGTGCTGAAACAAGTATTCTTTAATTCATTAGACAAAGCTATCCTTTTTCTTATATTTGTGTTTGGTTTAGGTGTTAATGGATAAGAGGGCACAGTTGAAAATGTTGCTGGTATTTATTTATTTTTATTTATTTATTTTGTCACAACATCATACAAAAAGATTATATAGTATATACACATACAAACATATATAGGAAGAAGAAAAGAAAAACAATAAGACAGGAACGGTAGGCACGTTTGTGCGCTTATGCACGCCCCTCTTATGGTCCTCTTAGGAATGGGGTGAGGTCGATAGTAGAAAGCTTTTGGTTAAAGCTTTTAGGATTATGGGAAGAGACCACAGAGTCAGGTAAAGTATTCCAAGCACTGATGATTCTGTTGCAGAAGTCATATTTTCTGCAATCTAGATTAAAGCGGTTTACATTAAGTTTAAATCTATTGGTTGCCCTTGTATTATTGCAATTAAAGCTGAAGTAGTCTTTGACAGGAAGGACATTACAATAGATGATTCTGAACAAATGAATCAATATTTATTTTTGAAGATATAGCTATTGGAATTTTCCTGGATTTCAAATATGCTTTTGAAGGAATTTTTTCCTCTCTTATTTTATAAAGCAATTAAATTAAGGCCATAAATTGCCATTATTCGAGACAGTAACCTGTATAAATATATATGGACTTTACTTGATTTTGAGTAATTTAGATTGAATATTGTTCATATACTTAACAGGGTGTAAGATTATATTGTCGTCTGCACAGTCTGTTTACTCCTGTGATAAGGTAAGTTTGAGTTTCGTTGTTCAGTTTCATAAGATTATTAGTAGTTGCTACCCACTTATGTAGATCTTGCTCAATAATTGTTCATTGTTCTAGTAACAGAAGACTAAGCTAAAAGTATAGCCTAGAACAGCCTATCTTTCATAAAAACGATCAGTCATTTTACTTTGATTATTGACTTGCAAACCCTTCAATAAATGGTGTAAAATTAATGCAAGGCATGTTTGCATCTACGCTTCCATTTCCAATAGACAGACAAGTACAGAAACATTTTGTAAACACACACATATGCACAAACACAAACGCACGCACGCATGCACGTGTGTGTGTGTGCGTGCGCACATGTATCTATGGGCAAAAAGCCTACAAGTTGATTCATAGATAGATATAAATAATAGCATAAAATAAAATTAGTTAAAACAATGCATACAATATTTCATTCCAATGCAAACAAAGAACAATAAGAGAAAAATATAATTAATAAACAATACAAATCCTGAAAGAAAAAGTATAAGCCATCTCGGCATGTCACCTATATACTAAATATCAAACAATGATCATTTTAAATAATAAACCCTCTGTTCTTCTAGATATTATGAAACGTATGTCACAGAGAACATACTGCATTGTTTTGTTTAGTGGAAAAAAAATAGCCTTTTCAAAAATGGATAAATTAAATATCTTGAATCTAGTCCTTGATGTCCAGAAAATTAATGCTTTTCCAATTTCTCACGCCAGATATAACCAAAGTTTTTAAACAAGAGTGAAGTGTCCCATATTTTAGAACATAAGTCAATGTGACATTAGTATCTTTACTACTGAAAGATTTTCCCCTAAATCTACTTATATACTGTGTATTAAAATATTGTTCCAAAAAGATACCAATAACTCACAGCACTAAATCATGATTTAATAACTCATCACATTTTTTGCAGTGCTAACAGATAAAATCTCTTTTTACATACATTCTTTGGGGCATCCAATAAATTCAAATAGAACATTTTGATGTACCAATCTTAAATCTGATGAAACTAATTTAACATTCTTTAAAGTTTGCAAGTATTGGCCTATTCCTTAAAAAATATTCAAACATTCTAGTCTTCAAGGACCACATATAATAGTCAGAAAATGAAGTCAAGCATGTTTCCTATGAAAAAGAATTCTAAAAGATGAAGTCACCCACACAAAAAGTTTTGTGTTTTATGAAAACTAGCAAGTTTTTAGCAATAAAATTACATCTTCATTCTGGGCAAAAGTTCAACTACTGGATTTCTGCTTGCTGTTATGTATAGATAACTATTTCTTTAAACTGTCAATTTCTAAATAAGTGTTTAGGATACATATGAAAGTTTGTGTGCATGTAAGTGTAATCTCATTTATATTTTACTTGTATTTATTTATTTACTTACAATATTTAGACTAGTCTGGAGGGAGGATTGGGGCCAAACATACTTTGAGAGCCAATGCACTGTGGCATTGGGATTAATACAGGATAGAAGTACCTTCTAACTCGTACTTCTCTTACTGTACTAATAGGTACAATAGATTCCTATTAGTTTATCCATACACCTTTTTGGTAGTAAAAGAACCCAGTTGCTTTTTCTTTCCACAAATTATGCTTGTACAACTTAACCGCAACAAAACATAAACAGTACTTTTTTTAAAATGTACCTGTTAGGTTCTGGAAGTAACGAGGCTGGAGACCAGGGTAGTGACAACAGCTCTTTAATATAGGGTGAACCCAGCAACTGGCTGGGAGAAAAACCTCTCCTTTTATACAGTTCTACTGGAGGCTTCGTCCAATCAGCAACGTGCTGATTTCCGCCAAATATTAAAGGTACAAACATGAATACATAACACCTCCCTCCCAGAAAACACTTTGCCTCTATTTACATATTTATTTACATGTTATTTTTCACGTAGTCACGCAAATAACCTGGGCGCCTCCTAGTTCTTTCTGACCTGCGCGGTTCAGTTCTGGTGGTTTTGAGCTGGTCGGAGGGGCTGTTTTCTCCTCCCAGCTCTTTCTCTGAGCCAACGGGCCCGGATTATTGGCCGACTTTTTCTTGGCCATCCGCCTTGGATTATTTTGAAACTTTCCTGCTGTTTCCTCGGGAACCTGATGGCGCCGCTGGAACTCTGGGACCTCAGCTAAGTCTTGCGCCCCCGGTCATTGTCAGCTGTGAATTCAAATTGGTATTGGTCATGATCTGTTTCATTTGGTTCGGTTTGATCAGTTATTCGTTTCCTTATCTGATCTATGTGGCGCCCACACTCGGTTGTCTGGTAGCTCTACCACGACGATTTTGGGCCGGTTATCTTTATTATTTGTCCTGAACCAACTAGGGCCGTCCCCATAGTTTCGGCCCACACCCGTCGCCTATGCTCATTTCCTTGTCTTTCTAGTTCCCCTTGTAACCCTCTGGTGTGTAATGGGGATTCAAACGGTCAAGTGGGCACCGGAGTTTCCGTCCCATTAGTAATTCGGCTGGGCTTTTCCCGGTGGCCGTGCTTGGGGTTCTGTGCTGAACAGCTAGGAAGAGGTCTATCTTTGTTTGCCAGTCACCTGGCTTGAGCCTGGACAATGCCTCCTTAGCGCCCGGACGGAACGCCTGCAAGGCCATTCGACGCAGGGTGGAAAGGCGCAGAGAGGGCATGTCGGATGCCCTCCTCTGCCAGGTATTCTTCAAACTGGGCTGCCGTGAATTGAGGCTCATTGTCGGACACCAGAGTGTCCGCAACCCGTGAGTTGCAAATAGGTGGCGAGGGCTGCGATTACTGCTTCGGCCGTAGTGGATTTCATGAGTATGATCTCCAACCATTTAGAGAATGCATCAACAACCACTAGGAACGTTTGGCCGTGGAAAGGGCCAGCAAAATCAATGTGGATTCTTGACCAGGGCCCTTGGGGCTTTTCCCATTCTCTGACTGGGGCCGTTGGGGTAGAGGTCTGGACTCTTGGCAAGCCTGGCATTTCCCTACCCTCTCAGCAATCTCTGCGCCCATGAGTGGCCACCACACATAGCTTCTAGCTAACCCTTCATCCTTACGATCCCTGGGTGACCTCGTGGAGGAGGTCCAATACCTTTCCCTTAATTTATCAGGAATTATTACACGATCACCCCATAACAGGCACCCCTTGAGCCGAGAGCTCATCTCGCTTTTTAACAAATTCTTGAACCCGTTGCCCGGTGCAGCGCCACCCTCTGTACCCAACCGAGTACAGTCCTTAACACAATGTCCCGGTATGATGCCCGAGCCACTTCCTTAGATGTGACTGGGCCAGAGTCCAAAGAGTCAATAAGTAGGATGGGCGCCCCGGAGTGGGGTCTTCGGTTGCCCCTGGTAGTGGGCATCGGCTTAACGCGCCTGCATGCCCCACTTCTTTCCTGGTCGATGCTGCAGCTTGTACGAATAAGCTGCTAAGAATATAGTCCATCGGGTCAGTCGTGGCGAAAGTGCCACAGGCGTTGCGGTCGCCAGCCAGTATCCCTAGTAGCGGTCTGTGGTCAGTCACGATTTCAAAATTCCGCCCAAAGACATATTCGTGGAATTTTTAACCCCTGACACAATGGCTAGTGCTTCTTTATCTAATTGGCTGTAGTTTCTCTCTGGGAGGACATCGCTCTAGAGTAAAAGCTATAGGGCTTCTGTGCCGCTTTGGAAGTCTATGGCTGAGTACAGCCCCACCCCATAAGGGAGGCATCGCAAACCAGCACTAGGGGTAATGAGTTGTGATATTGGATGAGCAGGCTATCACTTGAGAGCAGGTTCTTTACTGCTTCAAAAGCCCTATTTTCTGACTTTCCCAAGACCAAACAGTATTTTTCCTAAGAGCCTATGCAGCGGTTCCAACGGTTGCTTTGTTCTTTAAAAAGACCGCGTAAAATTCACCAATCCCAGGAATGCCTGCAGCTCTGCTTTGTTTTTGGGCGCTGGAGCCTTCCTAATTGCCTTAACCTTGCTCTCAGTAGGGTGAATTCTTTCTTGTCTATCCGTAGCCCAAGAAATCGACGGATTCGACCCCTATCTGGCATTTGTTTGCCTTGACTTTAATCCGCTGTCCGGAAAATGCCCAAAACCTTTCTTAACCGCCTCCCCAATTCCTCCATGTTTTCCCTGAAATTAGGACATCATCAAGTAGGGAACTACCCTGGGAGCCCCTGCAGTAGTCGCTCCATTAGGTTTTGGAACAGCCCTGGTGCCACACTGACCCCAAATTGCAATCGGTGCACTTGAAGGCCCCCTGTGCGTTACAATCGCTTGGGCTTCGCCAGCGGGCGCTCACGGGCAGTTGTTGGTAGGCTTGGGCCAAGTCTAACTTTGCAAAGACTTGCCCTTGCCCCAAAGAGTGCAATAAGTGTTGCACCACGGAACCGGTAAGCGCTTTTCTGTAAGGCTTTGTTAAGCCGCCTTGTAGTCAGCGCAAATTCTAATTGACCCGTCCGGCTTTATTGGGTGACGATTACGCCTCCCACTTTGCGTGATCGACTGGCACCAAAATCCCTGATTTATGAGCTTGTCCAGCTCCTTATCGATTTTTGGTTTAGGGCAAAGGACTCTCCTCGCCTTAAGCCTAATGGGGGCTACCTGGGGTCTAAGTTGAAGGAAATAGGGGTCCCTTGTACTTGCCCAGGCAGTCCTTGAAGACATCTTCGAACTCGTTAAAGAGAATGTCTTTCAGGTTACAGTCACTTCTGTAGATGCCAGTCACTCCCATGCCCAGGGCACGAAACCAGTCTAGTCCCAACAGACTGGGCAGAGTTCCTTCGACGATCGTGATGGGCAGGGTCTTCTTGTGTGGACCGTGACTCGACTCGGACGGAGGTGGTCCTCGAACAGGGATGCGATTCCCTGGTAGTCGTGGACTCGTAGCCGTTGTGCTTGCAGGTGGCGCTTGGCGACAGGCGGCAGCGACTTCGCCAAAGTGTCCCAGGACATGATGGTGATCGCTGATCCCGTGTCTACTTCAAGCCGGCACCTCCTCTATTTTTGGCTTGGTGAAGATCTTCTTCTCCACTCGGGTAGCGCCTATGACCACAGTTGTTTGGTTGAATCCGCGCCTTTTTGTTTGAGCCAATCGCGGGTCGCCTTGCCGATTCCGCGCCTGATTGGCCGATTTGAATTTTCGGCGGAAGGTTGGGCCGCCGACAAACTTGAGCTAGGTGCCCTTTCTTCCCACACCGCCGCATGTCGCGCCTTAAACTTGCAGCGTTGGCGCTGGTGTTGACCCCGCAGCTCCGCATTCATCTCTGTCCCCTTTGTCGCTTTCTCGGTTCGGCAGACCCCTTCCTCATCTTCACCGCCGGATTCGGTCTGAACCTCCTCCTGGTGCACCGGAGTTGCCTTCGCGCCGCCTTTGTGGGACAGGCTTCTGCAGTGTCTCTGCCGCTTGGGTGGACATTTCATGTGCTCTGGCTTCGCCCAGAGCGTGGCCAGCGTTAGGTTGCTCTTTGCTAGCAGCCGCCGCCGCAAACGGATGTCTTTGACCTCGGATGAGTTGCTCGAGGAGCACCTCGCCTAGGTCGCGTATCCGCAGTCCTTGGACGCTTTCTTAGGGCGGCCATGTAGTCACCGATGGTTTCGCCCATCTGCCTTCGCCTCCGAATTCAAACCGCCGCACGATTTGGACGGCGCAGCGGCGGTTTTTAGTAAAGTCTGTAGAGTTGGCCATGACACCGACTGCAACGGCGTTGGCTCTGCCAGGGCTTCCGCGATATCAATGACCTCCGACCACAGTGGCTTAAGAAATAAGCCCTTTTCGGTTATCTGGAACTCCTTGCAGTTCGTTGGCTTCTAGAAAGCTTTCGAAACGGGTCATATACGTTCCCCATTTCTCCTTAGCCGGGTCAAACGGTGCGGGCGGAGTGTAACTGGCCATCTCCGCTTTTCTGCCCTGAGTTTGCTGGGTTCGGGTCTATCGTGCTTCAGCTCGGTTCTGGTTCTCCTTAGCCTCGAGATCCCACCTTCGTCGCCAATGTTAGGTTCTGGAAGTAACGAGGCTGGAGACCAGGGTAGTGACAACAGCTCTTTAATATAGGGTGAACCCAGCAACTGGCTGGGAGAAAAACCTCTCCTTTTATACAGTTCTACTGGAGGCTTCGTCCAATCAGCAACGTGCTGATTTCCCGCTCAAATATTTAAAGGCACAAACATGAATACATAACAGTACCACATAAAATCAATATAATAAACAATTAGCAAGCAATTCTCAAACTACAAAATGCCAGAAATAAAAGGAATGAATTATAAAATGTCATAAGCAAAAATATTGTGAAGTAAAGTAGTTATTATTAACTTTTTATGATAAAATGATAGGCAGCAGTTGCCTTTCTAGATTCAGATGATTGGAAATGTACATTTTTGCTTTTTCTCTTTTTTAGGTATAACCCTATCTTGATATTGTTCTGTGTAGTGAATTTTTTTAAAAAAAATATTCCTTAATCTGCCTAATCATAGACCCAGGAGAATAATATATGTCCCTCAACTCCAAAGAATATTGAGAATATTGAGAATAGAGTTATGATATAAAAATATTAAAGCAAAGGGTTTTTCCAACTGAGAAATTCTCAGTGGTATAAGTGCATATTCATTAAATGACTTTGGAGTAATTATCTTAGGCCAACGTATCTTATAGGCTTGCTGTAAGAATAAAATGAAGGAAGATTCTAGATAAACCAACTTGAATTTGTGCAGGAAAGGCAGGATATAAATCTAATTAATCAGTCAAGCAAGGATATTAAAGATGTATTACTATTTCAGATTTCCTTAATAGTACTTGAAGTTTTGTGTTTTGTGTCTGTACCAATATTTATATGTGAAAAGTAGGACTGTTAAAAGATACAGTTCTAGAAGACACAAATTGCATGTGGAAATATCCATGGTGTAAAACATCCAATATTATATTGTAATGTTTTCTTTTAGTCCCTCATCAAGGTAATTAATAAATAAATAAATAAATAAATAAATAAATAAATGAATGAATGAATGAATGAATGAATGAATGAATGAATGAATGAATGAATGCCTAGTTTTGGAGATATATGGGAGGTTTACTTTTTGTGATATACTTTGAACCTTGCCCAAAATACACAGTACTGTAACTAAAATAAAGTGTTATTATTGCAAAACAATGCAAACAGAAATAATTTTGAATAGATAAGGTATTACCTAGGTTATATTTGGAGTATAATATATGGGTATTCAGCTTTTGTAGAATATATATTTTGAGGATGAACTATTTTATGCTTTTTTTTCCTCCTCAGGGATAAAGATTACCATTTAAGAACCTACAAATCTGTCATAATGGCTAATAAAATGATAGACTGGCTAATTGCACAGGTAGGACAATGCTCTGAAGTATATAAATTTGATTAGTAACATGAAAGAAATGTGAATAAATTTCCATTAGAAATGAACATTTTATATGTCATATAATTTTGCTTTTATATATTAACTAAGCTACAAATATTTTGGTATTATTGGTCAGCTGTTAGTCCTGGTATCTTTTGAAAGACTTTAAAGTATTAAGCATTGTTCTACTTATCTGCCCATTGTTTTTTAAAAAGTTAGATTATATTATACAGGAACCATATTTTTTTATTTATAAGATGCACACCCCCAAAGTGGATGGAAATGTCTGTGTGTCTAATAGAGCACATATTGCCGAAGCCCCCCACCCCCAATCCTTCGGCTTCTGCCTCCTAGCAATTTGCCTCCTTGCAGCAAACAGCTGGTCAGCTTCAGCACACCCTAATTAAGCATGAGCAGCTGCTTGGTGGTTAGATCTGCATCCCGGAATACCACCTATCAGCTGTTCCAGGCTGTTCCATTGCCACCCCCCATCGCCACCATCGCTGCTCATTGCTGCTGCCGCCTATTACCACCTCCATGTGCCCGATTTTTGGCCTATCCCTGCCACCGGGAACGGGCTGAAACAGGGTGCGCAGAGGCCAAAAATGGGGTGCACGGAGGCCAAAAATGGGGTGCGCGGATGTTGTGACTCCAGCCCCTGAACCTGGCCCCATGCCCGAAAGTGACTCCGAGAGTGAGGGGAAAGGGCCTGTAAGACTTACCTTGGGAGCACCGATGCCTTTGGCCCGGCTCCAGGAGCCAGAACCAGGCCAGTCGGAGGACGTAATGAGGCTGTCATCCCCTGATTCCTCCCTTCCTCAGGCTACGCCTTCAGACCCAGCTGATAATAATAAAAATAATCAAGCTTGGATTAACCTGCGCTTCAGAAGATTAGAGAAGCAGCATGATCAAAGAGAAGGGTGGGGCAGGAGCCTCACCCCACAGGATATATAATGAGCTTTGGGACTGCTCGCACTCCATGGGGAGCAAAAGATTAGCTGAACCGTTTCAAAGAGAGCTGAAGTCTTACTCTGCGAGTCTTTTGTTTGAACTTTGGCAAGCAGCTGCAATTTCTCTACCAGGACTGATAAGAGTCGTGAATCCACTGGCTGAAGGCCAGCTCGTTACTCCGAAGTAGGGAAGGAGACAGAACAGCGGAGCAATAGGTGGCAGCAGCAGCAATGGGCGGTGGCGATCCCTGCACACTGGAACAACTGATAGGTGATATTCTGAGAGGCAGATTCAACCGCCAATCAGCTGCTCATACTAAATCAGGCTGTGCTGAAGCTGGCCAGGCTGTTTGCTGTTTGCTGCAAGGGGGCAAATTGCTGGGAGGCAGAGCCAGAGGCAGATTTTTTTTCTTGTTTTCCTCTCCAAAAGCCAAGTGCGTCTTATAATCTGGAGCGTTATAATCCGAAAAATGCGGGTATATTTTATTTTAATACCAAAGTAAATACAAAATACAAAATAAGTATTAAACTATAAATTTATTATCACATTATCACAACCAAAATATAGAAATTATTTTAAGTAATGGTCGTGTTTATTTTTATATTAATAAACTTATGTGCAGGGGGATTGCAGAACAAGAGAAGAAGCAATGATCTTTGGAATAGCACTTTGTGACAATGGATTTATGCATCATGGTAAACTATAAATTTATATAAGTTTTTAAAAAAAAATAATACAAAGATTCTAACTTTAAAATCTAATATCAATACTGTGATAAATAATTTCCCTAGGATATGCAGTATGTAGCATTTATTGGTTTGTTACTAGAACTTTTGTTTGGAGATTTATATTTTTAAAAAGTACTTTGTAATTAAGAACTGCTTTAGAATACGTGTACAGATTACAGATAGAGTTCATTCTTGCTAATCATAAAATTCTATACTGTTTTCTTTGTAAAATTACTTGCTAATAGCTGAAAAATACAATACTACAAGGATCTACTTATTTATTTATTAGTTTTATACACTGGCATAATCCTTGAAGACTCCTAGAGTTAATAACATAAAATAACTTACATGACAGTATAGCAAAACTATATTAAGTACAATAAGTAGTAGTGATTTACAGTGCAATAAAGCTAAATATGAAGACACTTCACCATTCTACAAATGCTTTCTGGGAAACCTGACTTTAACCTATTTTCACAATGTCATTAGAATGGGTGCTGCTCTAAGTTCAGAAGGGAAAACATTCTGTAATATATGGTCTATTAATAGAAAATAATAGTTTCTGAGATATATCTCCTTCCTTTCACTGAAGTGGGAATTATTAATAAGAGATAAGGAGTTTATCAGACAGCTCAGTTTGGATTGGAAGATGCAGTTATTTAATAAATCATATAGTAAATAAAATTTTAGTTGAATTATAAATCAATATGTTTATGTAATACACAAATATTAACCTTTCCTCTGTCAAATAGTGCTGGAAAAAAGTGAATTCAAAGATGAACCACTTCTATTTCGTTTTTTTGCGGATGAAGAAATGGAAGGCTCCAACATGAAACACAGACTTATGAAGCATGACTTAAAAGTAGTGGAAAATGTAATCGCAAAATCTTTGCTGGTAAGTTTTAAAAAAATTAAGTCTGTATGTTTGTTTGATTGATTTTGTTGCTAACTCTTATTATTTGCACATAGACAATGTTATAATTTGTAGTTTTTTCAGATCCATGCTATTGTCCATCAACTTAAATCCCCTAGATCTCTCTTGCTGTTTTTTGTACTATTCAGTTTTGTGACGAAAATATATATTAACTGGAGTGCAACATATAGGTACTTTATAGAGTCCAAAGTTAGTCTGTATTGGTTAAATATTCATACAATGCTCAAATAAATGCTTATGATTAATGTCACAGTTTTTGCAGATGAATATATTTGCCAGATGTAATGTTCACAGTGATAACAATCATATAGTAGTAACAGTTGCCTGTCATCCATACTTATTCAGCATAATGTTTTTCTTTTTTAAGATCAAATCAAGTGATGGAACTTATGGTTTTTGTTTGGAAGACAAAAACAAAGCACCAATTGTGAAAATAGTGGAAAAGTGCTCAAATGCTGAGGTAATACAGGTTCATAATTGTCCCAATTATTACATTTCTGCTCATAGAAAAGTTCAGGTATTTTGACAATTATTTCAATTATAAAATTTTACTTTAATAATTTTAATTGATTTGTGTGTGTAATTGTGTGTGTGTATAAATTATTAAAGACTGTCCCAGAGCATTTGTAAAATATAAATATTTGTATTACCTTAGTCATGTAGAAATTAAAAGCATACAATATGGATGATTTCACACAATGTAATTAAGCTATACTGTTTTTCTTTTTTTAAAATTTCAGTGCAGCATGTTGTGAAAATCCAGTTATGGTCAACACTGGATATGGCCCTGATACCTACCAGGGCTGGCATTTTCAGTTTTTTTGCATCAGAGTTTTAATGTTTTCTTCTAAATTATGTTAAATCTACTTGGGGCTTACATTATATGTGTCTTACCTTTTCTACCTCAAAATATGGGTAGATATGCTCCTGATTTTGAGCAATAATGATTAGAAAGGCTTTTTAGGGACTGAAAAAATAGTGCTTGGGAGTGCTCTACAGAGAATTATTATCAGCTATTTATACCTTCTTGGTGTTTAAGCTTACAGACAGTCAATATTTGTAATTTCCTAAAAATGTGAACTTTGATATCTTAATGTTATTGAAAGAAACATTACTCTTCACATTTAGGGTAAGAATTATAAAAAACTATGGAGAATTATTAGGTTTGTGAAGATTAAGAGAGCTGAGAAAATTGCTGTGTATAAATCTACATATTGTAAGCGATTTTTAAAGGTTACCTGGATGCAGAACTTTGAGAATCAATTTTGCAAAATAAGAAATATATTTGTGCATTACAATTTTATATATAGCTACTTAAAGGTAGGTTTATGGATAAGCACGTAAAAGTTTCCATGTACAATAAATTAATGTTGCTTAGGGAACGATTATAGTCTAGCAAAGAATACTTATTAAAATGTTCATTCAGGATTATGTGATCCACCAATAATATTAAAAAATGTGGCATCTTCCATTGCCTCCCATATCTGGATAGTCTTTAGTATGGCTACTAAAATGATTAAATCTTATGTGATTGTTAGAATAGTAAATTAACCCTATTAAAACATATCATTTTGAATTACTAATTTTGTTGTTCCAGTTTACATTTTGAAGGCCTATTAATCAAAGTCACCATTTTCATAGCAGATATTGAGTTAATAATAATACAGAAATGATCTGCCGATCTTCTTCATAAAAAAATTATGTGGAAGAATATGAGTTTCTCACTAGGAAAAGAACCTTAAGATTTTCAGTTACATGTCTAATAATGAATTGTCTCTTCTTATAACATCTAAGGCCTCTTATATTTTCTGAAAGATCTATACCTAAAGA
This sequence comes from Ahaetulla prasina, assembly GCF_028640845.1. Classification (NCBI taxonomy): domain Eukaryota; kingdom Metazoa; phylum Chordata; class Lepidosauria; order Squamata; family Colubridae; genus Ahaetulla; species Ahaetulla prasina. The sequence continues at coordinate 43,971,449 of NC_080541.1, read as the reverse complement.
TCTATATCTAAAGGCATATCATGAAAAAATTGTTAACCACTTATATTATTTAAAATAACTGCACAGATAACAATGGTAACAAAACACAAAAAGAATTACAAAACCTTTCAAGCAAGTGCCATAATAATCTCATTACAGAATTACAACTGCAAGTTTCACCACCCCTCTTTACCCTATCCCCAAAAGAAAAGGCAGATATTGTGCCCTCTGGAAAGCAAGGAGGTTAGGGATTGTTTGAGCCCTATAGGTCCAGATTTGAGAAAAGTGTAAGCACCAGCCTCTTCTGCATTTGAGGGAGAACAATTTCTTAACACTTGATCTGCTGAAAGCATAGAATAGTTAAAAATGAACATATTATTGACACCCCCCCCCCAAATTCCTGTAGCAATGGAGAGAAAAAGTTATGGACTTACTTGCGATTCCCAGTCAGAAATTGCATACTATCTAGCAATAGCAATAGCACTTAGACTTATATACCACTTCATAGTGGTTTTACAACTCTCTCTAACCGGTTTACAGAGTCAGCATATTGCCCCCAACAATGTGGGCCCTCATTTTACCAACCTTGAAAGGATGGAAGGCTAAGTCAACCTTGAGTTGGTGAGATTTGAACTGCAGCTAGCAGTCAGCTAAAATAGCCTGCAGTGCTGCACTCTAACCACTGTGCCACCTCGGTTGTTATGAAAATGGTAGTCAGGAGAAACCAGGACTGAGATGTCAAAGAAATAAGAGATCTGTAAGCAAGAGGCCATTTATTACAAGGAAGAAAGCCTTGTAGAATCCATTAAATAACTGGAGTTCTGGCTGTTCCTAATTAGAAGAGTTCACTTCTTCCTTTTCAAGAAGTGGATATGTGAATCCCAAAAATAATAAATAAATAAAAATAATAAATAAGTATACATACATTGTGTATATGCAGTTGGATAGAGGAATATATGTTTAAAATTTGATCTAGCATTCATTCTGCATTTTTGTGAAACGAGATTAATGCTGAAAACAAAAACGAATTTATCTACAAACTTACTATTTATTTAAGTCAGACATTTTCATACGGATTTTCTTAAATAAAGTGTTGGTGAATAGAAAAATAAATCTATTTAATCCACTATTTAAACTTTAAATTGTCAAATTGGGGGAAAAATCTTAGAAATAATAAAATGTTATAAATACAGGAGATTTTTCCAATAATACTGAATTGCTAAGATTAGTATTTTTCATAAAGGTATTTTCTGTAAGGTTATATAAAATCCACAGTTGTAAATATAAGTATATGGGAAATGGTTGAAGCTCTTCTGTGCATGTAAAAAATAATGGATCATTGATATTGTGATGCTAATTGAATATATATGTATTTTGTTTTCTTGTCTAGGTGGCAGGTCTGGAAATTGGGAAAAAGATCTTTACTATTAATGGTGACCTAGTTTTTCTAAGGCCCTTTACTGAAGTGGATAGCTTTCTGAAAGCATGTTTGAACAGTAAAAAGCCCCTCAGGGTACTTGTGAGCACAAAGCCAAGGGAGTAAGTTGTTTCTTTGGTTTTAGAAATTATAAAAATAGCAACCAAAATATGTTACAAAAGCATAGGCATAAATGTTAGAAATAATTTAGATAAATGTTATATATTTTAATTATGATACTCTACCTTTCCCCTAAAATTTCCCCTAAAATTTCCCCTAAAATTTATGCACTCAAAGTGGTTAAACACAAATAAAAGTCTATGTAAGGTCTATTTTTGAATGTTTACTATATGTAAGTTAGAACCAATTCAGAAATGTCAGTAATTAAAAGCTCAACAAAAGAAATACATCTTAGCTGTTCATTGAATGGGATTTAAATGCAGCTCCAAAGAATGCATTTATAGTCTGGGCATAGTGCAGGAGATGCTATTCCTTGTGCCAAACAAATAAGGGAGAATGGCCTTTTCTTCCTCTCCTTTCATTCTAAGTAACTTCATTGGATGGAAAAGCTAGTGTCCGACTTTAAATTTAAGTTCTTGGTATAAAATTGCCTTCCTCAATTTGGCTCTCTCTGGATTTTAATTATCACTCTTTTTTAGTCAATGTAGTAAAGTCTAACACATCTGAAGGGTGGCTGGCATCAATATATTTATCTAATCGTTTTGCCATTAATCATTTAATAATACAAAAATATCAAGAAATTATTATATTTGTCATTTTGTTACTCTTCTTTAGCATATTAAGTGGAACAACATTTGTTTATCTTTTTGCTTGATATGCCAATATTTGTTCAGAATTAGGTAGTTCTTGCTCAGTAACCATAATTGGGACTGGCAACTTGATTGTTAAGTGATATGGTCACTAAATGAAATGTCACTTGATCTTGATGGACTTACAATATCACTTCCCATTCAGTTGTTAAGCAAATCACCACCGGTTGTTAAGCAGGACATCACATGACTCTGATTGCAATTTTAGTAACTGTTTCTCCAGTGACTCTGCTTGTCAGAACCTGTTTATGAAGTGTGCAAATAGTGATCATGTGACAGTGACAATAATAAATTTGAGAATTAGTCATAAAGTTACATTATTAATGCTATTGTAATTAGGAATGCATGCAAAATAGGAGAGTCGCTAAGCGAGGTCTGTCTACATACATGTTGATTATTAGCTAATAATATGTTTAAAGCTATGAGCTAGGTTTCTAGAAGGAAACCTTACTGAACTCAAGGTTGTTTTAAAGTTTCTTGCTAGTTTATGTTAAAAGTAGTGGTTATTTTTCCACTGAATGTAAGCTTTATTTTTAAAAAACTAAGTATATTATATTGTATTATTTTAAACTTATGTAAAATTTGAGGCATAAAAAGAAATGTTGGTATTAGATGCTTCATTGTGTGGTTTATTTTGCTTAAAGGACAGTTAAGATTCCTGATTCTGTGGATGGACTTGGATTCCAAATACGAGGCTTTGGCCCTTCGGTTGTTCATGCTGTTGGAAAAGGTATGAAGTGGCCTGCATTTATGAATATTTGGCCAAATGCAATAAATACACACACAAATACAGAGAATCTTGAGATTGATGCTTGAGGAGTATAAAGAATTTGATGCATGGTTCTGAATTTAGGTATAAAGAGTTACCAGTGATTTCTATTGTTATATATAGCTACTTAACAAATTAGATACTCATACAACCAATTATAAAGAGAATAGTGGGCTGTAGCCCCTAACTGCAGACCTAACAAGCATACATTGATCTGATCTTGGTCAGGAAGAATATGTGACAAGATGGATATTCGGCTTAAGGGTTAATTGCTTTCTGTTTTCATTTACTTATGTGTTTTGTAAAGGCTAAATACAGTGAGATATGCCTTGTTGAGTATATTTCTTTATAAAACCATGAACGTAAGAGATTTCCATGATAGGAAACTGTAATATCTTATATATCCTTTGAGTATGAAAATACTGGGTATATAACAGAAATATATAACAGAAATTAGCAAAAGAAGATTTTACAAAAAGCCCAAGAGCTAAATTTTCACCTTCTTTTCAGAAATTCTGTAAGGAAAAAGAGACACTATACATGGGGGGAAAGCTGTTTAATTTATCATGAGAAAGTAATAAGGTTCTAATATGGTAATTTAGTGTGACATAGGCTTTGGGGTTTTATAAATAACTAACTGCTTTCAGACTGCATGGGATCCAATGCTATAAATTCTTCTTTAGTGAATTTATCCTGGTTAAACCTTATTCAGTTGTATTGTTTGCAGCCCATAATTAATCACATTAATTTTGTATAGATTTGTATAGAATAAATACTTAAAATATGATTATGCGTTGCCTTCTTCATCTAAGGGATTGCACCAACAAAATACAATGTTTTTATCTTTAGAAGTTGGACAACTACGTATTTAGGGTAGCCCCTAGGAAAACTGAATAATTTTTTTCTATTCAATGATTCGGAATAAATTATTTCTAGCTTGTCTTTAACAATGTAGTGTTGGTTCAATTTAATATAATCTTGAATTGAAAAGGAATAGCATTCAAATCAGTTGTAATATGGCCTTTTCCCATTTTTAAGTAAATTTCTAACTTAATTTACTAACTATTTTAAAGGAACTGTGGCAGCTACTGCTGGGCTCCATCCTGGACAGTGCATAATCAAAGTGAATGGAATTAATGTCAGCAAAGAAACACATGCAAGTGTTATTGCCCATGTGACAGCCTGCAGGAAATACAGACGTCCAATGCATGTAATGCTAATTATTTTGTTCATTACATATATCCTTGTTTTTATTTCATTGCCCAATAACTATTATCTATCTTTGGCAGTTCATGGAAAAATATTATCAATATAAAACTTCACCATGAATGATTCATATTGAAAAAGTGTGAGTCTTCATTCACAAGGAGGCACTTATCATGTCAATTTTTTAAATTTGCCCTGCTATCTGAAAAAGTCTGCCATGTGACTTCATTAGAACTGTATTCTGTAAAAGAGTACACATTTTTAAACTTAAGGATACCATCCTTGATTATTTTATTCTTTTCCATTACTCAGGTACAATCTTCAAGCGAAAATAATGGAGAACCTGTTGTTATACGTGCAGGGTGAAAATGGAAAAGAAAAGAAAAATAGGCATTTTACATAGCATTAAGTTTGTTTTAAGTTTGTTTGATAGCTGCTCAGAGTCAATTTACTGGTAAGAAGGGCAGCATATAAATTTAATAAACAAACAAAGAAATCTTTCCTGGAAAAACAGAGACAAAACTAAAATGGAAAACTTCCAGTGAAGGCTTTGAATATCCATCTAAAACAAAACCTTTTATGCTCTGAATATATTGTATATTATTGAGAATGACTCTATGCTCTTCCTGATTAATGATGGGCTTCTGAATGGACTACCATACTTCTTCTTATTTATTTATTTGATTTTGATCTGATTTTGATCTCATTTTATGACTTTTGAAGTAACTCAAGGTGGCAAATATACATAATATGCTTGTCTTTCTCGTCCTGTTTTCCCTGTGAAGTGAGTTAGACTGAGAGACAGTGACTGGTCCAAAGTTACTAAGTTGGTTTTTGATGCCTAAGACAAGACTAGAACTCAAGTCTCTTGATTTCTAGGCAAGCACCTTAACACTTACACCAAAATGGCTCTCTTTTATGAGCAAACAACTGGCAAAGAGTTATGGGATCAGTCATGGCTTCCACTGATGCATAAATCCTGATTACTATAAAACAAATGTGCAATACTGAGATTAAAAAAGTCCTGTAACACACTGATTGATTAGCCTCTTTTTAATTATTATTTTTTTTTTATAAAAAGTTTTATTTTTACAATCATATCAAATAATTCATCCAATGTACAGTTATATACAATTAGTCGGGCTTGCCCAGTCACCACCCCCCTTTTTAACACTCTTCCCTCTTCTACCTTCTTCTACTTTCCAGACCTTCCTCTCCTTCTCTTATCTACATCCTCTCCTCCCTCCACCCTACACCTTCCTTCTCCCTCTTCTACCCCTCTTCCTTCTTCTTCTCCTCTTTCCTACCTCCTACTCTCTCTTTTTAATTATTATCAAACAATTTCTGTTGGTATGTTTCATAACAAATTGTTGTGAAATGAAAGCTAAACACAAGAAGATATAAATATACAAATATTTAATATTTAATATACAAATAGAATGAGACTATTGCCTTATACATTGTAAGCCGCCCTGAGTCTTCGGAGAAGGGCGGGGTATAAATGTAAACAAAAAAAAAAAGATACAATGATACATCATTGTATGTGACTGTATTAGGATCTGTAAATCTAAATTAGGAATTCTTCATAATATAATTTATATTTATATATAAATATAATTTCAATTATATTGAGAGGGAATCTATTGCAATGCTGCAGTTATAAAAAACAGTAATACTTGATACTGGTGCTTGAGCCTTATTTTATTCTCCACATTTACCTTTAGAATATATATTTTAAAATCTGTCAGAATACAAATTTGGGAAGAAGGATAATTTTGTAAATCAGTATTTCATTTTTCCCTTATTATATAAACTAAAATAACTTGAATTTTTATAATTATTCTGTCAGATACAGCTTCATATGATCAATAAAAAATGAACCATGGACTTAAGCAACAAACAAATAAACCCTGTTCTGTTTCCATGGAAATAAAATGCAAATTAAATCCACACTTTTTCTGTTTTTCAAAACCTATATGTATTAAAGTGTTAATAAGCCTTGTAAATTATTTGTTATTCTACAGCAAGATTCTATTCAGTGGGTATATAACAACACTGATAGTGCCCAGGAGGATTTTCAGAAAACGAATACTAAACCATTGGGTGAGGATGGAGGAGATGCATTTAATTACAAAGTTGAAGGTGGGATTATTTCTCTTTTATTATTAATCAAAATAAAAATTTGGCTATTTCTTAAAGTATTAAAAGCAAATATAGCATACCAGAGCAAAACAAAACAAGAGGATTCCACATCTCTCTCTTGAAGTAAGATACATGCCAGCACAGCTGGGATGCAAACCATATAGAAATGCATGAGTTATTCAGCTATTACTTTTATCTGTTACATGAATTAGTGACTAGTTAAGTAAGGAATGAAGAAATACAGCCGTACCTTAGATAACTATGATTTTGCTTTTGAATTCATCTTAGAAATCATATAGCACTAAGTAGCCAGTAGACAATCACAAGGAGGGTCTGAATTTTTGATCATAATAATTTCTTTAATGACTCTGCAATAAATAATATGTGTTTCAGAGGTAGTCTATATTAATTAACCTACAGAATATATTTATTTTGTTTCTGTTTTTAGAAGCCATTGATAAATTTAATACTTTGGCAATAATTGATGGACGAAAGGATCATGTCTGCCTGACTGTTGATAATGTTCATCTGGAATATGGTGTTGTTTATGAGTATGATAGTACTGCTGGAATAAAATGCCATGTTTTAGAGAAAATGATTGAACCAAAAGGCTTTTTCATCCTGACTGCAAAGGTATGATACATAAAACATGGATATATGTATGTATTTTATATGTTCTTACTGAAGAAAATTTTAAACTATAATAATTTTATTTCAAATCAGTGATTTGTGCACTTTTAGGTTTATTTAAGATTATGAATCATGGTTATGTACTAAATTCAAACCATAAAATGATAAATGCAAAAGAGACTAGAATAGAAGAATAAAATAGGATTTTTTTTTAAATTGGCCAAGTGTGATTTGACACACAAGGAATTTGTCTTGGTGCATATGCTCTCAGTGTACATAAAAGAAAAGATACCTTCATCAAGGTACAACACTTACCACACTTAATGATAGTCATAGGGTACAAATTTAACACTTAATGATATGGCATTTAATGATAGTCATAGGCTACAATTAAGCAATCAGGAAACAATATCAGTATAAATTGTAAGGATACAAGCAACAAAGTTACAGTCATAAATGGAAGGAGATTGGTGATGGGAATGATGAGAAGATTAATAGTAGTGCAGATTTAGTAAATAGTTTGACAGTGTTGGGGGAATTATTTGTTTAGCAGAGCATCAAACTAGTTCTGAATCTCCCTCCCCCTAAAAAAATTATGATTCAACATTTCATTACCTTATTGTATTTTAATAGTAGTTTTAAGAATTATTATTAAGAATTATTTTAATGGTAGAATTTAAGAATTAACATATCATTTGGCAAAACATAGGTGGAAGAACATGGTTGGTTACAAAAAAGATTTTCAGTTCTATATATTAAGAATTCCTAATCTGATGTTTACTAATTGTTCAGAACAACACAACTACAAATAATTTATCTAATAAACAAGGAGGATGAGATTGTGTAGTGTTAGAAGGGAAAAATAACATTCAATTATCTTGAAGGTGTTATTAGTGTATGATCAAATGATAATGCTCTAAATAAAGATCATATAAAGGGAATTAAGATGCTAAAGAAGACAAAACACCTGTTTCGCCCTCCCCTTTGTCTCAAAGTTATCTAAATCATCACAGAAAGACTATATAATTATATTATTGTATGCAGATAATATTCCTCCCTAATTGGTCCAGGATTCATTTTACACAAAGGATAAGTCTTGCCCTCTTTTTCTTTCTCTCAATATTGAGTCCATCATTTGATTAGCTTGCTGGCATTAATAGGGATGGAAATTGTCAGTTCTTCAGTTATTTCAGTCTCAAATGGTATTGTAAGAGGATTTCTTTCCATTTGGTATTTGATCAGAATTCAAAAAATAATTGGCTCATCAATGCAGTTTGCAGACTTACTGGAATTCTTTTTTCTAATAAATTGAAAACCATGAAAAAAATAACACTTCTCAACAGACTTAACAAATTTGTCCTTACTCCCAAAGCTTTAACCAAAAACTGTCTACTATTGACCTCACCCCATTCCTAAGAGGTCTGTAAGGGGCGTGCATAACAGCACAAACGTGCCTACTGTTCCTGTCCTATTATTTCCTTTCATTATATCCAATTAATATAGTTATTACATACTTATGCTCATATATATGCTTATATATTGTATAGTTATCTCATGCTTATGCTTATATATACTGTTGTGACAAATAAATAAATAAATAAATAAAAAATAAAAATAAATTATTCTACTGCTAGACTGTAACAATATATACAACTGCTGCTTTTTCTTCCCTCCATCCTCAGTATATTGTGATGTTGCCTCCATTTTCTTGCCATTGTTGTTTAACTGTGTCATCTTTCATTTACTTTATTTCTTTAAATTTATATGCTACCCATCTCACTCTCCAAAGTGACTCTGGGTGCTGTTGCTGCAGCTGCCATCTCCTTGCTCCCTAACTTTGGAAAGTGCTACACTGGCTTGTCTCCTAAGTAGACCTTTGGATGATGCTGAGGAAAGGAGGAGATGGAAAAATCTATTTTTTAAAACTCCTTCCTGCAAGTATGATATTGGATAAAATCTTACTTGTTTTAAAAGAGATTCCTTGTGGAACATATCTAAAGATGGGAAATCGACATGACTAATTGGACATGCACACAGTGTTTGGCCAGCTGAATTGATTTATGTTGTTAGAGTCAAAGCCAATGCTATTTGCTTATATTTCTAATATAAATGGTCTTATCTTAAGAATAAAATGTTTGTATAATATATCATATATCAGAGTATGTACAGAGGTTTTTGCAAGTCTGTTTCAATTGCTCTATCCCTTATCTGCCTATTTCCTATCCATAATAATTGCTTGTTCTGTTAACTACTTCTATAGACAGTTTTTGCTCAATTACAGAGGAGGATGGAAAGAAGGGCAAATCATTTTCTTGAACTGCTTAGATATCCAGCCCTTTGGTCATGTTTCTACATGCTGTCATTCTAGGACTGTTTTTTCAATAAAGCTCAGTTCCTTCCACTATCCAATCTATTATGCGGATATTCCTTCCTTCCTGACTCTACTTGTACTTGCTACATCCTTAGCTGTTCCTTCTTTCTTCTAGGGCATTCTTTCCAGTTCTGTTGCCTATTTCTCTTCAGTGGATTCAATGCCCTGCCCCTTGATGCAACTTGAGTTCACAATATACAAACCCTTTACCATTTAACAAATCATGTCAATTTGTTTGATTTGTTAAGTGATTAACAAATCACTTAATGAACTGAACGACTAGCCTCGTGGTGTGACCGAAACAATCTGGAACTGAACACACTCAAAACCGTAGAAATGGTGGTAGATTTTAGGAGAAACCCTTCCATACTTCCACCTCTCACAGTACTAGACAACACAGTATCAACAGTAGAAACCTTCAAATTTCTAGGTTCTACCATATCGCAAGATCTAAAAGGGACAACTAACATCAAAAACATCATCAAAAAAGGACAACAAAGAATGTTCTTTCTGCGCCAACTCAGAAATCTCAAACTGCCCAAGGAGCTGCTGATCCAGTTCTACAGAGGAATTATTGAGTCTGTCATTTGCACCTCTATAACTGTCTGGTTTGGTTCTGCAACCCAACAAGACAGACACAGACTTCAGAGGATAATTAGAACTGCAGAAAAAATAATTGCTACCAACCTGCCTTCCATTGAGGACCTGTATGCTGCACGAATCAAGAACAGGGCCGTGAAAATATTTACAGATCCCTCACATCCTGGACATAAATTGTTTCAACTCCTACCCTCAAAACGACACTATAGAGCACTGCACACCAGAACAACTAGACACAAGAACAGGTTCTTCCTGAACGCCATCACTCTGCTAAACAAATAATTCCTTCAACACTATCATACTATTTACTAAATCTGCTCTATTAATCTTCTCATTGTTCCCATCATCAATTTCTTTCCACTCATGACTGTATGACTGTAACTTATTGCTGGTAATCCTTATGATTTTTATTGATATTGATTGTTTCCTGATTGCTTATTTGTACCCTATGATTATCATTAAGTGTATCATTAAGTGTTAAATTTGTACCCTATGACCATCATTAAGTGTTGTACCTTGATGGAAGCATCTTTTCTTTTATGTACACTGAGATAATCACCAAGACAAATTCCTTGTGTGTCTAACCACACTTAGCCAATAAAAAAAATCTATTCTATTCTACGTCCTAGAAGGGAAAATGCTTCTGTCATTGCTCATAGGAGTCTTAATTAATCCAAGAATTTCAAGCTATCTGTGTGACAATTTTCATGATTAATAGACAGAACTCTAACTTAGGACAAACGGCAACTCACTTATGTAGTCTCAAAATTCAAATCTGAAACCTGCTTGATAAGTGAGTTGTCTGTTTTTTTAATTTAAGACATAATAATTGGAGCAGTTAGTTTCACAAATATTAGCATTGTGAAATATCAATATGTACCTCATGAAGAAAAAATTAAATATTAAATACACGACAAATACATAAGGATGGATTCATATATTAGGGCTGTACAAGAGAATTAATAACCTGAAATAATTATTTTTGTCCTAATAGATCCTTGAAGCTCTAGCAAAAAGCGATGAGCAATTTGTGCAAAACTGTAGCAGCTTAAATAGTATACATGAAGTAATTCCTACCAATCTTCAGAGCAAATTCAGTGCCGTTTGCAGTGAAAAACTAGAGCACATTTGCAGAAGGATTACAAGTTATAAAAAGGTAAAAGTTGTAAATTTGCTTGGAAGAAATGGTGAAAATATTCAACTGGAACTAAGTATGGGTAAACAATTAACATATACTGTAAATATGTAGAATCAAAGTAAATACATAGATGGTATATAGATAGGATTTTTATGATAAGATATACTTCAAAATATGCTTGGGAAGGTTTCTAATCCTGCAAAATAGATTTTGAGAATGTACTCGTTAAATGGAACAGGATGACATCAGAAAAAAAGTTTAGCCACAAACTGGCCTTATGTTTTTTGTGATTCCTGTGCAATTAAACTTTATATGATAGACAAAATACTTTTCATTTATTGCTGGTACATTGTAGAAAAATTTAATAATATCTGCAGGACAAGAATAGCAAGAGCATATTGGACCAAGAACAAGTACACTGGTACAACCATGTGGAGGAGGTAGACATATTTACCGAACCTAAAGTTATAAACCCACATATTCCCCATCTGCTCAGATAAGTTCTTTGAGAGTCTATGAACATGATGCACAATTATTATTTTCAGAATGTTTTCTATTTGAGTGGCTGTTGGAATATGTTTTATTCTAAGGATAGTTTTGTCTTTATCTTTCAGGTAGAAACAGATTGTCAGGAATGTGATTAACTGTACTGTCAGTTTCAGTGTAAAAGTTTGAAATTTATAAATAACTGTGCAATGGCTTTTTATTATTACCTTATTACTGCAGCATCAATTTAACTACCTAACTGTAATTTCATGGGCTATAGAATATTCAGATTAAAACAAATCCGATTTGGATATCAAATGAGAATAGAAATGGATGAATGATTGCTTACTTTTTTCACTTTTTGAAATGAAACTTGTATCTCACTTTATTATATGAGCTGGATAGTGGGTATAATTTGTGCTTATCGAAACATAGAATTTTCAAATTCCTGTTGTGGATGCTGCATTTGATTCTTCGTAATCGACGTTATCTTTAACTCAACATAGGTGTGCTGTTTTCACTTATTTTGATGCAGAAATACAATTTTGTGTGCAGAATTATATGTTGTGGAAACAGAAACTATGTGCAAAAATAAGAGTCTGAAATAATACTTTTCTCACATCTGAAAAATGAGTTGCAAAAATTATTATGTAGTGCAGACTGGAATCTTTGGATTCATATAACTTTTTCCTTTTGTATTTACCTTTAGTTTTCACGGGTCCTAAAAAATCGAGCTTGGCCTACCTTCAAGCAAGCTAAGTCAAAGATCTCACCACTGCATAGTAGTGATTTCTGTCCAACTAATTGTCATATCAATGTTATGGAAGTCTCATATCCTAAAACGTCAACGTCACTTGGCAGTGCCTTTGGTGTTCAACTTGATAGCAGAAAACATTTTTCACATGAAAAAGAAAACAGACATATGGAGCAAGGTAAACATCAATGTCTATCTTTGAAAATTTGTTTATTTCCTAGCATGACAAGAAATGAAATTATTGGGTTAATTTAGAGCATGGGTATCAAACTCACCGCATCACATTGCTGTCACGTAACATTTTGCAGCGTTTTTCCCATTTGTGGAGCCTGACGCATCCGGCCTGCAGGCTGCCAGTTTGACATCCCTGATTTAGAGGTATAGAATGTCTTAACTGATACCAGAAAAGTAAATACCAGTAAAGAAGAAATTTTTGTTACTCATGGACTAATGATTTTACCACCCTTTTACTTACCTTTCCTACTTTTCCAAGGGCTTCATTCATGCTTGTTTTTCTCAGAGGAATTGATGAAGAGAGGAATCTGTTGAACAGGACATTTCTCCTTGAGATTTTCTTGTTTATCTGCATGCAGGGATGTCTGCCTGGTGCTTAAAGAGCAAGTGGCAGAGAGTGACTGCAATGGCTACAGTTTTTTGGAGGAGTTCCAAAACTTTCAAGCATCCAGCTCATTAACTTTTTCTTCTTTGGAAAAGGAAAAAAAATATAATATGGGAAATTGCCCCTTTGGCACTGCATAATGGCTATTTTGGTATAGTGGTAATTGCAGACATACATAGAGCCAAGTCACATCCATACATATGATTTCCACTTTAATTTTATTTATTTATTTGTCGGATGCAAATGTACTCTGTAATCACTATTAACTGAAGAATTTTTATTTTGTGATCCATATAAATTACTGCTTATATTTCCTTCCTCAAATAATTAAATGGTCACTTTATGATTGTAATAACAGGAAGCTGCAAATGTTTATCTAATTCAGCTATTTTTTCATTGGATCAAGTGTCCTATTTAAAAGTGAGTGCTATCTTTGCTAAATAAGTGGCACATTTTTCTTTTGAAGTAGTAATTGAACAAGCACTGAAAAAAGAGGAGTGCTGAGGGCATTGTTTGTTTGCTTAATTTGCTCCCCTGCCAGCTGAGAAGTAATCATAATAATTTGTGTGTCTATGTCAGTCTGTCTATTTCTGATTCTAGTTTTTGCTAAAGTATGGAGAGATTTTTCAAGAATTCATGTTTTTCCCAGTATTTATATTGTGTAATCATTTCTATTTTAATTCTGTTTCATTAGTTTGTGGGATAATGTTAAAAAGTGAATTATGCGTGTAAAAATGAATTACCAGTAATCAATTTCATCACAAGTGTGGATTTTCAGCATTATGTTTTGCTTGTGTTCTGAATGTGTACAAACTGATTATTAATTGGATTTATGAAAGTGAGCTGGATTTGTTTGCACTTAAATTAATTGAGTGCAATTATAGTGAATCTAAATACAGCATTTTATGCAATGTACTTTCTCTAGGTAAACTGAATCCCATGGTTTATATACAACATACTATAACAACCATGGCCGCTCCATCAGGTCACTCACTAGGTCAACAGGATGGTCATGGTTTAAGGTACCTATTAAAAGAAGAAGATTTAGAAACACAAGACATCTATCAGAAACTGTTATGCAAATTACAGAGTACATTAAAGGAGGTGGAAAACTGTGTTTTTCAAATAGATGAGTAAGTAATCCTAAAGTTTATGGATTGGGATATTAATACATATATTAGCTTTCTAGAATTATAGCTTTAACTTACATTTGGATTTTTCTTGGAGAACCATAATTCTGTGATAAAACATTTCCATGCTGCCTTTGCATATTCAGTACTTTGTATTTGTGGGTTGGACAAATATTTATTCAAATAAATCAAACCAATCAATAACTCCATTGATTTCCTTAAAACAAGTCTAATAACAAATAGAAGTAACTCTGGTCTTTTAAATTTCTTCCAGTTGGAACAGGCTCTGGCTTTAATTTAAAACTTTAAAGTATTATGTGTATGGAGTAAGTGAATAATATTTGGACAGAGTAATCCATGATAGGATGTTGTATGAGCCAAGCCACATTAAATTCCTGCTTCTGTTTTAAGAATATGCCATGTCTACATTTACAATTTTTCATATAAATTAGAGGTATGCATTATTTTTAATTACCTCTATTAAATTTATAAATTTCAGCCTTCTGTCTTCAATAACATATTCTCCAAGTTCACAACATTCAAACCATGAATTGTTAATGTCAACAGACAGTGATAATGAAAAAGGAGAACGCAATGGAAAAAAAGTATGTTTCAATGTAGTAAGTGATGAGCAGGAAGATTCTGGTCATGACACTATAAGCAACCGGGATTCATATAGGTAATTCATCATTTAATATAATAATAAACACCAAATTTATAATTTTACTATGTATAATGATACAGTGTTAATTTTTTGTTAAAAACTGTTACATAGCATTATTAAGTAATAAAGTAATACGTATCATTACATAGCATTATTAAGTAATACATATTATGCTATTTTGTGCTTTTATTTCCAAGTAAAGAGTTTTTTAATATGTACTTTGAGGCAAATATGCCAAATTTGTACCTTCTGATTTAATATACTGATACGAATGAAGTTTCCCATTGTCACAGCCATTCCTCTCTCTTGAACGATATTATCCTTTCTTAGAGGTCTCAGCTGTTAATACATTTTCAATGAACTTAAACCCACTTCCCTCTTCAATTGTAGCCGTTAGCACTACGTTGCAAGGTAGTGCTAAAATATATAAATATTTATTTATTTATTCATTCATTCATTCATTCATTCATTTATTTTGTCACCGCAATATATATAAGTATCATACAAAAAGATTATATAGTATATAAACATATATATGAGTAAATATTAGGAGGTATAAGCATATATATATATAGGAAGAAGAAAAGAAAAACAATAGGACAGGAACGGTAGGCACGTTTGTGCTCTTATGCACACCCCTTAAGGTTGTCTTAGGAATGGGGTGAGGTCAATAGTAGAAAGTTTTTGGTTAAAGCTTTTAGGATTATGGGAAGAGACCACAGAGTAAGGTAAAGTGTTCCAGGCACTGATGATTCTGTTACAGAAGTCATATTTTCTGCAATCTAGATTAAAGCGGTTAACATTAAGTTTAAATCTATTGGTTGCTCTTGTATTATTGCAATTAAAGCTGAAGTAGTCTTTAACAGGAAGGACATTACAATATGACATTACATTACAATAATGTAATGTCATTGTTACAATGTAATATACCAGCACTAATAAGTTTTTTTTACCCCAAGACACAAATAAAATTTATTGTATGCCTTATTTAATAGTACAAAACATGCTAAGAAAGTATTTGAAAGAATTGTCTAAAAAACATACATTCTTAAAGGATTTATTCCCGTACATTTTTCTTCTTTGTAGTGATTGCAACAGCAACCGGAATTCTACTGCTTCTTTCACCAGTATTTGCAGTAGCCAATGCAGTTCTTATTTTCACAGTGATGAAATGGATTCAGGTGCTTTTCAAATGTGTTTGTGTGTGCATATTTATGTACTTATTGAGAGGAACGTGTGTGTTTTTCTTACTAGAACTTGTGTTCGTTGGTTTTATTTTATATAATTTGTGAACTGTCACAATGACACATTTACACAAATTAAGTCATAAAACACTACAGCAAAAAAAAAAAATCACCATTGAAAATATGATAGCAGTAATTAAGCAGCAATGAAATAAAGATATTAATTCCCCCAAAAGTAATGTGTGTATGTGATGAAGTTGGAAATAATGTCCTTCTTTCACTTAGCTGCAAGTATTTTCTTTATTCAGAAACTTCATTTCCATTTAATTGAACTGGATAGGCGAGATATATTAAACTAGTTTACCCATCATTAACTTCAATCTGTGGGACAGACAAATTGTATTTGAAAATCAGGAAAATTTCTATAGGTTGTAGAAAGAAGAACAAAACAAAATATGATGTTACTAGCATACATCTGATTTTTTTCCCATCTCACTGCAATGCTCTAACACTTTACTTAGGATAAAGGATGAAATACGTTGGAATATTACTATAAATCTAAATGAAACTGTCCGTTAAGCAATAGCATTTCTTAACTGAGTGAAATGAAGAAAATCAGGCTGGAACTAATTACTGGTACCTTTTTCCAAAAAGAGGAGGAAACCTGTACTCTGGTAGCAAGCTTAGTGCCCGTTCTATTTCTAGATCTTTTCTAACATCAAGATAATTCAAATATGGAATATGAATATCTTTAATCTAAAGTCAACTATGATTTCAAATATTGTCTTATTAGGCGATGAACTTCCTCAGAGCATCTGCATTTCTCATGATAAGCAGGATAAACTTTATGGTTGCTTGGAACATCTTTTTAGTCAGGTAAGCCATTTCATTTCAGTTTTCTTCTGCCCTGTAACATGTGACAGAGTAATGAAAGTGTTGGGAGGGAATTGGATGAGAATCAAGGTGGGTGAAGCCAGTAACTGACTGGCACAGTGAATAGGCAAAAAGAGAGCCATGAATAAGGTAAACCATGCTGGTTTCTGTAATGCTTTTACTATGCTATGGTTCATTTAAGCAGCAATTATGACTAGACTATAGCTCACAGGTCACAACCAAGAATAGTCATAGTTTTCAATTGGATAGACTTACACTGCATACTAGGTTTTCCCCTAGATCTAACATATATTGTAGTATTTTATAGCAGATTGAAAGGATTATCAAAATATACTTTTTAATATTTATCAATCATTTCTAAATCCAACAGGTAGATTCAATTATTAATCTACTGAAAGGTCCAGCAGTGGCTAGAGCTTTTGAGCAAACCAAGTTCTTCACCCCTGGACGAAGTTTTCAAGGTATTAATTTTGCAAAGCTAAGTATGACACTGAGTGTAGTTTCTAGCACTTTTATTAGCAGTATTATAGTTAACAATATAAAAATCAGAAATGTATTTTGCATTAAATTTAGGGATAAACATTTTATGGGCCTTTTTTAGCACGCAGATTGCTGTGGCAGAAGAAATTGTGAAAAAAAGGGAATAAATTCATTGGTTCTTATTGTGTTGTGGAAGATATAGTCAAGTATATGAAATAAATATTTAATGTTTTAAAGAAAACTTTTTAACAGCAGTCTGAGCTTGACCAGTATTTTTTCTTATTCTCACAGATCCCATTTTCATTTTTACTTTTCTCTAGATCTTTTCATTTTTCATTTCTCTTTTTTCATAATCTACTAATTTTTTTTTGCCACTCTGCTGGAAAAAGGAAATTTTGTGCGTGTGTGTGTGCATGCTTGTGTGTTTCCTATATTTCTGTGTGTGAGAGTGTGTTTCTGGGTGTGAGAGTCATTATATTTGCATGGAAGACAATAGTTGGTATATGGCAATAGAAATCATTTATTGTTATTAATGGGGTATCTAATTTTAAGTGGTTATTGCACTCTCTCTCACACAGAGACAATTTTTTTCCTATTCCATTATTCCCTTTTTATGACTATGCCTTCAAGCAGGAATGCATATTTTTTTTCCTCAACATTAATATCCATATGTACTGGTACTTTGATTCAGACATATACACAAACCCAAATATATATATTTTTGTGGAAAGGGAGAAATTGCAAGATTCAGTTCATCTGAACTGTCAATTTTATGTTGACAAAGTGGGAAAAAATAATTTTTATTTTCTGTCTGTTCTTTGTTTTTAGGAAAGATCATCTTAAATTCTTACTTGGGTATAAATAAATTGTACTTATGCCCAGTGAGAACCCATAATTGACTTAGAAAACAAAGTGTAACTGAATTCTCTCCTAAATATGGGAGTCAAGGGAGACTTGTAAAGTTCTGTTCAATGTTGCAAGGCTAGGATGGCATTCTGTAAATGTACAACTGGAAAGGAGTATAACTGTAAGATTATTACAATCAACAGTGAAAAAAGTAAGGTTCTACATTTAGGCCAAAAAAACAAAATGCACCGGTACCGTATATGTGGTACCTTGCTCAATAGTAGTACCTGTGAGAGGGATCTTGGAGTCCTAGTGGACAACCATTTAGATATGAGCCAGCAGTGTGCAGCAGCTGTTAAAAAAGCCAACACAGTTCTGGGCTGCATAAACAGAGGGATAGAATCAAGATCACGTGAAGTGTTAGTACCACTTTATAATGCCTTGGTAAGGCCACACTTGGAATATTGCATCCAGTTTTGGTCGCCACGATGTAAAAAAGATGTTGAGACTCTAGAAAGAGTGCAGAGAAGAGCAACAAAGATGATTAGGGGACTGGAGGCTAAAACATATGAAGAACGGTTGCAGGAACTGGGTATGTCTAGTTTAATAAAAAGAAGGACTAGGGGAGACATGATAGCTGTGTTCCAATATCTCAGGGGTTGCCACAAAGAAGAGGGAGTCGGGCTGTTCTCCAAAGCACCTGAGGGTAGAACAAGAAGCAATGGGTGGAAACTGATCAAAGAAAGAAGCAACTTAGAACTAAGGAGAAATTTCCTGACAGTTAGAACAATTAATAAGTGGAACGACTTGCCTGCAGAAGTTGTGAATGCTCCAACACTGGAAATTTTTAAGAAAATGTTGGATAACCATCTGACTGAGGTGGTGTAGGGTTTCCTGCCTGGGCAGGGGGTTGGACTAGAAGGCCTCCAAGGTCCCTTCCAACTCTGTTATGTTATGTTATGTTATGTTATGTTATGTTATGTTATGTTATGTTATGTTATGTTATGTTATGTTAAGTAAAAATATTGCAGCAAAATTAATAATTCTGGTTTTGCTTAGAGTTTCAGCAAGAAATTGAATTTAAGGTGAACTGCCCAAAGAAGCTGAGGCTTCATATTAAACAAGATCCTTGGAACCTCCCCAGCAGTGTTCAAAACCTTTCTCAAACCATCCGAAAATTTGTTGAAGGTTAGTAATTCATCCACAGCAGCTCTTGTTGTATTTTACTTAGACAGACGTTCTGAAATATAAAATAACTTTTTGATAGCTTTTCAGATGTTTCATTAACCAATTGAGTATCATTATCATCAGTACAAGTGAACACGGGGAATTACACTATTTATATACAATAGCTTGCTCTCCCAGTATTGTTGGGGTTATGTTTTTTTGCTTGGTAGTTTCATGACTGGGGTATTGTCTTCTGCTTGATCGTTTGCTGGTGTTAATTTCTGCTTATCTGAGTGTGGCTGCTAGAGACATTCTGTTCTGGTCTTTTCTTTCCTTCTTAGGTTTTTTTTTATTGTCTCTTTTGAATGGTGTATAAATATGATCTATGTTTATGTGTTTATTGCTAGCTGATTTGTCTTAATGAAAATCATTTATGTGTATGGATGGATGGGTAGGGAGAGAAAGAGAGAGCACAAACATAAATCTAAATTTGTACACAAAGAAATTTTAATTGTAAAACAGATTTTAACAAAATAACTGAAACGGAAAGCTGTGTTTTCCTTTCTTTGGATTCCTTTCCTTGGCTTCATCTGCGTGAGATATCTTTTTTAAAATAAAATTGTATTAAAAGATAATGCAGACTAAAAAAGAAAAATGGAAATAGAGAATACCGTATATACTCGAGTATAAGCCGAGTTTTTCAGCACGTTTTTTGTGCTGAAAAACGTCCCCTCGGCTTATACTCGGGTCTATACGGCTTATACTCGAGATTTTTTTTTTTAGCCCCTCCGCCTATACTCAGTATATACGGCTTATACTGAGTTTTTTTCTTCTTTTTTCACATTTTACCGGACGGTAAAGCTCTGCCGGTGCAGTGAGAGGGCGGGCGGGGGCCGCCAGCCTTCTCAGCTGAGGGAGGGAGGGTTTCCCAGTATGCCTCATTTCCCACCCTCGGCTTATACTCGAGTCCCCAGTTTACCCCAGTTTTTGGGGTAAAATTGGGGACCTCGGCTTATACTCGGATCGGCTTATATTCGAGTATATACGGTAAATGGTGCACAAAAAAAATGAAAGAAGGAAAATAACCAAGAAAGAGACTTTCCAAAAGAGAGCCGAAGTGGCACAGTGGTTAGAGTGCAGTACTGAGGTGGGTAAAACGAGGACCCAGATTGTTGGGGGCAATATGCTAACTATGTAAACCGCTTAGAGAGGGCTGTGAAGTACTATGAAGCGGTATATAAGTCTATGTGCTATATTGCTATTGCTCCATCCTCTTCACAAGTATAAACCATTTCACTATCTAGTCTTCTCTTAATTAAAAGATATAAAACTCATCAAGACCCGTTCCAGTCCGGCTTCCGACCCGGATACAGCACGGAGACAGCTTTGGTCGCATTGGTGGATGATCTCTGGAGGGCCAGGGACAAGGGATATTCCTCTGCCCTGGTCCTATTAGACCTCTCAGCGGCGTTCGATACCATCGATCATGGTATCCTGCTGCGCCGGTTGGAGGGATTGGGAGTGGGAGGCACCGTATATCGGTGGTTCTCCTCCTATCTCTCCGACGATGCAGACGGTGTTGACAGGGGGCAGAGGTCGACCGCGAGGGCCTCACTTGTGGGGTCCCTCAGGGGTCGATTCTCGCCCTGCTGTTCAACATCTACATGAAGCCGCTGGGTGAGATCATCAGTGGTTTCGGGTGAGATACCAGCAGTACGCTGACGACACTCAGCTGTATTTTTCCACCCCGGACCACCCCAATGAAGCTGTTGAAGTGCTGTCCCGTGTTTGGAGGCTGTACGGGTCTGGATGGGGAGAAACAGGCTCAAGCTTAATCCTCCAAGACGGAGTGGCTGTGGATGCCGGCACCGATTCAGTCAGCTGCAGCCGCTGCTGGCTGTTGGTGGCGAGTTACTGGCCCCAAAGGATAGGGTGCGCAACTTGGGTGTCCTTCTGATGATCGGCTGTCGCTTGACGATCATTTGACGGCCGTCTCCAGGAGGGCCTTCCACCAGGTTCGCCTGGTCCGCAGTTGCGCCTTCCTTGATCGGGATGCCTTATGCACGGTCACTCATGCGCCGTTACCTCTCGCTTGGATTACTGTAATGCTCTCTACATGGGGCTCCCCTGAAGTGCGCTCGGAGGCTTCAGTTAGTCAGAATGCAGCTGCGCTGGTGATAGAGGAGCTACACGTAGCTCCCATGTAACACCGCTCCTGCGCAGACTGCACTGGCTGCCTGTGGCCTCCGGTGCACTTTAAGGTGTTGGTTATGACCTTTAAAGCGCCCATGGCTTAGGACCTGGGTACTTACGGGACCGCCTGCTGTTACCATACGCCTCCCACCGACCCGCACGCCCCACAGAGAGGGACTTCTCAGGGTGCCGTCCGCCAAACAATGTCGGCTGGCGGCCCCAGGAAGGGCCTTCTGTGGGGGCTCCCACACCTGGAACGAGCTTCCCCGGCTTACGCCAAATTCCTGACCTTCGGACATTTCGCGAACTCAAGACTCACCTTTTATCACAAGGCTGGCTTAAATTGGGATTTTAAATCTTAAATTTATTAATTTTAAATGGGGTTTTAGTAGAGTAAATTTTAATCATTGGGCTAATTTAAATAAGTTTTTTAAATTGGATTTTAAATTTGTATATTGTATTGCTGGTTTTTATTATGCCTGTACACCGCCCTGAGTCCTTCGGGAGAAGGGCGGTATAAAAATTAAATAAAATAAATAAAAAATAAATCTCATAGTTCAAATCTTAACTATAGCCAAATTTAATAAGTAATATCTTCTCCAATCTAGTTGTCAATAAAACGGAGCCTTAAAATAATATTAATTAACAAGTATAAAAATGATCATTCCAAATCTCAGCTCTTAATTATAAGCAAATCCACATTTAGAAGATATAAAGTGTTTCCAGTAATCTAGTATGAACAAGAGACTGAAATTTAATATGAAAAAGTGAGATAATTTTTCTTTAAAGAGAACAAGTTCATGAAAATCCCCTTAGACACTGGATAGTGAGATAAATATAAATTTAATAAATATAAAGGACAATTAAACACAAAGTAATTTAAATGCTCTCAAATTAGGTTACATAAAGTAACTTGAGCAAAAATGCTTAAACATTATGTTAATTGTAAGAATCTCCAATACAGCATTTTTTCAGGTCAGATGTCAGCAAGTCCAAAGAAAACCATCCAAAATACATGTAACATGTCTTTTGGATGGAACATAAAATGCAAGTAACATTTTAATTCTGATCAAATAAACCAACAGGTTTTTTTTATGTAAAACAATCTTGCTATTTAATTCATTCAGCTGATTATCTATCATTCCTTGTTTTGAATTACTTCAGAATTTCAAAAGCCTCTTTTGTAAGTCCATCAAAAATAAGTAATTCCAATAGCTTTCTGGAATTGACATTTTTATTTCCTTCTTAAAAGCATCATCTGATATATACACTTCTACATCTAATGACAAATTCTTGTTCACTTTGTTCTCAGACAGACTTTTACTTTTTCTGTAATAGCTTCTTCTGGGAACAGATGGTCCCAAGAAGACCCAGCACAGCTGACATTATTGATTCAAAGTCCTGATGCAATTCCTCAAAAATTCCTTTGAACATTATTAAAAGTTGCCTGTCTTGTTATGTTTTTAATGTGCATTTATTTTTTAAAATCAATTTCAAAGTCATATTCAAAAATCAAATATTCTATTTTTTTTGAGTCCTTTGTCATTTAGTGGCCTGGCTAGGGTAGATAAGGGAACCAGGTCACGTGAGTGACAGGTCAACACATGCACAACTCAACTTTTGTGGGCCAGTGTGTGCGGATACACGCACAGGTTGACTGCAAGTTGAACTGTGCACATGTGCACTGACATGCCACTTGCACGAGTGGGGTTGTACACATACGTGCGCATGTGTGCCAGTCCGTGATCCAGTTGTGAATAGGCCATGGCCCAGTAGTGGGCTGTGGCCTGGAGGTTGGGGACCCCGCCTTAGTTCATCAAAAACTTTCTATAGTAAAAACTTTGTCTTGCTTTTTGTTGTTTATTTTAAATCTTAAAGGTCATAAAGATACAGCTTCATTCTCTTATATTAAGGATCAAAGAATTCACCCAGCGATTCCAACCTTGTCATTTTTAACATAACATAACATAACATCAGAGTTGGAAGGGACCTTGGAGGCCTTCTAGTCCAACCCCCTGCCCAGGCAGGAAACCCTACACCATCTCAGTCAGATGGTTATCCAACATTTTCTTAAAAATTTCCAGTGTTGGAGCATTCACAACTTCTGCAGGCAAGTCGTTCCACTTATTAATTGTTCTAACTGTCAGGAAATTTCTCCTTAGTTCTAAGTTGCTTCTTTCTTTGATCAGTTTCCACCCATTGCTTCTTGTTCTACCCTCAGGTGCTTTGGAGAACAGCCCGACTCCCTCTTCTTTGTGGCAGCCCCTGAGATATTGGAACACAGCTATCATGTCTCCCCTAGTCCTTCTTTTTGTTAAACTAGACATACCCAGTTCCTGCAACCGTTCTTCATATGTTTTAGCCTCCAGTCCCCTAATCATCTTTGTTGCTCTTCTCTGCACTCTTTCTAGAGTCTCAACATCTTTTTTACATCGTGGCGACCAAAACTGGATGCAATATTCCAAGTGTGGCCTTACCAAGGCATTATAAAGTGGTACTAACACTTCACGTGATCTTGAGTCTATCCCTCTGTTTATGCAGCCCAGAACTGTGTTGGCTTTTTTAACAGCTGCTGCACACTGCTGGCTCATATCTAAATGGTTATCCACTAGGACTCCAAGATCCCTCTCACAGGTACTACTTTGAAGGGACTTACTTTCTTTAAAGCAATTAATAAGACAATTTCCAAAAGTGATTAGTAAAGGAAATGTGAAAATTTTGGTTGGAGCAAGTATGGAAATTTTTCTCAGATTCCAGTTTTCCAACCTTCTGGAAACTATTGTTTTGCATTATTCTCATAAGATGCCACCATATAGAGTGCAGATTGTGGAACCTTACATACTCTCTTTGTCCAGAGAGGGTTGAAGGAACTGATCTACTCGACTGCTCCCCGTACTTAACTGTAATCATTGGCTTTGTATCATGCGGAGCCATCTTAAGCTCACCATTCTTTTCCAGGAGTCCACAGCCTCATATATCTTCATGGTATCTTTTCCCTGGTCTTGCATCATAAAGTTCCCGTTCCTAGTTTCCATAGCTGCAATCTCTTCTGTTTCACAATCCATCTGGACCCTTTCCATCTTGGCTTTGAATAAGTGCTTCAGACTCTCTCAAGGTCTGTCCTTCTAGCCTGAGATCATTTTTTATTGTTCCAGCAATTTGTAAATACATTAATCATGGTAAATTTCAGCCTTCATTAAACAGTTTTGTTACGTCTTTAGTCTATTTTCTGAGTCTATGTGCCATATTGACATATATGATTAAATATTTTTACGTATACTATAGTTATTCCTGAAATAATAAATGGTGTTTGATGGCAAAGCTATTGGTAATGTTACTGGACTTATTGTTTTCTCTGATTTTTCTTTAGATGGTATAAATATTTTACCCTATATGTATAGTCTTTGTATTTCATTGATAACTGTGTTATTTTGAATAGAAAAATATGAAGATCCTTCTTGTTCCTGTGCCTATTGATTGAAAGACATACTGCTTAATAATAGAAATTTAAGATTGAATAGAAAGAGACAATCCACCCCTGGCCTGAGCGCCAAACATGATTTTGTCTCTTCAGGTTCTTCTATTTTTCTTTTTTCCAGAGGTAAAAGCAAGAGTCCTTCTGGCACTTCTTCAATATACAGGTAATTTTTATTTAAAGCTGTTGATAAACTTTTGTAAATGTATTCATCTCAGCTTGATGGTTTTCTTGCAGAGGTTTCATTACCAAACTAAGTAACATCATGAATATGTGGTTTGATAATGGAACCTCTGTAAGAAAACAACCAAAATCAGAGATCATCAAGGATCCCACAGCTAAACTCTGAGCTACAAATATTCTTTTTATTGTTACTTACTTAAGTAAGAAAAATAGTTTAATGTTTAGTAATTGATATTAATCTGATCTGGATAAGGTTACACTTTCTGGACTTACAACTTATTTTTGAGGAACAGATGATAAATATGACCAGGAAGTTCTTTCGCATAAATCCATTTACAGGTGCTCCTTATTTAACAATGGCAATGGAGACCAGAATTTATACTGCTAACTGACTCAGTGATAAAGTGTGGCTGCACTACTTACTGACAGAAATCCCAGCACTTCCATTGTTAAGCAAACCATTCTTTGTCATTAAGCAAGAATGTCACAAAGTCAACATTTGTGACTTTCTGCTGGCTTCCCTATTGATTTTGTTTGTCGGAAGCTGACAGTGAAGGTTGCAAATGGTGATGATGTGACCTCTGGATGCTGCGATATTGTTACCAAGTCATTGTGAGCCAGGTGCCAAGTGGCTGAATTGTGATCATGTGCCATGGGGATGCAATGACAGCTACAACTATGTAGAAACATCGTAACCCCTCCTTTATTCAGCACCATCATAACTCTGAACAGTTGTTGAATGAGTGGTTGTTAACAAGGACTTCCTCTATAGATACATGAGTGAGAAAGACCCATGAATCTTATTGGACTTTCTGAGCAAGCATGTATAAAATTGTGACATAAAGAGGTAGCTGATCATTTACAATATAGAAGGCACTTGCTATGAAAGTAGGCTAACTTGTGGATATGTATTAGATATATGTATGCAGAATAAAGAAGTATTATAGCATACACATTTAAATTGAACAAGATTCCATAGCAAACAGTGTTTTTTTGACAATTGGATGTGTACTAAGATAGAATAATTTAATAATTAAATTCATTTATGATTTACCTGTAGTCTACAACCTTACTCTATAGTGATAGCATGGCATTTCTTTCATCAGCCTGTGCAATCAAAAGATCCTATAAGTATATATATTATTTGGTGTTGAATAGCAATTTTTGTTCTCAGAAAACAAGATCAATGCTTAGGACTACGCTTACTTTCTCATCAGTTTAGATGATTTTTCACCTATTTTTCTTATTATGCTCTTTTCAGATAGTGAGATACAGCTGAGGAGAGACATGGTCTTCTGCCAGAGTCTAGTTGCTACAGTTTGTGCATTTTCAGAGCAATTAATGGCTGCCTTAAATCAAATGTTTGACAATAGCAAGGAGTGTGAAATGGAAACACAAGAGGCCAGTAGGAGATGGTTGGAACAGATATCTGCCGCAGGTGTTCTCCTTTACTTCCAGTCACTGCTGTCACCAAACCTGGTGAGAAATCCTATTAATGTCTATATAATATTGACCAATACTTTATTATCCTGAACAAAACCTGAAATAAAATTTTGTAAAAGAGCAATTTTTCAATAATCTTGCTGAATGTTGACTGATACCATTCTATATTATTATTATTATTGTTATTATTATTAAATCAAACCAATAGATCAACTGATTGACCCAGAGAGGTTCCTGACGGAGCTTGGGCCGTTACCTGAGGATCTGGCCCACGGCACGGCTGAAGAACTAGTTGCGGCCTGGGAACAGGCCGCGGCTGGGGCTTTAGACCGGGTTGTGCCTTTGCGGCCTCTGACCCGGCGTAGATCTCAACCAGCCCCTTGGTTCTCCGAGGAGCTGAGGGAGATGAAACGCCGGAGAAGACGCCTAGAGAGTGCCTGGAGATCCAGCTGTTCCGAAGCTGACCGGACACTAGTTAAGTCTTATTCTAAGACTTACCTAGTGGCACTGAGGGAAGCGAAGTGTTTCTATGCTTCCTCCCTCATTGCGTTGGCAGATTTAATAATTTAATTTGTATACCGCCCTTCTCCCGGAGGACTCAGGGCGGTGAACAGGCAGAGAAATAAAAACAATACATTTCAATAAAAACAATAAAAACAATATTTAAAAAACTAACCGCCCGGCCGCCTGTTTCGGGTGACCCGCTCTCTCCTTCATCAGGAGGTGCGGGATGACCCCTTACAGGGAAGGGCCGAGGAGTTTAGTGGTTATCTATACGATAAAATCGTTCAGCTTCGGGATGGTCTGGATCAAAATTGGGATGATCCAGGTGAGAGGGCAGAGACTCGTCGAGATTGTTTGGGATGAATTTGACCCTGTGGCTCTCGAGGACGTGGACAGGTTGTTGGGGAGGTTACATGCCACCACATGTTTACTGGACCCGTGCTCCTCCTGGTTGGTGCTGGCCACACAGGAGGTGACACGAGGATGGCTCCGGGGGATTATCAATGCTTCTCTGTTGGAAGGGGTTTTCCCTGCCGCCTTGAAAGAGGCGGTGGTGAGGCCCCTTCTCAAGAAGCCTTCCCTGGACTGTTTTGGGAAATTATCGTCCGGTCTCCAACCTTCGCTTTGTTGCGAAGGTTGTTGAGAGTGTGGTGGCGCGTCAACTACCCCAATACCTGGATGAAGCTGTCTATCTAGACCCGTTCCAGTCCGGCTTCCGACCCGGATATAGCACGGAGATGGCTTTGGTCGCGCTGGTGGATGATCTCTGGAGGGACAGGGACAGGGGTTGCTCCTCTGCCCTGGTCCTATTAGATCTCTCAGCGGCTTTTGATACCATCGACCGTGGTATCTTGCTGCACCGGTTGGAGGGTTTGGGAGTGGGAGGCACCGTTTATCGGTGGTTCTCCTCCTATCTCTCTGACCAGTCGCAGACGGTGTTGATAGGAGGGCTGAGATCGACCGCGAGGCGCCTCACTTATGGTGTGCCGCAGGGGTCGATTCTCTCGCCTCTCCTGTTCAACATCTATATGAAGCCGCTGGGTGAGATCATCAGTGGTTTTGGGGTGAGGTACCAACTGTATGCTGATGACACGCAGCTGTACTTCACCCCAGGCCACCCCAACGAAGCTATCGAAGTGCTGACCTGGTGTCTGGAAGCCGTACGGGTCTGGATGGGGAGAAACAGGCTCAAGCTCAATCCCTCCAAGACGGAATGGCTGTGGATGCTGGCACCCCAGTACAGCCAGCTGCAGTTGCAGCTGACTGTTGGGGGCGAAACATTGACCCCAATGGAAAGGGTGCGCAACTTGGGCGTTCTCCTGGATGAACGGCTGTCGTTTGAAGATCACTTGATGGCCGTCTCCAGAAGAGCTTTTCATCAGGTTCGCCTGATTCGCCAGTTGCGCCCCTTCCTTGACCGGGATGCCCTATGCATACTCTGGTTACCTCCCGCCTGGATTATTGCAATGCTCTCTACATGGGGCTCCCTTTGAAGAGCACCCGGAGGCTGCAGTTAGTTCAGAATGCGGCTGCGCGGGTGATAGAGGGAGCCACACATGGCTCCCATGTAACACCACTCCTGCGCAGTCTGCTCTGGCTACCTGTGGTCTCTCGGCTGCACTTCAAGGTGTTGGTTACTACCTTTAAAGCGCTCCATGGCTTAGGGCCAGGGTACTTACGGGACCGCCTTCTGCTATCGAATACCTCCCACCGACCCGTACGCTCACACAGAGAGGGGCTTCTCAGGGTGCCGTCCGCCAAGCAATGTCGGCTGGTGGCCCCCAGGGGAAGGTCCTTCTCTGTGGGGGCTCCTACCCTCTGGAACGAACTTCCCCCTGGACTACGTCAACTGCCTGACCTTCGGACCTTCCGCTGCGAGCTGAAGGCCTATTTGTTTATTTGCGCGGGACTGGCTTCGTAATTTTTAAATTTTATAATTTTATAAGTTTTAGAGAGTTTAATTTTAATAGTATATTATTTTAAATTTTAGCCGATATATAATAAGTTTTTTAATCTTTGTTTTATTTGTATATTGTCTATTTTTATTATGGCTGTGAACCGCCCTGAGTCCTTCGGGAGAAGGGCGGTATAAAAATCTAATAAATAATAATAATAATAATAAAACTGTATCAGGAAGCCCCCACAGTGAACTAGGTAGCAAAATTAACAAATACTAGTACTAATAATAATCCTTCAATGATATCGCTAACACCATGCTTCTAATTATGACCATTTTCATTTTGAAGCCGGAACTGGGAAAAGTTGGACATAGCATTTCTTGCTCTATACCATTAATTACAATCCTTAAGCCCTCATTTGTGTGAAAGTGTGGTTCTTCTCCCTTATATGCGATTTGGCTTCAGTCCAATTTTCTCCAGGACTTTTGTAACCTGTGATACAAAAGGATCCATTGGATTGAATCTACTTAGTTTCGCTTAAGTTTCAATGAAAGTGGTGGTACACCAATTTAATGGCTATAGTCATTAAATTGACCATAGCCTAGTTCTCATAGGACTTCTGTCTGGAATGAACATATTATATTGTAGTTCTTAATACTGTTGAACATTAGTGACTTAAATTTATATATATATTAATTTATTCCATCAGAAAATAGTTTCTTCTTAAATAATACTGAGTTGTCATTCTTTTTGATTTCTGTGGTTTTATATTCTATAGTCTCAATTTTGAGGCAATTTCCCCCAGCGTGATATTTCAGGCCACTGACGTGTACACAGAGATCTCTTGCACCCATCAGCTCCCTTTTTAGCTGAGCTTAATTTTAAACCAGTTATTTTGATACAAACAGCAGTAAAGATAATTAACTAAGAGCCCCTTGACTGGAATGTGGGAAACTTACAAATTATTTTAGAAGCCACAATACAGAACTTCATTTTCTTTTCAATATACTAAATATTGTAACTTTTTTTTTTATTTACATTTATATCCTACCCTTCTCCGAAGACTCAGGGCGGCTTACAGTGTGTAAGGCAATAGTCTCATTCTATTTGTATATTTACAAAGTCAACTTATTGCCCCTCCCCCAACAATCTGGGTCCTCATTTTACCTACCTTATAAAGGATGCAAGGCTGAGTCAACCTTGGGCCTGGTGGGATTCGAGCCTGCAGTAATTGCAGGCTGCTGTGTTTTAACACATCAACACTGTCAGACTATTTACTGAATCTGCACTACTATTAATCGTTTCATAGTTCCCATCACCAATCTCTTTCCACTTATGACTGTATGACTATAACTTGTTGCTGGCAATCCTTATGATTTATATTGATATATTGACCATCAATTGTGTTGTAAATGTTGTACCTTGATGAATGTATCTTTTCTTTTATGTACACTGAGAGCATATGCACCAAGACAAATTCCTTGTGTGTCCAATCACACTTGGCCAATAAAATTCTATTCTATTCTATTCTATTCTATTCTATTCTATTCTATTCTATTCTATTCTATTCTATTCTATTCTATTTAATAACAGGCTATCTTACAGCCTGAGCCACCACGGCCCTACTCACCCTAACTTACCCTAACTTACAAAGCCAGGGTAAGTACTTAAGCTTGGTTTTCAGTAACACATTTTAAATATACTTGTTTATTTGAAGAACAATTAAAATTCTATGCAATGTAAATACCCAGGTTTTAAAGCCTTGCAAAAGTCCATAGAGTTGGAGCGATTCTAATCTTGAAGGGGAAAAACTCCACAAGATTGGGACTGTAGCAGAGATATGCCCATTAAACCAACAAATCTGGGATTTCTGGATCAAAAAATTGCAGCCTTTCCCAACTTTGTGCTATATGATTGAGTCTGTCATCTGCAGCTCTATAACTGTCTGGTTTGGTTCTGCAACCCAACAAGACAGACACAGACTTCAGAGGATAATTAGAACTGCAAAAAAGCAATTGCTACCAACCTGCCTTCCATTGAGGACCTGTATACTGCACGAGTCAAAAAGACGGCTGTGAAAATATTTACAGACCTCTGACATCCTGGACATAAACTGTTTCAACTCCTACCCTCAAAACGATGCTATAGAGCACTGCACACCAGAACAACTAGACACAAGAACAGTTTTTTCCCTGAATGCCATCACTCTGCTAAACAAATAATTCCCTCAACACTGTCAAGCTATTAACTCTGTACCACTATTAATCTTCTCGTCGTTCCAATCACCCATCTCCTGCCACTTATGACTGTATGACTGTAACTTTGTTGCTTGTATCCTTACAATTTATATTGATATTGATTGTTTCCTGATTGCTTATTTTTACCTTATGAATATAATTGTTGTACCTTATGATTCTTGATGAATGTATCTTTTCTTTTATCTACACTGAGAGCATATGCACCAAGACAAATTCCTTGTTTGTTTCATCACACTTGGCCAATAAAAAATTCTATTCTATTCTATTCTATTCTATTCTATTCTATTCTATTCTATTCTATTCTATTCTATTCTATTCTATTCTATTCTATTCTATACGTATATTGCACTATATTCCCAAAATTTCTAAAGAAACACTCCCCATGCTGGCTGAGAATTCTAAGCGTTATTTATACAGTACACTGGATGACATTAGGTTGATGAAAGGTGCTGACCTTTATTTAACAATGTCTCTGGAAGTTTGTTTGTTTGTTTGTTTGTTTATTTATTTATTTATTTTATTTTTTATTAATTAATTAATTAATTATATTTGCATACCACCCTTCTCCCGAAGGACTCAGGGCGGTTCACAGCCAGTAAAAGACAAAATACATATAATACAAATTAAAAACTATATAAAAAACTGATTCGATTAATGGCCTAAATTTTTTTAAATACAATTAAAACCCCATTTAAAACCCCTAATTCAAAACCCCAGTTTAAAACTATGTTCAAGCTAGTCCTGCACGTCGAAACAACAGCGTCTTCAGCTTGCGGCGGAAGGTCCGGAGGTCGGGGAGTTGACGAAGCCCCGGAGGCAGCTCGTTCCAGAGGGTGGGAGCCCCCACAGAGAAGGCCCTCCCCTGGAGGTCACCAGCCGACATTGTTTGGCTGACGGTATCCGGAGGAGGCCCTCTCTGTGAGAGCGCAGGTCGGTGTGAGGCTACTGGTGGCAGTAGGCGGTCCCGTAAGTAACCCGGTCCTAAGCCATGGAGCGCTTTGAAGGTGATAACAAGAACCTTGAATTAAACCCAGAAGACCACTGGGAGCCAGTGCAAACTGCGCAGGAGAGGTGTCTCACGGGAGCCACAAAGTGCTCCCTCTATCACCCGTGCAGCCGCATTCTGGACCAGTTGAAGCCTCCAGGTACCCTTCAAGGGGAGCCCCATGTAAAGAGCGTTGCAATAGTCCAGGCGGGATGTAACAAGGGCATGAGTGACTGTGCATAAGGAAGCCCGGTCCAGAAAGGGGCGCAACTGGCATATCAGGCGAACCTAATAAAAAGCTTCCCTGGCGACGGCCGTCATATGTTCTTTTAAAGACAACCGTGCATCCAGGAGGACATCCAGATTGCGAGCCCTTTCCGTGGGGGCCAACAACTCACCCCCGATGGTCAGTGATGGAATTAGCTGACTGTACCGGGCCGCCGGCATCCAAAGCCACTCGGTCTTGGTGGGATTGAGTCTGAGTCTGTTTCTCCCCATCCAGACCCGTACAGCCTCCAGGCACTGGGACATCACTTCAACAGCCTCGTTGGGGTGGTTAGGGGTGGAAATATACAGCTGAGTATCATCAGCGTATAGATGACAATTCACCCCAAAACCACGGATGATTTCACCCAGCGGCTTCATGTAGATATTGAACAGAAGAGGCGAGAGAACCGACCCTTGCGGCACCCCAATAAGAGGCGCCTCGGGGCCGATCTCTGCCCTCCTGTTAACACTGTCTGCGACTGGTCAGAGAGGTAGGAGGAGAACCACTGATGAACGGTGCCTCCCACTCCAAGTCCCCTGAGCTGGCGCAGCAGGATACCATGGTCAATGGTATCAAAAGCTGCTGAGAGATCTAATAGGACCAGGACAGAGGAACAACCTCTATCCCGAGCCCTCCAGAGATCATCAACCAACGCAACCAAGGCTGTTTCCGTGCTGTAACCAGGCCGGAAACTGGACTGGAATGGATCTAGATAGACAGTTTCATCCAGGTACTGGGGCAACTGTCGTGCAACCACACTCTCAACAACCTTCGCAGCTCCAACGAAGGTTGGAGACAGGATGGTAATTTGCTAAAATAGCTCAAGGTTTCTTGAGGAGGGGCTGCACCACCGCCTCTTTCAAGGCGGTAGGGAAGACACCCTCCATCAAAGAAGCGTTCACAATTCCCTGGAGCCAGCCTCGTGTCACCTCCCGGGTGGCCAGTACCAGCCAGGAGGGACACGGGTCCAGTAAACATGTGGTCGCATTCAGTCCCCCCAGTATCCTGTCCATGTCCTCAGGAGCCACAGAATCAAACTCATCCCAGATAGTAACCCCAAGACCTGCCTCTCCCACCCCGCCCGGATCTACCCAATCTGTGTCCAACCCTTCCCGAATCTGAGCGATTTTATCAAACAGATACTGTCCAAACTCCTCAGCTCGACCCTGTAAGGGATCTTCCACCGCTCCCTGATGGAAGAGCGAGTGGGTCACCCTAAACAGGGCGGCCGGGCGGTTATCTGCTGATGCAATGAGGGTGTTAAAATATTCCCGTTTTGCCACCCTCATCGCCACTAGATAGGTCCGAATTTGAGACCTAACTAGTGTCCGGTCAGATTAGGAGCGGCTGGCCCTCCAGATACTCTCTAGGTGTCTTCTCCGGTGCTTCATCTCCCTCAGCCCCTCCGAATACCAAGGGGCTAAACGAGATCAGCACCGGGTCAGAGGCCGCAAAGGCACAACTCGATCTAATTAATTATATTTGCATACCACCCTTCTCCCAAAGGACTCAGGGTGGTTCACAGGCAATAAAAACAAATACATATAATACAGATTAAAAACAATATAAAAAACTGATTCGATTAATGGCCTAAAATTTTTTAAATACAATTAAAACCCCGTTTAAAACCCCTAATTAAAACCCCAATTTAAAACTATGTTCAAGCTAGTCCTGCATGTCGAAACAACAGCGTCTTCAGCTCGCGGCGGAAGGTCCAGAGGTCGGGGAGTTAACGAAGCCCCGGAGACAGCTCGTTCCAGAGGGCGGGAGCCCCCACAACCCCTGGAGGTTGCCAGCCGACATTGTTTGGCTGACGGTATCCGGAGGAGGCCCTCTCTGTGAGAGCGCACTGGTCGGTGAGAGGCTACTGGTGGCAGTAGGCGGTCCCGTAAGTACCCTGGTCCTAAGCCATGGAGCGCTTTGAAGATGATAACAAGAACCTTGAATTGAACCCGGAAGACCACTGGGAGCCAGTGCAGACTGCGCAGGAGAGATGTCACACGGGAGCCATGAGGCGCTCCCTCTATCACCCACGCAGCCGCATTCTGGACCAGTTGAAGCCTCCGGGTACCCTTCAAGGGAAGCCCCGTGTAGAGAGCGTTGCAGTAGTCCAGGTGGGATGTAACAAGGGCATGAGTGACTGTGCATAAGGAAGCCCGGTCCAGAAAGGGGCGCAACTGGCATATCAGGCGAACCTGATGAAAAGCTCCCCTTGCGACGGCCATCATATGATTTTCTAAAGACAGCCGTACATCCAGGAGGACGCCCAGATTGCGAGCCCTTTCCGTGGAGGCCAATAACTCACCCCCGACGGTCAGCGATGGAATTAGCTTACTGTACCGGGCCTCCGGCATCCACAGCCACTCGGTCTTGGTGGGATTGAGTCTCAGTCTGTTCCTCCTCTTCCAGACCCGTACGGCTTCCAGGCACTGGGACATCACTTCAACAGCCTCGTTGGGGTGGTTAGGGGTGGAAATATACAGCTGAGTATCATGAGCGTATAGATGACAACTCATTCCAAAACCACGGATGATCTCACCCAGTGGCTTCATATAGATGTTGAACAGAAGAGGTGAGAGAACCGACCCTTGCGGCACCCCACATAAGAGGCGCCTTGGGGCCGATCTCTGCCCTCCTGTCAACACTGTGTGACTGGTCGGAGAGGTAGGAGGAGAACCACCGATGAACGTGCCCCCCACTCCAAGTCCTCCGAGCCGGCGCAGCAGGATACCATGGTCGATGGTATCAAAAGCCGCTGAGAGATCTAATAGGACCAGGACAGAGGAACAACCTCTGTCCCGAGCCCTCCAGAGATCATCAACCAACGTGACCAAGGCTGTTTCCGTGTTGTAACCAGGCCGGAAACCGGACTGGGATGGATCTAGATAGATAGTTTCATCCAGGTACTGGGGCAACTGTCGTGCAACCACACTCTCAACAACCTTCGCCATAAAGCGAAGGTTGGAGACAGGACGATAATTTGCTAAAATAGCTCAAGGTTTCTTGAGGAGGGGCCGCACCACCGCCTCTTTCAAGGCGGTAGGGAAGACACCCTCCATCAAAGAAGCATTCACAATTCCCTGGAGCCAGCCTCGTGTCACCTCCCGGGTGGCCAGTACCAGCCAGGAGGGACATGGTAAACATGTGGTCGCATTCAGTCCCCCCAGTATACTGTCCATGTCCTCAGGAGCCACAGAATCAAACTCATCCCAGATAGTAACCCCAAAACCTGCCTCTCCCACCCCGCCCGGATCTACCCAATCTGTGTCCAACCCTTCCCGAATCTGAGCGATTTTATCAAACAGATACTGTCCAAACTCCTCAGCTCGACCCTGTAAGGGATCTTCCACCGCTCCCTGGTGAAGGAGCGAGCGGGTCACCCTAAACAGGGCGGCTGGGCGGTTATCTGCTGATGCAATGAGAGTGGAAAAATATTCCCGTTTTGCCACCCTCATCGCCACTAGATAGGTCTGAATTTGAGACCTAACTAGTGTCCGGTCAGATTCGGAGCGGCTGGCCCTCCAGATACTCTCTAGGCGTCTTCTCCGGCGCTTCATCTCCCTCAGCCCCTCGGAATACCAAGGGGCTAATCGAGATCGGCACCGAGTCAGAGGCCGCAAAGGCACAACTTGATCTAGAGCACCAGCCGCCGCCCAATCCCAGGCAGCGACTAGAGCCCCAGCCGAGTCGTGAGCTAAATCCTCAGGGAATGGCCGAAGCTCCATCTGGAACCTCTCAGGGTCCATCAGGCGCCTGGGACGGAACCGACGAATTGGTTCCGTCTCCCTGCGGCGGGGGTCGGCGGTTCGAAAGTCCAGCTGAAGGAGCGAATGATCTGACCATGACGGGGTCTGGTAACTAACTCCCCTAACTCCAGATCATTCAACCACTGTCCAGAGACAAAAATCAAGTCCAGAGTGTTTCCCCTGATGTGAGTGGGACCGTTCACTAACTGGGTCAGGTCCAAGGCCGTCATGGAAGCCATGAACTGCCGAGCTGACATGGATGCCACCCCTGCTGACGGCAGATTGAAATCCCCCATGACCATAAGCCTGGGGTTCTCCACCACCGTCCTGGCAGTCACATCCAGTAGCTTAGGCAGGGTTTCTGTCACGAAGCAAGGAGCCGGGTACGTGATCAGTAAACCCACCTGCATCCCCCGGCCCCACTTCACAAGGAGGGACTCACATCTGGCTATCTGTGGCACAGTGATCTCCCTCGGTTCTAGACTCTTGTTGATAATAACCGCCACCCCCCCCACCTCTACCCTGGGCCCTCGCCTGATGGAATGCACGGAAACCCGGTGGGCACATCTCTACCAGGGGAACCCCCCCTTCCGTGCCCAACCAGGTCTCCGAAATGCCTATCAGGTCCGCGCCCCCCTCCTGTATAAGATCAGAGATAAGGGGGGCTTTATTTACAACGGACCTGGCATTGCATAACATCAGACGAAGGTCCAGCCTCTGGGGATTTAAGCCACTCAAGAAACGGGAAACTGCCGGGGGACCGAAGTGCGCAAACGCTCGTAAATAACGAGTGCACACTCCCCGAACCTGATATGGGCCCCCGCGTCCGCCATACCTGCCCCTCCCACTTACCGTGCAGATAAAACCGCCCTCATGACCTTGAGCTCTAGCCTCTTTTTCCACCTCCAAATCAACGATCGGGAGAAGGGCGGTATAAAAATTGAATAAATAATAATAATAATAATAATAACGATATTTATGCCGCGAGCCAACATAGGATCTAGCAATGGCCCCGATAGGTGTCCCCCTGAACCTATCTTCACCATCCCACCCCTCCCCCTGTAGTTGTGATACATCTACAATATTTTGCATTTGACTGATTAGAAAATAATCAGAAATTCTTTGATTTTTTTTCCTTCTACGTTCTATAAATCTGCCTTCTAATAGGCTATAGTTCTATGTCAATATTTTCTTTGTTAGCAGCATGAGAAAATTATAAATTCTTTTAGAAGCCACACTAATATAAAACTTCATTTTCTTTTCAGTGTATTAAATACTGTACAAAATACAAAAGCCAGTGTAAGTACTTAAGCTTGGTTTGTAGTAACACATTTTAAATATGCTCATTTACTTGAACAATTAAAATTCTGTGCAATTAAATTACACAGCCAACACAGTAATCAACTTTCAGTTCTGTATACATTGTTGCTAATAATTTGACAAGAGAAGATGGAGTAAAATTCAATAGAAATCAATCCATATTAATTTACTGATGAGTCAGTTTATTGCTTCAGTGAAAGAGGATATGACCATCTGCAGTTAATGTTTATAATAATCAATCTAGCATGATTACTACATTCTGTCTATATGTATATATTTGCAGACTGATGAACAAGCTATGCTAGAAGACACATTGATTGCATTATTTGATTTGGAGAAAGTTACATTTTATTTTAAACATTCTGAACAGGAACCGTTAGTAGCAAGTGAGTATTGTAAAGTATACTTAAATTTCCCCTTTCAATATTTGTTGTAAAATATTAGAGGATATAACTATACATTTTCAATTGTGTCACATTTGCTTGTATAGTAATCATCTTTGCATCCTTGTGCATATGCAAAATTTTAAACTTTTAACCATTTTGAGGAGAATGGTAATATGGTATACAATATTTATCCCACCTTTCTTACTTCATAAGTAACTCAAGATGGCAAACATAATCCTTCCTCCTCCTCCCCCCACCCACAACAAGAAACTATGAAATGAGTTGAACTGAGAGAGAGAGTGATTGGCTCAAGGTCACCCAGCCAACTTTCATGCCTGAAGTGGGATGGTCTCCTGGTTTCTAAGCCAACACTTTTACCTCTATGCCAAACTGGGTCTCCAATCTTATTTCAACTTTGATGCCACTTCTTTATTCTTAGCACCTCGCAAAGACAGTAGATTTAATGTTACTTATGATAGTTCTAGGCATTAGTACAAGTTAAAGGGAAAATATTTGTAAATCTTTGCAAGAAAAACCCAAAAACTTTGGATAGGTAATTTTAACTAAAATGTTATTTTATTTTATTTTTAGATATGCCAATCACATATCAAGCAGAAGGAAGTCGGCAAGCTATGAAAATTTATTTTTATCTTGATAGTTACAATTTTGAACAGCTTCCTGAAAGGCTGAAAAATGGTGGAGGTTTTAAACTTTACCCAGTTCTATTTGCACAAGGTAAAATATTTTCAAGTTCACCTATTCTTAAGAGTTTTAAAAAACTTATAGGAAAAATAATACACAGTTACTGGCATTCTGAAGTATTCATGGGTACAGCAGTATTTTGAAGAAAATCACCTCATGCATAAGTAAAGTGTATGTAAGTTATTCTACATATTTGAATATTTTATTGCACTTATCTTATTAATGTCTACCTTTATTTTTAATATATTCATTTGTTTGTACAATTCTGTCTAGATCGATATATTCTTGCATGTTTGAATTTACTAAGATGTACAGATGTTTCTTTTTAAAAACATGTGCTTTTAGGAATTCTGGAAGTTGAAGTCCATCTTCATTAAAGTTGCCAGATTTAAAAAACACTGATCTAAAAGTTTAAAATTTGTTTTCAAATTTTGCCAGTAAAGAGCATTTTTATATGGTTTTGGAATGTTTTTTATCCTGAAAGCATAATATAAACTCTTGTAATAAATAAAGAACAAATGTGTTACTGAATTGAAAAAGGATATTGCAGATACTTAGGTTAGTCTAATCTTATGTGTTTAACTTGAGGATGTTCTATAGAAATGTGTATGTCCTCTAAGCAACAGTGAAATCCACAACATTCTTACTTAACATGTACTACTGTATATTTAAAGGTACAGAGAAGAACAAGCTTCTGATACCTTTCTACTTAAGAGAAAATATTTCCTTCAGGAATGATTTTATTTTAGGTAATATAACCATGTGCATTTCAGTGCCATGTGTGTTTGTGTTAGCTGCAGAAAGGCAATATCGTATTTGGAGAATTATAGTATCTACTGTATAGATATATAAGAAGACGAAAAAATAAATCAATGGATCAGTTTGATATGAATCTGTGTTGTCCTTTGCATTCTTTTATAGCCCTGGAAAGTATGGAAGGATATTATTATAGAGACAATGTATCAGTAGAAGAATTTCAAGCCCAGATTAATGCAGCTTCATTGGAAAAAGTAAAACAGTATAACCAAAAACTCAGGTGAGCTATTTGTTATTTCTAAACTTGGGTCATGATGCTAAAACAATATGGGCAGAAGTCCTGCTTTAGTGCATCATAGTGTGCAAACACATTCAGATTTTTCTTTTTTCCAATCTGAGATCAGTCTAGTTAATATTTTGACTGATTACTGTACTTTTCGGATTATAAGACACTCCGGACCATAAGACGCACCTAGCTTTTAGGGAGGAAAACAAGAAAAAAAAATCTGTCCCTGCCTCCCAGCAATTTGCCTCCTTGCAGCAAACAGGAAACAGCCTGGTCAGCTTCAGCACAGCCTGATTTAGCATGAGCAGCTGATTGGCGGTTGGATCTGCCTCCTGTTCCAGGCTGTGGAGATCGTTGCCTCCTGTTTGCTGCCCATAACTGCTGCCACCCATAGCCTCTGCCACCTATCACTGCGTGCCCCACCGCCGCCTATCCCTGCCACCTGGAACGGGCCGAAAATGGGGCACACAGAAGCCGAAAACGGGACATGTGTAGGCCAAAAATGGGGCAAGTGGACGCGGCGATAGGCGGGATGGTGATGGGCTGCGGCAATCCCCACAGCCTGGAACCACTGATAGGCGGTATTCCGGGATGCAGATCCAACCGCCAATCAGCTGCTCGTGCTAAATCAGACTGTGCTGAAGCTGACAAGGCTGTTTGCTGTTTGCTGCAAGGAGGCAAATTGCTGGGAGGCAGAGGCTGAAGGGTGAGGGCCGGTGGGTGGGTGGGATTTTGGCAACATTCACTCTATAAGACGCACAGACATTTCAACCCACTTTTTTTGGAGGGTGTATGTATCTTATACACTGAAATACACGGTATATAGGGAAAATAAAGACTGAACTTATCACATATTATTTCCAGTATAATCAATATAACCTATTCAGCCAACTTTACATGCATGTTTTGGTACTTCATATGACAGTCTGTCCTATAGTTTTTGTTTTATTATTTCACTGCCGCTTGATTTTTTTCCAGTACTGTGAACCTTCAAGTATATCAAGATAATTTTGTTGTATAACTGCCTCTTTTAAAGATATGGAAATGAATCTAAGTCTTACTAGTTATGTAAAAAAACTGATGGGCATATAATACCAACCATCTTCTATGAACATGATAACTTATTTATGTTGCTGATGAGTTTTTAATGTAGTGAATTTCTCATTAACTTAGTAATGTGATTTAAAAAAACAGTAATTCATATTTTTCTCACAAATTAAAATAGATGTTCAGATTAGAAGGGAAATTTGTATTTTATCTTTCCTTCCAAATGCTTTACAGCTTACTCTTTTTATTGCTTGGGCGGTTTAAAGACAAATAACAGTAAATTTCTTTCAGTACCAAAGTGCATCAGAACAGTAAATTATCTTCCATTCTTCTCTCTCAGTAACAAAAGCATTATTTTATATTGTACGAAGTAATTGTATTTCTATGTGAATCCAACTTTATCAACCAATTTGTTGAGTTAGCAACAGCTGTAATGTCATTCATGTACCACTTCTTTGTTATATTTCCCTTCTGTCCTGTTCCAAACAATAGGCTTATTCCTATATTGTTTTCACAATGCAACACAATTCCTTTTCAGGTTGAATATATCTCCATGGTATGCCAAATGATAAAACTAAGACAAAGTTCTAGTTTAGTACACTGCAGCCCTAAGAACTAAATCTGTTTTTCTAATCTCCATTTGTTTAATTCCCTTTCAACCTGAAAAGGCTTATCAAGAAAGTTGTGCATGCTTCAACATTTTTCATGCTTCATATTTCCTGCAAGCTCAGCATTACTCTATAATTTATTAACAAAACGCCTTTTATTTTAGATTTGTTCAAGAGTCTGAAAAAATATATTGTTTTTCAAGAGTTTGATGTGCTCATCAAACTTTCTGCCAGATGGCACTTGGATTTTGTAATTAGTCTTGCTTATTCTGTTTTCTTCAGGGCACTTTAAAAAATCACATATTGTTTTCAGTTTTCAGGTTATGTTAAGGTTTAGTGGTGTTTATTTACTCTGAACCTGGGTTGATTGGAAGATAATTTCAATCAGAATAAATTTCCAGAATGATCCTTATGGGGACAGGAGTTAACTAAGGACTGCAGTCCTAGATTGTATTGATATATTAGGTAGAAGACAGGATTGCTAGTTTACTAGACTCTTCCCACCATCAATTTAAGTGTTGCCTGAGGATTTTTTAAAAATAAAATAATATATAATACAAGTTGTAATCTCATTTAAGTGTTTATTTATTCAATTTGCATGGCCGCCCATCCCATCAAGTAACTATGGGATGGAAAACAGTCTTAATAAATCAATTTGATTTATTGATCAATTTGAATAGAAAAATTAAAATACGTAGCAACTGAGGAGGATGTCCCAGTCAATGGTTGTTAGCATAATCATGAAACATAGGAGGTCGATTGCCCTTTGTTGGAAATTTTCAAAAGAATTTTGATACTTATTTTTGGAGGAATAACGTAGAATCTCTGTGGTGGGCATGAAATTGAAGTAATTGATCTCCAAGATCCCTTTCAACTTTACATTCTATAATCCTATGTTAAGATCTGTCAACATATTTTGCAGCAATGAATTCCACTGGTTCATTATGCACTGTCTGGATAAATACTTTCTTTTGTCTGTTCGAAATTGCCTTTAAATCAGTTTGATTGGAATAATCCTGGTCCTAGTGTTTGGATAGAGGAGAAAAACTCCCGCTCAAACCACATTTGCAAAACAGGTTTTTGTTTTTGTCCTTTTTTCAGAGAGGTGCTTCTGCACTGCAAAGTGATGCTCTAATTCGTATGCATTTCTCTTTCAATTTTCCTCACTCCCAAACCGCTGAGATATGTTTGAGGGAGGTGATATGGGTGGGAAGCCTCACATTGCTTTTCCTAGCTCCACTACAAAGCTAAACAGTGCATTTATTCAAAGACATGCTGAATGTATACTCTTTTTATCCAAATGGACACAACTTCTCCCAACATTAAGGAAGGGTAGAGAGGTGAATTCCACCCGTACAAAGATATAATTTGTATATATTTATATAATGCCAACTTTCTCTCTTGCTCTCTCTCCCTAATCCCAGGTTTGCAAAGGTGAAAGTCACATTAAAAAAAAGGAAGAAAAAAAAAAGGTTGGTGGGTGGAGGATGGGAAGAAAGTGTGGGCAAACCTGTCTTCATTTTTATAAAGCTGTCCAACTGAACCAACGTGACACGGGGTGTATGCAACTATAAACAAGCAACTCCCCCATCAGACAACATTAAAAGATTCACTATACAATATATAAATATAAGAGAGAAAATATGAAACGTTCAGCTTCCTTTTATACTAGTTAAGATGTAGTGAGAGAGGTAGAACAGCAAAGAAGGAAAATAGAGCAGTCAGCCCCCTGTCAAATGTGGTGAGGCAAGGGAATTCTGGGTTTCACCAGAGAATTTTGAACTGCAGATGGTGAGGACAATTGGGGAAAAGGTGAATTGTATTAAAATGCATTGAGCATCAGTTGCAAATGGAGCAGCTGTTGGTATACAGTAGCAGACTCATGCTCTTATATTAAGTAACCTGGGTTTACCAACAGAAGATTTAAAATTCTGCTCCTTCAACTGGAGAATGATAGGTAGCAAGTCAGACAAGCCAACCTTGATGTAGAACAGTATCAAGTTTTCTCTGTCAGTATACAGGTATTCTAAGTTTACCCCCAAAAAAACAC
Source organism: Ahaetulla prasina (assembly GCF_028640845.1). NCBI lineage: Eukaryota > Metazoa > Chordata > Lepidosauria > Squamata > Colubridae > Ahaetulla > Ahaetulla prasina. The sequence goes on along the minus strand of NC_080541.1, from coordinate 43,928,035 downwards.
CCACCACCCCTCAAAAATATTTACTAAATTTTAAAAGCTATAAAGCAAACAGTTTCTGTAGATGCATAAGCATTAAGATTTTATCCTTATCATTTTAAGTAGATTAAAAAATGGTGTCTTTTTCAGGTAATATGCCAACTTTTCCATTAGCTTTCTTCATAAAATCTGATTGAGGTTCTCAACAAGCATTCAATAATTAAGTGAAGTGCTTTGCAAATTTGTATGCTATCCACAGTTTCCAGGTTCTCAGAAATACCAAATATCCTTTTGTGAAAAGCCACTGGAAGTTGCTGTATCAGTTTTCACTCAAGTATCAGCTAATTAAGAAGAATTTTTTTTGATATGTCATATTTTAAAACTCTAATTAGTATTTGGGAAGAACAGCCTTACCTCCATAGCCAGTTTGATATAGTGAGTGAGACACTGGACCAGAAGCTGGGAGCCCATGATAAATTCTAGTCCTGCTTTAGATAAAAAGCCAACTGTCATTTTTTTACTTGTGCTGAAAAAGAGGTTAAGAACAATATTTAAAAAGGAGTGTCCCAGCAGCACCTGCATAATTGCCGTGTATAGAAAACAGTGAAGTTACATTTGTAGAGGTATGCACCATTCCAAATGAATCATGTCTCCATTCACACATAAACAATATTTATTTATTTATTTATTTATTTATTTTTTCATATTTATATACCGCCCTATCTCCCTAGGAACTCAGGGCGGTTCACAGGCAATTAAAAATACATATAAATACAAACTAAAATGACAATTAAAAAACTTATTCTATAGCCAAATTATTAAAAAACAGTATAAATAATAAAAACCCATTTAAAACCAGTAAATTTAAAATCTAATCCAGTCCCGCGCAGATGAATAAGTGTGTTTTAAGCTCGCGACGAAAGGTTCGGAGGTCCGGAAGTTGACGAAGTCCAGGAGGGAGTTCGTTCCAGAGGGTGGGAGCCCCCACAGAGAAGGCCCTTCCCCTGGGTGTCGCCAGACGACACTGCCTAGCTGACGGCACCCTGAGGAGTCCCTCTCTGTGAGAGCGCACGGGTCGGTGAGAGGTATTCGGTAGCAGTAGGCGGTCCCATAAATAGCCCGGCCCTATGCCATGGAGCGCTTTAAAGATTGTCACCAACACCTTGAAGCGCACCCGGAAGGCCACAGGTAGCCAGTGCAGACTGCGCAGGATAGGTGTCACGCGGGAGCCACGAGGGGCTCCCTCTATCACCCGTGCAGCCGCATTCTGGACTAACTGGAGCCTCCGGATGCCCCTCAAGGGGAGCCCCATGTAGAGAGCATTGCAGCATTGTACAAAATATGTGATATTTTGCAACACTGCCCCCATTCTGCCCATTTTTAAATATAAAAATGCTATATTTAAAAGTGTACCAACAACAACAAGGAGAAAAAGTTCCAAATATTTAACCAAGAAATAAATCCCAAGTCAATGCGGTTCTTACTCCCTAGTAAATGTGCATAAGTTTTTAAAATTACTTGGATCATACTTTCACAGAATGTGCAGTAGTCTACTTCTTCTGATGCATGAGATTTTGGCCAAAATCTGAAGCTAAGAACAGTTCTGAAATTGGATATTTTGCATGTCTTTCAAACATTCTGAATACATGTTTAGTCTCTATACAAACTGATTCTGATCTCTGAAACTTTATGTCATTATACATTTAAGAGTTGCAGATTTATACTACATTGGTGGCGTGAAACCTTTTTTAACTGAAATGTATTTTAAATTATATTAGATAAATATGATGGGAAATGTCATTTCCTTTTTTTTATATGCTCTACGCAATAGGAGAGTTTTGTTTAAATTTAGCACAATATCATTCCACATAGAGATTCATAAAGCAGTTCATATTTAATGTCCTGTAATTTCAGGATTATAAATACGTTAACATGTCACAAAGAGATTGAATGCATTTATTTTATAAATATTCTTGAGAAATATTAATATATTATGGGTGTCTTTTTTGCAGAGCATTTTATCTGGACAAATCAAATCTTCCTCCTAATTCAACATCAAAAGCTGCTTATATAGATAAGGTAAATCAATAGATGTGATTAAAGTAACATTTGAATATGCTGTACAGCAGGGGTGTCCAAACTTGGTCCCTTTAAGACTTGTGGACTTCAACTCCCAGAGTCCCTCAGCCAGCAAAGCTGGCTGAGGAACTCTGGGAGTTGAAGTCCACAAGTCTTAAAGGGACCAAGTTTGGACACCCCTGCTGTACAGGTTAGTCCTCACTTGTGACCACAATTGAGCCCAAAATTTCTAAGCAAGACAGTTGTTAATTGGGTTTTTCCCCATTTTACTACCTTTCTTTCTCTTATTCAATGAATAAGTGTGGTTAAATTACTAACACGGTTATTAAGTGAATCTGCCTTTCCCATTGACTTTGTTTGTCAGACGATCACAAAAGGTGATCACATGACCTTGGGATACTACAACCATCATAAATACATGTCAGGTGACAAGTACCCAGATTTTGATCATGTGCGATAGGATAGGATAGGATAGGAATTCTTTATTGGCCAAATGTGATTGGACACACAAGGAATTTGTCTTTGGTGCATATGCTCTCACATAAAAGAAAAGATACATTTGTCAAGAATCATAAAGTACAACACTTAATGATAGTCATAGGGTAAAAATAACCAATCAAATCATATTAGGAAACAGTCAGTATAAATCGTAAGGATACCAGTAACAAGGTTACAGTCATACAGTCATAAGTGGAAGGAGATGGGTGATAGGAATGATCATAAGTGGGATGCAACAGTCGTAAGTGTGAAAAACGGTCATAAGTCATTTTTTCAGTGCTGTTGTAACTTCAAATAGTCAGTAAATGAATGGATGTTAGTCGAGGTCTGTCTGTATTGTGAAGCATTTTCGTGCATGCTCTTACATGAACAAAAATGCATTATATTTCATATATATGAATATAACCTTAAATTGCCTGAAATGTCCCTCAGTAATAAAATTTAAGTGCTGAATATTGAGAAATTGGAAACGTCCAATCTACCTTTCAAGCCTATTAGATTTACAACTGCATTTAATTTGTTTGGCATAGTGAGTGACTATGTAAGTTTAAAGATGTCAGATATCACATTTGCTTTCATCTCACGGTGTAAGATTTTCATTCTGTTGAGGACACAATTGTTGGGCTGTGCTTAGCCTTAATCTGGTCAGTGTTTTCAGAAAAAAATTACAGTTAATGTCTACTTGTCATATATGTTTATTGAGTGTCACTGAAGAGAATAGTATAACTACTCTAGTGCAGTGAAAAGCAATTAAGAAAGCAGTGAAGTGAAAGATAATGCCTAAGGGATTGCCAAATAGTATATAAAGAGGCATGGTGAACAAAATTAGACCCATATGAGAAAGAACCTTTTCTGTGTGGTTCCCAGGCTTTGTAAAGTAATGCAGTCTCTTCCACAAACCTTTAACTGATTTTAATCTTACCTGATTTTAATTGTGTTGCATTGATTTCACTTGTATATTCTATAATTTACGTTTTTGCTTGTTTTAGGTTACTTTAGATATTGTATGGTCAGAACTGCAGGATTTAAGTTTAATAAATGGTTATCATATAAGTTATAAAAAGAATAAAAGTTAGGATTTCATCTTTACAGGATGTTCAAGACAGCTGCATTTTAAATTTTTTTTGTTGAACTGATAATACCTCATGCATTATATTTTACCTGGCAGCTAATGAGGCCTATCAATTCTTTGGATGAGCTTTACCGATTAATGGCGTCTTTCATAAGATCCAAGCGCACAGCAGCCTGTGCTTACACAGCTTGTGGTGCTTCTGGAGTTGGACTACTGTCTGTCTCTTCAGAACTCTGCAGCCGGCTGGGAGCTTGCCATATCGTCTTATGCAACAGTGGAGTTCACCGGTATGGTAATTTATCTTTTCTAAAAATTACTGTTAATTGCTGTCCAGACTCAAGAATAAGAAGATGGGTATGGATATGGGTATCAATAACTATCTTGCAATTATTTATGCTGCTCCAGTCATTAGCAATATAGAACTGCCTCACAGAAAATTGTAAAATAATTCCAATAGATTAATGCATGAGTGGAATTCTATTGAGCCATCATGATAATATGTAGCATTTTCATATATATTTTAAAATGGAATTTGCATTTGCCAAAACAAATTGGTTCTACATGCATATCCTCGTATTCTTCTTCAATACATGGTGATATTGCGAAGTTCTCTCAACAGCTTGAGGTGTCAGTCTATATATTGCATTAGACCCTTCAATTGAACTAGAGACATAGTGTATAGCAAAAATTGCTCTGAAACTGCTTCTAAGAGTTCCCAACCTTATCCTGAAGTTATTCTTTTTCCTAAGCAGAAGATAGTAGACTGTGTTTCTCTAATGTTCATCTGGATTCCTCATTAAACCCAGAGCCAGCAACAATGCAAAATAATAACAATCACACTCTAGAACAGGGGTCTCCAACTTTGGTCCCTTTAAGACTAGTGGACTTCAACTCCCAGAGTTCCTCAGCCAGCTTTGCTTTGCTTTGCTTTGCTTTGCTGGCTGAGGGACTCTGGGAGTTGAAGTCCACTAGTCTTAAAGGGACCATGGTTGGAGACCCCTGCTCTAGAACATTACATTTGCATTTGATGCTATTGTACTGTTCCATCAGCATCTTGACATTGCTAGACATGTTTTATTATTTTGGCATAATCTTGGCTAGCTGCAGATGACTGGGATATTAACTGCTGGTTTGGTTCTCTATACTTTTTTAATTTCAGGGAAGAGAATAAAATATCTAATATCCAACAACTGAAAAAGAAGTAAAAAAAAGAAGTAGAGTAAAAATGCAGAAGTTTGAGCAATCTCTAATATTGTATCAAAGCAAAAAAGAGTTCTTGTACCACAGTATTTCACTGTAATATATAGTTCTTCCTTTTAAGCCTTACAGCATTATGTGGAACATGTTTAGATTTACTATCGGACATAAAAATAAACTTGGTCTCTTTTTGGGGCGTATTATCAAGCTAACTTTCTAAGTTAGTAATTTGAAAATTAAAATGTTACAAAAGCAGCTTACAGCAAATTATAATGCCATTTTAATTCTTGTCTGACTTATGATTAATGCATAAACATTATATACAACCTTAAAATATCAACATTGAATGAACCTGGGGCCACCTATGTTTGAATTATAAATTTGTTTAATATATAAAATAAATACTTTAATTGATTTCTCTGATTTTGGTTTAGTTGCACTCTGAGCATCACTTTAGAGCAAGCAATAATTCTTGCTCGGAGTCACGGTCTACCTCCTCGCTATATCCTCCAAGCTACAGATGTGATGCGTAAGCAAGTAAGTTATACCTCTTTTTAGTGGCCTTTTTTCAAGGTTATATATACACAACTTGAATAGATACAACTCGTTTAATGTAGTTATCTTCATAGGATCACAGTTCTAGCCATCAGCTTGAGCTCATTGCCCTTCTCTGATCTCTTGCAATTTCCCTGAGCCTAGATTCCTGTTTTGGAAATTATTCTCTGCCTAAAATTGCATTTGCCTTTTTTTTTTTTTTTTTTTGCAACCACATGGCTCATATTCAGTTTGAAATCAATTATTATTCTAGCATCTTTCTTTTAAGTGCCATTACCAAACCAAGGATCCCATATCTTATGTCTGTAATAACCTGCAATTTTTGGTTAAATTTTTTCTTTACTCTCAATTCATTTTTCTGACCTAGCTAGATCATTTAAAAAATTTTATGTTAGTCTTCTTAAAATATTCGAATTAGATGTTTTAATGATTTGTAAGTGTTTTAATGGTTTTGCTGTTTTTATTGTTTTAAAATGTTTTAAAGATTTTAATTATAATATGTTTCTGAATTGTGAGCTGCCTAGAATCTTTTGCTGAGATGGGCAACTATAGAAAACAAACAACAAACAAATAAAGAAGCTATCTCAGCAATTTTGCATTTTCTATAGATTTGTTTCACATTCCTACTACTTGTTAATGCAGTCATCAATAAAATATGGAACATTCCAGGACTCAGTACTGAATCCTGTGGCCTCATTTCAGTTTGATGAGGAACTATTGATTAGTGCTATTTGAACATGATTTTCAAGCCAGCAATGTGCTCACTGAATTAGCATGATGTCCAACCCACATTTGTCAAGTATGTTGTTAAAAATATGTAGTACTTGGACTGAAAACTAAGAAAGTGCTATGGAGTTGCATGCATGCTGTACCTGTCAACATTTCCTTAAAGAACTTGTAGGTTCAATAACAGAAAATTATATGTTTGAATTAGAGAAGTACTAACAGTGTGCAACAAGGTATTTTGGAATGACATGGGTACAGTGTTGACACCTCATTAACTCAAATGCATATTTTCTTGAAATTGTGCAGCTACTTATACAAGCCCCGGAAAAGATGAGGTTTCTTTAAAGAGGCACTGAAAGTTTGGGCAGAACAAGAACACTAGCATTTTTATCAGGGGTGAAATCTTCCCGGTTCAGACCAGATCACCCGATCCAGTAGCGATGGTGGTGGGTGGTTCGGAGAACCGGTAGCAAAAATCCCTGCCCTCCCCTGCCCATGCCCAGCTGAGCTGTGCGATCATCAGAGGTTGTTTTTTTTAACTTTTAAAAGCATTTTTTCTTCGGCCGAAAAAATGCTTTTAAAAGTAAAAAAAAAGGCGCTGATGATTGCACAGCTCAGCGGGGATCATCAGAACCCTTTAAAAGCATTTTTTATAACCTCTTCAGCCAAAAAGATTGTTAAAAAATGCTTTTAAAAGTAACAAAACAAAAAAAAAGTTGGCCACGACCACCCAGTCACATTACTCCCACAAGCCCCACAGAACCGGTAGTAAACAATTTTACATTTCACCCCTGATGTTTATGCATATATGTCTGATATACAAGTAAAAATAATTATTTATATATTCTGCCTTTTTCATTTTTTAAGGTTAGTTTGGTAATTGCAACTAGCAAATGCTTAAAAAAATGTATCAGAAGCACAACTATTTTTCATTTTTACAGGGAGCAAGAGTTCAAAATACTGCAAAGAATTTAGGAGTTAGGGACCGAACACCACCATCTGCTCCAAGGTATCTTAACATTTCAATCTATTTCTTTTTCCTGAAATAATTTTGACAATTTTTGCCAGGATTTCCTGGATTTGAAATATATTTAAACACAGATTCCCTCCCCCCTTTTTTAGAATCAGTTTTTAATGTACCGGTAATTATTTTTACTTAGCAATTGGTTTCTCAGCAGGAACATTTAAAAAATGTAGTATTATTAGAGAAAAGTGACAATTTGTGTTCTGAATTATTTTTTTTACAAAGAGTTCATTAAAACTAGTACATGAAGAACTCTCGATACCAAAGAAATTACAGTACAAATATTACATCTTGCTCACAACACAGAATGGTATTTAGCTACATCCTGAAGAGATGTCAGTGAAGCTTTGAAAGAATCACTCATATTAAAGTTGTATTTTAAAGCCCCCAAATATTTCTGTAGGTTAAATAAATTTCTAAAGTAAATGCTAAATGTTGGTTATGCCTTCTTCCCAAAATAAAGTGATTCCTTCCACTTAATTAGTGGCAGACCTGGGAAAAGGAGTAGAAAACTCTTCTTCGCATCCCTCTCTACTTGCTATTATGAGATGCCATTGGACATATATAAATACAGGAATAACATGTTGATGCATGGATGGAGAGGAAGCCAGTATCTCTGATCAATTGTTGAAGAATTTGCTTGCTGAGGATCATTTCAGATGGTGATAGATCTAATTGGGGATCAACATGAGCCTCCTTCTAATCCTGTGACACTATTGCAAGTCCCAAAAATAAAATTGCAATTTCTAACTATCCCACAAAACATGTTTTCAAATAATGAGAATTACAAGCTGAACCTGCTAAATTTTGCTGTGTTGCCTGGGGCTGAATTGTGTGAATTTGAAGGGGATGCCTGACTTTTATTACCTTCCACTATAATGGCGGGACTGTTTAAAGGGTCTGACACATGTCGTCCTCATTTAGCAACCATAATTGGAACTGACAACTAGGTCACTAAGTGGAAAATCACATGATTATGACTGCGCTTATGATTTTACTTCAGCTTTACTTTTTCCCATACCCTCCCCCAATGGAATGCTCATCCCAGTGCTGGGTTAATTAACAAGAAGGGAATTAATGCTTATATTAATTAAGGAAGAAGGGATTATAAGAGAGTAAGGAGGCACATGCATCAAAAGAAATGTGCTGAATCTGGATGTTTGTCTACCACTCTCAGGGCTGGAAACTGTGATCATGCTAGGCAAATAGCCAGAGTATTCTCCATTGGGTGCCTGCTTGTTCTCATATAACTCCTTCCTTTCCAATCTCTTCACTGCAAGGGGAGAAAAGGGGTGGGGGAACAGGTCAGGCACAAAAGTAGTGTTGAGTTTAATGACTGAGAAAGGGAAAGATGCTGCAATGGACATAAATACATGCTTTGGTCACAAAGCAGGGGTGAAATGCTACTGGTTTGGCCAAACCAGTAGGGATGGCAGTGGCTGGTTCAAAGAACTGGTAGCGATGGCAGTGCGAGGCTCCGCCTGCCCGGTCATCTTTACTTCCTGGTTTTAACCGTGCACTTCCGAACCGATAGGGAAGGTTAGTAGATTTCAACCCTGTCACAAAGTTATTTTTTTTAGCATTGTCGTAATTGTAAATAGTCATTGCACAAGGCAGTCAGTGAAGTCTACCTGAAGACCTGATACTGACACTATGATGAGCACTCAAGCCATCAGCATCAGCTATTTTTTTCTTCTTTGTGCTTTGGTATTAATCAGAGAAAGACAAGACACTTTTTACTGACAAGGCAATGAACATTGATTTGTCTATAACCCAGGAAAGGAAAACTCTTATGACCAATGTCTACAAGCATTGTAAACTTGTAAACAAGTCAATATATTTGGTTTTACAGCACTCTGATACCCTAACACATTTAGAAATAGGCAGCCTGGTCAATCCATTTTAATCAAAAGACTTTGGCAATAATCAAGTTTATGGGAATGCTCTGAATATTGATACCATGAGAATTTGAAAGGGAGAATGATAATGCTCCCATGAGGTCCTTGAATCTCAGACGAACACAATACTGGATTGGTTAGACTTTAGATCTTATTTAATAGTATGACATTTCATATATTCTTATTTAGAATATTTTTAATATTATAGTTATTTCATAAGTGTTTGATTTTATATTCATGCAAAGGATTTTAGTGCTACATTTTATTGCTGTGTCTTTATCTGGATCCATCCAATAAATTCTCCAAGAATGTATTGTTTATTTTTTTTTAAAAAAAGGATTATTGGTTTAGATTGCTAAGAATTTATGTTCATTCAGTGATGAATTAACATATATAAAGTTTAATGGAGAAGTCCTAAAGATTGAATTATATTCTTGTCCCACAGAGATCATTACAATCCACTTTGCTTACAGACTGCCCTTCTCTATCTAGATTTAAATGTAATAATGTTATTGAAAAATAATTAATTTATATTTGTATAGACATAAGTAAGAATCTTAACTATAATAAGGTTTAATGGAACAAAGTTTATCTTTGAAATATATGGTTAGTGAATTATTTAGTCATCTTAATGTATATTCAGTTTATTTTACTTGCTGAGCAACAGAGGAAGCATGCTTTTTATGCTAATTATTTTGTAGTAAATTATATTAATGGAAGAACCAGACATTCGCCTGTGCTTTTTTATATAGAGACTCATGTGCTTCATTTATTGCTTTGGATTTGAAGCAAATTTATAGTGACTAGAGTTGATTCAATTTCCCTATATTTAACTGCTCATTCATTTTCAACAATGAAAATGGTTCTGTGGTACAAAATCCACTACAACTGTCCATCTGAAACATTTATTCTAGGTTTTATGTTTAACAAAAATTAAACAGAAAAAAGTTGATTTTCAGTGATGTTAACTGCATATATTGAGACTTCCCATTTCTAAAGCAAAATTCATATTTTGCCTAAGTCAATCAGAGAGATAATATTTAAGATAAATAGGCTCCCCCCACCAATCTTGAATTTAGAACATATAGTTTAAGATAAGATCCAATTGGGTCGATCACTGGGAACAGAGGTTTAGTCTTCCCGAGCTTTTGGGACGTGTGTTGATGCTCATCCACAGGGAAATTTTTAAGAGGACTTTTTTTTTTGTTCTCAGGAAATTTTATTTATTTTTAATACATTTTTATTCAAACCTCTGATCCTGGTGACCGAATCAGACTGATTTTTTCAACATTATCCTAGAACACATAAATTTGCCTTCATTTGTGAGTTCTAAGACATTGTCTTTTAAAAAGGAATAAGTGATAGATATTACATGCTTCAATGATTCCAAGAACACATGGATAACTCCATATCAGTCAGGTGCAAAAGTTCATGTCCACACATGAAATTTCAAATAAACTGATTGATAGATCATGCCTATGCAAAGGAATCTACTCTTTGCACTATTTTGTGCTAGATAAGGATTAATGGAATTCAAAGTGGGAAGATGGACTTAGTCCCTTTGTGGTTATTCTAGGACCTACCTAGTGGCAATGAGGGAAGCGAGGCGTTTCTACGCCTCCACCCTCATTGCGTCGGCAGATAACCGCCCGGCCGCCCTGTTTCGGGTGACCCGCTCTCTCCTACATCAGGAGGTGCGGGATGACCCGTTGCAGGGACGAGCCGAGGAGTTTAGCGGTTATCTATACGATAAAATCGCTCAGCTGAGGGACGGTCTGGACCGAAATTGGGATGATCCAAGCGAGGGAGAGGAGGCACGCCTTGTTGAGTCCATTTGGGATGAGTTTGACCCTGTGGCTCCCGAGGACGTCGACAGGTTGTTGGGGAGGCTGCACGGCACGACATGTTTACTGGACCCGTGCCCTTCCTGGCTGGTACTGGCCACTCAGGCGGTGACACGAGGCTGGCTCCAGAGGATTATCCACGCCTCTTTATTGGAAGGGTTTTCCTGCCGCCTTGAAAGAGGCGGTGGTGAGACCCTCCTTAAGAAGCCCTCCTGACCCAGCTATTTTGGGTAATTATCGCCCAGTCTCCAACCTTCGCTTTGTTGCGAAGGTTGTAGAGAGTGCCGTGGCGACAGCTACCCCAATACCTGGATGAAGATGTCTATCTAGCCCCATTCCAGTCCGGCTTCCGACGCGGATACAGCACGGAGACAGCTTTGGTCGCATTGGTGGATGATCTCTGGAGGGCCAGGGACAGGGGTTATTCCTCTGCCCTGGTCCTATTAGACCTCTCGGCGGCGTTCGATACCATCGACCATGGTAACTTGCTGCGCCGGCTGGGGATTGGGAGTGGGAGGCACCGATATCGGTGGTTCTCCTCCTATCTCTCCGACCGGACGCAGACGGTGTTGACGGGGGCAGAGGTCACCGCGAGGGGCCTCACTTGTGGGGTCCCGCAGGGGTCGATTCTCAATGCAAAAATATTTTCTTACCAAAAATTCTTATAAAAATTAATTATGAATGCTTTAAGAATAGTAATTTTATTCTGGTTTACAATCTGTATTTTGCTGCAGACTCAACTGATGTAGTTAATGGGAAAAAGCCCATAGTGCTTAAAAATATTTGAACATTTTTCATGTCATAGGAACTATTATAATTGTTCTTTCTGTTGGCAGATTGTACAAACTATGTCAGCCACCCCCACCTGTTGGAGAAGAGTAAAGATTCTTATCTGAAGATTAATCAATATACCAGTTTCCACAAAGAGAAGGATAATAGTCTTTTGAGTATGGATACAGAGTCCTTTCTTCTTAAACGTGACTTTGTAAATAAAGAGTAATGACTTCTGCTGGGGGAAAAAATAATATCTGGATTTACTGTGCATGTTCTGTGAATGTATTCCTTGGAATGTTTTTAAGTGCTTGATTCAGCAATACCAAGTGTTCAACAAAGTATGGGCAGGAACATGAAAACAAAAGAGAAAGATTGGAAAAACCACTATATCATGCTATTTGAAAAAGCGACATCTTCATCCATAGGATGATTTATTAAATTAATGGTCTGATGAAATAGATATTCTATACTGAAATGCTTTCCTAATGCATATCTCCACTAGTCATAGAAACTCTACTGCCTACTTTAGCAACAGTAAATTTTAATGTAAGAAATCCGATTTGTTCCAATTGATGTGAGGGACTGAAACAACAGATGGAACGGATGAATCAAAATTATGTTCAGTGCTCTAATTCTTAAGTTGTTCAATGGTTTTTGACAGGAATCTTTCTTGTAATAGCAAAGTTTTGATCATGGTGAGCGTTTGTAGAAAATTCAAATGAGCTATTCAATCTTACTCATTTTTCTACCTCAGTTGTTTCTGTGAAGTCACACACATTGACAAAGAAAAAAAAATCCAGTTAACAAATTTGTTTTAACTCAAGATTATCTTTCATCAAACTAACTGAAAAATGAATGTTTTATTAAGGTCTTAAAACTAAGGCATATTTTTAAAAATAACACATTTATAGCTATATTTCATTCTTCCCCCAACACTCAAGACTTGACCATAACAGTGGTGGGTTGCTAACAGTTCTCCCAGGTTCAGGTGAGCCAGTAGTGGAGATGGTGAGGTGAGAGTGAAACAGTTTGCTCCGACTGTCAGTTGGGCCCTTCCACCTGCCCCTGCATTATACCTACCTATATTCGTTCATTTTTAGCCCAGCTGATAGGCACAGCAGAGCAGATTGCCGTGCTTCAGCTGTTCTGAAATTCAATGCGCTTGCGTGAAGCGAACCAGTGTTAACACTGGTTGAAACCCACCACGTTAGCTTTACAGTGTTGTGTGAATCTACTGTGATTAAAAAGAAAAGACTAACTTGTTATAGGCTACCCTATCTTAACAACAGCCTAGCCTATCCAGTTCTAAACTAATGGCTGACCTAGAATCTAATAGCCATTAGTTCTCTAGCCTATTAGGATTAACCTCAAAATATAAAAAACAGGTTTTGTTTTAAAAACCCATGGAGTTAGGGAAATTAGCATTCCCATTCCACATGCAGGCCTTGAAATCCAATGAGTACACTACTGGGTTTTTTTTCCAGATAATTTTTTTTACATAAATGAAAAACTATACAAAAAGGGAAAATCTATCAAAAATTGGTTACCTTTGTTGCTGTTGTCTGGGTTTCATTGAGTTATACGAATTTACTCTTAATTAACTTTAAGCCACATTGTGATAATTGTCTAAATGTGTTAAAGTATGTTTCAAGCTATAATTGTCTAAATGTGTTGCAGTGTTTCAAGCAATAGTTATTGTAACAATGCTGCAAAAAATACCTGTATCCCATAAAAACAGATTTTGCTGGGTCTAGAAGGGTCTAAATTGAAAATGCAATTGTATATATTTCCAAAATAAATAAAGTTCCCCTGAATTCAATGAGTCCCAAGTAATAGGTAAAGGATTACAAATGAACAATCTCTGTCTGATCCAGTAGAAATTGTTGGGTATTTTATATTAATCCATATTAAATGCTTATAGTATACTGACTCTGTAAACTGCTTAGAGAGGGCTGTAAAGCGGTATATAAGTCTAAGTGCTTTTGCTATTATTATTAGGTTATATCCATTAGAAATAGAAAAAATAAATACAAATAACATGAATTCTGATATTTACTCAATGAAGTGGTCAGGCACCAGTTTTTAATTAGGAAAAAAACCCAGTGGAATTGTAACTTTCTGTTATAATACAGAGTTTTTACCTGAGAAAAGGCCAATATAGTTCTGCATTATTAGTTTATGCTGTTGCACTGATTTCCTATAATGATTTTAACTCAATCAACAGCAAAACGTTCTCCCAAGAATTTGAAAGTAAGAAGTAATAATTATTTCTTCTTATTCCTGCATTTTCTTGAATGACAAGAAGGCAAAGTTTTAATATATATGTGCATTTTGGATAAAAAGAAAATTACCACAACATGCAAATGATGGTCCTGCAACAATATAATCAGGTAATCAGTCATAATATTCTTTCACTCTAAGGAAGCAGAGCAGTATTTTCTATTCAAAAACGAATGCATTACATATAACTCTTTGCTTCATCATAGCTATTAGTTATATTACATTCTTTATTAGCACAATAGCAAACAGTGAATTAAATATAAATTCATGCCTAATTAAAAATATTAAGTTGCAGTAAAAAATTCATATGAAAATGTTGAATAGCAGTGGGAATTCATACATATATGTACTATAAAATCAAATACAATAAGGTCCAGATCCAAGCATGACGTGTCTTAAAGAGTTTGAATGATGCCTTATAGAACAAAAACAAATCCTTTACTTTTTAATATCCAGAGGCATGATTCACTTATTGAATTTTAAGTATCCTTTGCATAAGCTTCTTTAAAAATCTGAATTTTGTTGATTTGTAAATGTGTACATTTGCAGCATTTAAATTCTATAGCAGAATATATCAAACCCTGAAATTTAAAAAAGAGTTGTCCTTTAAGTTAGTTTCCTAGTTTCCACTTTGACTGGACAAGCCAACAGAAGGGATCTATCCTTCAGTCAAAAATATCTCCCTATGCAGCAACAGCATTTCCCCCACTGACATTAGTAACTTCTTGTTCAGGAAGTAGCACTGTATTTGTAGCCTTTAGAAATGTGTTGTTAATTTAAATTTCTAGTCTTTCAAAATGGAAATGTTTTGGTTTGATGGTAAAAGAAAAGCTAAGGGTGATCTACTGGTAGTATGGAAGAGCAAGCTTTAGTCATGAAAGCTTGATAAACGTTGCATGTCTTTAATTGGTATATTTGGTTCTTATTCAACCCCAGTCCTGATTAGTTCTAGGTTATTTAGGTAGATTGAGTTGCATACTTCATTTATTGTTTTAGAAGTTGCAGCATCAGCAATTGAGGACTCCTGTTTTAAAATGTTAATGTATTTCCAATGTCCATTGGAAAAATCGTATTCCTCAGATGTGATAGAAAGAACCATTTTCAGGTTAGAAGTATTTTCATACAATTGAAACTGTGCTTTTTAGTCTCCCACCAGATTAAAAAAAAACCCTGCCCTACAGTTCAATAGAACAATTATTATATTCTAAAGTGCCTAGAAATATTTCTATCTTTAACCCACATCTTGCTGGCTATTGGCTATAGCCATATTGTTACTATTATAGTAGACTGTATTTCTATAACTTGTGCAGATTTCCTCCTTATTTGAAAATATCACAGCAATATTATTTAATCTGTAGCATGTATATAGTATAAGAAATCAAGTAATGCTTATGTCATTTGTCATTAAAAAAAACCCTTTTTGTTTTAGCAGTGTTAGGTTATGCAGAAGAATATATTTTTTTAATTATACAAACAGAAGTCTAGAACACTGCTGTGTTTTTGCAAAAGAAAAATAGAATATGAAAACATTTAAAATATATATTAATAGCTTCTCTGATGTCTTCAATATAGTATTATGTATTTCAACTTTTGTTTCATAACATTGATAAATAAAAATAAAACCTCTTTACGGGTGGTTTTTGTTTTGGATTATATTAGAATGATAGAAGCTTGTAAATGGTATTGGAAGGGTATGAATGTTTGGCTTTCCAAGACCCAAATAAACATGGTAGCAGGAAAAAAATAGCCATTTTTTAATTAGTTCAACATTGATTGGGACTCTTGTGAGGTCTTTGGGTGACTCGAGAAGGAGGGCTATCTGTTGATTGTCTCCTAGTCATTGGTGATGGCAAGGGAGGCCTCTGGAAAGACACCGGCAGTTATGGAGCGAGGCCACTGTTCCGGTGTGCCAGTCAGCTGTTGGTAGTGCAGTGATGAAAATGGAGTTGGCAATGCTAGAGGAAGTTGGTGGCATGTTTTTGTTAGTAGAGGTAGTCATGCCAGAGCACCATTGGCCACAGAAGATCATATAAGAGCAGTTCTCTTTTGCAGAGATTACAGCTCTGACAGCAGTGGATTGGCAACAGTGTGAGCACAAGCAGCCCAGCAGTGATATTGCTGCACTGGCTTGGGTCATGTGAATCTTGCATTAGCCAGTAACCATCTTGTCTTTGACATGGAGCACCTAGACTTGGAAAGAACAGCTATAGATATTTGGAGCTGCTTCCCCACTACTATGGACTTTCCATCTTTTCCTGATGGACTGTGTGTTAGGAATGCGGACTTTTTTTCACCAAAGAGTTGGGTTTGAATTATAGCAGATGCTCTTTACCTACTAGGGGTCTCCTTGACAGATAGATAACAAACGAGAATGGAGATGGATAACTGAGACCAGATGGCTCTCTTTTCTAAGTGTGAATGGTATGGTGTGAAATGACGTTGATTGAATAAAAAAATGCTGTTTATTGTAAATTTTGGTATTATTTAAAAGGAACTCATTAATGT
The DNA here is from genome assembly GCF_028640845.1 of Ahaetulla prasina. NCBI lineage: Eukaryota > Metazoa > Chordata > Lepidosauria > Squamata > Colubridae > Ahaetulla > Ahaetulla prasina. The sequence goes on along the minus strand of NC_080541.1, from coordinate 43,911,607 downwards.
GAAAAATAACATGGAAGTCATTTCAATGTTTTATCTCTCAAAAGCATTCTGGTGCAATTGTACTTGAAATACTCCTTTTTTCTTTCCATGGTATTAGAAGCCAAACATATATTATTTGTAGAGTTGTTTCATTTTGGGCTTGCTCTCTTACAGTCCGTTGGCAAAAAGCCCAGTGATCACTGTAGTGCATTCAAATAAAAATATTGCATTTGTTGCATTTATCTTCATCCACTGGTTTCTTATTAAAGACAGCATTGTTCTCACAATATACTACATTAAAACATGGGTAATTACGTATGTAACCGATTTACATAGGTGAAATTGTAAATGAAAGCCAAACAGTCACAACTGATCTACTTAGACAACCTGTATTTTTTTATTACAATTGAAATACAGTCACTGTTTTGATATTAGTGAATCTGTGCAGACTGACACAAATCCAAATGCTTTGCAGTTTAAAACTATACAGCCCAGGCCAAAGCGGGGTCCTGATGGAGGAAGAAAGAGGCATGGGGATGCTGCAGCATCCCCATGGTCAGTTGTATGGGCAAATGACTGCAAGGTTACTACAGCCATCATAACTTTGAAACAGTGTTATAAGTAATTTGGGCAGTCTGTTTGAACAGTTGTCATGTGACCTGTCATAAATAAAATCTACAACAGATCATTTTTTACAACAGTAAAACTATTACAGTAAAGTCAATTTTTAATTAACAAATTAAACCTAGGTTACATGGAATTATCTATTCTTATCTGCCAGTTAATATATAGCCGTTCCAGAGGCTGAGAGTTTATAACTTTCAATAAGCCAATTCAGTCAACCATGTATGTATCCTTCTAAGTATATATAATTACCTTTTTTGCACAGTCAGGGCATGTTATATACAAAGTTCTTCCTAAACAGACAAACTCCAAATTTGGGGAATCTAATTAATATCCTTAAATTTTGACTTCATTGGTATCCACTAGTGACAGTCATGTATCAGACTGGCAATATGACACATCTGTGCTGCAGCCATCTTTTCTAACCTTTGCACACACACTTCTGTTTGATTTCCTCCCAAAGATTTAGTTCACTATAAGAGAAATAAAGGTAAAAGTAAATATCCTCCCCCCACCCTCCCCCGTCCAACTCTAAGGCGTGGTGCTCATCTCCATTTCTTGGCCAAGGGAGCCAGCATTGTCTGAAGACATTTTCCGCAGTCATGTGGTCAGCATGGCTATACACGAAAGAAACAGAATGCTGTTACTTTCCCACCAAAGTGGTACCTATTAATCTTCTCACATTTACATATTGCTAGGTGGGCAGGAGCTGGGGCAGGAACGGGAGCTCACTCCGTTGTGCAACATTCAGGTCTCAAACTCCGCGTCTTTAACCACTGAGCTATTGTGGCTCTCATAGGAGAACTATCTAACAAAAAATTAACTACCAGTGGCCAAACCTCTAACCTTCGAGTTAATTTTCCCTAAAATATATTACATCTTCATCATAGAAAAGACAGTATCATTTTTGAATACCCATGGAGGAATCCAAGGGCAGAACTATTCTGGCAAATCAGTGCCTAGCTGTGCACAACATTTGAAGGGACACTTTGCAAAGTGAATTAGAATTAAAAGTCTTTGAAACACTGAGGCTACTGAGCCTTCCAAAAGTTTGGTGAGGTTGCTTCAAAGGCTGTTCTTGATTGTTTTTGCAGTGAATCCATGCAGTCACTTCAGTTTACTGGCATTCTCGCAGGAAGCTGTTTATGGCTGCACATAGAAATCAATCTGGAAAACCAATCAAAGTAGCTTTGCTAAGCCTTCCAAAGGTTGAGTCTGTGTCAGCGCTCTGAGGAATCAATGCTGTGCATAACTCTAGTATTTCCTAACTGGCTATATATCCCTCAGGGCAGCTGTACTGTAAATAAAGGAACATTTATCCAAAGAGCCCATAATACACTCTCAACAGTTCATATACATCTATCAATCCCAAAGTGTTTGGGGACTCCTGCTTTCACCTAATTGACAAAAACAACTTATATGACTGTTAAACAAATGATAACGCTTTTGGATATTGTCACACCAGAATATGAAATATTTTGAAAAAAAATGGTAAAAAGAAAAGATAATTGTATCACAATACCCATTTCCCCCACAGTTGGAATTCATGAAGAACAAAATATAGGAATCACACAGCTTGTATGTCCCAGTAAATGGATGTATAAATAACAGCTTCCAAACACCTACAGTTCCATTATTTTCCCTACAGACTAAAAGTAAACATTTTCACCACCACAGGACAAAGTACAAGTAATTGATCTCACATTGTGCTAAGTTTGTGATTTCTTTAACTATATTTTAAAGAAACACTAAGCCATTAAATGTGCTTTATATATTTTAATGGCTAGATTCCTACAACATACTAAACTAAAACCAAATGAGCCATGTTATGGCTTACCTCAATATGTAAACCTAACCAGTGATACTCCTCACCCCACTGAACCAAAATGTAGTTTCATTATTTTAGTTTTGGAGAACCTATCATTATAACTTAAGTATCATATTCAAACCAGGCCATTAAAGCTTATCCAACAATTTTTTTTTTTTTAAAAAACCTGGTTCACATAATAGATTAATGGTTGTATAAATCATGACTGCAGAGTTTGTCCAAGACACCAGATCAAACAATCCACCTCTTGGCTTTACAGTATTTATTTTGCATCAGTATTGATATACTGTATAGGATGTAAGGATTTTTTAATACGATTTTTGAATTCTGCTGATAAATTGTTTTCTCCTTATTCAATCTCTGTCTTACTCGTGTATTAAATTTCCTTGGAAGTCTGGGATGGGCAGGCAGTCGTATAAATTTTCAAATAAATGAAGCTTATCTTTGTATAGAAAAAAAAGATGCATACAATCCTTATACCTAAACAAACCTAGAGACGTCAGTGGAGCTTAATCTCAAATAATCGAAGGTCTACAGTAACAGTTACGGGACAGCTCCGAGTTGCCACTTGGACGGGAGGTGCGTATTTACGACCGATACTAGAAACCCAAGGAACAAGAAACGTAACTCCAAAGAGGGATCCCATCCTTCCCGTGCTAGGAAAAGGTGATTCTCTCCCTCCTCCGTCACGGCTGCCTCCAAGTATAGATCAGCAGCGGCGGGGCGAGAGCTGAAAGAAATCAGGGAAAGAATTACAAACCACGTGAGAAGAGGCCGTGTATTCGCCGAAGCTGGGCGGGAACGGGTGCTGTTTCCAGCCTCCAGCAAGTCGTTAGCGCAACCGCCGCTTCAGCACGCATTTCAGCTCAGCCGGCAAAGGCTTCGGCCACTGCGGTGCGCTCCCGAGGCTTCCTCCAGCCCGCCTCTCCTGACCCGAGAGAGAACCGCGGGGTGTCGTCGCAGTCCGAGGGAAGAAGCAGCTCCCCCGCCTGGCTCCGCTTGGGAAGAGCAGCGCCGTTGCTATTGGCTTTGCGAGAGGCGCTGTCGCTAGGGCGGCAGCTTGGCGAGGTGGCTTCAAGCGGAGCCGGGGCTGCGCGCCCTGTAACCAAGGAACCGGCCGCCTGCATCGGCGACGCACGGCTCTTCTCGCCCTGTCCTCCTCGCTGCGCACCAGCCCGCGCCTTCCCCAACTCCAACCTTCACGGAGGAGGGAGGGAGATGGCAGGGTTTTCTTGCCCTCTGGCTCGAGCTGGGCTGTAAGAGGGACCGGGCGTCCAGCTAGTTCAGGACCGGTGCCGCTCCTCGGACCTGGGGCTTACCATAGTCCCCGCCCTACCCTGCTATTCCCTGTTCTGTGGAGCGAGCTGGGAAAAGGATAGCGGGAGTCGCCGGAGAAGCAGCACGAGAACACCAGCCTTCGTTTCTCGGCAGAAGCTGATGGCGTCTCGTCAGCAGAACAGAATCCAAGCCTACCTGGAAAGGAACAAGATCGGGCCCCTGTTCGAGGTAAGAGCCCCTCCGAGCCTCCGGCTTGCTGGGCTTGGGACCGTGGCGGCAGCGCTCGGGTCTTCCTGGCGCGAGCGGCTGGCCGGGCAAGTGCGCGCCGGGTCATAGCAAGTTACTTAGAGTTTGCTTTAATTGAAATTGCAATTGCTGCTGGAAGCAAGCGGTGCGGGAGTGTTTACCTACTGCTGAGTGATTCAGGTCCTCGGTCGGCTATTAGCGATCAGATAGATAAAATTGTCTCTCTGACGGTCGGACCCTCACCTGGTCTTCCAAAGGTGCACCCATTGCCACCGCAACTGAGTCCCTCCTCCACAGTTGCTTCTGGTCGTTCTTTTCTTCTGTGCCGATTGCGGGCCAGCGTGCTTTACCTAAAGAATTGCCGAGGCATATGCGCGCACACGCCTCCTTTTCTTTTCTTTTTTTTCTTTCCCACTGACACACATTCTTTTTCTGTGTGCTGTTTCTTTCCCTTTCCACTCGAATCGGTTCGGTGACACGGTCTCACAGTTAAAAACAGTACAGAAGAGAGGTAGTAATATTGTACCACCTAATTCGGTTTTCCCTGTCCTGCGGAGTTCCTATGGAAGGCGGTAAAAGCTTCTGATCTTCTCACTTTTAGGACTCTCTTGGTGAGAGAGGCTTGGTGTCTCCAGACAAAGAAGCTTCTCCCACAAGGAATCCAGTAATAGTATTGCAAGCTTCCTCTGGCAGAGAGGCACATAAGTCTAACTTAACTTGTAGTGTTGTTCTTTATTTAAATGTCTTTTGTATATCCTACCCCCTTTCTTTTGTGACTCCAGTTTCTTTTGCTTCGTGACTCCAGTTTCTGGAGTGGCAGATGCTTTTTCCCCAGTGCACAGGCATTAAATAGCTCTGATTGGTCAAATTATTTTGGTTAGTTTAGGCAGAAAATCTCCGAAGTGCAGTTCTGTCCAATTGATAATAATAAATCACATTACTAACAATCTGCCCAGGCATTTTAGGAATGCCTGAAGCAGCGGTGGTAAGGCTGATTTTCTAACTTCGTATTTATTTGTTATGGTTTATTGATTTTTATAGTAATATTTTTATTGTTGTGAGCTGTCCACAGTCACTGAGAAGCAGAATACAAATTTAATAAAGTATTATTATTATAGTTCATTGCACAGTCAGCCATGTAGTTAGAATGGACTTGGCATTTTTATCCACCTATCAAGCCCTTCCCAGGTATAGGAATAGACAGATGTTTTTGAGGGGCATTAAAGGTATCTTCACAGGATATGTCTGATGGTGATTTTTGCCAATGCCAGTGGTGTTCAAGTATGCACCAGATGTTTTGGGATTATGCCCAAGGTACTTAACACTGTTGGTACTATCTTTGGTTTCTTTTCCTGCAGTTTTTCTACTTGTATTTGAAGGTCTATGTATTTTGTGGTTTTTCTCCAGTACTTTCTCTTCTGCTGTCTCCAGGTACTGTCACGTCCCACTATTCAGACTTTTTTGGCTTTCTTGTTGACAGTTGTTAGTCTGGAGTGTTATGTAGCAGGTGCTTGCCTGCTTTGAATATTAAAGTCCCAGGACACTTTAGCTCCTTCATTTTCTATTACTTTGTCTATTTTATGGTCTCACCAGTTCTTCCTTGCAGGTAAGCAGTATTTCTTGCAGTTCTTCCAATGCCCCATTGTTGCTACTTTGTCATGCCGTTGCTTGTAGTCAATCTGTGAACCTTTTGCAGCGGCTAAATAGATGCTGTTTCTTCAGCTACTTTGAAGAGACAGCATTTGTTGTTACTATCATCTCAATTCTGGCTTTGTATGCAATTGTTCTTAAAGTTTGGTCTTGTGCAGTCAGAATTGGGCCCTCTGTCTCTTTCTTCAACTTTCCTGCTCTTAGTCATTGCCAGGTCTTCTGGTCTTTTGCTTTGCCTGCTTTTTTGTGTGTGGACGTATTTAGCCATGTAATACTTTGCTCCCTGCTATGTCTCATTTCTGTTCTTCATTTGGTCTTTCTTATAGGCCAGTTTGGTCTCATCCATATTCAGCAAACGTTCATGGTGTACTAATTTCATTGCATCTTTTTCACTGTCCTTCAGATATTCTTCCAATGCCCTTGTTTCTTCTTCAGCTATCTGGTGTATTTGTAACATTTCATGACCACCTATGTTCCTTGGTAAGTATTGTTACATAGAAAACAATGTGAAGTCATAGCTGCCAGTTCTTCAGCTGATGTTAGCCTCCATTTGCATTGAATTCTTCCCAAGAACCTAGGATATTGCAATGTATCGGCATACTATATGTGCAAATCCAAACAGTATGGCCTTTTGTAAATGACAGATGGAAATTTTATCAATGTTGCAGATGTTATAAGTATTGCCAAAGGCTTTTTGGTATGGCACCCAGTGTGCCAATAAGTATTGGGATCAGCCAGCTGGTTTATGTCATAATCTTTCACTTTTAAATTTCAGATCTTGATACTTTGTGATTTGCTTGTTTGTTTGTTTGTTTCCCATCTCACCACAGGGTAATTGTGTGGTCCTCTCCAATTCTTTGACTTCTATGCTGTTATCCACTAGCATTGCCACATCAAATATCCACACTTTCTTCTTTTCATCAGTTTAATCAATTTAATTTATGTGCCGAGACATTTATCAATTTGTATCAAGAAATCCAACAATATTTGAGTATGTTCATTTTCAACTACTTTTTTAACTATATATTCCCACCAGTTTCTCATTACTGGCACATTATAATTTTTATAAATGTTCCAATTAATCATTTTGATGACTTTTATGTTACTGTTGATAGCTGTTGGGTCAGTCTACTTGCATGTGTTGAGTGTGTGATCTACCATTTCTTCTGTCTCTTTGTACAGTTTGCATTTTTAATCAGTTGATTTTTTTTTAGTTCTGACTTTGGTTGTATTAGTTTGAATAGCTTCCTCTTAAGTGGCCAAATTCTTTTGTTTCTTTATTTAATGTTCAGTTGTAAGCCACTGTCAGGTTTTTCCTTTATCCACTTTTACTTTGATCTTTTGTAGAAATTGACCATGCAATCCTTGCCAACGTTCCATTCCTGTTTTTACTACATTATTTCAATATTCACGGTTTGTTCCCTGTACATTAAGTTCCAAGTTTTAATTTGCATCAATCCTTGGCTGTCTATTACATAATTAGCTAATGCTTGCTTTTCTTCTTTGACAGTTTATTTGACTTGAAGTAAACCTCTGCTTCCATTTCTGTGGGGCAGGTATAATCTATAACAGGGGTCTCCAATCTTGGTCCCTTTAAGACTTGTGGACTTCAACTCCCAGAGTTCCTCAGTTTTCCTGGCTGAGGGACTCTGGGAGTTGAAGTCCACAAGTCTTAAAGGGACCAAGGTTGGAGACCCCTGATCTATAATATCAATGCAAGGATGTAATGGCTGGTAGTCATCAACTTTCTTGTTTTTCAGTCATTAATTATTATGCCCTGTCACCTATTAACCTGTACATCTCTTCTTTACTGTATGACTTGACTGGCTCTATACTTTTTCTTTTTTCCAACTCTTATTCTCTCATTCACAGTATATACAATATATGCTTTGAAGTTCTTTTTATCCACCTCCTTTGCCTAAAGATACCATCCTGGACATACTTGTCTATTGCTTCATCTGTTTGACATTTGAAAAAATACAGTTGAGCTGTCACTTGTGAAAATTTTTATGGAGATCTGGGTCTGCTGCCATCAAAATCCTCTTTTGATTAACTTCTGTTTTCTGTTGGCCTGCCTGCAAAGAATCAGAAAAACTACATGGAGTGTATGTCAACTTCAGGCTCCAAATAACTTAAACCTTGTATGGGCCCGTTGTCTATGTCAGTGGACCACTGGGGGATTGTGATATTGTCATAGTGGGTCTGCAAAGGCTTGAAGAAATGTTATGATTTGGTTAAGATGTGAGGTCTGAGGCCATGGTCCACAAAAGGTATTTAGAGGGTGAAGAAAAGGTTGAGAACCACTGGTCTATGTGTTTCTATGAGAAAATATTGAAAATAAAGTATCCTATTAGTTGCCAGCTTGGGCAAGCAGGGGGTTATAAAGGAGGAAGTAACATCATGTGTGTCATTACATCATTCCATGAATGAAATGAGTACCAGGGCAACCTGAAGCCTTCTGCTTCTTTCTGAATTGATAACCAACAACTAGTACAGTAGAACTTGAGGTGCAAAAGCCCTCAAGGCACTAACAACCAATGAGCACCACATAGGCACTAACAACCAATGACCACATTTTGTGTGCGTTGCCCCCCTCCCCGGCACTACTAGGGCCAGCATTTTGGGGAACACTGCTCTAAAACATGTTCCAGCTTGATTGACCTATTCCAAAAAGGATTTAAGTAGCTGTTCCCTCCCCCTCCCCCCGCTTATTTTTGCTACAGATGCTTACTTGCAAAAAACCTCTCATCAAACACTTTGTACATTGGGAGAAAAGAATAATGTATGCATTCTTTTTATTTCTCTTTTTATTGAATTGAAGAAAACGTATAGTTGAAATCCAATTTTCGTTTAGTTGAAATCTGACTTTTGTCTAGCTGGTGCAATAATGTGATAAAAGTTCTTCATAGTTTCTGATTGTGGTTCATGGATTAAATAGAAATCTGACAATTCCACTCACGAAATAATCAACAAAAAAGTAACCTCAAATATTCTGTGAAAGAGCAAAAGAGCTACTAGCATTATATATTGCTTCACAGTGCTTTACAGTCCTCTCTAAGTGGTTTACAGCATATTGCCCCAATCAAACAATACAGCATATTGCCAACCTCAGAAGAATGGAAGGCTGAGTCAACCTTGAGCTGGTGAGACCCAAACAGCTGGCAGCTGGTGATCAGCAGAAGTAGCCTGCAGTACTACATTCTAACCACTGCACCACTGCGACTCTTACTAAGACTAACATTGAAGGAAAGATGAGAATTTCATATAGATCTATATGTTTTAAGGCTGTGATGGTGAACCTATGGCATGCGTGCCACAGGTGGTACATGAGCTCAGCTCTGGTGCACGCAGCTGATTTTCGGACCTTCTGGCCCCACCGGAAGCAGGAAAACAGGTTTCCGGACTCTGGAAGGCGGGAGGGAAATGGGGAAGGCCAGTTTTTTGCCCTCCCCAGGCTCCTAGAAAGCCTCTGGAGCCTGGGAAGGGTGGGAGGCCCTACTGGACCCTGGGTGGGAGGCCCTACTGGACCCACCAGAAAATGGCAAATGAGCCATTTCTGGCCTCCAGAGTGCCTCCGGGGGGTGGGGAAGGCTGTTTTTGCCTTCCTCGGGCTCCTAGAAAGCATCTGGAGCCTGGGGAGAGCAAAAAACGGGCCTTCTGGTCCCACCGGAAGTTGGCAAATGGGCCGTTTCCAGCTCCAGAGGGCCTCTGGGGGATGGGTGGGAAAGGCTGTTTTTGCCCTCCCCAGGCTCCTAGAAAGCCTCTGGAGCCTGGGGAGGGTGAAAAACAGGCCTACCAGGCCCACTGTGCCATCATGTGCCAAAAGCAAGGGTCGCATGGGGGTTTGCGTGCACATGCGCAGAGGGCTGCATAGAATTATGGGTGAGGGCATGTGTGCGCATGATCTCCCTGCACTCCCCCTACTTTTGGCACGTGATAGCAAAAAGGTTAGCCATCACTGTTTTAAGGGCTTGGAATAATGAGCAGAAGCAGCGGTGAAATCTGGCTGGATCTATCCGGCTCGCGCAAACTGGTAGCACTGGCACCAGGAGGCTTCGCCCACCCACCGGGACGTCATTATGTTCCATTTTTGATCTTCTGTGCATGCACAGAATAGGCTCACATCCTCACACTCCCTTACACTCCCAAATTGGTAGCGAAGGTAAGTGCGATTCACCGCTGAGCAAAAGTCTGTCTGAAAAATAAATAATACAGCTAAATTGCTGCTAAGAAAGTAATTTGAGGCTTTGAGAAATTGTCAGTGACTAATATACATACTGGTTGTTAGGGAAGGAAAAATTTGGGCTGAACAGTAATAGTGACTACGGTTATATAGTGTTTCAGAAAATTGAAAGCAACTATTCTAAAAATGTGCTTTTGTGTTGTGTGTGTGTGGGATGGAAACTGGTTGCACTCTTTAAAGCAGCTGCATCTTTTCTGGCCAGCTGCATATTTTCTGCTGAAGCACCTGAGAATTTTGGTTGGATTTTAGAATCCAACCTGAAGTATCCTAATGGAGCCTGGATGATATACATGACTGTACAAGCAAAATACATGTGTCGTGATTGCTTTAGATGACATACTATGAATCTAATTCCCTCATCCAAGACTTGATTAATGATTAAACTTAGGCAGCCTGCTTGTTCATCAGTTTTAATGTTTATGTAGGTTTAATTAAGTTATATAACTGTTCAATGCTTTTTCTCAGAGCCATAATTCTTTCCTTGAGTGGTTCTTTTGCTGCAGGTGTATTTGGGATTACTACTGAAGGAATAAATACTAAAAATGACCAGAAGAGTTTATTGTCCCTTACTTTAAAAGTCTTTTGCATATATAGATTTGAAGAAATGGTTTGAAAATTATTCTTTCTACTCTCTTTTGTTCGTTTGTTTAAATCAGTTGGGTTCTTTCATCTAAGTTCAAGTCAACCTTAGCCTAGAAACTCACTGGACTTTGGACCAATTATTTCTTTCAGCTCAACGTACTTCATGAATGATGATTGTGCAAAAAATTAGAGGAGTGTTATCTTTACCTCTTGACCTCCTAGATGACTCTAGGACCATGATAGCAAACCTATGGCACGCGTATCACAGGTGGTGCACAGAGCCCTCTCTGTGGGCACGCCAGCCGTTGCCCAGCCCAACTCCACTCCACATGCACGCGCACCTCCTGCTGGCTAGCTTGTCTTCAGATCTCTGCCATACATGCATAGGGGGGTGGGGTCTTCACCGATCTCCTCAGGTTCCCCCCAGCGCACCCTACCTTTCTCCTCTATTTTTGCCACCCGTGCCTTCTCTGATCTCTGCAGGTTCCTACCCAGTGCTCCTTATCTTTCTACTCCATTTCTGCCACCTGCACCAATCTGGAAGCCAAAATGAGGTGCGGGGAGGGCGGGGCCTATGCATGGGGGGCGCATATGAGCAGGGGGCGCTCACATTGCATTTTGAGGGTTCAGCCACGCACGCGCGCCTTGAGCACAAAATTGAATATTTTACGAATGAAACAAAGACAGAAATAAGAATTCTTAGATGAGGAATATATTAAAGGAAAATAATATCCAGAAAGAGTAACCTCAGGTCCCTTCTTCTGCCTGGAAACCACTTGTCTTACTTTGAAAAAAAGCAAGTGCCCTCTTAAAGCTGGCTGGTATGCAACACTTAACCAGGCTTTGACTTGCATTGAGGTTCTGACAGAGAATGTTCTCACACTCTTTATTCATAATTCTAATTAGATATATTTCCTTTTTATACTTGCTCATTGGCTGCTATAGACATTTTTAGAACAATCCAGTTCATCAATTCCATCCCTTTCTCCTTTGTTCAGGTGGTGGTCTTGAAGTTTGACTCTAGATCTTAGACCTGAACATGGGTTGGGAAATATGAAGTAACTTGATGGGCTGCTTACATGAAAAATGGAAAATATGGAGTTAGAAAATCAGAGACCTAAAGAAATAAAGAAAAACGGTGCATATCTATGAACCTCTTCAGTTTGAGAAACATCTTTTGAATGATGCCCTAGAATATTATCCATATCACACTGTAGATGTTCAATGTGACTCTGTAAAGGGACAGAGATATGAATACTAGAAGGTAATTGGCACATTGTAATGAAGCTTGGCATGAATATGTATATAAGGTTTTTTTCTGTTGAAATGCAAAAATATTCTATATTAATGAATAATGGCCATAATTTAAACTTGGTGAATTATTAAAGGAGCATAGCTTGTGTGCATGTCATCCTTAAGATGGAAAGTCTAGCCTTATACAAAATGTAATAAACTATTTTGTGCAATTCTGGGGGAAAAAAAGATTTTGCTGTTTGAAGGAATCAACTATACTACGTCATCATGGCAGGTGTGTGTATGTTGTAAATTCCTGGGAAGGAAGAGTGATGAATGCCAGGCAATAGTGATATAGAAAGGCATTGGAGGAATATGATCATGTAGGCAAAGATGTGGTTTTATTCTGTGCAGGAAAAAGCAATGGTAAACCACTCCTGTATTTTAGTAAGAAAACCACACAGGTGGACAATATAAAATGATTGATGATATAGTGCTGGATGATAGGTCAGTCAGGTCAGATGGCACTCAACATGCTAATGAGGAATAGCTGAAGATCTTTCAGAGTAATAATGGAATTTATGATGTGTTTTGATTAAAGCCTTAGGATTTCTAGTTGCTGAAGTTGCCATGCTAAAAAGAAAACATGAACCTAAAAATAGAATTAATGGGGGAACATGGAACATAAGGTTGGAAAAAAGGGAAAACTCAGCATATTAAAAGATGAAATAAATAGATAACAGGTTAAATCTTAGGCATTACTGAATTAAAGTAATTGGACATTGGACATTTTCAATCAGAATATCATTTTGTCTACTACCTAGAGCACAAAAAACAAGAAGGAACAGCACTGCTTTCGTGGTCAAGAAGAATGCAACAAGGATAACACGTGGGTACAATGCAATGAATAATATCAATTAGACTTCACGAAAAACCCTTTAATATCATGATTATCCTGGTTTATAGTTCAACCACTGATGCAGAAGAGGAGGTTGATGGGTTTTTATAGTCAAATTTAGTCTGAAATTGAAAGAACAACATTATGTTGCTTGTGGTTGGAGACTGGAATGCCAAAGTTGGAAATAATGAGAAAAATATAGTTGGATTATATGGTCTAGGAAAAAAGAAATAAAGCAGGACAATGGCTTATCTATTTCTGCAATCCAATCACTGATTTATTACTAATATAGTCCTGTAACAATCAGAACAATGCTTGTTAGGGAACATCACCAGATGGAGTACACAGATATTAAATTAATTTAGTAATGATACAAGGGGGTGGAAAAATTCAGTGATACTTGCAAAAACGTTGCCAGCTAAGTTATAAAACTCTTTTTACCTCATTATTCTTTATAAATTTTTAAAAATTTACTCATCATTTCATAATCTCATCTTGGCTTTCTATCAGTTGAAGGCACCTACATCAGCATTTCCAATATATGGGAATATATGTAAATTGCATGCCCTCACAATGAACTTGCCATAAGACAACAACATTATTTTGGATTATAAGAATATATGGTGGAACTATGTCAATTAATACTAACTCAATAGTGGGAGTCTGGATTCCAGATCTATATTCTAACAAGGTTATATTAACACGAAATGAGAGATAGGCAAAAGCTATATAGTGTTATGTGTAGTTACCAAATATGTATAATCAGCATATGCTTCCAGATAGGAAAGACTTTTTTCAAAAAAAGCCATGCAAATAAATGTAAACCAGAAATTAGGAACTTGATTACCCCAAATGTTTTAGATTTTAATTCTCAATTGTCTTCTTTACCATGACTTTGTACAAAGAATTGTGCGATTTGTAATTTAGCCGTGGTGGCAGAGTGGTTAGAAGGCAATATTGAAGGGTACTTCTGCCCACAGACTGAAGTTCAGTCCTGACTGGCTCAAGGTTAACTCAGCTTTCCATCCTTCAGAGGTTGGTAAAATGAGGAAACCAGATTGTTGGGAGCCATATCCTGACTTTGTAAACCACGTAGACATTGCTGTAAAACACCATGAAGTGGTATATAAGTCTAAGTGCTATTGCTAGTGAAAGTGCTACCAAAGAAAACTAGATGCTACCAAATTACTTATCCCAGTATTGATAATCTGATAAAGAGTGATCAGTTTTCTAATTCAGTGTGAAATAGCTCCCTATATTTTTATCTCATCACTGAAATTACCATTTCACATAGAAATAATGAAATGTTATGATATAAACCAGCAATGGCTAACCTTTTTTGTTGTTGCATGCCAAAAGCGTGTGCATGCATGCCTGCACCCATAATGCAATGCGCGTGTGACACTCCCCTGTGCCCTGCCTCCCTGCGCAGGCATGCGTGAACCCCCCATGCTCTCCCCTGCCCCCCATGCATGTGTGCGCACATCCCCCCACCCTCCCGGGCATGTGCATGCATCTCCTGTATGTGCTCCACCCCGCGCATGTGTGGCAGAGACCCGAAAAATCAGCTGGCTGGTGGGAGGTGCGCATGCATGAAGAGTGGAGCTGAGCTGGGTGATGGCTCGCGTGCCCGCAGAGAGGGCTCAGCATGCCACCTGTGGGACATGTGCCATAGGTTCGCCATCACAGATATAAACTATATACATATCATATATAAAATTTTAGGCATCACTGTTGACATTAAATGTTTCAGTGATATATTAGAACATTCAGTTTGACCAGGAATGTTTAGACTTTTTCATCCAAGTGTAGTTTGACAAGCATTTAGGAGTAGAAGGTATGAAATTAACAGTCCTATAGTATCTCTTTTTATCCCTATCTATTATTTACTGAATTGTTAAAGGGTCTGTTTCATTTTTTTTTAACGTTAGGAAAATGGAAGTGAAGGACATGCTTAATGGGAAGACTGCAGTTTTTTCTTGAACTGATAATGGTTTTCTTATTGTAGAATTAATGAGGTTTTATTTCTATGTGAAATTCAATTCTGAACCATTTGCATTTTAATTTTTCTTTCATTTAGCACTTTGAAAGCATTTGAAATATTTTTTAGAGCAAAACTCTGTGCCTGCAGGATGCTGAGGTAATGGCTTTTAGAAATACATTGAAGCCAGAATCTTCACATTTCTCCTTTAGTCTAAAAATATCATTTTCGATGGTCAGAAAAAAGTTGCAACCAATGTACCTGAGGCTGATAGTGGAGATATTTCTGGGATGTTTTAGGGCTGGGGTCACATGCTGGCCCCACCCAGTTGAGTGAAGGGGAAAAAAGTCCCAATGCATCACGTGACACTGCCATGATGCCGTGAGTTCAACACCCCTGTTTTAGGGGCTAAGAGAGAAAGCAACTTCTTAACATGTTTTAGATTGATTTTATTAGAGATATGCAACTTTCTGAAATGCTTTAAAGATCTGGTTGCTCTCCTAAGCAAACACAAAATACAAAGACCTCCAAATAGAGATAGAATGATTGTGACAAAAGAAAGCAAAGGTGGGATCATCAGTAATATGCGCCTTAGGTGAACTCCCCAAATGGTTAGATCACTACTTGAAAACTATCAGCATTGACAAAATCACCATCCGTCAATTGCAAAAGCAGCTTTTCTTGATACAGCTTACTGTATATCCTGCGACAATACCTTTAACACCATTGAAGATAGCATCTGCCTATCTCAGGTCTTGGGGAAGGACTCAATAGGTAATCAAAAATGCCAAATCTTGTCCAAACATTTGGCTGACTGTGTGACAAACCAGTAATAATATATTTATATAAATTGCTTGGCCACCCAGTGTGACATGGACAGCCTGTCTGGCATATTGCTTTACAAGGTCAGATATGAAATACTTCAGGCTAGCAAAACTTTCTGTACAGACATTTGTTTTCACTGTACAATTTCAGAAGTTGGATGTTTAGAAATCTTGAGAAGATCTCAAGATCCTGTTAAAAGGAAGTTACCTGTCAATCTAATTATGGGGGAGATGTAATATTAGGAGAAAGGGGAAAGCTGCATGTCTGAAACAGTTGAATCACTTTTCTTTTCAATTAATTGGATGATTAGTGTAGATGAAATACCATGTTTCTAGGCTTAGTGTTAACTTCTAGGAAAATTACAGGTGTTACAATGGTATCCATATTATAACTGCCCTGAATGTTGCTCATATATTCATCTCAGTTCATCCAGCACTATTGTCCTACTCTTCCCTATCTTATCCATCCGTTCCTTTGTCTATTCTTGCTGCTCATGCGTTGTCTGCTCAAAGCTGATGGTTAGTCTCAAGGCTAGTTTCTGTATATGTTGCACGGTTCTCTTGGGGCTTTCTGGAAGGCAGAACTACTCCACCCTTTAAAAATATACTATAATTGTCTTAAACCAAGAGAAGAAAGATGGATGCTGTTCCTCCTGTTTTCATAAAGGGCAGAAAGACAGGTAGAAGAGAGTAATAATCAAAATACAACATTATGCTTTATAGACAAAATATAATGATCTGCAGTGTTTGCCCAGTGTAGAGAAGGAAAATTTGTGGGTGGGTATTTGTACAAATATGTGCACCTACATGCTCACTCCCATAGATATGTGAACAAATGAGCAAGCTACTACACCATTCTTCTTCCAAGGATGAAAAAAATTCATTGGGGTGTCATGTGTTCACTAAGAATAATTGTGTAGGCACAGCTGCATTTCATTACTTATGAAATAATAAAAACCATAAATAAATCAGAGTAAACTATTCCATCATTTTTAAAAGGAGGAAAGGTAATATTTTAAATTAAATGTGCTTGACACAGGATTCTATATGTAGAAAACATTATAACTAGCTGAACTAAGTCAGTTTGAGGGATTTAATAGTCCTGTGAGCTGGATTTTCATGATGATTTACAAGTTGTTGGTGTTGAAAGATAATGAAATGCAAAGGGGAAAAGATTACTAAAAGAGAGCAATAAAGCACTTTAATTGAGAAACACATTTGTAAAAATCCTTTCAAAGCATTAGGGTGTTTTTTTTTAAAAGCATGTAGAAAGTGGTTTCAACAAGGTGAAATCCAGTGAACAAAATGCTGCAATAAAAGAGAAGGTTACATAATTATCTGGAATAATGAACTTGCATACAAAGAATTAAATCCTTTCTATGCTGGGAGCTAGAAGTTGCAGGTTTTAAAGAATAATACCTTTAAAGAAGGTATTAAAGAATAATTATTTCCTTGAACATTTTATAGACTGATTTTGAAAAATATACAAATGAAGAAAAGCATGATTATTTTAATAAAAATATTTTTTACATAATCCAAGCGAGTTGAATTATTAACTGGATTTACACCAAGTGCTCAGTTGTTGTGTGCAATGTTTGATCTAATCAAAGTGGGCTTTAAACCATGGTTTATGATTTTCTGCTCTATGAAACTTGCTCAACAAACCATATCTAAACAAAGAATGTACTGAATCCAGCTAGCTCTTTCTGCCAATTAAATAACTTCTGGACTTTTCATATGGTTAAAGGAGAACCACTCAGGTTTTTTGCTTTTATTTTAAAGTGGAAAATAATTACGTGGATCAGAATTCTGCACTTCTGATTCAGTTTTTCTTTGTCAGCTTTGCGCTCTTTGAGGCTGGTTTCAATAATACCTAGTTTTGTCATAATCTTTTAGGCATTCAAATATTTTACCTTTTTTGCAAAAAAAAAAAGTCTAAAGGAGGGTTTGGTTAATGAGAAGATTAATTATATTTCAAACTTCCACTGAAACAAGATGTATTTGACACATCTTCACTTGATGTTTTTAAGGAACTGATGACCAAGCTAATAACAGAGACTCCTGATCATCCAATTCCATTTCTCATTGACCATCTTCAGTCCAAACAAGGGAGCCATGGCCACATTCAGAGAACTTTGTCTGGATCGGCTGCTCTCTGGGCAGAGAGTGAAGCTTCTGGTATGTAGAACAAGAATTATTCATTGGGGAATCTAAGTGAACACAATTTTGTGATCACTGTTTATCAAAATAGTTATGTTTTTATTAGATCTTATTTATCTGCCTAGAGGTTGTATGTCTAGAGGTCATATGTTTTGTATATCCAAAGTACTTATGTCTATCCACATTTAATTTATTAAATTACCTATCCTGAAGTTTACCTGGGATTATCAAGCACTCTTTATTTCATCCTAATATCTTCACATTAATTCATCGGTTATTAAATTGCAATGAAATCATACAATCTGGATGCCCCACAGTTGGAAATCCAAATCAGAAGAAGTAATCACATATTAACAGGTATACTTAAAGAAATTCCTCTTTGAATATTCCTCCTAACATGCAGGTGTAAATTTCCAGTCTGTCCTAGCCATCTGATAATGGTGATGAACTAAAGATATAGATCAGTATTTCATTTTACCTGTGGATCTTTTTAATCTATGAACAGATATATCAAATGCCAAGAGATTTTTTTTTATAAACAAAAACATTAAAGAAGTAGCAATTTACATAACTTTTTCGTTACATGGTTATGTTCAAAAAGAGTCCTTCATGTCTCTTTATTATACTTGAATATATTTTGTATTATGAAAAAGCTATTATGCAAATACAGTTTTGGATTATGTGGTTTATTTTTTTTCCATGAACATCTATCAAAGGCATACATAAATGAAAATCAAAAGAGTGTCATAATTTTGTAGAATGAAAATATTTGTTCATAGCAATGTTATGACATTAAACAGCACTGTATAATTATAATTATAGTTATTTTATTTGTGGAATTATGATTTCTTTATGTTTGGAAAAATTTAAGCAAATATATTTTTCCATCAGAACATAAGGGAGCCAGAAGGGATTTCAGAAGTTATGATAAACCCTGGAAGACAAATGCAAAGAAGCCTAAAAAATCAAAAAGTGACCTTGCAGTATCCAGCATTTCTCCTCCATCACCAGAATCTAAATCATGTAAGGAAGTATTAAATATAGTTTGTGATTTTTTCCCCAGTTTCTATACTTATATTTTGATTTTCATGTTTCTGTGGGGGGGGGTCTATAAACTTAATTTTTATATTTATTTAATAAATGTATGCCTGCTCTACCTTGTGATTTTCAGTAGCCTGAATTATGCAGAATAATAATATAATGCTATTGCTTATGACAAAGTGCAATTCAAATATTATTGCCTGTCTAATCAATATGCAGACTGCAGGATTCATGTTATACATATTCATTTGAATCTATATGAGATAATACACTTGTGTAGACATACTGTACTTTTTCAAGTATCAAGTGTTCCAACTGAGGTCAGCCTCTACTTTCCTTTTACAGAACATGGATACATTTGTTTGGTCTATGGTTAAATTGGAATTAGAATGTCACGGTAGATTCTTGAAAACCTTATGGTTTTTGTCTAACTCCATTATGTACCTAAATTTTAATCTGATGTTTTTACATATCAAAAAGCACATAGCAGAAGAATTTTTAGAAATAAAAAGATCTAACCCAAGTACATGCATAGAAAAAATGTAAAAAGGATAAAGTAGTTCATTACAATAAGAAACAAGAAAAGCCCTAAAATTCCTTCTTGATACATTATGTTTCTTATATTACTTGGGAGGCATTACATCTGATGTAAAAAATAATAATTCAAGAATTATAGCAGGAGAATTAACCAACTTCAGGGCTGGCTATAATAAATGCTGAATAATAGGATTCAGGAAAAGTTTTTAAAATATTAGTAATGAGTTATCCTAGACCAGGGATGTTAAAACTGGCGGACCGTGGGCTGGATGCGTCACACGCAGGCTAAGCCCACTCTAGCTCCGTGAAGGGGAAAAATGTCACAAGACGGCATGAGATGGCAACGTGACACTGTGAGTTTGACACCTGTGTCCTAGACATTCAGTAAAATATACTATAGTGATCATTGCAATTCTCAATGAGCTGGTATTACTTTTGTTGAAGGCATTTTACTTTATGCTGTTGAAACTTGAATTGGAATTAATTTAAAATTGTGAATTAAAGGGGGAAAAAAATCTCCTGTTATCTTGCCTGTAAAAGATTTGCAGTTTCATGGTTATTTTTACTTTTGCGAGTAATTTAAAAAGCCTCATGTCATATGAAAGGAGCTTTTTATTCCTTCTACTTAAATTTGTGGGTACTGTAATATGAAAAATGTGGATAGAGTCCCCCCCCCATTTACAAACGTATGAGATTTTTAGGAGAAATAAAGAGAAACATTTCTTGAACTGTTGAATATTCTGCCATCAGAGAAGGGAATGTAAATGATTTAATAAATTCATGACGGATCAGGCTGTCAATGGCTATTTTACTGTCTCTATAATCTCAGGCATTATAATTTGAATACTAGCAGACAGAAAGCAACAGTAGATATAATCTATTGCCATCTTGTCCATATTTATGAGCTTGTCTAGAAATGCTTGACTATTATAAGTCAGAAGAATATTAGACTTGATGGGCTCTTATGTCATCATTCAGGGTTTCCTAAACTTTATATCATTGTCATCCCAGTTCCTTGAAGTTAAGCATTAAATGGGGGAAGATCTATTCCATGGGTTTATATCACATAGTTATAGGACTTCTATTTTGCTGAGTTAATGGAAAGGAAGAAGAAAGCCAAAGTAATTTCCAATCAAAAAAGTGGGTTATTATTCTGGAAATAAAAAAGACTCTACTATTGTCCCAGTAATCCCACATCATTTGTTTCATCATATTTTAATGATGAAAATTCTTATGAACCGTTACATACAACACCAAAGTGATGAAATCAACAACTAAGAAACATGTTACATGTACCTAGACAAAACATTAGGGAATAAACCCTAATTTTATTTATTTGCATGCTTATTTTAAAACATATATATATCTTAACAATTCCCAAACAAGCCAATGAGGATTGAGCATACTCAGTAACTACAGGATACTATTGGTCTGGGGGGAAAAAACCCAATAGTGAATTGGGGAAGGGAAGAATGTAATGGAGAATCTTGAAATGACATCTAACTAGCAAGAACATTGCAATATTTCACTTCAGATCTCAGTGGTAAAAATAAATATTATGGTTAAAAAATCTTAATATATGTAAAGTTCTTGTTTCTTAAAAAAATGAATCCCCTTGCAGTGTTTTTTCCACCAGGATACTTTGCAGAAGACTTTCTGAAAAGAAGACTTACTTCAATTTTCACTGTAACATAATTAGAAAGATTGAGTTAGTTTTAATTATTTAAATTCAGCATGTTTAGAAATGATTGCATGCTCATAAAGATGTGAAAACCAGTTTCTATAGAAACAAAGCTACAAACTTTAGTTTCAGTTTTAAGATATTGACTAAGCAACATGTAAGTGAGCACTGGTAAGATAGTTTAGCACATGTGGAAGCCATATTTTTCCCCAGATGTTTATAACCTGAAATTGTGCTTTATTTTATTTAGTGCCACGATCAGTAGGACATCTGAAATGGGATTGGAAGTCAAAGTCAGAGCATCGTGATTTTGATGAATTAAACCATATCCTTCAAGAAAGTAAGAAACTTGGCAAAGCTCTCGAAAATCTTTCTCAAAGTAAGTTGATCAACACATCAGGCATGCACTGATGAAGTATATTCCTATGACATAAAGATTAGAAATAACTTTAGTGAAGGCAATACACCCTTGACAAGTGTTTCATTAAAATAATCTTAAAGATAATACTAACAGTTTGTGATACACATAGTAACAGGATTAAGTCTGAATATTTCTCTGCACAGTTTCAAGCACATTAAATGACACTCGAAAGATAGTTTGCACTTCATTTTTTTAAAAAATCAATATTTTTAAGATTTATGAAAAACTTCCAACTGTTTAAGAGTTTTGAAAAACTAATCCAAAAAATAGAGAAATGGATCTAATTTAATTGTAAAGTTAAAAGGCATCCATCTGAGCCTTTCATTAGTCCCTTCCTCTTCTATTCACTTTTAAAAGAATTTTATGTCTTTACATAATTTCTTGAAAACAGTAGATGATTAAGATGACATTGAATGATACTTTTGAATGATAGATTGGTGTATTGTACTTGAATTCTAGTATGCCAGCAAAATCTCTAGATGTATTCTTTTTTATATTTGTTGTCCTATCAGTTTTGTGCTATTATAAAAAGCACAATTTGCTACAATGTATTTTATAGTAAACTAAAGTGTAGTATTTTTTTACTGCAATACTTCCTTCCATGTTCATTTCTATTATGCATTGAATATGTTTCATGTTTGTAAAATCCAAAGCAGTTTTAGGACAGAGATCAAGTTACATGTGCCAAAGAATATTATAGGTAATAAGCTTGTCTCATTAGACAAGTGATGGCAAAATAATATTCTGATTTAATACTGCCTGTGTTGGAACTCAATATTGAAAAGGCAACTAAATCCTAATATTTCTTTGAACTTCTCCAGATCACTATGCCAGCATGTTACAACTATTTTTGTAATAAGAAATCAAAATACCATTTTTCAAATATCTTCAACTTTTCATATCAAGTTATTACTTTACAGTAGCAATTATATCTTCCATATGTTTTGATTGCCACAAGTGCACAGTGTTAATACCTTTTCATATGAATGTGTACCGAGAGAGCTACATTCCATAATGATATATAGAGCCATAAGTTTGCATTAATTAGTGTCACCAATGCAGTCCTTTTTCCATATCCATATATTGCACCAAAATAGGGGGCAAATTCTATATAGCTTATTTTGGCTTTGCTAGAATCCCATTTGAGCCTTTACTGATACAGGATTCCTTTTTCATTCACTATAGGCATACAAATTATAAATAAATCAATATCTCCGCTATTTTTCATTCAGGGTTGCTTTGAGTATAGACACAAGGCGAGGGAAGAAGCACACTGGAAACACATAGAAATTGGTACATTATTGCAATTGAGCTAACATGATTATTCACACTCTTGTCCTTGTACAAAATGCTGGCATATTTTTTAAATGCTTGAAGAAGACTTAAATATTTATCGTCAGGCATGAAAGTCACATGAAGTTCCAATTAAATTGATTTATTGCTATTCATGCCTATGCATAGGAATCTAATGAAATAACAGTTAGCACTATTTTGGCTCTAGATAAGGGTCTGTGGGATTCAAGAAGTTTGAACCATTGTGGACCATTTGTGGCTATGTAAAGAATCTGAGCTGATTCTCCTTTTCCCAGGTTCTTCTGCTGCTCCTCCTACATTTCTGTTATAGATATTCTATACAGTTGTACCCAAATAAATTTTCTAAGAATATAATGCTGCTGATTTTTTTGGGCTGAATTACAGTTTTTTGGATGTAGTCTAAACCATTCTTAAAATGAATGCATCAGAAGTACAAATACTGATGATCCATTTTACTTTCAGAGGCTGTAATCGGTTTGAAAGAGAAAAGAGAAAAAGGATCCTAACTGTACCGTTAAACCAGAATGTTTAATTCAACAGATTTAAGAACACCCAGTCTTTAATAAGGCCATCTGCTGGCATTTCAGAAAAGTACAACAACATCAGCCTTTTGTTCTCAGTAAAACAGATACCATCTGAGGAACATACATTTTGAACTATCATGGCAGAAGGGAATCAAGTAAGCCCCTTATGGCTTTTCTGCTATTGTGATAAAAATCACCTGAGTTTCATAAAATTTAGTTGAAAGTAAGTCCTTTGGGAATGAATCTCAAATGGCTTCTAGAAGTAAAGCTTCTTTCATTTTAAGAGTCACATTACGTGAATCTTGCAAATAAAGTCGAAGAAGCAAAAAAAAGGAAATTAATTGTTAGTAGAAAAATGTTCCAGTAAATACAGTTAGGAGAAGATTTTAAAGATAGGCACAATTGTTAAGTGTTCTTTATAGAACTCTGTAGCACTTATGGTCTCTTCTTCCTTTTTCCCTCTAGAAATATGTGCTGTAATGTATTTCAGAGAAGTGCCATCTGAATAGTCTTTCTATCTATCAGGGGATAATACTGTACCAACACAAAGAGTTTAATTGACTGTGCACTTTATTTCCTTACTGTATTAAAGCTATCAAAGCAGTTATTTGCACTGTGCATCAATGGAAATCCCACACTAAACTCATGTTTTTCAAAATAAATATTTAACTTAAATAATTAAATGAATAAAAACAAACTAAACACAATCATAAGGGTCCATGTTTCATAGTTTCTAATACATACATTTAGTGTATTTGTTCAGTGAATTAGACTAGGGATATAGTATGTTAATAACAAGCAGACTGATTTGGTGGATATGCCTGAGAGAGGAACCAGCAGAAGCAAAACAGCATGTCTTTGGTAGCCAGAACCTAAAACTGGTCTATGAAACCAAAGTGCTTGATCCTAGAAATCAGAGTCAGAACACTGTGCTACCAAATAAACACAGAGTGACTTGATAATTGAGAAATAAGGAATAATAGATATCTTTTAAAGGACAAATAACAGAGATTTAAAACTTGGGGGTTGGAATTACATATGTGGGAATTACAAAAAATGGGTTACTGTGGTGTGTTTACTCAGCTTTCTGAATCAAATAAAGCTTGTAAAACTTGATTCTACTTTCTACCTCTTGCAAGCACCCACATTGTGAGAGATTGAAGAATTAGAAGTGTTTTCTCATTGCTAAATTAATCCCTCTAGGATTAAAAATTGATTAACAACTGGAAGCAAAGTGTTTTTATTCAATATAGGTACTTTGTAAATATATGATCCATTTCATATTGAATTGGCGTAAAACACTAATCTCCAGTAACAGAAGGCATTCTCAGGTAATAAAAATGGTAAATGGTTTTAGGGATGGGTGGGACGGATGTGTCTATTAAGTCACATTGCAGATGAAGAATCTCTCTGAATAATTAAAGTACCCCTCTCTTATTTGAGCCTTGCATGAAGCATCATAAAATGTTCCTGGCAGTATTTCTTAGCAGATGAAGGCACTTTGCTGAACCTTTTCCCAAGGATTGCAAATCATCTTCTTTGAACAATCTGCAATCCTACTGTCTACCCACTCATAAAAAAGAAAAAAGAAAAATAGGATGGTAGAAAACCCTTTGGAATGATAGAAGGAACACATGAAGCAACATAATTAAATTGCTTTCTAATAAATCAGTATGCTATAACTAGTTATGCTTATGATGGCAGCCATTTCATAAATAGATAAGCCACCCATTGGCAGCCACTTTGTGAGAGCATCAATTATATGCTTTAAAAATTCCAAATATTGCAATCAACTCAGAACATTAGGTATTCCCACAAGGAGATAGAGGCTGTGGAAGTAATGTGAGAGTAATCAGGCATTATATGCCAGCATATTCTCTCATACAGTCTGAAGCCATAATTTGAAAGAATTTCATTATTAAATTTATTTATTTATTTATTTATCAAATTTTTATACCGCCCTTCTCCCAAAGGACTCAGGGCGGTGTACAGCCAAAGATAAAAAACAAGATATATACAATTAAAACCAACAATTAAAAACATAGCAAATTACAAAGGCTGATAATTTAAAAATTCAAATTTAAATTTAAAATTTAAAAATATTAATAAAACCCCAATTTAAAATCAAAACTATTATGCCAGTCCCACTTGAATAAATAAGTGTGTTTTTAGCTCACGACGGAAGGTCCGAAGATCAGGTACTTGACGTAGGCCAGGGGGAAGTTCATTCCAGAGCGTTGATGCGCCCACAGAGAAGGCCCTACTCCTGGGGGTCGCCAGCCGACATTGTTTGGCGGACGGCACCCTGAGAAGACCCTCTCTGTGAGAGCGTATGGGTCGGTGGGAGGCATAGGGTAACAGCAGGCGGTCTCGTAAGTACCCGGGTCCTAAGCCATGGAGCGCTTTAAAGGTGGTAACCAAAATCTTGAAGCGCACCCGAAAGACCACAGGAAGCCAGTGCAGACTACGGAGCAGTGATGTTACGTGGGAGCCATGAGCGGCTCCCGTTACTACTCACGCAGCCGCATTCTGGACTAACTGCAGCCTCCGGGTGCACCTCAAGGGCAGCCCCATGTAGAGAGCATTGCAGTAATCCAACCTAGACGTAACCAGAGCGTGGGTGACTGTGCATAAGGCATCCCGGTCAAGGAAGGGATGCAACTGGCGAACCAAGCGAACTTGGTAGAAGGCCCTCCTGGAGACGGCTGCCAGATGTTCATCAAAGGACAGCCGTCTATCCAGGAGGACGCCCAAGTTGCGAACCACCTCCTTTGGGGCCACTAACTCGCCCCCAACAGTCAGCTGCGGATCTTATTTGCGAATAAGATCACAAATCAGGGGAGCCTTATTGACCACGGACCGGGCATTGCAAAGCATCAGCCGAAGACCCAAGCTCTGAGGGTCTTGACCATCCGGGGAACGAGTGAGGACTGAGGGGCCGGAGCACGTGATCGCTTTTAAACATCGAACACGTGCTCCCGAAGAACGATGCGGCCCCCTGCCTCCGCCATATCTGCCTCTCCCACTTACCGTACAGATGGAATAATACTCTCTGCTCTGCACATTCGCCTCCCCCCTGTCTTCGGACCGGCTGAAATAATGTCGTGAGCGTGCGCTGGGACTGGACATACCCTCCCCGACGGGTTTCCCCCAACACCCGACCTTACCCTCCCCCCCTTTAAAAATTCCCTATTTAAAAATCCCCAAAGACTCTTCCTTGACGCATGCCACCTCTGTGGGTCCCAAGACCCGTCATTGAGGCCAGCCCTAGGTAATGTGGCGGGCCATTCCTGCGAGGCGGGGGCACCTCACAGGCGCAAGAGTTCATGTGGCAAATAACGCATGGAATCGACCGACAGCTGACTACGTCCCCTTTAGCAGCTGAGATGTTATGCTGAGATGTTTTTCCGGGGTCCGGTATCAGATGGAAAAAGAAGACAGGCAGTCCGTCCTGGATAGATGTAAAATCCATTGATATCCTGGTGGATTAACAGACAAAAGATCGTAAACCGTCTTAACCCAGCCAGGACCAAAGCATGACTGCTCTGTTCCATAGTCCGAATCCCCTCAGGGAAGTAGATGGTGCAACCGTCGCCTCCTTCACTGTCCGTCATTGTCCCCCTTATAACAGGGGACTCGTTGAGCAGAAACCACAACCCCTCCGGCGTTCCTCTCATCTCCAGCTCCAACCTCCGCAGGTACCTGGAAATGCCATCCAAGGGGCCGTCTCCTCACCTCCCATGCCCCTCCTGGCCTTCAACCAGGCCTTCACTAGATATTAAATTACAAGCAATTATGGTTTATTTATTTATTTATCTTTATAATTAAGCATAATCTTGTTCTATTTATAGGCATTGCAATTTCCGATGAGCTCAATAAGGTAAGAATTACGTTTAGCAAATTACATCAAACTTGTGGCTCACAAAATAAGCATGCAAATATAATTCGGGAAGTTTGCGACTATGCTGGCAATATCCTTACCAGAATTTAATTTAGGTAGATTAAATTCTAAATTGAAAATATAAGGTATTTCAACTCATACTATTTCATTCATTTCATGATAGCATTACAAATTTGGGAATCACCAGGTCTGAGAAGAATCATCTAGATAATTTTCTGAAATTTGAAGGCCCATCACATCTAGAAGACATTGGAGAAATCTGTTGAAATTCAAAGTGCTATTCTAAAATTTGCTGTCAGCAACATATAACAATGATCACTCAGATAATGGTTGTGGAAAGCAATATGACAGGTTCATTGCAGATTGCACAAGATAGCATTCTTTAAGTATTTTATATCTACTATGTGATAGATCATCCTTAGTCATCTAGAGAATACCTGCTCAAGGTCCTACCACCTTGGTAAGTGGGACCTGGACCACTTACCAAGGCCCCACACTTGGGAGCAGCACACTGGCCCTCTTATTACTGACATTTTGCAAGGCCATAAAAACCATTTTATTCAGTCTCACTTTCCAAGCTTAACAGTAATTGGATTTCCGCTGTTTCTTATTTTATATCCCTTTATGATTTGGATAAACTATTGTACTTTATGTTCAATATGGTTTTATGATGCTTTTATGTTCAATATGGTTTTATGATATGTACATTAGTGGTGAGTATAGTATTTGGGTCCACAGCAGACAAGAATGCTTCAGATCCAGTATGGGTATTCTTACTCTACTGTGCTCATTAAAG
Organism: Ahaetulla prasina; assembly: GCF_028640845.1. Taxonomy (NCBI): domain Eukaryota; kingdom Metazoa; phylum Chordata; class Lepidosauria; order Squamata; family Colubridae; genus Ahaetulla; species Ahaetulla prasina. The sequence continues at coordinate 43,883,866 of NC_080541.1, read as the reverse complement.
AAATGGTGCACAATAGTGGTGTTCAGACTGAGGAAAATAAGTACAAATTCAGGCACATTTTTAATAAGGAGCAGCTAGTATCTAGAAGGAAAGTATACTCTTACTTGCTTTGTACCCAAATACTGTACATCACTTCAGAGGAAGAAAGGAAGGAAGGAAGAAAGGGAGGAAGGGAGGAAGGAAAATTGAATATTCTCTGCTTGATTTTCTAAGGAAAATGTACAAGTCCTAATGTAAAGCACAATCGTGGAGCTTTAGGGATAGATTTTTCTTTGAGCTGGTCTAGAAATGCAGTTTTAATGTGTTGTAACTCTACAATGCTGGTAAAGGGGCCAAGAAAGAGAAGAAGATGATTAGCAACAAAATGGATGAGCTCAGTTACAAAGGGCAACCTGTTGAAAAATCTAAAGGATCAGGTTGAGATAGATCTACTTAGAGTAAATCTATTTATGTGATTGCTAAGAGTTAACACCAACTTAATGGCACATAATGACAGAATAATTTTAGCTATCTAGAAATTCTGTTAATTTTTTTTAAAGTTGAGTGTTATACTGCAGTCTGAACTGCTCCAGTGTTTTCCAGATGCCTTTAGGTATGTTGTATTTTTCTATGAAATACAATTGTGTTTGAATTGCTTGAACTTACTATGTTTATCCATATTGTTGCCAATAAGTAATGATAAATCATTTTCTCTCTAATAGGAAACAGCAGCCTTTAATACTTCACTTCTTCGGCCTCGGGTAATTGGAGAATGGATAGGACGTGAAGAAAATGATGCAGATCCACTGGCTGATGAAATGTTGCAACCTCCAGTACCAAGAAGCAAAATGGAACAGTGGGACAGTGAGGATAGTAACAGTCCTGGAGGAAGGTACATTTTCCAGTATGGTGAATAATTGGGAGATAGCTGTCTCCCATGTCATATCCATTTACAACCGGTTAATTTTATTTGATTTTGCTGTAAAAGAAGCTTTCCTACTTTGTCTAAGACAGATAGAGTATGAGAACGTAGCAGACATTTGCATGGACCTTCTATTCATTTCTTGAGTATATTCTCAGATATCTTTATAAGAACATATGCAGATAAAAGAAAAATTAGATCTCATTAAAATAAAAGAACTAGTGTGTTGTCTACGCCATATCTGGAGCATCCACACATCTCATAGGCCGCTTGTGGCTTTCAGATCTCCACTGTTCAGCTTTAGGTACCTTAACTATTTCTTTGCCAATAGCATTAACACTGTTAAGCTAAATGGTGGGAAAGAAGCTTTCTTACAATAATAATTTATCAGTCTTGATAAGAATGATGGCAGGAATAGATGTAAAAATAAACATTTGTAAAGTGCTCCTCATCAGAGTTACTATTATTCGATCCTATCTTAACCATCAGGAGAAAAAGAAATAAAAGAAGTTTGGTCCTCTTCACACTAGCGAATAGGGCAGTGTTGGCGAAACTTTTCGGCACTGAATGCTGAAACAGAAGTTCGCACGCGGGGGGGCACGGAGCACCAGAAACTGGAAGAACAGTTCCCCGACATGCATGTATGTGCCGGGAGGCTGGTCTTCCAGTTTCCAGTGTGCACGTGTGCTCGACATCTGGTCTTCCTGTTTTTGGCATGCGCGTGCAAAGACCAGCATGCACGAAGGAAACCGGAAGCTCAGTTTCCCCGCATGTACATGCACACTGGGTGGCTGGTCTTCTGATTTCTGGCACTCCTACATGTAGAAAGAGCAGCTGGCCAGTATGCCAGAACCCGGAAGAGCAATGGACGATGACTGTCGTGCCCAGAGAGATGGCTCTGCATGCCACTTCTGACACGCATGCCATTAGTTTGCCATCACAGGAGTAGGGTCTTGAAAGCCAGGATCATGTGTCTGATCTTGACAAGTTCCATTTGCAAAGATTCCTCCTCTAGGATGAAAAGCATTCTCCCATTTATAGCTGAATATCCATTTGTACATTCATATGTATTTGTATGTACTATAAAACACTATTGCACTATATGTTGCATTTGAAGATAATTATGTGCAAATCCAGTAGACGAAACCTGGAGGAATGAGTTTCAAAGTAGGCGTGAAACAAAAATTAAAGGCCCACGGAATCAGAAAGCAGGTGCATAGTCAAGGCATTGGCTAACCAAGAATGAGAATGAAAAGAAATATTATGGTTTAGACTTTGTCCATCAATGATAGGGAAACATTGTTTTTTGCTATAATTCTAATTCAAAATTTAAAATACTTTAAAATAAAAAATAAAGTTTAAAAGTTTCTAGAATGTAATTATAGGTTTTATCTTTGAGGCTGTCTATTCAGATATTTACTGCATCAGTTCCAAAGATATCAATCTTTTATAAAGACTAGTTTATAAAAGCAACTAGTTACAGAAAAATATTCTTGATTAAATATTTTCAATCTAATTCCTTGAAGTATTACTATATTAAATGATCTAAAGATACATGTGGTTATATGAAGAGACCTAATAATTGTTATTACTTGAAAACAATTGAGAATATATCAAATTATAGGAGTTTTAAAGTAATGTGGATATATATTATTTTAATTCAAGGCATTTAAATACTGTATATACAGGGTATACCAAAACATTGTTGCCATAGACAATTTATTATATAAATTACATTATTCATGTTGATTGCCATCTTCTTCTAAACACCTTCTTAGACATTTGAACATTCCTACCGTAAGTACAGTAATATTGTCTCAGAAAAAGTATTAATTAATAAAACATATTGTGATTGGTTTAAGGGGCCGAATGTTAATATACCCTGTATACTTGCAGGTCTTTTCTCTCTCTTTTTCCCTTTGTCTTTTTTTTTCTTGGGAAATTTCTTTGCTAGAACTGCCAGTTATGTCAGCTGCAATGATCAAATGTCATAATATAGGGTTTCAGAACTGATAAGTGGTTAAGGCAATTTTAGTCCTCCTACTTCGAATTCCTCTGTTTATCCAGAAGTCCTAGGATAAATCTATATTCAGCTGAATTCTACACAGCTGGGGAAGTTGGCTTAGCATGCTTCTGATTCATGTGAATATATTTCACTATATTCAGTGGAAGACAATTACTATTTTACTATCCACCTTATAAGTAAATAATGGTGGGCCAAAAAATGGGACTAACATTTTGACTGCCATGATGATTGGATTGGCATCTCTGATGAAGGCATCTTCCTATCCCCTAAAATCTATCAGAGTTGACATTATCTTCCTTCTGAATTGAGCTTGTGTTTACCAGTGATAGGTTTCTTCCATATGATGGCAACTGTATACATAAAAAGTTATAGATATAATGAAGTATATGCCATATGTGTGTTATCTTACATGGTCCAGGATGACTTGTTTTATTCTAATTATTATTATAAATATATCTTTCCCCTGTTTACAGAAATTGCTTTTAATGCCCCATGAAATCAAAAGGGTTTAATTATGTGATGATTGACTTACTTAATCATCCTCTCTATCAAATATATAGGTTCTCTTGGTCAAACAGCCGTTATTAATGAGACTAATAGATTAACTATTATTTCTAGTTTAAAGATGAAACCGAAGACTAAAGGACTGAAACATCAACAGCAGCAACATAAAAAATTGCTGGCTGCGATGCTTTCACAAGATTCGTTTGATTCTCTACCCAGCACAACTCCTTCAGTAACAGAAGAAGATATTGACAATGAAGATGATGCCATGGAACTGCTGGGTAATTGCAAAATTTAATTCCTTTAATGTGTCTTCAGTTGTTTATAGCATTAGTACTTAGGCTTATATAATGCCCTATAGTGCTTTGTAAACCACTCTCTGCATATTGCCCAACAATCTGGGTCCTCATTTTACCAACTTCGGAAGGATGGAAGGCTGAGTCAACTTTCAGCTGGTTGAGATCGAATTCCTGGTGTGTGGACAAGATAACCCACAATACTGCATTCTAACCACTGTGCCACCATGGCTCTTATCCTTATGAGAATCAATTTGGAATTTGAAGTCAAGGTTCCCAAGTGCCTGCATAGGTATTGTATGCTTAGTTTAAAAGTCTAGAGTAGGGGTGTCAAACTCAAGGTCCAGGGGCAAGATCCAGCCCCCGGGGTCACCCTGGAAACAGTGAAGTGCCCCACAGTGCCTCTGCCAGCGAAAGCAGAGCTCAGGAGCGCTGCACACTGGCAGAGGGTTGCAGGAGGAAAGCCCATTTTTTTTTTTTTTTTTTTGTTCAAAAAGTTTTTATTGGTCAAAAAAGGTTTATACAAATACATATCAGGTATGGTAAATTTTCATTTTTCTTATACAAGATAAGAATTTTACTCAAATTTTTAACACATACAACAGCCATATGGCAAGCAGGTGACACGAAGTAGCTAAGTTTACAAATCTTACATACGCAATAAAGAAGGGTCAAGAATAAACAGAATATCATACAAAAGAGAATAAGGAAAACCAACACAATACCAAATATCTTTATCACTTCCTAGTTTTGGATCTCAGAACTCTGGGTTCAGCCTGACCCAACTCCAGGGCCGCAACAGCGGCAGCCGCCTCCGCCCCATGGTCTATAACCTCCCCTTCTTCAATTCCTGGATCATCTAATTCCAGGGGGGCTTTGGGTTCCTCCACGTAGGCCGTAGCCTCCATAATTGTACTAATTTTTTCGTAATGCCCTCCCGGAAAATCATCAATCCCTCTGGCATCAGCCATCTGAAGCCTACTCCCTTCTGGTACAATTTGCTTGACAAAAGTAATATTTCTTTCTCATTTCACGTACCTGTCTGGGAATCTGCCTCAGAATGGCTATCTCCTGCCCCTATAAGTCAGTGCCCCACTCCTATGTTTTCTAAGAATTTCATCTCTCGTCTCTCTTCTCACAAATTTGACATGAACCTCTCTGGGAACTGCATGCGTGCGTGCATATTGTGAATTAACTCTATAAACTCGATCCACATCCCAATTCATGAAATCAACACCTCTCCCAAGAAATTCTCCCAACAATTTAGTCACAACATCTCTCAAATCTTCTTGGTCCACTTCTTCCAAATTTTGAAACCTAAGGAAATAAGACATTTTATCCATCTGTAGTCCAAGCACAGCATTGCCTGTCGTCTCCTCTCTTTTCTGCACTGCCCGCATCTCACCCTCCAGACCTTCCACTTTCTGCTTGTTTTCTGCTGAGACTTGTTGAGTATCCTTTAAATCCTTTTGGATAGTCACAATTTCTGCTCTTATTTCCGTTGGCCTCTTTGCAAATCATCCAGTTTCTTGTCCATATTGGATAACTTTTCCAGAATTCTCCATCTCTCCAGCAGTTGGTCTCTGACCTTTGCCATTTAGAAAAAATTCAAAATCCTCAGGCAAGCACAGTATCCTTGTAATTTCCTCCGGATCCACCAGGGGCACTCACAGGAGCAACGAGTCCAGAGTACAGTTAGTCAACCAGGAAGTCAAGGGAAGTGATGTCATCAAGATTCTCATAGTGAAGGCGGAAGCTGGACGCCACCACTGTTCCCCAGAGGGAGGGGGGGCCTCAAACCCTCCCTCCTAAATTTCTCCATCACCTCTTCTCTCCAGAGCTCCACAAAACCGGTAATCTTCTTATTTTAAGTTCTCCTCTCTCCAGAATGACTCGTGCTCCTTCCAGCCGCAGGGGAGAAAAACCCCCCCGCACTCCGGAGCACTCCACTCGCATTTACCGATATCCCCTTCCCTTCTCCATTCCTCAATTCTTCTCCGTTCCCTGTTCACCACCAGGCTGCTGCAGTTATAAATCCAAAGCCCCGGTGTCACCGGGCACAGCGGCCCAGGCGACGACCAAAATAATGGCCGTGGCCCGTGGCCTCCAAACCCCGCCGAGCCTAGGACGCGCCAGCATCGGTCCCCCCAGTCCTGTATGTCGGCTGGGAGACCCCTGGCGAGCCGTCCGTGCGGCAGGTGTCCTTTTTCGGAACACCTGGCCCCTGGGGGCCTCGGCGGCGGCCGGATTCGGGCGCTGGGGGCAAGAGAAGCCTCCAGACGACCGTTGCCCCTGGACACCGGAAGTCGTCTCCGAGGAAAGCCCATTTTCTCTGGCAGAGCACTTGGGCCACCACAGGGGCCCCCTGAGGTTGAACTGGCCATGTCCACAGGGCCCCTCTGAGGTCAAACAAAATCCTGATGTGGCTCTCAATGAAATCAAGTTTGCACCTTGGTCTAGAGAGATATAAATTGCTATAGTCAAGGGTTTTTTTAAGTATGTAAATTTTATATAAATTAGTGTGTGTGTGTGTGTGTGTGTGTGTGTGTAAGAGACACAAAGAGAATGTTTTTATATACAGTTAGTATCTAGAGGTATTGTTTCTTGGAACTGGAGTTGTAGTGGCCATTAATCTATCACTGGGCATCATTTCTTTGTCATTTGAAATTACAAGCAAGATTGGTTGTGTTCTGGAATTATTCTTAAAATAGGCACAACATGAATATAAAAATATACCCTGAAACTCTCACTAGAATTAGATAAGACCAATTATCTTAGATAATATCAAATGCTATTTTTCCATCTGTGTCTCTTGAGTCTTCAATAGTGAAAAATGTTTAGTGCTGGGGTCTGCAAACTTGGCTCTTTTAAGACTTGTGGATTTCAACTCCTAGCTTTGCTGGCTGAGGAACTCTGGGAGTTGAAGTCCACAAGTCTTAAAAAACACAAGTTTGCAGACCCCTAGTCTAGTGCATTGCATTGATTCACTGTCACTGAGCAGATTTTCTTCTTAGAACAATTTGATATGTAAGGGGATGTGTTTACTTCTTTCTGTAAGAGTAATGCTTTAGGGTTGTTTTGAATCTCAGAATGAAAAAGAAACGAAAAATTCTAATTTTCTAATATATGGAAGCTATTTCACATTAACATGTAAACTTGAAAGGTGAACCTTAATGGACAAACACTTAAAGTACGTCAATGTGGATTTTTTTCCCTTTCTTTCACAATTTATGGATATTATCCATTTTTGCACAGTTTCATCATTTTTTGTAGTTTCATGTAGGCTTAACATGCATATTTATTCAAATTATTTTTTTCCACACTGTTGGCCATTCTCCTACCCTTGGCTGCTATTCAAAGAACACAGTCCTCTGGCAGCTTTTTAAAAGTCATACTCTATTAACTCGTAATTACTTAAATGAATGTGTATCTTTTCTCCTTTTCTTTTGATTGCGTGCACTTTTTCATGAATTTAACTAACGTATCTTACCCAATTATTAAAGACATTAAATATCTTAATACAAATTGAATATAATTCTCATAACAAAAGTTGAGAAAGCTTTAGCTGTCTTACTCCAAATCAGATTTGTCCTCCTAATTGTTGTCTAACTTTGGTACATTTACATTATCTTAGGTAATTTGTGAGCCAATAGCAACTACTAGATCAGTGATGGCTAACACTTTTGCCATCACATGCCAGGAGCAGGGGGTAGCGCACAAGTGCCCATACCCATAATTATATGAGCCCCACACCCACGCATGTGCGTGCAATCCCCCACTCCTGGCACTTTCTAGGAGCTTGGGGAGGGCAGAAACAGCCTCCCCCCCCCAGAGGCCCTCTGGAGGCCGGAAACGGCCTGTTTGCCGACTTCTGGTCCCACCGACTCAAGGTTGACTCAGCCTTCCATCCTTCCAAGGTCGGTAAACTGAAGACACAGATGGTTGTGGGCTAAATGCTTATTCTGTAAACCACTAAGAGAGGGCTGCAAAGCACTGTGGAGCAGTATATAACTCTTAAGTGCTATTGCTATTTGCCTTGTTCAAACCCCATTGCAATATCTTAGCCGTATATACAGACAGTATTGAGCAACGATTCTATTTCAGATGGTGTTTTTCCATATAGCTTCAGATTGTTAACCAATTTTCAATTTCACTTCCTTGTGAAATTGCAGTATGTTATTAAACTGCTGGCAATGAAACCAGTCATATGTTTTATTACTATTTATATATTTCTTCCCAATTCATTTTTCTCATTATTTGAACTGTTTTCTTATACTCTGTTTTCTCTAGTATGTGAAGTTGTTTGTACACTTAAAAACACCTCTCATAAAGGGATGCTTTGGTGTGTGCTTAAAAGATTAGCAACAGAGTTAATACAACATATATTTTCATGAAGGTGGCAACATTCGTAATTTCGGGACTTGTTTGTAAGCACTAGGGGGCACTTATCTCGTAACTTCAAACGTTCTCAAAAGGAATGCGCATAACCTGGGGATTACCTGTACTCAGCTTTCTTTAGTATGTGAAGTTGCTTGTACACTTGTCATATATATGTACTATTAAAAAAATTGTTACAAAAAATACAGGCCTCAGTTTAAAATCACAGTGAAACCCAAAATTTTCATTAGTAAGCAACTTGTTAGTAAGCAGTTGTTAAGTGAGTTTTGCCTCATTTTATGACCCTCTTTGCCACAGTTGTTATGCAAATCACTGGAGTTGTTAAGTCATGTGACTGTTAAGTGAATCTTGCTTTCCCCATTGATTTTGCTTGTCAGAAGCCGGCTGGAAAAATTACAACTAGTGATCACATGCCTTTGCTTTGCAAGCAATACATTTGTAAATACATCTAGAATCTGCTTATGGTTGTGATATATTATGACTTTAATTTAATTAGTGTTTTGTAATTAGCTTTAGCAATTGCAGAATTTCTGGCATATTCCAATGTTAGATTTACAATGATATATTTATTCTGCTCTTCTTTGCACAATGTAGAAACATTTACTGAATGGAAGAAACTATAATCCATGTAAAAATGCAAAACTTTCTTCATGTATCTTTAATAGAATAACAGAGGCATAATAGTTAAAATATTGAACTAAAATAGGAGAGATCAAGCTTAATTTCAAATCCTCAGTAACCTATCAGGTACTGGTAGTCGTTGCTTAACGACTTATTGCTTTACAACTGCTTGAAATTATGACGGATACCCTGCCATCAACCCCTCTCATCATAATCACATAACCACATGTCAGACAGGTCAACTTTATGACCGGTTATGGTGGTTTATATACATGTGTGTGTGTGTGTGTGTGTGTGTGTGTGTGTGTGTATATATATATATATATTTGTTTTCTGAGGTTTTCACGGGTGTTTGTATATAGGTCTTTGGTTGTTCGGGTTTTCTCCCGTGTAAAATTGGAAGTGTCTTGGCGACGTTTCGACAAAGTCTCATTCGTCATCTTCAGGCTTCAGCTTCGTGCTTCTGGGAGCAATTCTGGGAGCAACCAAAGACCTATATATATATATATGTGTGTGTGTGTGTGTGTGTGTGTGTGTGTGTGTGTGTATATATATATATATATGTTTTCTGAGGTTTTCACGGGTATTTGTATATAGGTCTTTGGTTGTTCGGGTTTTCTCCCGTGTAAAATTGGAAGTGTCTTGGCGACGTTTCGACGAAGTCTCATTCGTCATCTTCAGGCTTCGTGCTACGTGCTTCTTGCTCCCAGAAGCACGGCTGAAGCCTGAAGATGACGAATGAGACTTCATCGAACGTCGCCAAGACACTTCCAATTTTACGGAGAAATCCCAAATAACCAAAGACCTATATATATATATATATATATATAATGTATATGTATGTGTGTATGTATGTGTGTATGTATGTGTGTGTGTATATATATATATATATATAGGTCTTTGGTTGTTTGGGTTTTCTCCATGTAAAATTGGAAGTGTCTTGGCGACGTTTCGACAAAGTCTCATTCGTCATCTTCAGGCTTCGTGCTTCTGGGAGCAATATGTGATCACAGCTGTTTCTTCCTTTAACTGCTAGTGGGGTTTGAACCGATTGGGTGGGAGCTTGGCTGTGCTCTGATTGGATGGGGTGTGTCCTATTTGGGTGGGGGCTTGGTTGTGCTCAGATTAGTCTAGTTAGACTAATCTGAGCACAACCAAGCCCCCACCCAAACACGACACACCCCAGCCAATCAGAGCACAGCCAAGCTCCCACCCAATCAGTTCAAACTCCACTAGCAGTTAAAAGGAAGAAACAGCTGCGATCACATTGCTCCCAGAAGCACGGCTGAAGCCTGAAGATGACGAATGAGACTTCATCGAACGTCGCCAAGACACTTCCAATTTTACACGGGAGAAAACCCAAACAACCAAAGACACACACACACACACATATATATATATAATGTATATGTATGTGTGTATGTATGTGTGTATGTATGTGTGTGTGTATATATATATATATATATAGGTCTTTGGTTGTTTGGGTTTTCTCCCATGTAAAATTGGAAGTGTCTTGGCGACGTTTCGACGAAGTCTCATTCGTCATCTTCAGGCTTCAGCTTCGTGCTTCTGGGAGCAATATGTGATCACAGCTGTTTCTTCCTTTTAACTGCTAGTGGGGGTTTGAACCGATTGGGTGGGAGCTTGGCTGTGCTCTGATTGGATGGGTTTTTTTTTGTGCTCTGATTGGATGGGGGTGTGTCCTATGTGGGTGGGGGCTTGGTTGTGCTCAGATTAGTCTAGTTAGACTAATTAGACTAATCTGAGCACAACCAAGCCCCCACCCAAACACGACACACCCCCCGCCAATCAGAGCACAGCCCAGCTCCCACCCAATCAGGTCAAACCCCCCCCAGCAGTTAAAAGGGAGAAACAGCTGCGATCACCCATTGCTCCCAGAAGCACGGCTGAAGCCTGAAGATGACGAATGAGACTTCATCGAACGTCGCCAAGACACTTCCAATTTTACGGAGAAATCCCAAATAACAAAGACACACACACACATATATATATATATATATGTGTGTATGTATGTGTATTTGTATGTGTGTGCGTGTGTATATATATATATATATGTAGGTCTTTGGTTGTTTGGGTTTTCTCCCATGTAAAATTGGAAGTGTCTTGGCGACGTTTCGACGAAGTCTCATTCGTCATCTTCAGGCTTCAGCTTCGTGCTTCTGGGAGCAATATGTGATCACAGCTGTTTCTTCCTTTTAACTGCTAGTGGGGGTTTGAACCGATTGGGTGGGAGCTTGGCTGTGCTCTGATTGGATGGGTTTTTTTTTTGTGCTCTGATTGGATGGGGGTGTGTCCTATTTGGGTGGGGGCTTGGTTGTGCTCAGATTAGTCTAGTTAGACTAATTAGACTAATCTGAGCACAACCAAGCCCCCACCCAAACACGACACACCCCCAGCCAATCAGAGCACAGCCAAGCTCCCACCCAATCAGTTCAAACTCCCACTAGCAGTTAAAAGGAAGAAACAGCTGCGATCACACATTGCTCCCAGAAGCACGAAGCTGAAGTCTGAAGATGACGAATGAGACTTCATCTATCTATCTATCTATCTATCTATCTATCTATCTATCTATCTATCTATCTATCTATCTATCTGCAATTCAGGATGTTTTTGGCCTGCTTCTGGGATTGTTTGTTGGCTTCTGGCAAGAAATACCCATTCAGATCAGTGTGTTTGCTTAACAACTGAGGTGGTCACTTAATGACTGCCATGAAAAAGGCCAGAATGTCATTTTCAGTCATATGGGTGCCTTGACTTACAATGATTTATGACTATAGTTCTGGGTTAAATTATAATCATAATTCAAAAAGTACCTGGATTTGAATTGTTTTTGAAATAACTATATTTTAGAAAATTAATGTGAAAATAAAGATTAGTGAGGAGAAAAAAGTAGTGATGATAGAGGATTTAAATAAGTAGAACTGATAGTGATGTAAGATTTTAATTATCCCAACATCTGTTGTAAGACAAACTCTGCCTAGCATAATTTTTCCAAAAATTCATAATGTATTTGTTAACATATTTCTCCTTGGAGAGTAAGACATAACATAATCTGTCATTCTTTATGCAAACTGATGAGGAATATTTAGTTGAGAGAGAGGGGGGAAAATTAATATAAAAGCCTAATATTATTAGTTAAGGCAAACTACTATTTTAGTTCAGTCTTCTATGAAAAATTGGATATTTATTCTATCAAGAAATTATTAAGGAGCAAGAATAAATCTGGAGATTGATGTTTACATACTATAATCAGGGAATATCCATTTACTTTGAATAAGTTTACATCTCCAGAGTCAGATGAATTACATTTAAGATAATGAAGAAATTTGGAAATGGTCTAATTGAATCTTTATATGTTATATATTTAAAGGTCTAGGTAAAGGGTGAAGTGTCAGATCATAGAAGGAGAACAATAATGTTCTTTTCATCAAAAAGGAACAAAGAGGCTCTAAGAAACTACAACCTGGTCAATCTGTTATTAATATTTGTGAAGATTATAAACTGATTTTAAAACAATTTATTTTTAAGGATTATTAAAATAATATGATGATTAGTAAGTCAGTAAGAATTTGTTAAGAAACATTTTAACCAGATTAATCTTTATTTTTTGATTAGGCAGTTTCCTTATTTTAGATTATAACAGTACATTAGATGCAATATATTTTAACTTAAAGTATTTGATTAAGCAGTATATGGCTTTCTGATTAGAAAATTAATTAACTGTGGACAGAAGGACATAAATCACTTGCTTGAAAGTTGAGCTCAATGACGTTATTGGTAGTTTCTCATCAGTAGAGTAGAATATTAAGTGAAGTACCTCAGAGGTTCCGCTACTCATCAACATTTTTTAGTATAACTTGCTTGGAGAGGTGGAGGGAATGCTTCTCAAATTTGCAGATGATATAAGATTAGAAGGGATAACTAATATCTTAAATGATAGAAGTACATTTCACAACAATCTTGATAATACAAGCAGTTAAATATGGAAATGTGACTCAAGTGTAATGTAAATATAAAAAAATAAACCCAGTTATAGGCCACATTATTCAAACTACTATTTCCAAGTCATGAGAAGTAATTTTTTGACTTTATTCTGGGTTTGGGATTACACTTAAAGTATTCAGACAACATGGAAAATTTTTAAACAATAGCAGTGGTCAGAGAACTAAATACTACGATAAGACGTTGAAGGAGTTAGAAAGCAAAGAAAAGGTTGAATGGCAGATAGTCTTCAAGATATGAACTAATGTGAACTAATGTAATGAACAAGTCAACACTTGTTCTCAGTTATTCCAGTATGCAAGATAGAGAATAATGGAGTCACATTACAGGAAGGCAAATTCTGATAGAATTATGGGGGGAAAAACTTCCTACAGATAGTTCAACTAACCTCCAACTGTTTTCTTTCATTTTCTGATTGCCTGGATTTGTGCAGCCCAACTTTAGTTGGAGAAAGATTCATTACAAAATGGCTATTTTATGTGGTTTATCAAAGTGCATATTTTAAAATACGGGAAAAAGTAATTCGGAAATACTACAGTTAGCATTTCCTATATTAAGTGATTTATTAAAGTGCATATTTTAATGTTATTCTTGGGGGGAAAAGTGAATGAAATAACAGTACATAACAAGATCATATCACAAAAGCAGCAATTTAAATAATTTAACAACTCTAACTCTACAAATGATAGGTAGCTCGTCCTTTTAGGATCAACAATAAAGAAACAAGGAGATAAGAAATACTTGCAGATTAGCATTTGATAGATTAGCGATGAAGCAGGTGCTGGAAAACATAGTCAGATGCTGTGATGTGTCTAAATCAACAAAGATCACAATCGTACAAGCAATAATGTTCCCTTTGATAATTTGTGGAAGTGAAAATTGGATTTTGAAGAAACAGGATCGAAAGAATTGATGCTTCAGTTGCAGCCTAGAACAGGCAGCACTGAAGAAGTCACTTATGCCCATGTTTCTCCTGTGTGAATTATTGTGATTTGCTTTTTGAGTCTGCCTTTAAGGCCACCCAGAAACTAAAACACCACCTGGGAAGAGCTACTATAGGAAAATAGTCCAAAAGGGGTCTCCACTTCAGGAATAACTTGCTTCTTGAGATGATAGCTTCTACTCTCATGGCCTTTCTGAAGCATTGCATTGAGAGCAACTATTGCTTTTCTACACACTTAGAATCACCTTGATTCAAGTAATTTATTTTTTTCTTCTGTTGAATTGTGTTTGATTCTAGATAAAGTAATTTATACATTCATACTGAGGGGGGTTTATTATAATTATGCCATATAAATAGCATGGCATAATTATAATAAACCCCCAGAATTCTGAGTTAGGATAGCCAATAGACAGAAGAGCTATAGTCCAAATACAATTGAAGGTCATAGGTTAGGAACTGCTGCCTAAAGATATTGAAAATATTCCTTTTCAATATCTTTGTTATATACAAGGCCTCTGCTAGAGTATTTTCACTGCTCTCATTCTGAGATTTTTTGCGCTCTTTATCTCCCATCATCTTAAACTATCTTTTGCCATTCTTCCATCAAACACTCTGTAGGCTTTTGTTCAATATCCAGACAGTTTCTATATAATGAATATTATAAGGAGGAGGATTTACACTGAATGAAATGTGATTTATTAAATATTAACAATAGCTAGGTTGAACAGAATGCAGAATCCAGAGATAACATAACCTTTTATTATGTGGATTTCAATCAGGTTGTCATCTCCAATGGAGAATGACAACAAAGGGTACATTTCCCCCAAGCAGATAGTGTGAGAGAGAGAAAAAATATGCTTATTCCTCCCTCAAGCCCAGCACTTCTCAGATGTTTCTCTAATTCCACAGTGAATATATAAGATCTGGCACTTATTAATCATCAGGCAATCTGCTGCTACTTCTGAAAAATCCTTCTGAAGCAGAACTTTTTCAAAACAAATGGGGCTTGTGCCAATGTAGCACTTTGAAGATCAGGGTTTTAATAAGGCAGATTCTGTAATAGCACTGGAAAGATAGTTTCCCATTACCTTAATGGGGCTTTTGGCTGTAGTTGGCTCAGATATGTTTACATTTCCAAACAAGCCCTATTTTAAAAAGCTTATGTTGGCTCTGTTTGGGACCGCTCCTTCCAAATAAATGGAGTCCATTTTCTATAATACCACAGTGATTTATGTTGGATAAAAATGTCTAAATAATGTTCTTGACTTAAACTGAATTCCGAGTAGTCCAGCTCTATAAATGAGGTTTTATTGAGATAATTCTCATTATCCCTACTGTTGTGGCATAATCCTGAGATTGTTAAACAACAGTAAGATTCACTAGGATGCACTTAAGTAATTTTTCTGAGATAAGTATTTTCTGTCTTTATCTAATTAAACTATCAACATTAGCTACTGGGGGAGGTTTCCTCTCATCCCTTAATATTTTCAGAAAAATGGTGTTTATTTTTTGGCATATATCCATTCTTTATAGGGACATCTATATAATAGGATGAAAAGGCTGTAATTGCTTTAGAGATTTCACTTCATTTTCCTCTCTAAACATGGCAAGATCTACTTGGCTTGAGTTCAGAACATACATCATTCATAAATGTACAAGCCACCTTGGGGAAAGGAAGAGTGTAGAAGAGTTGCGGGGCAATTAATACAGGAATTCAGCTTCCATACTTATTTCAGATAGAAAAAAAATAGCAAATTTCTTCCTAATTGGTGCTAGAGGCTTACATTCAGCAGCTCTTGTTATAGAAGATGCTTCTGGACATATTCAGAGAACTAAAATTAAGTAAAAAAAACTGTCTTTAAAGAGAAAAGAAAATAGTCATAGTATTATCTTTCATGCAGATTATAGGTTTAATCCAACAAACAGATATTCATTATATTTGAGGGAAGCATTGAATTTATTAAGATAGAAAGCCTCACTTTTAGCTAAACTACACATTTAGAGAGAGAAAAACAAGAATTTGGCTCCTAAAAGTAGACTCTCTCAACTAAGAATAGGCCAGAAGAGAAACAAGCCCAGGAGACTATGTACAAGCCTTCACATCTACTTTTTGACATTTTCACCATTAATTAAAAACCAATAGATGCAAGGGGAGGCTTCAATCTCCAGCAGATGGCTTCGGCATTCTTATTTCTGCCAGGGAACATGATTGGTTTCTGGTGAAAATTGGACCTTGGAGCTGTGATTTATGAAGAAACTTACACAATACAGAACATGCAGTAGAGAAAAGTTAAGACCATCCTCTGTGGAACTAAAGATCCTTAGACTATTCATTTCCTTTTATTAACTGTACATAAATGTGGCTATATTGAATTAAATTTATTAAACTTACCGAGATATATTTATACTCCACATCAAGTATATAACAGGTTGATGCAGACTTGCATCAATTACTGCTTAATAGAGGAAATCAGCTGAGCGTCACATCTCCTTACATCCTCCAGCTTCAGTCCAAAGCCTATCACAAATCCACCCTGTATAATTAAGCCTACAATATAACCATATCTATTCAGATCTGAGACACACAAATGAACATTTAAACCAGGCATTTTTCTAACTTTAATTTCTACCCAGTAAACTAAATGAATAACTAAAATATAAAATAAAATAAAGTAAAGCTATGTAGATCCACAGAAATATTGTACAAGACAGACTGAGAAAACAACAGAAGTCTGCTTGTTGTCACTATAGCTGTTTATTCCTAGCTAATAGCATTCAAATACTCTTCTTTCATTTTCTGGCATGCTGAGCCATCGAACTAAAAACTGTATTGATAACAGATTGTGCAGGCATGATACAAATAGAGAAAGAAGTTCTGCTCCCATATTCTCAACAATATTAGAGGACTATACATTTGTTTCTCCTCCAATATAAAGTATGCCATCTTCAATCAGCAATGTTGCATTATACTTTACATTAGATATATTGGCAAAAATACAAAATAACACATTCTGACATTGAAAATGGCTGTATCCATTATTTGTTAATATGATTTATTGGGTTAGGGATTTTCTTCACTGTGAGTTGTATTGTGTTGCGGGATGCACTGAGGGAGCTCCACCAATCTCATTGTACATATGTTGTGCAGTGACAATAAAGGTTATTATTATTATCCTGAAAGCTGTATATGATTTTTTTAAAGTCTGCAAGACATTCACTAAAAGACAAACTCTTGAGAAGAGGAATTAAAATAACTGATTGAATATTGAAATGGAAGAAGAAATTAATCAGAAGGTTACATTTTTCATGGTTCAGATGTGAACTAAGATACCCTGAAATATTACAGTCATTAGTTATTTAAGGCTGAGAGCTTCTTGTCAAGTATTACAATTGTTTCATGTTTGATCATCTCTAAAGTAACCGTTTTTCCTCATTCCCATCCCCTCATTTCCTTTGCCTTCAGACCATGAGATAAATTTAAGCTATCTAAGTACTATAAATCTTGTGAGATAAGAGAGTTGCTAAGCAGTGTGGACTACAGAATTCTTTATTGATTTTGCTGCATCAGGCTGACAAGAACACATACCATGACTTTATTTACGATTGCTTACGATGCTTTGTAAGCTATTTTGCTTCTCTTTGGCCTGACCTCAAAACAATACTGTTCTCACCACTTTCCCCAACAGCATGTACTTATAAAATCTCTGCCTTCAGAATTTATTTCCGTGAGACATGGATAAGAAGTTTTTGATATGGTAAAACTGATTGACATTAAATGTACTACCAGTTTTCCTCTCACACACATTTCCTTCCTTCCTTCCTTCCTTCCTTCCTTCCTTCCTTCCTTCCTTCCTTCCTTCCTTCCTTCCTTCCTTCCTTCCTTCCTCCCTCCCTCCCTCCCTCCCTCCCTCCCAACTCTAGCACAACAATGTCTTTGGAAACTTTGATACAGAAATATTATTTCTGTCTAGTTGTTGCCACTTGAGGGCACTAATGTGTTTTCTTACGTATTCAGATAGTATCAAAAAGAAAACGTAGAAAGCTTTCATATAAAATGTTTATATGCAAGAGATAAAAAGTGATTTATCTGTGGATACAAAGATGAATTCAATTTTATTAAAAAAATAGTTTCCAAACATTCAGAAAATAACCAGAGTGGATTATTTCATATTTTACCAGAGGTTAATATAACTAATTATGTATAATTGATTGCAATTGACATATTAAAAAGTGTTTTTTTCTTAAAAGAAAAGTTGACTGCACTAAAAAAAACCCTATAGAAATTCAAAATGATTTAATAATTGAAATGAAATGTATTGAAAGATACCAAGACAAGAATTTTCATTCCATTAAAATTAAATAACAGTGAAAAAACTCACACATGATAAATGTTTTTAGTTGCAGATTTTATTAAGATAATTGGTGATACCATAAAAAAAGATTATGTATATACCGCTTGATATTAAGAAATAGCTCTTTGTTGTAGGTCCAAATCAGTGGTGGAATTCAATTTTTTTTTACTACCGGTTCTGTGGGGGTGGCAGGGGAAGGATACTGCAAAATCTCCATTCCCACCCCACTCTGAGTCCAGCCAGAGGTGGTATTTGCCGGTTCTCCAAACTACTCAAAATTTCCATTACTGTTCTCCAGAACCTGTCAGAACCTGCTGAAAAGCACCACTGTATTCCAAATAGACTACTGTAATGTTCAATTGTAACATTTTAATCTTGATTCTTCTATTATATTTGAATTCTATATCTGATAATATTGCAAAACTCATCCTGGTTTCTAAATTATGCTTTATTAATTACATGGAAACGTCCACAACTATGTTGACATATATGTTTGTATTTTTTTCTTTTATATTTATTACATTACATACTGGCCAACTCCCATCAACTCTGGTATTCATTTGCCTATTTCCAGTTAATTTATCTTTTACACTAGATATATTTCTTCAGTATCACTTATGCATTTTTGCTACCTTAATGACAGGAAAAAGTATAAAATGTTGACATAAATTAAAATTTGGGTTCCAGATTTGTGAAATAGTCAAAGTGAGAGTTGCCACTCTTTATGTTTCCATGAGACTTTGCAATACTTAGAATGTTCAATATGTGAACTTATAATTCAATTGTCAGAATTTTAAAGTAGATTCTGAATTACCCTTGCACATCCACCAGTAGGTTTAGAGCTGTTTTTTCTCGATAATCAGCTCCAGGGTTCATTATAAAATTGTTTTGAATCTGGAACCTTAAAGGCTGTTTGAGATTCAGGTAGTCCTTGACTTATATCCATTAGCTAGCAATCATTCAAAGTTACAACACTGAAGAAAGTGACCTACTATTGGTCCTCATACTTACAACTGTTACAATATCCCCACAATTACGGGGCCCAACTCACCTAACAACCAGCTTGCTTAGCAATGAAAATTCTCTCTTAAAACATGTCCATATAAATTTGATGTTATACATGTTGATAGCAGCAAGACTACTCTACGCACAGAAATGGAAGGTCACCTCAACCCCCACAATGGACAAATGGTTGCAGAGCTTGATGGAGTTAGCAGAGATGGCTAAATTGACTGCTTTGAGCCAAGAAAAAAATACAAATACTTTTATTTCTATTGGAAACTGCTTCTAGACTTTGTGCTCGAGGTGGAAAAAGAAATGAAACTTTGATTTTGAGTTTTACCAATTAGATATATTTGTTGTTACAGAAATGGCTAGTTTAAACTACGGTATTTTAAAAGTAAAAGGTTTGATGTTAATGCCTTATTCTACTGCACCAAAGGGAGTCAGAAGTCAATGCCTTTTCTTTCTTTTACCCTTTTCTTTCCCCCACTTTTCTCTTCTCTTTTGCCTTCCCTATTTTTCCTATTATTTACTTTTGTATTTTCTTTGTATGTATTTTCCTTGTATTATAAATGAATAAAATTATTATAAAAAACATGTCCATATAATCTAGCATTTGGTTTTCATACAAAAATATTGTGGCATCCATTTTAGCCAGTCTCTGATACTTTTATTTTATTTTATGTATTTTATTTATTTCCTGCCTTTATTATTTTTATAAATAAATCAAGGTATCAAACATATCCAACATACCTTCCTCTCCTGTTTCCCCCACAACAACAACCCTGTGAGGTGAGTTGGACTGTGGTATGAATTATTAACCTTTCAGTTGAAAATGTTAAAGCCTTTTAGAATTGATCTAAATGGGATACTATTATATTTACAAATCATAATTGATTTGTGATATTTTAACATTTTAAATGGAAAATTATATATATTTCTAGCAGATTACTTGGCAAATCGGCAAAGCCTAACTCTACATGGACCACTTTATTTAAATTATGAGGACATAAAAAAAATTATGATGGCAAATTTGATTTACACTGTAAATTCTTCCAGATTACTTAGAGATATTTTTTAAAAAATACAATGAAAGAAATGTATTCAGTAATTTAGAGTTTGAGCGCATTGGCAATGATTTTTTAAAAGATATTACATCTGGATATATGTTATGAAGGAAATGTTTTGAAGAAAGATATATTGTGCAATAGGCTGCAGACTTAAGCCTATCGACTGTAGATTGGTTTTCAAAAGCAGAATAATTTAGAGAAAATATTTTATAATCCAACATGATAGTAGTCTTTGTGTTTCTAAAAATATACTGTATTTTTTTAGTGTTTTTTGCCTCCTATAATCTTTTGTTGAAAGATGTGATGCAGGTTTAGACTTTTCTCATGAAAATTAAATCTTACTGGAATATGTTTGAGATTGCTATCCCAAGATTTGCTGAGTGAAGATAATATATTCTCCAAATAATGCTTCTATATCAGAAATAGTCTCTTATTCTATGTTTTGAAGAATTGGCAAAGGAAAGGAAAAGGTGTAGAATTTTATGTTTTAAATCTTAGCCTACATTGTAAGGTTATAAAAATGTATAGAGCATTTTAAATTGAAACTCATAAAAATTCATAAAGACATATATTACCAAAGCCTATTTTAAGAGGGCTGATCAAACTGCTAATTTCTTAATCAAGCATCAGCCTACAAATACTTAAATGGAATTTCTTATTAGCCTATGCATCTCTGATTATTTGCTGTAATTGTGAATTTCATTTGAGTATATGCAGAGTTCTTTTTATCCAAATTAAAGCGAATCACAGCAGGAATTACTATTTTGACATTGTTCACATTCTATCTATCATTCTATAATAAAAAAAACAACAACCTGGTTTTTTTACTTTTTGAAAAGTTTCTACTAGTTTTTTTGTTCCGAGACTCGAAGTTCAATCTCTTGTTGCTTCTTTAATCTCAAGTGGTTAAAATATAGATTGGAACTTTGGGAGTTTATTATCTCAATTGATCTTGATGTTTATTTTGTCTACACACACACACACACACACTACAAACTGGGCTAGTTGAAGGATGGGATTCCTTGATTGTCTTTAGTCCTGATCCCACATTACCTTTGCAATCCTAAAAAGAATGGGAAGATAAGCTAAGTGAAGGATCTTCAAATGCTCCTCCGTGACAAGCTACATTGTTTGCTTGCTCTGCGGAATCTGGCTTTCTTACATTCTTCCTTGTTCACCAAGGTCAATGGAAGCAACTGTCCGATCACACTCAGGGGGCAACCAGTGTCACTCAGCAGCATAGTGTGTGATCTGCGGTACTCAGGAAACGGACAGCAACACCCATTAGCAATCGCTTCCCCTTCTTTCTTTTGTCCAGATTCCACATTTGTTTTACCATGAGGATTTCTATAAGGATTTTTATAATGAATATATTACATTATATTATTTAAGTGTTTAACTGTACTTTTATTTTTTTTTTAAATCATTTCCTTTACAGAAGATCTTGATGATTTAAGAATGGAAGGGGTAACCAGTGTGGTGTCTACTGGAAGCAAATTTAACCAAACTCGAAGTTCACATACAGCTGAACCACAAGCCAAAGTCACCCTGAACATCTGTGCAAGATGTGCCAGGTAAATATTAGATACTGTAGGACTTTAGTGGAATTTACAGCACCACCTGTTGAGTCTGGGAAAGAGAAATATTCACTTTTATCGGAGCTATTTTTCTTATTTATTAAATTTATATGCCTCTCACCTTATACAGATATAGAAACTATCCATTTTAACTTTTATTTCAGATTTGCATTGTTTTTCATCTAAGGTGTGGCACTGTGTTTATTATTTGAGACTTTCTTTGGATCTGAGAATACAGAAGGTTTAGAAGGAGGAGCTTTAATCTGAATGGGACGAAGTCATTTGGAACAATGTATTTTACTTTTCCTACTACTGCTGTTGAATGTATTGGTAGTCCTCACTTAGCGACTGCCATGATAGCAACCATTTGCAGTCACTATGGTAGTTTTGCAAAAGTAGTTTTGCAACCAATACCCATATTTACAACCTTTACAGCATCTCTCTCTCTCTCTCAGTCAGGTGTTTGTCATTGTGGTCACACGGTCTGCTTTGTCCTGTGTAAAATTGTGAGCAAAGTCACTTAGCAACCACTTTGCTTAACCTCTGAATTGTTAATTGTGGTTGCTAAATGAGGACTGCCTCATTTAAGATGGAGATAGAATTGGTGGCCTTGTTTTTACACTTTACAACGTTCACAGTAAAAGCATACCAAATTGTTACAAGGCAACCTTACATCGCAAACTGAGATTATTTTAATTTTTCTGCCGATTAACTTGCATTCCACGGCTCTTTGAGGATGGTTTAAAGTACATGCAGGCTCAGAAATACACCTGTGTAAATGAAGATTTGGTTGCATGAATATCTTCTGGGAGTTCATGAAGTTGCCTTATAAATACTGCATAATCCTAAATCTTTGGAAAGATCAAATCAGAATGAAGCTTTTCTGGCTTGGACAGCTGGAACTTATTTTTTCCATATGTAGTGTGACAGCCAAAATTTGGAGCAGCAAAATCAACTGAAAAGGTAACATTACACATCCTTTGATTTCTTTGTCAAAACTTCATTTTCGAGCAGGGCTTTTCAGCAGCAGTATTAGCCAACTCTGTTGGTAAGTGGTGGAAATGAGTAAAAACATTAATGGTAAGTAGTCTTTACCATCTTCTTGTTATTTCCTGCCAATTTGCATTTTATATGATGCAAATATTACACAGTAACCATTAAAGAGATTAGTGTATACTTCTTTGACAATTTGGTTCTCTCCTGTATCATTTGCTTTTCACAAACAAGGCTAAATCATCAGTTCCAATTAATGACAACAGAAAAACTGTTCTAGCTGTGTTTGAAAAAAATATAATCAACAATACCAGTAAAGTTAGAGGTACTGTAAGTCATGTAAGATATATGACCATGATGGCAAACTTATGGCGTGCGTGCTGGAAGTGGCATGCAGAGCCATCTCTCTGGACACGCGAGCCATCACCTGTTGCTCTTCCGGACTCCGGCATGCCAGCCAGCTGATCTTCATATACACGAGAGTGCTGGAAACTGGAAAAGCAGCCACCCGGTGCGCATGTGTGAGCCGAGAAGATGATCTTCTGGTTTCTGGAGCACATATATGCTCCAGCCACTTGGTCTTCTGGTGGCTGGTGTGCATGCGCACACTGGAAACTGGAAGATCATCTTCCTGATGCGTGTATGTGCACTGGGCATCTGCTCTTCCGGTTTCCAGCACACATGTATGTGTGTGCATGTGCACGCTCCCGTTTCAGCACTCGATGCTGAAAAGGTTTGCCAACACTAATATATGACCTCAGATTTATAATGAGTGTTAATTTTGTCCATATTTACTTCTTTGGAAAAAAGTATTTCTATTCTATCTATTAACATATTAGGCAAATAGCAAACTTTAACATACATTTAGATATGAATTAGTTGAAGTGATGTGCAAGATACCTACAAATTTTCTCTGTAAATTTTTTTTCATGTCCCTCTGTTGTCTAATTTCTAAGACAAATTGTTTAGTCCAGACACAAAAAGAGAGGCAGGATAATCGTAATGAAGTAAAACAACCCTTTATTTCAGGCAACAGGAACAACAACAAAAATAACTACGAACTGAGGGCTGCCCGAGATTGCAGCTCCTTTTACAGGGAGCTGTTCAGCTTGTCAGCCACTGATGCTTGTTCATTTTCCCGCTGGGAAAAATGAACCAATGAGTGAAGGTTGATGTAAGACTCACTCCTACTTGCATGTTCAAAGGGAAGAATTGGATGCTGTTTCTGGAAATGGTTGTCAAAGCAGACTCACATTAGCACTAGTTCTTACTGATAACTCTGGACTTTAAGAGAGCAAAAGTTCAATACAGTTTTCTCAGCTCTCAGATGATCCAAACCCTGCAGTATTGGGCAATATTGGGTTTCAAAGAAATTACTTTTATTGCCAGAAGATGTTTCTGTTTCATATTTTCAATAGATTAAATATATAAAAGAAAATGGTTGACAGACAGTTTATAAGCATTGCATGCTGATTAGCTCTAGAAATATTTGGTCTATAGAGAAATACAGAACATTATTAATAAAACATATTATAGAAATATGATATACCCAATCCCATAATTTTTGTGATAACAGTATTTTTCCTTTGAAATGTTTATAATATAGCCTCTTCCCTTGATGTCATTTATATTTTTCCTTCATAATATTAAATATCATGTCAATCATTTTTGGATTTGGTGAAAAAATCTCATAAAAAGTGGAGACATTTTTGAGTGTGAATTATGAAGCACAAAGAGAAATCACTTCTCACATAGGTCCCAATAAATTCAGAAGGGCATTTGTGTGTGTATATAAGCACAGGACTAGCTTTCTTGGTCTGTTTGGTATCTTTGAATTTAGTGAACATTTTTCAGACACATGGTTACAGAAAGTAAAAGATAAAGTAATTGTGTAATATAAACTATTTGTTTACATGCATTTAAGTCTTTTTAACCTCAGTACTTTTGCTTAAATTGTGGCTAAATAGCAAATGTGTATAGTGAATGAAAAACAGTAATTTTGAATCCAATGCTGCTCAATCAGTTTCATGGTGAACACCCTGTGAATTTCTCCTGTGAAAGAAATGTCTAAAAATCTGAGCTTTATCTTGGAGAAATAAGAGAGAAGATTTATGTTGCAGCTTAATCAAAATCTCATGGGAGGTGGAATTTCCCTAGTTGACCATATTTTCCCACTGAATAAATCCAAAAATAACACAATAAAATATTAATGTGATAATCAAAACATTCCCAGTTTTAAAACGTTCTAGAGATTGTCATAAAGAATTGCTCTCAATGTAAGGGAAAAGAAAAATAACTGTCTATCACTTTTATAATGTATATTATATATCTATCTCCTTGAGGGTTTTGTTTCAAACTTTTAGAAGACAAATTTACAAGAATGTTTTCTATTTGTTTTGACAAATTATATTTCAGAGCTAAATCTAAAAATCCAGTTTGCCTTTTTTTTCTGTAAAAAAAAATTGTTGAGATTTTAAATGGTAACCTTTAAATAGATCAGATCTGCCAGATCAGTTTCTAACTCAGCATCTTCACCACTACACCCAACTAGCTCTTTTATCACATTTGACCTTGATGTACTCTTTGCAATTTCACAATAATACAAACATTACATCACCCAGAATGCAATACAGTAAAACATAGAAACCCCAAATCCGAAAAACAACCCAGCCAAGCGAAGCAAAAAACAAACATGAAACTCCAAACACCCACCCACTGGAAGAGCTCTGACTTTTTTATTTTATTTTGTCACAACGGTATACACAAACATAATATGTAAGCAAAAGTATGCAACAACTGTATTAATTTAATATAATGAAAGGGAACAATAGGACAGGAACAGTAGGCACTTTTGTGCTCTTATGCACGCCTCTTAGGAATGGGGTGAAGTCAATAGTAGACAGTTTTTGGTTGAAGTTTTTGGGATTTTGAGAAGAGACTTCAATTGCTACTGGAAGATGATTAAAGTAAGGGCTTTATTTTTTATTTATTTATTTATTTATTTATTTTTTTTTGTCACAACAATATATGTAAGTATCATACAGAAAGGTTATATAGTATATAAAGGTATAAGCACATATATATATATATAGGAAGAAGAAAAGAAAAACAATAGGACAGGAACGGTAGGCACGTTTGTGCGCTTATGCACGCCCCTTATGGTCCTCTTAGGAATGGGGTGAGGTCAATAGTAGAAAGTTTTTGGTTAAAGCTTTTAGGATTATGAGAAGAGACCACAGAGTCAGGTAAAGTATTCCAAGCACTGATGATTCTGTTACAGAAGTCATATTTTCTGCAGTCTAGATTAAAGCAGTTGACATTAAGTTTAAATCTATTGGTTGCTCTTGTATTATTGCAATTAAAGCTGAAGTAGTCTTTGACAGGAAGGACATTACAATAGATGATTCTATGAGTTAAACTTAGGTCTTGTCAAAGGCAACGGAGTTCCAAGTTTTCCAAGCCCAGGATTTCAAGTCTAGTGGGATAAGGTATTTTGTTGTTTACAGAGGAAGGAGAACTCTTCTTGTAAAATATTTCTGGACACGTTCAATTGTATTGATGTCAGAGATATGGTGAGGGTTCCAAACAGGTGAGCTGTATTCTAGAATTGGTCTAGCAAATGTTTTACATGCTCTGGTTAGTAGTGTACTGTTTTTGGAAAAGAAGCTACGCAAGCTTAGGTTTACAACTCTTAGAGCCTTTTTTGCTATGTATTTGCAGTGGGCTTTGGCACTTAGATCATCTGACATGAAAACTCCAAGGTCTTTAACGGGATGGGGGTCATCTGTAAGGTAATGTCCATCAAGCGAGTACTTAGTGTTTGGATTCTTTTTTCCTATATGTAAGACTGAGCATTTGCTGGTTGAGATTTGGAGTTGCCAGTTTTAGACCAAGCGGTTAGATGATCAAGGTCTTTTTGAATGATAGATGTATTATCAGTGGTGTTAAATAGTTTGACATCGTCAGCAAAGAGAACACAATTACTTGAGATATGGTCACAAAGATCATTAATGTATAGTATGAAGAGTGTTGGTCCAAGGACGCTGCCTCGAGGAACGCCACTCTTGACAGGAACAGGATTTGATAGAGCATTGCCAATTTTGACCATTTGTTGTCTGTTAGACAGAAAAACAGATATCCATTTGTGAAGGGGTCCTGAAATGCCATAGGATTTTAGTTTTAGGAGAAGTTTATCGTGTACTACTGAGTCAAAAGCTTTGCAGAAGTCTATGTAGATTGCATCTATTGTTTTGCCTTGATCAAGATTTATAGTCCATAAGTTTTTACAGTGTAAAAGTTGTAAGTTGCATGATAATTTTTTCCTGAAACCAAATTGTTTATTGGAGAGTAGGTTGTTTGCTTCTAAGTGTGAGGTAATGGATTGGTTGATGATTGATTCCATGACTTTGCAGGTGACGCAGCATAGAGAGATTGGTCTGTAATTTTTGACTAAGCTGGGGTCTCCTTTTTTGAAGATAGGGATGACTGTGGCAAGTGACCAAAGTTTGGGAAGGGAACTGGTAGTGAAAGCTTTATCAAAGATAATACTTAGGGGTTCTGCTATATTAATGGAAAGTTTTTTTAAGAAGTATGCACATAGTCCATCGGGTCCAATAGATAGCGATGGTTTTAAGTTATGAAGACCTTTTCCAACGTTATCTTCTGTGAAATCTATATGAGTTAAGTCATCATAATCATTGCTGGCACGTTTGTGGAATGTTGGGTATGTGTTATCGGAGTTAACAAAAACTGAGCCAAAGAAAATGTTGAAGAGGTTGGCTTTAATTGTTTCATCATTGCATTCTTTGTTGTTAGAATCTTTTAGTGGTGGGATGGATCTTGAGTCTTTAAGTTTATTGTTAACAAAATTATAAAAGGCATGATTGGAATTTGTGCGCAGAAGGTCCTCTTCTTGCTTGGTATAGGGTTTCCTGCCTGGGCAGGGGGTTGGACTAGAAGACCTCCAAGGTCCCTTCCACCTTGTTGTTGTTGTTGTTGTTATTGTTGTTATTATTATTATTATTATTCCCTTCCTGAGTTTAATTTTTATAAAGAGCAAGAATATTTTTTTCCTAAAAGGTCACTTCGCAGGCAGGTTTAACCCTAAGAGAAATTCAGAAGAACACAAGGGAATAATAACAAAGTGTAGGGCACTTTGATTTCATGAGTTTGCTAGTGATGTACTATATGCTCCACAATTACACAGCATTTTCTCTAGAACCTGAAAAAGCCAATTAAATGGCTCAATGTACAAAAGACCTAGAATCGGGAATAGATAAAGGCATCATTAAACCCAGACTTGTATGATATTTGCATATAGAAAGTCTCTCTAATAGCAGCACCATGTTTCTGTTTTAAATCATCTAGATTGCAAGGAGATACTTTGACAGAAAGTGCAGAGGATCCGTCTGTTGTCTCTCGTGCATTTGAGCAAGAAGGACCAGAATCTGTTGGTAATTTTTTGGATTGTTTCATTTATTTAGTTGTTACCTTTGTATCCCTCCTTTACCTCAGGAGTTCAAGAAAAAGGTTGTGAATCAGTACTTGGAAATAATTAAATTCTAAGCACTGAGAATAAATGGAAAATACAAATCATATATAATGGATAAAACTGGCGAGGATTACAATATGGATTTTAATTTCAAATGAATGGATTTTATTTAAAAAAGGTTATATAAAATGACTTCCCTAGTTCTTTTTTACACAGTGAAGTCATCTTACATTTTCAGTTTGAAAGCTGAAGTTAAGTTGAATTTGTCTCAGTCGGGTCTTATTTTTCTTTGGTTAAAGCAAAAACAGCACCCGACATAATAGCTATAACAATAGTACTTAGAGTTATTTATTGCCCCATAGTGCTTTACAGCACTCTTGGGTGGTTTACAGTGGCATATTTCTCCCAACAATCTGGGTCCTCATTTTACCAACTTCAAAAGATGGAAGGAGAGTCAACCTTGAGCCCCCCCAGGATCAAACTTCAGGCTGTGGGCAGAGTTTGCCTGCTATACTGCATTATAACCACTGCACCACCAGGGCTCTAATAATTTCCCCCTCAAAAGTGCTACCTCCATGAATTAACAACTGACATTATCCATAGTAACTTTTTAAAAAACTAATGGATTATTGGGTTGATGTTACTTGTTGTCCTAGTTTGATATTCTTGTTTCTTTGTTTTAAACAGTATCAGAGCCTGGGACAGAAATATCAATGGAGAGTATTGATGAATTGGAGAACGTATCCCAAGTAACTGAGCTGGTAAGAAGAACACTTTATAGGTACTGTCCTGAATATTACATAATACATTCCAGTTTATTTCCATTTCAGCTAGTTGTAATAGAAAAATTGGAATGTCTCGATTAATATTTAATAATATTTAAATAATTAATATTTTAGTCTAAAGCTCATAGTACAAGCCCATTATGGATTAAATTCAAACTTTTAACTAATCAGTATACATAAAACCACAAATATTTTACCCGTGCAGCTATCTGGATTCAAAAGGGAAAAAGTAATTCAGTGCTCACAAGAATATGCCCATAATATCTGCCAGCACTTTCTTAAATGAAATATTTTTCTGGGATTGTGTGCAAATACTTTAAGGAGCTGCCACCAGTTTGGATATGTGAATTTTGAACTATTTTTTTCTTTGAATCCAAATATTTGTGTGTATGTATGTATTTATGTAAACACACATATACTTACATGCACACATATATATTCACACATAGACATAGACATGCACACAAAATACAGACAGACAGCTGTATTACCTGGAAAGTGTTACACACCAACTTACCTGACAGCCTACTTGACATGATCAGTTAGTTTGAATAATATTGACCTGGGTAGCTGATACACTATTTTAAATATATATGTATATAGGTTATGTTGTGTTGTATTGTATTGTATTGTAATAATATAACCTAAGAATTTTAGCTTTTATTCTTCAGAAATTATAGTGACATTCATTTCTCAAATGCATTTTTATAGTAGCATTAACTATGCTTTGTAACAATGGAGATAAGCTTAAGCAGTGTGACTTGTTTTTGAGCTGAATCAGTGGAATCACATTTTAATTTTGGATTTTTTTTTTCATGTGATACAAAATTTCAATATAAGGTTTACAAGTTTGAACAGGATAGGAACAAAATAAAAAATCAGACACTTGGAAAACAGGCCAAATTCACATTATTGTTAGTAAGGCACATTAATATCTTCATTTCTGTCTTTTCATATTTTATTTTTATTCAATAAACCTTATAATTTTAACATTATATATAGGATACAGTCTGATACAGGTAAAACAAACTCAACTGAATCATTTAAATGAAAAATCATTTAAATCTAGGAGTGATAATATTTACCTTTAAAACTAAATTTAAATGGTTTCTTAAATTTTAGCCTACAGCTTTTCCTTCCTTCCTTCCTTCCTTCCTTCCTTCCTTCCTTCCTTCCTTCCTTCCTTCCTTCCTTCCTTCCTTCCTTCCTTCCTTCGTCCCTCCCTCCCTCCCTCCCTCCCTCCCTCCCTCCCCCCTTCCTTTCAGCCAAGTTAAAGATGGGCTGTGAATCAAAAGAAACATTTTTTTCTTTTTAAACAATGTATAACATGGCAATCAACCGTTTTATATTTTGACAATGGAAAGTCATATCTGGAGATAAAGGATGTAGCTTTAACCAAGTAAGGATTCCAGCTGTGAAATTATCTTTTAAACTCTGGAGATCAGATTTGATGAGGTCATTCTGGTTTCTCCAATATTATAGTGCAGTCAAAAAAACAACATACACTGTGTTTTCTGGCAACTGCAAAATTATTTATGTAACTACAACTAGTCTGCTTTTCCCTCTTCTTCCTAAAGTTTCATTTTTTAATAAGAAAATAAAATTTATGCTGGTCTCTTTGGAAGCTGTGATGTCACTGTGGCCTTGGGAAAAGCAAGACAATGGGATAAAACCATTTGGTCTAATGGTGAAGACACCAGCTAGAAAGTGAGAGACCATGAGTTCAAGTCCCGCCTTAGCCATGAAAGCCAACTGGGTGATTTTTGGCCACTCAGATTCTCTCAGCCCAATTCACCTCACAGGACTGTTATTGTGAAAAAGGAAGAAAATGGTTGGACATGTCCACTGCCTTGAGTTATTTGTAAAAAATAATAAAAGGTGGGATACGAATAAATAAATAAAATGAAGCATGGGAAAAATTTCATGATATACAGCATATAAAGGTAAGAATAGAAACATACAGAATCCGTGAAACACTCCAAATCCCTGTCTTAATGCTCCCCAAGTCTGCCAAATCAAAAGAAAAATTGGCCAATAATGTTTGTTCCTGCTCTGTTTGGTAATGTCTTTTCACTGGAAAGCCTACTGGGTCACATCAACACTACTGGAGGTTAAGAGTTTTTCTAATTGATCTAATCTGCCAGCAATTTTTTCTGCCTTGTCCCTATGTTGTTGCTGTCATCTTGTCCCCAGTCCATGAGTGACAACATTTAAATCAGTTGTATTAATCTGTGCATTAATTAATTGGAATTATACTTTATTGCTATAGCGTATACTAACAGAATCTTGAAAGCCGGATTGTGTTTTCTTTTCCCTCACTCTTACACACCAATGAACTACTTCAGATTATTAAATTACCTGGCTCCTTTTTCTGTCACTTTCCTGTATTTGATTAGCTTGAATCATGGTTTGAGAAGAACCATCTCAATGTTACTTATATTAACAATGTGCTGACAGGTTGCTTTTGACATACAGGACAGAAGTTATAATTTCAGTTAGATATCATTTGTTGTAAAACAAATTCTAATTTTAGATTTAAGGATTACAAATAATTGCAATACTAAACAAAGCTCTGGGGAGGATCCTTATTTTTAGGTAATAGTAGAAAATGAATTAATTCCAGCATGTGCACGAATAGCTCATGGAACAAAATTCTTACTACAGAAGAATAGTATATAGAAGAACTCTTACTGCAGAAAGCTTAGAAAAATCCGGCATACTAAATATTTCATTAGTTCTTAGTTGAATATTAATCAACTTTCTTAACATCTCCTTCAACAGGATTAGCAAAAAAAGGGAATTAATTCATGAGATTATAAACAATATTTTAGTGCATTTTGAAATATTTGTGACAAGTATTTCTATTTTGGAAATTTTAAACTGATTACTGCAGACTGTGTTTTTTTCTGTGTTGTAAAATTATTTCATAAATTTGCTGGTAGTAAAATATTTAGAATAAAAAATTCAGGTGAATAAATAAAATTTGGAAGAAGCTAATTATTAAACAATTTCCATGTTTTAATTTTCTATTAATTATTTTGAAATACCTTTTCCTTAGTACTTTTTAATTTTCTTAACATCAGAAGCATTGTTGTGCCAATTCTATACATTGTGATATATATATTTTAAGGAAAAACCTTGCAAATTCTTGTACAAAATGTAGTCTTTCTTTTTGTATAAGCTGAAAAAAAACCTATCTGTATGCAGAGAGCCAATATTTTCAAGATGAAATTATCTATATTGTAAAAAATATTCAAATTGCATACTAGGTCTATGAATGCAACAACAGACATAGTACAACTTATCTTTTGTTATCCAAAACAGAAATGCTCAAATTCTACCAGTTCAGGAGCTTATTCGAAGCTGTACTCTAAAAATGAGCAAAACCAGGATCTAAAGTGGGCTTGATTCTTTGGAGTTGAGATTTTTAAAGAGGGTAGTGGACTTGGGATTTTTAAAGAGGAAAATGCATTAAAGGGAAAAGGTACGCCTTTTCTGTTTATATCCACAAGCCTTCAAAATCTTTAAAAGGTGAATTAGTTGTTTTTATGGGATGGCGGGCCATAAGAAACCTGTAGAATGCCTTTCTTGCACTCTAATCTAAGCGAATTTTGTTGTTATAATACTACTGATAATAGCATCAGTATTATATGTAACATCTGTATAGGTATATAATAATGGCATTGGAAATTATTGAGATTCAAAGGGAAAGCATATGGAGGTAGATTTACACAATTTCCTCCCTTTTCTGAGCTGTCATTCAATCCCAGGAAAAGATAGGTTTAATTTAAGGAAGTATTTACTGATTCTCTCCCCTCTCCCCCAATCACTATGTCATACCTTTCCTTTTTCCAATTCAAACCATAGCACAGCTGCGATATAAAACTAGAAAAATCAGCACGTGAAATTCAAACTATTCCACAAATTTCTCTGAACTTTTATGTTAGACATCTCCCTTAAGAAAGCAGAGAGCCCAGGTTATTGGTATTAAGACTAACAGAATAATTATTCAAGGCAGATAGATGGAAAAAGAAGAATAAAATTCTTTGAAAGAATGGAAAGGTGCAACCATGACCTGGATGACTGAGAATCTCCATAGACTTCTTTGCAAGAAGTGACAGGATCTGGGCTGTTTAAATAAAAGTGACAAGTGTATTGTTTCAAACAGAGGATTAATGAAATTCTCCAGATAGAAAATTGCTTTTCATGAGTAATTCAGGACACTGAATGAGCAAAAATTCTAAAATATTCAATCAAGCTTAGAAGTAATATAGAAGGGCCCTGTTTTTTATATTCTGAACAATTACTTTGACTTTCAAATTAAGCAGTAATGATTTAATTTGGTGTCCCAAGATAGCGAAACTAAGAGCATCTTATATGTTGATCCTGTACAGCTGTTGTAGTTTGTCCTGTTTCCATATTCATATTGGCTCATTCTATCTGAGTATAACATCTTGTCCCCAATCCTGTACTCACTCACTCTCTCTCTCTCTCTCTCTCTCTCTCTCTCTCTCTCTCTCTCTCTCTCTCTCTCTCTCATATATATAATTCTCACTTTGGCACCTTTCAAGTGTGTTGGGAATGCATTTTATGGAAATCTATAAAATGTATTTCTAGCTTAATTAGGAGCCACCAGAGATACTATTAGAACAGGCATTTCATCTGTCATAGCTGCCCTTAAAATAAATTAAAATGTATTAATTAAAGGATGGGCTTCTTGATTGAATTGAAGTGTATTAAACAATTTGCTTTTAGCCTACTGTTTCTATTTAAAGTTCAATTTTTACATGTTAAAGTACAATTTCTTGTTCCTATGATTCTCCATATTTTAACGTCAAAATTATTACTTTTGTTTCTTTTAATTAATTTATTTTTTGTAAAAAAAGAGCTCAACAAGTAAGCAAATGGAAAATTTTTAGATTTTATCAATAGCTTCCAGTCCAGCAGCCTCACAGAGTTTTTGTTCTAGGGAAAAAAGGAAGAGTGTTCAGTAGGCACTGTCCAGACTAGCCGTTCTCAACCTGTGGGTCGCGACCCCATTGGGGGTCGAATGACGATTTGCCAGGGGTCGCCTAAGACCATCGGAAATATGGGAAGTATACTTGCGAGTCGAAGAATCGCACTCCAATGGTTGATTCCACAAGCCAGCTGCAGGCTCTTCAATTCGCTAGCCGAATTCGGCTTCAGGCACGATGAATTAAAAAAGAGAAATTTTTGCTCTGATGTCTCCCTCTCAAGCCAGCTGCAATCACTCCCAATCGCTAGCCTAATCTGGCTTCAGGCACGATAAACTTAATAGGGGAGGAGTCTCCGCTTTAATGCCTCCGTCCACAAAGCAATCGCAAGCAGTTCAGATCGCTAGCCACTATGGCTTCAGGCGCGATCAATTCAAAACGAAAATAATTTTATTGTTGGGGTCGCCACATCGTGGGGAATTGTGTTAAAGGGGTCGCAGCACTATAAAAGTTAAGAACCACTGGTCCAGACTATTTGAAAGGAGGATAATATAAATCTAAAATAAGGAGAAAGAGAGAGGGAGAGTGAGAGAGGGGGAGGGAGAGAATATTAGACATTAGTGTTGTTGATCTTGCCCTTCGATAAGTTGTTGTTAAAAATCTTTCTATAAGCCCTTTTCCAATTGTCCAAAATATAAGGAATCAATTAAAGAAGTCTTTGAATTTGGAACATTGATACCAGAAAGAATTTGCTTGTAGTAACCTGAGTAAAAACAAAAAAAAAGTATTATGTAAGTGAAGAAAATATTGAAGAATCTGGAAAAGGCTTTTTAAACCTTGACATATGGCTGACTTTAGTTGCTGGCAAATACATCTTAAATCTATTAGAGCAACAGCTTTCTACTGTTGTAATAGCTGGGGTCTTGCCTTAGTTCAAAGTCAGCTAGGAGAGTGGTCAAAAGCTATTTCCAAAAGTAACATTGACAAGGACATTTTGGTCATTTTCTCTGCTGGCAAAAATTAAAAACGCCCATTAAGAAATATTTTTATATATTTTAATCAGGCTTTAAATGTCACAATAACATCAAAGAGAATATTAGCATTATTTGGAACCAGGTTCTCTCTTCCTCTATCACCATAAGGAGAAGGAGAAAGGAGGTATGGGAAAATGAAATACAATAGCCTTCTCAATAACATTTGCACATTCTAGCTTTTCCTCTGGATTTTCTGTGATTATCTTAAAAGGCATAGCCCTTGCTTGATTTCCATTTATTTTAATTGTATCGAAAAGACTTGAGCATTGCCGGTTGCCTTTTATCTTTCATTGCTTTTCATGAACTTTGGCAATTTCGGGCAACAAAGTAAGAATTAGAAAATTGAAAAATAACTTTCTTTTCACCAGCAAAAAATAGACTTATTTTGTCTTAAATTTTATCACTTCTGCCAAAGCCTTTCATCAGTTATAGCATTACAGACTAGTACACCTTAAATCTTAGCTAAGAACTTGCATTTGTGATAAGGCTGTGTTTCATGTCAATATAAATGTTTTCAGGCATAAACCTACCAAGCTTTTAAATACATGCAATTAAATATATGAGATTTTCTATTGCAGTCTTTCATCAGAGCCCAGCCAAGTATTTCATTTGTCTGGCCACTTCCCAAGAAATGTAAATAGTTGACATATTGATATGTTTATCTTTGGCCAAAATGGCCATCTGTTATCTGAAAGGAACTTAACTGACCTCCATAAATAAAATTTGGTTTGTTTTTATTATATTACTGATTTTTTATGTATACAGAGGTTTCAGTGTTATTAACAGCAGCATCCAATGAAAGTCTCCTTTGGGCCACTAGATATCACTGTGGAGTCAAATTTTAAATGACCTATTATCTATTAGTTTTCTTTGCTTTTTTCTATCTGCTGTAGATTCAGCTTTGGGGAAAACAGTTATAGTAACAAAGAATGAAAGTTAAACGTAGATCTTAGGTGTGCAATTAATGTTTCTGTATTGATACTAGAAAAAGACTATTAAATCTGCAGTTGCATATAGTTACCTTTAAAAACTACAAAATAGTTCTTTGTAAATTTTCAGGCCTCTATATTTCTTTGTATAGCGAGTCTCTAGAAAATGACATTAGTAGCTTTGATGACATTGAAGATCAAGGGAGATAGCAATTGAACTGTGCATTAGTATAATACACACACACATAGACACACACACACACACACACAATATGTATATAAGAGCAAATACGGTTATAAATAACTAGTTGCCTCAGTCCTGGGATAGTGTGCAAATTCTATTTCCAATTTACCCAACGTGTGCAAAGCCACTATTCCCTCAGTTAAAAGCACACACCTTAGCATGCTTTAATGGCTGAAGCTATTCTCTTTGTACCACCAAGTTTGACCTTCAGACATTCAACCACACCCTTAGTCTTTGACTTAAGTATATTGTACATAATGCCTGATATCTATAAACTCTGTATCACCCAGCTCACAACACTCCTGGGCAAATATAGGCTTCCTTGCTTACTTTGATCATACAGTAGATGACAAGTAGCTTTTGTTCAGTAAAAGGTGGTCCATCTGTCAATATTTGACCCTAAATAAATCAATTACAGTTTTATGCATATCAATAGTAGAATATCATAACAGGAATAAATAGAACCAAGTTATGTAGCAACACCAATGTTGCTGAACATACAACCTTTAACAAGGAAGGAAGGAAGGAAGGATGGAAGGATATCCATAAATCTTGTTGATTTGAACATGTAGGTTCAGTCTAAGAATAGCAATTTCTCCTCAAATATAATGTTAATTGTATAGATATAAAGAATACCTATTTTTCATTAATTTGGCAAGGCTCTCTAGATATCGTTTACTGTACTTCTCACTCTGTTGCTCACATTCATGCATATTTTAAAGCAATATATGTTTAAAGATTTCATCCATTAATGGATGTGGAGTTCATTTATTCCATATGCATAATTTGGTAAGTTGGTTAGATGTGGAAACAAACTCTATGCAGTGGATCATTTTTGTAAGAAAATCTTGCAAAGTCAGTTTCTTCCTGAGTAAGAAAATATGTCAGAATTTTTAAACAGGTTTTACAGAATTGAATGGTGTGATACTTAAATGCAGCCAGTGTTTCTTTTCTGTACTAATGCAGAACTTCAAGGTTTAGATATCAATAGATTATATAGTTATGGCTAGCATTCCTTATGCTACATTTTTAAAATATAATAGCTGTGGTTTAGGGAAATATGATTACATGTCTTTTATCAGTAAATGTTTAAATGAAAAACAGAATATCTTTTAACAGTTTTGTTTCATATCTGTCAAGATATTTGTGAAGCTCAGACTGATAAATATTTATTCAGGAGCAGTTCCAAGACAAACTTATATAGCTTTCTCCCATGGTCTTGCATAGTAACATAGTATTTAATTTGAATGTTTTGGTATTTATCATCAAATGTTATTTAGAAATTTGGAAGAGTAGTTATATTTTAAAGTATAGATAATTAATATTTTTATGTTTTCATGAATTACATGCTTATAATTTTGTTGTCTGCAAAAAAAACCTACCAAATTTACTTCGAGTTTCTTATTTTAAAGATAACTTCTAAAATCAGTAGATGATTTCTAGTAAACTATACTTTTAGATATCAAATTTGTGATTTTATTATATTACACTACAATTTGATTCTTTTTAGAATAGAATAGAATATAGAATACAATTTTTTATTGGCCAAGTGTGATTGGACACACAAGGAATTTGTCTTGGTGCATATGCTCTCAGTGTACATAAAAGAAAAGATACGTTCATCAAGGTACAACATTTACAACCCAAATGATGGTCAATATATCAATATAAATCATAAGGATTGCCAGCAACAAAGTTACAGTCATACAGTCATAAGTGGAAAGAGATTGGTGATGGGAACGATGAGAAGATTAATAGTAGTGCAGATTTAGTAAATAGTTTGACACTGTTGAGGGAATTATTTGTTTAGCAGAGTGATGGCCTTTGGGAAAAAACTGTTCTTGTGTCTTGTTGTTCTGGTGTGCAGTGCTCTATAGCGTCGTTTTGAGGGTAGGAGTTGAAACAGTTTATGTCCTGGATGTGAGGGATCTGTAAATATTTTCACAGCCCTCTTCTTGATTCGTGCAGTATACAGGTCCTCAATGGAAGGCAGGTTGGTAGCAATTATTTTTATTATTTTTATTGTTTTAAATGTCGTTTTATAGTCTGTAAGATGCCTTGAGTTGCCATGGGCGAATAGGCAGAAATATAAATTCAATAAATAAAATAAAATAAAATATCTAAGTCTAACTGTTACTGGTATTGCTATTGTCATGAGTTGTTGCAATTATATTGTGGTATTGGAAATGCTCTTTGCCTCTAAAGGAGTAGATTATATTCATACTGAGATCAATTTGATATTGACCTAAACTGAATGCCTTTCAGTAAAATAAATGAATTTACACAAAATATCTGGATTTGACCTTAACTCATTGACCTTAACTTGTGGAAATGTTAAAAATGGTTACCTGATACTACTGATATTATCTTAATTATGTGGTTAGAAGACTGGGCCATTTGAGTTGATATATGTTAGATGAATCCACAGTTCACAAAATTATCATTGTGTTCTTCCTTGTCTTTAATTATTCTAGAATCAGCCAGCCTGGACTCTAGACATTATGGGTTCAAGAAGTAGAGACTCTTCAAGTCAGAGACTATTAGAAGATTCACTGGCTGCAAAAGAACTACAAACTATGGAAAAACACCTCTCTGGTAAATGTTATGCACAAGATTTTAAGGCTTTTCATTTAGAAATCATGTAATAAATATTTTGGGTGAATATGATAACAAAAGATTACCTGAAGGACTGCGCTACTCTGTTGTTTTAAAGACAGGCAGTGACAGAAGATTGTATGTAGCAATCAAAGGAGACAACTGTATGCCAATGAATTCTTATTATTGCTGTTGGGCAATACTGTATACATTTTCTTAAATAACTTTAGAAAGCTTTTGAAGGAGATAATTTTTCCTCAAATCATTTGACTTTTATCCAGAGTATGAAAAATAATCTGTAAGTTCTTAGTTTTGCTATATTTACAAGACCGACATTGTCATGAGAAAAGATGACCGATGTAGTAAACACATAAAGGAATGGAGCACTAATTGTCATGGAAGTAGGATAGTCTCCTATTTTAAGCTTCACAGAATGTTTCTTTATTAAGCTCTTGTTTTTCCCATTTGTAGAAAACAATTATTTCAATTGCTTATCCTTTGTTTCCCTAATTTAAAAGGCATAAAAATGAAACTACTGGATGAATGCTTCTTGAAAAAAGAGAAAAGTTAAGAAATGCAGTAATAGTTTATATCTAATGCTAACATCCATAATCAAAAGTCATTATACCAGGTACTTAAGGCTGATTATTATCATCAGACAGTAAACTTTTTAGCATCATTACTGAAGGCAGAAGGCAGATATAATTCTGCTAGAAAATTCATATATTTGATTATTATGAGGGTACCCTCTTTTAAGCTGTTATTAGTTAAAATAAACAGGAAAACCTCTTAGTCTGGTTTTGTTCTTACGGTATCTTCAATACATTTGCATCAATTTAGGAAAAACATTCAGCATCTCTTTCTCTGATTAAAATCTATATATTTTATTAGGCTGTTCTTGGGAGGCAGACAATAAAAATTATTTTTAAAATATGAGAAGTTTTAAGTTGCTTCCATTAATTATTGAATTTCTCACCTAGCCTATCTGACTTCTTATTTCTAGTTGTTCTTTCTACAGTCCATAGAGACATTCAGGCACTGATATTTAAATATAATCTTGACATTCACAATGAACACGGGAAAACATGGGAAACAGCATTCTTTGTTATTTCCAATATTCGAAGAATGCAAAAATGTGTTTGATTTTCAGCAAATAATGAAACATTCAAGTTTCTTTTTCAAGTATCCAGCAATTAGTTAGGATCTCTTGTTACCCACACAGCCTTTTCATAATTGAAAAGGTTGCTTTATAATATTCTCTTACATGTACAATACTTCCTCCCATTCAGTGTCATTGACATGAAACAATGAAAGGGCCAAATACATGCTTTGATAAGTTATTTACTGGCACTGTTCTTTTGGAAATACTTTGTTTTTCATTTGTGAAAGTTGATGTTCAAAATCAGAATACATTCAATGCTAAATAAATGCAAACAGTTTTGTACTAAAATTGTTAAATTAACTGTGGAGAAATGATTTAAATGCTTTACTTATCAGCATAACCAATCAGTTTTTATAGATAACTTAAGCTGAGCCAAAATTATAATGGTTATTGAAATGAACTGAAACATAAATACTGCATTTTTCCAACATACCATCTCTCCTTCACTGCAGATAAGTCATGAACCAAGCCATTTGCAAAAACACAGGTTAATTTAATTGAAAGAGGATACATTCCACATTTGGTTTAACTTATAATATCCATGTTATTATCTCTTAAACCAAAATTTTAATACGTATTTTATAAATTTCAAGTGATTTATGCTTGCACATATATTTTAAAACTTAATTCAAGGTAAATTATTAAAACTATTAACATAAAAAGAACTTATTCGAAAATAACTTGAATGAAGTCTTTAGGTTATATCATTTTAAGATCAAAGACATACTATAATATGAATTCCATATTCTTATTGACTAAAGGACATTCTAATGGTGTCTTCCTATATAACTAGTATAATTAGATCTCATATATGTATTCATCATAATGGAATCATTCAAGAATGATTCAGACTAATTGTTTTGGACTTCACATGAGCACAGAATCTTTCTGTTCAACAAAGCAGTTCTATTTTTCATGTTTCAATATGGAAGAAAAAAGGCACAACTGCTTTAAGAATCACTTTACCCTTGAGATGCTAAACGCTTCTAAATCATTTTGAAATCATTATCACCCTAATGTATGGTAATTTGTTAAAAATAATAAGACCTTATTATTTTTATAACTAAACATTGACTTGATCAGAGATCCTTTGCGATCTTGTTAAGTTCATTAATAATGCTGTTCAACTGTAATTTCAAAAATTTTGTTTTAATAAAATAGGCTTTAATGAAAGAGAACCAGTGGTTAAGATACTAGGCTAGAAAGCAGGAGATTGTGAATTCTAATCCCACTTTAGCCATGAAAAGTCATCTGGTGACAGCCAGGCCACTCTTTCTCAGCCCAGCTGACCTTACAGGGTTGTTGTGAGGAAAATAGGAGGAGGAAGGTGTGTTGGATATGTTTGCTGCCTTGAATTATTTGTAAAAATAATAAAGGTGGGATATAAATAAGTAAATAAAAATAAATAACAGACAGTGCAGTATTGCTTATTGTAAAAACCATACTTAAGGTTGCCTCTAATTTCCTACTATTTTCTATAGTTATGGAATTGGGAAAAGCTTGAAAGTCATTGAGCCCAACTTTCTCCCCAAAGTATGACCTCACCAACCTGCCCTGCAAAACAGGCATTTGATTTTTCCAGTGCTACCTCTAAAATCAGAATTCCCTCTGGAATGATGTATGGTCACTTCAAACTGAGAGGTTACATTGGAAGAGAGAATTGTGAAAAATTACATTGCCGAACTGAAAGCATATTTCTGCTTGTATAAGCCACATTTGAGAGCAAGACATTAAATGGATAAATGGAGGACAGGATGGTTCAAGCTGGGCTATTGTCACCTCTGTATGTTGAACCAAGATGTCCATATGTAGACAGTTCTATGGAATGTTATTTTTCCTGGTCATGATAATTGTTTGTGTGAAAATATAAAGAAAGGCTATTTGGTCAACAAGTGGAAACTGGAGTCTGGCTAGCTGGCAATAACTTTCATTATATCTACATTAAGTGTGAAATTAAATCTGAGGATTCAGTACTCCTAGAATTACTTTGGGTGCCATAAAGATAAAGAGAAGTAATATAAAGTGAAACATTAAATAAAGTATAAGGGAGAAGAGTGTAGCTGAAATATCAAATAGCATATCAATGATATAGCAACAACTGCTTGATAAATCTGCTTGTGATTAAAGGAGAGAAAGGAGCATAAATGGATTTGACATA
The DNA here is from genome assembly GCF_028640845.1 of Ahaetulla prasina. Classification (NCBI taxonomy): domain Eukaryota; kingdom Metazoa; phylum Chordata; class Lepidosauria; order Squamata; family Colubridae; genus Ahaetulla; species Ahaetulla prasina. Next base: position 43,841,807 of record NC_080541.1, on the reverse strand, counting down.
GCAAGTAAAGAAAGTCTGAATGTTGACCAGGTAATAATATCCCAACCTGTGATACTAGGAACCAGCTGTTCTGCCAAGATCCTTTATCTGCAGCTTGTGGTTTGGTAGGATGCATTCAAGGCAGGCAAGTCCTGAATAATCAACTACCTGGGGCAAATATCTGAAAATATACAGTAATTGAGAATGAAAGACCCATTTAATAACATTATTCTAGTTTGAGAGCGGAATAAGAGTTAATTTCTATACAAATAATTTATATTCTATTCTTTGTGTGTATGTTTATTCCAGAAGTTTCCTTAGGAGTCTAAAGGTGCAAACTGATTATCAGGATATAGCAATTCATATTGTTTGAGGCAGTCTCTATGACATTATGATCTTATTACCTGCCAGATTATCAGATAGCCATTAAAATATGAAAAGTCTGCTTATTAACAATTTTCTGTTTCACAAATGATCTTGGGTAGAAGTATGAACCAGCGCAAGTTTTTGTTAAGAGCTAGACTGGGCAAAACGTACAGAAGGGAATGGAATCATAAAGAGAAATAAATGCAGAGCTTTTGGTGCTGCAACTAATTTTGATTATTAAAAAGAGGAGTAATAATATGTTTATGTATGGCTATGTATGTGCACATATATCTTTACTTAGAAGATGATGACAGATATATTTGCCCTATATATTTGAACAGTTTATGAGTTTGTCATGAGGGCTATTTTCACTTTTAGAAAGAAAGTCTGAGAAAACTGCTTTGAATAATGATAGATGTACTTTGGGGAAATAACGAAGGGGTCATGCATTCCAAAAATAGCTGATTTTGTATATGTATGAAGTTCATGGACTCACGTTGAATCTGTAATATACCTCTTCCTGGTACCTCTTCAAAAAGCACAATAATTTATTGGAATGGGCTGATTGATTAGAGAGAATGAGAAATCAAAAGATATGTAAGCCTCTTCTCTCACATTGGGTATATCAAAGACCACCAAATGTTCATGCTTAGGAGAGTGCAGTAAACATGCAAAATCCAACAGCTGGATGGAATGGAAAACTTTCTGTCTCATACTCTAATGTACTTCATGTATAGAAATCAAAGCAGATACTTTTTTCCCTTTGACTTTCTGTGGATTTCCAAAACACCAAATAGTTAGTTCACTTTAGTGTGAATCTTATCATAGATTCTGCCAGAAGTCCAATGTGACTGGTTTCACAAGAGTGATGCTTCAAAAGGCATTCAAGTCTTCTCAGTTGAAAACAACCTAGTAGTAGAGCCTAATAACAGTTTGCTTAGGTTAGAATGAAGCTGATTATATTATATTAATTATACAGTTTTTCCTTATTTTTCTTCTTCCATGATAATGCATAATTTTTGCAATATGCAGACATTGCAAAGGACCTAGCGTTGTGGGAAGAAGGAAGATTATCAAGAAATACCACTGGACAATCAACTCATATAATTCCGCTAGATCACCAAGGAAATTTTAAAATTACTGTTAGCCAGGATTCAGGACCAGTTCAGAGTGGGAAAGATATTCAGCTCCAGCTTCAAAGAAACAAATCACCACCATTATCCAGCAACAATAGCCTGCTAGTCTCCAGTGTTACAAACAGTGGACCTCAGTCTTCCAATACACAGACCAACAGATCTTCTGGGCTGCCAACTCCACTAAACAGATCTGCAACCCCAAATACTTTGTTACAAAGACTTGTTTCCCCTAACAACCAAGAAAACAAAGAAGGAACCATTAGTATGCAAAGAAGCCAGTCTTTAATATCAAAGAATCAACTTGGAAGGACCATCACCAGTCCTGCAGGGCATCTTGAAACAACTGGAGTTGCTCTAGGAAATATCACTCAAAGAAGCAGTATGTCTGAAGTAAGTTTTTTTTGAAAAGAATTACAATACTATAACACAGCTTCACTTTATTTCTGTATTAGCTTTATAATTATTCTCTAATGCACTGATCAAGCTTTAAGATTAATTAAAAGCACAAAATATCAGATTATAAGGAATTCATTATTTATATTTATTATTTAATGCTACTTGCTGGTAATACTTTTAATTGCTCCCAAAATTCTATGTGCGGATGTATGTACACAAACACCCCTGCATACATGCTATTTATTTATTTATTATTTATTTATTAATCATACTTATATACCGCACCATCTCCCGTAGGACTCAGGGCGGTTCACAGGCATATTAAAACAATATAATAAATAAGCATTAAAACCCAGTTAAGACTAAATATTATCATGACCTGATCACTAAAACAGTAAAAACCAGTAAAAACCCCATTAAAATTTGCTAAAACATTTTATTCTTAGGCTAGTCCAGCGCGCTGAAATAATAGAGTCTTCAGTTCCCATCTGAAGGTCCGGAGGTTGGGGAGTTGTCGTAATCCCGGAGGAAGCTCGTTCCACAGGGCTGGTGCCGCCACAGAGAAGTCCCTCCCCCTGGGGGTCGCCAACCTACATTGTTTGGTCGACGGCACCCTGAGGAGGCCCACTCTGTGGGAGCGCACAGGTCGTTGGGAGGCAATCGGCGGCAGAAGGCGGTCTCGAAGGTATCCCAGTCCTAAGCCATGGAGCGCTTTAAAGGTGGTAACCAAGACCTTGAATTGCACCCGGAAGACTACCGGTAGCCAGTGTAGGCCGCGCAGGATGGGTGTTATATGGGAGCAACGCGGTGCTCCCTCTATCACCCGCGCGGCCGCATTCTGGACTAACTGGAGCCTCCGGGTGCTCTTCAAGGGGAGCCCCATGTAGAGAGCATTGCAATAGTCCAGGCGGGAAGTGACGAGGGCGTGAGTGACCGTGCGTAAGGCATCCCGGTCAAGGAAGGGGCGTAACTGGTGGATCAGGTGGACTTGATAAAATGCTCCCCTGGCGACGGCTGTCAAATGATCCTCTAAGGACAGCTGATCGTCCAGGAGGACGCCTAAGTTGCGCACTCCCTCCCTGGGGGTCAGTACTTCCTCCCCCGTTCCGGTACAGTCAGCGATGGTGTAAGCTGACTGTACCGGAACGCCGGCACCCACAGCCACTCTGTCTTGGAAGGGTTGAGTCAGAGCCTGTTCCTCCCCATCCAGACCCGCACGGCCTCAAGACACCGGCCCATCACCTCAACGGCTTCATTGGGGTGGTTTGGGGTGGAAATGTACAGCTGCGTATCATCAGCGTACAGATGATAATCCGCCCCGAAACCACGGATAACCTCGCCCAGCGGCTTCATGTAGATGTTGAAAAGGAGAGGCGAGAGAACAGACCCCTGAGGCACCCCACAAGTGAGGCGCCTCGGGGTCGATCTCTGCCCCCCTGCCAACACTGTCTGCGAACGGTCAGAGAGATAGGAGGAGAACCACCGATAAACGGTGCCTCCCACCCCCAATCCCTCCAACCGTCGCAGCAGGATACCATGGTCGATGGTATCAAAAGCCGCCGAGAGATCTAATAGAACCAGGACAGAGGAACAACCCCTGTCCCGGGCTCTCCAGAGGTCATCCACCAACGCGACCAAAGCCATCTCGGTGCTGTAACCGGGTCTGAAACCGGACTGGAACGGGTCCAGATAGACAGATTCCTCCAGGTGTTGAGGAAGCTGATATGCCACCACACTCTCAACAACCTTCGCTAAGAAGCGAAGGTTGGAGACTGGACGATAGTTCGCTAAAACAGCCGGGTCCAGGGAGGGCTTCTTGAGGAGGGGCCTCACCACCGCCTCTTTCAAAGCAGCGGGGAAAACACCCTCCAACAAAGAAGCATTGGTAACTTCCTGGAGCCAGCCTCGTGTAACCTCCCGAGTGGCCAGCACCATCCAGGAGGGACACGGGTCGAATAAACATGTGGTGGAGTTCAACCTACCCAACCTACTTATTCATGCACATATACATTTATGGAATTACTCTATTTTCCTTTTCAGTGTTTGGTTTGCAAATCAAACATATCGGCTAAATGCTTTGTTTTTTAAAAAATATTGGCCTTTGGTCATCTAAAGAAATTTGTATGGCTGCATACGAACAGGTTAGATCTAATGGAGGAAAAATATCCTAAGCAGCCTATAATTTTTTTGTGCTTTAATTAGCAATTTAGTCTCCAATTCTGTATTTTACCATGCATGCTAAGCTGTGATATAAAAAGTACCGGTATATAGAACAATACAGTTCAGAACAGTTTTTATTTATTTATTTATTTATTTATTATTTAAATTTCTATACCGCCCTTCTCTCGAAGGACTCAGGGCGGTTCACAGCCAGATAAAAATACACAATAATATTACAATATAAATACAATTAAAATACAATTAAAAAACTTATTCAATTGGCCGAGATTAAAAATTTAGGATAAATAATAAAAACCCATTAAAAACCCATAAATTTAAAAACTAACCCAGTCCTGCGCAGATGAATAAGTGAGTTTTAAGCTCGCGACGAAAGGTTCGGAGGTCCGGAAGTTGACGGAGTCCTGGGGGGAGTTCGTTCCAGAGGGCGGGAGCCCCCACAGAGAAGGCCCTTTCCCTGGGCGTCGCCAGATGACACTGTTGCGCCAACGGCACCCTGAGGAGTCCCTCTCTGTGAGAGCGCACGGGTCGGTGAGAGGTATTCGGTAGCAGTAGGCGGTCCCGTAAATAGCCCGGCCCTATGCCATGGAGCGCTTTGAAGACGTTCACCAAAACCTTGAAGCGCACCCAGAAGGCCACAGGTAGCCAGTGCAGTCTGCGCAGGATAGGTGTCACGCGGGAGCCATGAGGGGCTCCCTCTATCACCCGCGCAGCCGCATTCTGGACTAACTGAAGCCTCCGGATGCCCCTCAAGGGGAGCCCCATGTAGAGAGCATTGCAGTAATCCAGACGAGACGTCACGAGGGTGTGAGTGACTGTGCACAAGGCATCCCGGTCTAGAAAGGGGCGCAGCTGGCGCACCAGGCGAACCTGGTGGAAAGCTCTCCTGGAGACGGCCGTCAGGTGGTCTTCAAAAGACAGCCGTTCATCCAGGAGAACGCCCAAGTTGCGCACCCTCTCCATCGGGGCCAATGACTCGCTCCCAACAGTCAGCCATGGACTCAGCTGACTGTACCGGGATGCCGGCATCCACAGCCACTCCGTCTTGGAGGGATTGAGCTTGAGCCTGTTTCTCCCCATCCAGACCCGTACGGCTTCCAAACACCGGGACAGCACTTCGATAGCTTCATTGGGGTGGCCCGGTGTGGAAAAGTACAGCTGGGTGTCATCAGCGTACAGCTGGTACCTCACACCGAAGCCACTGATGATCTCACCCAGCGGCTTCATATAGATGTTGAACAGAAGGGGCGAGAGAATCGACCCCTGCGGCACCTCACAAGTGAGGCGCCGCGGGGTCGACCTCTGCCCCCCGTCAACACCGTCTGCGACCGGTCAGAGAGATAGGAGGAGAACCACCGATAAACGGTGCCTCTCAATCCCAGTCCCTCCAACCGGCGCAGCAGGATACCATGGTCGATGGTATCAAAAGCCGCTGAGAGGTCTAATAGGACCAGGGCAGAGGAACAACCCCTATCCCTGGCCCTCCAGAGATCATCCACCAACGCGACCAAAGCCGTCTCCGTGCTGTAACCGGGCCGGAAGCCGGACTGGAACGGGTCTAGATAGACAGTTTCCTCCAGGTGCAGGGGAAACTGATATTTTTATCATTTAGTTCCCTTGTTTTGCAAATTAGAGGCCTCTAGTGCCCAGTTTTCCATGCCCCATTTCTAATAGATGAAATGCTTTAAAACTCTTCTTTTCTTTATGGAAGAAACCACATTATAAACATTTTTAAGGCAGGGATACATGAAGAATTTGGCAAAGACTTGCATGTCAGCTCTGAAGTTCTTTTTGTAAAAAGTCCAAGGTTTTAGTTTTGCTATCCTGTCTGAAAGAATTATAAATTGCCTGATGATCTGAACACTTGTACACATACCCTCAGCTCTGTTGGCATGGAAAATGCTATAGCAAACTTGCAGGTGTGTTACATTACTAGCTTAGTTCAAATTTGAACCAAGCAGTATAACATAGATAAATGTTTTTGCTATTGCTGCATTCTGTGTAAATGAATGCTTTGAATTCTTTTCTACGTACACTTATATACATTTAGTTTTTAGTCTTCAAATATTTCTATAATTGCAAGTGAGACAGATATATCTATACATCATATCATTACTGTTTCCTTCATTCTTTTATGAAGTATAGGTTCTTCATCTCTTCAGACCATTATTCTTTGGAGTCTATGATAGGTCTTAGCACCTGTATATAGGTTAAAGTGGCACTGGAAAAAGTTATTTATGACTGTCACTTTTTCCAGTGTCACCTGCACTTCAAATAGTTGCTTGTGACTGGTACTGACACAATCATTGCACTATTTCCATGTTTGCATGATCAAAATTAGAGTGCTTGGCAACTGTCATTACTTATAACAGTTGCAGTGTCCCAGCATCAAATGATCACTATTTGCAACTTTCCCAGCCTGCTTCCAGTGAGCAACATCAATGGGGTGAATTAGGATTTACTTAATGACCATATGATTCACTTAAAATCAAGGTCATCTTGGAGGGGCTGCGACCCACCATCTTCCCCCAGAATCTTCCCTTATATTTGCAAGCTGATGAAGATCTGCATGAACAATGACATTGCCAAGTGCCCCAAATTTGACATGATTGTTCCTATTCTGGAAAAGATCCAGGAGAAGTGAGGGGCCCATCCCACTGGCTGGCCTTAAGTGCCTTCAGGAACAGCCAAGGACCAGAGCAGGGACTCCCTGCACACGGTATGGGTGGGGAGGGCTGCCTGCTAAGGGCAGGCTCCAGAAGGTGACTGCTTGGCCTTGCACTCTCCCTGCTGCCTTCACGCCCCTTATCTCCGGCCACCTCTCGTGCCAAGACCATCCTGCACTCCCACCTGGCTGTGCTATACTTTTTATCTTTTCTACATAGGTCCAGGACAAAGCCCCCTGTGGCCCAAATAAACAGCTGTCACTGGGCGGGGGGGGAATAACATCTTCATGATTCACTTAAAAACAGGCAAACAAGTTCATGAAATCAGGTGTGAGTCTCTTAACCACCACCTTGCTTAATAATGGAAACTGGCCCCAATTGTGGTTGTAAGTTGACGACTTACACAATATATATTGCATTGACAAGAAAACATCTGGATAACATGCTTTCATTTTCTAGTTTGCTGTTTTACCACTAACAATTAAAGATTATTTTATTTTGTTTGAACATTGGTTTATTTATTTTAATACCCGTCTTTCTTCCTCATGGGCATAGGGAAAATTAAAGCAAACTTGTAGAAAAAATATCAGGATTATGTCTCAGGACATTGCAAATATCTTTCAGTCAGGAGGTTGCATAAAATTGTATATTGGCTTGGAAGTTACTCTCTAATCATTCTGAGCATAACTGTCTTTTTCAGTGAGTTTGATCACATAATTTGCCACCTTGTTTGCTGTCAAAAGACTGTGCAACCTGCCTTCTCCAGTACCACAGCTCAAACAAGTTAATTTTTTCTGTCTAGTTTGTTCATAGTCCAGGTTTAAGTATAGCTCAATTCATAAATTCAAAAGAATCAACATAAATCTAATTTGATTTTTTTAAGATGAAAAATTGAGTGTACTAGTGAAGGATGGATAGATAACGAGAGTTTCTGAATGAAAGACATTTCTTAGTAATGTCAAAAATGATTTTTGAGGAAAAATAAACAGGGAGGAAAGGATAGAAATGTAAGAAACTATCATGAAAAGGAAAGACAGCAAAATGACAACTACAACACTTGTAAGCAGAAGTATTAAGAGAATAGTTTTACTTCCAACAAGGTAAATGGTGATTAGATATAAAGAAAGAGAATATAGAAGCTACTTGGAACTGAGTGAAAGGAATTATGTGTAGAATATCACAATGTATATTTATACTGATAATAAGTATGAAATACTATGTTTGATGGAATGATCAAATGAAAAAGACTAGGGATGAGAACACACATGTACAAATGCTGTGAAAATGAAAATGAGACATATATAATGTGTGTAGAAACAAAGCTCAATGAACTTAATCTAGATTTGTTTTAATATTATTTCTCTGAAATTGCTGCTCATTCTCTGAAACGTTTTGGATTTTTTAAGCAGAGTCAAGTCTTTGCCTTGCTGGTTACCCAAAAAGTGCTTTATAAATCTAAGATGATCATTTTATTGCCAAATAAAAAGAAACATATTTTCTTGTTTCTCTTTCACGAACAAAAATCTGTTCAATAAAAAGAACTCACAGCACAGTTTACAGCACTCCAAACAATATAGAACTAGTGGCTAGGAGCTCATCCTCTTATGAATTCTGCATTGCATTTGCAGCAGGGCCCCATGGTGTGAAATCATGTCCTTCCTGAGTAGTTTTAAAATGTGAGCTATTGGCCTGAAAGAAATCTGGATTCTATTATAATTTACATCTGTTCAGTGTATATCAACATTCATTTGTTTGCTACTTTTCTACACAGAGTTGACCTGTCAATGTGTCAGCTTTGTTAGGGATGTCATAAAGATTAAAGAAAGAGTAGAAGGTTAACCATATGAGTTTTACTTGATTAATTAAATTTGCATAAATTTACATATCCTGCATTGCTTTCAGTATATAGAATGCATACCCTTGGGAGTGTATTTGGCTCCATTCAATGTTTAGGAAATTTGTAGTGATCCAACTCTTTTGCCAAGGTTTTAATTGTTAGGTGATCTTGATATTGTATAGCATTTTTAAATTTCTGTATTCTGTTTTTGGTTTGAAATTTTATTAGCTGCCCTCAAGTTTCTGCCTGAGTTGAAAGGTAGATATTACTTAAAGAAATAATAATATGGTTAAACCCAAAAAGTCCTAGATATTCAAAAGTTAGTTCAAGAATTTCCATGAGGTCTCTTGCTAAGTCTCCTTAGAGAATCGCAGCTCTCTACTTTCTCTGAGGTGATGATAAAAGATCTTGCTTTTGAACTCCTTATTTTGTTCTGAAGTGGGGTGTTTCAAGACCTGAGATTTGGATTAGCCCTAAGCTTCCACACAAGTACATATCTAGTGTAATTTTGAGCAGATTCATTCAGCAAGAAGAAAAAGCAGCAGAGTCTTCCTTTTACCCATTCACTCAGTTAAAAATTGCTGTCAGTCTTGTGTAATTTGGGGTAAATATATTAACCCCAGGACCAGGAAGGAGAGGCAGAATTACTGATTTTACTGTCGTGTTTCATAATTTGCTCCTTGCTGCATGCTGTTTTGAGAACTTATATAACCAGAAAGTTAAAAAATAAAGTAAAATAAATATTTTTAGAAAATGGACTTTAAAAAATAGCATAATTACTTGCGTTAGTTATACATCCCAGGGTCTTTCTGTAGTATTTCAATTTGATTTCCATTGCTGTGTTTCATATATAATCTTGTAGATTAGGTAGCTTTTATATGCAGTCAGTTCAACATCTGTTTTGTGAGACTAGAAATAGTTCTTAGACAATTTTACTGATTAATATACGTTTTAAATATCCACAGAATTTCCCTTGTCTCTTCCTGAAAAAACCCTGAAATAGAGGAAGAATATTACTGATTAATCAGGAGTACTTGTAATTATTTTTAATTAAAGAATCGATTTGATTAATTGCAGACCTAATTTTTGTCTTGACTGAATTGATTATTTTTTGTGGCAGGATGACTTCCTACAACAACTTAAGCTTGCTCACCAGCCATGGATTTTGCCAACTGATACTGAAAGTGAAGAAGCAGAGGCAAATCAAGATAAATGTGAGTGATTAGTACCAGATTCATTGCTGGAGATAGAGACCTTGTTTTAATGAAATAATTTTAGTTGTGTACCTTTGCTGGCTTCTAACTTGTAATAGGATTTTTGTCTTTGTTATTTATTTATGGAAATAAATGTCTAGTTTTCTGGTCAGCCTGTAAGGTTGAGAATAATCCAAAAATAATCTAAACTGCATCATTTGTTCTCTGTACCACAAACTGAGACTTATCTCTTTTTAATGAAAGTGTCACATATTCACAGAACAGGGATTAAAAACTACATTGTGACAAAAGCTTTTGATAAACACATTTGCTAAAACATTCTAGATGAGTCAAACAATATTTGAAAAATATGAGTTCAGTTTAGAATTAGCAGATTTAGTTCTAACTGATAAATATTTCACTACCTCCTGTAACAAAACAGTAATACCTTTTTATTTGTCTGACCAGTTTTTGTTAGTGCAGAGATATAATTCATAAACTTGGGTGTATGGTTCTGCTGCTGATAAACACAATAGAGAGAACACATTACATAACGTAGAGAACATATTACATACATTTATGTAATACAGTTTAAACAAGCAGCACGTGTAGTTATCTCACTGTAGAGAGGCTCAATAAGGTATACATGATGATAAGGTAACCCTAAATAAAGTAGGTCAAAATAGGAATTATTCTGACAATAGCATTTGTTTAAAAATCACAATAGCTTGTGATATGAAGAGGAGAAAACTGTGATTTTCTAACAAGATTTTCTTAGCTATTTTTGATGTTATGGCTATGAAAGAACATGCTGCTTAACAGGTACTCATTAGCACCTTGTCAATAGAATTGGAACTATCTAAACATGGCATGTTGAATACAAAAACCCTGTCAGTTTTGTGGAAAAATATTAATGCTGGATAGAATTTAACATAATAGTCAGGTGGTAGCAAAAACTGGAAAAAACTAAGCAAGACTTGGGCCTGGATTGAATCTGAACAGTTTCAGATTCCTTCAGAGAATAGCAGAGCTGTAGGCAAAACTGAAAAGTGCCTCCCCCACCCTTTTTATTTTTAATTCTACAATGGCAAATTCCTTCCTTACTGTGCTAAGACAGTGTAATTGCATGAACTTGTGGGTGATTTTGGAAATACATATTGAATGGAAAAATATTTTAACCACATTGGGAAATTTATACAGATATCATATAAATAACCATTTAAATGTTTTAACGTATCCTGTCAATTTGAAGCATTACAATATAAACAGTTGATTGCGTCTCCCTTTGGGGTAAGCAGATAAAACTAAATGTTTGTAAGTGTCCACAAGGTATGGTTAAAAGGTCAAGATGGTGGCCATGTCAGTGAGATCAAAGCTACAATTGTTTGTTAGGTGCGTCACATTTTCCTTAGCTTAGTGTGGCATCAGAAGCTAGATTTTAGTTTATTATTTCCAACTCTGGGTACTAGTAAATGTATCCTTGCTGATTGTAACAACTTTCAAATTAGAAAGAACATAAGAAAAAATAAGCTGTATTTGTCAACATTGTTCACATTCACTAGGAACAATAGACAATTTGTCTTGGTTAGTAATAACCAATATGGCCATTAGTTTGATTTTATATCTTTTTGTTCTCGAATATTATGGTCTTATTTAATTATTTCTTTTTCCTTGTTTTTGTAATGAGATACTGATTTTATTTTATTATTTTATTTTATTTTATTGTGTGTTGAGGGAGTTGATATAAACATATTTATATAGAATATGCTTTGCAGAAATAATAGCAATAGCACTTAAATTTATATACAGTGCTTTACAGCCCTTTCTAAGTGGTTTAGAGAGTCAGCATATTGTCCCCAACAATCTGGGGCCTCATTTTACTGACCTCAGAAGGATGGAAGGCTGAGTCAACCTTGAGCCACTCAGAATCAAACTCCTGGAATGACCAATGAGTTAGCCTTCTAACTACTGTGACACCACAGCTCAGAAAAGCCATTACTCCTTCCTTCCTCAATATATACAATCTACTATCATAGAATTTTTTTTAGGTTCAAGAAAATATATCAAATCGATTTTTATGTTTTTATTACAATTACAAATTTATGCCAATATATGTGTTTAGCATTTATTTAACATTTTTATTGCTTTATCAGAAATGTTTGAATAAAATGTAGGCAATAAAAATAAATAAGAATATACAGTAAGGAAAGTAGAGTTTTTCAGTAAATATTTGCATTTAGAAATGCCTAATTTTGTTCCCATTGCTATTTCAGACTAACCCACTGAATTTTAAATATAAAATCTGTTTCTTGCTATCACGAACAAAAAAATCTGTTTATTCTAGCTTGAACAAAAGACTGAGAGTGGTAAAACCCCCTTAACTGAAATAACAGCTACCTTCTTACAAAACTTTTAAGGCTGCAGTAGTTTGGAATCTTGATTTTAGCCATATATCAATTTTCATAGTAGACTTTTATTTATTTAATTGGAGGTCACTCAAAATAGGTGGTTCATTGAAAGAGAACAAACATTGTTTGATCTGAGCAATATTGTACTGTGTGAGACATCTGAGCATGGCAAATTGGGTAAAAGAATAAGCCTTTTAAAAATAATTATATGGCTAATAGCAGCCATCTGCTTTTGGAATGCAGTCATTGTGGCCAACCTTACAAGTGAAGGGCAAGTCATGGAAAATGCAGGCTGCCAACATCCAGGTGTTGAAATATTTGCAATGCAGAGAGCCAGGGAAATGCTTGGCAAAGTTTCTAATGCAAATTCCCTGTAAACACTGCAATTGAAGGTCTTATCCATATAGCAAAAATGAGACACAAATCTGCATGGGCATTATATATTTGATTTAGTGTTGAGAGGACTTAAATTTCATAATTTATGATTAAGAACAAAAGAGCAGTAGAATTAATCTTCTCAATAACAGGTGTGTTTTTTTACTCAGCTTTTAATCAATTGAATTCAGTATTCTTCAATTTCAGAATATTACAACAGAAGTATAAAGCAATTTTGGCCATGGAAAAGATTATAGCAAATAAAACAGGTTTTTTTTCCAATAAAAAGGATGCTATAGTAGCCTCAAAACTCTAGCTTCTATTTAAATTATTTGTCTGCCCACATTAAATACTGAATTTTGTTAGAAAACTTTAATCGATTAACATATTCAATTGTTTTTAAGTTTTATATTTAAAATTCTGTGAAAAAGTTATCAATAGAATAATTCTGAATGAAGGATGATGAAAGCAATGTTGCTCCCTAAGCTCTACCCCTTTTGGCTGTATGTGCAATGTTGCTACGCCTGAAGAAAAGAAGTGATGCCAGCATTCCAATGTTGCAGCACTAATTTTATCACACGGACTGTCCTTGGCATCCCCATAGAGGATGCTGAAGAATTTTTCATTTCTGAATGGACACTGAATGGCACCGAATGTTGTAGATTCTGCCTTTCCCTTAAGGCGGAATGTCCTCCCCCTTAGAAATCACATTGGTTTGTTTATGCTGTTAATTACACTGTAAATCAGCAGAATTGAGCTGATTGCAGTAGGTATGAATTTAATAAATGAATAATAAATTGAAGCAGAATCAAAAGCACAAAATATACATGGTGTTTTACCAATCACAAGTTTCCCAACTCATGTGTAAGTTACCCAGTTTGATTTAGGACTGATTTTTTCAGCTAGAGGGACAACATATGTATATTTATATGTACTGTATATGTATATGTGTTTTTGTCTTTTGGAATGCACATTTTTAATATTTTGTCTAATTTTGTTTTGTTCTTGTAAAATTCCTTTTTTTCTTTTTTGGAAGCTTGTATTTTAACTTTCTGAATAAAACAAAAAATTATTGTGACAAAAAATTACATTGGTTTGTTTATGCTGTTAATTACACTGTAAATCAGCAAAATCCAGCTGACTGCTGTAAGTATGAATTTAATAAATGAATAAATATGTTAGAACAAAGGAAGTAGAATCAAAAGCACAAAATATACAAAATAGTGTTGTATTAGGACCAAGGCCAACCACAAAGTATTTAATTCATCTGAAGGGTAATCCAATTTGATTCAGGACTAAATCAAAATCAGAAACTGTATGTCTTCTATTGCAATGAAAATCCTACAGTGACTATATACATTTCCCAACTGAATTGGGTAAAATGTGCAGACATCATAATCCTTTTTAGGGACACAAGCTTCCGGGTATCAAGCAATGGGCTTCTTTTCTAAAAAAACCTGCATTTGTGATTCAGATTCACAATGATGCCTAATGCTGTAGTTTCTCCTATCCTGAGATTGTTGCTGGAAGGCAATCCACAGTTTATGCCAGGTTAGCAAAATCTGAATTGTCATTTTACTTTCTTTTTTCTTTTTGAATGAAATTCTAAAATAAAATTGTCATTGTGATCCCCTGAAAATTGTTTTAAGTTTCAATTAACAGGATGGATTAAACTGAGTAAATGGGACTTCTTCCTATGACTTTCTATGCCTAAATGAGTGGGATGGCATCAGATGATTTCATGACTTCAGCGCAAGAAGAAGGAGGGGCAAATGAAGATGTGACATTATCAGAAAAGCATCAAGCAGTTGCTTCAAAGATATTTTCACTGATTGATTGACTAAGTGCCATCCAGTCATTTTCAACCATCGACTAGTGTCCACATCCTCTATTTTATTTATTTATTTATTTGATTTCTATACCGCCCTTCTCCCGAAGGACTCAGGGCGGTGTACAGGCAAGAATAAAACAGACGGTACAATATACAAATTTAAAATGCAGTTAAAAAACTTATTTTAAAATTGGCCTGAGAAGTAAAATATATAATAAGCTAAAAAACCCCATTTAAAATTAATTTCTAAGAATTTAAAAATTTGTTAAAATCAATTTAAGCCAGCCCCGCGCGAATAAAAAGATGTGTCTTCAGTTCGCGACGGAATGTCCGAAGGTCAGGTATTTGGCGTAAACCCGGGGGAAGTTCGTTCCAGAGGGTGGGAGCCCCCACAGAGAAGGACCTTCCCCTGGGGGCCGCCAGCCGACATTGCTTGGCGGACGGCACCCTGAGAAGTCCCTCTCTGTGAGAGCGTACGGGTCGGTGGGAGGCATGTGGTAACAGCAGGCGGTCCCGTAAGTACCCAGGCCCTAAGCCATTTTGATTTACCTTTGAAAAATGTGACCAATCCTAGCTCAATTTTAACTCAAATATCAACTGTTAATGGGACAGGTCACAATGGGAGACTTCCTGATATAACATATTACTTATAAGAACTATTTCTGATAAGATTATTTTTATTAGCATGATAACACTGACCACAATCCAAGTCTCCAGTGCTGGTAATTATAAAGTATCAGTTATGAGATTGTGTTTCTCCATTATACTTCAAGTCTGCTCTTCAGTGGTTAGATGGTCTAGACATTGGTATTTGAACATAGATCTTTTTAACATTTATATTGGATTTTCTAATCTAGATGAAATGTTAATTTATATTGCTAGGCCATGTATGTTATGGAATACGCTAAATAAATAATAATAAATCTCCATTCTGAAATGAAACTATAAGCATTTTAAGCCATTTTATCTGAATGTGTAGTGAAACTCTGAATGCAAGGAAGATTTTCCATTTTAAAGTTCTGTTAGACGGATTCCTAATTCATCTTGATTTCAGCACCGATATCCTTCATAGGAAATGCCAAGATAAACCATACTAGAAATATAAACGTTTAACTTGTCATTTGGTTTAAAAGAGCTTACTTACATTCAAATAAACATTCTCAATGCATTGTAAGCTTTCACGAAAGATTTCCATTTCCTATACTCTGTGAAATTTTTACTTCATTTGTGACCTTCCTTTTTAAACTCAGCAAAGCTGGAATGTATAAAGAAAGATAAGTCTAAAACCTAATTTATTCTATTATTTATTTTGTATTTCTTTCCTTAGACATCATAAAAATGATACAGTGAGAA
Organism: Ahaetulla prasina; assembly: GCF_028640845.1. Classification (NCBI taxonomy): domain Eukaryota; kingdom Metazoa; phylum Chordata; class Lepidosauria; order Squamata; family Colubridae; genus Ahaetulla; species Ahaetulla prasina. The sequence continues at coordinate 43,826,089 of NC_080541.1, read as the reverse complement.
ATGAATGCAAAGCCATAAACTTTCACTAAAGCTGGCTCATTCACTTTCTTTTGCTAGTTTTTTCCCCTAAAGATTTAATGAACTGCATTAGGCAAATACTGGTGTTAAGCTGGGAATCATCAAGTGAATGTCACACCCTGAGTCTTTTCTTTTTCCTTCCTTTCATTACCTCCCAAAGATGCTGTGACCACTCATATCTACATATACCTATCTTGAATTTGGATCGCTATATTTTAAAACCTCGTTGATGGTCCATTATTTGACATTCATAAGATTCTTGCTGCATCACATACCAAAGTTTACTGCTTTGATAATTTGAGCCAGTTGCATTCTGTCAGCCCAAACCATCTCACAGAGTGGTTGTTGTGGGGAAAGTAGGTGGAACATTATGTATAACACCTTGAGTTATTAAAAATAGAGGTGCAGTCAAAATCAAGTAAATAAATAAAATTGCCAAGCAGAAGAAGATGGGAAAAGGCATAGTTACTGATACCTTTAAATGTTTTTCTGTAACATCATATTAACTTCATACTGATGAGTATAATGTTATTTAAATTTCATACAACACCTCGAGTTATTAAAAATAGAGGTGCAGCAAAAATCAAGTAAATAAATAAAATTGCAAAGCAGAAGATGGGAAAAGGCAGTTATTGATATCTTCTAAATGTTTTTCTGTAACATCATATTAACTTCATACTGATGTGTGTACTGTTAAATTTCATACTTGTTGTTTTCACTGTCCACATCATAATGCATATATTATGAAACAAAATTAAATACTTATATGAAGAATATGTATTCTAATTATTTTATGGTCCTTTAATATTTAATAGTGCTTCATTCTTTTTTATTTTTCAGGCTTGTGAAAGAAATTGTGGATGCAATGAAGATCAATTTATCCCAAGTATAAAACATGCAGATAACTAGCTATTTTCATTTATTGTGCAATAAAGCTTAGTTTTATAAATGCAACATGTAATGGAATTATTGTAAAGTGTGGATGCTATAATATACCAAACTCCAGATAGTATCATAGTAATAGCGGCCATAGGTAAAGATTATTAAGAGTCATTTTTTAATGCATAGGTCTAATAACATTCATTTTGTTTAATTTATATCTCTTGTTTTAGATTGACATTTGATATATTCAGCTTTGCCTAGTGAAAATCACACCTCCTTAAAGATTTTATGCATTTCAGATTTTTTATTCCTCATATTTTTATAACCTTGTCTTGTTTTTATTCAATGAAATGTTATTTCATTTGGCCACATCGTGTGTGAGTGAGTGAGTGTGTGTAGCCCAGCCAATAGGATTACTGTTGTTGGAAGGAATGGAAAATGAGTTATATATGCTACTAAGAATATCTATAGATAGAGCTCAGGGTAAATGGGCAACTGTTCAGTGTAATACATTTAGAAATGAATGAACAATTAATGCATGGAGGGTGTTTATGTGTGTATTTATTCAAGCATAATTTACTGATATTAGCAGTTTTACATTGTTACGTGAAAGCTTTTACTTAGTGAATTATGTGGAATAATTTATGCATGCATAAATAAAATATTTTAATTTCAAATCTGATATTATTTATTCAAATCTTTACTGCTTTAAGTATTTGATAACATAGGTGTGTGTTTTATATGTTTGAAACAAACATTTGAAGCAGATTGCTTTGGGCTGACTATGAAATTTGTCCCAGGAGTTATGAATGATGACGTCTGCAGTATTCATTTACTTATTTCAACTGCGAGTGGAGATGTGTTGCATTTAATTCAATGGCTTTTAGTAGGTATGCATAAGATTGTGTCATTCAGTTAGACATGAGTTTGCCTTCTTTTCTTTTTGATTTCAGTTTCTGAATCACAGACTTACTACCGTTATAATAGTTATAAGTATCAAAATAATAATAAATAAAACCAAATTTTCTATCACAAATATTAAGACTGTGGCCTTTATTTTTTGTTATTCCAATGTTATCAATGATGAATAAGCACGTGAAGAAAATATTATTTACTTGCTGGGTACCCGTACTTCGCTACGAAACTATGTGATGGGGCTTGATAAATTGACACTTACAGCCTGAAAATTCTGCCAAGGCTGATGGAGAGAAGGGGATAGGATAGGGGAGGATTCTGGGGGGGGGGCAAGGCTGATGGAGATAAGGGAATAAGAGAAGAGAGGATTCTGTGAGGCAAGACTGAGGGAGACAAGGGGATAGGATAGGAGAGGTTTCTGTGGAACAAGGTTGAGGGAGACAAGAGGAGAGGCCGATCGTAACTACTCATTAATTTTCAAGCTGAAAGTGTTGATTTATCAAGCCACATCACATAATTTAGTAGTGAAGCAGGGGTACCCAGCTAGTATTTTATAATAGCACAGTATAAACTCACTATACAACACAGTCCAAAATAACTTTAATGTACTAATAGCAGATAGCTGAATTTTAAATGTTGGAAGTTAAAATATAGCAACTAATGACTCAATGGACCAATAGAGCATTTAATAACAGGCAGCATTTCCTGCCTTACTGCAGAAAATTAAGAAGATATAAATTTATTTTTTCAATATGATTTTAATATACTGAGTTCATCCATATGCCTGTACTATAAATATTAATTGCCTCTTTGAAGGATCCCCCCCAGACACTACTTCAGGGGGTGGGGCGGCTATTTCTATGATAAAGAATCATAATCTTACATAAGGGCAGTAGAGGCACCAAAGCTATTCATCAGTAGTTTTCTCCTAGATTGCAGATTAAGTACCATAGCAACATTGGCCACTTGGTCATATTGTTCCCCAATATGGAGAAATATGCTCACGTTTAAATTATAGTAATCTATTTACTATTCCTAAAACTCTTGGGTCTGTAACCTTTAACTGGGCAAAACATTTTTTGAACCAAGGTACCTCAATGGGCTAAATTTGCAGAATGCATCCAAAATCTAAGACACATGACTCCCATGGGATTGAAATTTGGCAAGCTTGTGGGCAGTTCAGTGCTACCGTGCTACTGCCCAGAGGTTCATAAACTAGTCCTGCCCTAGCCTTTGGAGACCAGGTAGATCAGTTCCATTATTGGTTGCTGGAGGGTAGTGAGCTATGGACAAACTCGTGGTTGATAATTGCTTTGTTTGTTCATGATCCAAAGTTCTTCCAAATAATTTTCAGCTCTAGCTAGCATTGTATAGATTTGGTGTCCACTCTCCTCTGAACAATAATAAGTAATAATTTTCAGCGATTTATGAAAAGGAAAATAAGTGGAAGAAGCAATGAAGATCCGCAAAGCTGTCTGGATTTCCTTTAATACAATATGGTGAGCGGAACAGTTGATGGTATATCAAAGTCTTGTCTTGCAATTTGCTTTGTCTAAAAAGACCTTCATGCTTCTATTTGCCTGGTAGCATTTCAAGGATTTTAAAACCAAGCAAATTCTGTAGGTATAACAATTTATGTCATTAGTAAGCATAGCAAAATACTGTTCTCCTTTAGTGTTGTAGACATTCTTTATTGGAGCCTCAGCAAGTCACAATTTCTTTTATCTTTCACTGGAAAAGTAATTTTTTTATTTAACAGAAACCCTCATTTTTACACCTCCTGCTATGTACCGAACTGCTGCCTAATCTGTCCAAATAAAAATCAGAATGAAGTAGATAAAAAGATTTAAGGTTTATAGGGATCAGAAGAAAAGCCTAAATTTGAGCACCCTACTATATACACATCAAGAGTCTTAAGCATATTAAGAACTAAAGGTACATTTATTTGCTTCTTGGGTGGCTAAAGTTTGTCTTTCTCCTTTGGTGCCAGAAGGAATGGCAGAACCATAGCAGATTTGAGTAGAAACAGCTTTACTGTTGAAAACAATAATTGAAAACAATTAGGAGTTCTCAATCTAAAATTTGTTTTTGATCATATTTAAATTCAGAAAAGGAGATGATTGCACTTGGGTTATATAGATATATGTCTATCTATCTGACTAGTTAGCTAGCTAAATAAATAAACTATGTGTGTGCCTTTCTTGTGAGACCACCCCTGCAAAATGAAAAGGCATTAACACATGCTATGTCACAACCAGACATTTCTTCTTAATTCTTTGCAGTTGATGATTTTGTTTATGGTAATTAAAATGATACCAACATTATACTTAGTCACTTCAGCAAACAGATTATAAAGTCTGGCTCCTTGGGTTTAAGGACTGGAAATAGAACAAGTAAAGTCAGGCAGCGTTAATTATTTCAAATTATTTCTGTGCAATCCTGCAAACCTTCAACACTGATCTGACTTTTTCTCAAAATAAGGAGTAAAGTCAAATGATACCATTTGATTACCATTCCTTAATCTTGCACAATTTTTTATATAAATAAAAGGAATAAATTCAATGGCTTTGTGTTAGTTCTTCCATTTTTTAAAGTTAACACATTTTAAATACATTCTGGAGAACATAATGGACTAGAATTTCTGTTACAAAAGTTTGGATGCAAAAACAAGACTCATATTTGTGTCAGCATTTCAAAGTGCTTGCAAAGGCCCAAGCCTTGAGAGAGTCTTTGTTAAGACAGGTGTGTTTCTCCTCATCTCCTTTACCATCGTTTCCACAATCTGCAAGGTTGCAAAAGTTTCATTAATGAATCAGAATATTTTCATTTGACTTTTATGTTTTAACATTCACTTAGACTGAGAAACTATCTTCCATGTGGGCCAGAAAAAAGAATGGTACATGTGAAAAAATAAACAGATGCATGACCAAGAGACAAGTATATATACACAAATACATAGATATATATTGTTTCTGATATTAATGGGCTATATGTGACATAAATTAAGCTTCAGGATACATATCTACCACCTTTTATAGACATCAAAATAAATTTAGACCAACAGAAGGTGCAAGAACAATTCATTTTCAAGGAATTTCTGTTCTAAAGAATAATCACAATTTTATGTGGTTATCTGCAGTAAATGATAAAACCAAATTACATATGCTGCTCCAAAAAACAGTTATATTTTTTTTGTGGGTTAAAATGATTAAATTCCACTGAACGAATTCTATAGCAAATTCTGTAACTAATACTCAGAAATCTGTCCAGTTAAATTTTGTGGTGTTACATATTTCCAAATGCAGAGTTAGATTTTAATCACTGAGTTGGAGGATAGCTGTACTGAAAAGGGATGGCTAATTAGTCACAATGTGGAAAGCATTCAGAAGAAGTACTAATTCCTAAATGGAAGTAAAGGTGGAGACTGGGAAGAAGATTTTTATATGCATTTATTTTTGCCCAATATAATTAGTATCTTTCTCAATAGAATTTTATCAGGTAATCAAACCATTCATGCAGTGTAATTCTGGAAAAGCAAGGGAAGGTGACAGAGCTGAATAAAAAACAGGTCAATTCCAATGTACTGTATATAGAGCGGTACACTATATTATACTACTATATATCTACTGAGGAGTTGCTCAGTGGCTAAGAGCTTGCTGATCAGAAGGTCGGCAGTTCAGTGGTTTGAATCCCTAGTGCCGCGTAACGGGGTGAGCTCCTGCTCTGCTCTGCTAACCTGCAGTTCGAAAGAACATAAAAAATGCAAGTAGAAAAATAGGGACCACCTTTGGTGGGAAGGTAACAGTGTTCCATGCACCTTTGGATTTTAATCATTCTGGCCACATGACCACAGAGACATCTTTGGACAGCGCTGGCTCTTCGGCTTTGAAACAGAGATGAGCACCATCCCCTAGAGTTGGAAATTACTAGCATATGTGCAAGGCAGGGGTGAAATGCTCCCGGTTCAGACTGGATCAGGTGATCCCGTAGCGATTGGGGTGGGTAGTTGCAAAAATCCCTGCCCCCGCCCCCCGCTCATGCCCAACCAATCGCCTAGTCCCCACTTGCCTACCTGGCACCTTGCTGCTTCTTTCGGGCTCGCTCCTGCCTTGCTTCGGCTGCTGCAATCAATTGCATCAGCTAGCAATTCAATCTGCCTGCCTGCAATCCATCTCATGGTGGGCAACTCAATCTGCCTGCCTTGTCCCTTGAATTGGGTAAGTAACTGGGTTTTTTTTGGGGGGGTGTCTTTAAAAATAGTTAATTGGGGTTTTTTTAGGAGTTTTTTTTTAGACATAGCAATTTAAAGTTAAATTTAGCTGCTTTTATCTATCTATCTATCTATCTATCTATATATATATAAAATAAAATAAAATATTTGTGCAGCTTTCTGAGATTTGGTGTGTTTCTGTAGTGTTTCACTCTAACTACACAAACACACAAAATCTCACAAAACTGTATGTGGCAATTTGTGTATGTGTGTGAGTCAGTTGTGTTGTGTGTGTGTAAAGTGTGAAAGTTGATTTTTGAGCTTTTTGTGGCTGTGTGAGGTTCCTGCTTGTTGCAGGGGCCATTTTGAGTGAAGTGCAGCTGCTTTTACATTGTTTGTGAGTCAGTTGTGTTGTGTGTGTCTGTAAAGTGTGAAAGCTGGTTTTTGGTACCTCTTATTGTTTTGTGTATTTTGTTTATTATTTTTATTATTTATTGTTATTGGCCATACCCACCTGGTCACCTGACCACCAAGCCGCCTACCAATTAAGCCATGCTCAGAGAACCGGTAGGGAAAATTTTTAGATTTCACCCCTGGTGCAAGGGGAACCTTTACCTTTATATATAGAACCTGCATATTTATTGTATATGAAACCTTATGTCCAGGCTTGTTAGACAGTTCTAAAGAATCTGGTTCATGAACCTATTTACCAACGGCAATGAAACTGTTGTATTTACATTTAATAATAATAATAATAATAATAATAATAATAATAATAATATTTTAATTTGTATACCGCCCTTCTCCCGAAGGACTCAGGGCGGTGAACAGGCAGATAAAATATAAATACACACAGTAATTAAAAACATCCCTTAAAAAACTAATTCAAATGCCCAAAAATGTTAAAAAACGTACTCCCCCGTAAAATAACAAAATTTTAAAAACCCATCCAATAAAAATAAAAAATCAGGCTAGTCCAGCCATACGAAATAAATAAGTTTTAAGTTCGCGGCGAAAGGTCCTAAGGTCAGGTAATTGTCAAGTCCGAGGGAAGTTCGTTCCACAGGTCGGAGCTCCCACAGAGAAGGCCCTCCCCTGGGGCCGCCAGTCGACACTGTTTGGCTGACGGCACCCTGAGGAGTCCTCTCTGTGGGAGCGTGCTGGACGATGGGAGATAGAAGCCGGCAGTAGGCGGTCCCGTAGATAGCCCGGTCCTAAGCCATGGGCGCTTTAAAGGTGGTAACCAATACCTTGAAGCGCACCCGAAAACAACAGGTAGCCAGTGCAGTCTGCAGGATAGGTGTTATGTGGGAGCTCGAGACGCTCCTCGATAACCCGCGCAGCGCGTTCTGAACTAGCTGAAGTCTCCGGTGCTCTTCAAGGGAGCCCCATGTAGAGAGCATTGCAGTAGTCCAGGCGAGAGGTAACGAGAGCATGAGTGACTGTGCATAAGGCATCCCGGTCCAGGAAGGGGCGCAACTGGCCGATCAGGCGAACCTGATAAAATGCTCTCCTGGAGTCGGTCGCCAAATGGTCTTCAAAGGGCAACCGACCATCCAGGAGCACGCCCAAGTTGCGTACCTTCTCCATCGGGCCAATGATTCACCCCGACAGACAGCCGCATCTGCAGCTGACTGTACCGAGGTGCCGGCATCCACAGCCACTCCGTCTTGGAGGGATTAAGTTTGAGCCTGTTCCTCCCCATCCAGACCCGTACGGCTTCCAGACACCGGGACAGCACTTCGACAGCTTCACTGGGGTGGCCCGGGGTGGAAAAGTACAGCTGGGTGTCATCAGCGTACAGTTGGTATCTCACCCCAAAGCCACTGATGATCTCACCCAGCGGCTTCATATAGATGTTGAACAGGAGGAGTGAGAGAATCGACCCCTGCGGCACCCCACACATGAGGCACCTCGGAGTCGATCTCTGCCCCCCTGTCAACACCGTCTGCGTCCGATCAGAGACGTAGGAGGAGAACCACCGATAAATGGTGCCTCCCACTCCCAACCCCTCCAACCGGCGCAGCAGGATACCATGGTCGATGGTATCAAAAGTCGCTGAGAGGTCTAATAGGACAAGGACAGAGGAGTAACCCCTATCCCTGGCCCTCCAGAGATCATCCACCAGTGCGACCAAAGCTGTCTCCGTACTGTATCCGGGCCGGAAGCCGGACTGGAACAGACAGATAGACAGCTTCATCCAGGTACTGGGGTAGCTGACACGCCACCACACTCTCTACAACCTTCGCCGTAAAGCGAAGATTGGAGACTGGCCGGTAGTTCCCTAAAACAGCTGGGTCCAGGGAAGGCTTCTTGAGGAGGGGTCTCACCACCGCCTCTTTCAAGGCCGCGGGAAAGACCCCCTCCCGCAAAGAAGCATTTGTAATCCCCTGGAGCCAGCCTCGTGTCACCTCCTGAGTAGCCAGTACTAACCAGGAGGGGCACGGATCCAGTAAACATGTGGTGGAGTTCAGCCTACCCAGCAACCTGTCCATGTCCTCGGGAGTCACAGGATCAAAGTCATCCCAAACCACCTCAACAAGACGGGCCTCAGAACCCTCGCCTGGATCTACCCAATTTTGATCCAATCCGTCCCGAAGCTGAACGATTTTGTCGTATAGATAACCGTTAAACTCCTTGGCACGCCCTTGAAGGGGGTCCTCCCGCCCCTCCTGTTGAAGGAGCGAGCGGGTCACCCGAAACAGGGCGGCCGGGCGGTTATCTGCCGACGCAATGAGGGAGGAAATGTAGGAACGCTTCGCAACCCTCATTGCCACTAGGTAGGTCCTACTGTTTGGGGCGGCGGCTGGCCTCCGGCGTTTTCTTTCGCCGCTTTTGACGGCAGCGGCGGTGGTCGGCGGAGGGGGCGGGGGGCGGAGGGGGCATTTGACGTTTTCGCCCTCCTCTCACTCGTCCTCCTCTTGCCTGCGGTGGGGGCGGAGGGGGCGCTTGACACACTCGCCCTCCTCTCGCCCCTTGGCGTTTGACACACTCGCCCTTCTTTCACTCGCCCTCCTTTCGCCTTTGGAGGGGGCGGAGGGGGCATTTATCACTCTCGCCCTCCTCTCGCCCTCTTTTTAGCCGAACTGAAACTGCAGAACTGACCAGAAGCGACCAGCAGATGACGGCAGCCGGTGGGGGGGGGCATTTTGATGTCATTGCCCCCTCGTCGGCGGAACAGATAGCTTGCTGGTCCACGGGTCTCTTTGGACAGTTTTCTGGGGGTGATTGTTTCCCGATGGCAGTTGATGTCGTAATGAGGGCGACGACAGCGGGGATGACTCTCTACTTTCACATAACCATCGAATCATCTGGCCCTTTCTCCATCACCTGGGCCGTTGTCTACCTCTTTTGTCGTCGAAGATTCCTTTCAGCCGATTTCTGTCCCGTATATTACACCATCTTCTTGAACAACTTGACCGACCAGGACTGCTTTTCCACCATTTCTCGTGATTTCAATGACATGACATATTTGTGGACGCAACCCTTTGGTTTACCAGATTATTGTTATGCGAACATTTACAGCGGCCGACCTTCTTGCCCTGCGAGATTCCCCTCTCTCGCGGGTTTGGCCCTCCACATTATCGAGGGCCCATCTTGAGGACGGGTTTTGGAACCCCGAGAGGTGGCATGCCAAAAATAGGAGACTCAGGGGATTTTTAATTAACTGTTTTAATCGGTTTTTTAAGGGGAGTTTTAATGGGAATTTTAAGGGGAGGGTGGGAACTGACGGGTTCGGGTTGGGGGGGTGGGGGGGTGGATGGTGGGGGAAACCCGTCAGGGAGAGGGCTAGGTCCACCATGTGTTCGCGGCGGTAACTTAATAGGTCCTGGGGTTATGGCGAGGGGCGTCGTTCCAGTTTGTCAGGGTCGAGCTATTACTACGGTAAGTGGGAGAGGCAGATATGACGGAAGGGGGGGACCACATCAGGTTTCGGGAGCTAGCTCTCGCTGTTTACGAGCGATTGCGTGCTCCGGCCCCCCAGAAATTTCCCGTGACCCGAGTGGCCAGGGTAATCGGGACCTGGGCCTCCGGCTGATGCTATGTAATGCCAGGTCCGCGGTTAATAAAGCCCCCCTGATTTCAGATCTTATTCAGGAAGGGACCGTGGACGTTATGGGCATTACGGAGACCTGGCTGGGCACCGAAGGGGGGGCTCCCCTAGTGTTTCCGAGCATTCCATCAGCCGAGGGCCCAGGGTAGGGGTGGAGGGGTGGCGGTTATTATTAAGGAGAGTCTCGAGCCGAGGGAAACCACTGTGCCTCAGATAGCTGGGTGTGAATCCCTCTTCGTGAAGTGGGGTCGTAGAACTCAGGTGGGCTTGTTGATCTCGTACCTGGCTCCTTGCTGCGTGACTACAGCCCTGCCTGAGCTGTTGGAGTTGCTGACCGGATTGGCAGTTGAAACCCCCAGACTGTTGGTCATGGGGGATTTCAATTTGCCATCAGCCGGCGTAGCATCCTCGGCAGCTCAGGAGTTCATGGCTTCATGACGGCCATGGACCTGATTCAGTTAATTGACGGCCCTACCCACGTCGGGGGAGGTACCCTAGACCTGATTTTTATCTCTGGCCAGTGGTCTAATGATCTGGTTTTAAATGATTTAGTTGTTGAACCTTTGTCATGGTCAGATCATTTTCTCCTTCGTCTAGACTTTCTGACCGCTACCCACCACCGCAGGGAGACGGAACCAATGCGTTGGTTCCGTCCCAGGCGCCTGATGGACCCGGAGAGGTTCCTGACGGAGTTTGGGCCGTTTCCCGAACATTTAAAATTATTATTAAAATTATTAAAATTAAAATAAAATTAAATTTAAACTTTTATTTGTAAAAGATAACTTGTATCCTAAGTTTCTAATAATCCATGTGTATCTTTAAACAGAATAACACTGCTATTGTTGAATAGACAAATAGAAGAAATGAAACATTTCTTATTACCTGTATTTTTACAGTAACTTTATATTTTATTTTCATAAAATCTGTTTGGGTTATTGATCTATAAAGGCTAGGACCTCTTGGAATATGAAGTTCACAAATTGATGATAACATAACATTATCAGCTTCCTTCCTTGGGTACATAATATATCCAGTCCTGACTTCCAAGAGTTGCTGTACTGAATGAAGCTCTGGTTTTCATATATGGAGTCCACAATCGTTGTGTGATTTTAGACTAACAGTTGTTGGTCTACTCCGTCCTGTTTAAATCCACATGCACAATGGTTTTAAGAGCTTTATTGAAAGTCCAAGCCTCAAATGGGAATCCCCAAGACCCTACTTGCACCCACTTGCAAAATCCTAGGAAGTCTAACACTAGTCCACCAAGGTACAAAGCTAACAAGTCCATGGGCAAAGGCAAATGCAAACTCCAAAGACTCTACCATCCAGGTCAAGTCCAAAGTCCAAGGCAAAAGTCCAAAATCCATGAACAATCAATCGTACCACAATCCAAAGTCAAGAGAAGCAAGAGCATGAGGAAGAAGTATGCATACGGCAAGGGAATGGTTGTTTCCAACAACCCCCAAACTCCACTCATTCAATTAAGTAGGCACTTGCTGGTGTAGCTCATTAGCAAGGGCAAGGCTGCCACCCCATGAGTAGGCTCGCTAACCTTTGTTGTGTCTGTCCACTCTCAACCCTGCACATCCACATATCAGGTGGAGAAGCAATTCTTTTTTTTATTTCATTTTGTCACAACAGTAGAATAGAATAGAATAGAATAGAATAGAATAGAATAGAATAGAATAGAATAGAATAGAATAGAATAGAATAGAATTTTTATTGGCCAAGTGTGATTGGACACACAAGGAATTTGTCTTGGTGCATATGCTCTCAGTGTACATAAAAGAAAAGATACCTTCATCAAGGTACAACATTTACAACACAAACATTGACATAAAACAACATAGTATACACAAACATTGACATAAAACAACAACACATCATAAAAGAAAAAAATATATATAAGGAAAAGTATGCAATAACTATGTTAATTTGATATAATGAAAGAGAACAATAGGACAGGAACGGTAGGCACTTTTGTGCTCTTATGCACGCCCCTTATAGTCCTCTTAGGAATGGGGTGAGGTCAATAGTAGACAGTTTTTGGTTGAAGATTTTGGGATTTTGAGTAGAGACTATAGAGTCAGGTAATGAATTCCAAGCATTAACAACTCTGTTACAGAAGTCATATTTTCTGCAATCAAGTTTGAAACGGTTGACATTAAGTTTGAATCTATTGTTCCTGATTCCCATTGCCAGCTACAGCTGCATACCTTATCCATCCTGTGTGTGCTTCCAGCAGGGCCTCTGAACTTTCTAGCTGCAGCTGCTCTTCTCCTTTTCTTTCTTCTCCCCTCCAGCAACCTCCCAGCTGTATCTGGCCTCTCCACTCCTGGCTCAGAAACCTCAGCAACTTTCCAATGCTCCTCTGCACCTCCCTCCAAAGTCCCCAGAGCCAGGTCTTCCTTGTCATTCAAGCTGGCGTCTGGGTAATAATAATAATAATAATAATAATAATAATAATAATAATAATAATAATAATAATAATAATAGTAATATTTTAATTTTTATACCGCCCTTCTCCCGAAGGACTCAGGGCGGTGAACAGCCAGATAAAACAATACAATATATTACAATAAAAACTATTTAAAAAACTTATTCAATATGACCTAAATTTAGATATAAAATGTATAATATAAAATAAACCCCATTTAAAATTGAATTAAAAACCCCTATTAGCCATCACACTCTTGTTCTGAACAATTTTCTGAAAAGGGCATTCTTCGTATGAAAAAAATGTACTTTCCTTTTATATATTTTGCCCATCTCACTATCTAAAGTGGCTCTTACTAGTTTTATGTGTAGATATTCACATGGGGAGACTGAACCGATAACCTATTCACCCTTTGAGTTCAATGAAAAGGAAATGTTTTAACTGAATCTGAAGATAATACAAAGTTGTGGCTTGGGATGGGCCTGACTTTTAATTAAACAGGTGTATAATGTGGCCAGGAGTAGCCATAGGCAGAGAAAAATTAAAAATAGCAGCTAAGGCCGCATGATTGATTCCCACATGCTATTTTTACATGTGTCACATGCGCAAAGATATTAAAGAATCAAAGCTTCAATTTACATGAATGAAGCCCCCATCTTGACTTTTTTAAACCAGCTTCCTCCTATGAATAGCCCTGATGTCGGTAAAGCATGTTTTCTCTCTTAATTTTCCATCAATACATCCTTTTTAAAGTCATTTTGCCGGCATAGTTCTATGCTACCTAACTATGCTGCAAGAATGTTTGTCAGGATTTCTGTGGTGTTTGTATGGCGGCAGAGAATCCAGGAACCTGCGACTACAACAAAGTTTTCATAAAGTCTTATCTTCCAGTTCACTAACCACTAATCTCCACTACAGGATTGAGCTTATCCCTTTATATATATCCCTTTATCTGCTAGAAGAAAGCATTACTGGAATTAATGGAACATACTTTCAAGGAAGCAAGATGGAAAATGTGTTTTTATTTTCCATCGTTTGCTGCTGTGTTAGCATTTTGCCTTTACCCGCCAATAAGCTCCTATGTTACTTTCAAAGCAGAGGCAGACACATTGAAGTTATACTTTAAAACCACAATAGTTGGAATATTTTATATTATACTGTACATGGAAGCATTTAAAAGGCTGATCTCATCAGCTTTAGTTTTATCCCTTTTTTCCTCCTTTACAATGGTGGATTGAAACCAGGCTTTGGGGCTGTAACCCTTTGGTGATCTGAATTTCATCAGTGGTGTAGAACTGGAATGCTTGATTTGAACGATTGAAGATTGATGGCCTTCGGTGTTCACACATGCAAAGTCATGCCATTCTAACTATGAACCGTCTGCATCTCCAAATCCGCCAACAGCTTGCCTTACTTGCTTATTTCCCTAAAGAAATAATTATGATACGTTCAAAGATGTAATAATTATGATCAAAGCATATTTTATAAATTAGTATTAATCACATTTTTAGTGCTGGCCCATGAACAATAAACTTGTACTTGTAGAGAGCCACATTACAGATTAGTGAAAGTTCAGAACTTAATTTTTCTTCAGAACATATTTTAGCAGGAGTAATAAATGATTTCATACAGACTTTCTGGCTCTGTATGAATTTCTTTTTGGCACAAGTTTACTAAATATATATATAGAACAGACAGTAGCTGCATTTCACAAACCATCCTCTCTCTGTTTCTCTCTCTCTCTTTCTATTTATGTATGTGCGTGTGTGTGTGTGTGTGTATGTGTATCTCCTCACTTTATTGTGTGTAAACTACAGAAGGTGGGGGTGGGGGGAGAAACTTGGCAGGAGTGATAAGTAATTAAACTCTGATATTAAGTGAGGAAACTTGTTACCACTCGGCATCTTTAAGCAACATGTTAGTCCTTTTGGATTTGAAATGCAATTTTTATGGGGTGCCCAAGAACTGGATAGAAGAAAAAAAATAATATTAAAAATTCAACTGTTTAGAATTCTAAATGTCTACCATTGTTATTTCTTAAATAACATTTGAAAACCATAGACTCTTTAATTCTGCTATACAGTAATTGGTTAAGAAAAAACAAATTTTCTCAAGGACAATTATGGAAATATTTATTTCAATTAGAATAGAATAGAATAGAATTTTTATTGGCCAAGTGTGATTGGACACACAAGGAATTTGTCTTGGTGCATATGCTCTCAGTGTACATAAAAGAAAAGATACGTTCATCAAGGTACAACGTTTACAACACAATTGATGGTCAATATATCAATATAAATCATAAGGATTGCCAGCAACAAGTTATAGTCATACAGTCATAAATGGAAAAAGATTGGTTACCGGTAGTTCCAATAAAACAATACAATTCTAAAATGCTTTTTAAAAAGTGATCAATGCCTATTCAATAGGCCTATATATGGCTATTCACAGGTAACTGTTATTGGTACGGGTGTGATTTAACCTAAATAAATACAACCAACAAACATCTCCCCAAAGAGAATGGGAGAGCGGAGAAGAAGGAGGGGAAGGAAGAAGAAGCAAAGTCAACTACTGTGTTTAAATCCTTATTTATTTAGATACTTCAGAGCAGGGGTGAAATCTAAAAATTTTCCCTACCGGTTCTGTGGGCGTGGCTTAATTGGTGGGTGTGGCTTGGTGGTCAGATGGCTTGGTGGGCGTGGCCAATAACAATAAATAATAGCTAACATCAAAAACATCATTAAAAAAGGACAACAAAGAATGTTCTTTCTGCGCCAACTCAGTAAGCTCAAACTGCCCAAGGAGCTGCTGATCCAATTCTACAGAGGAATTATTGAGTCTGTCATTTGCACCTCTATAACTGTCTGGTTCGGTTCTGCAACCCAACAAGAAAAACACAGACTTCAGAGGATAATTAGAACTGCAGAAAAAATAATTGCTACCAACTTGCCTTCCATTGAGGACCTGTATACTGCACGAATCAAGAAGAGGGCCGTGAAAATATTTGCAGATCCCTCGCATCCTGGACATAAACTGTTTCAACTCCTACCCTCAAAACGACGCTATAGAGCACTGCACACCAGAACAACTAGACACAAGAACAGTTTTTCCCCGAAGGCCATCACTCTGCTAAACAAATAATTCCCTCAACACTGTCAGACTATTTACTGAATCTGCACTACTATTAATCGTTTCATAGTTCCCATCACCAATCTCTTTCCACTTATGACTGTATGACTATAACTTGTTGCTGGCAATCCTTATAATTTATATTGATATATTGATCATCAATTGTGTTGTAAATGTTGTACCTTGATGAACGTATCTTTTCTTTTATGTACACTGAGAGCATATGCACCAAGACAAATTCCTTGTGTGTCCAATCACACTTGGCCAATAAAATTCTATTCTATTCTATTCTAAAAATAATAAACAAAGTATAAAAAACAATAAGAGGTACCAACTTTCACACTTTACACACACACACCACAACTGACTCACACACAATGTAAAAGTAGCTGCACTTCACACTTCACATAGCCACAAAAAGCTCAAAAACCAACTTTCACACTTTACACACACACAACACAACACAACTGACTCACACACAATGTAAAAGCAGCTGCACTTCACACTTCACATAGCCACAAAAAGCTCAAAAACCAACTTTCACACTTTACACACACACAACACAACACAACTGACTCACACACAATGTAAAAGCAGCTGCACTTCATACTTCACATAACCACAAAAAGGTCAAAAACCAACTTTCACACTTTACACACACACAACACAACACAACACAACACAACTGACTCACACACAATGTAAAAGCAGCTGCACTTCACACTTCACATAGCCACAAAAAGGTCAAAAACCAACTTTCACATTTTACACACACACAACTAACACACACACACACACACACACAATATGCCACATACAGCTTTCTGAGATTTTGTGTGTTTGTGTAGTTAGACTGAAACACTACAGAAACACCAAATCTCAGAAAGCTGCACAAATATTTTATTTTATTTTATTTTATTTTATTGTGGACTTCAAATCCCAGAGTTCCTCAGCAAAGCCAGCCAGTTGATCACCGAGGAAATAGATTAGCTGAGTGATTGATTCTGTCTGACTGAAAGTGAAACTAGAGCTTTCCGGCTGGAAAGAGAGTCATACGTTCATCAGTAATCAGGTAAGTGCCTTAAAATCTCTACTTTTACTTGTAGAAAGCATGTTTTCTACAAGTAAGAGTACAAGTAAGGTTCTGCTGTTTTTTACTTTTAAAGGCCTGTTTCTGCTGAAGCAAAACCGGCTTTTAAAAGTAAAAAAAACAAACCTCTGCAGATGGTGTGGCTTAGCAGTGGCAGGGGGGCGGGGCCAGGGATTTTTGGTACCGGTCCTGCGAACCAGCAGCCGCCATTGCTACTGGATCGCGCTATCCCCTCCGATCCGGTAGCATTTCACCCCTGCTTCAGAGGCCACCTGACTTTTAATGACTCTGAGCTGACATTGAAAAAGAAAAAAACAACTATAGTAAAGAGAAGAATGCAGATTATCTCGGTCCAGGAAACATATATAACAAACAATGTGTCAGCAACCACCCTACGCCTTGAGAGAAGGGCCAGGATTTTAGTGTCAAGTCAATAGGAGTATGGAGGAGCCATATGGATCACTGAGGAGTTTTAATCCATAGAGCGGTGTTGCAACAAAGGTGTTGTTTCTAGGTCACAACATACAGTATAACATAGTTTAATTCAAGATTGTTCTGATTCTGTTTGAACTTTATAGTCAAGCAGTATGGTGGCTAAATTAAGATTCTGGGGAATTTTGATTGATTGTTGATTGTTACAATGACCTACCTGTCAATGACTCCTTCAGCTTCAACCTCAATAATACTCAGGCAAACAATAAATACAAACTCAAGGTAAACTGCTCCAAACTCGATTGCAGAAAATACAACTTCAGCAACAGAGTGGTCAGTGCCTGGAATGCTCTACTGACTTTGTTGTTACATCCTGAAACCCCCAAAGCTTCAACCTTACGTGGACCTCACCGCATTCCTAAGAGGTCCGTAAAGGGAGCGTGCATAAGCGCACCAGTGTCCCTACCATCCCTGTCCTACTGTCCCCATTTATTTGTACTCATATCCTATGTTCATGTCCATGTTTATACTTATATCTGTAAGAAAAAAGACTAAGGACCCTTCATAGTCTTTACTTCATCGCTTGCACTCTGGAAGTACAGACACAATGACAGAAAATAGGTCTTGTCATTCTTCTGCACAATACTCTTTCAGATACTATAAAAATTCTATTAATTACTTTCTTTGTGATTTAATCTCAGGGTTGCAGTAATTCTGTCTATTTCAATATTATTATTTTGGTCTAAATAAGCTTGAATTACCTTGATGTCTTTGTCATTTTTGTACCTTTCCACCTTCTTTGAATTTTTCCCAGAATTGTAAACTTGATGCAATATTTGTGCAGAGTCTTACTGGTACAGAATAAAGTGGAAATATTACTTTGAATTAAAGAATTACAGGGGTTGTAAAAAGGGAGTTGTTATTACTCCTTGTGGTTTGACAACAGTTCTATGATGTAAACAAAAATTGCATTTGCCTATTAGTAGGGAAAACATATTCATATTCAGTTTGTTCTCAAGGATATATTCTAAGAATATATGTATGATTTTTATTAAAGAATTTTTAACAAATAAGATAAAAATAATACAAATTAATATAGAGTAAGAAAGAGAAAAGAGAAAGAAATCAAAGAGAAAGCTAAAAGTGCAGAAAAAGAAAAGAAAGAAAAAAGATACAAAGTAGCTTCCATTCTTCTTTACAGCAGTTATATGTATGCCTACAAATGTATCTCTTGCCGTATGGTTACAACATAATTCTTTTCTTTTTATAATGTATACTGCCTAATCATTAAAATAATAAATCACAGGTTCATTTTTCTCTTGCACGCAAAAAGGGGTTTTCAGTCAGCAATAAACTTAGACATTGTCTTTTCTCTCATCAAAGCAGTTGATTTAACCATCTCAGCAAGTTCCATCTCCACCAATCATTCCTCTATTGTAGATAATGCTGAATATTTCTATCTTTCTGCATTATAGTAATCTCACTGCAGTTATCAGGTACAAAAAAAATCTCCCCCACACACTGTTTGTTCATCAATCCCAAAAGAAAAACCTCTGGTCTTAAACATTCTTTGAATCCAAAATTGTCTAGCTTTTTAACATGTATACCAAACATAGTAAAATTTGCCTTCTGGGTGTTAAGATTGCTAGTGTAAATTTGAAACGCCTTTATACAGTATAGACAATTTCTTTGGTGACATAAACCAATGGTGTTTCATTTTATAAACATTCTCTTTAAGATTGTAACATAGTGTAAATTTCATATTTTCCCATTATTCCATATGGTATAGTATGCATTCAGGACTGTTCAATTTACGGCCATTCATTCAGTGACCATTTGAAATTACAGTACCAATCCTGTGAAGGAGACTGTGTTGGTAAAGAATGACTTGGTCAAATTATCTAGTAAATTCCATAATCAAATGGGAATTTCAACCCAAGCCTTCCTATTTAAAGTTCAACAACCATTAAATTATGCCCTTGAAACAAGGCTAATCTATCAATAATTGTTTTTGATAAATGCATTCTTATCTTGGAAATTAATATATTGTTTTCACAATGATCAGGATTAATTTCTCTAACATCTTGTCAAGATAACTGTGACAAACAGATCATTAGTTAGAATTACACTGCAGAGATTTATAAATTGCACTGACTTCAGGAGCACACTGTAATGAAGTAATGTATCAGAAAAAATGGAGTTTGGGGATAATCCTTTGAGTTGTTAAACTGATAGTGAAGAAGCCTTTCTTCTGGTAATATCTTTCTAAATAAGCCAGAAAACAAATCAAGAAATCTTTTTTACCAGTAGAAATAGTGATTTAACTACTGTGGAACAAATCAATATATTAACCCATTGGCCTGTTTCACATGCATTGCTAAAAGGAGATGGAGGGGCAGAGGATGAAATATATTTTTTGCTCTAATTCTGGAATCATATACCATATTTTCTTGAGGTGGATCATAATTAATGGAGCACTTCTGGTTTTTATAGTAGTTTACCCATTAATTGATACCTGAATTGTACCTTTTATCTCTCTTATTTTACAAATAAAGCCAGTGGTTTATTAATTACTTATTTGGAAGCTTAACATCAATGTAAACAAATAGTTATCTTACAAAAATGTCTATCGAGATTCTCAATCATCCAGGTCATGGTTGTCCCAAAGATGCTTTTCAAAAGGCAACTGGATTTTCTTGGCTTTTTTCTTGAAAATTCTCAGTTCTTCTTGGATGAGAAGTGAAACATTTTCAAGAAAAAAACCAAGAAAGTCCAGTTGCCTTTTGAAAAGTACTTCTGGGATATCTTAGAAAAAAATATCAGATGCTGCTTTAAAATAGGCTTGTGAACAAACCCTGTTAATAACTTATTTTTATTTCTGAATAAAATATTTCGTGTTCAATAAATGTTTTAAATTTCTTTCAGAAAAAAGCAAACTCCCAGCTGGCACAATCATACAAAGTATGGAAATGATATTATTACTCTTAACCTGCTAAAATATTTTTCCATAATTCAACCTCAAATTTAATACTTCATTAGATTTTTTCTTGGAAATGTTAATTTAATTTGAGTAAAATAACTGAACTTATTGCCAAGAAATATGGCTAGACATGTAATGTTTAATATTCATAAATAAAAATGAATGTACTGAAACTAGAAGCTACAAAAACAGAAGGCTTCCATTCCTTTCTCCCTCAAATAGTTTGATTTGGTGCTATTAATTTATTATCATGATGTCATAAATGCCTACTTGTCTGTATATACTTTATAGCTGGCAATTTGTGACTTTCTGACTAATATGATTAAAGATCTCAAGTATAACTACATTGCCCCTGGAAAAATGGGATTTGGAGCCCTTTTTAAAACAATATAGACTTGAGAGTATAAATTGTTCTGTATAATTCCTTGGAGACAAATGGTCCATCCCCAATTATATTTTAAAGTAGTTTTCTTGGACCTGATGTACTCTAAATGTGTTGAGAATTCCCATAGAGCACAATGAATTTATGTACATACTCAGAGGTGACCAAGTTAAAGAAGACTATGTAACAATAAGGGTCAACGTAATATATTCAATACAGACTATGTTTTTCTGAAACATAACTTTCATGGATGCTCAAACTCTTCGTATCTACTAGTCACTGAATAATCTTCATAAGTAAGAAATTATCATATCGGCTAAATCCAACACACTTTTACCAAATAATAAATGAATGTGTATTTCATTAACATTATATCAGAATGAAGTAGCTACCATTTGCCTCTATGTGATGCTTCAGGGTGCTGCAGTGTCATGATTCAATTCAGTAAGGAACTATGAATTCCTCTAATAGTTTCCTCTGTGATAGCAGCAGTTGGAAGATGATCTTATGGTGTTTCCCCAGCTTCTAAACAGGAGGATCATTAAACAAAGTAATAAAGAAGTTTTGCTTCATTCTTTCAAAAGCAGTAGTTATATTGCTTTATGACGCACCTTTGAACAGATGCTTTCCTTGGTGCATAATTAAAGCTGTTATTGTCTTAGCATGGCTTCATATAGTCTTATTTAAAACAAATGTGACATACTTGATTTATCATATTCGGAATGACTGACACTCCTGGTTTGCTGAAGAAGATAAGACACTTTGGGTCAGTTTTGATTTGAGAATTCCCACTTTCACAAACTCAGCCAGCATTTATCATCACCGGCATACTCAGAAACATAACTGTGTATTTTCTTCCTCAAGAGCTTGGTATGATGTTAAACAGAAAGGACTATGCTAAGAAACTTCAATGTCTGTTAAACATCTGTGAATTCTTTGATGCTTCACTTTCAATAGAGAAAGTGTGTGAAAGGGTTTGAAGAATAGTAAAACAGTAGATTCTCTCAAAGAAAGTTTGTACTTTAATAATAAGATGAATGCCATTTATGCCATTGCATGATTGAATTTTCAGTGCACTCCAAAGGTTGTTACAGAAGAACAATGAATGGTTCAACCCACTGGAAATCAGTTTTAGGATTTAATTTTATTTAAACTGATTACAGTATTTGAGATACAACAAGAATTTGCTGGACAAGAACAAGAAGGCTCTGTTTTTTATTAACATCAATGGGTTCATGTGTTAAAAATAGTGAATAGGTATTTTTAAAAATTTGAACATGTGATAAAGAGGATGTTTCAAAGGGGCTGGATTTCATTCTGAATATAACTATATAATGGTGAAAAGAACACCAAAATTTATATATTTTGGCCTGCTTTAGCTTGTTCTCTTTTAATTCAATACTAAGAAATATCAGTAGGAAGTTAGCAAGAAAATAAGGTTCAAAGAGGTTAATGAAACACTAATATAACAAAACATATGAAGAAATGGATTTAGTCAGAATGAACTGCAACAAAAAAAGTTTGCTTCAAATGAAATATTTTTTTACACATTTTATACATGTTAAAATTTGGATTTATGTAGCAATAGCAATAGCACTTAGACTTAACCTTGAGCTCATGAAACCTGAACTGCCAAACTGCTGGCAGTTGCAGCCAGCAGAATTAGGCTGCAATACTATATTCTAACCACTGCACCACCATGGCTCTGGTAGCATGTTCAATTTCCATCTATGAACTTGCTTTATACCAAATTAGAGAATGGTCTAACCCAGGGGTCTCCAACCTTGGCAACTTTAGGCCTGGCAGACTTCAACTCCCACCAAAGCTGGCTGCGGGATTCTGGGAGTTGAAGTCCGCCAAGGCTTAAAGTTACCAAGGTTGAAGACCCCTGGTCTAAGCAGTACGCCTTTATGGGATATTTAATTTGTAATTTAAAAGCAAAGTTATTTTTCTAATTCATATATTTTATCATGACTGCTCTTCGTTTTATTGTTCTTTCCCCCCCTTTTTGTTTTACATTGGTAGTAGCTTCTTTCTTTTTTTGTTATAATACTAACAATTAATCAAAAAATTAAGACTGGTCAAATGTCAATGCTTGAGCTAAATAGCAGTTCGAGACCAAGGTTTTTTTTTTGTAAATTCAGGATCTCTGTTTCTTGAAAAGCTTGATAGTATGATAGCACCTCGTGGCTCCCATGTGACACCTCTCCTGCACAGTCTGCACTGGCTTCCGGTGGTCTTCCGGGTCCAATTCAAGGTGCTTGTTATCACCTTTAAAGTGCTCCATGGCTTAGGACCGGGATACTTACGGTGTCAAGGTTCCAGAAAAACCTCTTCTGCATAAAAAAACCTCAGAAGCCATTGTCTTTCAGAGTTCTTTACTAGCATGAGGAAACTGGCACACGATGAGTGAAATTCCAAAACTGAACTTCCGGATTCTTTTCCCAGTTATACAAACCCCAAGAGTCCCACCCCCTAACCCCTTTGCTGGTCACATGGTCCCACGTTCTCCCAGTTCATTCGAATATCTTCCCGCCACTTCTCCTGCAGATGTGAACACCATACGACCTTGACCGATTGAAGAATGTTACCATACCCCTCAACCCCCCTTCTTCCCCTCAGGGGAAAAATGTGGCAGCGTCTGGAACCCTAAATTCTAGTATGGTTTCCAGGCCTGACATACAGAACCGCCTACTGCCACCAGTAGCCTCTCACCGACCAGTGCGCTCTCACAGAGAGGGCCTCCTCCAGATACCATCAGCCAAACAATGTTGGCTGGTGACCTCCAGGGGGAGGGCCTTCTCTGTGGGGTCTCCTGCCCTCTGGAACGAGCTGCCTCCGGGGCTTCGCCAACTCCCCGACCTCCGGACCTTCCGCCGCGAGCTGAAGACGCTGTTGTTTCGACATGCAGGACTAGCTTGAACATAGTTTTAAATTGGGGTTTTTAAATTGGGATTTTTAACTGGGGTTTTACTACTATTTAAATTTTTTTAGGCCATTTATCGAATTAGTTTTTTATACTGTTTTTTAATCTGTATTATATGTATTCTGGTTTTATTGGCTGTGAATTGCCCTGAGTCCTTCGGGAGAAGGGCAGTATACAAATATAATAAATAAATAAAAATAATAAATAAATAAATAAATAAATAAATAAATAAATAAATAAATAAATAAATATATGTTCAATCTATTTGGTATGGAACTGTTGTCTGTTTTAAGAAGGCCATACACTCTTCAAGTCTTATCTTCTATTTTGATTATAAAGTGATCACAAGCAAAGGTTTTGGTTGCAGCACCACAGATAGCTCCATGTGAATAATTGGTCTATATCAGGGGTGTCAAACTCAATTTCATTGAGAGCCGCATCAGGGTTGTGTTGACCTCGAGGGGGCTGGGGGGGCGTGGCCATGGTGGATGTGGTCAGCTCGACGTCACTCATATCGGGGCTGCCTGTGGTGGCCCAAGTGCTCTGCCAGTGAAAATGGGCTCCCAAGCTCTGTTTTCGGCTATGGCGGCTTCCTGAAACCTTCTGTCAATGAAAACAGACCCCATACAACCCTCCCAAGCCCTGTTTTTGCTGGCAGAGGCACTGCGGGTCAGTCCTTTGCTGTTTCCAGGGAGGTCCTGTGTGCCAGATCCAGCTTGTGGGCCTTGAGTTTGACATTCCTGATCTATATCCATAGACTAATTTTCATAATGGCTGGGAATTCTTGGGGTTGAAGTCTGCCTATCTTAAAGGTGCCAAATTTGAGAAACTGATCTGCATGATTTTTTTAAAAATGGACTGATGAGGTTTAAACTTTGGGGTTAGACCCACCTATTAGACCCCACTCTTGCAAAACTGAAAATTTTAAAGGCTCGTGGGAAATCATCTAGCATGTTTTCAATTTATTAGTACATCACATCTGTTTTTTTGCCTCCACTTCTAAATGATTGTATCAAGATAGAGTTCTGGGTTGGGTATGCTAATTATTGGGCTTGGGGACTGTAGATGGAATCCTTAGAGAGAGTAATAATATATGACCCCAGCATGGGTTAAAATCAGGAATTGCAATAAAATGCATACATAGAATTAATTTAATGCTCTGTATATTCCTTTAAGGGATACAAAATTTATTTTATATTATTGGATTCTACACCTGTCACACTGGAAAATTTGAGAAATTGTAAACAGGGGAACAATAGGAAAAAGTTTTTTTCTTTTACATTGTTTAAATGGCATGATTACATGACATACGTGACATGATTAGTTTTCAGGATGATATCTGGGAGATTTTATTCTTTTTAAAACTCAGATACTTTTATTGTAGGGATTAAACTATGGTTTTCATGTCTTTCATTTCTTTTCTAAATGGTAAAAATTAAATCCATCAATATTCAATAATGATGCTCAATGGATTTCAGGAACAAAAAGAAAGATTTGGAAGTCACTTATGGCCTGAGGCCTTCAGGTCACCTATTACTGCTATTACTCACTGATACAAAGGGGGGAGGGGTACAGTAGCAAGTGCTGCGGGGGGGACAGTAGCAAGTGCTGCGAGGGGGGGTCTCCGCTTCCCCCTCAGGCTGTCTTGCAGACCCTCCCCTGAGAAGTCTGGTGCTTCAACATTACATGTAAAAAGGATGGTCAAAAAAAGAATACATAATTTATAGCAAAAATTCCGTAACACAAATACAAAGCCAGTCAAAAAAAGATTAATTGGGCAAATTCCCTCTATTACTCATAGAGGGGAAAAGATATTTAAATTAAAGCTTGATAAAATAAAACATGAATTTAACAAGGCAGTTTTTGTTTTAAAGTGAATATTTCCAACAACCACTGATTTAGATGATGCTGAATTTAAGAGCTGGACCCACATTTTAATAGTTTTTTGAATAAACTGCTATTGCATTTTTAAATTCTCCCATTCCTGCGTTCTCTAGTACCAGCTTGGAATAGGACCAATATTCATGGTTTTGTACCCATGATCTAATTCCCATTTGAATCTGATGGTATATTTTTCTCTACTGAAATCTAAATACACTTGCCATGCATTTGGAATTCTGGTGGTATTAGAATTTAATTGGCCTTTCTTCTCTACTTGAAGATCTGGTTACAATAAAATAATAGACCTTCAGAGCATTATTGTCTGCCTTAGCCAAATGTTTTGTTAAGCCAAAAGCCAAATGCTATTAATTTATATTTATATTTCCTGTGTCTTTAATAGCTTCAGAAAACATCTGGTAGTGTTCCTTTCTCATTTATTCTTCAATCTATCTTTATGTACCTTAAATAAACAACCATAGTATCTACTATGTAGCTCTCTGATGGAAATACCAAGCCAATCAATATATTTTTTAAAAAGCAAAAAATGTCTCTTAAAGCATAGGTTGGAGAAAAACTACAATACAGCACAATTGCTAAAGTTTACTTACTGCTGCCACTTTATTATATTTATTTTAAAATAGTTTGAGATACTTTCAAAGTTACTTAGAATAGAATAGAATAGAATAGAATAGAATTTTTATTGGCCAAGTGTGATTGGACACACAAGGAATTTGTCTTGGTGCATATGCTCTCAGTGTACATAAAAGAAAAGATACGTTCATCAAGGTACAACATTTACAACACAATTGATGATCAATATATCAATATAAATCATAAGGATTGCCAGCAACAAGTTATAGTCATACAGTCATAAGTGGAAAGAGATTGATGATGGGAGCTATGAAACGATTAATAGTAGTGCAGATTCAGTAAATAGTCTGACAGTGTTGAGGGAATTATTTGTTTAGCAGAGTGATGGCCTTCGGGAAAAAACTGTTCTTGTGTCTAGTTGTTCTGGTGTGCAGTGCTCTATAGCGTCGTTTTGAGGGTAGGAGTTGAAACAGTTTATGTCCAGGATGCGAGGGATCTGCAAATATTTTCACGGCCCTCTTCTTGATTCGTGCAGTATACAGGTCCTCAATGGAAGGCAAGTTGGTAGCAATTATTTTTTCTGCAGTTCTGATTATCCTCTGAAGTCTGTGTTTTTCTTGTTGGGTTGCAGAACCGAACCAGACAGTTATAGAGGTGCAAATGACAGACTCAATAATTCCTCTGTAGAATTGGATCAGCAGCTCCTTGGGCAGTTTGAGCTTACTGAGTTGGCGCAGAAAGAACATTCTTTGTTGTCCTTTTTTAATGATGTTTTTGATGTTAGCTGTCCATTTGAGATCTTGCGATATGATAGAACCCAGAAATTTGAAGGTTTCTATTGTTGATACTGTGTTGTCAAGTATTGTGAGAGGTGGAAGTATGGAAGGGTTTTTCCTAAAGTCTACCACCATTTCTACGGTTTTGAGTGTGTTCAGTTCCAGATTGTTTTGGTTGCACCACAAGGCTAGTCGTTCGACCTCTCGCCTATATGCGGATTCGTCATTGTCTCGAATGAGACCAATCACTGTTGTGTCATCTGCGAACTTCAGTAGCTTAACAAATGGATCATTGGAGATGCAGTCATTGGTATACAGAGAGAAGAGAAGTGGGGAGAGCACACAGCCTTGGGGCGCCCCTGTGCTAATTGTACAGGTATTTGATGTGATCTTGCTTAGCTTCACCTGCTGCTTCCTGTTTGTTAGGAAGCTTGTGATCCACTTACAAGTCTGTTCCGGTACCTGTAGCTGGTTTAGCTTAGTTAGAAGAATGTCTGGAATGATGGTATTGAATGCTGAACTAAAGTCTACAAAAAGGACCCTTGCATAGGTCTTTGGAGACTCAAGATGTTGTAGGATGTAGTGCAGAGCCATATTAACAGCATCATCTGTTGATCTATTTGCTCGGTATGCAAATTGCAAGGGGTCTAAGAGCTTTAGGACAACTAAAAAACTGGAACTGGCCTTTTTCAAAACTGAGAAGGCGTAAAATGCAGATTTTTCTTTATTCTATGGCCCTTGGAGAGAGTCCCATTTTAGCATTCTGGTCTAAAGTGATTTTTTCCAGTTTAAAATACATTTTTCCATATTTGAGGGTTGTCTTTTTTTAGTAAAACATTTTGTCCTGGCCCCAAATGGTGTCAAGGCAAGTGCTGAGGAAGGTTTTTTAAAATAGATATCTAATCCTTTCATAGTAGTTGCTTGCTCATCTTTATTTTATGGGGTTTCTGGAAATAAAGGCCTGAATATAATAATGAAACTCCAGTAGAGACTCCAATAGTCTCTTCTATGGAGAAGTTATATGCCGCTGTAAATGTTGTCCTTATTCCCCATATTAAGCAATTAGGAGCAATTATAGCCCACCCTGAGGAATATTTGGAACAGTTGGCTTTTTTTAAATGGAGTTTTTGTACCTTTATACAAGGGATGTATAGGCCTATTATTATGTAGTCTGAAATCTCAGACTTTTCTCCATAAGTTGCTGAAAAATGATACTTGTTCTCTAGTTCAGAAAACTAAAATATATCAGAGAGTCATGCACAGGTGATAAAATGCTATGTAATGTCTGCCTATTAGTGGGGAGAAATCCCATACAAGTGCAAAGCAGTTAAGATACCCATTTTGACTGTTAAATATTGGTTAACCTTTTTAACTTATTAACCCTTTAAACAAAAACAGATGGACATTATCTCAGTGAATTATGCCATTAAGGCTAACAATACATATTCCTGACAAATATCCCTTTTCATTATTCAACCCTTATAGGGCACCCTGATTCAAACCAGGTACTATTCTCGAGGAAATGTCAACTGATATGAAACTCTCATGGCTTATATCATATCTTATCCACATGGACAAAATCCCATTTCTCCTACTTGCCAAATGATAACAGTGCCTATGTCAGCTTACACATATTATCTTGTTATTGGAGTGCCGGCTGAATATAGTGATCTCTGTTAAGTGCAGTAAGTTTTTTTTCCTCCAGTCTGTCTGTTTTTCTTTCTTTCCATCCAGACAAGTTTATTCTATTTATTTACTTATTTATTTACTTATTTACTTCTTTCTTTCTTTCTTTCTTTCTTTCTTTCTTTCTTTCTTTCTTTCTTTCTTTCTTTCTTTCTTTCTTTCTTTCTTTCTTTCAGCTACCTATCTCCCCTACAAGTTGACTCTGGGTGCCTTTTTCTCTCCAAACACTCCACTGTATTTCAGAACCTACTGAGAAAATCCCAGGTATCCCTAAAGCATTGTAGGTATTGCATGGGAACATTTCTGGGAGTAGGAATCTAATCTAAACAACGTTTAGTAAAACAAATTTTTTTTTAGTTGTAAAAGAAGCTGTAAAGGGGTAGGCAAAGTCTAGCTACATCTATCAGAAAAAGAATCTTTCTGAAGGAAAGATCTCCCCAAAAATGCATGTGGTCTGTCTGTCTCTCTCTCTCTCTCTCCCTCTGTCTATATGTATGCATCTAGGAATAAAGACAGAAGGAAATAACCAATTTCAGAGGCTAAGAGCAGGAAAAATAAGGGGGCAAAAAAGGGCAAAAAGAAAATCTTAATTCTCTATACACCCTATTTCTTTCTGCTCATGAGATGCTAAAGAATCAGTCCTGGATTCTGGATTCCGAATTCCAATAGTTTCATATTAGAAAGTTGTCGATTAAATATGCAAAAGGCATTATATCATGACCATATCAATATAAAGAGTCCATAAATTAAAACTGAAAATAACCTTGAATAATTGATTATAAACTTAAAAAGCGGGAAACCTTAAAGAACACCGAGCACAAAGTCTGAATTAAATTACTTGTGTGGTTTTTCTTTTAATTCACCAATTACTTTTGGGAGACATCTTGCTAATTTGTGGCTCCCCAGCGATTCTTCCTTTAAAGCTTCAATACTTTTGCTGAAGTACTTAACTAGTTGTTATTTTGATTGTTTCATTTGATCTATTTTCTTTGGCAAAAAAGTTTTCTCTTAAGAAAACCACAATATTTCAGCAGGTCCTTGGTTGAATCATTTATTATTTTATTTGTACATCACTTTTTCAAAAAAGAAGCTAACCATGAAAACATAGAACTGAGGCAACTAATATTATAGGAAAAAGATCAGAATTGACAAATTGACAAATAAGGAGCGTGCATAAGAGCAAAAAAGTGCCTACCGTTCCTGTCCTATTGTTCCCTTTATTATATCAAATTAATATAGCTAATGCATATTCTTTACTTATATATATATATATTTTCTTCATGATATTTTTTTTTACTTATGACAATGTTTATGTATACTGTTATGACAAAATTAAATAAAAAAAAATTAAAGCTCTTCAAATTAAATAAGAATATATAGATTAGAATAGAATAGAATAGAATAGAATAGAATAGAATAGAATAGAATAGAATTTTTTATTGGCCAAGTGTGATTGGACACACAAGGAATTTGTTTTGGTGCATATGCTCTCAGTGTACATAAAAAGAAAAGATACGTTCATCAAGGTACAACATTTACAACACAATTGATGATATAAAGGAGAAAGAAATAAGTCTTGAAACTCTTTTTCTGCAGCAAATAAACATATATGCTAACAAATCTATATAATATAAATATAAACAAACAGACAAGCATATTTTCTCCTTCCAATAGGAAAACTTCACTCCA
The DNA here is from genome assembly GCF_028640845.1 of Ahaetulla prasina. NCBI lineage: Eukaryota > Metazoa > Chordata > Lepidosauria > Squamata > Colubridae > Ahaetulla > Ahaetulla prasina. The sequence continues at coordinate 43,796,011 of NC_080541.1, read as the reverse complement.
CTTCAATGCTCAGCAAATTTTGCATTAGTAAGAGAACATTTAATCCCTGTATGAGGTCAAAACTGAATTATAACTGCATTACTGAAGTTTGCCTAACAATAGAAATAAATGCTGAAATCATCTCCAAGTGAACCTAAGTACTGGTATCTTTTCCAATATTATAGACAGGTAGTCCTCAACTTACGACCATTCATTTAATGACAGTTTAAAGTTACAACAGTGCTGAAAAAGTGACTTGTGGCCAATCCTTATGACTGTCACAAAGTCCCTGCAGTTAAATGACAGTTGATATCTTGGCAACCAGCATATGTTTATAAAAGTTGAGCATCCCAGGGTCACATAATTGACATTTGCAATCTTTCCCGATGGCTTCCAACAGGCAAAGTATATAATCTGAATTTGCTTAATCATGCAAATTTGCTTAACAAGCATGGCAAAAAAGTTGACTCATTTAACAACTGTACTGCCTAGTGATAAAAGTTTGAAAAGTTCAATTATGAACATAAGTCAAGGACTACCTGTATGAAGATTTTCGATTTCCCATTTTTCTTAAAGATCTGCCAGAGATATATATATATGTCTTTGGTTGTTCGGGTTTTCTCCCGTGTAAAATTGGAAATGTCTTGGCAACGTTTCGACGAAGTCTCATTCGTCATCTTCAGGCTTCAGCTTCGTGCTTCTGGGAGCAATGTGTGATCGCAGCTGTTTCTTCCTTTTAACTGCTAGTGGGGGTTTGAACTGATTGGGTGGGAGCTTGGCTGTGCTCTGATTGGATGGAGGTTTTTTTGTGCTCTGATTGGCTGGGGGTGTGTCCTGTTTGGGTGGGGGCTTGGTTGTGCTCAATTTAGTCTGTGTTGCAGGGGGATTTGAGCTGGTGAGCTTCATAGCTGTTGTTTGGCTTTGTGGTGGTGCTACATCTTCATAGTGGGTGTCAGTCTGCTGCATGTATGGATTGGAGGGGTTTGAAATGGCTAATGTTGCAGCTGCGGTCTGGCTTCTGGTCCTTGGTCGTGCTTCATGATCAGTGTGGGTTTGGGTCTGCTTTCTGGGTGGATGTGCGGTGGTGACATCCTGTGTGGACCTCGTGAGTGTGGGTCTGGTGTCATTCCTCGTGTTAGCTCCCAAGCTCCCACCCAATCAGTTCAAACCCCCACTAGCAGTTAAAAGGAAGAAACAGCTGCGATCACACATTGCTCCCAGAAGCACGAAGCTGAAGCCTGAAGATGACGAATGAGACTTCGCCAAGACATTTCTATATATATATATATATATATATATATTTGTTTTCTGAGGTTTTCGCGGTGTTTGTATGTAGGTCTTTGGTTATTCGGGTTTTCTCCAGCGTAAAATTGGAAGTGTCTTGGCGACGTTTGACGAAGTCTCATTCGTCATCTTCAGGCTTCAACCGTGCTTCTGGGAGCAATGTGTGATTGCAGCTGTTTCTTCCTTTTTAACTGCTAGTGGGGGTTTGAACTGATTGGGTGGGAGCTTGGCTGTGCTCTGATTGGATGTGGGTTTTTTTGTGCTCTGATTGGCTGGGGGTGTGTCCTGTTTGGGTGGGGCTTGGTTATGCTCAAATTAGTCTGAGTTGCAGGGGATCTGAGCTAGTGAGCTGCACTGCTGCTGTTTGGCCGTGTTAGGTGTCGTGGTGCTACATCTTCGTAGTGGGTGTCAGTCTGCTGCATGTATGGATTGGAGGGGTTTGAAATGGCTAATGTTGCAGCTGCGGTCTGGCTTCTGGTCCTTGGTCGTGCTTCCTGATCAGTGTGGGTTTGGGTGTGCTTTCTGGGTGGATGTGTGGTGGTGACATCCTGTGTGGACCTCGTGAGTGTGGGTCTGGTGTCATTCCTCGTGTTAGGGACACGCTTTGTCAATAAGGCAGGTTTCCAAATGGCTGGTAGGCGGAGGTATCATCTCGTTTGTTCATGCTGTGTGGGCGTTTTTCTATCTCGATGGCTTCTCTGATTATTCTGTTGTTAAAGTGTTCAGTTTTGGCGATAGTTCTGGTCTTTTTAAAGTCAATATCGTGTCCTGTGACTTTAAAGTGTTGGACCAGGGAAGAAGTTGGTTCCTCTTTTTTGAATGAGTTCTTGTGTTCTTCAATGCGTGCACTTATTCTTCTGTTGGTTTGTCCGATGTATGTGGTGGGGCAGGCGGTGCATGGGATTTCATATACTCCTTGATTTTCTAACTCAATTTTGTCTTTGGGGTTTCTTAGGATGGTGGATATTTTTTGGTTTGTGCAGAATGCTGTCTTGATGTTATGTTTGTGGAGGATCTTGTGGAGGAGAAAACCCGAATAACCAAAGACCTACATACAAACACCCGCGAAAACCTCAGAAAACAAATATATATATATATATATATATATATATATATATATATATATAGATATATATATGTATATACATATTAAAATGAAATATCTCCTAATGTTTTGCTGGACCTGCTCAATTACTGCTGACTTTTCTAAAGAGATTACAACAAGTCACCATATTATTTTATCTTTTGTTTTATCAATCTTTTTAGGACAAGTAGAAGAAGTAGTAAGTTGCTGAGAGGGTTGGTAGGAAAAAAATCCACTCAAACACAATCTCCAAATTCTGATAAAAAGTAGTAACATTTTTAAAAAAAAAACACCAACCTTAAAAAGCATTAAATATCTAGAATGTGTCTTCTGGAACATACTTTTGACTGCATATTTAAGGGACACATCCAAGGGGGAAAAATATGTAGCATTAAATTGCTCATATTTCACAGAAGAAGCCCATTCTTAAAGATTTGCATTTATTACCATCGTTGTTAGTGCCATATTTTAGTTCAGAGAATCAAACATTCTCCTGTTCCTTTCAGTAACCTCACATTATCCTTTTCTAAAAATACACCCAGTAGGTGTTTGCATTAGCTGATATTTCCTTTCAGTGTTTCTAGTAAGTTATCCTTTCTTTGTGGGTAAGTAAGAGTTTGCAAAACTTTCACCTTTATTCTTAAATTAAACACTGACAAGGAGTGGAAGTGTTAAGCATGCTAATCAGTAGGACCTCCCTGTGGGAACCTATGATAGAAGACTGTTTCACATTGAGAGGCAGACAGTACTGTTGACACTGGCTGTCAAAAAGTTTCATGTCTTTGAAAGGAAATCTTAATCTTCTTTATTCATGTGTGAACAGGTCCAGGCCTTCATCCCTGCAGCTTATACACAGACAGTTCAAGCCATAGGTTGCTAGGCTGTGAGGATGGTTTGTTTGACTGTGTCTACATTGTGCAAATGGATGAGGACTGAAAATTAAAATCTGTCGGCCATAGAGCACTGCCTTTCTGTCTGTGTTTGAAGAGACATGGCAACCCAGGGTGAAATGAAAAGGAATTTTATTGGGCGCAAACTGCTCAGCCTTTTAGATGTTGGGTGCAGGATCTGAATGGTCAATCTGGGAGGTTTGTGGATTGTTTACAGACAGTGGGGACAGCTGTCAATCACAGCACAATGGCAAAATTTATGTCAGGGAGGGAAAAAAGTGGCTTTTTAATGCCCGAACCCCTGTTTCCTGTTAAAATGTTCAGATCAATAAACAAAAAGAGTTTTTGTCTGAACTTTACAGGCAGGGAAATTTTCAAATAACAGCTGCTAGTGCTATTGAGCCCTCTTTTCTTGATCCTTGCAATGGTGTTTAGCTAGCAATTTAAGAGTAGTTTTATCATACTGTGAACATGTGTTTGTTTTTCTTGACTGTTTAAAAGACAATGGAAATACTGAGGAAGAAAAAAAATCTAATACATGTTAATGAAATACAGGTTTTTTTTAAAAAAAGAAAACATATCTTGCCAATTATGAGTCAACAAAATCCTATTGTTGGAAGGGATTAATCCCGCTTTCCTCAATTTAGTACCATTCAAATACATCAGAGTACAGTTTTCAACATAGCAACACTGTCTTGTATCCGAAATACCATAAAATATGATTATCTGATTTTGTTTTTAAAGTAAAATGCTGGTCAAACAGAGACAATTTAAAATATCAACTTAATCATTATTGGTGCTTAACAGATAACAGTTTTTTCACAGCATAAGATATACTAATGTCCTGAATAATTATTCTAAAACTTTCATTTGTTTAGATAATACAAAATATTTTATTTCCACCCTTAATTTTATTTAGATTTATAGCACTGAATGTTCAGTTACACAACATAAATCACTAAGAATTCAACAAATAATTTTATAATAAAAACATGTAGCGTTTGAGAATGATTCAGTGGACATTTTTTAGGGAAAAAAAACATTTACACTATTTAGAGAGTGTATGGACTGATATGGGAAACAACATTCTATATTAATCCCTTTCCCTTTCAGTAGAAGAAGCTTCTATTTAGTTTAGCAGCACCATAATTACTGTGGTCTTTTTTTTTTTTTGCTTACTAAACAGACAATTGCTGTGGCATAGCAAGTAAGAATGAGAACAAATCAGGCAACTGGCATTGTACAAGTAACTTCTATACATATAGGATGCTATCAGACTATAGCATGCATTTGCAATATGGATAGGCTTCTGAATTTATTTACAGAATCTTTCTGTTTTATGAATCCACAATAAAACAAACTGGTAGTGTGAATACAATTTATACACACTGAATTATGTATACTATGATCTATTTGTTGTTTGGAGTAGAAAATGACTCAGAATCCATTCACATGTCTCTGTTCCATAAGGACAAAATATTAATGTCTGTCTGTTTATATCTATCTATCTATCTGTCTGTCTATCTATCTATCTATCTATCTATCTATCTATCTATCTATCTATCTATCTATCTATCTATCTATCTATCATTCTACAGTATTGTTTATGTATCCCAGTATTTCTCAACCTTGGCAACTTTAGCATCTGTAGATTTCAATTCCCAGAGTTCTCAGCACCCACAAGAATTGCTCAATGACCCCATAAAGACTAAGTTGTCCTAATTTAAATATTCTTAATGTAAATCCTTTTACTCTATTGTCACTCTAAAGAGTAAGTCTTTGTAGCATTTTAATTTACAAAAAAAATTCTATTATTATTTTTAATAGCAAGAAACATTGGACCAATCCAAGGGTGAAATGCTACCAGGTAATGGCGGCGGCGGGTGGTTTGGCGATTCGGTAGCATCAGCAGTGTGAAGCTCCGCCCACCCACCCGGATGCCGTCACTTCCTTGTTTTAACCAGGAAGTAATCTGATTTTATCTTCTGCGCATGTGGAGATGGTCCAAAATCGCACTTGAGCGCACACCTCCGAACTGGTAAGGAAGGTAAGTAGATTTCACCCCAGGCCAATCACATTATCTCAGCCAATTGACCTCATGTGGTGGTGGTATCTCAAACCTCTCAATGAAATGCAGGATGTCAATCAATTCCCAGAGTTCAGATTGTTAGTATCTTAAGATATTTTAAATATTGGTATTAGTCATTTAAATGAATTTAGAGAGAGGTTGTTTTTTTGTATTATTATCTATATTCTGGAAAAAGTTGGAGATAATTTTTGTTATATATTTGTTTGATGTATTTTTTTCCTGTCACTTCTAAACTTGTCCTATTATTCACGTTTTCCTTTTATGTAAGACTGTATTTTAATGTTTGTTTTTAAAATTTAATAAAGGCATTTTTTTGAAAAAAAATCAAATGAAACATATACTGTTTAAATTGATGATGTATATGTGTTTTGCCTATATTCTGAATTAACAGTGGTGTCCCTTAATTTGATGTATTTTTGGGGCAGCCAGAGACTACATCTAGTGGGTAAGCTAAAGAAGCACTCAAACACCATCATCATTGATAAATTCACCATCAGTCAATTGGAAAAGGCAGCTTTAATTGAAAAAGCTTAAATCCTGCCACAATACTTTTTTTACACCATCAAACAACATCTGCCTAGCCTAAATTCTTGAGAAAGACTCAATGATGGATAAAGCTGTTTAATCCAGTCTAAAAATCTGGTGCACTGTGACCAACCATAATGAAAAAAGGGGACCTAACTTGGATTGGAACTGTTATGGCAGGTTAATGTTTTAATGCTTTATTCCCTGCTCTGGACTAGACTTCTAATTCCTACAATATGCATAATTTTCAATGTGTGGAAGATCTTTAGAATGGGGTCTCAAAGGCTAGTCTTTGGCCCCATGTATTTCTGGTCCCCGAGTCTCTCTGCATTTTGCTGAGATAATCATGAATTACTACTTCACACTATTCAAGATGAATGGTCCAATGAAATATGTTACCCAGTCTGAGTTGCTGAGTAAAGCGGTTACAAAGCAAGTAAAAATGTCAATAAATACAAAAATGTTAGCAAAGTTATAAAGAAGTTGTAGTTTTATACTAAGCAAATGTCTTGCCTGTTGCTCAAAATTTTCTTCTTTCCATTTTATCTTATTTGCAGATTTAATAGACTTTATTATCTGTCAAAAATAATATTTGGAAACATGGAAGAGTCAATTTGTTTTATTCCCAATAAATAAAAAATAATGAAAGTGTGGTCACTGATGGGACCAGTTAGAATAGGATATATTCAGGGAAGAAGAATTAAAATTACTGCTGCTTCTTGGAAGATTTAATTAGTCCTGGAAAAAAAAGTTTAAAGAAAACCAGGAGCTTGGATAGCAGAACATCCTTAAAAAAATGCAAATATGATTCTGAAAACATTGCATAAGCTTTTCCTATATCATGTTTTCTCTCTCAAATTTCCTCTCCGTCAAGGACTGTGGATACGCGACCTGGGCGAGGTGCTCCTCGAGCAACTCATCCGAGGCGTCAAAGACATCCGTTTGCGGCGGCGACTGCTAGCAAAGAGCAACCTAACGCTGGCCAACGCTCTGGACGAAGCCAGAGCACATGAAATGTCCACCCAAGCGGCGGAGACACTGCAGAAGGCTGGCCCACCCAAGGCGGGCGCGAAGGCAACCCCAGTGCACCAGGAGGAGGTTCAGACCGAATCCGGCGGTGAAGATGAGGAAGGGGTCTGCCGAACCGAGAAAGCGACAAAGGGACAGAGATGAATGCGGAGCTGCGGTGGTCAACACCAGCGCAACGCTGCAAGTTTAAGGACGCGACCTGCCGCGGTGTGGGAAGAAAGGGCACCTAGCTCAAGTTTGTCGAGCGCCCAACCTTCCGCCGAAAATTCAAATCGGCCAATCAGAGCGGAATCGGCAAGGCGACCGCGATTGGCTCAAACAAAAAGCGCGGATTCCAACCAAACAACTGTGGTCATAGGCGCGCCTCGACCAGTGGAGAAGAAGATCTTCACCAAGCCAAAAATAGAGGAGTACGGTGCCGGCTTGAAGTAGACACGGATCAGCGATCACCATCATGTCCTGGGACACTTTGGCGAAGTCACTGCCGTCTGTCGCGGCGCCACCTGCAAGCACAACGGCTACGAGTCCACGACTACCAGGGAATCGCATCCCTGTTCGAGGGACCACCTCCGTCCGAGTCGAGTACGGTCCACACAAGAAGACCCTGCCCATCACGATCGTCGAAGGAACTCTGCCCAGTCTGTTGGGACTAGACTGGTTTCGTGCCCTGGGCATGGGAGTGACTGGCATCTACAAGAGTGACTGTAACCTGAAAGACATTCTCTTTAACGAGTTCGAAGATGTCTTCAAGGACTGCCTGGGCAAGTACAAGGGGACCCCTATTTCCTTCAACTTAGACCCCCAGGTAGCCCCCATTAGGCTTAAGGCGAGGAGAGTCCCTTTTGCCCTAAAACCAAAAATCGATAAGGAGCTGGACAAGCTCATAAATCAGGGGATTTTGGTGCCAGTCGATCACGCAAAGTGGGAGGCGCCAATCGTCACCCAATAAAGCCGGACGGGTCAATTAGAATTTGCGCTGACTACAAGGCGACGCTTAACAAAGCCTTACAGAAAAGCGCTTACCCGGTTCCCGTGGTGCAACACTTATTGCACTCTTTGGGGCAAGGGCAAGTCTTTGCAAAGTTAGACTTGGCCCAAGCCTACCAACAACTGCCCGTAGACGCCCGCACAGCCGAAGCCCAAACGATTGTAACGCACAGGGGGGCCTTCAAGTGCACCCGATTGCAATTTGGGGTTAGTGTGGCACCAGGGCTGTTCCAAAACCTAATGGAACGACTACTGCAGGGGCTCCCAGGGGTAGTTCCCTACTTCGATGATGTCCTAATTTAAATATTCTTAATGTAAATACTTTTACTCTATTGTCACTCTAAAGAGTAAGTCTTTGTAGCATTTTAATTTACAAAAAAAATTCTATTATTATTTTTAATAGCAAGAAACATTGGGCCAATCCAAGGGTGAAATGCTACCAGGTAGTGGCGGCGGCGGGTGGTTTGGCGATTCGGTAGCATCAGCAGTGTGAAGCTCCGCCCACCCACCCGGATGCTGTCACTTCCTTGTTTTAACCAGGAAGTAATCTGATTTTATCTTCTGCGCATGAGGAGATGGTCCAAAATCGCACTTGAGCGCACACCTCCGAACTGGTAAGGAAGGTAAGTAGATTTCACCCCAGGCCAATCACATTATCTCAGCCAATTGACCTCATGTGGTGGTGGTATCTCAAACCTCTCAATGAAATACAGGATGTCAATCAATTCCCAGAGTTCAGATTGTTAGTATCTTAAGATATTTTAAATATTGGTATTAGTCATTTAAATGAATTTAGAGAGAGGTTGTTTTTTTGTATTATTATCTATATTCTGGAAAAAGTTGGAGATAATTTTTGTTATATATTTGTTTGATGTATTTTTTTCCTGTCACTTCTAAACTTGTCCTATTATTCACGTTTTCCTTTTATGTAAGACTGTATTTTAATGTTTGTTTTTAAAATTTAATAAAGGCATTTTTTTGAAAAAAAATCAAATGAAACATATACTGTTTAAATTGATGATGTATATGTGTTTTGCCTATATTCTGAATTAACAGTGGTGTCCCTTAATTTGATGTATTTTTGGGGCAGCCAGAGACTACATCTAGTGGGTAAGCTAAAGAAGCACTAGCCATTGTGTCAGGGGTTAAAAATTCCACGAATATGTCTTTGGGCGAATTTTGAAATCGTGACTGACCACAGACCACTACTAGGGATACTGGCTGGCGACCGCCCAACGCCTGTGGCACTTTCGCCACGCTTGACCCGATGGACTATATTCTTAGCCGCTTATTCGCATAAGCTGCAGCATCGACCAGGAAAAGAAGTGGGGCATGCAGGCGCGTTAAGCCGATGCCCACTACCAGGGGCAACCAAGACCCCACTCCGGGACGCCCATCCTACTTATTGACTCTTTGACTCTGGCCCAGTCACATCTAAGGAAGTGGCTCGGCATCATACCGACATTGTGTTAAGGACTGTACTCGGTTGGGTACAGAGAGGGTGTCAGCGCGGCCGCTAACGGTTCAAAGAATTTGTTAAAAACAAGATGAGCTCTCGGCTCAAGGGGGGTGCCTGTTATGGGGTGATCGTGTAATAATTCCTGATAAATTAAGGGGAAAGGTATTGGACCTCCTCCACGAGGGTCATCCAGGGATCGTAAGGATGAAGGGTTAGCTAGAAGCTATGTGTGGTGGCCACCATGGACGAGAGATTGCTGAGAGGGTAGGGAAATGCCAGGCTTGCCAAGAGTCCAGACCTCTACCCCAACGGCCCCAGTCAGGGAATGGGAAAAGCCCCAAGGGCCCTGGTCAAGAATCCACATTGATTTTGCTGGCCCCTTCCACGGCCAAACGTTCCTAGTGGTTGTTGATGCATTCTCTAAATGGTTGGAGATCATACTCATGAAATCCACTACGGCCGAAGCAGTAATCGCAGCCCTGCGCCACCTATTTGCAACTCACGGGTTGCCGGGCACTCTGGTGTCCGACAATGAGCCCAATTCACGGCAGCCCAGTTTGAAGAATACCTGGCAGAGGAGGGCATCCGACATGCCCTCTCTGCGCCTTTCCACCCTGCGTCGAATGGCCTTGCAGAGCGTTCCGTCCGGAGCGCTAAGGAGGCATTGTCCAGGCTCAAGCCAGGTGACTGGCAAACAAAGATAGACTTTTTCTTAGCCGTTCAGCACAGAACCCCAAGCACGGCCACCGGGAAAAGCCCAGCCGAATTACTAATGGGACGGAAACTCCGATGCCCACTTGACCGTTTGAATCCCCACTACACACCAGAGCAGTGGTTCCCAACCAGTGTGCCGCGGCACTAAGGGGTGCCGCGAGATCTTTTGAGGGTGCCGGGAACTTTTGAGCTACGGAGATTTTAAATATCTATTTCCTTATAAGGGTGCCGGGAACTTTTGAAAGGCTTTCCAAGGGTGCCTCAAACAAGAAAAGGTTGTGCCTCAAACAAGAAAAGGTTGGGAACCACTGCACCAGAGGGTTACAAGGGGGAACTAGAAAAGACAAGGGAAATGAGCATAGGCGACCGGGTGTGGGCCCGAAACTATGGGGACGGCCCTAGTTGGTTCGCAGGACAAATAATAAAGATAACCGGCCCAAAATCGTACGTGGTAGAGCTACCAGACAACCGAGTGTGGAGGCGCCACATAGATCAGATAAGGAAACGAATAACTGATCAAACCGAACCAAATGAAATAGATCATGACCAATACCAATTTGAATTCACAGCTGACAATGACCCGGGGGAGGCGCAAGACTTAGCTGAGGTCCCAGAGTTCCAGCGACGCCATCAGGTTCGAGGAAACAGCAGGGACAGTTTCAAAATAATCCAAGGCCGGATGGCCAAGAAAAGAGTCGGCCAATAATCCGGAGCCCGTTGGCTCAGAGAAAGAGCTGGGAGGAGAAACAGCCCCTCCGACCAGCTCAAAACACCACCCAGAACTGAACCGCGAGGTCAGAAAGAACTAGAGACGCCCAGGTTATTTGCGTGACTACGTCGAAAAATAACATGTAAATAAATATGTAAATAGAGGCAAAGTGTTTTCTGGGAGGGAGGAGTGTTATGTATTCATGTTTGTACCTTTAAATATTTGAGCGGAAATCAGCACGTTGCTGATTGGACGAAGCCTCAGTAGAACTGTATAAAAGGAGAGGTTTTTCAAACCAAAATAGGGCAATAATAGGGTGGGTGTCTAGCAGCAGACTATTTGCAGCCTTATATTATCCCATAGGATAGGCCTTGTGATGTGTCAACATTATATTTCAAACTCAACATCTTCCAAGTGCTCTTCTCTGCAGTCTTTAATGTAGGGAATATATGGCTAAAAACAATGCAAAATATTACTACTACAGCTACAGTGTCAAAGGTTTATGTATAATTTCTAACTGAAAGTGTCCTTCTCCTGAAGTGAAAGGAAAATATTTTCAGACATTACATACAGAACTGAAGTTTTTGATTCTTCACAGTGAGTCTCTACCACAGTAATGCACAGACAACTACAACATCACCTGAGCCACTGGTAAGATTAGACACAAACCTTCCCCATTCCTGCTCTGATAGTACTCAGGATATTCAAATTATATTTAGGTATTGCATATGACATTGTGAAACAGTCCTAGGGTTTCTAATGTTTTTTCCTTGTTTTTATTCCTTTATTTTATTAGGGATCTTTTCCCCTTTCTATTCCCACAATATTAATATGATAGATATTAATAGATATGAATTATCTATTCGCTTTTTAAAAGTTTCTTGTGCTATTCAGAGTAAATGGGAGCAGATAGCAGAATAAATTTGATTATTTAAAATCTATGAAAGAGATCATATTTATATGGATCAGGAGAGAACACTAGATTCTATTGTTAGAATAATTCATGAGCTAAAGCACATCTTCTACCTGTATTGCACAAGAAAACACACATCACAGATCTATGGAGGTCAGCTGTCTTAGTTTGCTTGTATATTAGCTGAAGTATTATTCTTCAGCATCTTCTGTTATAAGCTGTTTCTGATTCTACATTTAGATAGTTTCTAGTCTTCCCTTTTCTCATCTGTCCAACTCTTATGAAGACCAATATTATTTTCATGGGGTCTTCTTGCAACATTTTTACTTAAATTTTACTTAAATTTTAGTTTTTAGATTATTAATTTATAATAGATATTTATGTATAATAATAATTTATTTCCTCTGATTTAATAACATTCTTAGTTTATTATTAGTTAAGTCTAATTTATGGCATGTGTTTTGGTTTGATTCTACTATAATAATCAAACTACAATTTTTCAGAACTTTTTTTAATGGTCTTATATTGTTCAACATCATGAGATCCTGCAACTGGGTTTCCAATTTACATATATCCAATGTACTTACATGTAAAAAATTGAGCACACATGGTATCATTTTGTGCCATCAACATTAAATATATTAAAGGTAAAAGTAAAAGTTCTCCTCGCATATATGTGCTAGTCATTCCCGAATCTAGGGGGCGGTGCTCATCTCCGTTTCAAAGCTGAAGAGCCAGCGATGACCGAAGACGTCTCGGTGATCATGTGGCCAGCATAACTAAACATCCAAGGTGCACAGAATGCTGTTACCTTCCCACCAAAGGTGGTCCCTATTTTTTCTACTTGCATTTTTTACGTGCTTTAGAACTGCTAGGTTGGGAGAAGCTGGGAAAAAAACCGAAACTCACCCCATTACACAGCACTAGGGATTTGAACTGCTTAACTGCCGACCTTTCGATCGACAAGCTTAGGGTCTTAGCCACTAAGCCACGGCGTCCCATAAATGGAGTAGCAGTTCTTAAATGTACAATACAAGTACTTATTTTACAAATGGCTCTGCCAAATTTCTGTAGGAGTGCCGCATATGTGGCTTTTTCTTAGTTCTTCATTTCATTATGTTTCCATGAATTAACTGTAATGTAATAAATTTATGGAATACATTGGTTGCACTTATTTTTATCTCTTGAGTGACTAAACCCTTCCTAAACTCCCTACCAGGTTTAAATGGCAGTTCAAAAGAAAGATCACCTTTGCTCCTGTTTTGAGAGAAAATTTTCATTGCATAAACCAAGGATAGGAAAGTCATTCCCCTCACCCTAATTTCACATGCTATCTGCAAAGGATCAATTTAGAGCTTTGGCAAGAATGATTTGTCTCTGTTCATCATTCCAGTGGATGGTTGGAGAAAGGAGGTCCATGTCAAAGCATTGGGCATAAAGAAGGGAAAAGAACCAGTCTTTGATTTGGAATTATCTACCCCTTGGTGGGCAATCCCAGAAAGATTATCATTCAGGGAATGCTACTCTCAACAAAAAATAAAAAATTGCTAACCAGTTTGGCATAAACAGAAAAAATAGCCCCATTCTCTTCATAAGTCTTTCAGGACGGGCAGATAATAAGAAAGGGTGGCTTCTAAACTAAGATTTATGGTTTGCTGAGTGGGAGAAGATGCAGTCTCAGTATATATCATTGTGACCTTCTCACTCTAGTATTCTGAATGATGCCAGATTTGTCAGAGATACATTGACCAACTGGTGAATCATAGTTGTGAACTTTTCCCATTGCAGCAAGAGTGCAGTACCAAAGAAAGAAGGGAGAGAATAATCAGAGAAAATTTCTTTGAGCCAAGCATGTTGTTCAAAAGATATTCCTTTGACACCTCCTTTTCACACCAAACATTTTTCATTGAGAAGCAAACCATTTGTTTCCAGTATAAGAACAGAAATTCAGAACAAAGTAAGACAGTATTAACATACCACTGAATAAGTGTAGGCATATTTTTTAAATATTTAATTTATTAATAAATACAACACAAAAGTACTGTATTAGTCTTAGTTGCCACTTACTTGCCATTTAATTTCCTGTTAATGTTTTATGGATTTTTGATAATCTTTGGGAGATTTTTATTTTTATAAGCAGTCTTTATATATCCTAAAATGAAAAAGAAGCAGGATGCATTTTTCTAAGTAGTAAAAGATGTGTAGTATAAAAACGCAGGAGAAATTCAGCTGACTTTAGTTTGAGTTACTTTACTGATAGATGGTTTGGTTGTTTGAATTTTTTTCCTGTAAACTATGGCATTGACTGATGACACATAATAAGAGTATGACAAATAGGGTATAAAGATCACTTATAAGAATAGAGAAAAGTACCCCAAAGAATTAACTATTGCTCCCACACCACACCAAAGTGTGAGCATTGTATGTAGTTTATTCCTTCTAGAATTATGAATTTTTAAGACTACAAAATTTATAGATATCCTCTTGTATGTTAGTGACAGCTTTGCCTGTAGAAACAACAGTATTCACCTCTGAACATCAGAAATATAGGGAATAATCAAGTAATACTATGATTTTACAACAAATTTTTATTTTTGCAAAAAGGGGTTTTGTATAGATCTGAAAGCTAGACTTAGAATTGATTTAGTGGTATCATCTATGAGAATATTACATGATTATTAAAAATGTCGACCCTTGTAATGACTTTCTAAGCTAATGACGTCTGAAAACTTTCATGTCCCGATGTCTTAAATTTTGTCATAATAATAGAACATTTTTATATTTTGTATTTGTTATAAATTAAATATATGGAATAACAGATAAAGGTTATTAGTCCATAAATTAGATATGTAATTGAAATTTTAGAATAATGGGATATTACTACATTTCATAAAAAAAATTATGGGAAGTTGTAAGGATGACTTCATTACTGATATAAATCTGCCAGTGCAGTGATGTTAGAAAAGACCTTGAACCTTAAAATATTTAAGATCGTTGAGAATAATAAATATTCTCAATGATCTTAAATAGTGGACTAGAGAGATTTCAACTAGAAAGTAAATTAATATGGGTCAAAAAAAGGCTTAGATGGACAATATAAGAAAAAGTTAAAACAACAGGAAACTGTCTTCTATGAATTGTAATTAGTTGTGCAGTGATGCTAAGATTTCTCCGAATATTTGGTTAATGAATAATTAACTATCAGTGTATTCATTTTAATAATTTTTAAAAGCTGTACTGAATTTTAAATACTAATGAAAAATTTAAAGTAGAATTTTTTGTAGCATTCGAAATGATAACTCAGGCTTTGCCTCAAAAATAACTGTTTCTGTTGCAATTAAAAGAGAACCATGAAAGAGAAGACTGCCATTGTATTTAATAAGGTAATTCTGGGCAACTTGTTTAATGGAATGGCCAAAGTCCTGGTTGGAACCCTTGTAAATTTCTCTTACAAATCCCCTGACTGCAAGTTATTACTGATGTTTTGAAATAAATTTTTTTCTCATAAAAAAAAGATGAACCTGACCCCTTCCCATTTCCCATTTATATAGTACACCACCATATATACAATTCTTCATTTTGAATGAAGCTTTGGAGAGAGCTTGGGATTTACTGAGTCGTCATGATTGGAACAGGGCTGGCAATATCTGATACATCTCAATTCATTCAGTATCTGTGCATATTCTAAGATAATATTGTAGTGCTATATATGCTGTACACAATTTTTTGAAACAACAGCCTAAGTAGGTGACTTATATAACTAATTCCTTTTTGTATGATTTCCACCTCCATGAAACTATACAGGAACAACTTGTGGATGGTACACATGCAATTGGAAAACACAATGGAACTACACAGTAAGTGTCATAAATGCAAACCACATAACATAAGAAAGATCTCTTACAGTCCAGACGTAGCCTGAAGACACAAATTCTTGTAAATGTTAGAAAGATCAGTTTCCTGAAGCTTTTTCAAACCTATTATTGCTCAGGCATTGTACAGTTTTTTACTCAAAAGTAGGAAAACCTTACAATGGTATTAAGTGAAAATGTCAATACTTTCCAATTTGAGTTTTCCTTTTTCAACTTCCAGGCCAACTGCACTTTAAAATCGGTGTCTAATCACTTCATATAACCATGGCTGTTAAACATTTTTGCCTCCAGGCTTATGTCTCTTATTCTAACAAATGTATATTTAATCATGGCTTACAAAGCAGTAAATTCTACTCTACAGCATGCAGTGTTCACTAATTGTATTTTGGAAGTCCATACCACTCAAATGGACCTTATTAATGGCCACATGAACTTTGATCTATAGAAAGGTTAAACTTAGCTTTAATTTTTCAAAATAATGTTTAACACTGAATAAAAGGGATGATCACTCATATCATACAGAGGAATTATTGAGTCTGTCATTTGCACCTCTATAACTGTCTGGTTCGGTTCTGCAACCCAACAAGAAAAACACAGACTTCAGAGGATAATTAGAACTGCAGAAAAAATAATTGCTACCAACTTGCCTTCCATTGAGGACCTGTATACTGCACAAATCAAGAAGAGGGCCGTGAAAATATTTGCAGATCCCTCACATCCTGGACATAAACTGTTTCAACTTCTACCCTCAAAACGACGCTATAGAGCACTGCACAACAGAACAACTAGACACAAGAACAGTTTTTTCCCGAAGGCCATCACTCTGCTAAACAAATAATTCCCTCAACACTGTCAGACTATTTACTGAATCTGCACTACTATTAATCGTTTCATAGTTCCCATCGCCAATCTCTTTCCACTTATGACTGTATGACTATAACTTGTTGCTGGCAATCCTTACGATTTATATTGATATATTGATCATCAATTGTGTTGTAAATGTTGTACCTTGATGAACGTATCTTTTCTTTTATGTACACTGAGAGCATATGCACCAAGACAAATTCCTTGTGTGTCCAATCACACTTGGCCAATAAAAAATTCTATTCTATTCTATTCTATTCTATTCTATTCTATTCTATTCTATTCTATTCTATAATGGTATCTGCCGATAAATAGCATTTCATTGCCAGTATTAAGATATTACATTATGGCAAGAAGATGAACATTACCTTCTCTTTAGAACAGGGGTGTCAAGCTTGCAGCCCACTGGCTGGATGATCACATGTGCTGGCCATCCCCACCCCCAGTTTGGCGAAAATTGAGATACACCACGTGACAACTACGTGATGCCGCAAGTTTGACACCACTGCTTTAGAAGATTCTTTGACACTGTTGTCATTTAATTAGTAACTTGCTGTATATATTGTTACATATTACATTTTTTCTTAGATAAATATATAGGTAAAGGCTATATCTGATGATTTTTTTAAAGGAATGTCACTTCCCAGTGAAAAAGTAATATGTTCATACCAAGTGCTTTGAGCATATTTCTGCTGTCTAATCCATATGGATAAAATATATAAATTATTGATGACATTGTGCCAGATGTTGTCCCCCTCAGGATGTGTCCCTCAGGATGTGCCCCTCATCATGTTACTGATGAAGAGTTGAGGATCTTTCATATTTTATGACATGGATACTTTAAAACCTTTAGGATATCTAGTTGCTAATGTTGACAAATAGGAAAAGAAAATCTGAAGCTACAAAAACAAAAACTACAATGAGAAAATGGAACATATGAAATATGAACATGGGAAAGCTGAACAATGTGTCAGGGTTTCAAGTAACATCTCCAACAAAAGAAGACTCCGAGGTTAGAAGTTCCTAAAAGTTCCATTTTATTAGAGATGTCATATTCACACATCTGGGAAAACCCGAATCTGAAAGCTTCCAGTTTTTCCCGTCCATAGAAAAGTCCAAGTGCCTGCCCAGCACCCACATGTCCACTACATGCCCAATCAAT
This sequence comes from Ahaetulla prasina, assembly GCF_028640845.1. Lineage (NCBI taxonomy): Eukaryota > Metazoa > Chordata > Lepidosauria > Squamata > Colubridae > Ahaetulla > Ahaetulla prasina. The sequence goes on along the minus strand of NC_080541.1, from coordinate 43,778,451 downwards.
GCACGGTCCTAACTGGAGATGCCTCCCAGTCACACCCCTCCAGATGCAGGCAAGACTCTCAGAGAAAGGAATGTTATTATGACTATATGTCTCCCCTGCTCCATGCAACCCCACCTTCCCAGTTTTCCACAGCACTAAATGTGGCAGGCCTGAAGATCCAATGCAAAGATGGTTTCCAGACATGACACAAAGTGAAAGATTTTTGAAACAACTATCACTTGATATCTGTAATAGTATGTGGCAGATGGGAGATGGGGAGAAGAGATGCTGCTTAGGGAAAGGTCAGACAGAATAGCCTGTAAATGGATGGGCAACAAGCTCAGTAGGAATTCATCCTAGTTTCTTGGGCTGTAGATGGGAAATTCTCCTGGCAAGATAATTGTACTTTCAGACTCTTAATATAGCTTTACAATTAAGTAGAACTGCCTTATCTGGTCATGCTTTCTGTCTAGTCTACCTGGGCATCAGTGATCTGAGTAGAACCAGGATTGAATCCTTTCAGTCAGAATAGTACACTGTTTATTACTCAGAACATGAAAAACAAAGAAGCAAAGCAATTGCTTTTATACTTAGAATGAGTGTAGCAAGTTTATTTATTTTATTTATTTATTTATAAAATTTATCAGCCACCAATCTTACCACAATGTAACTAGTTGGCTACAACACCAAAAAAAAAAAAAAAAGACTGAACCCAAAGGATACCCTTATACCTGAACATCACGAGATCAAAAACTAGAAATCAAATCGATATATTATTGCTAAAAGATGTAGAGAAACTCGGTTATAGCATCAAAGACATAGCCAAATGCTGTGAAACAGATCAGAAACTGCTCATTTGCAAGTTCCAAGTAAAGCTGAAGCACAAGAAAGCCAACCAGTTTCTACAATCTTGAACATAAAAAAAATTGAGGGATAATATATACATAGCAAGGAATTGCTTTGAAATCCTGAACTTCCTTTAGAGGAACTGAAATAAATTTTAAAAGGTCAGTAATGAGGAATGTGAAAAGACACTTGCAAAGAAAAGGAAAAAGAAGAAAGCAACTGGATAGTGTAGAAATTGCCAAAAAGGGAAGAAAAGCCAAAGCCAATAAAGGCAAAAATGTCAGAAAGAAATTTAACAAGTTTCAATGAGCTACTAGAAGAGGCAACAAGCAACACTACAACATCTGTAAACTCACTGAAAACATGGAAAAATAAGAAAGTGTTTAAAAAAAGAAACCTCTGTACTTCAAACTCCAAAGAAGGTTCCAACTTCAAAACAGTATTCTAGAATATACAAATGGACAGGTAATAGCTGATTCAAGGAATATCAAAGAAAAATGGAAAAAATATACTGAATTTCTGTACAGCAGAGATGACAACAGCTAAGATATTTCAGAGGATACTCCCTATTTTCTAGAACCTCTAGTACTAGATGATGATCAGCATTCTGGGCCTTCCAAGTCAGAAAGCTACAGGAACTGATAGAATACCCACAGGAGTATGGTAAATACCAGAGGAATCAGTAAAGCTCTAATCAAGCTACCGCAGCAAATCTGAAAAATAATACAGATACAGATACAAAATACAGATTGGAAGAAGTTAATGATACTCTAACACTACATGGAAGCAAAAGCTGGATTTTGAAGAAGCAGGTACTGACTTGAAAGTTGCTGAGAGTTTCATATTTGCAGCAAGGTGGATGAAATCAGTTACAGGGGTAGTAGAGGATATGCTATTGGAAGATCAGCTTAGGGACATATTGGCATGGAGAAAAATTTATCTATACGGTCACTATGAGTCAACTGCTTGGTGGTGGCACAATCATTCAAATTGCACAAGAAGAAAAAAAGGAGCAACAATATAGAATAGAATAGAATAGAATAGAATAGAATAGAATAGAATAGAATAGAATAGAATAGAATAGAATTTTTTATTCGCCAAGTGTGATGGTACACACAAGGAATTTGTTTTGGTGCATATGCTCTCAGTGTACATAAAAGATACATTCATCAAGAATCATAAGGTACAAAGCTTAATGATAGTCATAGGGTACAAATAAACAATCAGGAAACAATCAACATCAATATAAATCGTAAGGATACAAGCAACAAAGTTACAGTCATACAGTCATAAGTGGAAAGAGATTGGTGATGGGAACTATGAGAAGATTAATACTAGTGCAGATTTAGTAATAGTTTGACAATGTTGAGGGAATTATTTGTTTAGCAGAGTGATGGCGTTCGGGAAGAAACTGTTCTTGTGTCTAGTTGTTCTGGTGTGCAGTGCTCTGTAGCATAGTTTTGAGGGTAGGAGTTGAAACAATTTATGTCCAGGATGTGATGGATCTGTAAATATTTTCACGGCCCTGTTCTTGATTCGTGCAGCATACAGATCCTCAATGGAAGGCAGGTTGGTAGCAATTATTTTTTCTGCAGTTCTAATTATCCTCTGAAGTCTGTGTCTGTCTTGTTGGGTTGCAAAACCAAACCAGACAGTTATAGAGGTGCAGATGACAGACTCAATAATTCCCCTCTAGAACTGGATCAGCAGCTCCTTGGGGAGTTTGAGCTTTCTGAGTTGGTGCAGAAAGAATATTCTTTGTTGTGCTTTTTTGATGACTTTTTGATGTTAGCTGTCCATTTTATATCTTGCAATATGGTAGAACCTAGAAATTTGAAAATTTCTACTGTTGATACTGTGTTGTCTAGTATTATAAGAGGTGGAAGTATGGAAGGGTTTCTCCTAAGGTCTACCACCATTTCTACGGTTTTGAGTGTGTTCAGTACCAGATTATTCTGGTCGCACCACGAGGCTAGTTGTTCAACGTTCCATCTGTATGCAGATTCATCGTCTCAAATGATTGTCTCAATCACTGTTGTGTCATCTGTGAACTCCAGTAGTTTAACAGATGGATTGTGAGAGATGCAGTCATTGGTATACAGAGAGAAGAGAAGTGGGGAGAGCACACAGCCTTGGGGGGGCCCTGTGCTAATTGTACAGGTATCTGAAGTGATCCTGCTTAGCTTCACCTGCTGCTTCCTGTTTGTTAGGAAATTTATAATCCACTCACAAGTGTGTTCAGGTACCTGTAGCTAGTTTAGCTTAGTTAGAAGAGTGTCTGGAATGATGGTATTGAATGCTGAACTAAAGTCTACAAAGAGGATCCCTGTATAGGTCTTTGGAGATTCAAGATGTTGTAGGATGTAGTGCAGAGCCATATTAACAGCAGCATCTGCTGATCTATTTGCTCGGTATGCAAATTGCAAGGGGTCTAACAGCAGATCCGTGATGGTTTTCAAGTGGGACAGCACTAGCCTTTCAAAGGTTTTTATGACTACAGATGTTAAAGCAACTGGTTTGTAGTTATTCAGTTCCTTGATGGTGGGCTTCTTCGGCACTGGGATGATAGTAGAGTATTTGAAGCAAGAAGGAACATAGCATATCTCTAGTGATTTATTGAAGATTCAGGTGAAGATGGGGGCCAATTGGTCAGCACAGACTTTTAAGCAAGAAGGAGTTAATTTGTCTGGGCCTGGAGCTTTTCCTGGCTTTTGTCTGTGAAATAGATCTTGCACTTCCTTTTCCGTTATCGCTAGGGGTTGGGAACCCAATGGGATAGGGTCAGTTGTAGAAGGCTTGGCTGTTGTTGGCTGGTGTCTGAAATGGGGGTTGTGGAGATAGGTGGCTGTAGTTTCCTTTCAAACCTGCAGTAAAACACGTTCAGGTCATCTGCCAGTTGCTGATTTCCTTCGGCCAGGGAAGGAGGTTTGATGTAGCCGGTGATACCATATCACTAATACTCCTTAATTATGGTTTCCTTTCTGATGTTTATTGCATAACCTGATTTTTTAAATTAATATGATTGTGCAGTGTTTTGTATCTAAAAAGTAAAATGCTTTGGAAAGTGCATCCTTAGAACATAGCAATTCTTCATTAGTTTAAGATGTGGTTTATTAGAACAAGACAAGATCAAAACCTTGTTTAAATAGATCCTAATTTAAAAGAAACAAAAAAATAAAGTGCAGGGAATTTTAATGCAGGAATGGGTCCTCTGATCTTTTCTGTGAAGACAAGTTAACTTGTAATAAGATTTTTTTTCCTAATTTTTTTCTAGTCAATCTTAATCAGTATAGGAAACTTGAAAGAAGGATGGCATTTTTCTACATTCTTCAGACAAACATTTTGGCTCAGACAAAGTTATACAGAGAAACATGTATATAGAAATATGTGTATTCCAAACTTCTGAAATAATAAATCTGAAAATATTTTTTCTGTAGCTTTTTAACACAGTAGTAGAAATTGGGCAACATATTTCTATTACTATCTATGTGCCAGGAGGCCAATAGTTCAGATGTTGACTTCATTGCTCTTTCAGCTTTATGTTGCTTTGCTATTTTGGCAGTGTAGTAATATTGAGAAATAGAGTAGGCTTTTCCCAAAGATTGTCAAGGTAATGTATTCAAGGGACCTTTCAACCTATTAATTGTAAAAATACAAAATCCAAATTATATACCATGGGAGAATATCATGGTTTGATTTAAACAGAGACACAAGAACTAAACTCCATCCAAAAAGATTGAAAGAAAGAATAGGATAATTATATATACATTGCCGGTTCTTAATCATTCAGATGAAGGCATGAAAAAAAAACTTATGAATGCAGCCAAAATTTGTGAAGTGCTTTGAGCCCTGAGAGGAGCTATATAAATACCATTATTATTATTACTTTATTCCATGCCCTATAAACCATTTACTTTTAAGTGGCAATTGTGTATTGTTACACTGTATTGCTATAAAGCTATCATGTTGCTTAGAGACAGAATGTGTGATTTATATATCATTTGAAGTCTGCAAGGCATGTCTTTCTTTGGCAAGAAAAGATGAAAATAATAGAACTGAAATCCTGCATAATACTTTAATATCACACAACCATATATTAATGCAATAAGAAATCGCTGACAGAAACCTGTTTTTTTTTAATTGGCATTTATATGCCACATTATTCAACCACTATTTCCTATTTTCAGAATACCAAAACAATGAAGTCAGTAACATTGACTTCAGTATGAACTAGGGAGCACAATTACCACACAAATATTTGTTATAAGCAATATATATAAAAGAGTATATTTAAATACCTTATTATAGAAAGAATAAACTGTTCTTCCCTCTAGATAAATCCATATCAATAGCAAAGAGCCTGCTATACGGAAAAGCCTGGAGCCAGTTATTTCAGAACAGTAATTATTTCTTTCTCACTAGCTAATGTTCTGTTTTTACCAAGGTTTAAAGAATCTATAAAGAACCCTAAGATTTAATATTCCAAATTTCAAAAATTTTGCAGATTCAGATTTTTGTTTTAATCTATTCTGGTACTTTTAATGCTATCACAAAGTTATTTGATTGTTTTTTCTTACAGATGTTCTTGTACTAAGAAAAACCACATTAGAAGAAACTTTAAGGAAATACGTTAGCTTACAAATACATTTTAGAGGTATTTTTAAGCTGAAAAATAAATCTTCAGAGGAATGCAAAATTGAACAAACACAACTACACGTCATCTCATCTGTGCAGGTCTGTTTGCAGTGGTGATTATGTTTCTCACAGTGGTGAAATCCTCTCTGGTTTGCCACCAGTTCACAGCCCATGCATGCGCAGTGTGCACTAAATGCATGCTACACATGCATGCGCAGTGCACCCCAAATGCATGCTGCACATGCACACATACGCAGTATGTGCCAAATGCATGCTGCGCATGAAAAAAGAAGGCTTGGGAAGGTAAGTAGAACAGCAAAGGGGAGAACAGCTGTGCCACACGATTTAGATTTCCTGCAGGATTTCCTGCTTTCTAGCGATTTTAAATTGTGCGGCACAGCTAATTGTCGGAAATACCAGTTTGGACCAACCGGTAGCTTATTTTTACTACCGATTTGCTGAACTGGTAGCTTTTATCACTACTGGTTCACGTGAACCAGTGCGAACCGGTAGTATTTCACCACTGGTTTTTTTTTTTATTTGCATTTATAACCCGCCCTTCTCCGAAGACTCAGGGCGGCTTACACTATGTCAAGCAATAGTCTTCATCCATTTGTATATTATATACAAAGTCAACTTTATTGCCCCCAACAATCTGGGTCCTCATTTTACCTACCTTATAAAGGATGGAAGGCTGAGTCAACCTTGGGCCTGGTGGGACTTGAACCTGCAGTAATTGCAAGAAGCTGCTGTTAATAACAGACTGCATTAGTCTGTTGAACCACCAGAGGCCCCTGATTTTTCAGTCACTCCTAGAATTAGCCCTCCCTTTGATAACCATTGTTTGTTTTTCACAAGACCATAGCTCTAACTGAAGATTAAAACATACTGACATATTTCTATTTTCATCCGTTAAATGTTGGGAGGTATTCTTTGTTACCTAATTCTTTATATGCAGAAAGAATAGTCATGAAGATTATTCAAGTATTTTTGTAGAATTGGTTCCTCTTTAATGAAGGGTTACTTGGAAAGTTTAAACAAAATTAAATATATACATGCATTCTTTTTGTATGGGTTGCACAGAGGAGCTAAAATATTCCCTGTGGGAGTTGCAATTTATTGTATTCTTAACTGGGATTAATAATCTCTTTTCAACAAAAGAATTGCTTCTAGCATACCTGCATGCATAGAATTAAGTTTTTATTTTACTAAAATATCCGTTTCCATAGACTTGTGCAAATATGTTCACAACTAGGATGACAAAGATATTTTATGTATAAAGCTTTATGATAAATGTCTATGGAGATTTTCAGTCATCCAGATCATGGTTGTCCGAAAGGTGCTTTTTCCATATATAAATCCTTCCGTTCTCCACCATTCAGTCAGAACTGAAGAAGCTTCTTGGATGAGAAACAAACTTCTTCAAGGAAAAAAATCAGAGAAAGTCCAGTTGCCTTTTGAAAAAAAGTGCCTTTGGGATGATACTGCTGTGTCTTTCTAAATAATTGTTCATAGTTTTATTAAATTTGACTATCCCATAAACCAGTTATAAGTCTGTAGAGATTCTCAGTCATCCATCAAAGGTGCTTTTTCAGGAGGCTGAAGAAGCTTCTTGGATGAGAAGCGAAACATCTTCAAAGGAAAAAAAACCCCAAGAAAGTCCAGTTGCCTCCTATCCCATAATTGGGATAAACCAGTTATGTTCATTTAATTTGATGGAGTTTTATTAATGGGGTGAATTTCTATTGTTTTAACGAAACTGCAGGGATCTTTAACTGCATTTTATATAGAATAAGGAACTAATATTGATAAGAATCCTTATAAATGCAGTGTTTAAATTGTAATGTGTCAATTTTCCCCATACATTGATCATATGATCTTCCTTACTACAATTTCATTTTCTCATAGCTAGTAAAATATAACTTTTATCAGCAGACCCTATGATTTTATTTATTTATTTATTTATTTTCAAATTTGTATGACACTTGAGTCCCAACAATTCTAGGCAGCTCACCATAACTAAAACAAGAAAAATACATTAAAAGTAATTCTAATTAAAAGTAATTCTAAGATTTACTTTACTAAGTGGTGCAGTGGTTAGAGTGCAGCACTGCAGGCTACTTCTGCTGATCACTGGCTGCCAGCAGTTTGACAGATCGAATCTCAACAGGCTCAAGGTTGACTCTGTTTTCCATCCTTCTGAGATTGGTAAAATGAGGACCCAGATTCTTGGGGGCAATAGGCTGACTCTGCAAACCTCTTAGAGAGGGCTGTAAAGCACTCTGAAGTGGTATATAAGTCTAAGTGCTACTGCTAATTAACAAAAAATATCTTCATAATGTATAAGTATTAAATCTTTAATAAAATCAATTCTTTGAGGAATAGATCAATATCCGTATCCTAACTGTGATAATCTCTCTGTGCAAGTGCCCTGCATTGCACAGAGACCCATCAATGCCATATATTCTCCCAGCCATAGGCAACCAGATCAGTCAACAATACTATTAAATTAAAAACTGCAATAGCTACAAGGAGGAAAAATGTTGATTTACTTTTAAGTTTCATCTTTTTCCAGCTTGAATTACATGGTAAAAAAACCTCACTCATACATCTTTCAAACAGTGTAGCTACAGCTGATACCGTCTGTTCATGGCTCTCTTATGTGGTTTCTGAGTAAGTATATCCTTGGTAAGATTTTTGTTCCAGTGGTGAGTAAAACCTCAGTTCAGCAACTAAGTGGTTTTAACCAAGAGAATATGTTTGGGCAGCTAACTTTAAAGAAAAGCATTCTTGGTGTTAAAACATAGCCACATTACAAACCTCTGAAAGCGGAAAACCCCAGTGATTTTCCAAAAAATTCCATTCAGTAAAAAAACTCATGGAATATAACATGAATTCAGTTCTGAAATATGCAAAGCAAAGCACAGGTTGTGAAATTATTCTTCCAACTTAGTTTACAGAATATAGTGCAAGTGAAAAACCAGTAACTTTTCTCCCATTTTTACTAAATTTCTGATTTGTTAATTTTAAATATTAGGTGGAATCCTGCGTGTTTTGTGAAAGAGAGAACAATGAAATGGAAAAATATAGTGACACTTTGATATTCATTATGTTCCACCTATTATTATTGACCAACATTCCTATTCTCTTTTTGTTATTTCCTTGGAGAAAAGGGGAAAAGGGGAAAAAATACAACTTGCCACAGAAGCAACCAAAAGGATTTGGATGGAAAGGAGGTTATGATGGTGGAATTGATTCAAGATGTTAAAAAGACACCCTTTAGCAATTAACCAAATAGCTAAGGGTGGCAGGAAATAGAGTCTAGAAGAGGCAAATACTCATTAAAAGGGATTTATGACAAGCTTATATAGGACTGAGGTTAAATTTCAGGCTCAGAACCTGATATAAACAATTTATTTTTTGGAAGGACAGCTCAAATTGTACAGCTGCTCAGACAAACAACTATATATAGTATAGTCTATTCTGTTAATGTGTCTTCATGCAAAACTCCATCTAAGGTATTATCATATAGCAAGAGGTATCTTGACAGAAATGCTGGAAGATATGCAAAAAAGGATCCAAGTTAGCACAATTTCAGAGAACAAGCCACAAGTTCAGGTGGAATGAAAGAGAGTTGAAGCACAACAAAACAAGGAAACATAGAATAGCAACAATACAACTATCAACAATCGATTCCTGCTGAAAATAATCCTGAACAAATGATTCCTCCAATTCTAGTATGATGGGCTAGTGAAAGGGAATTTATTATTTTGAGTAAGGGAAAATAACATAGTTTTCCACAGCTTTGATATTTTAGTTACTAATGGACTGCAGAAAGATATAGTCATGGTTCAGGAGATATCAGCTGGACACTAAGCCAATCATGACCAATTTTAATTTTAAGTTTCATCAAATCTCAGTACAACTAGTAAGTCCATGCTCTGCAGTTGAATCATGCCTGGAATTTACAGATGTCTTCAGGATCAGAGGCTTTGGTCACAGCTATGAATGCAAGCTCCATTCATTTTCTATGTGCATGTAATATCACAACACAGGTACCAAATTGGCAGATTTTACATCACAATAGTGTGGTGCTATTCTTGTCATCTGCTCCCGTTATAATCTCTGTTTGTAGTCTATCTGCCTTTTGCAAAGTTACTTCACTGTTTTACAATGTCATTGGAAAAAATTTGAAGTTAACAAAAATATATTAATTTACCAGAGGTCTTTACCAAGAACCAATTATTGGCATAGTAAAAGTAGATTGATGAAACCTGAAAAAGAAATGATGCAATTAATCATTCTGAATCTCCCTTCTGTTCTCCAAGTGTTTTTGTTCTGGACAGTTAGCTCTCCATAGCTTGTTTGTGTAAGATGTGCGTAATATGTTTATAGAGCACGGCAGCTGATCTAATGTAGTTCTTGGCAAGCTATTGCATTCCCTTCCCACAAGTAAAATTTTGAAATGATAGCCCAACTTTCATATGAGTAACTCCCCAACAAGGAAAAAAAAGGGAACCGGTATTTTCAATTCATGTTTTAAATCAGCCTTGTTAAAATGTTAAGGTACAGCTATAGGTAAAGTAGCATTTATTTCAATTCAAAGTTGGAGCAGACTTTGGAAACCATAGAAAATACTCTGAAATGTTTACTACTCAATTAACAGAATTTAATCCTTCTAAAGTTAAGTAAAGCAAACAGCACATTAAATTTTATTAAGATGTGGGAGGGATTACGAATGAAATGTATTTCAACTATTGCCTAATTAGAAGTGGCCTGTTCCACCTGGTACAAAATGGCATTGGATCAAAGCTCTTCATTTTCATACATGAATGCACATACTTGAAGCCTCTGTTCCAAGACACTTATATGAATAAAGCAGTTTATATTAACTTCTGGAGTCAGTAACAGTCACCATGTCTAATCTAGTCAAGTAGACTTTCTCATTTCAGAAGTGTGGGAGTGGCTTATATGTAAATTGAAGGATTTGACCTTGGAGTTTTCATATCCAATGATCTAAGTGCCAAAGGCCACTGCAACTACATCACAAAAAAGGCTCTAAGAGTTGTAAACCTAATCTTACATAACTTCTTCTCCAGAAACACTACACTACTAACCAGAACTTATAAAACATTTGCTAGACCAATTCTTGAATACAGCTCACCTGTCTGGAACCCATACCACATTTCATACATTAGTACAATTGAACGTGTCCAGAAATATTTTACAAGAAGAGTTCTCCACTCCTCTGAATACAACAAAATACCTTATGCCACCAGACTTGAAATCTTTTTTTTTAAAATTTGAATTTATATCCTGCCCTTCTCCGAAGACTCAGGGCTTACACCGTGTTAAGCAATAGTCTTCATCCATTTGTATATTATATACAAAGTCAGCTTTATTGCCCCCAACAATCTGGGTCCTCATTTTACCTACCTTATAAAGGATGGAAGGCTGAGTCAACCTTGGGCCTGGTGGGACTTGAACTTGCAGTAATTGCAAGCAGCTGTGTTAATAACAGACAGACTTAGTCTGCTGAGCCACCAAAGGCCCTTTGGTTTAGAAAACTTAGAACTCCGCCGCCTTCGACAGGACCTGTGTTTAACTCATAGAATCATCTATTGCAATGTCTTTCCTGTTGAACACTACTTCCGCTTCAATCACAACAATACAAGAGCAAACAATAGATTTAAACTTAATGTTAACCACTTCAATCTTGATTGCAGAAAATATGACTTCTGTAACAGAGTTGTTAATGCTTGGAACACACTACCTGACTCTGTGGTCTCTTCTCATAATCCCCAAAGCTTTAACCAAAAACTGTCTACTATTGACCTCACCCCATTCCTAAGAGGTCTGTAAGGGACATGCATAAGAGCACAAACGTGCTTACCATTCCTGTCCTATTGTTTCCTTTCATTATATCCAATTAATATAGTTATTACATACTTATGCTTATATATATGCTTATATATTATATAGTTATTTTCATGCTTATGCTTATATATACAACATATATATGCTTATATGTTGTGACAAAATAAATAAATAAATAAATAAATAAATAAATTTATTTATTTATTTATTTATTTTATTTATTTAATCATATTTATATACCGCCCTATCTCCCAAGGGACTCAGGGCGGTTTACAGGCACTAAAAACAAATAAATACAATATAAATACAATATATTTCTAAATCCAATTTAGAAATGGATGCTGGCCTATGGACGATCAGATATTTGCTATGCATTTAAATATCAGTGAAAGACATAAAATGGGTGATTTCTTCAATCTTCTTCCTTTCTTCCTTGATTCCAGGGGCACAACGGACCTGACACAGAGACAGAGATAAATCATTATTCTGCTTTAGTTATCCAAAGTAAGGACCATTCCTTAACTAAACCATTCTTTGTTTAACAATTTAAATAAATTACAACTAACTGGATTCATACTGTCATTGTGCTAAACAGTAGCAAGTCCTATATTATTTTGAGTTGGCATTTATGAAAATTAAATTATAGGTTATGGGTTATGGGTTATGGTTTAGTGTATTCTGTAAATCTAGACAATTGTGGTTTATTCAGTGGATTATAGGTTAAGAAATTCTGACTTTGTGTGATACATGAATCCAGATATCAATTGGATAGTAGGAAGACAAAACAAGGCTGTATTCTGCAGCAAAGACTAGGGTCTTTTTCACTTAACTGAAGGAGAATGAGCATATTTTTACAATTTGCTTCAGCCAATCAATATTCCCAGAAAGGTGGATTCCCTTCACTATACTGCCGTTTCTACAGTCCATTTGGTCATGAACTCTGATTTACAGTGGATCACATTACTCTGTAGGTTAACAAGCTTGTCCATGAAGTTATCATTCACAAAGCTGACACTTTAATAGGACTTAATAGAACAGGTTGAAAAATTAGCACAGATTTTATGTGCAATTCTTTACATAGAACTATCACCTTTGGCTGCAGAGTATGTTAAACATACTTTTGGCTGTGAAGTTTATTAAATATATTTTATGATTCTAGAGTGTGTAGCTGCTTCTGGGATTATGGCTGATTAGGAAGTGGTAGCAGCCAAGGCAGTGGTAGCAGTGGCAGCAGCTCTTTCTGTTTTGCTCCATCCTTTCTGCTGCATGTGGGCTGCATGTCTGGGCTGCAAAATCCAAATTATAACTAGATACGAATACAGAAAACTCCCTGACACTTTGTTGCTATTTAGTGGTTATTTGGATTTTTGGGATACAGGTATGCTTAATCTTTTCCTGCACAATTCAGATTTGTTAAAAGTGTGGGATAAGAAGTAGGCAACAAGCTGTGGCCTAGTAGGGATACTTGTCTACCCCAAAAAGAATTAATATATGTTGTATTTCTTTTACCAAGATCACATGGGTTTAATTTTCTTATTTATTTATAAATATATATGATAATCTCGCTAACTTAACTTATCGGAAGGAAAAATAGTTCTGGTCTTTGACTTGTTTTTAATGAAGATTTAAATGAAGTCATAAATACTGTTATTTCTTCATTCTAGGCAGACTAAAACACCTGATGTCTCTTCCAAGATCATCACTACACTGACGAAATTCAATCTTGATGTGACAAATGAATTTATTTTTATTTATTTATTTAATTTTGTCATAACAATATACACAAGCATAACACAAAAGATGATATAATATATAAACATATATATGAGGAGAAACAAGGTAGTATAAGCATATATATATATATATATATATATATATATATATATATATATATATATATATATATATATATATATATATATATATATATATATATATATATATGGGAATAAACAATAGGACAGGAACGGTAGGCACGTTTGTGTTCTTATGCACACCCCTTAGAGTCCTCTTAGAAATGTGGTGAGGTCAACAGTGGATAGATTTTGAATAAAGCTTTTGGGGTTATGAGAAGAGACCACAAAGTCAGGTAATGCATTCCAAGCATAGATAATTCTGTTACAGAAATTGTGTTTTCTGCAATCTAAACTGGTGCGGTTGACATTAAGTTTAAATCTGTTGGTAGCTCTTGTGTTATTGTAGTTGAAACTGAAGTAGTCATTGGCAGGAAGGACATTACAACGGATGATTCTATGAGCTAAACCCAGGTCCTGTTGAAGGCGATGAAGTTCCAAGTTTTCTAGACCCAGGATATCAAGTCTGGTGGAATAAGGTATTGTATTGGTTACGGAGGAGTGGAGAACTCTTCTTGTAAAATACCTTTGGACATGCTCAACTGTATTGATATCAGATATATGGTATGGGTTCCAGACAGGCGAGCAGTAATCAAGAATTGGCCTAGCAAATGTTTTATATGCTCTGGTCAGTAGCGTGGTGTTTTTGGAAAAGAAGCTGCGTAGAATTAAGTTAACAACTTTTAGAGCCTTTTTTGCTATATTGTTGCAGTGGGCTTTGGCACTTAATATAATAATAATAATATTTTATAATATTTTATAATAATAATTTAATTATTATTTAATTTAATTATTATTATAATTAATATTAATTTATTTTATAATAATATTTTAATTTGTATACCGCCCTTCTCCTGAAGGACTCAGGGCGGTTTACAGCCAAGATAAAATACAGCAACAACGCATACAATACTAAAAACAGACATTAAAAAACTTATTCAATTTGGCCCCATTTTAAAATACAATCAACCCTATAAAATTAATAAAAATTTCAAACCCATAAAATCAGCTAAAAGATTTAAAAATTCAAGCCAGTCCGGCAAGACGGAATAAATAAGTCTTAAGTTTGCGGCGAAAGGTCCGAAGGTCAGGTAGTTGTCAAAGTCCAGGGGGAAGTTCGTTCCACAGGGCAGGAGCCCCCACAGAGAAGGCCCTTCCCCTGGGAGCCGCCAGTTGACATTGCTTGGCTGACGGCACCCTAAGGAGTCCCTCTCTGTGAGAACGCACAGGTCGCTGGGAGGTAGAAGATGGCAGTAGACGGTCCCGTAAGTATCCCGGTCCTAAGCCATGAAGCGCTTTAAAGGTGGTAATCAATACCTTGAAGCACACCCGGAAGACAACAGGCAGCCAGTGCAGTCTGCGCAGGATGGGTGTTACAGGGAGCTTCGAACCGCTCCCTCTATCACCCGCGCAGCTGCATTCTGGATTAACTGGAGCCTCCGGGTGCTCTTCAAGGGGAGCCCCATATAGAGAGCATTGCAGTCGTCCAAGCGAGAGGTAACAAGAGCATGAGTGACCGTGTATAGGGCATCCCGGTCCAGGAAGGGGCGCAACTGGCGAATCAGGCGAACTTGATAAAAAGCTCTCCTGGAGACGGTCGTCAAGTGATCTTCAAAAGACAACCGCCCATCCAGGAGAACGCCCAAGTTCCGCACCCTTTCCATTGGGGCCAATGACTCACCCCCAACAGTCAGCCGCGGCTGCAGCTGACTGTACCGGGGTGCCGGCATCCACAGCCACTCCGTCTTGGAGGGTTTAAGCTTGAGCCTGTTCCTCCCCATCCAGACCCGTATGGCTTCTAGACACCGGGACAGTACTTTGATAGCTTCGTTGGGGTGGCCTGGGGTGGAAAAGTACAGCTGCGTATCATCAGCGTACAGTTGGTACCTCACCCCAAAAGCACTGATGATCTCACCCAGCGGCTTCATATAGACGTTGAACAGGAGAGGCGAGAGAATCGACCCCTGCGGCACCCCACACATGAGGCGCCTCACGGTCGATCTCTGCCCCCCTGCCAACACTGTCTGCGTCCGGTCAGAGAGATAGGAGGAGAACCGGTGCCTCCCACTCCCAAACTCCCCAGCCGGCACAGCAGGATACCATGGTCGATGGTACCGAAAGCCACTGAGAGGTCTAATAGGACCAGGGCAGAGGAGTAACCCTTGTCCCTGGCCCTCCAGAGATCATCAACCAACGCGACCAAAGCCGTCTCCGTACTGTATCCGGGTCGAAAGCCAGACTGGAACGGGTCTAGATAGACAGTTTCATCCAAGTACTGGGGTAATTGACGTGCCACCGCATTCTCTACAACCTTCGCCATAAAGCGAAGGTTGGAGACCGGACGATAATTTCCTAAAACAGCTGGGTCCAGGGAAGGCTTCTTGAGGAGGGGTCTCACCACCGCCTCTTTCAAGGCAGCAGGAAAGACCCCCTCCCGCAAAGAAACATTTGTAATCCCCCGGAGCCAGCCTCATGTCACCTCCTGCATGGCCAGCACCAACCAGGAGGGGCACGGGTCCAGTAAACATGTGGTGGCATTCAACCTCCCCAGCAACCTGTCCATGTCCTCGGGAGTCACAGGGTCAAAACTATCCCAAACAGTCTCAACAAGACGAGTCTCGAACCTCTCGCCTGGATCTACCCAATTTTGATCCAATCCATCCCGAAGCTGAACGATTTTATCGTATAGATAACCGTTAAACTCCTCGGCACGCCCTTGTAATGGGTCCTCCCGCCCCTCCTGTTGAAGGAGAGAGCGGGTCACCTGAAACAGGGCGGCCGGGCGGTTATCTGCCGACGCAATGAGGGAGGAAACGTAAAAACGTTTCGCGTCCCTCAATGCCACTAGGTAGGTCCTACTATATGACCTAACTAGTGTCCGGTCAGCTTCCGAACGGCTGGATCTCCAAGCACTCTCTAGGCGTCTTCTCTGGCGTTTCATCTCCCTCAGCTCCTTGGAGAACCAAGGAGCTGGTTGAGACCTATGCTGGATGAGGCTGCAAAGGCACGACACGGTCCAAAGCTCCAGCCGCGGTCTGTTCCCAGGCCGCGACTAGTTCTTCAGCCGTGCCGCGGGCCAGATTCTCGGGAAACAGCCCAAGCTCTGTCAGGAACCTCTCTGGGTCCATCAGGTGCCTGGGACGGAACCAACGCATTGGTTCCGTCTCCCTGCGGTGGTGAGTAGTGGTCCGAATGTCCAGACAAAGAAGAGAATGATCTGACCATGACAAAGGCTCGACAACTAAATCATTTAAAACCAGATCATTCGACCACTGGCCAGAGATAAAAATCAGGTCTAGAGTGCCTCCCCCGATGTGGGTAGGGCCGTCCACTAATTGAGTCAGGTCCATGGCCGTCATGGAAGCCATGAATTCCCGGGCCGTCGAGGATGCCACGCCAGTTGATGGCAAATTGAAATCCCCCCACTCTAGGGGTTTCAACTGCCAACCCAGCCAGCAGCTCCAACAGCTCGGGCAGGGCTGTTGTCACGCAGCAAGGAGCTAGGTACGTGATCAACAAGCCCACCTGAGTCCTATGACCCCACTTCACATAGAGGGATTCACAACCAGCTATCTGAGGCACAGTGGTCTCCCTCGGTTCCAGGCTTTCCTTAATAATGATCGCCATTATATCTAACTTAGATCGTTAGATATAAAAACTCCAAGGTCTTTGACAGGGTGGGGTCATCTGTGAGGTAATGTCCATCAAGCATGTACTTAGTGATTGAGTACTTTCTTCCAATATGTAGGACTGAGCATTTGCTGGTTGAGATTCGTAGTTGCCAAATTTTAGACCAAGCGGTTAGATGATCAAGGTCTTTTTGAATTGTAGATGTACTGTCAGTGGTGTTAAAAAGTTTGAGATCATCAGCAAAGAGAACACAGTCACTTGAGATATGATCACAAAGATCATTTATGTATACTATAGAGTTGGTCCAAGAACGCTACCTTGAGGAACACCACTCTTGACAGGAACAGGATTTGATAGAGCACTACCAACCTTAACCACTTGTTGTCTGTTCGACAGAAAAGCAGATATCCAATTGTGTAAGGGTCCTGAAATGCCATAGGATTTTAATTTTAGAAGTTTATCATGTACTACTGAGTCAAAAGCTTTACAGAAGTCTATGTATATTGCATCTATTGTTTTACCTAGATTGAGATTTGTAGTCCATAGGTTTTTACAGTGGAGAAGTTGTAAATTGCATGATAATTTTTTTCTGAAGCCAAATTGTTTATTTGAGAGTAGGTTGTGTAATTCTAAGTGCAAGGTAATGGATTGGTTGATGATGGATTCCATTACTTTGCAGGCGACGCAGCATAGGGAGATTGTTCTATAATTTTCAACTAAACTGGGGTCGCCTTTTTTGAAAATTGGAATGACTGTGGCTAGTGACCAGAGATTGGGAAGGGAACTGGTTGTGAAAGTTTTATTAAAGATTATACTTAGGGGTTCTGCTAAATTACTAGAAAGTTTTTTTAAGAAGTAGGCACAAAGTCCATCAGGTCCAATGGATAGGGATGGTTTCAAGTTGCGAAGAGCTTTTTCAACATTATCTTCAGTAAAATCTATATTTGTTAAGTCGTCATACTCATTGCTTGTACGATTTGGGAATGTCAGATATGTGTCATCACTGTTGACAAAAACTGAGCCAAAGAATTTGTTAAAGAGGTTTGCTTTAGTTGTTTCGTTATTGTATTCTTTGCCATTAGAATCTTTTAGTGGTGGGATGGATCTAGAGTCTTTAAGCTTATTGTTCACAAAATTATAGAAGGCACGACTGGAATTTGTGCGCAGAAGATCCTCTTCTTGCTTGGTGTGGTAATTTGTGCATTCAGTTTTTATTTGGTTGCATATAGTTCTGTAGCAATTTTTAAAATTTGCTACATAGCCCTTTTTGTTTCTTTTCCAGAGGGATTTTTTTTTAGATTTAAGCTTTTTTATTGATATGGGTAGTTTACTTTTCCTGATCTTGGTGGTAGTTTGTGATACGTATAGTTTGATGACTCTATTGATTTCAAGTAGGAAAACTCTATAGTGGTCTTCAGCAGTTACACAGGTTGAGAACAGATTTTGTCAGTCCAGAGATGAAAGATCATTGTTTATAAGGTCATAGTTGGCTTTTTTGAAGTTGTAGTTAGGAATGCTATTGATACGACAATTTAAGTAATGACGTATATTAAGATGAAAGTCAATCATGCAGTGATCACTGTTGGAAAAGGGTTCTTTTATTTGTAGTCCATAAATGGTATTGGTGTTGTTGCAGAAGATGAGGTCAAGGCAGTTGTTGAGTCTTGTACTGTTAGTTACAAGTTGTT
The DNA here is from genome assembly GCF_028640845.1 of Ahaetulla prasina. Classification (NCBI taxonomy): domain Eukaryota; kingdom Metazoa; phylum Chordata; class Lepidosauria; order Squamata; family Colubridae; genus Ahaetulla; species Ahaetulla prasina. Next base: position 43,759,943 of record NC_080541.1, on the reverse strand, counting down.
CAAGACCTAGGTTTGTAACAGCGTTGTATATTGTAGTATGGATTGGATCAGTTGTACATTCATTTGTTGACCAGTTAATGAGAGGTAAATTTAGGTCACCCAGGAAAATGAGGGGATATGGGCAAGAGTAGCCCAAGTTAATAATGAGGTTAAAATATTAGCAGGAGTAATGTCGTAGTCAGGGGCTCTGTAGCATAGTATGAATCGAAGTGTGGTGTTAGATGATAGGTCACATACAATAGTTTCAGGAAGAGAAAGTTTGTGTGCAACTTGAATGTTTTTTAGATTCAGTGACTTTTTGTAAAAAATAGCCACTCCACCACCTCTTCGGTTTTCATGATCTGATCGGTGAACTTGATATTCTTTGTTTGAAATGATGGAGTCAGGGAGGGATGAGATTAGCCACGTTTCACAAATAAATATAATATCAAATGTACCACTATTTAGCAGGAGGATAAATTCAGGTAATTTGTTAACAATACTTCTTGCATTCATCAATTTACATTTAAAATCTGTAGAGAGTGGTGTTAAAGAGGTAAGGGGCGTGCATACCTAGTTTTGAATATTAGTTGGTTGAGGGATATGTATAACTGGTGGTTGTATGGGAGGTTGGATGGGTGGATGGATGTTTTGGTTGGTGAGTGTTTGGATGTTGGATACTTGACTGTTTGTTGATATGGTTGGTTGGATGGATGGTTGAAAGGCTGGTTGCATGGTTGGTTGGAAGGTTGGTTGGATGGATGTTCGGATGGCTGGCTGGATGGTTTGTTGGATAGCTGTTCGGATGGCTGGTTGAATGGTTTGTTGGATGGCTGATTGGATGGCAGTTTCGATGGATGGTTGGGTGATGGGTACTTGATTGAACATTGGGGTGGCTGGTTGGATATTTTGGGTGATGGGGGGTTTGGTGGTGAGTTTTTGATTATAGGATTTATTTTTTATGCAATTGGCATGGTAATCAATATATAGGTTTGATTCACCATTGTCTTGTCTTAGTTTAAGTTCAGTGCGGAGTTCATGAGAACGTATCCGTTGCAAGAAAGATAGATCAGGGCATGATCTAAGTTTACTGTAGGCAGGGTTTGTTTTAGCAATTGAGTTGATGGTATGTATGAACTTACGTTTGCTGTTCTCGTTTATGCAGATGACTCTGCAGAATCTTGGGGTTATTGATCCATCACTGTTTTTATATTCTGGTCCATCTCTGGAGACTGCAATTATTTCATTTGGGGAGATGGATGATGAATTATGATTTCCAATTATGTTGTGAATTTTGGTGATATCGGGTTCGTTTGTGTTTTCTAGTCCTCTAGTACTCTTACTGAATAGAGTAGACAGCAAGTAGTGCCTCTCCAAAGAAGCAGGAGAAACAGTAGATCACCTAGTTCCATGATAGTGAACCTATGGCACACATCGCATTATTTATTTTTTGTCCTCTCTCCATGGCATCTCTAATTAGTTGGTCAGTAGTTATTTGTTGTTTAGGTTGAGTTGAAGGATGAGTATTATGTAATGTTAGATGAATTGGGAAGAGATTTAGATCAGTTGAGTATTCATTTTTTCTGTGTTGTAATTTGTTTTATCAGATTGGTGAAACTTTGTTCGATAACTGTTAGAATTTTTTTTTCTAAGTTTTGTTCAATAGCTAGTATTCTTTTTTCTAGGTTTTGTTCAATATCTAGAATTCTTTTTTCTAAGTTTTGTTCAATAGCTGCTATTATTCTTGTTTCTAAGTTTTTATCAGCGTCAATGGTTGATCTTTTGGATTTTTTGGCTGGCATGGTAAATTTTTAATTTTTTTAATTATTATGTAATTAGTATTCAAGCAGTATTATTCTTATTTCTTTTAATTTATTTCACTCTTACCAATTTCAATAATTGAAGAAGTATCTTCTCTTAAATAGATCTTTCTTAACTTCTATCTCTCAGTGATAGAGAGATATCCTCGGCTGTGGGGAAAGCCCGGTGTTGGCGACGGCGGTGGGAATCCCCAGCAGCAAGTCCCGGTGGTGGGGGAAGCCCTCCTCAGCGCTGGAGATTTCCGACAGCAAGTTTTGGCGGTGGGGAAAGCTCAGTGTCTGTCACGGCGGTGGGACTCCCCAGCAGCAAGTCCCGGCGGTGGGGGAAGCCCTCCTTTGTGTCGGGAACCCCTGGCAGTGAGCCTCGGCAGTGGGGAAAGCCCGGCGTCGGTCACGGCAGTGGGAGTCCCCAACAGCAAGCAGCGGCAGTGGGGAAAGCCCTCCCTAGCAGGGCCACAATGGCGGGAAATCCAAAATTTAGGTTGTAGCTCCGGTGGCGTCGCTCACCCTGGTGGTGACAGTCGCTTCCAAATTCTAGCCGAGTGGCGGCGGATATCAAATCGCGGCAGCGGCGTGGGTCAGCGGAGGGTTGTGTAGGTCGCCTGTATCCTGTTAGCGGCGTGTGAGCGGCGGTGGCGGCAGTCGCCAAATATGGATCTCTTGAATTTACTGGGCCGTTGAGTCGTTGGAGCCGGTGTTTGGGTTTAAAGAGGCAATTTGATCACTCGGTTCTGGGTCAGGTTTCTAAGAACGGCCGTTACAAGATGGCATGTATTATTATAACATGTATTATTGTAACAAGTATTGTAGTTTGTTTCCAGCTGTAAATACAGCTGTGAATACAGCTGTAAATCAAAAATTTATAGCATTAAGAAAAAAACATTAAAGTTTTTAAACATTTAAAAACAAATATTAATATGTTAAAAATGAAGTAACTTCCATTTTCTAGTACTTTTTATCATTGAGAATACATTTCTCTAAGGTGTTTTTTAGCTAATAGAATAGCCTTATCACACATGAAGCAGACACTGCCAGGAAACGAAGCATTAAAAACTATTATGTTTGTCAAAGATTAGAAAAGATAGGACTGTTGTTGAATTATTCAGCTGTCTTGAAATCTGAATCAACAAAACTACATTTTAATGTAATATTCAATGGTTACCTTATGGTGTACCATTAGAAATCATGCATACTTAAGCTTCCTGATGAGTAAGGAAGAAAGTGTTCACTTAATCACTTTGAACTTAATTATTTCTATATTTTTCCATTTACTTAATTTACATTGAACTACATAATTTTTGTCTTTTAAAAGTTAGCGGTATTGCTCCAAGAGTTGGTACATTTTTTAAACATATGTTAATATTATTTTATGATTTTTATGTTGTATAAGCAGTCTAGAGACTCTAGAAAGATTCAGAATAAAAATGACTGCTAACTGGAGTTTGATGTGATAGTGAACAAAACAATAAATTTAATTAAGCCAATGTCGAATTAAAGATATGTTCATTATACGTAACTGATATCATAGAAAACTATAGCTTATCCAAAGAAAGTAATGGCAAACATTTAATGTATGTTTTATTGCTGTACACTTGGCAAGAAATAGATTTAGTTGGGGATGTCACTATTTAAGATACAGAATTGGTGATGAAAGTATTACATTGCTCCCGGGTAACACCGCTCCTGCGCAGTTTGCACTGGCTACCTGTGGTCTTTCGGGTGCGCTTCAAGGTGTTGGTTACCACCTTTAAAGCGCTCCATGGCTTAGGGCCCGGGTACTTACGGGACCGCCTCCTGTTACCCTATGCCTCCCACCGACCCGTACGCTCACACAGAGAGGGTCTTCTCAGGGTGCTGTCCGCCAAGCAATGCCGGCTGGCGGCCCCCAGGGGAAGGGCCTTCTCTGTTGGAGCACCTACCCTCTGGAAAGAACTTCCCCCTGGTTTGCGTCAATTACCTGACCTTCGGACCTTTCGCCGTGAATTGAAAACGTACTTGTTAATCCAAGCAGGACTGGCTTAATTCTTAATTCTTAATTTTTAAATTTTGAATTTTTTGATTTTAATAATTTTAAATTGGGTATTCTGTTTTATTGGGTCAAATTTGACGGTTTTTAAATTTTTCGGCCATTATAGAATATGTTCTTTTAATTTGTTGTTTTAAAATTGTATATTGTATTGTTTTAAAATTGGTTGTACACCGCCCTGAGTCCTTCGGGAGAAGGGCGGTATAAAAATGGAAATAATAAATAATAAATAAATAAATACATTATCAATTGATAAGATGTTGATTGCAATAATAGATACCTGAGTTGAAGGAATAAGTGAGACCATGTTTGGTTTGGTAAATTGTTATTATAAGATTATGCCTCATCTGGATTGAAGTTTCCCTTAGAAGTGTTATAAGTATAACATGGCTTGGGACCAGGTTATTTGAGGGACCATCTCTTGCCAGTCATATCTACCCTACCCATCAGAGTGGGGAGGCAGGGAATGTTGTGGGTCCCATCCTTGAGGGAGATACACCTGGTGGGACCTAGAAGAACCAGGTCTTCAGCGCCTTCCAGAAGAGTATTAGAGTGGGGGCCATTCTAATCTCCATGGTGGCTCCCTTTCTCTGGAACATCATTCCCTCAGAGATTAGAATGGCCCCCACTATAATACTCCTCCGGAAGGCACTGAAGACCTGGTTCTGCCAGCAGGCCTGGGAAATCCAAGATCAGGATGGAGCCCATTAAATGGCTCATGAGATCTGCTGTCGCCGGGGCGGGGTGGGTGGGAGGTAGGGAGTGATTTTGTTAAATTGTACTATATTAATTTATTTGTTTCTTTTTGTTAGTTTTTATTGTTTTAAATGTGGTTTTATATCTGTAAGCCGTCTTGAGTTGCCATGGGAGAAGAGGTGGCAATATAAATTCAATCAATCAATCAATCAATCACCCAGACTAGGCCAAGCAGACATAAGAATGTACATAAGATAAAGAAATGCTGAATCCTGAGTTCCACCTTTAAAACTCTAGATTAAATAAAAGTGTTTTTTTTTAAATCAGGGTAGAGTTCCTTCAAATGCAGATCTAGGGTGGTTCTATTGAAGAAACATTGTATTCTTAGGCAGAAAACAGATTCCTAAAGAATGATATGTACACTCTGTACAAGAAAAATACTTTTGCTAGTGTGGGGATTGTTAATAGAATGCAATCAGATAGACGGAAACAAGAAACATTATAAATGGATTACAAAACAAATATCCATGCAAACATTATGTAGTTCTAATTCAAAGTTGTACAGAAGGTACTGGGATTTATAGTATCCTTCAACATTCAAATAGAAATTCTTACATGAATGACTACATGTACTTACTATTTAAAAAGATACCAGGAGTTTAAAAAATTTAAATTATTCTTTTGGAAATATCACATTCTGCTTCTTGTTTTTTCTTGAATTCATCTTTTCTTACCCTTAGACATTCCTTCTGAATTAGTGCTTTTCCTTGGAATGGAACCTATTTCTCTGATTATCTTAGAAAGTTTTCTCCAGATCTTAACTTCCTCACTTCCATTTTCTAAGTTTTCTAAACTAATGCCATCTAACCAAAGTATTAATCCTTTCAACCTCTTACATTTTTGTAATTATTTAAAAAGTTGCATATATTATTTACAAAGTTGAATATATGACTATAATTCATATGTCAAGTACCTGAAATATAATACACTTTTTTTTTGCATTGATACTTTTCCAGTGTGATGTATAAAACAGGAAAAGAGGGTTTAAAGACTTGCCCCATATTATGTTAGAACTCTTAAATTCTCTTGCAGTTTTGATTAGATTAAAATAGGAGAAAGGACACATTTCAAACATAATTCTTAATAAAACCATCATAATCTAATGTAGTTCAGTAAATGTGTCCATACATATGGTTTGAGTCAAGCTCTCATCAGACTAAAATACACATTAGTGGTAAATAATTGTCAATTTTTCTAAAACAAAATGTCTGTAGTATTTGAAACATAAAATAACTTCCTTCTCATTTTTTAGTGTCTTCTAACAGAGACATTAGTGAAGCCAGATTCACTTAACAACCATAGCAAGAAAAGTCATAAAATGGGGCAAAACTCATTTAACAATTGTCTTGCTTAACAACAGAAATGTTGGACTCAGTTGTGGTCATAAGTCGAGGACTAAGTGTGTTGAGAGTGTGTGTGTGTGTGTTTAATTAAGTGTACATTCAAACTCCATAACTAGTATACTAAACTGGGTACAGAGAATAAAGCTACATTTACTGTTTGTTTATTTATTTATTTATTTATTTATTTATTTATTTATTTATTTATTTATTTATTTATTTATTTAGTCACAACATCATATAAAAAGGATTATATAGTATATAAACATATATATGAGTAAATATTAGGAGGTATAAGCATCAATATATATATAGGAAGAAGAAAATAAAAACAATAGGACAGGAACGGTAGGCACGTTTGTGCGCTTATGCACGCCCCTTATGGTCCTCTTAGGAATGGGGTGAGGTCAATAGTAGAAAGTTTTTGGTTAAAGCTTTTAGGATTATGGGAAGAGACCACAGAGTCAGGTAAAGTATTCCAAACACTGATGATTCTGTTACAGAAGTCATATTTTCTGCAATCTACTGTCCTGTCAAGAATTCTTTCTTGTTGTTACCAGATAACAACAAAAGTTTTTTTGATGACAAAAGGTCATCACAGGACCTTGGGATATGAGCCAGTTGTCAAGCATCCAAATTTTGATCACATTATCATTGGAATGCTGCAATGGTCATGTGAAAAATGATCAGAGCCATTGTAACTTCAAACGGTCACTAAACGAATGGTTGTAAATGAAGGATTATCCATACTCTTGCAATGATATATTATTCCAGGTCTCTTCTTCATGGACACATCTACTTACACATGTACGCATACATAATCAAAACAATTTTTTAAAAACACAGGAAACATAATAACGTAATTAAATAATAATCATATTTTCCCTAAATTGGGTAGATTTTTAGGTTTTAATCTCACAAACAAATATACAATCATAAAAAATAAAAATGATTTACAACATTATGAATTTATAATAATTATTGTCAACATTAATTTTGAAATATCTAAAGTTTAAAAATAAAAATATTAATTACAATAGTTAAATCTGAATAAATGTCTACATTTAGTCACTAAAATATAAAGAGGACCAAACTTTGAGAATAAATTTATCTGGATAGATAAACCCTAGAAATGTGAGCTTCTGTTGGGTGGAAGAGAAGAAAGATATTTGCTATAATCATTTCAATGTTTCCAAGTTTTTTGTATCTGCTTTAAAATCCTGTAGCCTGGAGGCAACATTTTTTCATCTGGTACGGTCACTGAGTGATATTTTATGAGGATGATCTTAGAACACCAATTTGCTTCCTGAATAAACACTGCCTATTAGAGGTTGCAGATAGATAGACTTGCACATATATACACACTTGCACACAAACAAAGAATGTGCATTGATTTAAAGATACTGCTTTTCTCGTTTAAAAAAGTTTTATTTTAACATTCTTATCCAAAAACATATCCAATAACATATTTAATGTACCATCATATACAATTAATCGGATCTGCCCGGTCACCACCCCCTTCCTTTTACTCTCCTTCTCTACCTTCTTCTACTTTCCACAACCATCCTCCCCCTCTCTTATCTACATCCTCTCCTCCTTCCTCCCTACTCCTTTCTTCTCCCTCTTCTATCCCTCTTCCTTCCTTCCCTCTTCCTCCTCTTCTCTTTCCTATCTCCTTCCTATTGGAAGATACTTTTCTTCCAATCCATTATATATCAGACCATTCCACTCCTAGAGTTCTCAGAAATTTCCGATTGAGTTAGTGTTTGTTCTTGAATAAAGTACATAGTTTTTAATATCCAACCTTCATCAATCAATATCAAAACAACGTTCCATCTTCCAATATTCACCAAGGGTTCTTCTAAAATGTCTTTCTTCCTTAAGCAGTCTCTCAAGAATAGTTCATATTTCCAACTTAATTTCTTTAATTTTTCTGTCCAACCTTCAAGGGTAAACAATAGTCCATTTTTTCACATCTTTAACATTTATATACAACAAATAATATTACAAATATCCAATATATCAATTGTAATAATTAAAACCTTACTTATATCAAATAACATTATTAAAATTACACCTATAACTTATCCAAAATATATCTATTATAACAATTACATTCTAATTAGCCATATAACAACATTACATCCATCTCTTAAATATAATATTTAATCCAAATTCCTAAATTTTACTATCTATCCTCCAAAGTTAAACAATATTCCATCTTCCTATTCCTTTATACCTCAAATATATCAAATAGTACCCCTAAAATTACACATTTATATCCAAAATAAATCATTTACAAAAATTAACCTTAATCATATATAATAGAGTTAAACATTCTCCCTCCCCTTCTTCTGTCTTACACATTTTCCATCATCTATTCACCATTCAACTTAACATCTATTAATATAGAATTCCCAATCTTTAATACATTAGTGTAAAAATCTCGTGCTTTACAAATTGTATTGAGAAAATACTTTCTTCCTTTATAATTCACTGTTAAACCAGCTGGAACCTCCCATCTAAAATATATCTGATGTTTCTTAAACTCATCCACTAAAAAGGCAAATTCTTTTCTCTTTCTTAACATTTTAGGAGGAATTTCCTTCATCATTATTATATCTTGTCCTAATATTTGAAATTTATTTTTATAAAATGCTTGCAAAATTCCATACCTAATCTTCTTATTTGTAAAATAAATAACCACATCTCTCGGTAAACACTTCTGCCTTGCCCACCAAGAATTAACACGATAAATCTTTTCAATATTAACTTCAAAATCTTCTGGTTCCACTCCCTCTATCTGAGCAAAGGCCTGAATAAAAATCTCTTTCAAATTTTCTTCCTTACACTCTTTTAATCCTCTCACCCTTATAGCATATTCCATTAATTTATATTGTAATATAACCCTTTCTTCATCTGCCTTATCAACCTTAACCTGAATATCATCTATTTTATTTTCTAAATTCAGATTAATTTGAACTTCATCTATTTTCCTTTGCAAATCTAAATTAATTTGGTTAAATTCATCCAGTCTTTCTTCTGTCTGTGTGCTAGATAACAATAATGGGGTAATTGATTCCTTTAATTTTTTCATCTCCCTCCTCTGCTCTTCCACCAAATCTTTAAAATCCAGTATTTCTTTCTCCATTTCATTAAATTTTTGATCTATTTCTTAAAGATGAGCCTCCATAAGCTCCTGTAAAAAATTCCTTAGACTTTCTTTAATATCCTCTCTCAATTTCTGTACCTGAAGTGAAGAAATTTCCAATATTTTAGAAGTGGTTAAATCTCTTTGCTTAAAGGCCATTTTTAAACTAAATAATACCAAGAAGAAGAAAAAAAAGGAATAAAAAGAAAAAAAAATGCAATAAACTTTTCTTCTTAAACACTGTAAGAAAAAGATAATAAAAAAAAAGAAAAGAAGAGATTTAAAAAAAAAATTCCATTTAAAAAAAATATCTTGTTATATTCTTCTTAAAGGTTCCACGCCAGCAATTGTAATCAGCATTTCCTTAGCTTTCGCTTATCTTAGCTTTCACTTTCAAGACACAAAACGCCATCTTTCATCATCTCCACTCTTGAAACAAATACCTTCTCTGTCAGGGAGTTAAAATCATCTTACAATCAAATGCCAGCCCTCCTGTTTTCGGCTCTTTCCGTGTTGGCAATCTATCAATAATCCTTTTCAGTCACGGAGATGGACGCTGAGTTTTGTTCTGCATTTGCAGAAGCGTTCTGGATTCTGGAGCTTTTTTCGAGCTATAGAAGGAGCGTTCCCAACAAACCACCAGAAATCATTCTGGGGCTTTCCTTGGGGGCTCTACTTCAGCTCAAATGCTCATCTCCCCCTCTTTGCCCGAGGGCAGAGATTTACGAGCTGTTGACAGCAGATTAACGCTGTCTAAACAGCTCTACAGAATCACACAGAACTGGCGAACTGAGATCGCCCGCCATTAACGAAGCGGAGCCACCCGGAAGCCTAAGATACTGCTTTTCTGAAGTCATCTAGACCCAGGGGTATCAAACTCAAGGTTCGTGGGCAGAATCTGGCCCACAGAGTGCTTAGATCTTGCCTGCAGTCCTGTCCTGGAAACAGTGAAGGACCAGCCCATGGTGCCTCTGCCAGGAAAAATGGAGCTTTTCGCTTATCTTAGCTTTCACTTTCAAGACACAAACGCCATCTTTCATCATCTCCACTCTTGAAACAAATACCTTCTCTGTCAGGGAGTTAAAATCATCTTACAATCAAATGCCAGCCCTCCTGTTTTCGGCTCTTTCCGTGTTGGCAATCTATCAATAATCCTTTTCAGTCACGGAGATGGACGCTGAGTTTTGTTCTGCATTTGCAGAAGCGTTCTGGATTCTGGAGCTTTTTTCGAGCTATAGAAGGAGCGTTCCCAACAAACCACCAGAAATCATTCTGGGGCTTTCCTTGGGGGCTCTACTTCAGCTCAAATGCTCATCTCCCCCTCTTTGCCCGAGGGCAGAGATTTACGAGCTGTTGACAGCAGATTAACGCTGTCTAAACAGCTCTACAGAATCACACAGAACTGGTGAACTGAGATCGCCCGCCATTAACGAAGCGGAGCCACCCGGAAGCCTAAGATACTGCTTTTCTGAAGTCATCTAGACCCAGGGGTATCAAACTCAAGGTTCGTGGGCAGAATCTGGCCCACAGAGTGCTTAGATCTTGCCTGCAGTCCTGTCCTGGAAACAGTGAAGGACCAGCCCATGGCGCCTCTGCCAGGAAAAATGGAGCTTTTTCGCTGGCAGAGGGCTGCAGGAGGATCCCCCCAGGCCCGCCTTGACATAAGTGATGTCAAGCTGGCGAAACCCACCCTGGCCATGCCCATCCGGGCCTTGAGGTCAAACACAACCCTGATGCGGTCCTCAATAAAATTGAGTTTGACACCCCTGATCTAGACCAAGAATCATAATTAATGCTGAGTTATTTTTCTCTCTCCCAGTTTATTTGTATTAACAATCCTAATAGATACCTTAGGTGTGTCTACAGTTATTAAACTATTCCTTTGACCATTATCATTGAGTGTTAGTAACTGTCTACATTCCTGGTTAATTCCTGAAATAAGATTATCAATATTTTATTGTGAGCTTTCAATACCTGTTATTTCACTGATTAGCTCAGCCTGATAGCCTACATTATCTGCCATGAGTAGACCTATTAATACATTTGTTGCTTGCAGAGATATATTATTGAGGGTTATATTAAACATTCAGATGGCAATATGATATAGAAAATTGGGCTATCTTTAAACAATGGAAAATTTAAACTGGCTTGACCCACTTGTAAGTCAAAAGTGAGAGCAATTAAGCTAGTAAAGACAAAATGCTTTATGTCTGAAACCAGGTCAAGTCTGGTAATAATAGAAGGTTAAAGAATAATACTATTTATTTGACATAAATCCAGTACAGTTTCAGAATCCCCATCATAAAATTATCTTAAAACCAGTGAGACTTTAAACAGAAATAGAAATGAAAATAAATTGATTTGCTGTAGAAAGTATGCAGGAATAGGATGTTTTCACTATGCTTTTTTTTTAAAAAAAAACAAAACCAGATCAACTACAATATGTGATGGAATGTAAGCAGTTGACATTCAATTTGAAATGTTTAAATGAGATTCTGATATCTTTGCATAATCAGCAGAGCTGTTGAAAAGTATTGGGGAGAATTGGAAAAGTAAATAAAATGTTTCAACACAAATGTTTCCATATATTTCAAGTCAGAGGGTGGCAAAAACCTGGAGAAGAGCCATAAGTATCATTATTCATCAGTTTAAATCTCTAAATATCTAAATTTCCAGTCATTCAGGTCATAATTGTCTCAAATGTGCTTTTTCTAATGGCAACTAGATTATTTTTTCTTGAGGAAGAAGATGACATTTCATTTCTCATCCAAATAACTTCAGTTCTGACAGGACTGTATGAAGGGATTAGTTATGACAGGATACTGGAGGTGAGGGTTCACCAACCTTTTGGACCTCAGGGACCACTAAATTAATAATTTTAAATCCCATGGACCACTAATATGATTTTTTTTAAAAAAAATAGTATTAGTGCAATATAAAAAATGCAAATAATTTTTCTGCGGACCACCAAAATTTCCTCATGGACCACCAGTGGTCCATGGACCACCAGTTGGTGACCGCCGGTTTAAATAATCTCTAAATAGTTTTAAACATGGAAAATTTAAGGACCTTTTCCTTTTATAGATTTTCCTGAACATTTTAGTTATTGATGAGGTTCTCACTCTTCTGATTAGACCTTCTGATATGATTTTTAGAAATCCACTCACTGCATTGTTAAATGACAGCTGTTCTACTGAAGTGAAATTTTGAAGATGGGGAGGAGAGAGGTCCTTTCATTGTACTCCATCTTTTCAAATTATTTTCTAAAATGTTTTTCCGGATTCTTCAGTCTAGACAAAAAGAGCAGCTCATTGGTTTTGCACTCAGTTTAATTTCAATAAATCTGTGTGAAGACCTTGAACATCTAGTATGGTATAACATGCTGAGATATAATTTTCAAGTGTCAGCCAGTGTGAGTATAATCAAGTCTAGTCTGATGAATGATTAATGAGGGTTAGTAAATGATATTAGTCTAATAGAAAAAAATACTTGTCTTCCTTCTAGTAGCAATATATTGTAGCTGTATCATCCATGCCCATATAACAATTTTTATCATGTTTCTTCTAGCATTTCCCCAGACATATATATAGCTCCTACTCTCTTTGCATTCTGGAAGTCTTTGAAAACCTGGCTGTCTTCCCAGGCCTGGGGTTAGGGTGGCCTGTTGAGTTTTTGCATGTTAGGGAATGTTGTTTTGGTCTGGGTAATTATGTGGTTTTTAATCAGTTTTTAATCTTGGTATTGGGCTCATTGTATGCTGCCCAAAGTCTTCTTGGAGTTGGGTGGCCTTAACAAATCAATCAATCACTCAATCAATCAATGGGAAATATTAATTTCCTAAGTTTAGATTTAAAATATTTCATGTTAGAATTATACGTTGGAATTTATACGTTGGTCCAATTGCCAATTGCTAAGAATGTGTATAGTAATCAAGTCAATTTTCTTTTTTAATCTGTATGAGAGAAATAAAAATGAATTCTATAAATTATGAAATTGTGTGCTTATTTTTGCTAATTATTCCGCATTTTACAAAAATAAAGATATAGTAGAAAATTCATTGCTTGGTTATTTTTGAGTTGATATTGTGAAGTTTTGTATAAAATGATGATGGTGCATAAACTAGTTCTTTTTCATCTGCCATTAATGTGATCACAAGATATACTGAAGTAAAAACTTTACTTATAGCAAAATTTATATGCAAGTTTTTGCCAAAATAAATACAGCATGATATAAACTGTGTGGCTTACTGATACCAAAAGAAACAAATATTTATTACTCAGCACTAGAAGTTTCTATGACCCTCTCATGACATAATTTTTATACATTTTATTTATTTAATCTGTAATTACATAATCCTTTATTATGTAATCTGTAATAATAATGTGAATATGAAGGCAAACCTGTGAATTGCTTTAAAGCATAATTTATATTCTGATTATCTCATTGCGCTCTATATGTTAGTTTTAAAAGTTCTTTTAAAGACTTAAAAGCCTTATAAAAACAATTGTATTTGAAAACCAGTTTGGGATTCACTGTGTAATTTACAGTATTTTTAAAAAAATCTATATTAAATGGATGAGAATAAAGGATCAAATTTGCCCACAAAATTATGAAATGTTATGCCTTATATGATTTAAGATATGTTCCAACTTAAAATAATTTTCTATTTCTTTCAAAAACTTTGGCCAGAAATCAATATATTTTTAAAGAAGACTTCTATCCTCCCTTATTTTTTTATGATCTACATTAAGAACAAACAATGTCTCTGGATGTACCCAGAATATATGCAAATGTTATTGTCATTGTGGGTATATTATTAATCTGTATAGTACTTTCAAAGAATATTTACTTGACCTAAAATTTAATTCAGAATATACAAAAGGGAAATTGAAATAACCAGAAACAACAATAGAAAATTTAAAAATAAGCACTGGTTTCTTTATACACATTTAATTCAGTTACACTTTTAGGAGATTGATCTCAGAAATAAATTAAATATGCCTTACATAAGCATGAAGTAATGTGTGTTTGGTCTTTTTCACACTCACTAACTAGGTGAATCATTATGACATGAACCATGAACTATGGGCTATAAGCCACCATGTCTAGATTCTCACACATAATTAGTTGAAACCAAACACACCACATTAGAGCTTGGTGAGATATATGACTCAGTAATTATGTTAAGCAAACCCACACTAGTCCTCATGTATTTTTCTAATACAAGTAAATCTCACAACAGAATGATTCATCAAGTCTTTGATGATATACTCCGGATAGTGATGTTCATGAAGACTGTTCCCTGATGTTGCATATTCCTGTATACATAGCAGATATTAAAATCATATTCCATAACATATTGTCTTAAAATTATGCTACAAATTGAAATTGAATTATTTATTGATGACACATGAAAACTGACAGCTCCGCATTATGTTGTATATGAACATGTATTCATTACCACACTTGTAAGGAACAAACTCATTAATATTAATTTTAATTGTTTAAATCTATTGGAGAGGGTTCTGGATGTGGCAAAAAAACAAGAGAGGAGAACAAGATGCCTCTTATGTCTGGAAGATGTCTGGAATAGATATTTTATTAAGAGAATGAAAAACATGGAGGAATTGATAAATTTAGGAAAGAATTGAATAGTTCTTTCTTAAAGTGTTCAAAAGTGTTTTTTTCTGAAAGATTAAGAATGCTGAGAATGTTCTGATATCTGGAACCTTGGAAAAGACATCATTCACTTGGTAAGAGGTACAAAACTGGCTTGCTATAGCTATATTTTCCTGTTATTAGCCATGCTGAGCCACTTGTCAAATTAAACTTGTCAAATTAAACTTGTCATATTAATATGACGAGTGTTATTACACTCATCATATTAAAAGAAATGGAATATCCTACTAATCAATTGATATTTACTAGAAAACTATATGCTAATCATACTATCATTAATGTTAATTAATTATAATTAATTATTATTTGGGTGATTTTCCTGTCTTTCCTTGATATTTAGTTATCCAGTATTGCTTCCAATAGACTTACAACCTATCCAAACTTTGATTTTTATTTTTCAATTTACATTTTATTTGATGCCGGTAACTCTATGTGTTCTCCATTCAGTCATGTTGCCCATATATTAATTTTTGTAGGACAGGCACAAGAGCAGTCATGTTGATGTTGGAGTCAAAAACACATAAAATTTGGTTGATGTCTAGATATGATTTATCTATTCATTTTGTGGCAATAGCAGAGAGCTAAATATAAATGTGTCATTTAAAAAGAGCAGTGAATGGTAAATGGTTATTTACAAGGTGAAAAAGTACACATATTTCAGCTTTCCAATGCTTTAAATCTTAAAACAAATGTCTCATTTAAATAGAGACATTTAAAAAAATGTGTCTATTCACATCTGGTCCTAAAGGCTCAAGGGCTGGTTGTGGCAGGGAAAAATGGACTATATCAGTCTTTGAAATATTTATATCAGACCTGACATAACGTTAAAGTGTTCTGTTACAATCCACAATCATTTTATTGGTATATTGGTTTTACCAAGCAATTAGGCTGTGTTTTAATTCAATGTGCTATTATTTCCCGTTTCTTACAGGGAATAAAGGCTCTTCTCTTCAGTTTGCATATTAAAGGAGAAAATATGTTTTTTCAACACTGAGTGAACCCGTTCCAGTTCCAGTTTCAGCTCTAGATGGACTAACTTCCCAAATGTTTATTGTTACTTGGTCCTTCCATTAGAATTAATTCTATGAACTTAATCTGCCACCTTATTTTTGCAGTTAGCCTGTAGAGATAATACAGTCTGAACAGTCATGATTCCTGGTCTGTTACATCAGTTAATAAACTCATGAGAATAGTATTGCCATGAAAGGCAGATAGAGAAATGTTCTAAGATATGACATACTGATACTTGCCACAGAATGAACAAGTTTTATATTGTACAGAAAAATTACTGGTGTAGCTGTTGTAATTGGTATTTGAATCCAATGTAGGCGCTTTTCCAGTAATGGGAGTGCCATTTTGTGTATTTTTATTTTATTCTCTATAATACTGGGAAATGGATGGAAACACCAATTAAAATTTATTATGGAGCTAATCCAACTGTTTATGTTTTGATTTTATGACGGAGCCTCTATTTTTTTTTACCAAGTTGGCAAAGTAAGAGTGGATTTCAAATGGCAGAAAATAGTATTATATCTTTCATCTCTCCAGATAAAATTCTGTAACTGAGACCTGGCATGTAGGCACTAAACATATCATTTGAAGCAATGTGATGACACGTATCACTTTGATGGAATATCTCAGGAAACAGTCTCTTATATGTGAAATTAGCCTAGAGATCACATGTAATAAGGGCTGGAAGGATTCCATGACAACAGAGACAGGTTAAATTATTCTAAAATTTCTAAAGCTTCTAAAATTTAGTGGAATCCTGCAGGTGTATGTCACATTATCAATGATAAAAGGAATCCCATATAAAAGTGTAAAAATATCTCAGAGTTCACACATCTGGACTGAACAAAAATAGAGAATGTGATGGAATTTATTCCTAGCTCTTTTACAACCTGTTAGAGTACTAGTCTGTTTGCTGAAGGAGACATGAAAACATATGTTCTGCATGTGAATATTTTCCTATGCAAAAAAATAGTAGCAACATGGCATAATAGCTGCATTCTTTTAGAGTCACTAAATAACTTATATCTATAAATCAGTATGACAATTAATATTTAAAATCATTTAGTTTATGCAAGTTCAATCTTGCACTTGTGAAGTCTGATAATAGCTTGTCATAAGTAACTCTCAGGCCATTTCCAAATTTGTGATTTATAGTTTCTTACATGCCATCCAGACATCACTGTGATAAATTACCACTGAAGACCAGTTTCATATTGCTGTAGTAATATTTGAACTATATAATAAAATGCGATAAAACACTCATATGAAAATTGATACAGTAATTGCAGAGATATCATAGGTATGAGCAGATTAGGTTTTCATGAATTTTTTGTTGTTATTTAGTTGCGAACCCCATGGACAACGTTCCTCCAGGCCTTCCTGTCCTCTACCATCCCCCGGAGTCCATTTACTCTCACGCCGACTGCTTCAGTGACTCCATCCAGCCACCTCATTCTCTATCATCCCCTTCTTCTTTTGCCCTCAATTTTTCCCAGCATTAGGCTCTTCTACAGTGAGTCCTTCCTTCTCATTAGATGTCCAAAGTATTTGAGTTTCATCATCAGGATCTGGCCTTCTAAAGAGCAGTTGATCTCCTCTAGGACTGCTCAGTTTTATCACCTTGCAGTCCAAGGGACTCGCAGGGGTCTTCTCCAGCACCATAGGTCTCAATTCTTTGGTGCTCAGCCTTCCTTATGGGACAACTTTCACAGCCATACATTGCAACTGGGAAAACCATAGCCTTGACTATATGCACTTTTGTTGGCAGGGTGATATCTCTGCTTTCTAATATGCTGTCTAGGTTTGCCATAGCTTTCCTCCCCAGGAGCAAACATCTTTTAATTTCTTGGCTGTAGTCCCCATCTGCGGGGATTTTGGAGCCCAGGAAAATAAAATCTGTCACTACCTCCATTTCTTCCCCATCTATTTGCCAGGAATTGAGAGGATCAGACACCATGAATGTAGTTTTCTTAATATTGAATTTCAAGCTAACTTTTTCACTCTCCTCCTTCACCCGCATCAAGGGGCTCTTTAGTTCATCTTCACTTTCTGCTGTTAGAGTGGTATCATCTGCATATCTGCGGTTGTTGATATTTCTCCCAGCAGTCTTAATTCCAACTTGTGATTGATCTAGCCCCTCCTTTCTCATGATGTGCTCTGCATATAAGTTAAATAGGCAGGGCAACGGTATACAGCCTTGCTGGACTCCTTTCCCAATTTTGAACCAATCAGTGGTTTCGTGTCCAGTTCTCACTGTTGCTTCTTGACCCGCATATAGGTTTCTCAAGAGACAAATAAGATGATCTAGTACTCCCATCTCTTTAAGAATTTTCCACAATTTGTTGTGATCCACACAATCAAAGGCTTTAGCCTAGTCAATGAAGCAGAAGTAGATGTTTTTCTGAAATTCCCTAGCTTTCTCCATGATCCAGCTTATGTTGGCAATTTGATCTCTTTAATTACTATAATTAAATAATATATTCAAATGATATACTATAATTAAATAATATGCTAAGTGCCTGTTATTATATGAGGTGTTTAAAAACAAACAGCATCACCTTTTCCTCTCGTATTTTAATCACAACTTTTGTCGATACATAGATTTGGGGAAAATACAGTAATATCTCTTCTTTTTGAGGTCATGTGCAAGTGAGTTTATTCTGCTTAAAAAATTAAGATTTTTTTTTCAATGATCAAATTGGAGGAAGGTTTATTTTGTGAAATAGACTTTGGCTCTGTGTCCTTTTTTAAAATGGGGCTATTTGTTGCAGCATATGGTTCATTACATATCAAATAGCTATACTGTAACTGCATGACCTAAGGGAAAGATTTATTATTGTTATTTTTTGGAAATTGGATTGGATAGAAACTTAGTATGAATCACATCAGACCAACCTGTGAACACAAATTTGTCCCCTGTGCCCAAAGAGGCACATCTGGTAGGAGATCCTAAATAAATAGCTAAGTGAAGCATGGAGTTAGTAGATATTAACAAAGAAGTTGCAGTTGGAGAAGAAAGGAACCCTGAGAAGAAAAAAAATGAAAGTTTATTTTAGTATTTTAAACATAATGTAGCATTGGTCTGTTTGAAACAGATGGAAACCAGAGTACACAATGGTCAGAAACAAGTTAGCAATCATTGGCATGGACATACGAGTTATTTAAGGATAAGAAGATGGGAGAACTGAATGTTATGATCCAGCCACACTATATTTTGTTGTGTTTCATCAGGGGAAATGGTTCAGTATAATATTTGTGCTTGTCCTTTTCTGGAAAAGCGTATGTTTCTCACATTACTCTGATTTAACAAAATATAAGCTTCATCACTAAAATTATGATTTAACCATGGTGCATAAAGCTGAACTTTATAAGCTATTTATAAAGGAAGTAGGCTAACAATTAAATACTGTCAAGGAATTACATAGCAGCTTTCCGATGCAGTCAGAAACAGAACACAAACTTTAACATTTAAACTTACAGCATCCTTTGTCATCATTCAGAAAGAAAGAACACAAGATAGTCAGGAATACAGGAATATGGTAGGTAATACAAGGTTAATTACGGTAAACAATATGTAAAACACACACACACAAAAAGGTGGAGGAAAAAGGAAAATTCCCCCTTTATACTTATGGCAACCAATCACAGCACAGATTGCCTCATGCATGAGCACTCTCTAGCTAATCAACTACATCTGTGTGTTTTGGCCTATTGTATATTTTATTCCAGCTACTCCAGCTACTAAATTCAATATTCTAACAAATACACTTCCAAGGTTTAGAACAATAGGTGCTTTTATGTTTGTTTCAAATAGTTTTCTTTTTTATATAATTCTATTCTTAGTGCTATTGATATATTACTAGTATGACATATCTTAATTTTGATCAGAATGAATGCAAGGTTATATAATAAAGTCAACTTCCGTTTGATGATATAGAAATTGGCTCAGCTCTCAGACAGAAATGTTTCTGACACAAGAATTGCACCGTATTTGCCAGTCCAAAAAAGTTCTAATTTAGCAGATATTAGACTACAGTGACACCTGACTGTGGAAACACTTTCCAGGCTAGTCTGGTAATACGTAAGCAAAAAGGTCTTATTTATGTGATTCTGAAGATCTAATAAGATTGTTTTTCATGAACATTCTTTATTGAAGAATGTTTCATCACAGAACAAACAAGGAACTCACCTTGGAATGGTCCTGTCATATCAAAAAGTTAAGAGACAAAAGATCTGAAAGAAACAGTTTTTTCTAATCTATTAAAATAGTATATTTTCTAATATTAACTGATAAGTACATATAATACAGGTAGTCCTCATCTTACAACAGTTTGTTTAGTGACCATTTGAAGTTATAATGGCACTGAAAAAAGTGACTTATGACCACTTTTCACACTTATGATTGTTGTAGCATCCCCATAGTCATGTGATTTACATTCAAATGCTTGACAACTGACTCACATTTATAATGGTTGCAGTGTCTCAGAATCATGTGACCCCCTTTTGTGACCTTCTGACAAGCAAAGTCAATTGGGAAACCAGATTCACTAACAATCACTTTACTAATTTAATAGTTGCAGTAATTCGCTTAACAAATGTGGCAAGAAAAGTTTGTAATAGGGCAAAACTCACTTAACAAATTTCTCATTTAACAACATAAATTTTGGGCTCAATTTTGTTCATATTCCAATGTAATGAAAAGTGAACTAAATTATATTTCTAGATTTATACTCTTCGGTTGTATTGACTTATTAATTTGCACACGCATAGCTACATCTGAGGTAAAATGGCTAAGGACATACCATTCATGTATCACAATTTTCACTTTCATAGATAGGTATCATGGATTTTCAAAGCTAAAGTTTTAGATAATGAATATCATGAAGGCTGTTAGCTTTAGTTCTCCTGCAGCTGTAAATACCATTTCACTCTCTATGGTGCTGTGCAAAGTCCAATTCTTCCTTATTGAGATGTGGGAATAGGAACATTTGGCCGGTTAGTTGGTGACTTGCTATTTCTTGTTCTTATCTCATAGTGTTTCTTAATTGACTTTACATTCCAGTTTTGCACTCTAGTCTATAAGTCCTGGTTGATTTCCAAAGAAATCCCGGAAAGTCAAGCTATGCAAATCCACAAAGGGTGTGTGTGTCTATTTTTGTGACAGAAGAACAGGCAACCAAACGACAATAACAACAATAGAAGGCTACTGTGGAGGGACATGCCTTTCAAAGCAGCCAAAGAACTATTCGGCAAGATGCTATAGCCTTATCTTTGCTTCATTTGGGGAGGATACATCCGAGCAGGATTATCAGAAATATGAACAGGCAAAGTGGAAGACAATCAGGAAAGAGGGAAAAAAGGGAGAACACACCGTTTACCTTTTCTGGCATCCACAACAAAAATTACAGTGAAAAATTCCAAAAAGATAAGAAAAGAAAGTATTTCTTGTATATGAAATAACTTTTTCCAGCATCAGTAAGATTTTTTTTAAATTTTAAAAAAATTACTTCTGAGGCCATTAATTATTTTCTCCACAGCCTCAAAGGACAGTTTAGAACTGTCTTTAAGATGTTTCTTCTGGAGCAGAATTTGTTTACAGACATGTGCAAAGTCAGCACTGATCCTTTGTGGGTGAAGGAGTTACAGATTAGTAAAGAGATGGGCACTGAAGGAGGCATAGTACCGGTTACAGTAGTCCTCAATTTACAACCACAATTGAGCCTAAAATTTGTGTTGCTAAGTAAGACATTTGTTAAGTGAGTTTTGCCCCATTTTACAACCTTTCCGTTGTTAATGAATCATTGCAGTTGTTAAGTTAGTAACACAGTTATTAAGTGAATCTGGCTTCCCCATTGACTTTGCTTGTCAGAAGGTCACAAAAGGCGATCATGTGACCTGGGACACTGCAACTGTCATAAATATGAACCAGTTGCCAAGTGTCTGAATTTTGATCATGTGACCATGGGAATGCTGCAATGGTTGTAAGTATGAAAAATGGTCATAAGTCACTTTTTTCAGTGCTGTGTAACTTTGAACAGTCACTAAATGAACTGTTGTAAATTGAGGACTACCTGTAATATCTCCCAATCCAAGAATTCAATTCTATTTTGTATAAAATATAGCTTTTCAGTTGGTACCTTCTTTCTTCTACCATTCATTCTTCATCTATGGCTTTCCCTAGGAGGACCATTTCCAGTCGCTATATGCACAGGAAGCATAATCTTTTCTGAATACAGATTTAAGATGTGAACAATGCCCACTTCCCTATGATCTCCCATGGCAGATTTTGAGACTACCTATTTAATCAAGCAATTAAAACTGACTCAAATTTCAGCTTGGGATTTTATCAATGCTCGGGTCCTTCGTAATAGCTTGGCCTGGTATGTTTCAAACTTTCTTCCCTATTCAAGTTTATAAACTGCAGATTTTAAATCCTCAGTGGCTGCTGGGGCCTAGCTATATTGATTCCTATTTATAAAAAAAAAGTAATAGAGGCTTACCTGGTAATTCCCATGTAATCAGTCTTCCACAGAATAGAGGTGCAATTGAAACGCTGGATCATGTTATATTGTACTTTCCAAACTGTGTTAATGCATGGTAGGAGTTACAATATCCATTTTTAGTTAAACAGCTGGGTTGCTCTGATTCTTTTTACCTCAGGCTGTTATTTCCGGATCAATCTATTTCATTGAACGTTGCTAAATACTGTTCCACTGTTTGTACAATATGCTGCGGTTTGTCTAAGCAGCTTTTAGACTCTGTTGATTCTGTGGATCTCTTATTTTAGTTGTAGGTGATCAACTATCCAGCTGATCGTCTATATCTAAATATTATGTCAATGTGCATTTTTATTGCCCTTTAATATCTTCCTTGTATTTGGGAACTGTATTTTTATTTTGTAGTTAGTTTATATTAGACTATTATTATTATTTACTTTATTCATTAAAAATGAAACTCAGTCAACTGAACATTCAAAAATACATCACAAATAGCATTGACTGGTGCTAATGGTTGATACGGGTTGCTGCCAGCGTCCTAGGTATCAACCAAGTACCTTCTTAAGATGTACGATGTTCCAAGTAGCGCATTTTTTTGCAGTTCTGTTGGTGTTATTGCAGGAAGCTGCAATTTGTTGATGTATCTTATAAAATTCTTGGACATGGTACCAAGTGCCCCGATGACCATGGGTATCACTGTTACATGTTTCATCCATAGCCGTGTAGTTTTGATGGCCAGGTCACGATATTTCATGATTTTTCCCAGTTCTTTTTCTTTGACTCTGGCATCTCCTGCGATGTCAATAAATTGTATGTTTCGGTTTTCCACAACTGTGATATCTGGTATGTTGTGTTCCAAGTGATGATTCGTCTGTATTCTAAAGTGCCACAAGATCTTCACCTTTTCATTTTCTATAACTTTTTCCATTATTATCATTATCATTATCATTATCATTATCATTATCATTATCATTATCATTATTATTATTATTATTATTATTATTATTATTATTATTATTATTATTATTATTATTATTATTATTACATTCCACAGTATACTATTTTGTTCCATTCTAAGTCCACTTATCCTAGAAGTAATTATAATTACCCCTTTTTCTACTTTCCTTCTGTCCTATTTTCACCCCACCACGTAATTAGTTTTGCTGAATACTATACACAATTCTATTATTTCTACACCTTTTCCTTGGATAGTTTACCTAGCCAATTCTTTCAGTTTTTCTTTTTTTCCACCTTTGTGTTTGGGTCAGTTGAAACAGTATACATTATTATTATTATTATTATTATTATTATTATTATTATTATTATTATTATTATTATTATTATTATTATTATTATTATTATTATTATTTAGATTTCTATACCGCCCTTCTCCCGAAGCACTTACAGCCAAATAAAACACAAACAATATACAATTAAGAACAAAATTAAAAAAACTTATTATACAGTTGGCCGAAATTGTAAAAACATTTAAAATCTAAAAACCCGTTAAAATTCATCAAGAAATTTAAAAATTTAACAAAAAACTTAGGCCAGCCCTGCGCGAGTAAATAAATAAGTTTTCAACTCGCGGCGAAAGGTCCGAAGATCAGGTATTTGGCGTAAGCCAGGGGGAAGTTCGTTCCAGAGGGTAGGAGCCCCCACAGAGAAGGATCTTCCCCTGGGGGCTGCCAGCCAGCATTGTTTGGCGGACGGCACCCTGAGAAGTCCCTCTCTGTGTGAGCGTACAGGTCGGTGGGAGGTATGGGGTAACAGTAGGCGGTCCCGTAAGTACCCAGGCCCCAAGCCATGGAGTGCTTTAAAGGTAGTTACCAGAACCTTAAAGTGCACCCGAAAGACCACAGGCAGTCAGTGCAGTCTGCGCAGGAGTGGTGTTACATGGGAGCCACGTGGGGCTCCCTCAATCACCCACGCAGCTGCATTCTGGACTAACTGAAGCCTCCGAGTGCACTTCAAGGGGAGCTCCAGTAGAGAGCATTGCAATAATCCAAGCGAGAGGTAACAAGAGCACGAGTGACTGTGCATAAGGCATCCCGATCAAGGAAGGGGCACAACTGGCGAACCAGACGAACCTGGTGAAAGGCTCTCCTGGAGACGGCCGTCAAATGATCTTCGAACGACAGCCGTCCATCCAGGAGAACACCCAAGTTGCGCACCCTTTCCCTTGGGGCCAATGACTCACCCCCAACAGTCAGCTGCAGCTGCAGTTGACTGTATCGGGGTGCCGGCATCCACAGCCACTCCGTCTTGGACGGATTGAGCTTGAGCCTGTTTCTCCCCATCCAGACCTGTACGGCTTCCAAACACCGAGACAGCACTTCAACAGCTTTGTTGGGGTGGCCCGGGGTGGAAAAGTACAGCTGAGTGTCATCAGCGTACAGTTGGTATCTCACCCCAAAGCCACTGATGATCTCACCCAGTGGCTTCATATAGATGTTGAACAGGAGGGGTGTAAGAATCGACCCCTGCAGCACCCCACAAGTAAGGTGCCTCGCAGTCGACCTCTGTCCCCCTGTCAACACCGTCTGCAACCGGTCAGAGAGATAGGAGGAGAACCACTGATAAACGGTGCCTCCCACTCCCAGCCTCTCTAACCGGCGCAGCAGGATACCATGGTCGATGGTATCAAAAGCCACTGAGAGATCTAATAGGACCAGGGCAGAGGAATAACCCCTGTCTCTGGCCCTCCAGAGATCATCCACCAACGCGACCAAAGCTGTCTCTGTGCTATATCCGGGTCGGAAGCCGGACTGGAACGGGTCTAGATAGAACGCTTCATCCAGGTATTGGGGTAGCTGCCGCACCACAGCACTCTCTACAACCTTCACAACAAAGCGAAAGTTGGAGACCGGACGATAATTACCCAAAATAGCTGGGTCCAGGGAAGGCTTCTTGAGGAGAGGTCTCACCACCGCCTCTTTCAAGGCGGCAGGGAAAACACCCTCCAACAAAGAAGCATTAATAATCCCCTGGAGCCAGCCTCGTGTCACCTCCTGAGTGGCCAGCACCAACCAGGAAGGGCACGGGTCCAGTAAACATGTAGTGGCGTGAAGCCTCCCCAACAACCTATCCACGTCCTCGAGAGTCACAGGGTCAAACTCATCCCAAACAATCTCAACAAGATGCGACTCTGCCCTCTCACTTGGATCATCCCAATTCCGATCCAGACCATCCCGGAGCTGAACGATTTTATCGTATAGATAACCACTAAACTCCTCGGCACGTCCCTGCAAAGGGTCATCCCGCACCTCCTGATGTAGGAGAGAGCGGGTCACCCGAAACAGGATGGCCAGGCAGTTATCTGCCGATGCTATGAGGGTGGAAGCGTAGGAACTAGAATAAGACCTAACTAGTGTCCGGTCAGCTTCGGAACGACTGGACCTCCAGGTACTCTCTAGGCGTCTTCTCTGGCGTTTTATCTCCCTCAGCCCCTCGGAAAACCAAGGGATCAGCTGAGATCTGCACCGGGTCAGAGGCCGCAAAGGCACGACACGGTCCAAAGCTCCAGCCGCGGCCTGTTCCCAGGCCACAACTAGTTCTTCAGCCGTGCCGTGGGCCAGATCCTCAGGGAATGGCCCAAGCTCTGTCAGGAACTTCTCAGGGTCCATCAGGCACCTGGGACGGAACCAACACATTGGTTCCGTCTCCCTGCAGTGGTGGAAGGCGGTCCGAAAGTCCAGGTGAAGGAGAAAATGATCTGACCATGACACCGGTTCTGTTACTAAATCATCTACTTCCAGATCATTTAGCCACTGTCCAGAGATATAAATTAGATCCAGTGTGCCTCCTCCAGTGTGCGTAGGGCCATCACTTACTTGAATCAGGTCCAAGGCCATCATGGAAGCCTGGAACTCCCGGGCCGCCGTCGATGACAAGCCGGTCGATGGCAAGTTGAAATCCCCCATGACTATAAGTCTGGGGGTCTCAACCGCCACCCCGGCAAGCACCTCCAACAACTCGGGTAGGGCTGTAGTCACGTAGCAAGGAGCCAGGTACGTGATCAACAAGCCCAACTGATTGAGGGATTCACAACCGGCTATCTGAGGAACAGTGGCCTCCCTCGGCTCTAGACCTTCCCTAAGAACAACCGCCACCCCCCCACCCCTACCTTGGGCTCTCGGTTGATGAAATGCTCGGAAACCCGGAGGGCACAACTCCACAAGGGGGACACCCCCCTTGAGCCCAGCCAGGTCTCTGTAATGCCCATAAGGTCCGCGGACTCTCCCTGAATAAGGTCGCAAATCAGGGGGGCTTTATTAACCACAGACCGAGCATTACATAACATCAACCGAAGACCCAGGCTCTGAGGATCATGACCGCCCGGAAAACGGGTAAAGTCTAAGGGGCCGGAGCAATTGATCGCTTTTAAACAGCGAGCACGTGCTCCCAAAACTCGATACGCCCCCCCGCTTCCGCCATATCTGCCTCTCCCACTTACCGTACCGATAGAACGACCCTCTAAACCTGGAACAAACCCCTCCCCCTCTGCCTTCGGACCAGATGACGTAGTGCAGCGAGCAAGCGCAGGGACTGGACCCCTCCCCGATGGGTTATTCCTCCCACCCGTCATATCCCTCCTCCCCTTAAAAAACCCTTCTTTAAAAACCTATTTAAAAACCCCCACAAATTCTTCTTGGCTGCATGCCACCTCTCTGGGTCCCAAGACCCTTCGTTAAGGTAGGCCCTCGATAATCTGGAGGGCCATTCCTGCGAGGCGGGAGAACCTCGCAGTCGTAATTAGAAATACTAATTTGTTTAGTAAAGCAGATGGGTAAGTTTTGATAGTTGATGATTTTATGCATTTTTCTTGGTTTGATGGTAGAAAGATTAGTGTTTTTTTTAAATTTGTTCTGAACAATTTTTAAAACCATGTAGGATACTTTTGGTTTTCCAATATTTCCTATTTCAAAATGGCAGAAATTAAGCTATTAATTCTGGGCAACTGCCATTAGCCCACAGAGGTCACATGTAAACTTTCTGCTTGTCTGATGAAAAATGAGCATACTATGTTACATGTTTCGTAATATGTGTATGTATGCACATGTTTTCTTGTAAACATGCAGAAAGAATAAGTATAATTTGGATCTGAACTATTGTTTGAATAATTCTTTTCCATCTTTAGAAGTTATTTCCACTTTTTAATAGTAAATATTAATTAATATTTAGCAAGCTAGGAAAGTAACCCATGTCTCATTTAAATGTGTCATAAATTTGTGTTAGAGTTTGCAGCAATCCAACCAGCACACAAGTAAACAATTCAGCAGGATTCATTTATAATAGGAAACTTCTTTATATACAATACCATACAGTAGAAACCAGAACCAGAACTCAGAATCCAGAGGAGCACTCATATATATACAGACCAGTGAACCTAAGCCACGCCCAGGCTCTGAGCCATCTGGGTCACCAAACAGTCCCCATTGGCTGACCTGTTACCATGTCTATCCCAATTCATGAACACATTGACAATTTGTTATATGAAACGGGGGAAATATAGGTATGACCAAATGCACTTATCCGTATAGTGTGTTAATTAGGTTCCTTGTTTAAGGATGATTCCGGAATTGCTGTGAAATTAATTCAAGTCCTAATTATTTTTTTGAACAACACTTTGCACAGGAAGAAGAACAGGAAAGTAAGAAGGAACTTGAGACCAGAAGTCAAGATGAAGAGATACTAGTGGAAATAGAACAAGAAAGAGAAACACAAAAGAGACAAGAAAAAGAGCGGATAGAAAGAGAAGGAGAAAGAGGAAGGCTAGTAAGAGAGACAAGAAGTACCAAAAAGGCAGAACAAATAAAAAAAGGGAGAGGCAATCAAGGTGTTTGTAGTAAACATTAATGGTTTAAACATACCAAGAAGCAGAGCTCAAACCTTCAACAAATTAAAAAAAAAGTAGAAGTAGATGTGATATGTTAACAGGAGGTCCACATCAAAAAGGATTATAGAAAATTGCTAGAAAATATAAAATTAGGGAATTGGCTAGAGACTAGAAATACTAGATGATGAAAAAAGGTGAAAAGCTTATATATACATGTATATAAAATGACAGGGTGTGAAAGAAAATGAATAGTCAGAAGGATAGATAGGATAGAAGATAAAAAGAAATAAGACAGAATGGGACAAAACAAAACAGATCCAGGAAACTACAGACCTATCAGTCTGACCTCAATACCGGGGAAGATTCTGGAAAAGATAATCAAGCAACGAATCACCGAACACCTAGAAGCAAACAAAGTAATAACCAAAAGCCAACATGGGTTTGTCAAAAACAGATCATGCCAGACTAATCTTATCGCATTCTTTGACAAAATGACAAAATTAGTAGACCAGAGGAATGCTGTTGATATAATTTACTTGGACTTCAGTAAAGCATTTGATAAAGTAGACCATAACCTACTACTAGATAAAGTAGAAAAATGTGGGTTAGACAGCACCACCACCAGATGGATTCGTAACTGGCTGACCAACCGCACTCAACGTGTAGTCCTCAACGGAACTACATCCACATGGAGGGAAGTATGCAGCGGAGTACCCCAAGGCTCTGTTTTAGGCCCAGTACTCTTCAACATCTTCATCAATGACTTGGACGAGGGATAGATGGGGAACTCATCAAATTTGCAGATGACACCAAGCTGGCAGGAATAGCCAACACTCCAGAAGATAGGCTCAAGTTACAGAAAGATCTTGACAGACTTGAACATTGGGCGCTATCTAACAAAATGAAATTCAACAGTGAAAAAGTAAGGTTCTACATTTAGGCCAAAAACAAAATGCACCAGTACCGTATATGTGGTACCTTGCTCAATAGTAGTACCTGTGAGAGGGATCTTGGAGTCCTAGTGGATAACCATCTAGATATGAGCCAGCAGTGTGCAGCAGCTGTTAAAAAGCCAACACAGTTCTGGGCTGCATAAACAGAGGATAGAATCAAGATCACGTGAAGTGCTAGTACCACTTTATAATGCCTTGGTAAGGCCACACTTGGAATATTGCATCCAGTTTTGGTCGCCACGATGTAAAAAGATGTTGAGACTCTAGAAAGAGTGCAGAGAAGAGCAACAAAGATGATTAGGGACTGGAGGATAAAACATATGAAGAACGGTTGCAGGAACTGGGTATGTCTAGTTTAACAAAAAGAAGGACTAGGGGAGACATGATAGCAGTGTTCCAATATCTCAGGGGCTGCCACAGAGAAGTGGGAGTTGGGCTGTTCTCCAGAGCACCTGAGGGTAGAACAAGAAGCAATGGGTGGAAACTGATCAAGGAAAGAAGCAACTTAGAACTAAGGAGAAATTTCCTGACAGTTAGAGCAATTAATAAGTGGAACGACTTGCCTTCAGAAGTTGTGAATGCTCCAACACTGGAAATTTTTAAGAAAATGTTGGATAACCATCTGACTGAGATGGTGTAGGGTTTCCTGCCTGGGCAGGGGGTTGGACTAGAAGGCCTCCAAGG
The DNA here is from genome assembly GCF_028640845.1 of Ahaetulla prasina. NCBI lineage: Eukaryota > Metazoa > Chordata > Lepidosauria > Squamata > Colubridae > Ahaetulla > Ahaetulla prasina. The sequence goes on along the minus strand of NC_080541.1, from coordinate 43,730,208 downwards.
TCCCTTCCAACTCTGATGTTATGTTATGTTATGTTATGTTAAAAAGGAAAAGTTTAATTAAACAAAACGAGAGGGGGAATAAGGATGTAAATATGAGAGGAATAAGGAAACGAAGCTGATGTAAAGAAGGAACATAAGTTCTATGTAAATGTACATTATGTATTGTTATTCTTTTTTGTCATATGTTTTATGTCAATGTATGTTATGTATTGTCATTCTTTTTTGTTAAAAAATAAAAAATATTAGAAGGTCAAGTCCTAATTATGTTAATATAATGAGGAATAGTATAACAATGAAAATATGTGGTATAAAGAAACTCATTGTTTTCCCTTGGACACCTAAGGCAATTGCATTTTTTCTTCTATCTGCATTAATATTTCTCTTTCATTTCAACATCATTTATCCTAATTTGGAATGAAAGCTGCAGGTTTGTTACCCTGGTCAAATTATCAGCAACAATACGGATCAGCTATTGAGGAAAGATATAATTTTCCTACTTTATTACAGTCTGGTTTTTGTGGCTCCTGTTGAAGAACTGTTTGATTTCTCATTTCATCTTATTTTAACATAGTGAACATCTGCATCCCTTGAATGGAACATGCAACAAATTTTCTTCACTGCACCCTTCTATACAAAGCTAGCAAAACATTTAGCATTTGTGATTTGTGTATATATGTGCAAAACTGTTTTTGAGAGAGATTTGATAAAGAACATTTTGTATATCCAGCTGCATGGGTGTGGAGAAGCAATTAGGAGATGGACAAACATTGTGTGTATATTAAAAAATGGAAAAATTACTAGTTCTTCCAAATGCAAGAGGAAATGTTAAATCCCATCTACCAGGGGAGATCTCTGGTTTTATTTTGCAAAGAAAAAAATAGAAAAAATAAGCAAGTGAAATTTGGTGACTGTTAGTCAACACCATTGGACATTAAATATATAATGAAATAACATAGCATTCTTTGCAGCACATGAAAAATTGTGCCCTTTTCCATGCTGCTAATTTTTGAAACTGAACCTACTTTTAGGGAGAAGGAAATATACTTTCTATGTAGAGTCATGAAATCTTTATGTATATGTTATACACACACACACACACACACACACACACACACACGTAGGATTTAAAAATGGGTAATGTATAAAAAGCAGTACTTGTGGTTGGAAAAAAAATACTGATTTTACTAGTGCAGAAAGATAGGTATTTTGATATCCTTGACTACAGACAAGTATGATGTAGCATTTTTCAATACTGGAGAAACCTGGGTTCAAATCTCAATTCAGCTATTGGAGTCTGGGTTATAAATATTACATTAATATTCATTACAAGTTTGTTGTGAGGAAAAAGTGAGGAAGGAATATTTGACTAGAAGCCCCCAAGATTCCTTCCAGCTCTGTTAGTCTGTATCTAGTGAAGAAGAATTGATCAATAACTATTGAGACTGAACTAAGGGGGAATTATCTGTTTTCTGGTGTTAGCATAATTCTCATCAACTTCAGCAAATAAATCTATTAATTTTATAGGTCTATGGTTTCTATTAAACATTTTTCTGGAAAGGGGGAAACCATTACTCTGCTAAACAAATAATTCCATCAACACTGTCAGACTATTTACTGAATCTGCACTACTATTAATCTTCTCATAGTTCCCATCACCAATCTCTTTCCACTTATGACTGTATGACTATAACTTGTTGCTGGCAATTCTTATGATTTATATTGATATATTGTGTTGTAAATGTTGTACCTTGATGAACATATCTTTTCTTTTATGTACACTGAGAGCATATGCACCAAGACAAATTCCTTGTGTGTCCAATCACACTTGGCCAAAAAAAATTCTATTCTATTCTATTCTATTTATGTATTAAATTTACAAAGCTAACCAACCAGAAAAACTAAAGTGGCTGTGTTCACCTCTTTGTGCTAAACCTTAATGTAATTTCTTTTATTTTGATTTAGGAGTTTGTGAACTCAGCCTCCCTTGTGGAATTAAAACCACATTTTATAGCTTAGCATGATGTGTCATTCCAGCTAATTGGAGCTGATTTATTCAACAAACTAAATTTAAACAAATAATAGTTTGGGATTATATGTGAAACAGGTCACTATCTTCATCTGTGTGGGTTCTTTGTGGGTGTTTATGCTTACCATATACTATGCTACTGAGCACAGGAAATTGATTTGGTTTTTTGAAATTGAGATAGTATTTGTCAAGAATCCATGCCAGGGTGTTCACACATGAATTACCCTATTATTAGAGGCCGAAAGTGGTGAGCTTTAAATGTGAAAAGAAGTTTGAAAGGATGGGGTGCATCTTTGGAACGGCTTGATCTCTGAAGAAATGAGATTATGTTACCTTGTTGCCATGGGAATCTTCTTAATTAATATTATGGTCCTGGAGGATTCAATCTACTTTTCAAACCTATTGCTGCTCTTTTCCATCTCCTTGTGTGTAAAATGCTGCACCTGCAACACAGTCAATTTACTTATGATTCAAATTAAAATCAAAACTTTTAGCAATATTCAGCCAATAAATGAAACATTAGATCACTTCCTGTTATAACAGCCAGAAGTCTTTCCAGAGAAGAAAATATTTATATTTCCAGCTGGGGGAAAAGTTTACAATGTACTCATTTAGTTTCCACAGTTTTATAAACAGAGGTTCAGATAAATGAAAATGAAAACTGGCCTTCTTCCTTAATTCATAAACTCTCAAAATATGCATACAGTATTGCAAATATAATCACTTTGCTGCATTTACTTCACTTACGAATGAGCCACGCTGCACAAAATGAACAAATTCAGCAGAATGAATTTATCTTTCTCCTGTAGTCAAGGATTTCTAGTAACTGTTTCTGATGTTTCAGAATAATGAGAAAGCAAAGTAACCAAGGTAACTCTGTCTTTCCAGTCTTTTCTGAATGATTTTTAGATGATAAATTTTGTTTAGACTCACAACCAGTTCTTCTGTGTATTATTTGATGCATACCGGCAGTAAGTTTGTTTCAGTAAATTAATGTATATACCAGAGTGCAGAAGTGATTCAGGTCGAGAGGTTTGATTTGCTCCTACAGGAGAGGTTGAATGACAAGAGGAGATGTGGTCTTAGGAAGGTGAAGACCTTCATTGAGCTCTCTCTCTTCTTACAATCTATTTCTCTGGACAACAATGAGCAAGAAGTGATGAGACCACCATTGCTGTTGTCTATTCTGAGAAAAACATACTTTTTGGTTCCGAAGACCACTAAAGCGCAGTGTCATTACAACATCTCTTGGAAAATAAAGCTGATTTGTACAAAGATAGACTGCTCTCCTTGTAGCAAGATTAAACCAAGGATTTAATATAGGTGCTGTCTTGCCACTGAAATGTAACATGAATCCCTCCAATAAATTCAAAACTAAAACACCACTGATCATATAGCTTTCCTTCAAGTTGATTTAATATTCTTGTCAAACAAGGAATATTTGATTTGATTGGTTATATTAATTGTTTTGTAGAAAGATTTTTGTACCAAAGCTGCTTTTCCAAAGAACAATTGGACTTTCTTGGTTTTTTCCCCCTTGAAAACATTTTGTTTCTCATCTAAGAGCTGCTTCAGTTCTGACTGAATGGTGGGAAATGGAAGGATTTATATTCTTTGCTGCCATCTGGTCGTTTGTATTCTGCACAGAATATAAATCCTTCCATTCCCAATCATTCAGTCAGAAGTGAAGAAGCTGATTTCTTGAATGAGAAACAAAATGTATTCAAGAAAAAAAAACCAAGGAAGTCCAGTTGCTTTTTGGAAAAAGGTTAGAGATTGATCAAAAATTGTTCAGTATACTGGGGTCCATTGAGAAGTAGGCTAAACAAGGCTTCCTTATGAGGTAATGGAATAGCCGCATCACTCATAGAAGAACCACCACTAGAACTTTCTCACATAACAACCACCTGGTCACCTTAGCAAGCCAGGAAGGGCATGGATTTAAAAAGCATGTGGTTAAACTCACAGTCCTAGGGAATTGATTCACTTCATAGGCCAAGCAGGTTCAAACCATTTCCAGAAAATCCAGATGTTGAAACTTATTCTGACTTACTTATTATTTTGGTTCCTGATTCAATTCAGGTTATGGACTAAGACTTTAAAGTTTCTCAAAACTAACCAAGAGTGATATATAAAAATAGTGTATTTTGCAAAACCACTGGCCTTTTGACAAATACAATATTTATCATGGATTCTGAGCACAGTAATTCATTTGATAGACTTTACACAATTTCAAACAGCTAATAGGTGAGGACAAATACAAAAGTCATGAAAAGGGACAGACACTCTTACAGACAGAAAAAAATCAAGTTCAGACGCTGGAGTATTCTTGGTTATAACAGAACTTTCTAATAAAATATTATCTGTCATTGTTTATAGAATTGCTTTAGAGACAATATTGAGAGGTTAATAGACTTGCTGTGGCATATTTTGGCAACTTTTATTATGATGACACAGTTTTATTTGCTAAAAATATTTTCAACTGTTGATGCTTTTGCAGTCTAGTTCCTGATAAACTTCTTAATAAGTTGATCCCTCCTCAATATAAAATGCATGTACTTCTAAAATTGAAGTACGAATTACATGCTTCAGATAAACAATTCTGAATTGATGTGCTATTTATCAGTATTTTACAAATCTATTGCTGCTGTACTTGAAGTATGTTGTTTTCAAATCTCAGTTGGAAGACTATTTAACCATAATAAGCCTAATGAATTTACAAGTCAATATTATTACTAAAATTGTATTCATGAATTGTGTATGAAAGAATCTCTGTCTGAATACTGATAATCTTCAATCTCATTCTAACATCGTTCTGTAACACAATGCTTTCATGAAACATTGGAAAGTGGCAGTCAAACATGGAAGATAGAATGTAAGTTTTAGTCTCTTCAGAACACCAAATTATCATGAGACCTAGAGAACTGGACACTTGTTTAGATATGCTCCATTATTGAGATTGAATGTACTCATTCTCTGTCTGCTTGGGATGTATGTATGTATGTATGTATGTAGCCACCCGTCTTATAATAAACTCTGAGTGGCTCCCAATCAAAATTATATTGCATAATATATATATTAGTTTAGTCAATCTCTATTTAAGATTGATTGTTAAATGCATATGTATTATTTTTTGCAAATTACATATGTATTATTTTTTAATTGATTATTGCAGAGATCCCAATCTTTGCGGCTTTGCGAATCAGCCAGGATGGGGGGGGAGAGGGGATGGTTCTGTGTGAGAGGCCAGCAAGCACATGCATACAGCTTCATTTGCACAAACAGGATGCACGCCGCTTATGCAAATAGGGCATGCATGCTGTGTACATGTTTGCCCGGTGTTCATGCAAGTGGGGATGTGCGTGCGTGCGTGCTCACCCACCACTTCTGTGGCCTGGATGCAAACACCTCATGGCCCATTGGTGGGCCCCAGCCCAGAGATTGGGGACCTCAGGATTATTGCACTTCAACAGTCACTTTTCATGAATGGGCTGCTATACAGTATAAATTAAACTAAAATGTTATATTAATAAAATAAATAAGAGACAATTAGATATTGGTCCTATAATTACATAATAGATGTGTATTGTTTAATAATCATCTAGCTTCATGAGGCTTTCTAAAAAACATTTTTGCAGAAAAAGATCAGGTTCATATCTCACTGACCTAGTTCCATTCATCACATCTGGAAAGCTAAATCATTAAACAAATCTATGGTTTGTTCATAATGAGTCTATACATTCACTAAGATCTTAGTCTGTTAATCTACCAGGATATCATGGATTTTACATCTAGCCATGAAGACTGCCTGTTCTACCTTTTCCAACTTTTACCGGGTCCCGCCTCGCAGGAATGGCCCTCCACATTACCGAGGGCCGGCCTTATTGACGGGTTTTTGGGACCCAGAGAGGTGGCATGCATCTAGGAAGAACCTTTGGGGTTTTTTAAATAGGGGTTTTTTAAAGGGGGGGAGGGTAAGGACGGGCGATGGGGGTAACCCGTCGGGGAGGGGGCCAGTTCCTGTGTCTGCTCGCGGTGTTATTCCAACTGGTTCGAAGGTAATAGGGGAGGGTTATGTTCCAGTTTATGAGGGTAGTTCTATTGGCACGGTAAGTGGGAGGGGCAGATATGGCGGAAGCGGGGGGCCGTATCGATTTCTGGGGGGGCGTGCCCACTGTTTGAAAGCGGTCACGCGCTCCGGCCCCTCAGGCTTCTCCCATTCCCCAAGTGGCCAGTTTCCTCAGAACTTGGACCTCCGGCTGATGTTGTGCAATGCACGGTCCATGGTGAATAAAGCCCCTCTGATTTGTGATCTTATTCAGGAGGGGGCCGCGGACATTATGGGCATTATGGAGACCTGGTTGGGCACGGAAGGGGGGGTTCCCCTTGTTGAGATGTGCCCACCAGGTTTCCGAGCATTCCATCAGCCGAGGGCCCAAGGTAGGGGTGGGGGGGTGGCGGTCATTATTAAGGAGAGTCTAGAACCGAGGGAGACCACTGTACCTCAGATATCCGGTTGTGAATCCCTCTTTGTGAAATGGGGTCGTAGGAGTCAGGTGGTGTCGTGTCCCACTCCTCCGCTGACGGCCAGGTCAGGGAAATCCGAATCAGGCTTGCCTCTGTAGCTCTGCCCAAAGTCCTAGCAAAGTCCTCAGAGCAGGCAGGAGACTAGTAAGTGACTTCAGCAAGATAAGTTCGACTTTGCCTGACTCAGAGACTGCCAGAAAGCAGATCCTTTATATAGGCCATGGGGTGTGGCTCCATGACTCAGCACTCATTAAGGCCTGCCTCCTTCCTTCTGTTGCCTCCGCCTATCCAATCTTCTGATGCGAGGGTCACTCCAATCAGCTGTTGGAAGTAAACTTTCCTCAGGCTCACATGCTGTGGAGGAGGGGGAGGGGTCTAGCTGCTCTGTTTGCCTGGGCATGGAGCCAGGGCTGGGGCCGGGGGATGCTCCCTCCTCTGCAGCCTGCTTGGGCATGGAGCCAGGGCTGGGACCGGGAGGTGCCCCCTCCTCTGCAGCTTGTCTGGGCATGGAGCCAGGACTGGGGCCGGGAGGCATACATTCCTCCGTGTTCGGGAGCAGATAAGCAGACCCCGGCTGCGGTGAGAGCGGACAAGACACAACAGGTGGGCTTGTTGATCACGTACCTGGCTCCTTGCTGCGTGACAACAGCCCTGCCTGAGTTGTTGGAGGTGCTTGCCGGGGTGGCGGTTGAGACCCCAAGACTTATGGTCATGGGGGATTTCAACTTGCCATCGACCGGTGGGGCATCTACGACAGCTCGGGAATTCCAGGCTTCCTTGGACCTGATTCAAGTAAGTGATGGCCCTACTCACATTGAGGGAGGCACACTGGATTTGATTTTTATCTCTGGGCAGTGGTTGAATGATCTGGATTTAGGAGATTTAGTGATTGAGCCACTGTCATGGTCAGATCATTCTCTTCTTCGTCTGGACTTTCGGACCACCACTCACCACTGCAGGGAGACGGGACCAATGCGTTGGTTCCGTCCCAGGCACCTAATGGACCCAGAGAGGTTCCTGACGGAGCTTGGGCCGTTCCCTGAGGATCTGGCCCACGGCACGGCCGAAGAGCTAGTCGCAGCCTGGGAACAGGCTGCGGTCGGTGCTTTGGACCGTGTTGTGCCTTTGCGGCCTCTGACCCAGCGCAGACCTCACTCAGCTCCTTGGTTTTCCGAGGAGCTGAGGGAGATGAAGCGCCGGAAAAGACGCCTAGAGAGTGCCTGGAGATCCAGCCATACGGAAGCCGACCGAACACTAGTTAGGTCATATATTCAGACCTACCTAGTGGCATTGAGGGAGGCTAAGCATTCCTACGTTTCCTCCCTCATTGCATCGGCAGATAACCGCCCGGCCGCCCTGTTTCGGGTGACCCGCTCTCTTCTTCAACAGGAGGAGCGGAATGATCTCCTACAGGGACGAGCCGAGGATTTTAGTATGTATCTGCACAATAAAATCGCTCAACTTCGGGATGGTATGGATCACAATTGGGTAGATCCAGGTGAGGTGTTAGAGACTCGTCTTGTTGAGATTATTTGGGATCAGTTTGACCCTGTGGCTCCCGAGGACATGGACAGGTTACTGGGAGGACTGAACGCCACCACTTGTTTATTGGACCCGTGTCCCTCCTGGTTGGTGCTGGCCACGCAGGAGGTGACACGAGGCTGGCTCCAGGGGATCATCAATGCTTCTTTGTTGGAAGGGGTTGTTCCTTCCGCCTTGAAAGAGGCGATGGTGAGACCCCTCCTCAAGAAGCCTTCCCTGGATCCGGCTGTTTTAGGAAATTATCGTCCAGTCTCCAACCTTCGTTTTGTGGCGAAGGTTGTAGAGAGTGTGGTGGCACGTCAGTTACCCCAGTACCTGGATGAAACTGTCTATCTAGACCCGTTCCAGTCCGGTTTCCGACCTGGGTATAGCACAGAGACAGCTTTGGTCACATTGGTTGATGATCTCTGGAGGGCTCGGGACAGGGACAGGTTATTCTTCTGCCCTGGTCCTGTTAGACCTCTCAGCGGCTTTTGATACCATCGACCATGGTATCCTGCTGCACTGGTTGGGGAGTTTGGGAGTGGGAGGCACCGTTTATCGGTGGGGTTTTTTTTGTTTTTTTTTAAAAATTTGCATTTATATCCCGCCCTTCTCCGAAGACTCAGGGCGGCTTACACTATGTTAGCAATAGTCTTCATTCTATTTGTATATTTATATACAAAGTCAACTTATTGCCCCCAACAATCTGGGTCCTCATTTTACCTACCTTATAAAGGATGGAAGGCTGAGTCAACCTTGGGCCTGGTGGGACTAGAACCTGCAGTAATTGCAGGCTGCTGCTGTTAATAACAGACTGCATTAGCAGCCTGAGCCACTGTGGTTGTCCTCCTATCTCTCTGACCGGTCGCAGACGGTGTTGGCAGGGGGGCAGAGATTGACCGCAAGGCGCCTCACGTGTGGGGTGCCGCAGGGGTTGATCCTCTCGCGTCTCCTGTTCAACATCTATATGAAGCCGCTGGGTGAGATCATCAGTGGTTTTGCGGTGAGTTACCAACTATATGCTGATGATACGCAGCTGTACTTTTCCACCCCAATGAAGCTGTCGAAGTGCTGTCCCAGTGTTTGGAAGCTGTACGGGTCTGGATGGGGAGAAACAGGCTCAGACTCAATCCCTCCAAGACAGAGTGGCTGTGGATGCCGGCACCCCAGTACAGTTAGCTGCAGCTGTGGCTGACTGTTGGGGGCGAGTCATTGGCCCCGATGGAGAGGGTGCACAACTTAGGCATCCTCCTGGATGGACGGTTGTCTTTTGAAGACCATTTGATGACCGTCTCCAGGAGGGCTTTTCATCAGGTTTGCCTGATCCTCCAGTTGCGCCCCTTTCTTGACCGGGATGCCTTATGCACGGTCACTCATGCTCTTGCTACATCTCGCTTGGACTACTGCAATGCTCTCTACATGGGGCTCCCCTTGAAGAGCACCCGGAGACTCCAGTTAGTCCAGAATGCAGCTGCACAGGTGATAGAGGGGGCCGCTTGTGGCTCCTATATAACACCACTCCTGCGCAAGCTGCACTGGCTGCCTGTGGTCTATCGGGTGCACTTCAAGGTATTGGTTACCACCTTTAAAGCGCTCCATGGCTTAGGACCGGGTTATTTACGGGACCGCCTGCTGCTTCCATTTGCCTCCCACCGACCTGTGCGCTCCCACAGAGAGGGACTCCTCAGGGTGCCGTCGGCCAAGCAATGCCGGCTGGCAACCCCCAGGGGAAGGGCCTTCTCTGTGGGGGCTCCTGCCCTCTGGAACGAACTTCCCCTGGGACTTCGTCAACTTCCCGACCTTCGGATCTTTCGCCGTGAGCTGAAGACGTATCTATTTCATCGAGCAGGACTGGCATAGGATTTTAGAATTTTATATGTTACTATTGGGGTTTTAAATTTTAACTGGGTTTTATTGTTTATATATATTTTAAATTGGCCATATTTGATAGTTTTTTTAACTATTGTTTTAATATATTTATTATTGTGGTTTTAGTTGGCTGTGAACCGTCCTGAGTCCTTCGGGAGAAGGGCGGTATAAAAATTTGATTAAATAAATAAATAAATAAATAAAACATGGAGAAGGAGATATGCTTATGAGATCATGTGATAGAACTGCTCATGGTTAAACAATCTTTGTAGGCATCAGGCTGAATATGCATATACAGAAATCTATAGATCCTAAGATCTTTCTTAGCACTGAAGACAGAAATAATAACACATCTCAGCTCATGAAAGAGATAACTTATCTGGAATTTCAGGTTCCAGTTTTGAATGGACTGAGAAATCTTTCAGTAACCTGAGGAATGAGTTATACTGGCAATTATAGTAAACAGGAGAAGGACCGCTTAATTCTGCTGGGCATTGCAATAGCATTCAGTACCAATAGTATCATTTTGCAATGGTTCTAGTCAAAATGGCTCTGCTGTGGAATTTGTTCACTGACATGTAGGTTCTATCTAGTCTTCTATTATCTGAATAAATGAAACCACTTGGAAAAATCTGCAAGGGATTTGGGATATGTTGTCACCAGTATGCAGGATATGTTGTCACCAGCATGAAGTGTTATTCATTCTTTTCTTGCACTAACAGAGAATTTACTGATATTCTGAATCATTATCTGGCAGCAGTGATAGATTGAATAAAGGCTAATAAAATGAAAGTTTATTTAAACAATGCCAAACTGCTTTGGGTCATGAACCAGATGGATTTTAGAATAATTTGTCAACCTATTTTTGTTTATCTTGTAAATGAACTTAATTTGTACTAACTTTAGTAGTTCTAAGCCACCCTGAACTACACTAGAAAATCAGCATGTAATCATTTTAAATAAATAAAATAATATTGCTTTGATTCACTACACCATTACCATACACAGTGAGATGAACCAAAGGAAGCTAGTAGATATGGATCAATTTCCATAAATAGGCTATATAAAGACATGCTTATTCAACATTGGAGATAGTTTTTTTTAAAAAAAAAGATTCCTAATGGTTACATTCATGTTAATAAAGTCAGGTTGATTAAATTGGTACAACTGAAATTTTCATACATTTGTGCTTAATCCAAAATTGTGTTTTTCACCTTAGTAAAATATTATTAAATATTAAATCTGAGGGAGAGTTAGTGAACATATTTTAGATTTTGCCTATTAATTTTTCTTAACTTGCACTACAAAAATGGAGATATAATGCTATTGTTTAGCAGCATGGCCTTGGATATAATGCTTAATTTAAGCAGAAGTTAAAGGGCTGTATGACGCCTGAGGGGTACAAATTGTCTACCACTAGCTAGCCTAATCATTCACTTTTACACTTAGGGTATATTCTTATGTACTCTGTTCCGACGTATTGGCTTAAAAATTTATGACAAGAGACGAAACAAATGGAATTAGATATCTGGCTCTGGATTTGACTTCTTGTTCCTTGGATTGTAATACAATGAAATGGTACAGCAAATCCTATTCTTGCCTAGCTGAGGAGCCAAATGTTGCAGTTTTTTAAAAAAATCATAAGGAGAAACTGCACTTTTTAGACATATTTGAAAATTGCCTGGTAGATAGTCTGATTTTTAATGGTTTAATATCAAGATTAATAACAGCTTAGTGAGTTTAAGACAGCTTAGAAAGGAAAAAATATCTTTTTTGTTATATCCATCTTTCATAGCAATCTTATATAACATCCTTTTGGATGTAACTCATAAAGCCATACTGTATTAATCTTTATTAGAGCAACCTTAATTAAAATATTTTCATAACATTTTGGTCACTAACTTCGCAATATGATAATATTGCAAAGCAAAATATTTCATTTAATTGTGGAACTGATGAAATGTTTTCTATGACAGTTAATATTTTCCAGATTGCATTTTTCCTCATCGCGAATTGTAGCTGTTAATACTTATGAAAACATAAGTTTTATTTAACTATCGTTTATTTAATCATCTTATTTCCAGTATGCATCTGAGTAACCATGGCAAGTTTTAGCCATAGCCAAAAAAATACTTTATAATTTGAATTAGAAACTGAGATAGCATGTTGGTTAAAGAATTACCATAACTATGAAGTGCTTAGGTGTCTGATCTGCATTCCATTGACACCAAGTATATAGCTATTGAATTGACTGGACCTGGTTGAAACTTAAAATAATTGCTTTCTTACCTTTGCTAATAAAACGAACATTTGTTTTTCTTGTCCTACAACAAGATGAGCAACATTTTGTAGCCAAGAGTCAAAATTAACATTTTTGGGAATGAATTCATGTAAGGGGCTAGGAACATATCACACCTACAGGTAAGTAAAGGGATGCATTTTAGAGATAAGCCATGGTAGGTTTTCAGGTTCTTTTTAAGTGTGATATGACTATTTAAAGCATACGCTAGTTATCCAGTTTCTTGTCTCAAAATGGAAAGTAACATTGCCATCAGTTTCAAGAATCAATCAGAGATTCGTTGAAGACGAATTTGAGCCATCTGTAGTCATTAGACCTCAGCTCATCTTATTTCTACATTTCAGCTGGTAGCTACAGTTACTGACCCCATGAACCTTTATTTAACATTCTTAGTCTCTAATCTACATGGAAACCAAGTTTATCACTAAGTTAAAAATGGGTATAATTATAGCATAGCAGTTTGATCTAAAATTTGATATAGCCACACTAATCTGACAGATTAGATCAGTCATTTGTACAAAAATAATTTGCAGAATGCAGTTGCATTAAATTACCAGTGTATTAATCATGATTATTATAATCTATATGAACCATATGTGTTACTAGCAGATTCACACAGCAATATGGATTCAGGTATATGCTTAACTCATGAATACCTTCTCTGTCACTTTCTTGTTAGTACTCTAAAAATCAACACAAAGTATGATCCAGAGGTGGGTTTCAGCAGGTTCTGACCAGTTCTGGAGAACCGGTAGCGGAAATTTTGAGTAGTTCGGAGAACCGGTAGTAAGAATTCTTACTGGTACCACCCCCATCTACTCTCTGCCTCCTGAGTCCCAGCTGATCGGGAGGAAATGGGGATTTTGCAATAACCTTCCCCTGGAGTGGGGTGGGAATGGAGATTTTACAGTTTCTTTCTCCTGCTACATCCACCAAGCCATGCCATGCCCACCAAGCCACACCCACAGAACCGGTAGTAAAAAAAATTTGAAACCCACCACTGGTATGATCCAGTAATTTTAATATAGTTTTAAAAAAGATCACCCTCTCCACTTTTTATGAAAGGCCTTCCTAGTATAACCTACTTTGTATTATTACCCTGTTCAGGGTAGGCTATTCTTTCTAAAAAGCTCTTCAACATCTTGTTGCTTTAAATGAGAATATTTCATAACATATTTTGATATCCTGTCTTTTGAAACTAAGGAAAAAGATACAAAATGGTTTTATTATATATCTAGATCAGTGTAAATATAGTCCATTTTATTATCTGTCTGGTAAGTGGATAATTCAGTCAGAATTATTTGCTTATTTTTAAAATGAATTACCCATTTGTTGATCTATTCCGGGCCCACAAGAATTGTAGTTTATTTGAAAACATGCAATGTAGACAAAGCTTTTGGCTTTTCATTTTTTCTCATAGCAAAAATATGACAGAGAAATAAATTCTTAGCAATTGTTTTGCCTTTGTAACACTCCCTTGAGTTATCCTATAATCATGTCATACTATACATTGAAATATATATACTAGATTTCTTCTCTCTCACACACACACACCCATACACATTTCCCCCTGGGGAAGAATGAATGCAAGTCAGAAACCATTCCTCCTGGTATTTTATCCAGACATGAATCATCTGCAAACAAACCAATAACTTGATTCTAGCGAAGTCTTTTTTATCTCCTAGTATCAATCTAAAACAATATTGACAGTAATATACTTTTTAAAGTCATTTATCAAACTACTTAATGAAGTAGCTCAAAGACAATGTGCATGGGGAATATATGACTGGGTCTGCCCCCCTTTCTACTTTTCACACTTATTTTTTCATGTACTGTATAGTGAATGTTTGACTGGACGGTGGCCATGCCATTTTGAGGCTCAGAACCAACTATAAATGATTTTGGAAGAAGAGATTTGCACTAAGATTTGACCTAAGCGTAGTACATAAAATTATCTGCTACAATGTCCTACCTGTCAATGAATACTTCAGCTTCAACCACAACAATACACAAGCACACAATAGATACAAACTTATGGTAAACCCCTCCAAACTTGATTTCAGAAAATACGTCTTCAGTAACAGAGTTGCCAATGTCTGGAATGCACTACCTGACTCTGTGGTTACTTCCCCAAACCCCCAAAACTTTAACCTTAGACTGTCTACTGTTGACCTCACCCCATTCCTAAGATTTATTTATTTATTTTATTTTATTTTATTTATCACATTTGTATACCGCCCTATCTCCCTAGGGACTCAGGGCGGTTCACAGGCAGATAAAAAAGCTACAAATAAATACAAAATAAAATAGCACTTAAAAAACTTATTCTACATAGCCAAATTTTAAAAACAATATAAAATAACCCATTAAAACCAATATAAATTTAAAATCTAATCCAGTCCTGCGCAAATAAATAGATGTGTTTTAAGCTCGCGGCGGAAGGTTCGGAGGTCCGGAAGTTGACGGAGTCCTGGGGGGAGTTCGTTCCAGAGGGTGGGAGCCCCCACAGAGAAGGCCCTTCCCCTGGGTGTCGCCAAACGGCACTGCCTGGCCGACGGCACCCTGAGGAGTCCCTCTCTGTGAGAGTGCACGGGTCGGTGAGAGGTATTCGGTAGCAGCAGGCGGTCCCGTAAGTAACCCGGCCCTATGCCATGGAGCGCTTTAAAGATGGTTACCAAAACCTTGAAGCGTACCCGGAAGGCCACAGGTAGCCAGTGCAGTCTGCGCAGGAGAGGTGTCACACGGGAGCCACGAGGGGCTCCCTCTATCACCCGCGCAGCCGCTTTCTGAACTGAAGCCTCCGGGTGCCCCTCAAGGGGAGCCCCATGTAGAGAGCATTGCAGTAATCCAGACGAGACGTCACGAGGGCGTAAGTGACCGTGCATAGGGCATCCCGGTCTAGAAAGGGGTGCAACTGGCGAACCAGGCGAACCTGGTAAAAAGCTCTCCTGGAGACGGCCGTCAAATGGTCTTCAAAAGACAGCCGTTCATCCAGGAGGATGCCCAAGTTGCGCACCCTCTCCATTGGGGCCAATGACTCGCCCCCAACAGTCAGCCGCGGATTCAGCTGACTGTACCGGGATGCCGGCATCCACAGCCACTCTGTCTTGGAGGGATTGAGCTTGAGCCTGTTTCTCCCCATCCACACCCGTACGGCTTCCAAACACCGGGACAGCACTTCGATTGCTTCGTTGGGGTGGCCCGGTGTGGAAAAGTACAGCTGAGTATCATCAGCGTACGTACCTCACACCGAAACCACTGATGATCTCACCCAACGGCTTCATATAGATGTTGAACAGAAGGGGCGAGAGAATCGACCCCTGCGGCACCCCACAAGTGAGGCGCCTCGGGGCCGACCTCTGCCCCCCTGTCAACACCGTCTGCGACCGATCGGAGAGATAGGAGGAGAACCACCGATAAACGGTGCCTCCCACTCCCAATCCCTCCAACCGGCGCAGCAGGATACCATGGTCGATGGTATCAAAAGCCGCTGAGAGGTCTAATAGGACCAGGGCAGAGGAACAACCCCTATCCCTGGCCCTCCAGAGATCATCCACCAATGCGACCAAAGCCGTCTCAGTGCTGTAACCGGGCGGAAACCGGACTGGAACAGGTCTAGATAGACAGTTTCATCCAGGTGCAGGGGAAACTGATATGCCACCATACTCTCTACAACCTTCGCGGCGGGTTGGAGACCGGACGATAATTACCTAAAACAGCGGGTCAGGAAGGCTTCTTGAGGAGGGCCTCACCACCGCCTCTTTCAAGGCGGTCGGAAAGACTCCTCCAACAAAGAAGCACTCGTAATCACCTGGAGCCAGCCTCGTGTCACCTCCTGAGTGGCCAGCACCAACCAGGAGGGCACGGGTCCAATAAACACGTGGTGGCATTCAACCTACCCAACAACCTGTCCATGTCCTCGGAGCCACAGGGTCAAACTCATCCCAAACAATGTCAACAAGACCGCCCTCAGTCGCCCCATCTGAATCGCCGCAATTTTGATCCAGACCGTCCCGAAGCTGAACGATTTTATCGTATAGATAACCGTTAAACTCCTCAGCACGTCCCTGCAACGGGACATCCCGCTCCCCTGGTGAAGGAGGGAATGAGTCACCGAAACAGGGCGGCTGGGCGGTTATCTGCCGGCGCAATGAGGAGGAGGTGTAGCAATGTCTCGCTTCCTCAGTGCCACTAGGTAGGTCCTACTATAGGACCTAACTAGTGTCCGATCAGCCTCTGAACGGCTAGACCTCCAGGAACTCTCTAGGCGTCTTCTCCGGCGTTTCATCCCCTCAGCTCCTCGGAGAACCAAGGGCAGTTGGGACCTGCGCGGGTCAGAGGCCGCAAAGGCACGACACGGTCTAAAGCCCCCGCCGCGGCCCATTCCCAGGCCGCGACTAGTTCCTCAGCCGTGCCGTGAGCCAGACCCTCAGGAAACGGCCCAAGCTCCGTCCGGAACCTCTCCGGGTCCATCAGGCGCCTCGGGGCCGACCTCTGCCCCCCTGTCAACACTGTCTGCGACCGATCGGAGAGATAGGAGGAGAACCACCGATAAACGGTGCCTCCCACTCCCAATCCCTCCAACCGGCGCAGCAGGATACCATGGTCGATGGTATCAAAAGCCGCTGAGAGGTCTAATAGGACCAGGGCAGAGGAACAACCCCTATCCCTGGCCCTCCAGAGATCATCCACCAATGCGACCAAAGCCGTCTCAGTGCTGTAACCGGGCCGGAAACCGGACTGGAACAGATCTAGATAGACGGTTTCATCCAGGTGCAGGGGAAACTGACGTGCCACCATACTCTCTACAACCTTCGCCGCGAAGCGAAGGTTGGAGACCGGACGATAATTACCTAAAACAGCCGGGTCCAGGGAAGGCTTCTTGAGGAGGGGCCTCACCACCGCCTCTTTCAAGGCGGTCGGAAAGACTCCCTCCAACAAAGAAGCACTCGTAATCACCTGGAGCCAGCCTCGTGTCACCTCCTGAGTGGCCAGTACCAACCAGGAGGGGCACGGGTCCAGTAAACACGTGGTGGCATTCAACCTACCCAGCAACCTGTCCATGTCCTCGGGAGCCACAGGGTCAAACTCATCCCAAACAATGTCAACAAGACCGCCCTCAGACGCCCCATCTGAATCGCCGCAATTTTGGTCCAGACCGTCCCGAAGCTGAACGATTTTATCGTATAGATAACCGTTAAACTCCTCAGCACGTCCCTGCAACGGGTCATCCCGCTCCCCCTGGTGAAGGAGGGAATGAGTCACCCGAAACAGGGCGTCTGGGCGGTTATCTGCCGACGCAATGAGGGAGGAGGTGTAGCAATGTCTCGCTTCCCTCAGTGCCACTAGGTAGGTCCTACTATAGGACCTAACTAGTGTCCGATCAGCCTCTGAACGGCTAGACCTCCAGGAGCTCTCTAGGCGTCTTCTCCGGCGTTTCATCCCCCTCAGCTCCTCGGAGAACCAAGGAGCCAGTTGGGACCTGCGCCGGGTCAGAGGCCGCAAAGGCACGACACGGTCTAAAGCCCCAGCCGCGGCCCATTCCCAGGCCGCGACTAGTTCCTCAGCCGTGCCGTGAACCAGACCCTCAGGAAACGGCCCAAGCTCCGTCCGGAACCTCTCCGGGTCCATCAGGTGCCTGGGACGGAACCAACGTATTGGTTCCGTCTCCCTGCGGTGTTGAGTGGCGGTCAGAAAGTCCAGGCGAAGGAGAGAGTGATTTGACCATGACAAAGGTTCTGTGACTACATCCCTCAAGTCCAGATCCTTCAACCACTGACCAGAGATAAAAATCAGGTCCAGTGTGCCTCCCCCGATGTGAGTGGGGCCATCCACTACTTGGGTCAGGTCCAAGGCCGTCATGGAAGCCATGAACTCCCGAGCTGCTGTCGATGACGAACCGGAAGATGGCAAGTTGAAGTCCCCCATGACTAAAAGTCTGGGGGTCTCTACTGCCACCCCAGCAAGCACCTCCAGGAGCTCGGGCAGGGCAGCTGTCACGCAGCAAGGAGCCAAGTACGTGACAAACAAGCCCATCTGACACCTATGACCCCATCTCAAAAAGAGGGATTCACACCCGGCAATCTGAGGTACTAGACTCTCTCTAATAACAACCGCCACCCCTCCACCCCTACCCTGAGCCCTCAGCTGATGGAATGCACGGAAGCCCAGTGGGCACATTTCAACAAGGGGCACACCCCCTTCAGTGCCCAACCAGGTTTCCATAATGCCTATAAGGTCCGCGGCACCCCCCTGAATAAGATCATGTATTAGGGGGGCCTTATTGACCACGGACCGTGCGTTGTATAACATAAGCCGAAGGCCCAGGCTCTGAGGGTCTTGACCATCTGGGGAATGGGAGAAGTCAGAGGGATCGGGGCGTGCGATCGCCTGCAAGCATCGAGCGCCCCCCCCTAAACCGATACGATCCCCCCCTTCCGCCATATCTGCCCCTCCCATTTACCGTGCAAATAGAACCACCCTCACAAAAAGGAACGCATTCCCCCCCATAACCTCCAAACCCGTTAAATAACCGCCGTGAGCACGCGCAGGAACTGGTTTCCCTCCCGACGGGCTACCCCCAACACCCGCCCTAACCCTCCCACCCCTTAAAAATGCCCTATCTAAAAAACCCCAAAGGCTCTTTTTCTTCGCATGCCACCTCTGTGGGTCCCAAGACCCGTCATTGAGGCCGGCCCTTGGTAACGAGGCGGGCTAATCCTGCGAGGCGGGGGCACCTCGCAGGCGCAAGAGTTCACAAGACGAATAGCGCATGACAACTGTCTTTAAGGGGTATGAATACCAGCGTGCCTACTGTCCCTGTCCTAATGTTCCCTTTTATTTGTATCCATTTCATTTATTCATAATCATGTTTATACTTATATCTGTTATCTAATATATGCTTGATGAAAAATAAATAAATAAATAAATAAAAAACTATTAGAGACCATCGCACCTCTTTGCTATTCATGAAACTAGCCCCTCGGGTGGCTTGCTTTCAGAGTTGGGTTAATTTTAATTAGTGGTTTACTTAAAGCAGCCATATCATTCCAACAGCTGGAAGATACTAATTCTGAAATAGGTATAGCTGTATTTCAGGTCTTAAAAAAGTCTTTATACTGATAACTTTGTGCACAGAATCTGATACAAGAAAGAACTGTTTTAATGGGACTCTAGAAAGCACATATGGCTTTTCATCTGCTCTTTTTAGATGCTTTTTTCCCCAGTTTTCCCACTGTTTCAGAAATCAGAGAACCCTTCTCATGCAAGCCAGCCCTTATACATATGATCTCAGAAGTCCCACTGTGTTCAGTGGGGCTTGCTATTAAGGAAATGAGCAAAAATCTGTCCTCTTGGAAAACTTGTCATCAAAAATATACAGTATCCTATTGTAAACATGGCATTTCAATAATTGTTTAAAAAATGCAATTTGCAAAACCTCATAATAAATTATTTTAGCATGTGCAGTACTTGAAGGCACAGGAAATAATTCAGAGTCTCATGAAGCTATTTAAGATATGCAATATCTTTAGTAAAAGTTTTAGTGGGAAAATAAGACATCAGTTGCTTTTAAAAATCAGAAAGCATACTGACAGAAAAGGATGATTCTATCCATGTGGTTTTTACACTGAAGCTTGAAATAAATGGCTATTTTTTAAAATCATTTATCTTTCACTGAAGATAAAGTGCAGCTGTTTTCTTCATTGGGTAATATTACTCAAAGACTTCTATCTGAGATTGCCAGTGTTCACATCTTATCTGTACAGAAACCATATAAGCTGTGTGGCCTGTAGAGCATCAGTTGGCTGATAAGTAAAATCCACTATTCCTTTTCTTTTTAATTGAAGAAAAGTATACTCAAACCTTTCTGGCAGATTGTCTACTAGCACTTGCTTGCTTTTGAAAAGGGCTTCTTTCTAACCTAGGCTAGCATGAAACTTTTCAAAAGTTAAACATAATTTTAAAGTCCTCTGATTCTTAGCAACCAAACTACACAGCCAGACTCCAAAGCATTTTCTAAGTAAACAGCCTTAAGGTTTATTCATGTTCGGCTCCTTATGTGTCTTCCACTATGCGGGAAGCTATTGCTAGTAAAATGTTTCCACTGTCTCAAGATTGTCAGCCAGGCCATTTCCATTATGAGGTGCCACTTTTCTGGCTTCTGAAACAAATGACGTTATCTCTTCTACATTGTTCCACATCAGATAGCATGAAGCAGGATTGCATGTTCACATACCCATGCATCAAATATACATGAATATAAAAAGCAGGATTAGAAAGGAGAAAAATGTGTGAGCATCTGATTTACTTATCTCTTTGTGAGGAAGTAAATGTGCAAGTCCTGTTATTGGCTAGTTTCATAAACACAACAAGAATCTATGTTAATTTTTCTGCCATTGCAAAAAAAAAATATTCGATAACATTTGAGAAGTCTCCTAATAAGAACAGAATTTTTCTTACTATGTTTTTATTTTATTGACTAAGTCTGTCAAGTGTATATCTTTCTGAATCCTCTAGGCCACTTCAATGAGTTTGTTCTAGCCAATGGATTTACAGGAGGAACTGGAAATCATCAGGGAAACTGATAGCATGAGATTTCCAGACTTACAAGGTTAGATAAGTGCATATATGATTCAACTATTAAAACTCCTGAGATCTGCATATCAGAGCTTCAAGTTAGCAACCCACATATATTGAAAGGAAACAGACTCCTGATGTGGATATCAAAAGAATTAGGAAAAAGTGGTAGGTTTTTCTTTCTCTTGAAGTTCTGAAACCATACTCCAAAAGTTGACTCAGTAAAGCAGATAATTTTATTTTTATAAGTCTTTCAATTATATTATATATTGGAGAATTGTATATTAAGCACCAGCCAAAATGGGTAATTTGCTTCATTAAGCAGTGACTCTTCTTCAGATATAGAATTACTCAAAATCCTGGTTGAGCATGAAAAAAATAACCCAGTTTATTTAAAGTAGTCATACTTAAGCTATTTTTCAAACCTGGATATAAAGCAAGACTGATCAAGTAGCATTTATTTATTAATAACATTGTCAAGTTACACTGGTTTCATTATTATTGTTCAAAATGAAAAGTTGCCAGAGATCAAATATGTAATAAAGAGAAAGAGGAGAAAGTCCTCTAAGTGGGTGCATATATAAAGCTGAAGTTCTAATACCCATTTTTTTTATCGTATTCATTTAATTTCAGTGAATATTTTCCAAAGCCTGTATTTGTGAGATTTCAGCTTTAATGTGTCAAAGTTGAGCCTACACTGAAATTTATACTCTGCAGATCAGGGGTCTCTAAACTTGGCAACTTTAAGACTTGTGGACTTCAACTCCCAGAATTCCTCAATCAGCTGGCTGAGGAATTCTGGAAGCTGAAGTCCACAGGTCTTAAAGTTGCCAAGTTTGGAGATCCCTGCTGTAGATTGTACTGTCTAAGTGCATTCATCTACAATTCCCAGACCATCAACCTTGCTGAGTTGAGCTGATGGAAACTGAAGGCTGAAGTATCAGGAAGTGCCTAGATAGATTATCTAGAATTCTAAAATAAATGTATCAGTTGTTAAATATTCATTATTTCCTTTCTTACATTTTGTAGTAAGTTTAATGGAAAAAGTCCTAAAATGTCAAGAACTTTGTAATAATGAGATCTCATTTTCATGTTTTAGCTGTTTCCAATTATACAAAAAAAATGTAACAAAAGTTTGGTAGAATTGACTGTTGCCGCAAGTCTTTAATAGAGAAAACTTTGAAGCTGGAAAAGAAAGAAAAACAGAGATAATTTGAATTACAGAAATAATAAAATGTAATTGGCAATGAGAAAATCATTAATATAGGGGTTAAAAGCAATTAGTGCAGTGATTTTATATGATTCACAATAACTGTGTGGACCTTCATTCAGCATATGATGTGAGAGGATAAAGTAAAACTTTCCACTAGCTGCATCAAAATTGCTGGGATAATTGGCTGTCATGAAGGAAATAAAAACAGCATGGCAGTAGCACGTCATTTCTTTTGATTTCTCATCTGTTCATAGTGTCCCCACTGAAATCCATTTCTTGACTCAAGACTTCTTTTTAGGAAGGAAATCAAATATACTGAACTGTCTGCAAACATTTTACTACTGCAAGATTGTTGGCTTGATTCATTTGGCAAACATGTTTAAAGTTTACTTCTGCCTCAAATTACTGAAACACTTCAGAAGATATGCATAATATAAAAGTTGGTACACAATAGTATGATCAGGCGTTTGGAATAAGGCACATTTTATAAAAATAGGGACTTTTTATTCCAGTTCTTTTAACAAAAAGTTGCCATCCTTCCCTAATATTTATTGTCCAGATCCAAAAATGTAAGTTGTGACTATTCTTAGAATTTATTAATTTCAATAGGACTTCCATGCATCTGAAGGGCTGGGAAGTGGCTCACCAGGCTAATGCAGCCTGTTATTAACACACAGCTGTCTGCAATTACAATTACTGCAGGCTCGAGTCCCACCAGGCCCAAGGTTGACTCAGACCTTCCATCCTTTATAAGGTAGGTAAAATGAGGACCCAGATTGTTGTGGAGGCAATAAGTTGACTTTGTATATAAATATACAAATAGAATGAGACTATTGCCTTACACAATGTAAGCCGCCCTGAGTCTTCGGAGAAAGGCGGGATATAAATTTAAAAAAAAAATTTCTTTGAACTGGATCTCTGGCTTTTGTATTAAGTAAGATTTCTATGATATTGAAACAAATAAGATAAGCTACATGTCTCAAAGCCAACACATAAATGTAAGTTGACAACATGTATATGGATTACATCCAATATCTGGAAACATTAGCTTGCCAATACAATGAGATTTTACATAAGCATATCAGCATCAAAATCCCAGTGTTCAGTCAAAAGTTCCATTTAATATTCTCATCTCTATAGAAAACCAGATTTAATAATTACAACCAGAGCTATATGTGATGGATTTTTTTTCCTTTACAGTCCCTGCTTTTAGGAATGTAAATGTGCTTTTATTCTCATGTTTCTTCTTAGTCAGTTTAAAGTCAGACAGAGATCTTTCTTTGGTGTGATTTGTTTTGTTAAAACTAACTCCGTACATCCATCTGGTCTATGTATTCCTGGGTTGCTCCAAGAATGTCTCATGTCATTGAAATGAAAATCTTGAAATGGAGAAGGACAAAGGCCTAAATAATTGTTGCATCCAAAAAGATAAAGGAGAAGTAACACAAAAGAACTAGCTTACTCTCACCTTCTTCAACGCTTCATGCTATAAACCCACAGCTACCTTGTTGGGTACAATAGAATAATAGAGTTGGAAAGGACCTTGTAAGTTTTCTATTCCAGCCCCCTGCTCAAGTGGTAAACCCTATACCATTTCAGACAAACGGTTGTCCAATCTCTTTTTAAAAACCTCCACTGTTGGACCATCCACAACTTCTGGAGGCAAGTCGTTCCACTGATTAATTGTTTTAACTGTCAGAAATTTCTCCTTAGTTCTAGATTGGTAAAAATATGCATAATATAAAATAATAAAAATAATGTAATAATACACTATATAATTTTGAGAAGAAAAGGTTTGAGGACCCAAAAATACTCCATTGGTCTCCAGAATTTGGACCTATCCCTAAATTAGGTGGATATATGACAGTGAAAAAAAGGGGAGAGAAAGGGCAAAAGTGATAGCATACCATAAAACAAGGATGTCCAAACTTGGCCCCTTGAAGAGTGGTGGACTTCAACTTACAGAATTCCCCAGCCAGTATGAGCTATAAATATGAATAAGTTGCTGGTTGGGGAATTCTGGGAGTTGAAGTCCACCACTCTTCAAGGGGCCAAGTTTGGACATTCCTACCATAAAAGAACCAGACTGTTGAGTTTTTCATTCCATTTCCTACAGTAGTCCACTACATGCCAATGGGAGTTGCACTTTCCCATAGACCTTTCTCAATAACCAATGTTCAGAAGATGCTGCCTGTGATCATGGACAGAGGATGTAAGTGGACACAGGGAATAAATCTTTAATGTCTTGTCAGAACTCTCATTAGGGTCTGGCAAATGAGTGGCAATGTATCAGGCAACAGGCTTTTTTCTCTTTAGCTAGGTGACCTTTCATTTACAAGGGACTCATCATGTAATCTATCTTTTTTTCAAAAAAAATATTTTTTATTAGCCACCTTGAGAAATGCATGGGAAGAAAGCGCAGATATAGCAACAATAAAACAGCAACACATTAATTCTTCAATGACCTCAGCACTGTTTCATTTGTCCATCCGTCTAATACTTTCAGATCAGATCTTATTGCAGAAATGCCTTTCAGACCATTTCCAATAATGTGGCAGGTCTGAAACTCACCAAAATATACTATTCAAATATGCAGGGGAAGGGGAAGGGGCAGCATACATAGCCATCTAGCAGCTACCAACTTACTAACTTGGAGCTTTCTAAAGTTTTAAAATATTTTACGAATGTGAATATTTTTTGTAACCATTAGCTTACTAAATAGGATCCCTTTACCCTTAATTAATATTTTAATTTCGGAGCCTGACAATAGCAAAAGTTCTCTTAAAGATTGCAGACTAAATCTTACTTACCCTTACTTTGAGAGATCCTTAATATGTTACCCATTCAACTTTTCTGAATGACTCTACAGAAGATGAAACCCCAGAAATTCCAACAATAATGATAGAATAATTAAGCTGCTTGCTTTAGAGATTATTGTAATAAATGCATTGTGAGTTAAAATAAATAATGAAATGAATTTTCATTATTTTCTTGCCAAAGCAAATAGAAATAATGTGTGTGTGTGTTTATGTGTGTCTGTGTGTCTATGTGTCTGTGTGTGCTCAGCTTTGCTGGCTGAGGAACTCTGGAAGTTGAAGTCCACAAGTTTTAAAAAGCCAAGTTTGCAGACCCCTGACTTAAGGGATCCAAACATTTTTCAAATATGTCATTCAATCAGACTACTCCTCATACATACCCTATATTCCAGGGGTGAAATCCAGCAGGTTCTGACAGGTTCTGGAGAACCGGTAGCGGAAATTTTGAGTAGTTTGGAGAACCGGCAAATACCACCTCTGGCTGGCCCCAGAGTGGGGTGGGAATGGGGATTTTGCAGTATCCTTCTGCTGCCATGCCCACCAAGCCAGGCCCACAGAATCGGTAGTAAAAAAAATTGGATTTCACCACTGCTATATTCCCAGTGAGATGTTATTTTCCTGTCACTATTGAATTTCAATTAGAAAATTATAGTGAAACAGGGAAAGGAAATAAGCTTCCCTCTTTTAATTTGTCTTTTTTATTTTTTTAATCAGGAAGAAGAAAATAATAATTTTCAGGAAATAACAATACATCAATGGGTGTGACAAGTTTATATTCAAATATTGCTCTTGATTTGTTAAAAGTCTCACATAAAATAGAATATAACAACTGCACTGGGAATGGGTGGAGTTGAGAAAAAAGCATTTGTCTTTTTAATGTTATAATTTCTCCAGATGTTTGTATAATGTGTATAGCTCCTTATTAGTCCAAAATGTCTTTCCAAGCGAATAGAAGGTAACATCTGACAAGTTGGACTATTTTGCGTGAACTGAAGTTTCATTATACTAAATTTTATCAGCAGATGGCTTAGTAATGTTCTGGCTTCAGTCTAGATATATTATATAGTGTGTCCTTAGATTCCATATATTAAAGAAAGCCAAACTCTAAGCAATAAAAGCATCAGTTCAAGAAATAAAAGCAAGAAGGATGGAAAAATTCATGATGTAACACATTCCTTACATAGTTATAAATGAAGTGAAGTGCCTCCTGCATAACAGCTTTTGTTCTATAAAGTTATGTAAATGTCTTTCCAAATAAGTAAAATATAACCCACAGGAGTAAAGAGGAAGTGACATATGAATTGAGGAGCACTAGAGAGTTAGGACGCCACACATGTGGGAGTAGAAAAGCACTAGAATAGAATAGAATAGAATAGAATAGAATAGAATAGAATAGAATAGAATAGAATAGAATAATAGAGTTGGAAGGGACCTTGGAGGTCTTCTAGTCCAGGGGTCACCAACCTTTAGGACCTCAGGGATCACTAAATTCATAATTTTAAATCCCACTGATCACTAATATGAATTTAAAAATTAATAATTAGTATTCAGTGCAATATAAAAATGCAAATAATTTTTCTATGTACCACCAAAATTTTCTCACAGACCATTGTTCTAGTCCAACTCCCTGCTTAAGCAGGATACCGTACATTCAATGGTGGGATTCATCCAGTTCGCACCACTTCGGGAGAACCGTTTGTTAACTTTCTGAGCAGTTTGGCAAACTGGTTGTTGGAAGAAATCATTAGGGCAGGGAACCGGTTGTTAAATTACTTGAATCCCACCACTGCATACATTACTTCAGACAAATGGTCATCCAATACCCTACGACCATCATTTGTGTTGTAAATGTTGTACCTTGATGAAGGTATTTTTTCTTTTATGTACATTGAGAGCATATGCACCAAGACAAATTCCTTGTGTGTCCAATCACACTTGGCCAATAAATTCTATTCTATTCTATTCTATTCTATTCTATTCTATTCTATTCTATTCTATTCTATTCTATTCTATTAAAAACTTCCAGTGTTGAAGCATTTACAACTTCTGGAGGCAAGTCATTCCACTGATTAATTGTTTTAACTGTCAGGAAATTTCTCTTAGTTCTCTTAGTTGCTCCTCTCCTTGATTAGTTTCCACCCATTGCTTCTTATCCTACCCTCAGGTGCTTTGGAGAGTAGCTTGACTCCCTCTCTCCCTCCCATTTACTTATTAATTGCCTCTGTTGAGTTTCATTCTATCCTTCTGACAGAAATTCTATCTGTCCCTGAATAGTCATCAAATATTTATTTATTTTACTAAAAAGGATAGGGGCATTCAAGAGTATGGCTATCTTGTGATTGCTGCATAAAGAATGCCATTCATTTGCAAACAATTGAAAGAAAAAATTGCTTGAGAAATTGGAGCTGTGTTTTCTGTAGGATGTTTTCTGTCCTCCTGTGTCCCTTCACTGTTGAGTACAGGTGCAGGCTGTTGGGGATGAGTCTGTGTTGTCTGCCTCTCAAACTGGTGGTTTGAGCACAAATGGTTCCCGTAGACTGTAATTTTTCTGCAAATCCATTTATACTCCCATACCATTCGAAGGATGTTCATCCCAAAGTGCATTGCTAAATGTCTATGGAGAACAGTTTTTTCCCGAAGGCCATCACTCTGCTAAACAAATAATTCCATCAACACTGTCAAACTATTTACTGAATCTGCACTACTATTAATCTTCTCATAGTTCCCATCACCAATCTCTTTCCACTTATGACTGTATGACTATAACTTGTTGCTGGCAATCCTTATGATTTATATTGATATATTGACCATCAATTGTGTTGTAAATGTTGTACCTTGATGAACGTATCTTTTCTTTTATGTACACTGAGAGCATATGCACCAAGACAAATTCCTTGTGTGTCCAATCACACTTGGCCAATAAAAATTCTATTCTATTCTCAGTCATCCAGGTCATGGTTGTCCCAAAGGTGCTTTTTCAAGAGGCAATTGGACTTTCTGGTTTTTCTTTGAGGACATTTTGCTTCTCCTCTAAGAAGCTTCTTCTGGAGAACCAGTAGCGGAAATTTTGAGTAGTTTGGAGAACTGGTAAATACCACCTCTGACTGGCCCTGTCCCCATCTATTCTCTGCTTCCAGAGTCCCAGCTGATTGAGAGGAAATGGGGATTTTGCAGTAACTTTCCCCTGGAGTGGGAAGGGAATGGAGATTTTATAGTATCCTTCCCCTGGAGTGGGATGAGAATGGAGATTTTACAATATTCTTCCCCTGCCATGCCCACCAAGTCACACCCACAGAATCGGTAGTAAAAATTTTTGAAACCCACCACTAATTCACATGCCTGCTGAATTGGTCACCACAATAATAACTTAAAATTGTTATGAAAGTATTTCATGTTAGCTAGTTTCAAGTTGTGAAATGTTTTACCCATTAACACTGAACAAGAGTTTATGCAGAATTTCAATGACTTATTCTGCTGTGAACAGATCAACTGTCTTTTATTTCTTCAAATGCTTGCCTTCTTCAGATGCAGTTTTAACCTGGGTTGCTTTTGTATACTGTTCTCTTTTAAAATATTTTTTCCTTATTTGGTTGATTATTTTGAAATATGCATACTTATGTTTGTAGATCACATAGGCCATCAGGGGCATGGGTGTCTCACATCCCTTTTTTTGAAGTCCATAAAATCATCTCTTGCTGGTCTACTGAGACAAAATGGTAAACTACCAAAACTGACCATGAAGCTTCCATTTCTGAGGCAGGAGACATACAAAAATGTAGTATAAATTTTAAAAGAGGCCGCATAAGAAAAAAAACTCCATAAGAAACAGGGGGTTGGGGGGGGAAATCCTAGAACTTCTGGTTTCCAAAAGGTTGGGTGTTACAGAGCCAGTAGAAAATTCTAGAGTTGTATTTCTAGACAGATTCTTTCTTTCTGAGGAGAAAGCAACTCAAATCTTTCTTGCCTTAAGGAAGATTTATTTGCTTTAAAAAAAAGGGCTCACTTAATCTAACTCCATTTGCTATTTATATTAATTTATGTCTTTCAATCTGTTTTTAGTCACTAGTTAATGAATCTGGATGACTCCTCTGAGGATTGAGGAGGCTGAAATTTTCATAGCTGTCTGTAATTAATGAAGTGTAGTTGTCAAAATATGCATGCTGAAAGGGGAGTGGTATCATGGGGAATAGAGATACCAAGTGTTTATTGGTGTTATTTTGCTTTTGCCTTTTTAGACTAGTGTCAGATATTACTATCTGTCAGGCTTATGATTCTTAGGCAGTAAGGGAGTCAAATGTAACACACTGTACCTGATTGGAATATCAGTAGATTGGTTAGAAATACTCTCAGGTGTCAAAATGGAAGAATGATCCAGGCCAAGCAAATACACAACAACTCTTAAAATAGGTAAGATAATTCTCTCTTTAAAACAAACAAACAAACAAAAACAGAGAATATAAATTGGGCATGTTCACAGAACGGCTGCCAGAGAAAATTGAGCATTCATCACGTTATCTGAGTCTGAAATGGCATTCTTCTAAATAAAAATAATATTTATAGACATAAAATTTGTTTAATGTATCTTAGCTTCTTATATATTTTATTTTTTAGAATTAAATTATTCTCTAGAAATTTAAGTGGTGGGTAAAAGGAAATGTCCATGCCGACCATTTAGACTGAAGATGACTTTCACTTGTGCTCTGAACCTGGACATGGAAAATTAAATTGAGAGGATATATGACTTTCTTTGAAACTCACTTCTTCCCATTGCAAAATGGTGGGGAATCAGCCTTTCAAGGAACACTGGATCAAGAAAAAGACAGCACAGAGATTCCAGGCCTGTAATGAATGAAGGCCTGCCCTGTCACATACTAAATGAAATTGAGGCCGGTTTGTTTAGAATAGAATAGAATTTTTTATTGGCCAAGTGTGATTGGACACACAAGGAATTTATCTTGGTGCATATGCTATGTATTTAAAAGAAAAGATGCGTTCATCAAGAATCATAAAGTTATATTGGTTTATATCAATATAAATCGTAAGGATACGAGCAACAAAGTTACAGTCATACAGTCATAAGAGGAAGGAGATGGGTGATGGGAACAATGAGAAGATTAATAGTAATGCAGACGTAGTAACTAGTTCAGGGGTGGGTTCCAAAATTTTTTACTGCTGGTTCTGTGGGTATGGCTTAATTGGTGGGGGCTTGGTGGTCATGTGACTGAGTGGGCGTGACCAACTTGAAGTCACTCAGGGCAAGGTGGGGCGGCACCTTGCTGTGAGTGACATCAAGTTGGCCACGCCCACTTAGTCACATGATCAGAGACAGGGTGATTTCTCCCGGGCAACAGCCAGAGCTTCGCCGCCTCCTCTTTTCCTCAGAGGAGCTGCCTCCAAGTCCTTGCAAAGGAACACACACACAACACAACACAACAGACTCACACACAATGTAAAAGCAGCTGCACTTCACCCAAAATGGCCCCTGCAACAAGCAGGAACCTCACACAGCCACAAAAAGCTCAAAAATCAACTTTCACACTTTACACACACACATCACAACTGACTCTTTCACACACACACACACACACACACACAAAATGCCACATATAGCTTTGTGAGATTTTGTGTGTTTGTGTAGTTAGAGTGAAACACTACAGAAACACACCAAATCTCAGAAAGCTGCATAAATATTTTATTTTATTATTTTATTTATATTCAGAGTGATTGAGTTCAGGAAAAAACTGTTCTTGTGTCTAGTTGTTCTGGTGTGCAGTTCTCTATAGCGTCGTCGTTTTGAGGGTAGGAGTTGAAACAATTTATGTCCAAGATGTGCGGAGTCTGTAAATATTTTCACAGCCCTCTTTTTGACTCGTGCAGTATACAGGTCCTAAATGGAAGGCACCAATTGTTTTTTCTGCAGTTCTAATTATCCTCTGAAGTCTGTGTCTGTCTTGTTGGGTTGCAGAACCAAACCAGACAGTTATAGAGATGCAGATGACAGACTCAATAATTCTTCTGTAGAACTGGATCAGCAGCTCCTTGGGCAGTTTGAGCTTTCTGAGTTGGCGCAGAAAGAACATTCTTTGTTATGCTTTTTGATGACGCTTTTGAATTTAGCTGGCCATTTTAGATCTTGCGATATGGTAGAACCTAGAAATTTGAAGGTCTTTACTGTTGATACTGTGTTGTCTAGTATTGTAAGAAGTGGAAGTATGGAAGGGTTTCTCCTAAAGTCTGCCATCATTTCTATGGTTTTGTTCAGTTCCAGATTGTTCTAGTCGCATCACGAGGGTAGTTGTTCAAACTCCGTCTGTATGCAGATTCATCATTGTCTTGAATGAGACCAATCACTGTTGTGTCATCTGTGAACTTCAGCAGTTTAACAGATGGATTGTTAGAGATGCAGTCATTGGTATACCGAGAGAAGTGGGGAGAGCACACAGCCTTGTGGGGCCCCTGTGCTAATTGTACAGGTATCTGATGTGATTCTGCTTAGCTTCACCTGCTGCTTCCTGTTTGTTAGGAAGCTTATGATCCACTTACAAGTGTGTTCAGGTACTTGTTTGTTTGTTTGTTTGTTTGTTTGTTTGTTTGTATCCTGCTATTTTCCCCACAACAACAATTGTGTGAGGTGAGTTGGGCTGAGAGAGAGGGACTGGTGACTTTGGGCCAGCCTGTCTCTCTCAGCCCAAAGTCATCTAGACAGTTTTCATGCTTAAAGTGGAACTAGAAGGCACAGTCTCTTGGCTTCTAGCCTAGTGCCTTAACTTTTAGACTCTAACTTATTCATAAAACTTATTAATAAATTTGTGTTTATTATTTTTAACTATTGTTAATAAAAATAATTTTGTTCCCTACATTTCCCTTCTATAATACAATATTATACAATATCATTTGCTGAATCTCTTATTTGGGCTTCATTAAAGCACTAGTATTATCCTTAACAACTCAAATAGCCATTACTTTTGACACGTAGTATTATGTCTTCATACTGCCTTTGCAAGTGTGTTTGAGACTTCTGTGGTTTTTAATCTCTGAATCTTCACCGCAGTATGAAGATGCTCAGAGGATGCTTCTGATGCTCAGAGGAAATGTCATATGCCACCTCTAATAAAACTTTGACTTTTAAAGGGACAATCCAACATAGGAAACCTATTAATGGTCTTCCAGAGTAGCTCTAGAAGCATTTTCCTCCCAATAAATAAAACTTTAGCTAAATATGTCTTTTGTTAGTCTTTAAACTGGTAATCAAAGGTAGGTTCCTGTAGCCAACAGGATTTCAGCTATCAATTTCTAGCTACACAAAACCTGACAACATTAAATAGAAGTTAGAAAGAAAACTTCTTTCATTCATTCATTGCTGCTTTCTAGTACTCATCCAGATTTTTGCAGTCCTAACTTTGGGTAGTCTGTAAATGGACAACAAAGTAAGCTCTCTCCAGAAGGTCAGATTGTGTATGATTGGAGGGACTTCAAACATGGTCTCCCTCTGCTTGTTCTACTTTGGTTCCCATATGGATGGCAAACTTCTGAAGAGCATCTCCACCCATATTCAGCTGTGCTTCCAGCTGTTGTTCCAATATTCTCTGTCAATAAAAAGCAAGGAAGACTTCCACAACATATGAAATGTGGGCTTTCACTGGTCAAAATCTTCATCAGTAGCCATGTCACTAGAAAATCTCCTCATTTGAGGGGTTCACCAAGATTAGAAATAAACATTATCTTTTCTTCATTGGAAAAATTCAAATAATAAAATAGTTACATCCAAGCATAACAAGTAATTTTCTCATTAATAAAGATCTATAGCGGATATTGTCTATTATAAAAGCTATAATCTTTCAAAATGCCCTTATTCAAACTTGCATTTTAAAATAAATTGATTATAGTGTATTTTCCCCTTGACATCCTAATTGGTTAATAATCTCATGGTTAATGTCTGTAACCCACAGATGTCTGCACACTAACTGTTGCTAATTATAGTTCATTTAATGAATGCTGAGTCACAGTTAAAAACTCTGGCCTATACAGCAGCAATTTGTTTGGGGGGGATGAAAATAACCAAGAGTGGTCTTCTCAGGGCAGAGGACTGATTAAGCTCATTTTTTCAAAACCATGTTGCCCTGTAATTTTTTTAAGTCCACTTCCAATTAAAAAAAAACAAAACCCTCTCTTCCAATTTCTTCTCTGAAAATGTCATAAATCTTGTGCTAATCTTGTGCTAAAACTGTACAGTTATTGGACTTTGCAACAATGATTAGAATATGTGACAAAATTAGTAAACCAGAGGAATGCTGTCGATATAATTTACTTGGACTTCAGTAAAACATTTGATAAAGTAGACCATAACCTACTACTAGATAAAGTAGAAAAATGTGGGTTAGACAGCACCGCCACCAGATAGGTTCGTAACTGGCTGATCAACCGCACTCAACCAACTGCACTCAACATGTAGTCCTCAATGGAACTACATCCACATGGAGGGAAGTATGCAGTGGAGTACCCCAAGGCTCTGTTTTAGGCCCAGTACTCTTCAACATCTTCATCAATGACTTGGACGAGGGGATAGATGGGGAACTCATCAAATTTGCAGATGACACCAAGCTGGCAGGAATAGCCAACACTCCAGAAGATAGGCTCAAGTTACAGAAAGATCTTGACAGACTTGAACATTGGGCGCTATCTAACAAAATGAAATTCAACAGTGAAAAAAGTAAGGTTCTACATTTAGGCCAAAAAAACAAAATGCACAGGTACCGTATATGTGGTACCTTGCTCAATAGTAGTACCTGTGAGAGGGATCTTGGAGTCCTAGTGGACAACCATTTAGATATGAGCCAGCAGTGTGCAGCAGCTGCTAAAAAAGCCAACACAGTTCTGGGCTGCATAAACAGAGGGATAGAATCAAGATCACATGAAGTGCTAGTACCACTTTATAATGCCTTGGTAAGGCCACACTTGGAATACTGCATTCAGTTTTGGTCGCCACAATGTAAAAAAGATGCTGAGACTCCAGAAAGAGTGCAGAGAAGAGCAACAAAGATGATTAGGGGACTGGAGGCTAAAACATATGAAGAACGGTTGCAGGAACTGGGTATGTCTAGTTTAATAAAAAGAAGGACTAGGGGAGACATGATAGCAGTGTTCCAATATCTCAGGGGTTGCCACAAAGAAGAGGGAATCGGGCTGTTCTCCAAAGTACCTGAGGGTAGAACAAGAAGTAATGGGTGGAAACTGATCAAGGAAAGAAGCAGCTTAGAACTAAGGAAAAATTTCCTGGCAGTTAGAACAATCAATAAGTGGAACAAGCCTGCAGAAGTTGTGAATGCTCCAACACTGGAAATTTTTAAGAAAATGTTGGATAACCATCTGTCTGAGATGGTGTAGGGTTCCTGCCTGGGCAGGGGTTGGACTAGAAGGCCTCCAAGGTCCCTTCCAACTCTGTTGTTATTATTATTATTATTATGTTTAAACATTCCTTTATCAAAAGTGTAATATATTACAAGTATTGATATTCCAAAAATTTTCATGTGATAAATGAAAGACTGTCATTCAGAGGAAAGCATCTCTGGGGCAATTAGGGGATTTTTTAGGATAAAAAAGGAAAGTTTTTTTTAAAACCCCAATAGAAATGGATTGTAAAGCATAAATCAAGTGTACTGCATAGCCCTGCAGGACATAAGTAACCTATATTTATTAAATTTCTTAACAAATGTGATATTAGAGGGTATATTCTTTTGATTATTTGCAGAACTTAGTTATGCAAAGTGTGCTGCAAATGATAAACTAAGATCTCTCTGTAAAGAGTGATTTCTTTGATTATTTACACATGCAGCAGGGTGAAAAAACAGCAAGAGAAATGCACAAGGAAAGTATTTTCTTCCTGACCCAGATAATGGATTTCAGCATCAAAAGTCACATTGGGACAATTCATGTTCATAAAATGTGAAAGATTTTGAATCCTGGAGAAGTTATAATAAATAATTAAAGCCATCTAAAATCACCTTGTAGTGGGGGATGGATGGCATAAAAATTTAATAGCTAAATAAAATAAATAAAACAAAAAGAAACCTAGGGAAGAACATAATCAGCCTGTAATGAGTAACTAATAGCCTTAGGCTAAGTCCTATGGCATTTGGAATGGTGTTGTCAAAGCTTTAGAGCTAAATAGATTTCCACTCCAAGATGTGAAAAGGGATTTAGTCTAAGGAAGGGGTAAGATGACATGAATTATCCTTGCCTCAAAAAAAACCCAAAATCAGAAGCAAATTGCAGTGCTTCTGTAAGAGCTCTTCACTGTCTTTCCAGCTACTCTAACTCTTAAGATAAATGTAAAAGAATAAATGATCTGGTTCAAATTAATTTTTTCCTCCTTCATCCACAGGGAAGTGAAGACTGTTCTATCCTCAGTCCTGTCTTGTTTATCTTTTCGTACAAAAGTTTTACTCTGGAACATCTGAAGTAGGCAATAAAGTTGTTTTGCAAAGATAAAATGTGAGAGTAGGCAGCAAACCACTGAAATTAAAGTCTTCCAGTTTTCAGGATATACCTAGAACTTTCCTTAGATTAATGGAAGAATGAGGAAATACATTTAATTTATCACATTTTGAAACTGCCTGTCTCACCTACAGAGTAAGAAATAGTAGCTGCTTTCTTACGTTTTAAAATACACTATTCTAAAAAAATGTCTATGTGATACCAGACTTCATTAAATAATTTATAATCTTTTTGGAAAGCGGAAGCTAGATAGTTATTATATTAATAAAACTGGCAATAACTTGCTAGGTCTCAGAATGTCAAAAGAAATTATATTTGTTATCTGTAGTTGAAAATATTGTACATTGCCCAGTATTAGGAGATGCACATGGTGCAAGGAATAACATACACACTAAAAGCTTTTAGAGTTTGCAAATGGTTTCAAGAAAAGTGAGCAACTGGAAACAGAATGTGCCAAGAAACTGACAGAAGATAATAAATACGTTTTTCCTTGATGTTTGGTGACATCTATCTTCTTCTTTCTGTTTGATATGTGTCTGATAGTAAGCTATTGGAAACCCTTGATGGTTCAGCTTAGCATGTATTTGTTGACCTGTTAATCAGAACCTTCAAGACCCCTTGATTCTGAGGAAGAATATCCCAGTCAGGATCCAAGTAATACCATTACTATTTTCAAGCACCTGAGTCTTTTGAAGCCACCTCTGCCTTTCTCCCAGTCAGCTGCAACAGCTATTATGCTGTCTGGAAGTCATTAAAGCCAATGCTCCAGGCGCTTGCATGTGGACTCGTGCCATTTGGCATCTTTTGCATCTTCTTGCAAAGTGATGAAGCAGTAAAGAAATGTGGATGACTAAAGCCAGATGAGAGCACTGGTAAGCACTGTGGCTAATTTCAGAAAATTCCCTCTGAATGGTTTTGATAATTTTTATGACTGTGGTCACCTCCACGTGTTCATTAGTTATTATCACTTCATTTATGTTGCATCTAGAGCTGTTTTAAAGCAGGTGTTCTCTGATTCAGGGGTCTCCAACCTTGGTCCCTTTAAGACTGAGGGACTCCCACAGTCCCTCAGCCAGCAAAGCTCCACTTGAAGTGCAGGATTTTATGCTTTCTAAAGTAACCAGTTGAGCACTTGCTAAAAGAAATAAGGGAAGAAATTTTCCAGTATGAGTTTTAGCTCAGAGTGAGAAGAAAGTAAACGTTTTGCTGCTTTCTAATTCATCCGAGAGCAAAAAAAAAATCATTCTGCTGGCTATTTGATGGAATAAACATTTGGATTTCTGTATGAATAATCATTTCTCAGCAAACCAAACCAAAACATGCTAGGAAAATATATTTTTATTTCTTTTAAAAAATTTCTAATCCCTGCTGGCAGTGGTTTCCAGTTCATGCAGGTTTATCAAAATCTGCTTTGATTTTATTAAAACAGTTTAGTAAAAAATAGTTGCAAGAGTACAAGTGTATCTGATGCTAATTCCTATAGCAAATGAAAAAGAAGTAAAAAAATATACCACTTGGAAACATAAAAGAATTAAAAGTTATCCTGACTAAGGCAATTGTGGTTTACTCAACACAATTTTCTGGGTTTAGACAACATGTTGAATGATAAGCTAACCACATAGACTGGATTTACACAATATACTTAGCTAATATCTGATTTAGTATATTACACAAACATATTGGTAAAAACTGAAAAATAAAACTATATCTGAAAATTTCAGGTATAGTTGCACAAGGTTTCCTTGGGGATATCAGATCAACCTTTACATTTATGTGGAGTGGCAGAGTGGGGGGAAGACTGTGAATACTGCAAGTGTTGTTATTTTGAGGGAGAAAGTAGACATGCTTCCATTCATGCAATTATTCATGTTTACTCAAGAATAAATCCTACTGAATATCCAACTGAGGAATACAGTAGAACAGCTGTTTCAGAAGAACAGAGAAGAGTCTTTTCTATGGCATCATCTAACTGCTGAATTTCTTCCCTAAGGAGATTTATTTTATTATTATGTATTTATTACATTCATAAAGGTAATAAATAATAATTTGTTGTGTTGAACATGTTTTTTATTTAGTTTTAAACAGAAATTTAAATATTTAGTTGGTATTTCATTTAACATTCAGTTTTAAAAAAAGATTCACTCTTATATATTGATGAACATATAAAAATTATATATTTCTTTGAAGATGTCTGAGTAATTAATTGAATTAACTGATATAATAGAGCTCACAAACATTATTTTACATCTCAAAAGTCATCCTTAACAAAAATGGATTTGTCACACTTCAGCAACACTTGAACTTCATGTATGTATGAGTGTGGCTTCTCTAACTATAGCTGCTGAAATTATGTGCACAAATTTCTGCTACTTTATTGGCAGGACTAATAAAACATTGAACTGTATTTTTTAAAATAGGCTTAATATTGTTCTTTAAAAACTGTATAAATTATATGACCCATACTTTAAATACTGGTATTGCCTAGAAGCAGTGGTGGGATTCAAATAATTTAACAACAGGTTCTCTGCATGAATGACCAGCTGGGTAGGTGTGGCTCGATGGTCATGTGACCATGTGGGCGTGGCCAACTCAACATCACTCCCCTCGATGGGCACTTCGCTTTAGCTGTTACAATGTAATAAGGGTTAACCAGAGAGGCAGTTTCTGTAAGCAAGGCAATAAAGATTAGGCTAGAAACAACACCAGAATGTTTTCTTCCTGCTTTCCTTACATGATTAGCCCTGTAAAATGGAAAAAAACAAAATAAGATTTCTTCCAACAACCGGTACTCCGCTTAGAAAGTTAACAACCGGTTCTCCCGAATAGGTGCGAACTGGCTGAATCCCACCACTGCCTAGAAGTATTAAAAACTCTTTCATTTTGCATAATTTCCTAACCTGAACATTTAATTAATTTAATTAATTAGTCAAATGTATATATTTCTCCTTCCCTACCAGAAATTTCTCCTTCTCTTCTCTCTCCCCTGTAATATAATGAAGGATATAATGAAGATGCTGCACAAAAATCAGTGCAATAGAGCAATCATCATACAACTTTATGTAAAATGTCAAAACAAATAGGAAGCTTTTAGCCTTGCACAAATTTTTGAAAAGGAAGTTTGGTTGCTATGCACAGAAATGCCTATGTTTTACACAACAAATACAAAATGCATCTTTGCTAAAGAATTTCCTCAGTGAAGTTTTGTGCAAGATCTTAAGTCATGGGCAACCACAGGACAAAATTAACTTTTTAGACTGGTAGGCAATATAACATTGGCTGGATTCAAACATGGTAAACTAAAGAATCTGTTTGGTGTAATGGTTAAGGCACTAAGCTAGAAAGTGGGAGACCATAAGTTCAAATCCTGCCTTAACCTTGAAAGCCAGCTGGCTGACTTTGAGCCAGTCAGTCTCTCTCAACCCAGCTCACCTCATAGGATCCTTGAGGAAGGTGCACTGTGTATGTTCCCCTCCTTAAGTTATTTGTAAAAATAATAAAAGTGGGATATACTGTAAATAAATAAAGTAATATCAATGGCATATTTGGCCTATGAAATAATGTGATCAAAGCACAGGACATGTATATTGGATTGCCATTTTGTCTCATTTCAACTCCATTCTGTTGCTGTTCAAACTTGGGTGGGCCTGACTATAGAGAGGACCCACTAAACTTTCTGGAGCAGGCCCCGTAACCAGAAAAT
The DNA here is from genome assembly GCF_028640845.1 of Ahaetulla prasina. NCBI lineage: Eukaryota > Metazoa > Chordata > Lepidosauria > Squamata > Colubridae > Ahaetulla > Ahaetulla prasina. The sequence continues at coordinate 43,691,163 of NC_080541.1, read as the reverse complement.
CTGATTGTGCGTAGTTCCACATCACATTCAAGAGGCTTGTCTTTGGAGAAACATCGCAGATGTGGCAACACCATCTTTCCTTGAAATGTTAGGTTAAGAGAATAATGGACAAGAATGATAGTTCAATGAGAGCAATACAGGGATGCTATTTTTGTGTTAATTTACATAAAAGATGTAATTAGCAATACTTTGCAAAATTAGCATTATGTTTGAGTTTGTTTCTGCAGCTTTTATTTTGTTTTCTATTTTTGCTGCTGGGAGTTATCTATAATATTCTATTAATATGCAAAAAGTATGCAACATCTGAACATCATTCATTGATACATTTAGTTAAATTTACCTCTAGCAAGTAGAGATTTTAATACTAAAGATAATAACAAGAAAACAGACCTTCATACAGCAATTAGCTTTCATTTTCCCCCCCTTAAGGAACAGTAGTGTTGCTCCTGCACAAAGAGAACAAAAAAAAATATTTAAAACATTTCTCAGAAACATATTATCTCATATGCTGTCCACCCAAGATAGCTGGGATGAAAATCGTTTTCCAGTTTCTGATTCTACAAAATAGCAATAGCACTTAGACTTAAATATAGCTTCACAGTGTTTTACAACCCTCTCTAAGCGGTTTACAGAGTCAGCCTATTGCCCCCAATGATTTGGGTCCTCATTTTACCCACCTCAGAAGGATGGAAGACTGAGTTAACTTTGAGTCAAACTGCCAAATTGCAATCAGCTGGAATTCAGCAGAAGTAGCCTGCAGTACTGCATTCTAACCACTGCGCCACCACCGCCCAAATCTACTAATAATGTCCCTGACATTTCTCAAAGTGCAAGAGAATATCTTTTTATCAAAAACATAACCTGAGGTTGACAACATCATTTCTCTGGTGTGTAGTATGGATTTCTCTGGAATCCCCAAATCTGGTGTAATATGGCAGTGTCATACTTTGGGAGTACCATCCTTTGACAGTGCCATCTTTGGGATGATCTGGGACTCATCTGGGATTTTGGGATGCTACAAGCTTGCTCTTTGCTTAGGCTTCAGACTGCTGGGCTGGCAAGAGGTAGCTAAAAAGGGTTGACATAAGAAAAGAGAGAAAGAAGTGACATGCCACATCATTAGCCTTTAGTGACTTTTCCTTTGAAATTGAGCATTCACTTAATTGATTTTTTAAAAAATGATTTTTCTCATAAGCTATTCACAGAAAATTCCTGTAATTCAAATGACTACGTTTTTTCTTATAGATACAATTATACTGATGAAGCTTCCTGTTTATTTCTCATTTTGTTCTTCCCTTATTTGAAAAACCTTAAAAGACCTATTTTATGTTTGATGAACTCATATAATACAGGAGTCGCCTAAAAGTAATTCTAGAAGTATTCTAATCTATGAATGGACTCGATAATAATCCTTAATAGTGAGAAACATTACAGCATCTGAGTTAATAGCAATGTTGGATGTAAAATTAAGAGGGCCTATCCTGCGTCTGGATAGAACAAGACAAATTCCACATAAGCCCATCTGATATTTTTTTTCAAAGGAAAAGAAACAGAAAAGAAATAACAATGTTCCAACAAGAACAGGAAAACCCCAAAACAATTAGCAGAATTCCACTTAAATTTCTTTGAATCTAATCACATTTACTCATTATAGAAATATTATTGCAATATTCTATGATCATGACCAAAGCAAATCAACTAAAATAATAACAATTACAACAGGAACAATAATAATTGTATGCAGTAAGACATTTTTAAAAATATATCTTTATGACAACTGCAAATGATTTCTAGGTTCTGTTCTCAGTACTTCTATCCAGCACGTATGCCAGGGGGTGAAATGAGAAATAAACAGGAAGCTTCATCAGTATAATTGTATCTATAAGCAAAAACATAGTTATTTGAATTACAGGAAACCTGCCCATAGATGCTTGGCAAATTACTAACCATTCTACACTCCAAGTCCAAGATACTGAGGCAAACTAATTTCCTATGTTGTATATTGTATTGCCCACATATCGTATATACAGGTTATATAAGAGAGGGACTCCTCAGGGTGCCATCGGCTAGGCAGTGCTGTCTGGCGACACCCAGGGGAAGGGCCTTCTCTGTGGGGGCTCCCACCCTCTGGAACGAACTCCCCCCAGGGACTTCGTCAACTTCCGGACCTTCGAACCTTCCGCCGCAAGCTTAAAACACATCTATTCGTCTGCGCAGGGCTGGACTAGGTTTTTTAAATTTAGATTTTAAATGGGTTTTATTATATATATTGTTTTAATTATCGGGCTATATTTAATAAGTTTTTTAATGGACATTTTATCTTGTATTTATATGTATTTTATTTGCCTGTGAACCGCCCTGAGTCCCTAGGGAGATAGGGCGGTATACAAATCTGAATAAACATAAACAAAACAAACATATATTTGCTGATGCTTTATTTAAACTAAATTTGCATATCAGTGATTGCATGACCTCTGTAGATGCCGTTCGCTAAATAAATAAATATATGTCCTATATTATATTAAACATAGAATAAACTTATGTACCCATAGACTCACCATGGTTCAACACTTGTAAACCAATTTTACCAGCTATGTGACATTAAAGAAAATAATGCTTTGTGTTTGTAATTGAGAAATTGATTTGTTTGAATACTGAGATTCCATACTTCAGTATAAAAAGCTACCAGACTAGTTTACATTCCAATAAACTAGGCATATCCTATCTTCAGGCTTACAATTACAATAAAAGGACATGAAAAGAAAAAGAAATGATGAGAGAAAAGGAAAACAAAATAACTCAGACAACAGTTTGCAATGTATCTTAGTTATTAGCAAGCATGACGGAAATAGACGATTCAGAAAAGCTTAGATTACATATTTGCCTCCACGATGTTTGAAGGACTAGGGCAATTGGTCCACAAAGCCTCTGTAAGGAAGCACACATGTTGATAAATAAATTGCTTGCAAAATGAGAATCGTGATACTGAATAAAAGGGAATGGGAAAACAGGATAGAGATAAAATAAACACATGTCACAGAAAAGTATGAAAAAGCAGACCTTGCATTGTGATGTCACAGTATATGTTTTCCATTTTACTGTCATTGTAATTAAATATGTATGCAATTTCAATTTATATTTAATCTAGTATAAGCACAATAGGACTGATCTGCATAAATAGAACTTCGTGATGAAAGAGGGAAGTCTAATGTTTTATTCTGAAAATCCCCCCAAAACTCTTGCAGTTTAAAAACCATACAAAACAAATGGGCTATGATTTTTTTATAGACCATCATGTAGTTGGACTCAAAGGGTCATCAGTGTTGATTTTATTTTTATTCTCCTTCATTTAATGAGTTTAACATAACCTTGGCAAAAAAAAACAAAAAACCAAAAAACCCTGGGAGATAGTTTAGATTGAAAGGAATGGCTAAAGTCACCAATCTGTAATAGAAAAGAGGTGAGAACACAAATGTCTTTGCAGGAGCATCTGCAGAGGGCAGGTGAGTCAACATAGCAAGCACATAAGAAAGGGCAGGATTTGGATTCCATGTGGAGGCATCCTGGCCTCTGAAATCCAATGCTCAAACAGTTCAATGGCTCTGTTAGCATTGGTTCATAAGGTAATTCTAATGTCTAGAGCAATAACTAAGCAGTTTGAGGATGATTTGTAGACTACTGCTTAAATAGAACCTTTAAAGAGCCAGTTTGAACCTTATCACAGCCTAGGATTCTACTATGTGCAAATATAACTTAGCAGTACATTTTTTGGAGGTTTACTCATGCCTGTGATTGATGAGAATCTTATTCTGTAACATTTAGAAACCTAAATGATTGTAGACTTTTCAGTTATATTATCATTTTATTGTCATATATTTAGCAAAAAACAAAGTATAATATTACCATAGCTTGCAATTTTGAGCGGCAAAAATGTTTTATGGTAGTTTTAGTTTCCCCTAAATTGCAGATTTTGTGTCTGCAAAAAAGAAAAATGAAAAAAAGCTCTGACTTGACTTGTAAAATGAAAAATGCTAGAACGTAAACCAGCTTCAAAATCACCAGCTGTGCTCTGGAAGTCCTTATGAACATTTTTAAATGGCAGTGACAAGGTTATAGCAACAAAAAAGCAACAGAAATATTATTTTTCCTGGGTCCCCACATGTTTATCAAATGATTCCAACTAAAAGAATTGTGCTAGCAGTTGTAAAAAGCAGGAACTGAGCAACTGCGCAGCTGGAGCTGAAGTGGATTGCATGCCTTAGTTTCAAAACAGACTAAGATAAAAGATAACATGGCTTTTAAATGATTGCAATTCTCTTGTAAATCTACTTGGGGAAAATTACTAGCTAGCTGCAATGGAACAGAAGACCAAAACTGTAGGCAAACTGTCCAGAATGGCAATGCTCGTTATTTATTGGATAATAGTTTCAATTTAAGACAAATTGGAGGATTCGGAGGTAAAATATACATGAATGGGAACTTTAGTTCATAAAGACTAATTTTCAGTATTAATTACTGAGATGGTAATTATTAAAATTATTATGTGAATAGAATATGAATATTGGTAAATGGCATTTCAGTCTTGGATTCCAGTCCTGTATTTCTGCAATAAGTTTGGCACATATTTTCAAAGAGAATGCCTAAGGAATTCTTCATAGACCCTGCTAATATTACATTCTTAACTGAATGATGAATACAGGGCTGATGAATGGAAGATGTGCAATATGCTAGGAACATTTAGCACAGATGTTCATCCTGATGCAGAGGTGTATGTATATTTGTATAATTTTGTATACTGTATGTATCCATGACTGGGCTAAAAGAAGAAAAATGAGTAAATACTCAAGTCAGTGGGAAATAAAATGTCAAAGATTTGGATACAGAAAGTATTGCTATCCCTTTTTTTGTTGCAGTCAGGTTATTTCCTGATCCAGCTGTGATTGATGGCCACCCATGACCTTCACAGTGTTGAGCCTATTTGGATGGTCTGCCACGGATGCCTCATGGATCTGGTAGGCACTTGGGGATTCTCCCAACAATCTGACAAATGAATCTGTCAATGGCTGGTTCACTAATAGTGTCAAACCTTTGAAAAATTGCTCCTGAGCATCCTCTCTCTGTTGGCAGATTGTGAGTTCCCCTTGGTTTTCAGAGAAGCAACACTAAAGTATAGGTAGAGGAGGACAAAGAGTGAATCTGATCAATGAAGGATTTGTGCCCAGGCTTGAGACTACTCCAGACAAAAAAAGAGAAGTATTCTTGCATCTGTTTTCTTTCTGCTCTTGTGAACCATTCTTATCAGCTTTATTTACAGTGGTTAATTCCAGGGGTGGGTTCTATTTACCTTTACTACCAGTTCACAATGGGATTGCAACGGAAAGCTTCTGCGCATGTGCAGATCGCCTATGACGACATCTGGGTCAGTGGGCGAAGTCTCCCACCAGTTTTACTACCGGTTCTATAGAACTGGTCCAAATCAGGGGCAACCCACCACTCGTTAATTCCTTGTTGAGAAGGAACCAACTGTAAGACCTGGAGGCCATCTTTCTCTTTGGATCTTCAGGGCTGCCACATTTAGTGCACAGGCCTGTTATGGGAAAATAGAAGGGGGTTGCATGGAGTGGGTAGAGAGATATAGCCACAATAACATTCTTTTCTCTGGGAGTCAAGGACGTTCAGCCTGTAGCTGGAGAGGCGTGACTGGGAAACAGCTCCAGTTGGGAGAGTGGATTGATTGGACCATATGATGGACATGTGGATGCAGGGGAAGGGACTTTGACTTTCCTTTGGGTGAGGAAAATCCGTGGGCTTTCAGATTTAGGTTTTCCCAAATGTGCCAATATGACTCCAATAAAATGGAACTTTGAGGGAATGCCTGCCTCGGTGTCTTACTTGATTGGGAGTGTTACTTGGAAGCCTGACACCTTCCTCCCAAATGTATTTTGCTGGTGGAGATATTCATTCAAGTTGGGACTCCCCATTGGGCAAATTACAGATTGGCTATTGCCAGATTATCTTAGACTGTTTTTGGCTGGTGATTTCTGAGGAAGTGCTCTCTGGGACTATCTTTAACCAATTCTTCTCATTACTGGCTTCTTTAAGCAGCTGGGGGTGGTAGGGCTGGGAGTGGAAAGAAAGGACTTCCTTAGGTTGGGAAATTGTCAATACCTCTTTGCAGAATGCTGGGTCTTAAAAGAGACTGTGGTATGCCCCTCCTTAAAAACACTTCCCTAGATCCCAAGATGTTAGATAATTGTTGGCAATGTCTCATTTTCATTTGGATGAAAGTTCTTGAGATGGTAATGATGAACTAAGTACAGATGAAATGGATTGTCTAGACACTTGTCAGTCAAACTTCAGACCTGTCCATGGGATACAGTCAACTTTGGTTGCACTAGTGGATTATCTTTGCTGACATCTGGATGTGCACCAGTTCTGATTCTGTTACATTTCTTAAGAACTTTGATACCATCAAAAATGGTGTCCTTCTGCACTAACTTTGTCTTGTCCTTCAATCATTAACAGAACCAGAAAATTAACAGAATCAGAAGAACCTGAACTGCAGTCCCTATAAGGATACCACAGTGACAGAGGACTGATGGATCCAAATGCCAAGTCTATCTATCTATTCAGCCATTTGCTTGATAATAAAAACATGTACTAGAAAACATATTGCACACGGTTTGTGGAAAAGGCATGGTGACAATGTATCACACACGGTCAAAATACTGAAAAGTACTTTTTAGGTTCTATTAAGTTCTATATTTATTGTTTAGAAATAAATGCATAGACATGGGCATGACTAACAGTGTCACCCGTAAGGACAACTTCAACAATCTTCTTATAATGAAAACATTTAGACAGTTAGATGCATTTTTTTTCTAGGAAACCAATAGATCAGAGTGACTGTACAGACAGAATTCTAGTTAATAAATGATTTGGGTGAGTGATTCAGTAGAAATTAAGAATATACAGGGCACAAAATGAACCGGTAATAATTTGCATGTATGTATAGAAATCCCCCAGTGTGTCTGGGTTCAGAAATTCACTACAAGAACATTTAGTTTAAGACAGTGGAAAATGCCACTGCAGACTGCATATAAATCATGCTAGACTTTTTTTGTTCTCTAAGCACTACAGAAGAGAGGTTGCAGAATAAAGGAAAAATGATAACCATTTTTCTTGTTTAAAGATTTTGTTTAACACTTATTGAATCACATTGGCTGTAGGTAGAATTGGAAATCAAGTCTGAGTAAAATGGTTAATTATCTAGACCTCATTTTTACACTGAAGAAAATGAAATATATGTATCATCCTCTATGTTAATATATATGAATGCAACTGTAATTTCTGATTCCATATATCAAGGATAGATAAATTGTTGGATGCATAGATACATTAAATATTTTTCCCAGGAAGTTTTGTACCCCAAAAGGGATTCAAACAGTGCACATACAGTTCTTTATAAGGTTTGGGGTAGCTCAACATTGACATATAGTATTATTGCAGTCATCCATGTTTCTTTTGATTGCCATGTTATTGCACATGTTGCCCTTCTCTTCAGAAGCTTATAAAGTAAGATATATGTAGTTCATTTCTTTAGAAACATTTCCTTAGAAAAAAATGCAATGTGTAAGCTATAAAATGAGTTACTCCTATTTATAATTCTGCCATAGTTATCCATAAACAAAGTTGGGTTTATAATACAACAAATACATTTCAATCACTATAAACTTGCTCTGCATGCAATCCTTCTCTTAGTTGGAAGCACCTCTGTTATCTATATGTTTCTAATTTTTTTGGAAAAAGTCAGCTCAATAATTCCACTGGGGGTTTTCTGAAGCTTACTTTCTAATTAGTTGGTAATTATTAAATTTTTCTCATTCACTTTACAGCAGATGGAAATCAAACCATGAAAGGCTACTTTCTTTAATCAGGAAGGAGGACAGTCTGATGATCATTCATTTGAATCAAGATTCCAGTTTGATGCTTGTAATAACACACAGTATATAACCTGGAGCAAGTGGATGGATCAAAAGACATTTTATCTCTGTTGTTTAGAACTATAACATCAGAGAAGTATGGGAATGTGGGCAGAAGAAACACCTTCTTTTAGAGAAACACCTATTTCCCCAGACCTATTTTGTCCTTGGGGAAAATAGTCTTATAATTATTGTGGCTGGTGCAGTAACAGTTAATTTTGATTTAACTTCAGACTAAATTCAGATCTTTGGTGAAATTATTTGCTCTGAATATTCATATTGCATTCTCACAATCTAACAAAATAATGGTTTTTGTTGGAGCGTGTTTATTCAAAATGCTGCAGTTTTTCTCAAACCTTATTGAATATCATCATTCATTGCAGCATATCATGCAGCTGTTACCAGCCTTTGAATTCCTATTTTCTTGTGTATTCACAATAATTTAGATTATCTCCATTCATATTTCCTAAAATACATGTTAGTCTTTCCATGCACAATTAAGCTTGCAGCTTTACCTCCCCTGCATTTATTTATATCACTTCTATTCATGAGACTGAGATATTTTCATTCAGATCTATTACACCTTCCCCTTTATCTTACTTTTATAAACACACAACATAACATGCTTTCTTTCACTTCATTCATTGGTTCATGCTCTTACAAACTTGCAATCTGGCATATTCATGGTCATCATCAGTTTGCCAAATTAATGTTAATCTCCACCGCACATCATGACTGAGTCAATTGAGGTTCCCACATAATGCTTTTTAACAAGATAGAGAAGAAGTAGATTTGTCATATCCTCATATGCAGCATTTCCTGTTAACGCTAAAGAAAGTACCAGTTAATATGGACACATTTTTCCAGGGTTTTCCAGGGTTGCAAATGCTCATATTATTTTATGCAAATTAGGTTTTTGAATCTAGAAACTACCTTGCATGACAGATAATTTAGACTTACTGACATTGTAGGCATATCATATGAACAAACGTCTGCATTCTTAGGTTTCTTATTCATAAGCTGTGCTACCATTTACTGAAAAATATATTTACATATATTTCAATGCTATTTACTTTGTATAGGAAATATACATTTGTTGTATACAATATACTTTATTTATTTATTTATTTATTTATTTTGTCACAACAATATATGTAGGTATCATACAAAAAGATTATATAGTATATAAACACATATATGAGTAAATATAAGGAGGTATAAGCATATATAAATATAGAAAGAAGTAAAGAAAAACAATAGGACAGGAACGGTAGGCACGTTTGTGGTCCTCTTAGGAATGGGGTGAGGTCAATAGTAGAAAGTTTTTGGTTAAAGCTTTTAGGATTATGAGAAGAGACCACAGCTGGAATCTTTCTGTCTTGCAATTCCTTCTGCTAGGAATCAAGCTATTTGCATACTAAAATTAATATCATTTCCAGGATAGTTTCATATAAATGCATGGTGGGTAGTGTTTCATGTGGCCTTGATATTAATGGGGTGACTCTGACTAAATTCTGGGTACTTCTAATTAACAGATCCATGTCTCATGTTATCTCTGGCGTCTCCATAGTTCATAAACACAGTGTTAAATGTTTATCCCTCATACCAGAAAACTTCTCCTTTGAACTGTGTAACTTTTTAATTTTTAGATAATAAATGCATTCTGTGTTCAGTTTTCCCCATAGAGCAGCAAGTGACAAAATAACTAAGATGATGTTCTTTTTGTGTCAGTATCTTACCTACAGGCTACTTTAGCATCTCATAAATCCCCTAATTATATGAGCTTATTTGGCAGTCTATGATATATTCTACTAAAACAAAGCAAAAAAGACAACCAGGCTGGTATTGAAAATAAGGAATTAAGTGGGGCCTTATGGGATTTATGGAGACAAACCTACTACTGGCAGGAACTCAATGCCTCCTTAATAGAAATAAAATAACACTGTTAGCCAGGAAATGACATTAGGGATACAGTATGTGTTTGTGTGCTTGTCTGTCTCTCGTGGATTTATTTTTGCCTTTTCACTGAGAACATTAATGTCAAAGTTCAGCTCCAAGTGAGAATTCACACTCAAGGGACACTTAGCAAAGAAGAGAGATCTATAGTCCTTATAGTTCTGAAAGTAAGAAAAAATCTACAGTGTTTGAGCAACTGACTAAAGAGTAAAATTATTGTTTTCATATGTGAGAATATAGTCAAATCTTGTTTTTTACTATAGATTCAAACAGAACAGAATAACAGAATTGGAAGGGATCTTGGAGGTCTTCTAGTCCAAAATTCTGGTCAAGCAGGAAATCCTGTATCATTTCAGACAAATGGTTGCCCATTCTCTTCTTAAAAACCTCCTGTGTTGGAACACCCAAAACTTCTGAAAGCAAGTCATTCCACTGATTAATTATTCTTCAGGAAATTTCTCCTTGGTTATAGGTTGGTTCTCTCCTTGATTACTTTCTGTCCATTGCTTTTTGACCTGCCTTCAGATGCTTTGGAGAATAGGTTGATCCCGTCTTCTTTGTGGTAGCCCCTTAGATATTGAAACACTGCTATCATGTCACCCCTAATTCTTCTGTTCATTAAACTAGACATACCCAATTCTTGCAACCATACCAGATTCAGCTGGTTTGCACCAGTTTGCGTGAACCATTGGCGGTAATTTGGCCAAGGTCACCAAACTGGTAGTGGTGGCCAGCTGGCCACACCCCTGAACCGGTCCCCTGGTCACCACTCGCTTGCCCTGCCCACCATGTTTGTTGCCTCCATGTTCTTTGTGCACGTGCATCCCATTGCCTTGCAAGTCCAAAGGGATGGTCATGAACATGGTGGTGATGGCAGCAGCTTTTTCCGTGACCTCCAGTACTTTTTGGTGGCCTTCTTTGGCAGCCGCTTTCCAGCAGCAGTGGCTGGCTGGGGGCCACCGAAAAATCCAGTCAAGCTTGCCTTCTGAACCAGCCGCCGCGGAAGGTAAGCAGCCCAAACAAAGAGGCAGTGATGGGGGAGGAAGCAGAGCTAGGGCTGGGCCACTAGAGGATGGGAAACGGCGGCGACTGGCAAATGGAGGCCAGGGGTAGATAGGTGGAAATTGCAAAAATTTTCCTACCTTTTCCTGTGGGCGTGGCTAGGTGGGGGGGTCATGTGACTCAGTGGGCATGGATGTGAGTGATGTCAAGTTGGCCATGCCTACTCAATCACATGCCCCCCACCTAGCCACACCTACTGAACAGGTAGCAAAAAAAATTGAAACACACCACTGAACCATATCATGTTTCAGTCTCCAGTCTTTGTCGCCCTTCTCTTCACTCTTTCTAGAATATCAACATCTTTTTTTATATTGTGGCAACCAAAACTGGATGCAATATTCCAAGTATGGTCTTACCAAGGTATTATAAAGTGGAATCAACACTTCATGTGATCTAGATTTTATCCCTCTATTAATGCATCCTAGGACTCTTGTTGGCTTTTTTGGCAGAACAAAGGGTAGACAATTTCTGGACCACTCCTGCAGGCTTGTTCCAATACTTTCAATTGCCAGTTGCTTTCTTTCATGTGGTAGGCCTTTCTGGACTTTTATTTGGATACATATACAAATTTCAGCTGAATTTACATAACAAAGCTAAAGCATCAGACTATGCATACATGGACTCATAACCCACAACTTTAAAATAAAAATTATTTTCTTACCATTAAATGTCTTCTGGAGCCTCTTTTACCAATAATGCTACAATGACAATGACTTGACTTGCAAATAGAAATTTATTGGTTTGAAACTTGACAGATTTTTTAAATTACTATTTTTCCTTTTTTCTGTTTCTTTTAAAATTGCTGATATTCCTGAATGATCTCTTATAATTAGATATGTTTTCTAGATATCGGTATCATGCAGCATTATATTACAGGCAGTCCTCAACATATGACTACTTGTTTAGCAACTGTTAAAAGTTAAAACAGGGCTGAAAAAGGTGATTTGCAACTGGTCCTTATAATCCTCACAGTGATCCCATGGTCACATTCAGGGACTTGGCAGCTAGCATGTCTTTATGATGGTTGCAGCATGTTCTCTACCCTCATCTTAAAATATTAACTTCAAGGTAAAGTTAATATTCTTTTCTGAAATCCCTATGAAGATTATCAAAGCTGTTTTTAAGTTGGTGTCTTCATCTGCTTAAAGCTGTGACTGTAAGGAAAGTGGTAAATTGCCCCCAGTTTGAAGTTCATCCAGAGAATGACACCGATTGCATAATTTTACCAGCAGTCTTTTTGACTTCAAGTTATAATATTTATAGATTAAGCATTGGCTTCCTGCTCCTTTTACCAATGCTAGAGGCTGATCAGAAGAGAAAAATGCAGCCGGCTACAACCAGCCAGACTTTGCAATACAAGTGTTTGAAGGTTTCCTAGCAAAAGAGAGAGCAATGGCTGATGTATATTCTCAGCCAAGTTAATTTGCCATAGTAAGACACTATGTGTTCCCTCCTGTGAATTTCTTCACTTTACTTGCTACCTGTAAAACATCCATTGTTTATTCATAGAAATATTGGCTGGAGTCCTAAAGATTACTTTAACATGATTAAAAGACTGACTGCATGCTTACTAAGAAGCTTAAACTTTCTTTGAACATTATACACAGGCACACATATATGCCTACATTATATTATATAGCATATCTGAAATTGTTTTAAAATGCCATTCTGTTCAAAAGCAGTTTTGCCATATGACTTAAGTAGGTGCAGTTAGTGGTTAGTGATATTTCTTGGCCTTTCTTAGTTTTTTAAAAAAGTTATATTTGACAAGTGGTATTAAAGTGGTATATTAAGCTTCTGAAACAGATTAATACCAGATAATGACTGTCTGCAAAAGATAGTCCTTTTGTTAACTAGCTCAACTTAGATGGATAAAAGTAGATCAAAATCAGAAATAACCATAAATAACTGTCTAGGAAGAAGCATTTACTATTCTCATTTAGTCCTGGTCAATAATACTGGGGAGCTAAGGAAGACTTCATACAATTTTTTTTAAAGAGTAAGTCTTGTTTATAGGAAACTAGTAGAAAACAAGTATTATCAGACTCCCAGATAAAAAGTGAAAGCAGAAACTATAGGGATTAGATAAGTAATTTCATACATCAACGGTAGGAAGCTGGGTTTTTTTTAATTCAGTCAAAAATGTACAGCTTTAAATTATATAATATATAAAATTTGTCTGAACACCCAAAACAAAGGAAAAAAAATGTTTGAATATCTACACAAAGGAAATTACTATTAATAATGGTAATAATATTCTAGCTACGCAAGACCAAGTCTTAAGAACAAATGCATACAAAGCCAAAACTGAAAAAAGAGCAACAGATAGCAAGTGCTGTCTCCACAAAAACCCTGAAGAAACAGTGGTTTAGCTGCTGCAAAAAGATCAGACAAACATTGGCATAACAAAATAGCAACAATGATGCATTGGAATATCTGCAAGAAATAGCACTTGCCTGCAAACAAGAATGGTAGGACCACAAATAGACAACGTAATAGATAATGAAGAAGCTAAAATGCTCTAGGACTTTAGAATTCAAAAAGGCAAGTGCTTGCTACAAAATAATACCCCTGATTTAATAATAATAATAATAATAATAATAATAATAATAATAATAATAATAATAATAATAATAATAATAATAATAATAATAATAATAATTATTATTTGATTTTTATACTGCCCTTCTCCCGAAGGACTCAGGATGGTTAACAGCCAGATAAAATACAATACAATATACAATAAAACCCATTTAAAAAACTTATTCAATATGGCCAAATTAAAATTATAAAAGACCTGATATAAAACCCCGTTTAAAATCCAATTTAAAACCCATGTTATGCCAGTCCTGCTCGAAAGAATAGATACGTCTTCAGCTCGCGGCGAAAGGTCCGGAGGTCGGGAAGTTGACGGAGTCTAGGAGGAAGCTCATTCCAGAGGGTAGGTGCCCCCACAGAGAAGGCTCTCCCCCTGGGGGTCGCCAGCCGACATTGTTTGGCTGATGGCACCCTGAGGAGACCCTCTCTATGGGAACGCACCGGTCGGTGGGAGGCATATGGTAACAGAAGGCGGTCCCGCAGATATCTGGGTCCTATGCCATTTCTCCCGCAGATATCCGGGTCCTATGCCATGGAGCGCTTTAAAAGTGGTAACCAGCACCTTGAAGTGCACCCGGAAGACCACAGGTAGCCAGTGCAGCTTGGATACCATTGTTAAATGGCTACCCATTTAACAATGGTTGATAAGAAAGATAATGTTTAGTGGCAGAACCTTCAGACAGCAGAATAGAAGAGAAAGATATGTAGAAAATCACAAAATACAAAGACATGTAAACAGAAGTAGAATAATTGTGGCAAAAGGGAAAAAAAGCAAAGAGTATCAGTAGGGCAATCCCAAAACAATTGGAGCACCAATTGAATACCTTGGCATTGATAAAATCACCATCATCAATTGCAAAAAGCAGCCTGCCAAGGACGGACCAGGAGTGGATCAGCCTGAATAGAGTCCAGGAACTCTTTCTACGTCACATGTTTATTTGGCACTGAACAAAGGTAGATTCTTCCATAAAGCTGGAAGAACCCCAAATGCAATTTCAAGCAAGCATATATAGAATTCTTAGTTATATAACAGGAACATTCTTTACGAGAAATAAGGTACAGAAGTTACAAAAATATTTGTGCATGTGTTGTGTCTCGTCCGATCTCACCACCACAGCCGGGGTCTGCTTATCTGCTTCCGAACGCTGAAGAATGTCCTAGCATGCCTCCCGGCCCCAGCCCTGGCTCCATGCCCAGACAGGCTGAGGAGGGGGCATCTCCCGGCCCCAGCCCTGGCTCCATGCCCAGACAGGCTGAAGAAGAGCAAGTATCTCCAGCCCCCAGCTCTGGCTCCATGCCCAGGCAAACAGAGCAACTAGACCCCTCCCCCTCCTCCACAGCATGTGAGCCTGAGGAAGGTTTATTACCAACAGCTGCCGATTGCAGTGACCCTCGCTTCAGAAGAATTGATAGGCGGTGCCGTCAGAAGGAAGGGAGGGGCAGGCCTGGATAAGTGCTGAGTCATGGAGCCACACCCCATGGCCTATATAAAGGATCTGCTTTCTGGCAGTCTCTGAGTCAGGCAAAGTCTAAACATATCTTGCTGAAGTCACTTTCTGGTCTCCTGCCTGCCCTGAGGACTTTGCTAGGACTTTGGCAGAGCTGCAGAGGCACACCTGATTCGGATTTCCCTGACCCGGCCGTCAGCGGAGGAGTGGGACACGACAGCATGCTTCTCATGGTTATGAACATATGTTCAGCTGTAAGTAATTACTTTATTGAGGTCTCCACAACTCTGAGGACCCTGCTAAGGCCTGAATTTTATTTCTGTCATTTCAGCATGAAAATCTTTAGACCAATCATCAGAGTTATCAGAATCTTGATCAACAGGCCTTGCTAGGAACAGCTTACATCCTGCAATAATACTTTTAACACTATAAGTGTCTGTTTGTCCCAATAAATTGGGAAGGACTTGATAGGTGGATAAAAATGCCAAATCCAGTCTAAACATCTGGCTGATTGTGTGACAAACCATAATAATAACATATTTGAAGCAACAACTTGAAAAAGAATTGGGGCACAATGAGAATGGATAAAATCCATACATTACAAAAATTTGCATTAGGCAGAACAGTGCACACAGCCAATTTGATGTGGTAGGGAAGGCCTTGCTCTAGAAACCAGAAGACTATAAGTTCTTATCCTGCCTTAGCAATGAAACCTGGGTGGGTAATTTGGCCAATCAATTCTTTCAGCGGAGCCCAACCCATTTCACTGACTTGTTGTTCTGGACAAAAATAAGAGGCAGGAGTATTGAATATTTTTTGCCACCTTGAACTTTTACACACACAGACACATATACTAAATAAGGTGGGAAATATCAATAATATATTACAAAGGTATCTTTAGCTATTTTAGATCCCTGGGAAAATTACAATAATGAAAAATACCAGATACAGGCAGAACTACTTGTACACTGTTTCCAGATGATGATGAGGATGATATGAGGAGGAGGAGGAGGAAGAGGAGGGGGGATGGAAAGGAGAAAGAGGAGGAGAAAGGGGAGAATGCTTTAAAATGTGTATAAAATTCACTAACAGAATGAAGAGTACTTCTTGTTCTTTATTAAATGGTATGAAACTTTTTGTTGAATATATTAACTAATAAAAATTATATAATTTATGTACAGTTTTAAACAGTTTTTTTTCCCAGCAAAAGCCCCTTTTCCTTTTACTTTCCCAGTAAATTCCTGTTTCTGTTTTTGTGTCATTCTTCCTTACCATAAACCATTGGTTCTTTCTTTCCTTAGTTGCTGAATAAGCTCGCATTACCATATATGGAAATGTTATCATTGGGGAAACAATACATATGATTTTCTGAATTCTCAGTTTGCTAAGGTTAAATGAAAATGATCAAAGCTAGATATAAGAATGATTACATTTCACGTTCAGTGATTAGCAAGATCAAGATTTGTTTTGAACTTTAGATATTTAAAATGTTCTGTGGAGAAAGATTGTTATGGTTCTTAGTCTACTCATTTCTAAAACATTTTTAACTATGTTGAACAATTTGCACAAACCTAGGTTTTAAGCCAGCATGTATAAATAGCTGAATTCTTATGCTAGCTGCGTAAATTGCAGATTGACTAACCTTTTATCTAGATTTCTTCTGGCTAAACTTCTATATTCTCTCACAAAACTAGACAACACAGTATCAACAATAGAAACCTTCAAATTTCTAGGTTCTACTATATCGCACGATCTAAAATAGACAGCTAACATCAAAAACGTCATCAAAAAAGGACAACAAAGAATGTTCTTTCTGCGCCAACTCAGAAAGCTCAAACTGCCCAAGGAGCTGCTGATCCAGTTCTACAGAGGAATTATTGAGTCTGTCATCTGCACCTCTATAACTGTTTAGTTTGGTTCTGCAACCCAATAAGACAGACACAGATTTCAGAGGATAATTAGAACTGTAGAAAAAACAGAGAAATATTATTTGTGAAGGCACACTACAGGCGGTATGCTAGATCAGCTGTCAAAAGTGGCCACAACTTGATTTCCAGGTGTAGTTTTTTCTTTAGGGAAGTCCCTCTATTGTTCCTTGAAAGCATGCAAACAAAAGCCATCTTCTATAAATTCTTGGAGAGTGCAATTAGCTGGCCAGCCAAATGGGGGCGCTCAGTGGTTAGGTACCCTGTTGAGTTTGTGATCTTTGCATTACAAATCAGGGTGATGACCTTGGAATGAAAAACCTTTTGTTTGTTAATGAGGAAATCTCTGATGGAAAGGGGAAGTCTCTGATATCCTGAAGAGATTTCCTTTATTTGAGAAGGTTGACACCTTTTGCTAATTTATTGAATATGTCTTGCTAATTTTAGCCTTGGTGTTAAATCTGTTTAAATGTAATCTCTGATCTCTAATTCTTTCCTGGAATTTGTCTGAAAGGTCAGAGAAAGAACATTGGGGGGGGGGAGGTTGAATGGTGTGGAGGTGTGTGTTGGTTTGATTTCCTTCCTATAATAGGATGGCTTACTTTTAAATAAGGATTGCACTGGGCTTTTCTTTAGCTTAGAATCTGCTAAGATTGGTTTCTTACTTTTTCTTTCTTTCTTTCCTTCTTTCTTTCTTTCTTTCTTTCTTTCTTTCTTCTAATTTTACATCTTTTCTCTAGTTTGATATTCAAAATTATATTTTTTACACAAAGAAAAGCTAATGCAACTTTTTCTGCTGACTTTAATATAATAGCTACAGTGTTTTCAACTTTATTGTAAGTTAAAATAAGAATCCTTCACATATCATGTATTTATCAAATTTTTAAAACCTCCCGTCTACTTCACAAGGGGACTTTGGGCAGTGTACAAGGAAAAAATATTAAAGTATAAAAACAGCATATAAAACTTACAATTTAAAAGCAAGGATGGATTAAAAATTAATATTAAAACTGGCACCCAACGCAATTTGCAAAACAAAGGTGTTACATGTGCCATTCTTTGGGGATCCAAGATTGCTCGGGTGGTCACATTCCTTACTAGCTGAAGGTTTCAAGGATAGCCCCATATTGAGTACATTGCAAGAGTCCAAATGGAAGATGACTAAGACATGGGTGACTGAGCAGAAAGCCTCCCTGTCCAGGAAGGAGGAGGAGGAGGAGGAGGAGGAGGAGGAGGAGGAGGAGGAGGAGGAGGAGAAAATGTCTCTTTTTAAATGGGCGCATTAAAATATTAATTATATGTAGGTTTCACTGATGTCATGCAATAGAAAATTGAAATAGAAAAATGTCTATTCCATATTCAGTATTTTTTCATCCTGTAGTTAAATATAATATCAATTCTGGTAGGAATTTTGAAATTAAAAGCCGAGATGTTATTTGTTAAGAAATTTTATTTCAGCTGACCAGAATAATATTTTTATTTAATTGTTCATTTAGGTATCAGCATTTGGTAATTAACTCAATTTAAAGTATGGAGTTTTCCCTGATGAAACATGAAAATATAAATCTTTGGTTGTTCCTTAAAGTAGCTTCAAGACAATTATATATATTTATGCCTCAACTTTAAAATCTATAATATCTTAAGCTTATTTTCAAGGAATTAAACCTTAAGAATTTATTAAACAGAATGTCCATTTCAAAATCAATTTACATTAAACTTAGTCATTCTGCTAAACACCTAATTCCCACAGCACTGTCTTATGCCTAAAGATATTTACCCATGCAGGTGGTTCTATTACTATTACCCTTATCAATTTCTCCTCTTTCTCCTCTTCTCCTCTTTCTCCTCTTTCCTGCTGTCTTGTCCTATATGTATATTATGATTTATCAGTTTCTATTTGAAATTTATAACTTATAATTGCCTGGTGATTTATGATCTATGACATCATTTTGGTTTTGGTGCATAAGCTTTCAGTGTACATATAAACAAGTTCCTTGCGTGTCCAATCACACTTGGCCAATAAAGAATTCTATTCTATTCTATTCTATTCTATTCTATTCTATTCTATTCTATTCTATTCTATTCTATTCTATTCTATTCTATTCTAGAATGGCATGGGGGGGAAAACTATCTTCTCTCCCCACCCACCCCCGCCCCAGGTGGCACAGTGATTAGAGTACAGTACTGCAGGCTATTTCAGCAGATCGAATCTCACCGGCTCAAGGTTGACTCAGCCTTCCATCCTTCTGAGGTGGATAAAATGAAGACCCAGATTGTTGGGGCAACATGCTGACTCTCAGCCACTTAGAGAGAGCTGTAAAAGAGAGAGCAAAAGAGAGCAAGATCACATCAAATACCTGTACAATTAGCACAGGGGCCCCCCAAGGCTGTGTGCTCTCCCCACTTCTCTTCTCTCTGTATACCAATGACTGCATCTCCAATGATCCATCTGTTAAGCTACTGAAGTTCGCAGATGACACAACAGTGATTGGTCTCATTCGAGACAATGACGAATCCGCATATAGACGAGAGGTTGAACGACTAGCCTTGTGGTGCAACCAAAACAATCTGGAACTGAACACACTCAAAACCGTAGAAATGGTGGTAGACTTTAGGAGAAACCCTTCCATACTTCCACCTCTCACAATACTTGACAACACAGTATCAACAGTAGAAACCTTCAAATTTCTAGGTTCTATCATATCGCAAGATCTCAAATGGACAGCTAACATCAAAAACATCATTAAAAAAGGACAACAAAGAATGTTCTTTCTGCGCCAACTCAGAAAGCTCAAACTGCCCAAGGAGCTGCTGATCCAATTCTACAGAGGAATTATTGAGTCTGTCATTTGCACCTCTATAACTGTCTGGTTCGGTTCTGCAACCCAAAAAGAAAAACACAGACTTCAGAGGATAATTAGAACTGCAGAAAAAACAATTGCTACCAACCTGCCTTCCATTGAGGACCTGTATACTGCACGAATCAAGAAGAGGGCCGTGAAAATATTTACAGACCCCTCACATCCTGGACATAAACTGTTTCAACTCCTACCCTCAAAACGACGCTATAGAGCACTGCACACCAGAACAACTAGACACAAGAACAGTTTTTTCCCGAAGGCCATCACTCTGCTAAACAAATAATTCCATCAACACTGTCAGACTATTTACTGAATCTGCACTACTATTAATCGTTTCATAGTTCCCATCACCAATCTCTTTCCACTTATGACTGTATGACTGTAACTTGTTGCTGGCAATCCTTATGATTTATATTGATATATTGACCATCAATTGTGTTGTAAATGTCGTACCTTGATGAACGTATCTTTTCTTTTATGTACACTGAGAGCATATGCACCAAGACAAATTCCTTGTGTGTCCAATCACACTTGGCCAATAAATTCTATTCTAATTCTAAAAGCATATGAAGCAGTATATAAGTCTAAGTGCTATTGCTATATCTTTGTGTCTACTTTTTTTGGCATGCAATGTCCTATAGCAGTGTCTTGAGGGGAATAGTTAAAGTAGTTTATGTTCAGGATTTGAAGAGTCTATAGATATTTTCTCAGCCCCCTTTCTGGTTTGTGCATTCATTCATTCATGTTAAACATTTGGCTATTCCTCTCATCACAAATTTTTGGAGTTTGCAAGGCTTGGAATACTGACTTTATTTATATTTATTTATTGTACTTTTACAGTGTTTTCATGTTTGACAGAGCCTTAAAAGAATAGGCTGAAAAAAAGAAATCTAGTGAAAGCTTATATTTTTCTAAGCACAGTAAGTCTTTTTCCAACTTTTTTTATCCATGAAAGATATATATTTTTGGCTGTGCTGTTTCTAATGCTTTTAATTATAGTTAAGTAAGCTATAGAATAAACATTATTATAACCATGATCCACTAAGTTACATATTTCAAGGTTCCATTGATCTCAACAGAAAGTTAAAACATGTCCTTAGGTTCAAAATCAATGGGATTTAAAACTGCCTAGCTTTGTTTGGCTCATGTGTTATCTTTGTATTAAGGGATTATTCATGAAGAAACACTTAGAATATTGTTAATATATACCTACAGTGCTTTTTTTATGACAGATAACTCCTCTGTTTATTTATAAAATTCTCTGTCTTAAACAAAATGTTACAATTAAGAAATACTTAGAGCATTAACAGAATTTTGATTTCTTCAGATAAGTGTTCTTTCTTAATTGATTTGCTAATACTTTATTTCAAGTTCTTTGGCTACCTAATGAGAAGGAAGGACTCACTGGAGAAAAGCCTAATGCTGGGAAAGATTGAAGACAAAAGAAAAAGGGGATGACAGAGAATGAGGTGGCTGGGTGGGGTCACTGAAACAGTCCAAGTGAGCTTAAATGGACTCCGGAGGATGGTAGAGGACAAGAAGGCCTGGGGGAATGTTGTCCATGGGATCGCAACAAACATCAAAAATACTTTATTTAAGTTACTATTGATATTTTAATGTGAGATGAATGTGCTTGCTAATATATAACAAAAGGTAATAATATATTGTGTGATTTTTTTACATGATGGATTAATATAATGCATCATAATTCATTTTATTTTTTAAAAAATAATTTTTATTAAACATTTTTCAAAAAAACAAAAAAGACTCTTTAAACAATAGTATCTTTCCAACAGTTTTACATTTGTTACTTATCTATTTTTTCTTCCTTATTTCAATGTATCCTTTATACATACAAGTCTAATATTTATTCATTATAAATATGTATATATTTATACATGTAAATAAGTGTATACAATTTCATTTCTACAAATTGCATTTTTTTCTATTTCCTTTTCTTTTCTTTGTTATTACATTCCTACTCCTATATCTTCCTTATTTGATATTTCCTTGCCTTTTATATCTCTCATCTAGCCATTTGTACCATTTCTCCCACACTATATAATATTCTGTTTCCTCTTTTTCTTGTATCTCCTTTGTAACTTTATCCATTTCTTCTCATTTCAAAACTTTTCTAATCAAATTATCTTCGGTCGATATGTTATTGTTTTTCCAATTCTGTACATATATTATTCTTGCTGCTGTAATAATATGGATAATTAATTATTGTATTTTTTTCCATACAATCCTGGGAGTATTCCTAATAAAAATGTTTCCTGTTTCATCTCAATATGTTGTTTGGTTATTTCTTCTAATTGTAATCTAATTTTACTCCAATACTGTTTTGCTTTGGGGAATGTCCACCACGTATGGTAGTACGTGCCCCTTTGTTGTTTGTATTTCCAACACGTTGATGAGGTATTGGGAAACATCTCAGCCAATCGTGCTGGTGGCAAATGCCACCTATAGAACATTTTATACATATTTTCTTTATAGGTTACAGACATTGTCAGTTTATAATGTTTATTCCATAATTTCTCCCATTTATCTAATTCAATGTTATATCTGAAATTTTTCACCCAAATTATCATATTTTCCTTGACTACCTCCCATAATTCATTTTCTTATTTATTCTCTGATAAAGGGCACAGGGCCTTTTTAGCTGATTTTCCTAATTATTATTCAATTTAAAAAAAAAAAAATTACAAACTCATTCACAGACCCATTGCCAAGGTACCAAGTTTCTTCCTTCCTTTCTTTTTTTCCTTTTCCCTTCCTATGCAAATAGTTTGAATTATTAGACAACTGTTGGTAAAGTGACATCTAAACCTGTGGTGTACACATTCACTATAAATGAAGCTATACATCCAATTTCAAACTATAAAATCAAAATATATATTGGTGCCAATATAGTTTTAATTGAAATGCAAACTGCTTGGATAATGACATGAAATAATGGCTTTCATTCTACTTCCCATAATATTGCTTAGACTTCCCTGGAGCTCCAAATTAATATGCATGTTAATTGTATTCATTCAATTAACGCCACATCTAGTTTAATTTTAAGAAATGATAAATGTGCTTCAGTCTAACAATTCTGAACTAGTAAGTCATGGAACTGTCTAAGAAAGACACCAGTTTTCTAACAACAGCTCTGATTTCCATCTTCTTTAGTTCCCATATCAATCTTCAGCATATGTCACCTGCCATTCCCCTTTCCTCTTGTAGGAAGTTAGCACCTTCCCCTCTCCTAGGAGAATGAAATATTTTAGGAAATACTAAAAAGGCAGAATATATTTCCCTGGATGAGAAATGGAGAAACATGTTTTAAAGACAAAGCAGCTGTCACCTTCCTGCCTCCCCCACACCTTTGTCAATGGGCCAGAGGTAGAAACCCAATCCCCCCCCACCTTTGTCAATAGACCATCATCTGCAACACAATAGGACCCATCTAGCAAGGCACCTGGGATGATTACATCAGCCAGCAAGGCTAGCTAAGACCCCCACCCCCTGGGAGTCTGACAACCAATCAGGGTACTCTTCCTGTGCCCCAGGAAGTTCAAAGCTCAGAGAGCGCATAAAACCAACGCATGCTCAGCATCTTGTCCTTTTCTGTTCAGGAACTCAAACCATGTGATCCTGTCCACTATTAAACGATCTTTCCAAGCAGTCTCCATGTTTCCAGTTTCTTTTTCCCCACTTGGAACTGAACCCAGATGGACATTTCTTCCAACACTCTTATATCCCCCACCCACTAATCAGGGTCATTATTTTGCTATTTTGTCCCAGCCTGTGTTTGATCAAAATAACCTGTTCAGGGATTGTTTACATTAAGTCTCAAGATTTCTCAAGTGACTGAGATAATCATTGCAAAAACAGGATTGTCACATTTGGAGGGCTGTGCTACATCTGAAAAACACAGCAAGGTGTAAAATATTTCTTATGAACATCTGTTAAAGCAGTCCCTGAGACATGATTTCAATCATATTTGCCGGCTTGGTCAATTAAATTGAGTCATAATTTGTTTTACGAATTATTATATCATCTGTCCTTTATATTTTATACTTATGGTAATATAAATATTGGCAATACTGTTACCGTATCATGATTATCAAATCCTAATGGAATTGTTCTTCCTTAAATAACAATGTTTACTGTTTATATTATAAAACAGTAGAACTGAATTTTGCTACCAAAAATACCTCTGTAATTTTTATATCCGGAAAACTCATTGCATTATTGTAAATGATAACTGTACTAGCAGAACACTTGCAAGCATATAAATATTTTTCTCAGAAATAATATAGACCAACTTCTTTCTTGGTTCTTCAAGGGTTTTTTTTAATAGAAGGATTGATGAGATGTAAAATACAAAAGGTTAAGGTAAATGGCACATATTTATAGAGACAAACTGTATCTGAAGCAAAATAATAATTGAAGAGTAGAGTTATTTATAATTCTGAAGCTCCTGGCTCTTTGATCTTTGTCTTTACACAGTAGGGAACTAGCTTTAATGAAAGAGTTGACTCCATTGGGTCAAAACAAACTTCTGAAGTCAGTGACACCAATCAGTCTATTGAAAGGTGAAGTCAGTGAGACCAAAATTTAGCAGTCTATTGAAAGGCTAAGAAATGAGATAGCAAGTTGCATGGGAGAGATAACTTAGCTGCAGAAAAAGTACTAAGTGATGGCAATATTGTGAGGATCACACTCAGAACTTAAGAACAATCAAATCATTTTATTCAAGTGAGATAGCAAAGCAATTTGCAACATATCTTTTTTATATCTCAGGAAGAATTGTGTATGTTCCTAATTCTTCATCTATTTTCAGGAGGGTTTGACATTTTACTCTATATAGAATAACCCGGGGTAAAATCTAAAAATTTTCCCTACCGGTTCTGTGGGTGTGACTTAATTGGTCAGTGTGGCTTGGTGGTCAGGTGACCGGGTGGGCATGGCCAATAACAATAAATAATAAAAATAATAAACAAAGTACACAAAACAATAAGAGGTACAAAAAAACCCAACTTTCACACTTTACACACACACACAACACAACACAACTGACTCACACACAATGTAAAAGCAGCTGCACTTCACCCAAAATGGCCCCTGCAACAAGCAGGAACTTCAGACAGCCACAAAAAGCTCAAAAACTAACTTTCACACTTTACACACACACAACACAACATTATACAACTGACTCACACACACACACATACACACACAAAATGACACATACAACTTTGTGAGATTTTGTGTGTTTGTGTAGTTAGAGTGAAACACTACAGAAACACACTAAATCTCAGAAAGCTGCACAAATATTTTATTTTATTATTTTATTTTATTTATATTTTTTAGATAAAGGCAGCTAAATTTAAAACTTCCTTAACTTTAAATTGCTATCTAAAAAGAAAAAAAAACTCCTTAAAAAGACCCAATTAACTATTTTTTAAAGCTCCCCCCCACTTACTTACCCAATTGGAGGCAGACAGATTGAGTTGCTCACCGGTGAGATGGATTGCGGGCAGGCAGATTCAGTTGCTAACTGATGCAATTGATTGCCGCAGCCGAAGCAAGGCTTAGCGAGACCGAAAGAAGCAGCAAGTAGGCAAGTGGGGACCGGGCGATTGGGTGGGCATGGGCGGGGGCTGTTGTAAGAGGTTGTAAAAAAATGGTTTTAAAAGCCTGTGATGATCAGGCAACTCAGCTGGGATCGCCAGAGGAAAAAAAGCTTTTAAAAGGCTCCTCTGACGATCCCAGCTGAAGTTGCCTGATCGCCAGAACCTTTTAAAAGGATTTTTTTAACAACCTCTTTGGCCGAAGAGCTTGCAGAAAACATACTTTTTAAAGGTTCTGGTGATCAGGCAACTCAGCTGGGATCACCAGAGGAGCCTTTTAAAAGCTTTTTTTTTTACAACCCCTTTGGCTGAAGAAAAAATGCTTTTAAAAGTAAAAAAAACCAAAAACCTCTGATGATTGCACAGCTCAGCTGGGGTGGGGTGGGCCAGGGATTTTTGCTACCGGTTCTCCGAACCACCCACCACCATCGCTACCAGATCGGGTGATCTGGTCCGAACTGGGAGCATTTCACCCCTGGAATAACATTAATAAATTAGGTTTCCCATCAAGGATATTTTTTAAGAAAAATTACTTTCATTAATTTACTATTTGTGTATTTATTTGGGTTTCAAAAATTGGAAACTGATTAATGGCAGGAAAGAGTTAGTGTGTGGGACATTTGCTGCTCAAATACGCTGAGTCTAACTAAATCCTGTTAACTTCAATAATTTAGTTTGGTGTAGTGTTGGTGTAGTGGTTAAAGTGCTGATTTAGAAGCCAGGAAACTGCAAGTTCTAGTCCTGCTTTAGGCAGGAAAGCTCACTGGGTATCTTTGAGCCTGTCACTCTCTCCTTCAGCCCAATCAGCCTTTACCAGTTTGTTGTGAGGAAAACAGGAGAAAGATAGAGTATTAGGTATGAGTTACATGTAAAAATAATAAAGGTGTAAAATTCTAATAAATACATAAATGTTTTCAATCTTATTTATTTAGAATTTCCATGTTTTGAAAATATTACACACTCCTGATCTTAGTTGTGATTATAATAAATCAAACTATAGAATCCCACTGTATTAGAAACATAAGGGTGTTTATAGTACAAAATATTGGTTGTTATTTTTTATCTAACGACTCAGCTTTATTGAACAGACTTTGTAGAATCAATATTATACTATTGTTTTTCATAATTCATTTCACATACAGGAGTACAAAAGGATGTTTTGTAGCATGTTTTAAAATATCCAGCAAGTGCAATTTAATGTACATGTAATTCTTTCCACTGAAGTCAGCATCTGCAGTTTGGCTAATCTCTTTGATAAAAATGAAGTATAAATCACACATCTGTGGCAGAAAAACTTTGAGTACAAAAAGATTATGTGAAAAGCAGAAGCATTTTTTGTCATTTCATTTTCTATGATTAATCTATTCCAGTTGCAAAAGGAAGTCTTCATAATTGTTGGCAATTGGTGTTTGAATTGGCACCCAAAGGTACTATAGTGTGTATTTATTTTATTTCAAATGCCCTTTGGAGAGCCAAGCATAGCTGTAATTTCATAAGCCCAAGAGACGTATAGATTTTAGATAGTTTAGCTTAAAATTTAAACAGTAGTGTGAAAGAGAGAAGACTGCAGCCAACTCCTCTACATTATGTTATTATGTATTAATAACATATTTCAAAAAGCAAATATATGACCCATTCAACAATGTTTGGATAATAAAAACATCTAACAGGTGAATAAACTGTATATGTAATGCATCAGTTGCACTCACACTTATAACTGCCCTAATGAGGAGCATTTCAAACAGATGTCATGTGAATACAATTACTGTCTGAAGAGGAGTCAAGAAATATGTATAAATAAAATTAAGAAATGTAGTGGACAGAGAGTGATGTTTTCCCAAGCATCATTCATTAACCATTCTTATGAACAATAATATTGCAGTCTGCATCTATAACAGTGTTTCTCAACAGGGAGGGAGGAAGGAAGGAAGGAAGGATGCAGATCATTTTTTTAGCATGCATGGTGGCTAAAAGAATTATTATTCCAACACTGAAAATAGAAATATATTCTTGATTTGTAGAAATATTTATGAGTCACCATTATCAAGATGGGTGGCAAACAAATTTAATAAATAAAATAAATAAAATAATACCTGAATTAGAGTTTTGTATGTATATGTGTGCATTTATTTGAAAAAGGGGCAAGGATATCTAAACAATTTTTTCAGAATTCTGTTTTAGCATAATTTGCATAATCTCCTCTTTCCTTTATTTCCTTCCTTTTTTCAATTACTGTTTCATTACATTGACAATGGATTTCTTCTGTACAGTGATGTGGTTTTTTCTGTTAATTAATCAGCACAATAACATTCATTTTAAATATCACAATAAAAAACTATTTTCATAGTATTCACAATGGCCAAGATGTCAATGCCTTTAAGAATGGAGATAATGTTATAAAAAGAAGAATGGGACCTAGCCATAAAATGACCTCTTTTCATGAAAAAAAGACAGAGGAAGGAAGAAGGGGAGGAGGAGGAGGAGGAGGAGGAGGAGGAGGAGGAGGAGGAGGAGGAGGAGGAGGAGGAGGAGAAGAAGAAGAAGAAGAAGAATGCATGCTTGGAACATGTCAGAGTCTCTCATTTAAAGGCAAATGTTGGAGGCAGTCACATTGGTTAGAGGCAACACATTGCAGTAAGCTATGATGTAATTTCTTTGTACTGCTGAAGCCCACCAAACATAATCATAAGCTTATCAAATTTATTTTTGAATTAAGCAGGGGGGAAACTAGTGATATATAATAATAATATAATAATTAACCATATTTGGGAACATAGCAAATTAGAGTCTCATTTTTGAATATATAGATGGAAGCTGGGATTGTGTACTTGGCAGAATCTGTTAATTATTATTATCCCAATCAATGCAAATGCTATTGATCATGTGCATTTATATATCATAATCCAACACACTGGCCTATTTGTCCTGAATAGATTAAAAAAAAAACACTTGGTAAATTTTGCTTAGCTTTGCTCCTTATCCTGAGATTTCTTTTTTTTCATTCAAAGAAACCCATTTTATCCAAGCAGTTTTATGGACTTCATAACCAAAATTAACTACCAACTCCTTTAGAATAGAATAGAATAGAATAGAATAG
Organism: Ahaetulla prasina; assembly: GCF_028640845.1. Taxonomy (NCBI): domain Eukaryota; kingdom Metazoa; phylum Chordata; class Lepidosauria; order Squamata; family Colubridae; genus Ahaetulla; species Ahaetulla prasina. Next base: position 43,662,613 of record NC_080541.1, on the reverse strand, counting down.
AATAGAATAGAATAGAATAGAATAGAATAGAATAGAATAGAATTTTTAATTGGCCAAGTGTGATTGGACACACAAGGAATTTGTCTTGGTGCATATGTTCATGCTGTACATGAAAAGATACCTTCATCAAGAATCATAAGGTACAACACTTAATGATAGTCATGGGGTACAAATAAGCAATCAGGAAACAATCAACATCAATATTATGGTGTACACATCTGCACTTTTAGAAACCTTGACAATTATGTGCTAAGACAAAGAAAGCATTGATCATTTGTTAGAAAGGGTAATCTCATGACAGCTCATCATACAAATTGCTTGAAGGAATGTTTCTATCTGCTCAATAAATATTTTCTATTATTTAAATCTTAAATTCTCTCAGCACCTATTATTCATGAGAAAATTATTCAGTAAAATGGCTACAAAATCAAGTGCTGCTCATTCTACTTTAGATATGAAGTTTGCTAAGTGATAAAAATAGAGATGCTAGACAATCAGATAAGCATGGAGTAAACACACATATGCAATGTACGCATGCGTGCGCATGCACACACACACAGAGAGAGACTCAAAATGTCTGCCTGCAACTTCTCATCATAAAAAAACAGGATCCAAAATCAAACTTATTCAAGTCTTTGGGAACAGTCTTACTACCCCAGTAGCATTCTAATTTTTGATAGTCATCATTATTTACTACATAAATACATTTATGGGTCTATTCGGCAACACATTTGTACAGTACTGTATATTGGAGGCAAGTGGTAAATTATTATAAATATTTTATATAATGTTCCTGGAATGTTCCTTGACTTTTTTTTTTTGAAGTCCCAATGCAGTTGAAAGAGCAGCAACTACTATTGCTTACAGTTGTATCATCTGGGAAGCTCTTTGTGGCGGAGCAAAGCAAAAAAAATCACAGTTGATTGGAATTGGATTGGATTAATAAACTAAAGGATTAAAAAGGTTTTTAAAAATCAGCTGTATCTCAGCCATTAAAATGAGTCTGATTAATTCTGCATTTTATTTACTGAACCTCTACATTCCCAAAGCAAGCATTTTCTTCAGCTAAAAGCTTAGATGAAGCTTGGCTACATATACCAGCTCTGGCTTTATAGTCATATTGGAAAATACCATTTTGACTGTCTCAGTTCCTGTTTTTATTCCGTCTAATTGGGCTAACATCACGGAACAATGAAAGATTAGCCTCTTCAAGCTCCACATCCTTGGTGTGCAATAGTGATCCTCTAATCCAGTTCTGGCATCCTGACAAAGTGAAAAACAAAATGCTAGAATTAAGCACAATGAAGTAGGAAACTTTAATGCCCAAAGGAACTTAATATACATATACAACACACTCTAAAATCTCCTTTTTATTTTCCCATTTAAATTCCTAGTCTTTAGAAATAAGGACATTTTTTTAAAACTAGAAAGCTATGTTCTTAAAGAGCTGAAAAGGCCATTTTATGCTTAAAAGTGACTTTCCAGAGCTAAAATTGTAAGTATCTGGGTGGTTGTTTTTTACTATGTAAAGAGAGAGATATTGCTTGCATGAGATTTTAAAATAAAATAATTTTTACTATCATCAGAATAGCAGCAGTAGCAAGAAAGATTATTGTAAAGTGAAGCCCTTAGTGTTCATTTGGTTTTCATCTCCCAATTTCTTCCAAACCAATATGAAGGCACTGGTGTGTTTATCCACTTGCTGATTTACAAAAAGAATAAGAAGAGAACAGTATAAACCAATGGTTCTCAATCTTTTTGTGGCCATGCCCCACCTAAGCATCTCTAAAATCCTGATCTCCCCTCCCTCCCCCAGGACATATAATTCTTACTCTTCAAAAAGTGAACTCCTACTCATGCGGAAGAAGCCTAAGATGCCATTAACTTGGTTTAAACTAGGTTCCAAAGAACATGGCGTCTATGAAAGAGAAAAATAAAAGAACGAAAGACAGTAGAAGTACTGAGGAACTTAAAAAATAATAGTATGAAGGGATATGAAAAAACAGCAAATCAAGTTTCAAAACATATAATAGAGAACTGAAATGCATAAATATAAAATAATTTTAATGAAAGCTTTTTCTGTAATACTTTGGTCATATTAATTAATATAACGACTAGCATGTATGTGCGAGAGGAACCTTTACCTTTTTTATATATTAAAATAAAGGTACCTAACAAATTCAAAATACAATTTGAGCTCACCTCAAGATCATATTTACAGTGCAATCCTATGCATGTCTACTCAGAAGCAAGTACCATTGTCTTCAATGGGGCTTACTTCCAGGATAATTTACGGGACCACCAGCTGCCACCAATAGCCTTCCAACGACCTGTGCGCTCCCATAGGGAGGGCCTCCTCAGGGTACCGTCAGTCAAACAATGTCGACTGGCGATGCCCAGGGGGAGGGCCTTCTCTGTGTGGGCTCCGGCCCTCTATAATGAGCTGCCTCCGGCGATACACCAACTCCCCGACCTCCGGACCTTTCGACGTGAGCTGAAAACCTTCTTGTTTTATCGTGCAGGGCTGGCCTAACGTATTTTAAAGTTTGGTTTTTAATATGGTTTTATTACTCTTTTATCTTTCGGCCTAATTGAATTTAGATTTTAAATTATTTCTTAACTTTTGTAATCTTATTTTTATTTGGCTGTAAACTGCCCTGAGTCCTTCGGGAGAAGAGCGGTATATAAATCAAATAAATAAATAAATAAATAAATAAATGAATAAATAAATAAAGAAAGAAAGAAAGAAAGAAAGAAAGAAAGAAAGAAAGAAAGAAAGAAAGAAAGAAAGAAAGAAAGAAAGTTGTAGGATTGCAGCTTTAGTCTGCTTAAGTTAGCGAGAGCCTTGTGCTTGATGCCTGCTGCATGCTGCAGAAATTTTATATTAGGCTCCAATTTAGCACTCATTTTGTGACTAAAAGAAATAAATGTGAGAAAACTTATGAAACGATACAAATTATTAGAAGAAATAACTATTAAAAGAAGATGGCGCAAAAAGAGGGAAATTTAAAAAAACATTCTTAGCTTAATTTATGAATAATAAGATTGTCATGAACGAAAGGGGGGTTGTAACCTATGATACTCCCCTTTCCTCGCCCACTCGGTTTGAACCTGCAGCTTAGTGGGGAAATGCTTTGGTAGTTCAGGTGGAGGTGAATCACACAGATCTGGCAATACCTATGCATGCGTGGCCCAGCCCCAGATTGCTCTCAGAGGAAAAGTCTTGTAAAACACGGCCTGGAAAAACACAGACTAAAAATAAGTGTAAATCTAACAATTTATTATTTAAACTTGGGTCCTGGTTCTGTATCCTCACTGCTGGGCTTCCTCCAGCAGCCATCCACTCTGCCTCCCCACAGAGCAGCCTTGCCTGCAACCACCCAGCAGCAGAAAGAGAAAGAGAGAGAGAGACTCTGCCAGTCCCATGTTCCTCAGTGGGAACACATCTGATTGGCTGGCAGTTGCTCCCTCCTCCCCCCACCCAGCTGGGATATCCTTTTCAAAGCAGGCCCTAGGAAATGCACTGTAACAAAGACAACTATAGGTAAATGAAACACAGCTGTTTCATTACAAATATATAAGAACAATTAGCAGGCTTTCAAAAATTCAGTTAATAGCTCATTTTCAAATTGCCCCCATTAAAAATCAAATTGCCCACCTGTGGGGTGTGGGCTGTAAACCAAACTAGACTATTAGTTTCTCCAGATGGCCAACAGAAAAGCTTAAAAATAGAACTCAGATTCTTACCTCCTGAGCTGCCACAGCTATCTAGAGTAATAAACAACCAAAAAAACAAACAAAACCCAACACCATTTCCCATTCCATACAAAAGAAAAAAATAATTGAAACCCTCTTGTTTTGGCTTGTGTTGTATGAATTTATCTGCCTTTTTGCAACAAACTAAGATAAAATGTTAAAAAAGGAAAAATAAGCAGATGTTAGGCAGGAAAACAATCCTTCTTTGGTGCTATTCCTTCAATGTCAGTTTGAAAGGCTTTGCTACCTGCGATACTAGAAAGATGCTTTTTCACAACAGCTTGAAGCATGGTTGTAGGCTATAGTATAGTGCAAGGGTGTCAAACTCACGTCATCACAGTATTGTCATGTGATGTATCGGGACTTTTTTCCCCTTTGTTAAAAGGGGCCAGGCTGAAGGAAATTTATTACAGCACAAGAACAAACTATGAAAATAAACATCAAAGCAAAATCAAACATATTTCAAATAATAGCAAATGCCGACTATGTAAGGACAAAGATGAAACTGTATGGCCCCAACCTTGTTGTCTTTAAAAAGATGCTGAAGACCTGGTTCTTTCTCTGGACCTTCAGCCATGTTGTGAGTTGAACCAGTCTTCTTGTACTAGTTTTTGTTCAGATGTTGCTGAATGATTCTAAACATGTGACTTGTTTTTTAAGAGTATTTTTAATTTATCTTATATATAGTTCTTGTGAGTTATGTGTTGAGTGGATGGCCATGGAATTTAATGGTCATTAAGATAGCCAAACTTCACACATAGACAGATAATGAAAAAGAGACTATTTTTTAGAAATTCCCTAAAACTTTTTATATTAGCTCTTTGTTAAAAATCAAGTTGCAAATGCAAAACACATGTTGCTCTGAGTAGGGAAGGGATATATCATTTTTCTAGAAGTCATTTCTGATACCCTTCGTTTTACAATCTGTGATTAAGTAGAGTGCCTGTGTGTGTGTGTGTGTGTTGTGTGTTTCTTGCATTGTACCAGATGTTTTGAGAGCATAAAATTTATAACATAATGCTAGAACCTTTGAGGCATACTTTGATAATACAAGTAGATGCATAGTTCTCTTATTTTTCATATACTCTTGGCTTTTTTGTGCAAGAGCTAATTTATTTCAATTATCAGGAAACATTTTCTTTTTGGAGGATTGTTTTGTGTGTGTTTTGACTGAAAGATTCAGAAAATTAAGCTAGTAGTTGGAAATGCCATTATTACAGATAATAGTGTCCATATTATGTGTGTATGATATATCTTGCATTGTATTGCATATTGTAGTATATATTTGTATTGTATATATAATTGTATTATATATTTATGCCTTACTAATATGTGTGACCCATGTACATGAAAACAAAAGACACATATCACTTTACTGCTTTGTAATACTTATTTAATATTACATGAGCCAACGTATTATCGGAATTGGAGCTGGAATCAGAGATAATTGTTCAATGAGGCCATTGGAAATTGACTTTCAAACCTTTAGCAGTGTGATGGTACAATTCCATGGAAAATTCCTGCTACATCACTGCTACAATGTCTGAAAATTCTTGTTTTTGCAGTATGTAGTGAGCAATACAATATATATTCTTGGAACTTGCCAGTGTCAACAAAATACCACATTATTAATAATGTCTTCACCCATATCCTGTTTTGTTCGTAGTAGAGGAGAAAGAGAGCCTGTGGGAAAAAAAGAATATAGTCAAATACTGCATGATCAAACATAACATTGGCCAACCTCCACAGCAGCTGTCTTTTCCAAGAGAGCTTTCCAGTTGCCATACTGCATGACATTTCCTGCTTTCATTAACTGCTCATAATTCTTGCAGTTAATTATGTTAACTATTCAACAAGAAGTCAGCTTCAGACTTAAGCCAGAGATCTTCACTTTTCCATGTTCACTGAATACTTGGTAAAGCACTCCTATGATTGTTATCATCCTCTTTTTCTAGCTTCTTTTAATACTGCATAGATAGGTTTAATATTAGAATTTTCTCCCATATTCTCTGTATTAGGGGAACTGATTCAGTTTCACCTTAATGGGAGATTTCATTTCTTTCAACAGTTACAACACAAGCCCATAAAATAACATTGATAATTTAAAATAACTTGATAATTTAGCTAAAGCTAAAAAATTGGACCTTGCAAGTGTCTTGATTTACAAAGACTATTTTTGTAGGATGAGAAATTTGCAAATAAATAAATAACTATAAACTATTGTACAAAGTCTGGGAACGCGGTGGCTCAGGGGCTAGGACATTGAACTTGTCGATCGAAAGGTCAGCAGCTCAAAAGTTCGAATCCCTAGTGCCACCGTGTAACGGGGTGAGCTCCCGTTACATGTCCCAGCTTCTGTCAACCTAGCAGTTTCGAAAGCACGTAAAAATGCAAGTAGAAAAAATAGGGACCACCTTTGGAGGGAAGGTAACAGCGTTCCGTGCGCCTTTGGCATTGAGTCATGCCGGCCACATGACCACAGAGACGTCTTCGGACAGCGCTGGCTCTTCGGCTTTGAAACGGAGATGAGCACCACCCCCTAGAGTCGGCAACGACTAGCACGTATGTGCGAGGGGAACCTTTATCTTTATTGTACAAAGTAAATCAGCTGTAATGTAAGAATTTGCAAATATTATGTAACAAACCGGTGGCTGGTTAGATATTCACCCAGGCACTGCTATTTCTTTAGTTAATATTCTTATCAATTTAAATTTAAGATATAACTAAAATGTGAAATAATGGGCCAGATTTTATGGCTCAAATCATATCCCTAACTGGTCCATTACCAATGCTAATGGATCTTGTGTATTATTTTTATGAGCTATTCTTTGCTTGGATTATAAAAAAATTGAATTAGCAATTATTAAATCACTTCTCCACATAGCCAGAATTTCTGCCACCCAATTAAATTTTATGTAGTGCAACTGAGGAGTAAAATTGATTCAATTAACAGATACATAAAACTGAGGACATATAATCCTTAAAGCAATGAGATCATCTTGGTTAAAATCTTTATATGGTTCTAAAAGCCTAAGTGATATATTCCTTATATTTGATTATTATCTTTAGTTTTTGTGCTTAAGAGTTGATTTTGACTTATGGGTAAATGAATATTTTACTTGAAGTATATATCTGTACTCTGTACTATCCATCTCTTGTTTTCTGATTATAGGCTACTGTGCCACTTCTAGTGAGAAAATTTAAAAAACAATTTTTCTACTAATGGCACTTCTGATTTTTTATGATTCTGATAAGCTTTATTTTTCCAGCATTCTCTGTCAATAACAGCTTATTTGAGTTCTTGTTAACTCTTCTTTAGGTCATCAGTGATAGTATCTATGTAGTTTATTGTCTGTTGGCCTCTTTTTCTAATTATCTTTGAGTTTTCTAAGTGTCAGAACCATCTTCAGTGACACTTGCCTTTGTCAAAATTATTTTCAGATTAGCAGCATATAAATCTTAGAGTGAGCGGTCTTTATTTACTAAATTTTGTTCTTCTTACAATCTAAGGTATTTTCAATAATTTTATCTAGCCCCACAAACAGTTAAAGAATGTAAGGATGTCAGCCAAAGACAACTGAGGAGAGACATGATAGTAGTCTTCAACTATCTGAAGGATTGTCCCACAGAAGAGGGAGAGAACTGACATGGTAGTGTCCCAAAGGACAGCTGAAAAGGATGAGGAAAGACGTTCAGGTTATGGGTGAAGAATATTCATGCCGGCAGCCATATGAAGTAGCAAGTTCTCCTTTTCATATGTTTTCAAATAGTGGCTAGGTTATGATCGCTAAGAAATGCTGTACAAGTAGTCCTCAATGTACGACCATTCAGGTAGTAACTCTTTGACATTACAACAGCATTGAAAAAGTGAATTATAATTTTCTTCACACTTAACAACTGTCACAGCATACCCATGGTCATGTGATCAAAATTCAGACAATTGGCAACTACCATGTTTTTAAAACGGTTGCAGAGTTCCAAGTCACTTGATCACCATTTATGAACCTTCCCAGCTAGCTTCTGATCAGCAAAGTCAATGGGAAAGCTGGAATCATTTGAAACTACATGATTTGCTTAATGTCTGCACTGATTTGCTTAACAATTGTGGCAAAAGAGTAAATGCAACTAAATGCAACTCAGTTAACAACCACATTGCTTAGCGATAGAAATTCTAGTCCCGATTGTCATCTTAAGTCAAGGACTATGTGTAGTGAATCTGCATTAGTGGTGTAGTGGTGGTGCAGTGGTTAGAATGTATACCACTGTAGTATTGCAGGCTAGCTCTGCTCACTGCAAGGAGTTCGATCCTGATTGGCTCAAGGTTGACTCCATCATTTCAAGATCGGTAAAATGAGGACCCAGATTGTTAGGGGCAATATGCTGACTCTGTAAACTGCTTAGAGAGTGCTGTAAAGCACTATGAAGCTTTATATATCTAAGTGCTATTGTTATTATGCAGGGGTACTCTTGGTGATCTCTAAGGAACTTTCTAACTCTATAATTCTAAAATAGATGATGGAAAAAAAGCATTTGCATTTTCTTGGGATTCCATATCTTTGTCAAGTAGAACACATTCTATGTTTCCAGCAGATACAACTGCAAGTGTCTAACACTTTATGAAGACAGAGAAAGACTATTATATATCCATTTGTAAGACTTGTATTTTGGCTTTCTGAGTTTCTGTTCCTCCTTCATATAACGGCAGCTCGGGAGTTCATGGCTTCCATGACGGCCTTGGACCTGACCCAGGTAGTTACCAATCCCACTCACACTAGGGGTAACACACTGGACTTGATTTTTATCTCGGGACAGTGGCTAGATGGTCTGGAGTTAGGGGAGTTATTATTTAAACCCTTGTCATGGTCAGATCATTTGCTCCTTCAGCTAGACTTTCGAACCACTGCACCGCACTGCAGGGAGACGGAACCGGTTTGATGGTTCCGTCCCAGGCGCCTGATGGACCCAGAGAGGTTTCTGAGGGAGCTTGGGCCGTTTCCGAGGGAATTAGCCCATGGCTCGGCTGAGGAACTGGTCGCCGCCTGGGAAGAGGCGGAGGCTGGGGCTTTAGACCGTGTCGTGCCTTTGCGGCCTCTGACCCGGTGATGAACTCGACCAGCTCCTTGGTATAATGAGGAGCTGAGAGAGATGAAGCACCGGAAAAGACATCTAGAGAGCGCCTGGAGGTCCAGTCGCTCCGAACCCGACCGAACACTAGCGAGGGCGCATATTCAGACCTACCTAGTGGCGATCAGAGCGGCGAAACATAACTATTTTTCCACTCTCATCACATCGGCAGATAATCGCCCAGCCACCCTGTTTAGGGTGACCTGCTCCCTGCTTACGCAGGAGGCTCAGGAGGACACCTTACAGGGGCGTGCTGAGGATTTTGTACAGTATCTGTCTGATAAAATCTCTCGGATTCAGGATGGACTGGACACTGATTGGATAGATCTGGGTGGGTTGGCGGGGACGAGTCTTGAGAGTTTTATCTGGGCTGAGTTTGATCCTGTGACTCCCAATGACATGGACAGGTTGTTGGGTAGGCTGAATCCCACCACATGTTTATTGGACCCGTGTCCCTCCTGGATGGTACTGCCCACATGGGAGGTTACACGAGGCTGGCTCCTGGGAGTTACCAACGCTTCTTTGGAGGGGGGCATTTTCCACACCGCCTTGAAAGAGGCGGTGGTGAGGCCCCTCCTCAAGAAGCCCTCCCTGGACCCAGCTGTATTAGCGAACTATCGTCCAGTCTCCAACCTTCGTTTCTTGGCGAAGGTTGTTGAGAGTGTGGTGGCATATCAGCTTCCTCAGCACCTGGAGGAAACTGTTTATCTGGACACGTTCCAGTCCGGTTTTGGACCCGGGTACAGCACTGAGACGGCTTTGGTCGCGTAGGTGGATGACCTCTGTAGGGCTCGGGACAGGGGATGTTCCTCTGTCCTGGTCCTGTTAGATCTCTCAGCGGCTTTTGATACCATCGACCATGGTATCCTGCTGCGGCGGTTGGAGGGATTGGGAGTGGGAGGCACCGTTTATCGGTGGTTCTCCTCCTATCTCTCTGACCGTTCGCAGATGGTGTTGGCAGGGGGGCAGAAATCGACCCCGAGGCGCCTTACTTGTGGGGTGCCGCAGGGGTCCATTCTCTCGCCTCTCCTGTTCAACATCTATATGAAGCCGCTGAGTGAGGTTATCCATGGTTTCGGGGTCCATTATCATCTGTACACTGATGATACGCAGCTGTACATTTCCCAACGAAGCCGTCGAGGTGATGGCCGGTGTCTTGAGGCCGTGCGGGTCTGGATGGGGAGGAACAGGCTCCAGCTCAACCCTTCCAAGACTGAGTGGCTGTGGGTTCCGGCATCCTGGTACAGTCAGCTTACGCCATCGCTGACTGGGGGGGGGGGAAATACTGACCTCCAGGGGAAGGGTGTGCAACTTAGGCGTTCTCCTGGACAATCGGCTGTCCTTAGAAGAACACTTGACGGCCGTCACCAGGGGAGCATTTTATCAGGTTCACCTGATTCGCCAGTTGCACCCCTTCCTTGATCGGGACTCCTTATGCACGGTCACTCATGCCCTCGTCACTTCCCGCCTGGACTATTGCAATGCTCTCTACATGGGGCTCCCCTTGAAGAGCACCAGGAGGCTCTAGCTAGTCCAGAATGTGGCCGCACGGGTGATAGAGGGGGCACCACATTGCTCCCATATAACACCCATCCTGCGTGGCCTGCACTGGCTGCTGGTAGCTTTCCGGGTGCAATTCAAGGTGCTGGTTACCACCTTTAAAGCGCTCCATGGCTTAGGACCGGGGTACTTGCGAGACCACCTTCTGCCACCAATTGCCTCCCAACGACCTGTGCGCTCCCACAGACAGGGCCTCCTCAGGGTGCCGTCGACCAGACAGTGTAGGTTGGCGGCCCCCAGGGGGAGAGCCTTCTCTGTGGCGGCACCAGCCCTATGGAATGAGTTACCTCCGGGGTTACGCCAACTCCCCGACCTCCGGGCCTTCAAACGTGAACTAAAGACTTTATTATTTCACCGAGCGGGACTAGCCTAAGAATGTATTTTAGCGAAATTTTAATGGGTTTTTAATCGGTCTTTGACCGTTTTAGTGATTCGGCCATTAAATATTTGTTTTTAAATTGTTTTTAAATAGTGTTTATTTATTATATTTATATCATAGTGTTATGTGTATTTTAATATTGGCTGTACACCGCCCTGAGTCCTTCGGGAGATGGTGCGGTATAGAAATGTAATTATAAATAAATAAAAATAAATAAATACTTAGAGTACATTCAAACAAAACTTTAGATTTGCAGCTGGAATATGATTTCTTGTTTCTCTTGCTTATATAAACAGCATATCTGATAGAATAGAATAGAATAGAATTTTTTATTGGCCAAGTGTGATTGGACACACAAGGAATTTGTCTTGGTGCATATGCTCTCAGTGTACATAAAAGAAAAGATACGTTCATCAAGGTACAACATTTACAACACAAATGATGGTCAATATATCAATATAAATCATAAGGATTGCCAGCAACAAAGTTACAGTCATACAGTCATAAGTGGAAAGAGATTGGTGATGGGAACGATGAGAAGATTAATAGTAGTGCAGATTTAGTAAATAGTTTGACAGTGTTGAAGGAATTATTTGTTTAGCAGAGTGATGGCCTCCGGGAAGAAACTGTTCTTGTGTCTAGTTGTTCTGGTGTGCAGTGCTCTATAGCGTCGTTTTGAGGGTAGGAGTTGAAACAGTTTATGTCCTGGATGTGAGGGATCTGTAAATATTTTCACGGCCCTCTTCTTGATTCGTGCAGTATACAGGTCCTCAATGGAAGGCAGGTTGGTAGCAATTATTTTTTCTGCAGTTCTAATTATCCTCTGAAGTCTGTGTCTTTCTTGTTGGGTTGCAGAACCGAACCAGACAGTTATAGAGGTGCAAATGACAGACTCAATAATTCCTCTGTAGAACTGAATCAGCAGCTCCTTGGGCAGTTTGAGCTTACTGAGTTGGCGCAGAAAGAACATTCTTTGTTGTCCTTTTTTGATGATGTTTTTGATGTTAGCTGTCCATTTTAGATCTTGCGATATGATAGAACCTAGAAATTTAAAGGTTTCTACTGTTGATACTGTGTTGTCTAGTATTGTGAGAGGTGGAAGTATGGAAGGGTTTCTCCTAAAGTCTACCACCATTTCTACGGTTTCGAGTGTGTTCATGTTGTGTCTTGTCCGCTCTCACTGCAGCCTGGGTCTGCTTATCTGCTCCCAAACACGGAGGAATGTATGCCTCCCGGCCCCAGTCCTGGCTCCATGCCCAGACAAGCTGCAGAGGAGGGGGCATCCCCCGGCCTCAGCCCTGGTTCCATGCCCAGGCAAACGGAGCAGGTAGACCCCTCCCCCTCCTCCACAGCATGTGAGCCTGAGGAAAGTTTACTTCCAACAGCTGATTGGAGTGACCCTCGCATCAGAAGATTGGATAGGCGGAGGCAACAGAAGGAAGGGAGGGGCAGGCCTTAATGAGTGCTGAGTCATGGAGCCACACCCCATGGCCTATATAAAGGATCTGCTTTCTGGCAGTCTCTGAGTCAGGCAAAGTCGAACTTATCTTGCTGAAGTCACTTACTGGTCTCCTGCCTGCTCTGAGGACTTTGCTAGGACTTTGGGCAGAGCTGCAGAGGCAAGCCTGATTCGGATTTCCCTGACCCGGCCGTCAACGGAGGAGTGGGACACGACAGTTCAGTTCCAGATTGTTTTGGTTGCACCACAAGGCTAGTCATTCGACCTCTCGTCTATATGCAGATTCGTCACTGTCTCGAATGAGACCAATCACTGTTGTGTCATCTGTGAACTTCAGTAGCTTAACAGATGGATCGTCGAAGATGCAGTCATTGGTATACAGAGAGAAGAGAAGTGGGGAGAGCACACAGCCTTGGGGGGGCCCTGTGCTAATTGTACAGATATTTGATGTGATCTTGCTTAGCTTCACCTGCTGCTTCCTGTTTGTTAGAATCTTGTGATCCACTTACAAGTCTGTTCCGGTACCTGTAGCTGGTTTAGCTTAGTTAGAAGAATGTCTGGAATGATGCTATTGAATGCTGAACTAAAGTCTACAAAGAGGACCCTTGCATAGGTCTTTGGAGACTCAAGATGTTGTAGGATGTAGTGCAGAGCCATATTAACAGCATCATCTGTTGATCTATTTGCTCGGTATGCAAATTGCAAGGGGTCTAACAGCGGATCTGTGATGGTTTTCAAGTAGGAAAGCACTAGCCTTTCAAAGGTTTTCATGACTACAGATGTTAAAGCAACTGGTCTGTAGTCATTCAGTTCCTTGATGGTGGGCTTCTTCGGCACTGGGATGATATTAGAGCGTTTGAAGCAAGAAGGAACATAGCACATCTCTAGTGATTTATTGAAAATATGGGTGAAGATGGGGGCCAATTGGTCAGCACAGACTTTTAAGCAAGAAGGAGTTATCTTGTCTGGGCCTGGAGCTTTTCCTGGCTTTTGTCTGTGAAATAGGTCCTGCACTTCCTTTTCTGTGATCACTAGGGGTTGTGAACCTTTTGAAATGGGGTCAGTTGTAGGAGGCTTGGCTGTTGTTGGTGTGTCTGAGATGGGGGTTGTGGAGATAGGTGATAGAGATAGGAGATAGATATCTGATTCTCTGTTATCAACAAAAGGCAGTTGTTCCAGCTGGCATTTCATCCCAGTAGATTCAGCTGACAAATTCATACTATTTGGTTTGTTACTTATTGACTGCATTGTAAGCACAGTGAATTAACCACAAATGGAGACATGCAGATTTGTTAGTTGGAATTCTTGATAGCTGGATCCAGTAGAAGTAATCATGTATTAATAAATCAGAATGTTTCACTGGTTAGCAAGGAGTTCTGCTTCATGCAAATGCAATCACTGTTTATACTCCTAATTAATGTAGCCATGTTCATGATTTGATTAAAGTAGCATCAAGTGACATCAAGAACCTTGTCCAAGAAGCCAGGCATTCTTCCATTTGCATCACCACTGTATCTTACAATCCTAGTTAAATAAAGCAGTATTCTCAGCTACTCCAAAATGGAACTGTAATGTAATATTGGTTTATAAATCCGGATTTGAGGCCAGAGTCAAAATGTATTTTCTGTTCAGTAAATTAATTTGGCTGGATTCTTATGTCAACATTAGGTCATAGTTCCCTGCTGCATATATAATAAGGAACCGAGGACCGCAGTGCCAAAGTCTGCGTGGCATGTGGGCTCATCTACCTCATTTATTATTTGCTCTGAAAGAACCTTTTAAACAGTCGCACTATTGCTAAAAGTATGAACAATATATTCTGTATGATTTAATTTTCTAACTTTACGAGCATTAAAGGATTTTAGACAAGGATATGCCACAAGTCTTACATAGAAAAATCAAGTTCTTCCATTGTTTCTGAAGGATAGTTTTTCCAATACAGCTGAAACGGGCAATCTTTTTCTTATGGTTCCACCCCCTCCCGCCCCCCACCCCGGGGTGGCTGTTTAGGTTACATCCCTAAAAGTGTGTGTACAATGTGGGGTGGGACCAAAACAAAAAAGAAAATCTCAAAACCAGGACCATATGAGTACACGTTAGCAAATGAGCGACAGAAAATAAAACTGAAAGGATAGAAATAAAAAAAAAACCAGTAACATTTCTTAAAACATTTTTTAAAAACTCTAAGCACAAGTAATAAAAGCATTAGAGGTTGGCTGCTGGTGAGTTGGTTAGCTGATTGGTTGGTGGTGGTGGTTGTTTTAAAGCATACTATACCTTTAAAATTGTACTTTTCATGATTTAGTTGGAAGGACTACAGGAAGATAGCCTTCCTCAGATAGATTGTCTCAAGGAAAGAAAGCACAAGCTACTTGAAATGTTTCTGCAGTGGTCTTTTCACAATGCACAAGGCAACCAGTGAAAAAAGTAAGGCTTCAGATGGATGAATTCATAAATGCAGGCAAGAACTTGGATTCTAATGAAAAATCATCCCTAAAACCACAAGTGAACCTTTAAAAAGAGCTATATTTATGATGTATGCACACATCAAAATTGAATTCACTATATAAGAGCCATGGTGGCGTAGTGGTTAAAATGCAGTAGTGCAGACTAGTTCTGCTGACTGCCAACTGCCAGCAGTATGGCAGTTTGATTCTCACTGGTTTAAGGTTGACTCAGCCTTGTTAGGGGCAATATGCTATCTCTGTAAACTGCTTAGAGAGAGCAGTAAAGCACTGAGAAGTGGTATATAAATCTAAGTGCTATTGTTATATTGATCTTGGAGCTGCTTCCCAATTCACAGATTAAGTATAATTAAATATAATTAAGTATAATTAAGTACAGACTATATCAAAAAAAATGGGATTGGATTAATTAATTAATGGAATTAATTTGCACCTATTGTTCTGTTTTAAACAACACAAAAATAGTCTTTGAACTGGTCTGGTAATTTATATGACTTGATTGTGAATTGACAATAAACATGTTCCTGCATTTGACATGTCTGCCAAAACTTAAGGGAGTCTTTGAATAGCATGACATTGTGAATCAAAACATCAGGTTTTTATTTTACACAGTCATCCATCCACCTGGATGCACAAAAGGCTGATAAAATCTATAGAAGTTCCTTCAACAATTAACAGAATATGGTGGTCTATATACTGAAAATAGGAAATTTGGAGGGGCCTCAACCTGCATGCGAGTACTTTCATGAAAGTATAGAAAATAACTAAGATTTGCATGAATCTAAATTTATTACTATTGAGCTGTTTCCAAAGATTATTCTAAATATTTTTTATGGAAGTGTTTTTTATATATATATATATATATATATATATATATATATATATATATATATATATATATATATATATATATACATACACACACACACACACACACACACACACACAAACACTATGTCCCAGTTTATTTATTCTCCTTCTATTTTCTTTGAACTAAATAAATAACCAATTACAATGGGAAATATAATAAGCTAATTTTCATGAAAGAAATTTGAATCAGGAAATAGACTGATAATTATAATCAACATATAAAGTAATACATATCCTAGATGTTTTTCTAATATTATATTATTTTATGAACATTAAATATAGTATACATTATTTAATATACATTGTCTTGAGATGTACTGTATAAAAATATCAGAATACGTAATACTACAGACATTTTTTATATTTTTATCCCACATTCTTTTTCATATACAATTCAAGGTGGCAAACATGCATAATACTTCTTTCTCCTTCTTCCTCCACAATAACAACAATCCTGGGTGGCGAGTTGGGCTGACAGAGAGGCCTATAGTTATATTTTATGCCTAAGGCGGGGCAAGAACACAGAGCTTCTTGGTTCTTCTTAATTTTATCTTTGTAGAGAACAAACCTCAGTTTTTAAAAAAGCCGATTCCCCTATTTGATATCCTTCTGTTACATTGGGTTACAAATCTTGTTATTTCTATGCCTGGTTGTATCTCACTACATCTGGAAGGCACTAGATTATTTTAATTGCTTCCATCTAGATGATAGTGTGCAAATGTCTCCATAAAAGTTCCTAATCTTGCCTCTGCTTTTGTTATTGTGTGAGATTGGGGCTTGACAGTTATGAGTTGTGTTTGACTGCAAGGGTCATTATCCACCATCTCAGAGAAAATTCCCTCCTCCTCTCCTGCTGAACTTTTGATTTAAATCATAATGCTGAATATGTGACGTCACTCTCAATCATTTCCACATGGGTTCACTTTTAGGATCAAAACAAAGGTGAAGCTTTCATGTCAGACCGGAGGTTGATAAAAATGTCATTCCCAGGGAGTTGTGAGAAGCTATCCAAAAAAAAAGTACTTATCATGATGCTATTATTTCATAGCAAAGACATTTAGGCCTAGCACTTAAAACACTGCGAAACCATGGTTGTTTACTACCTTTACTCAGTTACTTTAAAAACAAACATCATTTTGCTATGGTATATAAGCTGAGAAATTCAGGCTGAGTCAGTAGGAACATTACAAGAATAATGGGATATTATGAAAGCCACATATCCTCATTTTCTTTGGCACATTAGTTTTCTAATGGTATCAGTTTGGTTAGACCAAATGAAAGGGCAAAGGTTACAGAAGCTCCCTCATCTTTGCATTCTGTAATGCAAAGACGAGGGAGCCAGAAAAGAAAAGGGCCATTTCAGTGGCAGTGAAGTGCAGGCTACTGGTGCTGAATGTCTGAGGAATTAGAATAACAAGGAAGAAATTACTTTATGAGGCAATAAACAATTTGTCTGGGCAAATACTTGTCTATTTAAGTTGTAAATATTGTAAATTTATGTTGATTCTGTTACAGTAGAGTCAAGTTTGGAAAAAATTTCCAAAGAGGCAGGAGAAGACTTTTATTAGACTTTAATGCAACATCTGGAAATTTATTTCATATAGAACACACAACCAGTAGATAGAATTGAGTCCAGAGAATAACAAAAACTGTTGGTTTCATTCCGTATAGGTGGACAAAGATGCCTTTTTGCGTGATTAGAATTTAGCTACATTATTTTCTATACTAATATCATGAAACAGTGAATCCCTAAACAAGATTCTTATTTTGCAGGAAAAACCAATTCCTGAATTTCTCATTTTTTAGTTTTTTAAAAGACACTGTTTCAAAGCCTGTCTCCAGATTTTCTTTTAATATACAATATGTTAACAACAATTCTCACATTTATACCATTAGCAAAACTTTCATTCTTTCTGAATGTGTGAACCGTAAAGCAGGGTACATATACTCATTGCTGTTTCATATGTTACTGTTGAACAACTACCGTATATACTCGAATATAAGCCGATCCGAGTATAAGCCGAGGTCCCCAATTTTACCCCAAAAACTGGGGTAAACTGGGGACTCGAGTATAAGCCGAGGTGGAAATGAGGCACCTACGGTTGAAACCCTCCTCCCTCAGCTGAGAAGGCTGGCGGCTCCCCCGCCCCGCCCTCTCACTGCACCGGCAGGGCTTCAGTCCGGTAAAATGTGAAAAAAAGAAGAAAAAAACTCGGTATAAGCCGTATATACTCGAGTATAAGCGAGGGCTTAAAAAAAAAACTCGAGTATAAGCCGTATAGACCCGAGTATAAGCCGAGGGGACGTTTTTCAGCACAAAAAATGTGCTGAAAAACTCGGCTTATACTCGAGTATATACGGTACTTTATCTGAATTTTAGCTGAAGTCTAGAATCCTAATTTTTGTTTTGCTCAGTGGAATCATTTGTTCATCTTTCTTCTCCATTTGCAATCCTTATGATCATGTTGATTAATTACTATGTGTGCATCAGTGGTGGGTTTCTACTGGTTTGCCCCGGTTCGTGTGAACTGGTAGTGACGGCGGCGGCAGCAGGCTCCACCACCACCCCGCCTGGACATCATCATGGAAGCTCTGCGCATGCGCAGAAGCACTGTGCATGAGCGAAGTGAGCCCCCACCGCATGCTCCCAAATCAGTAGCGAAGGTAAGTAGAACCCACTATTGGTGCGCATGTAACATTTTCCAAGTTTTTCATGACTGTTAAAATACATACATGCTTGGTTGTTGGAGGCAACAGTGTGCAAGGAAATAAAAATAATCTCTGTTAAGATGCTGCCCTGCTAAAACCTGAAAGAATTAAATCCCATATAAATAAATGTCTATAGTTCTGTGTGGCCCTTCTAAAACATGTCTCTCCACCTAATGGACTTTCCCACTCAGAAAAGATCAAGGAAATCTGTTGAAATGGACTTATTCACTATAGAAAGATGATAATGTCTGGAAACCATCTGTGTGCCATGTTAAAAGGTCTACTGTATCTAAATACAGCCTAACACAGTCAGGAAAGATTATTTTATTACTGGACATATCCTGTTGGCTAAAACCTCTCAGATGGTACAGTGTATTATTAAGCTTGATTTTAAAGATACTAGTTTATCTCGACTTTCAGGTTTGTTTCCTAAATTGAAAATTACCTGTTTAGAGAACTGAAAAATATAGTTATCAAACTAAGGAAGCTATATATATTTGTAAGCTGTAAGATAACTCCAAATAATGACTTAGTGTTGCTTTGGGTGCTAAGCACCCAAACTTTGATCATGTGACCATGGGATACTATGATGGTTATAAATGCAAAGACCAGTCGTAAGTCACTTTTTTCAGTGCCATGCTAGCTTCAAGTGGTTGCCAAATGAATGGTTGTAAGAGGTATATAAGTCTAAGAATAGAATAGAATTTTATTGGCCAAGTGAACACACAAGGAATTTGTCTTGGTGCATATGCTCTCAGTGTACATAAAAGAAAAGATACGTTCATCAAGGTACGACATTTACAACACAATTGATGGTCAATATATCAATATAAATCATAAGGATTGCCAGCAACAAGTTATAGTCATACAGTCATAAGTGGAAAGAGATTGGTGATGGGAACTATGAAACGATTAATAGTAGTGCAGATTCAGTAAATAGTCTGACAGTGTTGATGGAATTATTTGTTTAGCAGAGTGATGGCCTTCGGGAAAAAACTGTTCTTGTGTCTAGTTGTTCTTGTGTGCAGTGCTCTATAGCGTCGTTTTGAGGTAGGAGTTGAAACAGTTTATGTCCAGGATGCGAGGATCTGCAAATATTTTCACGGCCCTCTTCTTGATTCGTGCAGTATACAGGTCCTCAATGGAAGGCAGGTTGGTAGCAATTATTTTTCTGCAGTTCTAATTATCCTCTGAAGTCTGTGTTTTTCTTGTTGGGTTGCAGAACCGAACCAGACAGTTATAGAGGTGCAAATGACAGACTCAATAATTCCTCTGTAGAATTGGATCAGCAGCTCCTTGGGGAGTTTGAGCTTACTGAGTTGGCGCAGAAAGAACATTCTTTGTTGTCCTTTTTAATGATGTTTTGATGTTAGCTGTCCATTTGAGATCTTGCGATATGATAGAACCCAGAAATTTGAAGGTTTCTACTGTTGATACTGTGTTGTCAAGTATTGTGAGAGGTGGAAGTATGGAAGGGTTTTTCCTAAAGTCTACCACCATTTCTACGGTTTTGAGTGTGTTCAGTTCCAGATTGTTTTGGTTGCACCACAAGGCTAGTCGTTCGACCTCTCGTCTATATCGGATTCGTCATTGTCTCGAATGAGACCAATCACTGTTGTGTCATCTGCGAACTTCAGTAGCTTAACAGATGGATCATTGGAGATGCAGTCATTGGTATACAGAGAGAAGAAGTGGGAGAGCACACAGCCTTGGGGGCCCTGTCCTAATTGTACAGGTATTTGATGTGATCTTGCTTAGCTTCACCTGCTGCTTCCTGTTTGTTAGGAAGCTTGTGATCCACTTACAAGTCTGTTCCGGTACCTGTAGCTGGTTTAGCTTAGTTAGAAGAATGTCTGGAATGATGGTATTGAATGCTGAACTAAAGTCTACAAAAGGACCCTTGCATAGGTCTTAGGAGACTCAAGATGTTGTAGGATGTAGTGCAGAGCCATATTAACAGCATCATCTGTTGGTCTATTTGCTCGGTATGCAAATTGCAAGGGGTCTAACAGCGGATCCTGATGGTTTTCAGGTAGGAAAGCACTAGCCTTTCAAAGGTTTTCATGACTACAGATGTTAAAGCAACTGGTCTGTAGTCATTCAGTTCCTTGATGGTGGGCTTCTTGGCACTGGGATGATGGTAAGTTTGAAGCAAGAAGGAACATAACACATCTCTAGTGATTTATTGAAAATATGGGTGAAGATGGGGGCCAATTGGTCAGCACAGACTTTTAAGCAAGAAGGAGTTATCTTGTCTGGGCCTGGAGCTTTTCCTGGCTTTTGTCTGTGAAATAGGTCCTGCACTTCCTTTTCTGTGATCACTAGGGGTTGTGAACCCAATGAAATGGGGTCAGTTGTAGGAGGCTTGGCTGTTGTTGGTGTGTCTGAGATGGGGGTTGTGGAGATAGGTGGCTGTAGTTTCCTTTCAAACCTGCAGTAAAACTCATTCAGGTCATCTGCCAGTTGTTGATTACCTTCAGCCTGGGAAGGAGGTTTGCCATAGCCGGTGATATTTTTAAGAGTTTTCCACATGTTTGCTGGTTCATTTGCTGAAAACTGATTCTTTAGCTTTTCAGAGTAGCTTCTTTTTTCTGCTCTGATCTGCCTTGTTAGTGCATTTCTGGCCTGATTGTACAGCATTTTATCAGCTTTTCTGTAGGCTTCCTCTTTGGAATGTCGTAGCTGCTTAAGTTTAGGTGTAAACCAAGGTTTGTTGTTACTGTGTATTCTCAAGTTCCTTGTAGGTACACATAGGTCTTCACAGAAGCTGACATATGATGTTACAGTATCTGTGAGTTCATCCAGGTCTGCAGAGGTATCTTTAAAAATATTCCAATCAGTGCAGTCAAAACATGCCTGTAGCTTTAATTTTGATTCCTCCGTCCAGGTCTCCACTGATTTAATTATTGGTTTTGTGGCTTTAAGTCTTTGCCTGTAAGCAGGTACAAGGTGAATCATGCAATGATCAAAGTGTCCTAAAGCTGCACGTGGTAAAGACCGATAGGCATCTTTTAGTGTTGTGTAGCAATGGTCTAGAGTATTCTTGCCTCTGGTGGGACAATTGACATGCTGAAAATATTTTGGTAGCTCTTTCCTTAAGTTTGCCTTGTTTAGATCTCCCAAAACAATGGCCAGTGAATCAGGGTGTTTGGCTTCAGCCTCCATGATTTGGTCAGCTAGAGTTCGTAATGCCTTGTTTACACAGGCTTGTGGTGGGACATAAACAGCAATTAGAGGAAATGAGGAAAATTCACGAGATGAATAGTAAGGTTTGCAGTTGATAATTAGAGTCTCTAAATTGTTGTCACAGAATTTGTAAATTATATTAAAATCTTGACACCAGTTTCTATTAATATATAGGCATAAGCCTCCTCCTTTCTTTTTACCAGATGTTTCTGGAATCCTGTCTGATCGTTCAATCTGAAATCCTGGAATGTTCAGGCTGCTATTTTCAATTGATTCATTTAACCAGGTTTCAGAGAAGCATAAGACTGCTGAATTGTGAAAATCAGAATAGTATTTGTTTAAGAGGAGTATTTCATCCATCTTATTTGCAAGTGAGTGTATATTTGTTAGGAAAATTGAAGGCAGAGGAGTTTTAATGCGAGTTCTTAGCCTGATTAAGATCCCAGATCGCTTACCCCTCTTCCTTCGTTTCCGTCGTTTGGTTTTTTTAGTAATCCATGGCTCCATGGGAATTGCCTCCTCCTGTGTTAGAATCTCCTCCATGTTTGTAAAGACAGGCGGGGGTGAGATTAAAGAAAGCTGCTCCTTAAAGAAATGTTCCTTAATTTTTAGCAGATGGTCTCGTGAGTAGGAAATCCGTAGTGAGTCACAGAGAACAATTAGAAATAAAGATACAATTAGAGAGCATTTCACCAAGGCAGCCTTTGTCGGCGCCATCTTGGAGAGACTAAGTGTGATTGCTATTATTCTTCATTGAATATGGACCAAATTTTATATAATAAAACAACACTATTCATGTTTTCTCACTTTTCCTCTCTCACAAAGTCCCATAATTGCAGTACAAATAGTGACTGAGATGTTGTTATCGGACTGATCTATGCACTGACAACTTCAAAAAGCATTCTGTTTTACATCCATTTTATACTGGTTGTGTTCCAACAGGACAAACCTCAAAATCCTCAATTGCCCTATGAGGAATAAAACTCAACCATGTACATGGCCTATTTTTACATGTAACTGTTGTGGTCCGCCAGCAGCTTGTGGAGCTGGCAATAGAGTCGGACAGCGATGCGGCTGACGAAGAACACGGACCAGTCCTGGAGGCTGGAAAAGACGCAGATGAGGGCTCTGCGTTGGCAGGGGTGGGGCCAGGGCCATCTGGGAGTGATGTGTGGACTCCAGAGCCTCCAGAGGCTGACAGTAGTGAGGCAGAGGAACAGGAGGAGCCTGTTCCTAGTGCATGCATGAGAAGAGCTGCCAGAAGGCAAGAGCAGCTAAAGCAAAGAGGACGACTCAGAGGTAGGGCCAAAGATGATTGGCCCCTCCCAGAAGGCTTAAAAGACCAGCAACAGCTCTTGAGCTCTTTGTCAGAAAACAACATTGATAGACTTGCTTCTTGTCTTGCTGCATTTATTTCTTGTTGGCGTCTTCTGCTTCTGAACTTTTGCCAAGAAAAGCCTTTGGCAATTTTCCTAATTAGACCAAGGTTGGTGATAAGACTGAAGAACTGTGTTATGAAGAATTTGTTTTGATTTAGTTTGGATGACGCTAAGAATGAGTTAATTCTCAGCTGTTCTAATAAAGTCTGTTTGTTTTTGAACTGATTGCATTTAAAACTACTTACTGGGGCCTGGGTCACAACAGTAACAGAAATGACACACTTGCCTTACTTATCAACCTAGGAAAAAAGTAGATACCTGAACTAGTAGCTCTGACTGCTACCTACCATCTGACCTATAAAATATTACCAATATTGTTTTTTCATGAAATCATATAAAAATCATAATAAGAAACATTGCAACGTGTAAAAATGCTTTTTATAAAATTCCTACACAACCACAAAATGACCCATAGTTTGATAGTAACACTTTAAGCATGCTTGTGTAGCCTACCTAGGTAACCATCACAGAGCAATAGGTACCATAATTCATTTCAAAATAGTCTATGACAAACCAAATACTTTAATGCTTTAAAAAAGTAAAAATAAAGGCTCCAATGATTACAGCTGTGCTGCGCAACTGTCAGAGCCTTTTTTTAGCTTTTAAAAGCATTTTTTTACAACCTATTCGCCCTAAGAGGTTGTAAAAAAATGTTTTTAAAATGTTTTTAAAAAAGGCTCTGATGATAGCGCGGCACAGCTGTGATTGTCGGAGGCTTTTTTTTTTTTTTAAACTTTTCTGGAGAACCGGTAGTAAAAAAAATTCCTAAAAGTAAAAAGAAAAAAGTTCCAACAATCGCACATTGCTCACCTCATCGTAGGAACGTTCTTTTTTCCATTTTCTACTACCGGTTCGGTGAACTGGTAGTCTTTTTTACTACCGGTTCAGGAGAACTGGACTGAACCGGGAGCATTTCACCCCTGTATTTGACACTTAGTTAAATCTGCATCCATTCCTGTATCTTCGTCCAATATCTTTTCACTTCGGGGCATGACCCCCATGAGTGAAAGAAGGTGCCTTGTCCCTGTTTGCATTTCAAACATTTTGGATTTAAATTTGGATACATCTTAGCCAGCCTCACTGGTGCTAAATGCCAACGATAAAACATCTTATATTGGTTTTCCTTATAGGTCACAGATTTAGTTATTGTATAATTTTTATTCCAGATTTTTTCCCAGTCTTCTAATTCTATATTGTATCCTATGTTTTTGGCCCAGGCAATCATGGGTTCTTTCACACCTCCTCCACCTTATCAAATTTTAGTAAATAATTGTATATTTTGGTTATTAGTTTTCCCTCTGGACCTACCAAGAGTTTATCTAATTGTTGTGGTTCAATATCAAATCCATATTCTTCTGCGTCCTTTTTATATCTCGATTGTAACTGTAGGTATGGCCACCAAGCCATAAATATTCCCTGTTCCTTTAACTCCTAATTGTTTTTGAGTTTCCCTTGATTATTCGTTCTATCTGAGCATTTTGCCTATATCTAGTGTATTGGGATGTATTGGGATCATTGCCTCCATGGTGGATAGCCACCTGGGATCTTCAACAACAGTGATTGACAATGATGAATCCGTATATAGACGAGAGGTCGAACGACTAGTCTTGTGGTGCAACCAAAACAATCTGGAACTGAACACACTCAAAACCGTAGAAATGGTGGTAGACTTTAGGAGAAACCCTTCCATACTTTCACCTCTCATAATACTACTGTTTCTCAACAGTAGAAACCTTTAAATTTCTAGGTTCTATCATATCGCAAGATCTAAAATGGACAGCTAACATCAAAAACATCATCCAAAAAGGACAATAAAGAATGTTCTTTCTGCGCCAACTCAGAAAGCTCAAACTGCCCAAGGAGCTGCTGATTCAGTTCTACAGAGGAATTATTGAGTCTGTCATTTGCACCTCTAGAACTGCAGAAAAAATAACTGCTACCAACCTGCCTTCCATTGAGGACCTGTATACTGCAGGAATCAAGAAGAGGGCCGTGAAAATATTTACAGATCACTCACATCCAGGACATAAACTGTTTCAACTCCTACCCTCAAAACGACGCTATAGAGCACTGCACACCAGAACAACTAGACACAAGAACAGTTTTTTCCCGGAGGCCATCACTCTGCTAAACAAATAATTCCCTCAACACTGTCAAACTATTTACTAAATCTGCACTACTATTAATCTTCTCATCATTCCCATCACCAATCTCTTTCCACTTATGACTGTATGACTGTAACTTTGTTGCTGGCAATCCTTATGATTTATATTGATATATTGACCATCATTTGTGTTGTAAATGTTGTACCTTGATGAACGTATCTTTTCTTTTACGTACACTGAGAGCATATGCACCAAGACAAATTCCTTGTGTGTCCAATCACACTTGGCCAATAAAAAATTCTGTTCTGTTCTATTCTATTCTATTCTATTCTATTCTATTCTATTCTATTCTATTCTATTCTATTCTATTCTATTCTGTTCATATAGTGGTTTTTCTTTATGTCTTCTTTATGTCCCATGTTTGTAACAGCGCATTCCTTATTTTATGTCTATAAAAATACAAATGTGTCTTATTTTCCCTGTCCCACAGAAAGGCATGCCACCCCTTTTGTAAGTCATGCCCTTCCAATTTTAAAATTCTTCTATTTTTTAAATTTATCAAATCTTAAATCCATACTAATATCGCTGCCTTATAATAGAATTTCCTGCCAGGAGTCCAAAGCCACCTCTACTTCTACTATCCTGAAATGAAACTAATTTTATCTGTGCCTTCCTACCTGACCAGACAAATTTTATAATTATTTTGAGAAACTATTTGTCTTAAAGCATACTATTTTGTTGGGCATTCTCTTTTTCTCCAGCCATGTGGATAATATGTTGATGGTCAGAGAGATAATTTCCTTCCCAGCTCCGTTGATAGAACAAATTCTGTTAGTGGGGTATCATGACTAGATTATGTGATTTTTGTTAAAGTACCATTACTCAATTAGAAGTATGAACTTCTATTTGAAATGTTCACATTCTTATATAATCAACAAAATATTTGCTTATTAATTTATATTAGTTTATTCATTTTGCAAGGAAGATAAGACTGAAAAGATTGCTATATGTTACACTGCATATACACTGCATAATTTTTATGCTAAAATTATTTGTTATCTTAAGCAAATAAAAGCACATGAAAATACAGAGCCAGTGGCTTTCTTTGAATAACTTGCATCAGTATAGATTTCCAAATAAAGATTTAATTGGATCCACTGGCAACAATTATAATATCAAAGCCACGGATTTTAAAACACACAGAACTAGAAGGTTCACACACAATGACTGTTTGACAGAAGGTTTGGAAAATGCAATTATAATGAACAAATTCTTCAAAGCAGCCTAAAGAGTTACATAGCAGTCTGGAGTTTTGAAAATCAAGCTTGAAACAAGGTCACAAGCTTCTTGATCATATATACTTTCAGCCTGTGAACATCTGAGAAAAATGGAATGAAAGGCTAAATGTACGTATTTAAACAAGTGAAAGAACAGTTCTTAAATTGACTGAAGTATTATGAATACATAGTTAATCTCAGAATAATTCAGCTATTTTAAAATTATTTTTATTTAATTAGTAACAAAACCTGTCCATATCATTTAGATATAAGCATTTTATGTGTAGTGGTCAGTTTTTCCCCACTTACACAACTAGAAAATAACCATTTTTGCATGTAATATTCTACAGAGTATGCTGTAGAAGGGCAATATGTTGATTAATTTAATCTACATATTGATTTATTTTCCTCTTGATCTGTCACTGATGTTTATAACTTGCTTTTAACTGTAGCCTATCTTTGTCCTGAATATACCAAGCCTACACACCTGCCTTCATCTGATTACTTAATCAAAGAAAGGGAAACCATATTAATTGGGCAATATGCTTGTGCATCATGAATTAAAGGTTCATATTTAACATATAGTCAATTTCCACTTATTTTAATCATCACATTTCTATATTTGCTTTCCCAAACCATGTTTAAAGACAAAATTCTAGGTTTGCATAATTCATGTTTGAAACCAAATAAATGAGGTGATGTTCCTTAAGAGAAGCTTATATGAAAATCATCCAACCAGATGTTAATATGGCTTCCATAATATGTTTAACCATGCCTGTTCAATATGAGTTTTACAAGGCTGGTAAATCCACATAGAATTTATGACTCAATTCTGGGCTTGGATGCTGCAGCTGTTACACATCACTATACCATTCCTTCTCTCTTCAAAACCTCACATATAATAATATATAATTGAAGAGGCTACTTGAAATATCTAGGAATTTTTATGGTTTAGCTTTTAGTTATGCTTAAAGTTGAAAACCAGGTAAGAAAACAGCTGGATCTTTAAATTACAAGAGAATAGAGAAGAGAACTAAAATGAAAAATCACAAATAACTGAATATCAAAAGAATACATGTAAAAAATAAATGTTATATCCCTTTATATAAAATGGCTAATTTGTAGCAAAATTTAGATATCCCTAAGATTGACACTTATATTAGACATCAAGTTTTTAAAATTTCAGAAAATTATAGACCAGTTAATTTGAAACTTTTTCTGTACATATTTAGGGATGCATATTAAAAGTAAGAGTATCATCTGTAGTCATGAAAACCTTTGAAAGGCTAGTGCTGTCACACTTGAAAATCATCATGGATCCACTCTTAGACCCCTGCAATTTGCATACCGAGCAAATAGAGCAACAGATGATGCTGTTAATATGGCTCTGCATTATATCATACAATATCTTGAATCTCGAAAGACCTATGCGAGGGTCCTCTTTCTAGGCTTTAGTTCAGCATTCAATACCATCATTCCAGATACTCTTCTAACTAAGCTAAACCAGCTACAGGTACCGGAACAGACTTGTAAGTGGATCACAAGCTTCCTAACAAACAGGAAACAGCAGGTGAAGCTAAGCAGAATCACATCAGATACCTGTACAATTAGCACAGGGCCCCCAAGGCTGTGTGCTCTCCCAACTTCTCTTCTCTCTGTATACCAATGACTGCACCTCTAACGATCCATCAGTTAAACTACTGAAGTTCGCAGATGACCCAACAGTGATTGGTCTCATTTGAAGCAATGATGAATCTGCATACAGATGGGAGGTTGAACAACTAGCCTCGTGGTGCGACCGGAACAATCTGGAACTGAACACACTCAAAACCGTAGAAATGGTGGTAGACTTTAGGAGAAACCCTTTCATACTTCCACCTCCTACAATACTAGACAACACAGTATCAACAGTAGAGACTTTCAAGTTTCTAGGTTCTACCATATCGCAAGATCTAAAATGGACAGCTAACATAAAAAAATGTCATCAAAAAAGCAAAACAAAGAATGTTCTTTCTGCACCAACTCAGAAAGCTCAAACTGCCCAAGGAGCTGCTGATCCAGTTCCACAGAGAAATTACTGAGTCTGTCATCTGCACCTCTATAACTGTCTGGTTTGGCTATGCAACCCAGCAAGACAGACACAGACTTCAGAGGATAATTAGAACTGCAGAAAAAACAATTGCTACCAACCTGCCTTCTATTGAGGACCTGTATACTGCACGAGTCAAAAAGGGGGCTGTGAAAATATTTGCATACCCCGCACATTCTGGACATAATTTGTTTCAACTCCAACCCTCAAAACGATGCTACAGAGCACTGCACACCAGAACAACTAGACACAAGAACAGTTTCTTCCCGAAGGCCATCACTCTGCTAAACAAATAATTCCCTCAGTACTGTCAAACTATTACTAAATATGCACTACTATTAATCTTCTCATCATTCCCATCACCCATCTCTTTCCACTTATGACTGTATGACTATAACTTTGTTGCTTGTATCCTTACAATTTATATTGATATTGATTGTTTCCTGATTGCTTATTTGTACCCTATGACTATCATTAGGTGTTGTACCTTAGAATTCTTGATGAACGTATCTTTTCTTTTATGTACACTGAGAGCATATGCACCAAGACAAATTCCTTGTGTGTCCAATCACACTTGGCCAATAAAAAATTCTATTCTATTCTATTCTATTCTATTCTATTCTATTCTATTCTATTCTATTCTATTCTATTCAAATGTTATTATAAGGATTCTTGATGTAGAAGATTCATTCAGCTGCTGAAGTAATTGTTCTATGCAATGGTTCGATAAACCAGGGGTGTCAAACTCACAGCGTCACGGCAGCATCACGTAATGTATTGGGACTTTTTTCCCTTCACTAAATGAGCGTGGGCGTGGCTAGCATGTGACGCATTCAGCCCATGGACCGGGAGTTATAAACTAAGCAGAGAAGCTTTGCTTAATTCTGATTGGATACCAACGCCCACAATGAACATAATGACGGGACAGTGTAAGAGTTGACAGTCACATAATTGGATGGTCAGGAAAAGTTAATTTAGAAGTCTTTGAGAGTGAATTCTGTGAATTCTCTTACTTGGAAAAAAGAGTATACTTAAGCATTTCAAGAAACTTTGGCTAAGTCTTCTACTTCTATAGAACCATAATAAAATAAATATTTATACTAGACCAATGTATGTGTGTATCTTGATTTAATCTTCAATCCCCAAATCACGTTGAACTAAGGTTTTTTTGGTGAAATTTTTCTATATATATTTCTAGCATATGAATTGAATTATATAAGATTCAGAGTAAGAGATGGAAACTTATACATTGCCTGTGGATACCATGGAAGTGATAACTTCCTACTTAGGTGGCTTTAAAAGAGAATTAGATCAATGTGTTTTTGATCATTCTTGTATTGCAAATGTATTATCTTTAGTATTAGAAACTTTAAAAATCAGTTGCTGGGGGAAACAAGCACAAAGATGCTCTTGTACTCATGTTCTGCACTGAATTGCAAATAGATGTCTGGCA
The DNA here is from genome assembly GCF_028640845.1 of Ahaetulla prasina. NCBI lineage: Eukaryota > Metazoa > Chordata > Lepidosauria > Squamata > Colubridae > Ahaetulla > Ahaetulla prasina. The sequence continues at coordinate 43,632,742 of NC_080541.1, read as the reverse complement.
GGACATGATGATAACAGAGGCCTGTATTAAAAAGCTTTCTTGGTGCACCAGGGCTCTTATGTTCTTCTGAAACTGGGACTGAGATGGAAAATCAGGAACAGCTCTACCTCTGCAAATGCTGCTGGATGGGTAGTACAGCAGAGATTTGTTTAAAAATGACTAGTTGTGTTTGAGAAATCTAAAGACTTGAAGATAGATCTAAGAAAGACACATACATACATTTGGTAAATAGGTTATTGATCAATGAGTGTATTCAGGCAGCTGCTTCCCATCTGCTTTTAGCAGATCTTTCATTTCACCATGTATTGCAATGGGGCGGTGTATAGCAGTGGCATTGTGCTACTTTTGCCTACAAAGAAAGGACAGTTCAAAGGGTCATCCTCTGCACAGTTTCTTCCTAGATTTCAGAACACTGAGAAAGCTGCTTGCAGTGTTTTTCCTCTTGGACTATGGGAATCAAGGCTGAGCTCAGCTTGCTCTAAAACACCAACATCTGCTGGCCTTCTGTACAGGGCAGTTTTCATTGGCCTATGGTCCTGTTCTATGTCAGAACGCTTCTGGATCAATTCCATTCTCATATGATATTAAACAGGATTAATTCCTGGTAAGGCATACCTTTTTAAGTGCATTCTGTAAAAATATTTTACAAAAACATGTTTTCTCTCTCTCTTTTATAGTGGCAGAACCTCTATTTCAGGCTGACTTGTCAGTAGGCATAGGAAAAAAGATAGCAAACTTTGTGGTACTCATACATAATTCTCTGTATGCTTATTTTTGATAAGGGATTATAGCATGTCATTAAGCATTGTCTGTGTATCTATCAAACTTTGTGTAATAGGAAATAATAACTGTTTTTCTATCAAACAGACAAGAAGTGGTCAAAATTGACAATGCTCTATCAAATCCTGTTCCTGTTAAAAGTGGCGTTCCCCAAGGCAGCGTTCTTGGACCAACACTCTTCATATTATACATTAATGATCTCTGTGACCATATTACAAGTAATTGTGTTCTCTTTGCTGATGATGTCAAACTATTTAACACCACCAACAATACAGCTATCCTCCAAAAAGAACTTGACTTTTTATCCGAATGGTGTAAAGCTTGGCACTCCAAATCTCAACCAGCAAATGCTCAGTCTTACATATTGGAAAAAAGAACCTAAACACTAAGTAGAAACTTGATGGATATTACCTTACTGATAACCCTCGCCCTGTTAAAGATCTTGGAGTTTTCATATCAAATATTAAAACTGCAGAAAAAATAATTGCTACCAACCTGTCTTCCATTGAAGACCTGTATACTGCACAGATTACAGATCCCTCACATCCTGGACATAAACTGTTTCAACTCCTACCATCAAAACAACGCTATAGAGCATTGCACACCAGAAAAACTAGACACAAGAACAGTTTTTTCCCGAAGGCCATCACTCTGCTAAACAAATAATTCCCTCAACAATGTCACTACTATTAATCTTCTCATCGTTTTCATCACTAATCTCTTTCCACTTATGACTGTATGACTATAACTTTTTGTTGCTATCACTAAGGGTTAAATTACAACCTATAACCATCATTTGTGTTGTAAATGTTGTACCTTTGATGAAGGTATTTTTTTCTTTCTTTTTCTTTTTCTTTTCTTCTATGTACACTGAGAGCATACGCACCAAAACAAATTCCTTGTGTGTCCAATCACACTTGGCCAATAAATTCTATTCTATTCTTCTATTCTAAATGATCTAAGTGTCAAAGCCCACTGTAACTACATCGCAAAAAAGGCCTTAAAAGTTGTAAACCTAATCTTGCGTAGCTTCTTCTCCAAAAACACTACACTACTAACCAGAGCTATAAAACATTTGCTAGACCAATTATTGAATACAGCTCGACTGTTTGGAACCCATACCACATTTCTGACATCAATACAATTGAACATGTCCAGAAATATTTTACAAGAAGAGTACTCCACTCCACAACAATACCTTATGCCACCAGACTTGAAATCCTGGGTTTAGAAAATTTAGAACTATGCCACCTTCAACATGACCTGAGTTTAACTCATAGAATCATCTATTACAATGTCCTTCCTGTCAAAGACTACTTCAGCTTCAATTGCAACAATACACGAGCACACAATAGATTTAAGGTTAATGTTAACCGCTTCAATATTGATTGCAGAAAATATGACTTCAGTAACAGAGTTGTTAATGCTTGGAATACACTACCTGACTCTGTGGTCTCTTCCCCAAATCCCCAAAGCTTCAACCATTGACCTCACCCCATTCCTAAGAGGTCTGTAAGGGGCGTGCATAAGAGCACAATCGTGCCTACCGTTCCTGTCCTATTGTTTTCTTTCGTTATATCCAATTAATATAGTTATTACATACTCATACTCATATATATGCTTATATATTGTATAATTATTTCATGCTTATGCTTACATATACTGTGTGACAAAATAAATAAATAAATAAATAAATAAATAAATAAATAAATAAATATTTCACTCCCATCAAATTAAATATCTATCTATCACATTATAGAATAATGCTAGATTAGTGCCAGTATGAAGAAAGACCCACTTCATGCTAATTCATCATTCATTTCAACCATAATTTGTTGAATATGCTGTAGCGGCCTAATCAAAACACAACTTTAAGTGATATTAATGAGTTTAGTAAATATGACTACATTTGAAGCCAGGCAGCTAATTTAAAGTGCAAGAAAAGACATGATTACAGTAGTCTCCAAGAGGACCAGTTCTCTAAATTCAAATCAGCCCACAAACTAGTTTATTAAACCAGGCTGCATGCATTTTCTTAATTACAGCCTTAAGGTGGGAATTGTGTTTGGCTCAGACCTAAGGAATGAAGAAGAAAGAGGAGCCATCACAAGAATTCTCTGTCGGATAGCAACAAACTACTTCCAACACTACTAGCTCAATTTCATTTACTCCAGTTCACATAGCTGATGCTTGAAGATTGATTAATTTGACTGATTATCCACCTTCAAGTCATTGTCAACTCCTGGTGACCACATAGATATCTTTCCATCAGGTGTTGGATGAAAATTTGCTATCTGAATGGCAGTTTTTTTCACTGACAATGCCCGCAATTGTCCTCTAGATTTGCTTTATGCTTTGAAACTTCAGACATTTATTGATAGCAAAAATAGAAATCATTTCCTGTTTCCAATTTGAAATAATTACACATTGGGGTAACCTCATTGGCTACGTCCCAAAGATGCTTTTTTAAAAGAGGAGTTCTCTTTGTTTTGGCTTGAAGATATTTTCTGAACAGTAGAAATTTCTGAAACTTCTTAGATGTCCTGGATGACTGAGAAGCTCTATAGACTCATTGGCTATGATGATATTGCTATTGTGCAAAACATACATTACTAAATGCTATTACTATTGCTAATATCACTCTTTCTATGTTTCTTTTTACACATTTAAGTCTCCTGCTCCTTCTAGATTTTTTCAGAGTCTTGTTTTTTATATAAACAATTCTGTTTTAATACATATATTTTTATATCTTATACCTGCTCAACAAACACACAGCGTAACTGCCAACCAAGTAGCCTCCTGAGTTGTTTCCCTCTCTAAAGCCCAAGGGTGAAAGAGCACTCAACCACCATCAAGAAAGCGTTCTCAGCCTTTCGACAGTTGGCTCCATCACACTCTGAATTTTTTTTTTGTCACAACAGTATACACAAACATCAACTTAAAACAACAACACATTATATAAGCATATATATGAGCAAAAGTATGCAATAACTATAGTAAGTTGATATAATGAAAGGAAACAATAGGACAGGAACAGTAGGCACTTTTGTGCTCTTATGCACACCCCTTACAGACCTCTTAGGAATGGGATGAGGTCAATAGTAGACGGTTTTTGGTTTAAGCTTTTGGGATTTTGAGAAGAGACCACAGAGTCAGGTAGTGTGTTCCAAGCATTAACAACTCTGTTACAAAAGTCATATTTTCTGCAATCAAGATTAAAGCGGTTAACATTAAGTTTAAATCTATTGCTTGCTCTTGTATTATTGCGATTGAAGCTGAAGTAGTCTTTAACAGGAAGGACATTGCAATAGATGATTCTATGTGTTAAACATAGGTCTTGTCGGAGTCGGCGGAGTTCTAAGTTTTCTAAGCCCAGGATTTCAAGTCTGGTGGTATAAGGTATTTTGTTGTTTTCAGAGCAGCGGAGAACTCTTCTTGTAAAATATTTCTGGACACGTTCAATTGTATTAATGTCAGAGATGTGGTATGGGTTCCAGATAGGTGAGCTGTATTCAAGAATAGGTCTAGCAAATGTTTTGTATGCTCTGGTTAGTAGTGTAGAGTTTTTGGAAAAGAAGCTACACAAAATTAGGTTTACAATTCTTAGAGCTTTTTTTGCTATGTAGTTACAGTGGGCTTTGGCACTTACATCATTTGATATGAAAACTCCAAGGTCTTTAACAGAGTGGAGTCATCTGTAAGGTAATGTTTATCAAGCTTGTACTTAGTGTTTGGATTCTTTTTTCCAATATGTAAGACTGAGCATTTGCTGGTTGAGATTTGGAGTTGCCAGGTTTTAGACCAATCGGATACAAAGTCAAGTTCTTTTTGAAGGATAGTAGTATTGTTGGTGATGTTAAATAGTTTGACATCATCAGCAAAGAGAACACAATAACTTGTAATATGGTCACAGAGATCATTTATGTATAGTATAAAGAACGTTGGTCCAGGAATGCTGCCTTGAGGAACGCCACTTTTGACAGGAACAGGATTGATAGAGCATTGCCAATTTTGATCACTTGTTCCCACCCTTTCGCTGTGGACAAAATCGATGCAGCCATCAGCAGTCTGAAGTCCGGTAAAGTACCAGGTTTTGATGACATCCATTCTGAATTTCTAATTCATTCTGGGAGTCTAACAAGGAATTGGCTTGGCAAATTCTTTTCAAACATACTTTCTAGCGGACACCTCCCACCGGAATTTAAAAAAGCCAAAGTAATATCGCTTCTGAAACCTGGCAAGCCACAAGACAGAGTTGAAAGCTACCTCCCCATTGCCCCTCTGAGTTTTTGCTACAAATTTCTGGAGAAACTTATCATAAACAGAATTGGACCAACAATAGATACATTTCTGCCCGTGGAACAAGCAAGCTTTCATCATAATCGCAGTTGTATTGAACAGGTGCTGAGCCTAATAGGACATATTGAGGCTGGCTTCCAAAGAGGCTTAAAAATGACAGCTTTGTTCATCGATCTTACTGCAGCATACAATACCGTGTGGAAGAAGGATCTGCTTTATAAACTGAGTCACATCATCCCGTGTAAAATCCTCTATTGCCTAATAAACAAAATGATCAGCGATACATCCTTTCAGATCATTAAGGGGGACAATGTTAGCAAGTTAAGAAAACTCAACAACAGCCTTCCACAAGGTTCTGTACTGGCATCCACACTGTTCAATCTTTATACGTCAGATATGCCAGCTACAAGGGGACATAAATTTGGAAATGCAGATGACCTGGCCCTAGCAGTGCAAGATAAAAACTTGGAAGTTTTGGACTGCCTCCTCTCTGAGGACCTTAAGTCTCTGGGAAAATTCTTTGCTGATTGGAAACTCATACCCAGTGTCAGCAAAATGGTGACCATCTGTTTTCATCTCAACAACAAACTCTTCAATGCCACCCAAAAGGCCTACCTGAATAACAACCTACTCTCTTATGATTCTCACCCCAAATACCTTGGAGTAACTTTGGATCGGACTCTCTCCTATAAGAAACACTTAGAGAACATGTCCGCTAAAATCAATACCAGAAACAACGTATTCCAGAAACTAAGAGAATCAAAATGGGGAGCCTCAGCCTCTACTCTCAGAATATCACACTAGGGTTGGTCTGCTCCATAGCTGATTACTCGTCCCTGTTTGGTTTAATAGCTGTCACACTAGCAAGACCGATGCTCAAATAAATGATACAATGAGGATCATAAGCAGTTCCATAAAATCTATTCCTACTTGCTGGCTCCTCGTCTTGAGCCACATTGCACCACCAGCTGTACAAAGGCAGGAAGACTTAGTGAAGGAGTACAACAAAATTTTGAGAAACCCACTTCTTCCTGGGCATTCTGATCTTCCTCATCTAGCAATTGGCAGGCTTAAATCCAGAAAGCCATCTCTTCCACTTGCTCAACAGCTGTCTAACAACTTTGACATCAACACACAGTGGAAAGCCAAATGGGCTGCTGAACGCCCAGAGACAGGCAGTTACATAGATGACCCTACACAAAAGGTACCAGGTTTTGACCTTTCTTGCCAGCATTGGTCAACTCTGAACAGGATCTGTACCCAACATGATGTTTGCCAGGACTCATTATTTAAATGGGGTCTTGTCTCTACCCCTCAGTGTGATTGTGGGGCTCCTCGACAAAATATCCATCACACTGTGTCCAAATGTCAAGAGCTTACACCAGCCCAATGTCTCATTTTTTCAACATGGACCACCCTGTCCCTGAATGGCTGGATGGACTGGACATTAACATTTGAACCACTATAAGTCTGTGTATTTGCCATACGCTAATTAAATATATCTTATAGTTTTTAAAATAATTTTTTAAGGCTCTGATGTATGTTCTATGCTTTTTATTTTACTGTATCCCACCCTCCTTATGCTAGTCTACAACCATGATAAAATATTGATTTGAAAATTCATTTCCTTTAAGTGATGTGGAGGGTGGTGGAATTGCATTGAACTATACGCATTCCCAAAAATGTCTATTCAGAGAAAAACTGCATCCATGCTGTTTTCTTAGGAAAGTAGTCCTTCAGCTCTATGTAATAATAAAAGAAAGGTCACAGGGAGTCATTAAGGCTGAATGTTGATAAGAAAAAATTATATGGAGGTTTGTGGATTATCTCCTCATGTTCATCAGTTTTTGGAGCCAGTTTTATGTCAAGCTAAGCTGGGAAGAAATAAAGATAGTGAGATCTGGCTAATGTGAAAGATTTCATTCTGTTTATTTGTTTGAGGTTAATCCACATTTCATTTTCAGATCTCATAAATCCTTTTAGTCCTAAGTCAACCATTGTATAGAGAAAGATCTGCCATGTTTTCTGTGGCTCACTCCCAGATTTTATAACCTGAAGAAAGTAATTTAGGAACAAGAAAGTGGGAGGTGAGGATACTTGAGAACCCAAAACATGTATTCTATTGATACGGTCTTAGCTGTATGTACACAGAAACGAGTTTTTAAGTGTTTATTACTAAGTACAGTGCAGGCTTTCTGTATACGTTTTTTTGGTAATGTGACCATATGAGATTTTTGCCAATAAAAATAGGAGATGCAAACTACACATGTGCAGAAACCTAAAATATCCAAACTGTTCCATAAAGGCATTCCATACATATAGCTTTCAAGGCTTCTGTCTTGACATAAAATAATATGGTGCAACATCAGAGCAATTATATTAATTGTTGGTAACATGCTTGTAACAGTTTATGAACATTAAACATATTTTAAATGTATATGAAATGTTAAAAGAACACATTAATTTACAATTTATTTAGCTATATTCTTTGAATTGGCAGCAATTAGCTGTGCTTACACCACATGCTAAGCCTTAAGCCACAATTTACAAACCACAATGGCTGATTTTACACAACATTCTTAAATTAAAAGTAGAGAAATTACATTAGATAGAATAGAATAGAATAGAATAGAATAGAATAGAATAGAATAGAATAGAATAGAATAGAATAGAATAATAGTAATACAGTCTTAGTAAATTATTGGACAGTGTTGTGGGAATTAGTTGTTAAGCACAGTTATGGCATTCGGGTAAAAACTGTCCTTGTGCCTAGTTGTTCTGGTGTGCAGTGCCCTATAGCATAGTTTTGACGGTAGAATTTGAAACAATTTATGTCCAGGATGTGAGAGGTCTGTAGATATTTTCACAGCCCTCTTTTTGATTCGTGCAGTATACAGGTCCTCAATGGAAGGCAGGTTGGTGGCAATTGTTTTTTCTGTAGTTCTAATTATCCATTGAAGTCTGTATCTGTCTTGTTTGGTTGCAGAGCCAAACCAGACAGTTATGGAGATACAGATGACAGACTCAATAATTCCTCTGTAGAACTGGATCAGCAGCTCTTTGACTAGTTTGAATTTTCTGAGTTGGCTTAAATATTATATTATGGCTTAATATAATGTTTTAAACCCAATCATTATTTTTTTAGGAGCAAAGGCAAGAAAGTATGGTGTAGTTGTTAAAGTCCTAGATTATGATTTTGAAAAATCCAGATTCAAGCTCATCCTTACCACTGGAAACACACTCAATAACTTTGGACCATACTCCCTTAGCCCACAACACCCACATAAGCTGACTGGAACTCTTGGAGAAAAGACAACACAATTCACCCTAAATCAGTTAGGCAAGAATGTCCCTGAGCAATAAGACATTTACACTAATTTAACGTTTGTTACATTCAGTATGAAGCCAAGTGTGGTTGTAGTTGTGGATGTAGTGGTTAAATGCTAAACTAGAGCTGGGAAACCCTGATGCTAGTCTTCCCTTAGACATAGAAGCTGGCTGAAGAATTTTGCCGAGTCATCCTGTTTCAGCATGGGAAGTTGAAACCTATCAGTCTACCTAACAGAAATAGAGCAGTGTGGTAGATTTGGTTTTACAACCTTCAGTGAATGACGCTTTCAATGAATGAGGAATTCTTTATTGGCCAAGTGTGATTGGATACACAAGGAATTTCTCTGCGGTGCATTAGCTCTCAGTGTACATATAAGCAACAAGTGATTAATCATGATCATAATAATAAAATACAATCATCATAAATCATAAGATACAACACTCAGTGATAGTCATAGTATACTAAATAAGCAATCAACATAAATCATAATAGGATACTAAATGAAAACAATCAACACAATTCATAAGATACAAACAACAAAGTTATAGTCATAAGAAGCTAAGGAAGTAGGTAATAGGAAAGATGAGAAGGATCATAGTAATATAGCCTTATTGGATTGTTTGACATCCCAGGGGCATAAGATAGTGTTGTGGGAATTAGTTGTTTAACAGAGTGAGAGAGCATGGGGGGGAAACTGTCTTTATATGTAATTGTTTAAGAGCCACGGTGGGGCAGTGGTTAGAGTGTAGTACTGCAAGCTACTTCTGCTGATCACTGGCTAACAGCAGTTTGGCAGATCGAATCTCACCAGGCTCAAGGTTGACTCAGCCTTCCATCCTTCCGAGGTCGGTAATGTGAGGACCCAGATTGTTGGGGTCCATATGCTGACTTTATAAACCACTTAGAGAGGGCTGTAACAGCACTATGAAGCAGTATATAAGTCTAAGTGCTATTGATATTGCTATTGTTTTGGTGTGCAATGCCCATAGCATCATCTTGAGAGAAGAAGTTGAATGGAATGGAATGGAATAGAATAGAATAGAATAGAGAATAGAATAGAATAGAATAGAATAGAATAGAATAGAATAGAATAGAATAGAATAGAATTTTTTATTGGCCAAGTGTGATTGGACACACAAGGAATTTGTCTTGTTCATACACTCAAGAATTCTAAGGTACAACACAATGATAGTCATAGGATACAAATAAGCAATCAGGAAACAATCAATATCAATATAAATTGCAAGCAACAAAGTTACAGTCACACAGTCATAAATGGAAGGAGATGGGTGATGAAAACGATGAGAATATTAATAGTAGTGCAGATTTAGTAAATAGTTTGACAGTGTTGAGGGAATTATTTGTTTAGCAGAATGATGGCCTTCGGGAAGAAACTGTTCTTGTGTCTAGTTGTTCCGGTGTGCAGTGCTCTGTAGCGTCGTTTTGAGGGTTGGAGTTGAAACAAATTATGTCCAGGATGTGTGGGATCTGTAGATAATTTTCATAGCTCTCTTTCTAGTTCGTGCAGTTTGCAGGTGCATCAATCACCACTTTCACTATGACTTGCTTCTGGTCATCCTCTCCTTCTCTTTCCTTTCTCCTTTACCAGCATTAGAGCATTTTCTTGAGAGGTCTGCCTTCACATAATGTATCTTTTTGGTATTAGATATGTTGCTTTTGTAGTTTAAAACTTGCTGTCAAAATAGTGAATGGTTGACTGAAGATGTAAAGGTTGCCTGTATGCATATGTACCAAATTCAATGTCATTCTTGTTCTTCAGATTCAAATGAATAACAAGTTTTTATATTATGCTGAACATAGATTGGCCTGCATAGTGATAAGAGGTAATCAGGACTGAACCTAGAAAAATATATTTCAGGGTAATTATCCAAAAAAATCCAAAGTCTATGTAGGCCAATCTTATTCATCTCAATTCTCCAGAGTTCAGTGCTCCAGGTAAATGAGCTGAGATTTATGAGACCCTTAATTAATGAAAAGATTCAGGAAAGAAAGTAAGGAATTGTTCCAGCTCAATATGAGAAATGCTTAAGACCCCTACTTACAAATACTTGTCAGTTACCATGGATATTAGAGCTAATAAGTATGAATTGAGTGAAAATGTTGCCACTACAGTGTGGAATTCCAGCCGCATCATTTGATTACCTGTTATTTTCCCTTTTCTACTATCCTATTTTGAGACATAACTAGCAACTTGGCATTTTTCATTTTTAAAAAAAAAATAGGAGATGTGTGCCAGTGGCATGTTTGGCCACAATTAAACATAAGTGACTCCCTCCCCCACTGTAGACCGATGGTTTCTTAAACATCAGAAATGCTTCTGATGGGTTTGCTCAAAATCAGACCTATATCAATTTACGAGATGCCATTTGCTGCAGGAAAACCAGTATTTAAAGCACTCCAGATCCAATACAGATAGAAGAGAAATTAAATTTAAATTGGTGCACAAAAAAATAAAATGAATATTTGGAAGTGATTGAAACATTTTGGAGAGAATTGCTATTTCCTTCCCCAGCAACGAAACACTCTTTTAAAATCCCTGCTATTCATGGCTATTTTAAAGCTTCATGTATTATTATTATTTTAATTTGAACTGATCTATTTCATCACATGAATCTAAATTTGAGTCATGAGGGGGATGATAAAGCTTCAGATCCTTGGAACACAAAGCCTAATAAGATCCTAATTTGCTGCTTTGCCCAAGATTCAGGCAAGATATTTTTTTTCAGCCCTGTGAGAATTTGGGTGGGATGAATCAGGCAGAAACTGAACTCAGAAATAATGTTTGTTCTTTGATCTCCCTGGTGTTGATTGTTGATCAGGTGGCATAGTCATTGCCAAAGCAGTCTACAATTTGGGGACAGTTCTAGACTACTGGAAGTGGATGGATATGGACAGGTGGATAAACAGTTTTTGTCCAGCTGATGCATTAGTTATAGCTTTACCTGATCATGAGAAGCTCGCAATCTCATACCTGCTTTCTTATGCCTGCTTTCACACCAGTGTATATTACTGCCATGTGTTGTACATGAAGCTGCCTTTGAAGACCCTGCAGAAGTTTCATTTGGTCCAGTATTTGAGAGCTGGCTGCTGACTGGCATACGTCCATGCACCAGGCCCTACACTGGCTCCTACACTATTTGTTTCTAGGTGCACTTCAAAGTGTATTTATTTATTTATTTATTTATTTATTTATTTATTTATTTATTTATTTATTTATTTATTATTTAAACTTTTATATCGCCCTTCTCCCGAAGGACTCAGGGCGGTGTACAGCCTACATTAAAACAGTTAAATATACAAACTTAAAATAACAATTAAAAAACTTATTCAATAAAGGCCGAAATTAAAACCGTCAAATTGACCATATTAAAATACCCAATAAAATTATTAAAATTGAAAAAATTTAAAAATTTAAAAATTTAAAATTCAGGCCAGTCCCGCTTGGATAAATAGATAGGTTTTCAATTCCCGGCGAAAGGTCCGAAGGTCGGGTAATTGGCGTAAACCGGGGGGAAGTTCGTTCCAGAGAGTAGGTGCTCCCACAGAGAAGGCCCTTCCCCTGGGGGCCGCCAGCCGACATTGCTTGGCGGACGGCACCCTGTGAAGACCTCTCTGTGAGAGCGCACGGGTCGGTGGGAGGCATGAGGTAACAGCAGGCGGTCCCGTAAGTACCCGGGCCCTAAGCCATGGAGCGCTTTAAAGGTGGTAACCAGCACCTTGAAGCGTACCCGAAAGACCACAGGTAGCCAGTGCAGACTGCGCAGGAGTGGTGTTACCCGGGAGCAACGTGATGCTCCCTCAATCACCCGTGCAGCTGCATTCTGGACTAACTGGAGTCTCCGAGTGCACTTCAGGGGTAGCCCCATGTAGAGAGCATTGCAATAATCCAGACGAGAAGTGAAGAGAGCATGAGTGACCGTGCATAAGGCATCCCGGTCAAGAAAGGGGCGCAACTGGCGGACCAGGCGAACCTGGTAAAAAGCTCTCCTGGAGACGGCTGCCAAATGATCTTCAAACGACAGCCGTCCATCCAGGAGAATGCCCAAGTTGCGTACCCTTTCTGTTGGGGCCAATGACTCGCCCCCAACAGTCAGCCGCGGTTGCAGCTGACTGTACCGGGGTGCCGGCATCCACAGCCACTCCGTCTTGGATGGATTGAGTCTGAGTCTGTTTCTCTCCATCCAGACCCGTATGGCTTCCAGGCACCGGGACAGCACTTCGACAGCTTCGTTGGGGTGGCCCGGGGTTTTTAACTATGAAAGCATTACATCCCTTGGAAACTGTTTGCAAGACTAGAAATAACTTCTCTCTGGTAAATATGAACTTTGGGGGCCTTTTTCACATGAGCTAAAGTTATAGGTTACATTATTCTGCTACTATGTATATTAGATTCCCCCTACTACTAGGATCTGAGCCTAGTATAAATATTGACATGCAGAGTAGTTGCTCTGCCACTGAATGATAATACTGATTCCCCATCCCAGTTTCTCACCCAAGTGAATTTCTGAAAATTTGGGGGGGAGGGGTCCCAAGTTTGCTTGTATTTTCCTCTTGTGAAAAAAGAGGAATGTTGGCAATATGATATAAATGGTAGCATGATTCAATATAATGGTAGCCTATGGCAGCATAATTCATAGAATTAAATGGTCTGCCAAATTAAAAGTCCATATTAAGTGTGGAAAAACATCAGGAGAAGGTATTGTAGTATACAACAGTGAATTTGCCAACAATGGAGTTGGCGCTTTAGAATTACCTTGCCCTATCACTGAATGTGTAATTTATTTTGTTTCAAATCTGATCAGAGTAAGGTCATTCTGACCTAGTCAGGATTTCATTTTCCCTTCACCATTTATGATGGGTTGTTTGACTAAAGCAGTTATAACAATCTCTTTCCAAATCTCTAAAAAACATGGAGTTAGGAGATAATATGCAAATATAGGCTGCCTCTGATCCAGTTTACTTGTATGGAATGCTATGACCTTTTAAAGAATGTGTTAGTTTTTGCCTGCATTTGCTGCCTGGATTCTTTACTTGTTCCATTCAATAGATCCAATAGACCAAGTGCAGAACATGAATATATGAACAGATTTTGATATCACAGTCTTGATTAAAATATCTTTGGAATTAGAATACATTAACTTCTTTGACCAAAGACCTCATCTACATTTATTGGTGATGGGAAGCCTCTTTATTTATTTATTTATTTTATTTTGTCACAACAATATATGTAGGTATCATACAAAAGATTATATAGTATATAAACACATATATGAGTATATATAAGGAGGTATAAGCATATATAGCAAGAAGAAAAGAAAACAAAAAACAAAAAAAACAATAGGACAGGAACGGTAGGCACATTTATGCGCTTATGCACGCCCCTTATGGTCCTCTTAGGAATGGGGTGAGGTCAATAGTAGAAAGTTTTTGGATAAAACTTTTAGGATTATGGGAAGAGACCACAGAGTCAGGTAAAGTATTCCAAGCACTGATGATTCTGTTACAGAAGTCATATTTTCTGCAATCTAGATTAACGCGGTTGACATTAAGTTTAAATCTATTAGTTGCTCTAGTATTATTGCAATTAAAGCTGAAGTAGTCTTTAACAGGAAGGACATTACAATAGATGATTCTGTGAGTTAAGCTTAGGTCATGTCGAAGGCGATGGAGTTCCAAGTTTTCTAAGCCTAGGATTTCAAGTCTGGTGGGATAGGGTATTTTATTGTTTTCAGAGGAATGGAGAACTCTTCTTGTAAAATATTTCTGGACACGTTCAATTGTATTGATGTCAGAGATGTGGTGAGGGTTCCAAACAGGCGAGCTGTATTCTAGAATTGGTCTAGCAAATGTTTTATATGCTCTGGTTAGTAGTGTGGTGTTTTTGGAAAAGAAGCTACGCAAAATTAGGTTTACAACTCTTAGAGATTTTTGCTATGTAGTTGCAGTGGGCTTTGGCACTTAGATCATTTGACATGAAAACTCCAAGGTCTCTTCTGGAGATTTTGTGTAAAAATGAATTTGTGACTTATGGTTTTTATAATTAGATAGGATAGATTATAGCAGGAAGAGTAACATGATTTAATATAAGGGGCAGAGGTTAAAATATATTTGGAATTATAAATGCTGTAAATATCAGAAGGCATTCTTTTTTTTCCTTTCTATTTTTTTTAACTTTTCTTTTCTAGAACTTTAGTAGTAGTATCTTAATTATTTCACCATGCAAATAAAAACTTTCTTTTTACTTATTCCACGTCTGCAACCTTTAATTCACACCCAGCTTTTAATTCTGTTTGCAGTATTTGTAGTATTTTAGAAATTCTTTGAGCAGTTAGTATATGTTTTGGATGTAGTGTTACTGACAGATAGAGGTGAAACTGAAGTCTGCAATTTCACGGCTTCTTACACTTGGTACTCAAGAGCATGCAACTATAAAACAAATTAGAATATTCAAGCAAATATAAAAGAAATTAGTTTTTAAACTGCCTTAAGAGTTTTCCAAATGGACCATATTCCACTAAGAAAAGAAATAAAGTTTGTCTCATAGCATTAATTGGCATTAATTGGCACTACTCAACAAAGTTTTATCATTGTGGTTTTATCATTTTGACCTTGCCTTTCTCAAAAATATTGTCCAGTTCCTTGTTTATCTGAGTTTAGAAGATTAGGGACTGTGTTTTAGTTTCTACAGATTTGTGAAAGCACTGTTCTTTTAATAGGCTGAAGCAGAGGTCACATAATCACTTCTGGGAAGAAATAGAAGCAAATAAAATCAGGAAATATTCATTTTTTCCATTTACATGTCACTTACTAATCAGGAAAAAAAACATACTTTCTTCAATGTTTTATGAAATAGCATTGGTGAATCTAAAATACGTTTAATTGAGACACATTGATTTTACAAATCAAGCAAATGTTTAGAAAAAATGTGCACAAAGCATCTAAAACAATTCACATGTACAAATTAGATTTGCATTTTTAATGACAGTTCTCTTTTTAGAATTCTCCAGTTCAAAGAAATTCAACAGTTACCAACATGTGAAATGCAGATTCAACCCAAGTGTTAAGACACTTTGGTATGTAAGAAAAACCCACAACCTTTTTTTTTTAAAATCTTTTTTTTTCACATTAGGCTACAGTATTAGAAAACATGTCAAAAAGATCCTATTGGTTTACAGATTTTATAATCTATATTTTATTAGGATGATTAGATCTGCTTTACAAAGAAATATAGGCTGCAGTCCCACACAAGAGTCCACAACTGTAATTTTCCTGGAATGTTATTTCAATTGTTTGTTATTTCAAGTAAAGGAGAGAGAGATGGGCCCAAAATTACACAGGTAGCTTTTCTTCCCAAGGGAGACTAGAACACAATCACCCCCATTTCTAGCCTTAACCACTGCAGCAAACTGACTTATATTGTTTGCTTAATTTTAAATAAGTACCGGGGTCACGACTGGTTGCCCTCCCCCCCACTCCGATAAAGCCCCTTGTTGGTACAATAAGCGCACGGAGCAATGCTGTAAACTGATCCCCAAAACGAGCCATACTGACTTCAGTAACGCCTATCCTACGAAAAAGGAACGCAACTGCAGAACTCAGTCCTGGCCGGATTGATGTTGGGAGCGCATCGCGTTGAATTTACACCTGTATATGGGGCAAGAAGCCAACTTGATTCTCCCCCACCCACACCCCTTTCCTCTTTGGAAGATCAGGACGTATCGCCCTCGGTCCTGCAGGGCAAGCGGCCGGATTAGGATTTTGCAATGCTAATATCCCCAGGTTGGCGCAAAAGAGCAGCAGGAGAAGTTTCTCCTCCTGTTTTTTATTTCCTCCCACAGAGGGACGTTTTCTCTGACCTCCCCCGTCACTTTCTCAATGGGCTTTCCGCGCATCGCCACGGCCGCTGAGGATTTTCGCGCGCACTTTCTCTCGCGCAGCGAACACGGAGGCTCCCCGGGGAATGCAAGAATTGGGGAGACGCCACTCCGCGTCACCGCCGACCGCTGCCCGTCCCCCCCCCCCCGCCCCCCCCGCGGGGGGGAGGGGAGGGTTTCCCTCCCCTCTACCCCCCTACAAACCCGCCCACTTTCTTTTTAACAGCCGCTTTTTTCTTGCGGTGACTCTCAGGTTACTTGGCGGAGGGCGCGCTCCGATCGCCAGCCTGTTTTTGTTTCCCTCGCGCTCTCCCTCCCTCTTCCCCCACCCCCCCACATATCCCCACCCCGCCTGGCCTCCGGAGCCATCCAGCGCCGGCGATTGGGCAGCCGCGACTTGACACAGCGCCGCGCCGAGAGGGTCGAGGACGTGTTTCAACAGATGGTCGGGGTTAGCGTGTCATCGCGTTCGAGTGGGGATTAGGGGAGCCGAAGGCTGCCGACCCGGAGCTGTGTGGTCTCCTCTTCCCAACTTCATCAGCCAAGGTGCCTTTTTTGTTTTCCGTCGCTTGGGGGTGGGTGGGGGTGGGTGAAGAGCGGGGCGCGAAAGAGGGCGCCTTTCCCCCCACCTCGCACGCAGCAGCAGCAGAGGCTCTCCAGGTAAAGGGGCGCAGGGCGAGTCTCCCCTTTTTCTTCCCTCACCTCCTTCCCGTGTCTCCCGCTCCCCCTCCTGTTTGAATGGGACGCGCGCGTGGTCCACTTGTCAAACGCCGCCTCGGTGCTGCCGCTGTGGAGCTAGCTCTTCGCAGAGGCGGTGGAGCAGCCTGAGGTGCCTGCCTGTATACTCCCTCTTTCCCTCCCTCTCTCTCTTTCTCTCTGCCTCTCTCTTTCTCTTTCCTTCCCTCTCTCTGTATCTCTCTCTTTTTCTCTCTTTCTCTTTCTCTCTTTCCCTTCTTTGCTCTGTTTCTCTGTTTCTCTCTCTTTCCTCCCTCTCTCTCTTTCTCTCTGCCTCTCTCTCTTTTTTTCTCTCTTTCCCTCCCTCGCTCTGTTTCTCTCTCTCTTTCCCTCCCTCCCTCCCTTCCCTCTCTCTCTCTCTGCTTTTCTGAGCTTTCTGATGCGGGGAAAAAAACTTCATATCGCCACTGGTTTTGCTGGGGTGCGATACACCTTCCGACTACGTGCACGCACTTTTCTAAAACGAGTTACCCCCAGTCATCACGTTTTTCTCCGGGAAAGGGCCCTTTTTGGAGAGGGGGTAATTTATAAAGGCTGTTGAAATGGGCAGTAGAGCATCGCGCGTTTCTTCTTTGACTTTGGAAGATAGTAAGAGTGTTTGTTCCCCGTAAGAAAGAAAGGAAAAAAAGGACTAGGCTAGTGGAGGGGATGCCGGGGTCTTGGCAGAGCTTCCGCGTGGTTTTCCACGTAAAGGGAGGGAGAGATTAAAGGCAGCAACTGCCCCGCAGCGTGGAGAAATTCCCCAGGCAGCTGTGACACAGCAGTGGGATGTAATTCATATAAAGGTCTCTGAAAGTTTTACCAGTGGCTGCAAACTTAGGTAGCATCATCATAAAACCTAGCTGTAGTTATAGATTCTAAGCAATCTATCTGAAGTGTTAATTAAACTTGAAAGATTTTTTTTAACATGGTGATTAAAGAAGCAGAAACCTAACTGGGCATGGATGCCTGGTTACCTGAACTTCCACTAGATGTCTTGTGATGCAATGCTTTCTCTTAAAGTGTTCTAATATCTCATTAAAAAGGCGGTTGCAAAGGAGGGAAGAGGTGAAGGGAGCATAAGTAGAATTCTCAGGGATGCTAATTGGATAGGTTAGAATTAGGGTAGATATTCATGCAGAGAATACAAAAGCCAACAAACCTATTAATGTGTTGCTAAATGATAATTCACCCAAATTATGAATGTATATAATTCCTGCATTTTCCCATGAATACAGAAGAAACCCCATCATCTCGCTCTGCCTTTGTAACTTGAATTTCCTGTGCATGAAATGCTCAAGTTTGTGTACTTTCGGAAAAATTATTTAGTCAGCTAGATTATGGGATATGGGTCTGTTGAATGTTCTGTGATTCTGGCATTTGACCAAACATCAAAGAATCTGTACAGCAGCTTGAAGGTGAAACTTGATATATCAGCCTCCCCTTCCAAATATATTTATTGGCTTTCATTTTTGATGCATGCCATTGGAAGAAAATATCCTTAAAAACAACTCCTCCAGAAGTATGTGTCTGTGTTTGAATCAGAAACTGCTTAGTTGAGTTAAATGACTAAAATGAAGTCGTTAGTTTCCCACTCCACTCAAAGATGTGATGTAAACTTTCCTAGATACTAACACTGACAAGAAGATCACTTGTAAATTTATGGCATCCATGCATCAATGAGAGATATACAGAAACATAGTAAGTTGTTTCCAAAAAAGCCTAAATTTGGTGAAAATTTAGAATTTGATAACCACACAGTTAAAACAAGGGCAGGAATGGTAAGCCTGACATTTGTGTACTGATGCTGTGTAACTTTCTTTCTAGCTATATTCCGGACAACTGAAGTTTATTAGCTGACCTTGGGTCATATATTTCAAAGGTAAGTCTCTTACTGCATGTGCTAAGGCGTGTTTTTTTTCTTTTTTTAAAAATCATTCTGTTGAAAAATGGTCTGGCAAAAAACATTCTGTTTAAAAAAAAGTATTTGGTTTGGTTACACAAAACACTAGGCTAAAACATGACTGCCTTGTTGATCAATGTGGCTAGTTATGAGTCACTGTCTTCTTCTGTTAATTCATCACTCATAGTTAACTAAAGGCTAGCATATTATGCAAACAAAACTTAAACCAAAACCCACACCTTATAGTTCAGCATGTGGTAGCAAGGTTGGCACAATGCATAAAGTTCAAACTTAGAAAAACCCACCATGGCATAATAGAGAATGCAAATCTAAGCAGTATAAGTGATGGAATTTCATCTGTTGCTAAACGTGCCAATCATTGCAGCCTTATAATATTCTTTGCGAATTCCAAAAAACCTGGGTGCTGTATTTCTATTTGACAAGACAAGGTAGAAGAAATTGAATGTGAAACCATGTTTTTAAATCACTGACCTGATGGGACTTCTTTAAAAGAGGGGGAGGGAAAATGCCCTTAAGCTAGTCCAGCTCTTTGTCAAGCTGTAATCTAGGGTTCCAGATGGTAAATGTTCAAAGGAATATTTATGGCTACTGCTGCATACCTCTGGTTGACATTTGGTTCCTTCCTGACAGCACTTACACTGGGCACAAACACATGAAGTTCCCATTAGTAACTTAACAGCTGTAAAACTATTCAGAGAGTTTAAAGGATGCTACAATACTACATTATTTGAAGAATAAGGAAAAATATTCTCAAATACTAGGGAGAACCACTTGTGGCTGGCAAAGCTGCCAGTATGCAAAAAGACCTTCCAATTTCAATTTCTTTTTCTCAATTTTGAAGCATGATCCTTTTTAAATTGGAAAGTCGAATATACCAGATGAGTCAAAAGCTTTTATGCTGAATGGCTAATCTGCCAAATTTGGACAAGAAAAGTGTCAAAACACTGCTAAACTTATTAAATGGTTATATGGTAGATGAGTTAAGAATAGAGGAAATTGCATTATACTGGCTGGGTTTACATAACCTGCTTAGACGAAATGTAGTTTATGGCCAAACATGTTGCTTGAACTGTGGTGTGACCCTGACCAATAGTGGTTTACTTAGTAAACCATGACATAGTATATTGGAGGCTTAGCACAGATTCAGTATTGGCATGGTTTAGAGAGGATTTTTTTCCTACTTCTATCTGAAGATGCCAAACTATTGGCATGACTACTGAGCTGGGTTTTTTTTCCTCTAGGTTAATAGGAAGGTTTATACTTAATCAAATCATAGCCATCTGGCTATGAAAAGTAAAAGTTCTCCAGACTTTATGAGGTTTTCTTTCCTCCTCAACACTAAATAGAAATAGCTGACACTGCTCTGAAGACAAATTTCTTGGGCTGAGGAATGATGGGATATGAATAATGGAGTGATCACAGGCATGTCTGGGAAGAGTTAAATTGAAGTAAAACAAACTTCGATGTGCTTTTGATATGCTTGCTTAGGATTTATAGTCTAGCACCCCCTCACTTGTGATTAGATTCAGAAATATAATTTAATTGAACCAAATAGTAGTAGTTGCTTTAGCTCATTTCTGCTGTCCTCCCTCTCCCACCTTAATGTTAGGCAAATGGCAAATGCAGTAACTTCTTTGAGGAACAAGGTACTTTGATGTACATTCATTTAATTGTGCATTAGTTTATTACTTGGCAGGACATTTCTCCTTTTGGCCCTTAATTGTCAAGGTAAATGAGACTGCTCTACTCATCATATGTTGCTTGATTCTTTTGTGATTTGAGCTTTCTATTAGCCTATGTAATTCTTGCTGAATAATCTATACAAGTATATATACTTTTAAAAACATTTTTAAAATGTGCTGAACCAGTGATGCAGACATGTCATCTCATCTTGCCAAGTGTCTGCCCCAAAGAACTTGAAAAGAAATTACTGGCTCCTTTGAAATAGCGGCAAATATTTGGAGAATAATTATATCAAATTATGGTTTTCACTCAGAGCAGGATTCAGTGAAAAGAGATCATGAAATAAATTGAAATGTAGTGGCTTTGTATTTTCCAACATGGAAGGTATTATAAACCAAAACTCTCAAAGGAAGTTAGTCAACCATGGGATCATGATTTTTGAATCTTTTTCAAATATTGTTCTAAGTCTTCTATTACAAAGGATTTTAAAGACATTATTATCAATGTTTTGAAACTTGTATAGTCACAATCAAATAGTTGTCTAAGCAGATCATATTTTGCTTTCTTATGTTATTACTGGATGGTAAATGAATGTATTGGTTGTTGTCCAGTTCTGTGCTTTTGCTAATGAAACTAGGCAAGTTGATTTCAGCTCCCATCCATTCTCAAAATCTGCAGATGTTCTTTCATATTTCTAGAATAGATTTTGATAATGTGAAGTGTTAGGCAGATTAAAAATCCATCATGCTCATGCAAGTCTGCTTGTATAATACTGAATCCTATTATATTATTACCATATTAAATTGGATTATTTGTTCTGATTTCTCATGGTTTGAAAAATAAAAGGATGATTTCTTGATACCCAAGGCTTTATCCTTGGATTTACTGCATACTATGCTGTAAGGGCTAGCTTTGTTCTCTGACTATAGTAGAAACAATGTCATCATCTCTGATGCTATAAGCAGGTTAAAGGAATCCAAGAACATAGGATAGTGTTGGTATTCAAGGTAGGTCAAAATAACTGCATTTGCTGACCTTTGTTCATAATGTGCTGTTTAATCCTCTTGTTGCAATGGAGGAAAATATAACAGCAATAATCTGCAGACTAGCTTTTTCCAGCTATATTAGACCAGTAACACTTAGAATTTTCAAGCATTTATGCTACCTCCCTCCCTCCCTCCCTCCCTCCCTCTCTCTCTCTCTCTCTCTCTCTCTCTCTCACACACACACACACACACACACACACACGTTATTATATGGGCAGAACATTTCACTAATGTTATACTTTAATAGTTGAAATTGATTTAAGCTTAAACCCTCATGAATGCGATGTTTTGAGATTTGGATCCAATATCTGGCCTACTCTTTGTGAGCATGATTTTTAATAAGCTTACTGATGTTAAGCAGTCACCTGCATTTTCCCCTCCTCCCCTTTAATTACAAAATCAGTTCAAAACTTCACAACCCAGTATTATAAATTGATTGTATTGAGAAACTGTTTTTGATTGGTAAAAACATTAATACTTCATATTTCAACAGTAACTTCTTTTACAATACTCTGCCTACTACCAAGAAATCACTGTGCTTTATAAGTGCTTCCCAACAGTAAAAGTAGTTCAACAGAAGTTTTACCATTTACCAAATAAGATAGTTGAGGTGATGAGTTGCCATTCATTAGAGATACTTTCAAGCAAATGCTGACAACCTTCAAGGATCTTTAATTTAGATGTCTGAAAATAACAGGGAGATTGGACTTGACATAGTCCTTTCTTATTTTGTGCAAACAAATATAGAATCCTAATGCATGAGATTATTAATAATTATGCATTATTCCTAAAGAAGAAAGTCTACAGGTGCAAGTCTAATATCTTAAACAATAACCACAAAAATAGGTATTTCACATTAACAAATGCTTTTTTTTAATCCTAAAGGGATGTGTTTTAAAGAAACAAACAAGCAAACTATTAACCATTTCTTTTCTTCAGTGAATATCCCAGTTAATAATCAGGGATTATAGGATCGTAAAAAGGAGAGTAATATTGCCCCAAATATAAACTTGAGCAAAGAAAAATAAAGTTTGGATTCTTCTGAGATCTTCAAATCTTTTTTTACAATAACAGAATTGAATTCAGCACATTTAATGTAAAAATTAAAAAGCAAAACAAGAGAAATGCTACAGAAAGGTTCAGGTTTTCTTGATACTGTCACACCTTTTTCAGTTGCACAGAGTATTGAAGATTATTCAGTCCCAAATTCATTATAAATGTAAATTTTCCACTCCAATCATTATGGAAAGCAATTGCCAAGAAATAATCATACAGCTCTGCATTCATTAATTAGACTATGTGATTTGAAAAGGTGCGTTAATACTTTGATGAAGCAGCTCTTCAAAGGGGTGTCCAGCATGGGAAAAAACATTTTGGTTGAAATGAACTGGCTGGCTAAAACAGTGGTACTGAGATAGAGCTCTGTTTTTTGTGACATGGAGTTGAGATGGCTCAAAAATTGAGACCCACTTTCCTATAATAAAGAGGGACAAAGTAGGCATATAGCAAAGAAAAGATGCAAAAGGTCCACCTTGAGAAATATGGTAATTAACAGGTAATTAACAAGGCAGGTGGAGGGAATTTATTCTTTTCTCTTGCTCTTCAGAAGAAAATACTTCTTCTACAGTTGTTATTCATTTTGTGGGGAAACCTCTCCCAATTATTCCTTTGTCATGGTCAGATCACTCTCTCCTTCGCCTGGACTTTCTGACCGCCATCCAACACCGCAGGGAGACGGAGCCGATGCGTTGGTTCCGTCCCAGGCGCCGGATGGACCCAGAGAGGTTCCGGACGGAGCTTGGGCCATTTCCTGAGGGTCTGGCTCACGGCACGTCTGAGGAACTTGTTGCGGCCTGGGAACGGGCCGCGGCGGGGGCCTTAGATCGTGTCGTGCCTTTGCGGCCTCTGACCCGGCGCAGGTCCCAACCGGCTCCTTGGTTCTCCGAGGAGCTGAGGGGGATGAAGCGCCGGAGAAGACGCCTAGAGAGCTCCTGGAGGTCTAGCCGTTCAGAGGCTGATTGGACACTAGTGAAGTCCTATACTAGGACTTACCTAGTGGCATTGAGGGAAGCGAGGCGTTGCTACGCCTCCTCCCTCATTGCGTCGGCAGATAACCGCCCAGCCACCCTGGTTTCGGTGACTCGCCCTCCTTCACCAGGGGGAGCGGGATGACCCGCTGCAGGGACGTGCTGAGGAGTTTAACGGTTATCTATACGATAAAATTGTTCAGCTTCGGGACGGGTTGGACCAAAATTGCGGTGACTCAGGTGAGGCGCCCGAGGGTGGTCTTGGTGACATTGTCTGGGATGAGTTTGACCCTGTGGCTCCCGAGGACATGGACAGGTTGTTGGGTAGGCTGAATGCCACCACGTGTTTACTGGACCCGTGCCCCTCCTGGCTGGTGCTGGCCACTCAGGAGGTGACACGAGGCTGGCTCCAGGCGATTACGATCGCTTCTTTGGTGGAGGGTGTCTTTCCGGCCGCCTTGAAAGAGGCGGTGGTGAGACCCCTCCTTAAGAAGCCTTCCCTGGACCTGGCTGTTTTAGGTAATTATCGTCCAGTCTCCAACCTTCGCTTCGCGGCGAAGGTTGTAGAGAGTATGGTGGCATATCAGTTTCCCCTACACCTGGATGAAACCGTCTATCTAGACCCGTTCCAGTCCGGTTTTCGGCCCGGCTACAGCACGGAGACGGCTTTGGTCGCGTTGGTGGATGATCTCTGGAGGGCCAGGGATAGGGGTTGTTCCTCTGCCCTGGTCCTTTCGATACCATCGACCATGGTATCCTGCTGCGCCGGCTGGAGGGATTGGGAGTGGGAGGCACCGTCTATCGGTGGTTCTCCTCCTATCTCTCCGACCGGTCGCAGTCGGTGTTGACAGGGGGGCAGAGGTCGGCCCCGAGGCGCCTCACTTGTGGGGTGCCGCAGGGGTCGATCCTCTCGCCCCTTCTGTTCAACATCTACATGAAGCCGCTGGGTGAGATCATCAGTGGTTTCGGCGTGAGGTACCAGCTGTATGCGGATGACACCCAGCTGTACTTTTCCACGCCGGACCACCCCAACGGTTATCAAGTGCTGTCCCAGTGTCTGGAGGCCGTACGGGTCTGGATGGGGAGAAACAGGCTCAAGCTCAATCCCTCCAAGACAGAGTGGCTGTGGATGCCGGCATCCCGGTACAGTCAGCTAAATCCGCGGCTGACCATCGGTGGCGAGTCATTGGCCCCGATGGAGGGGGTGCGCAACTTAGGCGTCCTCCTGGACGAACGGCTGTCTCTAGAAGATCATTTGACGGCCGTCTCCAGGAGAGCGTTCTACCAGGTTCGCCTGGTGCGCCAGTTGCGCCCCTTTCTGGACCGGGATGCCCTATGCACGGTCACTCACGCACTCGTGACGTCTCGCCTGGATTACTGCAATGCTCTCTACATGGGGCTCCCCTTGAAGGGCATCCGGAGGCTACAGTTAGTCCAGAATGCGGCTGCGTGGGTGACAGAGGGAGCCCCTCGTGGCTCCCGCATAACACCCATCCTGCGCAGACTGCACTGGCTACCTGTGGCCTTCCGGGTGCACTTCAAGGTTTTGGTGACCACCTTTAAAGCGCTCCATGGCATAGGGCCGGGTTATCTACGGGACCGCCTACTGCTACCGAATACCTCTCACCGACCCGTGCGCTCTCATAGAGAGGAACTCCTCAGGGTGCCGTCAGCGAGGCAATGTCGTCTGGCGACGCCCAGGGGAAGGGCCTTCTCTGTGGGGGCTCCCACCCTCTGGAATGAACTGCCCCCAGGACTTCGTCAGCTTCCGGACCTTCGGACCTTCCGCCGCGAGCTTAAAACATACTTATTTAATTGCGCAGATTTTAATTTACGGGTTTTAAATTGGGTTTTATTCTTATATTTTTAATTATTAGGCTTTTAGAATAAGTTTTTAAATTGTTTTTAGACTGTATTTATCTGTTTTTAAATGCCTGTAAACCGCCCTGAGTCCTTTGGGAGATAGGGCGGTATATAAATATGAATAATAAATAAAAATAAATAAATAAATTTATATTTCAAATTATGTTATACCTGTATTACAGTACCTGTAAAATGGGGGTAAAAATTTTTTAACTCGCCTTTCAACTACCCCTCACTCAACATTTTTTGTTGATTTGAAATTGAAAATGTGAATAAGATAGACTTAATTAAAATAATACTGAATCAATAATAGGAACAATTTCTTTTTTGAAAAGATACGAACTGTGGTATTACAATGCTGAAATGTCTAAAAATGTTCATTTTTAAAGTATAAGATACATGATTATTAGGAGTATATACTCAATCCTAATAGAAGAAATTCCTTTAATTTTAAAGAATCTGCTTTTTCATTGTGCTGTTTAATGTCTGACAAAACCTATGGACAATTTGGAGTTGGTTATATGTAGTGAATGCCTAGCCTTTTCTCTTTGGTTCTTATAAAGGCCAAATCAACTATGAAAGTCCTGAATCATTATTTGGGTACAGGAGCTAGTCCATAGAGAACCCGGCTTAGTTTAGGAGTTTTGATGTGTGCCTGCTAGCCACACATCAAAGCTTAACTGCTATCCTGTTCACATATAGATTGGACTACTGTTCTATAAGAGTTTCCAGAAATTCCAGCCTGTGTACTGCAGTGGCTACAGCGGTTTTGTATTCATTTCTTACAGCATATTATACTAATACATTTCATTTGTCTTGGCACAAAATCAATGTTGGTTATGTGTCAAGCTCAAAATGTCCAGATTATCGGAAGGTTGCCTTCTCCAATATGAACCTTTCAATGCAGCATAGTCGATATTTGATATTTTGCTATTTATTTTGGGATGTTTAGAGATGCTGAGGAGATATTAGAGTAGTGGGTTTGATATTAGTATAAAGATAATGGAATTTGTTACCATATTTAAATTTTGGAAAAGCTGCAGAGGCTGATTGTATTGTATTGCAGTCCCTTGTATTTATCTACTCTATTTTATATTGAGAATGTTTCGCTCTGTAAATGCATTTTAAACTTGTTTGTGTCTCTTAACACAATTACTTATGGGCTATGAATTATGTTGGGAATAGCTGCATAGGCCTGTGTTGCTGTGCTACTCCAGTAATTGCCAATTGCTTTTCTTCATATGGGTGGATTTCTGGACAACATATGCTCTATAAATGTAGAGTATGCATATGCAGTTCTACCATTTTATCATATTTTTAGTCACTTGAGATAGAAGGGTTTCAACCCACCCCCTCTAATATCCTGTAATGAAAAAGGCCTATTCCCATCTGGCAAATCATACATATCTCTTTCATACATCTTTGTTGTCTGATTATTTTTTTAAAAAAATAATTCTTAAAACTCTTATTTACAGCAATTTTCTTCTTCCAACAGTTGATTGCACACTGCAGAGTGCAGATTGATATTTTCTTTGTTTCAAACTACAGGTGAGGTAAGTAAAATACGTTTCCTAGGGAATATTGGGAAATAACTTTCATTTAATATTAACATATTCTGGCACCCTATGAAATCACAGTACCAACTTCGCATATTGCTATATTTTATTCATGTTAGTGGGTGGAGAAAAATTATATGGTTAGAGGATGGACATAAACTTGCAATGGTCATTGGGGATATGAGAAAACATCTGGAAAGCACCAGCTTGGGAAAGGCTGTGTTAAGGCATTCATCTTGGGTGGCCAAAGTTGGTACTTTCTTAATTTTATTTTAAGAAATTGATTTATTCTGGTTAGGCCAAACTTTCCATGCATTTTGTAATCGTAGGATGCTATGGAATACTATATGACCTGAATAGGATGTGGAATTGGTTTTAGCTCTTTAAATGAAAAGCTTCCAGTTAAACAATGCTTAAAAAAAAAAAGCTGAACCTACTTTGGGAAATATTGGTTGTGTAGTTAATTAAATTAAGAGCCTTGAACATGTATCTAATTACCTTAAGCCACTCCTTCAATATTAAATAATAAGTGGTTATTAAGACATTGGCTAAAGGCTATTACTGTCATTAAATGAATTAGTTTCTTACTGTTTAGACCTCAAGAAATATATTTCAAATGTTCCACTATTATTGTGTTAACATAAAAGTGGAAGTTTTAATTGATCTAAATGAATCCACACTGAAGAAAGTTGGTTTAATGCATGCTTTCAATTTCAGAAGAAATTTTAAGATCTTATGGAAACATACAAGAATATTTGCAATAGCATTCGTTTCTTTTTCTGTTAGCATGCAACTGAAAGCCAAGCTGTCATAGTCTGATAGAACTGCACATATTATGGAAGATGAACTTTTATGAAATTAATATGGTGGCCAGTCCCTTGTATTTACCTATTGTTCAACTGTAAAAATCCAAGCGAAACTTTGGCTCAAAGGTTTAAGAAGACTACAAATTTTGCATTAGTTCAAAGTATTTTACCTGCATTATCAGGTTGTAGTATCTTAAGATCTGGGCTTCAGTAAGTTGCTTGTAGTAAGTCCAATCTAAGGGTGGGAAAAAGTCCTGCCTAAAACTATAGAGCTGCTGTCAATTACTATCAACATTGCAAGACTAGATAAATTAATGATCTTAGTGAAAAAGAATATCCTTCATTTCTCTCCATGCTTGATGGAGTCAGAAACAATTGCGGAGTAATTGGGGACTGAGGCCAATAGAATACTAGTAGTCCTCAATATACAGCCACAATTAAGCCAAAAATTTATGTTCCTAATTTTTTTAAAAAATTTATGATGGATGTGGTGGCTCAGTGGCTAAGACTGAGCTTGTCGATCGAAAGGTTGGCAGTTCAACTGTTCGAATCCCTAGTGCCATGTAACAGGGTGAGCTCCCATTACTTATCCCAGCTTCTGCCAACGTAGCAGTTCAAAAGCATGTAAAAAATGCAAGTAGAAAAATAGGGACCACCTTTGGTGGGAAGGTAACAGCATTCTGTGTGCCTTTGGCATTTAGTCATGCCGGCCACATGACCACGGAAACGTTTTCGGACAGCGCTGGCTCTTCGGCTTTGAAACGGAGATGATCACTGCCCCCTAGAGTCGGGAGCGACTAGCACGTATGTGCAAGGGGAACCTTTACCTTTACCTTAATTTAGATAGTTGAGTTTTGCCCTATTTCCTGACCTTTCTTGCCACAGTTGTTAAGTTGCAATATGTTAAGTGACTCTGGCTTCCCCATTAATTTTGCTTGCCAGAAGGTAGCAAAAGGTAATCCCATGGCTCAGGGACTCTGTAAGTGTCATAAATATGAACCAGTTGCCAAGCATCTGAATTTTGATCATGTGACCATGGGGATGCTGCAAAGGTTGTAAGTATGAAAAATTGCCATGTCACTTTTTTCAGTGCCATTATAACTTTGAATGGTCACCAAATGAATGGTTGTACGTCAAAGACTATCTGTAATATGCCTAATAAGTTCATAGGAAAAGTGAAGATTTGTAACTGGGCCTGAGAGCTTTTTGTATTGCAGGTCCAACACTTTAGTATAATTGGATTCAAATGGAGTGGCTTGACTTTCTATAATTTTCATGTCCATGAAAGACTTTTTTATTTTTTGACTGATCCTTATATGTCTCAGAATGCTGACTTTTTTAGTATTTAAAACATTTTGTTGAAAATGCCGATGGAAAATATCAAGCAAATAATTTGTAACTGTATCTTAAGTTTATAAATATAGTGCTTCAAATATGAAATCTTCCTGAAAGGCCAAAATTTTCAGTGACAAGAGTCATGTCTTATGCAATACTTATAGTTGAGTGTTTAATGAGAAAAAACTAAAATCTGCCAGAAAGATAAGACTGTGATTGAGATGCTTAAGTACAAAGAAAGTCTTTGGATGTGTTGGATGCTATCACAGGTATTATTGGGCTTTCATATTGTGGAGTTGAATTACAATTATAGGACCTGCTTCTGATTTATTTTCATATTTTTGTATAGTAGTTTTACATTATGTCAAAGTTCAAGTAAACAACATAAAATCTTATGTAACTCAGCAATAAGACTATAACCATTCTCTTGGAGCATATATCAGTTCATTAATTTTTAAATGAACAAGAGAAATATAAATATACATTTTGACTTGCAGTCTAAATATATGTTGAGGATACCACAGAATACAATATCTACAATTATAATTACCGTATATACTCGAGTATAAGCCGAGTTTTTCAGCACGTTTTTTGTGCTGAAAAACGTCCCCTCGGCTTATACTCGAGTATATACGGCTTATACTCGAGGTTTTTTTTTCTTCTTTTTTTCACATTATACCGGATGGCGCAAACTTGGCGGGCTTTTGCATTAGCGCGGGGAAGCCCTGCCGGTGCAGTGAGAGGGCGGGGCGGGGGAGCCGCCAGCCTTCTCGGCTGAGGGAGGGAGGGTTTCCCCGACCGGTAGCTGCCTCATTTCCCACCCTTGGCTTATACTCGAGTCCCCAGTTTACCCCAGTTTTTGGGGGTAAAATTGGGGACCTCGGCTTATACTCGGATCGGCTTATATTCGAGTATATACGGTATATAACATGTACAGTATTGCCTTTCTTACTTTATATTTAAATTTGTCTCTCTTCCTAAACAGTGTGCCACAAATGTTGCAATTCAGGAAGTTAAGAACAATTTTAAAAAGCTCTGTTCATCTCTGTTAAAAAAAGGGGTATAACTATTGTTTATAGCTGTCACTAATTGATCTACATATTGGTTAATGGATATAAAACAGGAGAAGAAAGGAACAGGGAGTTGGCAAAGCTCTACCAGTGTCACAGTATCTGTATTTGTGATATTCTTAGTTGAAGCACTAAATTATTGTTGTTTTTACATTTTAGGCAAAAGTTTTTTAAAAAACCTCTCAGAAATGGGCCGGTTTAGCTCACGCTGGTAAAAGCCTGTTATTAAGGCTTATTAAGAACACAGTAGCCTGCAATTACTGCAGGTTCGAGCCCGGCCCAAGGTTGACTCAGCCTTCCATCCTTTATAAGGTAGGTAAAATGAGGACCCAGATTGTTGGGGGGGCAATAAGTTGACTTTGTAAAAATATACAAATAGAATGAGACTATTGCCTTATACACTGTAAGCCGCCCTGAGTCTTCAGAGAAGGGCGGGGTATAAATGTAAAAACAAAAACAAACAAAACAAAGAAATAACAGCATTTTGGCCCTCTTGGCAATGGCTGGGAATTGATCAGAAATGATTGCTTCCCATTTGACTGACCATATATGACTATGTTTTGCTGGTGGATGTAGAAAATATTTTCTATAGCAGCTGATTTGGTGAGTTGTTTTACACAAACATAGCTTGAACTTCATCTACAGTCAAGTAATTATTCATCTAGAAAGTGTTTATTAATTAAGATCACACTTTGTGTATATATTTATTTATTTGTTTTGTCACAACAATATATGTAAGTATCATACAAAAAGATTATATATATATATAAACATATATAGTATATATATGTTTATATACTATATATGTTTATTTTATTTATTTATTTATTTTATTTGATTTTTATACCGCCCTTCTCCCGAAGGACTCAGGGCGGTGTACAGGCATAATAAAAACCGACCATACAATATACAGGTTTAAAATACGAATTAAAAAACTTATTAAATTAGCCCAGCAATTAAAATTTACCATACTAAAAAACCCCGATTAAAATTAATAAATTCAACATTTAAAAACCCAATTTAAGCCAGCCCTGCGAATAAAAGATGAGTCTTGAGTTCGACGAAATGTCCGAAGGTCAGGTATTTGGCGTAAACCGGGGAAGCTCGTTCCAGAGTGTGGAGCCCCACAGAGAAGGCCCTTCCTGGGGCCGCCAGCCGACATTGTTTGGCGGACGGCACCTGAGAAGTCCCTCTCTGTGGAGCGTCGGGTCGGTGGGAGGCATGTGGTAACAGCAGGCGGTCCCGTAAGTACCCAGGTCCTAAGCCATGGGCGCTTTAAAGGTCATAACCAACACCTTAAAGTGCACCCGAAGGCCACAGGCAGCCAGTGCAGTCTGCGCAGGAGCGGTGTTACATGGGAGCTCGGTAGCTCCTCTATCACCCGCAGCTGCATTCTGACTAACTGAAGCCTCCGAGCGCACTTCAAGGGGAGCCCCATGTAGAGAGCATTACAGTAATCCAAGCGAGAGGTAACGAGCGCATGAGTGACTGTGCATAAGGCATCCCGATCAAGGAAGGGGTGCAACTGCCGAACCAGGCGAACCTGGTGGAAGGCCCTCCTGGAGACGGCCGTCAAATGGTCTTCAAACGACAGCCGATCATCCAGGAGGACACCCAAGTTGCGCACCCTATCCTTTGGGGCCAGTAACTCGCCTCCAACAGCCAGCCGCGGCTGCAGCTGACTGAATCGGGGTGCCGGCATCCACAGCCACTCCGTCTTGGAGGGATTAAGCTTGAGCCTGTTTCTCCCCATCCAGACCCGTACAGCTTCCAAACACCGGGACAGCACTTCAACAACTTCATTGGGGTGGTCCGGGGTGGAAAAGTACAGCTGAGTATCGTCAGCGTACTGCTGGTATCTCACCCTGAAACCACTGATGATCTCACCCAACGGCTTCATGTAGATGTTGAACAGCAGGGGCGAGAGAATTGACCCCTGTGGGACCCCACAAGTGAGGTCCTCGCGGTCGACCTCTGCCCCCCTGTCAACACCGTCTGCGACCGGTCGGAGAGATAGGAGGAGAACCACCGATATACGGTGCCTCCCACTCCCAATCCTCCAACCGCGCAGCAGGATACCATGATCGATGGTATCGAACGCCGCTGAAAAGTCTAATAGGACCAGGGCAGAGGAATATCCCCTGTCCCTGGCCCTCCAGAGATCATCCACCAATGCGACCAAAGCTGTCTCCGTGCTGTATCCGGGTCGGAAGCCGGACTGGAACGGGTCTAGATAGACATATTCATCCAGGTGTTGGGGCAGCTGTCGCCACGGCACTCTCTACAACCTTCGCAACAAAGCGAAGGTTGGAGACTGGACGATAATTACCCAAAATAGCTGGGTCCAATGAGGGCTTCTTAAGGAGGGGTCTCACCACCGCCTCTTTCAAGGCGGCAGGGAAAACCCCTTCCAACAAAGAAGCGTTGATAATCCTCTGGAGCCAGCCTCGTGTCACCGCCTGAGTGGCCAGTACCAGCCAGGAAGGGCACGGGTCCAGTAAACATGTCGTGCCGTGAAGCCCCCCCAACAACCTGTCCACGCCCCTCGGAGCCACAGGGTCAAACTCATCCCAAATGTGCTCAACAAGACGTGCCTCCTCCTCGCTTGATCAACCCAAATTCGGTCCAGACCGTCCCTCAGCTGAGCGATTTTATCGTATAGATAACCACTAAACTCCTCGGCTCGTCCCTGCAAAGGGTCATCCCGCACCTCCTGATGTAGGAGAGAGCGGGTCACCCGAAACAGGGCGGCCGGGCGGTTATCTGCCGGCGCAATGAGGGTGGAGGCGTAGGAGCGCCTCGCTTCCCTCATTGCCACTAGGTAGGTCCTAGAATAGGTCCTAACTAGTGTCCGATCAGCTTCGGAGCGACTGGACCTCCAGGTGCTCTCTAGGCGTCTTCTCCGGCGTTTCATCTCCCTCAGCCCCTCGGAGAACCAAGGGGCCGGACGAGATCTGCGCCGGGTCAGAGGCCGCAAAGGCGCGACACGGTCCAGGGCCCCGGCCGCGGCCTGTTCCCAGGCCACGACCAGTTCCTCAGTCGTGCCGTGGGCCAGATCCTCAGGGAATGGCCCAAGCTCCGTCTGGAACCTCTCAGGGTCCATCAGGCGCCTGGGACGGAACCACCGTATAGGTTCCGTCTCCCTGCGGTGGTGAATGGCGGTTCGGAAGTCTAGGCGAAGGAGAAAATGATCCGACCATGACATTGGTTCTGTTACTAAATCATCTAATACCAGATCATTTAACCACTGTCCAGAGATATAAATCAGATCCAGCATGCCTCCCCCTGTGTGTGTAGGGCCATCATTTACTCGAATCAGGTCCAAGGCCGTCATGGAAGCCTGGAACTCCCGAGCTGCCGTCGATGACAAGCCAACTGATGGCAAGTTGAAATCCCCCATAACTATAAGTTTGGGGGTCTCAACCGCCACAGCAGCCAGTACCTCCAACAGCTCGGGCAGGGCTGTGGTCACGCAGCAAGGAGCCAGGTACGCGATCACCAAGCCCAACTGATTCCTATAGCCCCAACGCACACAGAGGGATTCGCAGCCGGCAATCTGAGGAACAGTGGTCTCCCTCGGCTCTAGATCTTCCTTAATAACAACCGCCACCCCCCCACCCCTACCTTGGACCCTCGGCTGATGAAATGCTCGGAAGCCTGGAGGGCACATCTCAACAAGGGGGACCCCCCCCTCAGGGCCCAACCAGGTCTCCGTAATGCCCATGAGGTCCGCGGACCCCCCCTGAATAAGATCACAAATCAGGGGAGCCTTATTAACCACGGACCGGGCATTACATAACATCAGCCGAAGATCCAAGCTCTGAGGATCATGGCCACCCGAGGAACGGGTGGGGACTGAGGGGCCGGAGCACGTGATCGCTCTCAGACATCGAACACGTGCCCCCATAACTCGATACGGCCCCTCCCCCCCGCCATATCTGCCTCTCCCACTTACCGTACAGATCGAACAACCCTCTAAACCTGGAACGCCCTCCCCCCCTGCCTTCAGACAAGATGGCGTAAAGTCGCGAACTAGCACAGGGGCTGGATCCCTCCCCGACGGGTCCTCCCCCCCACCCGTCGAATCCCTCCCCCCCCTTAAAAAACCCTTATTTAAAAAACTATTTAAAAAACCCCACAAGTTCTTCTTGGCCGCATGCTGTATACTGTATATGTTTATATACTATATAACATGTACAGTATTGCCTTTCTTACTTTATATTTAAATTTGTCTCTCTTCCTAAACAGTGTGCCACAAATGTTGCAATTCAGGAAGTTAAGAACAATTTTAAAAGCTCTGTTCATCTCTGTTAAAAAAGGGTATAACTATTGTTTATAGCTGTCACTAATTGATCTACATATTGGTTAATGGATATAAAACAGGAGAAGAAAGGAACAGGGAGTTGGCAAAGCTCTACCAGTGTCACAGTATCTGTATTTGTGATATTCTTAGTTGAAGCACTAAATTATTGTTGTTTTTACATTTTAGGCAAAAGTTTTTTAAAAAACCTCTCAGAAATGGGCCGGTTTAGCTCACGCTGGTAAAAGCCTGTTATTAAGGCTTATTAAGAACACAGTAGCCTGCAATTACTGCAGGTTCGAGCCCGGCCCAAGGTTGACTCAGCCTTCCATCCTTTATAAGGTAGGTAAAATGAGGACCCAGATTGTTGGGGGGGCAATAAGTTGACTTTGTAAAAATATACAAATAGAATGAGACTATTGCCTTATACACTGTAAGCCGCCCTGAGTCTTCAGAGAAGGGCGGGGTATAAATGTAAAAACAAAAACAAACAAAACAAAGAAATAACAGCATTTTGGCCCTCTTGGCAATGGCTGGAAATTGATCAGAAATGATTGCTTCCCATTTGACTGACCATGTATGACTATGTTTTGCTGGTGGGTGTAGAAAATATTTTCTATAGCAGCTGATTTGGTGAGTTGTTTTACACAAACATAGCTTGAACTTCATTTACAGTCAAGTAATTATTCATCTAGAAAGTGTTTATTAATTAAGATCACACTTTGTGTATATATTTATTTATTTATTTTGTCACAACAATATATGTAGGTATCATACAAAAAGATTATATATATATATAAACATATATAGCATATAAACGTATATGTTTATATACTATATATGTTTATATACTGTATATGTTTATATACTATATAATCTTTTTGTATGATACTTACATATATTGTTGTGACAAAATAAATAAATAAATAAGAGAAAAGTATTACCATTACCAACCACTCCATAGAGAAAATAACTTCAGGCAGTTGTAAATGGAAAGTAGGTTTGTTTTAAAAACTCCATAACAATAGAATTCTGAGTCTTTTTTTTTTAACTTTCTCTAACTAGATATAGCTAGAGTCTGGCCAATGTATTCTAATATATGAATGCCATGTTCTGCTGGAAGTTCCTGTACTATGGGGCACTGTGAATAATTAAGCAAATTTGTAACATATGAAACTGAACAAAGTCATTATGTGCTGCACAGAATTTAGAGTGGACATGCTAAAAATATTTTTTGGAGTTTTGAAATACAAGTGTAAAGGACAGCCATCTTAAACTCTTGTGGTAAACTGAATTTATTATTGAATGAAATCATTTACTTTTTGATAAATAGAATTTGAAATTTCTCAGCATTAATAAGGTAAGAATATTTATTCCTTTACTGAGCTATATTATATTTCCCCCCAAAGTTGTTTTAGCTTATATGATGCCTTTAAAC
The DNA here is from genome assembly GCF_028640845.1 of Ahaetulla prasina. NCBI lineage: Eukaryota > Metazoa > Chordata > Lepidosauria > Squamata > Colubridae > Ahaetulla > Ahaetulla prasina. Next base: position 43,596,675 of record NC_080541.1, on the reverse strand, counting down.
CAAAGGAGAGATGGAACAAACAGGACCAGTTTGTATGAGTCAGAATGCCCCCAAATTTTCTTCAGTGCTGCACATTTTTTTAAAAAAATGTTTTTGGGGATGTCAAGTTAATTCAGATCAAGATTTTTGTGATGAATTAACTTCATTCCTAGGTCTTTAAAACTGAGCTTAGCACTTCTGAAAAATTGGGCCCATAAATTTTTCAAGACTGTTTACTCTGATTTCTTATACCCAAATCATATATTTTTTCGAATATTAGTCTATGTCATATTTTTAGTTTTGTATAGAATTTGGTTTTTTATTTTACTTTTGGTACAGTATTTTTAACATCCAAATATTACGATGCTTCTGAATCTGCTAAAACATCTGGACCATATTGTTTTGGTAGTATATGTTTTAATTGTATATAGTGCCAAACAATGGTTCAAAGAGATTATATTTAAAATGTAATGTCTCAATATTCTTAAAATAGCTCTTACTAAATAATTAATTCAAGATATTAATCCTTTTCTTGGCTCAAGACTTCTAAATAAAACATTTTCACTTCCTCTGTCTTCAAATTAGGATTATTCCATAATGTTATTATCGCATGTGAATGTGGGTAAAAGATTAACTGCATCCCAATTAATATCTAAATATATTTAGTAACTTCTAAAGCTCAGAGAATCAGACTTTTCTTCTGAAATCTGACCCACAAACTTTCCAGAACTTGAAAGGAGTCACACATTGGGCTTTTTAAATGAGCCCAAAGGAAGCAATATGTCTTCATTCCATAATAAAAACCCATTGATAAACTTAAATTAGCCACCATCATCATAAGGCAATTTAGCCAAAGTAAATTGAAAGACCTTGTCGTGTTATAAACTTTTTCTCAATAGTTTATCGCTATATATTAAATATCTAAATGAAATTAACATCAATATTCTTCTGAATGCTATCCTCAATATTCATTCTAAATGCTATATATAGTTTGATTACGTTAATCTTACTTCAGAGGCTCAAAGGTAATTTTAACTTTTATATCCAATACAATCATATAAAATGTGGTGATGGAAAGCTAAATCTTTCTAGAACACCAAGAAATCAGAAGTTTTTTCTGTCCTGCACATCCAATTTATATTTTTTTGCTGCACTTTAGTGGATCTGAATCAGACTTTTCAAGTGATGTTTTTTAAGGAGGTTCCTTTATAAATATAAGGCTTTGCAAGGTGACCAGATTTTGTTTCCTCCATACATAAAAATAGAGAAAGAATATGTTTTGGTCAACCGCATGCTTCAATTGTCGGTAATATGATCCCAGTGTGGACTGTTGTATTTCAAGCTCTCTAATATAAATGAAACTCAATAGCATCATTTGGATTACAACTACGTATTCAAAACATCGAAAAAATCTAGAGAATGAAATCCCTTTTCTGGCTTAAATCCAGAATAGAAACAGTTTACCACATCAGTATCAAACCAAACAATACAGCTCTATAGTGGCAAATTTGAGTTGATTAAGACTTAAGTTTGGAATGCAAGCAATGCCATTATTGTAAAACAGGCAAAGAAGATTAAATAGCTATGTACTAATTTCTATATGGAATATATTGGGGAGGAAATTCACTTCCTTTTCAAGTTGTTGCATAAACAAAGTTTCCACTGGTCAGATTCTTGTTAATGGGTGACAATGAAATAACATAATAATTCTGAGCAGATATACTGCCTAAATTTAACAATTTCTTTACCGCTATAGTCAAAATTACTGTCGATGGTACACATAGAATATTTATTTTTTATTTATTTATTTTTCAAATTTATATACCGCCCTATCTCCCTAAGGACTCAGGGCGGTTCACAGGCAGTTAAAATACATATAAATACAGATTAAAAAACTTATTCTATGCCCGAAATTTAAAATAGTATAAATAATAAAAAACCCTTAAAACCCATAACTTTAAAATCTAATCCAGTCCCGCGCAGATAAATAAGTGTGTTTTAAGCTCACGACGAAATGTTCGGAGGTCCGGAAGTTGGCGAAGTCCTGGAGGGAGTTCGTTCCAGAGGGTGGGAGCCCCCACAGAGAAGGCCCTTCTCCTGGGTGTCGCCAGACGGCACTGCCTAGCTGACGGCACCCTGAGGAGTCCCTCTCTGTGAGAGCACACGGGTCGGTGAGAGGTATTTGGTAGCAGTAGGCGGTTCCGTAAATAGCCCGGCCCTATGCCATGGAGCGCTTTAAAGATTGTCACCAGCACCTTGAAGCGCACCCGGAAGGCCACAGGTAGCCAGTGCAGTCTGCGCAGGATAGGTGTAACACGGGAGCCACGAGGGGCTCCCTCTATCACCCGCGCAGCTGCATTCTGAACTAACTGGAGCCTCCGGATGCCCCGCAAGGGGAGCCCCATGTAGAGAGCATTGCAATAATAAAGTGAAAGAGGTTGAAATAATATAATAATAATAATAATATAAAACCAGTTAAACGTCCATGCTCTGATTAAAATCCCAAACAAGATGCAAAAAAAGAAGTGTAAAGAAAAATATGTATAAATTTTTAATTTATATAAAAATAAACATTTATTTATAAACAAATAAGTGGAGCAAATAGGCAAAAAGACTAAAAGTTTATATATAAACTTAAGAAAGTACTCTACAAAATAGTTTGATCCTTAACATTTTACTAAAAACCAGCAAGAAGGGGACTACATCATGAGGCTGTTCCAAAGCACTAGTCCATGGATGTTCTAATAAGATCAGATGATTCTATATTGCAATTTGCATACATTTTTAAAAGATTCTACTATTTTTATTTTGTGGAAGACTAATGGATGGAAGAGATCAAAAGGTCCTTAATTTTCAACGCTATCCTTTCACCTTTTGAATTTTTCAGTAATTATATGTTAAAGGAGAGGACATATTTCATAACAAAGCAAAATATGTAATACAATTTATGAAAGGGCAGCATTGAAACTACAACTTATGCCCTTCACTATGTGAATTCAGTCATGCAGTCTTTTTTATATGCAGATTTGAGAGAAATGCTATAGGAACAATTTCAATCTTTTTTTTTTCCTACCATGAAATGTATTTAAGAAAATACAGATTTTCTAATTTTTATTATTGATGGCTAGATATCTTGTTACAAAAGCACTATTTGTGAAAGTATTTTTACGACACAGAAAATGATTATTCTCAATATTAATTCCAGATTTCGAAGAGCCCTCAAGTAAAATTTTCTTACTACCCTTTCTTTCTAAAGGGCCATTCTGTTTTCTACTATCACAGCTGTCTATTCATTGATACTATAGCTTTACTACTTCTAACTAATGCTACATCTCCCCACTAAAGTCCCCATATATTTGAATATGGAAACAAATAAGCGGCAATCTCAAGTAGGAGACATGATAGGGTCAGGAGACATTGGAAATTAACGAATAGAATCCCTGAAGGTTTGTCTGTTTGGCATATTCCCAAGAATGTTACCTCTTCTTGCTCACTCTTAGTTCTTATAAGTCTTTTGATTAAATTTCATATAGAAGATTGAAAAGATGTATATAGACATATGTGGGGAACAGAACTAATGAGCAGAGCATGATTGCAATTCTAATCCCTATGCTGGATACTAATATTTTCCCTTATGATAGGAAGCACATACATATGACCAAACACTTAGAAAAAAATGAAGCAACCCATCTGATTCGGAGGTTGTTTTTTTTAAAAGGTAGCCAGACTTTCAGTCACAACAAACCCTCAATTTTATAGACTAATTCAGGCGAATTTAAAATAAATTCGGACAAATAAATAAGGACTTTTCCTTATTTTAAAGAATAGAATAAAAGTATTAGTAGAAATAAGTCAGTAAAGTCTGGTGTACCAATAAAGGAGAATATTTGTAGCTCAGGGTGAAATGAGACGTCCTTGTTGCTCTCTGATCTTGGCTGTTTTCTTCCGAAAGTTTCCCTACCCAAACCAGGTGTCATAATCAGTGCTAGTAAACAATGGGGTTTGCTCTCAGTTTATATTTTAGTGGCTTGCCCTGTCTATGTTGGCGTAGTGGGGCAGTCTTAAAGGTTCTTTGGTTGGGCTGTTTACTCTTGGCTTGTTTGGCAGTTTCTTGATTGGGGTATTGTTTACTTAATTGCTGGTATGATGTTAACCTTGGAGTAAGGGTTAGGGCACCTAGATGAACATAGATTAACTTATGGGAGTAGCCTATATGGTAGCAGGGTGGCTTCCTCTTTTGTGTCCAAACTTAGAATCACAGAGGGGGCTATTTAGACTAGAGTATCAAGCCCAAAATACTGCTTCATTCAAGAATATGAATTAAAACATCCCCAACAGATGGCTGATTAGTCTTTTCTTTGTGTCCAATAAAGGGGAAACAATCACTTTTCTGGATAATCATTTCTGTTTTTATTATTGGGGTGATTTTTTTTTTTAAGCAGTCAAAGTTTTCTTGTTTTCTAAGTCATCTCAAAAATAAACATTTGCAGTTCCTTCAATTTTTTCACTGGACTTGGCTTGAATTCCTCGATCATCATCATTGCCTTTCACTGAACAAGTGTATATATAAGTGAAAGAGGTTGAAATAATATTTCTATATATATGGATATAATGATACAGTTTCTTCTGGAACAGTCATGTGGAAAGGATCTCAACACAAACCAAATGTTTATTTGTTATTGATTTATTCATCACCAACTTTCCAAACTAACATAAAATCATTAATAATTAAAAACTGTAATGTATTACTGTAAGTTTTGGAGGGAGTTTTAGGCGGGAAATATCTCGTCTCTGATTGGATGCAGCCTCAGGCTGAAGTGTATATAAGGAGAGGTTTTTCTCCAGAGTTTTGCTGGGTCACACTATATTAAAGAGCTGTTGTCACTAACCTGGTCTCCTGCCTCGTCAATACCCAAACATAACATTGGCGACGAGGGTGGGATTTTGAGGCAGAGCACCAGAACAGAGCTGAACTCACTACGAGACTCAAACCCAGCAAGGTGACGGCGAATGCAGCGATGACCGGCTACACGCCACCCACTCCGTTTGACCCTGCCCAGGAGACATGGGGAATATACATGACCCGTTTCGAGAGTTTCCTGGAGGCCAACGAGCTACAGGGAGTCTCCGACAACCGTAAACGGGCTTACTTCATAAGCCACTGTGGGTCCGCAGTCATCGCCGTCAGAAGCCCTAGCGGAGCCAACACCGCCACACTCCGTATCGTGGCAGACCCTTCAGACCCTCCTGAAGAATCACTACGCACCAGCCCGTCCAAACACGCTCGACGGCACGAGTTTGGGGAGCGAGGCAACAAGAAGGCGAGTCTATCAGCGACTACGTGGCAGCCCTGAGACAAGCCTCCAAGCATTGCAGTACCGCGATCTGGACGAAGAGCTGCTGGAACAACTTATACGGGGGTCAGAGACATCCGTTTGAGGAGACGGTTGCTAGCCAAGAGCAACCTGACATTGGCAAACGCCTGGACGGCCAGAGCCCATGAGATGTCCAACCATGCAGCAGACACCTTACAAAGCGACTCACGCCGATGGCGGGCGCAAAGCCGAGCACAGTCCACCACGAAGAAACCTATCGTGAGTCAACCAGCGAAGAGGAGGAAGAAGTCCACTACACCGAAAATCGACAAGGAAGACCCGGAGGAATGCGGAAGTTGCGGGCGACATCAGCGCCAAAGATGTAAGTTCAGGGACGCCATTTGCCGGCGGTGTGAAAGGAAGGGGCACCTGGCTCAAGTCTGCCGAGCACCCCAACCTTCCCGCCGAAAATTCAAATCGTCCAATCAGAGCGGCTCTGAGTCAGAGATGCAAACCCCACATTCCCCCCGAAATTTCAAACCAGCCAATCAGAGCGCGAGATCGGCGAGGCGAGATTGGCCAGGAAAGAAAGAGCGCGAAGTCAAACCGAATGACTGTTACCATAGACCACGCAGCTACCCGCATCGAAGAAAAGATCTTCACAAACCCGACGATTGAAGGCGTACCGTGCCGACTGGAAGTAGACACAGGATCAGCTATCTCAATCATGTCCTGGGACACTTTTGTGAAAGCCTTGCCACACATCGCAAAGCGCAAGCTACAGAAACAACGGCTCCGGGTGCAGGATTACCAGGGCAACCGCATCCCTGTTCGAGGGACAACGACCGTCGAGGTCAAGTACGGGACATACGAAAAGACCCTGCCCATCACGTTAGTCGAAGGAACTTTGCCAAGCTTGTTGGGGCTAGACTGGTTCCGGGCGTTGGGAATGGGGGTGACTGGCGTCCACCGGACCGGATGCAACCTGCAAAACACCCTAATGGAGGAATTCGCAGACGTATTCGAGGACCGTTTAGGCAAGTACAAGGGGACCCCTATCTCCTTCAATTTAGACCCCAAATAGCTCCCATTAGGTTAAAGGCAAGGAGGGTTCCGTTTGCACTCAAACCTAAGATTGACAAAGAGTTAGATAAATTAGTCAGCCAGGGGATACTAGTGCCAGTTGACCATGCCAAATGGGAGACGCCAATCGTCACCCCTGTAAAACCAGACGGGTCCATAAGAATTTGCGCTGATTACAAGGCCACCTTGAACAAAGCATTGCAAAAGAGCGCCTACCCAGTTCCAGTAGTGCAACACTTATTGCACTCACTAGGGCACGGACAAGTTTTCGCCAAATTAGACTTGGCACAAGCGTACCAGCAGCTACCCGTAGATGCTAGCACAGCTGAAGCCCAGACCATTGTAACGCACCGAGGTGCCTTTAAATGCACTCGGTTACAGTTTACCATTTACCATTTACATTAATGCAAATAGTTGATGCATTGCAATCAAAAAACATAATCATGCCAAATTTTAAGACCATACTAATTAAAGCTCATCAGAAAGAGATTTAATGGACAGTAACAATACTAATCTTATATTTGCAGTTTTTAGTAATTATAGTAATTATTCATAATATGTCTCTAATGCAATGCCTGGCATAATAAAAATTTGTGTAGTTATACAACATTCAGAAACAATAGCTTTATTATAGGGTCAACATGAATATGAAAGGAGTTAATTGAAGGAGCCTTTGGGTGAGGCAGTGCTATTCATTAGCAGAGGTTACATCTTCAGGCAAAGATGTGCTGGTAAATACAGTTATTCCCAAGTCTGATGAGGGAGGGTTGCTTGTACAGTAGTATACATTCAACAAAGCTAGCAATCTGCAGTGTCTACTTGAGGGAGGCAATGGGCCTCCAAGATTGTGTCTGAGGAATAGAACAAATATCCACTAGAGTGCAATTTATATAGCTTCATTTAGTTCTCTCCACACCCCACACTCAGGAATTTGTGTACTTTTTACTAGACAGTGAGGAATTTTGGACTTAGCTACTGAAGAAGTTGGCTTATTGATTATGCAGTGAAATGAGAATATTTTTTGCTTTGAAAAAATGAACCAACATACTCAGATTAATCAAGAAAGCAAGTAGATGGTCTTCTAAGCAGATTGGCATTTTCACTAAATTGTGAAGAATGTTCCTATTGTTTCATACCCAACCTTTTCTGATCTGCAGTAAGTTGATAACTTAATCCTATTTGCTTCAAAACAAATTCCCATTGAGTACAATAGAGTTTACACCTAAACCAAAAAAAAATCTTCTCCTTCTACTACTGTTTGCTGGATTCCTCCCTCCTACATTTCCCTGCCTATTTAAAAAGTCTTCCTGAAACAAAGTTTCCAAGACATTCACCTCTTTGGGATCTGCAGATAGGATGCTGGGAAGACATATGGAATGTCTACTCATAATACTAGTGATAGTGGTAGTACCATAATAATAAGGCTAGTGCTGTCTCACTTGAAAACCATCACAGATCTGCTGTTAGACCCCCTGCAATTTGCATACCAAGCAAATAGATCAACAGATGATGCTGTTAATATGGCTCTACACTACATCCTACAACATCTTTAATCTCCAAAGACCTACGCAAGGGTCCTCTTTGTAGACTTTAGTTCAGCATTCAATACCATTCCAGACATTCTTCTAATTAAGCTAAACCAGCTAGTGGTACCTGAACACACTTGTAAATGGATCATAAGCTTCCTAACAGACAGGAAGCAGCAGGTGAAGCTAAGCAGAATCACATCAGATACCTGTACAATTAGCACAGGGCCCCCCAAGGCTGTGTGCTCTCTCCACTTCTCTTCTCTCTATATACCAATGACTGCATCTCAAATGATCCATCTGTTAAACTACTGAAGTTCGCAGATGACACAACAGTGATCGGTCTCATTCAAGACAATGATGAATCCGCATACAGACAGGAGGTTGAACTAGCCTCGTGGTGCGACCAGGACAATCTGGAACTGAACACACTCAAAACCGTAGAAATGGTGGTGGACTTTAGGAGAAACCCTTCCATACTGCCACCTCTTACAATACTAGACAACACAGTACCAATAGTAGAGACCTTCAAATTTCTAGGTTCTACCATATCTCATGACCTAAAATGGACACCCAATATCAAAAAGATCATCAAAAAAACACAACAAAGAATGTTCTTTCTGTGCCAGCTCAGAAAACTCAAATTGCAAAAGAGCGCCTACCCAGTTCCAGTAGTGCAACACTTATTGCACTCACTAGGGCACGGACAAGTTTTCGCCAAATTAGACTTGGCACAAGCGTACCAGCAGCTACCCGTAGATGCTAGCACAGCTGAAGCCCAGACCATTGTAACGCACCGAGGTGCCTTTAAATGCACTCGGTTACAGTTTACCATTTACCATTTACATTAATGCAAATAGTTGATGCATTGCAATCAAAAAACATAATCATGCCAAATTTTAAGACCATACTAATTAAAGCTCATCAGAAAGAGATTTAATGGACAGTAACAATACTAATCTTATATTTGCAGTTTTTAGTAATTATAGTAATTATTCATAATATGTCTCTAATGCAATGCCTGGCATAATAAAAATTTGTGTAGTTATACAACATTCAGAAACAATAGCTTTATTATAGGGTCAACATGAATATGAAGGGAGTTAATTGAAGAAGCCTTTGGGTGAGACAGTGCTATTCATTAGCAGCAGAGGTTACATCTTCAGGCAAAGATGTGCTGGTAAATACAGTTATTCCCAAGTCTGATGAGGGAGGGTTGCTTGTACAGTAGTATACATTCAACAAAGCTAGCAATCTGCAGTGTCTACTTGAGGGAGGCAATGGGCCTCCAAGATTGTGTCTGAGGGAATAGAACAAATATCCACTAGAGTGCAATTTATATAGCTTCATTTAGTTCTCTCCACACCCCACACTCAGGAATTTGTGTACTTTTTACTAGACAGTGAGGAATTTTGGACTTAGCTACTGAAGAAGTTGGCTTATTGATTATGCAGTGAAATGAGAATATTTTTTGCTTTGAAAAAATGAACCAACATACTCAGATTAATCAAGAAAGCAAGTAGATGGTCTTCTAAGCAGATTGGCATTTTCACTAAATTGTGAAGAATGTTCCTATTGTTTCATACCCAACCTTTTCTGATCTGCAGTAAGTTGATAACTTAATCCTATTTGCTTCAAAACAAATTCCCATTGAGTACAATAGAGTTTACACCTAAACCAAAAAAAAATCTTCTCCTTCTACTACTGTTTGCTGGATTCCTCCCTCCTACATTTCCCTGCCTATTTAAAAAAAAGTCTTCCCTGAAACAAAGTTTCCAAGACATTCACCTCTTTGGGATCTGCAGATAGGATGCTGGGAAGACATATGGAATGTCTACTCATAATACTAGTGATAGTGGTAGTACCATAATAATAAGGCTAGTGCTGTCTCACTTGAAAACCATCACAGATCTGCTGTTAGACCCCCTGCAATTTGCATACCAAGCAAATAGATCAACAGATGATGCTGTTAATATGGCTCTACACTACATCCTACAACATCTTTAATCTCCAAAGACCTACGCAAGGGTCCTCTTTGTAGACTTTAGTTCAGCATTCAATACCATTCCAGACATTCTTCTAATTAAGCTAAACCAGCTAGTGGTACCTGAACACACTTGTAAATGGATCATAAGCTTCCTAACAGACAGGAAGCAGCAGGTGAAGCTAAGCAGAATCACATCAGATACCTGTACAATTAGCACAGGGCCCCCCAAGGCTGTGTGCTCTCTCCACTTCTCTTCTCTCTATATACCAATGACTGCATCTCAAATGATCCATCTGTTAAACTACTGAAGTTCGCAGATGACACAACAGTGATCGGTCTCATTCAAGACAATGATGAATCCGCATACAGACAGGAGGTTGAACTAGCCTCGTGGTGCGACCAGGACAATCTGGAACTGAACACACTCAAAACCGTAGAAATGGTGGTGGACTTTAGGAGAAACCCTTCCATACTGCCACCTCTTACAATACTAGACAACACAGTACCAATAGTAGAGACCTTCAAATTTCTAGGTTCTACCATATCTCATGACCTAAAATGGACACCCAATATCAAAAAGATCATCAAAAAAACACAACAAAGAATGTTCTTTCTGTGCCAGCTCAGAAAACTCAAATTGCCCAAGGAGCTGCTGATACAGTTCTACAGAGGAATTATTGAGTCTGCCATCTGCACCTCTATAACTGTCAGAGGCTGTGAAAATATTTACAGATCCCTCGCATCCTGGACATAAACTGTTTCAACTCCTACCCTTAAAATGACACTATAGAGCACTGCACATCAGAACAACTAGACAAAAGAACAGTTTTCCCTGAACACCATCACTCTGCTAAACAAATAATTCCATCAACACTGTCAAACTAGTTACTAAGTCTGCATTACTATTAACCTTCTCATTGTTCCTATCACCTATCTCTTCCCACTTATGACTATATGACTGTAACTTGTTGCTGGTATCCTTAAGGCTTATATTGACTGTTTCCCTATGACTATCATTAAGTGTTGTATCTTATGATTCTTGATGAATCTTTTAATGTATCTTTTCTTTTATGTACACTGAGAGCGTATGCACCAAGACAAATTCCTTGTGTGTCCAATCACACTTGGCCAATAAAGAATACTATTCTATTCTAAAAAAATAAAATAATACATAGGTATTATTCAGATTCAAGTATGAAGCTGAATACATAGACTGTAGCAATAAGGTGGCAAGATATACTGTTTTAATAGTGGTCTATTTTGAATAATGCCCTTGTTTTTACAACCTTACTTTAGCAACCGTTAAATAAGATAATTGTAGAAAAACATTACAATATAACCATTGTTGCCATATGGACTCTGCAGGAACCTTACCTTACAACTGGTTGTGCCTATAACACAGTCTCTGGATTCTGAATCCTATGTTATTGGTGATCTCAGGAGGTTGGCTGGTTTCTGGGTCAAGTTTGGCTATTACAGGGCTTGGCATTGCAAAAGAGAACCTAATACAATCTCTTCAGGGTGGTATGGATTCTCAGGGCTCAGTCTAATTCTTCAAATGATAGATCTTACAGATTTTAAATAGAAGATTTATAGCTATATGTCAAAATGCTGCTCATATATTGTATCTCCAATCTGGAACAAGAGATTGAAGTATATGATCTCTTCTTTTCAACAATCTTCCAGCGTGCAATTCAATTTTTAAAAAAAAACCGATAGAAATCAAAACAGACTTGGGAAAACAGTTTCCTTCCATCTGGTTTGCTTTAACAAAAATGCTTATTCTTAACATAGGTTGCCTGAGATAGTTAGCAAGAATAAGAAAAGAGATGTAAATGAATTACTTAGCATTTAAATTGGATGTAGGATTTCAAGACATATAAATGTTGGAACTTTTTTTATAAAATAAAGGGAAGAGTATAAGATTATAAAAATGGAACAGCCATTTTATCTGTATGTTATTGGTCTTGCTTTGCCCTCCAAAATAATACCTTTAGGACATCACAGAATCATGCTGGTTTTATATATCATGGTAGACTTTTTTAAATGTCAGAAGGGTTTTGGCATCTTAATGCTAGGGCCCAAGGATACAACAATGAAGGAGCAGCTATTGAAAAGACAGTCTTGATTTCACCAAAATGGTTATGGTACCCACTCTTCTGGGGTTCCAGAAACCCCTTAAACTTACCTCTGTTACCAGTTAATGGGTTTATTGATCTATTGGGGGGGGGTTCCAACCATATTTGTATAGCTTATTATTTTGATTATGTTTATTGTTTTCATCCAGGCTACTTGAATAGGTGTATTTAATTGTTTTTATTATCTTTTATATTCCATAAGTCACCCCATCCCTAATGGTGGGTGGCTGTAATAAATTTGATAAACTAAAGTATTACGAGAGGAGTGAATTTTCAGAATTAGGGGGAGTTGAGTGGATAAAATGTGTGGATATATTTTGATTTATAAAAAACAAAAGTCACTAAAGGCTGAATATCTTTTGCATACTATATAAATTTTATTAAAATCCTTAATTACTATTCAGCTCTAGATATTTTCAAATTATTTTTTCCAGAAGTGTGAATGAAGAAAGGAGAAGGGGAAAGGACCTAAAAAATTAAGGAAAAATATAGAGAAATGCAAGCCAATCACATCTATTTAGATATGTGTTCAATTTAAATGCATATGACCATCCCCATGTAACTATGTCCCAAGTTTCTGTTTTATAAATTAGCATGAGAATACAATTGAAAGTTGAATAGATGAGATGAGATACCTATATACAATTAAGGGGTATAATATAAAGGAAGTGTTTTAATAAGTTTGAAACACTGATGTTTTAGAATCATGAAAATCCAAAGTTTATATGTTCTGCATTTTACTTAATTCTTTAAAGTTCCATTGTAAAACAACTGTTTCCTGCTCATTGATAGGAACAACTGGGGCTTACGTGTTTATGATTTAACACTTTCTTTCTGGAGGATTGAAGAGAAAAAGGATTATAGCTCTTAAAACTCTCAGGCCGAATTGTTGCACAGCATGATTAAATGGCTATTCTTTTCTTTCCTCCTTTATAAACAAAATGGCATTCGAGGCACCTTTTCAGTTTGTAAGAGAATGCATTTCATATAGCAGAACGAAGGGAGGTCTTGTAATCTGATTAAATAAAACTGACCCAAGTCTTGGGAAGAAAGAGAAATTACTTGCCTGAACAAAAACTTAAGCAGCTAAAATGGGCTAATGCTTGTTTTTTCAGTAACAAAGTGAAAAATTATTCACAAAAACCATTTCTATTTTTCTCAAAATATAATATTATTATATTAGATATGTACTGCAGTATCAGTTTTGCTAACCTTATGGCCCCCAGAAACAATCTATAAACTCTTATGCCTTTATATTCATGTATAAATAAATGCATGTGTTGAAATAAGATGCTCCTTCTGTGCCCAGCAGACATGGCCATCTATAGAACAATGTAATATAGGGGGAAAAAATAGTTCATTGTAAGATGTACCTATCTGCCTCTCTTAAAATTTGAAATGTACCACATATTTGTATTTAATGACACAATATATGCTAATTATTTCCTATAGGTGGGAAAAAAATCAGTGTCATTTTATTTATTTATTTATTTATTTATTTATTTATTTATTTATTTATTTATTTATTATTTAAATTTTTATACCGCCCTTCTCCCGAAGGACTCAGGGCGGTTCACAGCCAGGTAAAAAAAATACACAATAATACAATATAAATACGATTAAAATACAATTAAAAAACTTATTAAATTGGCCAAGATTAAAAATTTAGGATAAAAACCCATTAAAAACCCATAAATTTAAAACTAACCCAGTCCAGCGCAGATGAATAAGTGAGTTTTGAGCTCGCGACGAAAGGTTCGGAGGTCCGGAAGTTGACGGAGTCCTGGGGGGAGTTCGTTCCAGAGGGCGGGAGCCCCCACAGAGAAGGCCCTTCCCCTGGGCGTCGCCAGACGACACTGTCGCGCCGACGGCACCCTGAGGAGTCCCTCTCTGTGAGAGCGCACGGGTCGGTGAGAGGTATTCGGTAGCAGCAGGCGGTCCCGTAAATAGCCCGGCCCTATGCCATGGAGCGCTTTGAAGACGTTCACCAACACCTTGAAGCGCACCCGGAAGGCCACAGGTAGCCAGTGCAGCCTGCGCAGGATAGGTGTCACACGGGAGCCACGAGGGGCTCCCTCTATCACCCGCGCAGCTGCATTCTGGACTAACTGAAGCCTCCGGATGCCCCTCAAGGGGAGCCCCATGTAGAGAGCATTGCAGTAATCCAGACGAGACGTCACAAGGGCGTGAGTGACTGTGCACAAGGCATCCCGGTCTAGAAAGGGGCGCAACTGGCGCACCAGGCGAACCTGGTGGAAAGCTCTCCTGGAGACGGCCGTCAGGTGATCTTCAAAAGACAGCCGTTCATCCAGGAGAACGCCCAAGTTGCGCACCCTCTCCATCGGGGCCAATGACTCGCTCCCAACAGTCAGCCGTGGACTCAGCTGACTGTACCGGGATGCCGGCATCCACAGCCACTCCGTCTTGGAGGGATTGAGCTTGAGCCTGTTTCTCCCCATCCAGACCCGTACGGCTTCCAAACACCGGGACAGCACTTCGATAGCTTCATTGGGGTGGCCCGGTGTGGAAAAGTACATCTGGGTGTCATCAGCGTACAGCTGGTACCTCACACCGAAGCCACTGATGATCTCACCCAGCGGCTTCATATAGATGTTGAACAGAAGGGGCGAGAGAATCGACCCCTGCGGCACCCCACAAGTGAGGCGCGCGGTGACCTCTGCCCCCCGTCAACACCGTCTGCGACCGGTCGGAGAGATAGGAGGAGAACCACCGATAAACGGTGCCTCTCACTCCCAATCCCTCCAACCGGCGCAGCAGGATACCATGGTCGATGTTATCGAAAGCCGCTGAGAGGTCTAATAGGACCAGGGCAGAGGAACAACCCCTATCCCTGGCCCTCCAGAGATCATCCACCAACGCGAACAAAGCCGTCTCAGTGCTTTAACCGGGCCGGAAGCCGGACTGGAACGGGTCTAGATAGACAGTTTCCTCCAGGTGCAGGGGAAACTGATATGCCACCATACTCTCTACAACCTTCGCCGCGAAGCGAAGGTTGGAGACCAGACGATAATTACCTAAAACAGCCGGGTCCAGGGAAGGCTTCTTGAGGAGGGGCCTCACCACCGCCTCTTTCAAGGCGGCCGGAAAGACTCCCTCCAACAAAGAAGCGCTCGTAATCCCCTGGAGCCAGCCTCGTGTCACCTCCTGAGTGGCCAGCACCAGCCAGGAGGGGCACGGGTCCAGTAAACACGTGGTGGCATTCAATCTACCCAGCAACCTGTCCATGTCCTCGGGAGCCACAGGGTCAAACCCATCCCAGACAATATCACCAAGACCGCCCTCAGACGCCCCGTCCGAATCGCCACAATTTTGGTCCAGACCGTCCCGAAGCTGAACGATTTTATCGTATAGATAACCGTTAAACTCCTCAGCACGTCCCTGCAACGGGTTATCTTGTTTCCAAAAATTGATTCGTGCCTTTATATTCTAATTAATGTACCACACCTTTTTTTATTTATCACTACTACATTCATTTGTAACAAAAGCACTAATAGTGTGCATTCTGCATTTCACTAAGATTTGTTGTAATCATAACTTGCTGTCTCCACCCAAGAATCTGATTTAGGACAGGTCCTTTTATGCACGATCTAGGCATGAACTGCACTGCCTACATGGAATGTTATAATTCTTTTAGGATTATTTTGCCTGCTAAATTTGGCCCATTAGCTTTTAACGGTATGCAGAGTGTGTCATAGTCAGTGGTGGGATTCAGCCAGTTCGCACCACTTCGGGAGAACCGGTTGTTAACTTTCTGAGCAGTTTGGCAAACTGATTGTTGGAAGAAATTATTAGGGCAGAGAACCAGTTGTTAAATTACTTGAATCCCATCACTGGTCATAGTGATATTTACCAGGATTATAATATACACAATTTATTCATAAAGTACAACACAATGAGTTGGAACTGTCGTAATGACCGAGAACTGTGGGAAATGTAATTCTGTTTCATCTGGAGGGATCAGGTGGGGAAAAGCTATTCCATGAGAAGCGAGAATTTATAGAGTGAACTAGTTTCACAAAGTTAATTTTCTCTTCAGTGTGTATAAGGCTTTCTGCTAATAAACATTATCACACATCTTAAGTATCTAAGAAGTTCATTAGACTGTAAAAATAACACTTGACCAAACATTTATGAAAAATATAGTTTTAAATTCCAGTGATTTTGGAGGTGATTGACATTTTTCCACTATTTTCCACTACAGAACATTTAAAACTAGCACATTAAATCTAGATTTTGAGATATGGTAAGATTTAACAAAGGTTGGCAAGAAAATGGGGTTTCCCTGTTAATTAAACTGTGGTTCCATCATATGTTAGGTTGGATATGTTGGATTTCATTTCAGGTTTATTGCCAGAGCAGAAGCATACAACATTTGCTCTTAAAATGGTTTGGGATTAAATTCTGAATTAAGATATAGTATTGGCATTACAACCTTTGGCAGGAGTTGGATTATATATTATACAACCAATATAGTATCATGCTGGATTAGAGAGAGACTGTGGTTGACATCTTTAGGCATGGAAATTTGCACAGTCACTCCCCATTCAATTCAAGAGGGACTGCATTTTAAATAGACTGGGGCGGAAGTTAGGGAGGGAAGACAGCAGTATTAGATATGTTTGCCACCTTGAATTATATATTTAAAAAGGTAGATTATAAAATAACATAATAATAAATCACACTACTTAATAATCTTTGCTGAAAAATATGACACAAAAGTTCACATGCTGGAGTCATTATGCATGTATACATGTAAGGAGGTGTTTTTTTAAAAACGTAAATTAATGATAAAGGAGTAGTCTAGTATACTTTTTGCTGAAAATAGCTTTAGTGACATAAAACAAGTTCCTGTTTAAAGTTTGCAGATCTGCAAATGTTTAATAGCCTCTAGTAATTTAGTTGGGATGCAGACCAGTATCACCCAATTGGTTTAAGTAAATTTAGAAGGAAAAGGTAGAGGTGAGGTCTTCTCCCAGAGCCATAAGGTCTGGGAGAAGGATAATGGTCTATCTGTAAGACATCTTCTTATGACAGGAGGTAAACATCAAAGACATTACAGGAGTTCTGAAAATCACTAGATAGCTCAATTGCTTCCTTCCTAATCCTGCAATTATTTTTACAGCATCAACAGCTGGGACAAAGAAAAGAAAAGCAATTGTTCATCTAACAAAACTGTTCATTTATTACCTTCTAACAGGAAGGTTTGTAAGAGGAAGTTGGTGGTGGAGACAAAGATTTGTTACAACTCTTTTCTTACCACAGAATATTTTGGATTGCTAGTATTAGTCAAAATTAGGCTATATAGTGGCCTGGGTAAGATGCTCCTTTGCTGTTATTCCCCCCTCCCCTTTCACATTACCTTCCATTTTCTTCTTGATTATTATTCATAATGCAGAAATTGCTATTGTTGCTTAAAGTCATGTTTCATTATTTCATTTAGAGCAAATGATATTAAATGCATTTGTTTTTATTTAGAAAAAATGATTGAAAATGAAACCGAAACAAAGCTTACAGATAGATATTACAGATATAAAAGAAGTGGAAGAATTTGGAGGAGAGAGAAACAGAAATAGTCATTTGTACCTCCATCACTACCACCATCTTCATCTGCTTCTCCTGTTAACCAACACTGAGCCACAGAGCCCAGCCAAGTATAACCTGAATTCAAAACATTTTGAATATGATGCCATACGTGAAGATTGCATGCAATCTTTAATCATTTTTTACATTTTCCTTTTTTCATTTATATTGTATTAGATTTTATATATTGTGCTATCCTTAGGGCCCTGTGAGCATGTATATTTAAACCTTGTAAGCCTGGTGGCATAATCTTTCACTAGGATTCTCCTTCTAGGACCTTGTGATAGTGGACAATTCTTGCTGTTCCTTTTGTTCCATTCTATTTTTAATATACTACTTTAATGTACAATTTTTACCCTTGGTTTCACCATCCCTAATTCAATCAAATAATACTATCTGTAACCATCTGTAACCCTATAAAATATATTTCATGGTTTTTGACATACCCACGAATACACGTTTTCCCAGGACAAAACAATGTACTCTTTTAATAAACAAAAAATAATCAGCTTTTTCCACAAATGTTTATTTTTAAAACTTTGTAAATTAGTCATAATGATGGTTGGAGCTGCAGTATTTAAAATGACTAGATTAATTTTGGTTGGCTGCAAAAATTCTTTCAGT
Source organism: Ahaetulla prasina (assembly GCF_028640845.1). NCBI lineage: Eukaryota > Metazoa > Chordata > Lepidosauria > Squamata > Colubridae > Ahaetulla > Ahaetulla prasina. The sequence continues at coordinate 43,578,422 of NC_080541.1, read as the reverse complement.
TGCTATTTGGGGATCTATAAATAATTGAACTTTTATGAATTACTTTTTGAAAAAAGTGTTTAAAAATTGCAAGTCACTATTCCACTATTTTTTAAAGAGGCATTTCATTTTTGTATATCAGGAATTAGGGATTGTTGCTTCTAATGTAACTTTGCAACCTACTGTAAATGTGTTATCAGTTTAAAAAAGCCCCTTTTTAAAAATCCTGAAATGATAATATCTCCCTTTATTTAATTAGCTAGAAGACTCAAACCATATGATGATATTTTTTCCCCAATTGGCTGATGACTTTAATTATTTTCAGTTAAGTTGGGGAACTGAAGCAGAAGGATAGAGAGATCTTACCTACCAAAGGCTTAGAGATAAGTGGGTTTTGACCCCTTATCTTGTAGTTCAGCTTCAATTTTGTAAACTGCAATGACCTAATATAGCAGAAAAAGAAAGTGTTTTTGAATAAAAACATGCTTGACTCTGACAATATTGGAAGTAAAGTCATGGTTAGGAAAAACAGGTACTAAATGAGTCCAGAATCCAAAGCTTTACCAATTTTTGGCTTCTTATTTAAACTTAGCTACGGCATTGTATCAGTCTTTATTAGCCTTCTCCAATCTAAACTCTCTAGAATTCTTCATGCTCTTTTTATGTGCTGATACAGTATATCAAAAGAATAATAAATCTTGAAAATCAACTGTTCATGTTGTTCACTTCTCATATTCAAGGGTATTGGCCATTTCCTGATTTTTCTGCCATACTGGCATTTTGTTCTTTAACAGTCCTAGAATTTTATACTTGTTGCCACTGTTTTACCAGGAGCTCTAGTTTGAGTTGTGAAAACAGAATAACAAAGTTGGAAGGGACCTTGGAGGTCTTCTAGTCCAATCCCCTGCTTAGGCAGGAAACCCTACACCACTTCAGACAAATGGTTATTCAATATCTTCTTAAAAACTTCCAGTGTTGGAGCATTCATAACTTCTGAATGCAAGTTGTTCCACTGATTAATTGTTCTGTCAGGAAATTTCTCCTTAGTTCTAGTTTGCTTCTCTCCTTGATTAGTTTCCACCCATTGCGTCTTGTCTTTTAGCTCCAGCATTGTCCCATAGTACCAAGTACTATTACTGGGCCTGATTGGTCCAGACTGGACCAGGTTTCTGAAATTCAGTCACAAAAAAATAGCCAAATTTATTATTTTTTCTGGGGGGTGGTAAGTGAATCTCAAGTTGAATGTTCAGGGTGTGGAGTACAAAAAGAATGATGTTAAGACATTAGGCGTAGTTGTGTAGTTAATGTTGTATATTGACTTGTATTACTCACATTATGTATGCTGTTTTAAGCTCACAGAAATGTTGCCCATATACTTTTCTGGGATCAGAGAACCTGTATCTAAGCTCACATAATTCTGATACTATTTTTTTCTATGGTAAAAAAAATAATCCAAAGGAAAAAAAATAGATCCTAATATTGTGCATTAGACTGCAAATATATTTATTCCCCAGGCTTGTTAACTATATGACTAATAAGTTTTAAATATATTCAAACAGGAACTTTTGACCTATATTTGTTTTGACAGATGAAAGATGAGGATGGTAGAATTTTTCCATGACAACGAATTGTGTTAGAGTGACAAAGATTTGTTTTTCCATAAAGTTTTTATTTGTTTTCACAAGATGAAAAATAAAGACTGAGTCGGAATAAAAACTAAACACTGTTTCAGCAACCTAATATGCAAACCTGATTGTATTAATTTTATAGCCTTTTAGTGGTTGCTGTATTTATACTGGCAAAAATTGATGTCACACATAATTAGCAAGCAGCATCCATAGACCACATCACTTCTGCAGCCACTCACATTAAAATATTTCATGGAGCATGGAAAACAAATACCCTCAGAGTACCAAATAGGCAAGTTGTTTAGATTATCTTGTTTATGATCATTTCACAAGGACATGGGTTTCAAAGTCTACAATAATGCAAAAAAATGAGAAGAAAAAAGTGGTCTTGATATGCATCACATTATCCATGTAACAAATTTAAAAGCTTCTTGAAAAAAAATGCACCAAAAATTTGCTCTGGGCAATCGCATTCAAGAGAGATTTGGGAATATGCCATTATGTGTGATGTGTTCAGCCAATGAGATAAAGATAAAGGCACAGCATCCAATGAGTTTAGCTCACTGACTGTGACTTAATCCCCGTGATATTTTTTGGGTAGCAGTATAGAAGCAGTTTACCACTGCTTTCCTCTGGAATATTTTTCATCTTCACTCTAGCCCAGGGGTCTCCAACCTTGGCAACTTTTAAGACTTATGGACTTCAACTCCCAGAATTCCTTAGCCAGCTTTGCTGGTTGAGAAGCTGGCTGAGGAACTCTGGGAGTTGAAGTCCACAAGTCTTAAAGTTGCCAAGGTTGGAGACACCTGCTCTAGCCTATACGCCAAGCATTCCCTGGTAGTTTCCCCACCAAAATACTAATTTGGTCTCACCCAAACTAGATCAGCCAGGTGCTGCTAAATATCAAGATAATGACTATTAAAAGTATAACATCATAGTTGGCATGTTTTTCTGGACCTGTGTACAGCTGTGTGATCTCATGTAATAGTCTGGATTTTTCATTCCAAAGCCTGCAAAATGGCAATATTCTTGTGTGAGATCTCATGCCAAAATGCAATGCAGTCCAAAAATGCTACTTTTTAAAAATTTAGGTCTGTGGAACTACCATTACCTGGAAATTCTGCAAAACTCTGAGACCTGTGGGCACAATGTTGCATTTCTTAGTAGTATAATTCCTAGGAGAAACATATTTCTGTTTAATGATAAACATATCATACATCCCTGTAGAAGGCACAAATACATAATAAGCTGTCTCGTATTTAGCCAGATAACCTTTATGTAACCTCATGCTGACTCCCTGATTGACTGTGGGTTTTGAGGGGGAAAGAAGTGTCACTCTGTGTTGAGCCAAAACATTTATTAGGCAAACTCAGGGTTTACAAAATAGTATGCAAGCTTCTCAGGAAAAGAAAGTCTTTTGTTAAAATCTCCTGGGAGCAGCTGCCTGTCACAGTTAATAAACAGTCAGACTTGGTGAAAGCCTGAGTTCAATCTATTTCAAATCATACATCATTTAAAACACCAAACTTCTCTATGTAATTTTGAACACTTGGAAATTATACTTTGCCATCCTGATCCCAACAACGTATTGATGCTGGCAAACACTGACAAAAAGCATGGATTCTTTTTTTAAAAAATATGGTATGGGTGCTAGAAAAAGCCTGAATATCAAAGCTTTACAATTTAATGACAAAGTGCTTCAACAAGGCACAGAACACTGAGATTTCAGGCAACCTAAATTCTTTCAAAAATGTGACCAATTTAAGACACATCTATGCTAGGTGGTATAAATTGGAACATTTGAAATGAAGAATTTATTTATACATATATACTGTAGATACATACATACACTTGCCATGATTATTCTACTCTCCAGGTTCAGAATCCTGCTATATCTTGTGGCAGTAGAGTGTGATTATAATGGAGGTACATTCTTATATTTATTTCAGCAGAACAATTTCATATAATGGGATTTTTCTGCACAAAATTGATAAATTATACATACCTTAAACAATAAACTTATTTTAGCGCAGAAAGATCTGCAACAATGTGTAAGGTATGGAGGTAGAGTTCTAATATTGAATTATTCTGAAAACTTCTGAAAAATGGGTCATTCTGGAAGATTAATTTGACTAACAACAACAACAAAAAACATATACAAGTAAATTCACTACAAATGGCAATATGTTTATGTCAGTTACTTCCTGGATAATAATAGCTTTTATGGAACAAAGTACTGAAACATCTGTTTTCCATAAATAATTTATGAAAATTTTCTTAAAAGGATGATCAGGTTTAGATATGTTTTTAAACTTAAAGACTAACATCTTTAAAGTTATTACACTTACATTTGAGGACTAAATCTATCTGATTTCTGACATGGTAAACATTTCTTTATTAAAAAATTGTCTATCGTCTCTTCCCATCTGCTAAATCTTAATCTAAATATCTTTAGTCACAGCTAATAAATTGAACTATTAGACTTGATATTTGTATTTAGAAGCAGTTTTCAACATTAAATCCACCCAAACTGCCAAATAACACACAAGGATAAAGTATAAATGTTACAACAATTATGTAGCCAAAGACAATTGTGGCCTACTCTCAACCCAAGATGATTGTTGAAATACATAAACTAAAAGTTGTTTTCGAACGTCTGAAGAGGATGTTTATAATGCATTTGACTTTGCATTATATGACTTTGGGAGATGAGAGAAAGAGCCACAGCCTAAACCAAGGGTCTCCAACCATGGCAACTTTAAGACTTGTGGACTTCAACTCCCAGAATTCTTCAGCCAGCAAAGCTTCATTTCTGTGAGTTGAAGTCCACAAGTCTTAAAGTTGCCAAGATTGGAGACCCCTAGCCTAGACAATGGTCTGATAAATGAACTCTGGATCTGAAGGAAGGATGGCAGTGGAGGATATGTCTCAGAAGAAGACTTCTCCTTAGTTTTGGGGAGAATGAAAGAAGGATGGGGCGAGGTACTTTCTGACTTGCAAGTTTTATTATTATAAACATAACAATAAAGGATGATTGGTGTTTCTTGTCTGAAACCTTGATTGCCTGAAAGGGCTGACAGCATTCATATGGAGATGTACAGAAAAGGATCTAGTGGATCTTCTAGCTGAGTCAACAAGTAGGCCTCTGATAAAGATTTTAATTGTGAACCGTTCTGTAGATAAAGGCAACCTGGCAGAAAAACAGTTTAGGAAACAGTTTGGCAATTGGAGTTGATAGGCTAAAGGCCAATATTCCCTGATTTGCTGACTTTGGAGACGCCATTTCCTTGCAAGTCCATCTCTTGGCTATCCAAGTATTTTTTAAAATTATAACTCCTAGACCAGCAGTTCTCAACCTGTGAGTCACGACCCCGTTGGGGGTCTAATGACGATTTGCCAGGGGTTGCCTAAGACCATCGTAAATATGGGAAGTATACTGGTGAGTTGAAGAATCACACATGGTTTACTCCATAAGCCAGCTACAGGCTCTTCAAATCACTAGCCGAATTCGGCTTCAGGAGCGATGAATTAAAAAAGAGAGAAATCTTTGCTCTGATGTCTCCCTCTCAAGCCAGCTGCAATCACTCCCAATCGCTAGCCTAATCTGGCTTCAGGTGCGATAAACTTAATAGGGGAGGAGTCTCTGCTTTAATGCCTCCGTCCTCAAGGCAATCTCAAGCAGTTCAGTTCGCTAGCCAATACGGCTTCAGGCGCGATAAATTCAAAAAAACAGTTTGCTGCTTTTTTTCTCCTTCTGCGGCTGCTGAGGCGCGCTGAGATCGCTGCCTATCACCACGATGAAATCAATCAGGCCTATGAACGAAAATAATTTTATGGTTGGGGTCGCCACATCATGGGGAATTGTATTAAAGGTGTTGCAGCACTATAAAGGTTGAGAACCACTGTCCTAGACAGTACTTTAAAGGGCAAACCCCCTGAAAGCATTCTCTGGTAATTAAAACAATTGTGCAATTTCCCTTAGCAAAAAGATGACAACAGTACAAAATATTTCATGCCATTGATGTAATGATTCTTTCTCAGAATTATTGATCAAGGATTCATAATCCTTGTCCATGTCTGACAGAATTCACATGCAGGATGGGCAATGTTCTACTGTATATTAAGTGTATAAAAGCCTTTAAGGTTTTTTATCCTTAGATTTCAAATGTTTAAAAATATAAGAGGTTAAAGCTATGTTCTAAATATAAAATCTCCACACCAGATTTTATAAAATCAATTTCAGCCAGTGTTCAACTGCAAGTGATTTTATTCATCAACTGCTAAACTTCAGTGGCTTTATGATCTGATTGTACAGATACTGCAAATCAAGAGTCCCTTGGTTCTTGAAAAATAAATGAGAAATATCAGTCTGTAGCTAGCTTTTTCTTAGCTCTTTGTCAAAAGCAGTGGAACGCTGAAGGAAAAATATTTATAATACAGTTTTTCCATGTGAACTCCGACAGTTTTCTCTACCCAAATAGTGTTTATATGCTGCTGCTAGTAAATGTACTAATCACTATTTGATAACAAATGTGTTCTATAATCACTGTTTGCCAATGGTCTTTGTAATTACTTGATTGGTTGCAGACTGCCAGCTTCAGAACTTTTAGCTCTCTCCAAGGATTTAAGAACCTAGAGAAGAGTGGAGTAAATATACAGACTTCAAGATGCAAATGATTTCCCCAAATCTCTGGCCCCAACTCAATCTCTTAAGAAAGTTTGCTAAAAAGAGCTTGTCCTTTGAAGTAGTTATGAGTTCTTTATTGTTTGCATGGACTTTTATATAAATACTTTACTTTAAAAAGATCTGATAAATATAAGTCATTCATACAGGGGATTTATGCAGTGAGCTTTTATAAAATATTGTATTTTATAAATATATTTAGATATAAATATATTAGTGGGGGACTGATGCAAAAGATACTTTTGAAAATTACATGTGTACATATATTATAAAGAGTAAAAGAGCCCTTCATCTTAACTTCCAGTTATTTTCCCTAAGTATGCTTTGGTCTCAAAAGAGGTACAATTCTGCTATTATTGGATGTAATAAAAAGGATTCTCATTTTAATGTAGCAGGATTGCAGACAAAACTTACAGCAGATACAAGCGTCAACTTCTAAAAACAATTTTTTTTCAATTGGAAAAGTTGTATCTGTGACAATAATAAGGCATATTCCTAAATAATAATGAGGGGATTCCTAAAATAAAACTGCAGGATTTTCTTCCATGGGTGTTTCTTATCCCAAGATATATTTAATAGAAACTCAGTTTAACAAACAAATTGATGCCTCCAAATTAGTTTTAATTCCTGGCAAATGCTGGATATTTTCAGAAGTGGTTTGCATTCCCTTCTTCCTAGAGTTTAGAGAAAGTGAGTGGTTCAAAGTCACCCAAGGAAACAACTTGTGGTTTCCTGGTTTCTACCCACTCATTGTCTTAACTATTACATTAGACTGGCTCAGTTTATCATTTCACACATTTAAAAGATCATTAAAAATGTTATGGGTATATCACATCTAGTGGTATGAAGATATGCAACAATAGAAATCTGAGAGTTGTAGTCTTAACATTTCTGGATAAGATCTTTAAAGTGTCTCCTCACTCTACCTTCCCCAATCTTTAGCATTCTAGTAAAATATAAAAAAGGATCACTTTGTTACTTAATGCTTTGATATCCTGATTTCAGATTCCTCAATTGTACACTGCTGAGCAGTTCAGAGAGAATTTCAGCAAATGGACATGGCTTACAAAGGGAATATGAAAATAGCCTAAATTCCTGTAAACACTGAGATCATTGTTTATGGCTGCAAAAGACATGGAAGAATTTTGCCATGGATTTGCTGATAATGGCTAAATCGGGCTATGATGTTCTTTCTTTTATTTTCCCCTTTCCATAAAGTTCAAAGTGCTCATTTATTTAATGAAGTGGATAAGAACTCATCTGCTATATGGTTTCACTTCTCCATTTTAAAACATCTCCATATCTGATATTTTTTTATTTGAAGGGTAAGAAACACTGAATTCAATCATGAGTCCACTGCTTTACATTCTCCAATATAACATCAGGTTTTAATAAGACTCCTGTTTGCTTCACATATGTGTTTAAGACTGCCTGGAAACCAAATCAGCAGAGAGAAGGGATTACTTTAGATTACCCTGAAATATGCATTGTTTGAAATGGCCTCTGGTGACCAGCTTTCATGAATGGCTGGTTTTACTTGTGGGGCACATCATCTGGCTTAATTATATCAACATCCTTTTGTGTGACAAGTGCAATCCTTAACAAGCTGAAATATGAAGCTTTGAAACAAAGCAAATTAGACAGTGAGAAAACAAGATTGGGAAAGAGCGTGTTAAAAGCTTATGCCAGAATTGTTTGTAAAAGCTCCTTTTGCTGAAAGATACATATTGGAACATTCCTTTGAATTGTTTCATGTGACATGTGGTTAATATAAGCCTCAATCTTGATATGTTTTAACTTTTGATCATGCCTTCAATAAACTGGCATTGTGGAACATTCTTCCCTGAACCATCATTGAATGAGTCTTTGCTTTTGTAAAGAAATAAAATACAATTTGGATTTGGCTTGTTAATATGGTTTCATCTGTGGAGACTAAGACTAAAAAGATTTAACTGCCCCAAACCTTGAAATAATTTAAAAACAGAAAATGAACAGTACCATCTTGAACAATATATTTTGACAACCATTACAGCACTCTGAACTAATGGCTGTTTAGCAGATTTGAATTATATCTGCTACATGCAATGATCTTTTATTGAAATTTGCGGTTCCCAATGTTGAAGCTTCTTATAACAGGAAAGCTTCTTATTTATTGGAGTATTTTTTTGAATAGATAATCAGCAAATATCCCTAGAAATGTTAATTTTATTTTTTTATTTATTGATTTAATAATAGAATTGCATTAGATTATTATATTTTGATTATTTTCTTGGAAACTGCTTCAGAATTTTTCATTTAAAATATTCAGAATTTTAATGACTGCAAATGCAGTACCAATATAACTTTCTAATAAACAAATGAATTCCACATTATACTCTATTTAACAGTGCTAATTAAAAATTTTCGAAATGGTAGTCTTAGCCCATTTGGAAAGCAGCAACATGATATGGTATGGAAATGCTAAGTATTTTGGTAATTCTGCTATACAAATACATGGATACCTTTATATCCTAAAGGTATACAAAAACAATTTGTGTTGGTACTAACCAAAAAAAATTGGTTTCAATTTATTTGCTATTTATGATACTGCTGGGTGTGTACATGGTTATGATAGATTAAAACATATGAGCATTTTTGTTCATGTAAGAATTATTTTTCAGAGGAGCATATTTGTCAATCACCTGCATATTGCTGTTTATGTAAATTATAATTTGCTTATTATGAGGTTACAAATTCTTGAGCCTGCAGTCAAACTAAATTATAATTGGCAGGTGCATTGATTTATCCCTAGGCATGGGTTAAAACATTGTAATTATAGGGAGATTATGTTTGGAGGAGAGCAAATAATTCTGATTGACTGGTAAATATGTAGATCAGAGAGATAAGTGCTAGACTTAGACATTTAACTGTATTCTTTGTATTCAGTATAAATCTAACATTTTACAACTAAGATTAATGGATTAACCTTTAAGAGGAGGCAATAGATCCTGCTGTTTCTTGATTTTGTTGTACTGTAAATGCATTTTCCATGGTAAATGCTGGATACCCTATTGAGTAATGAAATGGAATTTCATTGTGTTATTCCTAATTTGCTGAAAAGATTATCTCTGTTTTTCAGAAATGCAATATGAATTTCAGATCTTAAAAGCATTATTGCTCCCTTTTAATTTTGATTTGACATTCAGTACATTTTGAACTTCCTGGGTCCAAACAGAACTCTTGATTGTCAATAACTGTACATTTCCAAAAGAACTTGTCCTAAAAATTGGATTTCTTTGGACTAAAATTCAACAGAAAACTGTATATGTTTTTGTCTTTTTAATGTTTCAAAACTATATGTAACTTTAAATTAGATTCCCCAACAGAGCACCTGTTCACGATGAATTCACTTAAAATTTGTAGAAGCTATTCATGCAGGAAAATCAGATTCCTCCTCTCTCAAACTCATTCTTAAGGTACTGTGTGTGTGTGTAAGTCTTTAGGGTTTTATATTACAAACTATCTCAGCAGAAGGAATTGCACTGTGGAAAATAAGCCAGTGATTGCAACCTTGAAATATGTTTGAATTACTTCACATATGGGGTAGAAAATGACTATTATGTCACTTATTGCACCAGTTTATCCAGTCCTGATATTCTTGGGTAACCAATTAAATTGTGAACAATGTGTGATTTAACTGCCTACAGATCATTTGTGCTCAGGCCAACTTGGCTTTTGCAAATGCTACATGTATTAGGAAATGTTTTCCTATGTGCTTACCTGCTACAATGACTAATGAAGACAAAAGTTTCTTCTTCAAAAACAAAATTCCAAAGTGAATAAATGTAATAAATTATGCTTCCAGGTCAATATCATGCCTCAAAGTCCCAATCAGATCAGTTAGTTTTTACAGATGTTTCAATGGGCTGTTATAATTTCTTCACATTTTGCTTTTAAATTGAAAGTTATTAAACCGCTTATCTTTGTGGATTGGGTTATGTTGTGGAAATTACAATAATGTTTTTTTTTTTAAAGAGACAAAATCCTGGACAAAAATTGGACTATTATTGACATAGCATAATGATTCTTAGATTTGTACTTCCCCGATCTTTCATCTATGGGTGAAAAGCCTATAATGCAATTTGAACTGTAATGATTCAAAGGATAAGGTCATAGTTCAATCAAAGATCTCATGGTTTGCATGCAAAAAGTCCCAATTTTAAGTTCTGGAATCTTTAGGTACAATTAAAAAAAGTTCTGCTTTAAACATTTTAAAAAAAAACTACCACAGTATTGGGCAGTGTTGGCATCATTCAGCTAAAGATTCTAATGTTCTCTCACTCAAGCCAGTCTTCATAAAATAGACTCTGCTTAGTCTCATTCCATTGTTCAGTTTTATAGGGCAAAAATGGGTCAGTCTGGATGTGGACCTGTGTAAATTCATCAAATGGGGCCGCACGGGGGATTGAGAGAGCTCATCGTAGCTCCCATGTAACACCTCTCCTGCGTAGGCTGCATTGGTTGCCGGTGGTCTTCCGGGTGCGCTTCAAGGTGTTGGTTATCACCTTTAAAGTGCTCCATGGCATTGGACCGGGATATTTACGGGACCGCCTGCTGCCGACAGTTACCTCCCATTGTCCGATACGTCCAGTGCGCACCCATAGGGAGGGTCTTCTTAGGGTGCCGTCGACTAGTCAATGTCGGCTGGCGGCCCCCAGGGGAAGGGCGTTCTCTGTGGGGGCCCCGGCTTTATGGAATGAGCTGCCGGTGGGACTCTGTCTTCTCCCTGATCTCCGGACCTTTAAGCGTGAGCTCAAGACTTTCTTTTTTCATCAAGCGGGGCTGGCCTGATTGATTTTAGTATGGGGATTTTAGTGGGTTTTTTATAGGGTTTTACCTAGGTTTTAGTTTTGATAAATTTTAGCTAATATTTTAATGTTACAGCGATTGAATCAGTTTTTTAAATTTGATAGTGTATTTTAAATTTTTGGGGATTCATGTCATTTTATTGGCTGTACACCGCCCTGAGTCTTCGGAGAAGGGCGGTATAAAAATATGAATAAATAAATAAATAAATAAATAAATAAATAAATAAATAAATAAATATCTGGATTACTTAGGGCTTGCTCCAGATCTGATCTTTTGAGATGTAGCATGTGTACGGCAAAGGAATATCTGTCAGTGTAAGGTCTCAAAATGGAACTAGTCTCATTCTTTCCATCTGAGACCAGTTGATTATGTGCTCGTCTCTATAAAAACACCCTTATAATTTCCATGTAGCGTATTAAATTTAAGTACACTTAAATCTGTTTTCATTTACCCTGGGGAAGAAAGGCAACTTGTAGTCTCTTCTTGAATCTTGGACACCGCACAATACTTTATGTTAATATACCATGTGTGAAGGAAAAAGGCCTCTTTAATTTTTCCAGCTTTTGACTGTTTCTCAAAGATAAATTGCAGTGTCTCTGAGAACACTTGCAGACACTATATTCTTGTTTCTACTGTGAAGCCTTAGATTTTTTTAGGGGTGGTTCTTTACTTCATTTTCTTCAAGAGGTGGGAGACAGGTTGCAAATAGATGACACATTTTTAAGAGCTCATTGTTGAATAGAGAAATCACCATGCAAAGGAAAAATGTATCATGGGTAGGTTGCGCCATTTAATTCTTTTTGTAAGAAACCATAGTTTTTTTCAGAATAGATAGGAGAAATGAATATATACAAATCCATATTGCAGCCTATTTTGTCATTCTTTGTCCATGTCCTATACAGCCCTACCGGTTTAAACATGCCATTAGAAACCCAATTTTTTCCAGGATGCCTGATTATGCAAGAGATGCTCATCTATAATGTAAACCAGGGGTTACCAAAGTCTTCAGCTTATCCAGCTCTTCATGAAATTTCAGATGGTTCATTCACTTCCAAACACTTATATCAGGGATGTCAAACTGGTGGACCATGGGCTGGATGAGTCACACGCCCACCCTGTCTCCACAAAGGCAAGAAAAGTCACAATACGTCATGTGATGTGATCGAGTTTGACACCTATGCCTTATATGAAAATAATTTAATATATACTACTTTCATAATGTTATAAATAAGAATAGTAACAATAATGGGTAATCTCATCAAACCTTGGGAGATGATACGGAATCTTTGGAGACCCTACTGAAAAGGAATTCTTTAGGCTAAGGCTAAGGTATGAGTGGTGAAAAGCCTGATATTGAGTTCAGACATTGCTTTAAGTTGTAATACTGTATGGTTTCGTTGATTAATATCTAATGTAACAGATAAACAATGTGGCTCATTTAACAATTCAAAATTAAATCATTCCATGACTTGAAATTAATGTGAACCTATAGATATATCTCCACATGTTCATTTCCCTCTTAGCAATTTTAAATATGGTGAGGTTTGTGTTCCAGTCTTCATCTTTTCCAAGTCTTTTAACCATTGGTAGCATGCCTCCTAATTTGTATTTTTATTAATGCCAATGGAAAATTCCTTCTATAGGATTCAGTTTGTATGGTGTTTGGGTACTTTCACAAAGCTATTTGTTCTGCAATAGCCACACTGTCCTAAATACAGAGAATGATTCATCCTCTAATTTTCATAGCTTTCAACCTAAATTCAGGATGCAGAACCAACTCAGAAGGTCAGATAGGGAACAAGAGGGAGAAAAAGCAAAGAGAACAATAGAAGAGATGGAGAGAAGCCAAGAGCATCCACTTCTCAACAACGTTCTCCATTTCTCTATTACCATATGGGTGACTACATAAATCTTTTTAAATAAATAATATTCTACGCTATGATAAAGTAACAAGTTCTGACAGACTTTGAAGTAATATCATGGGAGAAGACAAATATTACTAGGCACTAATGTCAGCCTCTAAAAAGTACTTTTATTTGCAACAAAACTACAGACAGAGAAAGGAAGAATTATTTACAATTTAGATACTGAAAAATGATAGTTCTTCCTGGAAAAGGGATGCTAATATGCAAAAGGTTATCTGTTTATTTATAACTACTAGGATAGTACTCACTATACTCAAGTTCAAGAAGTCCTTTCATTTTGTAGGAATTTAGTACCCACCCCCCTCCTAGAAGAATGAAATATTTTAGAAAATATTTAAAAAGGCAGAATATATTTCCTTGGATGAGAAATGGAGAAACATGCTCTTGGAAAGTGGCCCCCACCTTTGTTAATAGCCCCAGAAAGACAAAAGACATCTTATCTACAACACAGAAGACCTTCAGCTCCAGGGTGATGGGATTAAGACATGGTCCTCAGGACATGATAGGATTAGCCTCTACCCATCTCACCACATGGCACCTGGGAAGATTACATCAGCCAGCAAGGCTCAGGCAAGCTTGAGGGACAACCTACAATGTTAGCTAAGACTCCCACCCCCTGGGAGTCTGACAACCAATCAGGATACTCTTCCTGTGCCCCAGAAAGTTCAAAGCTCAGAAAAAGCATAAAAACCAGGGAGCACACAGGATCTCGCCCCCCTTTCTGTTCAGGTTCTCAAGCCATGTGATCCTGACCACCATTAAACCATCTTTCCAAGCAGCCTCCATGTTTCCAGTGTCTTTGTCCCCACTTGGAACTGAACCCAGATGGATATTTCTTCCAACAATTTGAAATGTTCGGAATTAAAAATTTGTTTCTTTGCTGGCTGGCATCAGTGCTACAGCTGAGAATCACTAACACCAGAGTCTTATTTAATTCCCCACATATAAACCTTCAGTCAGTACTGAGTGACTCAGTCTGACATATTTTAGATCTCCTGGAATGCCCTAAGATAAAGTAACTTGAGGACATTGTAGGAAATTAAATTGGAGACTTAGATCTAGCTGTTGAAAATATTGCAGCAGATAAGCCAACTTAGGTACATGGATGCAAGAGAACCTCACCGTATTACTTAGAAACCCCAAGACAAAAATGAAGTCTTAGGATTTTCCCCAGTATCTTCTTACAATAATCTTCCTCCAGTTTTGGCTGTAAATTTTGGAAGATGCCGTCCCAGCACATCTGGAAAGGACTGAGCAGGGAAATTCTGGCTTGGTGTATTTAGAAAATATATTTTGCTGAGACAACATGATCAGAAACTTTTCTAAGCAAAATAATTAATCCAGGAAATGTTAAACATTTGCTTCTTCTACTCTTACATGCTCTTCCTTTTGGCAAGAGTTGTCTAAGATTTATTGTTTAGCATTGCTATTGTGAGCCTAAAGTACACATCATCGGCACTGTTGTTTAAATAACAATCTTGGGAGAAATGGCTGTCTAGGGTTTTTTCCTCCCTGTAAGTTTAGGTAGTCTCAGTGTAATATTAGATAATACAATGCTTATGGGTCTATCTTATTTCTCCTGAACCCAAAATGTTCTTAAGACAGAGGGGGGGAATCCAGAACTCCCTAAACTAATTACCAGTTTCCAATCTGCTTGTCTAAATCTCACTGGTCAGAGCAGTGGCATTTAACTCAGAATGTTGAATTCTCCAGCATCCTGCTTACAAGTTTCTGTGTTGTCAATCAGAGATTGGAATATTTGTTCAAACAATGGAGCCAAAATTTCTCTGCTTAGAGCTTGAAGTTTTGTTTTGAAATGTTCACAGTCTCCTGGGGCAATTATCTGCCTGAAGAGTGAGTTACATGACACCATTTATAGGGTATGTTATGAAGCTTCAACTTGGAATGAAGAAAAGTAAGAGGGGGACAATGAAAACTCACACATCATCCATATCTCTCTCTCTCTCTCTCTCTTTTGTATTTTGCAATGAGCAATGGGGCCATTTTCCTCTCCCCCACCCCACCCCCCAGCCCCTTCTCTGCTCTGCTCTGCTTCCATTTAATTAGTTCTGCTGATTTATCTCCTGCTGGTTAATGTTGCATGTCTAAATATGAAGTCTCAGGTGTGGGAGTACCAGTGGCCTAATGAGTTGCATCTCATTCTCATTAAATCTAGTGTTGCATCCTTTTCAAATAAACTTTCCCATGCGACCAGACTTTACTAACTCTGTTGACCAATGAGTCTTCAGTTGTTTTATAAATACAGACAATTAAACTGGGAATTAACTTAGCCCCATTGCAAGTTTAGTTCTGCCGGTGATGTGTCTGTCAACAAGTCAGAGAATGCTAGTAACTAACCTTTTTAGTTAAAAGGCCAATCAATCATTTTCTGTTGTGGGTTTAGGTCTGCTGCAGCACCGAGACTCCTGAGAGTACGTTAGGGCTCACAATAGCAATGCTATTGCTATCAATGCTATCATTTCCTGAGAAATGATTCTGATAGGCTCAGTGAGCCGAATCTGGAAACGGAGAATTGGGGACAAGGGTTTTCTCAGAGCTTCTATGCATAATGGATGATGCACTAAATCCCATTGCTGAGCAAAGAAGGATAGTAATACAAGCTTTCATAGCAGTAAGTAGGATCATCTGAACAAACTGTTTACATTAAAAAATAAAACTGGAAACACATCAATGTTCTGCTGCATATCAAGACCAGCAGCCAAGCAATCTCCTTCAATATGGAAATGCAGATGAGTTTACTTAAAACAGGATGGATGCTGTATGGGCAGCTTGGGACTCAAAGGAGCACTTGTCCTTTTGGAAGGTTTAAGAAATGTAATAAAACTCAGGAAAGTTATTTAAACACTTATTTTCCTCATTTTCTCCCTTTAAGAAAATCTGAATCTTTCCAGTGAGGGTATGTGCTTATTGTATAGTATAGAAGTCCATTATGCTAAATGAAATTTATTTTTTTAACAGAAAACTAAGTATTTAGACCTTATCTTTATAGGCATTTTTAAGAATACTTAGACTGCTATCAAGTAATACCTTGGGAAAATACAATGGATTTTTTTTTAAATGATGTTATTAAATATATTAGGGAAATAGTTTTATTTTAAAAAAATATTTCTCCCATAAACAAAATGGACTTGCTCATGCAGACACACAAAATTCAGATCAGTTAAAGTATGGACATTTGGCAAAAGAAAAACGTATGACTGTTGAAGAATATTAGCCTCAGTTCTGAACACCAATTTGAAGCTTCAATACCAGCTTTGGATGTTATCACTCCATCCATCTTTTTCTTTAATCAATCGTAAGTCTCATTGTATAGGGATTTCTCTCAAATAAATTATCCTAGCTTGGACATTTAACAACATAACACTTTGATTAGCTGTACTTTTTTTCATGTGTATCTTGCATATTTCTGGCTGCTTTGTCTAAAAGTTAGGTTTTCGATTGAATTGATTTCTATTTCCCCTTTTTATTGTACAGAATCTGACAAGTAAAGAAAAGCAACATTCGGCACAAGAATTTAACGGTGGCCTTGGACTGATAACAATGAATTATTATTACATTACTTTTATGTGCACTGTGCTTGGCACTGAATTACTAAGGAGCTTTGGTACCCCTGTCAAATCCCCAAGGTTCAGAGTTCGGGTGCAGCATGAACGAAAAAATATTAGGCCAAATATTATACTTGTGCTTACAGATGACCAGGATGTGGAGCTTGGTAAGTCTGTTTTGAATTGCAGCTTCTTTTTACCACCGTCACAATTTTTTTTGGCTTTGTTTTGTTCTTTTGAAAATAATTTTCTGCTCTGTAAATAATCTTTCTATATAGCGGCCTTTCCTGTCCATTATTGTAACTACTTGACAGATTTGGACAACCCATTCCCAGAAAATAAAATGATCTGGGTTTTTTGCTTCAACGTGATATATCTTATTCCTATTTAACTGCAGAATCGAGATAATGTTCAACTACCTCTGATTAAATGAAGAATTGTATAAGACTGGGTGGCAAAGGAAATGAGGAAGTTTCCTGTCAACAGCAGTTAATTTTCTAATAATGGCCATTCATGAATGTGTGTAAAACATTAAAGATCTGGAACACTGAAAACATAATCGCTTGGATGTAGTGACACTTCTATTTTATCTGTGTATACGATTACAAGCTGATTATTTTTATATATTTATTAATACTTACTACGCACTTTCTGTATGGCCCAATTTTATTCTAGCTATATAAGTATCTCAATAAGAAGTCTCAAAATTCAACCCATCAATTAATATAAAGCAATCAAAAGGCCAGTGAGGCCCACAAGAGCACCAAAAACTGTTTGAAATAGAAGGTTTTAAGAATCTTAAGAATGACTGCCAGCTGCCTGCAATTTGGCAGTTCAAATCTCACCAAGCTCAAGGTTGACTTCCCCTTCCATTCTTCCGAGGTGGGTAAAATGAGAACCCAGATTGTTGGGGGCTCTGTAAACTGCTGTACACAGGGCTATAAAGCACTGTGAAGTAGTATATAAATCTAAGTGCTGTTGCTATTGCTATCTTCCTAAAAGTCTGGAATGAAGGGGCAAAGCATATCTCTAAGGTCAGCATATTCCATGGAATTGGGGTCACAACTGGGACAGATTTTGCAGGAGAATGACTCATAGAGCAGAATGTGACTCAGTGATCTAAAAGTAGAGTCAGTCTCATTTTGGACAATATAGATCCCAAGGTAACCTGGCATTGATAAAGTATTCCACCTGTGGGGTCAATTAGCCCTTTGTGTATCAACATTTTCTGGACAGAAAGCAAATGGTGAATAAGTAAATTATGCTTTGAGTTGAGCTTAACACTCAGTGATTTTGTTGGTTCTTCCATGAAATTTATTGGGAATGATAGAGAAGAGATTTTGCTTTCAATTTCCCAATCTGGCCTGCAGCTCAGCCTAATGTCAAACATGTCAAAACTCTGCTTATCTTTTTGAGATCAGCCAAAGTCAATCAGATGTTGCCATTAGTTCATGTCCTGCCCTCTCAAACAAGGGGACCAAGAATATGCCTTGATCTTTTTGTGTATGGCACTTTTTCAGGTACTTGGAAAGTATCATCTTTCCTTAGTCGTCTTCTGTCAAAGTTAAACTTTCCTATTTTTGCACTCTTTTTATGTCTTAATTTGGTCTCTGAATATCCATTTTGCTCATCTCTGAATATATAGCATTTGTCTGAATCATTTTAACTGTTTATTCTTCACTACATCTACAAGGAACTTAGATGTTTTCTTTTCATCCTTTTTGCTAGTTCATGACCATGGTCCTCAAGAGTTGAACCAAAGTACTTTGGTTCACAAGAACCACAAGGGCTGACATAAATGGATATAATGAACCACTACTTTCTCTCACCCCCGAACAATCTCATAGTGCTGTTATGGGGATAACAGGAGGCAGGAGAATTAGATTGGTTGGTTCGATAGATGAGATAGATAGACGAGATAGATAGATAGATAGATAGATAGATAGATAGATAGATAGATAGATAGATAGATAGATAGATGATAGATAGATTCAAAAGTACTTTGAAATCCTTGATTACAGATTACTAATTTGTGTCTCTTGAGCTGAGATCAAAAATAAAATACTAATTTATTTTGGAAAGTGGATTACATTTACTTAGGAATAGTGCAACTGGGACTTCTATGCAATTGTGTATATCAAAGGCCAATACCAAAAAGGTTCAAATTCTGAACGCAGGATTTAAATGAGAGAAATTCCTTTTAACAGTGTTGATATGTAAAGTATGGCCCTGAGGGATTGCCATTCTGTTGTGCATTTGTTTAAAAATTAACTGCATGTTTTTAATAGCACTTGGTTTATATGTAAATAGCGACTAATTACAAGGCTCCTGGGCTTAAACCTAATACTTTGCTATTACCTCAAAGCAATAACATGTGACAATATAGCTTCTATAGTATGGAATATAGTTTTCCCTGTGAAATTAAATGTTAAGAATGGAAGTTTGTAGTGCTCGAAGGCATTTTTTAAAAGTTTAAATTGTTCCTTGTATTCTTAGTTAAAAATTGATAGCACATTTATCATTACTAAACTTTAAAAAAGAATGTAGTATTTATTGAAAAGAAAACTCTTGAGTTGAACATTCCTACAGAAAATAAGCAAACAAAGATTATGAAACAGACAAAAATTATGTGCAATATCCACATTATCAACCTAAAATTTCCAACTCCAGTTGAAGATATTTATCTTCCACCCAAGGATATTATGTATGTTTGTGTGTGAGAGAGAGATTAGTTGTTGTTGTTAGTCGCAAAGTTGTGCCCAACCCCTTGTGACTCCATGAACAACGTATCTCCAGGTCTTCCTGTCCTCTACCATCCTCTGGAATCCATTTAAACTCACGCCTATTGCTTCAGTGACTCCATCCAGCCAGTTTATTCTCTGTTGTCCCATGCTTCGTTTTCCCTCAGTCGTTCCCAGCATTGGGCTCTTCTCCAGTGAGTCCTTCCTTCTCATTAGATGGCCAAAGTATTTGAGTTTCATCTTCAGGATCTTGCCTTCTAAAGAGTAGTCAGGGTTGATCTCCTCTAGGACTGACCGGTTTGATCGCCTTGCAGTCCAAGGGACTCACAGGAGTCTTCTCCAGCATCATTTTTTATTTATTTATTTATTTATTTTATTTTGTCACAACAATATATGTAGGTATCATAGTTCAAAGATCTCAATTCTTTAGCATTCATCCTTCCTTATGGTTCAACTTTCACAGCCATACATTCCAACTGGGAATACCATAGCCTTGACTATATGCACTTTTGTTGGCAGGGTGATGACTCTGCTTTTTAGTACGCTGTCTAGATTTGCCATAGCTTTATTTGCCAGAAATTTGCCAGATATTAGTATATGATATGATTAGGCAAATATCTGGACAAACACTTAGATGGTAGCCAAGTAACTCAACTCCTGTTGAGTTAGCCATAGGGATGAAAGGGGGGGAAAAAGAAGAACACTTCTTAGGTGTTATAAAAGGCTTAAACTCAGCAGGTCAAAAAAACTTGAACAACAGCTGTCTCCCACTTCTATTCAGACAGCCACATCTATATTCATTTGTGCCCATTGCTCATTCCATTTTTTGCCCAACAGATTCTTCTTTTCTTCTCTATAAATCTCAGATAATTATTTGGGGGCAAAAGCCTTCCTATTGCAAATGCACTGTTTCAGTTTAATCCCAGACAGAAATAGCTTTTCAAATTTCTTGATCTTTCTGGAATCTAAAAATGTTTTGCGTTATGAGATGTATCTTACTATGAGAAAAAAAAACTTAAATGTACAATGTACAGGCCTCTGGTGTACAGGCCTCTGGTGGCTCAGCAGACTAAGTCTGTCTGTTATTAACACAGCTGCTTGCAATTACTGCAAGTTCAAGTCCCACCAGGCCCAAGGTTGACTCAGCCTTCCATCCTTTATAAGGTAGGTAAAATGAGGACCCAGATTGTTGGGGGCAATAAAGTGTATAATTAACAAATGGATGAAGACTATTGCTTAACACAGTGTCAGACACCTTGAGTCTTCGGAGAAGGGCGGGATATAAATTTAAAAAAAAATCGAATAATTAAATCACATTCACTGTAAACAATAGTGTATATACAAGAGACACTTTAATAAATGGAAATTTCTTGGGATAAATTAAAACGTAACACTGAAAATTGTGTTTAACAATATCAGGGATCAAGATCATATAAACTTTGAATGTGTGCCGTATGTGAGTTAATTATGTGTTTGCTTTTGATGTTTAGGGTCCTTGCAAGTGATGAATAAAACCAGGAAGATAATGGAGAATGGAGGTGCCAGTTTTGTTAATGCATTTGTAACCACGCCAATGTGCTGTCCATCTCGGTCCTCGATGTTGACAGGAAAATATGTTCACAATCACAATGTTTATACTAACAATGAGAACTGCTCTTCTCCATCCTGGCAAGCAACACATGAGCCCCGCACCTTTGCTGTGTATCTCAACAATACTGGATATAGAACTGGTAAGGGATTAGTTTTCACACTCCTTTTTCATTTTGATTTTAAAAAGTTGCTTGTTTTCAAACTGTTAATGCGGTTAATAACAGAATTATTTTTGGAACATTGATGCAGCAATTTTGCAAAGCTTAATGGTACTGTGTCTTGTCGATTTGTGGGTAGGAAATTAGCAGAAAACTGTATAAAAAAGCAGATACTAAACTTATTAAAGTGTAGAAGCTTTGGTAGATAGAGGGAAGTTGTGGTAGCAGAGTTTAGAGCAAGGGTGTCAAACTTGCAGCCCATGGGCCTCATGCGTCACACACAGGCCATGCCCACTCCAGCTCTGTAAATAGAAAAAACATTGCAAAACGTCACGTGACGGCAACATGGCATGGCGAGTGTTGTGTCTCGGCCGCCCCCCTCTCCGCAGCCGGGCCCCTCTCATCTCCTGTTATCTCAGCCAGAGACGGATAATGAAGACGAACGGCCTGGCATGCCTCCAGCCCCCAGTCCTGGCACCATGCCCGGACAGACCGAGCAAGACGAATGGCCTGGCATGCCTTCAGCCCCCAGTCCTGGCACCATGCCCGGACAAACTGAGCAAATAAAACCCTCCCCCACAACATGTGAACATGAGGAACATGAAGCCAGTCACGAGCTGGAATTGCCGGCAGCTGGAGGTGGATGGATCCACGCTTCCGGAGAATGGAGAGGCGACGTCAGCAAAAGGAAGGGAGGGGCTGGCCTGGATAAGTGCTGAGTCATGGAGCCACACCCCATGGCCTATATAAAGGATCTGCTTTCTGGCATTCTTTGAGTCAGGCAAAGTCTAATTTGGATTGCTGAAGTCACATCTTGGACTCCTGCCTGCCCTGAGAACTCTGACAGAACTTTGGCAAAGCTGCAGGGCTTTGTGGCCACGCTTGATACAGACTTCCCCGACCCGGCCATCAGAGGAGAAGTGGGACACGACAGCGAGTTTGACACCCATGGTTTAGAGCAGGGGTCTCCAACCTTGGCAACTTTAAGCCTGGAGGACTTCAATTCCCAGAATTCCCCAGCCAGCAAAGCTGGCTGGGGAATTCTGGGTGTTGAAGTCCACCAGGCTAAAAGTTTCCAAAGTTGGAGACCCCTGGTTTAGACAGTCAACCTGGACCCATATTAATTTGAAGGTCTTCAAGTAAAAATACAGGTTTTTCTCAATAAGGAGCCTGCCTTTTAATACTTGTATTCCAAATCATAGAACCAATTATGTGTCCTTTGCATTGTCCTAAAATTTAAATTGAAACAAATATAATCTTGTTATGAAGGAAGTGGAGAAGAGAATCTAATGGACTGCCAGCATTTATCTGGGATTGTCAGCCAAATGAGGCTGTTCCTGGCTGGCACATATAGGGTGCTAACTCTGGTATTAAAAAAGTTGGATCCTGATTCTGGTTGAATATTAACATAACATAACATAATAACAGAGTTGGAAGTGACCTTGGAGGTCTTCTAGTCCAGGGGTCTCCAACCTTGGTCCCTTTAAGACTTGTGGACTTCAACTCCCAGAGCCCCTCAGCCAGCAATGCTGGCTGAGGAACTCTGGGAGTTGAAGTCCACAAATCTTAAAGGGACCAAGGTTGGAGACCCCTGTTCTAGTCCAACCCCCTGCCCAGGCAGGAAATTAAACCCTAAACCAAGGTAGCAATTAAAAGCAGCTGAGCAGTAGAGATCTGTGTCACTCTGAAAGGGGAAAGGGTGTCAACTTAATTAAGGTTGCTGACTCTTTGTATAGAAAACATTCTCCAAGGCTTCCTCCTTTATTGGAAGCAACTCCTGCTTTCCTAATCTGAATTTCTTTGGCTTCAAGTTCCTAGTTCCTCCTAATTTTTTGCCCTGTGGATTGATATCCAGTTTTCAGTTGTGAAGGAATGTAGCTTTGACTCAAAGACAGGGGAGGAGATTTCTAGGCTGTTACAGAAAAGATATCTGAATCTTGGGAAAATAAGAAGTGTAGAAATAAATTCAAAACAACTCTGCCTTGACTGTATTAGATACAAGCTGAAGTAAAAAGGGGCTTTTGGCAGGCTTTCAAGATCTGTTCCAATACCTTAACTGCATTAAAGTAAATTTCGTGTGATTTCCATTTCCTGACCTCGATGGGCTGACATCAGCTCTTGGACTCCATTGGCTCTGGACTTCTTTCTAAATAATTCAGATTTTATCTCCCCCAGTTACTTCTGCAGAGAGACTCTAGTCCATAGGCAAGATTCTGTCAATGAGCCTCCCATTGTGTGTAAGGCTCAGTTTGATTTACAACCATCAGCTTGTGTGTTATCTCTGTTTATGCATTGAACTGATTTATGGCTAAAATAATTGAAGTACTTAAAACCTACTTGCTAATTTACTCCCACCTGCTCTCAGCTCTACCTTGAACAGTCCTTAAAGGCCCCCTTCCTTTCAGCTTTCTCTGCTGAAATAGAGTATGTTCAGTTGAGAGCCCAGCTGTTCCAGCTAATTGCTCTGATTGATGCTTTGCCATGGCAGCTGAACCTCTTGACGGCTTCAATCCCTCCATGATACAAATGTTCAGTAGCCATACTTGAAAAGTTTGAAGGTTCTCACAACTAGTTTCCAACATTTGCAACACCCTGAAGATTATCTAACAAAGTAGACAGAAAATAGTAGGAGCAGTGGCCAAATGTGCAATTCTATTGCCTTATACTTGAACACCCCATTAAATCTGCCAATCACCAGATCAGAACACTGCAACAAGGACACCACCTAGTGGCAGAACCTTTAAATAACTTCCTGCTTTTGGCAAGACTTGGAGCAGAAGGAACGGATCCATTCCATAAAGACCTGGAGACCAAATTTTTGATGACTTGGCCTGCATTAAGCAGCCATCCACAGTGTAGTACTCTATCAATATTTATTTATTTAGCATATTTATAAGGTGATCAGACTCCAGATGACTCCATATGGTATACAAGAATAAAAACAGGAAACAAAACAAGGAAATCTGTAAAAGGCAATAATTAAATGAGAAGGAAAACGACATAGTTTTCTATCCCAGAGGTCTCAAGCCTGCAGCTCATGGGCCATGTGCAGCCCTTAGTGGTTACCTCTCAGGAGCTGCTGTTTTAGCTTGTCTCCTGTACATATTTGGCCATGCCAAGCAGTAACTTCTCAGTAGGGTGACTGTACACTCTTAATTTACAATATGTCCTAGATTTTCAAATCTTGGGCAAAATGAACCCAACTTTCTTTTTCCTTGCAGAATAAGTTGCTCTCCCATAGTGCCAGCTTGTACAGTGCTAAGAGCATTTAGTGCACTAAGTGGCTTGCATGACACTGTAGCAGAGGTGTGTTTCAACAGGTTCTGACCAGTTCTGGAGAACTAGTAGAGGAAATTTTGAGTATTTTACCAGTAGTAAAAATTCTGACTGGCCCCACCCCATCTATTCTTTGCCTCCCAAGTCACAGCTTATTAGGAGGAAATGGGGATTTTGCAGTAACCTTCCCCTGGATTGGGGTGGGAATGGAGATTTTACAGTATCGTTCCCCTGCCACACTACCAAGCCACGCCCACCAAGCCACACCCACAGAACCGGTAGTAAAAAAATTATGAAACCCACCATTGCACCATAAGGGAAAAGCCAATTCTGCAGAAACTGGTGCTACCAGGGCAGAAGGAAAACAAGAGAGGAGAAAGTAGTGCTTTGGGGAGAAGGTGGGAGCTCTCCAGGAGCCTCACCGAGGGAAGTAATAGCAGGAAACAGTGTCAGTTTATGTGCCCCTGCTTCATCTGAGCCAATAGTTTGCCTGCTAATGGCATAAAGAATCAAATTGCCAGGGGGGTGCTGCTGGTATAGAAAGGAAGGGAAATGGGAAACTCAGGAATAATAAATGCTTTTTTAAAAAATCATATAGTTTTGCTTGATTTTATTATTTTAGTGCCCCATCACTCTCAAATCTGTCTGGTTTGGCTGATAGGTTATATAGTCAGTGGACAAATGGAAATGTGGGTTCCTATTACAACATAAACATGTTACCCAAGAGGTTTTAAATCAAAAAATAAGTTTCAATTCATTTTAATATTACTTGCATTTTTTGCAGACAGCCCACCAGTTAGCACGTTGAAATTAATGTGACCTGACCTATTCATTTGAGTTTGAGACCCCTATTCTATCACAGTCACATTCTCAAAGAGCTAACTACCCATCCTAAGGCAAAATGTGGGGAAAGACTCAGATTTTAAGGATTCATATAAGGGGAGCAAAGTGACAGTTATTTGATCATCTGGGAGTACATTTTCAGAGCTAAGCACAATGGCAGAGAAGGTCCATTCCATGAGTCCATCCAATGACATTGTTTTATAAAAAGGACCTGGAGATTGTCAGCTCTGCCTGACCACACAGGAGAAACCATGGGGAACAGACAGTCCCTCAAATACAGTACTTGGCCTTATGCCATGTAGGGCTTTAGTGGTGATAATCAGCACTTTGAACTTGAACTAAAATAAAACTGGTAGCCAGTGCAGCTCACAAAGCATCCTGAGGCATGTCCATCATTGCTCTGCTGCAGCACTCTGGACCAGCCGAAAGATCTTAACAGTCTCCAAGGCAGTCTTATTTATAGCCCATTACTGCAAAAATCTACACGTGAAGTGACCAAGGCCTGAATGACCATAAGGAGAGTCTCCTGGTTCAGGAAAAGGTGCAACTGTCAGACAAGATAGATCAGTGCAGAGACTGTCCTAAACCATAGCTTCCATCTGTCCTTTGAGTAACAACTAAGACACCAGGAAACCCAAATTGCATGCTTAGACCCAAATGAAGAACTGCAATCCTATTCAGAACTAAAGGAAAAAAGTCTCCAGATGCAGATGACTCCAACACCCATCAGTAGGATTTCATCAAGGATCCCAACAGCTTTTAGGCCACTGGAATAAGACCTTGTCAGCATCACTTGGTTAGCTAGTGGTGAGCTGAACTCCAAAGAGAAGGAGGCTGTAATGGACAGTGGCAGGAATATTCCTTCACGGAGAGTAACATTGCCAGAACCATTTTCTGCCATACAAATGCTTTTCCCATAGACAGAAAATGCATGTCAGGCCACTCTCACTTTGGCAGAAGGATACCATGCTATGCAGAAGTATCTAGAATAGCCTTTGATAGAAAACTTACTTTTGTACTCTGTATAGCTATTTTGAAAATACATAATAGCTTTCAGGTTTTTCAATATCCTTTCTGTCTTTAATCATCTAAGGCATGATATTTTGTGGGATTTCATGGAAGAATTTGATACTATTAATTTGGCTGACATTCTAATTTATTTTCTCTCCCTTGAGATATACGCATGCCATGTTGAGGCAGTTTACAATGGGTTCAGGAGCATTATCTATAAATCAAATTAAAAAACTTAAATTGAAGTAGCCACTATTGACTTTCTATGCCTTCACATTTCACTAGAAAGACTTCAGATGGATCTAATAAAGATGGAAACCTTTCTGGTTTGGCAACTCCTCAGGGATTAAAATTGTTCAAAGGCATTCTCTTACAAACTCCAAAAATTTCGAGACTTTGCGTCAATTGCCTCTACTCCATTCTGGAGAATAGTATTACATTATTTGGGATAAGGAGTTTTTGCCCATTAAGATGGCCTTTGGAACCAGGCTTTTGAGACTTGTTTG
Source organism: Ahaetulla prasina (assembly GCF_028640845.1). Taxonomy (NCBI): domain Eukaryota; kingdom Metazoa; phylum Chordata; class Lepidosauria; order Squamata; family Colubridae; genus Ahaetulla; species Ahaetulla prasina. The sequence continues at coordinate 43,551,667 of NC_080541.1, read as the reverse complement.
GAAGGGCTCAACATTCTGTGGAGTTAAGGACAAGCCACAATGGCTTGGAATATCTCCAGATAGCTTGTAAGCTAAACCAGAGGCTGTAATGGGGATTACTATTCTTTTTTTCCATACAACTTCAAAGTAACTTCCATCTCAACAAAAGATGTATGTCTTGTTTCAGAAGTCCAAATATTTGTTCATAGGTTTAGGCCCACCATAGTCAAGAAATTCTCAGCAGGTTACAATTATTACAATAAAGTATCCACATACAGTTCCAGTTATATAGCAATAAGCAGTTACCCAGTTTAAACTACAGATAAAATTATAAAGCAACCAACTAAAAAGCAGTAAAAATAGATAGCACATGACATTAAAGGTTCTTCAGAACCTTCCATCTTGAGAATTTTTGATGGACATGCATTGGGTCTAAGATTCATATTACCATTCCACCAACCAACCAGAGAAGTCTGGAAATCTATTGTTACCTTGATGCATTTTTTCTATCAGCCTTATCAGGTTTGTGACTACAACTGCCATTAGTCATCTCCATCAGATGACTAGAGACTCTAGAAAGAGTGCAGAGAAAAGCAACAAAGATGATTAGGGGACTGGAGGCTAAAACATATGAAGAATGGTTGCAGGAACTCAGTATGTCTAATTTAATGAAAAGAAGGACTAGGGGAGACATGATAGCAGTGTTCCAATATCTCAGGTGTTGCCACAAAGAAGAGGGAGTCAAACTATTCTCCAAAGCACTTGAGGGGGTAGAACAAGAAGCAATGGGTGGAAACTAATCAAGGAGAGAAGCAACTTAGAACTAAGGAGAAATTTCCTGACAGTTAGAACAATTAATCAGTGGAACAACTTGCCTGCAGAAATTGTGAATGCTCCAAAGCTAGAAATTTTTAAGAAAATGTTGGATAACTATTTGTCTAAAATGGTGTAGGGTCTCCTGCCTGGGCAGGGGGTTGGACTAGAAGGCCTCCAAGGTCACTTCCAACTCTGTTGTTGTTGTTGTTGTTATTGTTGTTATCACCAATTATAGACATGTTCTTATCTATCCTTGATTGTTTACCACATTAATTTAAATACTGGAGACTTTTACTTTCACACATACACGTCTTTTGATGTTCTGATTTTCAGATATTCATAAGGCACTTCAGTTCATTGGACAAGGCAGATCCAGAAAAACATTTTTCTTAGTTAATTCACCAATGCCTGAATTTTAGCAAGCCTTGGTTTGAAGATATTGTGTTACCTCTGGAAAAAAAAGAGAGACTTAAAAATGTTTGGAGTATTGTCATTAAAATGGTGTTAGTCAATAGGGTGCCCTCTAGCATCTGCCAGATCAGCATAATCTTTCAACAGGTAATACACATTGAAGTTTCAGGTATCAGGTGAGCATGAGACGAGGTTGACGATAGATGAATAGAATTTAAGGGGAAATTGGTCACATTCTCAGATTCAGAGAATGTGTCTACAAAAACCGGAATGATACTGGGAGTTTATTGACTGCTTGAATCATAGCATGAAAACAACTATGATATGTTAGCATCCTAAGGGAGAAAAAAGATGAAAATGGTGAAAAGTTTAAAACCAGTTGCAGTTAAGGGAGTAATCTGCTCACCATTTCCTCTGTGTACTATGTTCTGTGTACTGACTGTGTACTGTGTACTGATTGTTTTTCTATCTCATTAGAATTTACAAATTAAAATTCTTCCTGTGGGCATCATTAGTTACAATAATGAAAAGATGGGCAGTGATATTGCTTTTTAATAAGACTTTATTAATTCAGCTGTATTTGTATGCTTATTAATTATACCTAAATAAATTAATTCCTAATTTTCTTTTCCTCTATTTTTAAATATATTCATTGGCCAGGGGCATTTTAAATAGTGCAAATATGTGAGCAGCCAGCTGGAGTATTTTTCTTGGTTTTGTATGAAGATTATGAGGATTAAAAGTCAACAAATTTGTAGCACATTTAACTGGGGAAAGCTAGTTTATATTATAAATCACTGATTAATTGATATTACATTTTTATTGCAACTATTGCCATTATATACAGTGACTAAGATAGTTTCAAATCTATTTCAATTATTCAGCTTCTAATGTTTTTTTCAAAACATCTTTCTAATTCTTATTTTTGACAGTACAATATAGTACTGTCCTGAAATTTATTAGTTTTGTTTTATTTCTATATCAGCCTATCTCAACAAAGGAGTCTGAGTGGCATACATCATGAAACTTAAAAACAATACAAAATAAATATATATGGGACCAAATAAAATTGTTACTATGGTCATTAATATAGACAGAAAATGGGTCCCTTAGCACCCAACCAAGTCTTCACAACCTTCTAAAGGCCAACAAGGCACAGGTCATTCTGATACCTGAAGGGAGAATATTCAAGAGCAGGACTCTCCAACCTTGGCAACTTTAAGACTTGTGGACTTCAACTCTGAATTCTGGGAGTTGAAGTCCACAAGTCTTAAAATTGCCAAGGTTGGAGACCCCTGTTCAAGAGGACAGGGGCTATAGTACAGGATTGATCACACTTTTTAAAAGATCTGGCAGAACCACCTCCTCTCTCAAGCATGCGTTCACCATTCCCACTCCTTGTTGCGCTGAATAGGTAGCAAGAATTATCTTCAGTGTAAGATTAGCTTTTTTTCCCCCAGAACCAAGTACTGGAGTGGGCTCATTTTGGGGAACGGGAAAGGGTTGAAGAACACACATTTGTTGATTTGCTATTTTCTGTATTTATCCATATTTGTGTATCATCTGCTTCGAAATGATGAAGAATGTTCCATCAGTTCTTGGTTTTGTAGATAGAAAACACTCCAATTGCCCTAAGATTGAGGGTTGCACCAGGGGTGAAATCTACTTACCTTCCCTACCAGTTCGGAAGTGCCTGCATGCTTGCTTCACATGTGAACATGGACTCTCTGTGCATGTACAAACCCTTCTGCACATGTACAGAGGGTAAAAAACATGTGCATGCACAGAGGGTAAAAAACGACTGGGCGGGTGGGTGAAGCCTCATGCTGTCACCGCTACCGGTTCTCCAAACCACCTGCCGCCATCGCTACCGGTTTGGCTGAACCAGTCCAAACTGATAGCATTTCACCCCTGGATTGCACACAGATCTGGGTCCTTATGTTGCCAACCCTTGCTGTAACCAATTCTTTACTGCATAAAGCACCACTGTTCACCAAGTGCCATTGAATCTGGCTTCTTTTCCTTTCACAGCTTTTTTTGGAAAATACCTCAATGAATACAATGGCAGCTATATCCCCCCTGGCTGGCGAGAGTGGGTTGGATTAATAAAAAATTCTCGTTTCTATAATTACACTGTTTGTCGCAATGGCCTTAAAGAGAAGCATGGATTTGAATATGCAAAGGTAAGGAAGAATCTCATTTATCTTAGTACTATGCACATAGGTAAAACCTATTTTTGATAGAAGAAATGATATTTTAAAATTACTTCATTGAAATAATACTCGTAATTTTTTTTTTGATACTGCATGGTCAGAATTTTTTTCACATAATGTTCATAGAAGGTCAGTTAACACTATGGATTTCTGGTTATGAAGAAGAAATAATGAAAGGTACTGAATCCTGGAAACTTGACTTTGGCAACAAACAAACATGCAGACACACACAACAAAAATTACACAGCACATTTATTTCCCATAAAAACAATTATCTTTTGGGAAAGATATAATTTGCAAAAGATTCTGGTTTCCAGTATTGTCTACGACTCTATGTTACGTATAATATTTTGGCATTTGAAGTTTGGAGAAAACTTCCTCCTCAGAAAATATCTTTTCCCCAATAAATCTTTCACCCTTGAGAAAAGTGCTGGTGTAAGTGACTTAATGGAAAAACATATTGGAAAATCAGTGAAATGTATCTTTCATACTGATTTGTATAACTTTATTAAATTTTTAAACAAATAGGATAAAAACTAACTAAAACTAATAAGTCAGCTGAGATTTTTAAAAAAAATAAAGAACAAAGTCAAAAACTCAGAGAAAAGGAAATATAAAGAAATAAATTCTGGGGTTTTTTTTACAACAGTTCTACATTTAAGTTGACCTCTTACTCTAGAGTTATGACATACTTTCTTTCATACTTTTTCACATGTATCTGCAAAGTGCTTTTGGCGTTAGGAGTTTGAAAAACCATCCTGGAATGAGGACAAAGTGTTCACAGCTGTTTGGGCTTCCCTAATAGTGTTATGTGAAAAAAATCCTGCACTTTTTTTCACTGTTGCTTTTGCAGCTGTTCATGACCCCGAGTCCATATCATCTGATTGATTAGTCTTGTCTGGAAATGGTTGAGATTGTATGTTCATGTTACCTTGGAACTCCTCTCTGGAATACATGCCAGTTATTTGATCAAAAACTCTGCAAACCTAGAGATGGCAGGTAGTTTAGTTCCCAACTTTTAAAAAAGTTCTTTCCCTTTGTGTGTCTGTGTGATTTTTTTTCATTTTATTGCATTGGCTATAGGTTAAGCTGCTTAGTTGGTATGATAGGATTTTGATATTAGTAGCTGTGCTGTTCTAAAATGAGCTGACTTCTTTAGAAATGCAAATATTCTTTTTTAATTACAATTATAGACAAGAGGCTATAGTGTCTGAGCTTGGGTGTGATTTAAATGTTTCTAAGTCTTTGTCTTCTACTTAAAAGGTGTTATCCCTCCTTACCTACACAGATAAGCCTATTGGAATGCAGCCATTCATCTGCATATATTTGATCTGGGAACTGTGCCCAGCCTCTAAAACTAGATAGGTGAAATCCTTTCAAAGCCTATTGGACTAAGTCACTATAATATGACCTTGTGATATTGGATGCAGTTGACAAACTGTCACTTATGTTGAATGTTTGTTTCAGGACTATTTTACAGATTTAATCACTAATGACAGTATCAATTATTTCAAAATGTCTAAGAGGACATATCCCCATAGACCTATAATGATGGTGATCAGCCATGCAGCTCCCCATGGCCCAGAAGACTCTGCACCACAATTCTCTGAGCTGTATGCAAACGCTTCTCAGCACATGTAAGTGAAACTTTTTACTGTGAACATGCTGGGGGTTTGCCACTTCATTGCTGACTGCTCTTTTCAGGCATGTAATGAAATGGAAAGTTGATGTCCTGCATAGCCTCAGCCAGTCACCTCCTTGCCCTGCTTCAGTTCTTTGAGGGTTCAATGAAATACTCTAGAACCGTCATGGCAAACCTACGGCATGTGTCACCCCAGTTCAGCTCCGCTGCGCATGTGCGCGTGCCTCCCACCGGCCAGCTGGTCTTTGTGTCTCTGCTGCACAACTGCAGGGGCGGGACGTGTGCGGGGGCAGGGTGCATGTGCGGGGGGGCCACACGTGCATGTGCAGGGGCTGCGCGCACATTACATTTGGGAGGTTCAGGCACGCGCATGCTTCGGGCACTCAATCCGGAAAAGGTTAGCCATCACTGCTCTAGAATATTCCATATTTATGCGGGGGTCCCTATTTTCTACTTTTTGAAAAGCATAATCTTTACTTCTTTGTTTGAGGAAAACCTTGTAAACACCTTTGGCAGTGAGAAATCCTGAGTTGTCATTTGGCTTGATGTCATTTGGCTTGATGCCTAAAGCTGTTGGAACACCCTCTTTTTCTTCCATCTTTCCTTTTTTCTTCTTTAGGTTGCCTGCATTTCTTTCAATTTTCTCTCTGAATATTTTGTCTCATTTCTGTACAATTGATTTTAAGTTTGCACTAAAGCTGGATGAAAGAGAAACAGTAAAGTCTTGGTATTGTGCAGTGGATTTTACCCTTTCATGGTGGTAGATGCAGATCACATATTTGCATGCTTTCTCTGTTAAAAATCACTGAGTAGAATCTACAAAATGGGTATGAATTAACATAACAGTGATCTTTCTTTTGATGTATTTGCTAATGTGTTTATAATGTGGTAGACACATTTGCAGCCTACAACGTATTTCAGAAAATATATTTCATAATTTCCCCAGGTTATGCTGTATGTATAAAGCTAAACCTGAGATAAATGGTTGCACAAGAAAAAAATCCAGTTTATATCACCATTTTAAAACAATAAAAATTTTAAAATGCTATATTTTTGACATCTATACTTCTTCCCATCCCGCCCACAACTCCCCTGCTCTTGCTTTGATATCTTAATAGGTGTGATAAATTCAAACCAAAATGTGTTGGAGTAGCACTATTAAATCTGGATAAAAGACACAATTCTCAAGGGTTTGTGAAGTGCTTTATTTTAAACTGTTTTAACTGAAACTTTGTAAAATTCATCATTTTTGAATATTTCAGGTGGAAAACATCTTCAAAATAGCTCTGTTTCTAGCTTGAAATACTTTCAAAATAATTAAAAGAGCTTATTTTTGTACTTGAAATTGGGACATTCCAACTCTCAAGCATTTATTTTTGTCTATTCCTAGTTTTGAGACCTCAAATGTCTAACAAATAATCAGTACATAAATATATCCCAAATATATCACACAGGTTGACTGAAGTTATAGGCAAACATAATTTTAAGATACAAAAATTTCCAAGCCTGAATAAGCTGAACAAACCATAGTCATGGAACTGAATGGTTAGAAAGAGTCACGGAGATTATCTAGTCCAATTCTCTTTTCAGTGCAGGAATCTACTGCAATAGCTATCTCTGACAGATGGCTGTCCACCCTGTTTAAACACCTCCCACAAGAGTCTACCATCTCCTGAAGCAATTTGTTCCATTGTTTAACAGCTCTTAGCATTATGAAATACTTCCTGATATCCAATCAAAATTTGCTTCCTAACTATTCCATTTTCTACATTAGAATCCTTTGGATTTTGGAAAACAGCTATCACATTTCCCCACAGACTTCTCCAAATTAAATATCCACAACTCCTCCAATTGTTTTCTCTTAAAAGATTTTCTTCCAGGTCTCTTAATCATCGTAATTGTTCTCTGGATGTGCTCCAATGTGTCAGAGTTTGTCCCACCAGCACAGAAATAAGAGCACAAATGACTTGATATTTTCACAGTACTTATGTTGATGCAACCTAGAGTTGCATTTGCTTTATTTCCATCAACGGTGTTGGCTCATGTTCAAATTGTAATCCACCAAGACACCCCATTTCTTTCAGGAATATAGCTTCCCAACAAGGTCTTCCCTACTCTACACTTACGCCTTTGATTTTTCCTTTCCAAATTAATTAAGCATTACATATTTTCTCCTGTTAAAATCCATCATGTTGCTCTCAACCTATTAATGCAGCTTGTCAATACCATCCTAAGTTCTGAAACTGTAATAATTCGCTATCTACCCTATGTATATGTCATCCATGTTATGTTTTCGAAGACCTCACTCAAATAATTAATAAATATATTAATAATACAGAGCCTGGGATTTTTGCAGTGTTACCATTCAACACCTCTGCTGTCTGTTTGACTGAGAGCCACTCCTGTAAGCACATAGGGGTTATAACTGTAATGAGTTCTGTATCCACCTCCTGGGAGCAAAATCCTGTCGCATTTTGCTTATCTCCTGTATTAAGTTTTTGTGGGAGACTGGGCCACACTCCCTTGCCAACAGATTGTTTCTATGGTCCCTCTTAGCAGGGAGTTTTTGACCACCACCACTGGAAAGGCAAACAGCTCTATTTAGACCAGAGCACTTACTTTTTAAATACTGAAAGGATGACTTTCTAACATTTTTGACTTTCTAAAAATTATGCACTATCAAAAGTATGCACTATCATTTCAGCAGCTAACGTTTCTTCCCCCACCCCAAAAATAAACAGGATAGCAGACAGGATAGCGGGATGAGGCAGGGGAGTAAGGAAGGGGAGGGAGAACTTGCCTGAAGCCTCTCAGACATGGCTGTGTTCTAAAAATTTAATTAGAAGCAGATTTCATGGAGTGGTTGAAACTAAGGCCAAGTAATAGCCCCATTTAATCATTTTTAAAGCATGTAAGCTGTACTGTTCCCATCGCCCTCTACATATGGGGGAGGGGGTGTCTGCAGCTGAGAGACTCCACTCTCTGTGGAGGCTGTCTGCACACTTGAGAGCTCTGATTGACCAGGGTTTCCAATTAAATGAAAGGTCTTCATACACAAAGGAAGCCCTCTTTTGCAGTGAGTGGCTTGTTACCTGTTGGAAATGATGGAGGGCAAAGCAGAGTTAAATTGTTTGTCTTCACCCTTGCCCGCATTTTGCATGTGGAATCTGTGCTCACTTTAAAAATGATCAAAGAAGGCTCTCAAGCATTAAACTTAGAAGCCACTTCCACTCTTCTGTATTAGGAGATTGAGAAAAGTTTTGTCTGCACTGAACACTGTATGATATTAATAGCTGAACTTGGTAACTTTGGAAACTTTTGTTAAACTCAGTATGCACTCCTGCAAATACATATGGTAATAGTTGAAGCCAAAGTGATTTGTGCTTAGCTGATTATAAAAAGTGTGAAAGCACAAATCAGAAATCACTATTTTCTCCCAACCCAGTTGTCTTGAAATTCTGGGAGTATTATGCATCTTTTATTCAGTGGTGGCTGCAGGTTGTTTTAATACTAAAAGACTAAACAGAACAAGATCTTATCTGGAAGAGTAAAAGAAGAAATGGAAGATAAACTGCCAGTTTGCATGCCTAAATTGCTAAAGGGAGGGTTTCTGCAGTTTAATATGCTGCCAGCTTATCATGGCCAGATAACAAAGGAAAAATCCAATGTCTCCCTGACTTTGGCATAGTTCATGAAAATAATGGCAAGAGCAATATAATCATTTGGTAAGAAGTATCATCGTTTGAATATTTAACTATTGAGGATTCTTCTCTTTTGGTGGTCAAATATATTTTGGCACCATTTTTTTCTGCGTAATGGTTTAAATTTAAGCTGTCTGACTTTTCTTTTTTGGTTTAGTTTGTATTAAGTCAAACTAACAAATGTATTCATATAATGTTAACAATGAGAAATAATATTAAAATGAAAGACAAAAGGATTGTAAGGCTAGAAAAAAAAATAATATAAAAAATAAATATAAAAAATGACTAAATTGTTAAAAGTTTTGTTCCTTGCTACTATGTTGGAAAAATAATATAACTTGTTCATGGCTAAGACCTTCAAAATTTTAGCCACAGTCCTTTATTTTCCACATGACTGTACATTGTAGAATTAAATGCAAGTAAGAAAGTGATAATCAAATAAAGATAATATGCATCAGAATTTTACTGAGGTCAAATAGAACTTTGAAACTGAGGCCCAAAAGGAATTTAATTTTGCAATTCAATTCCTTATTCTAAACAGTGCCCAGAGCTGGAAAAAATACCTAATAATAGGCCTGAAAATGATCTTTATCAGCAGACAGTAAAAATCTTAAAGCATACAAGAAAGTGTTTTAGAAGATGTAATAGTATATTAAGCTATTAATGCTATTAAATAATATAAAAGGAATATAAATAGAAAGATCTTTTAAAATATAAATCATCTTGGAGTTAAATTAATTTTAATAATATTAATTTTACCTCCAAGTCTGAGAACTAGATATTCTTTTGTTTGTGTGAAATTGGAGACAAATTTAAATTGAACTTCTTTGGAATTTTTATAGCAAGATAAATAAATAATTCAGAATACAGCCTAAGCATGAAAATATTTTTATTGAAACCTAATTAATTCTGGCTGATTTAATGCAATTCAGACTAACCAGATAGGATAACAGACAAATACAGATAGTCCTTGAGTTAACAATTGAGCTCAAATTTTTTGTTGCTAAGTAACAAAGTTGTTAAGTAATTTTTGCCTCATTTTACGACCTTTCTTGCCACAGTCGTTAAGTGAATCACTGAAGTTGTTAAATTATTAACACAGTTGTTAAGTGGATTCAGTGGGGATTCCTTCCCCATTGACTTTCCTTGTCAGAAGGTCGCAAAAGGTGATCACATAACTCCAGGACACTGCAACCATCTATAACGCAGGTGGGTTTCAGCAGGTTCTGAGCAGTTCTGGAGAACCGGTAGTGGAAATTTTGAGTAGTTCAGAGAACCGGTAGTAAAAATTCTGACTGGCCCCGCCCTCATCTATTCTCTGCCTCCCAAGTCCCAGCTGATCGGGAGGAAATGAGGATTTTGTAGCAACCTTCCCCTGGAGTGGGGAGGGAATGGAGCTTTTACAGTATCTTTCCCTGCCATGCTCACCAAGCCATGCCACACCCACCAAGCCACACTCACAGAACTGGTAGTAAAATTTTTTGAAATCCACCACTAGTCTGCAAGTATGAATCAGTTGCCAAATTTTGAACACCTGACCATGGAAATGCTGCACTAGTCATAAGTGTGAAAACTGGTCATAAGTCACTTTTTTCAGTACCGCTGTAACATTGAATGGTCACTAAACAAACTGTTGTAAGTTGAGGATTACCTGTACTGGCAAAATGCAGCTAGGAATATACAATAGATTTCTTATTTCTGTAAGAAATGTAATTTATAATCTGGACACTACAGAATCTTATCATTGTTCATGAACTGCCATCCATTGATTTTTTTCAGAATTTCTAAGTAGTGGGATGTTCTGAAACCGAATTGGAAGGAAAAGAAGGAAAAAAAATTATTTTATTTACATAATTTTATTATATTTTATTTTTAATCTTTGTGTCGAATGGAGGACTATAAACCACTCAGATCATCAGATGCATTGTAAATAAAGTCATAAATATATTTTCACCCCATTTTTCCCTTCAGCAATCTTATTTTAAAAAATCTATCAAATTGAAACATTCCTTGCACATTCAGAATTGTCTCATACAGTATATACTGTATATTTCCCTCACCCAAGCTTTCTGTACAAATATATTATCATGAAATAGAGAGAAATAGCTTGAAGTTAGAAATAAGTTCTGTAGAAAAGGGGGGAAATTTTCAATCCACTGATGCAGGGCTGTCAAACTTGCGGCATCATAGTGGCGTCATGTGATGTATTGGGACTTTTTTCCCCTTTGCTAAACCAGGCATGGACATGGCCAGTGCATGACGCATCCGGCCACAGGCTACGAGTTTGACAGCCCTGCACTAATGTGACTTTGGTAGCGAAATTTTTTAAAAATACAGATTGCTTTTTCCTGCTTCCACAAGTTGTCTGGATGCCCTTAGCTTGTCAGATAACAAAAATGACTGAAAGTTCAATAACATTTTAAAATTTATCTCCCAAATTGTATTTCTTCCTGTGGGAAAAAACTTCTTACAGTCTTGTAATTTCTTAAAGTAGTTTGGACAGAACATAATATGGATCTCAGTCTGAGATATTGTATTTCCCAATAAATGGCAAAGGCTTGTCAGCTATAGAAAAAGGAAAGGGCGGAATGCAGAGAGCCCTCTCGGTTTCTATTGATAATCTTCTGGCAGAGCTAATATCCCACCTAATATGTTCTGCTCATTGTGGAATTCCAACCATGTGTAAGTTGCACTGGTGAGACTGAGATTTGAAAGACATTATTTTGGCCTGAAGAGTATTAGCCTTCAATAATTCAGTTATGGATGTCTCAGAGGACATTAAAATCTTTGACTCGGGGCATTCTGTTTTCAGCAACACCCAATGAAATATTTACAGCACAAACAGTAGCATTAGTGTTATATTCTCCCATATCATAATGAGAACAGACATAACATCCTTCTTAATGATGGCTGCAGACATTGTCTTAGGGGCAACTGGGGCAGCTTGACTCTCTGTGGGCAGCATCCAAACATCAATAGACTCTTTAGTAATCAAAACGGAAGATAAACACTATTTTCTGGCTCTAACCATGGCAATTATACAGAAATCAAGATAACAGTGCTGCAGAGAGTGGCATGTATGTGCGTGCTTGGTTTTATTTTATTTGTTTATTTATGTGAGTGGCAGAAATTGTGATGCTGTGCAACCATAGGAGCTGTCTGCTGCAAAGAATGGAAAGCAGAACAAATGTTGCTTGATAACTTGGCAAACATAGATGAAAAATTATCATTATTACTAAAGAACTGTGATACAGTGTCTGTTAATGAGGAATGTCTATTAATTAAGCAATTGCTTAATTACATGACATTCTTGCACCAGGAGAAAATTTTCTTTTTGCTATTGAGTAAGGGAAATAATATTTATTCTTAATTTTCCTAAATCTCGTGACTGGTGATGTACATATAGTGCAGAAGTTTACCTATATATTAATTTCAAAAATGTTAATTTTCAGAAATTAGTCAGTGAAAAAAAACGTGCTGTGGTACAGCCAGCAAGCCTGAAAGTTGAAAGCATGCTGCCTGGGCAGTTCTTATAGTTTAAGTCCATACCTTTTAAAGTGGCAAGTTTGAAAAACACTACTCTATGGCTTGCGAGCAAGAGATTAGTTTAGACCTCGGGAGTCACACAGAACAACACTCATATCCTTGAGAAAGGTGTTTCTTAGGAGCATATTGCCTTTATTATTTAAAACATCAATTAATGTCTATGGAGATTCTCAGTCAACCAGGTCATAGTTGTCCCAAAGGTGCTTTTTCAAGAGGCAACTGAACTTTCTAGTTTTTCTTTGAAGATGTTTTGCATCTCATCCAAGAAGCTTCAAGAAGCTCTGGAGCTGAAGAAGCTTCTTGGATGAGAAGCAAAACATCGGCCTCAGAAAAGACCAGGTGATTTTATAATATTGGGATTATAAATAATACGCTGGAAGTCAGATCTCAGAATTGTATGAAATAAACTACCTACTTAATTGTGATTGCTTACTCTCAACTGGTAATTTATAAGAATGTATTTCATAAACTTGCATTTTTTCTGAAAGTTATTTTGATGTGCAGTAGATAATAGCAAAAGGGGCAGATTTTGCATCTGGAGCTTAATCTATATTATCTTCCCCTGCAGAACTCCTAGTTACAACTATGCACCCAATATGGATAAGCACTGGATCATGCAGTATACAGGGCCTATGCTTCCCATCCATATGGAATTTACAAATATCTTGCAACGCAAAAGGCTTCAAACTCTGCTGTCAGTTGATGATTCCATGGAAAGGGTAAGCAAATAAAAATGCTTAAAGCCATTCTGTAGTACTACATTCTGCTCTGTTCTAAATATTGAACAATATCAATATCTGAATATTGTTGTGGTAGGAAATCCTTGTCAGAGAATTCTACTCACCAATACATTCCATTTTTATATGAATACCCCAATTTTTATTCCATTCATTCTTTCAACAGTACCGATTAAAAGGCAAATCAAGTACATGAAAAAGGGTAAGATTTCATCTGGTAAAATAGACAGCATATTGTGTAGTGAAGCATTGTAGTGTACAATGTAAACCTATGATCATAACTGAGCCCAAAATTTCTGTTGCTAAGCTAAGCGAAGCAATTGTTAAGTGAGTTGTGCCTCAATTTTTGTCAGAGTGGTTAACTAAATCACTACAGTTGTTATGTGAATCATGCGGTTGTTAAAGCAAATCTGGCTTTCCCCATTGACTTTGTTTGTCAAAAACCAGCTGGAAAAGTTGCAAAAAAGGTGATCACAGAACCCTAGGACAGTGCAACTGTCATAAATCCATGCCAGTTATCAAGAACCCAAACTTTGATCACGTAACCATGGTGATGCTGCGATGGCCATAAATGGGGAAAACGATCATAAGTTACTTTTCAGCACTGTTGTAACTTCAAATGGTCACTAAACGAATAGTTGTAAGATGTAAGAACTACCTGTATAAGTCCCTCCGTGTTCTGTATTGAAAACATTCTATAATAGAAGCTTCCTTGGGTTGTTTGAAATAGTCATTGAAAATAGGTTGATAGATTCATTTTAGCTGATGAAAAAGAAAAGACAGAAAAGTTAAACAAATTGTATTTGAACAGATTTAAGGAGACTTCCTGTGTCAGTGTTAGTCTCTAAAGTTTAATTTTACAGTCATAGTTGCTTGTTTTGCAGTCAAATAGATTCATATGACCTGGAGGATATCAGAATTGCAGAGACCTACAGGAGCTTCCCAGGGTGCACATAAAATGGAAAACATGGTTTGTTTTGATCCTGAAACAAACAGCCACATTTGAAAGAATCAAATAGAATAAAATTCAAAAGATTCAGTCTTTCATCATATCAAACTTAAAATAAGTTGTATGCTCTGGGATTCCAAGAGAAAAATGAGAACTTGGAATCAGATCCTTACTGCTTTCTCAGCGTTCCATCCAAGGTCCGTAAAATGAGGACTCAAGATTGTTACAGGCAATATGCTGACTGCTTAGAGATGCTGTAAAGCACTGTGAAACTATATATTACAGTAAGTTTAAGTGCTGTTGCAGCTGCCCTGCTTTATGGCCCAGGACCACAAAAGTAGGTGATGGCTGGCCAATGAACTCGCATGAAGGTTGGGAAAAGTGGCGATGAAAAACATTTAAAAATATCATAAGTAAAGCATTTTTGCCCAACCATTAACTTAGAAAAACCCTTAAGGTGTTCAGGAAAGACCACAAAAGTCTTCAATTAAACACATCTCTGTGCTCAGCAACACAGTACAAACCAAAGAGAGGAAGCTAGAAAGATTCATTGATATTCAACAGTTAACAGCCAGCCCACAAGTACAAAGCCAACCAGCCAAGCTATAAGTAACCAGATGCAGACATAGACAAAATGTTAATTTCTTATGGGTGCTACTATTCCTATCAGATTTGTTATCTTTCCAGATAATTTTTAAAGTAAGTACTGTTTTCTACTTAAAGTGCTTAATTATAATTCTCTCAGAAAAAATACAGAATATTGGTTGAGACCAGAATGTTTTCTGAAAACTGATTAAGCAATAGTGGGGACAATTATGTGCTCATGTGTTTATTTGCATTTGATTGTATATTCACAAGCATATATCACTCACAACCACAGCTGAATCAGCAAAAGTTAAACAGAAGAAAAATCAGAAGTTCATCAAACAATTCCAAATGTCAGTAGGTGTATTTTTGAATATACTTTGGAAACTCGGCTTCTACAAGTCATAGCAGCTTACACAGTCTGCCCACTTCCAAATAGGCCCAACAAATCATTCAAAGCAAATTAATCTCAGCAACGTTACTTCACAAGGCCTCATTCTCACAAGCACACTTATTTTGTATTTACCTGCCAACTATCCATATCATGAACTTAAGTTTCACCATAACAGAATTAATTTTAAAAACAGCAACAGTTTACTTACCAAATAGACAGGCAATGGCATGAAGACATTGTGTTAGCTGTCTTTTTCGTCTGACTGGGCTGTGGCTGCTGCTGTTGAAAGAATCATGTCTATGTCTTTAAGGCAATAAATAAGTGTGTGTGGTCTCAGAGCCAGTGCATTTTATCTTGCAAGATAATTAGCAACCAAAGTCCCACTGAATGCTCACAATAAGGGTGGGAAGAATATTGTCAGTCCCTCAAAGTAGTTCAGTCTAGGAAACCAATGCCTCATAGATCAGTACTATTTATATTGTAAAGCTACAATAATAGAATCTTACAAGTCTGAAGGTATTCTCCCATCCTTCCCTTTATCTTCATGTGAGCTAGGGAAGAACTTGTTTAAAACTTTTATTCACATTAAATACTTGGCTTGGCATCAGGCTCTTTTTCTCTGTTTCCTTGGTAGCAGCTCTTTCCGCCCTCTACATCTAGTGCTAGACACAGGTGAATTGGTTGGTATCTGAAGAACAGCTTTCATAAGCCACCAATAACCATATATGAATAGGGAATGATAATCAGGTGGCCAGTGGTTTGTTAATGGGAGCTGTTTTCTGTTTGTGAAGGGTGAAGAGCCTATTTGGTCCTGGGCTTTGTCTTGGCTTCTTCCATTATAATGCTAGCTGACGTACCACAAGAAGAGTGTACTATTAAGTCAGGCATCTATATAGTTGTTTTCTCCCCACCCTGACCAGCAAATTCTGCCTTGGTCCTTCTCTTCTTTCTGATTAGCATCTCTCTCTTTGGCTATTCCTCTGCCTCTTCCCATCATGACTTTGGAGAGTAGAATTTAATAGGGCAGATAAACTGGATCTAGTTATCTAGCCTTAAACTGGAGGGGTACTGTAAAGGAAAGGTGAAAGAAAAATAAAGCAAAAAGAAAAAATTTCAGGTAACCTGTAAGTTGTTTCTTTATGTGTGCAAGATAACCGAAAAGCAGGGTTAAGGGGAGGGAGGCTCAATCTCCACATCTAATGCTTACTACACTACATTGTAACGAAGCATAAAGTCATTAAAAAGCAACAACCTACTAAAGTAGGATGGGACCAGGAAGATGGGGTTGCCTTGAAGGCAGACAGCTATAGCAGCCCTGTTGCAGGTGGTCAGTTGCAGCAATTCCCCTTTCTCTGGGCCTACGAAATGAATGGCCACTTTTACATTAGTGGCCTACAATGTTTCAGATCAGTCAAGCCAAAATCCCGCTGTTGAATTGGTAGGCTAGGAATTAAAAAGAAAAAATAAATACTCGGTACCGAAGTCCAATTGTCACTCTTATAATGGTTCAAAGCCTCAATTGTTTCAACCTTGAAATAGACTAGTTCTCTTCCAAAATCATGACAAACTACTGGGCTTTGTTCCAATCTGGGAACCACTGATGAAATGCATGCATTTTGTTCGAAGCTTCAAGCTCTAAAATGTGCATTTCAATATTGCTTTATATCTGATGGAATTTGTATAATCTCTTCTAGAAGCATATGGTAAATGTTTCATGATTGCTGGATTTTAATTGGTTTTAGTGACATAGCCCTAACAGAATTGTTTAAATGTAAATTTTGTAAATACTGCTTTGTGTGTATTTATAATGATTGATTTAGCATTGGTTTGCATTGATCTTTTTTCCATTTATTGCATTTCAGTTATATCATATGCTAGTGGAAACTGGAGAACTGGAGAATACTTACATTATTTACACTGCTGATCATGGTTACCATATTGGACAGTTTGGACTGGTCAAGGGAAAGTCAATGCCATATGATTTTGATATTCGTGTTCCTTTCTTTATTCGTGGTCCAAGTATAGAGCCGGGATCAGTGTACGTTCTCCTATGTCTGCAGCACAGCTGTTGTACCTAATGTAAAATATTTGTAAGCACATTTGATTGTCATTCTTGTGGATGATTTATTTCATCAAGATTATTGCAAAGCATGAACAAAGAAGAGCATCTTTTTGTTACTTTGTAAATATTATTCTTTCCCAACTTTGCTAGAAATATAATGGCATATTCCTTTTTTATTATTATAGTCTTGGACAGTTATTTTGTAGCTTGCTGCTAAGACTGTAATGGGGTCATGTGAGGATATATTTCACTTACTGTGGCTTTACAGTGTATATAAATATTTAGCCACAAGTCTGCTGGCTCAAATAGCATGGCTGCTTTATCTCATTGCATAACTTAGTACATCATGAAATTAGTGTGCCTCGTCCTAATTCACTGTCCGGTAAGGGAAACTTGGAAGAAACTTGAAACTGCCATTGCATACAATGTTGTCTTAAGGTGCTGTACTTGTATAAAATGACACTCAGATTCTTTTAATTCTACAAAGATTTAAGATGTTTCTTTTAATGTGCATAATACAGCTCTGACCTTTTCTGTTCATTTGCAGAGTATCTCACATGGTGCTGAATATTGACCTTGCTCCAACAGTTTTGGATATTGCAGGACTCGATACACCTCCAGATATGGATGGCAAATCTATTCTTAAACTTCTGGACCTTGAAAAATCAGGAAACAGGTGAGCTGAAGCACTTTCTTGAAGCTTATTTGGCAGCAAATGCCCGAGTTAGATTGTGAAGCAGATGGAAAATGAAACATGCCTAAACAAGTACAAGTGACCCTTGCTTTCCCAGCACATAAAACATTTTTAAAGATCGTATTTATAAAATTGTGGAAGTTGTGAGAGTTGTTGAGTTGCATGGAGTAAAAATAAATTCAGCTTTAATTGCATAACCAAACATAGCCATGAATGCCAACAGTAAATTATTGTTATTTTGATTTTAGGTTTCGAACAAACAAGAAAACCAAAGTTTGGCGTGATACATTCCTGGTGGAAAGAGGGTAATTATTGAAGTTGAGCTTGTTCTAGGAAAATTGCCTGGTGGGCAATGCTCTTAATTTTGTATGCAGGGGCATCCTTTGTTCAACCTGGTTTTGCTTAACAGTGCAGGTTTGCTTATTAACAGTGCAGGTTGTGAAGCTGATTCCTTGCCATGCCAGGTTGACCCGAATTGTAAAAGAGAATCACCTTGGATGCTTTAGAGTAGGGGTCTCCAGCCTTGGCAACTTTAAGACTTGTGGACTTCAACTCCCAGCAAAGCTGGCTGAGGAACTCTGGGAGTTGAAGTCCACAAATCTTAAAGTTGCCAAGGCTGGAGACCCCTGCTTTAGAGAATGGGAAGAAGGCAAAACAGAAACAATATTTGGGTTTTTTCCTCCCAGATCTCACTGGGTGTGAGCTGCTTTCCATCTCCTCAGTTTTAGTAATACAAACTTTTTCCAATGGCACCCTTTTAGGAATTGAGGAAAGGAACAAAATAACAAAACCCAACATTTTAATAAGAATGAAATTGGTTTGGTTTTAGGCCTGCACTGTCCCTCACAAACCAGCATGCTTAGAGAAGAGAATCTGTTCTTTTCTCTCCCTCCCTCCCCCTCTCTCTCTCTCTCTCTCTCTCTTTTAGTCATTTGACAAAAGACACTACTGGTTTGTCTCTTTTCATCCTTGCCCCAGTCAGATATTATCACAACTGAAGTATATAAGAAGGAGCCTGCCAAAGTATATGAGCTGAGGAAGGAATCCTTCCAACTCTTTGACAGCTTCCATGTTAAAAACTTGTGGTGAACAAGCCTAGGGAGATCACCCAGTGCAGTACTAAAGGCGAGGCCAGATGCCAACTCTGCCCTGTTTTTCACTCTTTGCCAAGAAATGATAGAAAGGAAGGGTTTTGCAAATGTCATATCCCTGTTTGAGTTTATCCTGCATATTTTAATGTAGAACATATATCTTCCATCCATGCAATCTCTCATTAGGAGACAACAACTGCATGAAATGCAGCATTGAATCCTGCCAGTCACCTTTGTCCAACATATACATATACCGTATTTTTAGGAGTATAAGATGCACCTTTTTGCCCCCTAAAAGGAGGTGAAAATTTGGGTGCGTCTTATACACTGAATGTAGCCCTGCCCACCCACTGGCCCCCACCCTTTGGCCTCTGCCTCCCAGCAATTTACCTCCTTGCAGCAAGCAGCAAGCAGCAAGAAGAAACAGCCCATTTCAGCTTCAGCACAGCCTAATTAGCACAAGTTGATTGTCAGTTGGATCGGCCTCCTGACTCTCAGCTGTTTCAGGCTGCAGGGATTGCCATTGCCTATTGTTGTGGGGGCCTCTGCTGCTTGCTGCAAGGAAGTAAATTGCTGGGAGCAGATTTTTTTTCTTGTGCTAATCAAGCTATGCTGAAAACGAAAACGAAAGTAAAGCAAGCTATTTGCTGTTTACTGCAACGAGGCAAAATTGCTGGGAGGCAGAGGCAGATTTCTTTTCTTGTTTTCCTCACCCAAAAAGGTAGGTGCGTCTTATAGTCCGGACGGTTTTACACTCCAAAAAATACGGTATATCATATACATATACATTTACGTGTCTACATTAAAATATGATCCCCCTCCAGTGTTCGGATCTCCCTGCAAAATTTGGTAATCTGTACATCGGAAAGAACTGAGCATGCAGAAGATCTTTTTAGATATCCTGGTGAACATGCATAAATCATATAAGACTGCTCAAAGATCTCTTTATGCTAGTGTTTCTCAGTCTTTGGCAACTTTACCATATGTGGACTTCAGTGTAGAGGCAGGAGAATTCTGGGAGTTGAAGTCCATCCGTGCAGGTTGGGGAGTTCTGGGAATTGAAGTCCACCCATCTTAAAGTTGCCAAGGTTGAGAAACCCCTCTTTAGATTAAAGCTCTTCTCATGTCTCACCCTGACCTGTGTTTCAAATGCATTGCATTTTAATTCTCTGATAAGCAATTGTCAGTCCTTTTTGATTTACTTCCCCCTCATAGAGACACTTCTGTTTTATGTATATTATTCATACATTCTCAAAAGTACTGTTTCTTTTCTTTTTAAAGCAAATTTTTGCGTAAGAAGGAAGAATTGGGCAAAAATACCCAGCAATCAAATCATTTGCCTAAATATGAGAGAGTAAAAGAATTATGTCAACAAACGCGATACCAAACAGCTTGTGAGCAACCTGGTCAGGTAAGTAGCAGATAATCACATAATATTTAATTAAACCTCATAATTCTTTAAGAGTTGATGTGATAATGCAGTGATTAATTTGATAGCACATGTCACATGAACCAGCTTTGTAAGGGACTTTTTAGTACCAAGTAAAATCAAACTCTTGATAGTGTGTGCCATAGCATGTGCACTAATCAAACATGTGGTAAGAAAGAAGGAGATACAAACAGGGTATGTAGAAAGTAAATACAAGGTCCGTCAAAAAGGACTCAAATGTCTATACAGCAATGACAAAGGATGAGGACTAAACAGAGTGATCTAGAAATTCAAGTATATGAGGGCAGATATGATATTGTTGCATTACGGAAACTTGGTGGGATGAAACCAATGAATGGAATATACAGCTAGAGGGATTAAACAAAACAGACCTAATAAAAGTGGAGTGGAGTTCCATTATATATAAGAAATAACTACTTATCTACAGAAATAGAGCAGAACAATGATGAAAACCATCTTGAATGCATTTGGGTCAATATAAAAGGAAAAAAGGATGATATAGACCACCCAACCAAAAAGACAAAAGAAATTAACTTTTTGCGAGTCGATTAACTAAGGTATATAGGAGGCATCAAACAGGTTCCTGATAAACCTAGCAATTATGAGTTTATCAATGCCATCCTACCATGACTTTCTCAGACTTCCCTTTCATCTCAGCCCATTACTCAACCTTCATATATATATAAATAGTCACAAGTCAATCCTCTTCGCCTTGTAAGATCAAACAATTGTAACATATTTATTTCCTCTAGTCACTTATTTTTAAAGGTAGTCCTTGAGTTATGATGGCATTGGGGGAAGCTAAAAAAGAAGTTGCAAGTCCCACTTATCTTATAAGCAGGCTGGCAGTTAAGTAGATGGTTGCTGCTGGCAAGAAAAATGCACAAGAGTGTGCAAATAGTGGGAGAGCTATGGCAGGAGTTCAGCAGGGCTTGGGGTGGCTACTGCCACATGGGGTAAAGGTGTGCGATGGTGTGTGAGTGACCAGGGGACATGGTGGAAGTGCAAAGGGGCTGGGTGCATTGGTGGGGAGGACTTACCCCAACAACTTGCAGTCTTCCCTACCATCTTGCCCCTTGACTTTGCTTGCTTCCTTTGCCAGCAAGGAAGGTTGCAAATTACAGTCACATAGGTGGGTGCTGCAACGGTCATAATTGGAAGCTGGTTGCCAAGCACCCAGATCGTAATCACGTGATTATGTGGGTACTGGAACTTTGAGAACTGGTCATAGCCACTTCTCATTCAGTGCCTTTGTAACTTTAAACAGTCATAATTGAATGGCTGTTACGGGGGACTGCCTGTGTATTCAATCTACCTTCACTCAGCATCTATTCATTCTTAACTAACCTCTTTTACCACATATATTATAGTGCAGACCACATTGAGGAAATTTAAGTCTTGCTGAATCCTATGAATAAGTTCTTTACTCCGTGATGCACTTTTTATGTCTTGGCAGTCAAACTTTCCAGCATATTTAAAGCTTGAATTGTCAGCTGGCAATGTTTCTTTCCCTAACCTTCAGGCGTGCCTATCACTGAGACATATTTTGTAGACGATGTAATTAATTTCCTTATTACACGAAAGGCTTTTGTGGCTGTTTCAAGCTGTCACAGCATATTAAATAAACAGTGTTCACTTTTTAGACTTCAGAGGGACATTTATTGCACTTTAATGATGTTGAATACAAAGCTACATTAACACTCTTACAAAAACCAATAAAGGGAGATCATCATAATCTACCTCATGTGGTTTATTGAAAATCTTTCCAGAATTATGTTTGTCACCATTGGTTCTCTGTAATTTCTTCAACAGACAGGAAAAGTTTTTTTTTTCCAGATAGCTTAGTCTGTGAAAATTATTTCAGAAAAGAATGTCGCAGGAGGATGGAAGCACAAGGTCCAGGATTACTCTGAGAAAAGGCAGCAATATCAGAAAGCTACTATACATACAGTCAAGATAAACATGCCTATATGTTCTTACATCTATAAGTTGTTTAGGTATTATGGTCAGAATTAAGCATTAAGTGTCTATGAGAAAATCAGTAGTAATATTTTCTATTCTAATGGATGATCTTGGACAAAATATGGTTCTCTATCTATAATATAGAAATAATTTGCCTATTTCCAACAGGAGTTGTAAAAACATTAAGGATAAATAAATAAATTCAAATTTTAGCAAATAGCACATGCTTTATCACTTTGGTACTGGAATTATCTTTCCTCACCTCTACATCCTCCTATTACAATGTAAATCTACCCAGTATTCCTCACATGATTGATATGAGTATATTACTTTTACATCAGAGTGTAAAAAATAAAGATGGAATTACTTATTAATTACTTATTTTCTGAAAATTATATATAGAATCCTGGCAGTTCAAGTAGTGGCTTAAATATTCAGTGAGGTATCCTGTATACTCAGGGTGCTTCCTCATCAAGGGTGAAGTCAACAGATGAGTGTTTTATCTATTTAACTCAAGAACTGCTAAGCACCAGATTAGATGCTCTAAATTTCAGTTATTCTAGTCCTTTTGATGGGCTAATTAACAGTGGTGACAGGTGCACCATTCAAAGATCTGAAATACCAAGTTAGGGACAAATCCCGCTGGAGAAAATGTATCTATGTAGTCACTGAGGGTTGACACTGACATGATGGATCAATCTTCTTGCTAATAATGTAGTTTCCAGGTTATCATGAACAAATCACTTCTCATTGAATAGAGCTGTAACTTCATAAAACAAATTACTACTTTTCTACTAGAATTATTTTTCCACTAGTAGCTGTGTATATCTTTCTCAGAATAAAGAAAGTTCCTATGCATCTCAAAACATTAAATTATGAGCAGAGTTCTGCCGACCCCTTTTGGTAACAGCAAGAAGTGCAGTCTCAACTTTTTTCAAATCAAAGGCTTTCCAATGCTGCTGCTGCTTTTCTTCTGAAACAGTGCAGATTTGTTTGGTGAATCCTATCTCAGCTCTGTCGCTTTTTCACTGGCTACAGACCTCAGGGATAAGTACCAGTGGTGGGTTGCTACCAGTTCACCCTGGTTTGGGAGAGCCGGTAGCGGAGATATTGATGTGACAGCAAACCGGTTCGCTCTGACCATCATCTGGGCCCTCCTGTCCGCCCCTGCTCTATACCTACCTTTATTCCTTCATTTTTAGCCCAGCTGAAAGGCGCAGCAGAGCTGATTGCAATACCTCGGCTGTTCAGCAAGTCAATGCGCTTGTTTGGCGTGCGAGCAAAGCGAGGACACACATGCTCATCATGTGCAAAGCGCATGCATAAAGCAAACCAGTGGTAACACCGATTAGAATCCACCACTGATATGTACATAGCAATAGCAACAGCACTTAGACTTATACACTGCTTCACAGTGCTTAACAGCTCTCTCTAAGTGGTTTTACAGAGTCAGCATATTGCCCCCAACGATCTTGGTCCTCCTTTTACCGACCTCGGAAGAATGGAAGGCCGAGTCAACCTTGAGCCTGGTATCTCATTTTTGGAAACTTAGCAAGCATGGCTTCATTAATTGTGTAGAAATTTCATCCAGCTCTGACCAAAACAAAGCCAACACTAAAATAAAGTTTAAAGGGACATGAAAATCAGGCAAGTACTTTTTGAATTTGGCAAATTATAAATGTATCCTCTCCCAACAAAATTCACCTGAAAGATTTCTACTTTGTTTGCATTTCATTTTTTAAAAGCTAATTTGCCTAAAAATAATTACATTTTTATTTATTTATTGTCATAGGAAGGGTAGTCATTTAAAAACCAGAAGTTAAATGTCACTGTAGTACACAGATTAATGTTTAACAAGGTGCAAAAAGAAATAAATGTTCTCTAGAATATTATTGCCCTCTGTGTTTCAATAGACTGTCTTTTTCTTTTCCCTCAGAAATGGCAGTGTATTGAAGACACGTCTGGAAAACTACGTATTCACAAATGCAAAGGGGCCAGTGACATTCTTGCTATGAGAAAAAGAACACGGAGTATACATTCCCAGGGATATAGCAGCAAAGAAAATGACTGTGATTGCGGGGAGACTGATTATCAGACCAGTCGGGCCCAAAGGAAAAATCAAAGAGGCTTCATGAGGACATCCAGTGTACAAAGTAGGTGATGATAGATTTGAAAAAGCCAGAGATCTTGATGGGCAGCAATGCTAAAGAATCATTTGTTCCTTATAGGTTGAAAAAAAACCTGTCACTGTAGTTCACTTGTTAGAATGGGAATCACATCTTTGAATTATCAGCCTAAAAAAATATTCAGGTGGTAATCTGGAAGAGCAAAGGTAAAATCTTATAAAGAATGTCTTAGTTTTACATTGCAGAGTACTCAAAAATTAAATTTCCCACCTGCCGAATTTGTGCAATTCATTTTACTAGCTCATTCTTCTATCTGCATAAAACAAGTGCAAGTATATTCTTTCAATACCAGCTATCTTTTAAAGACATAACTGAATTGAAATTGCCCATCCAGTCCAGCCATCTAGAGAGGGCCTGCAGAAAGGCCTGCCTCCTTGCAATGTACATTTGATATAGAGAAGATCATAGCCTTTCTCAGTGGTAGCTCCCCTTTGTGGAATATCTTTCTGATGGTTAAGGCATCCAATCTTTTTTGCATTTTACAAACTAGTGAAAGTTGGTATCGGCCCTAACTGATTCTGAACAGCCATTATAGTCGTTTTTATATATCGTTGTTTTCATTATTTTCACGTTGCATTTAAATGATTTTTGTTTTGTGTTAGCCACCGAGAGTCTGTCAAGATTGGAAAGGATTACAATTATTTTTAAATAAATAATAATTTTAAAAATGTAGCCAACCATCTTTAGAAAACCTTTGCCCTGAAGTGCAGACTTGGAAATAGCTATCGCTATTTATATTGTTTATATGGATTGTATAGACATCAGCATTTTAGGAATATCAGCCCTAGTTCCAGTGTCTTGGTTAGCTTTCAAAGAGTATGCATTTTATAGTTTCCTATTGATGAGTCTGTGATCTTACGCAGAATACAAACCCCGGTTTGTCCATACTCGCCAAACTCGGTCCTTATCTGTGGAATTTGAAGGGGAAATATACAGTATAAATCTGGAGGAAGAAGAGGAGAAAGAGGAGGAAGAGGAGGAGGAGTTGCATATCCTTCAGTCCAAAAGCATTGTTAAGCGGCATGGAAGTTATAGTGAAGAGGAAGAAGATGAAGCAGAGGAAAGTCATCCAGAAGATGGTGATGGAATTAAAGCAATGCTTGCTGATGGGGCTAACACTGTTGGCCAGCCAGATTCTGTCAAAGTTACTCATAAGTAGGAGTGCTTTACTTAATTGCTTTTCATTATTTATTCAGAACCATCTACTATGTGTGTTATCCCAGGTAGCAGAAGTAAAGATAGCTCCAGGGCAGATTTCAGGGATAGAAAAGAGAAGATCTTAGAGGATACATTTTGAGCAAAAAGAATGTCTGCTTTTTATTTTAGGATGAATATCAAATACTAAAGCCAAAGCAGGGGTGAAATGCTTCCAGTTCAGACCAGATCACCCGATCAGGTAGCGATGGCGGCGGGTGGTTCGGAGAACTGGTAGCAAAAATCCCTTCCCCCCCCCATTCCCACCTGAGCCACGCGATCATCAGAGGTTGTTTTTTTTTAAAAAAAACAAAACATTTTTTTCTTTGGCTGAAAAAATGCTTTTAAAAGTTGAAAAAAAAAGCCTCAGATGATTCAGCCAAAGAGGTTGTAGAAAAAAGGCTTTTAAAAGTAAAAAAGAAGTTGGCCCACCCAGTCACATTACCCCCTCCCACCAAGCCACACCCACAGAACCAGTAGTAACAAATTTTACATTTCACCCTGAGCCAAAGTGCTTTGGTTTGTCTAGATGAACTACAGAAGATCTGAAACATCAAAGCTAGAGCAGCACATAAGCCCTTCTGCCAATTTCCCTATGTGGCCATTCCCTCTTTTCTCAACTTCCCTCACTAAAATTATTTTTACTTGAACACGAGCATATTAATACTGAGTGAAAATTCAAGATGAAACAGGTTTATGATTGCATGGAGGATTTCATTCAAATTTAGACAAGAGCATTTTATGCTTAATGTAGGATATTTGAGAACCAAGAGGACAAGAAAAGTACATTTGAGATAGGACTAGTTTGTATAATAAAGAGGAGAATATTATGGAGAGCTTTTAAAGGTAGGATAAATATTTGATGGAGGTAGAAGGAGAAAAATATCAATTCTAGGGATAGTTTTATATCATTTAAGACCTGGGAAGTGTGGTAGATATATTTGAAAGCAAATACCTTTTCT
Organism: Ahaetulla prasina; assembly: GCF_028640845.1. Lineage (NCBI taxonomy): Eukaryota > Metazoa > Chordata > Lepidosauria > Squamata > Colubridae > Ahaetulla > Ahaetulla prasina. The sequence continues at coordinate 43,525,093 of NC_080541.1, read as the reverse complement.
TGAAATGTCTGTGTACTTAAGTGTTCATAAGCTCAGTTTTAATGTTTAGATACACTGTCCTAAAACATTGGTATTGCTTTCTCTATAGAAAGTTTTTAGACCAAGCACTTACCACAGTTAACTGTTAAAGCAGTGAGAGTTATTTGCTTTTTTTATCACTGTGCAGAGTCCTAGGATTTAGGCTAGGCAAGGTATCTCAAATATATCATACTCTATTTTTTTCTCTTCATTCTTTCCTTACAGATGTTTTATTCTTTCAAATGACTCTATCCATTGTGAAAGGGAGCTATATCATTCAGCCAGAGCTTGGAAAGATCACAAAGCCTACATAGACAAGGAGGTGGGAAAGACTTTTTCTTAATTTAGAATTAGAACTGGTATTTTGAGACAGGATAATTTATCAGAAAATATATATTGAATGAACATTTGGAATGATATTGGAAATGGGTGCAAATTTCTCCGTAATGATATGCACAATATATGTTCTTCGAGGTAATGGTAAGCTATTATTTCAGTGTTATAAGAATGAAACTTATCTGTGGTTCTCTCTTTTCCAGCATGTTTTCTTGTATGAAAGATCCCCACTGTCATTCACTATGATTTCTTATAAAATACTAATTTGGACAAACTGTAATCCTATTTATAATGATACAAACAAGGCAGCTTCTGACAATGGGCCATATTTCTGGGTTAGATTCCCTAAACCAGTCTTCCCCCACATGAAACTTTTAAACACATTGGGATTGTAACAACAACTTTGTTCACTTCAAAAAACTAATATAAGAAATGGAGCATGGGAAAACTACAGAATCTAAACAAATAGACTGAAAGTAGTCAATGTCTTGTGGTAATCCACATCACACTAAAGAACATTCTGAACACTCTATGGCCTTTGGAAATAATTGTTATTGGCAGTTCACCATGTCTGAACTTGCTATTGTAGTGGCACATGTAGATATGAAACAATTTATAAGATGTGCTTATAATGTATGAATAATTTAAAGTGTTAAAGCAATAATAATTTTCATATACATTTAGCAATGATATGAAATAGTTTAATGGGAAGATTTATCAGGAGCTATATAAGGATTGGGTACATAATATTGCTATTAAACCAGTCATTCTTTTTTCAGATTGAAGCTCTCCAGGATAAAATTAAAAATTTAAGAGAAGTAAGAGGACATCTTAAAAGACGAAAACCAGATGAATGTGACTGTAGCAAAAAGAGGTATATACAACTTTCTCAATAACTTATGTATTATCATCTAACCTGGAAACCAATGTACATGGGAGCATGACTAATTGTTCTTAAGTTGATTTTGTAACTAACTATGACAGCATGTAAAAAAAGAATCATACAGTATTGTTAGACAAAGTATTGTTTTATTGGATTTTGTTTCATTATATTATTTCATTATTTGATGGAATTCTACTTATACAGTTAAATTTCAGAAGATTTTTAAAGTAAGTAATCCTAGAGGCATTTTTAGAGCAAAATTTAGTATCATACTGCTATAGTCCCAGATCTTTTATATTGTTAATATAAAAAAGTTTTATATTAAGTTTTATATTGTTAGTATAAAAAAACTTTAACCAAAAAGTTTCTGGTCAAAGTAAACGCTTCTGAAATCCAAGAAATTTTCACCCCAGATCCATGCTTCTTTAAAAGAGGCCCACTGTATCAGTGCTGCTCATAATCAGATTTTAAAATATCAGACATGTTTTTGCTTTAAATGGGCATTTTCCATAAAGTTTTTTATGTTATAATATTTCTTTATAGCTATTACCACAAAGAAAAGGGGGCAAAAGTTCAAAAAAAGCTTAAGACAAGTCATCTACATCCATTCAAGTGAGTCTTGTTAATTTCCAGCATATATTCATGAGACCTATCTTCCAGTCATCTTGTCATTCACATGCTATGGGAAGTTTGTCAAAAAAATGTTTCACTTAATGATGTGGGTTTTTGAATAAGTAAATAGCTTTAAAGAATTCCTTGGTTACATTTCAATTTTTTTTGTTATATCTCATGTTGCTAGCTTAACTTTATGTTCATTTCACTGGAATTGTGATGTACCCAATTCTTTTTACTTCAATTTTGTTCAGTTTCTAAACATAAATTGTTTTTAATCTACCTGAGTACAGTACATTTCCATCCATTTCTGTTGGTGATTTAGACGCACATTAAAACTGACAAGGTTAAATATCATAATTGTGTAAAATACAATGAGCCTATAATTACTCCATGTTCCTAGCACTATAACCAAGCATCACTTGTCTTGATTGATCAGGACGGATAGATTCAACTGATTGTCAAAGCATACAGATGATCCCTAAGCTATGTCAATGAATGACCACAGTATCATTTATATAACTTAACTTTATTTAAGTTAAAGAAAAGTGGAAGACAGTGAATCACTAAGCCACCCCACCATGGAGATCTGTTTCTCCTCAGCTGGAACCAGTTCTGGAAATAGGAGGAAAACCACCATTACACTGTGCCTCCTAGTCTCCCCTAAACCAGTCCATAACAAAATAATAGTTGATGGTATTAACTCAAAGAGGATCAGAAGGAAGATATCTCCCCCCCACACACACACACAATAGGTTCATCAAAAAGGGTTACATCTCCAGCTGAACCAAGTGAAAAAGCTCTCACTTAATTCATTTTCTCCAAGGCCCTTTGCTGAAACACAAACTCTTTCTAAAAAAGGAAAACTAGAGACTGGATGAAATTGTCTGTTTCATAGGATCCAATTATAGTTCATTGGAGTGATTAGACCACTGTCTCTTAGAAGAGCCTGCAAAACCACCTAATCTCATAACTCTTCATTCACCACTACTAAAAGTCGTCTCCCAGGAAGCCTTGACCAACCAAGAGAGATATAGATTCAAAACACAGATGGCCTCACTGAACAGCTTCAAATAAGCTGTCCACTTCCTTTTAATTAATTATAAATTGTTAGTAGGTTTTACAGGGTCTAGTTTATGTCTTCTTTTTGTAAGAAAGTGATTATCTGTTTGTATTCCACTATTCCCTTAGGGTTAAAGCTGCTTAGGTTTTAATGTGTTTCGTTTGTATTTTCTATATATCTCAATTCAATGGATTTTATTATTATGGTTGATTGCTATCAGACAGATGCTTAGACTTGAATTTGGTATTTTTATTGATCAAGTTGTTTCCAAGGCCCTGAGATAGGCAAATGTTGTTTGATGGAGGGGTGAAATCTAAAAATTTTCCCTACCGGTTCTGTGGGCGTGGCTTAATTGGTGGGTGTGGCTTGGTGGTCAAGTGACTGAATGGGCATGATCAATAATAATAAATAATAAAAATAATAAAGTATACAAAACTTGGGAGGCACCGGTCTACCTTCTTTAAAAATAGAGGCACCGGTCTACCAATTACCTTTTACTGAGAGGCACTGGTCTACCTTTGGCAGGCACCGGTCTACCTTCTTTAAAAATAGAGGCACCGGTCTACTAGCTGACTACAGCACTGATCAGCTGTAGTGCAGCCCTTTGAAGTGCCATGGCAGTCATTTAAGGCCGTTTGCAGCTATATCACCACCGAGCGCTTCAGGGACAGAGAAGAGGAACAGCGAGGCGTGGGCAGTGTGGGGGGAGGGATTTTTGCTACCGGTTCTCCGAACTACCTGCCCCCATCACTACCAGATCGCGCGATCGGGTCCGAACCAGGAGCATTTCACCCCTGGTTTGATGGTATTAAGGGTATCATTGCAAGATGCAAGCTATTCCAAGTAAAGCTGCAATTGACTGATGGTGATTATATGGTGAAGTATCATATCCCAATCATCATCTGTAAGATCTCAGAGTTTACAGCATCTAAGAGGAAGTTATTGAGTTAATCAGCCTAAATTTTAGAAAGGGCCATTCTAAAGCATAATACCATTGTTAAAAAGGCCTGTTAAGTTATTAACTATCTGATAGATCCATAAATAAAGAATAGGAAAATAAAACCGCAGTAACCATATTCCAGCACTGACAAAGCAGACTATAATAGCAGGAAGCATTGTTTATGTCAGGTTTCTATGTTTACTTAAAAGCATATACCGGTAGGTTTCGGAACATGATTTTATGTCTTTATATTCTTAATGATAGAGATGAGTAGCTGAGAAGTAGTATCTGTGTTCCACTGTGAAATAAACTAGTTCTTCTTTTCTGGGAAAAACCAAAAACAAAACTAAAATCACAGAGGTTAGATAAAGCAGATTAACTTCTCAAAACCTGGTGCAATTCGTATATTTTGCATAATACAACGTTTCCCTGAAAATAAGACCCACCCTGAAAACAAGCTCTAGCCTGATTTTTTTGGGTGGGCCTAAAATAAGCCTTTCTGCCAACCTAGCAGTTTCGAAAGCACGTAAAAATGCAAGTAGAAAAAATAGGGACCACCTTTGGTGGGAAGGTAACAGCGTTCCGTGCACCTTTGGCGTTAAGTCATGCCGGCCACATGACCACGGAGACGTCTTCGGACAGCGCTGGCTCTTCGGCTTTGAAACGGAGATGAGCACCACCCTCTAGAGTCGGCAACGACTAACACGTATGTGCAAGGGGAACCTTTACCTTTACCTTTTAAAATAAGCCTGGGATAAATGGGCATGGCCCGCTGACCCCTTGGCGCAGTGAAGATACCTAGAAGTCTGAGCACGGAGGTGGAGGTAGGTGGGAGACAGCCTCCACCGCGCACTTTTCGCCCAGAGGGAGATGAAGCTTTGTCTGCTTGCAAGCAGGATGCTCTGTTTCAAAGCATCCCATTTGCAAGCAGATAAAGCTTTGACTCTCCCTTATTTTACCATCTGGGTGAAAAGTATTTGGATGCTTATGGGTTGCTTGGCAACGGAGTGTTTTGCCTGGCTGCATCACTTGGCCTTCTGCTCCGGTGCCACACTGGTGCCGAAAGAAGTGAGCCAGCGGCCACATGGGCTCCTGTTGCATATGGTGGGTGGTGCTGCTGCCGCCAGGCAGTTTTCAGGGCTTGGAGCCCTGAGGCCCTGAGGTAAGCCAGTGTGTGTGTCAGGCAGCTCCATCCCACCTCTCAGAGGTGACACTCAAAAAAATTAAGACACCCCTGAAAATAAGCCCCAGTGCTTATTTCGGGGCCCAAAAGAAAATAAGACTGGGTTTTATTTATGGGGAAACACGGTAGTTTTTCCAGTAGAACAGTAGAGTAACGGTAGAGCAGTAGTGAGCTTAGCCAATGTGACTGATGATACTCTTCCAGAACTAGGAAAATATACCACATAATGTTTCTAGACTATAAGCCAGTTCCTATGTGAAAAATCTACATGTATATAGACATAGTTTATTGTAGCCTCAATTATTAAAGTATGCTATTGTTTAACATCTATTAAATATTCTTGAATGATTAGGGAAGCTGCTCAAGAGGTGGATGGTAAACTTCAGCTCTTCAAAGAGAATCGGAGGAGAAAAAAAGAAAGGAAAGGGAAAAAGCGCCAGAAGAAAGGAGACGAATGCAGCCTTCCGGGACTCACTTGCTTTACTCATGACAACAATCACTGGCAGACTGCGCCATTCTGGAACTGTGAGAACCACTTCCAGTAGATGCATGCTCATGGGAATAAGAATTGATGTGAGCTCTTAGGGAGTTGGAGGGCATATTTGTTCTGGATCTCATATGGAGAGGAGAGGAAAAGACAATGAGCTCATTAAAAATGGGTATGTTAATTCAAACTAGAATTACATTTAGAGCTGAACTGACTAGATTTAATTTACAAATTTACAAACAGTTTCCAAGTAAATGAAACAAGAGATCTTGTGTGACCCAGTAGGAGTATAAAGATTTGCCTGATTAAATAGATGGTGCTGGGCAAAAGGGGCAGCAATGTATGTGACAATACTAGGAAACCTAGCAGTGCCCATTATCTATTTAGTGATGTATCTGGAGGAGGTCTCGTAGGCAAACAGAGCCAATCCATTGCTCAGTTCAGGAAATCTAGAGCTTGAACTCATCCAGTGGTGGGCTGTCTAGGCTCTGCTTTGAAGGACTTCCAGGAGAGAAAGTTCTCCTGATGGCTAATTCGAATTCCAAACTGGTCTTATCATCAGGAGGTTGTTTTTCTAACATTATAAGAAGGGTTGCAGAAATGTTTTTGTGCACTTGTAACAGCTATATCTGTACTTTGTACAAGCATTGTCCACTAATATGCAATATCATTGCATGAAGCTTGTGATATGCTTATGGAACTATCAATGGATTGCCCTTGCTCAAGTGAAGTGAATACATGCACGTTTAAATTTATTTTTTCCGTATAACAGTGGGATCGTTTTGTGCTTGTACAAGCTCCAACAACAACACTTACTGGTGTTTGCGAACAGTAAATGAAACACACAACTTCCTCTTCTGTGAATTTGCTACAGGATTTTTGGAGTATTTTGATATGAATTCTGATCCCTATCAGGTAAATGTATGTTAAAAATGATAACAGTTGTGGAACATTACCTTAGTTAAGCCACTATTAATACATTTCAATTATATCCCATTTTATATCTTGATGGAACATAAAATAATGTAAGCTGGTCTCCCCAAACACTTTCACATCTAAGTTTTGATCCAAGCGTACAGTCATGAATACTTTGCAGCTCTCTTAGTACATGGGGTATATGGCACTGAGAAAATATTACAGGTAGTGCTTGACTTAAAACCAATTGCTTAATGACTGTTCAAAGTTATGACAGACTTCCCTGGGGTACTTATAACCCAGTTCCAAAGTTTTGAAAGCTGTTCCCCCACCTCAAACCCAGGTCATATAGCTGTATGTTAGACTCCCTGCATTTGCAGCTTTTTGCTCCCATGGTCATATAACTGCCTTTTATTATGACTTTGCCAAAAATTGGCATTTCTTCCAGTTTTTGGCAAAAGCAGCCCCTTGGTTCATGTAATGATCACTTCAAAAAATATTGAATTGGTTATGGGGGTGACCTGATTTATGACCATCAAAACTTAGAACTATCAGAGGCAGACTGTATTAGAGTTGTAAATCAAGAATTATTTGTAGATCCTTGCATATGTAACAGTAACAGAGTTGGAAGGGACCTTGGAAGTAATCTAGTGCAAACCCCTGCTCACACAGGAGACCTATACTAAGGATTCGAACCACTGAACTGCCGGCCTTTCTGATCGACAAGCTCAGCGTCTTAGCCACTGAGCCAGCTAGCTAGGCTTCCGAGGGGTCTTCCAAGGGGGTTAATATAACTACAAAAGAAATGTGAGAAGCAGTTATAACTTGCTGAAAGTCCACATGCGTAAGCATAATCATTTAAAGTTCACACCTTTTGCAGATGCAGGCATTCATTTCTTTCTTTCCATGCCCAGCTAACAAATTCGGTACATACGGTAGAAAGAGGCATTTTGAACCAGCTACATCTTCAGCTAATGGAGCTACGAAGTTGTCAAGGTTATAAACAGTGCAATCCAAGACCTAAGGGACTTGACACAGGTAAACAACCTATGGTTTAAAAACTGGCATATTGTGTTTTGTTTCCCCTACTTAGTCCAAGGAGCAGCTAAGTTGTCTGTGAAACCTCTTGCTGTGTAATAATTCAACTATCAAAATATGAATCCTGACAATGACTTTCAGATAACGACTTAAAAGCTCAAGAAAACAATGCACTTCACTGAACATATGAATAATACATATCAAAATATTTAATTTTTATTTATTTATATTCCACCATTATTGATTTTATGAATAACCCAAGGTGATAAAACAATCTAATATTTCTTTCTTCTATTTTCCCCACAACAATTACACTGTGAGGTAGATTGGACTGAGTGACAGTGATTGGCTCAATCATCTAAGGAGTAGAAAAACCTGCAGTTTCCTTTTTGGTCCTATGTTTGCTCTACATATTTCTAACAAACAGGCATTTTTTTTTGTCAGTGTAAATTAGGATGGATTTAAGAAATCACCCCTACCTTATACAATAATTATCCATTATCAATAAATTAGGCTAGGTTATTTTCTCCAAAAATCCATTGGGAAATTGAGATAAGGGTATGATAAACTAAAAATAAATGACCTACAGTGGTCATGTTTTTATTATACAAATAACCATTAAGATGGTTAATTTATGAGACCTTAATATGTGTTCCTTAATGTTAGTTTGATGTTGCATATCCTCTGTATTGTCAATTAAAATATTCTCTTTAGCTGGTTTTAGAGCTTTCTGGTGACTAGGAAAGCTACTGGAGATGGACAAAGCCTGAAACTTGTCTCTTTTTATGCATCGTAGAGCAGTGATAGCAAACCTTTTAGACACCGAATGCCCAAACCGTGCGCGCATGCCCAAACTAAAAGGTGTGCATGCATGGATATGCGCTTGGGCGGACATGCATGCATGCGCAGCAGAGACCTGAAGACCAGCTGGGCGGCAGGAGGCGGGACATTCCAACACCGGCAGTGTGGCAAAATCTTTTTCTTTCGTGAGCTTCTGTTTCGTTGTTTGCAGGGAAACAGATGCTCACGAAAGAAACGCCACAGAGATCAGACCTGGGGCAACGGCGCGTGTAGCAGCAGAGAGGCCTCTGCGTGCCACCTCTGGCAAGCGTGCCATAGGTTCGCCATCATGGACCTAGATCAAACACAGCACCTCAAACAGCATTACTAGGTTGTGCTAGAATAGGTTGGAAAAAACTCCTTTTAAAGCACTGCAGGAAAGCAGGCAGCCTCTGTGTTGTGATGGGAATGAGTCTAATGTGATGTGCTTTCAAGCTCTGTTGATACAACTACTAAAATGTTTTCCACCTATGGTTAGTAGATTTTACTTTTATTTATTAAACAAATTTATTTGCACAGAATTCTGTACAGAACTATACAGAAAAGCCCTCAGTCAAAAAAGGAATGCAGTAGGGCTGGATGGGATTCTTAGCAAACAGGCCCATCAGATGTCCTGATGAAGTTACAGTGACCACCAAGAGGGTTTGAAACCTGTAGCAATAGCAACCTTAACTTGCCAACAGGAGAAAGGAATTTGAATTGGCATCAGCCTTTCACAACATCATGAATTCCTATTACAGAAGTGCATAGCTGAGTCAGCTCTCACTTCCTCCCAAAGGGGCAAGATGTCCATTTTATTTATTTATTTATTTTATTTATTTTATTTTATTTGCATTTATATCCCGCCCTTCTCCGAAGACTCAGGGCGGCTTACACTATGTTAAGAAATAGTCTTCATCCTATTTGTATATTTATACAAAGTCAACTTATTGCCCCCAACAATCTGGGTCCTCATTTTACCTACCTTATAAAGGATGGAAGGCTGAGTCAACCTTGGGCCTGGTGGGACTAGAACCTGCAATAATTGCACATTCTTTTATCATCTGTAATATAATTAGAAATCATGGGTTTGTTCCTTGGAGATTTATCTCCCATTTTTTATGGTTTCATTTCTTTTACAATAAACATTTCCCTTTTCTTGTAACTTAATCATCTTTTTGTCCTATTTTAGTTATTTCAGAACATACCTTACTCAAGTATCTTTGTTGGACTGCTTCTTTACTTGATTATAACCCCATAAAATTATTATTAGGAATTAGATGCTGTGCATGAAAAGCTACGTTGTGAATGATTTTACCAAATCTAAACACTAACAAAAGTTACTCTTGTATTTTCCTATATCAGGAAATAAAGATGGAGGAAGCTATGATCCACACAGGTATCCACACTTTATTATTCTCCTCAGCAGCTTCTTTCCAAATAATTGCATGACCTGGTCCATTTCAACTAATGCCTCTACTTTGCCTGCTGCACATCACATAGCTTTTGCTGCATGCAAGCGCTAATGCTGTTCATGAAACCACTGGTGTTTCCATTTTCACATGACATTTAATATTTTTACATCAAAATTTCATTTTATTTTATTCCACCTGAGAAAATTCACTCTCATCCTCATATTTAAGCAGAGGAAGGGAGAGAAGGTATATGCAGAAAGAATGCTCAGCCATTTATTCACCAATCCACCCCCATCTGTCTTTCCATCTAGAACAGGGGTGTCAAACTCACATTGTCACAGCAGCATCACGTGACCTATCGGGACTGTTTCCCCCATAGCTAAACTGGGTGTGGTTAGGGCGTCGCTAACATGTGACGCATCTGGCCCATGGGCCGGGAATTTGACAGCCCTGATCTAGAACATCTACATATCACTCTCTGGGCATCAGGCATCTCCATGTGTTTAGGCAACCTGGAATGAAGAATACATTCTTGTACTGTTGTATGTATTGTAGGTCATGATGCCCTAAAGAGGGTGCTTAAATATGTTTACCTTTGCACAGCAAAGCAAAATCAATTGAGCTTACATTGTATGTAGATGTTCATATATTTAATGGATACTTATTCACTTTTTCTCCTATAGAACATGATTGGATACTTGTTTGCTTTTTGTCCTGTAGAACTTGATGTCTTATAAAACTGATGTCAGCTTGCAAGATGGCAACCTGGTCCATAAGACACTTATGCACATTTTCCAAATAAAATGCAAAAAAGGGTTATGTAATTCTGCACCAGTAAAACTGATGTTATAAAGCTGTTGAAGTTAAGCGAATGTGGACTGGATCAGCTCCCAGATCAGTGGTGAAATCCGAACCAGTTTGATACCGGTTTGCTGGCCGCACATGCGCGCCAAACACGTGCTGCATGCGCATATGCAGTGTGCACCAAATGTGCTCTCTGCGCACATGCATGCACAGTATGTGCCAAAAGGAGGCTTGGGAAAGTAAGGAGAAGCGGGGGAGATCAGCTGTGACACACGGATTTCCTGCTTTCTAGCAAAGCTAAATTGCGCTGCACACCTGATCTCCCCCCCCCGCCCCACTGTTCTACTTACCTTCCCAAACCTCCTTTTGGTGCATGCTGTGCACGCACATGCGCAGTATGCGCCAAAAGGAGGCTTGGGAATGTAAGTAGAACAGCGGGGGGATCAGTTGTGGCGCATGATTTAGCTTTGCTAGAAAGCAGGATTTCCTGCTTTCTAGCAAAGCTAAACCCCGCTGCACAGCTGGTCGTCAGAAATACCAGTTCAGAGGAACTGGTAGCTTTTTTTTACTACCCGTTCTCCTGAACCGGAGTGAACCAGTAGCATTTCACCTCTGACCCAGATGATATAGAATGCTATGAGATGATAATTATTAAATCAATTTTCAAAGAAGAGTAACTCTTAGGATTATTGGATTGTTTTGCAGAACTGCAGTAAGAGGTGGGGCTTTGTTACATATTTGGAGTCAAATAGAAAATAATTATTTGCATGGTTTCACTTTTGGGATTTACAAGCTTCTTCTCCTTAGTCTCACAAGGACTGTTACTCGACAGACTGCTTCAAATTGCCTCTGCTTACTATGGTATTGGTGGCAACAATTACCAGTCTTTACACACTTCAAATTGATGGCTCAGTGATTACCTTTACCAAAGATCAGACTGCTTCAGGCTAAGCCAGAGGTAGTTGAGGACCAGTATCAGCTTGCATTCAGATCAAACTGAGCCACAGTTTTAATCAATAAGAAACTAAAATAAGCAAGTTATTTGCCAAAGCGTCTGTTATCATTTAAAAGAAAAACAATAAATCAACTTCTTGGTCAATTGGTCATGAATTGGGAGGCTAATGATAGAAAGGTTTAAACTGTCTTGCATTCCCTGATAAGGCAGGAAATGTTGCTGAAAACAAAGGGATTAGCATTAAGCCATTTAAATGTAGAATTAGCACTGAAGATTAGTTGGGGCTTGAGAGGGTTGTTTGTCTGGTGAATTCAACCTGTTTGCAACACAGAAACAAAGCATTTCTGCCTGTTGCCCCCAGTTACCTCTTTCCTTTTCTACATGGTTTGTCTCCCCTTGTCTCTTTCCTTCCCTTTCCATGTGCAGTTCCATTTTCCAGTCATCCCATCTCCATTCCCTTTTCTTTGCTGAGGTTTCTTTTGGAAAAAGGAAGGAGTATGTATGGTCATCTGTATGAAAGAAGTATTTGTGGGGAAATGGTTGGTATATGCAGATGGACCTCATTTAAGTTTGCAAATGGTTTATCTTCCTTGACTAATTGTAATTATTTGTGATACAATTAATGTACATTTTTCTTCTTTTGGGGATATGCCTTCTGGGATCTATATGTACAGGCACACCTATAAGCATACATATACACAAGTGTGCTCCCCTTCTTGGTATAGGTACATTGTTCAGTGACACTCAGATCTATGATGGTGCTGAATGAGGATGGAGACTCGGAGTTCCGGCCATTGCAACATCCCCATGGTGACCTAATTGGGATTTCTGACATTCTCTGCCAGCTTCCCACAAGCAAAATCAACAGGGAAACCAGTGGAGAATCTGAAGTCATGAGCATGTGATATCCTTGATTAATGATCCATGTAATGTTTGTTTAACAATGGCAACCTTGCCATCGCTAAGTGATGCAATCACATGATTTCATGCTTTATGACTGTGCCACGTAGTGATGGGAGTTCTTGCTTTCAGTTGCTGTCATAACCTGAGAAGTACCTATATTCAGAAAGAGTCCACAATGTTGCTACACCAAACTATTATCCTGAGTAACATAACAATTTCTGGAGTAATAGTCTTCAAATTGGCACTTTCTAGATCTGTCACAATGAGGACAGCATGGGAATTCCCACTATGTCTTACAACCACAGAATCCTCTGCATTAGATTTACGGAATTTTTGATCCATCTGGAAGCTACTAAGTTTGGAAACATTACTTGGATATGGCTGAAGTTTCCCGTATTGTCCTATACCATTTGGATTTTGTTTTTCACCTTCATTTTTTAAAATTTAATTCATTTTGAATTCTTTCTAATGTTTCTCTAGTACTAAATCCTTTCCTGGAGTATCTTCTAAAGTTGCTCTTCTGAACTGCAACCTCCCTCTTTCTGTAAAAAATTGCTATTTAATTGATCACTAATACCAAAGTGATTATATCTCATATTGCTAATGATTAAATCATTAGCACACAAACCTCCCTCCAGCTGCCTCTACCATTCTATTCAAAAACTTTCTTTTGTGTATTTCTTAAGAATATAAAATCTAAGGTCATTATCTAACTGAGTGCTTTTATCACTAGTCAGTCAGACATCTCTGAAAAGACAAGGCAGATTTTCAGTGTAATACCTTCTTCTGTTGCTTCTCCTTAGACATTGCATAATGCAATTTTTGCAGTGGCAAAAATTAAGATTACTTATTAATCTAAAAATTACTAGCTACAAATTAGTCCTATGATAAAGTTGTCTATTATTCAGTGTCAGATACCTACACTTTAATTCCAACCATTTCTGCTTCTCTTCCCAATTCCCCAAATATTTGGGCATGCTGCGTCTTCACTGCATAAAATTTGCTTCCTTTTTGAAGGGAAGGCATTTGTTCACAGATTTTGAGATTCTTGAAGCAAGCTTTTCTGGATAACTCCCTTGTGTAATTCATATGTGCATCCATATTTGCAATTAGTGTCTATAATGAGTCCTCATCAGCTAGCTTAGTGATGTTATTTTCATGAGCACCCAAATGAATCCAGTGTATTGGTAATATTGCTAATGCCTATAAGGAGATTTATGCATTAAATGCCATTTGTTTTTCCATTTGTTGCTACATTCTAAAATATATACATATAACAAATATACTCCCAATTACTGACTGGAGCTGAAAACGTATGGAGGTTTTCCAGAAGACAAGTCAACTGGGCAACATGGATAGATCTTGAAGCATCTTATTGCCCCCCACAAAAGTATTTCTTTTTATAACAATTATGAATAATACAGAGATAAAAGAACTCTTGGTATCAATTATTATGCCTTGCATGAGAACTTTCCTGTAATTTTCAAATGTGTGCTTTTGGTGGAAAAATACCAGCTATGTTTCTGTCTTAACCTGTTTTCCTCCATATATATTCTCATTATTGACAGTCATTGTAGCTCAATCCATTTGAAAGGTACAGAATTAGATAATGTGGTCATTCTTCTTTTTCTAGAGCTGGGCATCAATAGCTTTTCCAGTTTTGTGCCAGAGAGGTTGGACAGATTTAAAGCAAAACTAGCTTAGTATAGTTGAGAAATATGAAGACTAGCAAGAATTAGCTTAATATTTTATTATCTGCAATGTAAACATAAAACAATTTACACACACTAGAAGTATACAACAGCGCTTACTCTTAAGTGATTCTTCTACAGCATTTAATTTTTTAAAATGTTTCTGTTTAAGTTAAAAACAATTTAAGCCGATTCTTGCTATATCTACATCTCCCGGAAAAAAGAAATTATCTATATGGCTTGGTCCTTAGGTATCTGCAGGAGCACCAATCAGATTAGCCTCCTCTCAGAAGATCCTCTCAACAAAAGCTCCTTGTGGTGCCCCGATTTCAGGAGGTGCTGTGGGAAAAAAGCATTGTTCAACATATTCATCAATTTATTTATTTACTGCTTAGAAATTGATTTTTTTTTATGAACCACATGCTTTGCTTAAAGATATAACTAGAATCAGGAATGACTAGCACATATGTGCCAGGGGAACCTTTACCTTTAAACTATTACACTATATTTGAGCATCTTGTTATTGTATAAGCCCTATGTTTTGCAAAGATTTGGTAACATCAAATTAGAAGTACTCGCCAATAAAAGCAGCTTCCTAATAATCCCCTGGGATTTCATTAAGCCATGGAGAAATGAGTGTCTAATGAAAGACTCTTCATACATATGCTTTGGCTATCTTGCAACTTAATGTTAATCACTATAACAGCAAGAAATCCATGTGAATGTTTCTGTAATGCTTTTTTGGAAGAATTTCTACAGCAAACTCACTTTCATCATACTGAATGGGACCTGCTATGAACAAACGCAAGAAAATGTTGCTGCCTGGTATCAACCCATTCATGTCACACTTGAGCTCTTTGCGTAAAATATTGATCACATATCCCCGCCTAATATTAAAAGAGCTGGTATTTTATCATTGCAACCAATATACTAAAATTCTGAAAAACAGCATGTAAGGATTTCCCTGTATTGTGCTACTCAATTGAGAAGAAGGCAATTATTAAATATGACTGTGCAAAGATTAGATTGATATTTAATTCAAATCACTGGTTTTTCAATCTATGAATCACTTTAAATCAACAATCAAACTAGATATTCTTGAATCAATTTGGAAAATCAGATTGAAGTACCAAATGGAACTGATTTGACTTTTCAAATTAACTTATGATTTGAACCAAAGCAATTTTAATCAGATCCGAGCTAAGCTGCACATGATTGATTTCCAATATTACAAGTATTACTGTATCTTTTTTCTTTTTAACAGAGGACACTTATGGCATGGATGGGAAGGCTAAGCTCCCAAATTTTACAGAAAATATCAGCTGGCAAGGACTGGAGGATTTGTACAGTGTGAATGAAAGTTTATATGAAGCCAGAAACAACTACAGCATTCATTCTGATGACTGGAGAAATTACTTGAAGGATGTAGATAGAATCTTTGCACTGCTGAACAGTTACTCTAAGCAAAATCAAAGAGCAGAGACTCCCACTGTTAATACGAGTGGAGACTTGGATGAATCATCCACATCATTTTCCTTGCTAGGAATGAGCTCTGCTGAAATAGATGAAGGTTCAAGTGGGTTGACAACCCTAGAGGCTCAACCTATCATCCCATCGTATTATGGAGACCTGACCTTGAACACAGTAGTGTCAAGCAATGATGGCAGACTTGAATTAAGCAATGATATTCCTGCAAAAAGGAGTACAAATGGCCACCAAGCCAAAACATGGCTGAAGATTGAAGAGCCAGTTAATTCAGAAATGGATTTTAGTGGGAACGATTTGACAGAACTGGAGTCCAGACACAGCTTCATCTTGCAACCAATTAACATTATTCAGAAAGCCTCTATGACAGACAAAGATTTTGCACAGGGTATTTTTGAAGAGCAAGACTACCTTCCCATGAATTCTGCTACAAAAATAATCAGCTGGGCTTTAAATACATTTGTTCTGCAACATAAAACTGAAAAGTTGAGGAAAAGGGAAGGTTTCCAGAAATCTTCAGAATTTCTGAATGAAGAAGGCAGTGCTTCAAATCCACTCCCCTCAAATTAGGCTGGTTAGCAAGTCAGGTACTGTTAATTAGCTGACAAATGGAACAACAAACAGCAAAATTCCAGTAGTATATATTTTACATTCACATTCTTGTCAATATGGCTGCAACTATTAAAATCTGAAAATTAAAAAGGCACCATTGTGACTTTTTTAAGAAAAGCCCTATTTTTAAAGTAGTGTAAATGCACCTTCAAAGAAAATAAGCTCGTTTTTCTGTTCTCATAACGATATCCCATTTGAGTAATTTTTATTAATTTGAACAATTGAAATTTCATATTGTCAAAGTAAATTTACATGCCCTTTTGTAATCTTTGTGCCATAGTCTTTATTAATCTAACTCATCTACATGTTCTTAGTTTTGCTAATGGAATGTAATTTGCAAAACAATAAAAGAAGTTGATAGAGAATACATTATATACATGGATTGTAAAAAGCAATTATTGGTATATTGAGCAGATTTTCATGTTTAATTTAAAATCTTTTATCTTCCAATCAATTCACAGTAACTTTTTTCTTAGATATAACAAACAGGAAACTTAACAGAGAGAGTTAAAGTGAGTTCATTTCCCAGTAGATAAGGACTAAATTGTTATTAAGATTTTTATTTTTTCACGAAAGTTTGACTTTCACTTTGCAAAAGGTCTTAATGTAGAATAGAATAGAATAGAATAGAACAGAATAGAATAGAATAGAATAGAATTTTTTATTGACCAAGTGTGATTGGACACACAAGGAATTTGTCTTGGTGCATACGCTCTCAGTGTACATAAAAAAAAAGATACATTCATCAAGAATCAGTATTCACAGCTGTTCTAGTCATTAGAATAAAATTTAGTCCAAAGAAAGGTTCTGTATACAAATATGCTATATATTATATTGCATCTTGGCACACTTGCAGAAGTGCAACATATACCCTTTTTTAAACACAATCTAAGACTACAAATTGCAATGCCATATCTATTATGTAGCTATATGGAATACTGGATTGTAGGTATACTTTTTAAACAGCAAGGTCCTGTACACAGGGAGTAATGTTACGTGCAAAAGTTTTTCTCCACTCTTCTCTAGAATCAAGGAAAGGAATGCTTCTCACAGAAACATCAGGGAAGTTTGCATATGTTTATTAAAGTGCTTTAGAATATAGCATCCAAGCAGATACTGTCATCTGGAGTTGTGTGAACGTAGCTAAATGACTTCAGAAGATGGTTCCAAAATGTGGTGTTTGGGGTTCCCCCCCCCCCGGGAGAGAGCCTAAATAAATGACCCCCCCCAACTTTCAGAATAAAGATTATTTCTTAGTTTTCTTAGTTACAAGATATGCAGAAAGTAACATTTTAGAAATAATTTATAGACATAAGGTTGTCATAAAATTGGTTTTAATCATGAAATACCAGATAAACAGTCAAATATTCCATGTTGTTAATGGATTTTTAAATGCACGCAAACATACCTATCACACTGTTCCCTTTTGCAATAAGCAAGAGCATACAAAACTCATAAACCAATGAAATTAAAGTCCTAACATACAGGAAGATAGCTAAGTGTAGCTATCTAATACCAATACCATTCACTACCCCACACTTTTTGAGTAAATCCATATGCAGCATCCCCTACTGACTTGGTTTTTAAATTTCTCACCTTTCCTTTTCTAGGAATTCAACTCCAATAATGATCTTTGTCTCCTGTTTCTTTTCAACCCATTCACTCTTCCTTCATATTTGTTTTGAAATTTAATTCTCATTAATTTGCCCTAGATACAGTAGCCCAATTCCAATGTTGTTCCAGATTGTTTACTCATATTTTTGCATTCGATCCTCATTCAGAATATATTAACTTTTGACTTTTCTTTCATTCTTTTTCTTCACACACTTTGCAGTATGCTCAATTCCCAATTTCAATTTACCATTAGGTTACTCCTAGCTTTCCTTATTTCCAAATAATGTGGGGAAAAGCAGATTCTCACATAGCGCCATTCTTGGTTCTGTCGTTCATTCCATACAGCGTATATTTTCTACCAACATCTGCACATCTTAAAAAAATAGCTCTAGTCATTTAATACACATTTTACCAAGGTATACAAATTAATCTACTTTCTCTTTTTTGCCATTTATATACAAATTTACAATTGTTTGCTCCATTTTCTCTATCAGACATAATTGTCTTGATATTTATGTATTAATTTTCAGTTGTGTGTTCCTTGTTGTATTATAGTTTATGTAACATTTACTTATTGTTTGAAGGCATTTTAGTAATTTTCATGAAAAGCTTTTAGTAGATTCTGTAAACATGGATATTTATCATTTACATGTCTCAAACTGAATGGCAGAACAAATTTATTTAAGGATGTGAATGATGCTATTTTTATATAGAGTTTCATTAGGTTACAAACTGTTTATGTAAGAATTTTCTGCAGTACTTTTATAGAACAATTCTGGCTTCAGGAAAGTCTAGAAGCAATAATTCTTAAAAATTCTGTTTTATAGAAATCAGTCAAGTCAAATTTTCATAAAGATATTAAATTATTTTAATTCAATGTATTCATCTATAAACTAATAAGAAATGTTTTACTATGTAATATTTTGCAGTTATTTGATTTAAAATAACTATCCAAGCTCAGATACAAGTTGTAGACATGAACATCCTGCGACAATATCTGTAACAACAGCAAAAATCCAGATCTGCCTATCTCAGGTTCTTGAAAAGGACTCAATAGGTAAACAATAATGTCAAATCCAGTCTAAACATCTGGCTCACTGTGAGGCAAACCAGAATAATAATAATAACCAGAAAAAATGTGAAAATGGAAGATCAAAAAACCAATAGTAGAATAAACTCAATTAACAAATACAAAGGAAAAGCTGATATGATATGTAGAAATAACTTAGAAGTAATAACAACAGAACTACTACAGGCCAGCACTAGAAGAATTCATGAATTAATCACCCCGCCAAGAAGAATTAAAAGAAAAAAATATGGTATATATAGAAAACAGTAGAAAGACAATACTGCCAGCACTGGTAGAGCCCAAAAAAGACACCTCTAATGAAGGCTGTAAATAAGACACTTGTAATGATAAACATTTATCAATAGACCAACCAGCTTCCCTGCAGTAGAGCAGTGGTAGTTACAGAACTGGGTATGAAATTAGAAAATCAAATGCAAAATCGTATTCAATCCCAAAGTAAGAACAAGAAGTGCAAGTAATTTTTAAAAAGAGCAAAAACTGAAACGTAAAGATCAACACAAGCCTAATTAAAAATACTAGCTTAGCCCTAGAAAAACTGAAGAAATGTTGGAAATCATAAAGCAACAAATAACAGCGATAGCTGGAAAAATTGAGTACTATGAAGTATGAATCATTCGATTTAAGCAATATTGGTTGTTGAATCAGACCAGAGGTGATTCTTCCAAAGTATAAATGGCAACAGAAATGCTGAAAATGGAAAACAAAAAAGGAAATTTTGGAAATATCTAGAAGAACCTCAAAACTAATAACAACAGAAATAGTTAAAAACTGAGTGAAAATAATTAAACCATCTCCTGGAAATGAACAAAGGCATGGCATTTGACTCAAATATCTGACCAGCTTACATCCAATTATATCTAAACAGCTTAATGAAATATTGCATAAATATTTCATTAGTGATTGGTTAATAAGTGGCAAAAATGTATCAGATACAAAAGGACCCAGCAACATAATGCAGTTGCCAAAATGATTCACTAGCTTATCCATTAAAATTAGCACGTGACAATAACAAAAAATTGGTGAGAACATAAAGTTGAAAAAGTAGTCAAAATCAGCAGAATAAAATACTGTGAGATTTCAAAAGACAAACTGATAAAGTCTTAGCTCATAACACAACTGATTTAACTGTGATTGAAAGGAAGAAAGTGTGGATAATTGATGTGGTAATGCCAGAAGATAGAAGGAAAAGAATTGGAGAAGATGACATAGTATCAAAATCTGAAAATTAAAACTGGAAGGTTATGGCATAAACCATCTGTGGACAAAAATCCGATTGGTTCAGTTACCAAAGATCACACTGCTTTGATTTCTACATATACTATATGTAGTATACTTATATTTTAAAACATCCTAAGTTCTTAGAAAGAACTCGATGCATATGAAAGCCAGTATTGGCTTAAGAACTGGCAGCTGTGATTTTATACTATTGTGTATACAAGACAGTGGAATAGAAAAATTGGGAGGTGGGAAGAATCGTAAAACATAAAGACCTACAAATAGAAGTGGAAAGACGAATAAAGAAAATAAAAGTAATACCAATAATAATAGGTATATTAGTACAACTCCAAAATATCTGGAGCATCACCTGAAGATCAGAGGCATTGATAAAATCACTATTATTCAATTGCAAAAGGCAGCTTTACTTGAAACAACTTCCAGCCTGTGATATATATGTTTAACATCATGAAACATCGGACCATCTGAGGTCCTTGAGAAAGACTTGATATTGAGATAAAAAATGTCAAAGCCAGTCTAAACCTCTGGCTGAACGTCTAATAGTTGAAGAAAAAAAAGGACACCTTTTGAACCTGAAAGCAGCAGCCTAAAACTCTTCCAGAGATTGTTGCTGTTAAACAGTAACGTAAAATCACACTCCACTCAACAGGTATAAAATTATTGTTCATAAATGTCCATTGGATGTCACTACATCATCACATAATAGCTTGCAGTAATAATGATAAATATTGGTGCAGAGATGGGATTCTTAAATTGTAAATACTGCCTTTGTCAACTAATACTTTTAAAAACGTTAATTTTGAAGTTAGGATGATATAAAGTGAAAATAAGAGCCCACATTAAAACTGGCATTAAATGTTGTATTATGTAATATTACAGATCATGAATAAATATAACTGATAGATTAAAACACAGGCAATTTGACTCATACATAATAATTAGCTAATTATGAAAACCAGATGTAATTGAGCTGAGCAGCAACAATATACTAAATGAGGTAGTAGCACTGTATCCATATTCATTGCATTGATTTCTGCAGCAAAATTATTTTGGATCAGAATGGCTTCTTCTACTATCCTGCTCCCCAAAAAAACACTTTCAGTTTGGAATAGTACAACAAGATATGACATAAAACACCACAAAGTTAAGTCATTTTTATTTCAAAATGCCAAGCACTGAAGGTTCATTTGCAAACATATATTTACACATATTGTCCATAAAGTTTTACACAAGCTTGTACTTAAGAGTTTGAAAACTGGTCTTAAGAGATAAATATTAGTTCAAATCTTCACAAAAAAAAAAAAGAACAGTCCAAAAATCCCCATTTTATTTTTACAGATGCAGTTTATAGCTCCCTGACTGACACACTTAAAAACATTTATCAAAACTAACATTTTAACTAGTCTGCCCCTTGATTAATAATATTTTCCCTCTTTCAGGTATATTAGGTTAAAACAAAATACAATATGCAACATACTGCTATTTTCCTGAAATCAATGGAAAAAAATACACAGTCTTGTCTATATATTAATAGGGGAGTATGTGAAGTATAAAAAAGTAATGATTCAAAATTGCATATTTAAGAATATTAAGTTCAACCCTGGATTCTTTTGGAACAGTATTTTTTTTTAGATTCTTCAACATACAGTGTATTTTTAATTACACATGGTTTTGGCTAACAGTTCTGTTTTGAAAGTTTATTTTTAAAGTTCAAAAATCAAAAGGACACAATTCTTTTGTCTTTGCCACCACAGTTCAATACTAACCAAATGACTCAGGGAGACGATAATCTCGGAGTAATCAAGGGTTATCTATTGTACATTTTGTGTTCATTGAACAGGTACCATAGTCTGAAACACTGGTCATAATACCTGCAGAACAAAACCTTCCCTACTAAGCTGTTCCTCAGCTGCACCAAATTTTGATTCCTAGACTTCCAAGCCACTATAGCTAAAAATAAAACAATTAGCAACTTTGGCAGGACACTGGATCACCATGTCTTTGGCTATCGCTACGCTCTGCCAGAAAATTGTTTCCAGATTCAACAGTTAAAGATTTCCAGTAGCAAATGAGAGCCAATTCTTTCAGTTAAAATATCTAAACTAGTTCAAAGTTGTGCCGCCTCATGAATATTTGTGGAGCAAGAGTGTATTGCAAACTTACCATTAAGCTGATAGTCCTGCAAGATAAGCACATGAGCAGCTATTCGAAGTATTTTTCAGCCTCGAGGGAATTCTTTTATCCCATTAGCACCAGTTGGATCAGTTCAAAGCTAATCCATAGGGTCACTCATTTACATTAGAGGACCAATGTACATTTTCTGGTACACTAATAATACTTTAAAAAAGACTTTGGGACGACTGCACTCTCTAGAGCACTCTCCATTTTATGATTACATTGCAAAAAAACCAGAACAGTACCAATGCTTAAATGACATAATGAACTGATATGTATATGTAGAAGCTCCATTCAAAAGTTTGTCAGAATACATGGTGAGCTCAAAGCTAGGCCCACCTGTTTCCTATCTCCATAGATACAGAAACCAAGTCTGAAAAGGAGCTATACTCATATTTGCTATAATAGAAGTAAAGCTGTCAGTGTAAGTTAAGACCTTACATTACACTAAGGTACATTCAGAGAATTGTACTTCTATTTAAGCGAACATGAGCAGTGGTCCCCTTCAGGCCCAAGCAGTTCTCTGTCCTCCTCACTTTTGAGTTCTCTCTTTTCCTTCTCTTGGTAGACTACAACTAACCAACAAATTGGATAAACTGTCTGCTTCCAAATTTCAAGTATGCAATCAATACTGAACGAATAATGACACTTTTGAGGCAATGGTAGGTTTGCATAAATAATCTTAGTATTATATTAATAAACTTGTATTAGTATTTATGGCAATCTACATCCATGTCCATTATTTACACTATGAAAAGTTTTAACACTTATTCTAGGATGGAACAAAGAGATAACAAAATTCTTCAGTTATAAATTGAAGTATTACATTGGTGCATGCTCTCTACTTTCTCTTCCACAGCTTAAAAAAATGTAATACCTAAGTTAGGAATCAGAGCATGGCTAAACTTCCTATTGCTCTTTTAAGCTACTGCAGTGACATTGCTCAAAATGAAAATACATAGACATGCACAGTACTTGGAAGATGTATGTCTGAAAAGAGAGCAACTGAGGGCCTTAGCAATTGAGCTTTGATTGCATACTCATTGCCTGAAATGAATGAAATATTTCAATTTTTAAATTCCGTACTAATCAGCATTTCCTCTCATTGGATTACCACTCTAAAGATTTGAGGGATGCAGAAGGGCTTGGGACCTCGCCATATTCTCATTTCAACTTTTGGAAAGCCACACGTCAGGAGCCCTTTTTGAATTTACCCTGAACATCAAATTGGTCCTGCCTAGGGAACTGCTCTTCAATGTGTAACTTAAGTCCCAGAATAAGTCCCTTTAGTCCCAGAATAAGACAACAGAATGTAACAAAATATTTTAGATTCAAAAATAGAACAGTGCAGTTGCATAAGACATAGCACTTCCAAAACAGATCTGAGAAAGGCTTTTGTGACCTCATTAGGAATACACCCTGAGTATTACCTATGAATCTCACTCATTTAAAGTGTATTAGCATATCTATGAAATGGAAAGCTAACTTGTACTTTTGATTTTAGCAATATGTAAGCCTCAATGGCATTTTCCCTTAATGAATTTTTTTTTTTTACAAAAAGATGAAATAATTCTGGCAAGTGAAAAAAGCAATAACTATGGAATCTTTATTCTTCTTGCCATTTGACTCTTCGTAACTCCTCCTCCTCACCCCAGAAGAACAAGAGTGCTAACAATATGAAAAAACAGTTAAAATGTATAACTTTGAATGGACAGATGGCAGGATGGGCAATCTATAAGCATCTGCTTACCTTGCAAATGTTCCACTCTAGCCGGTAGATCTTTTGCATTAAAAATCCCTAGTGGCAGGACAAACTGAGCATTATAGGTTGAGTTTCAGTCTCAGGTGCTCCAGATATTGGCATCTATAAACACACCCCCATTTTTTCCCAGTAATGAAAACGTGTGATCAGATCAGGATGCCCAAGACAATTTCTATTGCTGACAAAGCTAAATAAATGTAGTAGATGCCAAATGCTGAAATATAAGCAGGTCTGTATAAGCCTTTAATATGAACTGGATTGTTAAGACCTGTAATTCTCCATTAAGAAACAGTAGGAGCTTAAGAACAGACAACTTGGCAAAGCAATCATTTGACTGTACCAGCATATGCTCAGATTGATATTTAGGGCATGATGAGGTATGTAAACAGCAATCTGAGCCATGTGTCAGAACAAATAACCACTGTACCATACCAGCAGAGGATTAGATACTAGAGTCATCTCAGTTTGCCACGCTAACAAGGTTAGTTTCTGTATGCACAGAAACAAAAGTAACCTTAAGTTTGGATTTGATGAACTCAATAGTTCTGCAGCTGATTGTTCCTTCTTGCAAAAATATGCAAATACAAACCAGTAATTATGGTTTGTCATGAAGGTTGTTATGCTTTAAGGTTATTACAAAATAGTACTGAAATCACTAATGAGTTATAAATTCGCAATTAAAATGAAAAATACACTATCGTATTAAAATAAAACTAATTATCAATAACTTATCCTGTTACTGATTTGTCTTAAAATTGTTTTCATCTCTTAAAATAAAATGCTTAATTGGATATTTTATTACTTCAAATAGCCTCTTTTCCAAGTCAGATGATTGAAAATTTTGATTTAAAAATACACAGAACCAAACAAATTATCCAGTTCATGTTGCATAGCTAAGTTGTGCTTTGAAATAGAATTAAAAAGAATTACTGATTCTCCCCTAGTTCAAGAACCACGGTTGCTTTAACTTCACCAGTGGCATACATTTCTATCAGAACTGATTTTCGCAGTAGAGAATCTATTAGCATTTACCTGGAACATGCAACTTGAATAGACATACCTAAAGGACTTGCAAACCTACTTTAACATTCCAGTTCCTAAAAAGAAGAAAGGCCTATCTAAGCTGTTTGGAAGTAACCAGCCCTCAGATATGCCCTGGCTCTATGCATTAAGCTGTTCTGGTTTATTATCAGTGGCAGATCTTATTAGGAAAAAGAAGGCACAGGCGTTTCAAAAGGCCCCATACTTAATATGTATGAATAAATAATAATCTAAAGTTACTGCAAGGGCCCCTCTATTTCAGAAGTGACTTCTTGTGAAGGCTTCTCAACTGATGTAGTTATTGCTTCTATTGTAAGGGGTCCAGGATACGTTTGTGCTGTATAATGCATTGTTGTTGTTAGATTGACATCGTTACCATGGTCACCTTGAGAGCTAAAAGTGGGACAGGATCTAGTCCTTGCATAGTTTTGCTGAGCAACTTTGTTACACATCACTTCGCTCACAGTGCTGACAGGAGCATCTTCCCACATCTGCCTTTGCTGCTTCTTTTCTTTATACTTAATGGTGTACCAAGCAAGGAAAATGAATAGGAAGCCAACAAATTTGAGACCGGCTGCCAGACCAAAGTACACAAAACGAAATGACGTCACATCATATTCCCAACATGAGCCTTGAACACCACATTCCTGTTGCCACAGCATGCAGGTAGTATCAATGACGGCACCAAAATAAATTGGGGTAGGAATGTATGCTGTAATAAATAGGAAAAGTGAAGTCAATCAAAAGTGAAGTCAATCAAAACAGTTATTGGGAATTTTTTTTGAGAAAGTACAGAGTAAAGCTAAACCTATAATATTTCTATTTTTAAACAGTTTTGGCTAGGACATACATCACATCACATACAAACAAACAAAATGAGACAGATTTTTTGTTAAGATGCTTATAAATGACTTGATTTAGAAGTGATGAAGAGAATACTTAAATTTTAACTCTTTCCAATAGTACATTTTTATTTATTTTGAATTATAGTCAATAGAGTGCTAGGTATGTCTCATACTGGTGCATGATAGACAATTGTTGAGTTTTTAAGAATTCTGTGAACTTGTTAAGAGCAGAGCCATGATGCTTGTGTGCTGATCAACTATTTGGAACCAGCAAAGCTAGCTGATAATACATTTATCACCACACCATTAGACATATCCCATATAAAACTCAATCCAATAATATCACTCTTAAAATATTAGAATTTCAAATGTTAAAATAACTTTAAAGTATTAAAATATTAATAAGATATTTTAAGTCAACTAATAAAATTATTCAAGTTTCAGAGAATATCAAGGTAAACTGGTTGGTCATATTCCATAAATCCAGAATAAGACCCTACATCAGGTTATTGGTAGTTTATTCCAAACAACAGCTACTAAATAACCTCAGTACTTAGTAGCTGTGCTTGATTTCATAGTGAGTACCATAGCTAGTACAACCTTGTGCCTGACCCTGTCCCTGTTTCTTTTACAGAACCATATATTCCATTTTAGTATTTGGTGTATACAATCTGTTATAAACGAATCAGGTTTAAAATTAAGAAAAACGTTAACAAGAACACATAAGAATTCATGGTTACCCTAAAATGAAAGTAAACATTTATGGAGTTCTCCCCTTTATTACGGTAGAGAAATATGGAAGAGGGAATGGTAATGTAGCCTCAAATCAGATTAGCATGAGTAGATAACTGATATATCCACCCCAGCCTCTGTAGAAGGGCAAGGCTGTGTGCGTGGATTTAAAAAAACTGAGAATCAAAATAAAAGAAGGAACCAATTAAAAGAGGGCCTCTTTTAATTAAGACCCCACCAAAAGTGTCAGATCATAGGCAGGGAAACTTTTTTTTAAAGTGCTATTTTCAGCTGCCTTGACAATTCCTCTACCAATTCACATAATATTTCAATATAGTCAATGTAACCAACTATGAGGCACTAGATCTGCCTCTGCACTTACCAAGAGTTCTTAATAAAACAAATTGCATGCCAAGGGCAAAAGGCCGCTCACCCTTTTCCACAGACCTATGAAAAGATACAATATATTTTAAAGTCTTGAACGGGGAAAATGGTAGGAATGACTACTTAACTATTATTTGATATAACTCTTCTCCTTAGCCATATCCCAGGAGAGTGACTCAATGCTAGTCACCAACCATGCAGAAGCCCGGTGTTCAGGAGAATCAAAATCAGAAGTTCAGAGAAACAAAAACTTTATCCAGGAAGCAACGTGAGAAATTTTCCTTACATTTCTGATGACAAATAGATTCAATCAAATCTAGATTGACAAGTAGATTTATTTTCTAAGTAAAATGTCTTCCCATTCTCCTTAGCATCCTGCAACTTACCCAATAACAAATATCCTCTCAGACACAATTACCCTCTCTGACTTCTACAATGCTAAAACATGTTGATTCATATGTTAATTATTATGCACCATCAATGAAAAGATGAGTGAAATCAAACTTTGTAAATCCATCTATCTCTACAAGTAACATTTCATCATCAGAAAAGTAAAGATGAATTATGTTCTGTGGAAGATGACAAAGAAACTCAATTATAATAAAGCATGCTATGCTAGTAGACAGAAATGATCCAGGCAACTTCTCACCTGAGAGTAACTATGATTGCTGATGGTTGGGCACATGCTGTGATAAGTGTTACTATGAAGAGAAAAATGAGGAAAGGGATGAGTGTGTTGCAGGTTCTATCACACTTTCCTGAGACAGCATAGCCGTTCTCATTGAGATATGTTTTGACGATCACCACTCTTAGCTGGCCACGCTGTCCGACTGTGGGTGGTGTGATAACTTGCCGGCTTTGGACACAGGCACAATCTGTATAATTTCTTATCTGTAAAAGATTTAAAAAGTGTAAAACAATCATGATTCCTTATCTGTATTTTTTATCAAGAATGCTTGCACCTGGTACATGTGCTTCATCTTATTTATGACTCTAAGTAAAGCACAATACAGCCAGGACAGTTACAGCAGACAAGAAATGCTCTTCATCTGAAGGCAAAATATTCTATAGAGAAATTTTTTTAACAGTATTTCAAAATATCTAAATTGAGTGTTTTAAAAGGAAGCTTTAAGAAAGGCCTTCCTGGTCTAAAGTTGTTGTTTTGCAAACAGCAAGCTAAATACTGAATTAAATGCAAAATTTTATAAATTGTTAATTACCTAGTCTTGAAGAAGTACACAGAAACAAGGAAAATGCATACATGAAAGGAGAAGACAGTATCAAAATTCTATGTCTACCGGTCCTGGATTGGCTTTAGGCTAAGGCCAAATAGGTAAAACCAAGGGCACAAAGGTTAGGGGCACCAACACTTTCCCTCCTTCTGAATCATTGTAAAAATACAAATCTTTGCATTAGTGGGGAGGTGGCACTGTCTAGAGATGGCACCATCTGTCAATGTGGCCTTGGGTCTCAGCCCACACAGTGAAATGCTTCGACAAATAATCAGGCTTTAAATGATTATTTAAAGGAAGAAGAGGGCACAAACATAAAGATCTCTACAGATTGGGCAACTCCCAAGATGATTCGTGCTCCTTTTACTTCATACAGGATAGGGATCCTCCATAACTATAGATTAAACTATAGATTAAAGAGTTACAGAAAACTTGATGAAATATTTCCATTCCTTGTAATGGAAAAATTGTTGGGTTTTAATAATTTAATTATAAAATCTTCTGACTCTAGCAGACAATCTGCTGAAAATGCTGATCATAGCAGCCATCATATTACCAGTATTTATTACATTTATTTGCCACCCATCTTATTTCGAAGTGACTCTGGGCGATGTACAACATTAAAAGCATTCAAATTGTAAGATAAATATTTCTAAAATGATAAAAATGGAGTTACAATAAAAAAAATAAAATTATAGTTAAGACATGGGAGAGAGGTGCTGTGGTCCACCAGCAGCCTGAGGAGCTGGCAGTGGAGTCGGACAGTGAGGATGCTGGGGAGGAAGAAGGGACAGTCCTGGAGTCTGGGGAAGACCTGGACGAGGGCTCTGCATCAGAGGCAGAGGTGGGGCCAGGGCCATCTGGGAGTGATGCACGGACACTAGAGCCCCCAGAGTTGGACAGCAGAGAGGCAGAGGAACAGGAGGAGCCTGTTCCTAGTGCACACATGCACAGAGTTGCCAGAAGGCAAGAGCAGCTAAAGCAAAAGAGATGACTTGGGAGTAAGGCCAGGAGATGATTGGCCCCTCCCATAAGGCTTAAAAGAGAAACAAAGGCACTTGGGCCTTTTGCAGGAAAGCAATGTTGCTAACTCTGTTTTCAGTTGGCATCTCTTGTTTGTTTCTGAACTTTGTGGGCTTTGCCAAGTAAGGCCTTTGGGAGGGTGTCAAAGAAGATAAAGGTCGATGATTATCCCAAAGGACTTCTTCCGAAGGACTTTTTTTGCAACTAATTGGGACTCAGCTGGGAATGAACGTAATTCTCAGCAGTTACAATAAAATAGGTTTTTTGAAACTAATTGTGTATAGTAATGACTCAGTAAGCCTAGGTCACAACAAGAGGGAGCAGGAAGATCGTGTGTGTGTGTGTGTGTGTGTGTGTGTGAGAGAGAGAGAGAGAGAGAGAGAGAGAGAGAGAGAGAGGTGGGATTATCTCTTAATTCATCAACCACTTCCAGTGTGATGCTCACCAATAGGGGCCCCAAGCCATCTGGCAGAGCCAGGTGTTCAGGCCCTTATGGAAGGTCAGAAGGAGGGAGGCTATCTCACCTCATAAAGTAAGATGTTCCAAAGGACAAAAGCCATGGCAGAGGCGGCCCTTCTACTGGACCCCACCAGCTGAAATTCCTTGACTGACAGGGCCCACAGCATGCCTGCTCTGCCAGTGCAGTACTGAAGTTGCCATTTCATTGAGCTATGCAAAAATAATCTCCACAAACAATTATCTTTATCGCAGTTGAGGAGAAGGCAAGGAGAACCTAGAATTCTGCAAGCCTTTCTAATTTGAGGGAGTTTTACATGCTGATATTTCCATTAGCACATGCTTTCTGAAACCGTCTCACACAAGAAAAAACTTTGATTACATAATCCATGGGAGTTCAGGGCATATAAGGACTTTTGTGGGATTTGCAAGGGACTGATCAATAGGGGATGACTATTGAATGACTATGATGTTCAGGCCCTATATCCACAGCGTCTTTGGCCCATAACTGAACTCAGTATTTATTTATTTATTTATTTATTAATCAAATTTTTATACCGCCCTTTCCCGAAGGACTCAGGGCGGTTTACAGCCAGATAAAAACACCAAACAAAATAAATATAGAATAAAATACAATTTAAAAAACTGATTCCATTTGGCCCAGGTTAAAAATGCGATTAAAAGAATAAAACCCACTCAAATTAAAACCAGATAAAATCAAAACCCTATGCCAGACCTGCGCGGATGAACAAATATGTCTTCAGCTCGCGGCGGAAGGTTCGAAGGTCCGGAAGTTGGCGAAGTCCTGGGGGAAGTTCATTCCATAGGGTGGGAGCCCCCACAGAGAAGGCCCTACTTCTGGGGGCCGCCAGCCGACATTGTCTGGCGGACGGCACCCTGAGGAGTCCCTCTCTGTGAGAGCGCACGGGTCGGTGAGAGGCAATCGGTGGCAGTAGGCGGTCCCATAAGTAACCCGGCCCTAAGCCATGGAGCGCTTTAAAGGTAGTAATCAACACCTTGAAGTGCACCCGGAAGACCACAGGTAGCCAGTGCAACCTGCGCAGGAGTGGTGTTACATGGGAGCCACGAGACGCTCCCTCTATCACCCACGCGGCTGCATTCTGAACCAACTGGAGCCTCCGGGTGATCTTCAAGGGGAGCCCCATATAGAGACCATTGCAGTAATCCAAGCGAGAGGTAACCAGAGCATGAGTGACCGTGCATAAGGCATCCTGGTCAAGGAAGGGGCGCAACTGGCGGATCAGGGAAACCTGATAAAAAGCTCTCCTGGATATGGTCGTCAAATGGTCTTCAAGACAACCGTCCATCCAGGAGAACGCCCAAGTTGCGCACCTTTTCCATCGGGGCCAATGACTCGCCCCCAACAGCCAGCCGCAATTGCAGCTGACTGTACCGGGGTGCCGGCATCCACAGCCACTCCGTCTTGGAGGGATTGAGCTTGAGCCTGTTTCTCCCCATCCAGACCCGTACGGCTTCCAGATACCGGGACAGTACATCGATAGCTTCGTTGGGGTGGCCTGGGGTGGAAAAGTACAGCTGCGTGTGTTCAGCATACAGTTGGTACCTCACCCCCAAACCACTGATGATCTCACCCAATGGCTTCATATAGATGTTGAACAGGAGAGGCGAGAGAATCGACCCTGCGGCACCCCATAAGTGAGGCGCCTCGGGGTCGATCTCTGCCCCCCGTCAACACTGTCTGCGACCGGTCAGAGAGATAGGAGGAGAACCACCGATAAACGGTGCCTCCCACTCCCAAACTCTCCAACCGGTGCAGCAGGATACCACGGTCGATGGTATCAAAAGCCGTTGAGAGGTCTAATAGGACCAGGGCAGAGGAATAACCCCTATCCCTGGCCCTCCAGAGATCATCCACCAACGCGACCAAAGCCGTCTCCGTACTGTATCCGGGCCGAAAGCCGGACTGGAATGGGTCCAGATAGACAGTTTCATCCAGGTATTGGGGTAATTGACGTGCCACCACACTCTCTACAACCTTCGCCACAAAGCGAAGGTTGGAGACTGGACAATAATTACCTAAAACAGCTGGGTCCAGGGAGGGCTTTTTGAGGAGAGGTCTCACCACTGCCTCTTTCAAGGCGGCAGGAAAGACTCCCTCCAACAACGAAGCATTAGTAATCCCCCGGAGCCAGCCTCGTGTCACCTCCTGCGTGGCCAGTATCAGCCAGGAGGGGCACGGGTCCAGTAAACATGTGGTGGCATTCAACCTCCCCAATAACCTTGTGATCACCTTCTTGTAATCTGGGCATGTACTCACAGCCAATGAAATTATAATTTATTTATAAAGTCAATTAATGTTATATGTGCCTTACCAGGAAACTATAAGATTGGTGAATGTATACAGTGCTCATAATTATATCCAGAGATCTAAGTCCCATATCAAAAGACAGTAGAGGATAATCTAACAAGAGGAATAGCTGCCTAAAAATTCTTACACACGCCTCTGTCGGAAACAGATAAATAAATAAATAAAAACATCTAACAGCTGCAAATCACTATTATATAACGATTATTTTGGTTACCCCACATAT
Organism: Ahaetulla prasina; assembly: GCF_028640845.1. Classification (NCBI taxonomy): domain Eukaryota; kingdom Metazoa; phylum Chordata; class Lepidosauria; order Squamata; family Colubridae; genus Ahaetulla; species Ahaetulla prasina. The sequence goes on along the minus strand of NC_080541.1, from coordinate 43,492,771 downwards.
ATGAATGCTTCATAACGTTTGATGCCTAAGACTTTTTTATATGCAAAACAAGCATTTTACTACAATGTTGCTGTCCAGACTATTAAGAAAACAGCTTTGTGATGTACATATAGAATTTATCTTTGGTACATACGTTGCTTTTCTAACAGCAACAAAAGTTATCACTTTGCTTGTAAGGCATACTCACTCCTGTGCTATAATTTCCACTGGTAATGCAACCAGCAAGACAAGGGTTAAAATATGTGATCCCATCTGATCCACACACAGGTTTGTATTCATGAATTTTGCAGCCACAATTAACATTACAGCTTCCAGTCAGATTCCTATGTGCCATGGTGAGAGTAGGTCTAAAAAAAAAAAGATGGGGGGATAGGTTTCATTGCAGAAGATAAATTGATGGCACAATATACAAACTCTAAGAAATATATTTTCTAATATCATATACAGTAGTGGCCAAAACTGTGGAAACATTTGGGAAAGGTGTATTTTCTAAAACTAACTAATAATACCACTTTTTTTTGCAGTAGTACCATAAAATTATATATCAATGGAAAGATAATTTAATCAAGAATGTAATGCAATAACTTTTATGAAGGATTTGTTATCAGAATAGCAGTTACAGTATAAAGAAGAAAAGTGAAACACACAGGAAAAAAAACAAGATATACAAAAATTACCACCATGTCAGTTAATATTTAGTTGGGTCACCTTTAGCATGAATTACGGCCTTACAAAATCTTCCCATGGAGTGAACAAAGTCTTTTAGTTCTGCAGCTGTTATAATGTGAAACCAAGATTGAATGATTGCTTCTATTAACTGGGTTTTATTGCTGGGTTGCTTCTGACTAACAAGTTTCTTTAGTCGGCTCCATAGATTTACAATTGGGGTAAGGTCTGGGCTATTCCCAGGCCATTCCAGCAGTGGAATATGATTATCTTAAAACTCAAAAAAAAAAAAAAAAGGTGGTGTTATTAGCCATCAAACCTCAAAAATACACTTTCTCCAAAAGGTTTTCACAATTTTGGCCACTACTGTACTTTTCTCTTAATAAATTTAATCCTATTCGGATATGCAAGTTCAAGCTGTTTAATATTTCTGGCTATGTATCCTCTTCTAAAAAATATACTTGATGGTTATTCATTATCTCTTGGTTGACTCATTTACTGTGTATCTGAACAAATCACTCTAGAAAAAGGATGTGATATGTCCCTCCTCCAGTGGTACTAACCCTGCCTGATACCCCAAACATTCCATTTGTCACATTTTTGTATGAGTACAGGCAGTCCTCAACTTACAACAGTTCATTTAGTGACTGAAGTTATAAAAAACAGTGGTGTTATTAGCCATCAAACCACAAAAATACACTTTTCCCAAAAGGTTTCCACAATTTTTGCCACTTATAAAGATACAATATACAATTTTTGTACTTATAAAGATACAAATCAAGCTATATTTTTTAGGCAGACAGTCCATATATGATGTGATGCAAGAGAAACACCAGCATTTCTTGCACTAAATCCCCAAACCATCTTTTCTGCAGCTGCTAGAATTCTATCTAACTACATTATAAATTTTAGTTTTCTAAAATAGAAAATACATAAAAACTATTATGTTAGCCTAGATAGGTTAAGCAACCTTTTAAACGGGAATCAGTCTGGTGGCGTGGTAAAACCCCCACTCACTTCAGTTGTTATTGTGGAAAAATAGGAGGATGGAGTATTATATTTGTCACTTTGAGTTGTATATGAAAAAAGGGATAGGATAAAAGCCTTTAAAATTGAGTGAGGGGGGCGAGCACCCTAATCTCTTTTTAAAAAATCTTGGTTCCTTCTATATATGTATGATGCATCCTAATCACTTGGACGCTTCATTTTATCCATTATAGCCCTGTCCTTTCTCTGACCATTAAATTCAGCCCTGATCACCATGATTTCATAGCCCTTCACTAAATACACAGGTAAACTCTAGACATCTTATCTGCTGCTTATTGGAAGATCTCTATTATGCTTTTACATTTTGTTTTGATACATTATATGAATACTGGCTTTTTATTTAAAAAAATATAACGTATTATCATACATCTACAACTTGATGCCTCCATTATTTTGAATTGTAATTCCCATCATCCCCAGCTGGCACAATCCCAACACAATTGAAAAACTAGCTGGGGAAGGTTACCAGTATATCAAAACTTTTCTAAACCCACTGCATGTTTCAGAATTCCTGAGATACTGTATTTTTCTTTAATTAGCTGAAAACTGAGTATTTCCAGCTAAATGACACCAAAGGTCATGAATACTAAGAATCATTACAAAAACTCCCACCAAGCACAGAAAAAACATTAGAATTTCATACTTATTCTATGGATGTTTGAATTTTTTAAAAAATATTTTACAATTATTTTATCCAAACATCTACGTTCAGTTAGTTATAATGGCTAAATGAGATCATAAATTTATGTTCTGAAAATATATTTCCTCATCATTAACTTAAAGTTCTTGGGCCAATGGTCATTTGCAGTATTTATATATTATGGAAATAAATATTGATGCTGTATAGGAAGGTAATAGATGTGTGTGAGGGGGGACAGGATACTGATTGATTTTGGATTCATTCAAACAAATGTCAAGATCTGTTCTAAAAATACTCAGATTAGAGAGAAAATAGAATACTGAAAGCACTAAATATCCTTCAAAATCCATGTATTTATGTTTTCCAAGGTCAACCTTTCCAAAACATTCAGCTGTGAAGGCTGGCAAGGAAATAGGGAAATGTCTTAATATCAGATTTCTTCCATTAAAATTAGCTTATCTCAAACTCAGAAGATCATAAGCCAAAAAAGACTATGATCTCCAAAACAATATCCCATGAATAATGGAAATGACCCTTAGTAGCCTTCCTTCAAATAAATAACTTAGAAGTGGTGTGCGTATATCTAAAACATTGTGTATTTTCGTATTAGGTTCTTTGCATTTTGCGTATAATACTTACCGGAGATTGTTTATTTGAACACAGCAGATGAATTGTTATTTCTTGTGGAGTATTTCAATCCATGATTATACAATATATTTCTTTGTTACTTACTTATTAAGGCACTTGTAAATTATTTAATGTTCTTATGAGAAAGATACTGCCATTTATACAGCACAAAAAGGCTGGCTTTGATGCAAAGCATAAATTATTTAGAAAGCTCAAAATATATTTACCCCGTGGTATATGGTATATTTATACCTCCTAGATTAATACTTTCACATCCAACTATAAAGAGTGTTGAAAAGCATAACAGAGATACTCCACTGCAAATCATTGCTAGTTTTGCAGATTCTCTTGCACCAAGTTTCAGCTTTTTTATAATGTAACCTCCTAAAACAATACCAACGCCAGCACTTGGAACAATAATCACACCTGGTTAAAGAAAAAGAAAAAGGGGAAAGTTAAAACATTTGTTGTGTTAAAATGTATAGTATGGAAATACTTTTTCTATAAAAGAAGTATGCCAACTCTACATTTTTATATTAACAATATTTATAACCCACCCTGAAGATCAATTGAAACTCCCAAGCTAGCTTATGAAATAGATAAATGTCATTTGTTTGGTTAGCAAACAGTTATTTAGTGCTAAATAATTAGAAAATAAATAATCACAACTGTAGTGGAACGAGTTAAGAAGCAGCTAATAATGGTTATTTTTCTTTAAAAAAATCACTGTACAACAAAAATGAAGAGGTTAAAAAATTGTAGCAGTGCTTTTATCAATGGCTAGAAGGAAAAATATGCTAGAAAAGATTTGAGAAAGGTTATCATAAAGGATAATATTGAATTAAACAGATACATGGTGATGGAATGAATGATGTAATTAGATAAAATACTAATTTGGGGAAACTTATACGAAATGAGAGAACAAAATGTTATAGCCATTGGTTAATTAAAGGATTAATTGATTAAGCTATTTGGATAGATAACAGATAGATGTATAGCAAGATTAGATAAATTAAAGAGATGTATATGTTGAAACTGTACCAAGGATTTGTAACCAGCCCACCAACACACTGTAATCGAATTGAAGATGCTTTTATGTTTGTTTGTTTTAAAAAAATAAAAAAAAATGTAGCAATGTTAATTTAGAATAGAAATTGGAAAAAAATCTCAGAGATAAAAGAGTTGCACTGAATTACACATTAGAATTAAGATTAAAAGGCCAAAGAAAGTACAATGCTATTGCTTATCACTGGAAATATACTAAGATCATTACATATGCAATAGTCCATTACTGAAAAGAGATCCTTTAAGTTTATCTTAGTTGGCAATGGCACTCATATGATGATAGGTACTTATGAATTCAGAATAGCATGAACAGATATTCCTTGACTTACAACCAGGCACATTAGGGACTATTTGAAGTTACTATGGAAGTGAAAAGGGGGAACTACGACCCAGATTCAAAGTTTCAACAGTTGGGCCCCCTCCACAGTCATGTGACCGAACTTTGGGCACTCAACGACCACCTTTATGGCCATTTGCAGTATCCCACAATCACACAATGTTTTACGGTTTAAGATTTACTTCCGTTTTTTGGCAAAACCACATCCATAGCAAACCACTGGTTCTCTTAATGACTGCCACAAAAAAGGTTGCAAAATTACAATCATCACAAAATATGACCGTAATGGTAGGCTCCATTATGGTCATATGTCAAGGACTACTTGTATGTATTTGACCGCATTATCTAAAGTCTAATTTTTATTAAGCAGGAGATACAGTGATAATTGATCAGTGTTAATTATGGAGTGCAACGTGATGGCATATTAGATGAAGTTGCAAATAACCAAGTTTATAAACTTAGCTATAAGTTTACCATTGAGGGAATAAGAGAAACTTCTTCCTTAGATATGAGAGAAGATGGTTTATCAACCTGGGAAAATTGATCCTTAACTCAATTAGAGATGCCATTGACATCAGTGAACAAGGTTTGAGAAAGTTTAATGCTACACAGACTCAAAGGCTGTGTCACCAGAAAATGCGGTGCCAATTTTTTCCATTTTTTATTTTTGAGGAAGGTTAAGTTTTTTAGAATATGAATGGGAGTGAGAAATGTTTCCTTAACCACTTCATGTAAAAAATAGGGAAAGCCTCCTTATGATTTTCCCAGAATCAAAAGAAACTCTAAACAGAGTTCTTTAAAGAAGGATGAAATACTGCTTTAGTTTTACATTAACTGGGAAAGAAATAAGCTCCTGGTATTATGAAAAACATGAAATGAAAAAAAATAAAATATTGCCTTATGTCCTTTATTTATAATATATTATTGAAGGTCATAGTTAATATACCATTTCAGAGATTTTATGGGACTACATAGATATACTAGATTTGGAATTGGGTTTTGTTTTGTTTTTGAAGTTTTATTCCAAATCTAGCCGTTCGGAAGCTGATCGGACACTAGTGAAGTCCTATACTAGGACTTACCTAGTGGCATTGAGGGAAGCGAGGCATAGCTACGCCTCCTCCCTCATTGCATCGGCAGATAACCGCCCGGCCGCCCTGTTTCGGGTGACTCGCTCCCTCCTTCATCAGGGGGAGCGGGATGACCCGTTGCAGGGACGGGCTGAGGAGTTTAACGGTTATCTATACGATAAAATCGTTCAGCTTCGGGATGGTCTGGACCAAGATTGCGGTGATGCGGGTGAGACGCTCGAGGGTGGTCTTGGCGACATTATTTGGGATGAGTTTGACCCTGTGGCTCCCGAGGACATGGACAGGTTGCTGGGTAGGTTGAATGCCACCACGTGTTTACTGGACCCGTGCCCTCCTGGCTGGTGCTGGCCACTCGGGAGGTGACACGAGGCTGGCTCAGGCGATTCGATCGCTTCTTTGGTGGAGGTGTCTTCCGGCCGCCTTGAAAGAGGCGGTGGTGAGGCCCCTCCTTAAGAAGCCTTCCCTGGACCCGGCTGTTTTAGGTAATTATCGTCCGGTCTCCAACCTTCGCTTTGCGGCGAAGGTTGTAGAGAGTATGGTGGCATATCAGCTTCCCTTGCACCTGGATGAAACTGTCTATCTAGACCCGTTCCAGTCCGGTTTCCGACCCGGTTACAGCACGGAGACGGCTTTGGTCGCGTTGGTAGATGATCTCTGGAGGGCCAGGGATAGGGGTTGTTCCTCTGCCCTGGTCCTATTAGACCTCTCAGCGGCTTTCGATACCATCGACCATGGTATCCTGCTGCGCCGGTTGGGGGGATTGGGAGTGGGAGGCACCGTTTATCGGTGGTTCTCCTCCTATCTCTCCAACCGGTCGCAGTCGGTGTTGACAGGGGGGCAGAGGTCGTCCCGAGGCGCCTCACTTGTGGGGTGCCGCAGGGTCGATTCTCTCGCCTTCTGTTCTTTATCTACATGAAACCGCTGGGTGAGATCATCAGTGGTTTCGGTGTGAAGTATCAGCTGTATGCGGATGATACTCAGCTGTACTTTTCTACACCGAACCACCCCAACGAAGCTATCGAAGTGCTGTCCCGGTGTCTGGAGGCCGTACGGGTCTGGATGGGGAGAAACAGGCTCAAGCTCAATCCCGCCAAGACAGAGTGGCTGTGGATGCCGGCATCCCCGTACAGGCAGCTAAATCCCCGGCTGGACATCGGCGGCGAGTCATTGGCCCCGATGGAGAGGGTCCGCAACTTAGGCGTCCTCCTGGATGAACGGCTGTCTCTAGAAGAGCATTTGACGGCCGTCTCCAGGAGAGCGTTCTACCAGGTTCTCCTGGTCCGCCAGTTGCGCCCCTTTCTGGACCGGGATGCCCTATCCACGGTTACTCACGCACTCGTGACGTCTCGCCTGGATTACTGCAATGCTCTCTACATGGGGCTCCCCTTGAGGGGCATCCGGAGGCTACAGTTAGTCCAAAATGCAGCTGCGCGGGTGATAGATGGAGCCCCTCGTGGCTCCCATATGACACCTATCCTGCGCAGACTGCACTGGCTTCCTGTGGCCTTCCGGGTGCGCTTCAAGGTTTTGGTGACCACCTTTAAAGCGCTCCATGGCATTGGGCCGGGTTATTTACGGGACCGCCTACTGCGACCGAATACCTCCCACCGTCCCGTGCGCTCTCACAGAGAGGGTCTCCTCAGGGTGCCGTCAGCGAGGCAATGTCGTCTGGCGACGCCCAGGGGAAGGGCCTTCTCTGTGGGGGGTCCCCCCCTCTGGAGCGCTCTACCCCGGACTTCGTCAGCTTTCGGACCTTCGGACCTTCCGCCGCGGGCTTAAAACATACTTATTTAATTGTGCAGGACTGAGCTAGATTTTAAATTTTGGGTTTTAAATTGGGTTTTATTTCTATTTTTAATTGGACGGGCTTTAGAATAAGTTTTTTAAATGTTTTATATTGTATTTATATTCTATTTATCTGTTTTTAGTGCCTGTAAACCGCCCTGAGTCCCTTGGGAGATAGGGCGGTATATAAATATGATTAAATAAATAAATAAATAAATAAATAAATAAATAAATAAATAAATTTATTTGGTGGGAGAATAGTATAAAAGGGAAAATATTAATATTAATTAATTTTGGGATTTTAAAGCCTGACCAATTATAATCCTTGATTTAAGATCACAATTGGGACCGGAATTTCTGTTGGTAAGTGATAGACATAAAGCATAATGTCACAGGATCTTATGACACATGACACTTAGCAACAGCAATCCCAGGATTTCCCATTGTCATCATAACTCCCCTGTAGCTGAGAGGGAAGTGAAATGGGGGAAGTCACAGGTAAGAAAGGGAGATGCTGCAGAGGGGTGGAGGAATCCCTAAAAGGCCCAGTTCAGTGTGGCATGAGCTCAGGGAGGCTGGGGAAAGAGGGTGTGGAACATGAGCATGCATGTGTGAGTACAAGGAGACTGGAGAAAGAATATGCTGGGCTGTAGCTCAGGGCTGCTTGGTATGCCATAAGGCTGGGGCTGCAGGAAGCCCCTGAGCCACAGCAGAGCGTGAAGGTGCAGTCTTCCTAGGAAGCTCAGAGCCTAGCCCTACTCCAGTGTGGGAAGCCCCGCCTCCTAAAAGAATGAAATATTTTGAGGAATATTAAAAAATGCAGAATATTATATTTCCCTAAATGGGAAATGGAGAAACATGTTTTACAGGCAAAAAGCAGCCCCCAAGTCTTTCTTAATAGTCCACAACAGATGCCAGCACTTAAGAGATAAAGAGCTTATTGAAAGAAGTAGTCAACTATCTAGATGACACTATTCATAAGCAAAGCAAATACTGCAGGCAGAAATTCAAGACAGGATATTTCGAAACTGCTTGCAGCAAAGTTTGACAGCTAACAAAAGCAGAGTGATAGGATTAGAAGCAGCCCTTCAACTAAGATCCAACCCAGGACAAAAGCCATTAGCCACAATAGGAATTGCCCAACACCCTTTCCGAACACAAACCCCTTCATTGCAGTCCAAACTTCAAAGTCACAGAAACCTGGGAGCTCAGATAAATAATATGCCAGAGGTTGACCAGATTAGTTCAGACAAGCACCTAGGATTTGCATTTCTTCTTTTAGCTGGCCTATAGAGCCAGCTATGACCCCTACATAACCCCTACATGACTCCATAGGAATCTGACAACAGCCAATAGAATATTAAAGGACACGTTCTTGCACAGGAACAGGAAGCTCAAATATAAAGCCCAAAGAAGGTATAAAACATACCCACTCTCAACTCCATTTTTGTCAGCTGCCATGTGGAATCACATGTGGTTCTGCTTCATCAATAAACCATATTTCCAATCAGCCTCCATGTTTCCAGTGTCTTTCTCCCAGCTTGGAACTGAACCAGATGGATATTTCTTCCAACACCAGCATGGTCCAGCAGTACAAAGGGGCTTCTTCTCACTACAGGAAGTAAACCCAGCTCACTCCCATCCATAGTTGCTCTTGCCACCCTGCACTCCATGGCCCCTGCTGATGAGGCATGCCTGCTGCCCTGGCTTTTTACATGGCCACTGCCGCCCACATAAGACCATCTTCCCCAGGTCTCGCAAGAAAACACATTGGGCAACCTAGGGAAGAAGTCAATATCTTCCCCTTTTAGGGTTCTAGGAAAACAACAATAGAATATTTACCAGCTATATGAATCTTCTTTTTAAAATGGAAGGCCTAGAAATCAAAAATCCACTTTTATAGTTTTTAATAACCAGATAAAAACCAAGCTGAACTTCTAGTAAGGTTTTTAAATATCTTATCAAAATTATGTAATTAATAATATGTATGAACTGCAAGACAAATCTTTCTAAAAATAGCATTCAGTTATGCTGTTCCTTGCTCAAAAGAAAATTCCAACTAAAACACATTGCATTTAATTTAATCATTGCATAAAGCACCCTAAAGCAAAACCAGCCTTCAGTGAGCAGATTCCTGCTTCATCCTTTGATTTGTCAAAATTCCTCAGACAGAAAACTACAGCATTTTATAAAAATTCCTTTCTGATGGCTTCTCATATATGTAACTACAATCCTTATTGTCTTTAGTACAGAATAAGGAGAATTCATTTCTTGGTAAATATACATAGGACTGGCTTCGAAAACCTATCTTAATTAGGCTGTATGTCTTTATGCATTTTAACACACACAAACATATGTTTTCACTGCAGTGGCCACTTAATACTGGTATCTGAACATGTTACAGAGCAAATCAGAAGGCTCAAATTAGCATGATCATCTTAGAAAAAAAGTGTTAAGGTTTTTCTCAAATTTCTTTTCTCCATAAAAACTGAATAACTGAATCAGCCTGTATTAATCTTATTTTAAAAGCTTTTAAAATTGTGTGTTATTGTTTAAGAACAAATTAGAACAATTTTACACTCCTACATTTCCAAACTTCCAAACTAACCATTTCCAAACTTCCATTTATACATTTTTAATCAATAAATTATAAGTCTATTTGATGTTTTTAAAAAGCTAAATACATTTGAAATAATCATACTGATGGTATTATACTGAATATTAATATTATTTTAAGACTACCATTTGGGAATAGCAAACTTATTTAATGGCAAGTGTACTGTATCGTTACCGCAAACCAAGAGATGACAAATTGTTTTTATTCATAAAACCAAAATGCCTTCAGAAAATTTAGCTTCCAGGATACAACTCCATAACCAGATTATTCAAAAAAGATTCATATTGAAATTTATGGGTTGTAAAAACTAAAGACTTTATTTTTTAATCAGAACAGTTATTTAATGATTTAAATGATCTAAGTGGTCCAAAAAACACATGAAATTACTTATTAAAATATTACTGACAATTCTATTAATTTCTTTGTTAATAAACACATTAAATTTACCTTTGTAAGGATTGACTAATTGTCTTGCCAAGAAGTAATCTGCATGAATCTTTCTTATTTACTTATGTAAATCAAATTAGCTGGCTATTAAAAACAGTTCAGGAAGTTCACATTGGATATACCTGGAACATTTTGATACTGACATATTTAACTGCTTAACTCTTTAGCTTAATGTTATTCTGTTCCAATATGTGTACGCATTTTAAGTTTTGTGGTTTTGTATGCTTCTTGGTTGAAAATAGGACAAGCATAATACATATGATTTGCTACTACATGATAACAAATATTGAAAACCTCCAACTGAAAGGCTACATCATGCTAAATACTATGGACAGCCTCAGTTGCAACTGCACCAGATATCGGATTAGCTGTTGCTAAAATAGATTTCTGGTCTCAGCCAGTTTGGCAACACTTATTTATTTTGTGTACTGCCATAATCATCAAGGACACCTGGCAATTACAAGAATAAAAACATCCTAAAGTATACTCAAAATATTATTTAAACATATATATTAAATATTCAAAGTAAGAAAATAAAAAATAGAGCAATAAAAATGTTATGATTATGTAGAGAGATCATTCATGCATGTACATTTTAGTAATAAATAAAATCCATGCAGCACTGCAAAGAGAATGAGAAAAAAACATAACTTTTAATTCTTAATATAAGAGCAAACATTTAAAGAATGTTAGTAATGGCAGAAATTTTTTCCCCTGCTACTGATGAATCTCATCCATTAAAGCACAGATCATTAGCTCTATCAGCTATTTGTAAATCTTGTAAGAACAAATCTCAGACCAAATTTTGCAAAAACGATGCCATTTTAATTTGTTAGTGTTAATAGTGTGGGTTGATCAAAAAGGCTGTTTGGTAGAAAACCAAACATCATAGTGACACAAATCCTATGTTGCTAATCCAGATGGTATCAACAACAAATTATTCATATATAAAGCGATTAAGTGTGAGACAGAGAATCTGCACATTTAAAACAATTAAGAACAGAATCCTGATTATTTTCCATTAACTTCCTTTTTATAAACTGAGGAAAATAATCCTTAAAAGATTTATTTACAGCAATATCTTACCAGTGTAGATGCTGGCATTGGAAGCTGGGATGCCAAACTGTGACTCAATGAACTTGGGGATAAAGGTAATAAAAGCAGTAACAATGGCACATTCAGCTGTGTATGACAAACTCACAAAAAGGAATGTCATGTTGCTTAAGATCCTGAAAGCTGCTCTTGGAAGTTCTATAAAAAAGACAAAAAGAAGTAAAAGAAGGACTCCTAAATGTTGTCCAGAATGGATGGGAGGCAAAGAACAATCAATGTTATCACTTAGTAAGTGGTTGCCTTCTCAAGCCATGAAGAAGTTCTTCCCAAGAATTCCACTGGATACAAAAAACAACTGCCCTCTTGTGTGTTTTCCCAAAGCATTTTGTGAGGTAGTATGTATTCCAGATTCAGAAAGTTCCAGGTTTAATTATTAGCTTCCCCACTGGAGGGGTGAGGGGTGGGGGTGGGAAGACTTTGGCATAAAGCTTCCTTATCAGTACCCTTGCCTGCCTTCCCTTTTCCTGGAATCTCTTCCTTTATTCAAATAACAATCACATACAGTAGCTGTGAGAGGATGGGGACTCCTTTAAGAAAATATATATATTAGTGACTGCTTTGACATTCCTTCTTGTAGCAAAGCAAAATGCCATGCTCAATAAATATAAAAAAATATTTTTTGCTTTCATAGTTCATGACAGAGAAATACCAAAGAATGACAGTTACATCATTCTCATTATCTCTGAACTTAAGTAGGAGAAATGAAAATGCTCCAAAAGAACAAATTCAAATTATTTCTGCTTAGGGGGAACTTTGCAGTAGACCCAGTCTTAAGTTTTATCTTACTTAAAAGTAAAGCAGTTGTTGGTCCATTTACTTATTTTTTATAGCTTTAACTAACAGAGTAGCTGGATATGTGCTATTTCAGTCATGTAACATCTCTCACTAAGACTTTTTTTAAAATCAAGTCCAATATTTCTATGTGTGGCTTAATAAGAACTGGGAGAAGCAAGGTCTTCACTATACAGAGACATATAATGTTTCATAATTAAATACAAATTCAAACAGAGATAGTCCTCAACTTACAGTTCATTTAGTGACTGTTTGAAGTTACAACAGCATTGAAAAAAATGACTTATGAGCTTTTTTCATACTTATGATCACTGCAGCATCCCCATGGTCATGTGATCAAAACTAGAGTACTTGGCAATTGACTCATATTTATGATGGTTGCAGTGTCCTGGGGTCATGTGACCACCTTTTGTAATCTTCCGACAAGCAATCAATGGGAAAACCAGATTCACTTAACAACCATGCTATTAACTTAACAACTGTGACGAGAAAGGTGGTAAAATGGGGGAAAATTTAACAAATGTCTCACTTAGCAGCAGAAATTTTGGGCTCAATTGTGGTTGTAAGTCGAGGACTACCTGTATGCATGTTTGCTTGACAAGAAACAGACTTTTCAGCTTCCTCAAATCTAATTTGACTTAGAGCTTCCTACTGTTATTTAAATAACTACCATTTCCTAATTTTATGTGGAAATGGAAACCACCTTCATGTGAGACAATTAAGAATGGTGATAAGGTAAGTCACTTTGCAAAGATTGAGGCAGACATTTGCACATTTTTTCATAGTTTATTTAAATTAGTCCAGTTGCCTTTTGGAAAAGTACCTTTAGAACAACCATGACCTGCGATGACTGAGAATCTCCATAGGTGTTGTGTCTTCAGCCCCCGAGCCAGGCCTCCTGGCAGAGAGTGACTCAGAGAGTGAGGGGGAAGAGTCAACAGGGCTTACCTCTGCAGGACCTTCCTCTCTGGCTCCGCTCCAGGTCCCAGAGGCAGACCAGGTGGAGGAGATGACGAGGCCTCTTTCTCCCGCACCTTCCCCCTCCCAGGAAATGCCTCAAGACTCAGCTGCTGACAATCAGTCCTGGTTAGATCCCAGGCATCGCAGAAAGGAGAAGCGGGAACAACAAAAGAAGGGGTGGGGCAGGCCTAGAGAGTGCTGAGTCACGGAGCCACACCCCATAGGTTATAAAAGCAGGAGGAGCTGCTCTATAGCTTCTTGTGACGGACAAAAACTGACTCTTGGAAACTTTGGCTGCAACAGTTTGAGATTAAGACTTTGGCTTCTGTTTATTTCTGAACTGCAATTACGCTGGTCTGAGGAGACAGGAGAACTTGGCAGGCAATCGCAGGTTCGTTGCCAGAACTGATATCTGTCGTCGGAGTAAATTGCTGGCAGATATAGTCAGTTCACGTGACTCTTGGTTGTGGTTGGTGGGGACAGAACAATAGGCATTGTGAAAAATAAGCAAACTATTTTTGCATATTGCATAAACCATAAAACTATGATTTATGAACAGTGCATGAGCACTGTAATGCTACCTTCTAATAAAATTAATATTGGTACATGGAATCAGGAAAAAGCAATGGGAAATATCAAGAAGGGGAGTATGATCATAGCATTTGCTTAAAGATTCATAAAGTATGTTTCTAAAACTGGGACTAATGTATGACTATGAGCAATATCTACAAACACAAATGTTGAAATTAGCCCTTCAACTTTAAGGGTTATGTCCTCATCGCTCTTCTTCTTCATTAAGCACAATTTACATATTTATCACAGAACAGTAGAGAAGCTGAGGTTTAAATGCATGATGTACACTGAGAGCCTATGCACCAAGACAAAGTCCTTGTGTGTCCAATCATACTTAGCCAATAAAGAATTCAATTCAATTCTATTCTATTCTATTCTATTCTATTCTATTCTATTCTATTCTATTATGTCCATTTTATGTTGGAGATGAAAATCTGGCTACCATGGAACCTCAGCCAGACTACCCAAATAGTTCACACAATGGAAAGAGCCCAATTTTTATCCCTACTTTTAAAAAGTGGCCAGAAAAAAGAATAGTTCAAGCTCTCTTGCACGCCACAATGAGGATGAAACTAGTGTTTCATCTTTGTTATGCCATAAATTAGCTGAAAAAGGGAGCATATGTTTTATGACTATGGTACTATATGATGAACACAGAAATTTCTATAAATATAATTTGGGGGAGAGGGATCAAAATGCAAAGCAAAACAAAAACAAAAAAAAGCATTGTAATAGTTCCCACAAAGGCAGTATAGCTCTTGACCTGGAAAAAGTTTCCTATTGTTGATTGAGGAGAATGTATTCAACCTCTTCCTTTTGTTCAGCATCCTTAGCCAAAATCTATTTTTCATAATGCTGATAAAAGCAAGAAAATAATAGATAGGATTTACATAGCTTTATGCTGAGCTTATCAGCAGTTCGAATCCCTAGTGCCGCGTAATGGGGTGAGCTCCCGTTACTTGTCTCAGCTTCTGCCAACCCAGCAGTTCAAAAATGCAAGTAGAAAAATAGGGACCACCTTTGGTGGGAAGGTAACAGCGTTCCATGTGCCTTTGGTGTTTAGTTATGCCGGCCACATGACAATGGAGACGTCTTTGGACAGTGCTGGCTCGTCAGCTTTGAAACAGAGATGAGCACTGCCCCCTAGAGTCAGGAACGACTAGCACATATGTGCGAGGGGAACCTTTACCTTAACCTTATTCAAGCTTGATAAAGGCTGTTTATAGATTACAGACTGCCCGATTAGACTTGGAGGGGCTCAATATTGATTTTTTGAGTGAAACAATTTACCCTGCAATTAATATAGAACCAATTGAACCAAAGTGTTCTACTTTAGTGCTACTTCTAAAAAAATAAATAAATATATTTTTGTATCAGTTTTCAACAACAAATGACAATTCTCTGAATTTAAGTTTCATCTTAATCTGATTTTTTTCAAGCAGGAAATTCTTTACCTTTAACATTCTTTCCAAAGCCCATTGATGTAGGAATTTCCGGGTCTAGCTCATTTTTGCAATTCACTTTTTCTTTCACAATATCATCATCACCACCTGAAACATCATCAGAGTGCATCTTTTTTTTCTTTTTCTTGTGTCGAGGTGGGAGTTTTTTGGGAAAAGCAAACATTGGAAGTATAACAAGAAGCATCACACTAGCACAAATAAGGAATCCACTCCACCTAAAATCAAAAGGTAAGAAATATCATTTACAAATAGGGTTATATTTATTACATCAAGCAGTACAATAATAGATATCACTGCCTATAAGCATACATGATGATGCAATGGTTAAAATGCATGACTGCAGGCTTCTTCTGCTGACTGCTGACTGCCAGACGATCCTGACCAGCTCGAGGCTGATTTATCCTTCCAAGGTCAGTAAAATGAGGAGCCAGATTTTTGAGGGCAATATGCTGACTCTGTAAACCGCTTAGAGGGCTATAAAGCATTGTGAAGTGGTATATAAGTCTACGTCTATTATAAACGTGAACCCTCTATAGCAGGAAGCAGAAATTTACACTTGGTGTTATTTTTTGTCCTATAAAACAATTGCCATATAAGTTATTTGAAAATCACAAAAGCTGCATCCAAAACAGATAAGCATCATATAGATGATCCTTGTTTAATGACCAGTTGCATAGCAACCATTCAGAGTTACAAGGAACATTCTATTCTATTCTATTCTATTCTATTCTATTCTATTCTATTCTATTCTATTCTATTCTACTCTACTCTACTCTATTCTACTTTATTCTATTCTATTCATCTTCCTATAATGTTGGCAAGCTGTGTCAGAAACTTACACACACAAGTAGAAACATGTAGGGTACATGTTTAAAAAATGCCAGGTGGAAAAGTAACACATCAGCTCCATTATTATTATTACTTTTTAATTTTTTTAGAGGGTAACTTTTTTAGTTTAAATATTCCCAAAATATAGAAACAGAATGATAAGTAAATGATTGTAAAGTTAGCAGCATTTGAACAATCTATACATCTGTCTTTGGCTACAACTACTCAAAACACAGCACACAAGATCAAAGAATACATGCTCAGATGTTAAATATTAGTGATCAAATGATAATCAAATGTTAAACATATTGCTCTCTTGCATATAAAACCCCCACATGGTTGCAGCTTACCAGTTACCAATGAACCGTGGGTCACTTTGGTCAATCTGAACAGTGCTTGTAGGATGTACATAAAATCCAATAAGAACTCCTCCTAATAAATATCCTGCTGCAGGACCAAGAGCTCCCATTACATACATGATAGCTATAAAAGAGGAAAGAAAATCCAAAACACATCAAACAATATGCTATTGCAATTTAACCATTTTCAAGAATAAAAGGGCAGGAGACTAAGCTGTTTCCTGGGCTTTTGTACCTCCATCACAGCTATTTGTTCTTTTTTCTGTCTTTTCCCTATATTCTAAGGAATGTTAATAAAAACCATAGTTTATAGTAAATCTTCCCTCTTTCTTAAATGCAGCTCAACTAAATAAAAAACAACAACAATTAAACATAAGGGAATAAAAACTGTGCAGTGGAACATTTAAGATTCAAGAACAAAAAGCCGCTTTGGGGGTAAGGTTGCTTAAATCAACATGTGATATCCTGGGATCCTGCTACAGTTGTGGAGGGCTGCTGCCCATTTTGGCAAATGATACAGCTGCTTTAAGGAGTTGCATACATCGTATCATTGTACCTATATTGGCTGAATACCTTTTTGCCTTAAAATCTAGAGGACGGTGCAGTCCTTCCAAAAATGGCAAATCACTGCTTGTTTATATTCCAGTTCTGTTTTGCTTGGTAAATTAAGTTGGGAAATGTCAACTGAATTTAAAAATAGCTCAATTTTTATATATGTAGAACTTTCATTCATTCACTAGCAAATGTGCCAGAAAAATTTCTTGAGCACTATAGTCATGGAAAATAAAATAAGCATTCAACTTCCAAACTCAAACTGATAGATTATATTTATGTATTATTAATAATATTTTGCCTTTCAAAACATTTTAAGTTTGGAAAAGCAAATCAACCTTCTCCAAAATTCTCAATAGCTCTGGTCTGTAAATACAGATTATTTTCCCCATTTACCCTGAATTTGATTATGTATTTTATTGAACACTGAATATTAAGTGCTATTAAGAGGTGTCTTATTAATGAATTCTATTGACAAGATAGAATGATTATCAAGTAGCATAAATAACATGGCCTTAATAAAGAAGTACAGGCGTGTATGTTTGAGTGAATAAATCTTTGTTCTAAATACCAATCTCTTTCTGTTTTACAGTACATTCTCCATCTTATACTTCCTTGTAATATCAAAAGAATACTATCATATTGACAAGAATCTGCATAATTTACATATTTCAAGTTAACCATATTTCAAGTATCATAATTTCAGGAATAAATAATACCTTGACTACCAGAATATTATTATTCATATTTATAATCAATTAAATCCAGGAGTAATTAGTGCTCTTTAGAAGGCCAGATCCTGAAGATGAAACTGAAATACTTTGGCCACCTAATGAGAAGGAAGGACTCACTGGAGAAGAGCCTAATGCTGGGAAAGATTGAGGGTAAAAGAAGAAGGGAGCGACAGAGAACGAGGTGGCTGGATGGAGTCACTGAAGCAGTAGGTGTGAGTTTAAATGGACTCCAGAGGATGGTAGAGGACAGGAAGGCCTGGAGGAATGTTGTCCATGGGGTCGCGATGGGTCGGACATGACTTCGCAACTAACAACAACAACAAAATTAACAGATAAATTGTAATTGAATGAGATACAAATTATTTGGAATAAGAACCAAATTCAAGTAAAATTGCAAATTTAAATAGCCATTGATGAAGTAATTATTTATCTACAATCGATATACAAATGTATAATCCATCTGTTAGGATGTGATTATATGTTAGATTTTAATTGTGTTTTTATATGGATTAAGAAATGTAATTAAAATCTTAACAAAGAATAACAATCCAGTCTTACACATGCTTTTGGGGAAATGAATGATAATTTCCCCAAATTGTGAAAAGAATGATAATTTTCAGCCTAAATAGAGAGATAGATTATATATACCACTTAAAAGACATGAAAAACTAACAGAATTGAGGAAAGTAATTAATAAAATCAGATATTTTCCAGACAGTTAATACAATTAAAAATTCATGGATCTAAAATAAGTTTTAAAATCATTTACATCAGGATTCAGATAAGTCACTTAAATAATATATAGCTGTACTTTGTATCTGCCACACATAACACTGCAATGTGCAGCAGCTGTTAGTCAGACATTATATAACTAAGTTTTATAGTAAGGAGAAATATTGCATAGTACTGATAAAAATAACAGATGCTGTTTCCATTTCTTTCTGTATGAAAATTATTGGGAGGTAGGTACATTCTAAATGTTCTTTTAAAATGTCCTACTAGCAATATCAGTATCTACCACTTCCCGTTAAATGAGAGTGAGCATGAGAGATATTCAACTTTTAGTGTAAAAATAAAGATTGGAAGGAGATCAGATATATTTGTCTCCAGGTTTACTGAACCTTTTTTTCAACCACCTATTTGTTGGCTCCAAGATCACCGCAGATGGGGACTGCAGCCAAGAAATTAAAAGACGCTTGCTCCTGGGGAAGAAAGCTATGGCAAATCTAGACAGCGTACTAAAAAGCAGAGACATCACCCTGCCAACAAAAGTGCGTATAGTCAAAGCTATGGTTTTCCCAGTTGCAATGTATGGCTGTGAAGGTTGGACCATAAGAAAGGCTGAGCGTCAAAGAATTGAGGCCTTTGAACTCTGGTGCTGGAGAAGACTCCTGCGAGTCCCTTGGACTGCAAGGCGAACAAACAAGTCAGTTCCAGAGGAGATCAACCCTGACTGCTCTTTAGAAGGCCAGATCCTGAAGATGAAACTGAAATACTTTGGCCACCTAATGAGAAAAAAGGATTCACTGGAGAAGAGCCTAATGCTGGGAAAGATTGAGGGCAAAAGAAGAAGGGGACGACAGAGAATGAGTGGCAGGATGGAGTCACTGAAGCAGTAGGCATGAGTTTAAATAGACTCCAGAGGATGGTAGAGGACAGGAAGGCCTGGAGGAATGTTGTCCATGGGGTTGCGATGGGTCGGACACGACTTTGCAACTAACAACAAATAAAGAAGAGCTTTTAGGCAAAAAGAAAAAAAAGATTTATTCACATTATAGAAGGGGGAAAAATGAGAGAGTGGAAAAGAGAGTGGTAAGGGAGAAATTCAGACATAAAATATCAGGAGTGAAAAGAGTATTTATATATTCTATAATATATTTAGCTTCTGGTAAGCATCCCATCAAGACAAGAAGATGGTCCACAACATAAACTCACATTGATCAGTACAGATGTAACCTTTTTTATTATTATTATAACCAGGCCTAGGCTACTGCTAGCTGAAAGTTGAAAGTCCACCTTAATGCTATTGTTTGGTGGTTGATTAATATCATTTTTTGATATTATCTGATGTTCTAAATCTGGATCTTATAAATCAATATCTCTTACTGGGTGCCAGAAAGACTATTTTTAAAACTTACATTAGTATAAAAGAAACATGCTTTCAAAAGATTACACAACTTTAAAGCAATAACAAAAATAATAAACTGGGTTTGTTTATTTGTTTGTCAAAACTCACTAAGACCTTCTGGTGAAATGTTAATTTTCCCCTTAAGTTACAATTAGCTGTCAGTAGAATGGATAAATAAGGACAGAAATATTTTTTCCCATTGGCTACAACCAAAGAAATAGACCCCAATTGGCTATTTGTCCCCTTCCAGATAAACTCTTCTTTTAGAAGAGAAGAGCAAGATAAGTTGAACTATAGAGGGAAATGCATTTAAGTATATTTGCTCTGCAACTCTAGAGGAAAAAAATATATTTTTTGAATTTGCAGCCCTCACACCTTCTTTGGTTAGCAGCTCACAAAGGTTACATTGTGAAATCATATTCTAAACAAGGGTTACAGGACATCTTGGTACCAGAAAAAGAGGTTCCGTAAATGAGGCATCTAAATTATCAAAAGGCTGAAGTCTAGATCTTGCTCCCAATTATTGTACAGCTGCTCTAAGCAGTAGACCATTTACTTTAGTCAACTATGTTTTCCAACATTCTGCATGCTTCACATAGTACAGCAGAACATTCTTGCTGACTAGATTTGATATTATGATATATAAGATCCTGGAAGACAGGTATAACAGCTTTATTCAGAAAATTTAATCAGCTGAGTTCCTCATAGTTTGCTATTCTACCCATGTATCAGTCATGACTCTTCTAATAATGTTCCTGATGGCTAAATATTGAATCTGAAACAAATAGTAAAGTTGCCGAATTCCGTACACATCAATTGCTCTACCGAGGATTATTAGATTTATATGAGAGTCATTTTGATTAGTGTTAGGGCACTGAACTAGGAGTTGGCAAGCCTGAGTTCTAATACTGTTTTAGAGAGGCTGAGTGACCTTGAGACGGTCACTCTCTTTCAGCCCTCATTACAATAAATATGGCATATGATAAAGTCTGAATATATGTGTGCAACAGAGTTAACATACATCCTTTTTTCTAGACATATCCCATATTTCATTCCTTAAATTTCCAGCTGGAGAACATTTGAAAATATTTTAAAATGCCCTGTGTTCAAGGGTAAAATAAGAACAAGGAGCACTTTGGTAAAAGCAGCCACAAGCTGCTGTGTTTTCATGTCATGTCTGTCTATACAGTAGAAGATGCTGAAAGAAGCCAGAGCAGTCAGCCCAGCAATAAAATTGTCATCCAATGACAAACAACATATATGAGTTTGTCCACGAATAGCCACCCCAGCTAATGAAGCCCTCCTTCTCTTCTATGCGTTTTCCTCACTTGCTGCCTCTAGAAGTTAGGGGAGTGAGCAAGAAATGATAATGATAGTGGCACAATTAGCTTCCAAACATTGGGGAGATGTTAAACAAGAGGTAATTCTAAAATACCTAATAGATGGGGTGTTGAGGCCATGTAAGCGCACAAAGTCATGGCAAGTAGATGGGCAACCATATTAATTCTAAATGAATGAATGAATGAATGAATGAATGAATGAATGAATGAACAATCTTCCCTTCCTTCAGTCAACACCAACTGAAATTTGTTCTTGAGACAGAAAAACCACTATTGCATGGTGCCCGCAACTCCCAAACCTTGAAACCAATCCAGAAGCACTAAAATGGATGAATCACCACAGAATTAAAATAAAATTAAAAAGTTAAAAATTAAAACAGTTTAAAAAGATGGGGGTATGCCATTAAGCCACCTCCTCCCCCCCAAGGTTGTATGACATTGTTTGTTCCTCATGCCAATTGCCAGAGCCAGGTCTTGACACCTTTCTGAAAGGCAAAAATCATGTGGCACCCCTCATCTTTGGGACAAGATGTTCCATAGAGTGCGAGCAGCAGAACAAAAGGCTTTCTTCCTGGATCCTGCCAGTTGAAATTTTGGATGGGACAGGTCAATGAAATAGGAATGTGACAGTTCCTCAATGTAACCTGGTCCCCTATGAAGAACCTTAAAGATAATAACCAACACTTCAAATTGAATCCAGGAAGAAACTGATACCCAATGCAGCAGAGATGTTACATGTACAACCCTACATACATGCCCAAATACACATACACAAACATACACCAACAGACAATAGCAGTATCAGAGCCCCTACTGCAGTATGGTTGTTAATTCAATTTTCTTGCCTAAAGTTGAAAAATGACAATCTCAGAAAAAACACCAAAAAGTCCCTTGGCATCTTACAAACAAATTTATTGTGGCATCAGCTACTCTGGCCCACAGCTATCCTTCCAGTTTTTGAAAAGACTGATCTTACTGTCTGTTTATCTTCTTCAAGCTAAATATTTATACTATCTGTTATCCTCTTCAACTTAAAACTACTGTCTGGTTTATCCTCTTCAAACTAACTGCTAGAAAGACAGTATTACTGCTACATGAAAATGATAAATCACATTAAGTGAAACAAAAGCCTAAAAAATAAAATCACTTTATGATTCTGTCTAAATTGTGAATATGTGCCACTGTGATCCTGAGATCACTGTGATCCTGAGATCACAGACTGTATCAGCATGAAAAAATAAGCATAATTAATTCTGATTTTAGAGGGACAAAGTATGATTACTTTAATCTGCATAAAAACTATAAACTCTAATATCCCTCCTTGCTGGTGTTCTGAAGGGTGTTTCTGGCTTTTGCCCAAGCCTTTAGCAAGGATGACTGAAATCCCCTTTGGATTACCGGTATATGGGTCTGTTCTTTTTCATTTCTGCATGGCTTTATAATCTTTGCTATCTTTTACTCCTTTATTTTCATTAATTGTGGTAATTTTTCTCCCTCCTGTTAATACTCTTTTAATCTATGAAGCACATAGATTTGTTCACAGAATTGGGAGTTGTGCAGAATATAAGTTATAAACAAACAAACAAACAAACAAAACAAACAAATCCCTCTTGGAAAGATCCATAATCATCCAAAACTGAAAATCATTTTTGCAGTATTGATGTTAATTTGTTCTCCCATGCAGGCAGAGTTCATGTGGATTAGCAGAAGAGTTATCCAAAGGTTGAACTCTTTTTTTATACTTTAGGAGGTTGAATTTTATATAGCCAGCCTTTTAACTATAGTTATTAATCTCTCTGTACTATGTGTAAGACTAGTAAAAAGTCCAGAAAAAACATGGTTGTGTACATGTGTCACTGTATGTGTATGTGCAAACACACACGCACATCAGCTATGGAACCAGACATTTTATTAGCATTTTCCATCTCAGTAATCCTATTTGCAAAACAAAACAAATGATCAAAATGATCAAAAAATACAGAAAAAAATAGACTATGACACTAGCAATATTTGGGATGTGTTGAAAGTTAAAGATAGAGGTTCTTAACTGAATAAGAAACTACTGGAGGTTGTAAAGGTATGTATCTATAGGGTGCTACAGTATACATCAAAATAAAAGAACCTGGTGGATATTCCTTCTTCATGAATTTATTCTTTCAGGTGCCCCAGCGTTTTCTTAGAATTCAACCTGATTCATGAGTCCAAAATATATGCAGGTAGTCCTCAACTTACCAAAACTGAGCCCAACATTTCTGTTGCTAAGTGAGACATTTGTTAAGTGAGTTTTGCTCCATTTTACAACCTTTCTTGCCACAATTGTTAATCACTGCAGCTGTTAAGTTAACATAATTAAGTGAATCTGGCTTCCCAATTGACTTTGCTTGTCAGGTTACAAAAGGTGATCACATGATCCCCAGACACTGCAACCATCATACATATGAGTCAGTTACCAAGAATCTGAATTTTGATCATGTGACCATGGGAATGCTGCAATGATCATAAGTGTGAAAAATGGTCATAATTCACTTTTTTCAGTGCTGTTGTAACTTCAAATGTGACTAAATGAACTGTTGTAAGTTGAGGACTGCCTGTACTCATACAAAAATGTGACAAATGGAATATTTGGGATATCAGGCAGGGGTAGCACCTCTGGAGGGGGCCAATATCACATCCTTTTTCTAGAGTGATTCGTTCAGATACACAGTAAATGAGTCAACCAAGGGATGATGAATAACCATCAAGTATATTTTTTAAAAGAGAATACACAGTCAGAAATATTAAACAGCTTGAACTTGTATATCCGAATAGGATTAAATATATTAAGAGAAAAGTACAGTAGTGGCCAAAATTGTGGAAACCTTTTGGAAAAAGTGTATTTTTGAGGTTTGATGCTAATAATACCGCTTTTTTGGGAGTTTCAAGATAATCATATTCCACTGCTGGAATGGCTTTGGAATAGCCCAGACCTTACCCCAATTGTAAATCTATGGAGCCGACTAAAGAAACTTGTTAGTCAGAAGCGACCCAGCAACAAAACCCAGTTAATACAAGCAATCATTCAATCGTGGTTTCACATTATAACAGCTGCAGAACTAAAAGACTTTGTTCACTCCATGGGAAGACATTGTAAGGCCACAATTCATGCTAAAGGTTACCCAACTAAGGATTAACTGACATGATAATTTTTGTATATCTTGTTTTTTCTAAGTGTCTCACTTTTCTTTATACTGTAAATGCTATTCTAATAGCAAATCCTTCATAAAAGTTATTGAATTACATTCTTGATTAAATTATCTTTCCATTGATATATAATTTTATGGTACTACTGCAAAAAAAAAAGTGGTGTTATTAGCTAGTTTTAGAAAACACACTTTTTCCCAAAAGATTTCCACAATTTTGGCCACTACTGTATGTCAAACAGTATGTTTCATGAACTCATAGCTGATAGTGAAGTTATAATGAAGAAATGAATACGGTAAGTTATTTTCTTTCCTTGGTCTCAGGACAATAACTGCTGCAGATGTTAAAAAAAAAGATTAATGCTTGAAAGCAAGGTAATGATGAAACACAGTAAGGATCAAGGCATATATATATGACAACAAAAATCAGAATTGTTAAAACAATGATAATGTAACATACAGCAAAGAAACACAACCACAGAGTGAGAAAAAGAGGCACATTTTTGAATTATGAATTGGTAATTGGCATATTTTTGAATTATGAATTGACAGTAAATCAGACATTTACTGAGAGAGTTCCATAAACTGCAATTGCTCCTGAATGAAATAAAGACTGACAGCACCACTTGGGTGGTAATTAGCAAGAAACTCACAGACTCTAGCAGATGATGTAAATAGATAACAATTAGAAACAACTCTTCTTGACAGCCTGAGCTAAGTACTGTATAGGAAATGAAAGACAACAGATAAACTTGAGTGGATGCCATCAAACAAATTTGAGGACTTGTAAAAACTAATTATTACTGTAAATAGAATGAAATGTCGGCAATCTGCCCTTGCAATCACCAGAACTAAGTCAATTTGATAGCACCTAACAAACTATATACACACCCCAGACTTTAAGTAGAAGAAAGGGAAATGGTAATGAACAGTGGCAGAATCCATGAACCTAGCTAGAGCTCACGGTCTGTGAATAAAGCTTACATTAAAATCCTTCCTAACTCTTCTGAGTGTCTGACGTAGTTCCATCTGTCCTGATCCCAAAGTATTAGTAATGTCTTGCAGAGTCATAATGAACAGGAATTTGATTCAGTGAGGTTAGAAGGCCATGGTACTTGGGAGTAAAGGAACACCAGCTAACTGGTACCAGATGGCTATAGGAGGCTTGGTACTGAATATCAGAGTACAATTTATTAGACAGGATATTGGAAACAATTTTTACAAATTACCCATCCTGTCAAGTCATGGACTGGATTCTGATTAGTCTCTTGCTTAAGGTATATTGAGTGGGACAAATCATGTTCTTCCAGTCTCAGGTGTATGAGCAGTGTTCTCCTTCCTAAGTCTGCAGAAATAATAACTCTCCTTGATTTATCCTTTAAATGTTAAACAGTTTTTAAAAATATAGACTAAAGGTAGTCCTCAATTTACAAGCAGTCATTTAGCAACTGTTTGAAATTATGACAGATGTACCTTACGATCCAGATTTGAAGTTCCAATGGTCAGGTGGTCAGTTCCAACATCATGTGACCAAACTTTGGGCACTTGGCAACATGCCCAACTCACAACTCCCAGTTTTTAGCTTGGAATCTTAAACACACCAAACTAGCTACTAGAATATTTTTTCACAAACTGCCATGGTTGCTTTACCTAGTTATCTGTACCCATTTTATTACTGCTGTTGTTTATTATTGCTTTTAAGGCTGTGCAAAAATTTAAAGAGTATTTCATGGAATGTACTGAAAAGAATGAATCTCATTTCCACTGATGAATCGATGCATTGAGGCAGCAGCATCCTATGGACAGCTTCAAGGAGCTTCTTCAAAAGTTCTCCTGGGCCATATTCACACATACACGTATATGAACATATATGTTTGACTATTTTACTATAGGTAATCCTCAACCTATGAGTATAATTGGGACAAGAACTACTGTTGTTAAGAAATGTGGTCACTAAACAAGTTATGCCCTCTTTTACAATATTTGTTGCCATAGTCATTAAGCAAATCACATGGATGCTAAGCAAATCCTGTATCCTCTATTGACTTTGCTTGTTGAAAGCTGCTTGGGAAGGTTGCAAATGGTTAGTTAGCACATGATCCTGGGATGCTGCAACCATTATAAATACATGTCACTTGCCATGGGCTCATGACTTCTGGAAACTGAGATGCTCATAGTGAGGAGCAGTTTTAAGTCACTTTTTAATGCCATCTTAACTTTTAAAGTTGTTAATGAAATGGTTATAAGCCAAAGACTGCCTGTATTTCAGTTCAAGCAGAAGTTATTTTTTTCTTTCTTTGAATATTTACAAGCAAAAAATCTGAGA
This sequence comes from Ahaetulla prasina, assembly GCF_028640845.1. NCBI lineage: Eukaryota > Metazoa > Chordata > Lepidosauria > Squamata > Colubridae > Ahaetulla > Ahaetulla prasina. Next base: position 43,466,102 of record NC_080541.1, on the reverse strand, counting down.
AAGCTTCTGAAGCAGCTATTCCAAGTTTCAATGTCCTGCTTCAATATCCAGGGATATATATTTTGAGTACTTAGCACAGCACAAACATTGCTATTTTCTTGTTTGGAATGTTCTTCGATTCTTTTAAAATTTAAAGACTGTGTAGAAGTTCTTGAAACAAAACTAGAGCAGAATGAATAGATGTTACTATGAATTTATGATATTCAGATTGGAATTAAAGGTAAAGGTTCCCCTCGCACATATGTGCTAGTCGTTCCTGACTTTAGGGGGCAGTGCTCATCTCCGTTTCAAAGCCGAAGAGCCAGTGCTGTCCGAAGACGTCTACAGATTTGATCAGGGGGAAAAAGGAGGAAACATAGGTTGCTTTATTCCCTATCATTTGTGTAAAAACAAACTAGATTTTCATTTGTCCCCTTAAGAAAAAAAGTGTTCAAAACGTTTTTTTGTTTTTAAACAAATGTAATATTTTACAATTTTTTTAAAGGAAAGTTCAGGCGGGGGTGGGGTGGGAGATTATTAGATGAACTCAAGCATTCCATTGTGCAGGTCTTTATGTAACTAAAACTATGGTCATTATGTTCTGTACCCTTTTTAATTTAATCAATAGTGTGAATATAAACAATTATTGTGGAATGGAAGCTCAGTGGTTTAACATCTGTTTCGAAAAGTTAACACTAAATTCTTTTTCCAAGTAAAAAAACCTGGGTAGCTATTTCTAGTTGACCTTGGGGGGAAATAGAAAACTTGACAAGAATTTTCTAAGTGACTTTTAGATATATAGAGTAAGAACTAAAAAAAAATTGAAAACATTTGACTCTACTAAATATTGTTACAATTTTGATTGCTTAATCCAACACAGTAATAAAATAAATGTCTGACAAATAAATCCAACACAGTAATACGAAAAACGCCTTATCAAATATAATATCTAAACAAGAATTACAAAGATTCTAGTGGTGCATTTCATGAAGGAGGTCATAAAACTCAGAAAAACTGGTTTATAATGCTTAATTTATTGCCCATGCATACATTAACACCTTTCAGATCTAATTAACTGAATGATTATCAACGTGAAATGTTATTTTCCTGGAATAAATCCACTGAGTAGTTGTCCATGCTTCAGAAAAAAATACATACATGTATCGAAAATAAATCTCAGAAGTTAATTTCTGATACAGTTTTATATTTGATGAATACATTTTGTTCTTAAGACCAGATTTACTTTATATCACTATTGCAATACAATAGTTGGGATCTGGGACACACAGAGAGAAAGAGCTTTACCAACAGCATTTTTAACTATCTTTAATATTCCTTGCTTCAAGAGATCAAAATTCTACTCGAACAGGACTTTTATCAGGAACTACTGTATTTAAAAGTTCAGAAACTACCTAAAATTCTTCCTACTGTATTTTAAAACTCAGGATCTAAAACTCTGCGTAATTCATGGACGTTATGCAACTTACACTGTAAATTATGTGTCAACAATGTATTGAAAATTATATTACCACTCTCAGATTTTTAACCAGGTACCATAATATCTGTTATTGCATAAAATATCTGTTTATTGTTATAAAATATTATTTTATATTTGTTTGTATATGCATTAAAATACATGATAAAATTGCTTAAATATAAACTGCTTTAAACATTTTAATGAAAATATAAATATTATATGCACATATACATACATATATACATATACATATATATATATATATATATATATATATATATATATATATATATATATATATATATATATATATATATATATATATATATGGAGAGAGAGAAACACACAACACAGAGGGAGGAGAGGGGAGGGAAATGGAGGGAAATCCATTGGAAAGGAAACAATTTTGTATTCCATTCCCCTCATGAAAGAGATAAGTATCACTTCAATTGTTTCCATAGATATGGAAGAAAATACAGGGTACAAGAGATAATGGAAGTTTTAGAAGATTAAGTAACAGCTATTGAAGTCTTTATTCTGGCAAATATTAGCTACTCTGTCTGTCTATCTAAACATTCAAATATATTTAAAGCTGCTGCATTGGTTTGGGAGCTTTAAAGTAGAAGTTGGCCTCCTTTCAAAATAATAACACAAAAATCTGGACAAATAGCAACCTTACCTAGATAGAGTGATGAGTTTTCTTTCTTGACATTGTCATCCAAGTAGGTTGGTCCTAGAGTGTAGATAGGTGTGGAGCCCATTCCAATGAGAATTTGGGCACAAATAAACAAAACTACATAGAGTGAGTGGCCATTTCCACGTGAATTCTTCATACAGCCTGCTGATTCCAGGTGCCCTTTCATTGAATTATTTCCAGTCAAACACAAGCCATCATTAGAAACAGAGGAGTTTAATTCCTGGATTTGATATGGTGCAGAGATGAAATGAGGTAAAGAAAATACGGCAGCCCCAAGAGCAATAAATAACCCCCCAACAGCAAGCCACAGAGGCCTTCGCCCTTGCCCACCAAAATAACTGATGAAAACCACTACTAAAAGGCTGCCAATATCAAAGCAACTGACCAACAGTCCAGATTCCGAGCTTTTCAGGCTATATCTTCTCTCAATGGTAGTGATAACACTACTCAGGTAACCAGAGACCATTAGTGACTGAATGAAAGTCAGGAAACACATACATATCAAAAAGAATCGAGAGTCTGTCAATACTATAGCAACGTATTTTCTACCAGGCATTACTAGCAGTGTGGAAGCTGGTGACACACCATTACTTAATCTAGGAGTCTTGTTGCAATCATTTCTTTCAGTGTAATTCCCCATTCTCGAAAAGCTGGAAGGTGTAAAAGACAACACTGTCTTGGAAGAAGTAGCAGTAGCATTACTGTGATGTGCTGATATATTGGGGTCAAGGCCACACCTCTGATCAGAGTCCCCCTGCAAACTCTGTAAGAAGTTCTTTTTGGCTGCGATGAGAGCACTTTGTGTGGTATTAATCTGTGGAACAGACCCATTCAGAACTGGCAAGCTTTTGGACCGAGAATTCTTATCTTGTTTTTCTAGTTGCTCCTCTCCAAGAGAGTTTGGATGCTGGTGCTTTATTATTCCTGATAAAAGCATGCTGAGAGCAAGCTTGGTTTGGGCTGAATTACTAATTCCCTGTTATATGCATGACCTTGGTCAAATTTATGCTTTTTTCAGCTCAAGAACAATCATCCTCTATGGCTTTCCAGATCTCTCCAAGCCACTCTGGGGAAAAAAGATCCTACAATTCAACCCTATTACATGAACACATGAGAGCACATGTCCAGCAGATTTTATTGTAGTTCCATACTTCTTAACACTGCTCTCCTCTGCCAGCAGCTGACCTTTAAACAAAGTGAACTGGACCACTCCCCCTCAGCAGACTCGTTCCCACATGGCTCCTAATGATGCCCTGCCATTCTAGATGAGGGTCCTTGACTGCCTGCATCATTGGCAATAAGACTGTAGATTCTGAAGATGTACTATTCCTGTTTCCGCGTTAAAGTCTTCAGATGACATGTCTATCAATGCAGAGGGAGGGGGAGAGAAATCATGCACAGAAGGTCAGCATGCTGCTTTTGTCTTCTCACAGTAGTAGTTCCCAGCTGCTGCTCCCTGAGGCTAGAAAAGAACAGACTATAATCAGGCTCTCACCTCAGAATAGAAACACAGAATGGCTGGAATCCCTGATCTCCATTAAAATCCCTCTCCTAATTGTTTAAACCCTGTTTAAGTCTGGATCAATCTTAATATTCTAAAAAGCATGTCATTTATATACATTCATGTATAATCTGTCCTGCCACATTAAAAAGTAAGGAGATATTTGAGGACAACACTAAGTAAAGGGTTTTTTCCCCCATTTTTTATAACATCTAACACACAAACATCAAGCAATTAATACTTTTAATTTATTTCTACTACTTCCAGAGCAAAACCTGACACACAAACTGCTTTATTTTTAACAGCTAAAATTAAAAGACAGAATAAATATTCAATTATAAATATTAGTACAACAGATTGTCTGAACACAAGTCACAATTTGTTCCAGATACAAAAGGCTGGGGTTTTAGGAAACTCCCCAAAACAGGGAACAAAATAATACTGTGAAAACAAAGAGCTTCTGAACTGCATGCAAAACAACGAAATACAATTTTAAACATGTATTTTAAATGCTTGGAGCACATTCACCTCCAGCACAATGGGATGCAGAACAGAAGAAATTGCCTAAGAGAAGAAAATGAGCATTTGTATCTCCGCCTTAAAAAAAAAAAAAAAGAGGACTACCAGATCTGCAAAAAGCCAGACAATCACAAAGAAGACAACATCACATTTTCTTATTTGTTTGGGGGTTTGTTTGTTTGTTAGATAGCCCAGATCCAATAGCCCTATTAAATAAACAGCAACATTCCAGCCTTGGTGTGCATCTGCTGAGCTGTGTGTAAGACATTGTCTGGCACTGGAATTAAAAAACAAACAAACTAAAAAAAAACCCCAAACCGTCTTGGGAAACCCAGTGAAAGCGAAGAAAATCAATTAACCCAACCTCTACCATTTGCATGCAAGCAGCCGGAATAAACGCCGCTCCCCCATACAAACGCGCCTCTGCCATAAGGAGAACTGCTTATACACCCGCAGCGCGCACACATCTTATCCTCTGGGCGCTTAGACATCCCGACCAATCCCAAGCCCGTTTACTCTGAAGTAAGTCCCACAGACTTCATTGGCAGTGAAGTGAGCCTACGGCCATAACCTTAAAAAGCACCCCAGATGACCTCTATTTCCATAATCCTCTGCCATCCTCCCCATCAGCTTCATAATTTCCTCTGCCCTGAACTGCCAGTCTCTTTAAAACCTAAAGGCTCGCGAGCGGGAATGCGGAGGGGGGGGGGGGACAAACCGCTCATGTAACGACCGTCAGAGGCAGAAACTGCCTCAGTTTTCCCTTTGTTCTCCTGCCTTGTCGGTTGGACTCGCTCCTCCGAGGCAGCCCGAAGTCCAAAACTTTAAGCTTTTTTTTCCCCTAGGAAGGCAGAGCTGGGAGTTCAGGCGGACCCACAAAGGGGACGGCGGAGGCGGGAGAAGGCAGGAAAAAAAATGAAGGAATATATAATAATTACAAAGAAGAGCAATAATAATATATTTTTTTTAAATAAAAAGGATCCTCGTCATGCAAAGTATGCCAGCCAGCGGGCAGCCTTCGGTGCTGATGAGGAATTTACGAATTACTCACTCAGCTCGGTTGCACGTCTCGCAAGAGAAGCGGGGCGGGAGGCGAGCGGCCGGACCGGCGGCTCCGACTGGGTGGTTCCCAGATGCGGATAACGATCTCGACGTCAACCCACCCCCACCTCATACGCGAGCCTGCCCGGCCAGATCCGACCGAATGTGGAGCTCCCACCATTCCAAAAGCGAGGCCGTGCGGTCGGCGCAGGCGCACTTCACTTCGTTCTTGGCTCCCTAGCTCTGGGCACCTGCTCCTGCCGCTCTCTTGAAGAAGGACGCTCGCGAGCTCCCGCGAAGACGGTTGCAAGAACGGAATTCCGAGTTTAAGCCGTCGCGCGCCCGGACTCGTGTCTCTCCCTCCTTGTGGCTCCGGTTTTTACCGTGCCCGCGACCTCTCCTTGACACCTGAATTTCCCAAGGCACAGTTCAGGGAACGACCTGCGCCTTTCTGGTGGCTCAGGTTCTCAGGATGCGGAGGATACCAATTCAAATTCAAAGAGGGGATGCATAAGCGCACCAACGTGCCTAGCGTCCCTGCCCTAATGTCCCTTTTTATTCATATCCATTTCATGTATTAGTAATCATGTTTATACTTTTATCTTTTACCTTATATATGCTTGACAAATAAATAGATATAAATAAATAAATAAACAAATTCAGGACAACTGAAGGGTACCATGTTAGTCTGGGATCAAAGCCACTGGAGGGGTTTTTTTTTTTAAAAAAATATTTTTAATAAAACAAGCATTAATTTAAAAAAAAATATTGGGTGGGGGATGAAAGTGCAAACAAGAAAGATAGGGAGGGGAAGGACATTTTATACTTAAAAATAGTCCCTGGTTTACCAACCAATTCACTACTATTAAATAATACATTGTAAAGTATTGCAGAATCTCTGCCATAGTTACAAATATTGCTGCTCTTTTGATTAATAGAGACTATAGGTATAGATTTACAACCACAATTGAGCCCAAAATCTCTGTTGCTAATTGGACATTTGTTAAGTGAATTTTACAATCTTTCTTGTCACATGTGTTAGGTGAATTACAGCATTTTAATAAAACAATTGTTAAGTGAATCTGGCTTCCCTCATTGACTTTGCTTGTCAGAAGGTCACAAAAGTGGGCAACATGACCCCAGGAGACTTCAACCGTCATAAATATGAACCAGTTACCAAGCATCTGAATTTTGATTGTGTGTCCATGGGAATGCTGCAGCAGTCGTAAGTGTGAAAAAAGGTCAGTCAATTTTCAGTGCCATTGTAACTTTGAATGGTCAATAAATGAACTGTTGTAAGTCAAAGACTACCTGTATTGCCTTTTTCAAAATAGATAGAACACACATTTCCAACAGACATTGTTTGACATTTCAAATAATATCACTTTTCCAATTTCTTAATCATCTTACATTTCTGATAATACACGCATTTCAAAGATTTGGTATATACTCCCCTATTACACTAGCATCTTTAACATTTAAACATGTTCTCATAAATCTATTAATATACATTAATACATTATCTCAAGGTGCTAAATAATCACATGTCCATATAATACGGGTCAGTGACCTCTCAATTTATTACACCTCCAACATAGGAAATAGGTGTCCAGTCTTTTGAATACATTTTTAGGGAATCTAATCCACCCTAAATACAATTTTTGAAGAATTGATCTTAATCTCAAATCTATAGATAACATTTTAAAAGACATGAGGCCATTGATGTGGCTTTTTGGGAAATTCCTGTTATTTACTCCATGTCTGAAATATCCCAAAAATGTTCACTCTGAAAATATTCATGTGTTTTTGTTAGAATGCTGTTACAAGTTTTATTTATCATGCATTCCATCAAATAAAAAAAACAGTTTAGGTGTCTCTGAGCACAAAAGCATTTGATCCATATTTATCCATTTGAACATGCTTAAGCTAAAGATGAAAGGGACACGGTGGCTAAGATGCTGAGCTTGTTGATCGAAAGGTCGGCAGTTCAGCAGTTTGAATTCCTAGTGCTGCATAATGGGGTGAGCTCCTGCTACTTGTCCCAGCTTCTGACAGCCTAGCAGTTCGAAAGCATGTAAAAAATGCAAGTAGAAAAATAGGGACGACCTTTGGTGGGAAGGTAACAACATTCCATGTGCTTCTGACATTTAGACATGCTGGCCACATGACCACAGAAACGTCTTCAGACAGTGATGGCTCTTTGGCTTTGAAACGGAGATGAACACCACCCCCTAGTCAGGAACAATTAGCACATATGTGTGAGGGGAACCTTTACCTTTACCTTTAAACTGAAGATAAACTTATGAATTGGGAATATTAACTTCAATTTGAAATTAGGAGAAATCCTTAAAATAGTTTTTACATAGTATTTGATTGAAAGTCTTAATTGCAGTATCTACAATACCAGCACTTCCTGTTGATATTGTTAAGTAAATCACTATGGACATCAGGTCATCATTTGCAATCTCCTGCTGGCTCTCCCACTGACTTTGCTTGGAAGAAGCTGCTGAAGTAGAATGCTGCAATGGCTGGACCTTTGAGGATTGATTATAAGTATCACTCATTCAGTGCCATCACATGTTCGAATGATCCCTGAATCCCCATCCTTAAGTGAAGATGACTGTATCACTAATTTTCAAAGTAGAATTTTTACAAAGGGTTAGATATGGATGAACCTCATTATCAAAATTTAATATACAATATGGGCCAATATGGCCCAAGGATTTCTTATTGCTCATACCCCTGGAAATTAAACAACTTGTCCGCCAGATGCTGTTCCCAGCACTTGCGTGATTGCAAAGGAAATACATAATAAGTTTCCATCTTAGCCCATGAGGAATAATATGCAGTTATATTTTCATTCCACAACTGATAATTGATAAAATATTGGCAGAATGGCATTTTTGTAAATTAAGCTACCTTGTTCAAATTATAGTCTCAATGTACTGTAGCTAAGGTAAATCTTGGTGGTCCACTATCCCAAATAAATTTCCTAAGTAACTTTTTAATTTTATATTAACATAAGAAGACCTCTCAGAACATAAACACGGCAAAATATTCATTTTAATAACTTTAATTTTGCTCCACAAGCATAAAGGAATTTTAAGCCATCTAATACTATCCAAAGTTATTTAATAATACCCAGTTCAAAAGGTTTCATCATATTTATTTCCATGTAACGTATTTAGAAATACTTTTTGGCTAGATTGTATAAAGCACAAATATTTGAAATAATCAGTAGATTATTATTATTACTCTTTACATAATTGTATTGAGTCCACAAGAAAAAAATAAAATTAATCTCAATTTACCTTATAACCAGAATACTTTCCAAAATACTGCACAACCTTTATAAAATTAGAAAAAGAAATAAGAGTTCAGAATTGCCAAAATATCATCAGCATATAGAAATAGTTTATAATCACATCCAGCTGATGTACTACCCTTAATATTTAAAGATTGGCTTAACATGGTGGCTAAAGATTGAGGAATCAAATGAAATAACAAAGAAGAATGTGGAGAAGTTTTCTATATTGGAACGGGAATGAAATCATTTGATTTTTTAAAAATAATTCTGTACAAGGTTGCAGATAATAAATCTCGATCACTGGAAAACAATTATCTAGTCATCACTCTCTTTAAAAATTTAATCCAAACTTTCCAATAAATCTCAATCCATTAGATAAAATTCCTATGGAATACTATAGCCTTAAATTTCTAATCTGAACCAAATAAAAGGCTTTTTTTTCTGCACCTAAAAATACTAAAACAGGTAGTCTTTAACCCATGGCCATAATGGAGCCCATCCATTACAATCGCAAATGGTGACAACCATTAAGTGAGATAACCGTGCTTGATGAGCCCTGTTCTCCCTGATGTCACTGTTAAACCAACAAGCAGATTATTAAGTGAACATGGGGTACCTCATGGGTGGGGGAGGCCTAGGAGGTCCACCACCCAGCTGCATCCATAAAAGAGTCAGACAATCAGCAAAAAGACTTACAAAGCTAAAAACAGCCCAGCTAGTTTAGGGCCTAGCCTCTCATTCCAATGCCATACAGGCTTCCAAGCAAGCCTATATGTGTTTGGCCGATGAAACTCTATTTATGGGCTGGGCGTTTGCCCCAGTCAGCTGGCTATCAGGAGACTCTCCTGACTCTTATTAGATTTTGGCAAAGTCAGCCATAGTTTAGGAAGGAGCTTCCAAAATCCTTTCCCATCCTTTTAAAAACTCCCTTTCCTCCCCAGAATCCACATTTCTTCAATTAAGACAATGGGAAGGACAGTTTTGCTTATTTTTCTACCTCAATTAAATGCTGAAACTAATTTCCCATCTAAAATTGGGAAAGTTTCAGATAAAATAACATTTTATAATGGATCACCAGTTGCTATGGGATTTGGAGGGCTAAAGAAAAGCATATATATATATAAACACAAATTTGTGTTTTGCTGATAAAGAAATAAAGGGAGATCTATTTCAAGCTATTTAGTTCTCATCAGCTAGCCATACCCTTACTTGGTTCCAAGTTCAAATCCAAGTAAGGGAATGGCTAGCTGATGAGAACTCAGTAGCTTGAAATAGATCTATATTAAAAAGTAAAGGTTCCCCTTGCACATACGTGCTAGTCGTTGCCGACTCTAGGGGGCGGTGCTCATCTCAGTTTCAAAGCCGAAGAGCCAGCGCTGTCCAAAGACATCTCCGTGGTCATGTGGCCGGCATGACTAAATGCCAAAGGCGCACGGAACGCTGTTACCTTTCCATCAAGATGGTCCCTATTTTTTCTACTTGCATTTTTACGTGCTTTCGAAACTGCTAGGTTGGCAGAAGCTGGGACAAGTAACGGGAGCTCACCTCGTTACACGGCAGCACTAGGGATTCGAACCGCTGAGCTGCTGACCTTTCAATCGACAAGCTCAACGTCCTAGCCCCTGAGCCACCGCATCCCTCAGATCTATATTAGTCTCCCTTTATTTCTTTATCAGCAAAACACACACACACATATTATAACATCTTGTAATATAAACACCTGGCAAGCAGGCATTCACTTTAGATAAATCCAGTGGATTATTCACAACAACCATGATTCAGAAATCAGTGAAATCTGTTTATATTAAGCATCCTTTTAAACCAAAATGTACTTTAATTTATATTACAAAGCACAGAAATATATTTAAATTGTTAATTGTTTGGGTGGGAAATGAAACAAAGTGCTGTAATTTAATACCATTAAGCACATTTTCTGCTTTTCTTTAAATATCTCTTACTAAAATCTCAAAAGGGATGCCTAGTGAGACAATGCAGGGATTCCAGCAACAATAACAAGGATTGCGATTGGTATTTTCTCTATACCTTGTTTGCACACCTCACTTCATGTGATTCTTTTATATCTTGTAATCTATTGTATAACTCAAGTGCTAACAAGCAGATTTAACAGCCAGATGGAGCTTGAGAAAGCATGTGGAGCTGCAGGCTTCCTTCTCTCTGCTCTCTACTTTCTTCTGTCTGAAACAAAAGAAACTAAAAGCAACGGGGTAGGGGGAAATGGAAGGAAAAATGTTATAGAAAATTAGTTGTAAAGAATATTCAAAAGATAAAATATTACTTTATTCCTGTCTACATTCCGTCCACTAGATCAGGGTTGTAGAAGTAATTTTAAGCCTCAGAAGAAGAGAAGGTCATACAGATAAAGGAAAATAATCCTATTGTTCACTATGTTCAGCTAAAGCAAAACACAATGTCCATATGTAGAAGATACTAAGCCATTAGCTGTGGCTGGTCTTTAAACAAGGGAATATCCAAATAAATGAAAGCTGTTAGTTTGGCCATATGCCTTTATATGATTAACCTGAAATAAATAAAATATGGGTTTATATGTCATTTCAGAATTTAAGTTTAGTATCAATTATTTTAAAAACATGGCTGTGTCTAAATTGCTTCAGAGGCTTTCTTTTCTTCTCCTTTTTTTACAAATATTTTTTGAGTGATTGCATAACAAGCATGTGATCAATCAATGCCTGCAGACAATCTAAATATAGGTGCCCTGTATTTATTTATTTATTTATTTTAAAGTCAAATGCCATTCAATCCACCACAACTCAGAGTAGCTCATAACAGCTAAAACAAGGAAGACAAAACAATGACCAGGAAGACAAAACAATGACCAAAATAAATGTATTTATTTTCAAGAATGACAGGGTATACAAGGGTCTTCTTCTGCACCAGAGGCCTGGGCAAGGAGCCAATTCTTCAAGGTCCTTCTAAACAACTGTGCAGTCAGGACTTTTAGAGATAGGGAAATGTGAAACATCTCGTGGTTTAATTAAACACTGTCTTTTATTATTAAAATAACTACTATTCCATTTTAATGGAATAAACATTTTTCTCACATTTAAAATGACATTTTACTACTATAGTGTTTAAAATGGATAATGTGTCGGCATCTAGAATTTTAAAGGCAAGGTCTGTCAAATTCTAATGTGGACAGTATTATTATAGACCCAGAGGGAGGCATCAATGCAAACTATGTCCCAGAGTAAGAGATAAACTTCAGCACAATTGTTGGAAAGGTACCCTTAATTCTAAAGTACTTAGCACAGTTTTATGTATTAGAATATACCCAGTATTTTAGTTACTGTTGTAAGAGGATGGAGCTGAAATGGCCAGAGCATTTGATTTATGACCATGTCTCTCTCAGTAGGTATGAGATTCCAAAGACATTTTAGTGGATAATAACTACCAGAACAGAGGTGGGTTTCAGCAGGTTCTGACTAGTTCTGGAGAACCGGTAGCAGAAATTTTGAGTAGTTCAGAAAACCAGTAGTAAAAATTCTGACTGGCCCCGCCCCCATCTATTGTCTCCCTCCCAAGTCCCAGCTGATCAGGAGGAAATGGGGATTTTGCAGTAACCTTCCCCTGGATTGGGAAGGGAATGGAGATTTTACAGTATACTTCCCCTGCCACACCCACCAAGCCACATCCACCAATTCATGCCATGCCCACCAAGCCACACCACAGAACCAGTAGTAAAAAAATTTGAAACCCACCACTGTACCAGAACTACCAGGTAGAGGACAGGAAGGCCTGGAGGAACTTTGTCTATGGGGTTGCGATGGGTTGGACATGACTTTGCAACTAACAACAACAAGCTTTTTTCTTATTTCATTAATTTCATTTTATTTTATTTAAAAACCAAAAAAGAATGCAACAACAATCGTACAAAAAAATTACACATAATAGGGAGGAGAAAGAAAAGAAAAAAGAGATTCATAAGGTATCAGTATTAAATTAGTTCATTCCTTTGCCTAGATTTATTACCCAACAACAATAAAAATAACTCTTGGGGGAGTCCATAAAATATAATAGAACAATTAAAAATATTCATAGTAATATCTAAAACTGCATAAAATATTTCACAAGTGACAACAATAAAAATAGCAGTGAACAAAAACATCAAAATAGAAACAATAAAAAGAATTACAAGAATTAAATACAGTCATATAATTTTGAAACCCACCACTGTACCAGAACTACCAGGTAGTGGACAGGAAGGCCTGGAGGAACTTTGTCCATGGGGTGATGGGTCGGACAGGAGAAGGCTTTCTGAAACATTCCATCTTCAACCCTTTTGGGAATATCAATAAAAAGGGATTATCCTAATTTCTATTAATTGCATAGCATCAGCACTACCAAAGAGAAGCAACATCTTGCTTCATCACACATATCCCACCTCCTCACCCCCACTCACACAGAGACCTTCCAGAAATGTGGGATTTGTTGCAATTTCTCCCTAGTCAATCTAATCCAGGGGTCTCCAACCTTGGCAACTTTAAGCTTTGCTGGCTGAGGAACTCTGGGAGTTGAAGTCCACAAGTCTTAAAGTTGCCAAGGTTGGAGATCCCTGATCTAATCAGTACTGCAAGACCAGTTTTAGTTGGAATAGGCAGTCATTTTAAATATGAGTCCATATATAGAGACATTTCAAAAACGGGTAAAGTAAAAAGAAGTCACTCTTTCACATCAAAACTATACATTTCTTCCTACCTACATAAAATAATTCTCTTTGCTAAATCCTAAATTCAATAAAACCAATAAAGTGCCTTGATGGCAAACAAACGAAGCGTCCAATTTCCACGGCAGGAATTGATTTATGATGGATTGTAACGTGGACGGAACAGAAACTGGAGTTCTAGCATTTGTTTGTAAGAAGACTGTAAGCCCCTGAGGATTTATTTGCTGCGAAGATAGGAGAGAAGAAAGCAAATGGCAGTTTTGTGGAATGTGTATACTGAAAACGAAAGTAGAAATGCTTACTAACGGCTAGTGTTGAAATAGAAGAAAGAAGATACATAGAAATATACTGACTAAACGGAAGAAATAGAAGATACATAGGAAGATACTGACTAAATGGAAGAAATGAGAATCTTATGATTTATATTTTTTCTTCTTCCTTGGGATTTTAGTGATTTAGAAGATAAGTTTTTTTGAAACTTTCTTTTCTAATTTTTTTTTCTTTCTTTTTCTTGGTCTATTATTAAGTTATCCCCCTTTTTTTTTTTAAATGACTCTTAAGCAAATAGTGCCAAAAGTCATTAAAAAATTTGAAATTTCTTCAGCTTAGATTCAAAAATTAAAAGAAGAAATTAAAAAGGAAGTAAGAAATTCTTTATAGGAGTTTTTGGAGAGTCACTTTTTAGAAATAGATCAAAAATTTGACGAAATAGAGAAAGAGATGTTGGATTTCAAGGAAGTGGTGGAAGAGCAGAAGAGGGAAATGAAAATGGTAAAGGATGCAATTGCGCAAATATTAAGCTCTTGTATTCAGATGCAGGATGATCTTGTAGAAATTAATAAAGCTAATTTAGAGTTGCAAAGGAAAATAGAAGAAATTCAAAAAAATCAAAATAATTGGAACTTAGATAATAAGATGGAAGATATAAAGGCAAAGGTAGATAGGGCAGATGAAGAAAGAGTAATATTACAATATAGATTAATGGAATATGCTATAAGGGTGAGGGGGTTGAAACAAAATAGAAAGGAAAATTTAAAGGAGATTTTACGCAAGCTTTTGCTCAGATAAAGGGTATGGAGCCAGAAGATTTTGAGACTAATATTGAAAGAATTTATCGTGTTAATTCTTGGTGGGCAAGACAAAATAGAGTACCTAGGGATGTGGTTATTTATTTTACAACTAAAAAGGTTAGGTATGAAATTTTGCAAGCCTTTTATAAAAATAAATTTCAGATATTGGGACAAGATATAAAATGATGAAGGAAATTCCTCCTAAAATGTTAAGAAACAGAAGAGAATTTGCTTTTTTGGTGGATGAGTTTAAGAAATATCAGATATATTTTAGATGGGAAGTCCCAATGGGTTTGTCAGTGAATTTTAGAGGTAGAAAGTATTTTCTTAATTCAGTTATGAAAGCGAGACATTTTTATATTAATGTTTTAAAGAGTGGGAATCCTTTGTTGTTAGATGCTAAGTTAACTGGTTTGGAAATGATGGAAAATAGAATGGGAGAGGGGAGGAATGTTTAAGATGTGAATAGGATGATTATGGTTAATTTTTGGAATTGATTTGTTTAGGATATAAATTATAGGATTTTTGTTATTTGCTATTTGTATGGTATAAATCTATGGGATGATATTACTTAATTGTGAAGGATGGAAAGTGAAATTTATGAATTTAGATAATGTGGATGTAATGATTTTAACTGTTTACTGTTATATTGTGGATGTAGTCTAAATGATTATTTGCTTGATATTTGATTGATGGAGTAGTATTGGAAGACTGAATATTAAATCTTATGACAATTGAAGAAATATATAAGTGATGAAAATTTGAATTTGAGAAGCTGGATTGTAATTTAAGAAATGGACTTATGAAATTTGAAGGAATATACAAGTGGGCGGAAAAAAAAATTTGAACTTTAGAAGATGGACTAATTTTTAAAATGGACTGTAAGAAGAATGGACATTAAATGTTATGGCAATTGAAGAAATATATAAGTGATAAAAATTTGAGTTCGAGAAGATGGACTGTAATTTGAGAAATGGACTTATGAAATTTGAAGGAATATACAAGTGGAAAAAAAATTGAATTTGAGAAGATGGATTAATTTTAAAAATGGACTGTAAGAAGAAGTAATATGTGAAGTTGGTATTGTTTCTTTTCTTTTCTTTTTTTTATTATTCTTTCCTATCTTTTTATTTTTATTGTGAGGGGATCTATAGTTTTAAATTTTTTAAGGTGGGAGGTTATGTATATTTTGTATACTTTAGCTTGTGATTGTTGGTCATAATACCCGGTATTTGCTCTGGGAAGTCTGGGGGGGGGGAAGGGGGAGGAGGGGGGGAAGGGGGGGAAAATGAATCAACAAGTGATACATGGATTGATTATTAATGTACAGTAATTTTTGAAGATATGAAATTAAAAAATTTAAAATGATATTGGGGATGCTCGACTGCCATTTCAGGAAGAAAAGGAGAGAGGAGTAGAAGGAGGGAAGAAAGTAGGTAGGAAAGTGTAGAGAAGGAGGAGGGGAATAAGAGGGTTAGATAGGGTGGAAGAAGTTGACTTTGTAAAAAAATATACAAATAGAATGAGACTATTGCCTTATACATTGTAAGCCGCCCTGAGTCTTTGGAGAAGGGCGGGTATAAATGTAAACAAAAAAAAGAAGGGGAGGAGTGGAGAAGGAGGAGAGGAAGTAGTAAAGTGAAGGAGATGAAGGATGGAAAGTAGTAGAGGGTAGAGAGGGAGGTTGTGTAGTAAGGAAGTGGCAGTCGGGCAGGCCTGAATCAGTAATAAATAAAAAATTAATGATTAATGATGGATAATAGTTTGTACATAAATATGATGTTGAAAAATGGAATAAAAATTATTTAAAACAATAAAACCAATAAAGGTCTTCCAGGCAGAGCAAAAGGATAGCCTGGCAAGCTCCAATTTTGGAGAAATAAACCAATGCAGCTTTGGCTATCCACACTTGCTGCACTGATGCACATCTGAATTTTTGCCAGGCTGCACCCTTACTGTATTTGGACAGACAGTTGACTTGTTCAAGGAAGCAGGAAGACTGAATATTAAATCTTATGAAAATTGAAGAAATATATAAGTGATGAAAATTTGAATTTGAGAAGCTGGATTGTAATTTAAGAAATGGACTTATGAAATTTGAAGGAATATACAAGTGGGCGGGGAAAAAAAATTTGAACTTTAGAAGATGGACTAATTTTTAAAATGGACTGTAAGAAGAATGGACATTAAATGTTATGGCAATTGAAGAAATATATAAGTGATAAAAATTTGAGTTCGAGAAGATGGACTGTAATTTGAGAAATGGACTTATGAAATTTGAAGGAATATACAAGTGGAAAAAAAATTGAATTTGAGAAGATGGATTAATTTTAAAAATGGACTGTAAGAAGAAGTAATATGTGAAGTTGGTATTGTTTCTTTTCTTTTCTTTTCTTTTTTTTATTATTCTTTCCTATCTTTTTATTTTTATTGTGAGGGGATCTATAGTTTTAAATTTTTTAAGGTGGGAGGTTATGTATATTTTGTATACTTTAGCTTGTGATTGTTGGTCATAATACCCGGTATTTGCTCTGGGAAGTCTGGGGGGAAGGGGAGGAGGAAGGGGGAAAAGGAATCAACAAGTGATACATGGATTGATTATTAATGTACAGTAATTTTTGAAGATATGAAATTAAAAAATTTAAAATGATATTGGGGATGCTCGACTGCCATTTCAGGAAGAAAAGGAGAGAGGAGTAGAAGGAGGGAAGAAAGTAGGTAGGAAAGTGTAGAGAAGGAGGAGGGGAATAAGAGGGTTAGATAGGGTGGAAGAAGTTGACTTTGTAAAAAAATATACAAATAGAATGAGACTATTGCCTTATACATTGTAAGCCGCCCTGAGTCTTCGGAGAAGGGCGGGGTATAAATGTAAACGAAAAAAAAAGAAGGGAGGAGTGGAGAAGGAGGAGAGGAAGTAGTAAAGTGAAGGAGATGAAGGATGGGAAAGTAGTAGAGGGTAGAGAGGGAGGTTGTGTAGTAAGGAAGTGGCAGTCGGGCAGGCCTGAATCAGTAATAAATAAAAAATTAATGATTAATGATGGATAATAGTTTGTACATAAATATGATGTTGAAAAATGGAATAAAAAATTATTTAAAACAATAAAACCAATAAAGGTCTTCCAGGCAGAGCAAAAGGATAGCCTGGCAAGCTCCAATTTTGGAGAAATAAACCAATGCAGCTTTGGCTATCCACACTTGCTGCACTGATGCACATCTGAATTTTTGCCAGGCTGCACCCTTACTGTATTTGGACAGACAGTTGACTTGTTCAAGGAAGCAGGAAGGCTGTCCAAGAGCTGGATTTCTTAAGCCTATGGGGGACATATATAGCCCTACAAATTCACAGTCCTACAAATTTTGAGACCCCTACTTTATTTTCAAAGAGTTGTTGAAAAGTCATCACTTGAAAATTTGTTGCAATGAATAATCCCTTTCCAAATTCTAGAAAACTATTTACAACCAAGTCTTCTTCATCACATTTTTGCATGCAATGTTTACAATGCAATTATGCTAGTTAATGTCCCTCTCTGTTTAATGGGAAGAAAATCTAGTTTAGGACTGGCCTTACTGTTATGCAAAGATAATGTAGCAGCTCTATTGCTGCTACATTACATATCTGTCCCTTCTGAGCCTTCCAGCCATTTCCCTCTGTTGCATAACAAAAGTATACATTGCACATTTAAATTTGGGTTTCTACTATCAATTCTATCCAAGGATGCTATCTGATTATCAGCACTGAAATACTGTGCAGATCAAGTAGCAGTGGGAATATCATGTTGTCCTTTATTTAAAGCAGCAAGTAGGTCATTCTCATCCTTATTTCTGTTGCATTTTTGTGGTTGTTTCAAAGGTCTGTGCAGAACTGATATACAAACTCTGGTTTTCTTAAACAGCTGTTGGAAATCGAACACTAAAAACCTACTAGCACTGTCAGCTTTCATAGGTCTATTGCAGCTAAGCACAATAATGAAAATGATATGTACAGTTGTGTGCAAGTATATAACTCACAAGGTTTGTGTACATTTTGTTATTTGCTACCTCTTACCTATTCATCATTGATGCATCCATAGCAGTTTTATCCATTGTATACCAACATTTGGCAAATTGGCAGTGTCTGGCTAACACTCTGTTTTGTATATATGGACTTTCCCTCAAATATTTTTACAATTTCTCTTTAACATCAAAAGTTGTCAGGAAAATATGCACAACATGGGGTGCTTTAATAAGGAAGAACAAAGCTGTTGCACTCTATCTTTGTTTCATGTATATGCAAAATGCTGTTTTTCCTCTTATACTCTATTTCTGCCTGGGAATACCCTGGGCACTGGAATCTATGATCAGTGTGTGACTTCTCCTATCATCAGAATACATGCGTTTCTATGTACTTCCCAGTTTGAGTCAGAGGGAAAGGCCCTTTCTACCCTGCTGGATATGCTGGTGGTAATTAGATTTATTATAGCTGCCCATTCTGATAGACTCCAAAAGACTGAATCAGAAGATTAAGCAAAGGAGGAAGAAGGAATTACCCACAGAGATGTGCTTCATGATTTACAGAGAGATCTGCTATGGTTAGGGAAGTGGCAGACTACTTTTAGCTAAGAGGTGTAGGAATTTAGCACCCATCCCCCTCCTAGAAGAATGAAATATTTTAGAAAATACTTAAAAGGCAGAATATATTTCCCTGGATGAGAAATGGAGAAACATGTTTTAAAGACAAAGCAGCTCCCTGCAACTTCCTGCCACCCCCCACCTTTGCTAATGGGCCATCATCTGCATCATAATAGAACCCATCTAGAACTGAAACTCACCACATGGCACCTGGGAAGATTACATCAGCCAGCAAGGCTAGCTAAGACTCCCACCCCCTGGGAGTCTGACAACCAATCAGGATACTCTTCCTGTGCTCCAGAAAGTTCAAAGCTCAGAAAAAACATAAAACCAGGGAGCACACAGGATCTCAGCCCTTTTCTGTTCAGGATCTCAAGCCATGTGATCCTGACCACCATTAAACCATCTTTCCAAGCAGTCTCCATGTTTCCAGTGTCTTTGTCCCCACTTGGAACTGAACCCAGATGGATATTTCTTCCAACAATTGGCACCCACAGATGGGACTCCAAGCTAACCTAACCAATGGACCTGGCCCAGGTAAGCTTCCCTTGCTAGCAGCAGACCCATTGAGTCTGTAGGTAAGTTTTCCTGGACCTTGGCCATTTGGAACCAGGTTTTAAAGGGGTTTTGAGTGTTGAGCTCAAAGACTGCTTGGAAAGAAGGTGAGTACCTCTAAATTTTAATTTTAAAGCATGGAAAAGCATGGGAAATATGTGTATGCCTGCATGTGTGTGAATGAGAGACCCCTTCTCCCAATCACAGCTGGATCTTCCTCCCTCTGTGCATTTCCTAACCGCAGAAAGACCAAAAGTCTGGAGAGCATGGGGGTTTTGCCAGAGCACAGGACCTTCTGTTAGGGAAGGAGGAAGTGTGTGTGTGGGATTCCACCTAAGGAAACAGTCTGATTCCACCTCTTTGAGCAACCTCTAGCCGTACCTCTACCTACTGCTAGCTCCACCGAGCCATGACCGGTAGGATAGAGAAAGCAAGCGGGGGAAGCCAAATGTGGAACTTTGTGTTTTCAAGGAACGGAAGCTGAGTGAAAGGAAAAGAAGTGTGACGGGGGAAAAAGAAATATATAGGAACTATCGGTGTATCTAAAAAGGAAAGCAAAGCCTAAAGTGGTGCATGTAGAGTGAGAGGAGGTGCTCGTACCTGCTGTAGGGGCAGCAAGGTCCTCCGGGATCACTATTTTTTTTATTGGTGATCTTCAAATAAGAGTTCCCTTAAGGAAGGGGCCCATACTTCGATAGAAGGGAGTCGGAGTCCTTCTCGGATACCTTTTTTCCCCCGAAACTGCGGGAGTACCCGGCTATGACAAAGTGAGCCTCACATTCCGAGGATCATGGGAAGCGTAAGCTCGAGGGTAGAGGGAAATCCCCTGAGAGACATGCTTGGGGCCTGGGACGCCAGGCAGGTGCCAGTGTTGACTGGCATGCGGAAAAAGAAATTGAGGAAATTGTGTAATAAATGGGCTTTGCTAAGAGATAACACCAGGAAGACAAATTTGGCTAAATAAAGGTACTTAAAAGAAAAGGGAAATATGTAAATAGGAATGTTTGGGTTTTTGTTTTTGTTTTGTTTGTTTGTTTGTTTGTCTCTTTCTCTTTCTTCTATGGAACCACGTGGTATGTCTGTTAAGATTTGTGCCTTCCCTAATTTAACTGAGATTTATGGCGGGAATGATCAGTGTGTGTGTAAATTTTAGTTTTGTTTTCCTCTCTTTGTCCTCCTTGTTTTTTATGTGTGTATGTCTGTCTTTGTGGGCCCTTGAGGTAATTGTAACTGTAAAATGTATCTGATCTCTAGAGACAAGAATTTTAAATTGTTAGGGAAAAAGAAAAACAAAAGGTTGAAACAATGAAAATGGGGAAAAGAGAGAGAGAGAAAAAAGAAAAAAAGAGCCTTTACCCTGTTTTTGTGTGGCCGACAGAAACTGGGTACAGAGCACTTTTCATTTCTGCTTTTGTCTCCTTCTCTCTCTTTATCTTAAAGTAACAACTCAAGTTTATAAGGAAACATTTTAAGTTCACTTACAAGATAAGTTTATGAGGAAACGTTTTAAGTTCACTTACAAGAGAAAAAAAAATTCAGTCTTGCATTTACTGTGTGTTTAAATGATTTTACCTGTTCATTCCTGAAGCATGCGAATCTAGTTTTTTCTTTCTCATCAGTTGTTGAAACTGCATTTTGTTGAAACTGCATTATCTTTTAGTAACTGCAATATTGCTGTGTTGTTTCTTTTCAAACTCTGCCTGCAAGATATCTACCCCCCCCTTTTAATCCTGTTACAATGCCTTTCCTGAGAAGATTACCCACAAAAGTGGGGAGGAGATCCTGTTCTAATGTCTTTCAGCCCTGAAAAGATGACTCTGCAACTGGAAGCAGAGCACATGGTTCCAGATGCTGCCCCCAGAGGAGACCTTCCATTTGTTGGAACCAGGAGTTGAGTTTGAATCCAGCCCCCACTGAAAGCCATCACAGCAACCAGCCTGACTGACCAGCCTTTTACCAAGCATGCTACCCAGCAGACATGAAAGAAAGGACCCTGAGATGTACAAGTAAAGACTAAAAGACTCTTTTCAATCCCCAGAAGACAACTGGAAAGACTATGGGGAAGGGTGGAAATTCATTGTAAGGTCTTTCTGTCTTGTCTCCTTTATATTGTAATCAGTCTAAAGTATTCATGTAAGGATTGTATTTGAAAGTGGCTATCACAAGTTGTGAACACCTGAGATTTCTGTCTAATGGTAGGGAAATTTGTCCAGCATGTTTGTATTGTTTGTATTGCCTGAATTGTAAAGGTAGCTGCATACACAGGCACACACAGAGAGACACACCATTCAGAATTAGTCTATTCCCTTCACTTACCTCCACACAAGGCTTCCCCTAGGTTGATTTTGCTCTGTGGCACTAAAAGCCCAAGGAGTCAGATCTCCCTGCTAATTCCATGGGGGAGGGGCATCCCCCTCAGGCAATTCCTCTCTTGAAGAGATAGCAGAAAAAGTGATATCCAAAACCCAAGCCCTGACTATGACTCACAAATGATACTGCCCAGTTGCCCAGTAAAGCAAGATATGTTGCACTGGTGGTCTCATGAGTAGAAGTCCCAGGGCTCATTTAAAAAAAGAAGAAGAAGAAAGGAAAAAGCCTGGATTGCACACTGATTAACCTCAATTTGGACTGGAAAAAATCTTGGATAGACTAAAGTAAGAGCTAGGGCAGGTTCAGTAACCAACCCTTGGAAATGGGCAGCCTGTAATTTAAAGGAAAACCATGGCTGTGAAAATTTTGGGATGTGTGCTTGCTTGAAACCTGACTGGAAGCTCTCAGAAAGTGATATCTAACAGCTGAAATTAATTGGCATAGAAAATTGAATACTGTAAAATTCTTACCAGAACTTTTCCACTGGCTGCTAGACCTTCATGGTTGAAAGCTTTTGGGAGCCACTGAAGGAATCTTTTTTCTGTTGTCTCTATCAATGGCTTCCTTTGCATCAGGAAAATTAAAAGCACCCATTGATTTGATCAATTTTAATTTTTTGCCAAGAGCATGTTTCAAAACTCACATGTTTTGAAAAAAAAAAAAAAGTAGGGATTGTAGGAATTTAGCACCCACCCCCCTCCTAGAAGAATGAAATATTTTAGAAAATACTTAAAAGGCAGAATATATTTCCCTGGATGAGAAATGGAGAAACATGTTTTAAAGACAAAGCAGCTCCCTGCAACTTCCTGCCACCCCCCACCTTTGCTAATGGGCCATCATCTGCATCATAATAGAACCCATCTAGAACTGAAACTCACCACATGGCACCTGGGAAGATTACATCAGCCAGCAAGGCTAGCTAAGACTCCCACCCCCTGGGAGTCTGACAACCAATCAGGATACTCTTCCTGTGCCCCAGAAAGTTCAAAGCTCAGAAAAAACATAAAACCAGGGAGCACACAGGATCTCAGCCCTTTTCTGTTCAGGAACTCAAGCCATGTGATCCTGACCACCATTAAACCATCTTTCCAGGCAATCTCCATGTTTCCAGTGTCTTTGTCCCCACTTGGAACTGAACCCAGATGGATATTTCTTCCAACAGAGGGAAAAAACAACATGGGTTGCTATGTTAACATAACATGTTAACAGTTAGAGCATCATTCCCAGCTTCACCTTCCAGAAGCATTGGATTGCAACTGCAGGTAAGACATGGGTAGTGAAGTATTATAGATTTTAGATACTTTTTACATGAATCAGAAATAAGCAGGGAGAAAAAGTCCTTATTTGGAATTTTTTAAAAAAATAAAAAAGTCAGACTTATTACATTCTGGTTTGAGAGGCAGATTAAGCCACTGTTGCATGATCAAACCATAACTAATTTGCACTCACACTAAACTTAAAACCATGGACCAGAAATAGGGACAGTTTTGCAGCCAGTGAAAACACATTGGGGTTTTTTTCAACTTGTTTTTCAGTGGCTAGTCAGCCAGATAAAGGAGCTTTTCCCAATTATCTTTTACTGAGGAATGCTTGGAAGAAGAGTTTGTCAATATGATTTTAAATTAAAACCTCTTCTCCTTTGTAATATCCAGCTGAATGTTTGACCGACTATTCTGTTTGGGAAAAAGGACTCAGGAAGCCACATGCAGTTCATGAATTCCTTATCTCTGCCATTATCTGTGGTTTAGTCCTTCTGACTAGATTTATGCAGATGTACTTAACTTCAATGGAGAGAGGTTAGATCTGTGATGGCGAACCTATGGCACGCATGCCACAGGTGGCACGCAGAACCCTCTCTGTGGGCACACAAATCATCACCCCAGCTCGGCTCTGCTGCATATGTGCTCACACATCCCACCAGCCAGCTGGTTTTTGGGTCTCTGCCATGCATTCACAGGGGGTGGGGTGCATGTGGGAGACTGCATGCATGCACGGAGGGGTGGGACACATGCAGGGGGGTCGTATCAGGGGTGAAATCCAGCAGGTTCTGACAGGTTCTGGAGAACTGGTAGTGGAAATTTGGAGCAGTTCGGAGAACCGGTAGCGGAAATTTTGAGTAGTTTGGAGAATTGGCAAATACCACCTCTGGCTGGCCCCAGAGTGGGATGGGAATGGAAATTTTGCAATATCCTTCCCTTGGAGTAGGGTGGGAATGGGGATTTTGCCGTATCCTTCCCCCGCCATGCCCACCAAGCCATGTCCACCAAGCCATGCCCACAGAACCAGTAGTAAAAAAAATTGGATTTCACCACTGGCTCGTATGCATATGCGCGGGTGTTATGCACGCATCCACAAAGGACAAGGTGCACCTGGGGGGGGTCACGTATGCATGTGTCAGAGATGGGACGTATAACAGGGGTGGTCGTGCGTGCATTGTATTATGGGTGTGCACGCGCTTTCATGCACTTTTGGCACTCGAAGCTGAAAAGGTTAGCCATCACTGGGTTAGATGCTTGTTTCCACATAAAAAGGAGATTGGACTAAAACACGTGCAAAGTTAAACATATTAAGTTTTATCTGTGATGCTTGCATATAGTTTTAAACATAGACTGTAACAAGAATTTACAGATGAATAAATGTTCCTTAATACAGGTACTTCTTGATTTACAACAGTTCTTTAGTGCCATTGCAATTGAACTGGAAAAAGTGACTTATGACTGTTTTTCCAATGACCGTTACAGTATCTCCAAAGTCACATGATCAAAATTCAGACACTTGGCAACTGACTCATATTTATGACAGTTGCAGTGTCCTGGAGTCATGCGGTCCCTTTTTACGACTGTCTGACGAGCAAAGTCAAGGGCGAAGCCATATTCACTTTGCAACCATGATACTAACTTAAAACTGCTGTGATTCACTTAAACTGTGAATCACTGTAAACTGTGTGGAGAAAAATCATAATATGGGGCAAAATTCACTTAACTATCTCACTTAGCAACAGAAATTTTGAGCTCAATTGTGGTTGTAAGTTGAGGACTACCTGTATGTAAGGCTACGTTGAATTTCATATCTTATAAACATATTTTTTTTATTTTAGAAGTAGGCAGGCTGTTTTTTATTGTCAAAGACCATGAGGAGGGCATAACGTGGCAGAACTGAGCTTTTCAGAGATTCTGTGGGGAGCGGTTTCTAGGCAAAGCAAATGTGTTAGCCCTATTAGACATTTAACATACTTGTTAATGAGAAAAGAGTAAAAATCACATTCCCATTTTCTTTCTTCAAATTTCAGGAGCCCAATCGTGGAGAAGCTTAGGAAGCAAGGCTATATATAGTGCATGGGCCTCTATTCATTCTCTCCTTTTTGGAATGCTGCATTTTTTCTTAAACTTAAAAGAAAAATGATATATGAAACTGTTATCTTTGGATTAAACTACAAAACACATTAACTTTACTTAACTACTAAAACATAACATTTACACAAAGGACATAGAAAGTTTATCAATTAAACAACTAAACTCAATTAAAGACTAAATACAGTTTAATAATCATGATTTGAAAGCTGGGTTTTTGACTTCCGCTGGCAACGCAGGCTTCGCGGACGTTCCCTTGGGATCGTCTGCCCTGGGTTTCGTCAAACCGTCCCTGACAGCGTACATGGGCTGTCAAACGGTTTGTGATTCCCTCCCCCGGATGAAGGGGGAGGGAAGAGTGGTCAGGATTTGGGTAGAGCTCCCCGGGATCCCCTGGAATTTAACCAGGGGATCGAAGGGTGAGAGCTCCCCTATAGCCTGACGAAGCTCCGTGCCCAGGATGCTTCTGTTTACACAGAACGAGAAGCCGCGACCATCTCTGTGTCAAGATTTATTCCTAAAAGAGAATTCAACACAGACAGAACAGAGCAGGAGGACTAGCAAGAATTTGCAAGTAATAAATCTTAACTTCAGCTCATAAATAGCTTTCCTTTGAACTAACTTTCAACTTGAGTGGATTTAAAATGGCGTTTGCAATAAACAAAGGAAAACGAAACTATAAAGAAGAAGAATATAACAAGCTACTTTTACAAGAACTGTTAATAATTTTTTTCTCCTTTTACCTTTTTCTTTATCACAATGTTTAAGAAGAAAAGTTTATTGAAATTTTTCTTTTTCTCTTTTGGTAGATTTTACAGTTTATGAATGGCTCTTAAGCAAACAGAACTATTAAAATCTTGCAAACTTTTTCATTTTAAATATGGAAACTTTTATTTTTTATTTTTTATTTTTTTTAATAGAGAATTTGCAAGTAATAAATTTTAACTTCAGCTCTTAAATAGCTTTCCTTTGAACTAACTTTCAACTTGAGTGGATTTAAAATGGCGTTTGCAATATACAAAGGAAAGCGAAGCTATAAAGAAGAGCATAACAAGCTACTTTTTAAAATGAAATGAACAAGAACTGTTAATGATTTTTTCTCCTTTTACCTTTTCTTTATCACAATGTTTAAGAAGAAAAGTTTATTGAAATTTTTCTTTTTCTTTTTTGGTAGATTTTACAGTTTATGAATGGCTCTTAAGCAAACAGAACTAACTATTAAAATCTTGCAAACTTCTTTATTTTAAATATGGATCTTTTTTTTTATTCTCTTCTTCTTTTTTTTTTTTTTAATAGGAACTGTTGGAGGCTTATCTTTTCTTAATAAGTTTTAAACAAGAGATTTTACACCAATATATTAAGATTGGAAAGTCTTTATTGTTAGATGTTAGGCTGATTGGGTGAGCAGATGGAGGAGAATGTGTAAGGAAATGTGTAAGGAAATATGTAAGATAGAAGACAAGGGGAAGGAGAATGCTTAAGGTGATTTTGATGGTATTTTCTTTTTTTTAATATATATATAGGGTTTAATTTTTACAACTGACTTATTTTGGGTTTTTCACTATTTGATATATGTGAGGTATAAAGGAATGGGAAGATGGAATATTGTTTAACTTTTGGAGGACAGATAGAAAAATTTATGGATGTAATGTTGGTATTTGGTTAAATAGAATTTAATTGTTATAATTGATATATTTTGGATATAAGTTATAATTTTAATAATGTTATTTGTTAGATGTAAGGTAAATTGAAGAAATATTAATATTTGTAATGGTATTTGATTTATGTAAGTGATATTTTGGAGATTGAAAATGTAAGGAAATGTGTAAGATAGAAGACAAGGGGAAGGAGAATGTTTAAGATGTGATTTTGATGGTATCTTTTATATATATATATATATATATAGGGTTTAATTGTAAGGTAAATTGAAGAAATATTAATATTAGCAATGTTATTTGATTTAGGTAAGTGATATTAAAGATATGAGAAGATAGAATATTGTTTACTTTTGGAGATTGGATAAAATTTAAGAATTTAAGCTGGAAATATGAATTATGTTTGGGACACTGTTAAGGAAGAAAGGTATATTATAGAAGAATTTTTGATGAATACTGGAAGATGGAATATCGTTTTGGTCTTGATCGATGAAGATTGGATATATATTTGGTCTTAATTGATGAAGATATTTTATTGATGAACTGAAAATACTAACTTAATTGGAAGATTCTGAAGATTTTAGGAGTGGAATGGACTGATATATAATGGACTGGAAGAAGAATGTTTTTTTTTTGTTTTGGAAGGGAGTTAAGGTCTTGACTTATGTTGTATTTTAATTTATGATTGTTAATTTTATACCCTGTACTTTGTTCTGGGAAGTCTCGGGGTGGGAGGGGAGGGGAGATGAAGGATCAATGTAAAGGAATGATTGAAGATATGTAATTAAGAAATAGAAATAATTTGAAATGAAAGCGGGCTGCTCAGCTGCCATTTCAGAAGGAATGGAGAGGGAGAGGAGGAGTGAAGGAAGAAAGCAGGTAGGAAAGAGGAGAGGATGTAGAAAAGCGAAGGAGAGGAAGAAGAAAGGGGAAGGAGAGAGGGTTAGAAAGGGTGGAAGAGAAGAGTAGGGAAAGAGGAGAGGACGTAGAAAAGCGAAGGAGAGGAAGGATGAAGAAAGTAGAAGAAAGTAGAGAAGGGAGGAGGAAGGTTTGTTAAGGAAGGAAGTGGTAGCTGGGCAGGTCCGAATAAGTAACAAATGAAAGTTAATGATTAATGTTGAATAAGAGACTGTATATTGAATAGGTTGTTGGAAAATGAAAATAAAACTTTTTACATAAATAAAAAAAAAAAGCTGGGTTTTTAAAACTAATAAAGAGAGAGAGATTTCATGATTTGAATATACAGCAGTTGTTTTAGAGTTGCCCAGAAGGGGGCAATCTTTACTTTATGGCTTAAACAGTGCATTTTGATTTGCACTGAATATACTAAGATAAAGGAAAAAACAGTTTTTATAGAGGAAAGAAATGTTTCGAAGAGCAGGACTAGCCTGAATGTAGTTTTTTAAATTGGGATTTTTAAAAAAGGGGTTTAAATGAGGTTTTAAATTTGTATTCAAAAGTCAGAGCATCAATTGAATTCAACTATCTATTCTTTAGCTGTTTTTAATCTATTATATGTTTTCTGTTGTTGTTGTTTTTTGTCTGTGAACCGCCCTGAGTCCTTCGGGAGAAGGGCGGTATACAAATATAATAAATAATAATAATAATAATAATAATTAGCCACTAGGTAGCAGTTCGAAAGCATGCAAATGCAAGTTGATTAAGAGGAGCCAGTTTGCTGGGAAGGTAGCAGTGTTCCATGCACTTTTGATATATAGCCATGTTGGCCACATGATGACAAAAAATGTCTTCGGACAACACTGGCTCCCTGGACCAAGAAGCAGAGATGAGTTCCACATCCTAGAATCAGACATGACTGAGTAGGGAAACCTTTCTCTTTATTCCTGAGAAGTGGAATCTTATAATTACCTTCTCACAGTAATAAACAATAAACAATAATTTCTTATTGAAGAAGGACCAATCTTCACTTATATCTACATAGCTAAATTAGTGATGATCTGTATAAATCCCTAAACATCCCAATATATCTTTAGTGATTTTAGTCCATATATACTACTCTTGTTCTGCAGGTGGCACCAGTGAATCATTTTAATGAGAGGCTAGCAACTTAGCAAGAAATCAGACAAATTGAGTGACTCATATTCAGTATCTTATTTAATAACATTGAAAAGACTTGAAATATACTTCTTGGGCTCCTGGGTGAAAGAGTTATATATAATTAGGTTGCTTTTAGTTCGATTTGTGAAGGCAACCATATTTCCTAAAAAAAAATTCTGTCCAATTTTGAAAAATTTTGAGTCCATAGAAATATATCTATTTCATATGTAACTACATGTCTGAACTTTCCTCCCTAGAACAAATTAATGTCTTATAGTTTTCAGCTTCCTAAAGTGTTACTTAGAATTAGTATTTTCTAAACTCTTTTAAATCCATGAAGTTTATCAAACCAGCACTGTATTACTTTTCTTTGTTTAAGTTTCTGATGATAACTTTTTTTAATCAAGATTGTTTTCTGGTTGATTAACTAATTGATAAAGTTTCCAGCAAGAGATGAATGACAACAGTTTCAGCAATAGCCAGGAAGATGAGAATGTTGGTTAAATAGTCAATGACCGATGATATTTCTAAGTCTTATTGATTTTCAGATAGAATCAAATATGCTGTACATTTAAATCTCCCATATTTGAAACACATAATTTAAACTGTACATCAGCTGTAACTGGACCATACATTTAAGACTTTTAAAAAATATATTAACAATGCAGTTTTATTCTCAAGAGTGACTAAGTTCAGTGGGTTATGTGGCCATAGATTTGGAATTTTAAGAATTTTTTAAAAAATAAATTAAGATAAAAAATATTTGTGAAATATGCTAAATTCCACTGCTAGTCATTTAAACTGATAGCAGTGTTAAATTGTGAGCAGTCTTACATTGGACAGAAAACATGATTCAGGAAAAAAGTTGTACAGCCACTCCTTTTTAAAAAAAGAAATGTTCCCCTTCTCTTAAAAGTGTTTTATATATCTAGCTTCAGTTGTTTTTCCTATTCTCTCTTTCCATGTCTGCTTCTCCTTCTGCTTCTTTGTGCCTGAAAGGAGAGGCGGGGAGAGAGAAGGAAGGCTTCACCAACACTTTTTATTTTTCTGGCTGACAGGCAGTTGGGCCATTGATACAAAATCCTTCTTGGCTTAAAAAAATCAAGCAGGGAAATTCTATTTTGTATTGGAAAATTAACTTGTACTATTGATAGCTTATAAATGATATGACTTCTATATTTCACTAACAACCATTTAATTTCTTCACCCTAGAAACTGACTGATCTATGTATCAGAGTTGAGCAAATCACCATACTACGTATAACTAAATAAGCAAATATGCATTTCTGCAATCATGCTGATCTGATTCACTTAACTTTTTAACTTAGGCAAATGTAAACATGGTATATTGCATAAATCACGGTTGATACGGTAGGTTTTGAGCAACCTGCTGAGCCGTTCATCATGATTTACAAACCACGGTGATTTGATTCATACAAAATGCATTAAATGTTTACTTTGTTTATGGACAAATACGGTACATAGGTTTGCTTGTGTTGTTGTGTTGGTTGAAACATGAACTTATGTTACATTGGTATACAGACAATACCATCTGATAAGCTGAGAAACTGAAAGATGTTCCACCAATGTGAGGTAGATTGTACCACCCACACAAACAGAGAGAGAAAAAGAGAGAGAGAGAGAGAGATCTTGAAAGGGATTATGTTTGTGGCCCAGTATCAAATAAATATTTTATTGCAACAATAACCTTGGTAGAGTTTATATTGCCACAATACTTTATGTGTTTATTACTTTTTCATGTCAGTATCTTTTTTTTAGTAATAACTCAGTTAGCTAATTATTAATTTGTTTAAGCAACAAAAACTTTCAAGTCTATTATATGATTGCCAAGCTCTCTTATAGCATGAAGAATGCAGCTAATGAAACCTGCACAAGACTGGTTCCTCCTATATTAATTACTTACTATATTTATCTTGTTTTTTGCTGGTCTTTGTCTATAATCAAAGTTCTTATTTGGATTATCATAATTTTCTCCCTCTGGTAACAAATTATGCTTTATATTGGGGCACACTGAATGTGTTACTCCTGTTTTTTATTTTATGCTTTTAATAACTTTTTGTCCATTGATTAGTCCTAAAGGTATTATTTATATCATTATGCTAACTTTGTTTTTAATATGAATCTATAAAGCTGAGGAATTGTGTGTGGTTTCAGACAGAGCAGCTTATATACATATAAATAAATAAATAATGTTACTTATTTACTTATTAATGTTTTTTTCCTGATTGCTAAAACCTTTTAATATCAACAGAAACCTTTTCAATTATACAATATAAACTGATTCAATGTTTTCATTTCTTGCCCTCCTTCTAAAAACTTGCTTTTAAAACTGGAGATCCATATCATGGGAAAGTTAGCTGTGGTTTTCAAAATAAATTGGTGAATAAATATGCTAACCTTACACATTTCTATAAAATCAGGAGTTTTGTCATTTTCCAAGAAAGAAATAGGATTCAGCAATAAATGCTTTTCATGACCTACTACTCATGAGCTAAATCATTCAACAGCATGATTTCCTTTTGTGGAAGGAGAGCTTGCCAATAAATGATTGGGAGCTGGAGAAAAATCATAGCATTAAGGGAGTTTATACATTTTTATAATAGCTTGAAACAGTTTCATTCCAAGCTGAATGTCCATTGGCAGAAAGGTCAGCCAATATTCTTTAAATAATATTATTTATTAATATTCTCTAAATAATCTCAAATTATTTCTAATAATAAATCTTTAAATAATATTATTATTCTAAATAATAATAAGAATAATATTTGATAAAAGGAAGCTCCAGAAGGAAGAATAACTTGATTGTAAAATTCAGAATTTGAGAACAGAAATTAACAGAATTTGTTGTGATTTATGATGCAAAATATTTTTATTAATATTTTAATACCATGACTTTGTGTATTAAGAGCTTTTTAGATTCCTGTATTTGCCTAACAAAAGGTCTGATGAGGGCTTTTCAGGTTATATGTGCATAGATCCATCACAGATGGCATATTTAGGAACAGGATGCACTTGAAATCAAACAATAGCTCAGCAGGATTAAAGTGATGGCCTTCATCTGTAGCATTTTGTTAGAAAAATCTGATAGGGAGGTAGCTTTTTTGCTACAATAAAAACCTTAAGGGGCTGAATCTAAACACACAATGCAAACTGGTTTGGGCAATTAGAGAAGATTGGAGAGTAAAACAATATGAAAAGAACTAAAGCTGTTGAATCACTGTGTAGTATTTACATTTATCAGATTATAACCTAAGGTAATAGGTTAACTGTGAATGAAGTTTACTGAAAAGATCCGCCTTTCTAAGGGACCATGTTTGGGATGATGCTTCAAAAATAATTTAGAATTAATGATATAAAAAGTAATAGTACAATATTATGCATGTTTTACTTCAGAAGTAGGTATCATGTTCAATGGGATTCAACCCTATTTAAAATTGACCCCCTAGCTTGTTTACGCTTGGTATGCTAAATAGGCTGCACATTCTGAGAACTAGATTAATGAAGAAGCTGTAGGTCATACCAGGGCCTGTATTTCAAGAGACAATTTCCCAGGAATAAAGATCACTCATCCAGTTAACAGAATGACTTATACCCCAATACTAAGCATTTTTACATGAAAGTAAAACCTATTGATTTCATTGATATAGCTAGGAAAATAATATTGATAGAACTGTATATGCCGATAGGTGTGCATATATATTTATATTCCAATTTGCTAGTATATGTGTACCATATGTTTGTTCATAGAAATTTGTGGTATACCTTTAACGATACGATATGAGTACACACCCTTCAGACTTCAAGAATTACATATTCATTTTTCATGAAAGGAATTGATGAGGCAAGGAAATAAGTATGGTGATATACTTCTATAATACCCTCTTAGAATCAGAAGGCTCAGAATCAGAAAAAAGATTATTGCAAAGTCATACCTGAAATAGGGGGACGGACTTGAAAATTGATTTGAATTCTGACATAGAGTGCAAATCAAGAATTGCCACATTGCTGTGCATTCAAATATATTGTTTGTCATTTCTGATAATCCAAATTAAAGATGCAAACATTAATATATAAACCCCTATACATCTTAAGCCTAGATTACTTGCACAAGCAGCAAGTAACTTCAACTTTGTTGAAGTTCCTGTACTCTCCCAGACTTCAGCAGGGCACATTTTGCAGATCCAACCAGAGATACGATCCTATCTATCAAGAGTCAACTCCGTGGCAGCGCCCATATAGCAAAACTAATGGCTTTTGGACAAACCCATGTCTAGAAAGACATATTCTAATTGTAGTTGTAATATTTGAAAGGCTTTAGCATCCATTTTAATGCTTTATCACTTTAAATTGTTTAGAATATTAAACGATGTATGAATTCTTGAAAGCTGCTCAAGTTATTGGAACAGGAACCAATAAGTTCCTATTCCATAGTAAGTAAATAAGTAAATTAGTAAATAAGGAAGACATGGATTTGCATTGCTATCTTTCAGAATGTGGTCTGTGGACTCCTGGGGTTCCATGGCTACCAAAAGGTATTTTAATAGGGTCCATGGTGAAGGAAAAGTTGAGAACCACTGGTTTAGCCTATAACTCTGGGATTTTGTGATAGCTACCCAAGTATTTCTTTACTGCCAAGCATACAGAGGCCTGCAATTTATTATATTTTCATTAATTCAATATCCAGGCCATTCAATATTATGTTTTTGTCTCAATTATTTGTGGCTGAATCAGACAATGCATTCTCGTGTAATGTTGCTAACTTTGTTTAATATCTAGACCCGTTCCAGTCCGGCTTCTGGCCCGGTCATAGTACGGAGACAGCTTTGGTCGTGTTGGTGGATGACCTCTGGAGGGCCAGGGATAGGGGTTGTTCCTCTGCCCTGGTCCTATTAGATCTCTCAGCGGCTTTTGATACCATCGACCATGGTATCTTGCTGCACCGGTTGGAGAGTTTGGGAGTGGGAGGCACCGTTTATCGGTGGTTCTCCTCCTATCTCTCCGACCGGTTGCAGACGGTGTTGACAGGGGGGCAGAGATCGTCCGCGAGGCACCTTACTTGTGGGGTGCCTCAGGGGTCGATTCTCTCGCCTCTCCTGTTCAACATCTATATGAAGCCACTGGGTGAGGTCATCAGTGGTTTCGGGGTGAGTTACCATCTGTACGCTGATGACACTCACCTGTACTTTTCCACCCCGGACCACCCCAATGAAGCTGTCGAAGTGCTGTCCCGGTGCTTGGAAGCCGTACGGGTCTGGATGGGGAGAAACAGACTTAAGCTCAATCCCTCCAAAACGGAGTGGCTGTGGATGCCGGCACCCCAGTACAGTCAGCTGCAACCGCGGCTGACTGTTGGGGGCGAGTTATTGGCCCCAATGGAAAGGGTGCGCAACTTGGTGTCCTCCTGGATGGGCGGCTGTCGTTCGATGTTCATCTGGCGGCCGTCTCCAGGAGGGCCTTTTACCAAGTACGCTTGGTTCGCCAGTTGCGTCCCTTCCTTGACCGGGATGCCTTATGCACAGTCACTCACACTCTGGTCACATCTCGTTTGGATTATTGCAATGCTCTCTACATGGGGCTGCCCTTGAGGTGCACCCGGAGGCTGCAGCTAGTCCAGAATGCAGCTGCATGAGTAGTAACGGGAGCCACTCGTTGCTCCCATGTAACACCACTACTATGCAGTCTGCACTGGCTTCCTGTGGTCTTTCGGGTGCGCTTTAAGATTCTGGTTATCACCTTTAAAGCGCTCCATGGCTTGGGGCCCGGGTACTTACGGGACCGCCTGCTGTTACCTCATGCCTTCCACCGACCCGTACGCTCACACAGAGAGGGTCTTCTCAGGGTGCCGTCCGCCAAACAATGTCGGCTGGTGGCCCCCAGGGATAGGGCCTTCTCTGTTGGAGCTCCTGCGTTTTGGAACGAACTTCCCCCTGGTTTACGCCAAGTGCCTGATCTTCGGACTTTTCGCCGTGAGCTGAAAACGCATTTATTTATCCAAGCGGGACTGGATTAAAAGTTTTATTTAATTTTAACTGGGGTTAGTTATTAATTTTTAGGTAATGGGGTTTTATCATTTTAATTGTAATTTTAAATTTTGGCCTATTTAAATAAGTTTTTTAATTAATGTTTTACCTTGTATGATATTTGTATTTTATCGGGCTTTTATCTCCCTGAGTCCTTCGGGAGATAGGGCGGTATAAAAATTTGATTAAATAAATAAATAAATAAATAAATAAATAATACCTAGCAAAATTTGACAGGACCTCAATGGGAACAGTTTGACTTATTTGATGTGCTCCAGTTTGGTAATAATAATAACTGTTAACTTTGTTTATCTGTTTCTAGCTATGTCTGCAATGCCTTTTCATTGAAGACTTTGTGTAACAATCTCACTTTTACACGTGGTTTAGCTGATCTAATTAAGTATGTGCAGTGCTGGCTGTGTTCAAAATATTCTTTATTCCACAGTGTTTCGCATTTCATAATTTAACTTTTATCTCATTTTATTTTTGTTTCTATCTCAATTTATTTAAAACATTTATATTGCTGTCATATTAAAAAAATTTCTGTCTTGCTTAGAATTAATAAAACATGCACAAATCATAAAAATAAATTTATTATATAATAATACAGCCATATATTATTATATAAGCATGTTCAGTGACTGAAATAAAATACTTTAAATATGGAGACCAAATGATAGCCTAATTTGAGGCTATTCTGAGAATTCTGAGACGTCCATGGGTTTATGTGATGATAACAGAGGGAAGATTGTTTAGCTAATAAACAATGCAGAAATGGGAAGAGAAGCAGCCATATCACTGGGGCACCTTTTATTGCCATCCAATTGAAATAGTGAAATTCATAGGCATCTTGTATGAATCACAATGATGTCACAAGAAGGTCAGTTGCACCTTCTTTATGCTCTCTTGTTCTCATGCACTCATCCATGATTGGAAAACTATGTTTGACTTTTTGCCTACAACAGCAAATGTATGCTCTGTGTCAGGGGTGAAATTCAGCCGATCCCTAGCAGATTGCGCGATACAGTAGAGCTGACTGCACGAAGCCCCGCCCACCCATGTGGACGTCCCTTTTTTGTGACGATTTTCAGCCTCTGCGCATATGTAGAAGGCTTTGTCCGTGCACAGACAATGGCGGTGCACGCACATTTGCGAGCCGGTAGGGAAGGTAAGTGAATTTCATCCCTCTCTGTGCTGTGGAAGAATCTAATCTCTGTCACAAGAAAGATTTCAAAAACTAGCCATTTTTCAAAGGCATTGAGGTGTAACAGCTCATTAAAAAGAATGTATGTCCAGCAATTTTTTTAACATTATCGGATTCAAAGTCATCCATCCCTTGGCTGAATATTGTCAAAATTACATGGTACACTTAGAAATCCACATCTGATTTGCTCTGTGCTGAACAATCCAGATAAAGAAGCTGTCGCTTCTTTATATTAAAAGGGTTTCTTCCCCTTCCTTCCTTCCTTCCTTCCTTCCTTCCTTCCTTCCTTCCTTCCTTCCTTCCTTCCTTCCTGTTGCATAATACACTTAAAATCTCAGATACTGAGCACCTTGATACAGATGCTTCAAGGTGCTGGTTACTACCTTTAAAGCGCTCCATGGCATAGGGCCGGGCTATTTACGGGACCGCCTACTGCCACCGACTGCCTCCCACCGACCCGTGCGTTCTCACAGAGAGGGACTCCTTAGGGTGCCATCCGTCAGGCAATGTCGGCTGGCGACCCCCAGGGGAAGGGCCTTCTCTGTGGGGGTTCCCACCCTCTGGAATGAACTTCCCCCAGGACTCCGCCAACTTCCTGACCTTCGAACCTTTCGCCGCGAGCTTAAGACATATCTATTTATTTGCACAGGACTGGCGTAGGATTTTAGTTTTTAAATTGGGGTTTTATTGTTTTAATGATATTTTAATTTAGGCCAATTTAATAAGTTTTTTAATATGATTTTTATCTTGTATTTATTCTTGTTCTATTTTACCTGGCTGTAAACTGCCCTGAGTCCTTCGGGAGAAGGGCAGTATAAAAATCCAATTAAATAAATAAATAAATACTAGTTCATTTCATTCATAAAGGTTTTCTGTGCTAAGCATGTGCTACAACTATAGCATACTTCATTGTTTTCATAAATTAGCACAGAATCTGTCTGGACTAAGAAAATATGTTATGGAAAAATAATCCCCAGACACAACAGTTGTTTCAGGTGAAGTTTTGGGACTCCAACTTCAGTCCTCAATTAGTTTTTCTGTTTTTTAGTTCTAATGAAAATTGCAACACCACTCAGTCACCTAAGTTTTGTCTTCATGTGAATAAGGATGACCTTACTTGCAGTACTATAATATAACTGTACTATCCACTTGATTTGTGGGGGTAGTAATTAAAAATTGTCCAACTATTGGCAGCCACCACTGTTTTAATAATAGCCTTATTATTGGTATTGCTTTAAATTTGTTCTTTGATCAGATAGAAATAACTTATGTGGAATTTGCTATATGATATTGCTCCTACTGAGTGTATTTATAGAATTTTTGCTCAAAGGTGCAAAGAATATATTTCATCTGCATATTGTGGATTTATGACATAGTGCACTTTTGGAAAAAAAATTTTCTTGGACAGATCTCACATTTGTTTCTTATCCACTGAATTTAAAATTCCTGATTTAAATTTTAAACTCCATCCTCCATCCCTCGTAGTTTAATACATGATAGGACATAAGGCATATGTGAGGAATCCCTTCCAATTCAGAGCACTTGATTTTTAACATATTTATATCCTACCTTTCCTCTAGGTCGGAGCTCAAGGCAGTATACCTTATACTTACTCCTACCTTTCCTCCTCCATCCACAATTTTTTCTCAGAAAAGCTCCATAAGTTAGTTTGGGCTGAGAAAGAGTGACTGGCCCAAGGTTATCCAATGAGCTTCTATAACTGAGGTTGAACTTGAACCTGGTTTTACTCAGTCCTTGACCAACAGTTACTCCATACTATTTCCCATATTTCAATCTGCAAAGATTTCTTTTCTAACTTCAGAATATTGGTAAGTATCCAATGACATTATCGAAAAATACTGTAAGATCTTAATAATTGGGATTTATTTAATAAGCTTTCCCCAGGCTGGACTGCAACTGCCCTCATCTCAGTTCTTCCAGTTTAGGGGAGGATAAAATTTATTCTGCTGATTTGCAATACAAATCATATCAAGCAAAAAATTTTTTTAAAAAACTCTTAATAAATGAATTTCAATGAACATCTTAAAAAGACTTTGGAGCATGTAACAGAAGAGTTATATTTACAGTGAATAGCTATATCACAAATCTCACAATAGCTTTCCCATAAAATTAAAATAATTGTTTTTACTTAATATTTAATACTTCCAGTTCCTAAGTTGAGGATTTGTATAAAATCAGTACAGGTTCCAGTAAAAGTTAATTAAAAGATGTCTACAAAAATAAATTAACACCCTCTTTGTAGCCAGAAGGAAAAGCAAAAGATTGGAAGATAATGAGTTTTATCAGCTCTCATAATGTGAGCAAAGTGGAGTTGCCCTGAAGTATTGGCCACATAGGTACTCACTCCCCAAAGAACTCCATTAGGACCAGGTAGATCAATGCCTAATTGATCCATTTGTTTCTAGGTTTAGGTTCAGTTGGTAAGAATCAACTGATTTAACATTCTTGCCACTGAGCATTTTGATCAGTAAGATAATTCTCTTAATATGTTTAAAACTGAGTGTTTCCAAAAGAAGTTAACTGTTTTATACTTCATGACCCAAGTTCATCTGAATGGACAAAATGCAGATTGCAGTGGTTTTGCAGTGAGGACGAATAGCTATTTATTTATTTATTTATTCATATTTTTATACCGCCCTATCTCCCTAGGGACTCAGGGCGGTGTACAGCCATCTAAAAGCAACATAAATATACACAGTAAAACATTAATCTAAAAAACTTATTAAATAGGCCGAATATTTATAATAGACATAAATAATAAAACCCCAAGTTAAAACCAAATCTAAAATTTAAACAATTAAAATTTAAAAATCTAGTCCAGTCCTGCGCAAATAAATAGATGTGTCTTAAGCTCGCGGCGGAAGGTCCGAAGGTCAGGAAGTTGACGAAGTCCTGGGGGAAGCTCGTTCCAGAGGGTGGGAGCCCCCACAGAAAAGGCCCTTCCCCTGGCCATCGCCAGTCGGCACTGCCTAGCTGACGGCACCCTGAGGAGTCCCTCCCTGTGGAAGCGCACGGGTCGGTGGGAGGCATTCGGTGGAAGCAGACGGTCCCGTAAGTAACCCGGCCCTATGCCATGGAGCGCTTTAAAGATCATTACCAAAACCTTGAAGTGCACCCAGAAAACCACAGGTAGCCAGTGCAGTCTGCGCAGGAGAGGTGTTACATGGGAGCCACGAGGGGCTCCCTCTATCACCCGCGCAGCCGCATTCTGAACTACCTGGAGTCTCCGGGTGCTCCTCAAGGGGAGCCACATGTAGAGAGCATTGCAGTAGTCCAGACGAGATGTCACAAGAGCATGAGTGACCGTGCATAAGGCATCCCGGTCTAGAAAGGGGCGCAACTGGCGGACCAGGCGAACCTGGTAAAAAGCTCTCCTGGAGACGGCCGTCAGATGATCTTCGAAAGACAGCCGTCGATCCAGGAGAACGCCCAAGTTGTGTACCTTCTCCATTGGGGCCAATGACTCGCCCCCAACAGTCAGCCGAGGCTGCAGCTGACTGTACCGGGATGCCGGCATCCACAGCCACTCTGTCTTGGAGGGATTGAGCTTGAGCCTGTTTCTCCCCATCCAGACCCGTACGGCTTCCAGACACCGGGACAGCACCTCGATAGCTTCGCTGGGGTGGTCCGGTGTGGAAAAGTACAGCTGGGTGTCATCAGCGTACAGCTGGTACCTCACACCGAAACCACTGATGATCTCACCCAGCGGCTTCATGTAGATGTTGAACAAGAGGGGCGAGAGAATCGACCCCTGAGGCACCCCACAAGTGAGGCGCCTCGGGGCCGACCTCTGCCCCCCCCCGTCAACACCGTCTGCGACCGATCGGAGAGATAGGAGGAGAACCACCGATAAACGGTGCCTCCCACTCCCAATCCCTCCAACCGGTGCAGCAGGATACCATGGTCGATGGTATCAAAAGCCGCTGAGAGGTCTAATAGGACCAAGGCAGAGGAACAACCCCTATCCCTGGCCCTCCAGAGATCATCCACCAATGCGACCAAAGCCGTCTCAGTGCTGTAACCGGGTCGGAAACCGGACTGGAACGGGTCTAGATAGACGGTTTCCTCCAGGTACCGAGGTAGCTGACATGCCACCACACTCTCTACAACCTTCGCCGCGAAGCGAAGGTTGGAGACCGGACGATAATTACCTAACACAGCTGGGTCCAGGGAAGGCTTCTTGAGGAGAGGCCTCACCACCGCCTCTTTCAAGGCGGCCGGAAAGACCCCCTCCTGCAAAGAAGCATTTGTAAGCCCCTGGAGCCAGCCTTGTGTCACATCCTGTGTGGCCAGCACCAACCAGGAGGGACACGGGTCCAGTAAACATGTGGTGGCATTCAACCTACCCAGTAACCTGTCCATGTCCTCGGGAGCCACAGGGTCAAACTCATCCCAAACAGCTATTTCCCTTTAAGAAGGCTGACAAAACTGTTTCAGTTCACATTGCTTTAGGTATGGATTTTCATGTTTTTCTCCTGCATGCAATGTATTTCTACCACTGAGCTTCCTTCTGCGCATTTCTTGTTGCAGTGAACTGGGTTTTGTTATTATTACAGATGAGCCAAGAAGAATGGCCCACGCAGTTCTATTTAGAGAGCATCCAGTTTATTAGCTGAAATCATAGTATGAGGTAGTAGTTAAGGCATTAGGCTAAAAACCATGAATTCTAATCTTGCCTTAGGCACAAAGCCAGTTGAATGACCTTGGACCTGTCACTCACTCTCAGCTCTAGGAAGTAGACACTTCTGAAATCTTGTCCAAGCCGTTATCAGGAGTCAACACTGACTTGTAGGTTACGAGAGAGAGACAGAATATAATTTAACTTATTGAAACTAAGTAAGTGTCAATAAACTAGAGTCAACTCTAGACAAGATGGGCAGCATGTAAACCTAATAAAAATATAAATACAAATAAATGAAATACAATTGCCTATTATAAAAAGAATTAAAAAATAATAATCTGAAAAATAACATGAAAAAAATCATACATATATTGAAGAAACACTCAATTCTTAATGTTCAATAGCCCAAGCTAAAACACTAGTTTTAAGACTCAATGGCTAACAACCTGAGACATTGATCCTTTTATTCACTCTGTTTAAGGGGAAATGGCAAGCAACACGTTCTGATCTTGAGGAAACATAAGAAGAGGAAGAGCCATTAGTTTTTCTGAAGCAAAATAGCAGCCCCTTCAAATACTAAAACTTCCAACACATCTGTCAGATGCCACATGCAGAAGCCTGCTCTCCATAAGTCATCAATCTTTCCTTTGGAACAGCAGCACAACATCTCTACTCACATTACCTTGCGGTTCAGCTCCACTACTAGTTCTATAGACATTTGAGGTTTTCTAATATAGACATCTGTCATATTCTTAATTCCCCCTCCTGCCCTGCTAGAAGTTGATCTTTTCCCAAAAGACTTCAAAAGACTGACATATCCTTTGACCTTTCTGGTTTTGAAGACTTCAATATCTTTAAACCATGTGTTATTTTGAAAGGTGGTCTTGTTTTGTCGAACTGGATAGAGAACTAAGTTAGAGAGTATGACCGTAAATAATATATGAATGGTAGCTCAAGAGCACAATTAGACCACGGTTAATAAGCATCAATTCTAGAGGGGAAAGAATTTCTGTTTTGAAAGTAATCATCATGTAATAAATATGCCTTACTTATTGGCTGAAATACATGCTTCATAAATTAATTATATATCAACATAGAAAGAAAGAACTCAAATACAGATCTATAAGTTGTTCTTTGGTGTATCGTGCCATGAATTGTTTGTCATCAAGCATTCAGCACCATAGGATATATGTCTTATATAAGTATTCCAGACAAAAGGAAGAAAAAGATAAATTTAAAAAAATGATACATGATGCATGCTTTTAATTCTCTAGCAGAAATCAGCATGAATTATTTTCCCACCTCATATCTATTTGTTTGGGTCTACAAATCTATATACAACTTTATTCCTTAATTTTTTTTAGCATCTAGCTGTGTCATAATCCACATTCAGACAATATCATACTGACATCAGGAAAGCTGGCTGAGGAAATCTGGGTGTTGAAGTCCACAAATCTTAAAAGAGCCAAGTTTGCAGACTCCTGAGCTAAGCCAACCACAAATCTTTTTAGTGAATGCACATTTTGGTGTGTCCTTTATTGGATGACCAAAGACATAAGAAGTTCTAATAAACCTTTTATTTAAAAAAAATACTGAATTGAAAAACCATGAATAATTTGGGATTTTGAGCCATATTTGTTGTTGAGAATGTTGCAATTTTGTGATTAGCACTATTTGCTATCATAAATTGCATGTTTTCAAGTTATGCAACTATATGAATCACGAATAAATACACAAATAAATCATGAATTCAAAACAAAGCTATTGTTTGGTTCCATACTCTGATTTATTAAGACTGCAAAAATCCGATGAGCATTAGATGGTAAAACAGTGTTTTGTATTTCTGCCATCATCTAGTGGTACTCCAGAGTTCTCTAGTCTAGGCATTTGTTTGGAAATTGGTAAACATAGTTTTTCAGTTCAGAGGGAGGAAATTATGATTCACATGTTTGTTTGCTTTTGCCATACTAGGAGGAGCGAAAAAGGAATGAGAGAGATATATAATTCATTGGGGATCCTATGTTGAGCGGGGGAGGGGGAGCCAAAATAGCAAACATGGTACGGTAGCTACAGTTTGAGTGTGGATGGGTGTCATATGTACAGTGCACATTAAAAGGGGGGATTGATTATACAGTAGAGGCTATCATCTTGACTTTTTTGATATCCCATTGTTGTTGTTGTTGTTGTTAGTTGTGATGTCGTCTTTGACCCATCGCGACCCCATGGACAACATTCCTCCAGGCCTTCCTGTCCTCTACCATCCTCTGGAGTCCATTTAAGCTCACGCCTACTGCTTCAGTGACTCCATCCAGCCACCTCGTTCTCTGTCATCCCATTCTTCTTTTGCCTTCAATCTTTCCCAGCATTAGGCTCTTCTCCAGTGAGTCCTTCCCATTAATTAATGGGAATTAATGGGAATTAATGGAAGAAGAATTGAGTATCCCATTAGGGACTCCCTATCTCACTTTACCAAGTTAGGATCTTAATAATCTGATTAAATGCCTCTCGTGGCTCAACAGACTAAGTCTGTCTGTTATTAACACAGCTGCTTGCAATTACTGCAGGTTCAAGTCCCACCAGGCCCAAGGTTGACTCAGCCTTCCATCCTTTATAAGGTAGGTAAAATGAGGACCCAGATTGTTGGGGGCAATAAGTTGACTTTGTATATAAATATACAAATAGAATGAAGACTATTGCTAACATAGTGTAAGCCGCCCTGAGTCTTCGGAGAAGGGCGGAATATAAATGTAAATAAATAATAAAATAAATAAATAATAATAAAATAATTCATGTTAACTATACTTCTAAAAATCTGTTCTCTTGGAACAGTGGGCAGATTTATTCTTCCATTCATCAGCTGTATAGATTATATGTCTGTAACAATATTAAAGTCCAGGTTTTCTTTAAAAAAATAGCATCAGATATGGTACTACTGGTTCCTATGTGGCAACCCTTGCCTGAGAAATCAAAGGAAATTTCCAAACTAATGCATAATATACAAACTGGCTCTTTAAGGGAAGGAAAGACATTATTCTTCCTACCTCACATATTTCCAAGACTAATGAAAAGGTTTTCAGAGTGTGTTTAGCGTTATTCTTGAGCTATAAAAATCTCTATTATCAATCTCAATACATACATAGAAAATGGAAGCTAAAAGTTAAGTAACATCAGAGAACTGTATACAACACAGAAAAAGCAAGAACAAGGCAGGACTGCTTGTCAATAGTAGATTAGATGCTTCAAACAGCAGAAAAACAGCAATCCCTGTGGATATCTCTTGTACCATATGAAAGTATGGATCCCCAAAGGCAGTTCATTAACTCATATCCTCTCCAAACAACACAGTTTTCTAACTGGATGAAGGGAATTCAAGTCTATCTCCTCTGAAGAGCACCAAGTCAGAGAAGGTAAGGCAAAATTCAATAGGTGGACAAATGAACTCTCTGAGATAAATCCTTTGCTATTTTTTACCCAGGCTAGTCTGAATGTAAGGAAGTAAATTTTTGTAATTGCTCCGTTTCGGTATGATTCAATCATCATGATAATGATATTAGTTCTAATGTTCCAAAGAAGATTTTTCCCTAGATAATGCCCAAAGAGACCTATTAGTTATTCTGATCTGTTATGCGTTATTCTTACATCTGAAGAAGTAAATGTCATGGTACTTATTTGGATGATAATTATCACTTTCTTTTCAGACTGAATCAAGTCTCTCAGTGTTCTTAAGGCATGTAGATACATATGTGTGTACCTATTTATTTATGAAAAAAGTATTCATATTCTACTAATGATTTGTTAGCAGGGAAAAGTATGTCCCTTTGGGAGTCTCAAACACATTGTAGCTGCATGCTATGGGGAAATGGAATTGTTCTCTTTTTTAACTGAATTCTATACGCAATGCATATCTATGCCCTTATAGGCAAACAGGCTATATCAGAGTAAAAACTACAGACACTAGTATACTTATTATGCTAATTAGATGAGGTTTCATAATTATTATGCAATGACTTGGTAAGAAATTTGGAACCAACACGGTAGTGAAGAGGATAATCTATTTTGACTTTCAGGAACTTTACTCTGACTCAAACCAGCATGCCATGCCTGACTGA
Source organism: Ahaetulla prasina (assembly GCF_028640845.1). Classification (NCBI taxonomy): domain Eukaryota; kingdom Metazoa; phylum Chordata; class Lepidosauria; order Squamata; family Colubridae; genus Ahaetulla; species Ahaetulla prasina. The sequence goes on along the minus strand of NC_080541.1, from coordinate 43,421,217 downwards.
GGAGCATGTCTACAGTAATTATCTGTAATAAAGCCATCATTATCTATAAAAATGTCAAATTCTTCTGAATGCTAATGTATCACTTAGGTAAACATATTGCACATGCCAGATGGTGATTACATTCATGATTTATAGTCTCTGTATTTACACGTTCATTGAACAATAAATAGAAAATATCATCTATTTTTATTGGAGGGATGTGTAATCATTTCACTAATTATAACATTAAACAAATACATAATGACAATTTTAATGACTTGCAGATCTGATAAACGTGAGTTATTTTGAATGTATCATACTTTTTTTTCACCTAGCAACAGAACACCCAACTAGTTTTGGTGGATGTGGTAAAGCTAAAGAGAATTGCACTTGGATTGCACTTACCAATAATACCAAAACTCTATTCTGGAATGGAGGGTGGGGATTCCAATAGGAGGTTATGGCAAACTAAGACGTCTTCCACATATAGACGAGAGGTCGAACGACTAGCCTTGTGGTGCGACCGAAACAATCTGGAACTGAACACACTCAAACCCATAGAAATGGTGGTAGACTTTAGGAGAAACCCTTCCATACTTCCACCTTTCACAATACTAGACAACACAGTATCAACAATAGAAACCTTTAAATTTCCAGGTTCTATCATATCGCAAGATCTAAAATGGACAACTAACATCAAAAACATCATCAAAAAAGGACAATAAAGAATGTTCTTTCTGCGCCAACTCAGTAAGCTCAAACTGCCCAAGGAGCTGCTGATTCAGTTCTACAGAGAAATTATTGAGTCTGTCATTTGCACCTCTATAACTGTCTGGTTCGGTTCTGCAACCCAACAAGAAAGACACAGACTTCAGAAGATAATTAGAACTGCAGAAAAAATAATTGCTACCAACCTGCCTTCCATTGAGGACCTGTATACTATACGAATCAAGAAGAGGGCCATGAAAATATTTACAGATCCCTCACATCCAGGACATAAACTGTTTCAATTCCTACCCTCAAAACGACGCTATAGAGCACTGCACACCAGAACAACTAGACACAAGAACAGTTTTTCCCCGAAGGCTATCACTCTGCTAAACAAATAATTCCCTCAACACTGTCAAACTATTTACTAAATCTGCACTACTATTAATCTTCCCATCGTTCTCATCCCCAATCTCTTTCCACTTATGACAGTATGACTGTAACTTTGTTGCTGGTAATCCTTATGATTTATATTGATATATTGCCCATCATTTATGTTGTAAATGTTGTATCTTCATGAAGGTATCTTTTCTTTTATGTACACTGAGAGCTTGTGCACCAAGACAAATTCCTTGTGTGTCCAATCACACTTGACCAATAAAAAAATCTATTATTCTATTCTATTCTATTCTATTCTATTCTATTCTATTCTATTCTATTCTATTCTATTCTATTCTATTCTTTGTTGTCAAGAAAGGCCTAAAGATGTGTCCAGGAAACAAATGTGACTGTCCTGAAGGAAAACTTAACTTTGGCCATATTTTTTTTTCATTAACTCAAGATACGTTGGACTTGGATTGAACTGTTGGTGCAAATCAGGCAGATGTAAATGATTCTGATGAATTGGATTGTTTTCTGTTTGTACATCTTGTAGATGGTCAGGATGTTGGAATGGTAAAGTGAGGATGGCACTTTTTTACTCAATCCCTATCCTTCATAACATTACCTAAAAAGTATTGGTATCGTGTCTAACAGAACTTAATGCCTTTCTGTAGGACAGCCTAAAAGAAGCAATAAAAAGATACCGGCAGGGTAATACAATTTTTCACAATCAGAGTGCTCTGGCGTCGGTTATTCTGACATTCTGAAAGCCCTATTGGCAAGCACCTGGCAGGCTGGAAAGGAAGGAAAGAAGACTTTTGCGGGACTATTTCTCTTCCCAGCTTTGTTTGCTAAAGAACATTTGTGCCAAGGCCAGCATTCATTGTATATTGTATTCAGTAGAGGGTCATACTGAAGAGCATTAAACCTTCAACACTGAACCATGTCACTTATCAGCAGGCTTTCTTTTGGCCTTTTTCTTCTTTGTACCATTTCCAGTTTGCTGATATTAAAGAGAGACTAGCTTAGAACTGGCAAGACACAATAAAGGAATTCCAATTCCAACATCAAATCTCTGTTCTGAGGTTGCAACCTTTTTTTCTTCCAGCTGTGAAAGGGAAAAATCTAATATACTGTATAGATAATCTCCAGGTTATGTACGTTCCCTTAGCGAATGTTCCAAGTTACATGATAAGCACGCTCTAGCATTTGCGAACAACTTCCGAAACTACAAACCTTGCAGCACCATGGCACTAGTCAAGAAACGAATCCCAGCTACAAAAATTGACACCAACACACGACAGGACCTTGAACTCGGAACCAGACCAGAGCCCAAAATGCTACTTCCCACACAAACATCCACACATGACAAGACCTCGAACTTGGAACCAAACCAGGCCCCAAAATACTACTCCCCAAACAAACATCAACACATAATAGGACCTCGAACTCAGAACCAGACCAAGACCCAAAATGCTGCTTCCCACACAAACATCAACCCCATTAACCAATTAGCAACACAGCCAACCAATCAGCTTGCAACAGCTAGGCCAGCTTGTTCTGTCCTCCCTCGCCTCCCTCTGAATGATGGCTTAATTAGCTGTCACTATCAGCTCTGGCAGCAGAATAGCCAGCATCTGCCAAGAGCCTCTGTTATCTTCCACGACGCTGGTGAGTCACCTAGAAACAAACTTCAGTTCTTAATCAGTGGATTTGCCTGTTACAAAGAGACACAGCAGCTCTGGCTGCCTTTTATATCCTGTGGGGTGTGGCTTCATGACTTAGCACTTCCTAGGCCTGCCCCACCCTTGCTTCTGTTGTTCCCTCCTGTCCTGCCTACGAAACCAAGCCTGATTGCCATCAGCTGGGTCTGCAGGCATGGCCGGGGGGGGGGGAAGAGTCAGGGGATGGAGGCCTCGTTATCTCTTCCACCTGGCCTGTTTCTAGCTCCTGGAGCTGAGCCAGGCAAGCTGGTGCTCCTGAGGTAAGTCCTGACGGCCCTTCCCCCTCACTGTCCAAGTCACTTTCTGGCAGCAGGCCCGGCTCGGGGGGTGCAGACACAACATTGCTATTCAAAAAAATCCATTAACCAATCAATATGTAGCAACACAGCCACCCAATCAGCTTGCAACAGCTAGGCCTGCAATTCAAAAAAACACCCCCCCCACCAGTATTTATAGAGAAACAGCAGTTAAAATCCACACTTTGCTCACGTAAGAACAAAGCCAAAGCCTGAAGATGATGAGTGAGATCTCATCAAAACGTTGCCTAAATACTTCCAATCTTACACGGGAAAAGACCTGAACATACCAAAACCTGCATACATATACCCATGAAAACCTACGAATATATATATATATATATATATATATATGTAGGTCTTTGGTTGTTCGCGTTTTCTCCCATGTAAAATTGGAAATGTCTTGGCAACGTTTCGACGCTCATCCACCCAGAAAGCAGACCCAAACCCACACTGATCATGAAGCACGACCAAGGACCAGAAGCCAGACCACAGCTGCAACATTAGCCATTTCAAACCCCTCCAATCCATACATGCAGCAGACTGACACCCACTATGAAGATGTAGCACCACCACAAAGCCAAACAACAGCTATGCAGCTCACCAGCTCAAATCCCCCTGCAACACAGACTAAATTGAGCACAACCAAGCCCCCACCCAAACAGGACACACCCCCAGCCAATCAGAGCACAAAGAAACCTCCATCCAGAGCACAGCCAAGCTCCCACCCAATCAGTTCAAACCCCCACTAGCAGTTAAAAGGAAGAAACAGCTGCGATCACACATTGCTCCCAGAAGCACGAAGCTGAAGCCTGAAGATGACGAATGAGACTTCGTCGAAACGTTGCCAAGACATTTCCAATTTTACACAGGAGAAAACCTGAAACCCGACCTACATACAAACACCCGTGAAAACCTCAGAAAACAAATATATATATATATAACCAAAGACCTACATATATATATATATATATATAATATATATATATATATTTGTTTTCTGAGGTTTTCGCGGGTGTTTGTATGTAGGTCTTTGGTTATTCGGGTTTTCTCCCGCGTAAAATTGGAAGTGTCTTGGCGATGTTTCGACGAAGTCTCATTCGTCATCTTCAGGCTTTAGCTTCGTGCTTCTGGGAGCAATGTGTGATTGCAGCTGTTTCTTACTTTTTAACTGCTAGTGGGGGTTTGAACTGATTGGGTGGGAGCTTGGCTGTGCTCTGATTGGATGGGTTTTTTTGTGTGTGTGCTCTGATTGGCTGATTCTAGATTCTAGATTTTTCTAGATTCTAGATCAGATTTTTCTAGAGCTTGGGTTTCAAAGTGTTCCATGTAGAGGTTGGCAATGACAGGTGAGAGGGGTGATCCCATGGGTGCTCCTTCTATTTGTTTGTATTTTTGTCCGTTATAGATGAAGTATGTGTTGGATAGGCAGTGGTTAGTCAGATCTAGGATGTGCTTGGGGGGGTTATATTTGTTTTGGATAGCTGTCAAAGCTTCTTTGATTGGCACTTGGGTGAAGAGGGATATGACATCAAAGCTCACGAGTAGGTCACTGGGCTGTAAGTTTTGTTTTTTTATGAACTCTATGAACTGGAATGAGTTTTTTACGTGTGAGGCGATGGATTCTGCATAGGGCTGTAGTTGTTTGGCGAGAAATTTGGCTAGGTTTTGTAGAGGTGAGCCTATGGAGCTGACTATGGGTCTGAGTGGGGTTCCTTCTTTGTGTATCTTGGGGCGACCATAGAGCTTAGGGCATCTGGATGATTTCTCTCTGGGAATGATTCTTTGTTGGATTTCTTCGCTGATGGGGGAGGCTTTTATTTTGGATCTAGTGGTTTTTTCTAGGTAGGTGGTGGGGTCTGTTTTTAGGGGCTTGTATACTACTTAACCTGAAAACTTAACCTGCTACTTAACCTGAAAAAAGACACCAGCATAATAATCCTACCAGCAGACAAGGGCAACGCCATGGTGGTTATGAACACATCTGACTACCAAACCAAATTAACTAACCTACTCCAAGACCCTGCATACAAGCCCCTAAAAACAGAAAAATCTGATCACAAACCCAAACTCTGGCTCAGATACATAGACGACACCTTCATAATCTGGCCACACGGGAAAGAAAAACTTGACAACTTCCTCACACACCTCAATAGCCTACACCCCAAAATACAGTTCACCATGGAAACAGAAGTTAATAACCAACTTCCCTTCCTAGATGTCTTAGTCTACAGGAAACCCAATGGCTCCCTAGGACACACCATCTACCAGAAGAAAACACACACAAACCGCTATCTGCACGCACTCTCACACCACCACCCAGCACAGATCAACTCCGTGGCCAAGACACTCATCTCCAGAACAAAACGCTTAGCTGACGAACAAAACCTAAAAACCGAACTACAAACTCTCACTAACGTACTAACATCCAATGGATTCCAGAGAAATAAGATTACCAAACTAATCCAAAAAGAACCCCCCACTAAAATCCAAGACAGAGAACAAGAAAACGGCACAGCCCTCCTCCCATATATAAAAGGCACCACAGACAGAATCAGCAAAATCCTCCACAAATACAACATCAAGACAGCATTCTGCACAAACCGAAAAATATCCACCATCCTAAGAAACCCTAAAGACAAAATTGAGTTAGAAAATCAAAGAGTATATGAAATCCCATGCACCGCCTGCCCCACCACATACATCAGACAAACCAACAGAAGAATAAGTGCACGCACTGAAGAACACAAGAACTCAGTCAAAAAAGAGGAACCAACTTCTTCCCTGGTCCAACACCTTAAAGCCACAGGACACGATATTGACTTTAAAAAGACCAGAACTCTCGCCAAAACTGAACACTTTAACAACAGAATAATCAGAGAAGCCATCGAGATAGAAAAACGCCCACACAGCATGAACAAACGAGATGATACCTCCCGCCTACCAGCCATTTGGAAACCCGCCCTTATGAGTCCCTAACACGAGGAATGACACCAGACCCACACTCACGAGGTCCACACAGGATGTCACCACCACAAATCCACCCAGAAAGCAGACCCAAACCCACACTGATCATGAAGCACGACCTAGGACCAGAAGCCAGACCGCAGCTGCAACATTAGCCATTTCAAACCCCTCCAATCCATACATGCAGCAGACTGACACCCACTATGAAGATGTAGCACGAACATGAACACGAAGCCAAACAACAGCGATGCAGCTCACCAGCTCAAATCCCCCTGCAACTCAGACTAATCTGAGCACAACCAAGCCCCCACCCAAACAGGACACACCCCCAGCCAATCAGAGCACACACACAAAAAACCCCATCCAATCAGAACACAGCCAAGCTCCCACCCAATCAGTTCAAACCCCCACTAGCAGTTAAAAAGGAAGAAACAGCTGCAATCGCATATTGCTCCCAGAAGCACGAAGCTGAAGCCTGAAGATGACGAATGAGACTTCGTCGAAACGTTGCCAAGACATTTCCAATTTTACACGGGAGACAACCCGAACAACCAAAGACCTACATACAAACACCCGTGAAAACCACACTTTATTCATTAGGTTTGTAAGCCACACATTAGTAAATCAAGCTGCCTTGCAGGAAACTGGCACATGCACAAGTAGCTTCTGCTGGAGGCCTCCAAAGTACCAAAATAAATCTATTTCAAATAAACATAACTTCACTGTCAATTCGACAAGCTGAACTAAATGACTTTTCTGGACTGAGTTACGCATTTGTCTGGCACCATTTGCTAAGATCAACCTGGAAGCACTTTTTTTGTCATAGGACTGATTTATACCAGAAAGGTGCACAAAAGAAAATGAGGGTTCTCTATCTTCTTTCCTTTCCTTTGTTTTTTTTCCCTAGGCTCCTGATACTATATAACCAGCATATTTGTTTTCTCTAATTACCTTTTCCATGGCTTGAGAATTTTGATGACTTGATTAAGCCTTGCAGTGCAGTTCCAGTCCCTACCCATCTGATTAATTAGCCCAAAGCTTATTAACTTCCAATTTTCAATCAATAAAGCGGTGATGCTTAACAGTACAAGGGCATACTAAGGATAGTACTTTTATTTAAATACATATAGAACTGCTAGCCTTCTTTTCCTATGTACTTTAAGTTGTTTCACAAGAATACAGAAAATGTGGAGCATTGGTGTAATATCAAAAATAGAAAATCCAGGGAAGGATACTTTTGAGGAAAATATGACATTTCTGTATAAGGAGAATTGTAGGAAGATATTTAGCAATTAGATCCCAACAGTTGTACACAAATCGAAGACAGAATAACCGGTTTAGTTAGAAAAGCTCATCAGAATGCATACAATTGTAATGAGTTACTACCTGCTGTTCTTCAAAGCTCTGTCAAGGTTTCCTAGTTATTTCAGTGGATCAAAACAACTGACTATGGATACCAAGGCTTTTCCAATCCCATATTTTAAAAAGTCAAATTGAGCAAAACTAACAAAAGGAAGCAAATAAGTATCACAACAAAGCACAACTCTCCAGAATCCTCTTGATTTCCAAGAATGCCTATGGATTCCATCTAGGCTGCATAGATTCTGTTGCTTGATTTTCATGGCATGTCCCTTCATTATAGAGACTTCCACAGCTCCCTTCATGATAAGGCTAAGCCTGGTATTTTTATATGTAGGTATGTATGTTCATACTAGGCAAATTTTTAAATACTGAAAGGTAATAGTGAAGCCATCAAGGACTGAAAAAATCAGCTGAGAAAATCTCAAGTGCATGGCAGTATATTAAATGGGCAGGGAGGACATGACTTAATCAGCTACCAATACATGACTTAATCTACCAATCAGTATTCTAGGGAACTGGATTGTGGCAGAGAGTGTTTAGTGACTGGCTACACTTAAGTGTCCAAAATCTGATCATCTGCCTGCAGGGAGGAGGGCTGTGGTTATTGGAACTTCAAATTTGGGTCATAAGTAGGCCTAGGGAGGACGGTCAGAGCAGTTGCAAAGCAATCAGCATTAAGTCAAGATCTACCTCTACCAATTTTTTGACAAGCTATAGAGTTTGTCATGGCCTGTTTTGTAGAGCTAAAAGAGAAGTCATTGCCTTTTATTATTTTTCCTATCTGATGAAGGGGAAGGAATCACCTATACCTTTACTTTTATAGAATAAAAATGATTTTCAGTATAAACAATATAGTCGGAGGATGATTTTTTGCTGTCAAAAATTTGGTTATGTTTACACAATCTACTGTCTCATGGTTAACTGAACTGAATTAACCTAGTATCTGCATCTGCAAAATATTCTGAATCAAAAGCTAACTATACTTCTTAATAGCAGCCACCATATTTTATTACCTGATGTTGTAGTACTATCTGCAAATATTTTTCTATTCTTACTAATTAGAAATTCTTTAACAAGAGAGCCCAAGGAAATTTCTCTAATTCCTATTTTCCTCTCTCTTATCATTAAAAAAAAAACAGGTTTAAAAGTATTCCATGGTAACATTAATTGAAAATAATTTACAAATGCTCAGTGTTACTTACCTATATGGCAATGTCTGCATTAACATTACTCTAAGAAACATTCTATAGATTTTTGCTAACTAAACTGTAAAATGGATCTCATTGCAAAGATGAAACAGTATAAATGGAAGTTCCATGTAAGTCAATCTTCATAAATATTCAAGAGAGAGAATTTACGTAGGTTCTGCTTGAGGAATTGGTTTTATATGTTTCTAGGACACTTTATTTTGTAGAAATTACTGGGAAACTTAATACTAAGCTATGGTACACGAAAAGCAGAATCTAGCAAATGTATTTTTCTGACTCTGATAATCTTACTCATATCGTGCTCACTGATTTCTGTCCTTCAAAATTGTTGAGAAATAACCCAAGCTATAAAATGTGGTATGACGAACTTCCCACAGTCCTTTGGTCAGATTTTAGTTATGGTCCTGATCAATGTTGAGATTTGTTTATGAACACGGCAGGTCCAACCATGGCTTAATGGTTTTAAATTATTTTAATTTTTCTGGAAAGTAAAGTTTAGATGGGGGAAAGGCAAACAACAAGAAATTGTTTATAAGTTCCAAGTCCTCTTACTGCGTAAGCTTGGGCCTCGTTGAATCTCAGTATATGTCTCTTCCTATGTATAGAAACTAAGATTAACATTTCACTCATCTGATAAACTAAACTCTAGTCTGAAGAATAGCTTCTGAAGTGGTGGTAATTTAGGACCACACAAAATGATATTTTGCTGCTTGCTTGATATCAGGACAGAAATATTTATCTTATCTTCTTTATCCTTTGTATCCTTCACATTTTATTAACTAATTTCTTCCTAGACAAGATTTAGCCCCAAATTTCATAGTATAGATACCATAGAACATCAATGAGATGCAATCTTTCTTATTAACGCATTTCACAATGGAATTAAATAACTACAACTTCTCCATCACATTTACCAAACATTTAACCAATGGATTTTAGTGTCAAGAAGACAATAAAATTCCTTTATCTCTCATGTTTCCTGAGGGGATTTGGCTGTAGCTTTTACCTGAGGACCTTAATGGAAGCATCCTAACCAGTGTGAGATTTCTAATACAATGACAACTCAAGGTCATTCTTCTTAAAATGAAGCATGTTCAATATCATAACTAGAAAACTAGGTACAGCACACAGACATACACTTGAATATGTCAATCAGATTTGTAGCTACTTCTTCAAATATGAAATTTAATGGGGGCATTTATGCTAAAAGGCATTAACAAAATCAAGAAATCAATTTCTAGCAAGAAGCATTCAGAATGAAGAAGAGCAAATGTTCTTCCCATCTGTTTTCTTTTCCTCTTACAGAGACTATAGAAAAATTGCAGAAGGAACGTTACACCAGGTTATTGATGAAAAGTGGGCAAGGACAAAACTGCATTACTGGAACACTAGCAAAAAATTTGCAGAGCTATTCCATTGAAATATGGTTTTAAGTTAACAATAAGCAAGGTTTGTTGCATCTCAACTTGGCTTAGGAGTTGTAAGATAGGAGACAGTTTAAAGATAATGCTAAATTGAAAATGTAAAGAATCAAATGCAACTAGTAACAGCCTATTAGATCCAAAGCTGCACTTCTATCAGCTGAATAAATCCTTCCACTCATAAAGGGAGCCTAGTTTTAGTAGGGATTTTTTGCTGATATTCCTGATGCTTATAAAACAGGCTTATAAAGCAGACTAAGGCTTGCTTGGAAATGTTGCATTACAAATGTAGAAAAGAAAATCCAGACTGTATTGTAGGACAATAATGTAATGTAACTAAATAAAAAGTCATGACTCATTAGTTTTCCAGAAGTTCTTCAGGGAAATAACTAATATTTCATACTGAAATACTTTATTGTGCCTTTATCAAAGGCAGACCAAAATAGTAACAGTAGAATAAAACAACAAATAACAGCAAGGTTATCTTTAACAAACTAAAAGCCTAAGTAAAAATTCTTAGTTTTAGTTTCTGATCTTACTGAATCCCTCACTTAGAAAGAACATAGGAGCTATGTGAGATGATTGATTGATTACCATGTGTGGATGTGCATGCATGCACACATACACACAACATCCTGAGGCTATACTTGCTAAGTATCTTCTTGGAATGCAATGCTCCATGGTGCATCTACATATAAATAGGTTAAAGAGCTTCAAAAAACCATTACAACCATTTCTGGAATAATGGCTATTAAGTTGCATCAAAATGTCTGTCATCAGGAATGCAAAACAGTTTTGTTTCTCAGTTCATCAAGTTGTATGCAGCCTCCTGTCCTGAAATATTTCCAGATGAAGGAACTCTTGGCTATGGCTACCTGTTGAATTCCAAATGTATCCTCAGAAATTCTCCCACATATCATTTCTCCCATCTAACAAATTATCCCCTAAGACGTAGAAATTTAGTGAGTGGTTTCCCATGTAATTAAGAGAAGTAATAAAATAGGGCTCAGTATTTATATTGTAATAATAATCTTTACTAGTATAGTAAAGTTTACTATACTTGCATAGTAAAGTTGCTTACTATACTTGCACAATAAAGTTGTTTTCTATACTTTACTAGTATAGTAAAGTTTACTTTACTTGCAGGGTAAAGTTGTTTTTTATGTTCAGGATTACATTTTAATGTTGAGATTCAGAGTGTCACGACTGCAATTTTTAATCATTCCTAAACTATTATTTTGTGTGGAAAGGATTAAAGCCAGACTAAAGCCCTTTTATTTAATATGCTCATGTTTTATATGCAGGGAATATTATATGTGGAAAAGCATCCAATTATGGAATGCCTTTACTGTATTTTAAGGGTATTGTCCACAATGTAGCTATGTAACATTTCTTTACTGTGAAATTAAAGTTCTGTAAAATTCAAACATAAAGGATCTGCCCAACCCAGTCCAAATTATTACAAAAACTTCCCCTTTGTTCATAATTGTATTCAGTAGTGGGTTTCAAATCCTGTCGCTATCGGTTTGCTCTTGGGTGCGTGCGCACTCTCACACGTGTGACACTTCTGCATATGCACAGAAGCTTCTGCACATGCGCAGAGACATCCGGGTGAGTAGGCAGAGCCTCTTGCTGCCACCACTACCAATTCACCCAATCCGGGGCGAACCGGTAGCAACCCACCAATGATTGTATAGCATTTGAAAATATTTATATAATCCAGTCTTCCACACGCACAAAAAAAAAAAAAAGCTTTGTCATCTTTGGCTCTTTGCAATTCCTCTGTTCCAGTCAGTTTTGCCTCTATGGACACCCTGGCCCATCAGGCATCTGACAGTTACCACAAGCCTTAACAATGGTAAACCCTGCCCCAGAGACTGAGGGAATATCTGCATTTGATAGCAGAGATGATTGTGCTAAAGCCAAGAGAGCAAAGAATGTGCCTGACCTTACCCGTCAATTCTTTCCTGTAGAACAGTCAGCACAGAGAGGTCTAACTCTTAAGACTAGATAAACCTCTGAAAGAAGGCGACAACCACAGGAAAGGAGGGAAGTGCTCAAGTTTGTCTTAGGCTTCTTTTGAGGCTAACTCATCATTCCCTCAACCGGAGAGCAGCCATTATTACAATCATTGTCATGATTATCTTGAAATCTATTGCCTCTGATTCCAGGCATCTATCAGGAAAAGACCAAAGGCCTTATTAGTGTGGGCAATAAAGCTTAGCTGAGAAGGAAGCTGGTGGGAAGATAAATTAACCTTCCTTCTAGCTACACTCCCATCAAGCTTTGTTAATTCTGAGTGACATTTATTGATACCCCACATTTTATCACTCCTACCATCAATCTGATGGACACTCTCTTGCCAAACCTTTGTAATCATTTTGTGGGCAACCCTAGACTGTATATGTACATGTGTTTCCTACCTATAGGGCTCATCGGATTTGCTACTATCAAACTCCTTGCCTGCCTGCCTGCCTGCCTGCCTGCCTGCCTGCCTGCCTTAGAAAAGGCTAATCTGATATACTTGCTCTCAGCAGCACAAAAACAAAACAGTTGTTTCAGTTTTAAGGATATTTTGTCAGAAGGAGTTCAAATTGATACTCAAATTATTTCCTATCCATACTTCAGCAGCAATGTAAGTATCCAAAACAATGTTAGAAAAACTCATTGGTTCTAAGATATATCATTTAAATGAAAAAAAGGCACTCTCAAGCATGGGCATAGTCCAGGATCATTATGCACACACAAATATTATCAACGAATTTTAAGTATAAATTTGATTTACCAATACATTTTTAAAAAGTAAAATCTTGTTTTCTTAACCATCCTAATAAAATTATGAGATTTTTTTTTTCTTTTTGTTCATTTTTTAAAAAAAATTAATCTATCTCGGCAAATTTACAAGTCTTTTACTTCTGCAGAGATGATGAAATCTAAACAAAGCCAACACAGTTCTGGGCTGCATAAACAGAGGGATAGAATCAAGATCACGTGAAGTGTTAGTACCACTTTATAATGCCTTGGTAAGGCCACACTTGGAATATTGCATCCAGTTTTGGTCGCCACGATGTAAAAAAGATGTTGAGACTTTAGAAAGAGTGCAGAGAAGAGCAACAAAGATGATTAGGGGACTGGAGGCTAAAACATATGAAGAACGGTTGCAGGAACTGGGTATGTCTAGTTTAACAAAAAGAAGGACTAGGGGAGACATGATAGCTGTGTTCCAATATCTCAGGGGCTGCCACAAAGAAGAGGGAGTCAGGCTGTTCTCCAAAGCACCTGAGAGTAGAACAAGAAGCAATGGGTGGAAACTGATCAAAGAAAGAAGCAACTTAGAACTAAGGAGAAATTTCCTGACAGTTAGAACAATTAATAAGTGGAACGACTTGCCTTCAGAAGTTGTGAATGCTCCAACACTGGAAATTTTTAAGAAAATGTTGGATAACCATCTGACTGAGATGGTGTAGGGTTTCCTGCCTGGGCAGGGGGTTGGACTAGAAGGCCTCCAAGGTCCCTTCCAACTCTGATGTTATGTTATGTTAAACCGTGCTCATGAGGCACTTGGGAAATATCAAATTAAATTTAAAGCTGCTACGTTTAAAATAAAATCCCACTGTTTTCAACTGAGAGAAGTGAGGCAGGATTGCAGCTCAGTGTTTGAAGGCATTTTATTTACTTCTTCAAAGAGTGATGAATGCTGGAGGAACTTTTAAAATATCAACCATGCTTTTTATACCCCACTCTAACAAAAGGCAAGTAGAATGAAGTGAGAGAAGCTTAAGGTTATGGGAACACAGTAACCTGAAGAACTGAATGCTGAATGATATGTCCAATGTCCTTAACTGAAACTGCTCCTGACAGTGGAGGATGGAGCCCTATTTCTAAATTGCAACTCAATGCTATTTAGCTAGGTCAGCTTCTATATGTAAAATGGGCAAAGGGGTGGTAAGTAACCCTATTCCTGTGATGTGGATCAGCACTAAAGTCATGATGCAATATATTAAACCATAATCCATTAAAGAAATCTGACTAAACATTTATCTCATCAGAGTATTAATTATATATAAAATGTTAGATATTTAACAAGCCTACTATAGAGAAATTGCAGTGATAAAAAGAATGATTTGATAGCATTAGGGCTACCAAACTTCACATAACTTTATATACAATAGTAAAAATTTAACAGTTTTCTGAATAGAATCTGTACCAGATCTCAGAGATCTGAAATCCCTACATCAACATTTAAAGTTTATCTTTACTGTTAAATTGATTTCTATAGAAGTGGTCTTTTTGAGCTAATAATCTGTTCCTTCAGATCTCAGTTAAAAGACCTTAAGGAATAACTAACTTACGTTATTATTGGCCAAGCTAAAGAGCCAATCATACCATAACTGTTTCAGGAAAACTACCATATACTGCCAATTAAAGGAAAGCATTTAATCTATTGTGATTGGTTTTTAATGACTGAACACATTCACCTTTGACCTAAAGTATAGAACTATTCACCAACTGACCCTTGTTTTGCTCCTTGTAGATACCTCTAAAATTATGACTGAAAGTCTCTGTGTGATCAATACTAATACGTTTAACTAATGCATTAATAAGTCTTTTTTTACAGACTAGCCTTTGAATTTACACCACGAGTGAGCATGCCACATATGAGTAGAGTCTTTCAGAGTCTAGTATCGATGTTACTTCACAACGACAGAGTTAGACGATAAGGCTATGCCAAACAGCAGCTTTTGGGGCAAGTCTTTATATAAGGTAAATAATTCCTTGGGGGGCAAGAAGAAAACATGCCATCTTAATCAGCTGTCCCAGAAGAAGCAAGCTCACCATCTGCCATTGTTGTAAAGTCATCTGTTCCACATTCTTTCAAGCAGTAGATGGAAATAAAGAGAAACTGCTAAAGCACCCATTTCTCAATGCACAACAAATAACAAGCGTGAAATGTGAGGCGAACTAAATTGTTTTTGAAATGGAATTCAAAATGAATTGGAATAATACCCCTGGTTTAGCTGCTGTTACAGATTCAAACATTTTGCTGTAAGAGCTTTTTCACTCTCTGAAGTTAAGGACCTATATTGCTTTGCTTGTTTTTAATTTTCATTACTCCAATTTCTCTTGTACTATAGAGGAAACCAGTAGGATGGGCTACTAGACTATAAACATCAGGCTTGGGTGGTAAAGATGAGAACCACAATAGCCTCTAATACTATACAGAACAGACTTTCAGCTGAACTTTGATCAATCAAGGGGTGCTTCTTCTGTCACCCAAATTGCCAACAGCTGCCCTGAAAAGACATCTGCTACAGCAAGGAAGGAGAATCTCAGAACCAAAAACTGGTTCTGACATTAACATATCATTGGACATAGATCCTTTGAAAAATAGAGTATTGTAACCTGTATAAATGTTTCTCAAGGTAATTGTATAATGGAAGGAAAAGGTTTATCTCAAGTTTCTCCCTCCTGGTGCCCTCCAAATATATTTGATCTCATTTCCAATCCTTGACGGCCACTGTTAACCATAATATCTTGACTAGTTGCTTAGAGATTAAAGGACTTGAAATCCAACATACCTGGAGTGGATGGAGAAAGCTACATTATTACATTTACCACAAGCAGCTCAAATCTCTTTGGCTTCTCTTTGTCCTAAATGAACATTTACAGAAAGAATGCCTTTCCCCCCCCCTTTCTTTCTTGGCAGCTCTGCCCTTAAGTTGAGCAGGAGATTCCTAAGCCAGTCTGAGGAGATAGGTTTCTTTTATTATGACCCTGAGGAAGAAATAAGTGCTTTTCATTAAAGGAAATGCTTGAAAACATGAAACTGATACTACCACCATAATTTTACTCTATCGTTGCTTCCCTCTGTTATAATGGCCTTTGCATTAGGCAGCTTGCTGGGGAGATCACTGATGTCCATTTACTTTAGTAAAGATTGTTATTGAATGGAAGCTGTAATGGGGGGCTGGGGTGGCGTTTATGATCCTACTCGACTAAGAGCTCAGAGCCTCGTCTTAGAATAGTCTTTCTCTCCACCTTGACAGCTATTAGAGAATCAATACAGGTAATATGTCAGCAGTGGTCAGCACTCATGTAAACAGTAAGGTGAGGCTGAAATGGAAACTGACAGGTAGCCACTTAGAAAGAGTCTGTGAGTCAAACATATTGAAAAGTGAAGCTCCTTGAGGGACCCCCCACCAGCAACAGTAGCAGGTCCCTTGCTGCTGTGGGGTAGGAGATTAGAGGAGAATCCGAAGGCCAGACACCCTTCCAACCACACAGTGACACATACTTCTCAAAGAAAAGAAGTGACCTTACATGGCTACTGAAAGGCCAGCAGTGCAACTCTGTCGATTTCAAAGGGCTGTTAGGATGCATCCAGGACAATTCCTCCCCCTGAAGATGAGGTGAAGTAGTTGAGAAACAAACAAACAAAAAATGGCCTCTTGAGTGAATGTCCTAATGCTGGATGTTCTGAGATAGCTACTTCTGGCTATAATTTAAATGCAGTTTTGTTTTCGACTTGCTATACTAGGTGACCTTGCTGTTCTCAGAAAACTAAACAGGGAAAAGTCTAATCATTTTATGCTTGGATAAGAGGCTGCCAGGAATACCAGGGTTGTAAGGTACATTGGAAATTGACCTCAAAAAAGGCAATGGTCAAACCTCTGAGCCTCTGGTGGCTCAGACTGGTAAGACAGTCTGTTATTAACAGCAGCAGCTTGCAATTACTGCAGGTTCAAGTCCCACCAGGCCCAAGGTTGACTCAGCCTTCCATCCTTTATAAGGTAGGTAAAATGAGGACCCAGATTGTTGGGGGCAATAAGTTGACTTTGTATATAAATATACAAATGGATGAAGACTATTGCTTGACATACTGTAAGCCACCCTGAGTCTTCGGAGAAGGGCAGGATATAAATGCAAATTTAAAAAAATTGCAATATTGTTGTCCATGTTGAGAAAGCCCCCAGAGATTGAATATGACTCATGGGAGACTCTGCCTTTTATTACTCATCTATCTGTAAAGTAGATTTAAAGGGGGATGGGGAGCCTTGTCCAGGGTGTGGATATGAATGAGTATAGGACCAAAATCCACTTCCAAATTGTAAAGGCTGTTCAGGCATATCTGCAGAGCCTGGTTTTTAAAAAAGGTAATATGATAGCTTCAACGGAGCAACTGAAGCTCCAGCTGTGTTTTATATGGATGCGCATAAAAAACATGTGACACTACAATTGGCCCATCATGGCTACCATCTTGCACGCTGCAGACACCCCTTGTCTTGGATACAACTGTTCCATGCATGACTGCGCCATCATTCTGCACGTCAGATAAATCCTTTTCATTGCTTTCATATACTTGCACAACCAGACTTTGTGGAAAAAATGGCTCTCACTCAGATGTGCAAACTTGGCTTTTGGAAACTGCATTTCAAGAATGCTGATTACTTCAGCTCTGAAATAAAGTCTATTGGATTGAATGGTTTTCTTTGTTTAATGAGCAGTTTGGTTTAATCAATATTTGTTTGCTGCATTATCTGTAACTCACTAATCTCTTGGCTGCTTTCTTCCATTCCTTGGGGAGAAACAACTCTCTTCTTTTTCTTTTTTCCCTCACCCCATTCCATTAAGTACAGTAGAGCAAGAGCTATTGAAAAAGAGGTGGGGGAGAGGAAGAAAAGGTTAGACCATTTGGTGACATGCTGGAATTAGCCAAAGGATAGCAGATGTTAACTCTAGTTGCTTTTGTTTCAGCCTGAGCTTTAGGACCATATTACTGTTCTATTGTCATTCACATTACAGGGGGACCCATTCCTCTCCATTTAAAGCCCAATGACACTTCTGAGTTTGCCAAAAGCCTCTTGTCCTTTCTGTTTAGAATACTCCCCATTCAACATTTAAAATACTCTTACAGAGATCATGCAAAGCAAGTGAAATCAATTAGCTAGTCCTGCAGGTTAAATTCATTGTGGTGACCTTCTGCTGGATCTCTGTCACCCTTCTTCCTTTAAAGAGATGAGTCTTCTAAGCAAGAGATTCCCCATCCCCTCAATGGTGGAACCACAATTCCCATTATTTTCATGCAGTAAGCATACGGATTGTTCGGGTTGAGGTTTAAATAAATGCTTGTCTAACCATCTGACAGACATGGAAGTCTTAGACAAAAAGAAAACAAAAAAATCTACAAATAATACATGATATGTATTACTATTGCTGAACAGAGATTAACAATAGAACATAGTAACAATATCTTAATTTCATGTAGCTCAGTAATTCTTCATAAATTCTTTGACATTGTCATTTCCTATATTTATATCCTGTAGCTTCAGATATTTCAAATTGTATTTAATACAATTTTTAAAACTTACAGAAACTGAAATGGGAAGACTTGTATAATCAGTCTATCTCTATCATCTACTGTATCTATCCATCTCTCTTCTATCTATCACAGAGGTCTAGTTAAATAAAGTTTATCACTTAACGCTGAACATCAGTTAAGAATATGCCAGGAGGCAAGAATCAGGAGGTGGTTGCATAATTAACATTACTACCAACAAAAGACCCTCCTTCCAGTATCCATGTGCTTCATCTTTTTATAGAAAGGCCTCTAAGAGCAGTGATGGCAAACATTTTGGGCTCCGTATGTCAAAAATTTAGAAAATGTTTAACTTAGAGTGCCACATACACTCTTCTCCAAACAAAAAAGAAACCATTCTCTAACTTTCCATTATCTAGGCCATCCTGAACAGTGGCACAATAGCAGCATCAAAGCTGGGCCTGAAGTTGAGACTCAACCTTGACCCCAGACCTAGTACTACTGCTGCCACTCAAAAAGTCTGCCTTGAACCATTCAGTTGTTCCCATAGCCCAGCACCCCTCAGAATCTGGCATCACTGTTTACTTTCAGGCATTGTTCTCTTTCTGCTGATAGGTCTCTACAGCCTACCCAAGACTGTTCCAGGTTGCATGTGGTCTTTGTTCTTGAAACAGCTTTGCAAGAGGCTCTTCTGCGGCCTCTGAAAACCATTCAAAAGATCACCCCACACTCATGCAGGGACACCAGAAGTTGCATGAAAGCCCTCTTGTGCAACTTCTAGAAGGTCCAGAGGCCACACAAAAGCATACCTCCTGCAGCTCTGCAGCCTCCAAAAATCCTGCAAGAATGGAGCCTGCTTTCAAGAATAGTTGTGTTCAGGTATCAGTCAATTCTGCCCTATCACCCAAAACATTGTGATGAATCATTTTTGATATACATGCCATAGATTTGCCATCACTGCTCTAGAGATTTCAAGATCTAAAATAGGAAAAGGCAGTCTTTCAGATTTCTAATTTGAAATAATTCAGTCCTTTCAGGATAGCAGTGGTATAATGTGATCAAAATACCTAGCCCTGCAGAGCAACTAGTTACCAAACTGTTTCGGGGGGAAAAAACATTGCAATAGTCTAAACAAAACTAGCCTTCTCTGTGGGGGCTCCTACCCTGTGGAACGAGCTTCCCCTTGGGCTCCGACAACTACCTGACCTTAGGACCTTTCACCACGAACTTAAAACCTATTTATTTCATATGGCTGGACTAGCTTGATTTTTACTTTTAAATTTTAATTTAATTGAATTTGATGGGTTTTTAAAGTTTTGTAATTTTATGGGGGTGTATGTTATTTTAATATTTGGGCAAATTTAAATCAGTTTCTTAAGGGATGTTTTAACTATTGTGTATATCTGTATTTTATCTGCCTGTTCACCGCCCTGAGTCCTTCGGGAGAAGGGCGTTATACAAATTAAAATATTCATTCATTCATTCATTACCCAATTATATGAATATGCATTCAAACCATCATAATAGGAGTTTTCCAAAACATGAAAGGGATGTCACAAAGCAGAGAATGTGGGTCTATTCTTCCTTATATCCAAGGGTAAGACAAGAACCAATGGGTGAAGCTTCAAGAAAACCAAACGTGAAATAAGGAGAATCTTTCTGACTGTGAAAACTAATAACCAGTGGAACAGTTCAATGTAATCTACAGTAGCTAAAATGCCAATCTCCTAGTTGGTGATTTCCCAATACTATTTGTCAGGTCTGAGTTAAATTTGTTGACCTTTACTTAGAGTATCTAGTACTTGTTTAGGAAAGCTTTTGTCTCACTTGTCTCTGATGAAAAAAAGATAAAACTGGCTACCCATTAGACTTTCTCCTCTCACCGACCCACTGCTGCTGCTTGATTTACTGGGGAACTCAGAAAGATGACGCAGAAGAGATGCCTAAAACACCAATGGAGGGAGACCCATGTCAGGGTTGACCTACCACTGTGTTCTTGTCTACAGTAGCAAAGACTATCAAAAAGGAGATTATTTTATTATTCTGATTGCATCTGCTCAGTGTTGCCCATTTTTTAAAATTATTATTTACATTTATATCCCGCCCTTCTCCGAAGACTCAGGGCGGCTTACATTGTATAAGGCAATAGTCTCATTCTATTTGTATATTTATATACAAAGTCAACTTATTGCCCCCCCAACAATCTGGGTCCTCATTTTACCTACCTTATAAAGGATGGAAGGCTGAGTCAACCTTGGGCCTGGTGGGACTCGAGCCTGCAGTAATTGCAAGCAGCTGTGATTAATAACAGGCTTCTTGCAGCCTGAGCCACACCGCGGCCAATGGCTGTTTAAAGTGGCATTATTCCCTTTTAAGAAAATATGATAATCACTGTCCCTGTGAAACATTCTGAGACTGACTGGCTGACATAATTGTTCAGATTTTAAAGGGTTGGACTCCAAATGTGCAATGTCAATGGGTAAGATTGCAACTTTGTAGTACTTCGGTTTGTGAAGTCACTTCCTATTTGTTCTTCTGTTCCTCATTATTGGTTATACTTTGACTGACAGAGTCAGCACTACTTTAAGAGAGCCAGTTTAGCCTAGTGGTTAAGGTACGAGGCTAGAAAGTGGGAGACATGACTTCTGTCTTAACCATGAAAGCCAGACGGGTGACTTTGGGCCAGTTACTGTCTCAGCAAAACCCATCTCATGATTGTTGTTGTAGGAAAAGTAGAAAGAGGAAGATATATTGATATGTATGTTTGCCACCTTGACTTCTTTGTAAAAATAATAAAGGCAGGATTGTTGCTGTTGTTAGTTGCGAAGTCGTGTCCAATCCATCGTGACCCCATGGACCCCATTCCTTCAGGCCTTCCTGTCCTCTACCATCCCGCGGAGTCCATTTAAGCTCAAAAGGCAGGATATAAATAAATAAAATGTCCCCATTGCATCTGTGCCTTCTGCTTCAGGAACAGTTGCTTGACCCATCTATGCTGGGTAATTTTAGATCCGTTTCTAATCTTCTCTGTTTGAAAAGGTTATAAAGTGGTGGCCGCGGTGTGGCTCAGGCTGTAAGAAGCCTGTTATTAAACACAGCTGCCTGCAATTACTGCAGGTTCTAGTCCCACCAGGCCCAAGGTTGACTCAGCCTTCCATCCTTTATAAGGTAGGTAAAATGAGGACCCAGATTGTTGGGGGGGGGCAATAAGTTGACTTTGTATATAAATATACAAATAGAATGAGACTATTGCCTTATACAATGTAAGCTGCCCTGAGTCTTCGGAGAAGGGCGGGATATAAATGTAAAAAAAAAAAAACTAACTTCAGGAAGCCACGAAAACTAGATTATTTGGGCCCTTGCCAGTCAGGTTTCAGGCCAGCATATGGCATAGAAACTACACTGCTCACTTGTGGAAGATTAGTATTGGAAGAGTACAACTCTCCTAGTCCTCAACCTTCACTAATATCAGACATGTATCCTATTGTGATGGTTCCAAACACTTGGTAAGGGAATATTTTGAAACAGTTCTCCTTCCTGATGAGGAAGTTTCAGTTCGAGAAGGGGGAAATCAGCTGGAAGCTTTTTGACATCTGCATATTGATGAGGTAGGTCAACTCTGGTGGGCCAAACAGGTGTTGTGCCAGAATTGCCTGGAGTGTTTCAGGGTATGGACAGGTAAAAACAGATATCAGAGTAGATTCAAGATGGAATGGTTTTGGGTTTGTGCACCTAAAAATTCCAGAGAAATGCCAACTTTGAATGGAGTTGTACCCCCGTGATTTACAGACTGAGGATTTTCCTAGATTTACATTTTTATTTTATTTTATTTTATTGCTTATGAAGCAGGCAGCAGTTCTGGCTAGGAGAGCTTTTGCTGAATTACATCACGTGCAGCAATTGCCAGTCATTCCTAAGAGATAAGATTCTAGTCACTCGCACCCTAGTCATAGTAGACACTTGGGATTACTGTAATGTGTTCTGCATGGGACTGGCCTTGAAGAATATTTGAAAGCTACAAGTTGGTTCTGAATGCAGTTGCTTTGGCAGTGATGGCTGTATCCCAATAAACTTGGGTGATCTAATTAATAAACTACTACAGGAGTTGCTGTACTGCTTCTGGTACCTGATAGACTGCTTTCTTTCATATAGATCAACTCATTGAACAGGGACAAGTTTCTTCAGGTTGTCTCTTTGCCATCAGAAAGGGCCTCAAGAGGGCTCTTTGATAGCCATCCCCGAACTTAGAATACCATTCCTGCAGAGATTTGATCAGCCCTGTCCTTCCTCAGCTTCAGGAAAGCCATCAAAACTACTTGGTCTGGAACAGGAATGTTTTGATTGGCAGTGAGATTGCAAGCACCCTATTGTTATTCATTGGCTTATTAGTTTTTTTTATTCTGGTACTTTTGATACTTTTAGGTGTTTTTTGCATCCTTGTCTTTTTTATTGATATTTTACATTGTTAGGGAGCCTAGAGCAGAGAGAATTTATTCAGACACTTTTTAAAATAATGCCTATGGTTAATGGGATGTCTACAGGAACAGAACTGAAGGTTATTGGGGGGGGAGGTGCATGTGTTAATGACTAGCATTAAAATTAAGGACTAAAATAAAATCCCCCCCTTCATTCCCAAAGGACAGAAATTATGGGCATCCCTTTCTCAGCCTACAGTAAAACAAAAGTGGAAGTAGCCCAAGTTGTTTGGCATTTTGCAAGCTGTCTCGTCACCTGCCGAAGGGGAGAAATACAATGGGGATCTTGAGAATTTACTATTATTCTAATATCAATATTCTGCACTTAAATTTGAAGCATATTGACCCTCTGGGATCAAGCCAGTTCAAAGAGCAGCACATTCATTTCTAAGCATAAGCATTCAATAAGTGGATGTATGAAATGAATACCCGATTTGGCTACAAACCCTTGTATTCGTTTCCAGGCTTAACAGGGCAGATGTTCATTACTTAGATGATGTCCTGTTTGCAAGTATGAGGGAAGCCACATATTGCAGCAACACATTTCCAACTTTTTATCAATTAACTGAAGAACTGAGCAGATTTGTAATCCTAGAATTAAAAAGGTAATTGCAATTATTTCATCAGACTTGTCAACTCAGGTGTGCTTCAAATGTTCTACACTATTAAACACCCATTATTGCTGCCCGCTAAAGGGCTCCAAATGGGTTATTTGCAATAAATGAGCCTGAATTCATGGCAAGGATAAAACTAAATGTTTAATACAAATTTTACTTATATGTAGCTAGGTTGGATTAGAAAATGTTTGCAGATCTTATAATCATCTTGTCGCCTGTAAGGGTCTCATTTTCATACTGAAACCTGGAAAAATTAGCAAAAATTGACTCATGAAGGAACATCCCAAACTATTTTTTGAGGGGTCTGGATCCAGGTCAATGAACCTATGGACCCATAGTTCTTCTCCACATTCAAAAAAATAAGTTGCCAGTAAATAATATATTAATAATGTGTTACAACAGAATCCTTTATGTAGCTATATATGTTTCTATAAGCATTGTTTGTGTCAACAAAAATTATATCTTTGTTTTCTGTCAATTTGTTCTCCCTTCCCCTCCCAAAAAAAATCTGGTTACAAATGCGAAGAGCAACAAATCTAGAGAATGCCAAATTAGAAAAAACTGGTTCACAGGCCTGATAACATTGATTTTTTTCACATTCATAGGTTGCTTGTCAAAAGTCAATTAAAATATATTTTATTGTTTATATATGGATTATCATCCATATATGTATAAAATACATATCTTGAATTTTAATAGAATAATTCAAGTATTTGAATACTTGAATTCAAATACTTGCAAGTATTTTCAGAGTTTGTTTAAGAGAGTTGTGGTCATAAAAAAGTGTCATTTTACTACTGACATCAAGAAAGAGACATAGTAGATCAAATTGATTATTTTAATTATTTTGTATCCTGTATCTTCAGCCTACAGATGTTCTCAGGAAGAAAGCTAAGAAGTAAAAGCACAATGCTTATCAAACAAAACATGGAAAAAGCAAAATAAAAACACAGCAGAATAACTTTAAAAATCAAGGAAAGTTAGTTTTTGCAGCTATATTCTGAAGTAAACAACTATGAATCTTTTCTTAACCACCACTCTGCAAGCATATTATAACAATTCAAGTCTTTGCAGTTACACATTTATGATAAGTACAAATACGCAAAAGGAGCAGCATAAGGCTAGTGTACATTTTTGGTTCTTAAAAACTGTAGTTCTATTCAGTTATTTTTTTTACAAGCCTTAATATTCATATAAGAATTTTATAAATACACCTTTTTATAAGATTGCAACCATCAAAACAGCAGGACCGGCATAATTTCTGATAAACAATATAAAAGTTAGTGCAAACCATTTGGTAAATCATTACTAAACAGACCAATTTTTTATTTCAATTGTCAGCTATCAAACTATACTTAAACAATTCTCAATCCTTAACTCACCCCATTGTTTTCACTTGTGCAAAGAGACGATACATGCAGTTGGCTGAAATAAATATTTCAATATTTTAAAATAACATTCCTCATAACAAAATATCTTCTTCTGCATTTTAAAATGCAAGCCATCTTTACTCTAAATCCCTGTATACATGCTTATTAAATACAATTGTTTCACTTTAGAGTCACTGTTTTATGTATATTATTTTCAGCACTGGATCATAATATTCTATGACTGATCAACAAATGGCAATCACTCACTTTCCATTCTTTATTGAATGATCTTGAGCAAGTTAACGCTTTATTAAATGTGTACTAATTATGTGCATTATTTATTCCATGGGGAAAGGAAGGATATAAATATCTGTGTTGCCATATTACATATTTCAGTTTTTAGCCATCTTCTTTTAATCAGTATTTTTTTTAAAAAAAATTAACCCATTTTTATATTGATTGATCTAAGTCTTAGGAGTAAACTTGTTTTCATGCCGTCCTTTCCCCATGCAATATATTAGATCGCTTTGTATTGTTTCTCACTTAGAATTTGTGTGTGTTTACTAGTTTAGGGGTTTGCTTTAAATATTTTGTTTACAATGCTAAGAACATTTATTTATATAGCCACTATATTTCTGCTTTACTGTCTTCCTCTTATTAAGTAGCATCCTTGAGTAAGATAAGACAATGGTTATAAGATAAGACAATTGTTATTGTAACTAGTTCAGCCAGTAGATAACATTCAGTGACTTGAGGATACACTGGCAGGGGGAAGTTTTAAATAGATAATCAAGTAGGAGAGAAAAAAACCATGGAAAAACTGATTAAACTCAAGCTGTTCACAACCAGTATTCTACTGTATTGACAAGCTGTTGACAGGCCAAATGTTCCCTAGCCAACCAATGGCTTCCCTTCAAGTTTAGGATCCTTATGTGGAAAAGCCAGAGATACTAGGTTTGTAGAACTGAAAAATACAGACTTCTGCTAGATAGAAGAACAGAATTTTCTATACAGATAAGTCTTCAATTTGCAACCATTTGTTCAGCGACCATTCAGTTATGGCCTTGCTAATGAAAGAACTGATGACTGGTCCCTCGAGATATGACCACTGCAGTGCTTCCACAATCACATGACTGCAGTGTCACACTTATGGCTGCAGAGATGCTTCAACTCTCTACCTGCTTATCCCACCCTCTCTATTCCTTTTCAGGCCCCTTGCACTTCACAGCTCTTAATGCCCCAGCTGATCTTTGCCATCTTCTTACTCCTGCTGCTAACCACGTATGCCCGGCCTGGCCCTTTCAAGGCAGCTGCTGGTTGAACAAGGTTTTCAAAAGGTTTTCTTCTGCAAATCGCACATGGCAGTCTCTTCACAAGGCCTAGGGAAGGTTTCACATGGCCAGCAGCTGCCTCAGAAGGCTAGGGCAGGAACACCTTATCAGCAGTGGAAACAAGATGACAGCGAACGTCAGTGATGCAAGTAAGGGCCTCAGAAAACAGGGTAGTGTGGGTGACTTGGCTAAGGAGAGTGCACTGTTGGGCCAGGCTGGACTTTGACCTGCAAAGGGTTTTCCACTACATTGTGCCTCAGGGGCTTCTTGGAGCCTTAGAAGGGTGATGAGCCTTTAAGTCCCTTTGCACCATATTGCTGGTGCACCAAGAAGTCACAAAGACACACAGTTCTAAGGCTGCTTCTCTCGCCGCAAGGCAGGTGCAAGGTTGCCAAGAGCAGAGATGGGGAGAACAGGCAGTAGAGGGAGTTGGAGGGACCAAGCCCAGAAAGGCTTAAATTAGGATGGCTCCTCAGGTAATGACTGGTGGAATTCAGTTAACAGGATGTGGCAGGATTGCCATAGCTAAATGATGCAGTCATATGATATTATGTATTATGACCCCATCACTTAGTGATGGAAATTCTGGTCCCAATTATGAATGTAACTGAAGGATTACCTGTATCAGAGAATTCTTCAAACTTTTGCAGCCAAGGTACAATATCCCTATATACATTAATAATGGGAGTATTGAGTTTCCTTTCTTATACTATATACATATACCCATGCTACTTTTGATAGTTTCCAAATCCACACAAAGACCCTTCTCCATTGTGCTAAGTTTAAGCAATATAGAACAAACCACAACTAGCTTTATAATGGACATGAATCATACACTATGTTTTAAAGTCACAATGCCTGGTTTAGTACCTGCTAAACCAAAACAATGCCCAGTTTAGTACCTGCTAAACCAAATCTAGCCTGCTTTAGAAAACAAGCTAAGTGAAAAAAATTAAGTTAATGGATTTTGTTTATAAGGTCTGCAAGAGCAGTTAAAAAGGATGCCATTGTGGAAGAAGGTGCCGATAATGGTTTCTATTTGCATCATGAATATAAAATCCAAAAGTTACTTTAAATCAATCTTTTGTTCTTAGATAGAATATACAGGCTACTCAGGTAATAGGCAGGTCTAAACAAAAACTAAAAGCTGAAGATGAGAAATAATCAGAGAAATAATCACTGAGAAAAAAACCCAGTAGAAACTTTACCTGGATGGAAAAGGCATTGTCTGACAAAACGAAGTCTTAGTTACATATGCCCATCTCCAGTTTAGGTTACTATTGCTAAGAGTCACAGTCATTATTTCCCAGGACACATAAAGGACAACCATGATGGTCACAATAAAAAAACAAAACTGAATCTAAATTGCAGCAATATCTTTATTAATGGTTGGCAGACAAGGCCATATATTGATTGAAACAGCTGAGGTCATCATGTCCTGCATTTTGACCAGCTCATTCTGCCTACCTGTGAATGTAGCACACACAGCACATATTAAAATGTACATAACGTCACAGGTAGGCAGAGATGGGCCCAACCATTACTTTGCTGTTTTGTGGAATTTCATATGGAAGCGAAATTCTTCTGCCTCTAGGAATATTTTATCACACAGCGTACATTTAGAGCCTTTGTCTTTAGAACTGTGCGTGCGTCGCACATGACTGTCATGGGCAGCATGTGAAGCAAACACTTTACCGCAGTGCTTACACTTGAAGGGCTTCTCTCCTGAATGTTGACGGATGTGAGTACGCAGGATGCTGGAGGCAGTGAAGGCCTGCAGAGATCAAGGGAATGGATGAGAAAGTAATTAGATCCCAGAAACAGAGTGCCAGAAACATGAAATCTTTGTAATACATCAGGGGCCAGACTCAGTAACTGCAGTATTCATAACTGTGGGGATTCCTAACGTCTTGCTTATGAGTGAAAACTGCTCCTTAACCCAATAGTTTAGATGTAGCATCTTTGCTACAAACAGAAGAAAAGCAGCTGGTAGGACAAATTCAGAATGGTTCCACAAGTACAGCATTCTAGTGAAAGATGACCCAAATGGGGACCAAATATTCCAATTTATGAAAAACTGAAACATTGCAAGAGAATTGCAAGAAACATCTCCTCACCTTGTTGCAGTATACACACTTATATGGCCGTTCTCCAGAATGCACCCTCGTGTGCTTGCTTAGACTAGAGGACTGAGAGAAACTTTTACCACACACAGAGCACTAAAATGAGAAAAAATATATATCTAATCATTCCGTAATGGCAGAAGCAGTTAGATCCCATTCTGGTAGGATGTAGAAATGTGCAAACATTCATTTCATGCAGGTGAATTACCACACGTTACAGTCTTCTGTCATTGCGTAACAATATACACGTAAGGCTCTGAACTTTTCAAAACTTAGTTGGAATAAGTGCTTCAGATATCCTGGATGCAAACCATCTTTTGGGGACTTCAGAATTTGAAAAAAAGGTGTAACTACTCTATCCCTTTGGAGCATGCAAGCAACGTCCCAGTAGGAGTAGAGTTAACACTGCAACACCATTTTCATCAGCCTGATGCACATGCCGCAGACATTCCCAAGGAACATAACCGTCTTTTCCCAAATCATGCACATTAATACCTGGCACGCAGCTCTAGTTTTTAACTACATTATTTTTAGAAATATAAACAGCTGTTTCCCACAAGATACTTCTGAATTATATTCAGAATGCCCTCTTGAGGCATTCTCTCAAGCATTCTTTATTTATCTGGGATACTTAATTGCCATCAAGGTACAAAAACCAATGTCTTTCTGTGATAAGAAAGATTATCTACCTTTCTTTTCTCCCTGCCCAATTTTGGTTTATTCCCAGTCTATTTACCTGTTCAACTTATTAAAAAAATATGTAATTTCTGTGCTGCTATATATATATAAGGAAGATGCACTGAATACAGTGAAACTTCTATGTATGTAATTGCTGTCTTAAATTCAAACTGTCTTCATATGTGTTTAAAAATTATAGTAAGACAAGCAAACTAATCATTTAAATTATAACATTAATTTTAGACACTGTATGATGGTGCATATCAGTGGTGGGTTGCTCCCGGTTCTCCCCAGTTCGGGCGAACCAGTAGTGGCGGCAGCGGGAGGCTCTGCCCACCCATCAAAAATGCTCTGCGCATGTGCAGAAGCATCATGCGCTTGCATGCTACAGATAGCGAACCTGTAGCACTGGGATTTGAAACCCACTACTGGTGCATATGTGCAATGTCATGGTGTATATTCTCTCTGTCAGATGCACATGTAATTCATATATTTTTTTTAAAAAACATATACAGGTTTTATCTCCAGACAATCTGATCTCCTGTTGGCAAAATAGTTTTGAAAGGCAGCTCATATCCTAAGCATGTCTCCTCAAATGTATACCCCAATGAATTAAACTTCACTTACTTTCAACTATGTTTTGAATTGCAATCATATGTACTTTGCAGAAAAACTAATATAACAGTGTTACTTAAGCTTCTGTAGCATGAATAAAAAAAATTTTTTTCTAGCTATCTCAATAGGAAGTTCTCGGAAATCATTAAAATAATATATTTTTAAAAAACTATTGCACTTATTTCCTGCTTGATCAGACAGCTTATTGAATTATTGAAAATCTATTCAGAATATTAAATATCTAGTCTACTTCATTTCTTTTAAAGCCTCAATATTTGGAAATAAACATGCTTTAAAAATGAAGAAATCATTTTAGTGGCTTAGTTTATTTGCATTGTGCTCCTAACAGAGCTGTCAAACTCATGGCCCATGGCCGGATGTGTCACACGCTGGCCACACCCACATCCACTTTAGCGAAGGGAGAAAAAGCTGCAATACGTCATGTGACGCTGCCGTGACGTTGCAAGTTTGATACCCCTGGGCTAAGGCATCCCAGGAGATAATGCACAGGTGGTTGTTGGTGATAAATGCCTTTCATGGGGAGAGGGTGGTGCTTTAGTCCTTTATGGTGGCTATGATTCTCCCCCTTCTTAAGATGCCATTGCTTGATCCCACTTATATAATTTTCATCCTGACTCCAACCTTCCCATTTGAGAAAGTGGTTGCACTGCAGTTTCAAAGGGTCCTGGATGAATCCCTTTCACTTGGGATTCAGGCATGGATATTGGACGGAAAAGGGATTGGTCACACTTTTTGGATGGAGCGATGGCAGTAGAGTGTCTGTCTATTCTCACTTTCAGCAGCTTTTGTTACTATCAATTATTTACTTATTTATTTATTTATTTATTTATTTTTGTCACAACAATATACATAAGCATCACACAAAATGGTTATATAGTATATAAACATATATATGAGGAAATATGAGGAAGTATAAGCATATATGTATAAGAATAAAAAAAACAATAGGACCGGAAAGGTAGGCACGTTTGTGCTCTTATGCATACCCCTATTCTTCTGGAATGGTTCCAAGGATTGGAAGACACTGCATTGTCCTGGTTCACTTCCTTTCTCTGAGACTGATAAGAGGTAAGAAATGTGACCCCTGCTTTTCAGGATCCCTCAAGGGTCGGTATTTTCTCCATTCCTGTTTAACACCTATATGAAACCTCTGGAGGAGACCACCTGTCACCATGAGGAGTGATATCATCTGTATGCTGATTGTACACTAGATAACCGTATGGAGATTTCTGCCATCAATACCTTTCTTGATTTTGCAGCCCAGTCTGGTGATGTTCAGGAATCCTGGCTGAAACCAGACATGGTGCTGAAGCTCTAGCATAAACCAGCAAGAGTCACCAACATTTTTCACTTGGTCTCCATCAGTAAAATGATGACCAAAATTTAGAAGACTACGCACACACATGTACTTATCAGCTACTAAAATGCTAGAGAGCATGACTTGTGATAAAAACCTTTTCAATTCTTTGAAAGCATAATGTAAGATTACAAAAAAAGGGTACAAGACATAGTTTGGGTTCAAGCCATCAGATTAAAGCCCAGAACCATATTTAGTCTGAAATAAATTTCATGGTATTGATTTTAATTCCAAGTAAGATTGTGCAGAATGCTTCTTGAGGAGAATTCCAACAGAAAAATAATCAGAACAGAGATACCGTCTCTCTCCTTTGTCTTATGCTAATGAAGAAATAAATGCCTGTCCCAAAAGCCAACTTCTGAGAAATTGAAATGAGATGACACTGTAATTATGCTTAACACGACTCTCCTCATCACTGCTGCTTCCACTGTTGTAAATCACGGAGGACTCCCCAGAGATTCTAGTAGAAAAGCGTAAAAATACCGAATGCCTTACTTTATGAGGTCTATGCTTCTCATGAACATGGAGAATGTGAATCCTCAGACGGTCCCGTTTTTCAAAAGATCGGTTGCAAAGATGGCATGGGAATTTTCTGTTCCCTTCGTCCACACACCGTGTGTACTTCAGATGTTTGTCCCGATAGTATCTGTAGGCAAAGACTTTTTCACACCGCCCACATTCATAACCCTCCACAGATTCTACAAAGAAAGGAGGAAAAATTACCCTGAGGACCTAAAGACAAGTTATAGCAAAAGACATGGGCAGCAATCGGAAGGCAAGTATAATACAAAGTTGTTCTATGGAGGTTCTGAGTCATCCAGGTCATGGTTGTCCCAAAGATTTTCAAGAGGCAACTGGACTTTCTGGTTTTTCTTTCACTTTTCATCCAAGACATTTCTTCAGAGACTGAAGAAGCTTCTTGGATGAGAAGTGAAAGGTTTTCAAATAAAAATAAGAAAGTCCAGTTGCCTCTTTAAAAAGTACTTTTGGAACAAAGTTGTTCTGTATAACAAAAGAAATGACTAGGTCAGAAGTCTGCAACCTTAAACACTCAAAAGAACCATTTGGATCAGGTTCCAAACAAAAATACCAGGAGCCACAAAACCTGAGTGGGCGTGACCAACTCAACATCACTCCCACCCAGACACATGACACCCCCCCCCCAGCCATGCCTACCCAGGTTTTGTGGCTTCCATTGTTTTCTGTGGGAAATCGGTCCCTCTCCCGCCCATTTCTATTTTTTTTTCCTCGCCCTCTTTTTCTTTCTCATGTTTCCCTTTTTCCTCTCTCATTCTCTCCCTCTATTTTCTCATTTCTTTTTTCCCCTTTTCTTTCGCATTTCTCTCTTTCTCTCCATCTCGTTTTTCTTTTTCCTCTCCCTTTTTTTCCTCTTACTCCCTTCTCTCATTTGTTTCCCTCTCTTTCATTCTCTTCCTCCATCATTTTCTCATTTCTCTCTCTCTCTTCCTCACGCATGAGTGGAGATATCCTCCGCAAGTGAGTGGTCGGGCTCAGCCAAAGCACAGCGAAGGATCAACCAAAGCACAGCGAAGGCATGTGGGTTGACTAGCTGAGCGGCGTGAGAGTGATCCGGCTTTGTCTGAACTGATCCCCGGTGTGGGCATGCAAGGTTCAGCGGGGCCGGCTCCCTTTTCCCGCTGAACCTTGAGCTTCTTTACTCCTCTATCTTATTGCCAGCTGACTAAAGCAGCTTAGGGCAGCAGGAAAAGCCCCGCTGAACCTTGCATACCCTCCCCAGGGATCAGGCTCAGACAAAGCCGGATCACTCTCGCCAAAGACACTCGCCCATCAGCCAGTCAACTCACCTGCTCTACATGCCTTTGCTGCACTTTGGCTGAGCCCAACCACTCGCTTGTGGAGGGTATCCCCGTTCGTGTGCAATCTCCCACCCCCACAACACGAGGAGGATCAACTTTACCACTGCGTCTTGTTCTCGCTCCTCAGCTGCGGGCCTGTCCTCCTTTCCATTGTACCCTCCTCCCATATCCCATTCCCACCCCACCAGCCCTCATGTTAGCAAGGTTGGCGTCAGCCTCTGGGTTGGGCCAGTGGGTCCAGCTGGAAAGCAAGTTGTGCGACCAGATCAGCAGGGAGCTGCAGGAGAGGAGTCAAAGAGATGCATGCGGCTTCGGAGCCACGAGTTGCCGACACCCGGACTAGGTAAAGGCTAAATGAAAACATACAGATCTCTTACAACTACATTGGTGAGGTTGCCAGTATTTTAACTGAAAACCAGCTTCCCTTTATGAAAATATATTATTTGACTTAATTCACCTTTAATGTTTTTATAGGTTTTTGTGTCTGAGAACTAAGTATAGCTACTGTACCCCTTTGAAAAACATTAACCTCCTCCAGTGATCAAGAACTGTGTTGTGTCTCAACATAACTGAACACCTCAGTCCTCAGTTTTCCTAGAAAGAAGGATCCTTGCTTCCAACCATTAGCCTCTGGGACAATGCTGGCCAAATCGAGACATTGCTTACTTGCATAGTACTTAGCGAACTTAATGATAGTTTGTTCCAACTAAAGGTTTTTTTATTGTGTTTGCACAATTCCCTAAAAGATTTGTGGGGGTAGGCTCTCATAAACATGTAAGGGTCAAAAGATGACTAACTGTTTGCAATTTACTGCTATTCAGAGGGGAAAGATTTGCAAACTGACCTTCACTATGCACTGGGGTTCGCTTTTCTTCTGCTGTTCCTTTGAGGCTGATAGGGATGCCAAGAAACTGCGAGTAACAATCACCATACCAGACCAGCAGTTCTTGGCCAGGTGTAATTTCTTTGCAGCTCTCATAATAGATCTGGCCTTGGCACTGAAGGGCTGTCAGGTTTTGCTCCTCTGGGAAGCGGGCACAGTTCACTAATGACATCCAGTTTCCAGAAGAACCTCTGCCGTCAATGAAATGACTCAACTGGCCATCTTCAAAAATCTGCAAAACAAATACAAGTTTAAGGAATGTAAACATCCAGGTATTTCTTGGGCAAAGCTTTCACACACTTTGTTACGCAACATTGAACCACCTTTTAACAGCCAGACAATTGAATGGTTGACTTGGGAAAAAGCAGAAGTGATGACTGAACCTTTGATGTTCAGATTTAGAAGGTGAATGTAATTATATATATGTTTTCTTGGAAAAATTCCTTGGGGAATTTTTTTTTTAAAAAATCAACAAATTCAGGGATGGAGAGGCTGGTATCTAACCTGCGTAGCTGTACCATGCACAGCAGACACGGGAGTGGGATGTACATTGCTTCTGTTCCCCCCTCAAACCCTACCACCTTTCAATTGAGTTAGATTTTAAATGTATGGGTTTTAAATTGGGTTTTATTCTTATATTTTTAATTATTGGGCTTTTAGAATAAGTTTTTTAATTGTTTTTATATTGTATTTATGTGTTTTTTAAGTGCCTGTAAACCGCCCTGAGTCCTTCGGGAGATAGGGCGGTATATAAATATGATCAAATAAATAAATAAATAAATAATTGTTCTAAGGCAGAAGGTATAATTTCAAGTACCTCCCACATCAAAGAATTGTCATCATAAGTTTTAATCTCGCTAGTGTTGACCACTTTGCCTTGGAAAGGACCAAACCGAATACCCTTAAGAATGGTTTCTGTGCAGAAGACACCCAACTGTGGACCATCCATAAATACAGTCTGCAACACAGTCAGACCTGAAGGGAAGAAACCAAGTTGGTTAGTAAAGTCAAAGCAGAAATGTTATCAATAAAGAATTCACTGATGGACAACAAACATCCTTCCGAAATGAACAAAAATGTATTACCTTTGGGAAGTTGCAGGGTTGATCTATCCAGCAGTGGGGGCTGACTGTCAGTATCTCCTGAAAGAAAAGCAGAGATACAGTCAACAGGGCTTTAAGAAGCAACAATAAAGCAAATGTGCTCAAATTGAAAACTCTGCTAAACTAGAGTTAATCCAAAATCAGCTGCCACAAATTGCCATAATATAAACAGTTCCACCAGATATGCATCGACTACCGTATGTCCACTTTAACTACCTCAGTTGAAATGCCTACGAGATGAATCACAGAGCAAAACGGTTCAAGTTGCCACTGAACTGTGTTTTTTCTATAAGGAGAAGCTCTGGGTCTTGCAAAGAAGGTGACATGCAAAGATGGTAAGGCACTATGCAGAAAAAAAACGTTATAAAACTCTATTATACCATCCTGGTTGGGAATCAGGAGAGTTGTGAATCAATGGGTCTGGAAGTGATAAGTTAGATAAGCCCATTTGGGGCCATTTTATCTCGAAAATATTTATTGAAAATAATGAAATATTTCATGAAATTCCCCACCCAATGTTTTGTTAACAAAAACATCAATGCGCAGTCAACGTAACACACCAGAGCAATATGATCAATGTAATTGTAACTAGGACAATTAGTAGTTGCTGTATTCTCAACATAGAGACTACTGATTTTTAACATAGTTTTTAAAATAAAGGTCACTTCAGGTATTTATTTATTCCACCCCTAAACGCATCAAAGTACACAGAAGCTCTTCTTAAACCATTTCACTCTTTTCCTTCTTCTTTTTAACATCCTTCCTGCTGCAGAAAAGGGTCTGTGCTGCTGCCCGATATATAGTAGTTCTCCTGCCAGCCAGCATCCTTGATGCTTTGAATCGATGCTTGCTTTTGCCAGGAATCAGACAACTAACTGGGGGGAAAAAAACCATTACCAACCAAGATCAAGGCAGGTTCGAGAACTCCTTAGGCACCAGACCAAAGTTTTGCTCAGCCTTTCGAGGAAGGGATCCAGAGTCAGGAGAAAGCAGCCTCTTACTCTAGAAGAAAAGCTGTTTCCAACCACCCTCCTAGCAGAATTTCCGCCCGCTTCCTCCCTCGCGATCCAGGTCATCTTTCCTTGCGCTTCAGCCCGGCTGATCAAGAGACCTAAATATCGGAAGAAACTTCCTGAACTGTTTGGTTTAGCGGGGCTAAAGCTTAAAGAAATGCGCCAGTCCGTTCCCTTCTGAGAATGAAGTTCTCCCCCCCCCCCAAAAAAAACAACAACAACAAGCCACATGTGATCCAATCGAGGGAGCATCGAGAGCGAGCTGAGCAAAGGCACCTCTCTTTCAAACTCGCCCAAAGCAGAAGCGAGGCTTTCGGGGTCGAGATTGGGCGGAATTGCCCCAAGAACGGCAGCGAGAAAGCGGAGGGAAAGCGCCGGCTCAGCCGCCTCCCTTACCCGGACTGAGGCCCACCTGCCGAGAGGACGCGCGGCTGCCTCCCGCCGGGCAGGGCGCCGTAGAGGACGGCGTGAAGCTCCTGGGCCGTGAAACGGTAGCTAGGCGGGCGCTGCTCCGAGTCCGGCGTTCCTTCGAGGCTGCTCCTTTTTCTGGGCGAGGCTCTCTTCCCGGGGAAGGGCGCGGGCAGCACTGGCACAGGCCGGGGCAGCGGCCGGAGAAGAGGAAGGGTGGGCGGCGGAGGTGGCAGCGGCGGCCCCAGGTAAGTGGCGGGTAGTCGCTGGAAGGGGAAAGGCTGCAGCGGAGACGAGGCCGGGCTCAGGCCCCCGGCAGCTGACGCCGGCGACTGGAAGACGACCGTCGGCTGAAGCGTGTCGAAGAACAGCGGCGGGTGCAGAGCTGGAGCAAAGGAAGCGGCACCGGCGGGACAGCCGTGGAACAGCATCAGCATGGAATCGCCGCCGGCGCCCTCAGCAACGCCGGCCTCTTTGGAGGGCGCGGTCCCAGCCAACGAAGAAGCCATCGCTGCGCGCCCGTCTGGAAAAAACGCGGCACCTGTGAGGCGGAGAAAAGGCAGAGTTGAGGCAGCGCGCTTCGGGGTGGGGCGGCTAAAACCCGTAATCCCCGCCCAGAAGCCGATGTGTCGGCCCAACCTGTCTGGCGGAAGAGCCGGGGTTACCTCAGCGCTGGGGAGCCGGCCTCGGCAGGCGCGTGGCCACTATCTCCTCGGTGGGAATTACCCCGCCTCCCGCGCGCTTTTCTTTAAGGAAGGGGAGGGGGGGGGCAGTTCAGGCCGGAACCTTCCCGAACTTTCTTCAGAAGCTTGGCCGGCGATCCAATGGCCCTCAAGCTGGGAGGCCCCGTCGGGGAGGAGAAGCGCGGCCGCCCCCTTTTCCTGTCCCTTGGTGTCCTTCAGATGAATTAGGCTACAACGCTCAACCCTGCCGTCGTTAGCCGTATTGACTGAGATTGTTGGGTTCTATATTGCCCTTCACGGGGAGGGCAATTCTGTCGTGCCCCCACCCCGCTATATTGATGCGTTTGAGAGAGAACTATAGAGGCCGGTGCAAGGATGATCTCTGTTTCTGTCTCTCGTATCACTGGGAAACGCACCTGGAGCAATGAAAAGGGCTACCTGAGAAAGGGTGGGCGGCAATAGATTCTATAGGACTGCTATTCGCTATCCTTATAAAGCCCTAAAAATTGATAACCCTTCTCTTCGTTTCCTTCCCTTTCAGAGGTGTTTAGTGACAGGTACGTGGGTGCAGGACTTTATTCCAAGAAAATCTTCCTATTTTCCCTGGGAGGAAAATATTAATTCGGGTAGTGTGCTATACAATCGCGGTTCCGTGTGTGTGTGTGTATTAATCGGATGTATAAACACGGATATATATACAGCCTCGGTTAGTTTTGGGAAGATTTGTCTTCTTCCATCAGCTTAATTCTTTTCTGAATCCTTTCTAATTTTGCAATTACAGGGCTCTTAAAAATACATTGCTAGAAACACGAATAAAAACTTGGTGGCGCTTTAATGATGAAACCGACTGAATAATCCCCAACACAATATGATTTACTAAATGAGTAAATTGGATGGCGTTGCACTGCAAGCGTGTTTCTCGGGTGTGGGAGTGGAGGTCCGTGACTGAGCTACTTTAGACTTACAACCTTTTCTTCCTCTAAAGCCGTATTTCCAGGCATATTTGTTTGAACCAAGCTGTGACGCAATTTACTCCTGAGTAAATCTGCCTAGATGGCGGCTTAACTGCAAATGGTTTGAAAATTCATTTTCCGGAAACGATTTTGGCTCCTCGAAAGTAAGATGCATTGTTACTGAATGAGAACTGCCAGCAGACGACCGTGCCTTAAGGACCATTAGAAACTTTTATTTCCTTTACCGGCTTTTCTGCCGGTGCAGTGCGGAACACACGTTCGCACGTGTTCTTCTCAGCTGCTACAAGGCGGCTTTCCCGAGGGAAGGCGGCCGCGAGGACAATCGTGCTGGCAGACCTTGGTGGACGAGAGCTGCAGAGAAAAGGTCGCCTTGCATAAGCAACACAGAAAGCGCCTAATTCAGAAAACAAGACAGACCTAACGTAGTTTCCCGCTACGATAAACCACGTTTTCCCTTCTGCTCAGCTGCAGGAGAGCTGCTTTGTCTACGCGGGTCCTAGAGGACCTATTTTGCTGCCTGGGGAACTGCGATCGCTTGTTTGGGGCTCGCCCGTGTTTCTTCGGGAATCCTTTAAACCCTTCCCGTAATAGGCAGACCCAAAGCAAAAGGCGGAGGCTCGAGGGAAGACGCAGCGCTTCCGCGTGCAGAGCTGAGCCTGTAAGCCGCCGCTTGTTCGAGACATGGGTGGCTCTTCGGCAGCGCTCGAGGAAAGAGAGCGGGGACCGAAGCGACCCTCAAGTTCCCACTTTTATTTCCAGGGCTCTCCGGGCCACTCGAAGGCGCTCGGTTCATCTAGCCGGTATGGTCCGGTATAGGGCGGGCCCAGAGCTTTTCTGACCGATGCTTCTCTTCTGGAGGGTGGAGGCTGAAAGGTGACCGGGGGGGGGGCTATGGCTCCCCGGCGTGGCTTCGAAGGCTGCCTTCCCAAGGAAGGACAGCAGCTCACCCCGACGACTCCCTCGTCTTGCTACCGGGAGCGCGGTACTTCGTTCGCCGGCCTCTCGGCATAACCAGCGGTTACAGCTGAGGGGGAGCCGCGGTCTCTGCGTGGGCGACTAGCGCGCCTTCCGCAGGCCCACCTATAGCTCCTGCCCTTCCCTCGGGTCTGAGGTCCCAGCAGCTATCTTCTGGCGGAGGGCACGTGTCGTCCAGCTCTGCTTATCGAGGTAAATCGTGGTTTCCACAAATAATGTAGACTCTTAGGGCCCCGTGAGCCATAAACGGATTCAACCTGGTGAAAGTGATGGAGTCAGGAGGGTGCACGTGCCAGAAGCACAAAACAGATTCTGAACATCCAAGCTGCGTTCGCACAAAACCGCACACTGAAAATTTGTAGTGATCCTACTTAGTGCGTGGCCAAAGTCTGCACGCCTCGACGTCAAACGCAACCTGGTGTGGAAACAATGCCCGCTTTACTCGATGGGCTTCCCGCCCCCTCGGAATGTGGGAGTCCCACCCGGTCGGAGACAGTTATGGGAAATTACGACTCCTTGAAAGAGGAGACCCACAGGTTGGTCAAAAAAGTCAAGATGGCGGCACATAAATAAGGGAGGAGTTTCAATCTCAACTTCGTGGGCCGCCATCTTACCTTTTTGAACCACATCGTGCGGATACCCGTGAGAACCCCAATATTGCTGTAGGAGACAAAAGTGAGGAATGGTGCAGCAATTTCTTGTATAAAATTAAATCTCCTCCTTGGAGCAGAGCCCGAATTAACAGTCGTTCCGCAGCGATTCTGGTTCTTGGATGACTATCCCGTGGGGAGCTTACAAGCGGTGGGGTCCCATCCAAGACAGGCCCACCAGGTGTGATGCTGCTTAACTTCTCAGTCTCGAGAAAGCCACCTACCTGCTACGCCATCCGCTGAGCCCAAGCCTCGCAGTTTCGGGGAGGCTAAGCCCCCTAAATCGAGACGGCCTTATAGCTTCCGGCTGAGCCTTCCCTTCCCTCTGAAAACCCCTCAAGCCACTTTCCGCTACGTGAACTCCGGACGACGGTCTTGTGGCAGCAAAGAGACGCCGCCCGCCCACTCTTTGTGGTCACCCGGTGTTTGCTGCAGTGCAAATAAGCTCGTCCGAATTTCCGGGCAAGGGGCCCTAAAAAGAGAGCGGGTGGAGACAAGTAGGCCGGCCGCCAGCTCTTGGCCATCGACATTTATAGGCAAAGAGTAAATGAATGGGCCGAATTGGAAGGGGAGAGCGCTGGGAGCCGCTTTCCTTTTCCTTCGGGCTTCCTTTGCATTGAGAAGATGCGCTACGGGCTCCCCTGAAACAAAATTGGAGGACCCCGCGGGAGCCTCAGCTTTCCACCTTGGGGGTTTTCTATTGTGGGAGAAAGGCGGCCGGTTTCGACGGGCGTCCTTTGGCTCAAACATACGGTTTCCCCCTTTCCCGGCCCTCGAATCGTTTCGTAGAAAGTCTCCGACCCGAGAGCCTTTTAGGAGTTAGCACTCGGAAAACGGAGAAAGATGATTAATTTCGAAAATATCCAAAAGTGCTTCTGTCAAAATGGATAGCCCCGAGTTGCGTCCTTCCTCCAAGTGTTCCAGGGGTTCGTCTTGGCGCTTTCTTATGAAAGCAAGACTGTAATTATTCGTCTAACCATTTGTTCGTTACTTAAAATAAAAAAAAACTTGCCTAGCGGTGTGGAAAATTGTTATTACGTTGTATTTGTAAACCTCTTTTGTTTACAAAACCAGTTCCTCCGAGATTCTCCTTCGTGGTTGGAGTGTATAAAACGCTTGACTAAACGTTGACCATGAGAAAAGGGAGGGAAAGGAACTGTATTCATGGCCGCACTCGCCGAAACGCCAGCAATCGATATAAAGTGAATATTAACGGAAAGAATGAATCCATCCAAAAGAGAAAGGCTGTGCATTTCCGAAGTTTCGGGTTCAATTAATGCTTGATACCATTTCCCAAACCATGGTTGGCTAAGCCCCAAATGCCTCGTACCCCAAATATAAACCATGTTGATCCGCGAGCCACGCGGAGTTCACACAACTAGCGAAGCCGTCCATTTTCTGCCTCGATGCGATGAGTAGCCCTGCAGAAGCGTTGACCAATGTCAGCCGCCTTTCTCTCCAGCCTCTAACTGAAAATGAGCTGCCCAGGAAAAAAATGCATTTTTTTTCCTGCGGACAGAAGTTTCCTCTTAAGGTTGACCCTCCGTTAACGAATCAGAAAAAGCGAGAAAAACCCACGATGACGTGTCTAAATCAAAAGGTTCTTTAAAGGCAACTGGATCAGCTTTCCTTTGATTTTATAGTGTTGCTCGCGGGGGAGGGAGGGGAGAGAACGCTCGTGTTTCTGATTCCCACAGCCGAGTAATAAGAATCGGCGGAAAGGAGTTCTGTCCACCGAGAAGAGAATCCCCCGGGGGAAACCGGGCTGAAGATAACGATAGCCCCATTGGCGCGAGAGACGGGCGGAGTGTCGATGAAATATTAAATCTGAGCTTCCTTCAGAGGTCGGGTTAGAGACCAATCAAACCTTGATCTAGGACTATTTAAGGACTACCAGGTGAAAAGATGAAAAAAATGTGTGAAGGCAGGGGAGAAATAAAGACGGTGCTTCTGCCTTCTTTCATTAGCAGGGAAGTTGAAAGAATCACCTTCGGCACATTCTATTCGTTAACAGCGCCGCCTTATGCAGAAAGGTTCAGAAGGAAATCCTATGGAGAATGTATCCCATTGAATACATTCCCGGCAAAGTTTGTATATTAGAATGGCATTTTAAAATTAAGGGCATAGTTTTCCACCAAAGTAATTCTTACATTATTTACTCTCACTCAGTTTATACATTATTTGACCAGACTGTGTTGCTTTTACAAATACAGAAATACAACTTTAAAACTACCTTACAAAGTTTTCCATAGGTGCTATGCATATATGCTTATATATTCAAATGCAGACTCCACTGAACTGTTTTTTGCGTCATCATACTAGCTTGTCTCAAAGATCAGAACACATTTTTAAAAAGACATTCAGGTTACACTCAAGCATTATTATACACAAGGCATGCTGTCAAGAGGAATTTAACATTAAGGAATTAATGTTACATTAATGTATTAAAAATATACAGGAAAAATAGATTAAGAAACCGAGTAAGACTGCCACCCTATTAAACTTTCAGTCAAACAGAATAACAGAATAGCTACATTAAAAAAATCGTATCTACAGTAGACATATTAAACTATTTCCAGAACACCTGGAAGTTCAAAACTCAATGGATCATTTGAGAAGGTTAGCTATCTTTCGAGGTATTATACTTCCTCTTTCCTCCTCCTCTTCTTCAACTCAACTTGCATAACACCCCCTTCTCCAGATTCCCCCTTCCCCCAGCCCGCTTTGGGACTGGGAATAAAGGGCTGATCGGTTTCTCCCAGCAGCTGTGAGGGGAAGCCAGTTAAATCAGGCTCAATACCTTAAATACCCGGTTAAGGACAGATTGTGGGAGAGAAAATCTGGTTGCCAGGTGTTGCCAGTGATAACTCAATCAGTGTGGTCCTCCTTCAACACATATATATTGCTAGTTACATCAGTTCACACAATACCTTAAGCCATTGTTATGTTGCACCACTTTTATGGAATACACCCAATTGATTTAGTTTATAAAAAAAAGACTAAACTAGAAACATGTAATTTATATTTTGTCTTGAATCAACTCGATAGAGAATATCTGAAAAATCTTAGAGAAGCTAGCCAAATATCCAGGACATAAGAAACTTGATTAGTGTGCCTGAACTACGGTTTGTAAATCGGTCACAAATGGCTAGGTTCACAGAACCTTTAAGCAGTACAACCCGACTAAAGGTTGGGTTCACGCACGGCAATGAGTCCCAAAGAAACTACATTTGAGTCCGGTGAGTTGTACGAAAGCCGCACTCGTCTAAACCGAACCGCCCGCATAGCCGAGTTGGGAGGAACCCTGACTTGCTCCATTTCTTCGAATTTGGTTGATTTAGAAGAAAGTGCAACGGAAACGTCTGTTTAGGAGGACTGCGAGCATCGGGAGTTAATAGCTGGATTTTCGCTCCCCTCTCGGAAAAAAAAAAGACCGATTCCGGATCCGCTCTAGAAGTGGATTTTAGAAGCGGTCGGAAGCCAGAGAGTTCTTTTAACGTGGGGAAATCCCGAGGTTGCCGCCCGGAGCCTCTGAAAATTAACTTCCTATCTTTACGGTCGGAAGGGTCTTCCTTAACTTCCAGGAAATTGAGGAACTGTTATGCAAAACCTCCGGAGGGGGTGGGGCAGGTTCGGAAAGGGCGAATAAATGGCTTCGAGGTTCCTCCGCAATCTGCTGCAATCTTCCCTGCATCTGACATCTTACTAAAGACTGGTCGTCCTGTGGAAAAATAAAACTTCTAGAGAATTGAACGATGATAGCCACTTGTTTGCAGAAGGCACATGTTGGGAACTTATTTATTTATGAGTTGATTTATAACCTCCCTTTATTTTGTACAACTTCAGATAGTGCCTATAGCAGCTCTCATATCTCATATCTCACCTCAACAACAACCCTGCAAAGTGGGTTGGGCTGAGAGGGCGCCCAAATTCTTTGTGCAGCTTGTGTGCCCAAGGGAGGACTACTCTAGCACCTTACTTGCTGCACTAAATTGGCTTTGTTGCTAATATAAGTAACTCATGTGTAAAATATATGTTGCACTCAAGTAGAATAGAATAGAATAGAATAGAATTTTTATTGGCCAAGTGTGATTGGACACACAAGGAATTTGTCTTGGTGCATATGCTCTCAGTGTACATAAAAGAAAAGATACGTTCATTAAGGTACAACATTTACAACACAATTGATGGTCAGTATATCAATATAAATCATAAGGATTGCCAGCAACAAGTTATAGTCATACAGTCATAAATGGAAAGAGATCGGTGATGGGAACTATGAGAAGATTAATAGTAGTGCAGATTCAGTAAATAGTTTGACAGTGTTGATGGAATTATTTGTTTAGCAGAGTGATGGCCTTCGGGAAAAAACTGTTCTTGTGTCTAGTTGTTCTGGTGTGCAGTGCTCTATAGCGTCGTTTTGAGGGTAGTAGTTGAAACAGTTTATGTCCAGGATGCGAGGGATCTGCAAATATTTTCACGGCCCTCTTCTTGATTCGTGCAGTATACAGGTCCTCAATGGAAGGCAGGTTGGTAGCAATTATTTTTTCTGCAGTTCTAATTATCCTCTGAAGTCTGTGTTTTTCTTGTTGGGTTGCAGAACCGAACCAGACAGTTATAGAGGTGCAAATGACAGACTCAATAATTCCTCTGTAGAACTGAATCAGCAGCTCCTTGGGCAGTTTGAGCTTACTGAGTTGGCAGAAAGAACATTCTTTGTTGTCCTTTTTAATGATGTTTTGATGTTAGCTGTCCATTTTAGATCTTGCGATATGATAGAACCTAGAAATTTGAAGGTTTCTACTGTTGATACTGTGTTGTCTAGTATTGTGAGAGGTGGAAGTATGGAAGGGTTTCTCCTAAAGTCTACCACCATTTCTACGGTTTTGAGTGTGTTCAGTTCCAGATTGTTTTGGTTGCACCACAAGGCTAGTCGTTCGACCTCTTGTCTATATGCGGATTCGTCATTGTCTCGAATGAGACCAATCACTGTTGTGTCATCTGCGAACTTCAGTAGCTTAACAGATGGATCATTGGAGATGCAGTCATTGGTATACAGAGAGAAGAGAAGTGGGGAGAGCACACAGCCTTGGGGGGGCCCTGTGCTAATTGTACAGGTATTTGATGTGATCTTGCTTAGCTTCACCTGCTGCTTCCTGTTTGTTAGGAAGCTTGTGATCCACTTACAAGTCTGTTCCGGTACCTGTAGCTGGTTTAGCTT
This sequence comes from Ahaetulla prasina, assembly GCF_028640845.1. Classification (NCBI taxonomy): domain Eukaryota; kingdom Metazoa; phylum Chordata; class Lepidosauria; order Squamata; family Colubridae; genus Ahaetulla; species Ahaetulla prasina. The sequence goes on along the minus strand of NC_080541.1, from coordinate 43,376,519 downwards.
AGTTAGAAGAATGTCTGGAATGATGGTATTGAATGCTGAACTAAAGTCTACAAAAAGGACCCTTGCATAGTAAGGGTGCAAGTAAAAGGGTGTGTTGCAATCAAATGTATTTTGTCTAGTCGGATACTGTTCTTTTGACTCTGGGGCACACAGATATAGGCCTCAGAGGTGATTTTTTAAAAGGGAACTTTTAAAAACAACTTTATTAGAGTCTTTATGGAACATCCTGTCTACAGAGTATTAAGCTTCCTTTACTGTAAACAAATTTAATACCTCATTAAGTTACCACCTTATTTTTCCTTAATGCTTTTATTGAACTCAAGCCTTACTCAGCAGCCTGCTTAAATAAAATTAGGCAATTGCACTGATGTAGCTAGACATCCAAATAGAATCAAACTGGATTTCAAGCTTTTGAAGATTGTAACTCAACCACTAATACCCAAGTCTCCACAGTGTGTACTTGTTTTACTGTAAGCCATACTTAAACAGGTATCCACCAAAGTGATCTTTGCACAGTGCTGGGATCCTTAATGCCTTGTCTCTTAGCCAGTATCTGGAATTCTGGGAGTTGTAGTCCCGACATATTTGAAGGGGAAGACAAGCTTAGCTCCTTTTTTATATAGCTTTGCTTTGCAGATGAATCATGTGGATTGTTACAAACCTAGTCACTGCGTTTGACAGATTATGCTTTATGTCTCTTTTTCTGTGAAAAAGAACCTCTTCTTTCCCCATAAACTATGACTTAAAGTATGATACAATGTGTAAATGCATCACAAAACACTGCTGCTGAAACTGCATTCAGAGCTGCATTTTTTTTTTACTGCCCAGATGACAGCAATTTGTAACTTAAACAGGTGGTGGTCTTATTATTTCTTATTTACATTGTTATCTCACCTCTTCTCAGAGAAGTTCAAATTCCATGAACTCTCCCATTCCTATTTCCACAGCAAATTTTTGTGGGATAGGCCAGTCTTAACTGTTTCTTCGTCTTCTATCTTGCTCAGTATTTCTCACCTTGGCAACTTTTAAGATGTGATGACGCAGAGATTCTGGGAGTTGAAGTCCACGTATCTTAAAATGCTAAGGTTGAGAAACTTTGCTTTAACTATTAATGGTTGTGTAACTATTTGTATTCAAAGAGGAAAAGAAGACTTGGGGAGGATATGGGACCTCATAATCACAACAAAAACTGCCTCATTTTGTTAGTTGACAAATTCAGGTGTACCAAGAAAATTACAAAACCAACTGAAACAGTTCAAATGAGCAAGAGAGTATTTTAATGTTGGAAAATAAGTTGCTCAGTGTGAATCTTGGCCATTTTTCTTCATGTGCAAATCATAAGTTTTCATTTTTGTTGGTGTTATTTGATCTAAATGATGGTGATGAGGTGATGGCATCTCCAAGTGGTCTGGACCTGGAGTTGCAGTTAAACACAGCCAAATGATCACAAGCTCTTTATATAAGCAATTTTATGTTGCTCTGAGTAGAACTGCTTGATGGTATGGAATATGAAGCTCCTAAAGTATGTTCCTGTGTTTCTAGAAATTCAGTTGACTTTCTCTCCTGTACTGTAATCTTCTGAAAGAACTTGTCAAACTCCGGGTACATTGTCCTGTTTACCAACTTGTTCCCTTAATCAAGGATCCCCGGGGGTTCAGTTTTGATATCTGATGTAACACCTAGTCTCATGATCCATTATTATCTTAGGATAAATCAGCAGGGAGACCCATCTTCTATTTTTTCGTATTTATGAATTTCTGATTTTAATTCTATCTAATAGTTTTCTCCAAGCAGTGCCCCTCCAGATTGGCTGGTCTTTGTTTTTTTTAAATCCACTACTATGTAGCATCACCAATGAATATCTTAAGGGTTGGGAAAATGAGTTCTACCTAAGATTTTTGATCTTCTAGGGTGATGGCAGAATCATAAACGAATCTTAACGATGGAATGCCCGATCTGGGTCAACGTTCAGTGACATGGAATAATTTTTGATTCTATGTCTAACTAAAAAAGTTTTAACCTTTTTTTTTGTTAAAAAAGCATATGCAAAGCATATGATCTAGATTCTTATATTATTTCAATATATGATATTTTTAAAAAGTATAATTGCCTTTTATGCCTCTGCTACTCAGGAGTTATGAAAAGAAGACCAACCTGAAGTTCCAAGAGCATCATTGTTTCTTTGAATTTCTAGCTGGATGACCATTCAGAAGCTTACTTGCCTGGATACCACTATAAATTGAACAGATTATGTGCTATTTGCACGGTATGCTTACCAACAATTAATTATTTGCTTCATGTCATTTAATGATAACTATATAGTCTGGTTTTACACAAATTTGGTTAAACAGTTGCCTGATTTGTGGTTCAGTGCATCATGTAAACACAGCCAAGGAGAAGTAGGAATCTGTTATCCCGTTTATTGATTGTACAGGGATGTATCCCTCCAGCTTTCACTTTAAAGTTTAGAAAATCCACACTATCCAGTAGGAGTAGGCAATTTAAAAAAAAAAAACTACCATTAGGAACTGGGTTTCAGTCTCTACCATTCCCTATTAGTATGATTTTGGAACTGTTAAGATTTGCATCTTAATGTTTTAATTGTATTGTTTTTTATATTGCTAAATCTCAATCAGACTGTAGCGAGAGAGAAATTAATATCTGAAGGTTGATGTGAGTAGCCTCCATACAGGCCTGTCAACTTGCAGCCTGGATGTGTCACACACTAGCCACGCCCATGCCCGGTTTAGCGAAGGGGGAAAAAGTCCTGATACATCACATGACGCCACAAGTTTTGACACCCCTGTGCTATGAGGTTAGTGTCAACTTGATTATATAGATTTTCTCCGTAACTATCTGTCCCCAACCTGATCCTTTAGGTGTTCCAGTAGTTCAGCCATTGCTCTTGTAGATAGTCACTCCATCCTTTGCATGGATCACCTTCTTCTATTTCCTTCCATCATCCTTAGCATTATAGCCTTTTCCAGAGAGCTATGTTGAAGTACGGTAATTCGATCCTGGTTATTTGGGATTCAAGTGGTTGATTTGTTGGCTGAGAATAGTTTGCTAATTATTTGAATAAACTCTGCATTGATTTGTTTGATGATGCTTGTTTTCTTTGAAGTCCATGGTATTCTCAAGAGTCTTCTCCAACACCAAAGTTTAAAACCATCAGTACTTTTCCTACCCTGCTTCTTCAGAGTCCAACTTTCACTTCCTCAGTGTCACTGGGAGTATCATGGCTCACATTATTCTGATCTTCACAAGAAGAGACACATCATAGCATCTAAATATTTTTTTAAAGGCCTTTATGGATGGCAGCTATATTGAGTGCTAAACTGCAGTGTTTGTTTTAACAGCTAATTCCTTTGTTATTAATGCTTGGTCCTAAAGGATAGAAGTTAGCTCCCACTTTGACATCTTCAATGTCAATTCTAAGGCTGGCTGTCATTTAAAAAAAACATTTTAGCCCCATTATTTTTCATTGTACTTCTTGACCTAAGCTATTTTATAGTTAAGGAACATTGGAGTAAAATGCTCATTGCATTTTAAAAAAACTTTCAATTTACTTACAGTTTTTGAACTACTTGGCTCAGAGACCTTTAGAAATTTGTTGCTGAGCATTTAGAGATCTAATCTAGATCACAAACTACTCTATTGATTCAATGCCTATATCCTATTGGTTGTAAAGAAGTGCTCTATATTTGATTTCACTGTAAAAACTAATGTCTCACAAGATGTTTTTCAAAAGGCAACTGAATTTTTTTTTTTGGTTGTGGTTGAAAATGTTTTGCTTTTCATCCAAGAAGCTTCAGTTTTTTTCAGTAATATAACTGATATTCTTTGGGACAAGGCATACATGGAACCATGAAAGTGGCCAATTCACTGTGCCTTTTAAAGCCAATTAAATTCAAACGTGAACATTTATGACAGGTTCTGAACAGAACTAGCGATTGTCCAGTTGATGGACAGATCACCCTTCAAGTTTTTCTTGTGTGCATTAAACAGCAGTTAAAAGGGAAGAAGACAGAAGGAGGTTAGGAAGAAAGGGAAGGCTATTTTAATAGGCTATATTGTTAATTATGAAAATGCCACCTATACAGGTAAGTCCTCAACTTATGACCACAATTGAGTACAAAATGATGTTAAGTGAGAAATTTTTGAGTTTTTCCCTATTTTACGACTTTTCTTGCCACATTTGTTAAATTAATTATTGCAATTATTGTATTAATAACACAGTTAAGTGAATCTGGTTTCCTCATTGACTTTGGTCACAAAAGGCGATCACATGATTCCAGGACACTGCAAATGTTATAAATATGAGTAAATTGTAAAGCATCTGAATGTAAATCACATGACCGTAGGGATGCTACAATAGTCATAAGTGCGAAAAATGGTCATAAGTCACTTTTTCGGTGTCATTGTAACTGAACTGTCACTAAATGAACTGTTGTAAGTCAAGGACTACCTGTAACTTATTTTTTCTAAGGCATAAATTACAGTGTTCCACTACTACTCAATGTCAAGATTAGATTACTGGTTGTTGATGCTTACAGCCAAGATGTTAAAGCTACAAAGGTAGTGATTAGGATTCAGTATGGTTCCCACTCAGCTATTTATAGAAATTTGTTTAACCATTCTGGTACCAGCTGTCAACACACACAAAAGGCACAACAAAAGAATATTGCTATATCTAAAACCATGTAAAACCCGAAGGCATTAAAATTTATTAAATGATGCAATAACTGAATTCTTTATTTACAATAGCATTATTTAACATCAAATAAGCAAATAGCATCAGCAAAGCAATATTAACTTGCATAAATGTATTTAAAATTTCTCTGAATATATCTACCTTTGCATAAACTGCTCACACTAGAAATACAAACATCAATGCAGGTGAACAAAGTGATGTTCAAAGTTAACTCAGTCTTGAAAATAAATCACAACCTGAAACACTGTAAGCTTTCTCCTGAAGAACCATAGTTTATATATTGCTTAGTTTTACCCTTGTATAATCTTTTCATATACACACACTCATACACATCTCAGATGTAACTTCATGAGGAACTGTACAAATAAACTCACGAATGACCAAAAGGAAAAAAGTCAATGTTTGAAGTAATGTGTCCATCATCTCTACTCAACGACTGAAAGCTAAGTGATGATGCGCTTATTCCAAAATTGTACACAATTCACTATACAAATATAATACATCAGACAGCTATGTAGGAATATACAAGACTTAAAAACAGATCTAAGGCATTATGCTAGATTTTAGCATTTTGAGGTTCTTGCACATAGCTTTTACCTGTAGTAAGAAACTTAAAAGATTTTGTTTTAGTCTACAAAGAAACACCAGGGAGAAAAAATCTAATTAAAAACCAAAGCCACTACAGTAATTTTGTTTTGTGCAGAGAATGCTTTTGCTCTTAGGCAGCAATACTACCATACAAATACTAGAAAACTTTAAAGTCACACCAACAATTAATGGCTTAAATTGCATTTCAAAACTGATTGTGTATCTTTGGGTTTTGCAAGTAGAGCTGAACCATCTTTTCATGTGTTAAGCCCATATGAACTCTGTTTTTTTAAAAATACAGATTAAAAATGCTTTGTATAAATGGCAAAAAGCATTGCTTTTAGTTAATACAGACCAATATAAAGACTGGGAGAGGGGCAATCTTTTAAGTTTGAGAAATATTTGAAATAACTAGTGAAATGTTGAACAAGATGTTTATTATTAGCTTACCTGGACGTGATTGAATGGTTCTTTGCCCTGTAGAATTATGTATATATTTTTCTGACTTAATACATCTTGCCTTTTCACACTTTTGTATGAGAGAACACTGATGTTCTGACATAAATCCAATTACTATCTTTAGCAATTTTATTGACTGAATAAGAAATACTGTTTATAAAAAAATTAAAACAACTGACTTGGCATCATTACTGTTGTACCTAGTGTGAATGTTATACTCAGAAAATGCTTAAACCCACTGCCTTTAATTAATTTAAAATGAAAGGAAAAATCAGTGATTCCCTGGACATTGCTGATACTACAAACACTTCATTTTATACTCAGTTGAAATTATCACTAGACGGTGCTAATATACTTGGAATTGGGTATTATTTAAAATAATTTATTTGCCTATTAATCTACTAAAGCATGATTTAAAAATAATCCATTTCAAAACTATTTTTATCATCCAATTTAGAATGGTTTAATCCCTTTAATCTTCAGATAATGTGTGTGTGTTTATATTTATTGGTATTCATATTCTCTCAATAATATAGAGCTCAGGGCTTTTTATTTCCACCAGATGGCTCAGATGTTTGAATAAGTAACTTTTGAGTCTGGTGATTAGTGAGAAATACAGTTTTCCCCTCTAAGGGGTAAGAAAGCCACTCAACAGGAAACATAATTTGAAATGCATTCTATATATTCCATAACATGTTCTTTTCATCACTCTATGAAAATCAACTCCTTTGTATATTTTAACTCTCATTGCAAGCAAACACCAGGTTTCAAGATAACAAGCCTTCTATTTCCAAGGGCATGAGTATTGACAGAGAAAATATAAAATGCATTGTGTTTTAACTAACATCTAAAATTTGAGTTACAGATATGAAAGTATAGATTAAGTGGAACAGAAGAACAGGAGGTCGAAAACAATCAGTTTCCTGATATTTCAAGTCCTCAAAAACTGATGTCAGCTTATATTAAAAGAATACTCAGACCACAGCCGGTAAGAGTATAACCACTTTTAGCAGTGGTCTGCTGAACAACAGTTTTGCTAAGATTATTACGAAAGAATATAAACATACAAAAAAAGTCAAGAATTGGCTCCTACACTGGCTGCATATAAGGTTAGATAAATGACTTATGAGCAGAATTGCATTTAGAAAAAGAAGTCTCAAGCTTACAAATTAGGTCTAATCAAGGCATTGTAATCCTTTACAAAACACATTTTTGTCCCCAGGAGACACACACAGTTATGAAGATATCTAATTTAATACTGAAGTACCTCATTTGGAAATCAACTCCACAACATGTATACCTCACAAAATTATACAGTTAAAACACTAAAATCTTCAACTTAAATTATTGCTTGTTTACATAGAAACTGTTTTGTATGTACCTTACAAAACTTCCTCAAAGTCCACACTGCTTCAAAATAATTGAACACATGATGGTTACTTCTGTAGTGATATCTGCTATAGCTTAAGTCATTGTTTTCCCTAAATATGGAGATGGGAAAGTAGAAAATTTATTGTTTAAATCAGATGCCTTTGGCTCTGATATCATGCCTCAATCCTGCCACTTCCATCACCAAGAAATGCACCTTTGTTCAAATGAAATCATTTAGCAACTAATTTACCTGCAACCTAGAACTTAGGTAACAGATCTAGGACTATGATGGGGCTTATACTTTTATCTAACCTATCAGAAAGTCCAAGTGAAGGCAGGAGAACAGGGATACTAAGATTAGTTAATTTTAAGGAAGCCGAAATCAACATGTGAACTTAAATTGTGACTCATGATTTTATCCCAAAGTGATTAAAAAAGCTTTAAAAGCCCTCTCAGAAGATGTTATAACTCACTTAAACATTTAAAATTACTCAAATAGATTTAGATCTATTCAAAACCAAATAAGTTTGTTTTATAGAATAGGATATCTAGCCACTAGATTAGATACCTATTCTCATTTTATCATCTGTCACTCTGGAGTTCATACTTCGGTCTACTCCCTACTTCACAGAGTGTCCTAATACAAACCATTGATTTCCAGATGAAACTAAAATCCTTTGCACTTGACTGTGTAGCTAAGGAAAACAAAATAAAAAAAGCCCAAATAAAAATCTAAATCTAAAACAGAACAGAATGAGATCATGGTTGGTTTTCCTTAAATACATACATTTAAATACATTCAATCTGACACGTTTTATGAAAACTGGCTATCAACATTTAGTTTGCAGGAGAGATCTAAGTTGCACTAAGGTGAATGCAGTGAACAGGCTGAGCAATTGTCTGTACGCTAGCTTCAGACTGTCAAAGAAGAGACTGCTCTTCCACCAAGAAAGGTTTGATGTCACTCAAGAATGACGCTCTTCTGTTTGCAGCACTCAATTCTCATTTCTCCAGTTGACGTGCTGGCAGAAAAGATGGAGCAAACAGACATAGGCAGCTCTTCAAACTAGCAAGTAGTTCAGAATGGGGAGCCCAATCAATTGAAGACAGAGCCAATCTTCAGGGTCAGCAATATTTCTATAAAAGAAAGCACGAATATAATTATTCAATTAATTAAGCATATACTTTTATCTTTTGCTGACTTCAAATAGTTAGAACAAAAACGAGAGCTTTTTCGGCCAACGTAAGATATAATAAGGAAAAATCTTCAAACTCCATTGATCGATAATGGAATACATGACTGAATGAAAACCTAGAAGTGTAAAATTAATACTAAAATCAACAAACAAATGCTTAATGAAAAAGATGTTATCCTTTTTGCAAAAATCCTGGTATTATCCAAAATCCATCAATAAAAGTGTATCATCTGATTGGACCCAGAATTTGTCTTCTTGTTTGCCTGTCTACGGAACAGCATCCCATGCCCCAAAATCAGCTGGCTGCAATCCTGTCACCAGGGGTGAAATGTAAAATTTGTTACTACCGGTTCTGTGGGTGTAGCTTGGTGGTGGGGTAATGTGAGTGGGTGGGCGTGGCCAGCTTTTTTTTAACTTTTAAAAGCATTTTTTAACAACCTCTTCGGCTGAAGAGGTTGTAGAAAAAATGCTTTTAAAAGGCTCCTCTGACAATCCCAACTGAGTTGCCTGATCGTCAGAGACTTTTCTTTTCTTTTAAAAGCATTTTTTTTGCCTTTAAAAGAAAAATAAGGCTCTGATGATCAGGCAACTCAGCTGGGATCATCAGAGGAGCCTTTTAAAAGAAATTTTTCTACAACCTCTTCAGCCGAAGAAAAAATACTTTTAAAAGTAAAAAAAAAAACCTCTGATGATCACGCGGCTCAGTTGGGCATGGGGACGAGGCAGGGATTTTTGCTACCAGTTCTCTGAACCACCCACCGCCATCGCTACCGGATCATGTGATCCGATCCGAACCGGGAGCATTTCACCCCTGCATGTTACCCTTTAAGAATACCTAGAAGATCTGGTTTTCCCCTTAGACACTGGGACACGTTGACATAAACTGGTATAGTGTGAATATACAGGTGCCAGGTTTGATTACAATGTTATGTAATGTTTTAAATAAATGATGCTTTTGTATTGTGATTTGTTTTAACTTTGTTAGCTACTAAAGTCGCTCTGTGGGTGGGTGGCCATATACATTAAATGAATAAATAAATGACCAAATAAAAAATTATTTAACACTGAATAGGGTGCAAACTGACTTTCCAAGAAACTACATTTCATAGCCGGGGGGCGGGGGGGGGTATGCAGGAGAACTCCCTAAGATGGACAGAAATAAGTTTCTGTAGCAGCATCGTTATAGAAGAATTTTTCAGTAGATCTTAAGAATCAGAAATGTTTTTAATAGGAGGTTCAGCCCTTCAGATAGTCCTAAGACATTTAGGACTTCAGCATATATATGTGTCAAACTTTTGAGCATGTATCATATTTACATATATATGTCTTTCACTGTCTCCAGGAGTTTGCCCAAATTTATGTTCATTGCGTCAATGACACTATCTAGCTGTCAATTTTAGACAGCTAGAATGGCAATCCTTATGATTTATATTGATATACTGACCATCAATTGTGTTGTAAATGTTGTACCTTGATGAACGTATCTTTTCTTTTATGTACACTGAGAACATATGCACCAAGACAAATTCCTTGTGTGTCCAATCACACTTGGCCAATAAAAATTCTATTCTATTCTATTCTATGACTATCTAACCAGCTCATCCTCTGCTGTCCTTTTCTCCTTTTACCTTCAACCCTTTTTCCAACATCAGGATCTTTTCCAAGAGCTCCTCTTCTCATTTGGTGGCCAAAGTATTTGAACTTCAGCTTCAATATCTGTCCTTCCAAAGAACAGTCAAGGTTGACTGATTTGATCTCTTTGCAGTTAAAGGGACTCTAGAGTCTTCTCTAACACCATAAAAAAGCATAGTTCTTCAGGTACTCTGCCTACCTGATCTTAAGTCTATTCACCATCTCAACTGCATACTCATAAGGGATATTATTTAAGTCATATCTGAATGGTCTAGTGGTTTTCCCCTACTTTCTTCAATTTATTGCCTAAATTTTGCAATAAGAAGCTCATGATCTGAGCCGCAGTTAGCTCCAGGTGTTGCTTTTATTGACTGTATAGAGCTTCTCTATTTTTGGCTGCAAAGTACATAATCAATTTGTTTTCAGTATTGACCATCTGGTGATATCCATATGTACTACGTATTATGTAAAGTCACCTCTTGGGCTGGAAAAGAGTTTTTGCTATGACCAGCACGTTCTCTTGATAAAACTCTGTTAGCCTTCATCCAGGAAATAATTGAATTGAATTTAAAACAGGAAATGGACAACTTCACATTTCAGGGCTGTATCAGTTCACGAGCACCTTTTAGCTCACTCCGAATATGACTATTGAAAATGGACAGCAGTTTCCAGCCATTTGTAGTAGCAATTTCATAAAAAGACCTAGAACAGGCATAACGAGACTTAACTCCAGGGACAGTCATAAAGAAAATTCATGCTATTAACCATTTGAATAGCTACCAATTATGGTCCTTAGACCTTCAACAAACTTAAGTGAAGCCCAAGGTCAACTAAAATTAGTCCCTCTAATTAAAGTAGTGTCACAGTTGGAATATTTATTACTTCATACCCGTGATGCATCTCCCTCCTGCTTTATCATGTCCATTCCAGGTAGTTGATTTGGAAAAAGACTGCCTCCTCTCATTGCAGGATCATTGACCTGAGAAAGGAAAATGTTTTAACTCAGTCACAGAAACAAAAGATTTAACAAATCACAACCTTCACTCATACCCCTTCCTTTTAATAAAATATCCCCACTAATAGTTGAACAATCCATTTTAGTAGTATGCCTATCTTTGAATCTTTTTCTGTTTTCTACAACACATTATTATCTAACTGCATAATTTATCCTACTGTCAGTTTGCTACTTTGCAAGGAGAGACAGCAAACAGAGGTAGACTGAAAAGATGGAAAATGAGTGTATAATAAAATAACGCTTTATTGTAACTGACTCAAAAATGTTTCATAGATTTATAACTTTGCCAGGGTCTTGAAAAAAAAATGATATTTTTTGACACTGACACTATTTCACAAGACCCCCCAAGACCTGGTTTTGCCAACGGGCCTGGGAACCTGGGAAGTGGCTCATTGTTTGTTTGTTGTCACCAAGGGGATTGGGGATTATTGTTTTATTGTTTATCCCTTTTTATATTGAATTTTTTTATTGTTTGTAGGCTGCCCAGAATCACTGAGAGTAGGTGGTCATGTAAATCCAATAAACAAACAAACAAATATGCTTACAGCACACTAAAAGCATGGCTAAAACACAACATATTAAGTAAATTAAAGGGATCACACTGGAATTACCATGAACACTTGCCCTTTTAGAGTAGAACAGCATAGAAACATCAGTAATAAAACTAAACAATCATTAATTTAACTACAATTTATAAACAGAGAAGGACATTAAAGGTATATAGTTTAAGATGACAGTTGGATTCAGTCAAAAAACAGAGCCAGAAGTAGATTATGTAATACTTTTAACTACAGTTGATCCAAATCCCCATTTTTCTACTAAACTGTATTTTCTTAGATTCAACTTGAATTTCAATAAGTCAGTCGAACTAAGCCAACTGGCCCAGGTCATGTAAGTGTCCTCCAATGTTTTATGAGTATAATGCTCTAAAATCTCACTCAGTATGGGCAATGTATGGATCTTGCATCTCAGTGAGAAAGGGGTTACGTGTCACTTTCTGTTCCCTGCTTGCCACCCACTCTTTTCTTTCTGACATCATATTTTCTAATTCCCAAGCAGAATCATGCCAGAAAAAGAACAAGTAGCTCTTCCCAGAAATGACTATTTGGGCATGGATTGTAGTTGCCCATCTGTGACTTTGATGAGAGTGGTAAATATTTGGAAAATTCACTATACTGCACATTTATAAGAAAAATGAGCCATTCCTGAAATCCATACTTTTAATATAACCAGTATGATTTATCATACAACATTAACAAAAAATTTTGATGTTAAAAGTAAATCTAATCTTAAGTATGCTAGGCTGAGATTCTCACCTGCTCGGGACCCATGGAGGGCAACCCTGATGTAGGCACAGAGGTTGCAGAGGTCATGCTGATCTGCCCCGTCATCTGGTTCATGTTGTTCAACCCAGCACTATTGGCCACCATGGACACATTGATGTTCATGTTGTTATTGTATATGCTGGTATTTGCTTGCTGCCCAAAGTGTGGTGGAGATTGTTGTGAAAACATGCTATAGGATAAAGTACAATGGCCATGTCAGAATCAGAAAAATACACTTATAGGACTCACATATTCCTGAACTCTTTAAAGAATCACCTATGTGCTTGGATGCATATAAGTATCTCTTCCAATAAGAAAAGCTGATCCATCCTTTCATTTAATCAGAATCTCTTTATCTGTTTCTTGGTCAAATGAAACACTGATCATATTATAGAAGAGAGCAAGATTACAAATAATTCTAAAAGGCTCCCCATTGTAAGGGAGTTGGTGAATACAGCGTACAAAGAAGTTATGTGACAGTAATTCAGACCAGGAGGTTATAAAATGCAACCAAAATACTTTCTGAATCTTGAAACGTACCTATTTCCACCAATATTGCCTTGTCCCCATCCATTTATCTCTGTAGAGGACTGATAGGCAGGATTGGCCTGAGATTGCTGTATCAAAGGATTCTGAGAATGAGCCATTCTTGGAGACATCAGGGGACTCTGCGGAGTGGTAGCTCCGGTGAAGCCTGGATCAGGCTGCTGATTTATTCCTAGAAAATATAATAGGAACTTCAATCATGTTTACGGGACAATTAAGACTACATGCTGTAATACAAAATGTCCATTATGCATTCATCTATCTGATGAGGATTCACTAAACAAAATCAAAGCTTTCAACTGTTCCTTACTGTTGCTTTTCTATCATATATACTGTAGAGCTTGCTTACTGTTTTAATTTGCCCTCATTGTGATCAACAGCACGCAGTGACATCTGCTGGAGATATTTATTTGACTGTATTCAATAAGAATTTTCCAAAAAGAAACCCCCTTTTCCAGGGGCTGATGCCTATATATTATGTAAAAAATAGACTGAGAAATCAAGTAAAACCCAAACAATCTCATTAAATAAGTAAAAATGTCACTATGACAAAAAAGGTGTTGATATCCAATGCTTAATACCATAAACAACATGTAAGAACCATTCAAACTCATGTATACTTTTAGAGTTGCCATTTCATATAAATCATTTGTTGAAGAAATGAATACCCTTTTATTTTGATTTTAACTTAGGATTCCAAATTTGAAAAATCGGTTGTTTTCCCCAAGATGTGATATTGGGGCAATATAAAAGTAGATTAGATTAGATTAGATTAGATAAGATTAGATTAGATTAGATTAGATTAGATTAGATTAGATAGATAGATAGATAGATAGATAGATAGATAGATAGATAGATAGATAGATAGGTAGATAGATGATACAGACGGCAGGCAGGCAGAATTTTTAAAAGGCTTGCAAGCTAAAATATCTCTTTGACTCCTTATTCCACAATTATTTTCCAGACTCTCAGTGGACTAGCTTAATCTAAGAATCTTTCTTGCAATTATAAGATAAAAACTATGATCCAAAGGAGAAACTGAAACCCTGTAGGCAATAGTCTGATGAAAAATTAAAAAAAATGCCCAATACCATAATTTGGAGGAAATGGAAACTGCTGGGTGTTTGTCTGGGGAATCCGTGGGTTGCTCATGGTTGCTGGTATTCCCCCAGAGGCCACCATACTTGGCGTCATATTCATACTTTGGCCACGCATCATCAGGGTTCTCTGTTGAACTTGGTGCATCTGTCTGTGCCTCAGGTGTTGGCTTAGTATCTCTCTCTGCCTCTGGGCTAACATTTGGGAATTAATATTTCCCTACCAAGAAAACAAAATGTGTATCAGTGTAAGTAGCTGGAAGTCATTTTCAGAGTCTGATTTACCACATGCAAGATGACAGTTTTGAAGACATACATGATAAATGTATGCTGATATGCAATTGAACAAAGTAAGTAAAGCAGATTTATAATAGGACTAGCTATTAAACTGTTGTTTGAAAATAAATTCTAAAAAATCTAAGAAAATCAGTTGCACCTTGTATTTCATAAATAAATGTCTCAATTAAAAAGGTGTGTGTGCGTGTGCAAATATTTCTTAGTATTTCTATTTTATTTTTACTTATTAAAATACTGATGGATTCACTAAAATATTCCATGGGAAGGACACTTTGTTTAAAGTTATGTCAAGGAAATGTTTTTCACATGGTTTGCATATAATTGGTTCTAGTTATGTTTTAAGAATTGAAGCAAACATATTCAAAGTATCTTGTTTTAGTGAAATGGCCTTTGAGCTGTGGACTACTTTAAGTGTTTGGAGATTACTACATGCTTGAAACAGTGTGTCTCATGCATAGAACAGAGCTGTTTTAAGCTATAGAAGACTTCCAAAACACTAAAAATAGCCCATTTTGCATTAGAAACAGCTGTTTAACAGTCAAACATTTGTTCTGAACAATCTGTGTTCCAAATAGTGCACTCTAAAATGTAGATTATTCAATTAAAAACATTTTGCACAGCAGAACTATATTCTTTCATATAGTCACTACTCAAGTTGGTTTGGAATTTAAAATATTCTCTTATAAAGAAGGATGATCTAGGTAAGATAGGCCACATACAAGTTCAATCAATCAATCAATCAATCAATACTTCATTTTTTTCCTATCCAGCGAATTGCAATATTTCTGAAGAGAAATTTAGGAAAATAAGCTGATTTAATGGCTTCATACAATACTAGAACATATGGGGAAGTTGTAGAAATAATGAAACATACAGAGTAAAAATCTAAAGAGAAGAAAAATTGGCAGTACCTGTTCCCTCACCTGTGTAGGTACTCCAGGTCTTAGAGACAGGTTCATACTGGAAACATTGCCAATCTGATTGATCAATGGCTGGCGATTCTAGGTAGAAAAAACAACCAGATACATATATACACACAATAGGAATAAGAAATGGGTTTTTTGAAAGTGCCGTTTCAATAAACACCATAATTACCGGTATATCATATTTTGTTGTGCGGCTCAATCTGAATAGCTATTTACATCAACAACACTCAGTGATAGACGTGTAACACATACAGGTAGTCTTCGGTTTAGGACAACATTAAGACTAGAGTTTCCACTGCTAAACAATGCAGCTGTAAAGTGAGATTGTATTGCTTAGCAATAACAAGCCCTGAAGTCCATCATTAATTGAATCCCACATTCATTAGGCTGCATAATTTCCTGCTGGCTTCCTGCAACCAAAGTCTATGGGGAAGCTGGTAGGAAGTTGCAAATCCCAGACCTGCAGGCAGGTAAGTAACTGCTGCTGGATGGGAGACAGAGCAAGGGAGTGGGCAGAAGTGTGGGGGAGGGTGGGAGAAGGTGCACAACGGGAGTGTCATGGGTGTGCAAGAGGCGCCTTGGGGAGGGACAAGGAAGGTGGACAGAAGCACTGCAGGGATTGGGCACATGAGAGAGGTACTGTGTGAGTTGGGGAGAATGCACGAGTGGCCAGCAGGAATGCAGAAGGATGGGGGAAGTGTGCAAGTGGGGGAGACTTACCCCAACAACTTGCAATTTTTCCTGCTCTTCTTTGACTTTCTAGGGAAGATGGCATGGAACTGGTGATTATGTGATCACAGGATGCTTGGCAACCAGTCAAAAGTGTGAAAGGGTTACCAAACACCCAGACTGTGATCAAGTGGCCATGGGGGTGGAGAAACACTGAGGATCAGTTGTAACCACCATTCCTTCAGTATCTTTGCAGGGTTGCTGAACCAATGGTTTAAGTTGAGGAACGCCCCCCCCCCCCACAAATGCTGCAAAAATGGATTTGTCATCTGGAGGGAAAGAAATGTTCTTTTGTCCTATATACTATTCTTAAATTAAATTCAAGCAAGTGCTCTGATGTAATATCTTATGAACTTATGAACAGAAATACTTCTGGCTATTTCTAAAAAATGAAAGTAATATATGCCCTATGGTTTACAAGGTTAAACCACTTTAGCTTTGAAAACGTATACAAGAAATGAATACTCTGGATGAAAATAAATAAATAGCATCAGAAAAAGAACATTTACAGATATAGTCACATTTAATTAATATATAGTGAAATATTTTAGAAGACATTGAAAATCACGATGCTGGTGAAAGAAACATAAAATGAGTACCTGCTGTGCTTGAAGCCTATGCTGCAACTGCAATCTCAGCTGATTGGGAGGGTTTTGCACTAGACCAGTAGGCCTCAGACCAGGCCTAGGTTGCATCCGTAGTGCTGCATAACCTGGTCGCTGTGCCATTGGGTGAAAGTTTGGGTCTTGCAGTGGTGTATAATTGCCTTGGGCCATTTGTGCCTGAGATGCATACTGTTGTGTGAAAACTGGTGCCTTTTGTTCTAGAATGATGTTTGGTTCCTGGTTTGAGAATGATTCTGGATCTACTCCTTGGGTCTGCTGAAGAACAAAAGCAGAAAAATATATATAAAGGTTTGGAGCCCACATATGTAGAGAACACAGAGAAACATAGCTGAGACACAGCTGTGATAGAACTCTAAGCAGCCTATGGTTAAAAGTGATACATATAGGTTCGTTCCCCCCTCCCCGTTTTTCTGTAATGTATCTTGTTTATACTTATTTTCTCTGCTGAAGCCTTTTCTAGCAATTCATAATGTATAAATAATAATACATAATAATAATAAATAAATAAATACATCAAATATATTAATTAAAATATTTCTGGACAGTTCCCCATTAAAAATTTGTTAATATAAATTTTAAAAACAATATCACAAATGAAAGAGTACATACTAGCTGGGAAAGGTCAACATAAAAAGAGGTATGCGTTGTTGTTTTTTACAAAAAAATATTTAAAATATGTTAGCATTTGTTTGCTGATGTTTCACAAAAAACACTCACTGAGCAGGTGTCACTTCCAGCAATCAAGAAGCCATGATGTAAAAGACAAACCATCGGCCCCCATTCCCCATATTGTCATTACAATAACAATCATATCGGAGGACATGAAGCATATTGTCAACATTACCTGGCGTAGCTCTGTACAGCAGAGAGGGAATGGTGTTTGAAACAAGGAAATTTTCATATAGTTAATTTCAAGAAGTCTAAGTCCAGGACCCAGAAAGTTTACACATACATTTTTAGAAATAGCCAATATAGCAATACCTGGCTGACAAGTTCCGGTATCCCAAGAGCTCTATCGATTTCTTCTAGACCATCAAAATTCCTTAGTGCCATATAAAGCTGATCAAGGAGAGTTCCTTCATCACTTGGAGACTCAGAGGCCGGATGCTGACACATCAAGTCATCTGGAGAGCCTACAAATGGTTGCCTACAAAGGGCACAGCTTGATGAACAACTTGAGGGGGCAAAAACATTTACTCTTTAGACATTCCAAATTAACTGGATGTTACATACATTAGTGTGCTAGTTTGTTAAGCAGATAAGTTGAAAGCAAACTCAATAATTCTTTAGAACTCAGTATGTCTATCTAGAGCATACTTAAAATGGCAAAATACTTTTCGTCATAATCTTTCTCTCTCTCTCTCACAGACACACACCAATACACCCTTACTTTTTCCTAAACTTCTCAGAGTCAAAACCTGAATGTAATTGTACAGACTTATTCAGGAAATGAGAAGAAAAATTGCTATTGATTTGGGATTTTGTATTACAATGATTTACAACAATAAATTTTGTTCATATTTATGACAATGTATTCAATTTAACAGCTTAATTTTGTAATAAGCTACATAACTTCTAATAGCCCTAATCAAATCATTTAAATCTGTGAATGCAGAACTTTGCTTCTCATTTAAAAAATAATAATAAACAATCTATTAGGAAATCCTGATAACTAACAAATAAATAAATAACTGAAACTGAGAAATATTTTATTATAAAAGAAGATGAAATCTATAGTTAGTCCTAAAATAGAGATCAGCAAATAGTAAAAAGCAGTTGCTAATGTGATCATATACACAAAATCATATACATATTAAGTGCTGAGCAAATTATAGTCATGATCCAAATTCGCTGTTCATAAAATTCATAAATAAGAAATTGCTGACATGAAGCAATCACTACTGAGTTGTACTCAATGCTGTCCAATAAAAGCCAATGACAGAACAGGACACGTACAAGAAGAAAGGAAGATGATCATATCTGTTGCACAAATGGAAATCTACTTAAGTCATTCCTTAGCTATCGTATGTTATTGTCATTATTGCCCTTAATAAAAATTGTAACTTTTTAGTTATAACATATATTACATGTTGAGCAACAGATATGAGATAAGGTAAAATCTAGGGGCAGTTCCACTACATTGTTCCCAATTGCTCAAAGCAGTTTGAAGCTGACCATTGATCAACTCCACTGTTACTAACCTTAAAATCTGAAAATACTAATAGACAATCTGTTTTTCTATTCAGCTGTGCAATGACAGAACATGAAGTTTAACATTCAGTCAGTACCACATCCAGAGCTTAACTGAATGTTGCAAGCATTTGTTAGACTATTGCCAATGAACAACCAACCCACCAACTTGCTCTTGGGGGGCGGAGGGATGCAGAACTGTTGAGGCTCCACATCTTGTTTCATACAGTGACTGAATTTCTGTGGACTGAGATTAGAGGCTGACTGGAGCTCAACAACTGGAAGATGAGAGAGACCAAATTCTCACTAATGAAAAAAAATGGTCCATCCAAAAGATCTTGAAAGTTTTGGTCCTATAAACAGAAAGACTACTTTGTGTGTAAGTTTAGATACATCTCTACTGAGTGTGGAATACTTTATCTTATCTGCCAAACACAGACCACAATGTGAGGCCAGAAAAGTATGGACTCCCTATGTAAAAGGAGAAGTGCCCTCCTTTTACAAGTCAATAGTATGATGCTGTATTTGCCTAATTATTTTGCTTAATGCTTGACTCTTGTTGGGATAGAAATTTGTGCTTACATGGTAATTTACTTAATGATTAAATTTTTAAATCTGTTTCATAACAGATTTTATGCTACCTTGAATAATATGGAAATGGAGTTAACAAAATATTTAAAGTAATAAAATAAAATACTAAAAACATAACACTTTATTCCACTGCAATCCTGAAGGCTCATACCAGTAGGATATA
Organism: Ahaetulla prasina; assembly: GCF_028640845.1. NCBI lineage: Eukaryota > Metazoa > Chordata > Lepidosauria > Squamata > Colubridae > Ahaetulla > Ahaetulla prasina. Next base: position 43,357,054 of record NC_080541.1, on the reverse strand, counting down.
CCATAGGAATGTACATACCAGTAGGGGTACATACCAGTAGGACCTACCATAGGAATTAAAAGATCTATACCTCATTTGAAATTACAAACATGTAAACACATAAAACACAATCAACCTGATAAAGTAATTAATAATTAATGGTTATAACCTATGAATTGCCTGAAAATGAGATGGGTGGGATATAATTTTAAATGATAGATGACAGATAGATAGATGGAAATCTAAATACCCCCCAGAAGAGCTCATTTTAAAAAAAAGATAAAACAAGATTGCCTAACATACTGATCCTGGTATAATTTAAAAAAAAGAATAATACATTAAAATTTGTAATCTCAATCAAATTCAATTCAATTTCAAGGTACTCGTCTCTCTCATCTTGTTGGAAATCGCACCTTCCTTGCACTAGTCTAGCTAAACAGGTCATGTTGAGCTATCTGCCTGGGAAGATGATGTGGGAAGGATGATGCGTAGGTGAAGTCTTAAGTTGCCAACCCCTTTCTACTCTGCCAATCATTTGTCATAGTCTAAGAATATTCTTGGCTCAGTCAAGAGATGTTTGCTGTTTTCTTTGTGTAGCAAGTAGTAATCAGTGTTTGTGTAGCAAGAACAATCAATGAAACACCTGTAGTTCCTTACCCTATGTTCATTTATTTATAAAAACATTTTAATTTAATTGTGGAGTCCAACAAACAGTACTAAGGCAGTTAAAAAGACAAACTATACAGAAACAGAACAAATTAAATAAAGAATAAATAAATAAATAAATACAAGACAGTTAAGTATCAGCAGGTATTTACAATGATTCAACACTGACTCTTAAATAAAAGACTTACCGGTTCTGATTACTAAACGTTGCCTGATCAATGGGCAATATACTGTCGGGCCAAGGAGCAGTCTGATTAGGAGGGGCTTGCTGTTGGGTATACTGAGGAGCTCCCATATTCATCTCCAATTCTGAACCGCCTGAAGAACAACCATCACAAAATAAAATTACAGGTGTTGCAGAAGACCAACAATCTGCTGCTTATTGTATATATTTCCCTGAAGACTATATATGAGTATTTTTTACATAAACTTGGATTGGGATTAGTCAAGAGACAAATTCAATTCAAATAAGGCTGCTTCAAAAGAAAATAAAAATATGTTCTTATATAATCAGCATGTTATGCAAAAACATTCGAGCAAATCTTTTATCTACTGTATGATTGAACTCCCACAGCTGCATTTGTATCTAATTAAAATGTATTTGTCATCCCTGCTAATATCATAATATTCGGTATCTGCTGAAACTGTGCAGACTATGACTGCACTCCACCTTACCCATATTCATAACTTGAGACTGTAAAATTTGTCTTGGAACAGCTTGACTGTTAGGTCTCAAGGGCAGGCTGGATGTTGGGTTACGTATCATGCCTCCTTGGATTGGCCTGTTCATGGCACTTGTTGTTGCGGCACAAGTCACTCTCACAGCAGCAGCTTGGCTACCCCAGTCTCCTGATGACATAGTGGGCCGAGGAGTATTACCAGCAATCATTCCTATTAAAACACACACATGTTTATGATGAACTATGGCTTGAACCCAGTGCTACACTGTTTTTAATGCCAATTTTACAATCAGCTCATAAGTCAAACCATAAGAATCAAGAATGTTTTTAAAAAAGCAATTGGCATTAGTGCAACATCTCTGCCCCTCTGCTAGTTTAGAGCTATGGATAGGTACCTGAGCATATTTTTTCACAAAAATGTGCTCCAAAAATAATCCAATAAAATATGCACTCTTATAATTAGAAAAACTAAAGATCCTTGTGTTATCAGATTAACTTGATCAGATCTCAAATAATACAGGCAGAATTTATTTCTGAATAAACATCCTTAGGCTTATATTTAAAAGTGCAATATTATAGCATAACAAGTCCCATGAAAACACATCTATCTGAATTCAATGAAAGTCTCCTAAAAATAAAAATGCACAGCACTGGGTAACGGTCTCATGACCCAATTTAACATATTTTATGTTGGTTTTTGGGTACTGCTGGGGTAGTCAGATGCCTGTTCTTTCTATATTAGAAGCAATGTGTTATCACAGAAAAAACAACTGAACATTTTTTTACCTGGATTATTATTCCCAAGGTTTCCTTGATTTCCCATCATTCCTTGACTACCCAACATGCTGGGCTGAGGTATCACTGAATATGGACTATTGTTTCTTATGGGCGGAAAAGTTGCAGCACCTGGTGGGTTTTGCAAAGCGATGTCAAGCTGCAAATTCTGGTTTGGCAACATCCTTCCCAACTGCGCTTGTCTTGCATTCGTAAAAGCTGAACAATAGGAGGAAAAAAGATGAAAAGGGAAAAACTGGGAGCTTTGAAAGTTACATTATAAATATACACCATTAAGTTCTTTTCAAATTAATTTAAAACTATGTTTCAAAAAGAAATGCAGATATTTACAGACATTTAACAAAAGTTATTTTTAGACTTTCAGGTGAATTCATAGATAACTTAAAACTAAATGAAAAGTTCCACCATCTACTCTGCCTAATGTCCACCATTCAGCTGGAGATTCCTGCACTGATTTCTGACTTTGTAATCTTTTACAAAATTGTTTTCATGCTCAGCCTATGACTTGATACAATATTAATCTTATCATTTAATAAAATACTGCATTTAAAATGAATGAAGCTTAATAGAAATTACAACAATTTCTCCAAGACCTGACTTATATGGATTAAAAGCATATCCTCATAGCACTAACTCTGGATTTCATGCAACAGACAAAAATAAAAAATATGTTTGATTATCCCTTCCTTGCCTGCTTAAGTAATAGTCTCATCTGTTGAATTTTCCTCTAGAGCTAGGATGGGAATTCTTTTTTCTTAAACAGTGACACAATCATATTTTATGGATTAGTACATTTAAAGAAACACTTTTATTTTTCTGCCTTGGTAAGAATTGAACTTATAGCATGTAGCTCTTTAGTTATTTCATTGTACAGTGCAAGTCTAACCATGTGGTAATCTCACAGATTAGTGATGGAAATAAAATACATTTTTTAAAGTTTTGTTTTAGTTTACTTATTGTCATTGCACCTCGTACAACAAAATTAAATGCCTTCTTCAGTGTACATTGTAACTATAAAAATAAAATAAAATATACACACACATCCTTCAAATTCTATACAACTGAATTGAAAATAAAACTTTCAATAAAATGAAAAGCTATTTATTTCAAAGTCAAACAATATTCTATTACGTAGTTGGAACATTTCACCATGCTGTGTTTTTATAAGGAGAACAGCAGATGGTGCTGTTTGTTCACTGAAGACCTGTAAAGCATAGCAACAACCTGAAACTGGCATGGTGGCTTTTGAAAAGATCATTTCTTTTGCAACAATACTATTATCTGTATTTAAAACCTGATAAATAGTTCAGACTCACTGCTCTGAGAGATCCTCCCTGTGGGTTTCTGGGATCCAACAGGTGTGCCCGGACTGTTGTCACCTGTAATCTGCATGAGGTCATTGATGATGGCTTGTTTGTCAACTGATCCTGCTGAAGCAACCGGTCGGGCGTCTGGGAAAAGTTGTGACAACTGGCTATTCTGTAGATCATCTAGAATTTCTTCCAGGTTATCAAGCTCGCTGCCAGGCTTTCATGAAATTTGAAAAGAAAACACATGTTTTTCATAGGTCTTTTAATCTGGGCCAGACCAAAATACTAGGAAACAGAATCAATACCTCCAGCATTGAAAACACCCACCATGAGGTGGAATATCTCAAATCTGTTCCTGAAAAGAAAGAGATTACCTTGTGTCTCACTTAAACTAGTCAGGGGACACACCAGGACACACATAACCCTTTGGTGTTCCTTATCATGGTGCCTTCTGGAAGTACAAAATAAGCCAAAATATAGCTCTCTTAAAAATGAAGTAGTAAAATTCTCTGTATGTAGCTTAGCCATGGATTGGCAGAGAGATGTCTCCAAGGGGGGAGAGGATGCAGATTTCCATGGATGTAACAAAGAAATCTTTGTTCAACAAAAATCAACACTCTGTCATTACTGTAATTTTGCTTGCTTATAACAGGACTAAAAATGTTCTATGTAGTTACTTCCACATTTTATGTTTCATCTGAACTTTCAATCACTGACAGAAAAATGTGAACCGTTTAAAGAAATGAAGACAAAAGAAAATATAATAAGAGAACTTTTGCGGCTGGAAACTTGTAAGTTGAACCAATGTACTACTGCTCAACATGTAATAAATTTAAGAGGGGGGGGAACCTAGGCCGAGAGAAGTTTAGAGAAATATCTCCAAATTTGCAATTAAAAAAAAAGGAGGAAGTCACACAGTATTATGTGGCAATGATCTACTTAAACCCAACAAAATAGATATAATAGGTATATGGTAATAAATCTGAATATTTCATAACTGCATACTATCTCAGAATAGGATTGGAGCTTTGTTTCAAAAGAAGGATAATCACTGGCATAGTAGTCATTGTGCTTCTTTTGCAAACACACCATCATAAGAGCACAAACATGCCTACCGTCCCTGTCCTATTGTTTCCTTTCATTATATCCAATTAATATAGTTATCACATAGTTATGCTCATATATATGCTTATATATTATATAGATATTTTCATGCTTATGCTTATATATACTGTTGTGACAAATAAATAAATAAATAAAAATAAATAAATCACTTGTAAGATGTTAGTTCCCTTGCACATGTTACTACCATGTCCTCAATTTATAAGTAATAATTTTAAAGGATTGGGCTTTAAAAGTCTCATCCTCCAAATATGAGCTCTACCAGCTTTAGAAATAACACAGTACAAGCAAGCCAGAGAACAAGAAACTGTGCTTTACAATACTTCAAAAATCACCAAACCAAATTCTGTGAGAAACCTTTCTTTTATTTCCTCCCATGATAGAATGGCTGACAAAGTATGTTCATACACCTAGAAATCTGAAATAGGATTGGGAGGCCATGAAGCTCCCTTAGTAATTGGACTACTTGAGACTTCTCCGGTTAAATTGTGGACAGAAAACCAAAGAAATTGGGGGTGAGGTGAATCATGTCCCTAGAGAACAGATATAGAACAGGCTGGAAATATAAATAAACAAAACAAGCAAATAATCAATCCCATGTAGTAAAAGAGATTGGTATAAAAAGTAAAGTGACAACAATTGGTTGCACATAAGAAATACCACATACTAGAAACAATTCTTTTGAAAAATAAGATAATTAAAGATTACTTATAGTTGAAATATTGAAAACATTTTCTCTGAACATTTCCTTTTCATTACCTATTGTTTTTACAATGTTAAATAATATTAATTAAAAATGTAAAAGATGATTATGTTAAGAATGAGTAATTCCTACAAATGCATACATAAAAGCAACAAATATAGTAAAAGAATTGCTTCTTGTGTTCTCATGCTATACCCAGACCTTGACTAGGAAGGAGTGACAAATCAGCAGGCCAATAATCCAAAGTTTACTCAAATGCTAGTTTGAAAACACTTGGGCAGCAAGGCTGAAAAAACCTGCCAGAAATTTTTAGGACCTGCTTTATTTAGAGAAGATAATGTCTGGACTAGTGGCCAGTGTCAGCATAACCAGAATAAATCATGTTTGTGTATTTTTTTCTGGTGTTCTTTACCTAGTGGAACTGCAGAACAAATTGATAAATGTAAAAAAATCCACCAAACAAAACAAGTCACTTCTGGAAGATTAAAATTCTTGTTTCTAAGTACGGTAATTTAAAAGGGTTTTTTTTTTTTGCAATGTCTTCAACACTTAAGAAGCAGACTTAAGTGACTTATGACTCAGACTTTTTCAAAAGAGCTTTTGCCATTCGAACATAAATTAAGCTAGGACTTTCCTAAGTAATGCACATCATTTTTCTCTTGTACATACATATCACACTGATCATTTCTGACTCAACTGCAAAGTCTAGAGAAATTCTCTAGAATTTTTTTATTGATTGCTAGAAATATTCCCATCTTAATTTTGGGGGGAGGTACAAAATGCAGTATTGGGTTGCTGCCAAACACTGAAGTATCTCATAGTGTTTAGACAAACCTAACCAGTTTTTCTATATATCTTTTAGAATGCATAGTGATAGCTAGTAAATGGAATGGAGACAGGGAAATGTATGAGAATGCTGCTTTTACTAGAGGAGTGTTAATGTGAAAACTTTAATAGAAGACAGCTTTTCAAAATATCATAGCTAAATATTACCAGCCCAATATGAATAATGAGGTAAGCGTCTTCTATGGAAGACTTTCCTGTTTTGTTAAGAATTGTTCTCAAGCAATTCCAGCCTTAATGTTAGGTAGCAGCTGAAGAAACAGGAGAAATAGTCACCTCTATTTTCTGCCTTAAATTTATTTTTTATGAGCATTGTCATATATGTAACTTTGATAAAATTATGTGAAATTAAGGGATCAACTTTAGGGATATTTGTTAGTCCCATGCAAGTTCTCAGGTCTGAACATGGCAAGTTCCGGACCTGAACCTTGGTTAAAAATTGCTCTGAGTACTATGAATAATGAAGTTCATAGTCCTTGAATAGGTACACTTGATCCATCACAGTTTTTCATGTAATTGCTGCACTGTTTCCAAATTCACCTTTTTAGTTTACAATCACTTCTATATATCAAAGATTATGTAGGTAAAACCTGTCACTTGTATTTGCCACATAATCCATAAGAAAATAAACTACATCAGAAACTTTGCGCTGCTTTACTGCCTTTTTCAAACTTATCTGTCAAAAATTAAACTGCAGAGAGAACAATTATGAAAAATCATTTTTTTCTATTCTGCTTAGAATAAAGTATACACTGTGCCAGCTTTTCTTTCTTTCTTTTATGCTTTCTATGATTTTGTGTAAGTATGGGAGGAAGAGCTGGGTTAATAATTTCTCTCTGATATTTTGCTGTAATTATTTGTACTAGTAGAATATTATGACAGAGTTTTTTTCACCAAATAATGTTTAAAAGAATGTACAATGATGCAGGCAATAAAATCTGTACCAACAATGTGGAAATAAAATGGCGACGTTCAAGGACAACATAAATTATACTACTACTGTAGAAACATGGGATTCATAACAATGAACATTTTTCAACAGGAAATAGTTACGTAATTTGAAAATAAAAAATAAAATGGAAAGAAAAAAGAAACATGGGATTCACTTTGCAGTTTTAAGACGCAAAGTAAAAGCAAGTTCTGTAAACCAAGCAAATTATTTTTGAGCTAGAGAAGAAAATGTACTCAGAAATTAAGAACATTTTTTTCTTATAGCAAAACTTACTGCAAACCCAAAACTTTCAAATACATTTGTATCATGTTTCCTGTGAAAATGAGATCTCTATATAAATCTTGATTTGTACACTTTCTAATTAGTCTTTGCATAGAAGCATCCATATGCTTAAGTATTTTATGGTCAAAACACTTTGTTTGCATTTAGTTTTGCATTTTTTTCTGAACAGTACTTTGCTTCCTGCTAATTTACATTTTATGATTCTAAATCAGGTGTTAAGACTGAATGTTACATATTCCAAGTAGCTTCTATCAATGGGTGTCATTCTCATCCCACATTTATATTTTCATCTCGGAAGTTGAATGATAATATACCAAGCATTACATTTTAAATTAAAATATACTTTCCAGATCAGATTTTTCAGCCAGTGAAGTCTTGGCAATAGAGACAATGGTAGTGATTCTAATCACAAAGAACTTTGTGTCGGAAGAGATACAAAACAAGAATTGTTTCTGTACCCATCTCTGATACAAATAACATAAACGAATGAATAAATGAAATATAATCCCAACAAGTTCTTACCTGTTCATTCGGCTCAAAGCGCATCTCTTCTTTTTCAGTCTTTATAGTTACTGGCTTTACTGTGCTACTGGAAGGGTCTGTCTTACTGTCCGACCGTTCCAGTTTGGGCGTAATGTCTGGTAAACCAATTTCTTTTGTATCATCTTTATCTAGCAAGTAACGAAGTAGTGCATTTTCTTTCTTCTTGGGACTCACTGGTTCCTGTTTACCAGTTATCTCTGAACCTGGAGCTGTGCTACTGGTCTCCTGGTTCAGTTCTTTGCCTGTGGCCTCTGCTGTGAGCTTGGCCAAATCTACAGGAGAACTGCTGTCCTGCAAGAGCCTGTGCAAAATTTTATGCTTCTCCTTGAGCGAGGTTCCATGTGCTGAGCCAGAACCAGATAAGCTTCCCATGGAGTCCTTGTTAGCATCTCCCATAGTATTAGCCAAAGATGAAGGCTCCATCTGATCAGATTTGGTGGTCAGCAGCTGTAAGAGCTTTGTCTGGCTTTTGCCATCATGTAGTCTGTTCTGTCCATCAGGTCTTTCACTGCCAACTTGGGGCATGTTATCATTATTTTCTTTCTGTTCTCCTGAATGGCAGACACTTTCTGCTTGTCCAGTTGTTTCTTCCGATTGTTCCCCATGCAATCCAAAGCTATCTTTAGAATCCAGATTTCCCATTTTAGTTAGCTGGGGAGGATTCATACTTACAGGGGAATTCTGTAAATTACCCATTTTTATATCGGGTGAAGCCAATGATGACCCCAGAGAGACTCCATGCCCCTCACTGAGAGCCTGAAGTGCATTGAGGGAACTGTTGGTATAACTATGGCTATTTCCTGTGCTGCTGCAAACTCCAACAGGTGAATGCAAGTTTCCTGCAGGAGAAAACTGGTTGGGTGGGATCCGAGGACTTCCTGCCACTCCAGGACTCACACGATGCCTTGGGGAAAGCATAGAGTTTGGCTGGCCAGATGTCATGCCAGGGCTGTTTTGAGAAGGACTATTCATTTTTAGTGCATAGTTACTACCCTGAGGAGTGGATGTTTGTATACTTGACACATGGTTCATCCCACCTGAACTACTAAACCTGCTTGTTGGCATACCCATTTGTTCCTTTGGGCCATTTATGGCAAAATTCATATTGCTATTGATGGTCATATCCTGACCTGGATTCCCACTGCACATGGCTTGATGGGCAGGACTGTTAGAGCTAATTGTGTTCAATGGCTTTCCCAGTACTTGTCCAGTTAAATCCTGGTTCATTCCACAGACATTCTGTTCCCTACAATGTGAAAAAAGAAAAAAAATACCTATAATATTGTATGTGATATTAAAACAGCTTAATAAAAAGATACCATAGAATATTATGCTCATAATCAATCCCATATGCAAAAATAAGTGCAACATTTGTTTAATCATACTATATCTTAAAACCTATATTTTTATTTGCAAAAATAAACAGAGCAGAAACAATTTCTTACAACAAATATTTCTTACAACAAAGCATTTTCAGTAAAAAAGAATAGATATGCTGATTGGTGATAAAAACATCTGTTGATTCTAATATATCTATTGTCATATTATGTAAAAAAAATCTAAGTCTTTGATCTGTCTAGAAGATAGTAGGTTATCTGTGTGATGGGGTCCAAGCAGCAAAGTACAACAATTAGGCCAGATACTGGGATCATGAGATCTGCAGGAGGGTAATTGCTATAAGAAATCAGTCATTAGCTAGCTTTACTGGTATCAGATTATACAATTCTCATTTTACATAGGCAGATGAAGATGAAGAGCACTGAATTGGGAGGCTCCCAGTATTCCCAGTATAGTCAGGCTTCAAGGACTTGATGTCACAAACAAAATTAGACATTTAACAGTTGTTTTTAACAAACCCAAATCCCTTTGTCTTCTAACATGGGGACTGATATAGAGAAGTTTAGTTATTGTAGAGAACTAAAGAAGTAGGTAAAAAGTGCTATTCTGGGGTTATGCCATTTAGGTAGTGGTTCATATTTTTTTCCCTAAGTAAATCTGGATCAGTATATGGTTTGCACTATTTAAAATATCTTTTAATTCAACCTTGGAACTCTCAGATTAGCAAATTTCAGAACAAAAGAGGAATTTTTGAGAACCACAGATTCTTTGTGCCTGGAATATTAGATTCTGCACATCCCTGATAAGCAATTTAGTTTTACTTTGCTGCTTTATATACATTGCTATGTCAGGTTTCTTTATAATATGTTGCAATGTCAGGTTCCTTTATAATAAATCAAATAAGTTACTCATAGATACATTAAGTGAAATATTTAAAAACACTCTACAGTAATATAAAAAATAAATAACATTTCATACATACAGAACTATACTGTATTTTAGAATCAGGATTGTAATTTCAGTTCAATATATATTTCCATGTTGGCATTAAAATAATACCATCTTTTTTAATGATTGTTGTTCATAAATAAGGCCTCTGAAGAACGATTTAAACAGACTGAGTTTAAAATTGTAATTTAAGTTATCCCCCTTAATGGCTACAGTGCTGATTAAGCAAGCATCCTGCCTCTTCACATTATCTTTCAGTTAGAAATGTGGTGTTTCCTCAGGCATATATCAGTCCTCATCAGAGGACATCCTTTCCTTAACTACAGCAAATAATCCAATGTTCACCTGTGACTATGACAAAAATAGTGACAAAAACTAGAAAGTAGCATGTATGTATCCTCAATTCATATCAAATGTATTTCCGTTTTAATAGCTAACTTTATATTGCATACAAAAATAGAAAGATTATGGGTACACAGAGTGTGCTTAAATTTATGAGCCTTTCTATTTAGCTTTGGATCTTTTTCACAATAAATACATGAACAAGTATAACATTTTTGACTCATTTGTTTAATTTATACCTTTTTATCTAATTTTAGGACTTATATGGCGAACAGATTGTGTTTAGATCATATTTATGTAGAAATGTGGAAAATTCACAAGGCTTCACAAAGCACACTGTATTTTCCGTAAACATTATATACTTCTTTAACCAGTAAGTAAAATGGACAAATTCACAGCTCTATGAAGAAAAAAAAAGTGACAACAATTTGCTAACATTTAAATGTATGTAAATATATTTTTCTCAAATCTGTAGCTTTCTAGTAATTAATAAGACTTACAGAGAAAAGCAAGTATTTAAAATCATCTTGTAGAGACTCCCCCCTCCCAAATATTATAATAAGGAACTCTGAAAACAAAAAGCTTAGAATGAGATCCACCTAGTTTTAGGAATATTTGCATTTCTACGTGAATATGTTTGTGTGTATATGTGTGTGCGTGTGTGTACAAGCTGATGCATGCATTTTCAGAGGAAAATAGCAGACAGGAATCTTTTCTACATGACTGTTTCAACCACATTTTATCTTTCAAAAGAAAATCACGCAAGTAGCAGCATGATATTCCATATACATACAATAGATGATAGAGGGAGGGAGGAAATGATAACATTCCTGAAAGGAAACATGTACAGTGTGATTGCTCTCCCTTAATATTTTACATTCTAATGTGTAAATATTACACTCAAATTACCACTTTAATGGCAGAAAGTGATGAGGAACTAAAGAGCCTCTTGATGCGGGTGAAGAAGGAGAGTGCAAAAGTTAGCTTGAAACTCAACATTAAGAAAACTAAGAACATGGCATCCGGCCCTCTCAGATATGGAGATAGTGACAGATTTTATTTTCCTGGGCTCCAAGATCACTTCAGATGGGGACTACAGCCAAGAAATTAAAAGACACTTGATCCTGGGGAGGAAAGCTATGGCAAATCTAGACAGCATATTAAAAAGCAGAAACATCGCTCTGCCAACAAAAGTGTGTACAGTCAAGGCTATGGTTTTCCCAGTTGCAATGTATGGCTGTGAAAGTTGGACCATAAGAAAGGCTGATTGCCAAAGAATTGAGGCCTTTGAATTATGGTGCTGGAGAAGACTCCTGCGAGTCCCTTGGACTGCAAGGCGATCAAACTGGTCAGTCCTAGAGATCAACCCTGATTGCTCTTTAGAAGGCCAGATCCTGAAGATGAAAGTCAAATATTTTGGCCACCTAATGAGAAGGAAGACTCACTGGAGAAGAGCCTAATGCTGGGAAAGATTGAGGGCAAAAAGGAAGAAAGGGACGACAAAGAAAGAGGTGACTGAATGGAGTCACTGAAGCAGTAGGCGTGAGCTTAAATGGACTCTAGAGGATGATAGAGGACAGGAAGGCCTGGAGAAACGTTGTCCATGGGTCGCAATGGGTCGGACACGACTTTGCAACTAAACAGATTTTTTTTTTTACAAAATACCATAGCTTGTTAAATGCAAGTTTCAGTATAAACAGAGGTTACACAAACCTTTCAAGATTACCACTGAATAGGGAATTCAACCTATCTGCTGGGAAATGATTATTGTTGACGAAATTTACATTGTAAGGCTTATTTTAGGGAATCACAGGACAACTGTTACTTTTGTCCAGTTTGAGACACAGAAGCTATTACCTCTTCTCAATATTGCAGCTTCTTAAAAAAAGGATGTATCTCATCTTCTACCATTTCAATCTTGTAATGGCTGCAAGTTCCAGAGACTGAGCAGATGCTCTTTGGGGTATCTTATAATAGATGTAGGTGAACATTTTGTGAGAATTTGAGAAAGAAAGTTTGTTTTAAATCCTACTGGACTTTCTGACCAAAGTCTAGCTTCTTTCCTACTCTTTTTTAAAATTTCTTTTTAAAATGTCACTCTGCAGATTTTCATCATTAATGTAAGAGGGGTCTATAATATATGGAGCCATAACCAATACCAGGACGAACATTTGCAATCCTCCAGTTGGACCAGAATTGCAATTGCTAGTATGCTAACTAACCATGGTAGCAGGAAGAAAAAATAATTTAACAACTAGAGATTCCACATTTCTCTTCTAAACATTTTGGGGGGAATATTTTTTTGTCTTTCAGAGACAGGATTGTGAGGAAAGTATTTTTTTCAAAAGTGTGCTTTTTTTGCAAAGATGCATGACAAAAATATTCGAAGATCATCTATAATTTTTTTTGTTGGTAGACATCTGAACAGTCAGTTCCTTTCCTTAACAAATTACGGTAACCTTCCAATTATTTTTCCTCTCTTCCAAAGTTTGTGAAGTAAATTGGCAACAATTTATATTGATGGAAAAATATCCAGGAACTATGTTTCGAAACATTTTGGTAGTAATGTAGACATTCCTTGTAGATAAAACTTTGCATTGCAAGTTTCCCAGCTGAAATATTTAGTTTGCTGTTTGTAGCATGGGAACTTGAAGAAAATCAAGCAATGAGTGAAGTGGAGAAATAAAACACAAGAAATATAAAGGTTCACTTTAAAATCCTTTCTTAAAAAACGTTAGTATATAAGCTCAAATTGTCTAATATTTCATGTTTTACTTATCATTTCAAGAACTACCATCAAAATCTGAGGAGATCCTAATCTTTCAGTGTTATAAATCCCTTCTCTTGACTTTGTTAATAACTAAGAATATGGTGCTTTGGTTCCTATGTATTTTTATTTTTATATTATGTACATTACCTTTTTACTGTAAGCCATCTTGTATCACATATGTGAGATTCATGGATACATAAATTGAATGAATGAACAAATAAATAGCAATTTGAAATTGTCAAACAAACTGCAATTCTTTAGATGAATGTAATCAAAATAACCAGACATGTCAGTGCATTCTTTTATTAAATAATGTTAAATAATGTTTTTAATTGAAAAGTAGAAAAAATGAAAAAAACATTATTTTAATTTACCATTTGTGCGAATAAAAGACATTTTTCAACACAAAGATCATTTCTTTAGAAAGTCTAGAAGTATTTCAGTTATTTAGAAATCAATCAGATACATACATAACAAATATTTGCATATCTGAAGCACTGTCACATCAGTTATTTTTGCTGTTTGCTTGCAAAGTATCTTGCAAAATGACTTCATTAGTATATCAATAAAAATGTACAAGAGACTTTGCTAGATGCCCATTCCCAATGCAGGCCCCTGCTCTCTGATCTTCAAGTAATAGGATTAAATCCAAGTTAAAAACAGAACTATAGAAACAATGCTATCGAAAGAGTAAACTAGTCATACAAAAAGGTAAACTGTTGATTAAGCCTGAATACATATAATTACAATAGATAAAGATCTCATAGTGAAAATTGCCTTTAAAACACCATGCAGTGTTTTGAATTGCAGACACAAATTCATTTACTTATACATTGTGTTCAAGTAACAGGATAATCTTTCAAATAAATGTTTAGATCTGTGACATTAGAATTGGTTAAGAAAACAGAAGCAGTAAAAACAACTTAGCTTATTATGGGAATCTGTAATTACAGCTAAAAGATCTATAAGCTGATAATATACTACAGCTGTAATTGACAGTGACATCCAATTTTTTAAGATAAAAAAAGTTGAAAGAATTACCTGTGAAGCATATGTAAGGATATTACAAGCTGAGGTTCGCTAGTAGTCTGGGAACGGATGAGCTTGCTCTTCGTTTGGGCAGCAACTATAGTGCCATCAGACAAAGAAAATCGATACACAGGACTGAATGCTAATCCTTGCCTCAGCACTGTAAGCAAGCAAAAACAAAAACAAAGCATAAAGTCACACAGCCTACTATAGGAATAATCACATTAAAATGGTCTCTGTCCACTAATATTATTCCTTACTTTAGACGGCAAGAAGCAATCTGCAATTTCTCTTGGAAAACAAGCAAGGCAGTATTAAAGTTCTTTCGAGTTAAGACCAAAGAGCAAGTGGAGTAAAGTATTAACTGAAAGAGAAATGTTGCCAACATTGATAAAGCAAAGTACCTACACATGAACGGGTGGGCTTATATCACATACAAGAATAAGGTCACAAACTTTTTTCTTAAAAACAGAATGTTGTTTGTTATACTTGTAAAGTGAATTAAGCAAATTTGAGGTTTGCCACACAGTTTTCATATGTTCCTTTTCTCAAAATGGCTGGAAAGTGGCATTTCTCAGACAGGTTGTTAGTGACTGAGATATTAAAAAACGTGGGCTGATAGAGCCTGTACAGCCCAATGTCTACTGTTGCTCATTTCTGCTATAGATTGCCTTCGTTGTTCCGGAAAATGTTACTACTCAGTTTCCTCTATTTATTATTTAAATTTAAATTTAAATTTATTATTTAAATCTAAAAGAGCTTTTTGTTTCTTTTTCTCATTCTGTTATCTCTCCCTCCCTCCCTCCCTCCCTCCCTTCCTTTCTCCCTCCCTCCCTCCCTCCCTATCCCCACCCTACCCTACCACCACCATCTCACAATGGGACTCTGAGAGGCATACAACAAATAACCCCAAACTAACAGAAGTAATTTAAAAATACTAAAACAATGAAGTTATTAAAAAATAAAAAGCATTATCTTCAGGAGAGCACAATTAATATCACTAACAGTACAGCTATTTTGCAGACTCTGTTCCACCACTGCCAGTTCCCAGGCCAAACAGCAAAGCCATGTTTTCAGGCCACTCCGGAAGGCTGAGCTTGTTTATTTTTACGTCTCTATTAATAATTCTATTAAAGCTATAGTTCCCGAAGAGATACATTTTCCTAAAAATATACACATTTTTCTTATTGTTCAAGGTTATATACTAAACTAGCTCAAACATTATAATACAGATGAATACTTCAACAATCCAATTTAATACCCCATGATTTTTCGTATTTTGCTTCTTTTTCTAATAGAAATAAGTATTAAATCTGATTATTGTAACTTTATTTTGATACTTTATTGGAAAATGCAGTAAGTTGGCTTCTAATGCTATGGACCCAACAAACCTTCATCTATGGAAATTCTTTTCAATAATTGATTTTTCAATTGCTTGCTGTTTCTTTCTGCCAGTGTTTTAATGCTTATTTTGCCATTTTTTTATTTAGCATTGTAACTCTATTTTTATAAAAAAAGGATGTATTATGTTTTAATTGTTTTGACTTGTAGTTTTTAATGGCAAATGTGATCTTTCAATTGAAAATGCTTAGATATTAAGTCAGCACATAAATATTTTTAAATAAATAAATCATCACTAGTCTAAAATTTTAACATATAAGACTTTAGGCACTGCTAGAAAATTTTTTATCTAATATATACATATAAATTATTAGATATTAATAGATTTATCTTTGACAATGGTCTTCTCTCTTTCAGTGCAAAAAAGTCCAGTTTGAATTGTTGGCCTGTTATCAATTTGCAGTTTTCCTGTATAGATCATATCATATTTTTCTGTCTTCCAGAAGCACATTATCTGGGAAGACAGAGTTATAATCTAAAACGTTTTAAGGAAGGTTTGAAAAATCTGACAAGATACATCAAATGACGTTAAAAAGCTGACAGTTTCTTTCTTGTCCAGACTTGCCACACTGGTATTGCAGGATTTTGTTTTGTTTGTTTTTAATCTGTTTTTGCCTTCAAGTGGTCTATCCTGTTATAAAATTTATCAAGAAAAGTTTGGCAGAAGGAAATCAGAAAATATAACTTTAAAAATCATAAAAGTTTATTGTAGGGTAAGAATGAAAAATAAAGACCGTGATAAAGGCGGAATAATTTATAATGAAATTTCACATTAAGGAATGCCACTCATTCAGCCTGAATATTTGGGCAATAGTTCTTTTCATACAGAACAGGAAATTCCAATATATCCTTGTCAAGAACACTGAGGTTAAGATTGTTATAGCATTTAACAACTAAAAGGACATCACACTAACTTCAAGTAATGGAATTGTTTAAAATGCACCATGACAAATTGTTTTTATTTAAAATGAGTCAGTTTAGATTTGAATAAATACATCTGCATAATGATCTTTACCAATAAAGAAAACAAAAATCAAGCCATGTTTGTTTTCATTTCTCTCATTCATTATAAAATGCGTGATACCCCATTTTTCTGTTTGTGACCAGTAGCAATTCTACTTGAGAGTTTTGTTCAGGGCACGATCCACTTTAAGTTTACAAAGGAAAACAACCATGATTATTTCCTTGACTAACTTGAAATTCTTTATATTTGGCACTAAAGTTATAATTCATCCAACAACTAAAATACTGATATTAACAGATCAACAGAGTTGGAAGGAACCTTGTAGATCATTTAGTCCAACCCCTCGCCCAAGCAGGAGACCCTACATCATTTCTGACAATGGCAGTCCAGTCTCTTATTGAAAGCTTCCAGTAATGAAGCTCCCACAACTTCTGAAAGCAAGCTATTCCATTAGTTGACTGGTCTCACTGTCAGAAAATTTCTAATTTCTAGATTGAAATCTCTCCTTAATTAGTTTCCATTCATTATTCCTTGTCTCCCCTTCAGGTGCTTTCGAAAATAACTTGACCCCTTCCTCTCAAATATTGGAAGATTGCTATCATGACTCTCCTGATCCTTCTCTTCACTAGACTAGCTATGCCCAGTTCCTGCAACCATTCATTGTATGTTTTAGCCTCCATTCTCCTAATCATCTTGGTTGCTCTTCTCTGGACCCTTTCTAGAGTCTCAAAATCTTTTTTATATTGTGGTGACCAAAACTGGATGCAGTATTCTAGGTGTGGCCTTACTATGGCTTTATAGAATGGTATTAGTACCTTACTTGATCTTGAGTGTATCCCTCTGTTAATGCAATTTAGGATTGCATTGGCTTTTTTGGCTGCCGCCGCACACTGTTGGCTCATATTTAATTGGTTGTCCACTAAGACTCCAAGATCCCTCTCACAGTTACTGCTATTAAGCCTGGTTTCACCCAATTTATATGTGTACCTTTGTTTTTTCTTGCCTAAGTGTAAGACTTTACTTTTCTCTGCATTGAATTTCATTTTATTAGATATTGTCTCAAAGCTAGTTCCTTACTCTTGTGGAATTGGCATATATAATGCATTAAACAAGTGCAAGATCACAAGGAAAACCCTTATGGATGCATCAGGCTTCATTTTAGTCTATCATTTTTCACAGTGACTATCCAGATGCCTCTGGAATATTCTTAAGCAGGAGAGGCAGACATAACTTTTCTCTAATGTCTAGATTAAGCAAAGGCTTAATAAAAAAATACCTCCTCCTTTGGCCACAGAAACAATATATAACATGTACGTGAAGTTGGTCTTCTGGGAGTATGCTCTATACTTCAGCAGAGATGACTGTAAGGAGGGGAAAAAGGCTTTCTGACAAATGAAATCAGTAATAATAACAGCAGTAAAACTCAAATCTGTACATTATATGTCATGGCTGTTAGCTTTTATCTTGTGTCCCTTTTAGCATGTGACATACAGTTCCCAATTCCTTTCAATGTTTGACTTTACTTACTGGCCAACATAGGACAGTCTTATATAGGAAAATAATGTTTAGTAACTCCACAACCAGAATATAAACTGGATTTTCAAACAGAATGGTCAATATAAAAATATTTTCCTTAAAATCTTGCAAATACAAATTACAGTTCTTACCGCATTCTGTCAGAGCTATTTCACAGGATCAAAGCTTTGTTCTTTAACTTTAAAATTCAAATGCCACAACTTTTTTTTAAAAAAAACATATAGTAAATACTTATTTGGGAAATGTCATGATTTTACTTTAGAAAAAAAATTACAATCTAAATAAATATCCATATGTAGTTGCACAAAGTTTGCTATGAAACAACATTGAAATAATTTATCAGGGCTTTACTTAAACATTTAATTGAAATGGAGATGAGCACTGCCCCCTAGAGTCGGGAACGACTAGCACACAGGTGCAAAGGGAACCTTTACTTTTACCTTTATAATTTTCAAACATATTAGAGATAAGTTAAATGCCACTTCAGTAGATATTATGTAGCAGACAAAACATTATTTTTTATTAAATACATTGCATAAAATTATTATTTTCTCTGTGTTTACGTACTATATCTAGAACTTTTGAAAAGTAAATATAAACAAAAAATTTATATTCTCCAAATTAATAAATATATCCTTCATCCTGGCAAGTGTACAATTAACTTGTTTTAATAGAGTATCTAATATATATGATTTAAACTGTGAAAGAGTAGCACAATACTTTTAGACTAACTCATTTTTATATTCTCCAAACAGAGCTCTTGTTGGCCTTATAATCAGAATTCATTTTTTTTGTATCACAATTTGCCTTTAAAAGTTTATCCTTACCAGTTAAAACTAATCTATCCTATTATAATTCACTGGTAGAATTCTTAAGAAGGAGCATTATGGCTATACTGGTGGGCAAAATCCTGAGGATAAAGCTTCTTCAAGACCAAGAAGTATCTAAGCAGAAGGCAAACGTTAAGAAATTATTTTTGCCATTGAATATGCACTATGCTATGAAATCCATTATTGTATCCACACAGGAAATATGAAAGTAGTTTAGATAAACAAAATTTACTGAATTTATTTGAAATTTCAGATGTGATTATTGCTCTCTCTGTTTTCCTAAATAAAGTCATTTTATTCTAGAGATAAGGATATATTGCTTTAAAAGAAATTTTTCATTCAACTCGCACCTTTGGCTATATATGCAGGTAATCCTTGTGTCTCAGGATTCATGTTTTGTTAGGTACTTCATAGATTTTTTTGAGGGGAAAAATCCTTCCTCTCTAATTTCCTAGGCTGGATTGAAGGGAGGTATTCTTCACTATACTGTCTGAAGTATGTTAAGAAACACAACCTTAGTGTGTGTGTATGTGTGTGTGTATTCATTTGAAAGATCTTGGGAGAAAGAATGTCACCAATTTTACAAGTTTGTCCTGTCCCAAACTGTAAACATTAAACCAGTGTTGATCCAAACTTCTAGCAGACAATGGTATCATTCATACTATTATTAATGGCATGGGGTTCTAATATGAAAATAAGCATGTTCAGTGATTCAGTATTTGAACAAACTTTTTATATAATATTTAGTTTTTAACACTGTTAATTTCTTCTCTTACCACTTTTGTATTCTGTTTAAAATATTTCTATATTTTTTGTCAACAGCAGTGCTGCTGAAAAGTATTTACATATATAGTACCAGCCATTAATCGGTCATCAACAGACACATAGAGATAAATTTATGTATCATTCAAAAGAGGCAGTAAAAAGCTAAGAAGGAAACAAAAAGACAGACCACATCCTCTCCAGCAGCCTACACCCAGGTAAGCAGGATTAACATCAGAAAAACAATCAAACAGAAAACCTATTTCCTTGCCTATTCAAGGAACTACCAAGGAGAAAATCAAATCCCCCAGGCAAGCTACTATATACCACACCCCCTGCCAACACTGGCAGGACAAGCTACCCCACACTTACTAGCACTGATAATGTCAACTGTTCTGGTAGCGAAATGTCTGCAAGCACAAGCCAAGCTTAGACAGCATGAATGACTTATATACAGTACATCTATTCTGCCCTTTACAGTCTTCAATCTGGTTGTTGATTTATTTTTAAATTTGTCTTTATTTTATTGGTTTGTAACAATTTTGGCAATGTATATTAAATTTCATTTAATAAATTATAATTTCACATATTACAGTTTTCCATAAGAGTGATTTTTAATTGCCATGTAATGCATAACCTTATTTCAATATATCAAATAAAAATAAGAATATCCTTACCCTCTTGGTGATGTCTCTTAGCAAAAGATATATCTCCCTCATGTTGTGCATAGAATCTCTGAATGCATCTTCTCACCACATCTTCCCAACCAGGTTTCATAGCTGCTCTCATGGTACTAGTGTCCAGTGACGTTATTTTGCCTGTTTATATATACACATAGACACACACACACATACATATATGAAGACACTGATATAAGAGATTGTTCAGGTCTTGTGAATTTTTTAAAGTAAATATTTTAATGTGTTCTTTGTACCTTGTAAATCCTGACGAGTACTAAAAGTCTCTGAGGAGGGCGGAAGTGGCCTTTCCTTCATTGGAACTCTCCGTGCCACACAAATCAAGCAAGATTGCAGATCTTTAATGGAAAAAACATAATTTTTAATCAAACAAAAGTATCTGATAGTGTAATACAGAATTATTAAACAATTCTGTAATACAGAATTACAACAAGACAACAAACATGACAATGGCATGCAGAAAGGACTATTTCCCTACTGAAGCGATGTTCCTTAGTTCCCCAAGGAATTCCTAAGTTCTTTTGACTAAATTTCACTTATATGAGGATGGCAGTATTCCTCAAATCAACTCTTTTCCAAGCAGTTATTGATAAAACTCTGGTTAGAATACAAGCATTTTTTAAAAAAGATTGGAAATCTTATCTGTACTTTTTGTTGAATAAAAAAATGAATTGATGATGTATGGATTTGAATATTAAGAAAGATGCAGATTAAATAAGGGGGGATCTGCAAAATATTTAAGCAAAAAAAGGGACACTAAGATTGCAATTATCTGTTGAAAAGAATGTACGAAGTCATTTAATCTAGTTTTGTTAAAAAAATTCTTATACTTGTTTTTCTTCCTTTTATCTCTTACTTTATAAAAGTTCTTAATAAATAAATAAAAAATAAAACTCTGCAATGCTTTTTTAATTTCCTTATGTATCTTGATTATTCATGCTCTGCCATGCAGGTTAAACCAGACTTAATTCCACTAAACCCAGAGCTTAAAGTAACACAAATATACATTTGCCTAAACAATTCTTTCCTTCAATGCTAAGCAATCAGTAACACAATAGCCTTTCTTACAAATTGCAAATCATGAGTTGTTATTCCTTAATGCCTTATAACCTTAGTTTTTCTCTACCTCCCCTATAAAGTTCATCTGCATTCTAAATAAAAAATGACAGTATCTCCTTAGAGTAATACCAAATTTAAGAAACTACTAATAAGCAGTTCTCAAAGAACTCCCGAATACACATATTTAATGCTGAAGCAACTGCTTGTTGACAACTATATGCAAGTCAAATAGGTTTCTAAGTCAAGCAAAGAAAGTCAAGAAGAATCTTGCAGACTAAATCTATTCCAGTTTTTGCACTTTTCAACTAGCTAATGATCAAAGTATTCTGGTACATTTTAGCTTCAGCCTTTTAGAAGTTCATTATATAAATTAAAGAACTATGTTTAGTTTATCTTTTTCGCCTGTATAGCACACCAATCTTGAATGATGTACCTTAATTTATTTTTGTTAGATTTGTAGTCTGCAGTCAAGGTGACACACATTACATTCCTTTCTACTATTTTCTCCACAATTATGACCCAGTGATAATAATTACCTAGTGAGCTTATATATCTGAAGATTGATCTGCTTTTCCTATTATTATCATTCACTGGTATTTTAATTCAAAATACCTTATATGGGAATGCTTATAAATTTGAAAATTGAAATGCTTTTAACATTTTTTAAGAAAGACAATGAACTAACACCAACAAACTTAATAAAGTAAGTCCTACTGTAATTTATAAAAAGTAAGTCCTACTGTAACTTAAACAAATTCTATCAAGGTTTTTAGACCAAATTCCATAAAACATGTGCATTCTATGCAATCAGCTTGGAGAAGACATCAAGAGTATTCAGATGCAATAATTGCCATTGCTTATATAGTAAAGGTAAAGGTTCTCCTTGCACATATGTGCTAGTCGTTGCCGACTCTAGGGGGCGGTGGTCATCTCTGTTTCAAAGCTGAAGAGCCAGCGCTGTCCAAAGATGTCTCCGTGGTCATGTGGCTAGCATGACTCAACGCCAAAGGCGTTATATATTATATTATATTATATGATATTATATTATATTATATTATATTATATTATATTATATATATTATATTATATTATATATATATATATATATATATATATATATATATATATATATATATATATATATATATATATATATATTATACAATAAGCAAATAATATGCATCTGATCTGCATATACTGAGCATCAGCAAATGTTTAAGCAAATGTTTAATTTAAACTCTAACACTGTGTTAGTCAATAAGATAATTAGAGAGATCAGAAAATATAAAATGTTGTCTGTGTTCTTGTATTTATGAAAATAGTGATTAATTTAAATCATATAAATAATGTATGGTTCACGGACAACTCTCTCAGTTTCTGTATTATGGTTTTTGCCTGCTTTAACCTCCTCTATAGTGAATGCATTTTGGAGTGAATGTGAAACTATAGACAGACTCCTAAAAGGCTGTTAAATCAGTTGTTAGTTTGCTGTTTTGTAGTTGTATTAGTAATCAAATTGTGCCAAGAAAAAAAAACAGATGAGGAAGCCATCCTTCATACAGATAAAATGTACCTTCACCATCTTCCTTGATGGACTTTGGTTGAGAAACCGCAAAACACTGCATAGCTTCATATTTCTGATGTGCTTCCTGGTTTTCGTGACTTTCTTCTTCAGAATCAGTTAAAGGTTTTACTAACATCCGACAGTTAAAAGTATGGCTATTGCGCCTAGGAGATTCACCAGACCAAGGTCCGCCATTCACTAAATAAAACAAAAGTTCATATAGAATAAATAGGTGCTTACCAAGATGTTCTGACCAATAATATTTAAAGCCTTAAAAGTAATTTCCTAGCAATCAGTCTCTGAAATTCGGTAGTAAATTATAGTTGGTGCCAGTGCTGACATGGCTGCTGACTCAGGGCTAGTTCAAAGTTGTTGTTATACCATATTCTCTTCTTGAGCTAAATCCTTGCCACAACATAAACACTCATTCCATACTTCAGTGGTCCATATGTTTTTTATATCAATACTGCATCACAATAAGAAAAAAATATATCATAGGGAACAAGCTGATGAACATTATTTCTAGCCATGAACGTTCTCCATATTCAGTGAAGTAGTGACTGAAAGAACTCGTAATATAACAGAAAGTTAAATTCATCTGCTAAGGTAAAACAATATTAGGCATCCTGGAAAAAAACAATTTTTTCCTGTATGCTTAATATTGGGATATAAAGATGAACTCTTCTACCAGGGGTGGGTTCCACTTACCTTCACTATTGGTTCGCAACGAGAGAGAGCGCACACACACTTGCTTTGCTTACGTGCAGCGCTGCACATGCGCAGAGTATCTGTGATGATGTCTGGGTGGGTGAGCGTAGCTTCCCGCTGCTGTTACTAGTGGTTCAAAAGATCCGGACCGAACTGGTAGCAACCCACCACTGTCCTCTACCAATAACAGCTCAATGATACATAATCATACTCAATTAACAACTGTAAAAAGCGCTGGTGACCATGTCATTTTTTGTTGGTATTATCAGTGCAAAAAGAATTCGATTTAAAACCAA
Organism: Ahaetulla prasina; assembly: GCF_028640845.1. Classification (NCBI taxonomy): domain Eukaryota; kingdom Metazoa; phylum Chordata; class Lepidosauria; order Squamata; family Colubridae; genus Ahaetulla; species Ahaetulla prasina. The sequence goes on along the minus strand of NC_080541.1, from coordinate 43,332,934 downwards.
CCTCTCTGCTTTATCGGCCAGTCAGCTGAAATGGACAATGGTGGGCATACCATTGTTATCCATCCATTTTAATTTTTAAGGATTTCACTGGATATGCTCAGAAGTGCCCATCACCATCGGTGGGTCCTATCTGACTGAGAAAGTTCTAGGCTTATGTCCATTCATTCAGTGATCATTCAAGTATGCTGAAAAATAGACTTAACGACTAGTCCTTGAAATTCTGACTGTTATGGGACCCAGAGACTGAAAAGATTACTAATCCCTGATGAATTTATACCATGAAATTGTAAACATTTGAAATCCATTCCAAGTGATGTTAAGACCAATGTACAAAAGTAAACAAAAATATATTCACTACAAAATATATCTTTAGAACACTTACCTAAAGATTTTGGTAGCAAGTTTCTGACAAATTCATTATGGTCTCCAACATGTAGGATGTTATATACACTTGTGTTCATCAGTTCTTCCTGGTTGTACCGTAAGTACTGTGTCACATTCTCTGATACAAATACCACATTACCTTCTAGATTCACTACAAAGAAGAATCCATCCAGGGCCTGAAGTTAGGAAACAACGTTTTAAAACACTGCTGAGAATCCACACAAGATGAAAGTAATACTACTAAATATCTGATGAAATCTCTTAAAAAGGAGATTTTATTCATTATAATATTAAGATTCAAGCTGTCAGTTTTTTTTATTAAAGACAAGGAGGCAATGCTTTCTTCCCTTTTTATTAAAATAATTAAAGAAAGTTTTAATGCTAAAAAAATACTATGCTTAACAACAAGATGCAAACATGACTGAGCATAGATGCAAACATGACTGAACATTAAAGTTTAAAAATAATGCTGAATTTCATGTGCTATATTGTGCTGGGAACAAGAATGGCTTAAATTTATCATGTGAATTTTCAGTAGACACACTAAAGATACAAAGTTCTAGTGAGTAGAGTAGAAAAGCTAATTCCAAAATTCTGGCACATGAATGGAAAATTAAAAAGTAACCTGGAATTTTGGGAGATCAATGGAGTTATGAATATCTCAATGCTAAAACTATTTGTTATAATATGTTTTGAATATTTATACTGAAAAATAAGCTAAATTTAAAAGCATATTTAATAATTTAGGCTGTAAATCTTAGAGAAGACTCACTGTACCTAACTAATCTTATTCCTTGGTTGATACACACAGATATGCATTATTTTAATTTAATTAGTGACTCATAGAACTAAAACTATTGTCAAGATCCTGGTAGTAATCTAGAGTAATGTATGCACAAAGTTCTCGCCATAAATTCAAATTGGTATGCATAAAATCTTTCTTTTAATCTTCCCATCCCAAATTTTAGCATAAAGTAGTATGTCTTCTCTCAATGACAGAAGTCTTTGCTCTTTTCTGTTAGGTTTAGAAATCTTGTCTTCAGGCAGAGTCATAAATATAACTGTTTTTGCAAATAGCATAGTTTTCTATTTAGGCAGAGTTGGACCGAACAAATCATTAGGTAGATTTAACTTTGCTAGGCTGAAGAAAGTTTACAATGGGGGCCTCAGTTAATGGTACAAAACTGGAAAAGGTATTAGGATGGTTTGCTGTTGGATATGGCTCTTGGGTTGTTGTTTTTTAATGTCCAAAATTCAGAAGGACATAATTACAATTGTGAGAAACTCAAACAAGAATTTAACGGATACAGCATTTGGGGGGGAGGGATGGAAAACAAAAATAAAGTCTTTAAATCCCCCCAATCCAGATCAACCAAAAATACCAGAACCACCCAACTATGTAATCTTCCTGCAAATGTAGGAAGCTACATTATAAACCGCTTGGATTATAATATAATATAATAAAATGAACAAGGAAGCAGTATCTCATGATAAATGAGTTGTGATTCTAACATTTCTTATCTCTACTTATCAGTAATGTATTTTCCATATGAATTCTGCCTTTCTTATATGACAATGAAAGATGGGATCGATATGTTTTATAAGCTCTTTTTGCTGAAGTTAACAGTCAAAGCAGTCAAAAGTTAAAATACAGAAAAGACTTAAACCAATTAAACACTTAGTGAAAGAGCTATGTTCTAGTTGATTTTCTAAAGACAAACAGAAAGGACAAAATGCAAGTTCTAAAGATGTGCATTCTGTAGTCTAGAAGTGACATAGGAGAATGCCTATCCTTTATGCCGGTTAAATGAGCTTCTGACAGCACTACAAATCTTTCAGAACTTAACTATTGGGTAGGACAAATGAGATAATAAATTATAGGAAATATTTATTTTCTTTTTCTGAATCTATGAAAACTAGGTATTTGAATTATTGGAATTAAATTTAAAGGATGTCAATTTTGCCTATTTAATTAGCTGGAATCAAATCATTTCAAACTGGAGTAAAAAAAATTCTTGAACAATGGACTGCTGTTTTCTGTATAGGCACATCTGCCCATAACATAACTTAAAAGAAAACAGCATTATTAAACAGACTTCAATTCTGGCTCATGAAGAATAAACTGAATATTTTTAGATAGTCCATTAATATATTAAGAAATATACAATTATTTGTTAATTGTATATTTGTCAATGACTTTTAATTGTAAATATAATTATTTATACTATGAATATGAAATGACTAGAGTACTGTTATTACAGCTTTATGTTATCACTGCCTTTATATTTGGTTTTCTCTTGCAGAAATTATTTACATAAGATACTGTTTTCCTAAGCATCTTTGATCGTATCTTTTACACTGTGAAGTATTATTTACTGCTACACTTTTGAGTCAGATTATTATCTAAATAGGTATACTCTCCTATAGAAAACTATAGAAAAATGCAAGTTAACTCTTAATCCTTTAGAGTGCTCTGAAGCTGAACTATAAAAATAACATGGAGAAAAATATAAATTAGCATATCATATATTCAAAGTTTTATTATGTTTGTTTGTATGTTATATTGCCTTTGAATTTTACAATCCATGCAGCCCATAATCTACTAAAAAAAGTGAACTTGCAGAAGGAACGTTGCTCTTACCTGAACGTTCATTCTATGTGCGCTACATGAGAGTCCAAGCAATGGGTGTTAACTTCGTCTGATTGGCCAGAGACTGAGTTGGAATTTGTTTAACCACGTCTCCTCCTTCCTGCTGAGCTCCTAACAAGGGTCTGGACCCTCCTAAAGAGGGTCTGGATCTGGAGAGAATGTAACCAGTAATGAAACACATACACTCCTGGACCCTGGACCCATATGGAATTAAGGAGGGGTTGGACTCTCACGCAGCACACATAAAACGAATGTTCAGGTAAGAGCAACGTTTCTTCTCCTGTGTACTGCTCAGAGAGTCCAAGCAATGGGATATACCCAAGCTAAGTATCCCTAGGGCGAGAAGCGGAGGTGTCCAGGGTCCCTTCGCCTGGAAGAACATGCTGAAAGCCGCCTCAGCTGAGGCAAACTTGTCCAGCTTGTAGTTCCTGATGAAGGGTGAGGACGAGGCCCAGGTGGCCACCCTGCAAATTTCTAGGATAGAAACTTGAATAGCCCAAGCCACCATGGTGGTTGCGCTTCTTGTCGAGTGGGCCATAATGTGACCGGGCTGTGGTCGGGCCTGATGATTGTAGCCCTGGGCTGTGCAGGCCTTGAGCCAGCAACCAATGGTGGATGGGGTCATCTTGGTGCCCATGGTTGAAAGGAGATGAATAACGCTTCTGTCTTCCTGAACAGTGCCGTCCTGTCGATATATTTGCTCAGGGCCCTGCGGATATCTACGGAGTGCCACCGTCGTTCCTTGGGATGCCTGGCGTTCAGACAGAAATCAGGTAAGATGACTTCCTGGGCTCTGTGAAACCAGATGTTGATTTTTGGCATGGACGTTGGGGAATAACTCTGTCTGGATGAAAGATACACAAGTCCTTTCTCATGAAGAGGGCCGCCAGTTCAGAAATTCTCTAAGCGGATGTTATAGCTATGAGAAAGATGATCTTGAAGGTCAGAAGTTTGAGACTGGCAGACCCTAAAGACTCGAACAGTGAGGAGGTAAGTGCCTGTAACACTAGTGACAGATCCCAAGAGGGGGTATCTGTGTCCTGGCAGAGGTCGTAGATTGGATGCCCCTTTCAGGAAGCTAAAAACCTTCTGATATTGAGAGAGTGTAGCAGCTCCCTTGCAGGTCAGGATAGTTGCCAAGGCAGCTACCTGTCTGCGAAGAGTGTTTGTAGCTAATCTTGTATCCACCCTTTCATGAAGAAAGTCCAGAATATGAGTGACGGATACCGATGTTGGGGCTAACTCCGTCCTGGTGCACCAGTGGCAAAAGGAAGCCTATGTGTGTTGTCGACAGATGTTGAGAAGCTAGGATGGTAGAGATAATTTTTCTAGATAATCAGTCCCTCTTTAGGATCTCTCTTTCAAGTGCCAGATGGCCAATTGGAGCCACTGAGGCTCTGGGTGATAATGGCCCCCTGGCTGAGGGAGATCCCACCTGGAGGAATCCTCCAGGGATGAGAAATTGATAGGTGCAGAGGTCTGCGAACCAGGTCCGCCTGGGCCAGTGTGGAGCTACGAGAAGAACTTCCACACTCTCCTCCAAGATCTTTCTGATGACTCTCGGTATTAGAGGGGTTGGAGGAAAGGCATATAATAGGCCCTGCGGCTACAGACAGAGGAGAGCATTGGTCCCCTCAGCCCCTGGAATCTGTTGTAAAACCTTGGTAGTTGTGTATTCACTGGGCTAACAAAGAGGTCTACCAGGGGTTGACCGAATTTGGTTGATAGTTGAAGGAACAGGTTTGGGTGCAGTTGCCATTTTGACTGATCAATGGTTGTTCTGCTCAACCAGTCCACCTGGGTGTTGGAAACCCCAGAGATGTGTTCTGCTTGCAAGGAAAGTAGATGTTTCTCTGTCCACAGACCTATCATCTCTGTTTCGCGAATCAGAGCCCTGGAACGTGTGCCCCCCTGACAGTTCACATGTGCCTTGGATGTGACGTTGTCCATCAACAACAGCACGTGGTGGCCCGACAGCTGTCTTTGGAAATGGCAGAGTGCCAAGTATGCAGCCCTAAGTTCCAGCAATTGATGTTGTCTTTTGGTGACCATAGACCCTGGGTCACTCGAGGTTGTACACGAGCGCCCCAGCCGAAGAGGCTGGCATCAGTGGTCAAGACTAGGCAGGAGGGTTCCTTGAGGGAACATCACTTCTCCAAGGCTGCTGACGTTCACCACTCCAAGGATCTGAGTACCTTCAGGGGAACCTTGATCTGTGTATTGGCGTTCCTAAGGCTGGCTCTTTGACTTGGTAATAGAAGCCACTGAAGGGGCCAGGAATGCAATCTCACCCAGGACACTATCGCCAGACAGGATATTATTTTGCCCAATAATTGAGAAAGAAGCACCAATGGTATCCTTCTGAGGGCTTTGACCAGTCTCACTGTGGCACGAATGCTGGATAGACATTCTCGGGAGAGGAAGACCTTGCAGGTCAGAGTGTTAATCCTTGCTCCCAGATGGACAAGGTTGGTTGGTCAATCAATCAGAATAGAGCTGGAAGGGACCTTGGAGGTCTTCTAGTCCAGCCCCCTGCTCAAGCAGGAGACCCTATACCATTTCAGACAAGTGACTGTCCAGTCTCTTCTTAAAAAATCTCCAGTGATGAAGCACCCATCTAGTCCTCTGCTAGCAGTTGGGCTACAGCTTTTAAGTGGTCTCCAATAGCAGCATAGTGCGATAATCCATCCTTGAGAGATGGGGGTATGGATGACCCTCCCAAGGGTAGTCTCTTTCAGGTAGAGAGTGTAGAAAGGTAGAATAGAATAGAATAGAATAGAATAGAATAGAATAGAATAGAATAGAATAGAATAGAATAGAATAGAATAGAATAGAATAGAATAGAATAGAGTTGGAAGGGACTTTGGAGGTCTTCTAGTCCAACCCCCTCCTTAGTCAGGAAACCCTACACCACTTCAGACAAATGGTTATTCAACATCTTCTTTAAAACTTCCAATGTTGGAGCATTCACAACTTCTGCAGGCAAGTTGTTCCACTGATTAATTGTTCTGTCAGGAAATTTCTCCTTGGTTCAAGGTTGCTTCTCTCCTTGATTAGTTTCCACTCATTGGTCATGTGGCTCTTCTCCAAATTCATGGATAAACTTCCCGTAGATCTATAGATGTTAAGAAATCTCCCTGTCTGATGCAACCCAGGATGGTATGCAGGGATTGCCTTTTGAAGCATCTGAACTTTATATGTACATTCAGCTTCTTCAGATCAAGGATGGCTCTGCTTCCACCTGATTTCTTTTGCACCAAAAAAAGGATCAAATAGAAGCCAAAACTCTGGTGTTTTAATTGTACTGGTTCTATGGCCTGAATGGCCAGCAGATGCTGGATTTCGAGTTCCATCAGAGATCTCTTGGTGGTGTCCCTTGACACTGAGCATTGACGAACTTCAGTGGGGGTTCGGAACAAAACTCTAGGGTGAGCCCTAGTGTCACTGTTTGTAAAGCCCAGATGTCATTGGTTGTGCTCTGCCATCAGCTGGCAAACCAGCCAAGACAACCGCCGATGGGACTCATGTCAGAGCAGTCTCTTGGTCTGAGGTAGGGCCGGTAGCTGGCTCCCCGAAAGGAGCGTCTGGCCTTTGTTTGTCTGGTGCGGTCCTGAAAGGGCTGTCTGTCCTGTGACCTGTCTGTGGCCTGTGGTAGACCGGGGCCTGGAACCTGGTTCCAGTCGTCTGAAAGGACTGCCTGCGGGATGAAAAGGTGGCCCTTCTATCCATCCTTCCGTGGACTTGAGGAAGGACCTTCCTGTCGTCCTTATCCTTCACTAAAATCAGGTCCAAGGTCTTCCCGAAAAGGGAACCTCCTTTAAATGGAGCTGCCGCCAGTTTCCATTTTGTTTTCATGTTGGCTTGCCAATGCCTCAGCCATAAGAGGCGTCTGAAGGTGACACTGGATGCTAGGGCCTGTGAGGCAAATTTTGCCGAATTGAGGGTTGCACCTGCAGAATACTCAGCTGCAATGATCAGCTTATTTATGTCCTGATGCAAATGAGTGTCTTCTTTGGATGTATGGGACTGCATTTGGCGAAACCAGATTAGAGATGTCCTGGTGAAGGATGCCGCCATGGGAGATTGAATAGCCCAGGCGGCCGCCTGGTGGGTCTTACGAGCAGATAGCTTCACCCTTCTGTCCTAGGATTTCAAACCCTCAGCCGAATCGGAGGGGAGGATGTTGGAAAAAGCCAAGTTGGCCATTGGAACATGTTCCACTGTATACATTTTTCTATCCATACCACTATGGGCAGAAATGGACCTAGGCTGATTCCACTGTCATTGTATGAGCTTGAGCGATGGGATGGCCTCCTGCTCGGTGACTTGTTCGGTGAAAAGAAGATTTTGCGGGTCCGAGGAGCCCTCAGAGTGCCCAATAAGTGCCTCCATATTGGCTGTTGTCTTTGCTTTGTACAATAAGGTTTTAAATAGGTAATGATGGAAGAACCCAGTGGCAGCAGGTTTGTCAGGGATGACTCTCTCATCCTCGGAAACATTATACTCTGCTATATCTTCTTCGCCTATGAGCAACATGCCACTATGCTGTGAAGCTGAAGAAGAATGAGGCTCCTGTATATATTCCCTGTCAAAATGACCTATTGGGTAAAGGGCCTGTTGACTAGACTCTGCCACCAGTAATGGGGCCAAAATACTCCTTTGAATGAGGGCAGCATCAATGACCTTTGAGATAGTCTATACAATCATGTCACTGTTGTGACCAAGGCCCAAGTAGGTAGTAATAAATTTAGTCCGTGGAAAAACAAACAAACTTTATTCGAACTTTGAGTCCTTCAACTCAAAGTAAAACAAATGCCTCTCAACACAAATTCTTCAGTTATCTCGCAAACCTTGGTCCAATTAGGCAAACTGCCAAAGGCCCTTCCTGGCAAATGTCCAGAAGCCATAAAAACAAAGACGTAGACGAAACAGAAGACGAAGCAGAAGACGCAGCTACAACATTGTTTTTTGGCAAAGCTCAAACACCAGTGCTGGTCTGTTTTAAGCCTTATGGTAGGGGTCAATCATATCTTGGTCCTACTCCCGAGTTGTCCTCTCTGCTTGAGCTGCTCTTGCCTTCTGGCAGCTCTTCTCATGCATGTATTAGGAACAGGTTCCTCCTGTTCCTCTGCCTCACTACTATCAGTCTCTGGAGGTTCTGGAGTCTGCACCTCACTCCCCGATAGCCTTGACCTCACCTCAGCCTCATCGCTGTCCAACTCTGTTGCCAACTCTGTAGGCTGCTGACAGACCACAACAGTCACACATTTCTTGTGACTGCAGACTCTTGCCCTTCCTCCGGGCAGAGCCTCTCCATGGTAGAAGTGAAAGTGGCATAGGCACAGGAAGACCAGTGGCGATGGGAAGGCCCCAGTTCTGGGTTGGTTACCTCCAAGGGAGGATCCATGTCTGCTGTCTGAAATTCTGTTTGCCAGTTGAACCTTTAGGAGACCAGCCTAACTGGTCTGGCTGAGGGGCCTGCATTAAGATCTCCTTTTCTAAGGCAATACTTGATTCCCTGCTGCATTCAGGAATGGCGGGATCCCTGCCAGCCTCTGCTCTTTTTTGGCCCTTATCAAATTGCTTTTCTAATGCACGTTGTCATCTCCTGGCATCCTTTTCTGATGCAGATGAAGAGGAGGCTAGGACAGAGGTCTGGGATCTTAGTAGAGGGTCCCTTGGACCTTATTTCCCTCTTTTAGGAGCTGGATCCTCTGAGACCTGATGCCTGAGGGAAGAGGAGACAGAGGTGCGAGGAGACCGACTGTGATCTGCCATTTTGAGAGGAAAGAGGGGCCTATGCTAAATGAAGAAAGAGGCCTGGAGTGAATTAGCCCTAGCGAGATCTCCTTTATGCACCCCAAGATGTCTCACAGTTAGACTAACCTCCTATATATAGGGCGGCTTAGTGGCTTCAACTGCGCCAAGCCGACACCACGGCTTGTAAGCATGAACAAAGCTGTGGGGAGTGATTGAAAATGGTGTGAAGCCAGCACCACATCTTTAAAGGCGCCCAGGGGTTAAACATGAATCCGACACCACGGACATGATCTTCAATGCTCAATGAGTGCAAAGCCGACATCACAGCTTCCCACCACTGTGTTGTGGCTCCACACACACACACACACACACGGGCCTGGCCCCCTGCCAGAAAGTGACTGAGAGAGTGAGGGGGAAGGGCCGTCAGGGCTCCCCTCTGCAGGGCCGGCCTCTCTGGCTCAGCTCCAGAAGCCAGAGGCAGGCCAGGTGGAGGAGGTGACGAGGCCTCTGTCTCCTGTATCTCCCCCTGCCCAGGCAATGCTTCCAGACCCAGCTGTGGACAATCAGTCCTGGTTACATCCCCGGTTTCGTAGACAGAGAGGCGGGAATAACAGAAGAAGGGGTGGAGCAGGCCTAGAAAGTGCTAAGTCACGGAGCCACACCCCACAGGGTATAAAAGCAGGAGGGGCTTCTCTACTACTTTGTGACGGACAAACCAAACTGACTGGAGAAAACTTGAGTTGAACTATTTGACTGAGCATTTGGCTTGGATTGCTGTTTGTTCCTGACTTCCTGGTTGCTCCGTTAACGAGCTTCTGAAATGCTGGCATCAAGGAAGATAAAGAAAACCTTGGCAGACGAGCACTGTTTTGCTGCCAGAGCTGATAGCTGCCGTGGACTAAATTGCCGGCTAATTGAGTCAGTTTACGTGTCTCCCGGATTGAGGTGGGGGGACAGAACATACTGGCAGTTCCGGACGCTAACTTACAGTTTCACGACTCCTCGGTCTGTTGGAGGTGGCCGACAAGTCCGCATGCCACGCAGGCCTCCCAGAATGAAAGAAACCGTTGCCACTATTTCCCGTGGCTCAGCTGATCAGCAAGGTAAGGAGCCGCTGACTCGGCGGCAAAGAAATTTTTTGATGGTATGGTTGTCTGTCTTCTCTCTTCTCCTTGAATTGCGTTGGAACGAACTATTTTAAGTCTCTCTAACTCTGACTGAGTTAACAAACTAAAGCTCAGCAGGAAGGAGGAGGCATGGTTAAACAAATTTCAACTCAGTGTCTGGCCAATCAGACGAAGTTAACACCCATTGCTTGGACTTTCTAAGCAGCGCACAGGAGAAAGTTTGTGTCACATGCTGGTTTTTAAGATGGCACAAGATTTTATCATATACAGCTTTTGCAAAAACAAATTCCAAATTTGTTTTCTTGCTGAATCTAACAGAATATTGAAAATAATTCTAAATATTAAAGCTTTCAGCACTTTACCTCAAGCATCATTGGTCCAAGTGCATCCTTGTCAATTACACTCTGACCTGTGGATGACACATCAGCTTTCTGTACTTCATCTTCATTGGCTGCTGCTGCTTTCTCTGGACACAAAAAAGAGAAGGAAAACACATACTTTATACTATATGGTATTGAATGCAAGACAGCATAGTGTAGTGTAATATGTAAGAAGATTATACTTGATACTTATTATAAAAAATGGGTATCATCATAAACCCAGATGGAATCAATCACTATTTTAAAATTCATTCAGACAGAGCCAATTCTTGCCTGCAAGATTAGTGTTTGTCAAGTACAAATAATCATGAGCAAACCAGTTACTGGAATGAAGAAAAGTTTTTTTCCCCACATAGTTTCTTTTCAGTGGTACATATTTATTACCAGGAATTCATTACAGTGAATTAATGAATACATGTTTTGTCTTTGATCTCTTATGAATAACCTTTTAGTGGCTCTTTATCTATAATTACTTACTGAATTCAAATAGTTTAGAGGTGGGATATGTGATTTTTTTATTATTGCTATGTTTTTATTAGTTCATTAATTATTACAATATACTATGATTTACATTTTTTACTTTGGAATCTAGCTTGAGGCATTTCCTCACAAAAGGCACCCCCTAAATATTACAAATAATACATTCCTTAAGTAGAGAAAAGTTTATATACATATATAGAGTATGGAGAGTATATTGAAGTCAGCCTTGTCTTCTGGTGACTGCATGGATTAATCCCCTCAGTTTTCTCGGCAACATTTCTGGAGGTGGTTTGTCAGAGCCACCTCCTAGGACTGAAAGGGCATGAATGGTCCAAAGTCATCAATTTGTTTTTTGTACCTAAGAGCATGCCCAGCCAAATGATTCCATAATTCAACTAGAACTTATTTAAACTAATTATAAATATTACTGGATCATCTAATTTTATTAGGTTTTATTATTATCCAAATTATTGGATAAAACCAAATTATTGCTATTAAAAGCAAAATAGTGCTGCTAAAAATAAATGTGAGATCCACACATCATTTTAAGACTAACTGGCAAATCAAGTTTTACTAATAATGTTTTACTTGCATCAACAATTTACACTTCCTACATCTGTGGAAAGCCAGAAATCCCACATTGATGATAGTTACTGAACTAAATATAACATTTGGATAACAGTTAAGGCTAGAAAATATAAAACATTAATCCTGATAGAACAGCTATATCACATATGAAATATGATTTATAATATATTCCATTAAGTTTATATAATTATGCCATCCTATTTACTTGTGAGTAGATTCATGGGAGGGAAAAAAAATGAGAAAGAAAGAAAAAGAGAGATTATTATCTGTATATTTATATCAGAGAGTTCAGAAGAAGTACACAACACAATTTAACATATATTAAATCTCAAAGTAAATGGTGCAATTTCTAAATATATACTTAATTTTTAATTTACATTCTGTATTTTTAATTCAATCCAATTTTATTATTAAACTAACAAGATTATAAAACGAGGGGGAAAAAGAATTTTGTACAAGTTGCAAGAAAGCAGAATAGCATTTTTACATAATTGCAATATTTATTTGAACAAATTTCAACAATACTAAGCATCCACGGAATCTAAAAATCCCTTTATTCTATTTCATAAATACATTTTACAGTGCTGATTGATTGGGAGTGAAATGGGAATGATAGAGCATACAATCATTTAAAAGATTCAGTATTGACAAGATGGCAGTTGAAGTACTGGGATTTATTTTTATTTACTAAGCTTCAAATAATTCTAAATTATTCCACCATATCGTTCAATTAAAACAAAATGGAAAAACCCCCAAATCAAACATTTTCATAAATATTTGACTCTGACCAGATAACAAACAGGTATAGTGTAATGAAATATTCAAACATTATTCATATTTTTTGTTCACTATTAAGATTATTTTTCACTGCATTAGTCACTGCATTAAAATCTTGAATTTTGAATATAAAAAGCATGTAATAATCATGTCTAAGCATTTCAATCAGCAGGGAAATGTCTATTATTTTCACAAGATTTCAGCTTTTCAGAAGAGTATAAAATTATTAGCTGCCGTTCCAATTTCCAGTCTCAGCAGGAACGCTAAGTCCTCCCTAACAATGTTTACCTTTTATTTAAAAAACAACATACCTTCTTATTACATTTTACAACACACCTTCGTAGACCTGCACACAGCAACAGGCACCCTTATTGATAAAAATCCAAAATATTGGTACCAAAAAAGATACATGACTTTAGAAGGTAAAACAAGGGAGAGAATTATGCATCTGTACTGAACTAAAATTAGAAAAGCTGCCATATGGCACTGTGAAGCAGCAGCACATTCTTATTCATTAGGAAGCATTCTGCCAACATTAAAACACAAGGCCCCTTCCTGCAATCTCCAATTGTGTTTATCTTTTCAACATTAATACACGATATATCATCAGCTTGCTGAAATCTCCTGCAGTGCATATTTTAAAAGCACAGCTGCACTATTCCCTGGTTTGTTTATTGAGATCAGCTTTAAGGGTAAAGATTTGCTTCACTCCCTTCTTTATGTACAGTCCTTCCTGTCGGCAAATGAAAGTGTATAAAAATCTGCTGAGTGATGGTTATACCAGCCAATCCTAAACTATGAATGATACTACATTTCTAATTCTTTCCTCTCTTTTTTTTTTTTACTGATCTAATGGCTGAGAATAGAAAGCAGTCTGGCTTTCGCTTTTATCTCTAGTGATGCAAATGCAAAATAGCTTGGGTGCAAGGGGTTAAATGGATTAATCTAAGAGATATGCAATAGTTGAAAGCTAGCTGGCTCATTCTTTGCAAGTCAGTGACTCGTTTCCAGTAGAATTTGCATTTGCAGGATGTGTTACATGAGGTTGTGATAAATAGGTTGACTTGACTTTGAGAAATCATAAAACAATTCTTACATTAGAAGCATGATACCAAATATTTAGAGGCACAATAGCTCATAAAATATTAGAAAATAATATTTAAAATACATCAAATTAGGGCTGGATAACCGTGGAGAGAAACTTTTAACCTATTTGGATTCTATTAGGAGAAAAAGATATCATACTGAGATTATACAAAATGCTTTCATTCAGTATACACATCTATATTGAGGTGAAATGCTCCCGGTTTTGACCGGATCTCATGCTCCGGTAGTGATCATGGCCGGTGGCTCGCCAGTCTGGTAGCGATCGACGGATCACTGGTGACACCCACCGCCCAGGTGTCATTACTTCCTGGTTTTAACTAGGAAGTAAAACCAGAAAGTAATGTGTTTTTTTACCTTCTGAGCATGCGCAGAAGATTTTGTGCATGTGTAGAAGGTCTGCGTGCGCATGTGACGCGCGGAGGGCGTGTGGACTTTCGAGCCGGTAAGGAAGGTAAGTAGATTTCACCCCTGATCTATACCAGTGTTGCAAACCAATAATGGCTAAAACTGACGCTGAACAAGTGAAATATGCAAGAGAAAATACAGGGGACCATTCCTTAAGAGTCAGGATCCAAAACTGTATTATCATATGTTGCCAGCTGTATAGACTGGAGGAAATACATTTGGATATATTAACAGTTCTAATATGATTTTAAAAAATCAGGTCTGGTATGCTCATCATGTTTCATTAATTATTTATTTCCAGAGAAAATGTTAGAATATTTAAAAATATTCAAAGGTCATGCACCAAACAAATAAGGAAGTTTTTACAAAAAATTGTGTATGCTTGCTTTGTGGCAGTTTCCCTTTTGTAGAATTCTACCTCTGAAGGTCTATGTAGCCTCTATCTTTTTAATATTTAACAAACAAGTCGTGCTATACTATTTGGTGAACCTTTGACCCTCAGTGGTTTTCAGAGATATTTAATACATATGTAATACACTACCCAGATTCTTTTGAGATTTGGATAGTTTATAAGCACTGTATAAATAGTTTCCCAAAATTGAGCCAGCATAAAATTATACTGTGCCAATACAATTTGGTCTCTTATCAGGTAATATTATTTCTGAAGATAACTTTTCTTCATTTTATGTTCCTTCAAAGAGGAAACATGCTGCCTCAATGTTTTGCTGACAATCATCTTTCAGTTTGCAAAAAATAACAAGGCAGGCATCCTCAAGTATGTTAAAAAAAACTGTTGATCTCCTTCAGTCAAATATAGTGCTATTAATTATAATGATAAAACACATACTTTGCATTCAGAAAAAGAATTTATAAAATAATGTAGTAAATTAGGATGTATTTCAAATTTCCTTGAGTGCTTTCTTTTATAATAAATCTTGATATATATTTCTTCATATCAATAATCTCTAACAAATTTCTCTAAAATATCAGTTTATTCAATTCCCAAAACACACTTCAATGTACCTCCATTTCTTCATGTTTTTCGACCATACCTCTTTAAATACCGGAGGTGTTACTCTTCTTGAAAAGCAAATTAGTGTAATAACATCTATAATTTAAAACGCTCAAGGACTACTTGTTAGTCCTTATAAACATAAATCCTACAGACTGGTAAGATTTTATTAGTCAAATTACTGAAAGTGGTCTCTTTTGCTTCAATTTTGCAAGAATTGTTCATGCTTTTATAAACAGCAACATTAGTAACAATTTAAGAATAAATTCATATGGTGTGTGGCAGAACCAACTATAATTAAAAAATGAAAGACATTGAACAGAATACATGGCACCTTCTGTTATTCAGTAAACAACCTCATAGATACTGCCTTCAAGTATGGCAACTGCCTATACAACAGAACGTATTTGTTGCTAAAAATTACTACACACTGAGCAAATCCTCAAAAATCAAGAAGTCAATTGCATCCTTATTCAATTTTCAGCCTTATTCATTTTTCCCTTAATGTTTAACTTCAATCTGTTGCCTTTTAGGAGAACAGATGATTTCTGCTTCTGTAGACATCAGCAAAAGTGATTGCCAGAAACCATTAGTGGCAGATATCTTAGATCCTGTAACTTCTGGTTTTTAAGAACCTGCTATTCTTCTTATTCTAGATTGGTGTTACATAGCTAATCTTAAAATAAAGGGGGAGCAAAATATTTGCACAGATTTCTAATCTGACAGTTCTATTAATCAATGTGCAAATGTATGTGCAACCAATGTGCATATAGTTTATTTTATGTAGTATAATACTTGTGAAAAAAGTCACGCTCTGAAAGTTATTCTGTTACTGGTATTAATGCTGGATGATTTACCTAATTCAACTTTAATGTATATATGTTGAGTATGGGACATCCCAGTAGACATCTCTGGGCATAGATTATCAGGTAATTAAGTTATCTTACTCAACATCTGGAAGTTTAGTGTAATGTAAAAGTTGGAGCTAGAGAAATAACGTGAGGTTGTGTTAGGATTACCATAATCTCACTTGATCATTGTAAAATGGAGTAGGCTTTGTAGACAAGAGAGATATGTCATTGAGTGAACTGAGCATGCTTACTGTGTAATGAGATCACTCTTGATGAGAAACCATGGGCTAAAACTATATTATACAATATGAAAAAAGTCTTCCTAAAAATTTGTTGACAATTATTAATTAACTATAGCTATACTTATTTTATGCCATATAAAGTAGTTCCAACAGCGTTCTGTACACTGCCAAAAAAAAAAAAAAGATTATTTGTTGTGATCTGTAATGAAGAACCAATTTGCAAGTCTGTTTTGCCTATCTTAGATAATTTTTACCAGCCAAATAAGAAAATAGTTGTGTTAGGTCAGTGCTTCTCAAATAGTGGGGTGCGCCCCCCAGGGGGGGCGCGAGGCTCCATAAAGGGGGGCGCGTTTGACCTCGGTAAACACTGTCATAACAAGCTAAGCCCCGTGTTTATGTCTCTGTATCCAATCAGAGAACAACGGGAGCATCTGATTGGCTGTCCAAAACCCTTGTGACACGAGCCTGTCGGAGCCATCTTTAGTGTGGGATGTCCGTAGTAATGATACTAAAAATAGTAATGATACTATTTACAGTCGCGCGGGGGGTGCAAAAAATCTTTTCTTCTTCCTAGGGGGGGCATGACAGAAAATAATTGAGAAGCACTGTGTTAGGTTTAGACAGATATCAGAAACTCACTGTATCTATTCACAAATTTGCTCATTCATTCATGATCTGAAGTCAAGGTGGAAGACTCACGCAATTATACATGCTGTAGTTATGGACCAATAAATGAGCAGATCATTCTGAGAAAAGATATTACAAAAACCTGTCAGAAATCCAATCATCATATTACTCACCTCCCATGAATTTATTGCAACCTTTGGGTTGCGTTTAAGTTCATAAAGAAGTGAATAATGGAAATGGGAAAAGCAGATTATCTTTTAGATCCACTGTGCCAAATTGAATAGTATAAATGCATAGTTGAATATACGCATTGAATTTCTTGTTAATAATATTGAATAAAACAATAATTATATTTACCCTCTCTATATTTCTCACCTACTTCAGAACTCAAGTAAGAGATACCATACTTTTCAACAAGTCACAGAAATGAAAGAAATTATTAGTTACTGCACTAGCAAAAATGCCATTAAACAAACCTATTTTAAAAATAGTTTTTTAAATGCATGCACATTTATATGCATGCATTAAAGTTTTAGCATTACCTGTTAACTGTATCACACATGACCTCAAAATGCATTAAATTAAGTTGTAAGGCAAGAAAACAACAGATCTCAAAAAAAGTGGAAATAAGATTACATTTATCTTGAACCCTATACTTGCTTCCAACGAAGGTCAAAAAAGGCAAAACACCATTCAAGTAACTACAATAACAATCAGTCTCCTGGTTATACAATCTAGCTGTATTATCAAAATCACTTGCAATTTCACACTTACAATTCTAACTGAACATACCAACAGGAACATTTCATTCTACTACTGCTAGAACAGAAACTGTGATTTTGCATTACCTAAATGATACCTCCACTGCTTGCAAATTAAGTGGTTTACTATGAAATTAGAGGGGTTGAGCCCAAGAGGAGCTATTACTTCATAATGGCAGATAGATTATGGAACAGTTTTCCCCAGGATGCTAAATTAGACCCAGCATTGTGGGCCTTATGAAAAAAGTGAAATAGAGTTCTTCTGAAGATGATAAAAGAGTTCTGAAAATAGGAATCTTTGTATTGGATTAAATTACTAGTTTCAATTTTTGTATTATATTTTAATTCTTATATTATGAATGTTTATGCATTTTGTGCACAGTTACACTCCCTTTTCTCATAGCAATAGCACTTATGGTGTAGCACGGTGCTTTTCTTACTCCCGAAAATATTTACAATCAGCATATTGCTCCCAATAATCTGGGTACTCATTTTACCAACCTCGGAAGGATAAAAGGCCAAGTCAACCTTGATCCAGTCAGGATCGAACTCCTGGCTTTGGGCAGAGATAGCCTGCAATTCTATATTCTATCCAATGTGCCACAAGGGCTCATTATAGTATTAAACTAAAACACAAATAAACAAATACATATATGTATAATTAATTTCATCCTCAACTTCTTACAGGGAATAACATTTCTTTCTGAACAAGTAGCTAGGCAGGATGTCCTTTAGGCAAAGGCATATTACACTATACAAATATACAATATATAGTATATAGTATATTAACAACTGTGGCCATGTCTGAATAAAATAGACAATTTGTTTTCCTAAGGTTGCATGTGGTTCCCCACTTTTTTGTAGCCTGAAGATACCGTTCGAACCCTACTGCTAACTTTTGATAAAAGCAAATACATGGTTTTCTGCTATTTTAAAGAAGGAAACACTTCAAAACTATATAGCAATGATGGCAAACTATTTCGGCACCGAGTGCCCAAACTAGAACGTATGTGTATGCACATCCATGTGTGTGCACCGAAGCACTGGAAACCCGAAGACCAGCTGGCCAGTGCACGTGTGTGCTGGCCAACTGGTGCTTGTGTTTTGTGCATGCCAGAGCATCGGAAACACGAAGACCAGCTGGCCGGCGCATGCCTATTTTTTGGCTGCCTATTTTTTGGCTGTTTTTCTGGCAAAGCACCCTGAAAAATGACCTGAAAACACCCTTGTTTGGCTCTCGCGAAGACCAGCTGGCCGGTGTACTGATAACTAAAGGAGCAGCTGGCGACAGCAGGATGCCCACAGAGAGAGCTCTGCGTGCTACCTCTGGCATGCGTGCCATAGGTTCGCCATCACAGCTGTATAGTATGTCCAGACATTTACTTCACAGTTAGAAACAAAATAGCACTTCCAGAAAACACCTTGCATACCAGAATGTGAAACCTGGCCATACTACCAGTGTTGAATCACCATCTCACCTGTTTCAACTCCTACCCTCAAAACGACGCTATAGAGCACTGCACACCAGAACAACTAGACACAAGAACAGTTTTTTCCTGAACGCCATCACTCTGCTAAACAAATAATTCCCTCAACACTGTCAAACTATTTACTAAATCTGCACTACTATTAATCTTCTCATCGTTCCTATCACCAATCTCTTTCCACTTATGACTGTAACTTTGTTGCTGGTAATCCTTATGATTTATATTGATATATTGACCATCATTTGTGTTATAAATGTTGTACCTTAATGAAAGTATCTTTTCTTTTATATACACTGAGAGCATATGCACCAAGACAAATTCCTTGTGTGTCCAATCACACTTGGCCAATAAAAAATTCTATTCTATTCTATTCTATTCTATTCTATTCTATTCTATTCTATTCTATTCTATTCTATTCTATTCTATTCTAAACTCTTCCCTAAGTAAATGTCATTAACTTGTTCTTCCCATTACAGGATGTTAAAACAGCCAATCCTGAACAGAGTCCCAGGCAATCAGAGCTTCAGCAATCAACTGGCAGGCAGAAAATGGGGACATGGACTACGGATAGATATATCTCTTCAAAATCTGTCTAGTAACAAAGTCATACTACAGTAACAAAAGAGCCATTCATTCTTCAGGCCAGAATATAAATCAATACTCACTGGCTCATTTTAAAAATCAGTTAGATTGACGGGCACTTCTGACAAAGCCATCTTACATTTATGGCCATACTTTTATGAACTTTGTCCCAAGGAAATTCTCTTGGCATACTTTAAAAAATTTGAATTCATTTTGACTGGCTTTTGATGAGTATTTTTATGGCTCATATGCAGATTCACTGATGTTGTTATTGTTGTGGTTCTAAATTTATTTTTATGTTGCCTGACTTATATTTTAATATATATTTTGGTTTGTATTTTTGAATTTAAAATTACAGATAGTCCTTGATTCATCAACACACTTCATCTCAAACGTTCTGTGCTAAGTGAGACATTTGTTAAGTGAATTTTGTCCCATTTTTCCACCATTCTTGCCACAGTTGTTAAGTGAGCCAAAACAGTTGTTCAGAAAATCTGGTTTCCCCATTGATTTTGCTTGTCAGGAGGTCACAAAAGGTGATCCTGGGACACTGCAACCGTCATATATATGAATCAGTTGCCAAGCATCTGAATTTTGATCATGTGACCATGGGGATGTTGCAACGGTTGTAAGTGTGACAAATGGTCAGAAGTCACTTTTTTCAGTTCTGTTGTAATGTAATGTAATGTACAGAAGAGGACATGGAAAAATCTTTCCTTTTGGAAAAGAATATCCATTTTATATCATAGAAACAGAGACTGTGAAAAATCAAAAATAGTTCCAGAAACACTTATTGCAGCTGTAACAGATAATGACTTTTTTAAATTAATCATTCTTCTTGTGGTTTTCATAATCACAGGGAGAGAGTGATTTTAAATATAAAATGAACCAAGTATAATAATCAATTTTTAATATAATGAACTGCTAATCTGCTAACTGCCATCAATGTCAGATTATATTGCATTCTTATTGAACTGGATCCAAACTAACAACATTTGAAGTATATTTAAAGTAATTAATGGATTTAATTCTGATTTATTTTAGAGAATTCACTCTAAGTACAACTAACTGTAAATACAATTTACTATTTCAAGTACTATTTAGTTAATATTTCAACATAAATAAATAAATCTGTCATCTACTAGAAGAATTATAGATTCTTTCTTAAATGAAGGATATACTTAAGCATCCCTGATACTATATGACATTTCTCCACACTAGTATTATACAGTTTGACAATATGTTGCTTCGATACCAAAATAAATAAAATTACAGGGAAATACTATTGAAGAAGCAGTCATATCTCTATCCAAATAGAGAATTTGGGAAGATATATTATGTACAAAGCATTCATCTTCTGAAATCCATTGTTAGTAATTCATACCACTGTGTTTTTCATTATGATTTTTTAGAATTAAAAAATGTTTTATTTTCCAGGAATCCACTGTGGGTTATTTGCAAGTCTACTTTTTATTTTCCCAGCAACACTGGAATTGGGCTAAGAAAATGTGACTTAAACTCACCCACCGAGTTTCTTTGATAGAGATCTACCTGAATTTTCTATTGCTTGTTTACTATGTTTACTTCTCAATTATATATAGTAGCCCTTAAGTTATAATACTAATTGGTACCAAAATTTCTGTTGCAAAGAGTTGCAGATATAAAGTGTGATGTCATGTGACCACATTTCTGAGTGACAGCAATCCTGGCATTCCCTGTTGCCATTGTTAACTGAATCCCACTAACTATTAGATGAGGACCACCCCAATCCAAGGTATTCCTGGCTTGGTCTCTGGCAGCTTAGAGCATCAGTAAGGTAAGGGACAGCCTCCACCTGAACTTCCCTCACCTGTCTATCTCCTCACTCCCATTTCTGCATTTCTGGTCACCTTGCACTCCCTCCACTGCCTCTGTCAGCCTTACTACTCTGCATTTCATGGCCCTGCCAGGGTCTGCCACCTCCAGCTAATCTTCACTGTCATTCTCCTACAGATGGTTTGGAAAACAGCCGGCACAGCCTTTTTACAAGGCTTTAAAAGGCCTCAGAAGTCTACCAAAGCATCACAGGAAAAGTTCATCTTATTTAAAGGACATAGTGAATGACCTCAGGAAAAGACTGTCACAGCCAACCCCTGCATCACATAGGACCAGGCAGGGCATGCCTTATAAGCAGTGAGATACTGGGCAGCTAGAGGTGACACGGTCAGCCAATACAGGGCAGTATGGCTAATGAGCACAAGGCAGGTTAATAGAGGTGAGTGAAATGTAGGTTGGCAGGGCTGGCAAAAGTTGGGGTGGCTGGGGCTTTGTGCTGTCCCACTGTGGTGGCTGGCCATGGCGTGGTCTTGAGGTTGCTCTCCTTGCCAGTGATTTTGCTGGAGCAGAAGTAGAGCTTGGGGGTGGAGGTGGCAGCTGGTTACACTTGTAATGATATGTGGATGTGACTTCGGAAGAGATACTGCTGAGACAAGAGTCATCATGGACCAAAAAGATGCATAAAGGGCAGAGAACGAAACTCAGAAAATAACCTCCATAATATTTCAGGCTGTGGGAGATTTGTAAGAGTTTTTAATGTAGCCTTATCATAAAGTAGAAATAGTTCATTTGGTTCATTCCAGTTTGGCCTACCTGGGAAGGCTGACAAGAATGCTAAAGGCCTTGGGCCTCTACTGCAGCCCTAGCTATGCCTCTGAGGAGAGCTGTTGTGCAGGGCAGCCAAAAAGGCAGAGATGGTGGAAGATAGGTGGGCACTGAAGTGCCCTTGAAATTGTAAATGCAAAAGGGCTGTCAAGTGTTCATGTGACTACAGGGACATTGCAATGGCCATCAGTTCAGGAACTGACATTAGGTGCAATTCATTTAGTTCTGCTATTCCTTCAAATCAGGAGTGTCAAACTCAATTTCATTGAGGGCCGCATTTGTTTGACCTCAGGGGGCTGGGGTGGGCATGGGCAGGGTGGGCGTGGCCAGCTCGATGTCAGTCATGTCAGGGTCGCCTGTAGTGGCTTCAGCACTCTGCCAGGAAAACGGGCTCCCAAGTTCTGTTTTCAGCTGCAACGGCTTCCTGCAATCCTCAGCCAGCGAAAACGGAGCTCGGGAATGCCACCTGTGCCCCTTGCAAGCTCTGTTTTTGGCTGCAACAGCCTCCTGCAACCCCCTGCCAGCTAGCAGGGGCACCACAGGCTGGTCCTTTGCTGTTTCCTGCGGGCCAGATCTAAGCATCCCGTGGGCCAGATCTGGCCCCCAGGCCTTGAATTTGAGCTTTAAATTGCCGATGAATGAATGGTTGTAATTTGAGGACTCCCTGTAATTATGATGTTGTCACATATTTTCATGCTTGTTAAAATGTATTTATGCTGTTGGATTTAAGTCAATAGCTACCACAGGCTGGTTTAACCATGTGAAATCTAAACATGATGAATGGATTTGGATTTCCCCAATCTTGTTCAGCACTTTAACTACTACAGCACAGTGCCATACATCTCAGTTGTTAATTCCACTTTATTCTTAAACTGTTTACCAGTAAATTTCCAAATCTTTCATTGAATATTCCTGTTCAGAATGAATACATCTATTACAATATGTACCAAAATTTCATTTTCACTAAATTATTTCCACCGTTTAACTTAATTTGAGGATTAATCCTATAGTTTTTCCATATCCAGCCAAATCTGGTTGCTACAGTGGTTTAGAATATTTTGAGAGCAAGCAAAGTTTCAACAATGAATATGAGGCATCTCAGTATTCTGAAATTGAAAAACCTGCCTCCAGATGTTATAGTTGCTCTACACTGGGGGTTTTAAAGAAGAGATTGGCCAACTATTTGTCTGAAATGGTATAGGGAGTTGGGTTCCTTCCAACTCTGTCATTCTGTTAAATTCATATTTATAACTACCTAACAGGTTATTTTACATTTCAATTTTCACCAAAGAAAATGAACAGTTTTATACTGAAATGTTTTTCATAAAAATTATAAAGCCCTGAATGATTTAGGAAATTAACTATAACAGATTTTAAGAGGCCAATAAGGCATCTAAGACCCAACACCACACTAAACTTTTTGTGGCCTAGACTTGTGTTAGCTTTTTTTAACCACTAAGAGCAAGCAGGTCCCTCTTTCCTTTTCTTCTCCCTCTTTCACCCATACATACACATTGTCAAAACTACTGTTGCTCTGTATGTATTCTTTTTGTACTTTATAGATATTTTTGTATCACATCTAAGTTGTACATATCTATTTCTAATCCTTCTGGGAAACTCCTTTGAATGGAAAACAGATAATTCTGCAATAAGTCTCATAATTTCTGGTTCGAAGCATTTTGAACAAAGACGTTCAGGTCTACTGTAGCTCAAGAGATTTGACTATAAAAGATAATTTAAGAATATTAACATATTCATAATATGCTAACGAGACATTAATTTTCTAAGTTCAAACTTATGTAGAATGCTGCAAGATGATATAAAACATTTCTGTGGCAATGACATCATTACACCCTGATTTTCTAAGATTATTTTGAAGATTCAATCTGCTGATTACTTTTTATTCAGTTCAATTTCTATAGAATTCAACACTGTGGGATGAAAACGTATTTCCACAAAATAATCATGAGATTAACTATTTCAAATAGGAGATACTAAGTTTTGATTTTAAAAACACATACACACACACACACACATATATATATATACACACATAGTAAGATGCTTAAAACCCTTTCCCTACCTTGTTCTTTTATTTGACGAATCTGTTTCACAGTTTCTTTCAAAATTGCACATTTGTCAGGTTTGAAGTTAAAGTTGTCAATATCATTAAAATTAGCAAAAATCAGCTCTGCAAGCTCTTCTATATACTTATTCTCTTGTTCACGATTACGTTTTTCAGTGCTTCTTTTAGGACTGGAAGAAAATTTTAAAGTTAAACTCAAAAATGTACAAGTCATTAAAGAGTCTTTGATTACAGAATAGTTTTAATCAAGGTAGCAAAATATAAGAAAAATTAATCCACTAGTACTATTTTGTAAAAATTTGGATGCAAAACTCTTTGCTTATTGCAGAACACAGTACTCCAGATGTGGATTACAACGAAACTACAGTAGGGCACTTCAGAGTTTTAACTGTTTCCTTCTGCAATCCTCACCAGTCTTCCCCAAAGTGGTCAGCATGCCTTATCAGCAGCAGGAGAAAGATGAAGTTATTCAGCTGAGGCTGGGGGAGGGAGGGGTTGTTTAGTCAGCAAAACACATGGTGGCCAAAAGGACAGAGACTGAGTGAGTTAGGAGGGTGGAGAGAGTTAAAGTTGAGGTGAGCACATCAGGGCAGAAATATGAGGTCTTGCCCTTGCCTAACAATTACAATTGGGACTACCAGAACTGCTATTGCTAACTGCAGTCATCTGATACTTTACTTAATGACTGCATCATTTACTGATGTAAAGTAGGGTAATTAAGCAAGGTCTACCTGTAATCCTCTTTTGGATTCTAATTAGTTAGCCAGCAAATTTAATTTATTGATATTACCAGCACAAATGGATAATTTCTCAAATTCTAAAACTATTTTTTTAATCACAGCCTCATAATTGTCTATTTTAATGCCTTATTTACAACTGGTCATGGAGATACAGCTTGTATATAAATGGACAATGTAAGTGTCCATATACTTTATTTCTAGGCTGCACCATATAAGGCAATTTCTTGATACATAAGAAAGTGCTTCTGCCAATTAATACTGTAGAACAGCTTGGGCTCTATAGGTTATATAAATTATGCCTTCCAGAATCTTCCAGCCAATCAACATGATCAGGACAGATAATTCCTACTGTTGAAACATACTGTTGTAAGAAGCCCAGGCTACAGTGATTGCTATACAAGCAGTGATATAGGACTAGGAGTGGTAGATCTTGGGGCGGAGTCAAAAGAGGAATCAGACTATAGTCTCTATGTAGCCACAACAGAGTAATCCAATCCTCCTTGAATTCAGCTGAACCTTAACTATTGCAAAAATAGTGCTAACTGTTAGTTGAATAGATTCCTATGCCTAGGCATGAGTTATAATAACTCGGTTTAACTGGAACTTCATGTGTGGTCCTGGTTTTTTGAACCTGACAAGACCTCATTTGTCCTGTGCTTGACCTGGGTCCCTTTTTCTCCCACCCAACCTCCACTGCAGAGCAGAGCATTGGAGAGAAAGGGATTGAAAGAGAGCAAGTTGTTTACTCTTCTTCCATTAAAAGCAACTAGCACACAATCAACCCTTGGCACACTCTATAAACAGCTTACAGTATTTCTTGAAATCTCTTTTTCTTCAATGTCTCTGATCTGCTTGCAGGGTAGGAAGAAAAAAAATTAACTGAATTGCTTTCAATGTGTATTAAGACCATAAGCTGAAACTCCATCATTCCAAAGGGGGGGGGGGATGGTTAGGACGCAAACAAAAACTCAAGGTGCGAAACTGAATAGTTTTGTCTCCTGCATACATTTGTTGTTTGCTTTATAACAGGTTGCTCACTGTTCAAGACACTGAAGATTTAATTTATTGAAGACCTGTTCCTTTAAAAATATTCACTCAATCTTATACTTTATACAAGTAGACAAAAAACCCAAATTCTTCAGAAAATAAATATTATGCTCTGGATCTACACAGCAATTGTTATATATCAAGGCAATAATGCTTTGGTAACATGAAAATGCAGACTTAACTTCACATTAAACATGTTCATATTCGAACTAACCTTGGTCCAAGTTGATCAGGACATTCCTTGCGTTTTCGCGACTCTGCCCGAGCTGGGTCAGAGGAATTTTCACCAATTCCACTCATCTTAAACACATATCAGCAACTGAAAGACACAGAAAAGTCAGTAGAAAAACACATCATTTTTCTATATTATTTTTTCAAGCAAACAGGACATGAAGACATACCTGACACATACATGTATGTACATGTGTAAGTCAATCCAAAATAGGCATTCAAAAAATGAGACAGTTTTTAAAACCAATTAATGATTTTTAAATATGTGAAAGCTAAAGCTAAAATTTTCAATGCCAATTGCTAACTTTCAAGTTGCATGTATTTCCTAACCCACAACAGCACTATTGAAACTTGTTAATTGTTATGATTGTCAATGACCAGATCCCAGATCAATATTCAACTGAAAACATTTCACTATAAAAAATTTTTAAAATTTGGTATCATGTATAACTATTTTAGATCATCTTGTGTTTTTATTTTCACGGTTCTAAATAATTTCTCCACAAAATTTTTATTTTTATAAACTTGGTATCATAGGAAAATACCAGGAACATAATTGAGATTATTCCCAGGGAAGTGGGAATACGTATTGTGTATGCCACCATTTACAACAGCCTTTGGTAAGCTGTTATGTTTCTGTTGATTCTAAGACTTCATGAAGTATTCAAGTAACACATTACAATTAGTCTCCACAGGATGCATTGGCTAAACTTGGTATTTGCTATTTACTCAATGAAAGAAGTCAGCAGAATGTAAGTTATATTAAAATGGTTTAATATAAAATGTAATGGCCTACACAGCAGCACTAAAATATACAGTATAAGACATTAAAAATATTGTAAAGAATTTAAAAGGCACATAAGAAAAAATATGATTTTGTCAACTATCTTAGTAGCGCTGATGTTCTTTTCTGATACAAGGGTAAGTTTTTAATGTTTTTAAAAAGTCAGTTTTCCTCCATCTGTTAAAATAGGAAATATAAGACCCTTTTTCATGAATATTAAACAAAATGTTATCTGGGTAACCTCTTAGGATGTAATTACAGTTATTGAGAACAATCTAGTTTCCACCAGATGTTGGGTGAAAGAACATAGCTTGTTTCCAATTCTCCTTGTTATCACTAACTCAGCAAAAGTTTCTGCTTTCATTGTGACAGCATACAATTATCCACATCCTCTATCCTCTATATATCTAGCATGAGAACGCCTTGAAATTGATCATGTAATGTAAGCAATGATAATCCTGTTGATAATCTCATTTTTTTAAAATACAGAAACTCAAAAGTAAATGAGAAAAAAGGATTGCAAAATAAAACAAAAAGATGAATGAAACAAAAACCCCAGAACGAATTAATGGTTCATATTCTCGTTTTTTAAAAATTCAAATTATGAAAATGTAATTAGGTAAATACACTCTTATAGTTTTAATCCTCAATCTTAATTGATGAATGTCACACTACAGATTAGTTGTTGACAAATTCTTAGGTTTTACCATTAGGAAAAATAAAGTGATATCATATTGAAATATGGTAACTTTTTTCAATATAATTCTTACACCTAAAAACATAGGATCCCTTAATTTTCATGTTTTGCACTGCTCCAGATTAATTCTAACTGCACATCCTCATCACATCAGCTTGTTTCAAGAGCTGAATCATCATTTTTTTTCCATTTTAGACTGCATTATCTAAGGGTAGAGCAAATATACATACCCTACCATTCTTTAAAACTATTTTTGTATTGCTTTGGTCTTTTGTTTCATGGTAGACCCCAAATTCAGGACACAAGCAAGCCCTTGTTCAGCATCCATTGCAGCCTAACTATGCTAGAGAAGGTCTAGAACCGTGATGGCGAACCTATGGTACGCGTGCCAGACTGGCATGCAGAGCCCTGTCTGTGGCACGTGCGCCATCACCAGCTGCTCTTCTGGTACATGCATGCATGCTGACCAGTTGGTCTGTGCGCAAGCCAGATCACCGGAAACCTGAAGACCAGCTGAGTGGTACGCATGCACTGACTGATGCCAGCCACCTGGTCTTTGGGTTTCCAGTGCTCCGGCACATGCATAGACCAGTTGACTTGCATGCATGCGTGCACCAGAAACCCAAAGACCAGGTACCGGCATGCGCATGCGCACCACCCAGCTGGTCTTTGGGTGGTGTGTGTAATCTAATCTCTCATCACCTATGCTCAGTGTTACTTTCCTCCTCTAATATGAACCTACAATAATAAGAGCAATTGTGAATAACACTGGGTTGCAAAAATATTGTCATATTATGCTTTCAGTATCAGTTAAAAGACTTTTATTCTAGGGTATCTCTTCCCCATAACAACTGCTCTTACCTGTTTTATTTTGTTTTTTGCAAATAACCAGACAAATGAAGAAGTACCGTAGATATTATGTGTATTGAAAGTCAGAATAAGTGGAAATACTAGCAGTGGGGGTTTTCAGGAAGGGTTGAATGGGGGGCAAAAGATTTTTGTTAATCTAAACCAGGGGTCAGCAACCTGAGGCTCTGGAGCAGCATATGGCTCTTTCACCCCTCTGCTGCGGCTTCCTGTCACTCAAAATAGGCGTCACTACTGCCAATGTGCAACACCCGCCGGCACGCGATTTATTGAGCTTTTCAACCCCTGGTAGGCCAACCATGGATAAATCCAAAAAAAGTTTCAGAAGAAAACAGAACGTTTAATGCAACTACACATGCTAGTTTTGTGGCCGCTCAAGAAATAGTTAGGCACGGGAAGGGTTTTGTGGCTCCCGGTATTTTCTTTTCTGTGGGAAACGGGTCCAAATAGCTCTTTGAGTGTTTAAGGTTGCAGACTCCTGATTTAAGCCATAGGTAGGATATGGTTCAAATTCTTCATTTAAAACCTGTTTCTCAGCTGGGAGGAAAATTGAATGGGTCACAGTGCTCCCTGCTTAGTTTTAATGCTCTGGAGCTGGCAGAAATGAAAATGTTCAAATGCTAGTGTCAAAGACTGGTGTGGGGATTGGGAATGGAAATGGAGTTAAAATTCTGAAGGTTCCATTGTAATCCAATCCATTGTAATTGTGTTCTGCAATTAGCAGACAATTTTGCATTTAATTATTATTCTTCATACCTTTATGATATTATTTATAATTATTCTTTAAGCATTCTTCTCTTTTAATTATTCTTCTCTTCGGTTTTCAGATGTACAAAGTTGCTGAATCAAATTAACATGTCTTAACAGTTTCTTTTGTAAATACACACACAATCTATTTTTATTTCAGAATATTAAAAGAATTAATTTATGTTGGTTATTCCCCAATCTAATGACAAAAATAGGTACAATTAGTGAGTTAATTTATTGATTTTAAAGGCACACCTAACTAGGACAATCAATCACATGTCTTCCTCTCTTTCAATAGTTGGCCTGGTTAAAAAGTTAGATTGGAAAACTGTTTCTATAAAGAAATAGCCTTGGGGAATGGTTGTTTTGGAACACAATTTACACAGTGCAAATTAAAGGAGAAACAATGTATTCTACAG
Source organism: Ahaetulla prasina (assembly GCF_028640845.1). NCBI lineage: Eukaryota > Metazoa > Chordata > Lepidosauria > Squamata > Colubridae > Ahaetulla > Ahaetulla prasina. The sequence goes on along the minus strand of NC_080541.1, from coordinate 43,303,456 downwards.
ACACCATTCTGACCACAATTATGTTGTATTGAATACTTTAACAGACCATAACAGATTAGATGAGTCAGCTGTAAAATTCTTTCACAGTTCTGACTTTGAGCACACTTTTGTAAAAATAAACAACAAAAATGAAATTTTCTAACAAGAAGCTATTTCCAAGAACTATACTGAGTGCACTTGTAAATCAGTTACAACTATAAAGACAGAACTGGATAAGACAGAGAAGTGTCTTCCTTCTCCTTTCTTTTTTTTAATATTAAAAAAATAAAAGCGAAACACATTCAACATTTCTTTATTGCAATGAACTAGATAGAGTAGGGAAAGTCTCAACTCATTATCTTCCATTCCTGGTATAAAGAATGAAGAATGCCTCATCAACACATTTCTATTTCATTATATAAGTTGTGTCCTATTTCCTATTTTTCTACACGGTGTGCAGAAGTTCAACATCACTTTTATAAGTTCAATATTTCTTAAAAATCATAAAACAAAAGTAAAGGCAAAATGAAACATTTCATTATGATTAAATGAACAGTTTTTTGAAACTAAGAAATATTCAACTATTAAAATGCTTCATTTGCATTTGAATTGTGCCATTTATAACATCATAATGTATTTTAGTAAAAAGCATAAGCATATAAGATGGTCTATATAATTTAATAATATTTTTCTGCTATCATAATATGTCAGAGTTAATACATTTCTCTTTATATTCCTGGATTGCTGACTATTTTACAAATAATTTCCTAAAAACATTGTTTTGCTCATTACTATTCATAGAAAAAAAACTTCATTGTTAATAGCTTATGTCTCTAATTACAGACTGACTTGTGTTTCTGATTTAAATATTTAAATATTAGTGAAGCCAGTTTAGGGTAGTGATTAAGATATCAGGCTAGAAACCAGGAGACTGAGAGTTCTAATCCTACCAAGTGCAAAATCAGTTGGGTAACCTTGGGCTAAGTCACTCTGTCAGACATGGAAGGAGGCAATGCCAAACCACTTCTGGAAAATTTTGTCAAGAAAACTGTGGGGTCCTTGGATGAATCCAGGCAGTTTTTGAGAACCAGAAAACAACTGAACAGAAGAAAAAAAAACACCCTAAAATATAACTGGAAGAGTTTATGCAATTGAATGTCTAGTTCACATTGAAATAATTGAGTGGTAAATATAAAATATATTAAATAAGCAAACCTACAATTAAAATAAGCTATATTTTAACTGAGTCTGATTATACTTATTGCATACAAAAATTTCTAAGCTCAAGGATGAATAATTATAATAGAGATTTCAGATAAGTGGCTATGGAAAGCATTGTTTCTACAAGTGTACAAAATTTGCCTGTGCCTGACATAGGGTTAAATTAGATGCGATTCTTACTTAAGCTATCTCAGTGGGAGTTTATCATTTTGTTAATGCATTGTCAATGGAACTGTAAGTCTGGAAATTTCAGATAGTTCAGAATACACTTTATGTTGAGAAACTTTATGCTTTAGAAAACGTGAACTGGGTTTTCTAAACTGGAGTTTTATTATATGGGAAATAGTGTTGCCTTTTATCTATGCCTCATCCTTCCAAGCCACTTTTGACTACCACGTTAGTGGAAGCTTGACAGTGGACTGAACATTCCATTCAATTGTTACTGATTTGTTTCAATAACCTCTATGTTTTTTTCATATTAACAACATTAAAGCAATATATTAGAAAAATGAATAATCTTACACTATCACACTGAAAGCCAACATTATTCATTTCTTTAAAGCATAGATGCCAATAGGAAGATAATATAATAAACACATTAGCTATAAATGTACAAAAGTAACTTTTTATCATAGGTGCACAGTTAATATTCTTGATAAGACTAATGGTATTTATAAGCATCTATCTGCATTTTTTTATATTTAAAATAATTTCAAATATGAATAACTTCAGTTCTGGTATATTTACCTACCAGTTTTCTGCTGGAAGCTACATATGCATTCAACAACAACAACAAATTTCTAGCTTGACATCTAGCTAGTACAAAATGGTTTCTAATTTCTGTGTTCATGGAGACGACTTCCGGTGTCCGGTGGCAACGGACGTCTGGAAGGCTTCTCCTGCCTCCAGTGTCCGAATCCGGCCGCCGCCGAGGCCCTTAGGGGCCAGGTGTTCCGAAAAGGACACCTGCCGCACGGACGGCTCGCCAGGGGTCTCCCAGCCGATATACAGGACTGGGGGGACCGATGCTGGCGCGTCCTAGGCTCGGCGGGTTCGAGGCCACAGGCCGCCATTACTTTGGTCGCCGCCTGGGCCGCTGTGCCCGGTGACACCGGGGCTTTGGATTTATAATTGCAGCAGCCTGGTGGTGAACAGGGAACGGAGAAGAATTGAGGAATGAAGAAGGGAAGGGAATATCGGCAAACGTGAGTGGAGTATTCCGGAGTGCGGGGGGGTTTTTTTCTCCCCTGCGACTGGAAGGAGTACGAATCACTTTGGAGAGAGGAGAACTTAAAATAACAAGATTACCGGTTTTGTGGAGCTCTGGAGAGAAGAGGTGATGGAGAAATTTAGGAGGGAGGGTTTGAGGCCCCTCCTCTGGGGAACAATGGTGGCGCCCAGCTTCCGCCTTCAGTATGAGAATCTTGATGACATCACTTCCCTTCGGCTTCCTGGTTGATTAACTGTACTCTGGACTCGTTGCTCCTGTGAGTGCCCCCTGGTGGATCCGGAGGAAATTATAAGGATACTGTGCTTGCCTGAGGATTTTGAAAATTTTTTTAAATGGCAAAAGGTCAGAGACCAACTGCTGGAGAAATGGAGAGAATTCTGGAAAAGTTATCTAATATGGACAAGAAACTGATGAAATAAGAGCAGAAATTGTGACTATCCAAAAGGATTTAAAGGATACTCAACAAGTCTCAGCAGAAAATAAGCAGAAAGTGGAAGGTCTGAGGGTGAGATGCGGGCAGTGCAGAAAAGAGGGGAGACGACAAGCAATGCTGTGCTTGGACTACAGATGGATAAAATGTCTTATTTCCTTAGGTTTCAAAATTTGGAAGAAGTGGACCAAGAAGACTTGAGAGATGTTGTGACTAAACTGTTGGGAGAATTTCTTGGGAGAGGTGTTGATTTTATGAATTGGGATGTGGATCGAGTTTATAGAGTTAATTCACAATATGCACGCACGCATGCAGTTCCTAGAGAGGTTCATGTCAAATTTGTGAAAAGAGAGACGAGAGATGAAATTTTAGAAAACATAGGAGTGGGGCACTGACTTATAGGGGCAGGGAGATAGCCATTCTGAGGCAGATTCCCAGACAGGTACGTGAAATGAGAAAGAAATATTACTTTTATCAAGCAAATTGTACCAGAAGGAGTGGGCTTCAGATGGCTGATGCCAGAGGGATTGATGATTTTCCGGGAGGGCATTACGAAAAAATTAGTACAATTGCGGAGGCTGCGGCCTACGTGGAGGAACACAAAGCCCTCCTGGATTTAGATGACCCAGGAATTGAAGAAGGGAGGTTATAGACCATGGGCGGAGGCGGCTGCCGCTGTTATGCCCTGGAATTGGGTCAGGCTGAGCCCAGAGTTCTGAGATCCAAAACTAGGAAGTGACAAAGATATTTGGTATTGTGTTGGTTTTCCTTATTCTCTTTCGTATGATATTCTGATTATTCTTGACCCTTCCTTATTGTGTATGTAAGATTGAAACTTAGCTACTTCGTATCACCTGCTTGCCATATGGCTGTTGTATGTGTTTAAAATTTTGAGTAAAATTCTTATCATGTATAAGAAAAATGAAAATTTACCATACCTGATATGTATTTGCATAAATCTTTTTTGACCAATAAAAACTTTTTTATAAAAAAAAATAAAAAATAATAATTTCTGTGTTCATATATGATAAGGTTCCTAATATAGCTATTCACTGAGCTGTTTACATATTAAAGTACGTCAGCCACCTCTAATAAGGCCCTCTAATAAGCTCCAAAATAGCAAGTGAAGGTTGTAACACTAAAACAGAAAATTATTTTCCTTAAGCAATGTGCAGGAATCCGATTCTGATTAAATCATTCAGCAACTGATATTAAGATGCTTCTTGACTGAATCATAACAATTATAGCAACAAGCTTAAATGCTATTAAAACAAGGGAAAATGAAGGTAATAGGGGCATTGGGGGCAACAAATCATTCATTTAATTAAGATCCTCATTATTCAAAATTATAATAAAGCTACAGCCAAATTATGGAACATCTTCTGCTAAAAAGCAAAGGGTTATTGAATACTGTTCACACTGTAATATTTATTTACTAATATTTATATGCCTCTCAGCTCCAAAACCTATGGGTAGCTAACATTCAAAAAATAAATTCACAAAATAGTATTAACATTAATATAAAAGACACACACAGAAAGAGATAGTTCTCTTCCCTATGAATGGTATGAATCCTCCTCCATTTTAGGTTGGGTCCTCTATCAGAAGGAGTCTGAGGGTCCTGGGCAGTATCTTTGGTGTGACTAGCTCCCATTTGGCTGACAATTTTTTAATACATAGATCCATATCCATATATATATAATGTAGGAGATGACCAGGCTGAGCCCAAGGGAGTAGTCAAGTGTGTCATCAGTTTGGCATCCCTTCATGACACAAGACATGTAAGTCCAACTATCTAAGTCCCTCAATTCCAATTACTCTTATCAACCACCAATTTGCTTTGACCTTTGACAAGAAGCAATGGGTGGAAACCGATCAAGGAAAGAAGCAACTTAGAACTAAGGAGAAATTTCCTGACAGTTAGAACAATTAATAAGTGGAAGGACTTGCCTGCAGAAGTTGTGAATGCTCCAACATTGGAAATTTTAAAGAAAATGTTGGATAACCATCTGTCTGAGATGGTGTAGGGTTTCCTGCCTGGGCAGGGGGTTGGACTAGAAGGCCTCCAAGGTTCCTTCCAACTCTGCTATTATTATATTATTATTATTATTATGGTTCATAATTCGATTCTTGTTTAGAGTAAGCATGGAATAAACTGTACTTAGTTTAGATCTAATTGGACTCCTGATTTCTTGCACCTGATTCACACATACATATGTGGTCTTTCAAAAAAAAAAAAGACACTTGTAGTTCTCCAAAAAGGTAGGCATGTATACATTTATATACTGTATTGCCTATCAAGGACTTACTGTAAGATTTCTATAACAGAATTGAAGAATACAGTAAGGATTTTTATGTTTGTAACTGTTGTGCCCACAAAATAGTATGAAACTGAACACAGATGCAATGTGTTGTTAGAAAAAAACAAATATTTTTTAATGAATTTTAAATAACATTCATCGGAAATAATATCACAGTATATGCCAGTGATGGCTAACCTTTTTGCCGTCGCGTGCCGAAAGTGGGAGGAGCGCAGGTAGGGGAGTATCACGCATAATTCAATGTGGGACCCCCCTGATGTATTTCTTGGAGCCTTGGGAGGGCGAAAACAGCCTTCCCCACCACCCAGAGATCCTCTGGAGGCTGGAAACAGCCCACTTCCTGACTTCCAGTGGGCCCAGAAGACCCAAAAATCAGCTGGCCGGTGTGGATGTGCACTGGAGCTGAGCTTAACCAATGCTCACATGTCCAGAGATGTGGCTCCATATGCCACCTGTGGCATGCGGGCCATAGGTTCGCCATCACGGATATATTCTATAGTTTACAAAAGCCAAGCAGTTCATATTGAATTTAAAATTCCCTACCTCCATATTCCACTTGACTACATGTGTAGCAAAACATAGAGCCATAGGACAGGTAAATTATATCCTAGAAAGACTAAACCATACTGCTATATAAGCAGCATACTATTATCTTGCTAAAATGACTCTTTAGAAAAACAATAATGATGAAACATTGATCATTTTAATTTGTAACAATTATAGGTCAAAACTTAGTTACATCATTTTGAGCTTTACAAACACAATATGTTCATTCTGTCCTGCTAATTACAAGTTCAATACCCTTGACCAAATAAGAAATAACGCCATACTGATTAAACTGCATATTTCTATTAATGTGGATGAACTACAACTATAGATTGCTGTTTTTAACATCCTAGCATCCAAGTATTTTAAATAAACCACATAAAGAAGTTTCATTTTCAACAGATTGTTCTATGTTGCCTAAACTAACATAGATTTTTCTCTCAGGTGAAATATTAATATAGTAACCTACATCCTCCTTCATATATAAATTTGTTCATGATGGGAATCTTTTGGTAACATCTAACAGCTACTAAATTGTCATGGAAAGAACACTGCTTATACAAAACAGTTTAAACCGTATTTTAATTGAAACAGAATAATTTGGGTGCATTCTTATTTATTAATGTAATAAACTCCTAACACTTTAATATGAGCAGTCTTCACTTACTAGCTGCAATTGGGACTGAAAACTTTATCGCAAATTTGTAAATTGACGCATTATTGCATCTGATTTATGACATCAGTACCTGCTGCAGAAGTTAAGCAAATCATCTACAGTTGTTAAGTGTGAATCATGTGACTGCAAAATGTGACCTCCTTTCTAGCTTCCCATTGACTTTCCTTGTTAGAAGGTCACTGTGAATGTTGCAAATTGTGATCACTCTTGACAGAGGGCAATAGGAAACCACCTATATACTGTTATGTACTGTCAAGAAAGCATCTACATATTCTCAGTCAATGGGAGTAATTGTGGAATGTTGTGACCATTGTAAACAAATGCCAGTTGCCAAGAAGCTAAATCATGATCACATGACATGGGGTTGCTGTGACAGTCATAACTTCTAAGATTAGATGTTACCCTTTTTTTCAGCACCATTGTTAACTTTGGCTTGTTACTGAACAGGCCAAACAAGGTAAACAAGGTCTCCCTGTATCCACAACTGACAGCCAAGGTGCGTGAAAGGATCACCAACACAAGCTGAAGGCCAGAAATAAATATGTAGAAAGGTAGTCCAGGGAACAGAAACTGGGGAAATTATAAGGTGTAAAGTTAAAAACCCATAACCTACCAGCCAGTTACACTAAAGAAGTATATTTCTAGGTAATAATGAGTTGGTGTAGAGTATGCAAACTGAGCCTATAGTCTGTTAACATTCTCCCCAATTTACAGTACTCACTAATAAGCAAGGCTGGAAAATTACTCCCCCTTCAACTTTTCATGGAACTAATGATGGAGTTCAGAGGCTACAAGTGGACAACCACTGATTAGAATCAGGGTTTGATAGATAATGGATAATCTATCAAATCTCTTCCAGAGGAGGTAGATTATTCTAGTTCCCATTAACTCCTTAAATAAGCTAGGGAAAGCATTGTAGCATGGTTTTAAGAATTCTTTTCAACCTCTTAATAACAACCCTGCTCTGGAATTAGGATGGAGCAGTCAAATGACTCTTCTATTTGGGTGATTTTTCCTAGATTCATTTTCTCCACAATATCAGCCTGATCTGGCCCATTTAAATTCAATCTTTCTTTTGCTGGCTTCTCTTTGCAGAAATAATTTGGTTCCTTTATGTTCAGAAATATATTGTGCTAATATTTCATTGCTTTTACATAATTTGATTCAAAGATTCTGCTAGATTGGAAATAACTAGTCAGAGAAAGCATCAGAACATGGTTTCTGAATTTCTTTACAACTCTTCAAAACAGTTCTACTCTAGGGCATGTAATAGAAAGGGAGGATGTGTTTCAGATGGAGGAGTTAACTTTTCAAACTACTGCCCAATTATCTGTCCTACAGGAATGTATTTGGAGGCTGGCAATTTGTTCTGTGACAATCAACAGCTCAGTTACAAATAACAGAATACTCACACTTCTAAAGAATTATTATGGATAAATAAACTAGTGAATGTCAAGAGGAAGCAAGAACCGTGCCAACACTTTGTCACTGCTCATTTCTGACTTCTCCCTTGAGTTCCTAGCTTATCTCTCAGATGTTGATATAAGTTTTCCATGTCTTAGCTACAACCAACTCAACTAAGGAGTGCACTTTCTATGGGGCTGCCCTTTTAAAATGTTCAGAAGCTGAAAATTGTATAAAATTGTATAAAACATGCTGTCCATTCTGCAGACTAGTACACAGTACTAGGATCATATCATGCCTGTACTGAATGATCCATCCATTTAATTTGTTGATGTTGACCTTTACAATCTAAATAGAATAGAGATGATGACTATAAGGCTGCCTGTCCTGATATGTGCCTGACCAGTCAGTATGAATGATCATTCAGAAGATGCTGGGAATACTTGGGAAAGAACCTTTTCCTTGTTAGTTTGAATGCTGTAGAATGTGTTCCCTAAGTTAGTGGTTTATTTCCCGCCCCGTTCCCATTTTATAAAATGTATCTTTTTCATCAAAATTTTAATTTTTATTATTATTTTAGTAACTGCTTTTTAATTCTGGCTGCGTAAATTGTGATTTGCATTTGTTACTGCTACCCTGAATATCAGAACAAAATGAATACATGAAATATAACATGCATGACCATCCACACCAAACAACCAAATGATTCATCTAGACCATTTTTTATTTATTTATTTAAGACAATGTGTAGTATGTATAGCTGCCCACTCACTCTCTCTTTTTTTTTTTTTTTGCATTTATATCCCGCCCTTCTCCGAAGACTCAGGGCGGCTTACACTATGTTAACAATAGTCTTCATCCTATTTGTATATTTATATACAAAGTCAACTTATTGCCCCCAACAAGGCTGAGTCAACCTTGGGCCTGGTGGGACTAGAACCTGCAGTAATTGCAGGCAGCTGTGTTAATAACAGACTCTCAGTGACTCTGGGCAGCTTAAAAAAATAGAAACCTAATATACAATCCATCCTAATATTGCTCAATTAAAAGATGTTAATGTTTAAATTCATTGCATTGAATATTACAATGTATTTATTTAGTTTATAACTTATAACATTGGACCGTTTTTTCCACTTACTACTTCTTGATGAAAATCTGGACTACAACTTCATAACCTCCAACTCATTCTTTTTGGGATGAGTTAATTTCTGAAAGGACCCATTGTACCTCATAAGCTGCTAGGAAGATGTGGCTACTGCAGACAAAATATGGTGATGTCTGGGACTGTAACCTACCTATCCCTCAATAAAGAAGGAGGCCCCATGACCGACAAGCTATAATTAAGTGAATTTGATCATGGTTACTGGCATGTGAGTAATGTATAAATACTTGTGGAAAAACTCAAATCTGGTGACACTGCATTGGGTGATGAGTGGACCACATGTTTTAGATAGCTAATCTGCACCATAATTGTTTGGGCTGCCCATACACATTTTTAGTGCTGTCATTAGGTACAGTATACTCCACAGTTACCTTTTCCTCTTGGATGTCTTCTGATCCTCATCAGGCAATGATATTGTAGAAGAATATAGGCTGTTACAATTATAACATACATACCTGATGTCTGTTAATCAGGTTAAAAACTTAAACACGAGATCAAATTGTATCAACATATTGCATTTTTTACTCTGTAAGACACATTTTTCGCCCCGCCAAAAGTGGGAGAAAATGTCTGTGCATCTTACAGAGCAAATGCTGCCGAAGCCCCGCCCACCCACCAGTCCCCAGCCTTCGGCCTCTGCTTTCCAGCAACTTGCCTCCTTGCAGCAAACAGCCTGGTCATCTTCAGCACAGCCTAATTTATCACAAGAACCTGATTGGCGGTTGGATTGTTGTCCTAGAATACCGCCGATCAGCTGTTCCAGGCTGCAGGGATTGCAGCGGCCCATTGCTGCCACTTATTGCTGCCTCCATGCACCCCATTTGTGGCCTCCACGTGTCCCATTTTTGTCCCATTCCAGGTAGCAGGGATCACCGCCACTACCGTTGAACAATGGTGGTGGTGGCGACGATCCCCATCACCTGGAATGGACAGAAAATGGGATGCACAGACGCCAAAAATGGGATGCACAGAGGCTGAAAATGGGATGCATGGAGGTGGCGATAGGCGGTTGCAGTGATAGCAGTGATGGGCGGCAGTGATTCCCGCAGCCTGGAACAGCTGATTGGCAGTATTCCAGGAGGCCAATACAACTGCCAATCAGCTGCTTGTGCTAAATCAGGCTGTGCTGAAGTTGACCAGGTTGTTTGCTGCAAGAAAGCAGATTGCTGGGAGGCAGAGGCAGATTTTTTTTCTTGTTTTCCTCCCCAAAAGTTAGGTGCATCTTATGGTCCGGAGCGTCTTAATAGTGTGAAAAATATGGTAAATATCAGCAGTTAAGCAGCAGTTAATTTATCAAAGCCCAGAATCTAATACAAGAAGAAAACATTATAACAACCCAATTTCTTCTGTTTGGAAGCAGGCAGAAGGGAGACCTGAAGCATGAAGCAGCCACAAGTGGTCTACAAGTGATCCCCCCATTCCCTTAGAACCTTATTTATCTGTTCTCGGTCCAAGATTAGCAATCTGCAGCGATTCCTGTATTATTGGCAGAATATAATAAAGTAGTGAGTCATTAACCTTACACAATGGAGAAAAAACTTTACTATTACATACAATAAGAGATTGGTGCATAACTATATTTTCAACCACATCTCTTGGTTGGTCTGCTTCTCCATGATCCAGACTAAAAGGTACTTAGTCCTTCTAATGTAAGAGTGGACAGAGAAAGCATGCAGGAATACTTTCAATGGTGTACAGGGGTGTCAAACTCAAGGCCCATGGGCCGGATTCAGCCTGCAGGGTGATTAAATCTGGCTCATAGGATCAGCCTAGAAATAGCAATGGACTAGCCCGTGGTGCCTCTGGCAGCCAAAATGGGGCAGAGGTGGGCCATGCGCCGGTCCCCCATGCCCCGTTTTCAGCCTGGATGTCCTCCTGTAGCACTCTGCCAGCCAAAATGTGTGGGCCCTTCCACACTCCGTTTTGGCCGACTGGGTGCTGCAGGAGATGTCCATCCCATCTCCCCCCCCTCCCCGGCCCACGGATGAGAACTACAATGCTGTTCTGGCCCTCAAAGAAATCCAGTTTGACATCCTTGGTGCAGTACTTTAATTTCAAAGGCAAAAGTGTGCTTCATATCACTTGGAGGAATGTATGTAGAATTTATTTGCAATATCTTAAACCAAGTGTATCTTTTTCTAAGTATATACTATAACTGCAGCAAACAGATTTACCATCTCAAGAAAGAATCAAGATGTTTTAAGAAATTACAGCAGGTGTTGAACATCTACACTTCAAAGTATAGTTTTGCTTTCAAACAAAATCTGCACATCTAATAGCCATTTATGAAAGAAGAAAGAAGCTTATACAAAACTTTAAAATAATGGGGATTTGATGCTAAAAGTGAAAAGCAAAATAAATAAAAATAATGAAAATCACTTAAGGATTTATGCAGTACATTTTGTTCAAATACACTGAAACACTGATAATTTTTTCACTGTAAACTCTTCGAAAATAGAACGTATAACATATCTAAGCAATACACATGTATAGCAGTATATAAAGCTAAGTTCTCATAAAAAGATATATGAACTTTCCAAATATAAATATACCACTTTCACCCAGAAACAAATAAGCTACACTAAATATTCTTGTGAAAATGATAGAATTTTCATAGTTATTATATTAATCTCACATATATATTCAATGCATGGTGGTGAACATACCTAAAGATCTGAATAGATCTATCCTTGATTTTCCCACAACATTATTCAGCTCTATGAGATAGGTTGGGTTAAGAGAGAATAACTGGTCCAAAATCACCCAACTGGCTTTCCTTCCTAAAGGGAGGCCTAGCACTCGGCCTTCTGTTTCAGCCCTTTAACCATTGCTAGGTCTGAGCTGTGCAGCTAAAATAATTTTAGGAGTGGAAAAATCACACATTGATATAGTGTACCATAGTTAATTATCATTCTTTGTTCTTAAGGGCTTACAAGGGGACCTTCTTTATATACCCATCACCCACTGATGTCTTAAGGTAAGTGATACCCTTCCCCATTTGTTTGAAAATTAAACAAAATATTTGGGTTAGCACCATAATATCCCAAGATAATCTTAAAAGCACCTATTTGTATTATAGTTGTATCTGGATTTCTACTCTTTAAAAATACAGAACTTAGTTTAGTTGCAGTAAAAAAAAGTCAATCATGTAAGAGTTCAATATTAAAAATGTCTACTATTCTTTTAGAAGAAATTAACAAGCATTCAACGCTATATAGCTATTAGTAACTTGACAACGCCCACCTAGTAATATTTGAAAGGGGGGGGAGGTTAGCAGTATAATACTATGCATATCTACTGAAAAACAAGTTCCATGAGTTCATGGGGGGCTTATTACTCATATTAATAAGCATACAGGATAGCTGATCAAGAATAGCATTTCACGTTTAAGGATACAAAATAAAAAGATTTGCAGAGAAATATTATCTAATAATATTTATCAAGCTATTTTTCTCTTCAAGGTTAAAAGAAAGGTAAGGATTGTCAGTAAGGTTAAATGCATCAAAATATTCAGCATCATATAGATACATAGACTGAACTTTAAGTGCTATTGTCCATATAGGAGCAAAAGCTTAAAGCAATAAGGATTAAAAAAATGAAGTTACTAAAAATGAGTAGTAAATACTCATATTTACTACTACAGTATATGACCGATTTTAAGCCCTGGGTCAGAAAATACAAGGATAATAAAATACCTATCTTCCTTTTATCTTAGAATTCGCAGTCAAAACAATACAAGTACTGCATTGTAATTATGTAGCAATTTAAGCATGCATATTCTTCAGCCTTTCTTCATCCTGAAAAACAGGGCTTATATATAAAAAAGCTTTTATTTTACTTGGCTTTATTACAAGTGCTGGGTTTCGTGTTCAACGTTTTCTATTCTACACTTTATACATATATATTTACAAGGGAATACATAATACATAAATATTAACAAGGGAATTATTAATGAAACTATAATAGTTTTTAAGAGAGAAAAATGGGTAATGAATATGCTAGACACACTCCCTCTATTTGCTAAGGAATGCCAATGATCAATTGTCATGATCTGCATCTTCTACATTATACAAAAGACATGAACATACCAAATATGAAGTCATTGTACTTCTGAAAACACTCCTTGTAATCTTCCACAGACTCTGCCATTCAATGAAAAATGTCAGCAGCTTTTCCTTTATTGTCAGGCTATGGTATTTATTTACACACGTCGCTATACTCTTGTTTTATTAAAGCAAGCAACAATGAATAGAAACCTATTAGAAAATAAGTCCTGTGTTAACTTAAACTATCACTGTCTTGCCCTAAACTAAAACACATGCTGAGTGAGGATGTGCGCACATAGCAGCTTATCTCCTTGCTCATCTGCTTCTAATGACAGCTGATAAACTAGCCACAACTAATCCTTTTTTAGCTGCTGATCAAATAGACAATCCAGCATGGTGGAGCACTCGAAAATTCCTCTTGCTTCTGTTCTCCTGCTCCTCTAAAAGGCAGTTTCCTTTTCATTGAGATAATAGCCTTTTCTGCAGTCACATGACTCAGAACCTACATTAGCACAGCGTTATGATAATAGATCTCCCTCCCCCTTTCTACTGCTATTAAGAAGGGCATCTCTCTAAAACCCACTTAAACATTTTGCAGAATAAAGTGCCAACATCGTATATCTCTTAGAAGAAGAAAAAAAAGGGGGGGGGAAGATAACAGAGACAGAAGAAAAAGAGAAAGCATTCTGATGCTATTCCTTTTCAATAATGCATATATCCTAGCTATAACCAATTAATGTAGAATGAAAACAATATTATACATGAGGTCTAGAAGACATAAGTAATTATTTGGTTTACAGACTCTAGATTTTCAGCCTTAAGCTTAGTTGAAGCATTTTTTTTTGCTCCGTAATATTCTCCTTTGTCCTGCTCACATATAGTAAATAAATGTGTATTATTTTGTTCTTATCTCTGATTTTTTTCATCTTTTTTGTGCAACGAGTGTTCCAAAATCTTATACCAAAATCTTATACTTAAATAATACATCATGTAAGTACAATGGACAGAGCAGATCCCTTTCTGATTAGAAGTATGTAAAATTCATTTTTTTTCCTGACAATGCATGCTTTAAATATAACTCACAGAAAACATGCAAGCTTTAGACTGGTTAAACACTTTCCTTCAATTATTAACATAAGATACAAGGTTTAATATACAGACTATATATGTTAGTAAGTCTGACATTCTACTGTTTCAAAATGTCAGAGAACCACTAGGATGAAAACTGACATATTTTTGTTGTCAAACTGCTATAAAAAAACAATTCAATGAAATACATTTAGTCTGTGATCAAACGCATGACAAAATCTAATTTTGTCCTAAGAAAACTTGATTTTATTTGCTGGCATGAAAAAATCCTAAAACTTTGCTGTAAAGTTATATTCAAACCATAATAATAGCAACAACAACATCTGCTTATCAACTCTATATTGTTTTGACCGTAAACATCACAATTTGCATGGATTTTGCAAAACAGAATTTTGGAGTAATACTACAGTAGTTTAAAATGCTGGACTAGGTGACTGTTAGCTTTAGTCCTCCCTTAGGTGGAAGCTGATTGGGTGACTTTGGGCCAGTCTCTCTCAGCCCAATGCACCTCTCACACAGCTGTGGTAGGCAACACAGGAGAAGGAAGCATTATGTAGTTTATGTACAAAATAAAAGGGGAAGGAGGGAACTCTACAAAATAAATCACTAAAATTGAAATATCCAAATAATTTCATAAGCATTATCTTATTAATAACAAACCAGTAAGATATATAAATATTATCTCTATCTTGCATGGGCTACATAAAGACTCAGAATACTGTAGAAGATTCTTAAAAATCCATGGCATAGATATAGAACAGGATTTAAAATAAATAGCTTAGGAAACGATTATCTGAAGGATCGCCTATCTCAATCTGAATCAACCTGCACATTAATATCAGCAGGAAAGGCCCTCTGAAATATACACTGGCTTCAAGATTTATTTCTTGGCCACCTAAGAGGAGGCCATCTCACCTGCAGTTTCCAAGTGATGGAATGTGGTGCTGAAGGAGTTGCATTCAACCCCGAATCGTGCAGGTCCCTTCAATTTGAATTAGTTAATACATACAGGTAGTCCTTATAACCAATTGAGCCCAATATTTCTGTTGTTAACTGAGACATTTCTTAAGTGAGTTTTGCCCCATTTTATGATCTTTCTTGCCTTGGTTGTTAAATAAATCACTGCAGTTGGTAAGTTAGCAATCCGGTTGTTAAGTGAATCTGGCTTCTCCACTGACTTTGCTTGTCAATTTATGCAGTCATAAATATGAACCAGTTGCCAAGCATCTGAATATTGATCACATGATCATGGGGATACTGCAAAGATCATAACTGTGAAAAACGGTCATAAGTCAATTTTTTCAGTGCTGTTGTAACTTTGAATGGTCACTAAATGAACTGTTGTAAGGGAAGGACTATCTAGTGCAACATACTTTTTAAATCTGTTTTAAAATAATTATTTTGCATTTATTTTTGTTTTCTGCTTTGGGTGGTTTCTGGGTAGAAATTTGAAATATAAATGTAATAGTAAAATCTTAATTCATAGCCATTATTTTTTATTTTTTGGGGGGTTGTTTCAAAATTCTCAATTGGGGATGCAAACCGTATCAAAATGATATATTCCAGTATCAAATCCGAAGCTCTGATTTTGGATAGTTCTTTAAAAATTATAACACAGAATTAAATTGTGCAAAAAGAAAAATTATCAGATGTTACTTAAGCACTGCATGTCTTAAAAAATCAATGCCAATATTATTTAAATGCAATTTAAATATTGCAATATATATGATCTTTAAAAAGAGGCAATTGTGAACGAGAAACAACAAAAGGCTATATTACCCTACTTAGCAATATTAACTGTCATATTTCTTTATTCATGCAAAGCACTTCCTTTACAGTCCACCTCCCCCCTCCCTATTAGACACACATATTCAGAGGAATGGGTGGCAAGCCCACTGATTAAATTTGCAGACAATATGAACATAGGTGGAATAGTGAGCACTGCAGAAGCAGAGCTAATGTTCAGAAATAGACATGCAGTGAGAAATAAAATGAGCTTCTACAAGGACAAATACAAAGTAACCCACTTGGGAAGTAAAAATTAAAGGAGCATGTACAAAATGACAGCATGCTGGCTAGACAGTAGTACTGAACTGCAGATCATTTGAAATATACTACAATATAGTAGTAAAAGGTTTTTAGGCAATACTGCAACAGAAAAGAAGCAGAAATAATATAAAGAACTAGAATTACCAGCATTGTTAATAACTAACACAAATAAAAAACATAGTATTCAACAATGTACAACTGAGACTACAGCATCAAATTGAATTAAAGGAAAAGGATGCTAAAAAAAATATTACTCTATATCACTATCTGCCTAATTTGGCATAAAAGTATATTAGCAAAATAATTTTTCAGCTACACTTTAACATTTTCAATGAACAGTTTCAGTCTCTGCCTAAAATTAGATGTTGGAAATTAACAGCCCTAGGGCTGCATAGAACCCCTAACTCATTTTTTGAGGTGTCAAGATTTCTAAGAATATTTCATCTGAACTTTTTTTATTTCGAAATGTGAATCTTTGTAAACATTTTAAGGGGGGGGGGGCTAATATCTTCTTTCTGAAACAATGAAAATTATGACCCTGCTTCATCCAGTTTATGTCCTTGATCCACTTATTTTCGCCCTTCTGTTTCCTTCCAAAAAGCCCAATCCTGTGTCAAATTATTAGAATTTGAGTATCTTAACAACTACTTCAAAGTTGTTTGAATTTATACATAATACATATTACAATAGATTATATTAGACTTAATATGTGAAGGAATCTATAATGAAACAATAGCCCTATGTTGTATATAATTTTAATAAGCTCAGATAGTAGATCACATGGTATTACAGCTACAATGGTCTGCTGACACTTCATTTTGTCAACAAGGTTGTTTCCTTAGGTAAGAAATGAAACAAGGTGTCTTAGGATATATAGCCACTTATCACAACTATCATGACACAGACCTGATGATAGCAAAGTTAACTGCAAAATACATCCAAGGGGCTGTACTTTATAACTCCTGATTGTTTTGTGTTCTAGAACACCAATCATCTATTTGTTCATAAATATGTATTAAACCAGAAAAACAAGGTTCCCATAAACATCTTACTTAACATCTCATGCTCTATACTGCACTGGTGAGGCCACATTGAAATAGAGATAGTTCTCAGCTTACAACCACAATTGAGCCAAAATTTCTGTTGCTAAGTGAACGTGAGCTTTGCGCCATTTTACAACTTTTCTTGCCACAAGTGCTAAGTGAATCACTGCAGTCGTTAAGTTAGTAATACGGTTTTTAAGTGAATATGACTTCCTCATTGATTTCGCTTGTCACAAGATCACAAACAGTGATCACATGACCTTGAGTTGCTGTTATGGTCATGAGTCACTTGCCAAGCATATGAATTTTGATCATGTGACCATGTGGATGCTGCAATGGTCGCAAGTGTGAAAAAGGGTAGTAACTCACTTTTTCTAGTGTCATTTTAACTTCAAATGGCACCCTGGAGGTCTTTTAATTCAATCCCTTGCTCAAGGCAGGAGTCCTTATACAATTCTTTTACAACTGTTGTGAACTGAGGTCTACCTGAACTGTGTCCAGTTCTGGTCACCATGGTACAAAAGATTGCTGAGACCCTAGAAAGAGTGCAGAGAAGAGCAAAGATGATAAGGTATCTGGGGGCTAAATCATATGACGAACGGCTAAGGGAAATAGATATGTTTAGCCTAATGTAGCGAAGGATCAGGGGAGACATAATCTTCCAATACTTGAAGAGCTGTCACAGGGAGAGGGTGTCGATTTAATTTCCATACCACGTGAGAGTAGACAAGAAGCAATGGATGGAAGTACGTCAGAGGAAGATTCAGCTTTGAAATAAGAAGGAATTTCCTAACAGTGAAAACAATTAATCAACGGAACCAGTTTGTTCTGGAATTGTGGGTGCTTCATCACTGAAGCTTTAAAAAAAATTATCTAGATTGATATAAGGATTCCTGGCTTGGGCAGGGGTTTCGACTAAAAAATCTCCAAGGTCCTTTAGCCTTATGATTCTATGAAACTATATAGTAATTTCTGGGTTTAGGATAAATAGGTTTAGGAATGCATGGATGTCCTACACATCTATAAAATGTATTATTTTAAGTACATAGCTTTGCATTATTAACACATGAAGTGCTGATCTATTTTAGTATAGCTTTGAAATATAAAGAAAATTTGTCCTGCATTTCTAATTCTCCTAACCTGAATAGATCATAGCACTATTTTGATACTGAGTTCATTCTATACTGCTATTTTCAACTTTGGATTTAAGCTGTATCTGAATGTGGAATCCCTGAAATAACATGTATGTATGTATGTATGTAACCAGCACAAGATGCTCTTAGAAGTCAATAGTCGTCCTAAAAGCTAATAGTGTCATGAACTTAACATAAAGCAAAGCTCCATGTAGTTGTACAAGTAAAGACAAAAATGTTGACAAAGACTCATTTTTCTCTTCAAATATTCTATCAAAATATTTGGAATTTGACCAATTATTGCAATAAGAATTTCATGAGGCATATCCATTACTTTGAGAGGTAATGCAACAAAATTTACACAGCAACATAGATGAAACTGAGAAAGGCAAAAAAAAATTACGAATGAAGGCAAATATACATGTCCCAGGATAATGTTGCAGGGTCCAATGTGGGTCGGCCACCAGGATCAAAGATTTTGTCTTCAAAGCTTTTGGACTCATGTTAGCCTAGACAGAAGTTCCCTGAAGATAGGCTCCAGCTCGAGTCAGAAAGCTCAGAAGACAAAACCTCTGGTCCCGATAACCAACCCAGATTGGATCCTGCAAAATTTCTTTAATCCATGAAAAAAGCTTGCTAGATTGTCCAATTTTTTTCATTTTGGGTTTTGATAATAATGGCCTTTCAGAAATTGTGGATATCCAGAATCCGCCTAAAAGTTGCTGTACTCAGGCTACTTATAAATGACAAGAGTTGGTTTTTTTAATTGCAGGTATCTCCATCAGATGACATTCCTCAAATAATCCTTTAAGTAATAAATATCCAGCTCCTTGTGAAGCAAGGTTGCTGAATCTCTGGAACCTTATTAAAAATTTAAGTAGTTTTTTTATATACACCTGTCTATGTACTTGAATATATGTAATCTACTGGTATTTTCAAATAAAACATTAAAATGCAATATAAAAAGCTAAAATCTTACATTCATTAATATGAAACTAAGGTAACTGATGTTGAAAGACTTTCAAGAAAATATATACAGATAGTCTTCAACTTACAACCATAACTGAGCCTAGAATTATGGTTGTAAATCGTGGTGATCAATAAGCAGGTATGTGAGTTACCCAATTTTATTTTTTTTGTGATGGTCATTAAGAAATGTGCTGGTTGTTAAATGAACCCATTTTAGCCAATAGGCAATTTTTTGTAGAAACCAGAAGTAAAAACTGGTTTCTGGCAAAAAAAAAAAAAATGCCAAGAATTGTGGTCATGTGACAATGAGATACTGAAAATGGCTGCAAATGTGAGCTGGTTGCAAGCATCTAAAATGCAATCATGTGTCTGTCCCACTGGAACTTCAAAATTGGGTCATAAGTAGCTATGGGGAGATCTATCATAACTTCAAACTTAAGCGATCTGTCGTAAGTCAAGGACTACCAGTAATAGTAGTAGCCTTTTTGCCACATCTGACAAAATAAGACAAAAGCTTTCCATAAAACAGATATCACTTCTTTGATTTTATGAAAAACAATTTACCATTTTAGTTGTTTGGTAATCTGTTAAAATACTAATGTGAATCCATCTATTAACATTAGAAAATGAGAGCCAGTTTAGTTAAGGTGTTGGCTTAGAAAGTAAAAGTAAGTCAAAGTCACTCTCTCTCACCTCACAGGGTTATTGTTGTGTGGAAAATAGGAGCCAGATATTAGGTATGTCCACAGCTTTGTGCTGACAAAATATAAATGAGATAAAAATTTAATAATAAATAAAAATAAAAATTAGAAAATGTCTTCAACATTCTCAACTGTATTGTTGAAAGCTATTAAGTAGTTAACAAAAATCTGCAGAGATATCCATAATGGACTTTGTTCTTTGTTTTTGCTAAGTCAGAAGTTCTGTTTACTATGTTTTGAGTGGATGGGACTCTGATGTTGAAACTCTAATTAAGGCAAGGCTACTTCTGCAAAACAAGGGAAGTGTCAATTACATGAAACAGTTTTCAAATCAAAACTGTCTTCACTGTAAAATGAATTTGCAAGAACATTTCACCTTTTTGGAATTTAACATGTAGGTTTACATAATTTCAGCTTTAGATATATGTATGACCGCTGTATTTTAAACAGTTTTCTGGATTTTTCCTATCACTTGCAACAGATTTATTCAATTGCAAATTTTTTTCTGCTTTAAACTATTATAAAACAGAGTTTTTGTAAAGGAACTGATTTTTGTCTCCAGAGTTCATCTAGAAGCATACATTAAGGAGTGGTTACAATCCTACCGTTCTAATAAAAGTCACAGCAAAAGGAAGTTCAATTTTAAAAACAACGTAGCTTGTAGTAAGTAATAGGAAACTTTTCTAAATATTGCACATTTGAAAATCTTTTACCTGAAGTGATAAATATAGAGGATATGAATTGTTAAGTGCAAACTTTTGTAGATAAGTATTCTAAAGCTTTGTGAATATCTCTTCACAAAATTCACAAAACTTCACTGACAAATGTTTTGATGACATGGAATCTGCACAAACTTATCATTCTTTACTAAAAACTTATTTTATGCATCCTAAACCAGATATAGGATGCATCCTGTGCCGGATATAGGACGCATTATTTTATGCAGCTGGTATAGGTTTACAAAATGCCACAATAAACTGCCTGAAATTTCAAATCATCTCATTTGAAACAAGATTGGTCACATAGAAGCTCTTCAAAGGACATGCAGATCCTTATACAGGCTTTTAAATATTTTATATTTTAAATTTAAAAGCCTTTAAAATTGAAATATCATACATTTAAGTACTCCTACCTCATATGCTGATTTTTATGGCTACTGTCATGCTGAATTTTTTTTCAGATACATTTGAAATTAGCTAATACATAGCCCCCAAATATTACACAAGTAGATTCATTCCCAAAAGTAAACATGATTATATTCAATATATTTCTGTCAATGTATCTGTTGAATGAGAACATATTTATTTACTTAAATATACTATACAAATATTTAAAATTTAAATATGTATTTAAAAATATGTACAGTGCATTCATAAAGTATTCAGACCTCCATCACTTTTGTCAATTTTGTTACGTTGTTGAAGTTCATTATTTTTCTCATTAAACTACAATCAGTACCCTATGACAACGTGAAAACAAAATTTTAGAAATGTCTGTAAATTTATTAAAAAGAAAAAAAACCCTGAAATATCACATTATGCCCAGGTTGTGAAGGATTTTTTTTTTTTGTAATCATGCTGTATATGTGAAAGATAAAATTATATTCCATCTGTTCACACTTTGAAAAAAGCCTTTCAAATAAGGCAGAAATCTTTTTTTTTCAATAAAAGTCATCTTAAATTTTCAACAGTATAATTGAGTATATAAAGAACTCTACTAGAATTTTGCATTAAAAATTAAACTGAAAGCTACCCTGCCCTACCCAAACTGTATAGGCCGATATACACTTCAATTCTAGTATCCTTCAGCCTGGTAATTTCACCTTTTTAAATGGAAATAAGCATCACCAAAATTCATGACTTTTAACCAGGAGACTGTTTAGAATTATTTGAGAAATCTGAGTTTATATTACATTCCTAGGACTAGTATTTCTTTACATAAGTCTTCTAGTCACAATAAGTGGTTGTCTCATCAAGATTCTCTGGACAAGCTGTCAAGCTATTAAAATTTATATATAACAAAGAAAACATTCAATATAACAAACATAGTTAATAACATATTTGGGGGGAGCTCAGACTTTGATAATCATAGTTCCAACTATCTATCATAAGCAGGATTTCTTAGTTATTTAAATTAAAAACATTAAAAAGAAGATTCTATTTGCGTAATCTCACATACTTTATTGTAAAAAGTTACGATATTCCTATATTAAGTAGAAAACATAGACCAGAATAAATGCAGCCATTTCACTTTTCAACAGAAAAATCTAAAGAACTTACATTTTTCTCTGACTCAGAAATAAGAACCTGACTGTTGTGTCTTGCCTGCCCTCAGAGCAGCCGGGGCCTTCTTACCTGCTCCCGAACACTGAGGAATGTATGCCTCCCGGCCCAAGTCCTGGCTCCATGCCCACACAAACTGCAGAAGAAGGAGCATCTCCCGGCCCCAGCCCTGACTCCATGCCCAGGCAAACGGAGCAGCTAGACCCCTCCCCCTCCTCCACAGCATGTGAGCCTGAGGAGGGTTTATTCCCAACAGCTGCTGATTGGTGTGACCCTAGCATCAGAAGACTGGATAGGCGGAGGCAACAGAAGGAAGGGAGGGGCAGGCCTTAATGAGTGCTGAGTCATGGAGCCACACCCCATGGCCTATATAAAGGATCTGCTTTCTGGCAGTCTCTGAGTCAGGCAAAAGTCGAACTTATCTTGCTGAAGTCACTTACTGGTCTCCTGCCTGCTCTGAGGACTTTGCTAGGACTTTGGGCAGAGCTGCAGAGGCAAGCCTGATTCGGATTTCCCTGACCCGGCCGTCAGCGGAGGAGTGGGACACGACACTGACATTTGACTTTCTCAGGGGCCAATACTAGTCTGTAAGGTGAACAAGGTAATAAGGCACAGATGAACTATTATCATATTTATTCAAAAGAGTCTTACTATATAAAAAGGGTTTTCTTTTTCACGTGATAAACAAGCTTATTGAGATGACATGACTGACTGCTCCTTGGGGCAATTATTTCAAGTACTGTGCCCTGGAAATGCACGGCTGCACATAAAATCGCCAATTACTTAATGGCGACAACTTTTCACTGGGGGATATCTTCCCTTGATTTTTTTTGTGAAATACCTCTGATGAACATATTAGAATAAGAAGTTTGGACTTATTTATATCATAATTTTCCAGCCTCTGGCGGACAGTGAGTAAAAAGAGACAAGTGTGCTTTAAAAATGACCTGTTTTGTAGAAATATTATAGGATATAATTTTTTGTTTCAAGAGCAGAGAAAAAATTAAATAATGGAGGGGTCGGAATGACTCCAACAGCCCAGGCAAGGAAAGTCTAATCCCTCTTTGCATAACTGGGCGAGTTAGATGACAGGATTATGATATTACCACAATGACCTGGGGAAGTTAGATGACAGGATTATAATGTCTCTACAATGATTTAATTTCCTCTTGACTTCAATATGTCACATGAACAGTGTGATGCAAGTCCAAAGGAACTTAGTGAAGCATACTCTGGAGTAGTCTTATATTGGAATAAGCTGAAAATTAAGTATTTTTTAGGGCAAGGACATTAATAGTTTTAACTATTATGTACTTTTGCTTAGATCATATGTTATGGTACAAAATTATGATGCTAAATATGAGGTTTTAAATAATCTCCTAGAAAATCTTCAACATTTATAATGAATTTATAACAAAAGAACATACAGTGTACACAAATGGGTTCTAAAAATTTTCAACTAATAATTATTTGGTTTGGTTACCTTTTTTTTTAAATCAACCAAAATGCCTCGGTAGGATGATCAGTTACAAAATTGAAATACTATAAAAGACAAACCTTTAATGGTCTCTCTCCAGATAAGGGAAAATTGCTTTATCAGAGGGAAAATAACAAGCTGTTTTTTAACTTTTAGGCAACCTTAGGCATGAAAGCCAATTGGGTAATTTTGGGCCAATCATTCTCTTTCAGACTAACATCTTCACAAGGTGGTTGTTGTGGTGAAAATAGGAGGCAGGAGTATTAAGTATGTTGATAAAAATATGTAACAGTCAAGATAAAAAAACCTATTGTGAATAATAACACTAATAATAACAGCAATAACTATAGCAACAACTATGCACTCAAGTAATCCAAAGTACATGTAGATACTTAGAGCCCTGTGCCAGTCTACCAGTAAGCAATCTGTAACTTTTGCCTGAGATCAGAGTTCCTCATAAATGCTACCAAGCACTTGATAGAAAAATCAAAACATATATACTAAGATTTATAATTCTCATTCATTTAAAATTCTAGACTGCCTCAATGATAGAAATCATAGGAAATGTAAAGCACTTTTTGTAGCTGAAGAAGGATTCTATATTATAACTATTATCTCATTAGGAAATATAGCTAGCATAAGGTACCATTCCAGATTAGAACGTATATAATTGCCTAAAAATGTTATGATCTACCTAAAAGACTGCATAGAACAGAACTATAAATGCAGACTCACAACACTGTTCTTATTTAAATATTTTCAAGCACTCCACCCAAAATAATCTTCTGCTGGCCAAACTGATGTGTATTCTCACAGCAGTTATAGAACACTGGCAAAGGTACATTTAATATACAGATGCAGAGTTCTAAAAAAATGTGCAAAGGAAAAAGAATACTACTGCCACTCCTATTTCTAAAGTATTTTCAAATAAATTTTTACTACTAGTAATCAGAAGCTCTTTCTCATATCATATCTTTCTACTATATATAATCCTAATGCACTAAACAACTTTCACAATGTAAGTTTGTAAAGAGAAGTGCCTAGTTTTAATTGTTTTTCCAACTTTTCCAACTTTTCTCTATAAATCCACAATATTTATTTTCCCAATTGATCTTGTGTAAATCCATTGTCTTTTCCCCAATCTATCTGCGTATATTCACTATCTTTCATGTTCTTTGTTTTGTATCTTCAATACTTTGTTTTGCATTTTTTAGGACTTTCTTATGATATCACCATAAGTGTCTGGAAGTTTTCAGCTGCTCTCCTAGAACAGGTATGGACATGGCTACCATGCACTTAGGACAGATGCTTACAATAATTAAATTAAGTACAAGCTTCAGCATGTATTGTTCAGTGTGTTTTACTCCACTAGCATCTGAAAGTAGTTCATCCAGTACAAATTAAGTTAATTTTATTAAACAATGTTTATTAGAAAGAATTAATGCACTGCGTTTTTCTTATTCCCCAATGTCTCAGAAAAAATCTTGATTGCAACTGGGGTTGCAATCAACTGGGTGAAACTAAATTAGTCACAAACAGAAAAGAATGTATAATTTGACAGGTAAGTGAACCTTTTACTGAGATATATTTATTTATCATACCTCTTGCTACGTGAACAACAAAATAAAGTGAATATCTTTGAAATCAGATAATCAATGTTTCTGAGTAGAATATATCAAAATAAATAAATATAAAAATGTCATCTTTAATTAACAAATAGCAAAAATACTTTTTTATTTATACTTTTTCCTAGTTCTTAGTGTCTATACAAAAAAAATACAAGATGAAAATACAAAGAAGTATGGTATTAATGATTTTTCTTCAGTGCTTCTGAGTTCCAAAAGTACAGGAGACTAATGATATCCTAAGATCTGTAAGGACTACATATTTCAATTGCAGACATAGTATAATTTTACTTTCTAGTATAAAAACCTGTTCCATGTATAACCTCTGCTACTCCTCAAAGTCACGAAACTATTAGAAAAATTCCCTACAATTTTAAAATCATGTATTTAATTTGTGTAATCAAATTAAATAAACTACATAAAATAATTATTTTTCATTCTGCCCTTGAGGCTCAATACCACCATAGGTGGAACAATGAGTCAAGAGCTTCAAGCAACAGCTTTTGACAGCGAGTGATAGTAAGCTGTTGAAGGACATAGCTGTATACACAAATGGGTACAAAAATTAAAAATGATACTGAATATATCATGACATTATCACACAACTACTGTATGTTTGATATAAAATGATATAACATGTATAATTTGTATGACATGACACAGATTGGCTCCTCTGCAGTTGTCTGTAGCTGCTGCCCCATGGACTGACATGCTTAAGATGGCCTACTGCCCATGTTTAAATAAGAGTGAGTACCTTGAATCATTTTTTGGAATTGGGCTGTCACCATATTACAAATACTCTTCCAGATACGACCCTAATGGGCTTGCTCTTCGCTCCACCATCGTTGGTGAAGCAAGAGGCTAGACAATTTGCAGGGCTCCCCAGCTGAAGCTTCTGGAGGGAATGTTGTCCGCCCAACAATTGTTCTGGCAAGACTAGGTGGCCCTCCATCTCTACCCTACCACGAATGCAGACAGGTGCCCAGACTGAAATTGGGTTGGGTGGATGAATTTACAGCGCTCTGGTGGAGCCACCTTCCTTCCGCTGCCACCCGTCCATCAGCTGTTCTACATGCAATCTTCAGTAGCATACACTAATTCTCAAGGCAAAACAATACAGGAGATTGCAGAGCATTTTTCTGCAAGCAATCTCAAACTACATGCAAATATACAGGACAGTAAAGGATCTTTCAGGGAAGCAAAGGATCTTTCTGGAAGCAATCTCAAACTACATGCAAACAAATAGTACAATGCAATACAAAAGAACTTCACAGTACTAAATCTGCTTTCTGTGGACACCAGCTAGAAGTTCTGTCAGGCAAATGTAGACAAACATACTAATGAAAAAATGTTATCTTTGTAAATTACTTACAAACAAGCACAGTACTATAATGAAAAAGAAAATTTTAAAGTACTTACAAAGGCAACTACAGTACTCCAGTCCTCAAGGCAACAGCAACAAAAGAAGCAGTAAGGACAGCAATGAGTGATTTATTCCTCAATAGGAGAAAAAAAAAAGCAGGATGGCTGCAAAGACTCCAATCTTGATTGGTCATGTGACCAGGGAAGGAAAAAGCAAGCTGACCATATGAGCCTCAAAAATTGCCTGTCATAATACCAGAAGACAAGGAGTAGTCACAAAATTAAAAATGGCCCACACTTCAGAAGTGATAAATCCAGGTCACATGACTGTAAAAAGGCCTCTTGTTGGCCGTAATTTTGAAACCTGTCATAAGTATATTTTTGGGGTACATTCGTAACTTTGAATAGATGTTAAACAGATGTTCAGAGCTTGAGGACTACCTATATTCTCCCTCAAATAGCAAGCATCTCACCCAGTCCTGTTCTCACTTTAACTAACTATAAATTCACAAATTCCTGTGAATTCTATGGGATTTCTTTCTAAATAGATTATTGAGCTATAAATTGACCTACACGAATGATGAATATAGCCTTTATTCTTATATTTCCTTTGAAAAATAGTTGACTTTAGTAATTTAATATTAAGATGATGGACACCATGGCTCGATGGTTAAGACGCTGGGCTTGCCAGCTAGAAAGTTCACAACCCGGGATTCAAGTCCTGAGTACAGGATAAGCTCCTGTTACCTACCCCAATTCCAGTCCATCAAGCAATTTGAAAGCATGCAAATGTGAATAGCTAAATAGGTACCATTTTGGTGGCAAGGTAACAGTGTTCGGTGCACCTCGGTATATAGTCATTCTGGCCACATGACCACAGATATGTCTTCAGACAATGCTGACTCCCTCGGGTAAGAAATGGAGACATGACTAGACAGGGAAATCTTCACTATTAAGATGACAAATATTAGACTGAATCCAGGTCTAAAACAACTTGGACAGAAAGCCTTTTCATGGCTTTTGTATGTCCATTCATAAATAGGTATTAAGTTCCCACAAGCTACACTGAGGCCACAGTTACATATAAACTAAGGCTCAAATGAAACTATCAATGAAAAAAGTATTAATACCTAAGAAAGTTGGCATTTGCTCAAGAGAGGTTTATACGGATACTTAGCCGGAAACATTCACTCAAGAAACACAGAAATACTTTGATATAAATCAGGCAAATTACTTCAGGATTTATTTATATTTAGCCCATTTATATGGTGCCATATATTTAAAAAACTCAGATAAGTATATAATTAAAGTAATAGCATTAGTAAATAAACAATCATAAAATATAGTCAACATAAGAAAAAAATATGCCAAAGCAATTCAACAAGCAGAACAATATAACCAGATGAGTTGATAAGGTCACCCTGACCCAATGTCTGGGGGTAAAAAAACAAGTCTTCAAAAGTAGGCAGGCTCAGGGCCATTTGGAACTCCGGAAGGAAAATGTGTAAAGTTGGTATAACAACTATGCTTCCTGGTTCTGTAAGATGACATTGTATAAGAGATGGGATTCACAGCATCCTGGAGATAGTCAGAGATAATAACAGGCAAGCTGTCCTGCAAATACACAGGCCTTGTGCGATGAAAAGCATTTCAAATTATAATAAATACACTGAATTACATCTGGAAGTTTACTGGCAATGATATAGCTTGCATAGTATTACAGGGACATAGCAATCTGTGCCCATAACTACCTGTACCAATATGTACTGGATTAGCTGTAGTTTCCAAAGTCTTCAAAAGCAAACCGGTGAACAAGCATGAGGTACAAGTGACAGAGGAATTTCCATGAGCAAGGTCTCCAAATGCATAAATGAGAACAAATGGTCCATAAAATGGATTTAGACAGAGGTCTATCAAGCCAGTGCTGCTACCAGGTCTTCAAATAGGAATTGTGAATCTAGAATGATTTCCAGATTGTTTACCAGATTTGCCTGGGGGATTGCAGCCCTATGCAGAGCTAGGGGTCATGAAGAGCTGGGATGCAAAATTTCCAGATCCAGGAGGCCTTAAGATCCTCAGCTACTTCATCTTTAAGGTTTATTTTTATAAAAACACCAGGATGACTCAAAATGATTACATTTTCCAAATAAATGGCAAGGAGATGTTATGTCCAGGATGTCACTGTATATTATTTTGGAGGTTTCCATGGACAACTTTTAATGAATAAAGTATAGTATTTTTTCAATGCAAACAATTACCAATCCAGATTGGTAAATTATTTAATTTGAAAAAGTTTTCAGTTATAGTTCATTAATTCAAAAGACGACAATGTTTTTGTCCACAAGACATGCTCAACTACCAAGACCATTTTTTTCTAAGTATTATACATCAGCTCTTGAAGAGTTATTTCCCAAGATTTAATGGCAAACTATAAAGAGATTTTTTTCATTTTTTTAATTAAAGGAAAAAAGGTCATAAATCCAAATTTTAACATATAAAGACAATTGCCATAAGTACCAGAAAATTGTTAGATTTTTTCTTTCCTGTTTTTTTAAAAATATTGGTCCCCTTAAGATGGTGAACAAAGTTCCTGCCTTCTGCTATTTTCCTAGAACAACAACCCTGTGAGATAGGATAGGTTGGAGAGTGTGACTGGCAAAAAGTCATCCAGTTCGCTTGTATATCTGAGGAACAGATAGAAATCAAAGATTTCTGGTTTCTAGCCCTAAACTGTCACCATTACACCAAAGTGATCACACAATTATACCAATCATGGTATAATTACACCATAATACTTTATTTTTGCCAGCAGCAATTACTATTTGTAAGTCACTCAGAGTTATACAGTGAGATGGGTGTTGTATATATTAGATTAATAAATAAAATTATGTGGTAGGGTGCCCATTTCTTGTTGGAACAGAAGGAATTGTGGGTTTGATTCAGCAGACTTTAATTCATCCACAATACATTTTAATAGGCTTGCAAAAAAATTTCTGTGACATTTAGTGATTAAGACTAGAAAGATTTGTATGATTATGTAGAAGAAAACACAGTTCTCAGTTTAAATCAAATTATCATAATCAATACATTAAAAATGAAATAAATATGTAGATGAATAAAAGAGTTTTCAGGTCAGTTTGAGAAAAGAAGTCCTTGAGCATAACTGTTTTTGAAAGGGCGTATTTTATGCGAAAGAGCTAGTCTTTGAATAATCCTCCAAAATAAAGCAAATTATCTATAAACTTTTTTAAAAACTACTTTCACGTATAGATTTTTAACAAATCTAAAGAAAGAAAAAAGATGAAAAGAATAAAAAGAAAATTGAAGTTCTAAAATATGACCTTCTCTTCAACAGATACTGACAAACTCCTCTTTCCTCCCTCTTATATCTTCCAGAAATTTCTTCAGCCCGTATTAAATTCTCATATTTTTCAATCATTAAATCCATAAATCTTCATTTCACTTTTTTCTTGTTTTAGCAAGTGTTCTGAAGCAATAGCAATAGCACTTAGACTTATATACCGCTTCACAGTGCTTTACAGCCCTCTCTAAGTAGTTTACAGAGTCAGCCCCAAATCTTCTGGGTCCTCATTTTACCAACCTTGGAAGGATGGAAAGCTAAGTCAACCTTGAGCTGGTGAGAATTGAACTGCTGGCAGCTGGCAGTAAGCAGAAGTAGTCTGTAGTACTGTGTTCTCAACTGCAGCAGTTAGTCATGTATGATTAATATCGTTTTTAGTACTACGAATTCATTTATGTGCTTATTACCAAATCTGTACAATCAAACGTATAATATAATCTAAGATGTTAATGTGGAAAGACATTGATGTAAGAAACATAAAATAAAGGATTTGTGGCCTTTTATACGTTCTATCATGCTAAATAATTCAATTTAGCTTGCACTGGCTTCCTGTGGTCTTTCGGGTGAGCTTCAAGATTTTGGTTACCACCTTTAAAGCGCTCCATGGCTTAGGACCCGGGTACTTACGGGACCGCCTGCTGTTACCTTGTGCCTCCCACCGACCCGTACGCTCACACAGAGAGGGCCTTCTCAGGGTGCCGTCCGCCAAGCAATGTCGGCTGGCGGCCCCCAGGGGAAGGGCCTTCTCTGTTGGAGCTCCTACGCTCTGGAATGAATTTCCCCCCGGTTTACGTCAATTGCCTGATCTTCGGACCTTTCGGCGTGAGCTGAAAACGCACCTATTTATTCAAGCGGGACTGGATTGAAATTTTATTGGGGTATTTATGTTTTAAGATTTTAAATGGTTTTAAAATTTCGACCACATTATAATATTTCTTTTTAACCTCTTTTTAATGTTTATATATTGAATTTTTACACAGCCCTGAGTCCTCCGGGAGAAGGGCGGTATAAAAATCGAAATAAATAAATAAATAAATAAATTTATCTCAGATATAATAAGAATTACATTCCAGTAACATTTTATAAATTCCCAATATGGTAGACATTTCAATTAACTTTTGTTGATATAATTTGTGCATTGACTTGCATTCTTCAAAAGCATTCTTATTTTAGAAAAGGCACAAAGGTGATCTGGATGCATTGGGGAGGAACTTTACCAGATTATTTCATCTAAATGGTTTCTTTAGAATAGCCATTTGGTAGCTATTTGATGTGACCATAACATGTTTTCAGTTTTCCAAATACGTCCATCAGCTTAAAGTTAGAGAGCACTTATCTCAAAGATTGTTTGGATTTTATTTTTATATCAATGATGATTATTACATACAAATCAAAAGTATCAAATGGACCAGGATGTGACACACTTGGAAATCAGGTTGTAAATTTTCTTTGAAAATTCCACTTAGTTTTACCATAGATTTTTTTGATCACATGAAATAAATATTCTGGTTTGCTTATTGAGTATGACACAATAACCTTAACTGAACTTAAGTAGGGGTCCTTGGTGCTTTCTAAGCTTGTTTTCTTGCAGATGTTTCATTACCATAACTAGGTAACATCATCAGCACCCTCATTTTAACCCTGAGCTACAAATATTCTCCTTTATTAAATTTGTCCAAGTTGCAATTCAAGCAAATCTATAGAAACTCAGATTGGGGAAGATCAGTTCAGACTTTTAAGAATCCTAGTTAGATTTTGGTGTTTAAGCATGCTGAAAAATCTATGGATCTGTGTTGCAACAGGTGGCAACACTTCTATTTTTTATTTCATAATACCTAATATTTTATATTAAGATATTATAAAATAAAAGAATTTTAATATTGATTTATTTATGAATTTATCACCTATTGCAACATAGATCTTATATGACAACTAACATCACATTTTAACATATTCTTTGAACTTAGATCCATAACCCCCCCACAAAGTAAAAACACAGTCAACACGTCTTAAACATGTGACTCACAGCAATCTATCAGTAATATATAACTTAAGAAAACAGCTAAAGAGTTAATGTACTTAAGAATAATTGAAAAACATTGTTCAAATAATAATAATAAATCCAATCACAATAATAATGACATATAAGTAGTGACAATGCAATAATAGTGACATATAATGACATTTTTATAATAGTGTGTTCTTCATCTAGAAAGTATAAAAATGTCAAAGGTTGCCTACAATATTAGTAGTAGAAAAGACAATAGCAATTGCTTTCATTTATGTTGGGTGATGATTAAAGAAGCTCCATAATTATATTGTCAATCTACTGGACTGGATTTTATTCTTTCTAATAATAAAACAAGGATATTTATCTTGCTTCTTAAACTGCTGGAAGAGAGTGGGTATCAAAACCTGTATTGTCATAAATGTTCCAATACCAATAGTCATAGGTGGGCAGAGCATGCAGCAATAGCTTCCAAATGTGTTATCAACAGTATTAGCATCAAGTGTATTTCTTTCAGTAACATTCAAATGAATTATTCAAAACATTCAGCAAATATCAGGGGAAAGGATGAATCAATTGAAGAAGAGGTATGTATATATGCATGTATGTATGTACGTATTTACGTACGTATATATTTATGAAATTTGCTGTCCATCTTGTACATGACTCTGAGTGGCTTACAGCATATACATCTTTTATGTGTACAGACAATGTATAAAATAATTATACCAAAAACTAGTTATGTCAAAAATTACTATTGATGGTCTCTATTCATGCTGTCTTACAGAACTCACTTCAAACCAAATCTTGTAAGCTTTTGCTCAAAAAATAATTATTTCATAGAAAATGTTTTTGGAATTCCAATATATTTCTGAATTACCCGTAATATAATTTGGTGATATTCCTCATATTTTATATATACCATAGTACAACAATAGATTCAATGGAACTACATCCACATGGAGGGAAGTATGCAGTGGAGTACCCCAAGGCTCTGTTTTAGGCCCAGTACTCTTCAACATCTTCATCAATGACTTGGATGAGGGGATAGACGGGGAACTCATCAAATCTGCAGATGACACCAAGCTGGCAAGAATAGCCAACACTCCAGAAGATAGGCTCAAGATACAGAAAGATCTTGACAGACTAGAACATTGGGCGCTATCTAACAAAATGAAATTCAACAGTGAAAAAAGTAACATTTAGGCCAAAAAAACAAAATGCACAGGTACCGGATACGTGGTACCTTGCTCAATAGTAGTAACTGTGAGAGGGATCTTGAAGTCCTAATGGACAACCATTTAGATATGAGTCAGCAGTGTGCAGCAGCTGCCAAAAAAGCCAACACAGTTCTGGGTTGCATAAACAGAGGGATAGAATCAGGATCACGTGAAGTGTTAATACCACTTTATAATGCCTTGGTAAGGCCACACTTGGAATATTGCATTCAGTTCTGGTCGCCACGATGTAAAAAAGATGTTGAGACTCTAGAAAGCGTGTAGAGAAGAGGAACAAAGATGATTAGGGGACTGGAGGCTAAAACATATGAAGAACAGTTGCAGGAATTCGGTATGCCTAGTTTAATGAAAAGAAGGACTAGGGGAGACATGATAGCAGTGTTCCAGTATCTCAAGGGTTGCCACAAAGAAGAGGGAGTCAAACTATTCTCCAGAGCACCTGAGGGTAGAATAAGAAGCAATGGGTGGAAACTAATCAAGGAGAGAAGCAACTTAGAACTAAGGAGAAATTTCCTGAGAGTTAGAACAATTAATCAGTGGAACAACTTGACTGCAGAAGTTGTGAATGCTCCAACACTGGAAATTTTTAAGAAAATGTTGGATAACCATCTGACTGAGATGGTGTAGGGTTTCCTGCTTGGGCAGGGGGTTGGATTAGAAGACCTCCGAGGTCCCTTCCAACTCTGTTATTATTATTATATTGTTGATTTTATAATTATAATGATATTTTTTTTACTTTGTTCCAGGGGTAAAATGTAAAATTTGTTACTACCGGTTCTGTGGTTGTGGCTGGGGGGGGGGGTTAATGTGACTGGGTGGGCGTGGCCAACTTTTTTCTTTTTTTTTTAACTTTTAAAAGCATTTTTTCTACAGCCTCTTCAGCTGAAGAGGCTATTTAAAAAAATTGCCTTTAAAGGGATCAGGCAACTCAGCTGGGATCACCAGAACCCTTTAAAAGCAATTTTTTTAACAGCCTCTTCAGTCGAAGAGGCTGTAGAAAAAGTGCATCTAAAGAGTTCTGACAATCCCAGCTGAGCCACGCGATCATCAGATTTTCTTCGGCCGAAGAAAAAATGCTTTTAAAATTAAAAAAAAACCAAAACTCTGATGATCGCACGGTTCAACTGGGCATGGGCAGGGAGGGGCAGGGATTTTTGCTACCAGTTCTCCGAACCACCTGCTGCCATCGCTACTGGATCAGGCGATCTGGTCCAAACCGGGAGCATTTCACCCCTGCTTTGTTCCCTGCAAAAAATTGCTTTGGTGGGATGGGTAGCTATATAAATTGAATAAATAAATAACTACAGTAATAGACAGATTCTTGTACAGAGAGATAACTATACCTCATTTTGATTTTTAAGTCAATATTCATCCTTTGTGGCATATATTTATTTTTAAAGGAGAAAATATTAATACCCATTAAATATACTACTATGAGAAAAAATAGTCATCTGATGCACAGATTTGAACAATTTCTTTTTTCTAAAAAGAAAATACGCACTTCTTAAATAATACTTGCCCTTTGAAGTAAACTGGCTTTTTCCCAAACCCTGGAACAAGAAGCAATTTTGATTTTCTTGTTTTTTTAAAAAAATAATTTTATCAGTTGGGCATTTTAATTGGATATTTTTATTATAAGCCACCCACAGCAGTGGTGAAATCTAATTTTTTTACTACTGGTTCTGTGGACGTGGCTTGGTGGGCATGGCAGGGGAAGGATACTGCAAAATTCCCATTCCCTCCCCACTCCTAGGGGAAGGATAGTATAAAATCTCCATTCCCACCCCACTCTGGGGCCAGCCAGAGGTGATATTTGCCAGTTCTCCGAACTACTCAAAATTTCTGCTACTGGTTCTCCAAATTGCTCAAAATATCTGCTACCAGTTCTTCAGAACCCATCAAAACCTGCTGGATTTCACCCCTGACCCAGAGTCAATTGATTTGGATGGTTGCATAAATTGATACAATTCATCAATCAATTAATCACATTGACTTTGGGAATACTGGTGTCTTCATTCAAAAAGATACAAGCAAAAATACAAGCAAAATAATGAAAGTAAGTTTGTTTCAGCTTTCAATACTAAAAGGGAAGACTAAAAAGCAGCACATAATCAAGAAAGGAATAGTAAAAGGTCAACAATCAGGGAAAATGTTAACTTTTTAAAAAGTTTATTTTTCCAGTCAATGAATATATATTTCAAAGATAATAAGATTAACAAGACCCTACAATATAAAGGCTACCTAAACTGAACAAAGGGCTACAAAACTACAGTACTGTAAAAACAATAAAAAGGTAATTAATTCAACCCAAAATTTGATCAGGAGATAAAATGACACCGATATTTGATAAAATGACAATCCTTGCAGTCCAGGTTGTTACAGAATTCAGGCCAAATTATTAATCATAAGTAGGACATAAAGAAAACTCTACACAAATGTATGTGAGAAAAAAACACACCAAGGGAATCCTTCTCTAGACCAAGAGAATGCTGCCCAACTAGATTCCATATAAAAACATTTTGTTCACCCCACCCATAGTAGCAAACAGTAACAATTAGAGTCTAGAGCCACTACCCTGAAACTAGGACACAAGGCCATTTTGCAATTAGGGAATGGGGACACAACGTAAATACATTCCTCAGTAGTATAAATATAAGTTGTATTCAAAGCCCATATTACCTGAATATTATACCATGTCAAGAGATTAGGGGAAATTAAATGAAAGAAAGGGAAGAAATATTACTGGAGGGAGAGGGGATTCTTAATTAAAAGGCTATTTACCTTTTATGAATACATTTTTGTTAGCATTGCTTTTACTGCAATGTTTTTTCCCCCTGCAAGAAGATTAATTATGCTTCTTTTGAATTAGAGATATTCAGAATGATTATGACATTCACTGCTAATCCTCCCCCCTCCCCCCGCACCCCCGGTCAAAAAAATCTGACAGAAAGCAAGATTGACTTTTTAGGATGAATCATTCTGGGTATCCCATTCTCACAGCAGGTAAGCCCATCTTAAGGCAACTGTGTTGCCTGTAAGGCCAGCTACACAGATGACAAAGTCGTATTAAAAATACATTCCATTCAGAGGAAGGGCTATACATTTATTTATTAATTTAAATATCACATTTATAAATCTCATACAAATGAATACTACAGTTGTCAAGAAAACAAACACCCACTGTTCCTCTAGTGACTGAATTTCATTCCAGTGACCAGGTTGTTAAGTAAAATGGTGAATGTGTGCATGGGAAGAGCCCCCTGAAGATTGCAGGTTGCTGCAATCATTCAGATAAATTGTCTTATTTGATTTCTCATACAGCTGGACAAGTATTATTCTCACTCCAGTATGTGTTCTTTGCAGAGACACAAAATTTGGTCATAAATGTGTACACAGGTCAGAGAATGACCAGTTTCATTAATGTTAATTACCTTTATACAGTGGTGGGCTGCAACCGGTTTAACACCCAGTTCGGTGAGTGCACGCTTTATGCACGCACGCGCACCTAATGCACTTGCGCACAGCATTCAAAATACAGCAATTTGAAGCTCAACTGCTTATCTTCGAAGGCACTAGAACAGTGGAGGGGCAGAAATCAGCTGTGCTGCGTGAATCAATTGAGCTAGAAAGAAGGAAATATAGGACAGGATGGGCGGGGGTGGGTGATCAGGGCCAGCTGATCGTTGGAACTACTGGTTCACCTCAACCGGAAGCAGCCCACCACTGCCATTATATTTGCAAATGGTTGCTAACAGAAGTAATCACTAACCCAGGAGGGATGTAGAATATATGAAAATAATGAAAAACAGTAACTAAATTTCAATAAAGGAAAAATCCAAGTACCGTATATACTCGAATATAAGCCGATCCGAGTATAAGCCGAGGTCCCCAATTTTACCCCAAAAAACTGGGGTAAACTGGGGATTCGAGTATAAGCCGAGGGTGGGAAATGAGGCAGCTACCGGTCGGGGAAACCCTCCCTCCCTCAGCCGAGAAGGCTGGCGGCTCCCCCGCCCCGCCCTCTCACTGCACCGGCAGGGCTTCCCCGCGCTAATGCAAAAGCCCGCCAAGTTTGCACCATCCGGTATAATGTGAAAAAAAGAAGAAAAAAAAAACCTCGAGTATAAGCCGTATATACTCGAGTATAAGCCGAGGGGACGTTTTTCAGCACAAAAAACGTGCTGAAAAACTCGGCTTATACTCGAGTATATACGGTAAATGCAATTTATATAGTATCAACCATTTCGGTTACAAGTAAGGTGTAATAGTTTGACCGATAGCTAGATAATTAAATGCATCTGATTTTGACATAAGATTTTTTTTCTTAAAAATACAGATTGAAAATCTATTTTTGTTTTTTAATTCTTACAACAGCAGTAATAATAGTTTTATGTATAAATATGTCTCAAAATAGAATTTTTGGAATGATAAATTAAAAACTCAGATTTAATATTGATTTTTTTAAAAAACAAACTTGTTATAAAAATTCAGATGTCCTCTTATTTTCTACATAACAAAACCTTACAATCTAGAATGCAATGCCTCTGAGAATAATAATTAAATTGCCTTTTTCTTTTATATAGACTAGTTTTTCTCCAGTAACCAGAGATATCTAGTCCTATTGTGGGAAAAATGTCCACTCATCTTTTAGCCTAAACAAAAAGAAAACATTCACAATTAAGCAATAATATTTATATTGAAAAACGTTGGATTTTTTGTTCATAGAAAGACATGAAATCCAAATCAGAGAGGTAATGCTATGGCTAATAAAAACTCTCTGCATAGTTTAAAGTTAACTCAATATTTGCTGAAGTACACCACTAAATACCAAATCCACTTTGGGACAGTACTATATTGCCTTCCACACAATCATTGTGGATTGCCTCATCCATATTTATAAAAAATAATTGCTACCAACCTGCCTTCCATTGAGAACCTGTATATTGCACGAAACAAGAAGAGGGCCGTGAAAATATTTACAGATCCCTCACATCCAGGACATAAACTGTTTCAACTCCTACCCTCAAAACGACGCTATAGAGCACTGCACAACAGAACAACTAGACACAAGAACAGTTTTTTCCCCGAAGGCCATCACTCTGCTAAACAAATAATTCCCTCAACACTGTCAAACTATTTACTAAATCTGCACTACTATTAATCTTCTCATAGTTCCCATCACCAATCTCTTTCCACTTATGACTGTTTGACTGTAGCTTTGTTGCTGGCAATCCTTATGATTTATATTGATATACTGACCATCAATTGTGTTGTAAATGTTGTACCTTAATAAACGTATCTTTTCTTTTATGTACACTGAGAGCATATGCACCAAGACAAATTCTTTGTGTGTCCAATCACACTTGGCCAATAAAAATTCTATTCTATTCTATTTGGCAGCAAACCCAACCATACAGCAGCCCAATTCTACTCACTATGCTTTAGTCTGGGGAAAATGTGTGTTGAATTATTTCCTAGTTAGTCTCAGCAAGTCACAGAGAACATTAAAAACACGCTGATTGTAATTAAATGAACGTATTCTCTTAAGAACTGTCTTAGAACTTGAAACCATAACTGTATCAGATTCCCACTCAAGTCTCAAGGCTAACTGAATTGTTCTCAAACAAGTTTCTCTCTCTAGCCTACATCACAGTATTGATAAAAATATTCACATCATCAATTTACACCAAGATTTTCCGAAATATATTACATACGGATACTGTTGCCAATACAATGAACTGATTGCTTCAAGTTCCCCTGTTATGTGGGAAGCTGTCAGTCATAGAAACCTATTGAGCTGTATTAAATAGCGATTTTTAATATACAGTATTAAAATAGATAAGAAACAAAAAACTACAATTCAATTGGGTTTAAAAATAGACAATGAAACCCCTGGTTCAATTTTGTTGTCCTTTTTACCTTAGTAAAGTCACCTATTGAAATATAGTCAGTCCTTGATTTAAAACCACAACTGAGTCCAAAATTTATGTTGCTAAGTGATATATTTAAGTGAGTTTTGCCCCATTTTATGACCTTTCTTGCCACAGTTATTAAGTGAATCACTGTAGTTATTAATTTAGTAACATTGTTAAGGTTTCCCATTGACTTTTCTTGTATGAACCTGTGACGTTGCAACTGTCATAAATATGAGTCAGATGTCAAGTGTCTGAATTTTGATGTCGTAACCATGGAAATGCTACATAATTGTAAAAAATGGTCGTAAGTCCCTTTTTTCAGTGCTATTGTAACTTCAAATGATCACTAA
Source organism: Ahaetulla prasina (assembly GCF_028640845.1). Lineage (NCBI taxonomy): Eukaryota > Metazoa > Chordata > Lepidosauria > Squamata > Colubridae > Ahaetulla > Ahaetulla prasina. The sequence goes on along the minus strand of NC_080541.1, from coordinate 43,263,838 downwards.
GTGAACTGTTGTAAGTCAAAGACTATTTGTAATTGCTTCAATGTGATGGAAATTTACACTTCATAGTACTTGAATATTAGCATTAAACAATTGAAAAAAATGATAAAAGGAAAAGGATTCAGTCAGAAGGAATCTTTTACATAAACATTCAAGCATCTCAATTTTTATTTTTAAAGAAGTTTAAAAGGTTGAAAATGAGAGCATATTATTTTCTGTTTAGTAAGTTTTCTAAATCCCAGGAATGCTATCAGTTTTGCCAAATGTCCCAAAAACACAAGAAATGCAGTACTGGTCCCTTATCAGTATATTTTTTAAAAATGTTTCTTTTGTCATTCGTTTTAGTTCATGATCAGAAAGATAAATCATTACAATGTAGAGTGCCAACTTTTTTATTAATTTTGTTTTAAGATAAACAGAAAATAAGAATTCAAGCGTGTAAGTCTTCAGTAACACAACTGCATCTTTGTCAAACCCAAATACAATAGTATTGATTCTTTGGCTACAATTTGTTTCTATACCATTTTACTCTTTTAGGATCTATCAGTCCCATTTATACCACCGAGTCCAATTCTTCACCAAAGGCAAGAATCCAAAATAAAGAGTTCCAGAGTGGCTATTTTACATTTCAACACATTCAATGAAAGGGAGTCCACATGATAATTGGCTCAGTAACTGATAGGATTCCAAAGGTATCTTTTATAAATGGTAAACATTACTCTTGCAGAAAAACATAGGAAGGTTAGAATAACCATTTTTCCCACAAGTTCAGCGTGACCAGTGGGTTAGAAGTCCATTTCTCGTCATGCTATCAGGAAATGTTGACACCAGATAGCAGCAAAAAAATCTAAACCCAGCTAACCACAGGTAAGAGTTAGTGTGAAAGAAAAATAAGTTATACTCCCATCTCTATCCTAAATTATATATACCTTTGCATGCAATTAAATCCAGTTTCTTTCAGATTCCAAAAGATTATTACCAGATATGGAGATGTTCTTTGTAGTTTTAAAAATTTTTTAAAGGAGGAAGAACGTCTGGATAAGAGTCAGGAGAAATAAAATGGGAACTACACAGGTAGCCTCAACTTATAGTCATTCATTTGACAAATGTTTGAAAGTTACAATAATGCTGAAAGATTTGACTCAGAACTGGTCCTTGCACTTATGACTTTGCAGTGTTCCTGTTGTCATATGGTCAAAATTTGGTAACCAGCTTGGCAACCAGCATGTATTAATGGGCTCGCATTTGCAACCTTCAGAAAGAGGGGGTTTCTGACAAATGAAGGGGAAAGCCGGATTCACTAAGTAATTGCATGATCCACTAAACCCAATAGACCATCATTATGAAGAAACATGCATAAACTGATCTGTAAATGACCCAAAACAAGATTTGAAGACAGTTTTTAATATTAACCATAGTTAAGACTAACAAAACTGCATAGGTTAAATAACAGCAATTTAATGACAACAGAAGGAAAAGCTTCCTATTTTATTCCTGCAATTAAATCACAGGAGGAAGAACACTCATTCTTAACATAAGTTCTTATAACATTTGTTTATGCATTGTTTAGTGTTGTGTTTGCACTACCGCTGTGAATCACAAGGAAAACTGGCTAGCACAACTTGAAAGAACTGGCAACAGGAAGAGATAGGTGATACTTCCTTGGCTTCATTACTAAAGATTTAATAAAGGTTAAATATTATATGTTGCGTGGTAGAGAAAAAGATTAAAATAAAGAGTCAAAACCTAATGACAGGTCCCACATAATACAATTTATATTATAGAAATAAAAATTGTATGGGACATCTTTTTTTCTTTCCATGAATAAACCTACTAATGAAACATGTTATGCTTAAAGTACATGCCAGATTTCAACTATCAAAAGTTACTTCTAAAATGCACACCTGAATTTTCAAAACATTTATTCCTACACAGACACAAGTTAAAACATGGCTTAATTCTCTTTCATACATTTCCTCATTATTATATTGACTTTGCTTTTAAGCCTTTTGGCATTTTAGTTATCATCATAATAGCAAACAATTAACTGATTTTCTCTAATCAGTCGACTTTTTGTTTTCTTTACAAGTTAAAAGCCTTTTAGGCATTTTTAGGCCACCTCCTTATTCAATCCTAAGGATTCTTTTCTTAAAGAAAGGCATATGGAGCATAACTCCAGAGATCACTTATATTACTGTTTTATCTATGTTAATCCTTTGAAAAGAGTTGCTTCACAACACATAGCTCTACATACAAAGCACTGAAGCAGCCATCTCTTTTCCTAGGCTTTACAAGTGCTCTCATATGCATGTACACAACACAACAGCTCTGATGTCACTGTTTTATTGATCTGAAGAAGGGTGCTTTGTATATGCTCCTGTGTGTTGCAAAATACCTCTTTTCAAGAGATTTGCACAAGCCCAGTCACTGATGCTTTTGTTTGATAGCAGCAAATACTGTTTAAAGTTTAACTTTAAAATTCAGAAAATTATTCACTGCAATGAGACAGATTCTACAGGACACCTTGAACAAAAGTATCAGTATGAAGGAGGAATCCTTCTTTGGAAAGACACGTAAGCAGTTTTAAAAATCTAGATGATCAATACTTTTGATCACTTCAAGACGGATTAGGAATGCAGGTAGTAGATGGCAGGACAGAAGCTGCCACTTGACATTAGTGGGTTGTTATTATTCATATATATACTATTAAATTCTTGTTATCATGACCTTTAAATGGGTGAAATGGCGCATCATGGGGCAACAATTTTTGAACCAAGGTATCTCAAACTTACAGACTGTGTCCCAAATCCAGGACCCATGACTCCCAAGGGAATGAAATTTGGGAAAGTTTTGGTTGTATAAATTTAATGGCTGCTGCTAGACTCTGGCTTCTTAATTTTTAGTATTCCGTGACAGTTTCCCAATCCCTTAGTACTTCCCCCACCCATCAATAACCACCTACTGAAGGGAAGGGGAGGGAGAGCAAGGGAAGGTTTCCAATATTCCCTGCCAGATTCTCACAAGGAAACTCAGTGAGGAAGCTGGAAGGAAGATGGAAGTTGTTTTTGTTTACCCTTGGTCATTCTGTTTCCCTGTTTAGGTAATATCTCTGAAATGGTAACCCAAAGGGTCTAGTATTTTTTTAAAAAATGACTGTGCCACCAAAAAAAAGCAAAACATTGATGTTTAGCAACCTCACAGGTTGCTATTCTTTTTATGTTTATTTATATTTCCCTTCCTTTCATACTTTAATTTATCCACTGTTTGTGGATACATGGATGCTTTATGTGTTCATGCAAACTCATGCCTTAAAGACTTTATACCCTTTGCATTGCCTGGATTTTCTTTTGTGCAAATCTAGAATATATAATACACATAAGTGGTATTTGTTTGGAAAAGAGCTAAAAAACAGGCAAGCACAGATACAAGTCAAATCTAACCAAGTCACAGGAAAGATATCAGGGACACTTAATACTGAGGAATGGAAGTGGACATGCTTTAAAGCAGGGGTCCCCAACCTTTCGGACATTAGGGATCACTACATTCATAATTTTGAATCCCATGGATCACTAATATGATCTGCCTAATGACCGGCTGTATGGGTGTAGCTAGGTGTGTGTGTGTGATTGGGTGGGCGTGGCCAACTCACTGTCATTCACATCGAGGGGCACCTTGCCAGCCTCTACTCACCCCTCCCCTGCCAGCCACTCCTCACCTCCCAGGCCCAACAGGAAGCAGTTGTTGGAGCTAAGCAGCCACCACAAGAAAGCACAGCAAAACAGCTGGCTCAGTTCAAATTGGATCTGACCGAGAATGAGGTTCAGCAAAGCACCTCACTGAGAACTATGAGCATAGGCTTTCCAAGCCAGGTACCAGCGCCTGGAGGCTCAGCAGGCTGAGATGATCAGCCAGTTGCAGGCCATGATGCAGTCCCACTGGAACAAGGCCCTCTGGCTCTTTGCCACCAGTGGCGCTTCCCTACAGCCTTCTCCCAAAGCCCCGCACCAGGAAGCTGAATTAGACTCCAAGTCGGAATTTCTGCCCCCTCCAATCCACATCAAAAGACCACAAGGGGGGAGACTGTCTGCAGCAACACAAATGTTCATTGCACGTATCCAGCCCAGAGGCCATAGTTTGAGGACCCCTGATTTAGTGCAATATAAAAAAATGCAAATAATTTGTCTGTGGACCACCACAGTTGGTGACCTCTGCTTTTAAGTATATCCATTTTGACTGCTTTTAAGTATATCCATTTTAAAAGTTTTGCTTTTCTTTTCTATGTAAGAATGCTCATGAAGGAAAATTAGCCTTCTATGTAGTCTTCACTTTTTCTCCTTCTCCATTCTTCTTTTTATGGGTATCTATTTTCTATGTTAATAAAAAAGCACAATAAAAACCACATTGAATTATGTATTTTATCAAAGAAAAGCTGAATAAATTACAATAAATGTTATTGTTCTGTGAGGAAAGTCACTGTACCTTATTTCAACTTCAGATGAGAAAATAAGCTGTAACTTAAAATGCTTGCACACAATTCTTTTCTTCTATATGGAAAATGTAGCATAAATACAAGATATTCATTTCTAAATATAAATATTTTGCATAGTATTACTAAGGCTATTGAGAAACTATTACAGTCAACGGGAACAATGCCTATTGCCCCTTCACTGAAGGAACAAACACATCACAGGATTCCTCTTTTCTATACAATATTCTACTTTGATATATTCAAGCAAATAAAGGTAAATAGGAAGGTGTTGACACTTAACTCGCTACCTTGTTATTCTCATTCTACAAAAACCTATGCACCACAGTTACAGTACATAATAGTTTACTCTAATAGGAGTTCATTCCTCTTGAGCACTGGACTCATGAAATATATAAAGCCATTACAAATTATATCTGAGTGCAATACATGAAACCAAGCAGTTCACAATTTTAATGGATAGTGACACTATTCCAGTGTGAAGTTAGATCACAATTTCTAGAATTCTCATCCAGTATGAATTAACAATGCAATATGAGGAAAAACTAAATGATATAAATTTGGATTTGTTATTTTATAATACCCTGACTGTATTGTCTGAGTAAAGGGAGAAATGACCATATCTTTGCAAACATATACTCCACCTACGGTGAATTAAACGAAAATTCATTCTTTACCAATCAATGCAGCATCTCTATTAATACAGAATTCTGTTCAATACCTTATTTTGCTGAATTATGCTAATGCTCAAATAAGACTAAGCTTGTTTCATATTTTCAGACAGCTTTAATCATGTTTTTCATCAGTTTGATGTTTAATCATCAGTTTGCATAGTGCAATAAAATTTTGCATAGTGCAATAAAATACTTACAAGTTTATGAACGGAATTGAAAGACTAACACATTTTATCAAAAAGCATAAGCTTTTGTGCACTACAGTTCATCAGATGTGATGGGAGTAGCTGGACTGATATAAAATTTAAATTGGGCAGAATAGGGGGAAAAGAAGGCATAGAGAGAAGACAAGTTGGATAAAAAATATAGATTACCTGTGAAACAGATTGTAACTGCCTTATCAATTAACAATTTCACTGTGTTAAAATCTATTGTATTTGTTCAGGCCTCCTGAGATATATGCGAGCTCAACACTCTCTCGCTCTATTGTGCTGTAAAAGTGTTTTTTTTTCCAAGATGGCTGCTCAGAGGTCTGTAATGGAATATCCTGGAAATTTGAAATACATAACTAACCTGCCTTTTCTCTTTTCCTCCTCCCCCCCATCCCAATTTAAATCCTACATCACTGTAAAAGCTTCACTGCATCTGATGAAGTGAGCTATAATTCACAAAAATATATACTTTTTAATAAAAATATGTTAGTCTGAAAATCTGCTGTTACTAAACTAAACATAAACATAGTTTTCGCTACCATAGGCTACCATAAACTACAGTTATTGATTCTTTATGAATAGTCTCCCAATATCAGCCATCAGCCTGAGCTTCAATAACACAAAGCTGTCTATATATAGAGCTATTTTGCTATTAGTTTTGCATTACTACTAACTTCAGTATTAGGTAATAATAAGGCAAAAAAAATGTGTGAAAGCTATATTGTTTGAGTATACTTTTGTTTACAGATCTTAATATGCCAGAAGTGGTAAACAGCTCTTCCCTTAAGTCATGTTGAAAGTTTGAGGGTTTCAATTTCCATATGCACACTGTAGTTGATTGTAGTAGAGTAGACGCTCTTCATATACTTCATGTATTCAGAAGGAATAGAAACATGTCAATTCCCCACAGCAGAAATCAAGACATACCATAGACAACTCTCTATTCAGTTACACTATTATGTATCAAAAAATTAAACATGATTATTCATGTGTGGTACTCTACATATGAAAGTCTTTTTAAATTTTATTTTCATAAAATCTGCTTGACTATTCCTTCTGGAAGGAAAGATATTAAACTATACAAGACTGATAACTCTTAACACCAGCTTAAAATGAGTTACTTAAATGTGATTTGAAGCATTAAATACTGAAGTTAAAGAAACTATAAAACTGCTTAGAATGGAGTGCAAAATGAATCTTCTAATTGGCTTAAGAATCTAATTGGCGAGAGTAGCTTTTGCTCTTAAACTAATGTAAATGCTTAGAGCCCTTAAAGAGCTGCAAAATTTGATTAATGATTAATATAAACAAATGAAATAATTCCAGTTTTGAAAGCTACAAGCAATATAATTCAAAGGTTATTCATTGAACCTATGTTAAGGGAATTGGTGAACTTTATTAAACAATTACTACTGTATATTTAAACTAGTTCCTCAACATATTCCCACAGGAATTACAGGCTATATGAAATTCAAAAATGTGCTGTGGTGCATTTTTTGTTTTTGTTTAATGGGGATAGTGTTTGCTCTCTTTTGGGAAATAAACAGATTGCAATTTGTGTTTGAATAGGCATAGTTGAAATAACAAGACTAAAACGTTTTACTGAATAAATACATTTAACTGAACTGGAAACCAGGACTGATTGATCACTGATTCAACACTTATTAAAGCACACAAAAAATGCAAATATTGAATATTTTTGATAACAACATTATTAACTTAGAGAATGACAACCTGGTATCTTTAGATATATTGAGCTACAATTTCTACTGTCACTGGTTATTATTCATGCTATCTGAATCTGATGATATCTGATATCCAAAACATCTGGAGTGCACCACAATACCTAATTTAACAGACTGGAACTTCACATATCCATTTGGCATACAATGCAGATATACATTGCTTCAAGTTTACAATTAGCTTAAATATTTTCAAGACAACAGCAGTACTGTCAAACATAGCCAAGTCTGTTTTACAGATAAAAGTTATCCTGAATATTATTCTTAGTTAAAACCTCATGAGTTCAGTGGAATTCTATGAAAGTACATTGGGTTATTTTATAAGAGTTATAAACACAGAAATCAACTGAATGTTTGTAAAGAATTTTGTGCAGATGTGTTAAAAACAGGACTAATAGTATTGTTAGATTGGAAAGAGAATGAAATACTTAAGTATTTAAATTATCATTCTTAGGAAACATGACAATATCCCAGTATTTATCCATTCTCCTTGAATAATAAGCTATTATCAAATGTATTGTAATGAATTCACTAAATAATTATGCAACTAGGTAAATCTTTGTTATTCTTTTTATTGGCAATTTTTTAGATTTTAGATGACTTTTATTTAATCCTAAAAGTTATTTAAAGAATACTTTACAAAAATATGCTTTGAAACTAAAATATTTAAGAGTTTAAATTTTTTTAGCTATTACAGTTTGTCATAGATAAAATTATCATTTGTTAGTAAACTGTATTATCATTATGAGAAAATCTGCAATACATAATGAAACAAGATTTAAAAAGTATAACCCAAAGTTTTAAAAAGAAAAAAAACCACCTTTAAAATAAATATTTAAAACAACAGGTTTCAGCTTCATTTTGATCATCCGCTGGATATAAATTAATATTCTAGACATTGAAACTGCAATTTCCTTCACTGACATTTGGCTGGGACTTAGATTAATTTAGGACACTGGAAGACAACAAACCATCCTATGTTCTCACTCACTCTGATAAAGAAGTATCACATAGCATAATTTTAAAGTAATTTTGCTATTAAAACATTTATCAGTACTAATATATTAATTAATTATACTAATTTTTTAACTACAAAACTTAAAACTGAACAAGTTTGTGGTATTTTCTTAGCATTATTTTCAGTAGTAATTTGCCATTAATTTCTTCCTAGATCTAAGAGAGAGTGATTAGCCCGAAGTCACTCACCTTATTTCAAATTAAGGCTGGGCTGGAACGCCTGGTCTTCCAGCTTCTAGCCTGATGCCTTTAACCAGTACTGTATGGCAAATTAGTTCCCTCTGGAAACTAGTTCAAAGTGATTTTCTATTTAAGAGAAAAAATATTTTGCACATCTTGCACTGATAACCTTCACATGTTACTTAGATAGCCAGCTGTTTTTGAAGGAAAAATGCTATGACTTATGGAAAGTAGTTCTCAACAATCAGCCTTGCCACTATTGTTGCAGTTTGTAATTAAATTACTACATTTGACAGTCCTGACAGGTCTACAATCAACCCCTGACATCTCTAATGCAGTGAACAAGATGAGGAAGGAGCGTTTCAAAAAACAGTTTTTGCTTATGCAGCCACAAGTATCAGAGACATGACTAAATGAATTGATGCAAGATAGCTCAATGTAAAATATCTTTTAAAATATTACTTTTAAAGCTAAATAAATATGTAAAATGTGCAAAAGTAGTTTGAAAAACATTAATATCAGTGTCAATTAAAGAATGTACCGAGAAAGTTAACTTTTTTGAAATTATATTGTTTTTTGTATCTTCTAGGTCATATTTATTAAGCTTAAAATAACAAATAAACATGTATTTCAATATTAATTATATTGAATTTATATTATTGAATATTTGAGAACAATATGTCAATACTTTTCAGCAGAAACACAAATATCTCTTCATTTCTGAGTTGCTCAGAGAAGAGGTACTATTTCAGATAATGATCTAAATCAAGGACACACTAAATGTTTCCTTCTTTCATTTTCATCTAAAAGACTAAGAAGACAAAACAACTGCTGCCCAGATTTCAGAAGTGGTGTAATTTCACTCCTGAACATACTTTTTATATTCTTATTAAAAATTCTTACATATTATATAAGTAGATTTTCTTTTACTGCGGATAAATGTATGAACTTAACTACTATAACTTATAAATGGAATGATGTCAATATTTGAAATGTATTTGCAATACATTTGAAAAGTGTAATTTCTAGAGGAAGTTTTTGAATACCATGTTATTAAACCACCCATTGTTATAGATTACCATATTCTTAAACTTCCCAGTACTTTATTTTAAAAAAGGTAGTGGGTTTACAAGCTATATAAATTCTCATTTAAGTCTGATTCAACATCTTTCGGGGTAGACACAGATTTGGATTTGCTTTAGTAAAAGAACCAGGATGGTTATTAATTACACTTGCAGTTTGACCAGTCTAATATTGAATAACTCCTTAGATTTAGCCTACATTTAATATATATTTATGCATGAAAAATGGCTCATTTATCTGCTGAAGTTTCTTGTATGATTATTATGCTTTCTTTTAAAATCTCATAGCATAAATCCTGCATGTTTTCAAACTTCAATATTCCCACATCAGAATTTCTAGACACCAATTCCATCCAAGTCCAAACCAGCATCATTATCCAAGTTCCAATATAAAACTTTACAGGGCTCTAAAACAAAAGACCAAAGCTTTTCCAGCAAAGTTATGGAAAAATTTACAAAATTAAGATATTAAAGCATTCATACATATTGCTGAAACGGTATGACATACTTGATTTCAGTTTAGAATGTGAACTATGTCAGTGGTCACCAACTGGTGGTTCGTGGACCACTGGTGGTCCGCAGAAAAATTATCTGCATTTTTTATATTGCATTAAATCAGAGGTCCTCATACTACGGCCCCTGGGACAGAAACGTGCAATTAACATTTGTGTTGCTGCTCCCCCTTTGGGGTCTTTTTGTGAGGGGCAGAAATTCTGATTTCGGGTCTGCTTCAACCTCCTGGTGTGGGGCTTTGGGTGAATGCTGGGGGAAAGTGCCGCTGATGGCAAAGAGCTGGAGGGTCCCGTTCCAGTGGAACTGCCTCATGGCCTAGAACTGGCTGACCATCTCAGCCCACTGAGACTCCAGGTGCCGGTATCTGGCCTTGCACTCCCGCAGGTCTTCCTTCTGCTTGGAAAGCCTATGCTCATAGTCCTCAGTGAGGTGCTTCTGCTGAGCCTCCTTCTCAGCCAGATCCAATTTGAACTGAGCCAGCTATTTTGCCACTTCGAGGCACCCCTCGAAGTGAGTGACACTGAGTTGGTCACGGCCACCAGTCACATTACCACCTAGTCATACCCACCCAGCCGGTCGTTAACCAGATCATATTAGTGGGCCAAGGGATTTAAAATTATGAATTTAGTAGTCCCTGAAGTCCAAAAGGTTGGGTACCCCTGATCTATGTTATAGTCAACAAACCATGAAGATTTGCATAATATGAATCCAGACATTAAAATGTTATAGAAATACGTTTAATAGGGAATTTTTCAGTCACAATTAGCTGTTAAAAAGTACAGCAACATATAATAGGAATAAATGTAGACAATGACTGAAATACTAGTCACTGTTATTGTTTGTTCCAATAACCTGACCATCATTCTTACCAAATGTTTACCAGATGTAAACTATTTAAAAAGTCATTGCTGGCAAAACTATGTTACAAATTACTTTCTTATCTGAAATGTGAACAAAATGCCCCAAAAGCAGGGGTGAAATGTAAAATTTGTTACTACCAGTTCTGTGGGCATGGGGGGTGGTGGTAATGTGACTGGGTAGGCATGGCCAACTTTTTTTAACTTTTAAATGCATTTTTTCTACAACCTCTTCAGCTGAAGAGGTTGTAAAAATACTTTAAAAAGCTTCTGATGATCCCAGCTGAGCTGTGCGATCATCAGAGGCTTTTTTTTTTACTTTTAAAAGCATTTTTTTGGCCAAAGAAAAAATGCTTTTAAAAGTAAAAAAAAAAACCTCTGATGATCGCGCGGCTCAACTGTGCATGGGTGTGGGGCAGGGATTTTTGCTACCGGTTCTCCGAACCACCCGCCACCATCGCTACCGGATTGGGCGATCCGGTTCAAACCGGGACCATTTCAACCCTGCCCAAAAGGCTGATATAAACATGCCACCATTCTATAAATATATTTTGGATATTGCTTTTATAAATTATCAATATATTTTTGAGTAAAGCAAATAAAATTAAAGTAAAAAATGAGCAACAATGTAAGTTTTAAAAAGTGTTTAATTTTTGAAAATTGAACAGGTGGCTAAGAAGCTATAAATCATTAATACATAGCTGCATATATATTGCCAATAATGCTCTAGGCCCCACAGATATATGGAACTGAAAAACATTAAAATAATCAAACCAAAATAGTTATCATTATCATATAAGAAGTCTTCAACCTATGACTATTTGTTTAATGACAGTTCAAAGTTACAATTGCCTCTAAAATGGTATTTATGGCCTGCAGTCACACTATGAACGTTCCACTACCCCCATGGTCACAGAATCATAAGAAGGGTACGTGGCAACTGGCTAATATTTACAACCAGTTGTATATCCTGTAATTAAATGGATTGACAATTTTTGGATAACAATACCCATAGGGGAAGGTGGATTAACTTAACTTTGTGATTCATTTAATGATCACTGTAAAAATAGTTGTGAAATCAGGCCTGACTCAACTTATGACCACAACAACTTATGACTGCAATTCTGGTCCCAACTGTGGTCCTAAGTGAAGAAGCACCTCTATTTATGCACATTTGTCAGTACTATTTTATATATATATATATACCAAAGTAGTAAACACCTAGATGTAGCCCAGACTATCAAAAATTCATTTCCTTGGGATCGAATATGCAAATCCAAATCCAAACAGGGCAGCTATGTTACCCTGTTGCAAAAATATGCATATTATTATTATTAGTTATAAATTTTAGCAGACTGTAATCTACTTCAGAAGGTTTTGAAATGTTCACGATATGTTGTGTGATTGGCAATACATTAATTACAATAATTTATGCAATCTTATTTCACCTATCCTCTGAACTCCCTAGTTCTTATTTCCTTTAATCATGTATACTTATGTATAATTCAGGCTAAGATACATGTTTATGATTAAAGAAAACTGAGCTACGCAAGCTTGTATTACGAATTTGCTAGACTTTACCATTCCACAAAATTCATCTGTTTTGTTAGGCATGCTGTTTGTGCTGAAACAACCCAAATGAAGAATTTGAAACAAATTAAAAACTAACGAACATTTTGATAGTTTCTTGGCGGCAAGACCTTGCTTTTTACAGATGTACTGGCTTGTTTTTTGGCAAGTTTGTGAAACTTATTGAGATGAAATAAAGTGGCTCTATCCAAAATATTTATTAAACTTAAAAATCAAATTTTAATTTAGTGTTCTTTTTTGTAGACAACTGAGTTTTAGGTATTTTGATTACTTTCATCAGATGTCTATGATATTCCTTATCAAACTGTGAAACTGCAAAATATTTACCTATATTCAGTAAATGAGTTGTGGTAGCACCATGGATAGAATCCAGTATTGCAGGCTAACTCACTGCTCACTACAGGAGTTTGATTCTGAACGGCTCCATATTGACTTAGCCTTCAATCCTTCCGAGGTTCCAGATTGTTGTGGGCAATATGCTGACACTAAACCACTAAGAGAGGGCTGTAAAGCACTATTAAGTGGTATAGAAGTCTAAGTGCTATTTTACTTATTTTACAGCCCACTCTTGAACTCTGGGCAGTGAACAGTGGAACAAAGACAATACAATTAATATAAATCTGTAACTACTACAAGAAATCGTATTAAAACTATTTAAGGGACCCTATTAGCTTGATCCAAACTTTGAACTTTGAACTTCCAAAGCTTCCAGAAAAATGGGCTACTACATATGAATGTACTTCATGGAGAGAGACTGAAATAGCATACAATGACCAACTTGAGAAGGCAAATTCTATTCAGACAAGGTATTGCTTGATATAAACTAGTGTTATACTATGTAGTGCTTGCATTGGGTCTGGAAACCTATTAGCTTATCAGTAAGGACTTTCCTTTCAAAAGCATTTCAAAACAGTTACATTGCAGGGACATCTCCTGTGCATGGTTCTCTTCAGCTCACCCCAGATTTTCAGCGGGATTCAAGTCTGGGCTGTAGCTAGGCCACTCCAAAACTTTGATCATCTTCTGGGGAGGGCATTCTTTTGGTGTTTTTTGGGAAGTATGTTTTAAGCTGTTGTCATGTTGAAATTCCTCTTCATCTTCAACATTTTAGCAAGTTTTGTGCTAAAATTGACTGATATTTGGATTATAATTCCCTCTATCTTAACTAAAAGCTAAAGCTTTTTCTACCTGAAAAAAAGCAGCTCCAAAGCATAATGCTGCCAGTACCATACTTCACTGTGGATATGGCATACTTTTGGAAATGCACAATGTTGTTTATGCACAAAACATACCGTACTTTTTGGAATTATTGTGAAAAAGTTCAACCTTGGTCTTATCAGACTGTAACACATTTTCCAACATCCTTTTGTCAGACTTCAGTGGTGGGTTTCTACCGGTTCACCCTGGTTTGAAACTCCTGCCAGGACATCATCACAAACACTCTACGCATGCGCAGAATGTTCTGCACATGTGCAGAAGCGCCACATGCAAGTGAAGCGCACGTGCTCGCACACTCCCGGTTCCGAACCGGTAGCGAAGGTAAGTGGAACCCACTACTGTCAGACTTGATGTAAGTATTTGCAAAATGTAGTTGGGCTTGGATGTTTTCTTTGTTAGAAAAGGCTTCCGTATTGACACCCCATATCCCAGAAGGATACGGGAGACTGTTGTCACATGTAATATACAACCAGTACTCATTTAGGGTGCTTAGGCCTCTTGGACCAGTTTTCTTCTTGTTTTTTTCAAAAATCAATTTTGAAGGCATATCCAGTTCTTAGTAGTATCACTGTTGTGCCATATTTTCTCCACTTATTAATGTCTGTGTTCCAGGGTATATCCAATGCCTTGGAGCATTTTTTTGTACTTCTCCTAACCGGTATCTTACAATGAGATCCCTTTGACGCTTTGTAAGTTCTTTACAGACAATGGACTTTGCTGTAAGAGGCAACTGAGTAAATGCAAAAAAAACAAACAAACCCCTTCTGGAACAGCTGAAATTCATATGGGCTTAATTAGAGTCAATTTAATTGATGGCAGGTGTGTACTAACTATTTAGCATCAAATTTAATATGTGGTTAAATCTGAACACAGCCATATCCCTACTTATAGGAGGGTGTGAACATTTATGCAGCCATATTATTCTGTTTTTTTATTATGTTTTCCCCTCTAAAATATTTTAGTTTGCTTTCAATTGAACTGTAGTTTATACATTATATTAAAGGTGGAAAGAATTCTGAAGTGATTTACCTTGATCTGATTTTTTTACATCTCAAAAAACTGGCATTTTAATTAAGTGTGTGTAGACTTTCTATATCCACTATTATGTTCTTCTGGAATTCACAACATATCCTCACTTGATTTACAAATGCAGATATTAAGCAAAATATATACAAAACTAAAACCCTTTCAGCAACTTATATTGCTACCAATACAATATTGAGTTTGAACAACCATACCTCAAATACATGAAAGAAAGCTGAAGAGCAACTTTTTCATATAGGTAGTCTTCAACTTACAGCTGGTCACATAACTATTAGAAGTTATGACGGACTTGAGAAAGTTACTTACACCTGTCCTTGAAGTTACAATTGCTTCATCATCCCTACTGGTTACAGCATCTCACAATCACATTTTGCAACCTTTTGCTGTTTTTAGCAAAAAATATCCATTGGATAAACTGGATTTGGAGTTACAACCTTGTGAATCCCTTAATGACCAAGTGACTTACTTAATGACAATGACTTTCTTAATAACATTGTAAACATGGTCATGAAATCAAATCCATTCACATGATGACTTGACTTATGATTGCAACGATGTACAACCAAAATTCTGGGCTCAATTGTGGCTGTAAATTAATGATTACCTGCAATCCTTTGTGTAACATTTGTGGTGCAATTCTTACACAGTAAATTGTATCAGCAATGCAAACCCCAAACCTGGAGACTTAATCTTGGGATTATAGTTGCAGAGAAATAATAGAACGTATTGATCCTCAAACATTAGACAATATACAAAACCAGTAAGCATTTCAGAGCATATAAAATACTTTTGTATGTGAACATAGCATAATTTCAACTGGTGATTTCTAATCAAACTATTAACAAGCCATGTACAAGAAATATTGGGATGGACTGGAACACAATGATACATCATTATTAAAAAATACGAACAACTCTTTGCTCAATACATTGTCAAATGCATAAATATTAAATTAACTAATTTCATAAAGAAGATACTCATTGTTTTCACTATGAATTCTAACTCAGCTGCAATATCACACAAAGCTGACAGATAAACAGAGCTAGAAAATTAAGTTTTCTGAAAGCCTGGCTTTCTTCCAGGAATCAGTGTCATTATCTGACTCTGTATTTAATTAGCACCAGTTACTGTCAAGCAGTCACTTGGGTAGCTCTTTCACTATCTTCATTCAGACACTGGAGACAAAACTGTCTTCATCTAGTCCTTTGGAGATGGTAGAGATGATTGCCAATTTTTGATATCACCCGCTCTTCCAGGTAATATAATACCACACAGTAGAAATTAAGCAATAACAATCAGAATCCTGTATATCAAAACACATACTTGAAAAACACTGTTATTCATAAAATTAAAGCTCATTTTCTAAAAATTTAAGACTGATGTGCAAAAAAAGTATAGGCTTCAAATATCTACTTTAGGTGGTTCAAGAGTTTGATCTTTCTTTTAATGGAATATTTTAAATATCAGAAAATCTCTGATTTTTAACATACTGCTTTCAATACTACTTTCAGATTCAAAAATAATGGGAAACAGGCAAAATATAAGACGCATTTGTTTAGATATGAAGATAATGTAACTCAATGTAAAAAACAAATAAAAGAATTTTTTGATGATAATTTGAATAGGGGAACATCAATAGAAATGGTTTGGGACACGAGTAAGGCTTTTATGAGAGGAGTCTTAATATATATTAATAATAAACAGAGAAGTAAACAACAAAAACAGCGTAGGTATTTAAAAGAGGAAATCCAAAAGAAATAACAATTATTAATACATAATCCACATGATCAAAAACTAAAAGATGCAATAAAGATACTACAGAGTCGATTTAATATGATAATAGCAGACCAGACGGCAACAAACATACAGTATGCTAAACATAATACTTTTTGTAATGCAAATAAATTTAGCATATATCTTATGGAAAAAACAAAAAGCACGTATTATAGAAAAAATAGAATTTAAAGGTAAGGAGAGATATCAACAGGATAAAATTAAAAAAGCTTTTTTAGAATATTATACAAATTTATATGCTAAAGATACAATCTTGAACATGGATATTGATAAATATTTGAAAGAGTACAAGGTTAAAAGTTTAACCTTAGAACAAAGGGAAGAATTGAATCGGCCTATAACTTCTGAAGAAATTATTTTGACAATAAAACAATTAAAAATGGGAACAAACCCCGGTACGAATGGACTTACAACGATTTATTATAAAAATTTACAGAATGAGATAGTAGGTCCACTTAAGGAATTATTTAATCAGATACAATTAGGAGGGGGAATAGCCCCATCATGGAGAACTACTTTCATTTCATTGAAATCTTCAAAAGAAGAACAGGATTGCTCTAAACTTGTGAATTATAGGCCGATTTATAGGCCGAATTATAGGCCGATTTCACTTTTGAATAATGATTGTAAGATTTTTGCTAAAATAATAGCGAATAGATTAATGTTAGTTCTGCAACAGAAAATTCATACTGATCAATCTGGATTTATAAAGGGGAGGCAGATGAGGAATAATGTTAGACAGATTGTAAATTTATTGGAATATTTAGAAAAGAACAATATTTTTGCAGCATTTATTTTTTTGGATGCAGAGAAAGCCTTTGATTGCCTGCATTGGGAATTTTTATTCAAATTAATAGATAAAATGCAATTTGGAGAATTAGAACGATTTATGGAGAGCAAACAGCACAGATAATAGTTAATGGTAGTTTGACAGAAGTTTTTAAGATTGTGAAAGGAACAAGACAGGGGTACACCCTATCACCATTATTGTTTATTCTAACTCTGGAGCCATTACTGGATAAAATAAGAGAGGTAAAGGAGATAGAGGGAATTAAAATTAGACAACATGAGTATAAAGTGAGAGCATTTGCTGATGATTTGGTGATTATTTTGTCAAATCCTATAAACTCAAGTGTATGTTTGTTGGAAATAATTGATCAATATGGAAAAGTTTCAGGGTTTAAAGTAAATCAGAATAAAACAAAAGTGATAACAAAAAATATGACTAGACAACAGAAAGAAAAATTAGACGAAGCAACAGGATTTGAAATTGTAAAAAAGGTTAAATACCTAGGGGTTTATATTACTTCTTCAAATGTTAAATTGTATAAGAATAACTTTGAGGTATTATGGCAAAAAGTTCAGAAGGAAATGCTCGGTTGGAAAAAATTACAATTATCATTATTGAGGAGAATAGCAGCCATTAAAATGACTGTTTTACCTAGATTTTTATTTTTGTTTCAGATGATACCAATAATTAAGAAAGATAAAAATTTGGAAGAATAACAGATTGGAATTAATAAATTTATATGGAAAGATAAAAAAGCGAGAGTTAAAATGAAAATAATTCAAGACATACGGGAAAGGGGAGGTTTAAAAATGCCCAATCTTAAATTATATTATGAAGCAGCTGCTCTTTTGGTAATAAGTGATTGGTTTAACCTAACGGAGGAAAGGATTTTGAATATAGAAGGTTATAATTTACTATATGGATGGCATGCATATTTATTGTATGATTAAAAAACTGGATAGAGCCTTTAAGAATCATGTGTTAAGAATTGCTCTTCTGCGTGTCTGGAAAAATACTATTACAAGTTGAATTACAAAATTCCTATTTGGGCAAACCCCAGGCATGCAATAGAGAATATAAATATAGAACAGAAACAGGAAATGATTACTTATAAAGAACGTTTATATTTTGAGAGAGGTAATTTACAATTAAAATTCTTGCAACAATTAAAAGAAGAAGGGAGAAACTATACTTGATTCCAATATGGGCAATTACGAGCTAGGTGGAAAGAAGACCAGAAAATTGGTATCATGCAGAATGAAGAAAACTTGGTAAAACAAATTATATATCAAACTCAGGCGCATATAAAAGGATTGTATAATGTGTTGATAGAAATAGACTCTGAAAGGGATCTAATAAAGGATTGTATGATAAAATGGACACAAAATATTCAAGAACCAATATTTTTGGAAACTTGGGAAAAAAATTGGGTTAGAAATGTTAAATTTACGCAAGCACAGAACTTGAGGGAAAATTTTTATAAAATGTTTTATAGGTGGCACTTAGACCCTAAGAAATTATAATGTATTTATCCAGATCTGCAAGCGAAATGTTGAAGATGTAATTGTGATGATGTTACATATTTTCATATTTGGTGGACTTGTAAGAAGATTAAGGCTTTTTGGATAAGGATCTGGTGGATTATACAAAATGTTTTGAAAACACAAAATGTTTCCTACCGCAATTTTTCTTATTGGGAATTATTACGGACTGTACAGTAATTGAGACTAAGTTGATTTTAAATTTAATAACAGCAGCAAGACTACTGATAGGACAATACTGCAAGAAAAAAAATTACCTACAATAGAAGAATGGATATTGAAAGTTGCTAATTTGGCTGAGATAGCTAAAATCTCAGCCTTTTTGAAAGGCACTACACAAGAAAAATATCTAACTGAATGGGAAAAATGGATTGAATATACGCAAAATAGATATCAGATTAAGAGATATCAGATTGCTTTTGAATGATTAGGATGTATTTATCTTTGATTTGTATGGGGAAGTTAGGATTTGAGAAGAAGGGAAGGATTATAATTTGTGTTAGGGAAAATTTAGTGAATGATTGTTTTTTCTTTTGAACTATACCTTGTGTTTGTTCTGGGAAGTCGGGGGGGGGGAGGGGTGTTTTTGAAGGGGGGGGAGGGGATGAAGTGGGGGGAGGGGAAAATTTTTTTGTAAAAACTTCTTTAATTAAAAAAAAAAAGACTCAGGCATCCTGTGCTTTATATACTGTGTTTTATGTATCATAGCTAATCGTGTTTACATTTGATGGAAAGATGATGATGATTCAAATATAAAGACTGAGTAGTAATAGAACCCATTAGAACAGTGGTTCCCAACCTTTTTTTGGCCATGCCCACCTAAGTATCTTTAAAATTCTGATGCCCGCCCCCCCATGACATATAATTCTTACTTTACTCAAAAAGTGAACTCTACTTACAGAGAAGGCTAAAAGCCCATTAACTTGGTTTAAACAAGGTTCAAATTGCCCCCATTCAAAATCAAATTGTTCCCCTGTGGGGCATGGGCCCCATGTTGGGAACCACTGATTAGAAGAACAAAAAAAGACTAAGCTAAGGGAAGCAACCTGAGGCAAAAAAAAATCACTGAAGGTATCAGAAAGCCAGTGGGAAACACTGTGCAAAATCCCAACACAGCAACCTAAAAATGTGCTGTAGTAATTGTGAAAAGGATAAACAATTCCTGAATGCCTATGCCACTACTCCTCTGAAGCTTTTTTTTATTCAACCATAAGCCTAATGAATCTTACCTTGTTTTTAAGTGGAGCTGGGAAAAACAATAGTTTGGAAAAGTGATGTAAATTCTATACCAGGCATGTTGATGGTAGACATTGGCCTCTAGTTAGATAGGCAGTAACCAGGAGTGAAATGCTACCAGTTCGCTCTGGTTCGGGCAAACCGATAATGATACAATTACCGGTTCAGGCGAACTGGTAGTAAAAAAAAAAAAAAGCTACCGGTTCAGTGGAACCGGTAGTTTAAAAACGCTACCGGTTCATCGAACCAGTATTTCCGACAATCAGCTGTGCTGAACGGTTTAGCTTCACTAGAAATCAGTAAATCCTGCTTTCTAGCAAAGCTAAATCGTGCGGCATAGCTGTCCCCCCCTACACTGTTCTACTTACCTAGTGAAGTCTTCTTTTTCTGTGTGAAGCACGTTTTTAGTGCACACTATGCATATGTTCGCAATGTGCTTTTGGCGCGTGCGCACGTGCAGCGAACCAATAGCAATCCGAGGAGGATTTCACCACTGCCAGTAACCTATTTCTAACTAAACCAAGTCATTCTCTCTCAAGCCACATAAATTTATGTAAAGGAAATTGTGCAAATGTAAACAAAAGTGATCTGACTATATTTATATTTAAATAGTTATTGTTTATTGTTTTTTCTATATTTTGTTTCTGATTGAACCATTTTTACTCTTAATCCATCAGATATAACCCCAAAACAAGGTCATTATCTTTGAAAAAAGGGTGATACATTTTTATGTGGTTCATGGTCTGCCTGTAGAGTTTTAAAGATTTACAATTTAAAAAACGGTCTGAAATGAAACTGAAATTGTAAAACTTTCAGAATAAGGCCTCATTACATAAACTCAAAATACAATTTTGAGGAAGTCAATGCAAGCTTTTAAAAAAATGCCTCACTTCAAACAAAGCTGCCAACAAAGCATACCTTGATGCTGTTGTCAGACTTCCAGTCCAACAGGCAGGACTGGAACCAATTAGCCAAGCTCACACGATATAAGACTTTCTGATAAGTTATTTGTACTGAAGAAAAGATTCAAAGCCATAATGAAATATATCTAATAATTGCTATGTTTCAAGAGCAAGGTCTATGAAATAAGCTACCCACCTCCTCTCTTGTGTGAAAAGGTTTGTTTTCATCTGTCCCTTGTTTTTGCAATGGTCAGATTTGATTTCATGTTATTTTTCACCGCCTGTGTAAGAACTAACTTTTACACCTGATTTGCAAAGCAAAAGCATTTTTTTACTGCTAAAACCAAAACAAAATACTTGTAATATTTTGCTTTGGATTCTGTTTCAGCATTCCTTCTTAGAGCTTCCACTACAGAAAACAACTGATAGGAACTTTCTTTGGTAAGAGAAGGATAATGGAGCCAGGTACTGCATCATTAGGGTCTTAAGACTGGATATCTCCACCTCAGACTCCGCAAGGTGAGGAAAGGTGGCCAATCCCAAGCACTCCAGGCATGAACCAAAAGGATTCTTTAGTGGGAAAGTCCAAACATGTGGTAGGAAATATGTTTCAAGGCCTGCTTTTCAATATGACTTAGCTAATAAGCCTTTTTATTATGTGAACATATGAAACCTCTTTTCAACAGAAAAAATCTAGATAAGAATGAAAACACAATATGAACTATTTTTGTGCAACACTTCATTGCATATGCTTCATTCCTGATAATGATAATTTAATAAAGATAACTTACCAAGACTCAATGAGGCAGTTAAATCAGTATTGGTTGTATATTTGAAAACTTCAATCTTCAGATACATCTCAAGCCTGCTATAAACAAAAAGAAAATAAACATTCATATCAAATTATATTGCTTATTTTATATTGCCACATTAATTTTTTTGTCATTCTAAAGTAGCGGTCCTCAACCTTTGTGGCTTGGCAGCCTGGCAGAGGAGGGATGGGGGAACTAGGCAGTGAGAGCGGTGGGCTGATGCATGTGCCTGCCACTTGCACAGTCCGATTGCAGATAGGCCATAGCCCCATAGTAAACTGCAGTCCAGAGGTTGGGGACCCCTGCCCCAAAGTGCTATAAAATGACCCTTTTCTTTATTATTTAAGCCACCATTTCTAAAGGATATTATTCTTTTTTTTCCAAAGTTTTTTGTGTGGAAATCATTTACATGTAAAGAAATTTTAGCTTTGAAAAGCCAATCCAATGCAGGGTTCCATATTTCAAGCAGCAATGTCTCTTCAAAAGAGCATTTGAAACAATGATGTACAAGCATCACTTGCATCCAACCAGCTACATTCTGCTCTAATAAAAGCAAGATATATTGATGCAGTTGAGTATATTTATCATATTTAACCTGCTTAAAATCAACTCAGAAAATAGACTTAATCAAATCATTCTCCAGATAAACATTTTATGACATCAAAAAGTTAAATATCCTTCAGTACAGAATATCTGGAAAATTTAGTAGATAAATATTGGTGAAAACTAAGAGCCTAATTTCTAACTATTAAATGCAAGTTCCTATAATCACAGTATTTAGTAACAATTTTAGAATTCCAATTATTGTATGAAGTACATACAAATTATATTATTTTAAATGTTTCAGAACAAAATTGGGGCATACTAGCAAGTAACTTTTCTAAAGTTGTCTTATAGGCACTAAAGCTAAGTCAAAAATTCATGAAATTTCAGTAATTTCATTACCAAAATTTCAAAAAATACTGCTGTCCTCTCCAATTTTTCAATAGAGAATACAAGTTATTTATTTTTTAAAAATATGACTTTCTAAAATTTATATTTAGATGGAGACTCTACAGATTGTTAGAGATGTTATATTGATAATCTTCCCATGGCACAATGGGAAAAAAAAGAAAAGTTATATTCTGTTCCTCAAAGATATGCACAAGCATGAAAAGATGTATAGTAAGACATGAACCAAAGAAAAAAAATGTGGAATCTATGTTTTTCTAACATAAAGCAGACAAAAATCATTCTATGTGCAGAAGCTAGCCTTCATGTGCAGAAATGTGAGATCTAACAAAACATTAGAATCAGTAAGTAAATGACTGTAACTCAACTACACTTTAAGTATACTGTAAAAGTCCTATTGAAATAAGTATGGATAAGATTGCAGCTTTGTCTATATTCAGATCAATGGATTACGGAAACTATCTATCTCTAGAACAGGCTGTAAAACTTGTGGCCCATGGCCCAGATGCATGACACGTTGGCCACACCCATGCCCAGTTTAGTGAAGGAAAAAAGTCATGATACATCACGTGATGCTGCCATAACAACGCAAGTTTGGCACCCCCCTCTAGAACTTTTCAGGATTCTTAATACATACAGCTCTCACATAAGCAGAAAGTAAGAAGAATGGAAGTATCTTTGGCTGTTTTCATCATCAAATTTTGCATAAGTTATTTAAAATAAAGAAGTAATATATGCATTATTGTCCTCTCATTCATTTTTACAGCTCGCTTCCGTAAGGTAGCTAACATATTGCCATCAACAATCATGGCCCATGGTGCCTCTGCCAGCAAAAACAGGCTCCCGAGTTCCTTTTTTTGCTGCAGCTCTGTTTTTGCTGGCAGAGAGTTGCAGGCCATTGCAGCCAAAAATGGAGTTCAGAAGCTGTTTTCCCTGGCAGAGTACTTAGGCCACCATAGGTGCCCCTGACACAAGTGATGTCGAGCTGGCCACGCCCACCCCGGCTTCTCGAGGTCAAACCCTCATGCGGCCCTCAATGAAATTGAGTTTGACACCCCTGCCCTAGAACCTGTATTTGTGAATGGACAATACATTAATAATTAAACAAATAATTAACAAAGAACAAATTCTAATAACTCCTCAGATACAGATATTTTGTTTTCACTTCATGCAAATAAGCTAGTCTATGTTGTTCTATAATTATTTATTTTATTCCTTTCCAAAATGTCACAGACATTTCATTTTCAGTGATTATTCTGTTGTTTGAAAGCTAATGGTAATAACAGAGATAGAAATATACCAAATGTGCATATTTCTCCCATATATCAATATTTATTCTGAATATAGAATTAGAATATAGAAGTAAATGTATTATATATAGAAGTATATATATAGAAGTATTGTAAGACATTTTTAGGATATAAAAGAAATGTATGACAAGGGAATGCAAATTTTATAAAAATTAAAAGTAATTAAAATATAATAATATATTAAATATATTAAAATATTATTAAAATATTTATACCACTGCTTAGGACATATATTTATATATATTTAAATTTATATAATATATATTTACATAAGTCCCCTCTGACCCTTTATATTCAATCCAGCAATGTAATGTTTCAATGAAGAAGAATATTTGTAGTTCAAGATTGAAATGAGGAATCCTCTATGCTCTCTGAGCTTGGCTAATTCTACATGGAATCAATGTAGCACAAGTTAATTAAAGCCTTTCAAAATATCCTAAGCAAACCAAAAGACCCAGCAGCTCCAGAAGAAAAATCAGGAGTCATCTACAACATACAGTCAGGGGTGAAATGCTCCCGGTTCGGCAGTAGCAATGGCAGCTGGTGGTTTGGAGAACCGGTAGCAAAAATCCCTCCCTCCCCACCCCACCTATACCCACACAATTGCCTGGTTGCCCGCTTGCCAGTTCTTTAAAAAAATGCTTTTAAAAGGTAAAAAAAAAAAAGCTCTGACGATCCCAGTCAGAGCCTTTTTTTTAGTTTTCAAAGCACTTTTTTTACAACCTAATTGACTGAATAGGTTGTAAAAAAATGCTTTTAAAAGTAAAAAAAAATAAATCACGCGCCACAGCTGATCACACACATTCTCGCACGCTGTTCTACTTCCCCATGCCTCCTTTTGGCTTGCACTGTACCCGCGCACCTTGCATTTGGTGCATGGTGCGCATGCGCAGCCAGTGAACCGGTTCAGATTTCACCACTGCATACAGTGTAATGATTGCAACAATCACTATGTAGGACAAACAGGCAGAAGATTGGCAGAACACATCCATGAACACCAACTAGCAGTCAGAAGATATGATGAAAGCTCTTTAATTTCACAACATATGGACAGAATTAACCATAGTTTCGATTGGGAGACTGGGAAGTCCTAGACCAAGCCAAGTCCAAAAGTCTAGAAGCCTGGCACTCTGACAAATCAGTCATCAATAGACACAGACATAAACAGTATCTATAGAATATGCAAAAGAGACAATCAACAAACCAAAAAGGGAACAAATAGACCTAAGCACCTCTCCACCAGCAATCAGCATCCAGATAAGTATAGATTAACTCCAAGATTAACATCAGACCAACAATTAAGTAAACTGTCTGCAGAGACTCTCAGTCATCCAGGTCATGGTTGTCCTAAAGGTGCTTTTTCAGGAAGCAACTGGACTTTCTTGTTTTTTCTTTGAAGACTTTTAGCTTCTCATCCAAGAAGTTTCTTCAGATCTGACAGGATAGTGGGGAATGGAAGGATTTATATTCCTTGCAGACAGCTGGTCATTTGCATACTTTTAGAGGGTCTTTGAAGGTTTACCTGAGTAGTGCTCCTGGTCTTCCTGGTGCAATTTTTTCTCTGGAAATCCATTTATACTCCCACACCATTCAAAGGGTGGTCCATTCCCCACTATTCTGTCAGAGCTGAAGAAGCTTCTTGGATGAGAAGCTAAACGTCTTCAAAGAAAAAAAAAAAGAAGGTCCAGATGCCTCCTCAAGTAAACAGTATACCGATCAAGAAACTAAACTAACAGTAAACAGCCTAACCAAAGTACTTCTAAGACCACCCCCGCCAGCACTGACAGAGCAAGCCATTATAATATAAGCTGAGAGCAAACCCCACTCCTTACTAGCATTGATGATCTTACCCTAATTTGGGTAATTTGGAAGAAAAAAAATCAATTTTAGAGACCACCAAGCAAGGAACCCTCATTATAATGTGTACAATATGAACTTTTATATTAAAAACATTGTTTAAAAGATAGGCTGCTTACATGTCACATGGTACATAAGAAAAATGTTATACATTTCCTAGTCGGATGACATGAAAAGCAGAAGTAAACTTTTTTGAATGGGAAAAGAAAGGAGATGGAACTGCAGTTGACTATAGGTAGTCCTCAACTTACAAGTTCATTTAGTCATCAGTTACAAGGGCGCTGAAAAAAATGGCTTAAGACTATTTTTCACACTTACAACTGTAGCAGCAGTCCCATAGTCACATGATCACAATTAATATTTGTGATGGTTGCAGTCTCCCAGGGTCATGTGATCGCCTTCTGACAAGCAAAGCCAATTGGAAAGCCAGATTCAGTTAACAACCATGTTACTAACTTAACTGCCCTGACTCACTTAACGAGGGTGGCAAGAAAGGTCATTGTAACATGCGGCAAAATTCACTTAACAAATGTTTCGCTTAGCAACAGAAATTTTGGACTCAATTGTGGTCGTAAATCGAGGACTACCTGTATATAAAAGTCTAGAATTGCCTGTTTCAACAGCAACATTTGATCCTGTTCATCTGAATTTCCAACAGTTTCTTTGGAATGTGTTACAAAAGTATCTGGTGCTGAACTGGACTTTACCTGGCTTACTCTTTTTGATACCTCCCAAGTACCCTGGAAATAATACAAGTACATTCACACTTTATTAACATGTGCTCAGAATACTTAGTAAAGATTTTTAAAATATTTAGTGAGTTATATAAGAGGAAAACAATATAAAATGTGACCAAAAGTAATATAATCAGCTCACCCACATAATCAACTGTGGTTATAAAACAAAATGCACCTTCAATGTTCAACAGGAAGCAGCTTTATGCAATATTGGTAGCATACAGGTACACTTCCTCTTTCAAGTTCAGCTGAGAATAGAAGTTTTTTCTGCAGTATTTTTAGGTGACAGCTCATTCTATGCCTTCCTATGAAAATAAAGTAATAAAACCTTTATATTCCTCCACAAAAGATCCAACAGAATATATTCCATAATGACTAGTGAGTACAACTGAACATAGCGATACTGAAATGAAATGGAAATTAGCCACAGAATTCAATAGAATTGTGTTATTTTGATTTGTCACGACATGCATCCACATTGCATTATGAAAGGTCAAATATATGGAAGCAATTATTTTATTTCAGTTTGAACAGCTCTAATTTCAGTGGTTACTTATGAATCTGATGTTTCAGTGGTTACTCAAGTGTACTTACTACCTACCATTGTCCTGAAAGCACTACAAATATTATGACAGAAAGAGAGAATCCTGAACTTATTTAAAACAATATTTGTACCACTTAAATGGCATAAGCTTCTAAATTGCAGCAGCAGCAACTTATTAACAAGGCTTACTTTCCTCCCAAATGAGTAAGGCTATTTACAGTATCTTTTAATTTACACGTAACTGCTAAGAGATTCACTTTCATTTCCTAAATGAATAATATTTTGGAAGAATCAACAGGACATATTACTAGTATGCTACACTTAAAATTTATTATCTTTATTTCCAAGTCAAAACATTTTTGGTAAAATTGAAATCGCCCACTGTAAAAAAGCATATGCATCTGAGAGCAAATTATACAGTTATAATCAACCACTCATTTTTCTATAGATACACATATGTTCAAGTAATTCCTTTTTACTGTAGCCATATTTCCTTCACCAGCCTAGTATCTGCAACTATCCACGGTGGTCAAAGAATATAATCAGATAGTGGATGTTCTGTTTCATACAAATAGTGTTAACCTAGTAAGATTTCATTATATGGTGCAGATGAGGAAGCCTTACTTATCTCACTCACTCACACACATACACAGGCACACTCACACATATTGTACTATTGATTAAATTTGTGTGCTGCTGCAATCACAGAAAAATCTTGGTGGCTCACAAATTTGCTATAATCATATTATTTTAAAAGCATGTTCTTTGTCTCTTCAATGCTTGATATGAAAGCAATAAAATATTTATGAACCATAACTGGAAAAAATATCTAGATTTTAATTCTCAAGAAATGTTAGCAAATCTAGTATTATTGGAATCTTTCTTTAATACAAGAAAAAAACAGAGAAAGGAACACCAAAGACTTGCCAAATAGACAAATGGATTTTAGACTGTTATGTAAAGAAGATTAAACATGTGTAAGTCAATTCATTTAGAGCACAATATTTGTAAAATATTTCCGAACACCTACATTTTCCTTGCGGATCAAATCTCAAAATTTCTGCATTAGGAATCCACCCTGGGAGAGTCCATTATAGCTACAAACTACAACAGATGTCAACATGGAGGCAAGATCATCAACAAAAGGTGACAGAAGACAATGAACATTTTAGAACAGCTACAACGAAGTCTATTTTAAACACATTTTATCAACTTCATTTAGCATGACTATCACTTATATTATTTTTCCACCCAAACACTGGAATTATTGTCCCATCACAAAAAGCATGTTTTTAGCATTCTAAGATGGCCAAACATTCCACAATTATCTAAAGGTTAAAGTGAATAATGACTACAGCAAATGTTAAAGATGTTAGAAGCAACCTACAGGTTATCACTCATATAATAACTAAGCATATAAATGCAATATGTAAATTTGCAATATGTAAGTTAATTTATGGCAGGCTATGCAAAGTATTTAAAGTATTTAAAGAAGAGTTTTCTGAAACATTTGTGTGTAAAAAAAAAACTGCACTCCTTGAAGCTTTAAAGCAGCTGTGTTCTTTGAAAGGTTCAGCACAGCTCTTCCCCAATCATTTCCATATTGAAGTGCCTGTATAGCCACTTCACCAACATCATTGAAAATATTATCTGTGCATAGGGCTTTAAGAAACCAAGGAACACTTTTGAAGCAAGTACCAAACCGGAGCGTGGGGGCCGGAGCACCAGAAACCCAAAGGTCAACTGGTATTTGGGTTTCCAGTGCACTTATGCACACCCACCAGCTGGTCTTCGGGTTTCCAGCGCTCCAGCACACACAAAGGGACCAAAAACCAGAAGAGCAGCTAGCGATAGCGGGTGGCCACAGAGCTGGCTCTGCCTGCCACTTCTGACACGCTTGCCATAGGTTCGCCACCACGGTCCCAGATGGAAGGCATGATATAAATTAATAAACAATAAATAGAAAGATATGACACTGTCATTTTCTTAGTCAGACCGCAATGAATACAATCAAATTTAATTATTGATTCCATGTCAGCTATTCCCCACTGGAGTCCTTTTCTGAAATAAAAGATAGTATACAGCAGGTTTGTCCAACCCACATATAACCCTGGACAGCTAGTAATGAGAGCTCAGTAGATCATAAACTTTTAAAGGAAGTTTGTTATTTATATACATTAACTATATTATATATTTTATATGTGGCACATGACAATTCTTCTTCACTCAATAACACCCAGGCAAGCCAAAAGGTTGGACACCCATGATATACAGTATCACAAAAATCCTAGAAACTGTTTTATTGAATTTATATGGCAACTTGTAACACTGAGCATGTTGGTTACCCAAGAAACTTAAGAATCAATGAGAGCATCCTTAGTAAGCCGCAAAGAAACAGATTTTGCTTTACAGTTTAATCCTCATTATTGAAGAGGAGTTTTAATAATGAGATTCATGAGTTAAATTTATAGATACTACCTATAAATCGATATACAAATCTAAAAAGATAAATCTATCAACATAAGGTCTCTGACAATTTAGAAGCAGGTAATTTTATTATATAATCATCTTTCATGTACTACTGCACACTTAAAAAACAAACAGCAAGGGAAGTGATTGTTACTGCCACCAAAATCATTACTATACAAAAAAAACAACTTCTGAACAAGAATGTTGGTACTTTGCAGCCACTAGAAAAAAGAGTCTTATAGAGCAACACTTTTACTGATCAGTTTTTGTAAATTTTGTCATTGCATTAAGAACCAGAGTAAATCACAATGGAACAAGTAATTAAGAACTGGTTATTCGGTAATCCAAGTATCAACAGTCTTGTATGCCACATAATATATTTGTATTGGGTAAAGTTGAGCTACTGCCTTAGAAGCCCAGTAGAATGATTTAGTGTAGATAAGTAGCTTTTACATATACAAATTACAAATAAAGTTGTAAATCTATTTTATTTTTTAAAACACCTTTACTGTCCAGCTTTCCTTTTAAAAAAGGATGTTTATAGCATAATGAAACCAGAGTTACTTGAACACAGTGTTCTATGTTTATTTTCAAAATCTGTACTTTTCTTCACATTCACTTAGAAATTAGTAATTTAGGATATTCAGACTTTTGATATAATTTCAGAGACTGTCCCAGACAGTTAAAACTCTAAATTTTTTATTATGCACATCAAATCAGTGTCAACTCTTTAGTAACCATTAGCAGCCTTTCTTATGAAAATTCTAAATTAATGAACTGCTTTTAGTGAAGAAGTTAAAAAAAATGTTAATATTATCTTTTCATGAAAGTTTCAGAATTATATTAATAATATATTCATTTTTTGTTGTTAGTTGCGAAGTCGTGTAAGACCCATCATGACCCTGTCCTCTACCATTCTCTGTAGTAACATGTTTACAGTCCCCTAAACAAATCTGTCATTGAAAGAACTGTAAGTATGTGATTTATAGGTAAACAAGAATTGTGAATTTATTATTCCATTTTTATTATTCAACTTTGCTTTAATCTACTTTTATACAATACAATGAGCCTAAGAAAGCCACAGTATCAGGCTGATGACAACAATATGTGGAAAGTGGCATAGATGAAAAATAGATACTACACGAACAAAGTCAAAGTTACCAAGACAACCAATAACCCTGGATGCCTTTGCAACAGCAGGAGCAAGGAATAAAAAAGCTTCTGCCTATCAGGAAGCAAAAACGCCATCGCCCTGCTTCTTGAAATCAGGGCCTTAGGTACTGCGTGCACCATAAAAAGCTACGGCAAAATTGTGCTGTTTGTGTCCAACACCCTCCCTTGCACAAGGAAAGCTCAGGGAGCAGGTGGAAAAGGGATTAGGCGCACATCCTCACTGCCACACGGGAAAAGAGGAGGCGTACGCAATTCTCCAAATACAATTAAGAGGAGGGGAGGTCGAAATACGGTTTTCTCTTTGACCCATTAAACCAAACGCGTCCCAAATAGAAAGCAAGGTGACGCTTCTCCCCGCGCTTCCATCTCTATTCCCACATAATTGTACACAGTGCGATCGATTCCGCCCAGACAGAGAGGGGAGAGAGAGGAAAGAGGCGCCGAACACCCGGCTGCTCCGAAAGCCGAAGCGCCCAGGAAGCCTTCGACCCACCGGCCAGCAACCCGGCTGCTTAGGCCGCCCAGCGGAGAGGACGACAGCGCAGCCGAGGCGCTGCCGGAGCCGCCTCCGCCACTACTACCGTCGTCCCCTCCCCCACCCACCCAGGCACACGAAGCAGCAATGCGGCTCCCCAGGCTGCGCTCGCACCCAGCGGCGAGCAGGCAGGGCCTAGTCGGGTTTCGGGAAAGGGGGATTGCGAAGGCCGCGCACAAAGTTGGAGAAGTTAACCACAACAAAAGCCCGGGGAGGGAGCAGAGTTTTGTCGCCCCAACTCAATTTTCCGCCGAGGCAACTTGCACCGCGACAGCCCGTCGCCGTAGCCTCCCTTACACACCTCCCCTTCCTGGAGAGGTTCGGTCCCCCTCACACTTGCCGGGGACGGCAGGATATTGGGGGGGGGGGTGCCTGGGTAAAGCCTTCGGAGAGAGGCGGGCGCGCTTTCAGCTGCCACCCCTAAAATCTCTTCTGCGCGGAACGACCCTCCCCCGAGAGGAAGAGGAGGGAGGCGGCGGCGCAGCCAGCTCTTCCCCTGCCAGCGGCACCCCCGTTTCCCGAGGCGGCTCCCCTATTCTTCTCCCACCCCTTCGAGCCAGACGGCCCCCGCTTCTCTTTAAAGAGAAAGCAGGAGAGGAAGATGTTAAAGCCCAACTTCAGACCACTTCGCTCCCCCTTCCATTATTCATTCCCCGCTCGAGGGAACCGCACGCCCCTCATTAAGAAGCAGCAGACAACCAGACGGACACCTCCCCCTTTCGGGTGCAGAGCCCCTCAAGTTGCCTCTCGGGGAGGCAGCCGGGGGTGGGGGGGACAGAAGAAGAACCAGTCTGGCTGCCAGGTCGTTCGGTCTTCCCGGCATCAGCTCCGCCAGTTCCTTCGCCTTCCCCGGCAGCGCAGCGCGCAAGCTCGGGTTATCAGACAGCGCACAGCCGGGAGCGCCCCTCTTGCTATCCACCACCACCACCACCCCGCGCCTGTTCCGCAGAGAAGGCGCTTCTATTTACCGAGGTCAGTAAAGTCTCCGGCTCTTCTCGCTCAAGCTGCCGCCAGCGCTAACCTTTGCTTTGTAAGAGGAAGCTGGAGCTGCTGAGTCTTCCGCGGCCGCCATGTTCCCGTTTTAATCACTGGCTGCTTGTTTATTTCAATGGAGACCCTCCCACAGCTCACCCTCCTCCTCTCCGCAAAGCTCCCAGCCAGAGAGGAGGGACTGGGAGGGCCGCCGCCGCCGCCACTCCCTGCGACGGAAAGAGGGCGCGCGCACCCCAGCCCGTCCCCGGCCGTCGTCTTGGCGGGGCGGTTCGCCGAGAGGAAACTTCCTTTGCGACTTAACGCTGGTCCCCGGGACGTAAACCGGTGTCTTGGAACAGGGGTGGGGGTGGCGGGAAAAAGCAACGAAAGAAGCCGTGACCGAAGCAAGAAGGCAGATAGGAAAAGGATGCCATTGTACGTATCGTTAACAAAAGAGAAATGGAAACCAATCGGTGTGATTCATCCATTTCCTTTCCTTGGACGGCTAAAGAAAACAAGGCGCTCAGTTTTGCCGAATCATTTAAAAGACCCGATGATCATAAGCACATTGGTGTTCAGTCTGTCTCCCTCCCTCCCTCCTTGTCTGTCTGTCTCAAGATGAAACGCTTTTCTAACTAAGGGAACGCGAGTTCTGTCACTATAAATCTGTGGAGGAATAACATTACGCCGCACATATAAGCTGGGTGAGAAGGCATGCCGCGCGGTTTGAAAGTAAATCCTTGCGGTTTTGAATACAGAAAACAATGACACCTTTCAGCATAGACACAGCTTTACAGATGAGTTATGTACTTTGGGGAGTATTTGAAAGTTCAGGATGTTCCAGGCCTATCAGGTATGACACCAAAACTGCATGATCTTAAGTCACGATCACTTCCATTTAGTTTTTTAGCTGTTGCGTTATTGGCATTTGAACTAACTTTTCCTGTTCATCTTGATATGGCTATAGGGTGGTGCATTTACTAAGATATGCTTTGAGTAAGGTGCCTTATTGGCTGAATTCACACAAGATTTTTTTAAATCGGAGCTTGTTGCATAAATCATAGATTTAGGCAACCCTAAGCTAAGATCAATAATACAATGATTTAACATCTGTAGAGTCATAGTAAACGTTAGCAAGCCTAGGATAGAATGAGCAACAGCATTTTTAATCAACGTTTTCCTGTTAAAAATTACCTTATAAAAATGCAGAAATGTGCAAAGAATCTTCTATTTTATCTGTGGAAACTGTATATCAAATTGATATTTTTCATACTGGTTTGCAGTCAAGTAAATTTCAATAATTTGAGTTTATATTGCCTTAATACTCAGAATATAACAATAAAATTAAGATCAATTACATACAAGTAGATAAACTTCGTATGGATTACATGTTTCTATATTTTTGTATAGCATATTTTACTCAATTAGAATTAGAATTAGAATTTTTTTATTGGCCAAGTGTGATTGGACACACAAGGAATTTGTCTTGGTGCATATGCTCTCAGTGTACATAAAAGAAAAGATACGTTCATCAAGGTACAACAAGTGATACTCTAGGGATTTCACAGTAAAAGTGTTACAAAAGTGGGGGGGGGGCAATTTAAATAGTTTAAGGCTTAGAACAGGGGTGTCCAAACTTGGTCCCTTTAAGACTTTTGGACTTCAACTCCCAGAGTCCCTCAGCCAGCAAAGCTGGCTGAGGAACTCTGGGAGTTGAAGTCCAAAAGTCTTAAAGGGACCAAGTTTGGACACCCCTGGCTTAGAACAATAATAGCCTAGGAAAAAAGAAGCCTTAGCCCAGCCTTCTCTAAATAATAAAATATGCTTCCTAAATGTGTAAACTGCAATGGCCAGGATTCCCCAGCCAGTTGCAAGTCCTAGAATTCCTCAGCCAGCAAATCTATTGCTGAAAGTAAAGTTCTCCATTTGCGACCACAATTGAGCCCAAAATATATGTTGTTAAGTGAGACATTTGTTCAGTTAGTTTTGCCCCATTTTACAACACAGTTGTCAAGTCAATCACTACAGTTGTTCAGCTAGCAACACAGTTGTTAAATGAATCTGTCTGCCCCATTGACTTTTCAGAAGGTTGCAAAAGGTGATCACATCACCCTGGAACACTGCAAGGGTCATGAATATGAGTCGATTGCCGAGCATCTGAATTTTGATTACCTGAATATGGGGATGCTGCAATGGTCACAAGCGTGAAAACCGGTTATAAGTCACTTTTTTCAGTGGTGTTATAACTTCGAACGGTCACTAAATGAATTGTTGTAAGTGGAAGACTATCTGTACTGTGGTTGAAGTCAGCATATCTGGAAAATACTGAATTTGTGGAAAGCTGCCTTAACCTACACCAAAAAGGTTATCCAGTAGAAATTAGTGGAAGAAAAGTCAGAGGCTAAAGTCTTTTTTTTTTTAATGTCCCTAGTTCTTTTCTTCATCTTGAGTGTTTCATAAACCTGCAGAAGATCCTTCTGTCATTGACTTCAGTTAAATAGAATCAATTATTTTTTGCCTGTTTTTATATGAGATACGACATTTTAAAAGAGGTTTTAAAATAGAACAAGCTAGTGTTTATTAATAGGTTTAAAGTGAAAATTAACATTTGAAGGAAGTAACTAGATTAAATTGGTATGTGCAATTTAATCTAGTCAAGGACCAATTTAATTTTCTACCTCTCCTTGTTAGTGTGATAAATAATTTTATTTCATAAAGTATTTTAAATTTTGTACCTAATCGCATGTATATAATTTTATGGAAATAAACCTTGTTTAGTTCAACTAGAAATCTTTCCAAGAGAGTATTATTTAGTGTAACATATCTGGTAGGGTTGTGTTCATTTGGTTATTTTATTTTTACAAGTGGATATAAAATGCTATAGTTATTTCATAAAGGTGTGAAATGTGTTGCTTACTGTGTTGTTTTTCAAACTATCTGCTATATTCCATAACCACTGATCAGCTTACAGACAATGACTACATGAAACCAAGATTTTTTTCTGTGCCACTACAATGCCATTTGTCATCTGTAGATCTGTAGGCTGCTCAATTACTGCTCTGGAATAAATACTGTAAAAAAAGATATTCATTCTCTCTCTCTCTCCCCCTCCCTCCCTCTTTCTGTTTTTCTTTCTTTCTTTCTTTCATTTATTCCTTCAATTTGTACAGCAACTCATCTCAACAAATTATTTTGGGCAGCAAACAAAATAAAAATAAAAATAAAACAATGTGGGAATGACCTTGGGGAAAAGAGGGAAGACATGCTGCCTAGGAAACAATCAAGACAAGAGAGGCAACCCTCCCCCCTTAACAATCAGGGGGAAAAAGTTATAAAGGACCTGCCCTAATGGATCAAGCAGTTAAAAATAACAGTGGAAAGTTTGTCCTTTCAGACTTAGCTTGTAAAAGCAGACTTAGCTCATCAAGTCATTTTCCTTTCTTGTTTACCCAGGAGGGATGACATACAACAATGCAAAAATTAAAATACAGGTAGTCCTTGATTTAAAACAGTTCGTTTAGTGACTGTTCAAAGTTACAACAGAACTGAAAAAAGTGATATATGACTGTTTTTCACACTTATGACCATTGCAGCATCCTCATGGTCACATGATCAAAATTCAGATGCTTGGCAACTGGTTCACATTTATGACAGTTGCAGTATCCTGGGGTCATCAACTTTTGCGACCTGACAAAGTCAATGGGGAAGTCCGATTCAGATTAACAATCATGTTACTAATTTAAATGCAATGATTCATTTAACAACTGTGGCAAGAAAGGTCATAAAATGGGGCAAATTCACTTAACAATTCACTAATCTTTCACTTAGCAACATAAAGTTTGGACTCAATTGTGGTCATAACTCGAGGACCATCTGTACATAGCAGCTAAGAAAAAAAATACTTGTTTTGAAAAACACACACTTATGCCACATGATAAACTGCTTTCAAAATTATCCATAGTTTCAACAGCAGTTTGCCATGATGGAAGGGCTGGTAGTAAGAACATGTTTGAAGCTTTTATGATGCAAGCAGGCTGTTCTTTAGATCCTATCCATTGTGTTTAAAAATAGTATTCGCTTGTATAACATTTTCAACAGTATTTAAAAAAACGATTTATTTCTTATAGTACATTGAACTACTGTAATAATGTAAGTTTTAGATGCTTTCTATGACCAGGTGATTTTTAGCTTTGTTTGCTAATATTACATGTAAATCAGATTCAGTTTAAACAATACAAGCATGAGATTGGTGGCCCCTATGATGCTCCTGTTATAGCTTCTGGTTTCAGTCACTGTCAGTCATCTGACTTCCCTCCAAAGTAATGAGAAATAAGGCCTAACAGATTCTTATCCACTATGAAACTGTGACTGCATTCTGTCCGTGTAAGGAGGGAAATGTCACCTCTGTGCAATTTTTTAAAATGATTTTTTTGGGGAAAAAAAAGACTTAAGGTTTTATGCAAGCTTCACACTGTAGCCTCTCTTTTTTTCAGATTACTGCCTAAGACTAAAATGAGTTGTGGCCAATTTATAAATCATAATCATCTTCTTTAGCCTTTTACAATTTTTTCACACTTCTATGGAAGCCCAAAACAATGGTCTATTTCAATGATGGCTAACCGTTTTTTCCCTTGGGTACCAAAAGTGTGCATGCCCCTGCGTGCCCACACCCATAATGCAATGCCCCCACATGCCCCGCCTCCCACGCCTGTGCACGCAATCCCCCTGTGCTGCCCCGCCCCTCTGCGCAGGCACATGCGATCCCCCCCCCCACGCTCCCCACCCCTGCACATGCGATCCTCCACACCCTGTTTTGGGACTAGCAGGCCACCCTGAAGCCTCTGGAGGCCAGAAACAGCCTGTTTCCAGACCCATTCCAAAAATGGGTAGGTCCATTTTTCACCCTCCAAGACCCTCCCTGTACTTACCTGGCATCCAAAACAGGTGGAGACTCCTGGGAGAGGCGGGGCAGCATGGGCATGCACGTGTGTCTCCCACATGCGTGACAGAGACCCAAAAATCATACAGTGGTGGGTTGCTACCGGTTTGAGCAAACTGGTAGCGATGGCAGCTCCGCCCACCCACCCGGACGCTTATGCGCATGCGTAGAAGCTTTTGCACAGAAGCACTGCCCACACGTGCAAACGACCCAGAAGCAACGGGATTTGGAACCCGCCCCTGGTGCCACAGGATCGCAATCATGGGTCTATCTTAATAAATAGGAGTGGGATTTAATAAATAGCAATAAGACACTGTGCTGGATAATTTTCAAAACATTCATCAGTACAGCTAACAATGTAGATTTTCTCACTTTTCTTGGGCTGAAGAAGAAATAAAAGCAATATCAGGAAAACTAATCTTTGCCAGGGCATAGTTATACTGTGGTTATATTAAGTAGGAACATAGCATTAGGCTGAGTTGCACTAACAGAGTATTTCCTATCACTTTCAAATAACATCATATGGCATTTTTATGTTTTCTACTTTCCTTCTACTTTTAGTTATGCTGTATGTTAATTGATTCTATTGAATTGAATCTAAAGATTTGGATGTAGTACTTTAAAGCCTGAAAAATTGTTTTTCTCTTTGAGAAACAGGATGTTCTGCTACTTCCTGCTGTAGACTATCAACACAAATATGTTCTGAGTGAAGATA
Source organism: Ahaetulla prasina (assembly GCF_028640845.1). Lineage (NCBI taxonomy): Eukaryota > Metazoa > Chordata > Lepidosauria > Squamata > Colubridae > Ahaetulla > Ahaetulla prasina. Next base: position 43,225,949 of record NC_080541.1, on the reverse strand, counting down.
TTTAATGTATGACACAGCAGTCACTGTCAGTTTCACTCTTGCAAGTTATATCCAAATTTTAAATATGCTAGTAGTATTCAGAAACAAGATTCTGAAGAAGCTTGAGCTCCAAATCTATTTGTAACAGTTTTCCTTACTGTAGACATCGTTTGCATTTTAAAAAGGAACTATTAAAAAGTACAAATTACTACAGTAAAATTGAACTGCAAAGTATAGGCTATTCTAAACTTGTATATCACACTCACTACTATATTTAGAGTTAAAATCAGAGTGATATGGTGTGCGCTTGGACCATGATACCTTGGATTTGAGTATTGACTTGGGCCAAGGAGCATTCATATCAGCTTCTTAGTAAAATCATATGGCCTTGACCAAATTAGCCTCTCTAATAAAAATCTGCCAGATCATTAACATAAAGGAGGAAAGTTTCATGTGACCTTAAACTTTTTAAGATAAGGTAGTTAACCTTCAAACATCTGTGGGATGCAACATTATTTAATTGGATTGTATTTCAAGCCCCCTGAAGTTGGGGGAGGGTGGGAGAGAGACAGAAAGAGAGAGTGATATTGGAATGTGTGTTATTTTCAGCTAGTAAATTCTAATTATTTTCTACTCTGTAAATAATGCCAGAAGTTGTAATCTTAAAAATAGTGCAATATTATTCTAAACGAATGTCTTGTATTTGAGGGCTATTTGTAACCCACCTGAATATCATGACAATCATGTCAGCATTCTTTTTTCTGGAGCAAAACACATTTGATTGGCTTCACTACATGGTTATTTTAATTAGACATTGCCAGATGTGGTTTCAGACCTATGCAGATAGCAAATTGAGTCCCCTGCCAATCAGTTGATGATGTCATTGGTACTTTCTATTGTGCCAGGTCCTAACTTGTCATGCTTTTTTACTTTTATTATTATGTGATAAAATGTTATCATCCCAGAAGGAAGGTAAGATCTGGCATTATAAAAACTGGCCAGTGATATCATTGAATAATCAACATGGGACTCAATTTTTTTCTGGAGTGGTTTGAAGCTTGTTAGACCCATGAATGGTACTAGCTATGAGATCTATTCATATATAAATGGATTTCATACACCTTAAGGCATGGACAATGTTGCTTCATCAATTTTTGCTATTTTTACCAACTGTACCTTAAGAAGTACATAGAAAAAATATGATTGCAAGCTTATTAGGTTGTTTTTTCTGGATAACGTTCACACAACTATAGTTAATGCTTTTTTGTTTAATTAACAGAAGAAAAGCACACATACATATAACAGAGAAAATGAAATAATATAGTTTCAGACTTACAATAAGAAGGCAGGGAGGGAGGGAGGAAGGAAAACATATTAACAGAATTCCAAGAGCTTTGACCATATTATTCAAAAGTCTTTGTCCTTTCCCTTTGTCAAAAAGACCTTCATAGGTCATATATCAATGATCTCCTGGGCCAGAACAGGTGTAGGTTTCTCTTTCTAGTGTTGTACGATAATTCTTTTAGTCAGCTTCTCACCCAAACATTAATACATTGCACTAAACCACAATATGCTTTGTTGTTTAATGTGCTTTGCTAAATGTAATGTGCAAAGCTATCTCTTGTGTTTTGCAAATCACTGTTTATGTTTTAGCATGATATATGAGCCCAGCCAACTGTATCTTACTTAGAGAACAAACAATGGTTTAAAAATTGTACCTTAGTGTGATGTATGAATCCCCTTGTCAACTACAGTGATGTCTTGTACCACCTATTCTCAACATTTTCTTTTTGTTTACAGAATATTCTGTAAGCAAACATTTTTCATATAACACTAAATTGCTAGAAATCAAGCTTACATAACAAGAGGCATTTAAAAAGCAATTAATATTTTTCTTATAAACAAGCACACTACTTTTTACAAGAAATAATGTAATACCAAATATGAGTTGCCATGCACGAGTTGGTGGCTATATAAATTTTCTAAATAAATAAATAAATGTAAATGGTATATGGAATTATTTTACTATTTCAAAAAAATCCCACTTACCAAAGAATATCTGCTGATCCCTTTGGACCTCCAGTTCTCACCCCATAACAGGTTGGGTGTCACCTTAAGCCTCAGCTAAAATTTTGTGCGCAGGTAAAATCTCATTGATTTTAAAAGCAGCAGGCTGGTGATTCAAAAACACACATACACTTTGGAATTAAGACAGTTTAGGTTTTGGGGATGGAAGAGCAACAATGATTTGTGTTGGAAAGCTCAGCCAAATACACTTAGCTCCTTGCTTTCAGACTAAGCCTTTGACACTGTGGAGTAGTGTTTCATATTTAATGAACTGCTTGTTCTCTACTTCAGAACATACTCTAATTATCTCACTAGCTGCTGTCTCCTAAGGCTTCTTAATTACCAGGAGTATATATACTCAACCTTGTACTTTAAGTAGATAGATGGTTCTCCCTTATTGTTTCTGCCTGGTATAGATCTTGAGACAAGTCAAAACATAGATAAGATTTTTTTAAAAAATAAGAATGAAAGAGCCATTGGCAAAATTCACAGCTGATGCTGATATTATCTTATTTTGCCAGACATTACTTCTCAGATAATTCTGAAACATGGCTAAACAAATAATTATTCTTACAAAGGCAATGTCCACAAAGATTTTTTTTTCAAAAACAAAATGATTTCAGATCACTCTTGGTCTCAGTAGCTAAAATAGTGGAGGAAATGGATAATGGATCTGAAACATAATTATTCTTCTAATTCAGGAGTGGGGTTGTTGTTAAGAAGCATGACCATTAGCCAGGTTGATAGAAACAAGAGTTCAATGATATCTGGAGAAACACTAATTTTTCATTTGCATTTTAGGTGCACAATTCTGAAAAAACCTTCGGGTTTGTTTTTGAAAGGCAGTCCGTCTTGACTTGAACCTTCCAAAGGTTCAAACCAATACTTGCATATTTATTCAGTTGTACTTATCCCAAATAAATGGCTATATAATGTGCAACATAGAGGAAGTTTAAGATTTGCATTGGATATAGTATAGAGTAGATAACGTCCCACATGGCGATATAGCAAATGTTCTAGAACAGCAAATCAGAAGAAATGAGCTTAATTTTGTTTTTACTCTGACTTTTACTTGCTAAGATTAAGGTCATACTACATCAGCCTAGATTCATCTTGCTTAGTACGTAGTTGCTACTAGTAGGCAGCCAGAAAATGAATACAGGTAGTCCTCAACATTGCAAGAGTTCATTTAGTGACCATTCAAAATTACAATGGCACTGAAAAACGTGATTTATGACCCTTTCTCACACTAATGACCGATACAGCATCCCCATGGTCATGTGATTTACATTTGGATGCTCAACAAATGGTTCATATTTATGACAGTTGCAGTGTTGCTCATGTGATCCCCTTTTGCAATCTTTGAACAAGTTGAGAGGGAAACCATATTCACTGAATAATCGTGTTACTAACTTAACAGATGCAGTGATTCTTAACAAATGTGGCACAAAACTCACTTCAGAAATTTCTCACTTAGCAACATAAATTTTGGACTCAATTGTGGTTGTAAGCTGAGGACGATCTGTACAACCAGACTAACATTACATCTGGTCATGGAGTTCCTATTCAGTCTTCATGACAAAATAGATAATGAAATAACTATTGTTTGTGAATTTGTGGGACACGTCAATGTCATCTAAGCTGACCATCATCTATTTATCTAATATTACTAAAAATTTCATTGTAAAGTGACATGTTTCCTTTGGTTTCTTCTATGCTTTAGTAGTAGTTTAATTGGGTGCTCTTTGAAACTTTTGCGCACACTGCTATTTTATATGCAGAAAATATGTACAGTAAGTACTTTGGTTTTATTGTATATTTGTAATCTGCTAGGAAATAGTAAAAAGAAAATATGTAAAAGAACATTACAAGAAGTAACTTACTTCCTCCCTCCCTCCCATATACCCATTTATTATAAGAGCTGATTAAACAAGTCAAATAAACATACACTTTATTTAATTTTTTTCAAATATTGCATACTTCTGAAATAATTCAAAAGGAACATTCAGACTGCTTACAGAGGGATAGATTTGAGAAAATGTTTCTTGATTATTCAATAAAAATATTATCAATTCTTCCTTGAGTTGTCCCAAAGTAATGCCAGGACAATATCTTCTCTCCCTACTGCCAATATTTATCCTACTTTTACTGCATCGCTCTTGAGTAATTGTTGAATTATATTTTTATTATCTAGCCTGTACCTCATCATAGGCATGGAGACTGGTATTGTCACCTGCCTTTTCAGCACATTATCAGCCACGAAGAAAACATCCTCAACCCAAAACCTTTCAGTATAAATAGGAAAGGACACATATCTCAGGACTCTTATCTGTTTCACAAGGCTCGTTGATTTGTTTCTCCTCCAAAACTTCATTTGAGATTAACCTCAATTTTAAATAACGTAACCTGGGGGGAAAAACAGACAAGAGAAGAGTGGCAGAACCTACCATAATTGTGGAACCAACTAGATCAAGTGGGGTTAAGATGGACTAACTGCTGAGCAACCACCTGTCAAGGAAAGGATGGAGAAAGTGACTGAAACTGTCTACTACAGGAAAATTGGCAAAGAAGTAACAAAGGACCAATTCAACACCCCACATTTTCTGGTCACTTCAGTGATGAAAAGAGGGAATACAAAATGACAAAAAATCACAGTGTCATGATGCAAGCTCCACCCCATTTGAACATGTGTATGATGTCATGATACTTGTATGAAAGGAGTGAGCCTTGCATCATAACACTGTTTTTATCAGTCCATCCTCCTCTCCCCAGCATATGCATTCTAGGTATAATTAGGAGAGAATAGCATAAATATTCCTCTTCTTTTCCAAATAAAATAATGGAAATCTTCTTTTCTGCTTTGTGAGAAATATGGAAAGAATAAAAAACGGAGTGATGATGATGGTATGATACAGATATGGGGAAAAGAGTCTCTCTCTGCTTTTCATATTTTTAAACCACCTAAATCCCGCGGACCACTAATACGAATCCAGCACACCGCTTGCTGAAACGCCTAGCCTCCCAGTGATAGGATGGACTCCTTCAAGCATTCTCCCTCCTCTCCCTTTCTCTCTCTCCCCCCCACTCTCCTCTCTCTCTTTCTCTGTCTCTCCCACTCTTTCTTTCTCATTCTCTTTCTCTCCCCACTCTCCCACTCTCCTTCTCTCTCCCCCCTCTGTCTTTTTCTCTCTCTCCCCCACTCTCTTTCTGATTCTTTCTCTCTGATTCTCTCTTTCATTTTGTCTTTTCTTTCTCTCTCTCTCTCTCTCATTCTCTCTGATTCTCTCTCTCTCTCATTCTCTCTGATTCTCTCTCTCTCTCATTCTCTCTTTCATTCTTTCTTTCTCATTCTCTGTCTTTCTCTCTCTCTCTCCACTCATTCTCTCTTTTTCTTATTCTACTTCTCTCATTCTGCTTCTCTCTCTGCTTCTCTCTTTCATTCTCTCTCTCTTTCTCTCTTTCTCTCATTCTCTCTGATTCTCTCTCTTTCTCTCTCTCACCCTTTCTTTCTCTCATCTCTTTTCCCCTTCTCTATCTCTCTCATCTCTCTCTCTTTCTCTGTCTCTCCCCTCTTTCTCATCTCTCTCTCACTTTTCTCTCTCACTCTTTCATTCTCTTTCTCTCATTTTCTCTCCCCCTCTCTTTCTCTTTCTCATCTCTATCCCCCCTTTCTCTCTCCCTCTCCCCCTCCCTCTCTCCCTTTCCCCCTCCCTCTCTCCCTCTTTTTCATTCTCTCTCTCTCTCTTTCTTTCATTCTCTCTCATTCGCTTTCTCTTATCTCATGGACCACCCAGTGTTTTGGGGCTGAGTGGAAGTCAAGGGATGGAGATTCGCTCCATATTCCAGAGTGGAAGCGAAGCTTCATACCTTGCTGGTTTTCACGGGCTTTTCTTTCGGCCCTTGTTGGTGCCCGAGAGATCAAGGTGCACGGGGCACCAACAAGGGCCGAAAGAAACGCCTGTGAAAAGCAGCAAGAGCTGAAGCTTCACTTCCACTCTGGAATATAGAGTGAATCTTCATCCCTTGTCCTTCCCTTCTCAGGCCAGGAGAGGAGTGACTAGGAAGGGAGGGCGAGGGGTGGGGACAGCCACTGGTGGCTTCAGCCGACAGGAAGCTACAGCAGGGGGAAGAAACAGCCCAGGGTTGCCGCCACCCGTTGCTTCGGCCTGCCTGAACCACCACCACCCCTTGCACCATTACTTCATTCCGGCCAGCGAGGGCTGCACTGCGAAGTTGCAAATTGCACGAACCTCCCTCTACGGCAGAGATTTACAGCTCCACCATGAGCTGCCTGGCCAGTTCCATATTCCAGAGCTGTAGTCACAGGACTGGCCATTGCTTATCCCGAAGCAGCTCCTCTACCCGTGTGCTCTGCAGACCACCAAAATTTTCTTGCGGACCACCAGTGGTCTGCAGATCACCAGTTGGTGACCACTGGTTTAGACGGTTCATTCACATTTGTGTGTCCATTCATAGGAAGGCAAATGATGAGATGTCCATTATGACATTGTGATTCAACTTCTGTCCCTTCATGCATGTACAAAAAAACCGAGTGTCAACCCTGAAGCAAACCTGGCTGAGACCATCTTGGAGGCTTCAGAGTTGCCACAGGGAAGAAGAAGGGACAGGGAGGGGGGAAATAGATAGCTGGGGTTTTATAGTCAAAACAAAAAGTTTTCCTGTGGGAACCAAGGACATTCCAACATGTGGCTGGGTAGAGGAGGAGTGGAGTAACCACGCACCAATGTGACTGATATCTTAGGGAAGGGGAAACTTTCACTTTTTAATGGAGTGAAAACCACGGGAATCTTCAGAATTGTTTTTCACCAGTTGTGCCAATATGATATATCCAATAAATGGTTTTTGAGGAATCTACCTGCCTCGGATTTCTGCTTACTTGGAACGCTGATACAGAAATTGTGTCATGATATCATGACACATATTTCATAATTTTGGTTACATGCAGACATCTATGCAGACCGTGACTAAAGGAGAAGCTTTGTGTTAACAAAGGAATAAAGGACAAGATGGAAATCTAGTTCTCCAAACGTATTAGGGGAAATATGATTTTTCCTTACAATGAAAAAATGCTAGTCAAGTGTCTAGGAGATTCTCACTCATTCAGGTCATGGATGTCCAAAAGTGTTTTTCCAAAAGGCAAGTGGACTTTCTTGATTTTATCCTTAAAAATGTTCTGCTTCTCAACCAAAAGTCAGAACTGAAGAAGCTTCTTGGATGATAAGCAAAACATTTTCGAAGAAAAAATCAAGAAAGTCCAGTTGCCTTTTGGAAAAACACTTTTGGGTTGCTAGTCAAGATGAAGTTACTGAATACAGACTACATGGAGTAGACTTATGGCAATACAAGTATCTTGGCTTAAATGGACAGAGAGTTAGACATGCTCAGTGGCATTCAGCTGGATGTCTAACCATTTTTTCCTGTAGTAATGAGAATATATTGCTAGTGGAATACTAAGCAAGAAGGATTATTTAATTCACAGGCTACTGAAAAAAAATCATCCACTTTGTACCAGAAACAAATTTTGCATTTTATTTGTGATAAACAGCCAACAGCCTAGGCAGCCTTATGTTATTATTTGTAAATATATATTGACTGTTCCTTGAATTGTGGAAAAAATGATAAGTGTTCATTCAGTAAACATTCTTTGCCTATATGGCTGTGTTTGAGTGAAAGAGAGAGAGAAAATGTGATTCATCATTAAGAATTTAATATACAATAAAGCCCAACCAATATGGCCAATGATGAGGGATGGTGGGGCACTTGAGATCCCAAAGGGCCCAATCAGCATAGTCAATGATCCAGGATCCAGTAACTTGTCATTCAACAATACATAGAAGTCTAATCTGAAAGGCTCCTCCCTGGAATTTAAAATGCTTGCCCTTCATGCAGCTTTCTTAAGATTCCTACATGATACAATCATTCTAAAATTATATTTGTGTTCTGTTTGAAGGGATCTGTGATAATCACCAAATATTTTTCAGGTAGCAAAAATACTTTGCTACTTTTGCTACAAATTGTTTTTGCTACTTTTGAAACAAATTGTTGTCGAATGAAATTACAGTATAGATTGCATAGGGTTTGACCAGTGTTTAATCTGGATTATGGTCACTGCAAAACTTGATTCACCTTGCACTCAATGTTCCTATTTTGTTAAAAAGGGAAGGGAAGGGGAGGCAAAAGGAAAGGAAGCTTTCCAGTATTCTAGGCAGGAGATGGGAAAATAAGGGTAGCGTGGACAGAAATGTAAAGGGAAATGTAAAGGTTGAATGGAGCTTAAGCTTTTAGGGCTGAGGATACTTCAACCATTGTTGAATAATTATTAGATTATATTTTTTTTTTAAAAAACCCACCAATCAATTGCAAATATAGCGGCCTGGCGCTACAGGATGAACTGGCTGCATAAAACAAAGTCACTGGAGGAAAGGAGGCATGCAGCCAATTGGACCAAGGACTGCTACTAGAATATGAATAGAAGCTCTGGGGATGATCTACTGAAGGGTTTAAAATTACTTGAGTCAGAAAACAGCACTTTTGAATCATAGCTGAAAAATATGGCTGCAAGTTATTTTATAACAGGTTCAAAGTGGAGGAAAAGTGGAGAGTGTTTCAAATAATTGGATTAAGTATAGGTTTATTCATCTGCCATTTATTCATAGCGAAAGAATGAATATGAATTTAAAACATGGTTAGTTTTAATTGTTTACAATGAGAAATCAAAATAACTAATGAAGAATATAGCAGTGATTAGAAGTTCTGAATTGAACAGACCATTATTAGTGTCAAGTGCAGATCTTTGGAAAAAGGGACATAGAAAAATAGTAAAAAGTAAAAGAAACCGGAGTGCAATTAGAATAACTGCAGGACAAGAACATCCTGCATGGAAAGCATTAGATATGGAGTGAAGAGAGTGTGGATATAAAGAAAGGGGATGTGGAAGTTGTTTAGAAGAGATTAAAAAGGACTATGTTACAGAGCAGGGATCTCCAAACCTTGGTAACTTTAAGGCTTGTGGACTTCAACTCCCAGAGTTCCTCAGCCAGCTTTGCTGGCTGAGGAACTCTGGGAGTTGAAGTCCACAAGTCTTAAAGTTGCCAAGGTTGGAAACCCTGTTACAGAGCACCACAGAATTGTGTTGATTTTCACAAAGGGAGATATGAAGAAGAATGATCTGCTGAATGATAAAAGAATAAAGGGGGTAATGGATGAAGGGGAAAATGCATAATCAACTTACAACAGTTCATCTAGTGACCGTTTGAAGTTAAAACATCGCTGAAAAAAGTGACTCATGACCCTTTTTTCACACTAATGACCATTGTAGCCTCCCCATGATCACATGATCAAAATTCAGATGCTTAGCAACTAATTCGTATTTATGACAGTTGCTGTATCCTGGGGTCATGTGATCACCTTTTGGGACCTTCTGACAAGGGAAGTCAATGGGGAAACCTGACTTACTAACAACCGTGTTACTAATTTAACAAGTGCAGTTATTCACTTAAGAAATGTGGCAAGATAAATTGTAAAATGGGGCAAAACTCACTTAACATTTCTCACTTAGCAACATAAATTTTGGCTTCAACTGTGCTTGTAAATCAAGGACTACATGTACTACAATTAATGTGGCAAAAATATTGAAGGATTTAGATCAACCACCCCCTGAGTACATTTCAAACAATTGAATATCCATGCCTATTGCTATAAAATCTGAGATTAAAGCCCACCCATCTGGAAGATACTTGAAGAAGGTAAGGCTGAACAAGGATTTCTAGGAGTCAACACAATTAAAAGTATGTTATGTAATAATGTGGAGTGAAAGAAAGTTGGAAACTGAAATGAAGAAATGCTGAATTTCTAAAGATTTCTGTGGGATTGATGATTGAAATGAATGTTGTAAACGCTCGTCCAAAGATAAAAAGACAGTCATAAATGTTCTGAGAATATTGAAAAACGTTAAAACTGTAGGAATAAATTGTGCAACTGGAGAAATGTTAAAATATTATTTGTTTATGGAATTTGTAATGTATTTAACATGTATGTGAACAATGTATCTGTGTGTGACAGAATGCTGTTAGTGTTTCCCTATACCAGGAGTTTGCAAACTTGGCTTAAAAGAGCCAAGTTTACAGACCCTTGCCCTATACAAAAAAAGGAAGACGTTGGACTTTTGGTAATGGGCAATATTTGGGAAATGCAGAATAGCTTTATGCTAGTCAGTGTTTTGCAGATTAGATATTATATTTGCTATTCAGTGTGTCTTTAGTAAACATATAAATATCAGAAAGAGTCTTATACATTTATTAATATAGAAAAAGTATATGATAAAGTGAATGTTTAAATTATGAAACACTTTGTTTAAATATGGAGTTAAACGTTTGTTGTTCAATGATATAAGAGTAGATATGATGTAAATCATTTGTGAGAATAAACATAAATGCTTAACAAATGGTCCAATACTGAGAAAATGGGCTTGCGAAATTTGGTTCTTGGTTAGATAAATGTTTAAGGAATGTTTGTGGTGACATTAGAAATGTTTTTTTTTTTGGGAGGATGTGAATGTAGATACATTTTGTATGCAGATGATGCTGTGCTATTGGTTAAGAAACTAAACAATATGCAAGAGAGTTTGTATCAGAGGTGGGTTTCAGCAGGTTCTGACAAGTTTTGGAGAATCGGTAGTGGAAATTTTGAGTAGTTCAGAGAACCGGTAGTAAAAATTCTGACCGGCCCTGCCCCCATCTGTTCTCTGCCCAGCTGATCAGGAGGAAATGAGGATTTTGCAGTAACCTTTCCCTGGATTGGGGAGGGAATGGAGATTTTACAGTATCCTTCCCCTGCCACGCCCAGCAAGTCATGCCATGCCATGCCCACCAAGCCATGCCACGCCCATCAAGCCACACCCACAGAACCGGTAGTAAAAAAATTTGAAACCCACCCTTGGTTTATATGATACTGATAATACAACTTAACCCAATAAACAATTAACTTAAACATTAAATAATTGCGTAGTCATGATCAGTTAGATAAATTGCAGGCAGGATAATAGCTACACATGCACAAGAGATCTATTATTTCAGAACACTGAATTCAAGTCTCCCAGTTTTAAATTCTGTTCTTAAAATTTCCTTTTCATTTTTTGAATCATCAGAAATTAGCTATGCCTAATCAATATTTATGTAAGAGTTACACTAAGATGGAGAAATGCTGGTTTACAAGTTTCCTTCCCCATGTTCTTCTGCTCATCCATCTCTGACTCTGGAGGTGCCGGGGTATTTCATGTCCTTCCTTCCAGTAGAAAGTAACTGAAGGATATTATACTTTTCCTTCCATTTCTGCTTCTTTGTTGGCTGGAGCTGATAAGTGGAAAAGAAAATTATAATTCAACACTGAAAGGATAAATCTGTGCATGAATTTCAACGATGAATTGCTGTTACTTTTCCTACATTTCGACTGTTTCTTTTTCAAAAGAGAATAAGAAAGTAGATTTTCAATTTGATAAAATGTCTTCTTAATTTTCAGAAATGATGTTATTATCTTGCAAATTGAACTGAATTTGAAAGCAGCATTAGAAATACCCTGACATTGATAACTACATAATCTTTTGCATTAGGCTACTGAATTTTTTTTTTTTTTGTTTACAAAAAAATTACAGACCAAAAATCATGATTTATTCATTAAGCTACAATTAGAATAAATCATCTATTAAATCATGGTTTACAAATTACAATGTGTAATTAACACTTAAGCTCAGATCAAATGCTTACATTATTATAGGTTAGTATATGAACCAGGCCAGTTTTTTTCGTGAGTCTGTGTCATATCCCACAATTTCTCTTTATTTGACAATAACTGTAAAATTAACAACAAAGAAAAGTAGAGAAGCACAAATTATCAGACTTCATTAATAAATTAAAGTTACATCTACTAAACCAATGAAAAGTAACAAACCAATCTCGCCATGCTGAGTTAAGTGATATATTAGTATTAGGTTGAAACAATTGGAAGAAATTCAATAAATATTCTTTAAAATGTTGCAGTGAGATTTATAACAGATCAATATTTATGCTGCCAGCATGCATAGGGTCAAACTGACAATGGATGCCTGATGAATAAAATCAGAAAATAATTTAAAACTTGCAGAAAAAAATGAAATTGTACACAACATTTATATAGTAAGATACAATAATTTTTAGAATTCCAAAAGATGTTGTCAATTAGTAATTCTATTCCATATGTACTCATAGGCATCCTAAATCAATTCTATAAATACATCATGTTTTACTGAAGAAATATAGTTAATCATGTACCAATTGTCTTGCAACAACAAATCATTACATTAAGCTCGATGTATTAAATCATAGATCATTTTTAAGGCACTGGACACTCTAAAACAGCAACAATAAAAGTGTGATCATTAATCAGTAAACATTCCCTAGCTCTTTATATCCTCTTTCCATAAAGTTGAACATTCTGCAGAGATGTGTACATTTATTTTAATGTTTATTGAAATAAACGGGAATATTTGCTTTGTTTGATACACTGCCAACACATGTTCACAAAACATACATTTTCACACAAGAAATATAACAAAGATGTAATGCTTGAAGTAAATGTTTCTAAACTCAGTTGGATTTACTTCAAAGTTTTCAGTTGTTAAATACAAGGCTTTTATAACATTTTTGGTCCATGAACTGACAGAAAATTCCCAGTAAAGAAATCATTTTTATTGGAAGGTCATCAAGAATTTTAATCAAGCAGTATGCTAAAGTTGAGAATAAGGGGAGGCTGAAGGGCCATCTTTATTTTCCAAATATGTAACTTGCAATAGAATGCAGAAGTTTTACAAGTAAATTTAAAACTTATACACTGATACAGTAATATGGCAATATAATTTGATTAATAAATAAAATTTGTTTTGCAAGGTATGTCTGGAGATATTGCCAATTACCTATCTCCATTTTAAGGAAATAAATATTTAGTAATTATTCAAATTCATTCCACATCCTGTACAATGTACAATGGATCCTTGTATATTATTAAAGGTACAGTAATGTCACATGGGAATTACACTGGGAGACAGGAGGAAGAGCTTCAATGAAGGAGAATATTTGTAGCTCAGGGATGAAATGAGGGGTCCTTGACTCTCTCTGAGCTTGATTGTTTTCTTGCAAACATTTCATTACCCTAACTATGTAACATCATCAGTGCAGGAAGAGTTTCAGCATAAACAGTGGTCTGATAAAATCTGAGTATGAAGGCATATGAGTATGAGTATGAAGGACCTTCCCTAGTTTTCAGGAGATTAAAAGTAAGGAAGTGGAGATGTACTTTCAGGCTTGCAAGATTCTGTTACAGCAGGGGTGTCAAACTCACGGCCAACGGGCTGGATGTATCACGCGCTGGCCACGCCGACCCCTGTTTTAGCGAAGAGGGCAAATGTCGCAATATGTCACATGACAACATGACAACGCAAGTTTGACACCCCTGTATTACAGTAACATTACAATAAAGCTAGTATTATTGAAGAATTATTAATATATAAGCTAGGAATTATTGAGTCTGTCAACTGCACCTCTATAACTATCTGGTTTGGTTCTGCAACCCAACAAGACAGACACAGAATTCAGAGGATAAGGGCCTCTGGTGGCTCAACAGACTAATGCAGTCTGTTATTAACACAGCTGCTTGCAATTACTGCAAGTTCAAGTCCCACCAGGCCCAAGGTTGACTCAGCCTTCCATCCTTTATAAGATAGGTAAAATGAGGACCTAGATTGTTGGGGGCAATAAAAGTTGACTTTGTATATAATATACAAATGGATGAGACTATTGCTTAACACAATGTAAACCGCCCTGAGTCTTCGGAGAAGGACGGGATATAAATTCAAATAAAAAAAATAAAAAAAAATAAAAAAAATAGAATTGCAGAAAAAACAATTGCTACCAACCTGCCTTCCATTGAGGACCTGTATACTGCACAAATCAAAAAGAGGGCTGTGAAAATATTTACAGATCCTTTGCATCCTGGACATAAACTGTTTCAACTCCTACCCTCAAAACGACGCCATAGAGCACTGCACATCAGAACAACTAGACACAAGAACAGTTTTTTCCCGAAGGCCATTACTTTGGTAAACAAATAATTCCCTCAACACTGTCAAACTATTTACTAAATCTGCACTACTATTAATCTTCTCATCATTCCCATCACCCATCTCCTTCCACTTATGATTGTATAACTGTAACTTTGTTGCTTGTATCCTTACGTTTTATACTGATATTGATTGTTTCCTGATTGCTTATTTGTAGCCTATAACATTAAGTGTTGTATCATTAAGTGTTAAATTTGTACCCTATGACTATCATTAAGTGTTGTAAGTGTTGTAACTTGATGAAGGTATCTTTTTTTTCATGTACACTAAGAGCACTGAGAGCACCAAGACAAATTCCTCGTGTGTCCAATCACACTTGGCCAATAAAAAAATTCTATTCTATTCTATTCTATTACTTAAGGGTTGGTGCTTCTTGTCTGGACTATCTGAAAGGGCTGACATCAGTTTTCCAAGTTTTGAATTTGATAGTTACTATATTCCTAGAGTTTCATTAGACCGCACTAAAACACAATATTTTATATCATTGTTACATTTAGTTTTTAGTTTTTTATGTATGGCAAGTCAGACTTGAGTTTAAATTGCACACCTCAGAAACATAATAGTGATGTATAAAAATAAGTCAGAAGATAGCTATATTCAGTATAATAGTGGGGAAAATGGCACAAAAATTCTTAGGCGTACAGTAAGTTCTATTTCAGCAATAGCAGAGCTTTCTTTTTAAAATATAACTAACCTGCAATCTGCAGTTCATTCTGTGGAAATGCAGTACTACCTCCATTTTCTCCCTAGGAGAAAGTGGGAAATTGACTTTCTAGATTATTTTAATATTTCCTGCAATCAAATTATATGGAGAAGAAATCTGTTGTATTTCAACCATAAACTTATTTCCAACAAAAAGTTGTCTACAGTACAAGAACAGTATAACACACAGCTGATCTGTATCTCTTCATTTTATGCTGCCCAGACTTTGACATATTTTTATGTAAACAAGATTCCCGTCTCCCTTAACAAAATTGTTACTTTGATGAATTTTGCTCCATGAAGAAAACCCAAAATCTGTCTTTAAAGATGACTAGATTAATGGATTATGAAATTGCCGTATGACAGGGATTCTCTTAAAATTCTGTTAAGAAATGAAGAATAACACTGTATCTACAGTAACAGGGCAACAACACATATTCACATTCCCCCACCCCAAATAATATGTGTTCTGCTGTAGCTCAACTAATTATGTGCCACAAAATTAAACCAGGAAAAAAATACTTTCAGTTCTGTGTATTTTTGGAATATTTGTATTTTTCCTGCTAACAACATGTTATGATACAAAATAAAACTTAAGGAGAAATCCTACACTCAATGCTTGGTTAGTAAGCAATTAATTCTGAGTTAACAGATCTTAAGCTCTTTGTTTTTTAGATGAAACATTTTGAATATATAGCCTCCCAAAGATGAGAGTTAAACTGAGTCAAAGGTGGCTTGTCATGCATTTGGCAAGGAAGGAAAAGAATGAAAACAGTGGCTGAAAAGCAAGTGAGACTTTTTTACATGTTTATCTTTGTGCTTCATTAATAGCATGATAGGGGAAAGCCTACATGAAAATTATTCTTCACTGATATATTATGCTTGAAATCTCCTTACTTCAATCTGGGTGAGAGTTTAAAACATCTGCTACATAAAAGCTAAATGCATAAATGGTCTATAACTCTAAGCTTTCTAAATAGATGAGCTTGCAGACATTTGAGAAGAAAGCAGTAATGAGAAAACTATCCAGATTGACAATTAAGGAAGGTTAAGGTTAAGCAAATTAACAGCTGCTCTATGCTATCTACATGCAAGTAAATTCAACCACCCTGAGGCATGCATATGGCTGGATATTCTCCTGTATGAAGCACTAATATGGCAGAGCAAGAATCTTGCCAACTTCTGCAGGTCTCCATGATGCACATATTGTATTATAATGTGCTGATTTCTACAATCAAGATATACCTGTTGACAAATGCTAACAAGCAGATGAAAGAGATTTTTCTCTTCTCTGCCACCAAATATTCTCCGAAGTACAACTCTGAATTAATACTGCCCTGAGGAGTTACTGTAAAGAGGGCCGGTAATTTAAGGTTCCAACAGAAGAGTAATTTAAGGCTCCCTCCCTCCCTCCCTCCCTCCTTCCCTTCCTTCCTTCCTTCCTTCCTTCCTTCCTTCCTTCCTTCCTTCCTTCCTTCCTTCCTTCCTTCCTTCTTTCCTTCCTTCCTTCCTTCCTCTCATGATGTTGTGGTATTTTTACCAGTTAATTTTTTAAAAAACTGACCAGCTATCCCTTCATACAAAATCATGTCTGAAATCATGACGGAGTAAGAGCCAATCTGAAGATTCATCTAACCAAGTTTCCTAATTCTGAGCACCTGCTGTTTAGTTGCATAACAAGAAGAGCATAGGAATTCTTTGCTGTAGTGTTCATGCCTCAGCAGAAGCTTCCCTTCTTAAGCTAGCCAAGGTAAAATAAAATAATGTACTTATCCAGCCCCTATAGACAGAATAGAGTGTATTTCTCAACCTGGCATTCTGCTAGGTTGAAAATAGTACAGAAAATGATACTGTTTGGTTCTGATAAAATCAGTCATCATAATTTATGCTGTAACAACTGTATGAAACCAGATTTTCCTATTCCAAGAAAACCCAATAGGAATGTTTTCATTTCAAGTTTATGAAAAAGTAAAAGTAATATGCTTTGAGTCGTACATACCGTATGCATGAAACGTGCCCTTCTTAGAGTTCCCTTTGAAGACAAAACTGTAAATAATACAAAATGTAGCTCCTCCCATATGGCAGATGAGACCGTTTCAGCCACATGTTATCTACATTCCAGACATTGCAATGGCCTATGTACAATTCAAAAAGAGTTTCTGATTTTTAAAACCCCACACAATTTGGCTCTTAAGTATTGTACCTTTCCACATAAAACTGTCCTATCCAGTTGGGAATGTTGACTGGAGCTTGGAGACAAAGTTTCTCCACAATGGCTCCTTCTGAGTGAATGAAGCTGGAGTTGCTGTTTGCAGTTGAGAAAAGCAGCTGCAGTCAGGCAGAAATGTTTTCCACCCCCACTTCCCAAAGGGAAATGTCCCATTTCCCAAAGGAATGTAAAAGTTTATAGTGCCAGAAATATAAGCAGGCATATTCATTCATTCATTTATTCATTCATATATTCATTCATCTTCCCTCCCCCCACCCCTACTCACAAGCACCCATGCTGGTGTTCAGGTGTCTGTCTAATGGAGCCACACCCTGGCAGTTTTCAGGAATGTGCCAAGATAAGCAGCTTCACAGCCTACAAATGTGTGGGTGTGCAGGAGAGAAAAAGAAGAAGACAATAAGCAGATGAGAAAGCGTAAAGTGATGTCTGCGATGTACAATTATTACAGACAAGCAAGAGCTATCAGTCAATTGCCAAGATCACATGCTACAGCAAGCAGCTTATTGTGCTGGGATTCTTGGCCTGGAGCTTGGTAGCAACCAGAAGAGGAACAACCACACTGAGGCAGCACCTAATCCCAACAATTGCAAGGAGGGAGGCAAAGGTTGTACTCCACTTTAAAACTTCAAGACTTTTACTTGTTATAAGGACTAACCATCTAAGACTTATATATATGGCTACATCAATTTGCCTGGGAAGTTGAAGTTAACCCAAGGCAAGAAGAGAAGTGTGTGCTACAATAAAATATTTTGTATAATTATCTTCATTGCCAATGATGGCAAACCTTTTGGGCTTGGTGCATCAACAATTCCTCAGCCTCAATGCCATCCCTGCCACTCAAATAGGACGCCTTTGCCATTCCCCAAAGTTCATGAGCCTTGGAGACTGGTGTAATTGTCCCATATGGCCTGTGCTCCCCAGGATTTGCTATGTGCTACTTATCTTCATGCAGTGTTCCTTTTCTGTTGATAGGCCCTTGTGGCCTACTCAAGGCTGATTTGGGTTGGGAGGACTTCATTCTTGAAGCAGATTCTGAGAATGTTCTCCTGCGACCTCTGCAGCCTCTGAAAGCCGTGCAAAAGCATAACCCTTTATTGCATGATTTTTGGAGGCTCTGGAAACTACAGAAGATAATGGCCTCCTTATGCGATTTCTGAAGGACCATGCAAGAGCACACCTCATTCTTCCGCGGTCTCCATTGTTGCCATTGTTGCCATATATCATATGGCATATGATATATGGCATATATCATATGTGCATATGGTGGTGCAGTGGTTAGAATGCAGCACTGCAGGCTAACTTTTCCCACAGCCAGAGTTTGATGCAAACCAGCTCAAGGTTGCCTCACCTTCCATCCTTTCGAGGTCAGTAAAATGAGACCCAGATTGTTGGGGGAATATGCTGACATTGTAATCCACTCAGAGAGTGTTGTAAAGCACTATGGGCTGGTATAGAAGTCTAAGTGCTATTGTTATACATTTGCCATCATTGTTCTACACTGTGGTGTGTCCAGTCCTTGGAAAACAAAGATCCTTTATATCCCTGGATGTTAGCCTGGTTCCAACCACCATATCTTTTGGCAAAGCAGTCAAAACTACTGGGTGTTCTTTGGGATTTTTTTTTAAAAAAAATTGAATTTATATCCCACCCTTCTCCGAAGACTCAGGGCAGCTTACATTGTGTTAAGCAATAGTCTTCATCCATTTGTATATTATATACAAAGTCAACTTATTGCCCCCAACAATCTGGGTCCTCATTTTACCTACCTTATAAAGGATGGAAGGCTGAGTCAACCTTGGGCCTGGTGGGACTTGAACTTGCAGTAATTGCAAGCAGCTGTGTTAATAACAGACTGCTTAGTCTGTTGAGCCACCAGAGGCCCATTAATTAATGCTACAAACCTTGTTGGACACCTGTGATTATGAAATGTAATATTGACATTATTTTTATTTTTATTATATATTCTGTTGTTTCTGATTTTGTTGCTTTATGATTTATATTCAACAGAATATAAATGGTATGACTGAATAAGAATTTCACATGGAAAAAAATTCAAATAAAAGATACCACATTAGATGCTTCTTATTAACATCTCTTTGAAGCATTCTCTCTCCTGCCAAAATAACTCTGCCTGTTTATACAAAATGTTGTCCACCACATCACCTCAATTCTTCCACTTTAAAATAATGCAGACAATAACAAATCTGAATTGAAAGTTTAACCAATTGAAAGTTTTTGTGTTTTGAATGCAGTTATAAGGGCTAAAGCATGACCGTGGACTTTTTAAAAAAATAAAAAACAGTATAAAAATATGCAGTCTATTTTATTTTAAAACAAAATAAAGCACAATATAAAAACCTGTCTCCTTTATTTTTATAAGACACTTCAAGCAGGCATATAATATGTTTCTAAAATTATAAGGGAGTCAGAAATATAAATAGAGGGGTGGAGATAACTTGCCAAGAACACTTTTAAAAAAAAAAAGATAATCTTTGTTTATCTTATATATTAAACTAATATCTAGTATATCCATGGTGTTGGAAAAAATGGAGCCTTTTAGAAGTGAATGGCTGAACACACCCATAGCAGAGGGTATAATTTTTAGTCATACTGAAGGCAAGAAAAAACAACTCAGTAGTTATTATGGCATATTATTTTCTCTGTAATCTCTCCAAGATTTCTAGTAAGATAATTTAATAGCTAAAACATACTTTGACTAGCAATTTTACATCATGAAAGACAATTATACTACTTTACTCATGTAAACTTTCATAATTCAAACATAAAAATAGTTTGATTCTGAACCAATTTAATGATAAAAGTTCAAGAAGAATTTTTGTGGCTGGAGAGGTGCGTAGGTGCACTGTAGAGCTGCATAAAACAGAACTGGAATTTACTGTTACCTATCCCTATATTAATATTATTATTAAATACGCAATAATCTGAAATCACAGCTGCCAGTTCTTAATATAGCTTATTTGTTTATTTCCTTGTTTGTTAGATTATATATCCAATCTTTCCCTTGGGAGTTCAGGATGGTATAGATATCACTCCTTCATCCAGTTTTAATCTGACAATCAAAAACTGGTGATATAGATTAGGCTGAGAGGTACAAGGAGGGTCAAAGTCTCCAGGGGTCTCCAATGCATAGATAGGACCATGGTCAGTGGCCCAGCTACTACAACCTAGTAATGGCAATGGTCCTTCTTTGGACTGAGAATGGAAAAGACAAACTGACTACATTCACATTATAATGACCCATAATTAGGTTGTACAGATGGGGCTTATTCAGAGTCATACAGCTCCTGGGAACACCCCCTCCCGCCAGATTCTACATAGCAAAAGCACAGGTTTTTGCAGTTTTCTTTGTTATGATTATAGGCTCCCATTTCTCTCATACCAGATATTATTGAAGTAAAGCCAAAACAAGTTAGCAAGCCAGCAGGAGAACAAATTGATTACATTGGCAGTGAAGGAAAATTTGAGTTCACTAAACTATAAATTTATTAACAGAAAATGAATCACAGTCAATCTATGCTTCATCTCAACCCTTTCCACCCTGTAGTTATTTTCTTGGCTCTTTCATGGGTTTTCCAGATGGTAGTTTCCTTCATCTTAAATTTCAGAATTTATTTAGCCAGAAAGATAATGCAGGAAGATAAACAAATACTTAAGACAGGGGTCATATTGCACTAAGTTTTTTGAACAGTGCCATTACTCAGATTATTCTTGCTATACCAGCAAAGATCAGCAGAAAGAACTGGCACAGTAGCATATCTTAGACTGGCCTATACCTTAGAGTACTTGATATTACATTGATCTTTATCAATGTTTCTCAACCTTGGCATCTTTAAGATTATGGACTTGAATTCCCAGAATTTGCCAGGCAGCATGCTGTGAAAGATATAATTACTATGGAATGGACCAGTTCACTATCTTCAGTGAGATTAGACCTATTTGAATCAGCCACTCTAGGCATCTTATGCTCCAAATGGTTTCCAAAGAACACTCGAAGTTTCCTAGTATTGTTGAAGGTAGCATTGACCTATCTTCAAAAAACAGATTAACCTCTGGAATATGGAGGCAATAAATGGCCATGACAAGATATTTCTTGAGTAGCCTTTCCTTGTGTTGTGACCTAGGATCTCCTTGATTTATTGAAAGAGATAAAAGTGCCAGAAAAGACATCTGGAACAACACTGACAAAAGATAAAGAATGAACCTTTTGCAGAAAGATAGAATGCTATTATTCTTTAAAAGGCCAGCTGAATGTCTGACAACCTTTTTTTCATCAACTATTTTATTTTTCTGGATTGTCAGTAAGGGTTGCCATTTGGGAGACACTGGTTTATGGTGGTATTTCTTCCTGAAATAGATAGTTCCAGTCACATCTGTAAAAGAGGAGAGATTTGGTCCTCAGGCACTTTAATATAGATAATATGGGTCTTGTTTTTCCCCCTCCTATTTAAATTAAAATTTACCTGAGAGCCATGGAGTTGGGTATGGATGATATCATTGATATACAAATAACATCAAACTGTATCCTTCTATATTGGTAGAAATCCTGATCCAATGTCTGACACCAGAATTTGTGCCAACTGCAATCTTTCCTAGAACAGGAAGCATTGGCAGTAGTCACTTAGGATCTTTTTGTTTCATGTCTGCCTGTCACTCTACATAGAGCTGCCCTTGAAGACTACCCTGGAAATTTCTACTGCCCTTGAAAACTACCCTGGAAAATTCTGCAGGTTTACAAGAATGATTGGATACATTAATATTTTGGGAGCTATATTTGTTGCCAATTGGTTTCCAAGTGCTGTTCAACATTTTGGTTCAACCTATACAACTGAGTATGGTTTGGGATTAGCAATCTGCAAAGCAATTGTTCCAAGAAGCATTTGCCTTCAGGTGAGTGGGCAGAGGATGTATACTGCAAGTCTACCCCCCACACCCAGGGGTGAAATGCTTCCAGTTCGGACCGGATCGTCTGATCCGGTAGCGATGGCAGCGGGTGGTTCGGAGAACCGGTAGCAAAAATCCCTGCCACCCCCCATGCTCAGCTGAGCCACGCCATCATCGGCTTTTAAAAGTTTTTTTAAAAAAGCTCTGATGATTGCGCAGCTCAGCTGGGATCATCAGAGGCTTTTAAAAGCATTTTTTACAACCTCTTTGGCTGAAGAGGTTGTAGAAAAAATGCTTTTAAAAGTAAAAAAAAAGTTGGCCATGCCCACCCAGTCACATTACCACCACCTCCACCAAGCCACGCCCACAGAACCGATAGTAACAAATTTTACATTTCACCCCTGCCCCCACCCCCACCCCTGCCATGAAGTATAGTGTAAGCATTGTCTGTTGGGGCTCCCATTCTGTGGAATAATGTACTTTTTGACATAAAAGTAATGTGGTTACAAAGCAAGTTAAGAGCTAACTCTTTCAAGGAGCATTGGAGAATAAGGAATTAAATAAATGATTGTATTGGGGTGTGCTGGTAATAGTAATCACTGGGTTATATTGTATGATGGTATTGAGTACATTTGCATTTTTTAACATGTATTTACATTAAATTATGTTTTGTAATCATGGTGATATGTTGCCATAATTCCAACTGGGAATCTGTGAGCATCCTAGACCAAGCTAAATCCAAAAGTCATTGGGAATTCCTGGAAGCCTGGCACTCAAACATATCATCCGTCAACAGTCACATAAAGTTAAGCCACATTTGCACTTCATTTAAAATAGACAATAAAAAAGCTACAAAGGAAACAAAAAGACCAGAAAGATATCCTCTCCAGCAGCCAACACTCAAATAAGCAGGGACTAACTCCAGACAAACAACGAGAAAGAAAACAACACCCTAATCAAGAAACTACCAAGGAGAAAACCACAACATCACCAACATTGGCAGGGTAAGCTACTGTGTATAAACAGAGAACAAACTTGCACTTGCACAAACCACACTTACTTGCACTGATGATGTTACTTAGTTGAGCAATAAAATATCTGCAAGCAAACAATCAAGCTCAGAGAGCACTAAGGAATCCGTAATTTTTTTTATTTTACATTTTACATTATGTTATTTAAATATCCAGGTTATAATAAAACAATAAAAAGAAAAACCACACACACACACACACAAATAATCAATGCAATATTGTTTCCATGGATTCCAATGTAATGACCACAAAATTTCTTTGCCCAATGGCTTTTAAAATGCTTTTAAAGGACTATTTAAATGAAAACAAAATAAATGAGAAGCTGGCATGGGGCAAACCACTCTTTTGAGCTTTCAATATCATATTTGTTTCCAAGATAGCTCCACATCTTACAGGCATTCCTTGAAAACAAAAATAAGGATCTGGAGAGAAAGTATGCCTATGTAATCATAAAAAGGAGATAGTTAGAATAATACAATCATTACTGGAAGGAAATAAGAGATCAGTTAATCCAGCCTCTACTTGAGCATCTCCAATAGATGACCATCTAGCCTATTTTAAGAGTTCTAACAAAGAACAACTTAATATTTCATGGGGCAGCTGTTTGGTGGTCTGACAGCTCATATGAAGTTCCTCTTGCTGTTTGCCCTATATCTCAGGGGTGTCAAACTCAATTTCATTGAGGACTATATCAGGGTTGTGTTTGACCTCAGGGGGACGGGACAGACAAGGCCAGGGTGGGTACAGTCAGCTCATCATCACTCGTATCGGGGTGCCTATGGTGGCCCAAGTGCTCTTCCTGCAAAAACGGGCTCCTGAGCTCCATTTTCGCTGGCAGAGGCACCATGGGCTGGTTCTTTGCTTTTTCCAGGACAACCCCGTGGGCCATATCTAATTCCCCGCAGGCCGGATCCCGACCCTGGGCCTTGAGTTTGACACCCCTTCTGTATCTGATTCTTTGTAGTTTTCACCAGATGTTAAACCAGGATAGGGAAAAGCATCTTGGAATGGGGGGACTTAGAGGAGCAGAGGGAACTTAGCAAGTTTTCCTTCTGCAAAAATGTGTTGTCACTGGCAACACAATACTTTACAGTCATTTAGTAAAAAAGCAAACAGGCCCTGAGCAACCATTGTCTGAAGATGCTTACAAAGTAATTTGTGTGCAAAAGTTAGGGAGTTCTGATTCAGTGGCAATAATAAATAAATAAAGTGAGAAGAGCAAAAAGGCTAGCTGGTGCAATTCAAAACTCTGGTAGGCATTTCATTGAAGCAGCTTTTTGATGACAAGTTATCTCATATCTACGTAATGTTTAACTTGTAATAATTGCCCTTAACAGTCTCATAATGAATCATCATTACCAAGTTATCATAATAACTTGGTGACAACAGGTAAATTTAAAAATTATGCCTTTTTTTCCCATTTAAAATGCTTACAAAAAGGACAACAGTTTTTTTTCTAAACCATCTTACTAGTCAAGGTTAAACGCCACTGATTCATCAAATACATTAAGCATAATAACCATGCTGCCTAATATCACACTATCTGACGTGTGGTGCCAGTAAGTTTAGTTAGCATGGCACAGATCTATTTGATAATGTATCTATTTGTCAGCAGAACCCAGTTTCTGTTTCAAGGCAGAATATTCAAAACAAGATTAGCTGGAAATCCATCTCTTATTTTTGTACATCTCAATGAACAGTACAGCCTTTACACAGTCCGTGGGTATCTGTTCTTATGCTTGTCAGGTGCTATTCACCTTGATCCTCTTATAACCAGAGTCATGGTAGCCTGGTTGCAGTAGCCCACTCTACTATATGGTACATCTTTGCTTCTAAGGTTGGGCTAAGTGTATATGCCATATGTGTCAGAGCCATCCTTCCTCTAGATCAGGGATGTTAAATGCACGGCCTATGGACCGGATGCATCACGTGCTGGCCACACCCACATCCAGTTTAGCGAAGGGGGGGAACTCCCAATATGTCACATGACAATGCTGTGATGACGCGAGTTTGACACCACTGCTTTACATCCAAGCGGAGAAGTTTGATTCTTACCAGGTGTTTGGACTTCAATTGCCATCAGCCCCAACCAGTAAGAGACCGTGAGAATTGTATCTGATCCTTTACTGGCTTCCTTCAGAATAAGTTGATATGTAAAGTACATGGCCTCTAATGGAATTTAAACCAGATTGCCAGAGTCAGTTGCATCTGTTCATTTAGGCACAAAAGCTGGCAGAGTGACTTTTGACAAGACTGAATATACTGCTTTCTGCATTCCTGTAAAGGTATTTTAGAACTATTCCTCTACATCACTTTATATGCCCATACAGGGAGAAGCCTATGGGGTTCTTGCACCATACACTCTACTGTTTTCAAATGACATACTGAAAAAAATACACTGGCAGAGAGTTCAAAGCTTTTTTATTGCTTTTTCTGAAAATTATCAAAAGATTCTAATATTCTCAAAGGTTAATAGATTTTGTGCTTTTATTTATTTGTTCTGTTTGTCTTTTTACATGGTGATGATGATGATGATGATGGTGATGCTGTCTATTCAATCCTATTAGACTCTCAGCAATTCTATGGATCATCTCTCCACGTTTTCTGATCTTCTTTGGCTTCCTTCAGTTGCTTCATGTTCTGACCGGTGTCAGCTTTGATGGTGTCTAGCCACCAGGTTTTTAAGCAGCACCAATTTCTTTTACCACTGATTATTCTGAACGTGACTACAAACATCAAACAGTGAACCTGAGCACATGACATGGCTGAAGTAAGTAAGGCAGAATTTTGTGATTTTGCCCTCCAGTGATATGTCATTCCAGTGCTTGCTTGTTTGCCACCCTTGCAGTCCAAGGAATGTACAGGACCCTTCTCCAACACCACCACTCAAGCGATGCATGCCAGTTCCAAGCCTGGATGAATGAGAAGGGTTGAGGTATGATCTAGCAACCCACTTTGTAAAAATCTTGTCAAGAAAATTTTATTAAAACTGAATTATATTTATCTTAATTATCACCACTTGCTTTTATGTTTATTTTATTTTATTTATTTGTCAATCATATATAAGATAACAGGTAAAAGTATAAACATAATTTGGATACATGAAAAGAGTAAGTAAAAAGGAATATTAGGACAGGGACGGTAGGCACGCAGGTGCACTTATGCATGCCCCTTACGTTTAATTATTTAATTGTATTTTATACTTACTTTTATCTTTTCATTATGTCTATAGATTTTAGGTGCACGTGGTTCTATATATATCTCTGATACACATATTTGATGTATATAGTATTATGTTTTCTGGCAAGTAGTCAGGATAGATAGAAAGAAAGAGAAAGAAGAGATCAATTAATTTACTTCCATGAAAAGGAAAATACTTTCTTTACATCATCGGCATTCTTTGCTGTTATGCCAGACATTTTTTAGTTCTCTTGGGGCTATTGAATTACCCAGTCTGAGTTTTGCCATCAGATCAAACCTGTCAAAACCTCAATACCTTTAGATGGTAGTAATGAGTTAAGAGGGTTTATTGTCTCTTTGCTGGCACCTAGCAATTGTCTGGATTTCACAGTATAGGTCAGGTAGTTTTAGTTTGTTTTTATTTCTATTAATGCTGCCATTTAACCTGCTCTGCCAGTAGGATAAAAATATAATAAAGGTGAATTAAACAGGTCATTCTGCATTAATGTAGCTCAAGTTGCAAAAAGTGTCATCTTTTATTCTGGGGCAAAATGACCCAGATAATCTTATCAATGGAAAGCCTGCTCATCCCTCATGTTAGTAACATATTAGTGTATTGGCTAAATTTAAATCATGGTAGTAACATTGCATAATAAGGTTAACATGATAGCTATGACAAGCTGAAAAGTTTAAGTACATGTTGTCTTTAAGCAGTACTTTTGTTCACTCTGATGGGTGCTGAAATGAATATCATCAGTGTCAGTCTAGGACCGTGATGGCGAACGCGAATGTTGCCCTAGTTTAGCTCCGGTGCACATGCACATACTGGGCAGCTGATTTTCGAGCCTTCTAGGCCCACCGGAAGTCTGGAAGTCTGTTTCTGGCCTCTGGAGTGCCTCTGGATGTGTGGGGAAGGCTGTTTTTGCCCTCCCCAGGCTCCCCCCGGGGAGGGCCTGGGGAGGGTGAAAAATGGGCCTAGCGGACCCATTGTGCCATCACATGCCAAAAATGGGAGTGCGGGGGGGTTCACGCACGCAGCGCTGGGGGGACGGAGCACATTAAATTATGGGTGTGGGCACGCATGGGCACAATCCCCCCCCCATGCTTCCCCCGCTTTTGGCATGCAACAGCAAAAAGGTTAGCCATCACTGGTCTAGGAGCTCAAGATATGCTGAGGTGCAGAACTGGTCTTTTAAAGAAGCCCTAAGGTTGGCTGCAATCATGGTGCCATGCAAGTTCTGGCTGCTTGTTGTCTGAGACACCGGGAATTGTCTGAGCAAAGACAACTGGGTTGGTGTGCATGGCTGAACAATGAGGAAGAGCTCTGGATGTAAAGCCAATTGAGTTTCCTAGAAGGAATACAGGAAATTCTACAAAAACAGGTATTCGTGCAGGTGAAACAATGTGAGTTCACACCCTGTGGTTAATAGTGCTGGAAGCACTTCCAGAAAGGGCAGCTCTGTTCACCTCTGCTTGTTTTCTTGCTTTTTAAAACTTTCAATTATATGTTGCTTTGTGATCAGTGATTCTGTCTACTGCTTTCCTTTCATATCATTCAAGTCAGTAGTGGGTTTCAATTTTGTTCGCCACCAGTTTGCTCGTGGGTGTTGCTGTGCATGCACAGAGACGTCTGGGTGGGTGGGTGGAGCCTCCTATTGCTGCTACCAGTTTGCCCGATCCAAGTGCATCTCATGGAGGCCGTACGGGTCTGGATGGGGAGGAACAGACTCAGACTCAATCCCACCAAGACCGAGTGGCTGTGGATGCCGGCGGCCCGGTACAGTCAGCTAATTCCATCACTGACCATTGGGGCGAACTATTGGCCCAAACTATTGGCCCCTACGGAAAGGGCTCGTAATCTGGGCGTCCTCCTGGATGCACGGCTGTCTTTAGAAGATCATATGATAGCCGTCACCAGGGGAGCCTTTCATCAGGTTCGCCTGATACGCCAGTTACGCCCCTTTCTGGATCGGGCTTCCTTATGCACGGTCGCTCATGCCCTTGTTACATCCCGCCTGGACTACTGTAATGCTCTCTACATGGGGCTCCCCTTGAAGTGTGCCCGGAGACTCCAACTGGTCCAGAATGCGGCTGCGCGGGTGATAGAGGGAGCACCTTTTGGCTCCCATGTAACACCCCTCCTGCGTAATCTGCACTGGCTCCCAGTGGTCTTCTGGGTTCACTTTAAGATACTTGTCATCACCTTTAAAACGCTCCATGGCCTAGGGCCGGGATATTTACGGGACCGCCTACTGCCACCATTAGCCTCTCACCGACCAGTGCGCTCTCACAGAGAGGGCCTCCTCCGGATACCGTCAGCTAAACAATGTCGGCTGGCGGCCTCTAGGGGGGGGGCCTTCTCTGTGGGGGCCCCTACCCTCTGGAACGAGCTCCCTCTGGGGCTTCGTCAACTCCCCGATCTCAAGTCCTTCCGCCGCGAGCTGAAGACGCTGCTGTTTCGAAGAGCAGGACTAGCCTGAATGTAGTTTTAAATTGGGATTTTTAAAAAAGGGTTTAAATGAGGTTTTAAATTTGTATTTAAAAGTTAGAGCATCAATTGAATTTAACTATCTATTCTTTAGCTGTTTTTTATCTATTATATGTTTTCTGTTGTTTTTTGTCTGTGAACCGCCCTGAGTCCTTCGGGAGATGGGCGGTATACAAATATAATAAATAATAATAATAATAATGTTATTTGGGAGCCATCCTTTAGCTCACTGGTTTTGGTGGGCAATTATTTAAAGTCTGAGGTAGACAACTGAAAAACTGGCTTAGGGCTGTGTTATGGTTTGTTCAACTAACCATAGTTAAAATAATCAAGAGCTTAGTGAGATTTACAAAACAAGCCAATATATAATTTGGAATTATATAAATACATTTATTAAATACAAATGATGGATTATTTTAGGCAGCACACTGTTTTAATTTAGCAGTCAACAGGAACAGAAAGAGACCAGAATACTTAGCTGGACATAATAAAACCAAACTTGGTTAGGGATGGCCCAAAATAAGGGAATAGTATGAATGGCCATGCTAACTCAGAATGATTCACCTGCTACAATTAAAACCATTTCCTGTGTGTACCCAAAGACATAAATGTCATGTCACAAATAGTCATCTAAATCATTAGCAATTTGTGAACAAGCGCTCAGAAGGACTTAACTAGCCAGATGTTATGCTGTCATACATCCATAAAAATAATTAGCTGAGGAAAATAGTATTTAAAAAAACACATTGTACACCCATAAACATACTTGTTTTTATACTGCTGCTTTATTCACTGAACACTAAACTCTGTTATAAGCTGGGGTACTTATCCTAAGACCTACAGGTGGTTTTACCCTTAATAGTATCAACTTTACTAACTTTAACCTGGTCACAGTGAGGTTACTTGGTGTCTGGCTCAGAAGTTGTTACACCAACTCGAGCAGTCTTCTCTCATGATATTAGATGATGATTCATTGCACAGTCAGCCAGATGCTGGGCCTGGATTTAGCATTTTTGTGCACCTATTAATCCACAGGTTGGTAAGGATAGTAACTGTTGTGTAAGCAATATCTTCAAGCAGGCATGTCAGTCTTCTTCAAAGAGACAAACTTCTTCCCTTTTTCATCAAAAGGATGGCAGATATAAAGCTAGAAGGGAATAGTTTTGAATTACAGATAAAAAAGATTCACATCTGAAAGCAAAAGTACTTGTTGGAATTATTGTGCTATAACCTATTCCTGTGTGTGTGTGTGTGTGTGTGTGTGTGTGTGTGTGTGTGTGTAACAAATATTGTTCTTTTGTAAGGAATGGAATGACATCTATTTTTCCAGACTGTGTCAACTATAGTTTTCAGGAATAGAATATAGGAATAGAATTTCTCATGGATAATGGGTGGAAGTGTATGTATTGCATTGTATTTAATATGTGTGCACTAGCAGTGAGCCAGGAAAGGACCTAGAGAAAGCAGGCAAACATTTTCTGAACACTTTCCAAGTAAATATGGAGGGATTTCAGATCAGGACTATCACAAATTGAGTCCAGTGCGAAGCTTAAAAGGAATCAAGCACTGGTGGGATTCAAATTTTTTTTACTACTGGTTCTGTGGACATGGCTTGATGGGTGTGGCATGGCTTGATGGGTATGGCTTGGTGGGTGTGGCAGGGGAAGGATACTATAAAATCTCCATTCCCACCCCACTCCTGGGGTAGGTTACTGCAAAATCTCCATTTCCTCCCAATCAGCTGGGACTTGGGAGGCAGAGAATAGATGGGGGCAGGGCCAGTCAGAGGTGGTATTTACTGGTTCTCTGAACTACTCAGAATTCCTGCTACCGGTTCTCCAGAACTGGCCAGAACCTGCTGAGTACCACCTCTGGAATGAAGGCATTTA
Organism: Ahaetulla prasina; assembly: GCF_028640845.1. Taxonomy (NCBI): domain Eukaryota; kingdom Metazoa; phylum Chordata; class Lepidosauria; order Squamata; family Colubridae; genus Ahaetulla; species Ahaetulla prasina. The sequence goes on along the minus strand of NC_080541.1, from coordinate 43,195,312 downwards.
AATTCACTTTATATTTTTCCTGAAAAAGCTTGGGCGTCATACCAAGCTTCTAATAGAAACTCTGTCTGCTTTTTGGTTTTTCGAAAAACAAGTTTCAGAAACTTCAGATAATAAGCTATGCAACTTGCTCTCTGGCATTGTTCTGAGTTTAGGCGCTGTTGTCCTTTGGTACTAGTGGTGGGTTTCAATTTTTTTTACTACCGGTTCTGTGGGTGTGGCTTGGTGGGCGTGGCATGGCTTGGTGGGCGTGATTTGGTGGGCATGGCAGGAGAAAGATACTGTAAAATCTCCATTCCCTCCCCAATCCAGGGGAAGGTTATTGCAAAATCTCCATTTCCTCCCAATCAGCTGGGACTTGGGAGGCAGAGAATAGATGGGGGTGGGGCCAGTCAGAATTTTTACTACCGGTTCTCCAGAATTGGTCAGAACCTGCTGAAATCCAACTCAGTTTGGAACTACAATATCATCTGCTTCTGTTCCTCCTTGCTCAAAGCAGCTCAGGCTGTGCAGCTGTAACCAATACAATATTGTACAATCACTGTAAATCTCTGGTATTGCCTCTGGTATTGTTTCTTGCCTGAAACTTCCTATGGTTTGGAAAATTGTGGAATCTGGAATAATAGGTAATAAGCTGTAAATAGAACTTGCAGGAAAACCAAACCTAGCATTTTTGGAAAAAGGGGATTCCTGTTTGCCTATGCATTGAAAAAGAAAACCCATTTTCTGTAAGGTAAAGGTCAGGGGTGGTATTCACTTACCTTCACTACTGGTTAGCAAATGTGAGTGTGCTCACGTGCGCACTAGCTTTGCTTGCATATGCCACTTTTGTGCATGCGCAAGGCCTTCCTCACATGCACAGAGCATCAAAAACTGGACGTGATGATGTCTGGGCAGGTGGGCGGAGCCTCCTGCATCCACCGCTAACAATTCGCCCGAACCGGATAGAACTGGCTGAATACCACCACTGGTAAAGGTAAAGGTTCCTGAGATCCGGATGGGCTTGAGACTTTGCTCTTCCCCCAAGCACTAAGTCAATCTGAGCCAACTACAGCTGAATATATTAATTATTTTTAGTTCAACATGCTTTACTTTTTATTTATTATTGCTTGTTTTCTATTTTTTGTTAACCACCCTGAGTTAACCACAGACAATTTCCATTGGTGGGAAGTCTAGCCTATCCAATTTCTGCCTTTGGGCTTTATCTAATAATCATTTGTGGAACATTAGTCTTACAAAGACATTATTATTTCATAGCTTTTTATAATACCCAAAGACATAATATCTTGGTAACTTTGTAGCCCCAACACCTCCATTGCTATGGTATTTCTTCAGGTTTTTAAAATATCTGCTAACAGAAGTCATGTGAAATAAAAATATGAAGAGGGAGCATTCACTACATATACTGTTTTTCAACCTCTGACTGGTGAGTTGAAAGGAGCAATGATAGTTCATGGATCCTTAAATCTATGAGGTTGACAGCAATGAAAACTATGAATCAGCTTCAAAATGCTTTCACATAATTGAAGAGTGGAAATGATACTGGCGTCAAAGTGCCCATTGGTTATATTATATTGCTAGCTACAGTCTATGGAATGTAGGCAGTGCCCAGCTGAGGAAAATCTGAAGACTTATGATCAGCCAAAAAAAATATATATGTAAAATTGCAAAAGTGAAAAAAATATAATTTAATATATGGTCCTTAAAACCCCAAATTTATTGAGATAGTCTACTTTGTACAAGTAGGATACTTCACAGAATGTTACCAGTTAAATTACCTTATGAAAAAACCCATTTTTATAACAATTGTTTTGCAATTTTGCTTCTGAGAAGAGCAAAAAACAAACAAACAAACCAAAAAAACAAAAAACAATCATGGCAGAGAAATATGGGAATGTTCTTTAAAAATGTATATTCCTTGAGTTACAGAATGATTTAAGCAGCAAAGATGTTGGTAGTTGTGATTAAGTACAGTACATGCAGGAATGAAGAAGAAAAGAAAAGAAAAGAAGCTATATTAGATTGCAAGATGTCAAACAAATTTTATTTTGTTTAAATCCTCAAGAATAAGGATTTCCTGTCATGTGATTGTGAATATTTTTTTGCTTTTGCCGAGACTCCCTCTTTTACCCCACCTCCAGTGTGGGTGTTGGCAGCAACTCTGACTGACTGCTTTGCTGAAGGCTGCGGTAAAGCAGGGGAAAATTTTATAGAACACATTTTCCTCACAATTCAAGGACAAGAGAAAGCACAGATGTGTGGGGGAAGAGCTCTGTGTTAATGAAGGACTTCTGCATCCAAATAAATAGCATTCAAAACCACTATGAAGAAACCCTAGTTAAATAGAATGAAATGCAAAGGAAGCTGAGTATTTGATCCAGTACAGCTTTAAGTTCTTGTTTTAGAAAGAATTGACTGATAGAGATAATCCTAAACTACAATATAATTTATTTTTGTATTACTGTGTTGCACAAACCTGGCCAATATGATTTATAACAATTGTTTTGTAACTTATCAGATGCATGAACAGGGTATAATAACAGGGTTTATTTAAACTATGGTTAGCAAATGATCTTAACATGATCTGTGAACCTGATCACAATGTGCAGCCCACAAATTATCTCACATTTTCCTTGACATGGTTGGATGTGTCATAATGAAAAGAGGAAATGTACTGTTCATTGAGTTGGTGGTACCAATAAAAAAAAAAGTTGCCTTGAATGGAGCTTCGCATCTGCTGACTTACATATCCATGTTTAGTAGTTTTTCTGGATATGATAAAAATTGTTTGTTTGCTTTCATGGTCTTTCTCAGGATAGGAAGAATATCACATTTTTGGTACTGGAGAAAACTGCTGAGAATACCATGAATAGCCAAGAAAACATCCAAAAGGATCATTAAGCAAACCAACCCAGATTTGCCACTTGAGGCACAAATGATCAGGCTCAAATTATCCTATTTATGTGATTATCATTATGTGAAGATTCAACACTCTGGAGAATTCTAATGCTGGGAAAGGTAGAAAACTTACGGTGTTGATGAGTGCGTTGTTGAAAGATAAATTATGCACAGACTGTCATAGAATATATCTATTGGTTGTTAAGAGTCAACAATGACTTGATGGCACATCAAGATTATCATGCTAATCAGCCCAGATTGGCTAGGTCTACAACCTTAAACACTCAAAGAACCATTTGGACCCATTTCCCACAGAAAAGAAAATACTGGGAGCCACAAAACCTGGATTGGCATGGCCAACTCAACATCATTTCCACCTAGTCACATGACACCACCCCCAGCCATGCCTACCCAGGTTTTGGCTCCCATGTTTTCTGTAGGAAATGGGTTTCTCCCTCCCTCCCTCTCTCATTTCTGTTTTTCTCTCTTTTTCCTCTTCCCCCTTCCTTCCTTCCTTCCTTTCTTCCTTCCTTCCTTTTTCTTTCTTTCTTTCTTTCTTTCTTTCTTTCTTTCTTTCTTTCTTTTTGTCCACTTCTCTCTCTCATTTGTTTCCCTCTCTTGTCCATCTCCCTCATTCTCTCCCTCCAGCTCTCTCTCATTTCTGTCTCTCATTTGTTTCTCTCTTTTTCCTCTCTCATTCTCTCCCTCCATCGTTTTCTCATTTCTCTCTCTCTCTTTCTTTCTCTTTCTCTACTTTTCTCTCTCTCATTTCTCCTTTCTCTCCCCCATCTCATTTCTCTTTCTTCTTTTGCTGCCTAGGGGATGCTTTTCAGTCAATGCCATTTGGCACTGCTCAGCTGGAGGAGTAAAGGTCAGGGAAGCAGGAAAAGGCAGCTGGTCACACGCCCACCACAGGGACCAGGCTCAGAGAAAGCCAGAGCACCCTCGCCAAAGATGCCAATTCTGCATGCCTTTGTTGTGCTTTGGCTAAGGCGGGCCTCTCGCCTACCCTCCCAGCCCCATATCAGCCTGCCAGGGGGACGCATGAGGAGAAGGAGGAGGAGGAGGCTTGTCTTCAGGGAAGCCACCACCGCCGTGGCTCATGCTCGTTCCTCAGCTGCGGGCTTGTCCCCCTTTCTGTTGTACCCTTCTCCTGGATCCCATTCCCACCCTGCCAGCCCTCATGTTTGCAAGGTTGGCATCGGCCAGGCCTGGTTGGGCCAGTGTCTTGGGGCAGAGAGCAGGTTGCGCGAGCAGGTCGGCAGATTGCGCGAGCAGGTCGGCAGGGAGTCACAGGAGAGGGGTCAAAGAGCCACATACAGCTTTAGGGCCGCAGTTGCCAATACCAGGCTAGGCCTTGGGAATCCTTGACAAATTCTCCAGCTTGCCTTGTATCTGATACATTTTCTATCTATGGATGACAAATTCCTTCCTCTACATGGTCATTATAGGTATAAGTGTTCTCCCCTCTGGGCTATGTGTCCAGGAAATAGGTTTCCTGTTCTTACATGTGTGATGCAGTTTTAAAAGACCTGTTGCATTTTGAGGGACCATTACAATTATATCCACCATCATGTGGTGGATATAATTCAGACAGTTTAAAGAGTAACAGTCAGAGACCAGAATAGAAAACATCCTGATCTGCAGGACATTGTAGTAGATCTGTGCTTTAAGCAGATATTTTCAGAGGGCAAATGTGCTTCAATTACCAAGTTCAAAACCTGAACTAAGTTACCAGTAAATGGGAAGCAGTGAGATTATTATGGAAAGTAATTGTTTCTCTTTACATTTATATTTAGGCTTTTAATCTTGGCTTTGTTGCTTCATTATCAATAGCCTATGGTTTGAACTGGGTCCTCTCTGTTTTGATTAGAAACTGTTTCCATTTGATTCAATGGAAGAATAAAACATATTACATTGCAAAATTATATTAAGCAGTTTGCAACCTGTGAGCTTTACAAGGTTGCTCAGATCAGGAAACTGACTTCTCAAGAAGACTAGAACTAAGTTTTATTGCACTAGGCCAGGAATCTCAAACTCACGTTGTCACGGCGGCATCACATGATGTATTGGGACTTTCCCTCCTTCATTAAATTGGGTGTGGGCGTAGCCAGCACTTGACACATCTGGCCCATGGACCGGGAGTTTGACAGCCCAGCAAGAGCCTATAGTAATAGAGTCTTGCAAGACTGACTATGTTTCTTCTCCACTCCCACTTATATATCTATGAGCCAGAGAAGAGCCAACCTAAGTCTCTGCCTAATACTATCTTCTTTCTCAGGAGATGATTTTTGTCTTTTTTAGTTTTGTAATGGCTTTTGAATATTTCCCTCATCTCCATGGGGACCCAACCTATTTGGCCAAAATATTAGCCCAGAGCTCCATAGAACCCAGTGTCCTATTTTCTATTGTGACCAATATGAGGTTTTGCCCTTTCCCTTCTATTTTTCCAATTCTACAGCTGAATTGGATGGTATTCATTCTGTGATATCCGTACCTGATGTTTCTGATCAACATCAAAAATATCAGTGCCCATTTCACAACTATCAAAGAAAAACATTATAATTCTGAGTTCTATTGTAATATTTTCTATTAGTTTTTTTAAACCTGTAGTTTGGACACCCACTCTTAATCCTGTAAAATGAATCAGTCAACCAAAATTTTTGAGTAACATTATCAGTGTTAATATCCCTTTTGGTTTCCAGGAGAGATATGGTGAACTGAAGACAGCTCTATGAAAGCAAAGTCACAGCAAAGACCAAGCAAATAGACTGTCAGAGTATTTATGACCTGGCAGAGACATGGTAACAAGATCACCAATGAACAGGCATAGCAACTAAGTCAGCCAATTGGGAGCTGAGACAGACTGAAGCCAGGGCATGTCTTAGTCTGCAGCTTCTGAGTCTGTGCAGAGAATTGAAACTGAAACTAAGCAGTCTGTGCGTGCTTGTCTGCTCTGCTGAAATGAAACTAACTGTTCTCTCCTGCCTTATGCTGTAACTTCTACCACGCAGAAGAATCAATTATTCTTACAACAACAACAACAACAATAATAATAATAATAAGTATTGTAAATACTTCATCTGTTATTATGCATATAAAGAAGTTAATGAATCCTGTTGAATCAGTTATCTGTGTGTGCTTCTGGATTTAATTTTTGCTAGAAACTCTGGCATAGACTAGTTCTTTGAAATGTCTCTGAAGAGAACAAATGATCACCCACATGTGCTCTTCTCACAAGGAGGCTGCAGGACAGTGGGTTTTTTCAAGTCAGAGTGATCTGGAGATGATGAGATTAGTGAGCTTCCTCATAACCATGGCTGAGTCTTTTAAAGGGCACTAAATTCCCAAACCTCACCCCATAATCATTTTCAGAAATTGCTCATTAACTACTTCTAAGCTATTATAAACCTAAAAGAAGTTTGAAAGCACCAGGTGAGGCTGTCTTCAATTTTGAATGAAAGAAAAAAATAATCATAAGCTTAAGAATTTAAAGAATCTGAAATAAACAGCAAAAAGCTAAAATAAATAAATCTTATTTATTTATTTATTTATTTATTTATTTATTTATTTATTTATTTATTTATTTATTTATTTATTTATTTATTTATTATTTTAACTTCTGTACCACCCTTCTCCTGAAGGACTCAGGGCAGTTTACAGCAAGATAAAAAACAAGAATACAAAAATTAAAACATTATTAAAAAACTGATTCAAATTTAGCTTAGAATAATTAAAACTCTAATAAAACTCAGATAAAAACCCCATTTAAAATTAATTAGGCCAGCCCTGCGTGGTGGAACAGAAATGTCTTGAGCTCGCATCGAAAGGTCCGGAGGTCAGGGAGTCGACGAATCCCTGGAGGCAGCTCATTCCAGAAGGTGGGAGCTCCCACAGAGAAGGCCCTCCCCCTGGTGGTCGCCAGTCGACATTGTCTGACCGACGGCACCCTGAGAAGATCATCCCTATGGGAGCGCACTGGTCGATGGGAGGCGCTCGGTGGCAGCAGGCGGTCTCGTAAATAACCCGGTCCTAAGCAATGGAGCGCTTTAAAGGTAGTAACCAACACCTTGAATTGCACCCAAAAGACCACCGGAAGCCAGTGCAGCTTGTGCAGGAGAGGTGTTACATGGGAGCCTCGAGTTGCTCCCTCTACTACCCGCGCAGCCGCATTCTGGACCACTTGGAGCCTCTGGGTGCTCTTCAAGGGGAGCCCCATGTAGAGAGCATTGCAGTAGTCCAGGCGGGAAATGACGAGGGCATGAGTGACCGTGCATAAGGAATCCTGGTCTAGAAAAGGGCGCAACTGGTGTATCAGGTGAACCTGATAAAAAGCTCCCCTGGCGACGGCCGTCATATGATCTTCTAAAGACAGCCATACATCCAGGAGGACGCCTAGATTGCGAACTCTTTCCATGGGGGCCAATGTCTCGCCCCCTAGAGTCAGCGATGGAGTCAGCTGACTGTACTGGGAAGCCGGCATCCACAGCCACTCAGTCTTGGAGGGGTTGAGTCGAAGCCTGTTTTTCCCCATCCAGACCCGCACGACTTCCAGACACCAGGACATCACTTCAACGGCTTCGTTGGAGTGGTTAGGGGTGGAAATGTACAGCTATGTATCATCAGCGTACATATGACATCGACCCCAAACCCACGGATGATCTCACCTAGCGGCTTCATATAGATGTTGAACAGGAGAGGCGAGAGAATCGACCCCTGCGGCACCCCACACATGAGGCGCCTCGTGGTCGAACCCTGCCCCCCTGCCAACACCATCTGCGTATGGTCAGAGAGGTAGGAGGAGAACCATCGAAAGACGGTGCCCCCCACTCCCAACCCCTCCAGCCGTCGCAGAAGGATACCATGGTCGATGGTATCAAAAGCCGCAGAGAGGACCAGGACAGAGGAACAACCCCTGTCCCGGGCCCTCCAGAGATTATCTTAGAAAGTGACAAATAGACAAAAAGTGACAAATAGACTAAGGGTCCAAATAAAACTGAAACATTTACAATAGGATTTTGAAATTAATTATAAAGAAAACAGGTTCTTGTGGGAAATAGGTTCTGTTTTGGTTTTTACAAGAAAAATCAAAGATAAAAATGTCATCTTCTAGAAAATCTAGACTGTCTAAAAGATGTTATTGAAGAAATGACAAATGTAGAACAAATTTTATTGACAAGATAGCGATGATATTGAAACTAGATTTACAACTGACAGTTCAAGAGAAGGATTTAGAAAAGGATGCTTCACTGGATCTACAAATGAAATTAGCTAAAGCAGTGGTAGTCAACCTGGTCCCTACTGCCCACTAGTGGGCATTCCAGCTTTCATGGTGAGCGGTAGGGGTTTTGAAGCACTTTCCTTTTTTTAAATTTTTTTAAATTTAATTGACTTTTTAAAAAATTTTCATAGCATTATTTAAAAACATTTTCATTAGGTTTTCATAAAATTCCCCATGACAATTTAAATTTATGAAAATATACTATTGGTATCACCCGCGCATAAGTTTAGTTCAGGTTCCATAAGTGAAACTAAATGGCACCATAGTGCGACCGCAAACAAAAGAGCCTCGTCCCAGAATAGCTCGTGCAACTCCCCCCACATCACCCAGCTGTAACAGACAAGCAGAGCTGGTAGCTGGCGCCCCCCCACAAACCCAATCCATGATGCGCGAGATACACGGCGCGTTACTGTGAAATCGGTGGGCGGTTAGAAAATTTTACTACTAACAGAGATACAAAAGTGGGCGGTAGGTATAAAAAGGTTGACTATCCCTGAGCTAAGGTTTTAAAATTTAAAAGGAAAATAAAATGACAAATCAAGAGAATGATCTGGATACTTTTTCTTACTGGATTTACAAAAGAGACTAGCAAAAACTTTGAAGAACTTTAGGTGATGAGACAAAGAAGAAATACAGTGAAATCAAATCTATAACAATATTTGAATGACCTGAAAATTAAGACTATTAAAAGTAAAAGGGATATAAAGTTGTTTTATTTGATTAAGGTTAAAATAAGAAATGTTGAACTTTTGACAACCCTTTATGGACTTCTTGATGGAAAACATGATGCTTTATGAATTTGTTTATAGGAAAGGTATAGAGTATGGGATGAAGAAATACATTTTGTAACCTTAGAGTGGGTGAAAAGTCACTAAATTAGTTTATGCTTGTTATGAAGGTTGGAAGTAACTTCTTTATATGTTTCTTTTGTTTTTGTTATATTCTTACTTTTTGCTTTCTTTTCTTTTTAATTGCACTTTTTATTCTTTTCTATTCTATTTTTTCTTTAAGTTTAGTTTGTATTATACTTTACTATTATAATCAAAATTCCTAATAAAAATTGTACATGCAGCTGCACTGATATCCCTTCGGAGCCAAACCTTTGATTCCCCTCTAGTGTTTAAAAGAAGAATTGCAATTTCTGTTCTTGGAACCCATTACATGTAGTCAGAAATTGTCAGACTAATAGTAAATATTGTATGAGTATAATAGTTGATACATGTCAGTGCAAACTATTGTAAAATGGGAAATATCCTTCCAGTCAAATTCACTTCCTAATTATCTAATGGACATAGAAATATACTTTTATTGGCAGCAATTCTGAAATACCTTCTTCTGTGATGTTTGACTTCTGAGTTTAGCCTACAAACCTAGGGAAAACTGAAATTTCTGAGAAGTTCCCATCTAAATATTAACCAATGTCATGCTGTACACACTCTGTTGACCTAGTGCTGCCCCCTCCCTGCTGAAATATCTGTGCTAACATTCTACCACTTGCCAGTCACACAGGAATTATCTTGTTAAACAAATATTTATCCAATATTGACGATGTATTTTTCCCAATTTTCTGTTAAGTATTCTGTAGTAGACTCCTTGGCTATAAATGACTCAAGTAAAACTCAACTTCTGCTTTTTGATTATTGCAATTTTAACCTGCCAGAGGGTCTTTTTTTTCCTGTCTCTCTCCAGATTTTGGATGGTTAACTTTGAATAGCATTTGTTATAGAATAATATAGTTGTTGTAAAATACATAACTTTATGCACACACAGCAATAGGATTGGTCATAGATACAGACAATTCTGTCAGGGGAATTCAAATAGCAGATTCTAAAATAGCAAGCAGAATTGTATTACCCATGTTTACCTTAATGCTAATTATCATCAGAATACTAGTACATTTAATAGGCAGAATGCTATATTTTAATATTTTATTTCCCCTAACCATCTTTGTTGTAAAAATGCTTATCTTGTTCTAACTTTAGTATTGATAATGTTCTATCAACTGCCTAATCACAGTCATGAAATCAGAAATTGGTGACAGGATCGTTAGGAATTCTAGAAACTGAACTCCAGAGGTTGAAATAACTACATTACAGCATCACTCCTCAGGTGCCAGGACCATGACCGAAACATTTATAATTTTTAAAGAAAAATAGACGAGAGGAACCTTTCCCTGAAAGCATTATGTTCTATGGAAATGGGCAGAATCACAGCAGTGATAGCAGTGGACAGAATCAGAGCTAAAAGTGATAGGGTACAGTTAACCCTTTTCTTCAGTTTCTCCATCCCCTGCTCCTTCTGTTTCAACATTAAATTTCTCATCTCTTCTGTAAACGTCTATGAAGATTCTCAGTCATCCAGGTCATGGTTGTCCCAAACGTGCTTTTTCAAGAGGCAACTGGACTTTCTGTTTTTTCTTTGAAGACATTTTGCTTCTCATCCAAGAAGCTTCCCTAGCTCTGACTGGATGGATCCTTCCATTCACCACCATCCAGTCACAGCTGAAGAAGCTTCTTGATTGAGAAGTGAAACATCTTCAAAGAAAAACCAGAAAGTCCTGTTGCCTCTTGAAAAAGTACCTTTGGAACAATTTCTTCTGTAAATTTGCCTCAGCATTGGAAGGAACAATAACTTCCACATTTCTTTCTTTCACTTCATTGATTACCTTTATAGATAGTTCACTGAGTCCTGGAAAGCCCAAAATTGTGACAGGCCTTCAACCATTAAAATTTACATAATATGAGAGTATAGACAGAAATAACATTTTAACTTTTTGAAGGATCTATGTTTCATAGAAGCATGCTTTATGGAAACAATATGAACTCAATTCACCAGCTATCAATAAATACTACAGTATGAGGCTGAGATGAAATCCTATTTATGATAGTCAAACGCTATTTATGATAGTTAAGCGCTCCATGGCTTAGGACCTGGGTACTTACGGGACCGCCTGCTGTTACCACATGCCTCCCACCGACCCGTACGCTCCCATAGAGAGGGACTTCTCAGGGTGCCGTCCGCCAAACAATGTCGGCTGGCGGCCCCCAGGGGAAGGGCCTTCTCTGTGGGGGCTCCCACACTCTGGAACGAGCTTCCCCTGGGTTTACGTCAAATACCTGACCTTCGGACATTCCGTCACGAACTGAAGACACATCTCTTTATTCGCGCGGGGCTGGCTTAAATTGGATTTTTAATGTGAAATTTTATTAATTTTTAAACGGGGTTTTTAGTTTACGGTAATTTTAATTTCAGGCTAATTTAAATAAGTTTTTTAAATGGTATTTTAACCTGTATATTTGTATTGTTGGTTTTATCTTGCCTGTACACCGCCCTGAGTCCTCCAGGAGAAGGGCGGTATAAAAATCAAATAAATAAATAAATAAATAAATAAACAAACAAAAATATTTTCAGCAAGGATAGAAAACATGGATGGCTGAGTTGGAGGCATTTGGTTTAGAGTTAACAAAGAAAAGTTTAAGTTTGTTTGGCCACAATTTCCAACAACTATTCCTCAGTTTCCTTCCTTTTAATGTTCTTATTGTATTCCTTCCTAGACGTTTCTTAACATAGACTCCAATGTAAGTAGTAACTTAACTTTGACAGATACTCTGTTCTTGATTTTTGTGCCTCATTGGCAGCAGCTGAAGAGAAGATGGCGAAAGTCACTGAAACTGGTGGTAGGAGGCAATGATAGAGAGCAGGGCAATCAAAAGGGCAGAAATGGGGAAAACATAAGTAAATGGAGGAAGATAAAACACATACTACAATCACGAATGTGGATGGACCTGAATTTTGATTGTGTGAATGCAGTTCCCCAACTACAATAGATGTAACTTTAAGGGCCATTCATTACCATTTGTTCAGTATTGTTGTAACTTTGAATGGTCACTAAACAAATGGTTGTTAAGCAAGGACAATTTGTAAACATTTCATGAAAACTAGAAGGTTTGATAAAAGTCCGTCACTTCCAGCTGTCATTCCCCTGGGTGGAGTTCACTTTAGCATTGTAGCTTTTCCAACTGAGTTTCCTAATGCCAGCATTCTGAAGTACAGTAGTCACACATCAGAAGCAGAATAGACTACTACCTCCTGGTATTCTAGTAGAAGTGCAATCTTTCTCAAACAGTTGACATTTCTAATTAAAGCACTATCATAGTTGTGCCAATTACAGTAGTTCAAAGAAAAAATGGAGAAATACCATTTTCTAAAGGTTTGGCCCGATTATGGATTATAAATGTTTAACACAGAATATGAATAAAGCAAATGCTCATCAAGATAGAAAATTATTTAATTATTGAAAAAAATTAAAATATTATTTGCCTCAATGAGACTCATATCAGAAAAAAAGGGTATAAAATGTTTGATTTATAAAACTTTGGATGAAAAAAATGATTTTACCAGATATCAAAAAAAGATGTCAAATTGTCTTGTATATTAACCCTCAACTAAGACCATTTGATTCCATTGATTGATTGATCTCAGAAGGCCTTCTGCACTTCTTTAACTTATTGCCATGCTTCTCCGTCAGGAGCTAAAAGTCGTGCTGGGCTTTCAGCCCCTTCTTGTCTCTGGGGGATGATTAAAAAAGTGCTCTCTGTTAAAGAATTTCAGCTTGGCACCTGTTTTACACTGAAATCCTTTGGCAGGAACAGGCACAAAGGATTTTATTTTTTTCAGTCAGTCCGTCCCTTTATTAAATCTCTGATGAAGGATTTCAGCTCCATGCAAGCTGGAATGAACGATTTTAGTTCTGTACAAGTAAGTTACGGAGTTGAAATCGTTTGGCAGGGAGCTCTTTCAGCCAAGCCCCCAGAACCAAGAGGGAGTCCTCTTGGCAGGTAGCAGCAGCAGCAGCAGCAGCAGCTTGTAACTGCCCTGCAGGCTTCTCCATTGACTCTTTGGGGAAGCCAGCAGAGAATATTGCAATGGCAATCACAGAATTGTAGGATCCTTGGTAATAGGTTGTTAAGTGCAAACATGTTGCAAAGCATTCAGATTTCAATCATAAAACACTGGGGGGGGGGAAGGGTTGCTACATAATAAGATTGGGATATAAATGAATAAATTTTGCAGCGGTTGGAAGTGTTCTACAGTGCATAAAACACCATTTCTGAGTCCATTATTAATTTGAACCATCCTTACACTGTTAACTGCCCTTCCTTCCCATTTTTACTTTGTGTTAAGTTTTTCTTAATTTTTGTTACTTTAAAAGCTTGTGGTTGTGTGTGTAGAAATTCTCTGAAGGACAATATAGTAAATATTGCACACCGATTAAACATGATCACTTGGTCAGTTTTTAGCAACATATACCAATAATTTCCAGTTTTAAAACTATGGTTTAATAGCAGCATGGTAATATAAATTTCTTTTTAAAAGGCTGGTAATTTATTTGCTTTTGTCACTGTCCCTTGTATATGACGGGTTTGTGATTTATTAATAGCACAAATGGACATCCCTACAATGTATAGAATTGTATAATTGTGTACATCCCAAGTTTCAGGCTTAATCTAGCAACACCTTTGTTTCAGAAAAGAAAGCTCACATATGGAACAGGTTTCTTTGATCTGTCTATAGCAAAATGTAACCAAGTTCACAGGAGTGGCACCAGTTACCACAAAAGATGATATTTTCTGATTATACTAGACAATGTTCCTAAATTAATGCATTTTGGTGCACTTAGTGTTGTAAACCTGTGCCAATGGTCCCTTTTGTAGTTAGGAGGCATTTTCACTAAGATAAAGTATAGTCAGCAAGCACAGTGGCTCTCAGATATCTGCATAATTAGGGATACATTTCATAAGACAGACACAGGTAGCCAGGAAAACAATGCCGCAAATCCAGATTTTCAGGAATTGCAACTTGCAGAACAGCTTCAACCTTCTTTGGCTCAAGTTTAATTCCTTCAGCTGAGACATGTCCTGATATAGCAATTTCTTCAAGACCAAAGTGGTATTTGCTTTCATTTGGTTTAAGTTCTCTTTAATGGCATCTGCCAAAAAGTCATGTCAGTCTATGGCAGAACTCTTGAACAGTTGCTGTATAGCTAACAACATCAACCATATGCCAACAAGAAGAGTCCTCAGGCTAAATTCTATCGCCTTTTGATAAGCTTCCAAAGTACTTGAGATAGGAAACAGTGAACTTTATAGAACCTCTGCTCATTACAATACTTGTCAAATGGTAAGATTCTGCTGCCAATTTTATTTGCCAAAATATTGTGGAACATGTCCTTGGTTAACAACTGCCTTGTTTAGTGACCATTCAAAATTACAACAGTGCTGAAAAAGTAATTTTACAACCAGGCCTTGCACTTAAAAGCATTACAGCCTAATGATTGTAATATGGTTCATCGTGTTGCTTTACAGAATATAAAGGTCAAGGGTACTTTTCAGCCAAATAATGGATCTTGATCTATGTGAACATCAGCCATATTATTATTCCAAGCAAACTGCAATACAAAATAACTCAAACATATGGGTGAATGGCTCTGTCTGAGAAAAAAAATGCTGGCAACAATTTTATTCCCGATTTAAAAATACTGCATAAGACTGCTGCAAATAAATTTCTATACAATCCCATTATTAATCATGGATTTCTGTTGCTTTCCAAACATGCTGTTATTTTCTTCTTCAGCATTTATAAAAGAAACTCTTCCTCCTCCTCATCTTCCCTTTTTTGTTGCACTAAAATACTTACAAACTTTCTCCTTGAGAATGTTTATCACTTGGCTATGAAATTACTTCTGGATTTTTTGTAACAAATTTACTCTAACAGACCCATTTGCAACATAAAGAAATAGTGCTCACTGCATTCCATGACAATAATTCACAATATCACAACCTTTTGCTGATGGATATGATTAATGAAAGAGCCTACAGTTGCTATCAACCTGCTTCTAAACCCTTTTCATACGGTCTGGTTATGATAAATGTTTTACCCAGTCAGATTTTCCTGCTGCAGATATGTTATCATGCTGAGTTTGGGGCATGCATTTTCCCACAACATTTGGAGTTCTTTTTGTACATATGGTTTTTGTTTTTGTATGTCTGTTAGTTTGTTTTTCCCCCTTTGTTTTGTATTTTATCCTTGGATATAAATAACATTTTCAGACAGTGTGTGTCCAATCTTTCTCCTTTCCTAAATCTCCTTTTCCTCTCTGCCAGAGTTTTCTAGGTCTTGTAATACTACACTCTAATAAATTTTTAGTTAAATTTTCTTTTCTTAGTTTTAAAAGATGTATTATTCTGATTATCTGCAGGAAAATACCGCCCATCCACAATGTAACTAAGCATTTGTCAACCCCGAAATGAACCTGGCTAAGGCCATCTGTGTGGGTTGCCACAAGGCAGAAGAGGGAACAGGGAGGGAGGAATAGTTAACTGGGGCTTTGCAGTCAAAACAAAAAGTTTTCTGGTGAGAACCAAGGTCATTCCAACAGGTGGCTGAGAGATGAGGAATGAAGTAACCAAGCGACTGCCAGCACAATGTGACTGATGACTTGGGGGAAGGAGAAAACTGTCATCTTTTAATTAGGTGAAAACCACGGGAACATTCAGAATCGGGTTTCACCAGTTGTGCCAATATGATGTATCCAATAATAAACTGTTCTTTGAGGAATCTACCTGCCTCAGAGTTCTACTTTCAATGGGTGCATTACTTGGAATGTTGACATTACTTTGCCTGCCAAATATCTAAATCTATGTTAAATCTACCTTCCAGAGTTGGCATAAGGCTGAAATTTCACTTCAATGTCTGTTAAAGTTATGGCTTTGATACAGACTACCACATCAAAACCATTCACCATGTTCAAAGCTTTCCAAGTGTGACAGTTTCCTTATTGAGAAACAGAAGCCACTAGTTCCTTTAACGCTTTCTTAATCTTAGCTCAGCATGTAACTTTTTTTAACTTTTCCATTTCCGGGGGAAAAAAATAGCATAGAGTGTGGCATAGAGTTAAATAGAGAAATGTAATCTGTGGCTTTCATTTCTTTGCTATTTGTCTGACAGAAAAAGCTTGACTATAAATATCCATCACTCTATTCCTTTTCAAGATAAACAACATCATGGTAAATATAGAAAAGAAGAAAGAAATATTAAGCAAATGTTACCAATAATTAAGAAAGACAAAAATTTGGAAGAATGTCAGATTGGAATTAATAAATTTATATGGGAAGGGAAAAAAGCAAGAGTCAAAATGAAAATAATGCAAGATACACGGGAAAGAGGAGGATTAAAAATGCCTAATTTAAAACTGTATTATGAAGCAGTTGTTCTTTCGGTAATAAGTGATTGATTTAATTTGACGGAGGAAAGGATTTTGAACATAGAAGGTTATGATTTATTATATGGTTGGCATGCATATTTATTGTATGATAAGAAAGTAGACAAAGCTTTTAAGAATCATGTGTTGAGAATTTTTCTTCTGCGTGTCTGGAAAAAATATTATTATAAGTTAAATTATAAAATTCCTATATGGGCAAGTCCTCGGCATGCAGTAGAGAATATAAATATAGAACAGGAACAAGAAATGATTACTTATAAAGATCTCTTACATAATGAGAGGGGAAATTTACAACTAAAATCTTTGGAGACATTAAAAGAAGAAGGGAGGAATTGTACTTGGTTTCAATATGGATAGTTAAAGGCTAGATGGAAAGAAGATCAGAAAATTGGTGTTATTCAAAATGAAGAAAATTTGGTTAAACAAATTAGAAATCAAACCCAGGGGCATATAAAGAGATTGTATAATGTGTTGATAGAAATAGATTCTGAAAGAGATTTAATAAAGGATTGTATGATAAAATGGGCACAGAATATTCAGGAACCAATAATGTTGGAAACATGGGAAAAAATTTGGAATGTTAGAAAGGGAAAATTTTTATAAGATGTTTTATAGATGGCATTTATATCCTAAGAAATTATCATGTATGTATCCAGATATGCAAGCGAAATGTTGGAGATGTAATTGTGATGATGCTACATATTTTCATGTATGGTGGACTTGTAAGAAAATTAAGTCTTTCTGGATAAGAATTTGGTGGATTATGCAGAATGTTCTGAAGAAGATAAAGTTCCTACCACAATTTTTCCTTTTGGGAATAACAACAGACTGTACAGTGATTGAGACTAAATTGATTTTGAACTTAATAACAGCAGCAAGACTGTTGATTGGACAATATTGGAAGAAAAAAGAATTACCCACAATAGAAGAATGGATATTGAAAGTTTCCAATTTGGCTGAGATGGCTAAAATCTCAGCCTTCTTGAAAGACAGTACTCAAGAAAAATATCTAAATGAATGGAAGAATTGGATTGATTATATTCAAAATAGATATCAGATTAAGAAATTCCAGATTGCCTTTGAATGAAGGATGTTGTTTTTGATTTTAATGGAAGAAGTCAGGTCATGTGAGAGAGAAGGATTATAATTGTGTTAGATTTTAAAAATTTAATATAATGTTTGTTTATTGAACTATACCTTGTGTTTGCTCCGGGAAGTCGGGGGGGGGGGTTTGGAGGGAGGGGGGAAGTAGGGGGAGGGGAGGGAAAAAATTTAATTGTTGTTGTAAAACCTTTTCAATAAAAATAAAAAAAAAAGCTTGACTATAAATATCCATCACTCTATTCCTTTTCAAGATAAACAACATCATGGTAAATATAGAAAAGAAGAAAGAAATATTAAGCAAAAGAAAGATCATAAGAGAAACAAAAATATAGTTAAAATTAGCTCCACCTTATTTCACCTCCACTTCAAGTAGAAAAGGAAAGTTAAAATTACCTGGATACAAAGCTCACACATAATGCAAATCAGCAACATAATCCAATTTTTCAAGGTAAGGACTTTTTCAAAAAATAGACACACCTAACTCCAACAACAGGAAAGTACTGCTGTCAAAGCCCTTTGTATCTTGGTTACAAGGCAGGGAAATCTGGTTCAAAGGATTAGTATTGGATAAACAGACAGTAGTATTAGAGAATAAACAGACAGAAGAGAAACATTTCTAATAAGGGAATGCATTTTCAGCTGATTAAAAATTGGATATCCCAGACTCAATTTATGATAAATGTACTACTATTGTACAGAAAAAGGGAAGTTTGTGATTCTTCCTTATTTCCATAGACAGATTTTGTTTAGTTAGGCATCAAGCGATTTTTACTTATTTTAAGACAGCATGCCATTCTTTAGAAGAGTTTTTTGGAGGCATTGTACAATATTTTGTCTTTTCTCCCCAAAATGATTCTAGTTAGATTGAATCTATTTTTATTATATTGATAACAATCAATCATAATCCAGAGCAGAATTACAAGAAAAAGATGATAATTTTAAACTTGTTTCAGAACTATTATACTATTGAATTCATATATTTTTCACACTTTTCATTTAAGCAGCTTTTAAACTGTGAAGCTGAAACTCATGTAGGTCTACTACATTCTACCCAAAAGCTCTTCCAAGAACTCAGCTTTTCTGTTAATCCTGATCCATAAAAAAGGTGGCAAAAACTGAAAAAAGTACCAGATAATAAGCTGTTTAGCTTCTTGGAAGCTAGAAATATATAACATAAATTAGTTGCAAAAAGGCTCTTCTTAGGCATTACTGGTGATTAATGACTCCTATTGCTACCAGTTTAAAAAAAAAACCTTTAAATTTTTTTGTTAAACTCAATAAATGCTGTAAGGATTAATGTTTGTTCAAGAATCCTGGCCTGTTAATCTAGTAACATTAAGTTGTTAATATTATATAGACTAGATGATTGAGTCTCATTAGTTTTTTGTTAGGCTTGCCATATTCAAGATAATTGTACAATATAGAAAATTATTTTTTCTATATTTGCTGGGCCAGCAAAAGTATTTTAGAGTATAGCGATATGAACTTCAAGTAAGCTGCCCACATTGCTCATTTACAATTGAGAGTGAAGATGTTTGAGGTTGCAAGAAGAAATGGATTCCTTTCATCAGCTTAGGGAGCAAAGTTATCATTTTGTTAGCCACTGCTATTTCTGTGTTCTCTCCTTTAATTATATCAGATATAATTAAGAAAGCTGAGAAACAATCATAATAATATAACCCTTTTGGAATAGTAGCTTAAGTGTAGTCATGGGTCTAGAGAAACCCAAGTTCAGATCATAAACAGATCATAATACTCGTGGAATAACTCTGGGCCAGCCACATCACTAAGTGTGGTCTATCTTGAAGGGCTTTTGTAAGGAGCATATGAGATTTTGAAGTGCAATGCCTTGAGCTCCAAAGGGAAAGGCTAGATAATAACAAAACAATAAAAGACTCAATACTATTTGAATTCCATACAAGTTGTATTTGACTTAACTAAATATTAATATTCATAGATTAGGATTGGAATCTATGAACTTCATAAGGATGGTCAGAACCATTACATTACTGAAATTCAAAGAAAAAAAATGGCTGATTTCCAGAAAACGTCTTCCATTTCCTCCCTTAAAATCTTTCCTTCCACAATTGCACTACTGAAGTCCTGTTACCTTATAAGGGAATTTCAAAAAGAGGATTTTTAGCAGTTTTCAGATTTTGTATAGATTTTAAATGTGAGAGTAACAGCAGTCTGCTTCATGATCCATTTCCACCTTTAAACTTTGCAAAGTCTGAAAAATTCTGTCCATGTCATGGAATGTCTACTGTAACCCTCCAACAAGCTGGGAGGTGATAAGTCGTCACTGGCCTCAGTGGCTGGCCACCCATTCAGTTACTTCCTAAACAACTTCTTACTAAATCCACAATTACACAAGAGATTTCTAGATAAATGCATACACAGCATTTTAATCAGTCAACTGTGTTTTAATAAGGGAATTTCTTGAATCAGTGTAGATGTTCTCTACAAAATATTGTTTTGACAGTTTACAAATTCTGTTCCAAGCTGTATTTCAAAATATAAAACTAAATATTAGAGAATGCCTAAAAAAATAGTACAACTTTAACCTTGATTTAACTTCTCCTTTAAAACAAAAATGTCCTAACTTCATATTCAAATGGATTAAATTCAACCACTATATAAGGAACGGCAGACTGTATTACTGTACTGGTTTCAGAAGTGAATTCTCATTAATACCCAAAAAGATTTTTATGGCTATTAAAAATAAAATAGCCTTTTTCATTTAAACATTTCAAAAGTTGCACAAAACATTCTGATATCAGTAATCAAAAAGGCATTAATTTTATTATATATTTTTTGTTAACAGTAGGAACTATGGTGCTGAAGGACTTTCCAAGTAAAAAGCAGTTCTCTTTGGGGATATTAGTCAATTAATTTAATAAAGTTCTGTTTTAAGACGATTTTTCTTTTCTGTTGCGAGGTGAGTCTGCTCCATTTGAGGTTAATGTTCCATTGATTCCATTTTCTAAAAATAAAATAAAAAAAACATAATTAACTCTTTTCTCTGGATTCCAAGCCCATAGATTACAAAGATTTAAAACATTTTAATAGAGAGCTTTAAAATTAATTCAGGGGAAGAAGCTTCAAGCACATCATAAATCAGAATGTTTCTCACAGATGCTTTAACGGTATAATGTCCAGAGATTTCTACCGGCCCGTTTTAAAATGGTATTCATTTTCGTCTCTAACAAAAAATGACTGCTGAATCACATTTAGCCACTTTAGAACATTAGGGAAAGGGAGGAAGCAGGTCCTTCTGGAGAGAATACAGCTCATCAATTTTCTCCCTCAATGTGGTAACGTTCTCTCAGCAATTGTACCGAAGGCATGCAGGGCCATCACTCATATTTTCTGAGATAGCAATGCATTTTTTTCTTCTCTGATCCTGTATTCTATTCTAGATTTCACTTGAACAATTTAACAGTTTTGCCCAAGTTTGCTCCTCTCTTCCCCTTTTCTTCATTCCCCAGGCCAAGTATGTAACAAGATAGGCCAAGCCATCTACTAGTAGAGTACTACTAGTACTTTACGGAGAAATAAGCATAATAGTCTGTCTGTGAGCTGCCTAGGAAATATGGGTAGTCCTTGGGTTATGATGGCAACTGGAATTGGAATTTCCATCATTAAGAGATGCACGCATAAGTGTGACATTCAGGTAATCCACACTGTTTACTGTTGGCAATCCTGGCAGTCCTGGTTGCCATCATAACCCCAGAACCATGTGGATTGTTAAGTGAGGACCTGACATGACGACAACATGGGCACGAATTCCAGGCAAGTAGGCTGGTGTGTGTATGTGTGAGGAAGGTGAACTTGTTATCAGATTAAACCACATCATTTATAGTTTCCTAATTATGCAAAGCAACTACTTCCCTTTTGTACTTCTGCCAAAAGTATACAGAAATCATTAAAGCACAAACCTCTTTCTTTTTTCGATGGCTTGCCTTTTGTTGTCATAAACTTCTTTTTCACTGGTTGAGGAGGGGAAGAATGTTCTCTCCACCTTCTTAATTGGAAATTAATGAATTTCCACATCATAAAGGCTTGTGTTAAACAGATTGATGCCAGCACACTGATTCTATAAAGACCAGAGATAGAATATTAGAATTCCTGATGATCCAGAGATGGAAAGGATTACAAAAACTGTTTCTTTTAGGAAGATGTTTCTTGAAGGCTACTTTATTTATTTATTTATTTATTTATTTATTTATTTATTTATTTATTCATTCATTTATTCATTCATTCATTCATTCAATTTTTATACCGCCCTTCTCCCGAAGGACTCAGGAAGATTTACAGCCAAAGTAAAACAACATAAACATAAACAAAAATTAAAAACGTATTAAAAAAACTGATTCTAAAATTTGGCCAAATAAGATTAAAACTAAGATAAAACCATCATAAAACCCCCATTTAAAATTTCATTTAGGCTAGCCCTGCACTGGAATAGAAAGGTCTTGAGCTCGCGTTTAAAAGACCGGAGGTCGGGGAGTTGACGCAACCCCGGAGGCAACTCATTCCAAAGGGCAGGAGCCCCCACAGAGAAGGCCCTCCCCCGGGGACCGCCAGTTGGCATTGTTTGACTGACGGCACCCTAGGAGGCCCTCCCTATGGGAGCGCACAGGTCGATGGGAGGCTATAGGTGGCAGTAGGCGGTCCCGTAAGTAACCCGGTCCTGTGCCATGGAGTGCTTTAAAGGTGATAACCAACACCTTGAATTGCACCCGGAAGACCACTGGCAGCCAGTGCAGGCTGCGCAGGAGAGGTGTTATATGGGAGCATTGTGGTGCCCCCTCTATTACCCGCGCAGCCGCATTTTGGACCAGCTGGAGCCTCCTGATGCTCTTCAAGGGGAGCCCCATGTAGAGAGCATTGCAGTAGTCCAGGCGGGAAGTGCCAAGGGCATGAGTGACCGTGCATAGGGAATCCCGGTCAAGGAAGGGACGCAACTGGCAAATCAGGCGCACCTGATGAAAAGCTCCCCTGGCGATGGCCGTCATATGTTCTTCTAAAGACAGCTGATTGTCCAGGAGAATGCCTAAGTTGCGAACCCTCCCCCTGGGGGCCAATGATTCGCCCCCAACAGTCAGCGATGGAGTAAGCTGGCTGTACCGGGATGCCGACATCCACAGCCACTCTGTCTTGGACGGGTTGAGTTGAAGCTTGTTCTTCCCCATCCAGACCCGCACGGCCTCTAGACACCGGGACATCACTTCGACGGCTTCATTGGGGTGGTTAGGGGTGGAAATGTACAGCTGAGTGTCATCAGCGTACAGATGGTATTCCACCCCGAAACCACGGATAATCTCACCCAGCGGCTTCATATAGATGTTGAACAGGAGAGGCGAGAGAACCGACCCCTGCGGCACCCCACATATGAGGTGCCTACTAACTAATATTTAATTTGCTTGTCACCAGTACAAACAATTTAGTATATTGGTGGACTAGCAAAAGGAAGATCATAAATAGCAGTACATATATTAGAAAATCTTTTTTTTTTAAATGTCACATAGCAAATTGATGTTTCTATGCAGCAACTAAAATTAGTGCCAGGTTTTATATACAGGATTAAGAAATGGGAGGCCCTCAGCTTAATTTCAATTTATTTTTTTTTGTTAAAAACATAGATATAGGAACCTAGGAAGAGCTGGTGCCTCCACGAAAGTTGGTAAAGGGGAAAACAGAATATGCCAAAATAATGTATTTTCACACTGACTTTTAACTTTGGTGCCATACACTATTAAATATTCTGGTAACCATGAATTTGCAAGTGACCCTTGATTTACCACAATAATTTGTCAATAAGTGGTGCAGTGACAGGATTGCCCCCAATTTTATAACGTTTGTTGCCTTGGTCATTGAGCTACTTAACCATGGTCATTAAGTGAGACATTACATGACCCTAACTTGTGACCATCTGCTGGCTTTCCCACTGACTTTGCTTTGAAACCAGCTGGCAAGGTTGCAAATAGTGATCATGAGACTGCATGATGCTGCAAGTGTTGTTAACCGACTTCCAAGCACCCAGATTGCAATCAAGTGACTGCAGGAGTGCTGTGAGGATTAAGTGTGAAGATCAGTCTTATCGCAACTTTGAAGAGTCGTTAAACAAACAATCACAAGTCAAGGACTATCTGTATCATATAATTATTATCCTATTTATTCTAATTCAAAACAGATGGCACAATTAGCAAGCATCTGCTAATTTGGAACATTGCAATTTATTTTCCCCTCCCCCGGAAATGATTCAAACAAGCCCAGGTTAGGAAAATTATGATTTTAAAGCATCATAAAAATGACAAAAGAATTTGCAAAATATAGTAAAAGGTATTTTAAATATTCATTTTCTTTCTCCTAGTAATATGCCCAATATTCCTAACAAAGACAACAGCTTTCTCAAGCAATTAGTTCAAGAAAAACCTTTTTGAAAATAATTTTTAACTATTATGTTTTAATATCATATGCTCCAAGAACACATATCTGTGTTATACCTGATTGGTAGCACATTAAAGTTTCCAGTACTAACATCCAAAGTCTGATTCTCTGCTCTAGCAAGGCCAAATCCAACAGTAAGGACAGACAGAATTAAGGTCAGGAGTCTTCCCAAAACAAAAAGAACAGCCCACAATGTAAACCTAGCAGGAAGAAATAAAAGATACATGATTTATCAGAATTCATCCACCAATTGTGTTACTCACATCTTCAGTTTCAGATATTTATACGCATTATGTACTAAGTTTTCTGGGTGAATAATTCTGCCTCTTAAGAAAAAACATTTTCAAAACGTATCAGGAAAGATTCTTCTGTATATGATGCTGTTGAGCTTTGGCACGGATTTGATACAACATTGCTATCCCCCACTGATAAATAAAGCACAAGAAATCTTCTGGAAAGGCTGCTATGTACTCTTCAGTTGAAGGATATATTTTATGTGAATATTCCTAGGTATGGACAGATCAAGACCATCCTTTAAACAAATGAACAAATTTGAGGTCCTTGCATGTAAATAATATACCGTACCAATTGTGTTTAATTCTATTTTGAACAAAAAGCTCATATAAGCACAGCTACTAATCTATGACATACAGCATACATCTTTGATTTATCTAAAAAGTAGGTAATATTCGCTGTATTGTTATATACAATATATGTATGCATTTATGCATGCAGCAAGTATTAACTAAATATGAACAATATTTCTATAAACATTTATAATGTGAGAGATAGCATATGTGAGATATGACAAGTAGAAGCACGTACCCTTTCTGGTGTTTTTCATCACTGAAGTAAAAAAGTCTGGAGATATGGAACAGAAACTCCACAAAGTAATGTAACACAAGAAGAACAAGACCAAGATGGGTCAAACTATAAAAAAAGAATACACCAGATATTAATTAGCAAAGAAACAAAAGACCTTTAGAACTGTGAATGAAAGTTCTCAAGTGAATCTTGAGAACATTTGGTACATCTAGGATAGAATAGATAAAGGTAAGGGTTCCCCTTGCACATATGTGCTAGTTGTTCCCGACTCTAGTGGCGGTGCTCATCTCCTTTTCAAAGCTAAAGAGCCAGCGCTGTCTGAAGACGTCTCTTGGTCATGTGGCCAGCAAAGGCGCACTGAACGCTGTTATCTTCCCACCAAAGATGGTCCCTATTTTTCTACTTGCATTTTTTACGTGCTTTCGAACTGCTAGGTTGGCAGAAGATGGAACAAATAACGGGAGCTCACCCCATTATACGGCATAGGGATTCGAACTGCTGAACTTTCGATCGACAAGCTCAGTGTGTCTTAGCCACTGAGCCACCCCATCCCTAGGCTAGAATACCAACCTCAAATTCTCAACACAACTAAAGGATGGAAATTGGTGTTGTCTCATCCTTCCTTTGAGTTGTGTAAAGAACAACATACATACATCTATTTGCATGGTAGGGAAGACAAGAGATTCCACGAATGAGTAGCTGCCAAGTTCCCTCTTTCTAGAGACCTTTGCTATTGCCATGCTATCTATTAAAATGCGGGATGGAAACCTAAACATTGGTACATGTTGAAAATTGATATGTACATTTATGGATTAATTTGTCATCTAAACTATGCTAAAGGAAATACTGCAACATGATCTTTAAAGCATCATTGGAGGCACCATTTTTTTTATTATTACAAATTATTGGACTGTATCGTACAAATTACTGGACTCCCTCCCCCAGCAAAATAACAATGCCACTCACTTTAACAGATAAGCTCCAGTGATATGGAAAAGATATAGTCCAATGTAAACAAGTTGGCGAGGAATGTCTTCCTATGAAAGAGATGCAAGCTTATGAATGCTCCAAGAATTATCATATTCAATTAGCTTTCATAATTGTGTTTCTTAACTATATCCCTCTCCAATTGTCAGCCCAAAAGGTTGCAGAATATGCTGTTTGGGAATTATAGGAATTGTTGTCCTTTATCTAAGAATACTTAGAAAAAATATTAAACTCATTAATTTACTGCAAAATTGTCTGATCAGTAAATCCTGCTTACTTTTGTTTTTAATGGAAACACCATATTTGTTAATGATATAAAACACTTAACTATTCCATTAGTGCCTAAAAATATTGTTTAATGTATGTAGTGATCTTAAAAAAGGTCACTATGACAGGGTATATAACATGCTCTGCTGTAATAGTTTATTTATTCATGTCTCGGTTTACTGTATAAAATCAGCCAAAAAGCTTTATTAAAATAAATGATGATATCGCCCACTCACAAAAGTTCCAGGATAGGTAGATTTATAATTTCAGTTCTATACTGTAACAGTTCTTGCTGCAACAGCCCAAAACTGAATATGGGGAATATTTGAGAGTGGGGAAGAGACATAATGGTAAACCACAATCTTAGAAGAAGAAATTACAGAAGGTTCATTTCTTGGTGCTTTAAAACTAATCAAGAAGTTGTTTTTCAATTTGAGAAGCTGCTTGAACTAGTTGCAAAAGCAGGGAAAAGAGAGGCAGATTTGGATTAGCTGAAACAGGAAGCAAAGCCTTCCATATACGCAAGTAGGACAAGAGCACAAGAGCCTGAAATTACATATCTAAAGCTTACGATCTCGCTGACATTTTTTCAGCAAATTCCATTTCAAAGGTACATTTCTTTGCAAATCCCATAGACAAAATTCTGCTTGTTGTCTAGATAACTATCTGTATTATTCATGCATTTAATTTGTAAGCTTGTGGACAAGGTATTAGATGTAATCTTACTTTTTTTATTTTCTGAAAATAGAATTCTGGAAAGGCATGAAACCAGTATGCCATCTGTGAGATATAAAAGAACTTCATTTGAAACCTGCAGAATACAATATGTAAAAATCAAAATTAAAATGCACTGATTATTTCATACAAAAACCTTTATTGGGCTAAGTTTTTACAATGGAGTAATATTTGAAATTTTCTGGAGCACCTAAAAACTAAGGACATAAGATTATTGTAGATAAACTGCTAATAATATAACTTGTTAGTTGCCTGAAAATAGATATCTTTATACATAATTAAGAAAATGATTATTTTAATAACTACAAAAGTCAGGTGGGATAGAATAAATTATTAAATTCTTAATTAAAAAACTCACGGCATTGATGTGTGTGGGTAATCTCTCCAGAGTGATGTTGGATCTGATACATAGTTTTCCTGAAAATAAGACACAGGAAATATTAATCAAATGCCCTATGAAGTTGCTTAATCTCTTTCTAAGCATGGCCGATAGCATGGAAGGCTGACATAGAAATCTGAGTTCAATGAATTAGCAAGCCTAAAACTGAACTGTGATTCCTCGTTTTAAACAAAGTGCTTCTAAATTCAGGAAACAGAAGCAGCAGTTTTACATGAACTGCATAGAGCTCAATTTAATGCCAGATGCATATAAGGCAACTTCAACTAAATGTGAACTCCTTGTTGTACCATAAAAACTATCTGAGAACCTTTCCTAGCCACAAATGTATCTTGGCTGGCAAGTCCTCCTTAACAAATAAGTTGATAACTTATACATCCCAACTGCCACCCCCACTTAATAATTTCATTTAGCAGCATATTTTATTTATATATATTTTGCATTCTAGGGTTAGCATTTTAAACTTCAGTATCTACTGTCCCAGGAAAGTATTGATCTTCCTTGGATCTTTTTGCTTGTATACTGCAGCCAATAAGAGCAGCCATTATTAGTATATTATTTATCTTTCCCACCAAGCAATAAAATGAATGGCACTATCTGGGTACTTAATTTTTTTCTGGAAAACTTAACATTGATACTTTGAGCATTCATTACCACAGAACAGTACTAATGGAATTGTATAGGATGGAATTCAAAAGGGAATTGTATAGAAAAACATTTTTGATGTGATGAGTATTTTCATGGCAACATAACTGTGTGATCATAGTCAACTGTTTTACTCCCCATTATATATCTTCCTCTGACTTACTCACCGACACAAGGATGCTTGTTCCCCAGACGCAAGAGAAAAGGTAAAATGCACTGAGTTGTCCAGATTCATTGAATTTACTGTGTTTTGTTTTGGAAAAGTGCATTCGCCTGTTAATTTTCTAAAGAAAAAAGTTATCTCATTACTGATAGTTAAGATAGTAAGTGACTTGTCATATATATCAAAAGTCCATAATGCAATCAACTTCTATTTTGGTAGTGCCCGTTATTATTCTAACAAACAGTACTTACATCTAACACATATTCTTGAATAACAGCATGTATGATTATTGCCACTAGCATGTAGAAGAAAACGGTAGCCAGATCTTTGATACCATAATGATATAATGTCACTGTTTCTGTCGGCTGGTTTTCTGAGAGGAAAAAAAAACAATATTTAAGAATGCATTTTTTTTGACCAGCCTCATTCAATTTATATCAGGAATCAAAAACATATCTAATTTTATTTCTATATTCCAAACCAATAGTCGTACAAGTAGTAGTAATAGTAGTACAGGAAGAACAACCCAGGCAACAGTTTAAAATATTAACGTTGATCAGATTTTCACTATCTTCCTGTCCATATTTTAAATTCAGAAGTTCATTAGCAAAGAAACAGATTTAATTTAAGCTATGATTCCTAAACTGTGATCTGCAAATCACTGCTGGTTCATAGGGATTCCCAAGTTGATTTGCCAATGCTTGTTCTCTGCCCTTCTCTTTTCATTGACAATTAGCTGGCTGACCACTGATACAAGAGGGAGGCTGAATGAAAGCAGAAAGCAGGCTCTGGCATGGCCAGCTGGCTGATGGTGCACTTAACCAGGTCTCTAACAATCAATTGGCCAGAGTCTGCTCACCTCTTAGTAAACAAGTTCTTCATTTTGACATACTTTTTTTTGATACAAAAGTTAGTTTAAAAAGTAAAATTGAAGAGATGTCTATATTATAAACAAACTCATCATGGGATTTTTTTTGACCTAACAAGGAGAAGGGAAGTCCATGTCTTTTTGGAAAATTTAGTGGTTTGTTATAGAAAGTTCAAACAATATTCCTTTAGGGGATGCCAAGCAGATGCCAAGCCATAGTTTCATACCATGTAAACAAGCTTTGTAAGATTTATTTCCTCTTCTAGAAAACTGATTCCTTTCTAGATTTGCAGTATGCAAAGATATGTCATTTTGTTGGAACTGGCAAAGATTTGCTTGTACATTAAGTGCAAGTCAAAATTAGAAATTTGGATCAAATTGTGGCATTAAGCTTTTATATTGTCTGTCTGTCTGTCTTTCTATCTATTTATCTATCTATCTAATTTATTGGCTGCCCATCTTACCATAAGGTAAAGAATATAGACAAATCATATTTTATTGTTTTGATGAAAGAACTAATTCTGATTTTTTACAAACCAAGAAGAAAAAGATGAAATTTCCATCCATGAGAGGAAGAATGAGCAAAGACTGGAAGAATCCAAATCTCAGAGCCTTTCAAACAGCACTGATACAGAATTGAACCAGTTTGATTATAAATTTAAACCACTTCTGTGGTCTCAAGCCACAATTGGAGCAGCTTTATTAACACCCACTAAACATTTCTGCTGGTGCTTCAGTATGTCATTCACATTTGGTTATCATTCAAGATACAATATGTTCCTGGTGTAAAATAATATTGCAGACAAATACCCAAACATTTATTAGAAGATTACCTGTAACAGGAATGGTAATATTGTACTGAAGTGTAACAAAGACAACAGCTGCTTTGGCTGTAACCTGCAATAAAACAATTTGTCTGAATAAAACTGTGTGATTGCAGAGGAAATCATAGGAACATCTATATTCTTTCATATAGCTGAAAAAATATATTTAACAGACTGAAAAATAATGAACTAGGCTGAGTCAAAAATAAAGGATGACTGGCTAAATGCAAATAAGCATTCTAGCAATTTTTTGGTTGCTATTGTTTGTTTGAAGTTCAATGGGAAGAACTGAATGTAAACTTCCTTGGAAAGTTACCTGGAAGGAAACTATATCTACAGCATGCCAAATGAGTTATAAAATACAGCTGTCCAAATAACATAATTGTATTAATGGTAATTCTATCAAATTATTATTTTTAACCACAAAAGCCTTATTTAAAGCTGTCATTAGCCAATTAGAAATTTAATCAGGACAAACCTATTAGGAAATCACAGATTGGCAATATAATACTGAACAGACTTCATCTTCTGCAATCTCTTCTTCATATGACGAAGAACTAAATCAGTATTATACTGATTAAATAAATTTTACACAGTGGTGGCTGAGTTCATACTGAACCATCATTGATTTAAGAATGGGTTATTCAATCCAATATCCTGGCTTTGCACAACACTGAACCCTGCATTAACAGTACTGGTTGCATTCAGAAAAAAAATCTGAATTGAAAGCCAATCCACAATCCACAGGATATTCAGCCTACGAAGTTTGGGACCCCAGCCAATGATTATTCAGCACAATAATCATTTTTCCTTGAAATTCTCATTTCACACCTTTCAAGAGGGCACATTTTAATCCATGGTAAAAGTGATCAGTACTAGAAACGTGAAAGTTACACCATTTAAATGCTTTATTATCTTCTGGAGCAGGGGTCTCCAACCTTGGTCCCTTTAAGACTTGTGGACTTCAACTCCCAGAGTCCCTCAGCCAGCAAAGCTGGCTGAGGAACTCTGGGAGTTAAAGTCCACAAGTCTTAAAAGGGACCAAGATTGGAGACCCCTGTACTGGAGCAAATTTTCTAACGGCGGGTGAAGCTTTTGTGTCCCCGTCCCCCCCACCCCCCCACCCCGAAAAGCAAGCTACGGAACTGGGGCACGCCGCAGCCCTTCTTCCGATACCCGTTCCTACGCTCCAGCTGTTAACAGGCAAAACTGGATACGTGTCATATCATCCTCAGGGGCGTGAACCAACCCCGCCTCCTTCGGATGTGCATCGCGGACGGCTCGCTTGCACACGTCACCAGCCATTTCACCTTGTTCCGAAGCGGAGGGGAGGAGTCGCTTGCCGCAACGCCCCATGGGGTTTGTAGTTCGTCGGCTGCACACAAAAGGCAGCGCGTCTTCTCTCCCTCCGTCTCCTCCTCCTTCCAGCTTCGGCAATGGGAGACGCCTCGCCTTCCAGCCTCTCCCCCCCCTTCGCCCCAACCCTGCCGGCCCTTCCCGCCCCGAAATCGCAGAAGCGGCCAATTCCTCCCCCCCGACACCGAGCTCTTGCTCCGAGTGCCACGTAACCTATCCGAGACCAGGAACTCCCGCGCTGGAACGAAGCATGCGGGTCAGGCACAGCTTCTTTTCCCAAAAAACAGGCAACTCTCTTTCTCTTTTCCTCTCCCCTGCCAGCTTCGGGAAGCTCAGCATCGCGAGTCGCTGCTGCTGCTTCTGCTGCTGCACACGGTCGCTTCGAAACCCGTTCCACCCATTTGGATTTCCCAGGAAAGGGGCGTAAAATACAAACGGGTGAAAACGGGCTTTCGGCGTAGTATTTAAGCCCGGTTGCGCCAGGACACTGCAGCTGCCCGAAGCAGCTCCACTGAGACGGGTGACAGAGCTGCCAAATGGGTGGGATTATTGGACCCTCTTGGACGAGGGTCTAACGGTCCGATGAACCGACAAGGACCCGACCGGCCGTATCCGAGAAGGGGGACCGCTGCTCCCGCCGGCAGGTGGTTGCATCTTTTGAGTTTGCTATCTGCTGTTCGTATCACCTCGCTAACTGTCATTGCTATGTACAGCCCTACCTGCTCCCTTCTTTTCCAGGCAAGAACAGGCAATAATACGAGGAACGACCAGATATTGACCCGGAGGACAGACAAGCGAAGCTGACCTTCCACATGGGAGTCACAGAGTAGGACCCGATCGCCGGTTGCTGGTTATTTTCCCCTTCCTTTATATACTAACGACTAGGTAGTTTCGACAAAGATTTGCGAGCAAGAGACGATCGCTTTCCTCCTCCTAATCAGCCAAGCAGTCAGTGGTACGGGGGAGATCCATATGCTCACAGGGTATCTGGGTATCTTTAACACGTACACCGATTCAGGCATTGCATTTATTTACCCCACCCCGGCAACGGCAGGAGAAGCGGCAGCCGAGGCATTAAAGGCTCACGCCCTGCGACTAGAAATCAGTTCTGGCTTTCCTGGTGGTACCCATTCCCATTTGGTCCCCCTGGTCCGCGTCGTTCTGAAAAATCTTCCCCGCTAAACTCCGCCCGGCCCTTCCTATCGGGTGGGTGCCCGGCAGCCTCACTGGGGTCTTGCGGCGCCTTTGCCTTCTCCCGCCTCTCACCTCGAACATGAGCCCCAGCAGGAAGACCATGGCCATGCAGGAGACGATGTCCGCGTGGTTCTGCACGACGAACTCATGGCTGAGCACGGGAGGGTTCTTGTTAGTCTTCTTGCGGATCGCCATGGCGAGACCCTCCTCGGCCCCTGCTCGGTGGCCTCTCCCTCCGTCCCCTCGTGTGTGGGGCCCGAAAAGAAGAAAGCTCAGGCAGCCGCTCCGCCCAACTTCGCCTCCGCCTTTTCGGGCGACTCTCTAGCTCCAGCGTCGGGCAAAAAACCGCCACTCGTCGCTTCCTGCCCCTCAACTCGAACGGAGGGACCTCGCTCCCTGTGGGCAGTCGCAGGGAATGTGCGACAGCACCCCCTTTCGGCTAGGCGGACCAAATCTGGAAGTCGCAGCTGATTGGCGGCGGCAAAGAGGAGAAGAGGCAGCTGAGACAGCTTGGGGGCGTAAACGGTAGAGAAAGTGGGTGGTCTTTTGCCCAGCCCCCTCGCGCGTCACTTCAACGTTCGGGAAGGATGTTAGCCAATCATAAAAAGGCTGCCCTGCGGAGAAGCGCGCGCCTCCGGAGTGGTTTTGACCGTCTGTTGTCTGCTGAAGCTGCAGTCTCCCCCATTGTCGTTTACCAGTTGGGTGCTGTCCAAACAGGAATTGTAGACCGTTGATTTTTTGAGAATTGTAGTCTCAGGAATCCGGCTCTAATATTCATCTAACACAATTTGTTCTTATCTTTTCCTTTTATTAAGCAAGAGGTTTTATAACTACAAATGCCTCTAATTCTTTTGTTAACTTCTTGGTATCGTTTGAAAGTGAGACTTACTTCAAATAAAAATCCCAGCCTGTCTTACTTTGGGTTTCAGAAAATATGCAAAAAGTCATTGCAGAGATTACTATCATCGGAAAGTAAATATCTTTTAAGATTCAGGATGTGAATTAAATCTCATTTGTATTTGTATCCAGCTGAAAACAGGAGTAGACTAGACTAGCATCCTTACTTAGCAAAAGTTTAAACTTAGACAGTGTGAAGTAGAAGAGTTTGGGCTTAGTCAATTTCCCAGCAAAGGCCCAATTTGAAAGGAGCTTTATAGTAGCTTTCATTGCTCTCCAAATGTGGACTTAGATCTTCAGAATTGTCTGCAATAACTACTAGCTTGGGAGCTGACATGTACATATTTGGAGAATTCTCTGATTAGGGGAGGTGATTTTAGAGGACAAACATTGACTTTTTCCACTCACCTTTTTTCTCTATCTCTTCCTTGCTTGTTCTTTCTTTCAGATTATAAGCAATGATCTATTTTGGAAGTTGCACTCCAAAATAGCAGGCCAGGATAATCTAGCACTGGGAGATTCATTTTATGGCAATCCCTGATAGTCAATTAAAGAAATGTGGGAAATATGTTCTTTCAAAATGTCCACAATGCCTAATATCTCTTCATTTTCTTTCAGTTAGCATTCTCCCAAGGCAAAGAATGATGTCAAACTGGCAGCATGTGGGTCGGATGTGTCATGCACAGGCCACGCCCATCCTAGCTCCAGAAAAGGCAAAAAACACCATGATACTTTATGTGATGTCATGTGACGCGATCGAGTTTGACATCCATGCCTTAGTGGCTACATATACTATATATATTTATAATAGGTTTTTCAAAACTGGTTTTAAAATGGTTTCTTAGGTAAATTTTTCTAAAAAATTGACAGCATATTGCCATGGATTGCCATTCAATCCACTTCTGTGCCTCTTGGGAATCAAAGAACATGTAGCAATATTGGATACCTTAACAGAATATTATAAACATGGCTATTAATTCTAAACTCAAAATAGAATGTGTTTTTCACTTAGATCTTTTAGTATTCTTTTTCATAGGTATTTTTTTTATTTCACAAGATTCTATATATTTTATTTTTTTTCTAATTGACATGGATAGTGCTCATTTGGTCTCAGCAGTGTAAGCATTTAGCTCTCCTTTAGGGGTCAGATGACCCCTAATATAATCAATGTCAACTTTTCACAAAGTTCAGTACTATGCAACATCATTATTCAAAGCATTTATATCTGCCACATAGCTTATATCAGGGGTGTCCAAACTTGGTCCCTTTAAGACTTGTGGACTTCAACTCCCAGAGTTCCTCAGCCAGCTTTGCTGGCTGAGGGACTCTGGGAGTTGAAGTCCACAAGTCTTAAAGGGACCAAGTTTGGACACCCCTGGCTTATATAAAGTCCACACAGCTTGTTCTAATGCCTTACATTAGAACAGGTGTCAAACTTGTCCTTTAGACTTTTGATTCAACTCCCAGAGTCCCTCAGCCAGCAAAGCTGGCTGAGGAACTCTGGGAGTTGAAGTCCAAAAGTCTTAAAGGGACCAAGTTTGGACACCCCTACATTAGAACATGCTTTTCCTAAAACATTCATCAAATGTTATTGAGCTACAATTTTCAGCATTTCTTATTACTAAGGAATGCTGAAAATTATAGATCAACACTTCAGAGACACATTTTCCCACATTGGTTAAAAAAAAGTGCCATTGTTATGAATGTAAAGGCTGCAAGCTCAGGCATTCAACAGTTTATCAGACTGTAGGCCAAACAGGCTCAGACAGACAGTTCACATTCATAAGGGAAAGATGTTTTCTGTGATATGAACATAGGAAGATAATCCAGCTCCTTGCTCTGATAGATATAACAAAAGGTTTGATCCTTTAAAAATGGGAGCAGAGGTTACTGTCATGAAGATATAAAAGTGAGGGATTTAACATTGCTCCACCGTACCCTTTGATTAAATCTTGACGTTTCCAAAAAAATAGGAATACAGGAAAATCGAAACGGAGAAAAAAGATGTTTCAGGGGAGGCTGATCTGAAGAAATATCAATAACTGTAGTTAGGAGTATGAATTTTAATTCCTGTGTATTGCTCTTTTAACATCCTTTTTTCTTCCTTTATATAATTTTAGAATTGGATGATTTTATCTTTGCCTATATTGAGTCACCATGCTTTTTATGCTTTTTTTTTGAAGATGCACAGAATTTTATGATTACTGTAATACATTCAGATTTGGAATTTGCAGACAAACGTAGTTTAGATCTAAACATTTCATACTTTCATTCAATTTTATTTAAAATGAGATTGAATATCAAATTGCTAGTGTTCACTAATCTATAGAAATTCTATTCTGTAGATTTTAGTCTTTTTCCAATCGTTAAAAAAGATCCTGAAAAAGTATAGATGACAAATACATAAAAAGCAAGACAACCACATATGAACAAACTTATTATATTTATTATACAAATAACATAATGGTAATGAAATTACAATGTTTAAATAAAGAAATAAGCTTAAATCTTCATATTGCTGAGAATCAGGCAGCATAGAAATTTAATTAATAATAACATTCCTTGAACCAAACTTCTTTACAAAAGTATTCAAGTATCCAAAGGAAATTTTGAATATTTTGCTTTGAAAGAAATAATCCATTTGTTCCACCCTGAATCATTCTTCCAATCACTCTCTGACAAGTTATTAATCAGATTAATAACAAAATACAGATCCATTTCTGTATGTGATTTATATGCAATTTTGACATAAAAATGTTAGCGCTTTTAGTTCAGAAAATATGCCATATTTATAAAACACTTTTCCACTTGAAGTTAGGAGAATTTTCATATACTGTAACAGAAAGAAGGATCATATAAGTAACATAATCAGTAAAACTTCTTTAATGCCCTAAGCAGTAATATCTAAAATATTTATCTTAAAACACCTAAATGCATATATATATTAACTACATTTTAAAAAGATAGATTAAAAACTATGAAATCCATGTAATTAATTTTCATATTTTCTGATATGGTGAGAAGCATTTTGTCAGATAGTTTTAGTCATTCTTTTAATCACCTTTATAATATTTTTTAACAAATTATTTTTTCCACCAAATAAAAACGTATAAAGGGTATAAGTTAACAACCTTAACAACCACAATTGGGACAAATTCCATTGCTAACTGACACAGTTGTTAAGTGAGACATCATGTGAATGTGACTTGCTGGCTCCTCCATTGATTCTGCTTCTTGGTAGCCGGCTGTGAAGTGTGCAAATTAAGTAAACAAGCAAAAATAAATGGTCATGGGATACTGTGAAGTTAGTAATATTGGACAGCCCAAATCCTGATAATGTGACTGCAGGGAAGCTGTGATGATCATAAGTGTGAAGCCTTGTGATTTTATCTTCCTTTCATCATTCATTATCCAACAATGTAATTGTTAAATATAAACAGTGAATTTACTTACCAACTTTCCCTTCTTTTTTTAGCTTCTCCAAATGATGTTTGAGATTAATTTCTGCAGCTTTATGCAAATGGACAGGTGTATCCTGGAATAAAGCATTCAAACAATGCATATTAATGGAACTCCATTTTTTAAAAAGTAAAACAATAACAAGAACTCAAATTTGGTACGGATTAAAATGCTTTTCAGCATTTCAGAATGGTAGAATGGTAGAAGTTGTCCCATCAACTCCTATTTTAATGGGGGGAGGGGAAATTATTTAGCCTTATCATGAATATTATACATTTTCTCTGAATAACTACTTTTTCCAAGTCAGCATGAATTTTTATGAGACATTTATCCTCAACTTCAGAGTGCAGAGGAAAATTCATAAAATTTGTTTCACAGATTTCTAAGTGGTAATTATTCTCCTAATACAATCTTACAATTAACCCATGAAAACAAGAAAACAACACAAATAAAAAGGAACAAAGTTGATAGAGATAATTCACCCAGATAGAAACAAAGAAAAGAGAAAAGAAAAGGGGGCTTCATCACACGTTCCAAAGTCCTGGGCAATGAGCCAAGTCTTCAAGGCTCTTTGGAACACCAATAACATGGGGAGGGAGCATTCATATATCGTCTGGGGAACCTCATTCCAGAGGGCAAGTGTTCCTACAAAGAAGGCATGTCTCTTATTTTCTTTGCAAAAAAGGTAACAGGGATATAGGGAACTCACTGATTCAGGGACAGAACATTCCGTAGAATTCAGGAACATTCCATGCCCCAACCCCGTGTTCTTCCCCCATGGCCATGGTAAACCACCTTTTAGATCACAGTGAAATTGATTAATTTGATAGTGCATAGGATAATTTCTTCAAGCTGGAAGCAATTTGAGGTATTCAGGACATAGTGCTTTTGTTATTGTTCTACTTTAGTTGAAGTTATTAAAAAAGAAAGAAAAATTGGTGTTTTTGGAAAAAACTCAGTGAATTTTACAAAAAAATGTGTCTGATTTTGAAAGAGCTGTTTAAAGTCTGAAAAAAGCATGATCATCTTAATATTTTTGTATTAATCCTGTGTACTTTCCAGCGTACAACCTGGTGCAATATATATTACAGTTTCTGAAAGCAAGTACACATACATGGTGTTCTTTAGATAAATGCTGTTCTTGCTATGAATCATTAATTTCTTTTATATTGCATTGCTTTCTACATAACTGAAATTTATTTCTAACCCAAACCAGATGCCATCTGTACCTTGTAAACGATTTTCACAAGTTCCTCTGCTGTGAGAGATTTCCCAGCATTCTCATCCAGGATGTGTAGGATATGCTGCTCCCGTGCATTTCTATGTAAAATATATTCTTGAATTTTAGCTCTTGCTTCTTTTACTACTGGCCCATGCCCTATAAAGACAACAACAGATGTTTCTTTAACAAAAATTTCTGGGAGAACTTACTAATTAATAGTGCATACAGGATACTTTTTAAGAAGAGACAGTTTGTTCATATTGCAGTTAACACAGGACAGCCCAACAGCTTCTAATTTTGTAATGTGTCACTTTATTTTTGCAGCACCTTTCCTCTGGAGTAGGACTCCTAGAGATCCAGATGTCCCCTCCCCCTGACATTCAGAAAGCTATTAAATGCTTTCTTCAATTTATGCCTTGATATTATAGTCACAGGATAGTTCCGGGCTTTGAAGGAAGGTGAAGGATGAGACCTGTTAGATGAGATTTCCCCCCCGATTCTATGTAATCTTTGGGCTACTCAAGAGACGTCTATCTTTTTGAAAAACATTTTTAATTGTAAGCCACCAGAGTTGTTGTGAATCCGGTGGGTTATATATTATGTAAATAAAGAAATGAGAGTTGTGATAAAAATGCTGGATGGGGTGAAAATAGTACAAGTCTTTGATGAATATGAAGTCAATTCAGTTATCCTACAGCTTTGGTTCCATCTACATTTCATAATAATAGGTTTGGGGATAGAATGGAGAACTTCTACTCCTCTGGACCATCTTGCATTCCTAGAGAAAAATACAGGATAAATAAATACAATAAATGGATGTATTGTAAAATGAGTTCAATTTGTTACATCCCTAAATGTCATTTTAAAGTAGGTTGAAACTGACAAGTCTTTTGGCTTAAATATTATTGTGATATTCCATTTCCATGATTTCTTTCATAGATTAGTTTGGAGGTGCTGAATACTGAATACTGTTTTTCTTATGGGGAATTGGGGAGTGGGGGGGAAAGACAGAGAGAATGAGTGTAAAGAACAGACATTTTAGCAGCCAAAGGACTTTTCACAAGTCAAGTAAATAGAGGATACATTTCATTCAGGAGTGGATTTCAATTTAGTTTGCTATCGGTTTGCTCATGCACTCACTCGCGCAATGCTTCTGTCCGGTGGTGTGGTGGTGGGCGGAGCCTACCGCTGCGGCTACTGGTTCACCCAATTCAGGGCGAACTGGTAGCAACCCACCACTGATATCATTTACTAGGAAGGAAACAGCAAACTATATTACAGTCTAAAGCACAAGGAAACTGAAATAGTGTTTTATTTAAATAAAAAACATCTGAACTCTCCTCCCACAATGACCACTTTCTAGGAAGCTCCAGATGTAGATTTACAAGGTGAGAGACTCTGAAAGCTGGAACATTTTAGCATATGGAGAGAGAAAAAATACAAAATATCTTGCAAACAGGAGTCAATAAGAGACACTAATTCCTATTTCCACAGTATCCGTGATTACAGAACATTGAGATAAAAAATCTCTAGGCACCAATGCAGCCTTCAAGATACTTAAAATAATTATACTTGTAGCAAAGATTCATACAATTAATATAAAATGTATAAGTTACCTGGGTATATTAAATCAGCTTTCATTCCCAGCAGTTTTTCCAATGACTTCATGTAGTCATAAAGGTCTTCAAACACAGTTGTTCCTTCTCCTAAAATACAATCGCCAGAAAATATTGCATTTTCTTCTAGCAGATGTAAAGCCATATGGTCATCTGTATGGCCTGGGGTATATAATACTCTGCAAAGTGACAGAAAAGTGACAGATTGTAATATTCAAGTCATAAATTGAAGAAAGTTCTTCAATTGGCAAATGAAGATACATTTAAAAAGCTCAGATTCAACATTTAAATGAATGATCCTTATACTGTGTGGAAGCAGAGCTATGAGCAAATTTTTCTCATGCTGCAAAAGTATTTTTAAATTAGGACAAGCTTTAACTACCTATAGCTTAAGATAAATTTCCTAAAGAAACCAAAGCCCTCACAAGGCAGATAAAGTCATTCCCGCCCCAAAAATCAACCACGAATAATTTTATGCAAATTGCCATCCACCAAAAGCACAGAAACCTGTGTAGCCCTATCATGTATACAGGTGGCCCTTGACTTACAGCAATTCATTTAGTGACTGTTTAAAGTTGCAACAGCCCTGAAAAAAAGTGACTTATCACCATTTTTCACACTTCCAAACATTGCAGCCTCCCCTGTGGTCATGTGACCAAAATTCAGACGCTTGGCAAAGGACTCATATTTATAACAGCTGCACTGTCCTGGGGTCATGTGACCAGTTTTTGCCACCTTCTGACAAGTTAAGCCAGATTCACTTAACAGCCTTGTTACTAACTTAACAAACTGCAGTGATTCATTTGTGGTCCTATGTAACAGACTAATTGTACTGAGAAAAGAGCATCACTTAAAGATATTGGAGCCTGAGCACACACATAGAGGGAAACCCAACTTACCTAGAGTTTTGAAGAAATTTGTTTTGAATGTTGTGCAGAAAATATTATCAGAAACCAGTAACTCTTGGAAGAATAGTCATATATTACAGAGATAAATATGTGTACTGTATGCATTAAAGGTAAAAGTTTCCCCTGTAGAATCATTTCCCATTCTATGGGGCAATGCTCATCTCCGTTTCCTAAAAGGGAGCCACCATTGTCTGAAGACACTTCTGTGGTCATGTGGCCAGCATGACTACATGTCAAGGCTCATGGAATGCTGCTACCTTCCCAGTGAAGTGGTATCTATTTATCTACTTGCATTCGCATGTTTTCGAATTGCTGGATGGCAGAAGCTGGGGCAGATAACAGAAGCTAATCCATTTGTGTGGTGCTCAGGTCTCAAACCTGGGCTCTGAGCTTTCCAGCTTTCAGCTTTCTGGTTGACATGCTCAGTCTTTTTAATTGCTGAGCCATCCCACCCCCTTTTCATTAAAGGATAGGCAAAACATATAACCTATCTTAACAAATCTCACAAGCCTTTTTAGTTCTGAAATGATAAAAATCTGCAAATGAACTGAAAAAAAATTGTACATGAAAAACTTGCAAGCATCAATATGAAATATTATTATTTACCTGAGAGTAGCTCCCTCTGTATTTAAAACATCGCCATCTCTTAAATACACATACTTCTGCTTTCCTTTTATTACTTCTTCTTGATGTGGGTTTCGTGGAAGTTTACTTATGCAATATTCATAACCTAATTTAAAAATTAATGATGTGTATCATACCAGAATTTAGTTGGAAATTCATACATCACTTTTTAAAAAAGATAGTATTCCAGATGAAATCGGGACTAAGACATTTGAAACTTATGACTATCTTTGATCTTAAACAGATTTATAAAATAGCTCCAAATGATTTCAAATTTTGGAAACTGGTAAGGCATTTAAAAGGTTGCTTCATGATATCAGTGTTTTATTTTTAATGATTTTTTTCTAATAAAATGGATTTATGTTATTATACAAGTGCAGATTAATCAAGGCAGAACATATGTTCTATACTATGCATGCTGCCTATTATTCAAATAATTGTGACAAACAGCCTCAGTACAGTCTAGCAAGTCCTTTCTATGTTAATAGTTTGTTTGTTTTGCAACAGCAAATTCTACAACCTTAACCTTAAGTTCTAATGAAACAACTGTTAAAATACATATTAGCAAACATGCATGCAAATATTAAAACAATCAGTGTTCTTTATTTTGCAAAGGAGCTCCATTTCCTGCTCTCATGAAGAGATTTGAAAAGACCCATTTCTGCAGGATTTTGGAGTAGCTTAACTTGAACATTAACATTAACTTGGCGTTGAGTCATGCCGGCCACATGACCACGGAGATGTCTTCGGGCAGCGCTGGCTCTTCGGCTTTGTAACGGAGATTAGCACCGCCCCCTAGAGTCGGCAACGACTAGCACATATGTGCGAGGGGAACCTTTACCTTTACCTAACTTGAACAAAGTCAATACAGTTGTTAAGAACACTTGTTTTGGTGTTTGGGAGATCATTCAGTTCACCCTAGTAATAATGTCATTTAGATTGGTGCTTACTTTTAAAGAAAAATAGATCATACACATACTTTGAGATAAAAGCCTTTCTATTTAAAATAAATGTTTGATTTTCTACATTAAAAAAACAATGAAAGTTTTAACTAATATTTATTTTAACTAATTTTTGTGTGCTTAAATTTACTTAAAACTGATGCAAATGGGTAACGAGATATAAGCTAGTATAATTATCATCCTCTTCCAAAATGAGCAAGAGAAAGAAGATGGCTTCTTTAACTTTTATGAGTAAATATAAAGAATTGATTTTGCAGGAGTCAGGCTTATTTAAAATAAATTCCTTAGTTTAACATAATGGCAAATGTTATATTTTTATAATACAGGTAGTCTCAATTTATGACCAAAATTGAGACCACATTTTATGTTCTAAGCAAGGTGGTTGTTAAGTGAACTGCACCTGATTATATGTCCTTTTTGGCCATGGTTGTTAAACCAATCATTATAGTTTGTTAATTGAATCATGCAGTTGTTAAGCGAATCCAGCTTTCCCCTTTGACTTTGTCAGAAGTCAGCTGGAGAAGTCAAAAGTGGCAAACACATGATTGCAGGATGCTGCAACCATCTTAAATGCATGCCAGTTGCCAAGCACTTTAATATTGATCGAATAACTATGGTGATGCTGTGATAGTCATAAGTGCAAGGACCGGTTGCAAGTCACCTTTTCAGTTTTAACTTTGAACAGTTATTAAACAAATGGTTCTAAGTTGATGATCACTTGTACCTGATTTTTGCCAGCTTTAATTTTGGCTAAGCAAATTTATAATTGGTTAATTATTCCCCACCATGTCTGTTAATAAACATTTAAGTCCAATGTTTCTGACATCCTTCCTTCTTTGCCTGTCTACTATATCACATTTTCTATTTAACTCTATCCTGCTTTGTATACAAAGAATACAAATTTTAAAAACTACAGAAAATACTTACTGGCTGGAATCTGTTCACAAATATCGGATATACCTCCAGTGTGATCATGATGCCAATGAGTTACTAAAATTTCCTGGATGGAAATGTTGAATTCATGGAGTGTTTGTTTCAAACAGCTTATATATTCAGGGATGGATGGCTCTCCGGTATCTATTAGGATCCTTCTATAATAAAAACAGATTAGGCCAAGAAAGGTCTAATTAATAAAAAATGATGCTGGCAACCTTTTGATCCAGGTTAAAAAAGTATAATGTGACATGAAAAGAAATATAAGAACAATTAATCAACGGAATAGCTTGCCTCCTAGAGTTGTGGATGCTCCATTACTGGAGGTTTTCAAAAATTGCTTGGACAACCATTTGCCTGGACAACCATTTGCTTGGACAACCATTTGATGGTGTAAGATTCCTGCCTTGCGCAGGGGGCTGGACTAGAAGACCTCCGAGGTCCCTTTCAGCCCTATGATTCTACGTTCTATTTCTATATCTCATTTCTTTTGTGTAATTCGTAATCCCAAAGAAAATTATAGGAGATGCAAATCAATAAATCAATAAATCAAACTGGTCATATATGCCTTTTCAGTTGTCACTGACCAGCTTACCTATGTTATTTTATATGAAAAAATTACAATAGAAACCCAGAGTCACTTGATAGTGAGACGGGTGGCATATAACTTTAATAAATAAAATTCCGTATCAGGAAAAATAAGTACACTCATTCAAATACCCAAAAGAAAAATATTTAAGGACACATCTGCTCTTAAAGCATGCTTAAAGAACAAGATTGCATTGTCTTTCTAAACCCAGTAAAGTTGGAGCCAGACATATTTCAAGTGGGATGCTGTTGCAAAGTAGTTTCTTCTAATTTCATAATGTTGTACTACTCAGCTAACAAGCCTGTGAGAAGAGAGATAATGGTAAAAAAAATCCATTGGAGCAGAAATCTAATCCGGTGAACAAAAGGAACAATACTTTATAACAAAATGGATCAAATATGATCCAATAAAAATGTAATAAAGAGAAATTTGTCCACAGAAAAATATTGCAGTTATAGGAGAGCAAGAACAAAATAAAAAGTGACAAGCTGAACGAGATTCTGAGTAAGACTTACCGTATATACTCGAGTATAAGCCGAGTTTTTCAGCACGTTTTTTGTGCTGAAAAACGTCCCCTCGGCTTATACTCGAGTATATACGGCTTATACTCGAGTTTTTTTTTCTTCTTCTTTTTTTCACATTATACCGGATGGTGCAAACTTGGCGGGCTTTTGCATTAGCGCGGGGAAGCCCTGCCGGTGCAGTGAGAGGGCGGGGCGGGGGAGCCGCCAGCCTTCTCGGCTGAGGGAGGGAGGCTTTCCCTGACCGGTAGCTGCCTCATTTCCCTCCCTCGGCTTATACTCGAGTCCCCAGTTTACCCCAGTTTTTTGGGGTAAAATTGGGGACCTCGGCTTATACTCGGATCGGCTTATATTCGAGTATATACGGTATATTGCCTAAGAGGAGAATTAAATTGTAACATTTAAATTGTAAGATTCCAGATTGGGCTCTGTAGAAGACCCAGACATGTTCCCTAGATAGCAGTCATCACCAGATCCCTCTAATGGCATATTGCTTTAAAATAGCATATTGCCTAAGACTGCCTTTATTTCATTTATCCTGCAGTAAAGGAAACCAAAATTTAGCTACAGATATTTCAGTTTTAAAGTGTCCCTCTAGGCCACAATTTTCGCCATGAATATGACTTAGCATCCTTTATTGACTTTTTGATTGATCTGGGAAGGGATCAGTCTTTCTCTGGTCACTTGGGTAGTTGTGGGTTGACTCCCTCCCCATAGTCCCTGGGGAATGGCCCTACTCCATACAACCGATCAACATTCACCCATACAATGGC
This sequence comes from Ahaetulla prasina, assembly GCF_028640845.1. Classification (NCBI taxonomy): domain Eukaryota; kingdom Metazoa; phylum Chordata; class Lepidosauria; order Squamata; family Colubridae; genus Ahaetulla; species Ahaetulla prasina. The sequence goes on along the minus strand of NC_080541.1, from coordinate 43,150,533 downwards.
TGATTGGCTCTTTCTAAAGTATTTGTCAGTGATTCATAAGCTCTTTATTTGCACAGGTTTACTAGTGGACTTCTGCTTTAGGTTTAGAGAGCTCTTTTCAGCTAAACAGGATGCTGTTTTGAACTGAGATAAGAATGATTGTGGCAGGTGGGTTTGGCTAGCTCCTGCCTTCTACAGTATTTCTACAAGCAAGAAAACTGGTTTTGATTTTTAGTGGGAACAATGCCATTTTACTTATTTCTACAGCATCACACCTATTACATAGGATCCCTTCCTGCCAGCACTTCCTGCCAGCACCACACCTATTACAGCCCAGGATCCCTTCCTGCCAGTACTTCCATTGCTTTCAGCATTACAGGTAGTCCTTGACTTACAATCACAAATTTCTATTGCTAAATGAGATAGTTTGCCCCATTTTATGACCTTTGTTGCCACAGTTGTTAAGTGAATCCGGCTTCCTCACTGACTTTGCCTATCAGAAGATCGTAAAAGGTATCCCGTGGCCCTGGGACACCGCAACCATCATAAATATGAACCAGTTGCCAAGCATCTGTTCTGACCTGGCCTTTCGCAGAAGCAAGAAACTGACTCCCCAGCAAAGAAAAACCCTTCTTCTTTATTTACACATTGGGAATTAACAGCATTCACCAACAGAAAGTCCAGGCAAGAGTCCTGCAAGAAGTTAACTGAAACATTAGACCTTATCAGCTCATTATGATAAATGCAAGGCTTTGAGCTCCCAGCCAGGTGGTGTTGTGGTCCTCCAGCAGCCCGCGGACCTGGCAACGGAGTAAGACAGTGAGGAGGCTGGGGAGGACAATGGGCCAGTCCTGGAGTCAGGGGAAGGCCCGGACAAGGGCTCTGCATCAGAGCAGAGATGGGGCCAGGGCCATCTGGGACCGATGTGTGGACTCCGGAGCCTCCAGAGGCGGACAGCAGTTCCTAACACACGCATGTGAAGATCTGCCAGAAAGCAAGAGCAGCTGAAAAAAAAAGGACAACTCGGGAGAAAGGCCAGAAGATGATTGGCCTCTTCCATAAGGCTTAAAAGAGCAGCAACGAGCTGTTGGGTTCTTTGTAGAAAAGCAACACTTCTGTGCTTCATGTCAGCATCTCTTGAACTTTGTGAGGTTTTTGCCAAGAAAAGCCTTTGGCAGGTTGCCAAAGACAACAAAGGTTGGTGATAAGGCCTAGGGACTGGTTATTAAGAATTTTGATTTGGACTAAGCTGAGAATAAATTAATTCTCAGCTGTTTTAATAAAAATAAGTTTGTTGAGAACTGAATTGTGTTTAGTAATCACTACTTGGGCCTTGGTCACAACAGGAGGCTGCAAATTAAGTCAGTTCAAATAGAGAAATAGACAAATCTCAGTTCTGGCAAGACAGTCTTTGTTGCACGAAACACACAACGAGCAAACTTTCCACAAATGTGAATGGTTGTCTGTGACAACCAAACCACTCCCCTTTCCTCCTGGCTCAGGAAGCAAAAAAAAAAAGGACGCTGGCCAGCTCCTTGTGCTCCATTGTTCACCTCTCCTATCTGCTCTGGAACAGGCCCCAGCTATTCCTCCTCCTCACTTATCTCTGACTCCAAAGGCAGCTGCCTCTCTGGCTGGGAAATGCCGTAGGGCTGTGGCTCTATCTCTGTGTCCAATGCTGAGCATCCATCAGAGCCTTCCCCAGGCTGCAGAACTGGCTCAAGTTCTTCCCATCATCCGAGTCTGTCACCAGTGGCTGACTGCCAGCTCTACTGGCAGCTGGCAGGCCACAACAGCATCCAAATTTTGATCACATGACCACAGGGATAGTTATAAGAGTGAAAAACAGTCTCAAGTCTGTCAGGGTAGTGATTTAAGGGCTGACCAGCTGCTGTAATGATGCAATGATGTAATGGTGGGAATGAGTCAGCAAGGTTGTTGGCTGTTATCCCTTTAAGAGCCTGTATAATAAGAAGAGGCTGTTACGGCATCCGTCTGTCTCTCTCTCTCTCTGTCTCTCCCTCCCCCCTCTCCCCCTTGTTCTTCCATGCTAATTACTGATCGTTTGACTTCTGCCTATAGTACGTGTATGTATACTATATATTCTATCGTAGATAAAACCACTGTTTATTACAAACCTCCGTTTGCTATTATTGCTCCTGGGTTGTCTCACGTAATAAAGTTGTATCCACTCTGACAAGTCACCTTTTCAGTGCTGACTTAAAAGGGTCATTAACAATGGTTGTAAGTTAGCTATTAATTTACCTGTAATTTAGGATGGAGCTTGCATGTTACTAATTATTCCTTCTTGTTTTATTCTACTCCTCCAAGGAATGTGAAATAGGCCCTAGAGGAGGAGTGTGGAGTGAAGTGGTACACTGTAAGCCGCCCTGAGTCTTCGGAGAAGGGCGGGATATAAATGTAAACAACAAAAAAAAAAAAGTGGTGTGCCCCTATGCACTTCATAATCTCTTCTCCCTATCATTTGACCTCTGCTTATAGTATGTGTATGTACTATAAGAGCTGAACAGTCACTTTGGGTATTTCTAAATATGGCTTGTCCTCTACATCTGCAATCTGCAATCTGTATTTTCTGACACGGGATTAGCACCCTTTCAAAAGAGTCCGAGGTTCATATTCAGAAACAGCCCAACCGACTCCTCATAGATGTGCACCTCTTCTGTGCTTGCAATCTCTTAGTTGAGCAACTTGACTAAAAGAATCTGCCTGCACTTGTCCAGCCAGTCCCCACTAAGCATTAAGGAGACTCATTGGTGTTGTTCCCCCTAAGGCAGTGCTTCTTTTTTTTAAAAAAATAATAGTTATTAAATTTCAAAATCAAACATTAAAACACCAAGTAACCTAAAAGGGAAAAGGGAAAGGGAACAGCAAAACAAATTAAAAGTGATAAAAAGAATACAAATACCTTTGTAACAAAGCTGACCCCAACAATTACAGCCCACAAATCTAGGGGAGTAAGACCCTGGAGTTAAATTCTGAATAGAGAAGATCGCATTGCAACACTCCTAAGTTGCACTAATGGCTTTTACATTTATTTACTAGATTTGTGCGTCCTCCATTTGGTTCGAAGGACTTTAATTACATGCATAGAATAATACGCCCCAAATGTTTATGGATTTGCCTTCTCCCGTCACCATGCTATCCCAGTACTACCTGTACAATTTTTATTTATTTTTATTTTATTTATTTATTTGTCGAGTACATATTAGATAATAAATATAAGCATGAATTGAATACATAAAATGAATATAATTAAAGGGAACATTAGGACAGGGACTGTAGGCACACTGGTACTCTTATTCACGCCCCTTAGGAATGGGGTGAGGTCAAAAGTAGCCAGTCTTAGGTTAAAGTTTTGGGGGTTTTGGGCTGAGACCACAGAGTCTGGTAGTGCATTCCAGGCATTGACTGTTACTGAAGTCACATTTTCTGCAATCGAGTTTGGAGTGGTTCACTTTAAGTTTGTATCTATTGTGTGCTCGTGTATTGTTGTGGTTGAAGCTGAAGTAGTCATTGACAGGTAGGACATTGTAGCAGATGATTTTATGAGAATAGAATAGAATAGAATTTTATTGGCCAAGTGTGATTGGACACACAAGGAATTTGTCTTGGTGCATATGCTCTCAGTGTACATAAAAGAAAAGATACGTTCATCAAGGTACAACATTTACAACACAATTGATGATCAATATATCAATATAAATCATAAGGATTGCCAGCAACAAGTTATAGTCATACCGTCATAAGTGGAAGGAGATTGGTGATGGGAGCTATGAAACGATTAATAGTAGTGCAGATTCAGTAAATAGTCTGACAGTGTTGAGGGAATTATTTGTTTAGCAGAGTGATGGCCTTCGGGAAAAAACTGTTCTTGTGTCTAGTTGTTCTGGTGTGCAGTGCTCTATAGCGTCGTTTTGAGGGTAGGAGTTGAAACAGTTTATGTCCAGGATGCGAGGGATCTGCAAATATTTTATGAGCTACGCTTAGGTCATAATGAAGGCGGTGTAGTTCTAAATTTTAAACAATAAAAATTTAAACAATAAAGAGGAATCGTATGAATTAATACTTAGAGCAGCGCGTGAAAAATCAGAAGGTCGAAATAGGAATTCCCGAACAGCTCTCGAGTCTCTGTTTGCTAAACGGAACTGAAGGCTCATGCTAAGGAAGCGCGTTACCCACCGAAGCCCCGAGCCAACAGATCCGAGGGAGAGGACCGGCCGCCGTATTTGTCCCTCGCCCGAGCTGCTTCCCACTTACCTGGGCCCGGTTCCCACCAAGTAGGTGTTGGTCCCCTGGAGCGTCATAGGCCCGGGGTTACAGCCCAGGACGCGGATCACCCGCGCCGACAGCTTCTCCACTTTGGGCAGCACTGACAACATCTTCGCAGCCGCCCTCGCTCGCCGCCAGCCTGAAACGACGGGCAAAGAGAGCGAGACATAGAGAGCGAGAGAGCAAAGAACCTAGAGATAGGAAAAAGGTTAGAGTGACAAATTTGGAGGCTTTACTTGTTGGCTTTCTTTTAATGCACCACACTGAGTATAATTTTAGCTCCTGCGCTCTCGTGTCCCTTTCCTTGGTTCGAATATTTTGGGGCACGAAGAAATCGAGAGTTTTAAGGAGCGCGATTCTTCAACGGTCCAGGTTTCACACGTTGCGCTGGACAATGCAAGACAACGGAAGATTCCTGCAAGTGCAAAGAAAGAGTTAACTCGATACTTCCTTAAAAGCAAAGTGGGCAGAACTTGGACAGAAATCTGGAATCCCGCGCCTCCCAGACCAGCTGGGGAGAGAAGGGGACGGCTGAAAAGCAGATCCAGTATGTAGAAGAGATAATAGAGAAGCGCTTTTAGCAATCATAGGAATAGTTTGTTTCTAAAATATGTATTTGTCAGAAACAATAAATTTCTTACATTATCTATGCTATAATATTATTGCTGAATAAAATTTTTAATTGTAATCAGCTGGTCTTCTGGCTAAATAAATATATGTTCCCCATAAGGTACTATGCAAAGGTACTGAATCACTTTATAGTTTACATCTGTGTGGTTTGCCTGGTAAAATAGAAGTGGTTTGTTCCATTACCTTCTATGCCATATGAAACGGTGTCTTCGCTATTGCTAGTAAAGTGATGTCCAGCAAGCTACATATTCATCTTAAAGGCAAAGAATTAAACTAACTGAATTCCAAAACATCTGGATGGTCCAATTTCCTACCCAGATGGAGATGGTTCATTTTCATATCTGATAGCCCTAAAAAAAAAGGAGTTTGTGGAGAATTTCATGGAAGAAACTCCTTTGCCCTGGTCATTTCCATTTAGTTGGATATTTTGGGTACCGTCCAAATGTTTCATAAATCAGTTGCCATAAGATCCCATTTAAATCACCATAATCAATAAGGACTTCAAGTGTTGTGTGCTTCAACAACTTCAACAAGTTTTAGTTTCTTTACTGTTATTAATTTTTATTGCTTAGAATAGAGAAAATGGGAGAATGTCTAATCTCTGTAACAGTTTGTTGTTGTTAGTTGCGAATTGGTGTCCGACTCATCGAGACCCCATGGACAACATTCTTCCAGGTCTTCCTGTCCTCTACCATCCTCTGGAGTCCATTTAAACTCATGCCTACTGCTTCAGTGACTCCATCCAGCCACCTCGTTCTCTGTAGTCCCCTTCTTCTTTTGCCCTCAATCTTTCCCAGCATTAGGCTCTTCTCCAGTGAGTCCTTCTTTCTCATTAGGTTTCAGTTTCAGTTTCATCTTCAGGATCTGGCCTTCTAAAGAGCAGTCAGGGTTGATCTCCTCTAGAACTGACCTGTTTGTTCGCCTTGCAGTCCAAGGGACTCACAGGAGTCTTCTCCAGCACCAGAGTTCAAAGGCCTCAATTCTTTGGTGCTCAGCCTTTCTTATGGTCCAACCTTCACAGCCATACATTGCAACTGGGAAAACCATAGCTTTGACTATACGCACTTTTGTTGTCAGGGTGATGTCTGCTTTTTAGTACGCTGTCTAGATTTGCCATAGCTTTCCTTCCCAGGAGCAAGCATCTTTTAATTTCTTGGCTGCAGTCCCCATCTGCGGTGATCTTGGAGCCCAGGAAAATAAAATCTGTCACTACCTCCATTTCTTCACCATCTATCTGCCAGGAATTGAAAGGGACGGATGCCATGATTTTAGTTTTCTTAATGTTGAGTTTCAAGCCAACTTTTATACTCTCCTCCTTCACCCGCATCAAGAGACTCTTTAGTTCCTCTTCGCTTTCTGCCATTAGAGTGGTATCATCTGCATATCTGAGGTTGTTGATATTTCTTCCGGCAATCTTAATTCCAATTTTTGATTAATCTAGCCCCGCCTTTCTCATGATGTGTTCTGCATATAAGTTAAATAGGCAGGGTGATAGTATACAGTATACAGTATACTGTAACTGTTAAGGAATTCCAATTCCCAGAAGATCCTTAACTGGCAGTGATAGAGGATCCCGAGAGATGCAGTTTAGTGATGTTTTCAAGAGTCTCTCATAGTTTATGGTGAGGATAAACTCACGAGAGAAAAGCTGAAATATGTATGCATCTTGGATTCATGGTAATTTCTAAATAATTTGCATAAATGAATAAAAACAATGTTTTAGCTATACAAACATTATACCAGGATATTGAAATAACATGTCCTTGAGAACACATTTTGTCTGTAGATGGCAGTAACAGCACTGAAGATTACAAACAGTCATAATAAAATTTGTAGAGAAAGTTAAATTGCAAAATGCCTCCAATATTGTATCTTTGTAAAGCAGATAATCAAATTTTCAGGGTAAACTTAAGTATGTAATATTGCATGTGGTTAAGTTTATATGATTCTTTTTGAGTTTTATAATATTGAAACATTAATTGTTTAATAGATTTGTAGTAATTTCCCCCCCAAGATCGACTGGCAATCTACCCACCCCAACTTTAATACTATAGTTAGCAAAGGCATTATTACTTCTTCACTGCATAGTGAAATGGTTATATTACAGTGCAAGCCATCCTTGAACTAAGGAATAAATTATTTTACCCTATTTTCTCTGAAGAACGGAACAGGAGACTTGTTATCCTTGCATTTTTAAATCCTGGACAAGTTAAGGAAATTGACTGATGGATTTTTCTTGGGTTTGTTTCCTTTCCACTAAAAGTCACCTTGCCAGGAAGGAAGAGAATACCAAACTAAATCCTTAAAATGGGTGTTATGGGTCTAATTCAGGGGTGAAATCCAGCAGGTTCTGACAGGTTCTGGAGAACCAGTAGCGGAAATTTTGAGCAGTTCCAAGAACCGGTAGCAGAAATTTTGAGTAGTTCGGAGACCTGGCAAGTACCATCTCTGGCTGGCCCCAGAGTGGGGTGAGAATGAAGATTTTGCAATATCCTTCCCCCAGGAGTGGGGAGGGGAATGGGATTTTGCAGTATCCTTCTCCTGCCATGCCCACCAAGTCACGCCCACAGAACCAGTAGTAAAAAAATTTGGATTTCACCACTGGTCTAAATGTCTTCCTGATTAGGTAGAACAATCAATCAGTAAGACGATTTGCTTCCAGAAGTTGTGGGTGCTCTGCATTGGAGGTTTTCAAGAAAAGATTGGACAACCATCTAACTGAAATGGTATATGGTTTCCTGCCTGAGCAAGGGGTTGGACTAGAAGACTTCCAAGGTCTCTTCCAACTTTGTTATTCTGTTATGTATGTATGACCAGGTAAATCTACCTGTAAAGTTGACAGATGACAGGTATGGAACGTTCTGCACATGTAACTGGTTAGCAGAGCATTTCTGAACCTAAGCTGTTTTGAAATAATAGTAAATCCATGTTAAGCAATAATCTGATGATAGGTCATGAGGTTGGAGGAAGGATAAGAAGAAGTATTAGAGATGCCTTCTCTCATGTAACTCTCTGCCCCATGCTTCTGACTTATCAGCTGGTTAACAGTTGTGAAAAAGAGAGAGATGTGGGGTGGAAAGATGAAAGCTCTGTCCTTTAATGGCAGGCAAAATGTATTAATTATATGACTTCTACACTGCATTTTACATTGTACCATCTTTAACCAACTGACTCTAAGCCATCTATAGCCAGAAATATAAAATTCAGCTTATACAAATAATATATAATATATACATCTAACATATGAACATAGCAATACACATCTCACTTATTTTGGCTCTGTCATGTGGGGAAATTTTATTTTTATCCGCGCGGGGCTGGCTTAAATTGGGATTTTAATGTTAAATTTATTAATTTTAAACGGGGTTTTTTAGTATGGTAAATTTTAATCATTGGGCTAATTTAATAAGTTTTTTAAATCGTATTTTAAATTTGTATATTGTATTGTCGGTTTTATTATGCCTGTACACCGCCCTGAGTCCTTCGGGAGAAGGGCGGTATAAAAATCAAATAAAATAAATAAATAAATAAATAAATAAATTCACTGGAGAGAGCAATTATGTTTCGAAGAATTAGTGGTAAAAAGAAACCAGGTCATCAAAGAACACGGTGGCTGGATACTATAAAGCTGACACCAGCCAGAATATAGAGAAACTCAAAAGAAAAAATGTAAGACCAGAAGATGTGGCGAGACCTGGCCTATAGAATTGCCAGTAGTTGGAGATGACTGAATCATCTGAGCCGCACCATCTGCAGAGATTTTTTTTTTTTTTACTTTTAAAACTGATTTTGCTTCAGCCGAAGTATGCCTTTAAAAGTAAAAAAAAGCCTTTGAGGATCCCGCCCTTCAGCTGAGATCAGCAGAGCCTTTAAACTTTAAACTGAGTCCTTCGGGAGAAGGGCGGTTTATAAATCCAATAAATAATAATAATAATAAAAAACTTTAAAAAAAAAATAAAGTCTCCTCTGGCGATCTCACCTGAGTTCCTCATCAGCAGAACCTTACTTGTACTCTTACTTGTAGAAAACATGTTTTCTACAAGTAAGAGTAGAGATTCTAAGGCACTTACTTGATTACTGATGAACACATGGCTTTTTTTCCAGCCCAAAAGCCCCAGTTTTACTTTCAGCCAGACAGAATCAATTGCTTAGCTAATTTATTTCCTCATGAACAACTAATGCTGGCTGGCTTTGCTGGCTGAGGAACTCTGGGAATTGAAGTCCACAATAAAATAAAATAAAATAAAATAAAATAAAATAAAATAAAATAAAATAAAATAATAAAATAAAATAAAATAAAATAAAATAAAATAAAATAAAATAAAATAAAATAAAATAAAAAAAAATAATAAAATAAAATAATAAAATAAAATAAAATAAAATAAAATATTTGTGCAGCTTTCTGAGATTTGGTGTGTTTCTGTAGTGTTTCACTCTAACTACACAAACACACAAAATCTCAGAAAGCTGTATGTGGCATTTTGTGTGTGTGTGTGTGTGTGTGTGTGTCAGTTGTGTTGTGTGTGTTTAAAGGTGAAAGTTGGTTTTTGAGCTTTTTGTGGCTGTGTGAAGTGTGAAGTGCAGCTGCTTTTACATTGTGTGTGTCAGTTGTGTTGTGTTGTGTGTGTGTAAAGTGTGAAAGTTGATTTTTGGTACCTCTTATTGTTTTTTATACTTTGTTTATTATTTTTATTATTTATTTATTGGCCACGCCCCCAGTCATCTGACCATCAAGCCACGCCCAACAATTAAGCCACGTCCGCAGAACCGGTAGGGAAAATTTTTAGATTTCACCCCTCATTTATACTATATCAAATATACATACTAAGAATAAGCTAATCCATCATTCATGATCTCAACATGTACCTGTCTAGTGAGCAGTCTTCAAAGACCTTCTGAAATAACTAGGATTTAGTTATCTTTTGTACTGGAAAAGGGCTATTCTTGCTTTGGGTAGAAAACTATTCCATAAAAGGGAAGACCCTAAGGAAAGTTATTTTCTCCCTCTGGATGAATGTCTTATAAGTGGGTGCCTTCAGAAGACCTTCTTTATGTATTGAACAGACAGGTTCTGATCAGAAAAGACAGTCTTGAAGATAGCAGATTCCCAGTCATGTAGGGATTTATGGTAAGAACCAGCATATTAAAATACATTTGAAAACAAACTTGAAGCTAGTCCAGCACCTGTAGCAGTGGGTATATTGCAAAAATAAGAGGTTCAGTTCATATGCACATGTACAATCATATTTTGCACTAGCTGAAGTTTCTGAGTGACTTCAGGGTAGTTCACTTAGGGCACATTACAGTAATTCAGGAAAGAGTCGACAAGAACATGAATGCCCTTAACACTATCTCATGCTAGGCTAGAATTAGAATACCCATAGAAGCCAGACAAAAATCCTCTTTATGAGCTTCCATTTGCTCTTTTATAGTATAGCCTTTATTGTCATTGTACATCATGTATACAACGAAATTGGTTTTAGCCTCACTGGTGAGATCCATGATAAAAAATACAAACAACATAAATAGTATAAAGAATAATCCCTATGCAAGTCATCAGAGAGGAAAAAGAAAAACTAGTCATATGTTTCCGCGTCTGGGTGGAGTGATTGTGGTTGTGTTTAAGGGTGTGACAGCCCAAGGATAGAAACTCTTTTTAAACCTATTTCTTTGGCTGGCTATACTTCGATGTCTTCTGCCCGATGGTAGAAGTGCGAAGAGACACTGGCCAGGATGTGAATCATCTCTGAGTATCCTTCTTAATCTGATAAAGCAGTGAGACCTAGCGATGTCATCCAGTGGTGTTAGAGGGCAACCAATTGTGCCGAATTGATCACTCTCTGTAGTGCCTTCCTGTCCGCAGCAGTTAAACCAACGTACCATACTGTAATGCAGTATGTGAGGACACTTTCTATCGTAGACCAATAGAAAGAGGTCATCAGCCATTGTTCCACCTGATTTTTTTGCAGGACTCTTAAGGAAATGAAGTCTCTGTTGAGCCTTGCCAATCACCAGGGATGTGTTGTTTCCCCAGGTGAGATCTTGACTAATAAGCACTCCCAAGGATTTAAAAGAGGAAACCCTTTCCACACAGCCCCCCTGATATACATCTCTGTGCTTTCGGAAATATAGTACCATCTCTTTTGTTTTACTAGTATTTAGATGTAAATTGTTTTTTGAGCACCATGCGGATACCTTCTGATCTTCTTCCTTGTGTGCTGATTTGTCCCCTCCAGTTATGAGACCCAGCACCATTGTGTTGTCTGCAAACTGTATTATGATGTTGGATGGATCAGAGGATATGCAGTTATGTTTATTCAGCAAGTACAGGTAGGGGATGACCATACAGCCCTGAGGGGAGCCTGTGCTGAGCTTCAGGGTGGAAGATGTAAAGGAACCAACCCTTACTGTTTGTGGACGATCCATCAGGAAGTCTTTGATCCAGTCACAAGTGAGGAAAGGGAAATTTAGCATGAGCTGTGAATCCAGGAGGATGCCTAGATTGGATACCTGCTCTTTAAGGGAACCTCGTGCAGAGGGAAAGTTGTATTATTTCACAAAAAAGCAATCTTCTGAAACAACAGTCCCAAAATCTTTTTTTGTATGCATAGACTTGCAGACACTTCTATAAAACATTGCAAGGTGCCACCCCTCTCAATCTATTGGATTTTGACTATCGGGCTTTCAATCTGGAGTTATAGATATGATTTTATCCATGAAATGACCAGTGTGTCCCATAGGGTTAGAGCTGGTACCTGAGCAAGCGTGCTGATCATAAAGAAATTACAATATTTTGTTTCATCCTTTCCTGATAATTCTGAATAGTGCTGCTGCCTGGCATTTCACAGATGGAATAAGGTCAGAAAGTTGTTAGTAAACCTTGAGTTCAGAACCTTGTCTGATTATATCCTTCCAGTGATGCGCCAAAGGTTTTATCATTTGCAACTCCTCACTAAGCCAATATTACAAACTATTCTAAAAAATACGAGTTCCAAGTATATTTGTAAAACAAAAAACAGACATTCTACGAGCTCTGGAATGGAAATAATTAAAATAATTAAAATATATATATTTGCAGAACCTCAAGCCTTTTTGTCTAAAATATCTTTTTTGGATTTTTTGAGTCAAAATGAAACACATAATTTAATGAAGAAAAGAGTTTTACAGGAAAGATTGATTAGCTCTCACTTTCTGCCCATTTTTCTCTTCATGTCACTTCCTTCCTAGGGCACTAGACATATGTAGAGTTAGTTGCGAGGGACTAATGTTTGGTTTAGCTTCTAAGTGGAGATTTTGCTGGACACTTGCAAGCCTTGGGGATCTAATTAGTGCTCTAAAAATTGCAGCCAAAGCACAGCTGAGTTCCTTCATGGAGCAGAGAGGGCACATTTTAGGGAATAAGGGAGCATGAGAAGAATAAAGGCTGTTCCATCATCGAAGTACAATCCAAACAAAAATAGAGCTCGAGGTAAAATTATTGCACCATCAGCAGCAATTTGGAGGATTTAAATACATGATTAGCCTCATATTTCCAGTGTCACAGATCAATTTTAGTATCAGGTAATTTCATAACCCAACTACATGTGGGTAGTGCCTGTGGAATTGACTGTTGTCAGTTTATAGGATAGTCCCAATATCTATCTTGAATGGTTCAACTAGAATATCACTGCCATTAAAAGAAATCTAGTTTGCAGAAAAAATAAGAAAAAGGCTTAATTCAATTTTCACAATATAAAAAAGATGTTGAGACACAGAAAGAGTTCAGAGAACAACAACAAAGGTGATTAGAGGATAAGGGAGGATAAAGCATACGAATGGTTGCAGGAATTAGGCATGTGTAGTTTAATGAGTGATATGATAACAGTGTTCCGATATCTAAGAGACTGCCACAAGGAACCTTTCGGAGAATAAAACCTATTCTCCAAAGCATCTGAAGGTAGGACAAGAAGCAAGGGATGAAACTAATCAAGGAGAGAACCAACATAAAACTAAGGAGAAATTTCTTGACCGTGAAAACAATTAATCAGTGGAATGACTTGCCTCCAGAAGTTGTGGGTGCTCCAACACTGGAGGTTTTAAAGAAGAGATTGGACAACCATTTGTCTGAAACAATATAGTTTCCTGCTTGAGCAGGGGGTTGGACAATAACAAAAGTTCCCTTCTGTTATTCTGTTATTAAGTTATCATACTTGGAATCAGATAAAATGATTAACATAATAATTCAGTTAAAGGAATGATTAGTGCCAAAAAAATATATGGTATCTTTGAGTCGGTGTTGACTCTTGACAACTGCCTGGATTAATTCCTGCAGTTTTCAGAAGTTGTTTTCCATTACTTCCTTCCTAGATATGAGAGACTATGTGGGTGGGTGTGACTGGTAAAGGGTCAGCTGGCTTAGTATTTAAGGCGGAACTAAAACTTGCAGTCTCCTGGTTTCAAGGCTGATTCCTTAGCCACTGTATCCAAATAATAGAAGATTTATTATTTATTTAGATTTGTGTGCCGCCCATCTTGTCTAAAGTATCACATGGCTTGTGGATGAAAGCAGTTTACTTTATATTTTGCCCACACCCAAACCTCTTCTCGGTGTAGACTACAAAGTCCAACCACACAAAACGTTTTTTTCTACCCAGGATATAGAGTTTTCTACTGAAAATGTATATCTATCTGGCAAGTTTTAAGGTAAAACTTTTTTATTACAGTATTGTTGAGATTAATTAACTCCCTCGGTGGTAGCTAAAGAATTTATGTTGTGACAGTATAGAAAACATTTTATACTATTAAAAGGTTTAATTAATTGACTTCATTGAGTTTAAGTCAGGTGAAGAAAAGTATTAATTGACCAAAAGGAAAATTACATTTATGTTATCCAGAATATTTATTTATGTTTATATCAAAGGCCAACAATGTATATTTGCTTGATTCCTGATGAATTTTTATTTTTCTCTGTGGAATCTTCATATTGATTTTAAATAAATGTTAACCCCAGAATTACATAATTCTAGATGGAAGTGTAAATATCCACAAACATTCTTTTTTCTTGGATTCTTTTCTCCAACTGTTGATTTCACTTTCAACATTTCTGGAATGACATGCAAGATAGATAGAAATAGCATATAATAATTTACTTTCAAAGTGGCAATTTCTTATATTTTACTCAATATTAACTATAATTAGTCAATAAGCAACATAGTGGCATGAGGACCCTTGCAAGGAGTTTTTATTTGCTTGATTTAGAATACCACGGAGTCAATTTACCTAGCAGACTAAAGTCTTGAAAGGTAGAAGTGACAATCTCTTTTCAAAGAATGTTTAAGTCAAGAAGGCAGAGATTTATCCAATTCCTTTCTGTGTGAATTTTGTTTGTGTGTGGCTACAGATCAGTCCTGACTTTAGGCAACTATCTAGACTATCTTGGCAAGATTTTCAGAAATGATTTGTTATTGTGTTCTTATAAGGGCTGAGAGAGATAAACCAGACCAAACCAGGTTTATCAAGTTGGCTTCTTGCTTTCCAGTCTCCTAGTTTTTAGCATGGTGCTTTAACCATTACCATAAGAGTGGCGCATTGGTTAGAATACACTACTTCAGGCTACTTCTGCTGCCTGCTGGCTGCCTGCAATTTGGCAGTTCGAATCTCACCAGGCTCAAGGTTGGCTCAGCCTTCCATCCTTCTGATGTGGGTAAAATGAGGACCCAGATTGTTGGAGGCAATATACTGACTCTGTAAACCGCTTAGAGAAGGTGTAAAAGCACTGTGAAGCGGTATATAAGTCTAAGTGCTATTGATATTACCCCAGACCAACTCTCTTCTGCCTGGCAATTGCAGTAAAAACAACTGGTTTTATAGTACTGAACAATTAAATAGATTTATTAGAGCATACATTTTAATGCAATTGTTAGCACTCAAGTTAAATAATGTCAGGCAGGGTTAGAGGGTTCTATTCTTCTAAGAAAAGGGTAAGGCAGATAGTATAAAGAAGTAGGGAGTATTGTAAGTTGCAATGAAGAATGAAGTACTGGTATTTATGGCCCTTTCCACATAACGTATCTTACTTGGAGGAAATGCCCAGCTTGTGTGAGAAATATATTGTCTTCCAGCAGCATGTGTGTTCTATAATATGCGTTTTATTTTTAATCTGGAATCCCTTTTTATTTCTATACAGAATGTAGAGGCTTTTGTATAAAATTATATAACCAAGTGCTGAAATGCCTTAGGAAATTATGAGAAGTAAAAAAAAAAAAGATTTCTACAGGGGCTTTAAAAAGTCTCCAATGTTTCTTTTTTCTTCTATTCAGTTAGTGTATTCCTCCTGAGGAAATACCTTCTTGAACTCAGTTAAAACATGCACAGGATTACACATCGTCATAAACTTTCATTACACAACTTGCTCTTTTATACTTATTGACATTGATAATTTGTTTTTTTATAAACCTCTGAATTACTTAGTTACTAATTATTTTTTCTTTTCAGGGCTCATAAGGAAACATTAACCTTACCAGCATATTTTAAACTGCATGCGGTTACTTTCTTAATGACTACTTAGTGGTCAAACACATTTCATAATACACTTGTGGACCTGACTTTTTAGTTTAACCGGCTGTTTTGACCAACATAAACCCCCATGTTTCATTCTACTAAGAAAAACATTTTGAATTGTTTTACCTGCAATGAAGTGGTCAGTTGTGAAAAACAACAAAAAAGCTTTACTAAAGTAGATTTTTTAATTATTCTTTTTGGGCTTGTGGTTTATACATCTGATATTGGCACAGATCTCTGGACGGCAAAGAACTTTTTGTGTGAAGGCAAGTACTTGAAAGGTATCCTAATACTGTCCACAGGACTATTTTCATCAATAATTATTCAGTTTTTCAGTTTTACCTGGTTTAAAGAAGATGAGACTGAAAAGCTTGCTTGGACGTTTTATCTACTACATTCTTTATATGGTGGATTATTTACAAGGTAAATGCCAAATTTTAATTTAGAGCAGACATACTATATGTATAAGGAAGGGGTGGAATTCACTTATCTTCGCTACTGGTTCGCAAATGTGAGCGCACGTGTCACCTCCGCGCATGTGCAGGGCCTTCCGCACATGTGCAGAGCATAAAAAACAGGACGTGATGATGTCCGGAAAGGTGGGTGGAGCTTTCTGCAGCTGCCGCTACTGATTCACCCTAAATGGATAGAACTGGCTAAATACCACCACCGGTATAAGGGCATTAAATGAATTTTTATAGGCAGTGATGATATTAACACATAATGTGACTGCTTGCTGAATTTTTTTCTCACATTTCAAACTACCTGTACAAACCAGGTTTCTATAAATAATTGTTTCACTGAGTTTATAGTAGATTTGCGTAAAGGAGGCACAATACATTTGTCACTTCAGTTTGACATCCAAGACAATGATCTGCCTTGGGGCTCAAAATGAAGAAGATATGCTTGATTTCCCAAAGTGTGGAGGCAAAGCTAATCTGTTTCAGCTGGTTTCTTTGCTTAAAGGTAACTGTCTTCTATGCGTTATGTGCAGAAAAGAATCAAAGGGCTAATAAAATAGGTTACAGTGGAAGACAAAAGTGTTTGTTGCACTAATATACAAATAGAGGATATTAGCTGTTACTATGCAGTATTAGAAATCTGTAAGTCCGAAGTATCTTGAAGACCATAAAATCACACATTTTTTTCATTTCTTTCATTTTGTTTTAATTATTATCCATCTAGTTCTTACATTATTCTTATTAGAGTTCACCCAAAGGTGCTTTTTAAGGAGGCAACTGGACTTTGTCATTTTTCTTTGAAGACTTTTCGCTTTTCATCCAAGAAGCTTTTTCAGCTCTGACTGGATGGTGAGGAACAGACGGCCTCTGGAATGGCGTCTGACCATCCAGTCAGAGTTGAAGAAGCTTCTTGGATGAGAAGCGAAACGTCTTCAAAGAAAAATGAGCAAGTCCACTTGCCTCCTGAAAAAGCACCTTTGGGACAACCATAACTTGGATGACTGATATCTCCATAGATATTAGAGTTGACCTATTCCAGGCCTGTCAAGCTAGCAGCCAATGGGCCAGATATGTCATGCACAGGCTACGCCCACCCCGGCTCTGCAAAGGCAAAAAATGTCATGGTACGTCATGATCCGGCCTGTGATGCGATTGAGTTTGACACCTATGACCTATTGTGTAAGCTGATAAAAATTTTAAAGGACAATATCTATAAGGCAATTTATATTTATCTAGCTTTCAAGAAATAGAATCAAATGTAACTCATCAACTTCTCCCTAAAAGGTACAATAAATACATTACTTTATGAGATTCAGTGTAAGGCAAAGTCCAAAAGTAATTTCTAAGCTGTGAATTCATCAGCAATTCTGTAAAGTAGTCAGTGTGACTACAACACAGTCTGGAAAATAACAGGCTTATATGAATGAATGAATGAATGAATGAATGAATGAATGAATGAATGAATGGTATAACAACCTGATTTACTTGACTTATTTTTTTGGATGTCACAGTGCTTAGATACTAGAACCAGATGGTTAATGTTCTTGATTGTTTTATTAAAAAAATATCCTGCATGGTTATTCTGAAGGATAAATACATGTCCATATAACGTAAGAAAGCAGTGTTATCTTGACAGACGATAGACTTACCTTTCTGCCTGCACTGGAGGCATTCTCAAAGGAACAGGAATCAGTTCCTTGATATTATTTCAAAGCTGCATTCTTGCTTTTTGGTAATATTTTCTGTTGAAGGAACATTATTTTCTAAGGTGGAGGAAAAAGGCACTTTCATCTGGTGCAATATAGCATTTCAGATTAAATTGTCTTTATCTGTTTTTATCTGGTGTTGCCTCTTCACTTCTACCTCTCCATTCTAGAAATGTTCAGGGAGAGTAAGAACTGCATTTCTGAACATTGTTAATTAAAGCCAATTGTTGAAATGTCATAAAATATACAGTCAACACTCTGGCAGCTGCAAAGAGATACTATAGCCTATTTTTCTGTATGATGAAAGGCATTTAACTCAATAGTGCAGCTGTTTTTGGACTGATTAAAACAATGAAAAGCTGGTCATTGCTGGGAATTACATAGTTTTTTTTGTTTGTTTTTGTTTACATTTATACCCCGCCCTTCTCCGAAGACTCAGGGCGGCTTACAATGTATAGGGCAATAGTCTCATTCTATTTGTATATATTTACAAAGTCAACTTATTGCCCCCCCAACAATCTGGGTCCTCATTTTACCTACCTTATAAAGGATGGAAGGCTGAGTCAACCTTGGGCCGGGCTCGAACCTGCAGTAATTGCAGGCTTTGTGTTCTTAATAACAGGCCTTACCAGGCAGAGCTAAACCGGCCCCTATGTATTAAAGTATGTGAATGGAGGAAAGGCCCCTATGCTGATGTAATGCTCTCATTCCTACTTTATATAGTAGTTGGTTTCTCCATTGTTTCTATCTATGATGCAAAAGCTTTCTTCTTGGAAGGATGCCTAATAAATAAATAAATTTATCCTTATTTAATTTATAAATAAATCCTGCTGCCTGCATAATAGCTGGGAGCTCTTGATAGTACTAGCACACCAGCAGATTCTGATGCAGAGATTAGATTAGATTAGATTAGATTTATTAGATTTTTATACCGCCTTCTCCGAAGACTCAGGGCGGCTTACAATGTATAGGGCAATAGTCTCATTCTATTTGTATATATTTACAAAGTCAACTTATTGCCCCCCCAACAATCTGGGTCCTCATTTTACCTACCTTATAAAGGATGGAAGGCTGAGTCAACCTTGGGCTGGGCTCGAACCTGCAGTAATTGCAGGCTTTGTGTTCTTAATAACAGGCCTTACCAGGCAGAGCTAAACCGGCCCCTATGTATTAAAGTATGTGAATGGAGGAAAGGCCCCTATGCTGATGTAATGCTCTCATTCCTACTTTATATAGTAGTTGGTTTCTCCATTGTTTCTATCTATGATGCAAAAGCTTTCTTCTTGGAAGGATGCCTAATAAATAAATAAATTTATCCTTATTTAATTTATAAATAAATCCTGCTGCCTGCATAATAGCTGGGAGCTCTTGATAGTACTAGCACACCAGCAGATTCTGATGCAGAGATTAGATTAGATTAGATTAGATTTATTAGATTTTTATACCGCCCTTCTCCCGAAGGACTCAGGGCGGTTTACAGCCAATAAAAAACACATATAACAAAAGTTAAAAACCATTTAAAAAACTAATTCAATATGTGGCATAAAATTTAAAAGAAATAAAACCCCATTTAAAATTTAAAATCATGTTAAAACTAGCCCTGCACGATGGAATAAAAGAGTCTTCAGCTCGCGGCGGAAAGTCCGGAGGTCGGGGAGTTGACGAAGCCTCAGAGATCAGACCTAAATCTATGGTTTCTCTATTGGCAATCAGACAAACATCCAGCACATATGAGAAAAGAAGCCATTCCATCTAATAACAGACCATTAAAGTCATTAGCAACCATAATAAGCTGATTGATTATTTGTACCCTATGACTATCATTAAGTGTTGTACCTTAGAATTCTTGATGAATGTATCTTTTCTTTTATGTACGCTGACAGCATATGCACGAAGACAAATTCCTTTTGTGTCCAATCACACTTGGCCAATAAAAAAAATCTATTCTATTCTATTCTATTCTATTCTATACTGTTCTGTTCTGTTCTGTTCTGTTCTGTTCTGTTCTGTTCTGTTCTGTTCTGTTCTGTTCTAATACTCTGCAGTCAACAGCTGTATGTTTCATGTGTGCATATTTTTTTTAATCTTTTTGGAAGAAAACCCAACCTTCCTATTGTGCATTGCAAATAGAAATGAAACACAATTTTCATCTAACTTAGAGATGCAATAACCAGAATGTATGTATACACAATATATCACAGTGTTATCAAGCAACAGCAAAGGAATTACCTTATGAAAATAAATTTATTAGCAAACCCAATCTTCTATGATGAGAGCAGAACAGATTTATGATTTCTACCATTGCTACCATTGCAGAAAACACTTGAATTTTTAAATTATTCTGACTTGGTTTAGCAACCACAACCATTCTTTTTTTGGACTTATAACTACAGAGCAAAGCAGCATTTTTCATTCTGATGCCATGCAAACAAGTTGGCGAATTCTGAACGGGTCTTACTGCTCTAAGAATTTAAAAATGAATTGACTAGAATGTAAACAACATTCTCATGGTCAAATGTTCTCAGTTTTCAAATATTTTGGAATACATAGAGTCTTGTGGGTGAATATATGAATATTTTCCATTTCTTCCTGCACTCCTGTTTTCCCAAATTTGGTCTGGAGAATTCTAATCCTCTGGAGCAGATTTGGAATTAGAGAGCAAGAGGAAAGTATCTTTTGACTGCATTCTTCTAGAAGCAGATACAGTTGTATAAAACTTAAAACTTTCAGGATTTGCATATATTGAACTTATAGAACCTTCCATATAAGTATATGATAATTATATTATACCCCGATGAAAAAGAAAACTGGGAGTAACTGATTGACTTCAATGAGGTGTATTTCTAAAATTGATCTAGGTTATAGCAGCATAGCAACGGACTAGAGGTATGGAATTACTGTTCTAAGAGAAAATCGTGAAATAATGGCAAAGAGTTATTGGAACACACTGCAAAACTACTGTTTTGTCATTCAGTTCTAATCCCTTGATATGATATAATTTGACAATATAAATAATTTCTGTAGCTCCCAATACTAAATACTCAAGATGTGAATCACAAAAGTTGTATAAGGTAAAGATAAAGGTTCCCCTTGCACATACATGCTAGTCATTGCCGACTCTAGGGGGCGGTGCTCATCTCCGTTTCAAAGCTGAAGAGCCAGCGCTGTCCAAAGATGTCTCCATGGTCATGTGGCCAGCATGACTCAACACCAAAGGCACATGGAACGCTGTTACTTTCCCACCAAAGGTGGTCCCTATTTTTTCTACTTGCATTTTTACGTGCTTTCGAAACTGCTAGGTTGGCAGAAGCTGGGACAAGTAACGGGAGCTCACCCTGTTACATGG
The DNA here is from genome assembly GCF_028640845.1 of Ahaetulla prasina. Classification (NCBI taxonomy): domain Eukaryota; kingdom Metazoa; phylum Chordata; class Lepidosauria; order Squamata; family Colubridae; genus Ahaetulla; species Ahaetulla prasina. The sequence continues at coordinate 43,129,582 of NC_080541.1, read as the reverse complement.
CAGCACTCGGGATTCGAACCGCTGAGCTGCCGACCTTTTGATCGACAAGCTCAACATCCTAGCCCCTGAGCCACCTATAAAAGTTGTATAGGAGACAAGAATTAATCTGTCTTCAAATATTTAATATATTAGAATAGAATAACAGAGTTGGAAGGGACCTTGGAGATGTTCTAGTCCAGGGGCGGGTTCTACTTACCTTTATTACCGGTTCGCAATGGGGTATGCACAAGCTTCTGGGCATGTGCAGATCGTCTATGATGATGTCTGGGCGGGTGGGCAGCCCACCACTGTTCTACTCCAACCCCCTGCTTAGGCAGGAAACTCTACACCACAGTAGTGGGTTTCAAATCCCGGTGCTACCGGTTCGCTATCGGTAGCACGCGGATGCATGTGCTCACTTTGCAAGTGTGTGGCACTTCTGTGTATGCGCAGAAACTTGTGTGTATTCGCAGAGCATTTTTGATGATGTCTGGGTGGGTGGGCAGACCCTCCCGTCACTGCCACTACCGGTATGCCCGAACCGGGGTAAACCGGGGACAACCCAACACTGCTACACCACTTCAGGCAAATGGTTATCCAACATTTTCTTAAAAACTTCCAGTGTTGGAGTGTTCACAACTTCTAGAGACAAGTTGTTCCACTGATTAATTGTTCTAACTGTCAGGAAATTTCTCCTTAGTTCCAAGTTGCTTCTCTCCTTGATTAGTTTCCACTCATTGCTTCTTGTCCTGCCCTCAGGTGCTTTGGAGAATAATTTGACTCCCTCTTCTTTGTGGCAGCCCCTAAGATATTGGAACACTGCTATCATGTCTCCCCTAGTCCTTCTTTTCATTAAACTAATTTATTTGTTTTAAGTTTTATTCTGGAGGATATTATTTCTTAGCCTCAAGGATACTTAGACAACTGGGGAATGTTCCTGGTCTCATGGTACTATGGAAAATGGTAGCATATGCTTAGTACCTTTTCAGCTTTGAAAATTCACCTATGCTAAAAATTAATCAGAATGTTAAGCTGCTTCGAGTCCTACTTTCAATATTAATATATAAAGAATTCAGGCATATTTTCCAAGTAAACATGTACATGCTGAGTACTTTGCATCACACGGCTTCCCTATGCTGTACATAATAGATGAGAATTATTTGACAGAAATAATTTCAGTCTGCCATTACCAATAAATGAAGGCTCTTTTGTATGCAGGAGGAATTATATTACCCTGTTCATATCCCAACGGGGAAAGGGGGACAATGTGCTTCTAGTAGTTGGATTGTAAAACCAAAAATTTGAGTCTCAGGTCTTGTGATGCAAGATGCATCAAAGTATATGTGTGGATGGTTGGAATCAATTGAAAGGACTCCTTCAGCAGTCAAAAATGTACTCACAACTGGTCAAATTGTGGGAATTATTATGGAAAATAAAAAACTTTTAAATATATATATAAAAAAATGTACTCACAGACCACTGTTTAAAGCAGACAGTTAAATACTTCCTGGAAGCTGTCATTTCACAAACAGTAGCAATACAGGAGTTGTTCCCCCGCTCCCAGTAAGTTCCTACCTTTTGAAGGGGAAGAAAAGATCCTAAACAACATATCTGATCTTCTATCTAGCACCTCAGTATTGCCATCTGTTGGTGATTTATATCAATAAAAGCAGTATTTTTTATTCAGCTTTCAGCATCAAGCAAATATCATCTTCCTTTTAATAAAATGTTTGGGGTTTGGCAGGGAGGAGTGGTGAAATGGAAGATTGATCTATGTCTAATTCTCTATATGTCTAGCTTTTTACTTTAAAGAGAGGTTTTTTTTTCTCATTATAGATACTATTTCACATTAAAACATGGATATCAGGCTGCATTTATATCAAACAGTTCCACCAACTGCAACTTATGCTTCAGTGCAATGGCTGATATAAGTATGCTTCAGCTATTTAAAGCCTTCTTGGAAAGTACTCCCCAGCTTATCCTTCAGATCCACATTGTGATGGTATCTGACGATTCTACTTTTTCTCAATGTAAGTCTAATCTGTATTAAAAAATGCAAAAATAGGGTGTACTTATGTAAAAATAGTTTTCTGCAATATTACAATGAAGGTAAAGGTTTGCAAAGTGTAATGAAGATTAAGGTTTGCAAAGTGTAATCAATTACTACCTTTGAAAGGAATTAAAGTATTTAAGTATTTCAATACTTGTGTAATTAAGTATTAAATATAATATAAAACCTTGGTCAATTTTAAAAAGACTTTATCTGGACTAAACACTTCCACCAATTTGGGTACCTGTGCAGAAGGAGATTATTGGCCTGGTAGCTAATTCTTAGTTTCCCTCTGCTTTATTTCAGGTAGAGAAGCATCTAAAGACTGATTTTGAAAGTTAGCTCCGTTTATTTTGTTTTTGCTTTTACTTTTATATCGGCTATAAACTGCTTTGGGAATATTGTCATCCTGGAAGGTTGCACATAAATTTTAATAATCATAAATGCCAATCCTCAGATCAAGGCAACATGAATTATGGCTGAATATCTATTCCCTTTGGAAGATGTTCCATTAGTGCAAGTTGATTAGTAGAAATTTTAGACTAAGTTGTTCATGATTCTATGTTATCCATCTTTTTTTTAAAAAAGTGTTTAATATTTTTGGCCTGAACTAATCCTCTCTATTTTTGCTTTCTTTTAAAGATGTTTCCATCGCTTTGTCTTTCTGCAGCATTTCCTGTGCAACAGTGAACTATCAGATAGTTTTGCGAAAATCTCTGCCTGATAAAAATGAATTTAGTGGGGTATTTTGCAAATTTATATATCTTTTCTATAAACTCATGACATTAACTTCTTGGATACTTACCATTGTCTTACTCTCAATGTTGAGTATTATAGGTTCTATTGTTCTGCTAATTTTTCTTTGGTTTGGGAATCTAAGCTGGGTGATAAAGCAAAACACTGAATTTTGTAAATCCAAAGCAACAGAATCTGTTTACAGAATGATTGTGGCAATCATTCTCATATTTACCTTTTTTAATATCAAGGGAGAAAACACAGCAATTGTCCAGAGTGTTTATTATGTTTTTCGAATAATTGTAACTGTAATTATACTGTGCATATGTGGGTACTGGAAATCATTGCTTGATGAAAAAATATATTTGTCAACATTGATTATTGCAGCTGTGATCTTCCTAATATTAGGTATTATTTCTCTTAGTATATATTATATTCATTTTCATCCTAATATTTATTGCACACAAGATGAAGTTGATGGACTAGAAGTAGAAAGAGAAGAGCCCTGCAGATTTAGTAAATTTCTGATACAATAAAGGATGCTAGATTTGGTCCTCAAAAATATGTATCATTTTGAAAACTTTTAATTTTCTGCTTCCACTAACTTTTGCAACCCTGACCTAATAGTCTTACTTGTACATACAGTAGTGACCAAAATGGTGGAAACCTTTTGGGAAAAGTGTATTTTTGAGGTTTTTTTTGGAGTAGTACCATCAAATTATATATCAATGGAAAGATAATTTAATCAAGAATGTACTGCAGCAAAGTCTGTTCAATTATCTGTATTCTATAAAAAGTTATAGTCAAATAACCAGAAAAAGGAAGCACAATTTGCTTAGGTTGATATAAGGTAGCTTTCCTTCATCTGATTGTAGCCAACGAGCATGAGAGTTTAGAGAGCCAATCAGGTGTCATCTTGTTTTGGCTATGAACCAATCAGATCACAGTAGGATTCAGTTATTAATGTCATGTATTGAAGCTGAGAGGAGGACATTTATCAGTGTGTTATGTGATCGCTATCATGTTGGTTGGGTGTTTTTTTTTGTATTCTTTCATTTAGTAAGCTTGTAAAATGTAATAAAATTAAAGTAATGGTGCAAAGAGTTGACTGGTCACCCAGAAAGTGATGTAAAATAGTATTATTAAGTGAACAAGATTACAGTTATAAAAAATTAGAAGAAAAATTGCTAAAGGGGGCATTTCTAAGTTTTTGAAGAGGTATAATGAAACTCAGTCACTACAAAATCACACTGGTAAACGCAGGAAAAGGTGCACAACAGCAAGTGATGATAGAATAATTAAGAGATTGTGCCTATGTGAGAGAAGAAAATCATCTGGGTGTATACAAGATGGAATGGCTCAATGCAATGTGAAATTGAGTGCAAGGACTGTTCGGCGCAGACGGCAGGAATTTGGCCTAAAATCTAGAATTCCATGAAAAAAGTCACTTTTATCTCTCAAGCAAAAGTAGAAAAGACTAAACTGGGCTAAAACATGTTACCTGGACATAGGAACAATGGGACAGTGTTATTTGGAGTGAAGAGACAAAATCAATAAAATGATGTTATTAGCCATCAAACTTCAAAAATGCACTTTTCCCAAAAGGTTTCCACAATTTTGGCCACTAGTGTATATAAACTAAGACTGAAATATACAGTATACATTTTATAACAAAGCTTGGAGCAGTGTTTAAAAGTCTGATTTTCAAGACATTCAAACCAGTGGTGAAATCCAATTTTTTTTACTACCGGTTCTGTAGGCATGGCTTGGTGAGCATGGTGGGCAAGACAGGGGAAGGATACTGCAAAATCTCCATTCCCATCCCACTCTGGGGCCAGCCAGAGGTGGTATTTGCCGATTCTCCAAACTGCTCAAAATTTCTGCTACCAGTTCTCCAGAACCTGTCAGAACCTGCTGAATTTCACCCCTGATTCAAACCTATTTTGCTCCTTGACATTCAGGTAGGATCAGTGTGTTTGTCATCAATTTGTTTTCACCAAATCTTTTCCCTCATTCTCAGCTGACTATCCTTGTTATGGAGAAAAAGAAGGAAATATTATCCATTCTTCATTGAGCTATGAAAAATATTAATTTAATCAGTAAATAATGGGAGGATAGTACATAGTCCTTTTAATATTGTCACTAGTAATATTTGCCTTTTAATGTGAAGTCTGAAAGAATGAGTACAGATCGTCCTTGATATAACAGCAGTTTATTTAGTGATCACTAAAAATGGCACTGAAAAAGTGACTTATGACCATTTTTCACACTTACGACCATTGCAACATCCTCATGGTCACATGTTCCAAATTCAGACGCTTGGCAACAGAGTCATATTTATGATGTGCCTCAGGTCATGTGATCACCTTCTGACAAGCAAAGTCAGTGGGGAAGCCAGATTCATTTAACAACTGTGTTACTAACTTTACAAGTACAGTGATTCACTTAACAACTGTGATAAGAAAGGTCATAACATGGGGCAAAATTCATTTAACAACTGTCTTAATTAGCAATTTGGGGCTAATTGCGGTCATATGTCAAGGACTAAGTTGAGGTCTAACATATGGACCTAGGGCTCTTGAATGGCCCCAAGACCCTTTCAGGGACCACAAAATCATTATTTGCCTGCCTATGTTGAAAAATAGTACAATTTTAAAATCCTATCAAGAAACATGACAAGTGGTAGTGTTAGCTTATGCATCATTTTTAATTTTTTACAGTAAAAATAGATAAATATAATCCTCACAAACAAAATCTCTTTTGAGTCTTCCACAAAAATGGGAAGGGGTCCTGAATGAAAAAAAAAAGATTATAAAAGACTGATCTATGACTTCCTCTAGGAAAGGGATCTCAAACTCGATTTCATTGAGGGCCACATCAGGGTTGTGTTTGACCTTGGGGGCCCAGGGTGGGTGTGACCTGGGTGGGCATGATTGGAGTAGACGTGACCGGCATGGGCATGACCAGAGTGGGCATGGCTAGCTCAATGTTACTCTTGTGAGCAGCACCTGTGGTGGTCAAGTGCTGAGACGGGACTTCCTTCAGACCCTCCCTCACTCATTATAATTTCCTTCTTTCCTTCCTTCCTTCCTTCCTTCCTTCCTTCCTTCCTTCCTTCCTTCCTTCCTTCCTTCCTTCCTTCCTTCCTTCCTTCCTTCCTTTCTTCCATTTCTTCTTTTTTCTTCCCTCTTCATTCTCCTTTCTTCTTCCTTCCCCTCTTTCCTTATTTTTCCTTCCTTGCTCTCTTACCATCTTTCCTTCTTTTTCTTTCCTCTTTCCCTTTCTTCTTTGCTGTCCCCTTTTGCATGATCAAATGCAAAAGGGGAAACATTTCTCGTTTTGTTTTGTTTTCAGCTTGTTTTGCTAGCCCTCTGCCAGCAAGAATAGAGCCTGGGGTGGCTGCATGTGGGGCCCCCCCCGGCCCCATTTTTGGCTGCAACGAAGCCCTCTGCCACCTGCAGCCCTCTGCCAGTGAAAACAGAGCTTGGTGGTGGTGGGGGGCTGTGCACACTCCTGGGACCCATTTTTGGCCACCACATCCTTCAGCCCTCTGCCAGTGAAAACGGAGCTCGTTTTCACTGGCAGAGGGCTGCAGGAGGCCATCAAGGCCAAAAATGAGGGCCAGGGAGCTGATCACGGCTGTCTGGGCTCCGTTTTTGCTGGCAGGAGCAGTGCAGGCTGATCCTTTACTGTTTCCAGGGTAGCCCTGCGGGCCAGATCTAAATACCCTGTGAGCCGGATCCGGCCTGCAAGCCTTGAGTTTGACACCCCTGCTTTAGGAATTCAAGAAGTTTTGTATGTTAAAGCCATAATAGCATTTATTTAGTTTTGCCTACCATGTGTCAAAATCTACTATATTATATGATTTACAAAATGTAAATGTTTCACAAGAGATGGGAACTAATGCTGAACTAATGTAGTATTGTATTAATAAGTATTCAATTAGACTGGGAATAATATGTATGTATGTGTTTTTTCTGATGCACCTTTTTAATGTTTTGGTTGCTTTCTGGTTTGTTTTTTTGGTCTTCTTTTGGATTTTTTTGGAACTTTGTATTTGAATAAAATAAAATGTGTAACAAAAATATTGTATGATTTACAAGTTATTTTGAACCAAGCCCACTCTTATTTATTTAATAAACTGTTATTCAATAACGATCTAGCTTGCAGCAGGAATTTTTTTTCTCTCCCCCTATTGGCTGCTTTATGATTATCACAAAAATGAATTTAGTGAAAGGAACAAAGTTTTCTCTTATACTCATCAGGATGGAAGATTCCTCAGAATCATTAAAGTATTTTAAAAGCTATCTGTGGTTTAGTCCATTCAATTCAAAGATAGGTTTTCTGCCATGTACTGTAATTCCGTGATTTCACCACATGAGGGCTCATTTATTAGAACTAGATACAGATAAATACAGCACAGTAAAATTTACAAGCATTTCTTGCAAATAAACAGTATATAAACCCAAGGTTGTACTGGTTAGGTGTGTTTAAAAAGGACATTCTAACGTTTATTGATCATTTTCAATTAATATCAATCTACTTAAACAGTAACATGAACATGCATATCATTAACTGTTGCATTTCAAATATAAGTTGCCCTTTGCAAAATTAAAATGGTAAAAGAGTTCAGAGATTTTACTCAGCTGCATGCACACAATAGTGTCCACTTTAAAATTTAGCTGCCAATCTGCCAGTGGATTGTGCTTGACCTTGTCATTTTAATCTATCTGCAAATTGAAAACAAATGCATTCCCCCTTTTCCACTCAACTCCAGGTTGGCCATGACATCCTGCAACAAGTATTTTAATAAGTTAAATGAAAGATAATAAACTATTTCTTCCTGTTTTGACTACTGTCAGTGCTATGAATGAGGGACAGAATTCCATTATATTATTATTTGAATTACCCTGCTGGGCTCAATTGTGACATCTGGTGGTACTTGTGAGTTTACCCTATTTGTGTCAGAGGGCCTTGATTTATGAGGCTGTAATTGGCTTTCCAATAAACATTTGTCAGTGTAATGTACCCATTCAAACCAAAGCCTGCTTTATATGATCATATAAAAGAGCACTTAACTTTCAGCAAAGAATTGTCTGCCATCAAAAACACTCTATAAAGGATGGAAATTTATGAAGACTTAAGTACTAAAGAGTGATCACTGGAAGGTCAAAGTTCATTCTGAATGGTTAAGGCGTTGAGTTCTTCTGTGCACCGGTTATTCATACTATATGTATCTCTCTTCCCCCTTTTAATGTGTTGTACTCTAAATCCTGGATTTGTTTCTTTTTCTTTTTCCTGGCGTGAATGGGACTATATATTTTTAAACATAAGTTACTAACCAATTACTTTATGGGTAATTAAGATAACAAGAGTAAGATGAGAGGAAGTATAGTACGTATATATGATTCAATGAAAATAGATGTATTTACAATTGCAGTTGGCTTTCATAGACCTACATTGCAATTCTTGAAGGTGAAGGGTTGTATGATTCAAAACTTACTACTAGCTACAGTTTTTGCACAGGTATGTTGACACTATTGCAATATTGGTAGCTCCTGATTAGGAATAAACGTCAAGTTAGACCTAGTCCATGACATGCTCCGAGGCAGTTCTAAGATAATCTTAGATGAGTTAGTTAATGACTTAGATGAGGGAATAGAAGGGGGACCAATCAAATTTGCAGCACTAAGCTGGTAGGAATAGCCAACATCCCAGAAGACAAGCTCAGGATCCAATTGACAGACTTGAACATTGGGCCCTATCCAACATGCAATTTAATATGGAGAAAAGCAAGGTTTTAATTTACACCTAGGCAGGAAAAACCAAAGTACAGATGAGATGAAACACGGCTCAAAAACAGTAACTGTGAAAGGGACCTTGGAGTCCTAGTGGACAATCACTTAAACATGAGTCAGCAGTGTCAGCAGCAACCCAAAAAAACTAATACAATCCTTGATTGCATAAACAGAGGGACAGAGTCAAGATCATGTGAAATATTCACTTTATAAAACCTTAGTAAGAAACTGGAATACGGCATTCAGTTTTGGTCACCACATTACAAAAAAGATGTTGAAACTTTGCAAAAAGTGCAAACAAGAGCAACTAAGATGATTAAAGGCTTGGAGACAAAAACATGAGAACAGTTGCAGAAATTAGGTATGGCCAGTCTAGAGAAAAGAAGGACTAGAGATGATATGATGGCAGTATTCCAGTACTTGAGGGACTGCTACAAAGAAGAGGGGTCAACTTATTTTCTAAAGCACCAGAAGGCAAGACAAGGGAGGGAAACTAATCAAGGAGAGAAGCAACCTGGAATTAAAGAGAAACTTTCTAACAGTGAGGACAATTAATCATGCAGATTCTCTTTGTTATCAGACCTTCCTGTCAATGCTGGGAGACAGTAGCCATGTGTCCTCACTTGCCCTCCATGCTTAAGGATTTACAGGGTCTGTAATAACAGGACTATGGCCAGAGCCTAGACAGTGACACAGGATATGAAATATAGCTGCTTCAATTATCCCAAATAGGCATTAAAGCAGATCCTTGGGGAATTTTAATTTACAAAGAAAATTGAATGTTCACCCAGTTATATGCAAACTAATCTTTTTTTTTTTCCTGGCAAAGGAGCTGCCGTAAGGAAAATCTCTCTTGTTCCCTAATTTGAGATGAATGTTTATCCAGACTGCCAGTGGAACTGACCTTGCTTTCAGGATTACTTATTCAGTTATATAACACCGAACACAACAGCCAGGTAGGGCACAGTTGTGAGAAATAATTCCCTGAACAGCATGTAGAACATTGTTTGGGTTGGCCTTTCCAAATTTCCAGTCACATTATATGGGTGAAGTTTGAGCATATGGCATGGAAGCATTGTTTCTGCTGGTTGCATTCACCGTGGAATCAACTTTAGCTTTTTAGTTAAACACAGAAATAGTTAAGGGAAAAAAATTCCTAACTGACATTTATGATTAGGCATCTCTTACATAAAATGCGATTCAGTGTATTTTGAAACTTTTAAATTGCCTTAATACAAGTATTCCAAATCGCACAAAATTCCAAATTGCACAAAATCTGATCATCACAACAGGAGGAGGCCAGGAACTGCCATGGTGGGAAATATCCAGTCATCTCTTGGATGAATCAGGAAGGGCACCATTGCTTTCAAAACTGATTTAAACCAAATTATTATGAATTTTTCCTGTTATTTTATAGCGGATGATTTCATCTTCCGTTCTTAGCCTGCCTTGATTTCCTTCTACTATCCATTTCTAATGCATTTTTACTAGGTTGTTTTTTTTTTTGAAAAAAGAAAGTAAACATGAAGTAAGTTATAGATTTTACACTTAGACAGGAAAAACCAAAGGTACAACCTGGCTCAAAAGCAGTAATTGCAAGAGGGATCATGGAACCCTAGTGGACAACCACTTATAGTCAACAGTGTTGTTTCCATGAAACAGAATCAGACTGATGGAGGACAGAAGCATATAGGGAAGGGCATAGATGGGATTCACTTACCTTCCCTACCAGTTCACAAATGTGTTTATGAGAGAGAGAGTGCGTGTATGTGTGAGCAAAACGAGGACGTGCAACCTCTGAGCATGCACAATAGTCGCACATTATGTCTGGGCAGGTGGACAGAGCCATCTGCAGTCGCAGCTTCACGTGATCCGGAGAGAACCGGCTGAATCCCACCACTGGAGAAGGGAATTAGAGTGGTCTTTGGAATTTTCTAGTCTCTAGACTCAACACAATCAGTATATTTCCCAGAACTCTAAAAGACCCAAAATAGATATTTTATTTCTCAGATTCCAGAGTCGTGATATCTGAACTGCAGGCTGTTCACTTTGTGCCTGTCTCATGCTAGCCTTGCATTGCATGCTCTAAAGATACTGAGATGCATTGAGGCTACAATTACACTGTGTAATGAGTTGTAATTACACTGCAATTCCCAGAACAATGTTTTGTGTTATGTAGGACGAGAAATACACTGTTCACTCACAAATGACAGTAGAACACTTTTTTCTCTTAACAAAGAAATGTGTCGTGTGGTGTGTTTAATGTTTCCAATAATGGTACCGAGAATCTCACTATCTTTGCACACACACACACACACACACACACACACACACACACACACACGTATATACTGTTTACCAGATAGTTGGTTTTAAAGGTTAATGAATTCTTAATTATCTAAACTTGTCGTATATTTATAAATATATATTTATAAATATATTTATTTATGCGATATTCAGCCGTTGAACTCTTGCGCCTGCGGGGTGCCCCTGCCTCGCAGGAATGGCCCGCTTCATTACCAAGGGCCGGCCTCAATGACGGGTCTTGGGACCCACAGAGGTGGCATGCGAAGAGAAAGAGCCTTTGGTTTTTTTTAGATAGGGCGTTTTTAAGGGGTGGGAGGGTTAGGGTGGGTGTTGGGGGTAGCCCATCGGAAGGGGAGCCAGTCCTTGCGTGTGCTCACGGCGGTCATTTAATGGGTTCGGAGGTTATGGGGGGGGGATTGCGTTCCTTCTGGTGAGGGTGGTTCTATTTGCATGGTAAGTGGGAGGGGCAGATATGGCGGAAGGGGGGATCGTATCATTTTGTGGGGATGCGTGCTCAATGTTTGCAGGTGATCGCGCGCCCCGATCCCCCTGATTTTTCCCATTTCCCGGATGGTCAAGACCCTCAGAGCCGGGGCCTTCGGCTTATGTTGTGCAACGCACGATCCGTGGTCAATAAGGCCCCCCCTAATACATGATCTTATTCAGGGGGGCGCTGCGGATCTTATAGGCATTACGGAAACCTGGTTGGACACGGAAGGGGGTGTGCCCCTTGTGGAAATGTGCCCACCGGGTTTCCATGCATTCCATCAGCCGAGGGCTCAGGGTAGGGGTGGGGGGGTGGGGGTTGTTATTAGAGAGAGTCTAGAGCCGAGGGAGACCACTGTACCTCAGATTGCCAGGTGTGAATCCCTCTTTGTGAGATGGGGTCATAGGTGTCAGATGGGTTTGTTTGTCGCGTACCTGGCTCCTTGCTGCGTGACAGCTGACCTGCCCGAGCTCCTGGAGGTGCTTGCTGGGGTGGCAGTGGAGACCCCCAGACTTATAGTCATGGGAGACTTTAACTTGCCATCTTCCAGCACATCATCGACAGCAGCTCGGGAGTTCATGGCTTCCATGACGGCCTTGGACCTGACTCAAGTAGTTGATGGCCCTACTCACATTGGAGGAGGCACGCTGGACTTGATTTTTATCTCTGGTCAGTGGTTGAAGGATCTGGACTTGAGGGATGTAGTCACTGAACCTTTGTCATGGTCAGATCACTCTCTCCTTCGCCTGGACTTTCTGACCGCTACCCAACACCGCAGGGAGATGGAACCGATACGTTGGTTCCGTCCCAGGCGCCTGATGGATCCGGAGAGGTTCCAGACGGAGCTTGGGCCGTTTCCTGAGGGTCTGGCTCACGGCACGGCTGAGGAACTAGCCGCGGCCTGGGAACGGGCCGCGGCTGAGGCCTTAGACCGTGTCGTGCCTTTGCGGCCTCTGACCCGGTGTAGATCCCAACCGGCTCCTTGGTTCTCCGAGGAGCTGAGGGGGATGAAACGCCGGAGAAGACGCCTAGAGAGTTCTTGGAGGTCCAGTCGTTCGGAGGCTGATTGGACACTAGTTAGGTCCTATAATAGGGCCTACCTAGTGGCACTGAGGGAAGCGAGACGTTGCTACGTCTCGTCCCTCATTGTGTCGGCAGATAACCGCCTGGCAGATAACCGCCTGGCTGCCCTGTTTCGGGCGACTCGCTCCCTCCTTCACCAGGGGGAGCGGGATGACCCGTTGCAGGGACGTGCTGAGGAGTTTAACGGTTATCTATACGATAAAATCGTTCAGCTTCGGGACAGTCTGGACCAAAATTGGGTGGATCCAGATGAGATGGCTGAGGGCAGTCTTGTGGAGGTTGTCTGGGATGAGTTTGACCCTGTGGCTCCCGAGGACATGGACAGGCTGCTGGGTAGGCTGAACGTCACCACGTGTTTACTGGACCCGTGCCCCTCCTGACTGGTACTGGCCACTCAGGAGGTGACACGAGGCTGGCTCCAGGGGATTACGAATGCTTCTTTGTTGGAGGGAGTCTTTCCGGCTGCCTTGAAAGAGGCGGTGGTAAGGCCCTTCCTCAAGAAGCCTTCCCTGGACCCAGCTGTTTTAGGTAATTATCGTCCGGTCTCCAACCTTCGCTTCGTGGCGAAGGTTGTAGAGAGTGTGGTGGCATGTCAATTTCCCCGGCACCTGGATGAAACTGTCTATCTAGACCCATTCAAGTCCAGTTTCCGGCCCGGATACAGCACTGAGACGGCTTTGGTCGCGTTGGTTGATGATCTATGGAGGGCCAGGGACAGGGGTTGTTCCTCTGCCTTGGTCCTTTTAGATCTCTCAGCGGCTTTTGATACCATCGACCATGGTATCCTGCTGCACCGGTTGGAGGGGTTGGGAGTGGGAGGCACTGTTTATCGGTGGTTCTCCTCCTACCTCTCCGATCGGTCGCAGACGGTGTTGACAGGGGGGCAGTGGTCGGCCCCGAGGCACCTCACTTGTGGGGTGCCACAGGGGTCGATTTTCTCGCCCCTTCTGTTCAACATCTATATGAAGCCGTTGGGTGAGATCATCAGTGGCTTCGGTGTGAGGTACCAACTGTACGCTGATGATACTCAGCTGTACTTTTCCACACTGGGCCACCCCAACGAAGCCATCGAAGTGCTGTCCTGGTGTCTGGAGGCCATACGGGTCTGGATGGGGAGAAACAGGCTCAAGCTCAATCCCTCCAAGACAGAGTGGCTGTGGATGCCGGCATCCCGGTACAGTCAGCTGCGTCCGCGGCTGACTGTTGGAGGCGAGTCATTGGCCCCAATGGAGAGGGTGCGCAACTTGGGCGTTCTCCTGGATGAACGGCTGTCTTTTGAAGATCATTTGACGGCCATCTCCAGGAGAGCTTTTTACCAGGTTCGCCTGGTTCGCCAGTTGCGCCCCTTTCTAGACCAGGATGCCCTATGCACGGTCACTCACGCTCTCGTGACGTCTTGTCTGGACTACCGCAATGCTCTGTACATGGGGCTCCCCTTGAGGAGCACCCGGAGACTCCAGGTAGTTCAGAATGCAGCTGCGCGGGTGATAGAGGGAGCCCCTCGGGGCTCCCACGTAACACCTCTCCTGCGCAGACTGCACTGGCTGCCTGTGGTCTTCCGGGTGCGCTTCAAGGTTTTGGTAATGATCTTCAAAGCGCTCCATGGCATAGGGCCGGGCTACTTACGGGACCGTCTGCTGCTACCGAATACCTCTCACCGACCCGTGCGCTCTCACAGAGAGGGACTCCTCAGGGTGCCGTCGGCTAGGCAGTGCCGTCTGGCGACACCCAGGGGAAGGGCCTTCTCTGTGGGGGCTCCCACCCTTTGGAACGAGCTTCCCCCAGGACTTCGTCAACTTCCGAACCTCCGAACCTTTCGCCGCGAGCTTAAAACCCATCTATTTAACTGCGCGGGACGGGACTAGATTTTAGATTTAAAATTTTAAATTTAAATTGGTTTTAAGGGGTTTTAATATGTATACAGTTATTTTTAATTATTTGGCTATTTGGAATAAGTTTTTTAATTGTTGTTTTATTTTGTATTTATATGTATTTTTATCTGCCTGTAAACTGCCCTGAGTCCCTAGGGAGATAGGGCGGTATAAAAATATGAAAAAATAAAATAAATAAAATAAAATAAAATATTTTTTCTCAGACTTTTGTCTTTTTTCCCCCTTTATATCCAGAATAATTTAGTTACCGTCTAGTGTCTGGTGTTCTGCTCTTCACTTTATAATTGTTGCCATTTTATTTTACTTTATTTTATTTATTAGGTTACTTTGTGGGTAACGAAAGGCAGTGAATATACCTAATGAGTTTTCCTCCTCCTATTTTACCACTGCAGCCTTTTGAAGTGGGTTAGGCTGAGAGAGTGTGACTGGCCCAAAGTCATTGACTGGTTTCTCTTCCAACATTTTTCTTGCAAATCTAATTTTAATCTGTTTCTTTCAGTGGATCCTGCCTGCATTTTTGGTGTGTGTGTGTGCTACTTTGGTGTGCAACTTCAATTGGTCACTAAATGAACTGTTGTAAGTTAAGGATTACCTGTAACATATCAAAATAAACAAAAACATTATAATTGGTTTGAAAAATACCATTGGCTATCAACTTATGATGAGAATTGGTGTCCATATCTAGTGCTATACAATATCTGTATTGTACAAGCAAAGATAAAACTGACTTGCTGACTGAAGCTTCTTTTAACATTTATTCTTCTCCCTTATTTATTTATTTTTTAAAAAGTTGATGCACGCAGGAAGGAACAATGATTTATTCATTTATTGAGTAGTTTGTACTCACCAGAATATCTAAAAAGCTCTGGTATTGTAAAAAAGTACTTTGTAGAAAAAAGATCACTCAGAATTTAGTTATAACAAACACTTACTGGAATAATAATAATAATAATAATAATTTAATTTGTATACCGCCCTTCTCCCGGAGGACTCAGGGCGGTGAACAGGCAGATAAAATAAAGACAATACATTCAATAAAAACAATATTATAAAAAACTTATTCCAATAGCCTAAATTTAAAATACAATACAAAATATAAAATAAACCCCAATAAAATCCATATTTAAAACCCTATTAAGCCAGTCCTGCTCGAAAGAATAGATATGTTTTAAGCTCGCGGCGAAAAGTCCGGAGGTCTGGAAGTTGTCGAAGTCCTGGGGGAAGCTCATTCCAGAGGGTAGGTGCCCCCACAGAGAAGGCTCTCCCCCTGGGGGTCGCCAGCCTGCATTGTCTGGCTGACGGCACCCTGAGGAGGCCCTCTCTATGAGAGCGTACCGGTCGGTGGGAGGCATGTGGTAACAGAAGGCGGTCCCGAAGATATCCCGGTCCTATGCCATGGAGCGCTTTAAAGGTGGTAACCAACACCTTGAAGTGCAGTCAGAAAACCACAGGTAGCCAGTGCTGCCTGCGGCGGATCGGTGTGATATGGGAGCCACGAGTGGCTCCTCTATCACCCGCGGCTGCATTCTGAACTAACTGAAGTCTCCGGGTGCACCCCAAGGGGAGCCCCATGTAGAGAGCGTTACAGTAGTCCAGGCGAGAAGTGACGAGGGCATGAGTGACCGTGCATAAGGCATCCCGGTCTAGAAAGGGGCGCAACTGGCGGACCAGGCGAACCTGGTAAAAAGCTCTCCTGGAGACGGTCGCCAAATGATCTTCAAAGGACAACCGTCCATCCAGGAGAACCCCCAAATTGCGCACCCTCTCCATTGGGGCCAATGATTCGCCTCCAACAGTCAGCTGCGGTTGCAGCTGACTGTACCGGGATGCCGGCATCCACAGCCACTCAGTCTTGGAGGGGTTGAGCTTGAGCCTGTTTCTCCCCATCCAGACCCGTACGGCCTCCACACACCGAGACAACACTTCAACAGCTTCATTGGGGTGGTCAGGGGTGGAAATGTACAGCTGGGTGTCATCCGCGTACAGTTGATAACTCACCCCAAAACCACTGATGACCTCGCCCAGCGGCTTCATATAGATGTTGAACAGGAGAGGCGAGAGAACCGACCCCTGTGGCACCCCACAAAGGAGGCGCCTCGAGGTCGACCTCTGCCCCCCTGCCAACACCGTCTGCGATCGGTCGGAGAGATAGGATGAGAACCACCGAAACACGGTGCCTCCCACACCCAATCCCCCCAACCGTCGCAGCAGGATACCATGGTCGATGGTATCAAAAGCCGCTGAGAGATCAAGGAGAACCAGGGCAGAGGAATAACCTCTATCCCGGGCCCTCCAGAGGTCATCCACCAATGCGACCAAAGCTGTCTCAGTGCTGTACCCGGGTCGGAAACCGGACTGGAACGGGTCTAGATAGACAGATTCATCCAGGTACCGGGGTAACTGGTGTGCCACCACACTCTCAACAACCTTCGCCACAAAGCGAAGGTTGGAGACTGGACGATAGTTACTCAAAACAGCTGGGTCCAGGGAAGGCTTCTTGAGGAGGGGTCTCACCACCGCCTCTTTCAAGGCGGTGGGAACAACACCCTCCCTCAGAGAAGCGTTAACAATCCCCTGGAGCCAGCCTCGTGTAACCTCCCGGGTGGCCAGCACCAACCAGGAGGGACACGGGTCCAATAAACATGTGGTGGCATTCAGTCGCCCCAGCAACCTGTCCATGTCCTCGGAATGATTTTGCTTATACTTGCAAGTTTGATGCAAGGACTTTTATCAGAAAATGCCTGGACTAAGCAATTGTATCATTAGCTGTGTTGAGCCGGACCTTTTAACGTGCAGTGGATATGGTCAATTGTAGCAGTTATACACAGTTTCTATATGATGTCATTTTTCCGTAGCAGACAGTTCATGCTTTTCCTTCCTTCTATCCAGTGGTGAGATTCAAGTAAATTAACAACCGGTTCTCTGCCCTAATGATTCCTTCCAATCATCAGTTTACCAAACTGCTCAGAAAGTTAACAACTGGTTCTCCTGAAGTGGTGCGAATTGGCTGAATCCCACCACTGCTTCTATCTGTAGTTCATTTCAGTGGGTCATTTGTTCAATACAGTCAGGTATCAGTTTCGGAGGGAAATGGGTTTTACACCAGCAGTGATTGTCCTTTTCTCTTTTTGGGGTAAACTTCTCCCATATTGTTTTTTTTCATGGAACTGAGCATCTGCACTGGTATTGCATTTATTTCTGTAGTCTAAAAATCTCGACTTTGGGACCTTTGGGTACAAAACAAATAACAATTTTGTGCAAAAGTCAATTAATTAATCAACTCTCACATGTTTGAAAAGGTCATAGGTTACAGGAAGTGAAGAAAAGAGGGACAAGAGAAACAATGTGCTTCTTGGAGTCATGGATGCTTCATCACTAGAGATTTTAAGGTAAAGGTTGATAGCCTTTTATCTGGGTTGGAATGAGGACCTTGGGCGGGGAGGGCGGTTGGTCTAGAGGACCTTCAAGGACCTTTCCAACATGATGATTTTATAATTCTATCAGAAAAAATATGAAATGAACACTTTATTATGATCCAATCATACAGAATTTCTTTACAAGAATGGTTCTACTATAGAGTGCTTTGATAAAAACCATTTGGCATCCAAATGTACAATACAATGTTTTACTGTGTCTAAAGTGTAATTAAGGCTTCTTTCTTGGGTTTCTTTCTGCATCTGAAAAAAATTCACCAATAAAATTATTGATTTGAGGGATTTAGAAATGTCTGGATGTCACGTGGGATGTGGTTCATCTACTAAGTGAAGTCTAACTGTTCTGATCCAGCTCCCCAAACATGACAAACCTTCTGAAGTGAACTCAAAAAATTCCTTTATTAGGCGTGCCGGCAGCTCTGGCAAAAAGTTTCTCTCTCAGGCTGACAAGTCTGGCTGGCCGGAAGATGAACAGTTGTCTGCCACATCTTTATATCTCCGCCCCCTGCCTTTTATTCCCAGAGCTCGGGTGGGGCCTCGCTAGTAGCGGTGGCTCTTCCTTCCCAAGGATCAGCCCATGGCTTTCCACCCTCTCTCCTCTTCTCTGCCTTCTTTGTAGCCGTGCATCAGGCACTGGACCCAGCTGTTCCTCCTCTTCTTCATCAACCACCTCCAGACCTGGAGGTGTTGACTCTCCATCTGAGGGCTGAGGATCTGCCTCTCTCTCTCTCTTTCTGCCAGCTCCATCCCCTCTTCCCCCTTGGAGCTCTCAGGTTGCCTTGATGCTGACCCTGACTCCCCGCCTTCTCCTCTTCTGATTTGGCTGCTGGAGAGGCCGGCGGCCACAACACCAACATTTCTACAATCCTCCAGCTTTCTCCACAGCTCTGCAGATCTTTTGCTTAATTTCTATCTTTGGCGGAGTTAATGCTCCACACTGTGCAGAATAGCATTCTTCCACTCTGGTAATATTTTTCTCTCCATTAATTTTTAAGCTTCACCATAAAATATTTTGGAAGCTATGAGCTTTCCTCCTTCCTCTCACAGTCGAGTTGCTCTGATTTAAAAGGCCTTGTGTTGTACTGGCATCAAACAAACAAGTGAATTGTGGGAGGAGGGAGCAGTAGAATAAAACCACCAGCTTTTATATTATTTCGGTGGAGGATGTTCTTTTCGAAAGCTAGCTATGCACGCACACCTGTCATCTTGTTCAAATAGCAGAAAGAGTGGAATGACGGTTTTAAACTTGTGCATATCTGTCTCTAGTTGGAATAAAACAATGGCAATGACAGTACACACTGATAATGATGGGGCTTTTTCAAATCACTTTTTCAATGTGCCATAGAAATAGCTAGGTATTGCTGGAAACATTCCTTAAGAAGAATCTTAGGTGGCTTTTCAACAGTAAAATGTTGAACAGAAGTGAAATGTATGAACACCTGAGAGCAACAAAGAACAGGAAGCAAGTGATATTGGCAAAAGATGATGGTTTGCAGCTGGTCTGCCTGAATATTAGAATTCTCTCACTGCTGTTTGTTCTTTATTCAGAATATAGTATAATTGAGGTGGGGAGTGGAGAGAAAGGGCCTCATATTTCCTCGGTAGTTGACTCCATAGGGGTAGCCTAGCTTACCATTAATTATTTTTAGAAAGCAAATTTCAAAGACAGACAGTTAAAAACAATGGCTGGTTTTCCACACAACTTCCTTAATGACTTGTCAGATGCAAAAGCAGTACTAATCTGATTAGTAACTGTGATTGAGAAAATCTACTGTAAAAATGAATCGTGCCCCAGGTTTGAACATGATAGCAGGCAAGACATTTGAGACTGGCCACTCTGAGACATAAAAGTGTCTTTGATGGAATATTTATTTCAGAAGATTTTTTTTAAAAAAAAGCCATAAGAAATAATATTGTTTGTGTTTGCTTGTAAAATTTTATAGGCAGAGGAAATGATACCTCAAATGTAAATTACTAAAATCTGCTATATCATAGAAAGGGAGAGGAAAACTCAACAAAACAATTCACACACTAAGAGAAATTTTCCAAACTTTTGGCAGCAGCTGCATAGGAGTTAAGAGGAGAAGAATACTGTATTTTGGAATCTTTGCTAAGCAGAAAAATCAGCAAACTTTCTTACATGGAACTTGGTCATTTTCCACAGTATTTTTCCCCCTCCCTCATCGCCTCCCTCTCTGTCTCCTCTTATATTTCTGCTTGTCACACTCTGGCACTTACAACTACTCATTTTAAAGCAGCGAAACCTCTTCATTTCTCAAACCATGTAGACACTTCTCTGAAATTTATTAGAAAATGACAAAAATTCTCTGGCAACTGAAGTCAGGGCCAGAGATATGTCACCATCAATGATGAATGGCTCCCTGAGAGGAAATGGAGAAAGGCCTGAGTAGTAAAATGTAGCTTTGGGCCTTTGTGTTGAAAACTCCAGGCCGATATGTTGCTTTGGACAACTGGAGCCCAACACTCAATAGCTTAAATGTAGTCATTTTATATTTATCTGGAGGGAAAGGGACAAGCTATATTAAGTTTTCTGGGACATTCTATTAATCGGTAACGGTGAAAGAGATCAAATAGTCCCATAGATTCAGTTTATGACCTTTCTGATGCTATACCAAAGGATGAACACAAGTTAAAAAAAGATTTTAAGGTGGTATGCACTTTGAGGAATCACATTTAATTCAAATAGATCCTGTAATACAGTATTTGTCTGGTAACTTCTGAGTGAGTAAATGGATGAAATTGTCTCATATCAGACCACCTATTCTAGTGGTGAATCCCTCCTTGTGATAGTTTGTTTTATTTTTTTAGTAGTTCTTCACTATTAATCAATAGATACATAAATTTTATATTTGTACAGTAATATATTAATTCTAAATTGAGGAATTAGCACTGTAAGATCATTATGTTGGTGTCCTTTTGGATAAAATTCCTACATCAACCTTTAGTTCAGTTGAAGGTGAGATTGAAAGGTAATTATTTCCGTTATGGCTGGTAAATAATTGGGAACAGAAAATCCTTGCTAATCTACTGTGAATCACCCAGAAATCTGCTTTTAGAGCTAATCTACTTTTTACCCACTCCTAGTAGCCTGTCCAAAATTACAAGCAAAGAACTTGGCAGCTCTACAACTAAGAGTGTTTAAACTAGAAATAGCCATAGATCGAAAATTGCTTTCATTTTCAAAATATATTGTCCTACCACTCAGGTAAGACTCTTCCACATAAGGATTTACAGCTGTCATGGTTATATGAGGAAATTATAAATGATGTTTTAGAAAAACATCAATCAACTTCACAACTTGATGTTGTTTTTTTTACCAGATTTGCATCACCTTCTACATCTAAGCTGCTTAATTCCAAGCCAACAACAAAAATAATATTTATTTCCTGGATTTAACCAGCTCTGTATTTGTGGGTTTTGTGTTTCCATACACAGTTTATGCTTGAAATAACAAAGATGCAATTTGCCAAAAGTGCACATGAGGGCATACATGCATCATTGTGGGTGGTTAGATGCAGAAACAAGATAGGAAGATGTTCAAGGATCCTGCAGCTGAGAGTGTTGAAAAACTGTCTTAAACAGTGCTGTGAATGAAGGAAAGTCACTGTTCAGGTAGCTTAAAAGGAAAGAAAAAGAAGAAAAATACATCAGCAAATTCATTTCCCAGAGAGCCAAACTTTGGCTAGAATCTACTGTTCTGTGGTTAACATTTTTATTTCTCTGCCAACCACCCATATGTGATGAGAACAGAAAAAATGTTATATAAATCATGTGCAGAAACCCTCCCCTGCTTTGTGGTTCCATTTTTAAGGCATATATCACTGGAGGCGGATTTAATTTTACCATTGAAATAGCAAATCCAAGTTAGACTTGATACAATAACAGTCTTAATGGAAAGAATGAAAGAAAACTTCAGCATCTCCTCTTGTCCACAAAAAAACCATCATAGCAAAGTGCACTTGATGGGGATATGAGGGGGTGGGGTTTTTTTTTTCAGAGAAGGGATCAGAAGATAATATCTAGAAGATCATTGGAAAAAGCTGCCCAGCATGTCTTCACATCTCAACTGACCTTAAAAGCCAGCCAAGGAGAGAGAATTTCTCTTCTGTCAACAGAAAAAAATAGAAGCATAAAGTGAAACTTTTCTTGTAAGGAAGAATCACCTCCAATATTCTAGTACACAATCGCTTGTAATTTTGAACAGCACAGTAGACAGAGTTGAAAGAATACAGTCCAGCTTGCCGGCTTGGAGATTCTCCGTGGTTCTTCTGGTCCTCTCTCCCAGTTGACAGGAAGGTGTACATCTGTTTCTGTAAAAATCATTGATTTGCACGCTAATTTGTGCTTTCCCTATACTTGGTTGGCTTAAAGCATTCTTTGCATAATAACCCTCTTGTGCAATTAGAAGTTCATTTAAAAATGATTAAGCCTGCCTTCCTTCCTGCCTTCCTTCTTCCTTCCTTCCCTCCTTCCTCCTCCCTCCCTTTTTTCACCTGGGAAGTATCTGTGAACAGAGAAATTGGATACTTAGTGATATCACCAATGCCATTCAATATTTTGCTCAAAGCTCTTCCTGCTTCAGGACAATAAAACTTATTCCTCCTGCATTCAATCCTTAACAAAGGATGTTTGTGTAGCAGCAGCAACATGAGCAGGCTTTCCACTTCCTGTTAAGGCAACAGGAAGAGGAAGGATGTACAGCAGAGTTATATCAGTCAAATTAAATAACAACATACATAACTCTACAGTATAAATACTGTAGACGGCTGTCAGGTTTGTATCCTGTCTATCTTAAAGAATGGACTCTTCAAATGACTCAGAACAGTGCAGTTTGTCTCAAGAATGAACAAGAGATGAGAACAAAGATTCTGATGAACAAGAGCTGAAGTTCATAGATAAAACCATTACTTTGAGGACAGGGACTGTTTCTGGTATTGAAAGAGCCAACAAGTTGGTCTCCTGCCATTCAAAACGTTTACAGCAGGTGGTGCTACGCCTGCGTGGGTATCAAATCCTGAAACAAACAGCACTGGGCACAAAAGAAACTGATATCCCAGTGAGGTCACATGCCATTTCAAAGAAACCCGATCATTTTAGCATACTGGGAACCCATTTAACATTATCTCTCTGACTATTATCTCATCTCTATATTTTATCTGACAGTTTTCTAACTCAGCATTTTATATGCACACACTATGCCATCTGAAAGGTCAAATGCTGCTGTGTGTGTCAGTAGCTTTCTTAATAATATACCAAGCTGAACAAACCACACCAGTTTTAGCAGTGGGGTATGTTGTTTGGTGCTTTTCTACACCGACCTTGACAAGGCAGGTTGCATTTATCATTATTTTTAATGTCCTTGTACTTTCTAGTTCACGCTCACCTACTAGTAACCTAAAACTGAATACCCTAAATGCAAACACTGCATTCCATTTTAGTAATAGCTATTGAGAAAAGGAACTACATTCAGGGAGCATTCACAAAAGCTGAATAATGGATGTCTTTTTTAAACGTTTAAGCACCAAGAAAAAGCAAACGAAGAGGCACCCAATGTATAAAAAAAACCCTATTAGACCCCACAATTCTTTGAAAAAGTTTTTTTCCCCTTCAAAAACACTAAATAGAAACAAAAGAATTAATTATCTGAATCAACCAGTGTTTCATCTAATTATTTATAATGATTGCTTCAAAGGAGGTAATCAACGCTGCACTACGCTGGAGGGCTGTGCTTCATCTTTCTTCAACTTAGTGCTCTCCAGATGTGTCGGCTTAAACTCCAATAATTTCCAATCAGCTGGCTGAGAATCATGGAAGATGAAATCCAACACGTCTGGAAAGCACTAGTTTAGTGAAGGAGAGCTTAAAATGGGGAAACTCAAGCTATGTAACCAAATCATATATTCCACATTTATATAATCTAGCTTCTGGGGCGTCAGTGATCATATTCTATCCGGAGACAGCAACATCTTCATTTCACAGCCTCTATTTTCTTTCTGCTGGAAGCGGGGAAACAACTCTAAAGCGTTACTATTTATTAATGCTGTATAGAAATATATAATTCAATTTTTTAAAAAGGACTCTGGGATGATTACCTTCCTGATGTCTTCTTTTGAGATTTAATTGATGCATGGGAATCCAGAGAGATCTCTGCAAGGATAAAAGGCAGGATTCCCCTCCCTTTTGTTTTCCTTCCTTTGTAATTAAGGTAAGCACAGGAACTCTGCACTTCATCCCTGGAATTGCACTGATTTATTTTTTTTTAAACCAAGTCAGTATTGATTCTTGGCCACTGGCTGGACAAGTGCTTGCAGTCTTCTGACCAAGGTTTTTTTGGAAGTAGTTTGCCATTGTCTCCTTCTAGGGCTGAGAGAAATCCGGTAAGTTTTTTTTTTGACAAAGATGGGACTAGAACTACAAACTCCTGTTTTCTAGCTTTATGTCTTAACCATAAAGACGATAGCAAGCTAGCAGGAATAGCCAACACTCCATAACATCAAACTGTACTTTAATTCAAAAGAGAATATAACAACACAATACATTTTTAAATGATGTTTAAGAGGCAGCCACTGTGATACACTCTATTTCCCAGAATTCAGATTTAGGCATATATAATCATTTATTGTTTGTAGGTAGCACTTCAAAAGTATGTAAATATGAGTATATAAATAGGTACCACTTCGGTGGGAAGGTTATGATGCTCTGTGACATCATGCTGATCACATAACTGTAGAAATATCTTCGGACAGTGCTGGCTCAATGTCCTCAAAACCAGATGAGCACTGCCCCCCCATAGTTGGCAACGACCTGCAGAGTAAAATTCACAGGGACTCCTATTCTAAAAACTAGGCCTGGATAAAACCTGGGAATGTGGTAGTGTGCACTGTTGCTTTTTCAATACTATTATTATTATTATTATTATTTATTATATTTGTATACCGCCCTTCTCCCGAAGGACTCAGGGCGGTTCACAGACAAAAAACAACAACAACAGAAAACATATAATAGATTAAAAACAGCTAAAGAATAGATAGTTGAATTCAATTGATGCTCTGACTTTTGAATACAAATTTAAAACCTCATTTAAACCCCTTTTTTAAAAATCCCAATTTAAAAAAAAAATACTATAATACTATAACAATACTATATTCAATACTATAACATGATGTTTAACTATTCCATAACTGGAAAGCTGAAGAATATAACTTAATGGCTTGTCCAAACTTGTCTAATATTAGAGAAGAAATAGTTTCTACCCTGCTTGCCAGATAAACCATAAAAAATGGTAATTGCCTTAGGAGAGCTGAAATGAAATGTCAAGGCGTTTGGTCTACGCTATGATGATTTCAATAAAGGAGTATATTTGTAACTCAGCATTGGAATGTGGCATCTTTGATGCTCTCTGAGCTTGGTTGTTTTCTTGTAGACCTTTTATTACTTAAACTAGGTAACTTCATCAGTTCCAGTCTGATGAGGTTACCTAACTGGGGTAATGAAACATCTGCAAGGAACAACTAAGCTCAAAGACTTCTTATGATGATTTTACCTGCCTCATGGTGTCACCCGTCTCACATTGCAGATACCCATGAGTAATGCCTGCCAGTCTCATTCATCTCTCAGGGACTACTTTCGTGGTCAGGTCCCCTTTATTTAGCCATTGCTTCAGTAGCAGCACTTTCTCCTGTCCTTCAAGCCATGCCCTTTGCAGGCAGATGGAGTATGAGTTGTCTGTCTCTTTTATTTCTTTGTATGTACTTGTTTGGGATATAATGATTGCTTGAAAATAAAAACATATATGCATAAATCTTATTTGTAGAGTCTTTTCATTCTGTCCTTTTAAAATTGAAATTTACTTTGTATTAAAATATGCTTTGTGAGTATTTTTATCCTAAAAATCAGACTTTTGAGTTGATTAAAAAGTGTTAAATGTTACAAAGAATTGAAAACAACTGTCATAGTTCAGAAGCAGAAGCATTTGATGGCTGAACACAGCGTCATTCCTTTGAACTGAACATGAATCATAGAACAGCTATTGAGAAGGTCCTCAGTTCCCACAGTACATACCTTGAGTGATGGAAAAACCAAGAATAGAACTTTTGTGCAGAACAGAAAGCCCAGACTGAATCATATAAGGGAGTACATATTCCAGAGAGACATACCCTAAATCATAGAGTGGTCACCGCCAACACTTGTGTGCACAAATAGAACAGTAGCCATTGAGTTAGGGTTACCAAATCTGGACTGCAATATACAGATTGTTACTAGATGGCAAACAGTGTTCTGCATCTCTTTTCTGCCTCTAGTGTGAATCCTGAGTTATGCAACCAAGTTATAGTAACTCTAACTGAACTATGGAATTACGTGTTTTGTAAAACTCTCTCCAGTCAATAGAATGGCTTGCTGATTACCTGAAGTTAATAAATGTTATCCAGAAGCAGATCCATATAGAGGTAACTTTGATATCATCCCCAGTTCTACTTCAAGATCTACAAAAGCAACTGAATATTGTCTGGAAATTTCTTCCTGGCCATTGATCTAGCAGTGCATTGCACCCCGCATTGCAGTAGGTCCTATAAAATCACCTTCTTACTTAGTATTAAATGTATATAAAATAAATTATCTCAACTTTCCCAATTCTCCTGGAATCCATGTTCTTTTTTGACATGATTTATTTGCTTGGTTGTCTGAAAAAAACAATCACAGCAATATGTGAGACAACTGAAAAGTCATTAAAGAGCCTTTGCCGTAAGAAGATCAGCTGCCATAATAGCAGACCAGGAAGTGGAGAGAGGCAAAAGCATTTGTGAAGCTGTTTTTTGTAAGTTCTGTGATTCTGTGTATAGCATTGGGGTAAGGAGCCATTTTCCTATTTGTGGAGATTTTTGCCTCTCTCCACTTCCTGATGGAGGGAACACTATGGAAGAATATTGTGGAACACATAGCAAATTTTGGAACAGCATAAAGATCCTTATGAAGATGTCCAAAAGATAAGCTACCTAAAATATGTTATAATACTGATAGCCATTTTTTAAGATGGTTAACTTAAGCACTACTTTTTGAAGGTAACACTCTATAGTCTAGCACAGCAATGTCAGCAAAATTAATGAACATATAGAAAAGTAAGAGACTTCTTGATTTTCAATAAAATCAATATCAGTGATTTTCAAACTTGGGGGCCTGTGGTTCCCTAAAATTATGAATGAATTTTATGATTCTTTCATATATGTATAAGTCAAAATAGGCAAGAAAATGGTAAGACAACACTTATCCACTCTAAATGAATTTAAATCATCAAGCCCAGATGGATTACATCCCAAGGTTCTGAAGGAGCTGGCAGATGTGATTTTGGAACCACTGAACTATAGCTTTCAAAAATCCTGAAGCACCAGAGAACTACTAGAAGACTGGAAAAGAGCTGATGTGGTTCCCATCTTCAAAAAAGGGGGAAATGACTTCAGGAAACCACACACTAATCAGCTTGAAATCGATACCTGGGGAAATCCTGGAAAAGATAATAAAGCAATGGACTGCAAACACCTAGAAACAAACAAGGCTTTTACTAGAAGCTAACAGGGCTTTGTCAAAAATAGATCATGCCAGACAAACTTTACTGAATTTGTGACAAATTGACTATCTTAGGCTCAGTACTCTTCAACATCTTATAAATTTAGATTAAGATACAAGAGAAGTCATTAAATTAGCAGATAATACTAAGTTGGGGGTGCAGGGCAGAAATAGCCAACACTTTAGAATAGGGATGTCAAACTCAAGGCCCAGGGGCTGGATCTGGCCCTTGGGGTGCTTACATGGCCCATGGGGCAGCCATGGAAACAGCGAAGGACCGGCCCGCAGTGCATCTGCCAGTGAAAATGCAATTCTCCCAAACTCCGTTTTAGCTTAGTTGCAGGAGGCTGTTGCAGCCAAAAATTGAGCTCAGGAGCCTGTTTTTACTGGCAGAGCACTCGGGTCACCACAAGTACCCCCAACATGGTGAGGTTGAGCTGGCCACACCCACCCTAGCCACACCCACCCCGGCCCCCCAAGGTCAAACACAACCCTGATATGGCCCTCAATGAAATTGAGTTTGACACCCCTGCTCTAGAAGATAAGCTTAAGCTCCAGAAGGATCCTGACATATTGGACATTGAGCCCTATCCAACAAAAGGAAATTCAGCGGTGAGAAAAGTAAAGTTTTACATTAGTCAAGAAAAAACAAATGCACAGGTATAGAATAGGTGATACCTGGCTCAACAGCAACAAATGTGAGAAGGATCTAGGAGTCCTAATGGACAATAGCAATAGCAATAGCACTTAGACTTATATACCGCTCCACAGTGCTTTATAGTAGTTTCTGGATAGTTTACAATGTCAGCATATTGGCCCCAACAATCTGGATCCTCATTTTTACTGGCCTAGGAAGGATGGAAAGCTGAGTCAATTTTGAGCCCTTCAGGATCAAACTCCAGGTTGTGGGAAGAGTTAATTTTCAATGTTGCATTTTAATCACTGTGCCACCAGGGCTCATTAAGTATCCTTCAATTACTTATGTATGAGCCAGCAGTATGCTGCAGTTGTCAAAAAACCCAAACCAATCCAAGGCTGCATCAACAAAGGGACAGTATTAAGATCACATGAAGTGTTAGTATGTTATACTGCACAGGTAAGACCATGCTTGGAATACTGCATGCGGTTTTGGTCACTATCATAGAAAAAGAAGAATTTGAGACTCTAGAAAGAGTCCAGAGAAGATCAACAAAGTTGATTAGGAGACTGGAGGCTAAAACAGATTTGTGATTGTGAAACAGATTGTGAGAATTAGACATGTCTAGTCTAACTAAAAGAAGGATAGATTTAGTGTAAAGTACTAATACTTCATGTGATCTTAATACTGTGCCTCTGTTGATGCAGTCTTCCAAAATTTGAGGGCCTATCTTGAGGTGAAAGGGTCAACCTATTCTCCAAAGCACCTAAGGCAAAAATAAGAAGTAATGAATGGAAGCTTAAACATAAAGAGATCCAACCTAGAATTAAGGAGAAATTGACTGTCAGTGAGAACAACTAATCAATGGAATTGCTTGCCTCCAGAAGTTGAGGGTGCTCCATCACTGGAGGTTTTTTAGATGAGATTGGACAGCCATTTATCTGGAATAGTATAGAGTTTCCTGATTGAGCATGAAGTTGAACTAGAAGACCTCCAAGGTCCCTCCCAACACTGTTATTTTTTATACTGGTGTTAGGATAGGGAAGATCGATTTGTATTTGCATCTTCTACCCTCAAAACAACGCTATAGAGCACTGCACACAGAACAACTAGACACAAGAACAGTTTTTTTCCAAAGGATATCACTCTGCTAAACAAATAATTCCCTCAACACTGTCAAACTATTTACTAAGTCTGTGCTACTATTAATCTTCTCATCGTTCCTATCACCCATCTCTTTCCACTTATGACTGTATGACTGTAACCTTGTTATGGTATCCTTACAATTTATATTGACAGTTTCCTAATATGATTTCATTGCTTATTTGTACCCTATGACTATCATTAAGAGTTGTACCTTATGATTCTTGACGAATGTATCTTTTCTTTTATGTACACAGAGAGCATATGCACCAAAGATAAATTCCTTGTGTGTCCAATCACATTTGGCCAATAAAGAATTCTATTCTATTCTATTCTATTCTATTCTATTCTATTCTATTCTATTCTATTCTATTCTATTCTACTGGTAAAATTAGGAGTCCAGTTTTGACAGTGCACACATTTTGTCGGTACACCTGATCAGGTCTTTAAAAATTGTGAAGCCTCTAAGTAGTGCCTAATTCACTGAACTCCAACCCACAGGCCCAGTACAGAGACCATAAACATAGGTAGATAATAATTCAGAGAAATGTTGTAAATATTAGGGGGAAAAAACAACTATTGTGTTTAGCAGAGGGAAGCTGGATTGCAGTGGTGAAGTGATTAGACTAGAAATTGGCAAAATGAACCTGGCAAGCACCAAATGAAATCCACAGAACCATGTTTTTTAAAAAAATCTAAATGTGAAAAAAATATATATGAACATTTGAAAACACTCTCAAATCTTGCATGGTTTCAGGCAAGAATATTAAAATAAGATGTGTTTAAAATGTTCTCACAACCTCTGTAGTGTCTGATCATTGAAATCTTCTGAGATTTAGGTATGCATCCCTTATCTTATCTCGCTGCTGCTGCTGCTGCTGTCTGAAAAAAGGCTATACAGTAGATGCCTGATTCAGGCCCTAACACTAGGAAGGAAATTAACCAGTTGTGTGCATATGAAGAAATGTTAAAAGCAATTGGTTCTCCTTCTGTCCAGAACAGGGAAACCTAATCAGGCATTTTGCACTTATAGGTAAATCAAGTTTTTGATTAAAGTCTCTTCCCATTTGTTGTCAAGATCATCATATTCTGAGAATTATGAACCTGTTTATCAAGAGGACTGAGATGTAAATACGTTTAGCTTGTTCTGGCATGAATGTTTTCTTCTGAAAAATTCTTTCATGTTCTTAATAGAATAATTATTCAGCTAACTAGTGGATCATAAACAGAAGTATAATGTTCCAAAAACAATTCTTGTTGTCTTTCTTTCAGAGATCGTAGTTTTCAAATGTCTGGGCTGATGAGATCCACTGTAGGACAGTTTGACCAGTAACTTGTTCCAGTGTCAATTGTGCCTAATAATTCACTATTGGGGAGACGGACAACTTCACCTATAAAATTATGTCTTCGCCTCTCCTGGGTTTTCGGGATTAGTCTTCCTGCAAATGCTAACAAAAGCAAAGCATATCAGATCACTGCTTGGGACACCAGCAGTGATGTTTGTGGAACCATGCACTGTCTCAGAGTTAATCTCCAGGATAATTTAGATTAACCTTTACGGTCTCCAAAAACCGCATTGCTTCTCTCTCTCTCTCTCTCTGTCTCTCTGTCTCTCTGTTTCTCTGTCTCTCTGTCTCTCTCCCCCTCCTACCCTTATCCCTGGCAAGGTATTGGACTGTAAGCATTTTGGACCCGTTAAAGTTTAACTCAAACCTGGGATTAAATCACTCCAACTGAGCTAAAAGCAGATCTTCATCAGAAACATTCCAAAGTGGACTTGCCTCCCCTTTCAGTCAAAAAGCATATGTTTAAAAATTGCCCTCCCCCAAAACTGTCGAATCTACTGTGAATAATTCTAACCGGGAAAATGTAGAACTCCCTGGACATCGTGTCACTTTGTGTTTACTTTTTCACAAGATAGATCACTGTGACAAATAGATGGTTTGTATCAAAGGGCCTGCCCCGTCTCCATTTTGGATGGTTTATAAGTTGAACTGCCCGGTGGGTGCCTTCGCTAGGGGGTAGCAGATGCACCACCGGAGACCCACAAGAAGGCATGCGCCTGAGGAGAGAGAGAGAGAGGCCAGGGTTGATCTTTTTCAGTTGCTCAGCTACTTGCCCATTTGTTCCTGCTTTTCATAACTGTAATTCCTGCTGCTCATGGCTATAATTAGGCCTTTAAATTTATAGCACATGCCTGAAGGCCTCGAGATGCTTGGGGAGAATTTAACTGAATCCATGATTTCTCCAGCAGCACAGCTGCTGCTACTGCAGTGGAAATGACTGTAGACCGAAGAGATAAACAGATTATCATGTTAAATGCTAACAGTAGAGTGTGGGGGGAGAAGGAGAAGAGGGAAAAAAGATTTGTTTATTTATTATATGTCTGAATATTTTGACACTCTTACTGTTTAATATGGTGAAAACAAAATGCAACTCAGAATGGCTTATAGGCACAAAACAAGGGAAGAAAGAAATGAGGAGGAAAATTACTATCAGGAACACAGATGTGGCCATGGATGACCACTGATCGGGGCTCGGTCTGGGGAAAGGGTCAAACTGAAGGAAATGATTGGTTGGTTGATTAGATGTTTATCCTACTTTTATTATTTTTATAAATAACTCCAGCTAATCTCTTATGGAATAGTTCATAGTCACCATGGACATCAGTATGTACGCTTCTATAAGCAAGGTATTACGGCTGCAAAAAATGATCAATCCTCAGCCTGCATGTACAATATATTTTCTGATTTAAGTGCAGGAAATGTGGAAATTACTACATAGAGAACATATATGAACTGCAGAATTCAAAGTTTACTTGGTCTGCTATTCAGTAAGATTACAACTTGTCTACTTCTTTCTCTCTCTCTCTGTCCTCTGTCCTCTCTTCCTTTCTCTTGTATACTCCTGTACTCTTGTATGTACATTGAGCCAATTACTACATGGTGGCACATCAAATTTGTTATAAACCCAAAAAGTTGCAATATAAGAGCCTTAGTTAAAGGGACATAGAATAGAATAGAATAGAATAGAATAGAATAGAATAGAATAGAATAGAATAGAATAGAATAGAATTTATTGGCCAAGTGTGATTGGACACACAAGGAATTTGTCTTGGTGCATATGCTCTCAGTGTACACAAAAGAAAAGATACCTTCATCAAGGTACAACATTTACAACACAAATGATGGTCATAGGGTACAATTTAACACTTAATGATACAACACTTAATGATAATCATAGGGTACAAATAAGCAATCAGGAACAATCAATATCAATATAAATCATAAGGATTACCAGCAACAAAGTTACAGTCATACAGTCATAAGTAGAAAGAGATTGGTGATGGGAAAGATGAGAAGATTAATAGTAGTGCAGATTTAGTAATTAGTTTGACAGTGTTGAGCGAATTATTTGTTTAGCAGAGTGATGGCCTTTGGAAAAAAACTGTTCTTGTGTCAAGTTGTTCTGGTGTGCAGTGCTCTATAGCATTGTTTTGAGGGTAGGAGTTGAAACAGTTTATGTCCAGGATGTGAGGGATCTGTAAATATTTTCACGGCCCTGTGGAGTATCTGTGAAATTACTTCATGCATGCTGTGACATCATTATGTAAGTTACATGAATTATACAATTTATGTCATTTGTATGATATCATACAAATATATCTGTTCCTGCAAAGAATTTTTAACATAGAAAAGGATACTAAGTGATATATCATATAGCCAGAAATGGATCTAATCTGAACATTGCATTTTTGAACTAAATAGATATATATTAGTGCCACTTCCTGCATCTGTCACCTCACAACTTTTCTTTTTGCTTGTTTCTTCAAATAGGAAACACCAACACTGACATGTTATGGTTCCATATAAGTGGGCATGCAGGTTTAACTATTTTTGTAACTCTAAAATCTAGCTTTTTTTGGGGGGGGCAGGGTGTCAGTCTTTAATTATTTTGGTTAGGAAATTATTTTCTGGAAGTGTGAGAGATTAAGGGAATCAGGAGGGGGAGGAGCAGGAGAAATTCAGTGGTTGTGAGAAGATGTAGCCCAACCCTGAGGTGGGCCATGGGAAGGGAATGTTTCCAAGAAACCCTGCCTTAATTGTCTTGTTTGCTTGGGAATTCCCTTTTCAATATTTATTTATTTATCAAATGTATATTTCCCACAATCTGACAGTTGTTGGTGGTTTATTATGTTTTAATTCTGATTACTATGGCAGAGGCCATTCTAATATCCAAATGGTTCTTTCTTCTTGAATTTGTCGGCTATATAGGAAGAAGGAATATAGGAAGATAGAAACTTTTGGATTTGAACACTGGGTATTTCCTCAAATGTAACACAACATCTTCTAGCGCAGGGGTCTCCAACCGTGGCAACTTTAAGACTTGTGGACTTCAATTTCCAGAGTTGAAGTTGAGTTGAAGTCCACAAGTCTTAAAGTTGCCAAGGTTGGAGACCCCTGTTCTAGTGTTATCCAGCTGCCAGAGAGGTGATAGAAAGCCCATCTTCATTACTATTGCTTTGGCACAATGGTCAGATGAACAGAAGATGTCTTTTCAGGGCTCTAGCCAGAGAAACATAAGCTAGAAGAAAAGAAGAAAGGAGTTTTGGCTTTTCTCTTTACACTGAGGCCAGCTAGAAGCAGTTTAGAAGCGCAAGAACTTCCTCGCTTAAACATTTTTCAGCAGTTAATATTGAAAAGTTTAAGTTTGACTTTAATCAATTAATTAATATCAAATAATGCTGCAAAGTGATTTGGACCTTCTGGGCAGACACCTTATAGCATAAATTTGAATTGCTACCTTGAAATGGGGCAAGCTAGCCCCTAAAAATAGATGTTGTCTACCTTTGGTGTAAAATAACAGGCACTTATTGGTGTACTGATGCATGATTGGATGTTCAGTAGACTGGAAAGATGCCCTCACAATGAAATTATTTCAGTACCTGAAGTTGCAAAAGCAGGATTCTCTCTCCCCCTCTCTCTTTTTTATTCCTGGATTTGCAAACTACATTGTTATGACCTGAGTTTCTTGGAAGACTCTGTCTCTTTCTGCTCACCTTGTGTGGCATGCAAAAGCAATAGTGGCAAGTGAGTAATCAGGAGTTATTGACATTTGTCAGCTTTCTGTGTTTTGTAGTGGGAAAACAGATATGGCAGCAATCATGCCTAATTTAGCTTCCCATGATGTCAGGGCTTTGTGGATGCCCAGTCATATCAAGAAGCACCTAGAAAAGGTTACAGATGTGTAGGGGGCAGGCAGCTATGACAGTGATGTTGCCAACATTGCACACGGAGCAGCTAATGATTAACCTATCATAAGCAATCACTAGAACTTACTGACAGCTGGCTGAATTGTTTGCACCTGTTTCCCTCCCCCCCCCCCCAAATCTCCTGCATTACACATATATCTGGAATGGATTACCCCAGCTTATGCTGTACACATTTCCCCTTTCTGTATCCTCAAGTGCCAAAACAACAGCTTTGTGGAAGATCACAAGACCCCTTTTTAATGGAAAGATTTTCAAGAAAAAATATATTATACACGTCTGTGTTTTCTTGTAGGAAGGATTCACTG
Source organism: Ahaetulla prasina (assembly GCF_028640845.1). Taxonomy (NCBI): domain Eukaryota; kingdom Metazoa; phylum Chordata; class Lepidosauria; order Squamata; family Colubridae; genus Ahaetulla; species Ahaetulla prasina. The sequence continues at coordinate 43,094,878 of NC_080541.1, read as the reverse complement.
ACAGTTCTCAGAACAAATTATTGTGAATCTTTCTGAGACTCTTTTATCATTCCTCCTTCTCTTCCACTGCCCACACACATGTATACAGGCATGCCTCTGATAAAGAGAAAGAGGTTTTCTTATTGTCTTAGACAAGGAGCCTTTTAGCATGGTCAGTTAAGGCAGTTTACCTACTGTATCTCCCATTCAACTGGCATAAACATCACTATCGCGGTAGCTAATTTCCATCTTGTCTCTTCTACCACTGTTCCTCTTTGTAGACAAAAGGTGATGTCCTGATTTCCTGTGTGCTGCATATTCTATTTCATATCATTAGTGGACATGTCTGGCATTCCTTCCTTTTTTAATATATTGTAGAAGTAGAATTGGGTTTGATGTTGTAACTATGGCATCTGTCAATTTCTCCACATGGGGACAGAAAATTATGTTAAGGGAATTTACACCAAGGATAGTAAATCTGACTTCAAAAATGGAGATTACTAGATTGAAGCATTTTTTTTTAAAAAAAATCTAAATTGTCAGGATTTTTGCAGCCCAGATCTAGTTGCCTTACTTTACAATTGCACAAACAAAAAGATTCATTGCCAGCTCTCCAACTCACTTTAGCTGCAAATCCTCTTATTAACACCACATCCCCCAACTTCTTCTGCCTAGAATAGTGTGTTTTAGACTATGTCTGACTCCAAGGTTTGTGTGGTATGAGCCTTGTCTGGACCAAACAGCCGTGTGTTGGACAGCCACCCAAAACTAGCTGTTCTGGCAACATGGCAGAATCAAGATGTTGCTGGCGATGTTTTTCCTGCTTTAGTTATGCAAATAGGAAAACTTTTTATTTTAATGCAGATATTTAGGCAAATTTATACTTAATGAGAATTAAATGTGTAAACATTAGTTTAATCTTTTAATTCATTTTCATACCAGAAAATTTTGATCTGTGCGGTATAATAGTCTTAACTACATAATAGTATTCTGTATTTTGTCTCAAACTACATAATAATATTCCATCTTTTCTCAAGCCCTCTTGTGAAACAAAAAGCAACAGACTATAAATAGCTACAAACAGAAAATAGGACATTTATATTTTAAATAGTTATACAGAAGGCTATTTTTCGATGAGTATTAAAGCCTCATATTTTTTAAACCTACTTTTCCTTTTTCCTTAATGTAAGGTATATGAATCCTGACTCAATATAATACATTGGATGTCTTTTTAGTTTTGAATTATAAAGTAACACAAAACTTCAGCAAATGTTCTCCATGCTGCCAGTAGGACATCTTACCTTAGTTGCTGGCTTGCTTTTAACTTCCTTTTCCCCACTTTCTAAGCACACAGGAACCCGTAGCACACATCAGAATCCAGAAAAGAGGTGATGTTAATTCCTCTTGTTCTTGTGTAACTTCTAGTAAAATACTAAAAAAACTAGCACAAAAAGCAATTAAATCATTATGATTGATAAAGTTATAAAGCAGTGGGTACAATGTTTTGCCCAAGGAGAATCGAAATACTGAATTAATACTTCTGTATGATGGAAATACAGTTTTTTATTGTTTGCAATAAAATGGGAGTGAAATGATACCATTCAGTGCAATTGGTTTACTCAAATTTCACCAACTAAAATAGTGTTTTTGTGTATATTTTAAATTTTTTGAAAAAGGATAGATTTAGACGAGATCAATATCAGAATATAAGAAAGTCCTCATCAAAGGTTAAAGGCAGGATATAAATTGATTAAATAAGTAAAATATGTTATGGTAGTTAGTGCTTCTGCCAACAGTAAGTAATGTCAACAAGCCATTCCCATGAATGTCTCCTCAAATGTCATATCTATTAGATACAATGGAGCTTACCTCCTAGTATGGAGTTGCAATTTTAATTCTTTGTTTTCATTAAGTTGGAATTTCTTTCTATGTCATTTACCACAATAAAAACTACTATGATTGAAGTGTGCCAATGATTTCCCCAAAAGCCAATGCCTCTTGAAAGACATTTGTGTTTTAAATAAGTTCTGAAAAAGTATCAGAAGCATCTCTTTTCCAGTCTGAAAAGAATCTACTTGGGTCAAATTAATGAAATATTAGATCCTAAGAACTCAAAGTATAGAAAAGTTTGGTATTTGTTCAATGCACATCTTCTCACGTAGCCCACATGAATAATTTATTATTTTGTTTGATAATGTATTACAGAAACCTAACTGTAGAACACGGGTATCTATAGGGTACAGTAGAAAAATCAAAAGTGCCAATGGTCAATGATAAGATCAAAGCACGACCTATATTTTTGTGCACAAAAATAGGTGGAACTTTGATCCCACCATTATAGCTGCCATTTTGGCTTATTTTTATTTCGTATCTTCCAGAACCCCTATTTCAGAGGTAGCTGATTCAGCAGTAAATAGAAGTAAGTTGCCTTAGGTTTGCTTGTCCTTTCTCCCAGAAAGATGTGTAGAATTATACAAGTATTATCAAACCTATACTGCAAATATTTCATTAGATGGTAGCATCAAGGTGGAAAAAATGTTTTGCTGCAGTGATGAATCAGATTTTTGCAGCTAGTATCTGTTACTTACTTGAAGGTCTCTTTGCGAAGGCTGAAGACTATCTATTGTAAGTAGTGCAGTTACATTTTGCATTGCGGAAGCTGCACTGAACAGTGGCTTGAACTGGATTATTTCGAAAAATGTCCTACCACACTTCAATCATTCAGTAACTATACCTTTGAAGCTAGCAATGCAGATTCTGGCACCTCCCTGTCCACTTAAGGAGAAATAGTAAGCATATCTCGGTGGACACAGTTATAGTAGTTGCTGAGGTTGAGAAACATTGGATTAAGCAATATGTATAAATGAGTTCTTTGAAAAATGCATGAAGGATTTAGAGCAGCATTACTACAAAAGCATTTAACCATAGGACCAAAACAAAAAAGAGAGAGTCTTGAGAAGTGACAGTAATATCTCTGTTGCTGCTCCCTTTCTTATTTAATAACAGGTGGCCCTTCCATGACCAGCTGGCCGATAGGTGACTCCAGCTGGCCATCTTGGCTCTGTTTAGTTCACCTGCTCTGCACAGCAAAGAAGAGCTCTAAAAAAAATGGACAGAGAGCAGGAGTCTCCCAACCTGTCTGGCTGGCTGTGCGCGAGGTGGGGAATTTTGGCTCAATCACATCATTATTGTTTGGGATGTGTGTGTGTGTGTGGTTGATTTTGATCTGTTCTCAGAATTAGAAAAAAATGAAGCTGGAGATGAAAAAGGGGGGGTGGAAAGAAACAAATCTGAGGAGAATTTTTTTCTTCCACACTTTGGTTTTCTTTCTTCTTGTGGCTCTGTTACTTTACTCTTTAATACAACTATTTCATTATTTCTTCTCTTGTCTTGTTGGATCGGTTTTGTGTTCCTCAAAACTCCCCTTTTTCCCTCGAAGCATGCTGTGACAGGAGCACACTTGCCCCTCAGAGCTGGTTTATTGTTCAGCATTAAGAAATGGCAGAATTGCTCATGAAAGATTAATGACTTCCTGCAAGCATCTTTGTACCTGAGGACAAGCAATTACAAAAATATGTCCAAAAGGCGTGGGGGAAGGGGGAGGAATGGGAGCAGATGGGAGGAGAAGCAAGAAAGGATATTGAGAGTACATCAGCCAGGTATTTTGTAGCTGGGCAGATAAGCCTTTTTTTCTGAGAAAAGTACCACACTTATACTTTGAAAACAGAACTGTCTTTGTAATGGTACCTATGACTAATACCGCACAGTTAGTGCTTTTTGCTGTGTGCCTGACCCGCCTTTATAGGCGCTTGACACTACAGTTCAGAAAAGATCAGGAAGGACTAGGACACAGTGAAGAGGCTGTCATCAGTGCTTGCACACGCAGAAGCCTTTGAAACATGCACAATTGTAATTGTGCATTACATTTACACAAGCATGCTAATTACAAAGCATGCTAATAAAGCCTTTGAAACATGCACAATTGTACATGCTACCATATCTCAATCTCTTAACATACTGGAGGCAATTTTATTTCATAGGTTGGCCAGTAAATGAATAGAATAGAATTTTTAGAATAGAATAGAATTTTTTATTGGCCAAGTGTGATTGGACACACAAGGAATTTGTCTTGGTGCATATGCGCTCAGTGTACATAAAAGAAAAGATACATTCATCAAGAATTCTAAGGTACAACACTTAATGATAATTGTAGGGTACAAATAAGCAATCAGGAAACAATAGCAATATAAATCGTAAGGATACAAGCAACAAAGTTACTGTCATACAATCATAAGTGGAAGGAGATGGGTGATGGGAATGATGAGAAGATTAATAGTAGTGCAGAATTAGTAAATAGTTTGACAGTGTTGAGGGAATTATTTGTTTAGCAGAGTGATGGCGTTCGGGAAGAAACTGTTCTTGTGTCTAGTTGTTCTGGTTTGCAGTGCTCTGTAGCGTTGTTTTGAAGGTTTTATTTATGTCTTCCTAAACTAAGTATCTTCCAAATACCTTTGGATTGCAAATTCCATAGTTCTATGTCAGTATGTCTGAAAACACCTTAAACACTCAGATTTAAGGAAAGGTAACCCTAGGCATTGCACATAGATATATAAACCCAAATGATAAAAAAGGATTCCGGATGAATTCTGCATGAAAACAACTAATAGGTTATGTTCCATATAACTCCCAAGTCAAATGACTGAATTTCTCAGTATTTTTCCCCTAAAGAGGATCAGGAATAGATTCTTGTTTGAAATGGCCCCTAAAGCAAGAGTAAGAAAGTCCCACTCTGCTTTTCCTTCCATGGCCAATGGAGAAAGAGCTTAGTGCACTCTGTGCCACAGCTCTCATCCATATTGCCTATCAACAAAGCTGCTTTTCATTTTTTTTTTTAAAAAGCAGAATCATAGATTTCATTGGTGTCATATGCAGTTTGGCCCTGCTTTCAGACCCTCAGATTAAAAATGATAGTTCACAATATATAGCTTCCTTCCTTTGTTTTTAATGGAATCATCCTGAGTTCTTGTAAAGGTTCATTTTCTGCTTGATTTCCTAGCATTTGCTTTGGGTTCCCAGAGAGACTGCAGGTATGAGTCTGAGAAGAAACCCAATATACTGAGTACTTTAAAGTGAACATTCATCATTTAACTTGCCTTCTGTCACTGCCTTCAAGGGAGATGGGGGAAACTAAAAACAATCTCCTGTTTCCTTCTAAAAAGCACCAAAGTTGCACACAGATAAAATGGACTGGAACTCATTTATATTCAAAGAAAGTATACAGCTATTATTCAGCTGAGAATTCTTTTTTTAAAAAAAAAAAACTCTCCTAATGTGAAACTATAACATGAAGGAAATCAAATTTAACCTAAGAAAATGCCACACAAATATTTTCATCGCTATTCATACAAAGTAAAATAACAGATTTTGCAGTCTTGCAGCATAGCGTTGAATATAATAATGTAGAAGGAAATTCCACCCATGTTTCATGGAGCTTCTTTTGTGTTTAACTGATCCTCTCATTCAAAATATGGATTTTAATTGGGTTTTAGGTTGTTTTTTTGTTTTGCTTTTATTGTTGGATATTATCTTTTAATCTTGTGCTGTTAGGTAGAGAGATAAATTGCCTAAGTATTTTATAGATGTATACAAGTATAGTTATTGATAGCATTCTAAAATCTGGCCTCCAGGTTATTGACAAACAGCATACAGTATAGAAATAGACACATTTTTTTAAAAAAAATCTCCTTTTATAATAAATCTATTTTCAATTACATACTACTTAAATATGGAAAATGTGTATATTTTCTTGGGTTAAATATATGCTTTGTGATAGTCAAGGACTGCAATTTCCCTCTGGGCAATTACAGTATATGCATTAGAAGACCTTCCTACTGTTGAGGGTGCCTGCTGCCTCTGTGTATATGTGTGTATACACATAAAAACAGCATTCTCACCCATCATCCCCACTCATAATGCCATCTCTGTCTTTCCTCTAAATTGCTCATGGTAGCTTCTGCAAGGCCACCTAGTTTAACTGAAGTTTGACTCTGGCTCTCTCTAACTGTAACCTATGCTTTAACTACTATGGCATTGTCTGATTCAGAGAAAAGGAAGCTATGTATGGCTCAGTGGAGGCATTTAATAAGCCTCAGGAGAATTGAGGACAGAATATTCACTGGGATCACCAGGTACAATTTCTTTTCGCTATAACCTACTGTAGGTCAAACAATATTGTTTCTTCGTTGTTATCTGAAGTCAGAGATACCATAAGTAAAGTAGACCATCAACTTTCACAATAAGATCTTATAAACAGATTATAGACAATGACATAACACAGTCACCAAAATGACACATGGGAACATTTTGAAAATTATCATGTACCAGTAATAAAAAATTGGTGGGAAAATAAAGCTGGTGGGAACATTAAAAAGTAGTTGAGAATGTGCAGGTTAAAATATTTTGGGATTTCTGAATAGAAACTGATAAAACCTTAGCCCATAATTGTGTTGAAAAGAAGAAAGAGTGGAAAAATGTGGCAATACCAGGAGAGAGTAGTATAGAAGACAAAGAATTGAAAAAGTTCACAAAGTATCAAGATGTGAAAATCACTGAAAGATAACAGCATAAATTGGTTCTGGTGGCCAGTGTTATCTAGGACAGCACTTTGAAAAGCTGTGTATTGACAAATTTTCCATCTGTTGATTACAAAAGTCAACACTACTTGGATATGTATGTATACTATGCCAATACATAAGGGCATTTTAAGTTCTTGGGAAGAATTTGATGTGAATAAAGTTTAAGAGTTGTCAGTTGTGATTTCATGTTTTTGTGTAGATAATAATTACAATGACAAACCAATAATTGTACATCTTAAGCAAGGTTAAAATGGGTGAAAGACATGGTAGATATTGGGTCTGTTGGCTTTGATGGTGTCTTCCATTTTAAAAACAAAATAAAAACAAGTTTATTTATTGTGCCATTTACAGAACAGTGAATTGGCTGAATACTTCTCTTATACATAAATATTTTGCAAAATAGTCTCCAAATGACTCCAATGGATGCTTTTTTTTTCAAGCTTAGTTCTATGTGGAAGTCCATCACAGTTATCCAAGCTTATGTTGGAATCAGCTGCATGAATATTATAATTCTGAGCAGCAATAGATTCAGTATGCGGGAAGTCTTCAGTGCAAGGAACCAGAACAACTCTGTGAATAGGCCAAAGGAGTTTCTTTATTATTGATTACCTATTTTACAAGAATCTTGCCAGACTATTGCATTCCTCTGGAAATGGCAGATAAGGCTTCAATGGTCTGGCCTGTGCAATTTCTTCCTATGGAGCCACTTTATGCTGGAACATCTTTTTACCCCCTTCTCTCCCCCTCCCTTTTTAGCTGGTGATTCCACCACATCAAATTACAGGTGATTGTTTAGCAATTTTTGAAATTTTTTTCTGGTTTCTGGGAAAAAAAAAACAAGTTGGGTAACAAGGATTTGCTTAATGACCCCAGTGTTTGCTTAACAACATGGTGTTTGCTTAATGACCATGGCATTCATAGCCATCTGAAAAAAAATTGGGTCTGGTCATGTGATACCTGAATTTACAACTTCAACAATTCACTTCTGTAATTCTGACCTCAATTATGGTCATACGTTGAGGACTATTTGTAAATCCATGAGAATCTTGCCTAGAGAGGGGGATTTGGAGCAGAGGCGGCCACAACGTTAGTGAAATAAAGGGAAGGTGCAGCTTAATGAAAAGAAAAGGAAGGAATTCCTACCATCATTCTGCACCACAATAGTGTGGGGAGGGGCCTCCAAAATCTCTAACAGGACCATCCAAGGGGAGTGCCAAAGTCAGCAAAGACATTTTGGCAGCCACAAATGTGTGATTGAAGTCCCATTCCTTTTTTACATGCACTGTATGTATGACATAGGAAGCAGTTATTAGATGATAGCTTGTTATGTAATTATAGACAGAATCTATAACACTATGCAGTAGATTTTCTGCATCAACATGTGATCGATTTTCCTTCCATTCTATGATTCATCAGTTAAACAATATTGCAATTTATCAGTTATTGTGCAAATAATTAACCCCTTCATTGTTTTGTTTAAGTGATACCTTGCCACTGGCATACTGCCTAGGAATTTTAGAAATTTTTCTCTATTCAAATTTATTTTTTTATTTAAAACTTTTATATAGCTACCCATCTTTCAGCCAGCCTAGGGCAACTCCTAATCAAATCACTTTAAAAACTGTGAAACATATTCTATTAAAACATAAAACAATAGAAACAATAAAAAAACAAAACCCTGTCCCTAATTCACACAAATGTATCATTGTTGGTGACTGTGAGCAAGGTCTTCCAGTCCAGAAAGGGGCATAATTAGTGCACCAGATGAATCTGTGCAAAACCCTCCCCCCAAAACCCTCCCACTGCCTGTCAGCTACAGCCAAAAAGTGTGTAAAATGTATGCTTCATTACCTGTTACATCAAATGAGTGATAGAATGCGAAATAAAGTGCAATTTCCTTGCAAGGACTTATCTGGAGCACTTTTGGATGATCTCAAGTCATCTCCTTATCTAGAAAGGAATTACAAAGAGCCAGTGTATTGGCAACTCTTCATTCTTTCATGATCATTGCCTCTACTATCCTTAGTTTGCCATTTCTTTCCCAGAACCCTTTTGTTCTCTTTCCGGGGCGGGAGGGGGAGAGAGAGAAAGAGAGAGAGAGAGAGAGAGGGAGGGAGGGAGGGAGGGAGGGAGGGAGGGAGGGAGAGGGATTGTTGCAGCAAGACAGGTCTAACAGCCCCCCTAAATCTTTGACTTAAAATACTCTGAGTGATGTATTATTCTTCCATGTACAAAATTTGTCAGTTTGAAAAGTGCTAATGCTGCCATTCCAAAGATCTCACCAACTTAAGAAGAAATTGGCAATGGTTTTGACACATCAGTAAATAGTGCTTGGTAAGGCGGGAAAAGGAATTGGGGAATCCGCCAAACACTGTCTGCATTACACTTCTGCATTAAATGAGATTCCTTAGTCTCACTGTTGAGGCAGAATAATGATTGACAGTGAGGGCAGCACAATTTGTGCTGGGACTTTAACTAGCAGCCCCAGTTTCAGTCCCCTTTGTGCCTTGCCACCTTCACACAGTATGTGCATCAGGTAAGAAAACCCTCTCTGTCTCTGAAAAATAATAATTAAAAAAACATGGTGGCCCTACAGCCTACGTTTTCCCATTCATCCATTATTACTGTTCTTTGAACTTCAAACCAAAATGAAAATAAATCAGCAAACTTTTGTAGTACTGGCTTCTGAAAAGATATCCTGCACTGTAGCTTTTATGATCTGTTGTTATTGCAGCATCCTGCCAATTTATTGTGGGTTTTTCATGGTGGCAAATGTGTCAAGTCTTCTCTGCAACTGCAGCATTTTCTGTGTTTAAACTGTTCTCTCTGCCATTGATATCTATGTCTTTGTACTCAAATTTCCTGAATAACAGAAGAGATTTGAGTTCTCAAGGACTAGGTTTATAGGGCAGGGAAAGGAACAAGAAGGCTAAGGGTGGACATGGTCCAGTGAGATCTCACAAACACTTGCTTAGAAGTAATTTCCACTTGTGGCTTATTCCCAAGTCAATAATAATAAGATTGCTGTCTTAATCTCCTAATGAAAATAGGTGTGTAAAACACTATCTAGAAAACCCAGAAAATTACACAAGTGGACACAGGGAAGAGAAACATAAATATGGAAAATTTGTAGTGATTGTGACTTTGCAGAAAAACAAGAGTGAAATAGCTGGCCACATTTGTATATCCTTGATCTGGTGCTGTTTCCATGTGTCGTTATCCCTAGACTATAATGCCCATCCTAGCTAAGATGGAATTTGGAGGATTTTATAGTCAACAAATGATCTGGAATAAAATTTCAAATAAAATTCTCCTGTCTGACAGAAATATTCAAGAAAATGAAAACAACAACAACAACGACAAGGAACTATCAATTATCTTTGCCACTAGGGTATCTACAAAATAATAAACCCAAAATAAAACATGAAACAGCTAGCTAATCTGCAGTTTGTAATAGTTATAAACATATCTTTTCATGTTTATTTTTTCCCTTGAAAAGAGGCATTTTTAGTATTTGTTTTTGTTTGGTATAAAGATGCATCCATAATTAACTTAATGTGAATTACCTGTTTGCATTATGCTCTGACTTAGTGCATGTAGATCTTTCAGCAGTAAAACTTAACATTCTGACCTACCATTTAATACACTAATACTAATTTTATCTAGATACTAAGGCTCTGTGTTGCATTAAATCAATTCAGGTTAATTCAGAATTATGTCTCTCCCACCCACTATCAATAGCAGCACTGTTGATTTTCCCCTAAACTGACCACCCACTTTTCTGAGAATCTGTAGCAAATTAGAAAATCTGTCAATGCTGAAGAAGCTGGACAGCTAGGATATGGCTTGTCATTCCACCTACACAATACTCAGTCTTTGTCTGCTATCTCTTAAACTAACCTGACATAGCTTAGCCTCCTGGTCAATGGCAGCTTTATTCTCTTGGAAGGAATGCAGCACTCACCGGCATTATTAAGAAATTTCTGGACAATGTTTCGTGGCTGAGCAATAATCCAAGGTTCTATTAAAAAGCCATCTGGGTAATTAATAGCACATTTGTTCTCAGCCTCCTCCCAATTTGTCCATTAGTGGAATAAAAGCACAGGACAAAGGCTAATGTGGTTAAGTTATATTTTACAAGAATTCTTCAGGAAGTTAAAAACACATGATAGTTTTCCAAAGATGTATAAGTTTATGAGCACTCTGTGAGATCAGCAACATAGCAAATCCCAGAGGCTTTTAATCAGCTCTTTCCACTGTCAATAGTTGATGAGTGACATATAGTATAGACTCTACCTTCCTTTGCATTGACAAGGCACAGCATGAGAGGCGAAGGAGGTAGTGGGGAAAGTAGCATGAGATTCACAAGTACAATCTCCATCATTAAACTTATTCCAAGACTCCACATCAAACAGGGCAGAAATGACTTTTATACCTTGTCACCTGAGAGATGAAGATTTGGTTGAGGTTTCCCTTTAATGCTGTCTCTTGAAAGCAGTATTCCAGCCTCGGGCTGCAGAAGTTTTCTTTCTGTTTTCAGAACACCCCTCCACCTTTCCCCCTTCTTTTTTACTCTAAAAGCAGTTTGAAAGATTTTTACGAATTGAGATCATTGTTAAGAAGCAAGGTTCCAATGGGTTAGATACTTCTTCCCCACATTAATCCTATACTAAATAATGAAAATCCATTGTATTTAAAATTCATATTTGTCTCCCTCCCCCTGTGTGTGTGTGTGTGTGTGTGTGTGTGTTTTATTCCCATCTAGTAGTTGTCTAGACTTTTGCAGCCTCATACCTGGTGGTCCTAAGCAAGAAGTCATCTTTAGCTAAATGCATTGGTAAGGACTGGTGTGATCAAAGCACATGTAAAGACATAGTCACCTAAACCCATCCTGGGTTTGTAGATTTAAGACTTTTATATTAGCATGCTTCAATTTGCAGAAAGACCATAATATCAAACTTAAAGCAGTTACTGCTTGGAAAAGTGCTCCAATATCAGATGTTAAATTTATGACAAAAAATCAAATCGGTTACCATAACTGTAAATAAGACAGTTTTGGAAAAGCAAAATGAAATAAAATATATTTCTGATCTTCTGAAATAGGTAAAATATTTGGGATGGAAGAAAACAAGAGGGCCTACAGCAAACTTCTGGGTGGCAATATAAAGCACAGATTTTAACCTAAAAAGCCCTATGTGGCTTAATGCCAAAAACCTGCAGGACCAGCTCTTCTTTCAACCAGAATCAACCCATCTGATTAAAGAAACTCAAGGAAAAGTGTTAAGCCCCCCCCCTCCAACCAGGAAAGTAGAAGAGCCAAGAATAGAAAAAGATTTTTTCCCCCTGTTTTGATCCCTTGCTGTGGAATAATTTACAACTATAATAATTTTTGTGAAGATAAGATAGGAATGAGTTAAGGCCATGTATATCAGTTTTCCTCTTAGAAGAAATATAAGATATATGTGCTGAATAAATAACTAAATAAATGAGGGCCTTTTGCAGGATAATCCATTCAATTTCGTACCGTATTCCAGTTTTACATTCTCTTTTTCCTGTTCCAGAGGTTCAGTTCTCATTACCCACTGGATTTTTCCTAATGATTTTTCCAGCAGAACCTGAAGTTTCCCTAAACTTGTGGAATGAAGTTTGCCTAAACTTGTGGAAATTGTTCAGTACATGACTGGTGTTTTTGAACAACACTTGGAAAACCAAATTTGTGATTAACAATAACAATATAATATAACAACAGAGTTGGAAGGGACCTTGGAGGCCTTCTAGTCCAACATCCTGCCCAGGCAGGAACCCTACACCATCTCAGTCAGATGGTTATCCAACATTTTCTTAAAAATTTCCAGTGTTGGAGCATTCACAACTTCTGCAGGAAAGTCGTTCCACTTATTAATTGTTCTAACTGTCAGGAAATTTCTCCTTAGTTCTAAGTTGCTTCTTTCCTTGATCAGTTTCCACCCATTGCTTCTTGTTCTACCCTCAGGTGCTTTGGAGAACAGCCCGACTCCCTCTTCTTTGTGGCAACCCCTGAGATATTGGAACACTGCTATCATGTCTCCCCTAGTCCTTCTTTTTATTAAACTAGACATACCCATTAGTAGATACAATTAGAAATTGTAACAGTAATTAGCATATAGTTTACTTTGATAAGTGAACTGTGGATTCATTAAGCATTTCTCTTGAGGTTCATGTTCTGAGATAAATATACTGTATATAATTCATTGGAATCTAGCATCTCATCTTGTATGCACATGTATTTTTATGTATTAATTCCAGGTGATTTCCAAGTTTACATATTGATTTAGAAGAATATTTAGCCCCGCTTCAATCTTCATAGGATTGACTCCTTAGCATCATTTGTCAGATAAAAATTAATGCACATTTATTGTATTATTATCGTAGAAATAAATGTTCAAATAATCTTTCTTATTTTTCCATTAGAATGTATTACACATAGTTCCATTCATAATGGTGAATGAGTCTACAAGACTGTCTCAATGCAGAAATAATTTCAAAAACACATGTGCTTGTGTGTTGCATGGTATGCTTTTACTGCTGTATAAAACATATAAATGCCCTTAGGAGCACTTAATTTATGTTTTAATTTAATAAAATATATGGAAAATGAGTTCAATCTGAAGCCAAATGGAGCAGAAAGACACTTTAGGATGTCTAGGAGGATGCTTCCATTTCTCTAGGTATTTAGGTATTCATTGCACTCTTTTCATAAACACCTAAATGCTTGTTGAATTTTTACTGCAAGAAAGGACACAATAGTAATACACACAAAGTTATTTGTAGGCATTCAGAGTTGATGCAACCAAATGCTTAGTATGCTGTCATATAGCATGATCATATCTGAAACTTTGTGAAGCATCAGAATGTTCTATCTTGAACTAACACCCGATAAAATGATATTATATATATTTCAATAAACGGCAAGCCATTTCACAATGACATTTTAAAGAATAGAGTTGCAATGGCTTCACTAGAGATCCCAATAACTGGAAATAAGTGTTAATCATCTGAATAATGATTATAATATACAAGGAAGAGAAATTTAAAACACCTTTTTTTCCACTTGTAACCTAGGGCTGGAGAATACCAAGCTCTCCCGGTGTTTTCAAATTATGGTTCTCAGCACCCCTATCATTTGTCTATTTTTGCCTAAATTGATGGGAGTTATAGTTCATCAATATATAGGTTCCAAGGTAAGGCTGAGGGCATTAAATCATCTCTAAAATGTAAACTTGCCATAATTCATTTTAAAGCAGTGGTAGTCAACCTGGTCCCTACTGCCCACTAGTGGGCATTCCAGCTTTCATGGTGGGCGGTAGGGGTTTTGTCCGATATTGAAGCACTTTCCTTTTTTTAAAATTTAATTGACTTTTAAAATTTTTTTCATAGCATTATTTAAAAACATTTTCATTAGGTTTTCATAAAATTCCCTGTGACAATTTAAATTTCTGAAAATATATTATTTGTATCACCGCGCATAAGTTTAGTTCGCGTTACCTAAGTGAAACTAAATGGCGCTATAGTGTGACTGCAAACAAAAGAGCCTCGTCCCAGATAGCTCGCGCATCTCCCCCCACACCACTCAGCTGTAACAGACAAGCAGAGCTGGTAACCAGCGCGCCCCCAACCCCAATCCACGATGCACGAGAAGCATGCGCATACATGGCGCATTACTGTGGAACCAGTGGGTGGTTAGAAAATTTAACTACTAACAGAGATACAAAAGTGAGCGGTAGGTATAAAAAGGTTGACTACCCCTGTTTTAAAACAACACAAACATATATCAATTCTACACCACAATAACCTGATTCATACCACCTACCTCATCCATATCAACATAATTGCCTCATTAGATCTATTTACAAAGGCTTCATTTTTTGTTAGTAGTACCATTGTATAGTGGATTTATATTCCATGTAAAAAACACAGCAAATATAAAAGCTACACAATTAATTATTAGTCAGTTTATCAATAACATCGCAGTGTTATTCAATAGGGATGTGGTGGCCTAGTGGTTAAGTTTCTGGGTATATCGACCGGAAGGATGGCAGTTTGAGACCCAAGTACCATGTGACAGGGTAAGCCCCCATTCTTGCCTCAGCTCCTGCCAACCTAGCAATTCAAAAGCCTGAAAATGCAAGTAGATAAGTAGGTACCACTTCAGCGGGAAGGTAACAGTGTTCCATGTGTTGAGCGTATAGTCATACTGGCCACATGATCAGAAATGTCTTCAGACAATGCTGGCTGCCTTGGCTAAGAAATGGAGATGAGCACTACTGGGACAAAACTGGATAGGGGAAACTTTTACCTTTACCTTTACCTTTTAACATTAAAATTTTAAAAATCATTAAAACATTCAAAATGAGTTTAAAGCAATGTACCTTGACAACACAAAGTAAATGATATCGGGAGACCTAAGTCTCAGCGATAGAGGAGTTCATTTCATATTTTGGGAGTAAGAAAGGACACTCCAGCAAAATCTGACCAGATCCAGAAAAGACTCTTTTGCAGTATATAAATGAATATTTATCTACTAGAAATGATCAAACATCTGCTTCATTTGTATTTTATATTGCATTGTATATTACAGAATACAAAATTTTTCAACTATTAAGTAAAATGGTAAGCTTTATTTTTCTCTTTCTCAAAGAAATTTCTTCGGAGTTGCCAAACCAAGAAAATGCTAATTAAGTATAGCTAGTAAAAAGCTAGTTCAAATATTTGCCCTATATAGCTATTCTATAACGTTAAGAGATTAAATGTTGCTTAAAAATTAGTTTCAGTTAGAGCTTATCCATATTAAACTCTCTATATGGCAATCTTTATTCCATTAGTATAGGGAATAGTGGAATAATTTAGCCTGGACTCAAAGGACAGCTCAGATTTAGGTACTTGCTATTTTTTTTTTTTACATCTTGTTTGTTTTGTTGCCTTACTCTGTTGGCATGCCATCATTTTACAGTTTCATTATAACAAAGGGTTATCAAATATACAAAGAATCATGGATTCCATAGATCTTTGAGACGCTCTGTCTATATTGGCATACCAATATAGACATCTATATTGTCTATATTCTATACATATTATATATATATATATATATATATATATTTGTTTTCTGAGATTTTCACGGGTGTTTGTATGTAGGTCTTTGGTTATTCGGGTTTTCTCCCACGTAAAATTGGAAGTGTCTTGGTGACGTTTCGACGAAGTCTCATTCGTCATCTTCAGGCTTCAGCTTCGTGCTTCTGGCAGCAATGTGTGATTGCAGCTGTTTCTTCCTTTTTAACTGCTAGTGGGGGTTTGAACTGATTGGGTGGGAGCTTGGCTGTGCTCTGATTGGATGGGGGTGTGTCCTGTTTGGGTGGGGGCTTGGTTGTGCTCAGATTAGTCTGAGTTGCAGGGGGATTTGAGCTGGTGAGCTGCATTGCTGTTGTTTGGCTTCGTGTTTGTGGTCGTGCTACATCTTCATAGTGGGTGTCTGTCTGCTATATGTATGGATTGGAGGGGTTTGAAATGGCTAATGTTGCAGCTGCGGTCTGGCTTCTGGTCCCTGGTCGTGCTTCCTGATCAGTGTGGGTTTGGGTCTGCTTTCTGGGTGGATGTATGGTGGTGACATCCTGTGTGGACCTCGTGAGTGTGGGTCTGGTGTCATTCCTCGTGTTAGGGACCCGTTTGTCAATAAGGGTGGGTTTCCAAATGGCTGGTAGGCGAGAGGTATCATCTCGTTTGTTCATGCTGTGTGGGCGTTTTTCTATCTCGATGGCTTCTCTGATTATTCTGTTGTTAAAGTGTTCAGTTTTGGCGATAGTTCTGGTCTTTTTAAAGTCAATATCGTGTCCTGTGGCTTTAAGGTGTTGGACCAGGGAAGAAGTTGGTTCCTCTTTTTTGACTGAGTTCTTGTGTTCTTCAATGCGTGCACTTATTCTTCTGTTGGTTTGTCCAATGTATGTGGTGGGGCAGGCGGTGCATGGGATTTCATATACTCCTTGATTTTCTAACTCAATTTTGTCTTTGGGGTTTCTTAGGATGGTGGATATTTTTCTGTTTGTGCAGAATGCTGTCTTGATGTTGTGTTTGTGGAGGATCTTGCTGATTCTGTCTGTGGTGCCTTTTATATATGGGAGGAGGGCTGTGCCGTTTTCTTGTTCTCTGTCTTGGATTTTAGTGGGGGGTTCTTTTGGATTAGCTTGGTAATCTTATTTCTTTGGAATCCATTGGATGTTAGTACGTTAGTGAGAGTGTCTAGTTCGGGTTTTAGGTGTTGTTCATCAGCTAAGCATTTTGTTCTGGAGATGAGTGTCTTGGCTACGGAGTTGATCTGTGCTGGGTGGTGGTGTGAGTGTGCGTGCAGATAGCGGTTTGTGTGTGTTTTCTTCTGGTAGATGGTGTGTCCTAGGGAGCCATTGGGTTTCTGTAGACTAAGACATCCAGGAAGGGAAGTTGGTTATTAACTTCTGTTTCCATGGTGAACTGTATTTTGGGGTGTAGGCTATTGAGGTGTGTGAGGAAGTTGTCAAGTTTTTCTTTCCCGTGTGGCCAGATTATGAAGGTATCGTCTACATATCTGAGCCAGAGTTTGGGTTTGTGATCAGATTTTTCTAGAGCTTGGGTTTCAAAGTGTTCCATGTAGAGATTGGCAATGACAGGTGAGAGGGGTGATCCCATGGGTGCTCCTTCTACTTGTTTGTATTTTTGTCCATTATAGATGAAGTATGTGTTGGATAGGCAGTGGTTGGTCAGATCTAGGATGTGCTTGGGGGGGTTATATTTGTTTTGGATAGCTGTCAAGGCTTCTTTGATTGGCACTTGGGTGAAGAGGGATATGACATCAAAGCTCACGAGTAGGTCGCTGGGCTGTAAGTTTTGTTTCTTTATGATCTCTATGAACTGGAATGAGTTTTTTACGTGTGAGGTGATGGATTCTGCATAGGGCTGTAGTTGTTTGGCGAGAAATTTGGCTAGGTTTTGTAGAGGTGAGCCTATGGAGCTGACTATGGGTCTGAGTGGGGTTCCTTCTTTGTGTATCTTGTGGAGGCCATAGAGCTTAGGGCATCTGGATGATTTCTCTCTGGCATGAAGAAGCTGAAGCCTGAAGATGATGAATGAGACTTCGTTGAAACGTCGCCAAGACACTTCCAATTTTACACGGGAGAAAACCCGAACAACCAAAGACCTATATACAAACACCCGTGAAAACCTCAGAAAACAAATATATATATATATATATATATATATATATATATATATATATATATATATATATAAAAAATCATCTGTTGCACCAAACATCAATCAAAGCATCCAACCATCCATCGCACCAACCAACCTTCAACTGCCCATTGAACAGAACCTCCAACCTTTCGTAGCTCAACCAACCAACCTCCAACTGCCTGTTGAACAGAACCCCCAAACATTCGTAGTTCAAGCAACCAACCTCCAAATACCCTTTGAACAGAACCTCCAGACATTTGTGGATCAAAACCCCCAACCGACTATCATCAATAACTAGGTATGCACGCCCCTTATTTCCTCTTCACCAAATACTGCAGACCTTAAATGCAAATTGATAAATGCAAGAAGCATTGTAAACAAATTGCCTGAATTTATCCTCATGTTAAAAAATGGTACTTTTGATATTATATTTGTATGCGAAACATGGCTTAACTCATCCATTCCTGACTCCATTATTTCAGACAAAGAGTACCACGTTTTTAGATCAGACCGTGAAACCAGCAGAAGAGGTGGAGTAGCTATCTTTCATAAAAAATCTCTGAATCTAAAAAACGTTCAAGTTGCACATAATCTAGCTATCCCAGAATCTATTGTATGCGACCTATCCCTTAACACCACACTTCGATTCCTACTATGCTACAGAGCCCCTGACTACGACATTGCACATGCAAACAAGTTAACCTCACTACTATCTTGGGCTACCTCTTGCCCATATCCTCTCATCTTCCTGGGTGACCTCAATCTACCTCTTATTAACTGGATAACAAACGAATGTACAACTGAATCCATCCATGCTACCCTATACAATACTGTTACAAATCTAGGTCTCGATCAATTAGTAATTAACAATACAAGACTCAACAACTGCCTTGACCTCATCTTCTGCAATAACACAAACTCAGTTTATGGGCTACAAATAAAAGAACCCTTTTCCAACAGTGACCACAGCATGATAGACTTTTGCCTCAATATATGCCCTTACAAAAATCATCATAATAATAGTATTCGAATGTACAATTTCAAAAAAGCTAACTATGACCTTATAAACACTTACCTCTCATTTCTTGACTGGCAAAATCTATTCTCAATTTGTATCACTGCTGAAGACCACTACAAAATTTTCCTACTCGAAGTCAATAGAGTCATTAAACTCTACGTACCACAAACCACCACAAATCAGGAAAAACAAATTACCCATATCAACAAAAACGCTTCAATCCAAAAAAAAAAAAAATCCCTTTGGAGAAAAAACAAAAAGGGGCATATAGCTAATTTCAAAAACCGCTATAGAAATATATGCAACCAAATAAAAATTGAATGCACAAATTACCACACCAAGCAAGAAGAAGACCTTCTGCGCACAAATTCTAATCGTGCTTTTTATAATTTTGTGAATAACAAACTTAATCACTCAAGATCCATCCCACCACTAAAAGAACCTAACTGCAAAGAAAATAATAATGAAACAGTTAAAGCAAACCTCTTTAACACATTCTTCTGCTCAGTCTTTGTCAACAGCAATGGCTCATACCCGAAATTTCCCAGCCACACCAAAGACGACCTAACACATAGAGATTTCACTAAAGAAAATGTTGAAAAAGCTCTTTACAAACTGAAACCATCCCTATCTATAGGACCTGATGGAGTATGTGCATACTTCTTAAAAAGCTTTCCACTAATATAGCTGAACCCCTAAGCATAATATTTGAAAAAGCCTTTACGACCAGTTTCCTTCCCAAACTTTGGTCACTAGCCACAGTCATCCCTGTCTTCAAAAAAGGAGACTCCAGCTTAGTTGAAAATTACAGACCTATCTCTCCATGCTGTGTCACCTGTAAAATTATGGAATCTATCATCAACCAATCCATTACCCTCCACCTAGAAACAAGCAATCTACTCTCTAATAAACAATTTGGTTTCAGAAAAAGATTATCATGTAACTTACAACTTCTTCACTGCAAAAACATATGGACTACAAATCTTGATCAAGGCAAAACAATAGATGCAATATACATAGACTTCTATAAAGCTTTTGACTCAGTGGTACATGACAAACTTCTAAAACTAAAATCCTACGGCATCTCTGGACCCCTCCACAATTGGATATCAGCGTTCCTGTCAAACAGACAACAAGTGGTCAAAATAGGCAGTGCCGTATCAAATCCTGTTCCTGTCAATAGCAGCGTTCCCCAAGGCAGCGTTCTAGGACCAACACTCTTCATATTATACATTAATGATCTCTGTGACCATATTAAAAGTAATTGTGTTCTCTTCGCTGATGATGTCAAACTATTTAACACTATCAATAATACAGCTACTCTTCAAAAAGACCTTGACTTTGTGTCAGAATGGTCTAAAACCTGGCAACTCCAAATCTCAACCAGCAAATGCTCTGTCTTACACATTGGAAAAGAGAATCCAAACACTAAATACAAACTCGATGGACATTATCTTACAGATGACCCCCACCCAGTCAAAGACCTTGGAGTCTTCATATCCAATGACCTAAGTGCCAAAGCACTACACTGCAAAAAAGGCATTAAGAGTTGTTAACCTAATCTTACGTAGCTTCTTCTCCAGAAATACTACACTACTAACCAGAGCTTATAAAACATTTGCTAGACCAATACTTGAATACAGCTCGCCTGTCTGGAACCGATACCACATTTCAGACATCAATACAATTGAATGTGTCCAGAAATATTTTACAAGAAGAGTTCTCCACTCCTCTGAGTATAACAAAATACCTTATACCACCAGACTTGAAATCTTGGGTTTAGAAAACTTAGAACTCCGCCACCTTTGACAGGACCCATGTTTAACTCATAGAATCATCTACTGCAAGGTCCTTTCTGTTGAAGATTACTTCAGCTTCAATCACAACAATACAAGAGCAAACAATAGATTTAAACTTAATGTTAACTGCTTCAAACTTGATTGCAGAAAATATGACTTCAGTAACAGAGTTATTAATGCACATTACCAGACTCTGTGGTATCTACTCAAAATCCCCAAAGCTTTAACCAAAAACTGTCTACTGTTGACCTCACCCCATTCCTAAGAGGTCTTTAAGGGGCATGCATAAGAGCACAAACGTGCCTACCGTTCCTGTCCTACTGTTTCCTTTCATTATATCCAATTTATATAGTTATTTCATACTTATACTCATATATATGCTTATATAATATATAGTTACTTCATGCTTATGCTTATATATATGTCATGACAAAATAAATAAATAAAAATAAATAAATAAAATGTTGAATTAAACTACAACGGGCATTTGCAGTGGGGCCCCTGTGACCATTTGAGAAAGTTACCTTTCACATGTTTTTGGAATAATGAAAATCAAACAGATTGCCCATGGAACTAGAGAGGTCTAAGATGATTACCGTTAAATTGTTTATGCATTAAGATTCTTGTGCAGTGTTTTTGGCACAATGCTGCCATGGCCTTCAGAAGCATTTAAGGTGATGCAGATTGAATTGGAGATGACCCTTGCTTTACCTTGTCAGCTTCATCAGTGCCTGATGGTCCATTTCAACAGCACACTCATTAAACTCTATTTTTCAGTACTCTAAACTTTGGAGATCTTGTTTTGTTCCTTAATGGGCTGTAGCTTTGCCTGTACTGGAGACTAATTTGCTTCTGTTTGGTGTGATATGTGGTTCACTACCTTTCTTACTGCTTTGTTACCTCCATCATCTGATCCCTGTTAAGATTTGTATGCAA
The DNA here is from genome assembly GCF_028640845.1 of Ahaetulla prasina. Taxonomy (NCBI): domain Eukaryota; kingdom Metazoa; phylum Chordata; class Lepidosauria; order Squamata; family Colubridae; genus Ahaetulla; species Ahaetulla prasina. The sequence goes on along the minus strand of NC_080541.1, from coordinate 43,073,270 downwards.
GGCGAGGCATACATTCTAGTTTTCATGTACCTGAATGTAGTTACATGCAAAACATTCACATATAAAAACATATACACAATTAAACTTTGGTTCTTGCAATCCCTCTATCAAACAAAAGAAATAATTTTAAATTCACAAATCAAAGACTTTGTCAAACTAAAATAACATCCTTATGGTAGCAACAAGGTTTGATAATCTTCATCTGAATGTCTGAAATGATCCAAGATATTGCTAGCAGAGGTATTTTTTCTTCAACTTTATTCATATTTTCCTAGAAACCTAGGCAGTTTATAATCAATCAGATAACATGCACAAAGTAAAGAATTGAAACAGCATGTGCTACTTTGTCATTTTACTATCTTTTATAACAAGAAGTATTCTAAACTGTAATATGTTTCCCATAGTCATATTAGCCTGGTGTTCTCTGCAGAGAATCTTATTCTCCCCTGATTCTTAGAATAAATATGTAATATTATAAATAGAATACAGAAGATTCTAAACCACCATATAGATTCAAAGATTATATTCCACTTCTTCATTTCCCATTGTAAATTTCTCCCCTGACAAATATAAATTTATTTCCTGGTACCAAATAATCCTCATTTATCAACTGCCTCATATAATTTATTTGAATCTATTCAAATTTACAACAGTGTAAAAAAAAAAGCTTTTCACCAATCCTTACATTTATGACTGTCACAGTATACTATCATCATATAATTGCTATTCTTGTGCTTTGCAACTGATTTATGAGAAACAGAATGAATAGAAAATGCAGAAGTAAAATTGTAAATTATGGTCAATGATGTTTTGCTTAGCAATACAGCACTTCGTTTAATGATCAAATGGGATCTAAGTCAGTTGTGGTCATGTGATTTTCTGCTTAGCAACTTGTGAGTTGTCAGCCCCAGTTGTGGTCACTAAATAAGGACTAGCTGTAGCACTATCCCTCATAGATTTGCTGGATTTTATGCATAGAATTTATGACATACATAAATTCACTACCACTGGAATTCATCATAGGATTCTTTTTAATAATAATAATAACAACAACAACAACAACAACAATAATAATAATAATAACAACAACAATAATAATAATTTAATTTTTATACCGCCCTTCTCCCGAAGGACTCAGGGCAGTGAACAGGAAGATAAAATAATACAATATATTACAATAAAAACACTCTTTAAAAAACTTATTCAATATGGCCTAAAATTTAAAATACAATACACAATATAAAATAAACCCCAATAATATCCATATTTAAAAACCCTATTTAAGCCAGTCCTGCTAGGAAAAATAGATACGTCTTCAGCTCGCGGCGAAAGGTCCGGAGGTGAGGAAGTTGTCGAAGTCCTGGGGGAAGCTCATTCCAGAGGGTAGGTGCCCCCACAGAGAAGGCTCTCCCCCTGGGGGTCACCAGCCTACACTGTTTGGCTGACGGCACCCTGAGAAGACCCTCTCTATGGGAGCGTACCGGCCGGTGGGAGGCATGTGGTAACAGAAGGCGGTCCCGAAGATATCCCGTCCTATGCCATGGAGCGCTTTAAAGGTGGTAACCAGCACCTTGAAGTGCACTCGGAAAACCACAGGTAGCCAGTGCAGCCTGCGCAGGATCGGTGTTATATGGGAGCCACGAGTGGCTCCCTCTATCACACGCGCGGCTGCATTCTGAACGAACTGAAGTCTCCAGGTGCACCTCAAGGGGAGCCCCATGTAGAGAGCATTGCAGTAGTCCAGGCGAAAAGTGACGAGGGTGTGAGTGACCGTGCATAAGGCATCCCGGTCTAGAAAGGGGCGCAACTGGCGGACCAGGCGGACCTGGTAAAAAGCTCTCCTGGAGATGGTCACCAAGTGATCTTCAAAGGACAACCGTCCATCCAGGAGAACACCCAGATTGCGCACCCTCTCCATTGGGGCCAATGATTCGCCCCCAACAGTCAGCCGCGGTTGCAGCTGACTGTACCGGGATGCCGGCATCCACAGCCACTCAGTCTTGGAGGGGTTGAGCTTGAGCCTGTTTCTCCCCATCCAGACCCGTACGGCCTCCAAACACCGAGACAACCCTTCGACAGCTTCATTGGGGTGGTCAGGGGTGGAAATGTACAGCTGGGTGTCATCCGCGTACAGTTGATAACTCACCCCAAAACCACTGATGACCTCACCCAGCGGCTTCATATAGATGTTGAACAGAAGAGGCGAGAGAACCGACCCCTGTGGCACTCCACAAAAGAGGCGCCTCGAGGTCGATCTCTGCCCCCCTGCCAACACCGTCTGCGATCGGTCGGAGAGATAGGATGAGAACCACCGAAAAACGGTGCCTCCCATTCCCAATCCCCCCAACTGCCGCAGCAGGATACCATGGTCGATGGTATTAAAAGCCACTGAGAGATCTAGGAGAACCAGGGCAGAGGAATAACCCCTGTCCCGGGCCCTCCAGAAGTCATCCACCAATGCGACCAAAGCTGTCTCCGTGCTGTACCCGGGTTGGAAGCCGGACTGGAACGGGTCTAGATAGACAGATTCATCCAGGTACCAGGGTAACTGGTGTGCCACCACACTCTCAACAACCTTCGCCACAAAGCGAAGGTTGGAGACTGGATGGTAGTTGCCCAAAACAGCTGGGTCCAGGGAGGGCTTCTTGAGGAGGGGCCTCACCACCGCCTCTTTCAAGGCGGTGGAAACAACACCCTCCCTCAAAGAAGCGTTGACAATCCCCTGGAGCCAGCCTCGTGTAACCACCCGGGTGGCCAGCACCAACCAGGAGGGACATGGGTCCAATAAACATGTGGTGTCATTCAGTCGCCCCAGCAACCTGTCCATGTCCTCGGGAGCCACAGGATCAAACTCCTCCCAGATGGTCTCAACAAGACTAGCCTCCGTCACCTCGCCCGAAACTACCCAATTTTGGTCCAAACCGTCCCGAAGCTGAGCAATTTTGTCAAACAGATACCTGCTGAAATCCTCAGCACAACCCTGTAAGGGATCATCGCAACCCTCCTGATGAAGGAGGGAGCGAGTCACCCTAAACAGGGAGGCTGGGCGGTTCTCTGCTGATGCAATGAGGGTAGAGACATAGGCCCGCTTGGCCTCCCTCAATGCCACTAGATAGGTCTGAGTAAAAGACCTAACTAGTGTTCGGTCAGCTTCAGAACGGCTGGACCTCCACGCGCTCTCTAGGCGTCTTCTCCGGCGCTTCATCTCCCTCAGCTCCTCGGAAAACCAAGGAGCTGGTTGAGACCTACGCTGGGTCAGAAGCCGCAAAGGCACGACACAGTCCAAAGCGACCACCGCTGCCTGTTCCCAGGCAGCAACAAGCTCCTCGGCCGAGCCGTGGGCCAGATCACCAGGGAGCGGCCCAAGCTCCATCAGTCGCCTGGGGCGGAACCAACGTATTTTTAACTTTAGTGTGGTAAAAATTAAATTGAAAACAGAAATCTTAAAACTGCTTTTTGATAATTAGTATCTGGATTGTCATTGCCTCAAAGGAATAATTCTCTTAGCACAAAAATAAATAAATGATAAGAACATTTATGAAGTCAGTGAATACTTAGAGAGTTTCTCCAGCACAACACTGGAGCTTCAGATATTAATTTAAAGTATTAGATACCTTTTCAATTATGAGAGTGTCAGTCCTCTAGCTGTATACTCAAAAGGCCAAGATAAGAGTTGTGGTGGTGCAGTGGTTAAAATGCAGTATTGCAGCAGTTCGATTCTGACTGGCTCAAGGTTGACTCAGCTTTCCATTCTTCCGAGGTCGGTAAAATGAGGGCCCAGATTTTTGGGATTAATATGCTGACCCTGTAAACCCCTTAGAGAGGACTGTAAAGCGCTATGAAGTGGTATATAAGTCTAAGTGCAATTGCTATATGTCAAAGCAAACAGCTACAGGTTTATTCAGCAATTGGAACCGCTTCTGAGTAAGTCTGCATTCTGAATGAAATTATGCAACTCAACTTTGCAGCTTCTGGGATAAAAACCGTTAGTAGAAAGTTCTAAGTATTGCCATGAGTGGTTATTTGAAATCTTGCCTTGTGCTAGTGGGATCCAGATCCAGTTTGTACCTTGCTACTTTCTTGCACTCTCTGGTATTTGGAACCACCTTGCTAATTTGGCTGACCCCTGGATTGTTGTTAGATCTTATCTAATAACCAGTTGCTCCAAACTAATCTGTTTGGCTAGAAAGCCAATCTAAGCTGGCAACTCCTGTCAGAACTTGAAGAAGCATCACGTGAAGAAGTATCACGTTCTATGAACATAATATGAATAGCAAACTAAGCAAGGCACAATTCAAGGTTTTTTTGATTATGATAATTAAAGTACCTCATTTTATTGTGCTTTGCTTTATTGTGCTTCGCAGAAATGCCAGTTTTTACAATTGAAGGTTTGTGTCAATCCTGCATCAAGAAAGTCTACTGGTGTAATTTTCTTCAGTGCATTTGCTCACTAGCAATAGCATAGACTTTTAGACATAATACAATCACAGGGTTAATAGACCACAGAACAAACATAACTTTTATAAGCACTGGAAACTAAAAAAATTAATGTGACTGACTTTATTGCAGTAGTCACTTTATTGTGGTGGTTGGACCCAAACCCACAATATATCCCAGATATGCTTGTAATTATTTATATCTTTATACTTACATATTTAATGTAGCATGAAGTGATTTTATGGACTTGTTTCTCTTCTGTCCTTGTAGTGTAGTAATGTAGAGCCTACAAGAAGACTTCTTATCATCCACAACCTGTACCTGCTCTTGGTCTCACATATTTAGCAAACAGCTAGGGGGATTGAGTAAAGCCTCTACATATGATTCCTCCTGTACATTTGTCCTCCACCAGTATATGTTTTCTAGGATAAATTGTTACTGTCTTTAAAACATACATCCAAAAGACATCACATCAGAACAGAAATAGCTGATTCAAACTCCAAGTCAGAGCTGGATTCTCTAAAGTTCTTTTTCTCACACTCTATTTCCGTATATTGCATACTGTTACCTCATTAGTGCTTGGAAGCAATTTCATAGCTATCCATCTGGCACACTAATTCAACCTGCAGGACATTTGTAGTACAAATCTTTCTATTTTGCAGTAGCTCTGTCCATTTAGTTCTTTTTAAGTTACATTTCATATACCCCATGCTGTATTCCTCTGATTTGTAACTAAACTACTACCAAACAGATTCCTTGATGGAAAGGATATGGGAAACTGAGCAACACTAAGATACATAGCTTTTCCAGGATAGAAGCTGTACTCAGTCTTTGAATGATGTACTGGAGTATGCATCACAAATCTTGATATTGCAGTTTCCTTATTAATATTAACAGTGGGAAAACAATCAACTCTGATCAGTATTGCTGGAATTGCTTCAGCCTCACTTCAAACACTTGACCACTGCTGTGGAAAAAAAAATCGTGGTGACAAGAGCTATCTTGAAAAAGATATTGGGATAAATATAAACTTAAAGCCCAATATATGTTGAAAATTAATCTATACATCATTATCACCATTCACAAGCAGCCATTTATATATAAATAAGAAATCTGCCTCTGGCCATTTCTCTCTTCCTCCCCTCTTCCTGAGTCATTATTCCAATCAAACAGACAAGCCAGTGTTTAAACTGAAGAGTGACTTGCTTCTTCTGCTATAAGAACTGTTGTGAATGACTTTGTTCAATTTCAAGCCTACTGCTCTGGATTGTGAGTTATACCAATAATTTCAGAGCCACAGAATCTTTCAGAAGTAACCTTGGCTCTTTTTCAGAGCAATCTGTTGTTGTATAAAACAGATGCTGCTCAACTTCAGAAATCTGAAACAATGACAAAAGGAATCCCTTTAGAATCAAAATAAATTAAGAAAAAATATGCTGTGCAATTACTATACAAAGTGTGTCCAGTTGTGTTTGAACAGTACCATATGGGAAGCTTCAGACTAGATTTCCTTAAAAAACTTCCTTGTCAAATCCCCCCACCCCAAATGTCTTCATAAGCATGTGATTATCACAAATTCACATTATCTTTTTCAAACTTTTGCAAAAGTAAAGGCAATTATTTGATCTTTAACAATTGAATGGGTTTTCAACAGGTTTTCTTATTTATTCTTCCCAAATTTTTACTTAGGAAGTACCTGAAGTTGCACTACTTAGTGGCCTACAACTGATTTGTGAAAGGTGAAATGGCAGCTGAAGAAAACAGTGATGGTACCACAAGGGTCCATAGCAGAGATGTCAAACCACTTGCATTGCGGAACATAGTGTGATGTATCGCAAAGTTTTTTGCCTTTGTGGAGCTGGGTGGGTGTGGCCTATGCAGGCTCTATTCAAACCCCTGGCCACCAGTTTGACAGGCCTGATCCAGAGGGTATGCAGTTGCAAAGGCGCAATTGAAGGACTGCATTATTTAAAAAACATGTGGTGCCAAGATGGATAGGTTGACTATGGAATTGAAAGACAGAGAAGAATCTGAGTACTATCAGATTTGGAGTAGATAGTATACCTGGCTGGAAAATAGGAGTAAAAATACTCTATAAGAATTATATAATTGATAATATTGATGACAATATGACTATATTGTATATGAGTATACAATTATACATTATAATTCAAAAGACTGTATAATATAGGATAGTGAACAATAGAAATAGAACCTATGTAAATATGAATGTTATGGATGATATTGATAGTGGTATGGAAATGTTGTAATGAGTGAAAATTTGTATTTTGTTTTTTAATGTTGAAAATGTTTAATAAAAATTTATTTTTAAAAAATAAAATAAAATAAAATAAAATACATTTGGTGCATGTATGAAGCTTTGGTCCCATTATTGCAGCTGCTATCTTCACTTTTTTCACAACATCTTGTTGACACTCTGATTGTATCTGAGGATAGACTTGGCAGCCTAACTTTTTTTAGACAGCAGCCTAAACAAACAAAAAAACAAAAACCTCCCGAACTTTTCACTTTCCCAGATGTCCATTGTCTAGGGCTTAGACAAAATATGTTTTGGAAGCAGTGATTCTGCTTGAAAAAAGATGTGTCTGCTTTAAGGAGTCAATTTAAGAAAGTTATTTGACTCTTATGGCATTTGAACTTTTTTTTCTAGGTTCCGGCAGGAACCTGAAGAAAGGGAAACTATTTTAATGAATAGTAGCAAGGTGGTATGCTTATGCTAGATCTAAAGCACATCTACTCCTGGAACCCCACAGCCATCCATAAAGTCCACCATGTTGAAGTCCACTCATTTTAAAGATGTTTAGGTTGAGAAACACTGTCTTAAACAGCGATTATGCTTATATATTTCCTCCTATTCTTCAAAATAGTTGATATTCAATGGTACAATATCATTGTCCTGGATACCGAAGGTAGATTATACTTATAACTAGTAGCCCTAGTTATCCCTTTAATCTCTATGAATTTATTGAATTCCCTTTTAAAACTGTCCATTGTGGTTGCCCTGATTTGCAACTGTTAATTAAACCATTTAATGAATTATTGGATGAAGGTGGATCTGCAAAAAGGCATTTCATATTTCACATGATTTATTTTCAGTTGAGATAAAATGAGAAGAGAACATCATTCAGGTTTGTCTGCCAAGCTTTTACAAAAGTGGAAAAGACTAGTCTTCAGTCTTTGGCAAGGGAAGATCATGTCTCTCCTATCCCCCAAGACATGCCTGGTTGGTTTCTTTGTAATTTACAAGCAAATATGTTACACTGCAGCCCCCTGTGACATGAGGCATGCTAGTCTACAGTTTCCACTGTATTAATGACAGTAGCTGGAATGTTTCTGATATATTTTATTGGTCTAACATAAAAGGGAATTTCCACAAACAATTGAGAAGCCTGGATTCCCCGTTGCTCCAGGTGTGAAATATGAATGTAAAGCATATGATCTTTACAGCCACAGCAAGGTAGCTACATAATGTCTTCCTTTGTTGCAAAGCAAGCTAAAATTATTATATCTTGAAAATCTGCCATCTTTATGATCTTAATCAAACCAACAGATGTTAATCAGCTGCCAGCGCTTTGTTCACTCATTGTGTTATGTTTGGCTTCTGCAGAAAAGGATTTAAAGAGGAAAGCTGAATGCAGATGTCTTTGGCTTAAAATCCTCACACCAGATGATGACCTAAATATGGGTAGCTGCTGTTGACTTTTACAGATTTTTCAGGACAAAATTTATTTATTTTATTAAATAAATTTTTGGATGCCATTTCATCCAAAAATGACTGTCGGTGGTTCATATAAAAATACAATGTAAAAAAAAACCTCATATAAAAATACAACACTACTAATATAGACTGTATGCATAAATTAATGATGGCAATAATAAACCAGCTTTGCTTCTAATGTGCTCTTCACTGACAACTGTGTGGCTGGTGTGTTGTTGTTCCTGTAGTCCAGTTAAAGCTCGCTTTCTTCAAATGTTGTCCCATTTTCAGTTGTGCAAGTACTTCTAATACAAATTTGCAGAGTCTTTGAGAGATGCTGCTTATCAAACCAATAAAATTAAGATCACGGGCATGATTGGGGCTTCCATTAATTTAACAACTTTCTTTATTAAAAAAGCAAAATTTCAAGTGTCTATGGAGATTTCTCAGTCATCCAGGTCACGGTTGTCCCAAAAGTGCGTTTTCAAAAGACAATTGGACTTTCTATGTTTTTCCTTGAAGACGTTTCGCTTCTCATCCAACAACCTTCTTTAGTTCTGAAAAAGCTTCTTGGATGAGAAGTGAAACATATTCAAGGAAAAACAAAGAAAAGTCCAGTTGCCTTTTGAAAAAGCACCTTTGGGACAAAATGTCAAGTAAAGACTGCTATCAATGTAATATTAGGAAGGCATTCTCAGGAATAATGTTGATGTTCAATGCTAGGGAACTCTAGTACAAGCTGATTTCCTTCTCCAAGTGCATAGGTCCTGCTGATGCGAATGGCTACTGATCCATCCATTGCCCATTCTTTTGCTAATCTCTGTAGACACAATTTGTACATAAAAGTATACAACTATAATTTATTTCCTTATTCATATTGCCATTCCATTTATAACATTTACTCATACCTTCTCAATAAGGCATAGAGAAAAATACTTGTAGTGAGGTATATGCCAGATCATAAAACTGTACCACTGCAGGCTATAGGAGCAAAGGTGAAAAAACAGCAGGGTCAGAAAGCCTCAGGACAAATGGCTGACCACTAGACATTTTTTTTAAAAAAAAGAAAAGTACAGGGAAAAATAAAAAGCTCAGAGAAATAATTTCTCCATGTTTGAATCAACAACCTTTTTTTTTTACAAGGCAAGTGGTAATTATTACAACTAAATGACATTCCATTTAAAAAAAGTTCTTGTGATAGTATGTGCAATTTTTATGCTTTAATTTTGTATATATAAATTTATGTAAGTGTACGTGGGAAGGCCTACAGAGGACTGGGCCAATAAGAAACTTTGGTAGGCTACATTGGAGACTGAAAATTTTGTAAGCTGTTATTTAAGTGTCTCAATCCAGGCAGAATTTTCTTAAACTGGCTTAGATTCAAGCTGATATGAGCACAGGACAGGAACAGTTTAAACGGTAAGTGTGAATATGACCTTAATTTGCACATTTGGTTTATGAGGTTTGAAGTGTTTAAAAACTAAGGTCCAGGGTTTTTTTGTACTATATGCCAAACTTTGCAGCCAAAAGGAAAACATGAATTCTACGCATTCGGTATAAATTATGTATTCTCTGCAGTAGTTCTTAATATACTTAACCCTCTAATTCAATCCTGATGCACAGCCTTTTTGGAAAAAGTAGGGAAATAATTTCCCCCCCAGTCCTGGAACACGGGATATGCAGGGCAAAAAGGGATTAAGGAAAAATAGTCAATATATCCTCCAGTCATTGTTGCCCAGGTGCACATTTTCAAATTTTATGACAATAAATTTACAGTAAAATATGCCTCACTTTATGAACTAGTTCTGAGGAAACCTATGAAACAAGCAGTTTTGTAAGGAAACAAAGATCTGTATTTTTAGAGATCTCTTACTTGTAAATTACTCATTTGAGTTATGGTACTGGAGGAGACTTGTGCGTATTCCTTGGAGAGCAAAGGTGACTAACAAGCAAGTACTGGAGTGCATAATACCAGACATGTCACCAGAAGGCAAAATCACGAAACTGTGTCTCACTTACTTTGGCCATGTCATGCATGCAGGAATTCACTGGAGATAGCAGTTATGCATCAAGACAAATTCCTTGTGTATCCAATCACACTTGGCCAATAAAAAATTCTATTCTATTCTATTCTATTCTATTCTATTCTATTCTATTCTATTCTATTCTATTCTATTCTCTTTGGAAAAGTTAGTGGTAAAATCAGGCTATCAAAGAAGATGGTGGCTGACAACAGCCAGAACATAGGGAAAAAAATTCAAATAAATAATGCAAGATCAGAAGTTGTACAGAGACCTGGTCCTTAGGATCATCAAGAGTCAGACTTGAATGAATGGATAACATCATCATCATCATCATCATCATCATCACATGTAATTTCCTAGGACTCACCTTTGAGGTCAGTTGGGCTGAGAGAAAATGAGTGGCACCCAGGTCACTCAGCTGGCTTTCATGCCTAAAGGAGGATTAAAACTCACCATCTCCTGGCTTCTAGACCAACACTTTTAACCATTACACCACACTGGCTCTTCACACTTTTTGAAGAATGAAATCTTGATAGCTATTCATTCTTCAATAAATGAATGGTTTTCATGATTCATTTCCTAAACTTATTTTCAATTACTTTTTATAATGATATATAATTTTAACAATTTCAAAACATAATGAACAATTGCTCTGATTACAAAGAAAACTGAATAAATAAAAGTCTGTTTTTCAAGTATAATAGCTAATTAAGTACAATTTAGGAATTCTTGATTCATAGCAAAGAATAAAGTATCAATAGTTGCTTTAAATGCCCTTTAAAGGCAGCAGAAAGCTACTACTATAAGGTACAGTAGCTGATAAACCACATCCTCCCCTCCCTCCCCCCCATCCACATCTAACAGGCAATGAAAACTAAGTTCCCACATCGGAGTTGAAATATGAATCAATCACCTGGCCTGCTACACTTGGAAGGCAAATACCACCATCATCCTTCTCAGGAGCCAAAATATGTCTGGCCAGGGTATTCCACTCACAATTTGGAAAATTTCCTGTCACCGCTTGGTGGGCAATCTTTTTTATTTGTATGAAAATAACTTTCTTCCTTTTTCCCTTAGCAAATAGTACCCCCTAATTTTTCGATACTGTTTACTTTTAAGTAAGTGCGACTCTGCTAATGATCTTGAACATTTTCTGCCAGAACTAAATCAGAAAGAGAAAATTCAGCAAGGAAACTGTAGAAAAAGAAATACTGGTATTTCATATAAGCTCAAGGTGATAACACAAGTCTTATGACATTTCTTAAGAGCAACAGTTTGTCCTTCCAAAGGGGGAAAAAAACCCAACAACAACCCAAAATTTGGGGGGAGGGGGAGGGGGGAGGGGATTGTTTCAGTCGTTGGCAGAATCACTCGGCTTTTTACCTCTTGATTTTCATATTTATGCTTTGGCAGCACAGGGCTAAAAGAATGAGCAACAGATGTCTTTTTCAATCTGCAAAGCATATAATGTGCTGTCATCTCCTTTTGATTCATATTCCTAGGGAAAAAAAAACCCAATAGAGCTCCTAATGTATGGATACTGCACTGACAGAAGCATATATGTACATAGATGGGTTTATGCCAATGTAATTGGGCCCACATGTAAACTGTAGGGAAGACTACCATTTAAGTGTCTGGATTCAATCACATGTTTAATTGCTACAACTCTTTTCTTTTTGTCAGCATGAATGACTGGTAGCTATTATGTCAAAATATTGAGATTGTACATGAAAAACAGTCACACTAAAGAAGTCTCTGTGTATGATCACAATGATCAAAGACCTACAGCACAATTGGCCTGATGTGTACAAAATATAATTTGTGTAGATATAACCAGAAATAGATTTGGAACTTTAGGACTTCTTATGTTTTTTATATTCACTTCCCTTCCCCTTCCCCTTCCCCTTCCCCTTCCCCTTCCCCTTCCCCTTCCCCTTCCCCCCTTCCTAAATCTGTAGTGTTAAAACTGCCTTTATTCAGAACTCCAAGTGGATCTATATTTTCAGAACAGAAAAATCTATGGACTGGATTAAACCTTGGGAATTAATTAGAAAGATTCCAAGATCATCAGAGAGGCAGTCATAGAACTGACCTGGGAGATACTCTACAGCTTTGCAATGGTTCCTGGTTCATTTTAGAACCTCCTCCTGTACCAAAATGGAATCCAGATTACTTTGCGGATCTCTGGAGTGTAGATTCCTGAAGGAGCAGGTCAGGAAGCCCGCTAGCAAAGGAAGGTGTGCCCAATTGTTCAAAGCAGCAATGGTATTTATAAGCAGAGGTTTCCTTGTGAATAAGTCTCAAAAGTATATTAAACATTTTGCAGCTGGAACTAGACAGAGGTCGAGAGATCAAACTTTAAAAAATCCCAGTTAAATTCTGGTGGTTGATATGGTTTAATAATTTCTTTAACCAATTCTGGAAGTTGAAGTCCACACATCTTAAAATTGCCAAGCTTAAGAAATTGGTATATGTTATTATTTCTCTATCCCGGATTTTTAGAGAAAAACCCTGTAAGCCATTTTTCAGAGCTATATTATTACAAATTTTGTAACAAGTATAAGGATTATGGTATCTTTTAGTATTTTATTATGCTTTTGTCAAAAATGTTTAAAATAATGGGAACTGATTAAGATACAGATTAAGGTTTTATAATGTGGGAACTTGTGCTCTCTGAGCTTGGTGGTTTTCTTGCAGACTAGGTAACACAATCAGATTTTATAACATCTGAAATAACCCTTTTCGGTTTTCAGTATATTGCATGGCGATTGCACATGAAGGCAACATGAATCATGTACTGCTGCCTCTCCATCAAAATAATAAAATCCCTGGATTAATACAGTGTGTGAATCCTTTGATGAATTTATTTCCTTGGATTTCTGCAGTTAATTTAATGTTGCTGGGCAAATCCATATAGATATTCGTGAATTCATATGTTAAAAAAAACTCCTTTGAAGAAATAGTATAAATATTAATTCTGACTCCTTATCTTTGGATTTAATTCTGCATAGAAAGATTTGTCCTACTGATCTCTCTTTCAACTGTAGGTAGGAAGAAGGTGTTTCATCAGAATATTATAAAAGAAACTGATAGAAAGCGGAAGTTCTTCAACCTGATCATATACCAGCTTCATTTGGCTCTTATTCTCAGTTACTAAATTTTGTTGTTTGCATTGAACAATTGCTACAATAGAAAGATGGGATGTAACTGAATCAAAGGATCAAGTAGATAAACAAGAACAACGTAACTTTGATAATTAGTGACTGAAACTGCTTGTGTTCATTTTCTGCATTCATCTCTTTCTCTCCTTAAGAGTATGTCAGAAAACTAAGTCAGTAAATAAATTGCTGGGACAATGTATTAGATGGATGACCATGACTCAAAGTGATTTCATGAAGAATCCTACAATTGCTTGTTCCACTATTTCTCCAATGTTTTTTCTATCCATTTGATTCCAGAAATGCAACCTTGCACATATTTTCTAATTCCCAAAAGAAGTTACAATCAGGAAAAATATAAAAGATATATCTGACTTCAAGAAATGTCTCTATATTTATTTGGAAAACGTTAGTTTGCATATTAACTTACCCAAAACTCTCTAAATTATGTCAGAGGTTATTAATACAATGAAGTAACTACGTCAGACTGTAAAATGAAGCTATCAGAGAAGAATAGGAAACTACTGGTTATTTCATTTGTTTTTACTTCCAGAGCTGGAAAAAGATTAGAAATACTTTCTGCCTCAATGACCAACATATGTTCTGTATCTTTACTATAAAATAAGTGCAATTTGCTTATCCAGCTGAAGTGATAAAATGTTTTCACCAAACTATTTACTGGTCTACTATTGTTTTGATTATCGTTCTTTGGAGTAGAGGTTACCAGTTTATGTGATCAAGTATGTAAAGATATGTTTCCCATTTACAATGTGATTCTAACTCAGCGGTTCTCAACCTGTGGGTTGGGACCCTGTTGGGGGTCGAATAACGATTTGCCAGGGGTCGCCTAAGACCATCGGAAATATGGGAAGTATACTTGTGAGTCGAAGAATCGCGTTCCAATGGTTGACTCCACAAGCCAGCTGCAGGCTCTTCAAATCGTTAGCCAAATTCGGCTTCAGGCGCGATGAATTAAAAAAGAGAGAAATCTTTGCTCTGATGTCTCCCTCTCAAGCCAGCTGCAATCACTCCCAATCGCCAGCCTAATCTGGCGATAAACTTAATAGGGGAGGAGTCTCCGCTTTAATGCATCCGTCCTCAAGGCAATTGCAAGCAGTTCAGATCGCTAGCCAATATGGCTTCAGGCGCGATAAATTCAAAACGAAAATAATTTTATGGTTGGTGTTGCCACATCATGGGGAATTGTATTAAAGGGGTCACCACATCGTGGGGAATTGTATTAAAGGGGTTGCAGCACTATAAAGGTTGAGAACCACTGTTCTAACTGCTTGACATGCCATAGACTGAATCTGGAAAAGTGTCACTCTACATACAAAGTGCTATTGGCCTTTCTTTATTTGAATCAATTATTTTTTGATTAATGAAAACTGAACTCATCTGAGTAGAATCCATTTCTGGGTTATCAGTCTCTGTTTGCATTGAAACACAAAATAGCTGATGTCTTGAGCAAAATAGCCAAAGTTCTCCCCAGATGGATTTAGACTGTTTAGCATGCTATCAACACTACAAATAATATGGTATAGAAAAGTTATTTTCATAATTAGCATACTTTTCTAACAATTAGGTCAGTGCTATTTTTGAAATTATCTAGATTAGGATCCAATAATCTACATATATTGTCAATTTATTTGACAAGGCTCAGCGTTTGTAACCCTGATAAACATTAGATGGCATATGAATGATGTATGAATTCTTGCCAGTCCTTTAGAGCAGGGGTCTCCAACCTTGGCAACTTTAAGTTGGTGGACCAACTCTCAGAATTCCCCAGCCAGCGAAGGTTGGAGACCCCTGCTTTAGAGTGGTATTCCTGTGTTCATTTTACAGTGACAAAAGATAGTCTTCTCATAGACCGATGACCGAGGCCTTCCAACAGGCACCATTCACATTGCTCTAAGGCAGGAATCTCCAATCTTAGTAACTTTAAGGTTTGTGGACTTCAGCTCCCAGAGTTCCTCAGCCAGGAAAGCTGGCTGAGAAACTCTGGGACTTTAAGTCCACAAGCCTTAAAGTTACTAAGGTTGGAGACCCCTGCTTTAAGGCACCACTAACTGCTGTCAGAAAGCCAAAACACTATTTCTGCCCTTTTTTTCTAGTCAGCAATTGAAAACACCTGGTATGCAGCTGAGACAGCAAACCAGATCCTCTCTGAAGCAACTGAATGCTTTACAGAAATTAAAGGCTAATTTTTATTCAGGAACCTTCATTCATCTTCTCAAGGATAACTTCTGGCACAATGTCAGCAGTGGAAACAAGGGTTTCTATCTGCATGTCTTTTCAGTGATTCTTACCTAGTTCTGTAAATGTGAATGCAAAGCTGTCACAAGTCCAAAGATTTATCTGTGTTATAAAGTCCCCTCAAATAAATAGCAGGAGAGAAAGAAGCAGCTGAGTTTTTAGCTTATGGCCAAAATGTAATATCCCTTCAAGTATACTGATTTCCTCTATCAGACAGATAGATAGGTGCTTTGTATACACTCCCACATATTGATCAACTCTTTTGAAGAGTTTGCATTTACCCTGGCTTCAGGTTATGGATGTCTCCAGTTATGCTATCAGGTCTATCAAGAAGACAGCCACTGAATAAGACTGCAGTATTGTATTCTCTAACCTGGTGATAGATCTTGTCAAACACCTAAGGTCTTTTTTTCTGGATTACATATAAATGTTGATATAAACATCACACAATCCCAGAGGAAAAATTTGGAAAAACTAGCCCCGAGAGTGGCCCTCTCGAAATCTTTGATGTTGGCAATAGTATATACATTTGTTCTACTTTGTAGTAAGCAGTGAAATGAAGGAATGTAGAGTGACATACCAAGGAAGACAAAACATGCCAATGGGTTAGCTCAATTAGTGTATTTTAACATTCTGTCCTGATTAAAGCTTAATTGGCTAAAATGCTGATTCTACAGACTCCTTGTCTGCAATGAATACAAATGTTTAAAGTGCACTACTCTTGAAAAGAGATTCTGTGCACCCTTAGCAGCATTAATATGGAACTTAAAAAAGAACTGCATAACAACACAGTGTTCTCACATTGCAAAAATAGAACTGTAGCCAATCTGAGGTTATCTTTACCAGAAGGTATGCAAGCTTCTTTGTCTTGAATGTCTTTATTTAGATTTTTTTATGCCCTACACCTTGAAAGCTTGGGGTTGCTTATAGTATTTCCCATATCTCTAAATACAGACATATCAGAATAAAATTCTGAGAAGTCATTACTACTTTCCTAATATCCTGTCTCTATTGTCCTCTTTAATATTAAAAACATTATTTTTCTTCTAAACTTTTGATGGTTTTTTTTTTAGGATACCCCTGTGTCTTTCTTGTCCTCTACTTTCATGAGCACAGAAGGAATAGGTTTTTTTCAACAATAATTCCCCTTTTCAGGAGCCTCCCATTGTTATTGTCCTCTTTAATATTAAAAATATTTTTTTCACACTCTTGCTCTTTTGCGTTTCATATCTAGGGTTCTCTTCTGATGCAATATCTCCACTGACTTTATGTTACTCAGTCTTAGTGGGAGGGACAAATAACTATTAGAAGTATGAAGCTCAAGGATGAATTGTAAAATTCTTGGTACCCTCCAAGTTTGGTTGCTTGTGGATATTTCATTACCACACTAGATGACATCATCAGCATCTGATGATAACACTGATGGCGTTACCTAGCTGGGTAATGAAATGTCTGCAAGGAAACCACTAAGTTCAGAGAGAAGCAGGAATTCCAAAGGCATAGGATGTATCCAAAGATATCATTTTTTAACTTTTTGAAATATGTGAATATTATGAAATATTTGAAGTTATCTCATGAATGATTTATTCAAAGTTCTAAATTGGCTTATACTATTTTGGTTCAAGTGCTGTCTTGCACATAGGGCAGTTTCCCATGGCAGCCATAAACTTGCTTATTGAAATCAGTAGGAAATAAAACTTGTTTAACAAACTGCAAATTTAGTCATTGAGCCTTTGTCAAGGTCGGATCATTCTCTTCTTCGTCTAGACTTTCGGACCGCTACTCAACACCGCAGGGAGATGGAGCCAATACGTTGGTTCCGTCCCAGGCGCCTGATGGACCCGGAAAGGTTCCTGATGGAGCTTGGGCCGTTTCCTGAGAATCTGGCTCACGGCACGGCTGAAGAACTAGTCGCAGCCTGGGAACAGGCCGCGGCAGGGGCTTTGGACCATGTCGTGCCTTTGCGGCCACTGACCCGGCGCAGATCTCAACCAGCTCCTTGGTTTTCTGAGGAGCTGAGGGAGATGAAGCACCGGAAAAGACACCTAGAGAGTGCCTGGAGGTCCAGCCGTTCGGAAGCTGACCGAACACTGGTTAGGTCATATATTCAGACCTACCTAGTGGCATTGAGGGAGGCTAAGCGTACTTACATTTCCTCCCTTATTGCATCGGCAGATAACCGCCCGGCCGCCCTGTTTCGGATGACCCGCTCTCTCCTACAGCAGGAGGCGCGGGATGACCCCCTGCAGGGGCGTGCCGAAGATTTTAGTGTGTATCTGCACGATAAAATCGCTCAGCTTCAGGACGGGTTGGACCAAAATTGGGTAGATTCAGGTGAGATGTTGGAGCCTTGTCTTGCTGAGATTGTTTGGGATGAGTTTGATCCTGTGGCTCCTGAGGACGTGGACAGGTTGCTGGGGAGGCTTAATGCCACCACATGTTTACTGGACCCGTGTCCCTCCTGGTTGGTGCTGGCCACACAGGAGGTGACACGGGGCTGGCTCCAGGGAATTATTAATGCTTCTTTGTTGGAGGGCGTTGTCCCTACCACCTTGAAAGAGGCGGTGGTAAGACCCCTCCTCAAGAAGCCTTCCCTGGACCCAGCCGTTTTAGGTAATTACCGTCCTGCCTCCAACCTTTGCTTTGTGGC
Organism: Ahaetulla prasina; assembly: GCF_028640845.1. Lineage (NCBI taxonomy): Eukaryota > Metazoa > Chordata > Lepidosauria > Squamata > Colubridae > Ahaetulla > Ahaetulla prasina. The sequence goes on along the minus strand of NC_080541.1, from coordinate 43,055,027 downwards.
GAAGGTTGTAGAGAGTATGGTGGCACGTCAGCTACCCCAGTACCTGGATGAATCGGTCTATCTGGAACCATTCCAGTCCGGTTTCCGGCCTGGGTACAGCACGGAGACAGCTTTGGTCGCGTTGGTTGATGATCTCTGGAGGGCTCGGGACAGGGGTTATTTCTCTGCCTGGTCCTGTTAGACCTCTCAGCGGTTTTTGATACCATCGACCATGGTATCCTGCTGCGCCGGCTGGGGAGTTTGGGAGTGGGAGGCACCATTTTTCGGTGGTTCTCCTCCTATCTCTCTGGCTGGTCGCAGACGGTATTGGCAGGGGGGCAGAGATCGACCGTGAGGCACCTCATATGTGGGGTGCCGCAGGAGTCGATTCTCTCGCCCCTCCTGTTCAACATCTATATGAAGCCACTGGGTGAGATCATCAGTGGTTTTGGAGTGAGTTACCAACTGTACGCTGATGACACGCAGCTGTACTTTTCCACCCCAGGCCACCCCAACGAAGCTGTCGAAGTGCTGTCCCGGTGTCTGGAAGCTGTACGGGTCTGGATGGGGAAAAACAGGCTCAGGCTCAACCCCTCCAAGACGGAGTGGCTGTGGGTGCCGGCTTCCTGGTACAGTCAGCTGCAACCACAGCTGACTATTGGGGGTGAGTCATTGGCCCTATGGAGAGGATGCGCAACTTAGGCGTTCTCCTGAATGGATGGTTGCCTTTTGAAGAACATTTGACGACTGTCTCCAGGAGAGCTTTTTATCAGGTATGCCTGATTCACCAGTTGCGCCCCTTTCTTGACTGGGATTCCTTATGCACAGTCACTCATGCTCTTGTTACCTCTTGCCTGGACTACTGCAATGCTCTCTACATGGGGCTCCCCTTGAAGAGCACCCGGAGGCTCCAGCTGGTCCAGAATGCAGCTGCGCGGGTCATAGAGGAAGCTGCTCGTGGCTCCCATATAACACCAATCCTGCGCAAGCTGCACTGGCTACCTGTGGTCTTCCGGGTGCACTTCAAGGTGTTGGTTACCACCTTTAAAGAGCTTTATGGCTTAGGACCGGGCTATTTACGGGACCGCCTACTGCCACCGTTTGCCTCCCACCGACCCGTGCGCTCCCACAGAGAGGGACTCCTTAGGGTGCCATCAGCCAAGCAATGTCGGTTGGCGACCCCCAGGGGAAGGGCCTTCTCTGTGGAGGCTCCTAACCTATGGAACGAACTTCCCCCTGGACTCCGACAACTCCCTGATTTTTGGACCTTCCGCCGCGAGCTGAAGACGTACCTATTTTTCCGCGCAGGACTGGCATAGAATTTTTAGATTTTATTATTGGGTTTTTAATTTTTAATTGGGTGTTATGGTTTTAAATGTATTTTAAATTGGGGCCAAATTCGAATAAGTTTTTTAATTATTCTTTTATTTGTATTGTGTTATTGATTGTTGTTTTACCTGGCTGTAAACTGCCCTGAGTCCTTCGGGAGAAGGGCGGTATACAAATTAAATAATAATAATAATAATAATAATAATAATAATAATAATAATAATAATAATAATAATAATAATAATAATAATGCAGTGGGTTTTAATACATTCTTCAGTTTAATAAGAATGCTAGCCAGGTATCCTGTTCAGAAGTGATTACATCAAGCCTGATGGATGGATTACCCTCATCTCTACCAGTTCCACATATGTAGGAAAACACATATCAGTCAATTCATTTATATGAATGAATCTGAGATTCTGTCACATTTAACATTTCCCATCCAAATTGCCTGGTAAAACCAGGAGAAAATACTCCAGCTTTACTATTTTCTCAGTCACTTGGGAAAAAGTTATAGAACTCTTGTCAATTTAATCTGATTAAAGAAAAAAAAACTATTTATTGGTTTAATACATTTGTATAAACAAACAGATACATTTGTAAAAACAAACATATCTCAACATTTCAATGGTGAACTGTAGAAAAAAAAGGCACCATTTCATTGGTTCACTAATGAACTTTAAACAAGCAAACAAAATGGTCCAGAATTTTATAGTGAGAAAGTTCCTTCAGAAAAGTCAGGAAGTTAGTGGGTGTTCTTGTGCTGGAGCAAGCAGGATAGCCTTGCCAATTTTAAGATGAGCCTGGCCAACTTTAAAATGTGTAGACTTCAACTCCCAGAATTCCCCAGCCAGTATGTTTTAGTTGTAATATGAAACATTGGACTGGTCTGTGTGCCTATTGCTCTTGAGTAAATCCCTGATTGACTTCTCCCTTTAAGACTACAAATGCAACTGAAAAACAAAAGAATGGGGAACTTTGAACAAAGAACAGGAAGTGAGGAGACAGAACTGTGAGATATTGGAGAGACAAAGAAGTTCTTGTAATTGTTCTGTAGGAAATTACCTTGAAAAACTTGGCTCTTTAAATTGTGAGTTGCTTTGTTTAATTACCAAAACAGATTCACTTGGAACATTCCCCATAGGGAAGTATGACTTGGCTCTTATTATGGGTAAATAATGAGTTTTGCATAAAATCAGGAATTTGCTGTGGCATCTGATGATTCAGAGGCTGTAATTGGGAAGTCAGACATATGAATGTAAACCCAGTACAAAAATGCTGCAACTGGATTAAAAATGTAACTTTCAGGAGAAGGAAAAAGTCTTTACTGGATTATAGCATACTTCTTTAAAAAACTTTCCACTAATATAGCAGAACCCCTAAGCATAATCTTTGATAAAGCTTTCACTACCAGTTCCCTTCCCAAACTTTGGTCACAAGCCACAGTCATCCCAATCTTCAAAAAAGGAGACCCCAGCTTAGTCAAAAATTACAGACCAATCTCTCTGTGCTGCGTCAACTGCAAAGTCATGGAATCAATCATCAACCAATCCATTACCTCACACTTAGAAACTAACAACCTACTCTCTAATAAACTATTTGGTTTCAGGAAAAAATTATCATGCAACTTACAACTTCTCCACTGTAAAAACATATGGACTACAAATCTTGATCAAGGCAAAACAATAGATGCACTACATAGACTTCTGCAAAGCTTTTGACTCAGTAGTACACAATAAACTTCTCCTAAAACTAAAATCCTATAGCATTTCAGGACCCCTTCACAAATGGATATCTGCTTTTCTGTCTAACAGACAACAAGTGGTCAAAATTGGCAATGCTCTATCAAATCCTGTTCCTGTCAAGAGTGGCGTTCCTCAAGGCAGCGTTCTTGGACCAACACTCTTCATACTATACATTAATGATCTTTGTGACCATATCTCAAGTAATTGTGTTCTCTTTGCTGACGATGTCAAACTATTTAACACCACAGACAATACATCTATCATTCAAAAAGACCTTGATCACCTAACTGCTAGGTCTAAAACTTGGCAACTCCAAATCTCAACCAGCAAATGCTCAGTCTTACATATTGGAAAAAAGAACCCAAACACTAATTACATACTTGATGGACATTACCTTACAGATGACCCCCATCCTGTTAAAGACCTTGGAGTTTTCATATCAAATGATCTAAGTGCCAAAGCCCACTGCAACTACATAGCAAAAAAGGCTCTAAGAGTTATAAACCTAATCTTGCGTAGCTTCTTTTCCAAAAACACTACACTACTAACCAGAGCATATAAAACATTTGCTAGACCAATTCTAGAATACAGCTCGCCTGTCTGGAACGCTCACCACATTTCTGATATCAATACAATTGAACGTGTCCAGAAATATTTTACAAGAAGAGTTCTCCATTCCTCTGAAAACAACAATATACCCTATCCCACCAGACTTGAAATCCTAGGCTTAGAAAACTTGGAACTCTGTTGCCTTCAACAAGACCTAAGTTTAACTCATAGAATCATCTATTGTAATGTCCTTCCTGTTAAAGACTACTTCAGCTTTAATTGCAATAATACAAGAGCAACCAATAGATTTAAACTTAATGTTAACTGCTTTAATCTAGATTGCAGAAAATATGACTTCTGTAACAGAATCATCAGTGCTTGGAACACTTTACCTGACTCTGTGGTCTCTTCCCATAATCCTAAAAGCTTTAACCAAAAACTTTCTACTATTGACCTCACCCCATTCCTAAGAGGACCATAAGGGGCGTGCATAAGAGCACAAACGTGCCTACCGTTCCTGTCCTATTGTTTTTCTTTTCTTCTTCTTATATATATATATATGCTTATACCTCCTAATATTTACTCATATATATGTTTAAATACTATATAATCTTTTTGTATGATACTTATATATATTGTTGTGACAAAATAAATAAATAAAATAAAATAATAAAGTTTCAAAGTATGGTCCAAGAAATAATGCTAAATTCATAACTCTGAGTTTCAAGTCTTATTCTTTAATACAAACAGAATATGAACTGCAGGTTAAGTTCTTACTTCTATTCATAATAACAATATCTGAAGTAATATTAATGGTAATAAATCTGATACAAGTTCTTGAAACTCATTTATAATTCATACAGAAAGTATGATAGCTATAATAAAAGAAATGCCACGACCTCATTTGAGAAAGAGAAGTAAGATAGCAATAGCACTTATGTATTACTTCATAGTGCCTTCCAGCCCTCTATAAGCAGTTTACAGAGTCAGTATATTGCCTTCAACAATCTGGGTCCCCATTTAATGAACCTCTGAAAGATGAAAGGCTGAGTCAACTTTGACCCACTCGGGATCAAACTACTGGCAGTCAGCAGAATTAGCCTGCAATACTACATTCTAACTACTGCGCCACCAGGACTCTTCAGATGGGTTAGGTTATGTCACTAAGTCCTCTGTACCAAATGAATCAGGTCCTAGTACAGGAAAAGGTAGTGGGTCACAAGGCAACAGACAGCGCCTAGCGCCTAGCTTGCACGTCATGCACCAAACAAATGATTAGTACTGAGACAAATTTTTTGCAGCAAAATGTATCAGGCAAGTCCTGAGGTACCACTGTACTTTAACATTATTTGTGAGACTATTGTGCAAACAACTTTTCAGCTTTTTAAAAATGCTAATCCAACTCTATAGACAGGAACTTCCCGTTAAAGTAATACCAGCTACTGAATGAAAAATGCTTTTGGCCACATGTAGCCATCTGTTACATTATTTTTCTCAATTTTTTTTTCTTTTAAGACGGTAGTCAGATAATCTTCCATATATTTGTCTCTCTTTATTTTGCTACGTGCATATTTTAATTATGCTGGATAAATTTCTTAACTTAAAGGCTTTACAATCCTACACTGTGATAATGTCTAATGAACAAACAGAAAAGCAAAAGAAAAACATTGTACTGCATTCAAGTGACAATTAAGTGATGCCCCTCACAATTAAAGATCAAAGCAAAATCAGGGTTACTTTGTAGCAGGTTTAAACTTCTATGGGTAATCATGTCCAGGTGATGTTTTCTTGAACATCATATGGGAAAGGTTTCATTGCAAGACAGCTCCAGCCAAACACACCTGGCTATGAGCTAAACATCTGGATCCACTTTTGTTTTCTCAATCATCATCCTCAAACTGTCCCTAAACAAATGGCTCTTTAAAACAGAAAGGCATTGTTGATTTGTACTTCTGAGGTTCTTGCCAAATAATGGTTGATAGCAAACACAGTTCTTCTTTTAGGAAAAAATACTTTTTTGATTATTTCTCCCAGCAATATATTTCAGTTAAGAAAAAACTGCAACATTTTATCAAGAACCTTTCAAGTAACAGTTCTATAGCTTGCATGTTGTAAGCAGAGCTTCCAAACATTCTATCTATCTATCTATCTATCTATCTATCTATCTATCTATCTATCTATCTATCTATCTATCTATCTATCCATCCATCCATCCATCCTATCTCTATCTATCTCTATCTCTATCTTTACCTCTCTCTCCCTCTCTCTCTCTCTATATATATATATATTCCTATATATATATATGGGAAAGCATCTTCTGTGGCAGAAAAGATTTGCCATTGTCGAGGACAATCTTTATGGATTGCACATCATTGGGATTTTACTGAAGAACAGAAAAAAAAAGAGACAAAGACCAAAGTAAACAATAGCTGCTTTGAAAAATAAGATAAAAATGCAACAGGTAAGCTGTATGTTATTGGATTCGAAATGTGAAGTCTCTTTCTACTTGATCATGTAGTGACTTAATGAACTCATGAAAATTTTGTGGGACAGAATGCCTTTGTGATCTAGTTTATTGAGTGTGTGAGTATCTTAGATCAGAATCTAAGAACTGACAAAATTCAATCTGCTTGGGTTTTCAATAACGCACAAAATTGCCTAGCTTCAGCCATGTCCTATAATCATAGGTATGGTGACTGTAAGCATGAAAGGAGAATCCAACTATTGGGGGAAATATTAAGGACAGAGAATCAGATAAATATATGTATTGTTAGGACTACAAAAAAAGTTAAAAAGGGATGTCCTTGATTTCTGGTCCTGGAGAACATGATTGAAAATATCATGATTTCCTGAAAATAAGACTCTGTCTTATATTTTTTGAACCCCAAAATAAGCGCTTGTCCTTATTTTTGGAGAGGTCATTATTTTTGGGGGGTGCATGGAGCAAGATGGGGCTTCTCTTGCTGTCTTGCTTGATTTCCAGCTCTGCGTTTAAATATTTTTGGGGAGGACTTATTTTTTTGGGGGGGGGAGATTTATTTTAGCGCATGTGCTCAAAAGCCCAGTTGGGCTTCTTATCAGGGGATGTCTTATTTTTGGGGAAACAAGGTAGCTTCAAATACAAGAAGAATATTCACTGTTAAAGTAAAACCAGACCACTTACCAGAAACATTAATAATGAAGCTAAAAGCTAAATATTTTGGACACATAATGACAAGGCAAGAGTTACTATAGAAGATACCGATGCTTGAAAAATCATATTACCCAAAAGGTATCAAAAACAAATGATAAGGTGGTTAGATATTTACCACTGATTATATAAGCATGAATTTAGAAGGAACTCAAGGGGACAGTTACTGAGAGACAATCCTGGAGGACTAATATTTATTGGGTCAAGAGTCAGAAAGCACTAATTAACGAAAACAGCAGTAAAAGTTCATTTCTGGATGAAATGTCTACTCAAAAGGGAGAAATAAGTCTGGAAGCTCAATTGCATTTCAAATTTAGTAAGGTGAATTTATGATTGTGGCATGGAGTTTTGTTTTCTTATGTAAACATATTTTAAATATATTTTAATACTGTGAAGAAAATAAGCAGTGTCTGAGTTTGAGATTTGTTGCTATCTAGTTAAGTAAAGAAACACCAGCAAGCAAACAACCAAGCCTCAAAAGAGCACCAAGGACTCCAGGTTCAACCCTGGGCTACTACATATATTCTTGTCTATGATATTTGGTGTCGTCTCAAATTAAATTTACAAGGTAACTGCAAATTCATTATCAAATTACATACTATACCACCATGTAAATTGTATAACATTTTGCAGAGATAAAAACAATTGCTCGTTAGTTTAATTCTGTATTTCAATAGCATGTTGCTCTGTGAAGTTGTAAGGTAAAGTTGAATGAACCTACATGAAATGATTTAAGAACAAAAGGATTGTTACATCTGCTTTTAATGCTTCTCTGCATTTTTTCACCTGTGGCACTTCCATCAGACATTCAGTAAAAATGCTTGCTAAAAAAATTGAATTTGCTGCTGCCCACGCTCTACATTGATTGAATTTTAATGTTGAATGAGTGCAGAGTGGCTTGAATAGCACATCAAAACATAACTAGTCAAACCAGTTAGGACTCTAATATTAGAGCCAAAATATTAAATTGAGCATGGGAAATAGTTGGAAGTGCAAATGTTACAAGAAAGGCATTGTGTTATGATCAGTGGTGGGATTCAGCCAGTTCGCACCACTTCGGGAGAACCGGTTGTTAACTTTCTGAGCAGTTTGGCAACCTGGTTGTTGGAAGAAATCATTAGAGCAGAGAACCAGTTGTTAAATTACTTGAATCCTACCACTGGTTATGATGCACTTGTAAGCAAAGTGCCTGCTCTCTTTTGCATTAGTTGAATTTTTCAGATATTCCTAAAGGGTAAGTTCCCATCCTTCATGGTGTTGTTCTAACCAAGTCTGACCTGTTCTTCAATAGTTACAACTGAAGAGGTGGATTTCTTGACACTGTTTGCATTCAAAATCAGAGATAAATGGTGGTCAAGAAGAACACCCAATGTTAAATCTACTTTTTATTGAGTTAACCAAGAAACAGATTTTTCTAAAAACCCAATTATGCAAGTTACTTAAGATGGGTATTATGGTTTTTGATACCCAAAGGACTCCAAGATAACTAATATGGCTGTATAAGACTTCTGCATCTGCATATATTACATTGAACATTTTGAAAACCAGAAGCAGGGCTGGCATGTACTATCCTATTCAACATCTTTTGCTTTCTATAGAACATTTGCCCCTTTACAGCTGGCAAATGAAAATAGGATTGATGGCTTCTGCTATTAACCTAACCCCTCCCCTCCTTCTTTCCTGGTGAAAACAGTGGTAGAATAACCTGGCTTTTTCTGGGGTATAGTGGGCAATAACAATGGCATCTGCCTTGTTCTCATCTCAAGACCATGATTGATTGACTGATTAACTTACTGACTGTGTACTACCACAGTGAAAAAACAACAACAATTCACAGCTGTTTAAAGTGTAAAACATAAAAACCAATAAAAACACAAAACTGTATCAATACCATAGAGCTGTGGTGGCACAGTGGTTAGAATGCAATACTGCAGGCTACTTCTGCTGATTGCCGGATGCTGGCAGTTTGATTCTCATCGCTTCATGGTTAATTCAGCCTTCTATCCTTATGCAATTGGTAAAATGTGGACCCAGATTGTTGTTGGAGGCAATATGCTGTTTCTGTAAACCGCTTAGAGAGGGCTGTAAAGCACTGTGAAGTGGTATATAAGTCTAAGTGCTATTGAATTGCTCTTACAGATTCTACAGTCCATTTCTAATGATTGTTTGCTTGCCAATTGTCTCCAGTTGAAACTAATCAAGAAAGCAGAGCATGAGCAGGAAAGTATGTATCAGATCTGCTTCATGTCAGTATCACATAATATTATGCATAATTGTTTCATCATATATTTTTGAGTAAAATAAAAACACAGCTGGGAAATGTGCTTGCCCCTTTCTCTAAGAAATATAATTCTATGTACCTCTTTCTCATAGACATACATTTAAATGCATGTTTCTCTAAAATATGCTTCATAAAAACATATTCATGGCAAACATTGCAGGTTTTCAATATGCCCTTTTAGGAATGCATCAAAATATATCTTTGTATCAAGGATTCAGCACTGAATTATAGATGCTGGCTGACTTGTTTCACTGCTACCTTTCCTGTTGGAATAAAGTCATCTTGGTGGATGATCAAAATCGATGCTACCTTTATTTTTTTAACCCTTCAGTGTTAAGATCTATCAAGTTTAGAATTGACCCTGATGCACATGTGCTTCTGCAGACCAACTGTTGCATCTGCAGTATATAAAAACAATAAAAACAGAGCCAAAGGAACTGTTTTTAAAATATGGAAAAAACTGTTTTAAAACTGTGGCTAAAATATGGAAAAATCAATCAATGTTTGATTTCAATGCTCTGATTTAAAGACTATTCAGCGATTGTAGTTGTGGTAGAATGCAGCAGCCCACTTATTGGTGAATGAGAATCTCTGCAGGCATATAACATCAGTATATTGAGTCTAGCTGTAGTTGCCAATAAGTTTCCAGTTGCAATTCAGAGTGCTGGCTTTAGTTTAGCCTTCTATTTCTCAACCTCAACAATTATCAGCTGTGTGGAATTCAACTCCAGTTTGAAGTTGAAATTGAGGTTCAGTGGGCTAGCCTAATTGTAGCTTTCTATGTTGCATTAACTAGCCACTATGGATTATAAACAATTTTATGCCGTAATATTGAATTATGCCATGATTAAGCAAACCAAAAGTTAACATACTGTGTGAACCAGGGCATAGAAATTTAGATATATCCACAGGCTGCTATTGAATAAAAATATCTGCCAAACGAGTTCTAGAGCATATATATGAAGAAGATTGTTATTTTTCATGGTTATTTATACACTCATCAGGACATTGGAATCTCTAGTTTATAGTGAACTTAATGAGAATTGATACATTCAGATTCAGAGATACCACACAATTTGCTATGCTTAAGAGAACATTGCACAGCTGTACTGATCTGTGGATTAGCTGTTCATCTGTAGGCCTTTGTCTCTCAGTTTCCATATAGATCCCAAGAGAGAATGAGTAACGTTAGCAGGAACAGATTTGAATAATCTACATGAATTACAAGCAGGAATTTATGTATTTTATCCAGAAAACAACTGTAAAAAAGGCCACTTTTCCCGGCATGTTTTGTTGCTTTAATTTTCTCAACAAGCTTTTAGATATTTAGTAAATGGCACATTAAAAGCTTTTCTCCACCCTTCGTTCTAAACACTCAGGCTGAAGGCTTGGATTTTTATGATGTGTTAACTCACCATTGCTGAGTATGTCTTAATATTATGTCTCTAAATATGAAGAAATCCATCTAGCCATTTCTGATGCCTATCATAGTTAGACATGGAGATGTTTCCTTTGTAGCCTGACATTGTTTGAGAAGTAGACATCGTTTGGGTTCCATCTTTTTGATGCCCCTACTCACATTCCAAAAAGCATCCTCAAGTGTCCTTTCATCTGATTTGTTTAATTTGTTTACAGTAGATGGATTGTCTGAACCTTCTCCTAGTTTTTTCAGATTGAAACAACAGAGCAGGGGGAAAAGCCTACTAAAAACATACCTTGTGACATAAGCTTTAATTCTAAACCTCACACTAGGAACATATGGTTAAGCATATTCCCAAATGGAGAGGCATATGTGACCTCTTCTTAATGTAAGCAGCTGGTTTTGATCAGATGGTTGATAAGCAGGATGAAGGAGACCAGAATGGCTACACAAGTATTTTCTCCAGCAAGTCTGTTACACAAAACAGTCCAAGCCACAGTGACTCAGAAGCAATGGCCATTTATGCCAGAAGCACAAGCAAATTGTTATTGTTGTTTTATTTCTTTAAACTATATTCATACTGCTTCTTATTATAAAAATCCCTTCAAATTTAAAACAGTTATAACAACATTACAAAATAAGAACATTAAACAGTGATTTTAGGAACATTCAGTGGCTGGGGAAGACCAAAATAAAAGTCTACATGTTGAAAATATGACTAATCCTGTAAACTATTTGAAGCTGGTTGGGTACTCACAAGTTAGAGAATGAAGGGAGAGAGATAAATGTGCCCCAGTAAAATCCTGGATTCTGCCAGAAATGGTCACAACTGAAGGCTGTTGGTGATAAACTGTCTGAATGCAGAGAAGCTGAATGTGGATCCTGCATTCAGGAACATTTATGGGGCCAGAGTCTTAAATAGGAAGGAATACATCCAAAGCCAGTGAATGCAAATAGTCAGGAGGTTGACTCAATCTTTGTGGAGCACAAGTTAAATTCTTGACTACTGCCTCTTCTAGCAGCCAGACAACCAGCAAAACCATGTTGCTCTGGAAGGGAATTGGAACCTGTGGAAATGTAAAGCTTTAAGAAAGGTGTCCAAATTTGAAATGCCCATATAGAATCAAGGCCATCTATTAGGTTATATATATAAATTATTACTTAGATATAACAGAGATAGAACAAATTAAAAATTGTAAGGTTGTAAAGAAACAGTCATAACGTGACAGAACTATGGTGTAAATCTATACATTTAGAGCAAATTATAACTTAAGAGAAAAACCGTATAAAAGCTTTATTGATGGTTTACAACTCTACCAATAATTGTAAAAATAGAACAAATCATATAGTACCAAGTGCAGGAAATGTCATGAGGCAAAGTGTTTTACAGGTTTGTCAAAATGATTTGTCAAAAAGATAAATCATGTAAGCTGGGTGCTGTTCCCATGAGTGTGGGTATTTGTGGAGGGAAGGACATCATAACATTGTGACACAAATACATTGATTTATTGTAAGTACCTGCACTAGTCATTTGAATGCAAGGACATCAGGATCAATACATTGTAATATTTTTTTTCATAATTCCAGGTTGCTGGAGATGTTGTTGCAGACCTTGTTGCAAGTGACTGCAGTCACATGATCACCATTTGTGACTTTCCCTGCCAGCTTCCCTGAGCAAAGTCACTAAGCCCGCTCAGATTTCCTTTGCTTATGCTGACACACTTCAATCCACAGCCTCACTGTGCTCCCATGGCACCTTAGCACCCGCTCCTTGGCCTCCTTCTATTCATGGACTGTACCAGGCTTCCCCTTGCCTCTTTCACCTCTCTGGCACCCCCATGCTCCTTGCCTCTTTCTTTCCAATTAGCAATCTGTGTGTTTGAGGTTATGATGGCAACTGGGACATTGTGCTTTATGATCGCATTACTTAGCAATGGCAGTCTTGATCCCAATTGCCATCATAACATGACAACTATCTAATAGGTTCCTGACTTGTTTAGAGTGCTAATACCTGGAATATCCTCTACATAGCGTTCTCCAAGGCATTATGTACTTATTAGCTGCATGGCATCCATAGGGCAGATGAACTTGCTGGCTCCATAGCAAAGCTACCATGCATTCAACAGATTGAAAAACAAATGAATATAATGCATAATTTTTCATAAGACAGACTACATGATCAGACATCCTTTCCTACTTCTTTTTAGATTGCCATTTCATTCTAACTTCTTCCTATTACAGCTAGAAGAAGCAACGTGAGGGAAAAGGTCAAGTAACCTATATTGAGGCATTTATTCCAGTGGTGAAATCTAAATTTCTTTCCTTCCGGTTCTGTGAGCGTGGCTTGGTGGGCATGGCTTGGTGGGGTGTGTGTGTCATGTGACTGGGTGGCCGTGGCTATGTGACTGGGGGATCAAAAGACAGAAACTCACTAACAATGTCCTGCTGGAGCAGGATTGGACTAGATGACCTCCAGGTCCCTTCCAGCCCTGGACTATCCGCTGAAGCTGCATCTAGTGCCAAGTTTGTAGTCATTCCTTCCTGTCCTTTTTCCTCTCTCCCTCCCTCCCTTCCTCCTTCCCTCTTTCTTTCTCTCTCTCTCTCTCAAACAAACCCCCCACCCATAACCCATTTTTTGCCTACACCTCCCATTTTTTGCCTAGCAGGCTTCAGCTTTTTTACCTTTTAAAAAATGCTTTTAAAAGTTTTTTTAAAAAGCCTCTGACGATCAGGCACCTCAGCCGGGATCGGCAGAGCTTTGTTTTAACCCTTCAAAAGCAATTTTTTTACAACCTCTTCAGCAGAAGAGATTGTTAAAAAAATGCTTTTAAAAGTAAAAAGAAAAAGGCTCTGATAATCATGTGGCTCAGCTGGGCATGTGGGGTGGGGAATGGCAGGAATTTTTGTTCCCCTAACCACCCACCTCCATTGCTACCGGATTGACTGATCCGGTCCAAACCGGGAGCATTTCACCCCTGATTTATTCCCAGAAAGTTATATTATTGCTTAGAGTCTTTGATAGGCAGATGTTTAAAATGTTTTGGCATAACTGACTTCTAATGGACAGCAGATAAATCACAAAAAGTACCAACTTTTGGACAGTGATAGAAATCAACACCCCTTTGTAAGGCTCAGCTAGGAATACGTAACCAAAAACCAGCCCATCTGGAAGATTTAATAGCTTCATTAAGTGGTATGAAGGATAGAATCAGTTAATTATCATCATTTATATGATTATTTAACTTTTAAAGCATGGGGAGGAGTCATAACCATGTTAAAAATTCTGTTAGTGAGACAATTCCAACACATTTAGACAAAGCTTACTCTGATATGCACATAAGCATACCTATATTTCTGAAGTTGTACATTTAATTTTCAACCATTCACTATCAAACCTGATTGTTGTTATTATTAACCCTTAAATAGAATGATAAATTCTGGAATAAACCAATACAAGTAAATGTTATTAATTTATTTCATTCTGTACACCATAAAAATCAGTCCATCTGCTTCTCCCATTAAAATCAGCTAAAAGTTCATCTGTGCATATGCTACTAAAATTATATTTTATGTACAACAAATGAGATATTTCAGGAATTGCTTCATAAATCATAAAAGAACTGCTGGAGCTTGAATTACAACAGCAAGCTCAAAGAAAAGGATAAGAGTTTGGCCTATATGGCATCTTTATTGTCTCTTGTAATATCCTGTTCCATTCTTCCAGAGCTCCTTAATGGTGCTTTAAGGTGAATATCAGTCTCCTTATGTATGTAAATGGATGGGGAAGGAAACACCAACTAGTTATTGTGTATAAATATGTTGCCCAAAATATTTGGATGACAAATATGGTAACAGAAAACATGGTGAATTTCTGTTGTTAAAGAGATATAAAGGAACTATTTCTTGAATTGGAGATGGATTTCTTCCAAGCCTTTTTTTGTGCAGAAAGCTTGCAATGCGTGAATAATTCATCTAGAAATTCTATAGTGAAGTTGTATCAGTTTCCACAATAAAACCTGGGCTGTAAAGGAGGGAAAATACATCAACATCTGTGACAGGCCTTATGAAAGGATCGTTACAAAGCCTTTCAGGCACCAGAAGCAAAGCAAAATATAATAAATTCACCAAGTGTCAAATTTGTGTTGGTTGAATAATGACACCATATGGTTAGACTGCTGTGTCACTGTAGGATCTATTTTTTATTTTTTTAAAAATGTCCCAACAACTTCAAAACTTCCTCACAAATATTGCAAATAAAGACTTCAGCTTTGTCAGTCTATAGGCTATGTATTAAGAACTATCATCTTAATACATTACTTTTTCCGGTTAGTGACAGAGCAGTAGAAAAGCATTAGAGAAATTGTGATTTCTCCCAATGTATATTTAATTGACCTTAACTTCTGCCAACTTATGTTTAATGGCTCTTTCCTAAAACATTCTGAACTGGATTTTGATAGTCTTGCTTTTTAGAAAAGATTGAAAACAGTTGTTATCGTACTTTCTGACAATGAGAATGATTAATCAATAATACAGCTTGACTCCTGGAGTTGTGGGGCAACCATTATTGCTGTAGGGTTTCAAAAAATATTGGACAACTATTTGTCCGGGATGGTATAAGGACTCCTGTCTTGGGTAGGGATTGGACTAGAAGACCTCCAAGGTCCCATCCACCCTATGATTCTATAATTCCTCAAGGAATATTGAAAACTGTTGCTTTAATTATATTAACATTATTATTTTTTTATTTTAGGAAGTCTCCAAGTCAACTTTGACTTCATGGATGCATCCATGTAGGTGTTTTGGTAATAAGATAAAAATATTTTGTTCTTCTTCCTTCCAACATATTTTAAAAATTACCAATCAATCTAAATAGGTCTAAACCTTTGCTATGAAATGGTTAGCTTCAAACAAAATTGGATAATTTTGGTCACTAAGCTAGGCTGAATTTTTGTAATAGACATTCACAGAATTACAGTTCTGAAAGCTCATCATTGACTGGAAACCATGATATAAAAAAGGTTTGAAATTTATGTTTTATGTGAATTGGAAAAAAGATTCATTAGGAATGAGATATGACAATATAAAGATTCCTATGGCATTACTGAAATCAAACAATGATGCTTATTATGTGTGTAATTTGTGTATTTCTCGTACCCTGTGGAAAACATAGCAAAATAGTTTTGGATGTGAAATCTGTTGTTGTGATGTCTGAATCAATGGATCTCGCATGTCGTATTATGTATATTGAATTATACATTTGTTTTGTATCTTTCCTGATTCCTTTAAGTTGAGATTCAGGAAATAGCCTCTGAATTTAAAATGAGGAAGCAGGTAATACGAGAGTTATACGAGAGTTAGGGCAGTTGCATTCAACTGCATTCATTGTAATAATATAGTTAATAAATAGTAATTATTTTTTATTTTAGGAAGTCTCCAAGTCAACTTTGACTTCATGGATGCATCCATGTAGGTGTTTTGGTAATAAGATAAAAATATTTTGTTCTTCTTCCTTCCAACATATTTTAAAAATTACCAATCAATCTAAATAGGTCTAAACCTTTGCTATGAAATGGTTAGCTTCAAACAAAATTGGATAATTTTGGTCACTAAGCTAGGCTGAATTTTTGTAATAGACATTCACAGAATTACAGTTCTGAAAGCTCATCATTGACTGGAAACCATGATATAAAAAAGGTTTGAAATTTATGTTTTATGTGAATTGGAAAAAAGATTCATTAGGAATGAGATATGACAATATAAAGATTCCTATGGCATTACTGAAATCAAACAATGATGCTTATTATGTGTGTAATTTGTGTATTTCTCGTACCCTGTGGAAAACATAGCAAAATAGTTTTGGATGTGAAATCTGTTGTTGTGATGTCTGAATCAATGGATCTCGCATGTCGTATTATGTATATTGAATTATACATTTGTTTTGTATCTTTCCTGATTCCTTTAAGTTGAGATTCAGGAAATAGCCTCTGAATTTAAAATGAGGAAACAGGTAATACGAGAGTTATACGAGAGTTAGGGCAGTTGCATTCAACTGCATTCATTGTAATAATATAGTTAATAAATAGTAATTATTTTTATTTTTAGCATTACTTTTTATTGCAGTGTAACAAAAAAGATTGAGATTCTAAAAGAGGCCCTTTACTTACCTTTACTTTACCTTTAGCATCTTAATACATGAAAGAGAGGGCCGTGGTAGCTCAGTAGCTAAGACTCTGAGCTTGTCGATCGAAAGGTCGGCAGTTCAGCAGTTCGAATCCCGAGTGCCACGGAAAAGGGTGAGCTCCCGTTACTTGTCCCAGCTTCTGCCACCCTAGCAGTTCGAAAGCACGTAAAAATGCAAGTAGAAAAATAGGGACCATCTTTGGTGGGAAGGTAACAGCGTTCTGTGCGCCTTTGGTGTTTAGTCATGCTGGCCACATGACCATGGAGACGTCTTCGGACAGCGCTGGCTCTTTGGCTTTGAAACAGAGATGAGTACCGCCCCCTAGAGTCAGAAATGACTAGCACATATGTGTGAGGGAAACCTTTACCTTAATACAAGAAAGTAAACAAAGGAGATATTCAAAAGGAAAGAGGGAGAGAGTTTGGATATGATTAAGAAACCAGACACTGTAATTTTATTGTGTTAGGTAGTCAGGTAGCATAAGAATAAAGTAAAAAGACTCCATGAAACGAAGTAGATACATTAAATAAAACAAGTGATTCTCACCTCTTAGGTTATACTATCGCAGGCATTTACTTGTCATCACATCTTTTATGTAGGAATGACAGGTCTATCCATAAAAATAGGAGCAGATGAAACCTCTGCTTTGAAATGGGAAGGAAATGCAAGAGATATGCAGTAAATGTTTCTGCAAGATGTCAAATTGAAAGGCAACAGTATAACAGGCTTATGGACAGGGAGGAAAAGAAATAACAGTTGTCCAGACCGAGAGAGGGATGGGAGGACTGTAGACCTTTTAAAATGAAAGGAGCACTGCTTTTAAAAAAATTAAATGTCCCATTTACAATGGTTGAAATCCATTTGCAGCTGTGCCTATTCATTCATTTGAGGGGCTTTTATCAGAAGCATCCAAGACTTTTGCTGCCTAAAGCAAAAGCCAAGCAGTGCTCCTTTCTCAATCTGTGCTCCAAATCAACTGGATTAGCTGGTCTCTTATATGTTAACCCTGGGCAGTGTAACAGCATTTGAGAAAGGGATATTGAGAGTGATTCAAGGACAACTGCAGGGACAGCCATTATTGCTTTGTAATATAAATTTGCTTTCAAAAGTTGAGTTAAAGCTGGGATTGTTTGGAAACTTAGAATAGAATAGAATAGAATTCTTTATTGGCCAAATGTGATTGGACACACAAGGAATTTGTCTTGGTGCATATCAGTGGTGGGTTTCAAATTTTTTTATTACTGGTTCTGTGGGCGTGGCTTGGTGGGCATGGCATGGCTTGGTGGGCATGGTTTGGTGGGCATGGCAGGGGAAGGATACTGTAAAATCTCCATTCCGTGCTCAATGCAAAATCTTCATTTCTTCCCGATTAGCTGGGACTTGGGAGGTAGAGAATAGATGGGGGCAGGGCCAGGCAAAAATTTTACTACTGGTTCTCCAAACTACTCAAAATTTCCGCTACCGGTTCTCCAGAACTGGTCAGAACCTGTTGAAACCCACCTCTGGTGCATATGCTCTCTGTGTACATAAAATAAAAGATATGTTCATCAAGTATCAAAAGGTACTATGATTTACTATGAAACATGGAACAGATGGTATAATTGGCTGGAAAAGAAATCTAAAATTAATGTATAATGTATAGTATAAGAGAAGATATTATAGTGAAATGCAATATTTAATGTGTAGTAGGTATGTATATAACATAGTGATTATATGAATAAGTAAGTAACAAAAAAAATGTATATGTATATAGTTGGTCGAAAGATAAAATGGATATTACTAAAGATGCCGGTATCGGAAAGCTGTAAAAATGTAACAAAGATTTTAAAGATGTAAATGTTGAATAAAAATAATTTTAAAAAAAAGAATCATAAGATACAATGCTTAATGATAGTCATAGGGTACAAATAAGCAATCAGGAAACAATAAGCACTGAACCCTGTATGAAAAAAATGTGGCATGTTCAAGTTTGTCTTCTCCAATTGTTAGAAATGCTAAAGAGATTACTTAATTTGAAAAAGAAAATCAGATCGAATCTTTGAATTGAATATTCAAATGTACTTGAGGTGTCAAGTATCAAATTCCGAGACTACTTGGAGATTTTGCTCTGCAGTCTCAGAGATTCTGTTGTAAGCTTTACCTTTCCTTCCCTATATAGACAAAAGTGTGTGGTGTGTGTGTGTGTGTGTGTGTGTGTGTGTGAGAGAGAGAGAGAGAGAGAGAGGGAGGGAGGAAGGGAGGGAGAAAAGTTTAGGGGTATGATGGGCACCCTGATTTTCACATGAATAACTGTCCCAAGAGTTTTATCACTCAACAAGCTCTGTTGTCAGAGCACAAGTAGGAATGCTGTTCTACTGGTTTGTATCTTACTCTTTTGCTATTTATAAAATTTACTTGGAGGAAAAAAGAGAAAATGAAATAGAAGCTCAAATGTGTTCCATTGCTGTTTTCTTACACCTGATTTGCTCTGATTACTTTCTTAAGTAATATTTTCTGACTAAAATCTATAACATTTTATCATTATTGTTCCTTGTTTTTTGCCTGTCTTTTAATGAAGATGTCTTTAGCCTCTGTCACAGACTCAGTCGTTAGTCTGTCAGCTCTTTCTTTCCTTCTTCATTCTACCTACCCATCCCCCATATTTCTCAACCCTTCAGAATATCCCCTTTATGCTGTTTGTACATCTCTTATCCTGATTCAGATTTTTGCATGAAGATAGAGTGTTTGGCGCATAAAAAACAATTTAAATTGCGATATATTTTAGATGCAATAGGCTTTTTATTTATTTAGTATAAGTAGAACATAATACATGTTTTCCAGAAGAGACTAACCTTGACAATAAGCCCAGAAGAGACTAGCCTTGACAATCAGCCATGCAAACAAGTCTGGCAGCCCAGAAAAACAAGTGATCAGAGAGAGGGGGCTGTAGCAGATCTTTGAAAGTAGTTATTTTAAAAGCTTTTTTTCAAATGACGTTTCTTGTTGTCCTGTCTCTGTTTGCATTTTTGCATTGTTGTTACTATAGTATAGTTTCATCAACAACTGAAATATCTGCTTGTAATTATGGCATATTAGGAGCTGCTGTTGTCAAGGAAAAAAGAGGAAAGTTTCCCAGATTCATATCCTCATAAATCTCACCCTATTTCTATTATTCCCTGGAATATTATTTCCATGCAGATTTTTATGATCTTTTCAGTGGTTTAACTTTTAAGGTGGAGAACACTTTATTTATGAACAAGTAACTAGGGTATAAATAATGGTAGCATTATATCCCTTTTTAGAAAAGATTGTTATTTCAGAACTGATGTAGCAGCTGAGAACAATTTATGTTGCAGAGAGATTCAGCTTTTCTTCCAAAACCTATCATTCTTTTTATGCAGAATTCAGGGGAAGTTTCTCCATTCTTAATTCCAGTCCATTGTATCAGGTCAAATAATACTTATCTACTCTTTGTACAGTAGTGGTTTTGACGGCACAGCAGGCAACTATCTTTGGAGACTTGATTGGTCAAAGCTTGATGTAAAGCAGTGGTAGTCAACCTGGTCCCTACCGCCCACTAGTGGGCGTTCCAGCTTTCATGGTGGGCGGTAGGGGTTTTGTCCAATACTGAAGCACTTTCCTTTTTTAAAAATTTAATTGACTTTTTAAACAATTTTCATAGCATTATTTAAAAACATTTTCATTAAACCAACACAGTTCTGGGCTGCATAAACAGAGGGATAGAATCAAGATCACGTGAAGTGTTAGTGCCACTTTATAATGCCTTGGTAAAGCCACACTTGGAATACTGTATTCAGTTTTGGTCGCCGCGATGTAAAAAAGATGCTGAGACTCTAGAAAGAGTGCAGAGAAGAGCAACAAAGATGATTAGGAGAATGGAGGCTAGAACATATGAAGAAGGGTTGCAGGAACTGGGTATGTCTAGTTTAATAAAAAGAAGGACTAGGGGAGACATGATAGCAGTGTTCCAATATCTCAGGGGTTGCCACAAAGAAGAGGGAGTCAGGCTGTTCTCCAAAGCACCTAAGGATAGAACAAGAAGCAATGGGTGGAAACTGAAGGAAAGAAGCAACTTAGAACTTAGAATTTCTCTTAGGAGAAATTTCCTGACAGTCAGAACAATTAATAAGTGGAACGACTTTCCTGCAGAAGTTGTGAATGCTCCAACACTGGAAATTTTTAAGAAAATGTTGGATAACCATCTGACTGAGATGGTATAGGATTTCCTGCCTGGGCAGGGGGTTGGACTAGAAGGCCTCCAAGGTCCCTTCCAACCCTGTTGTTATTATTATTATTAGGTTTTCATAAAATTCCCCATGACAATTTAAATTTCTGAAAATATACTATTTGTATCGCCCGCACAAAAGTTTAGTTCACGTTATGTAAGTGAAACTAAATGGCGCTATAGTGTGACTGCAAACAAAAGAGCCTCATCCCAGAATAGCTCACGCATCTCCCCCCATACTGTAACGAACTGTAACGAACAAGCAGAGCTGGTAGCCAGCACCCCCCAAACCAGGGGTGAAATGTTCCCGGATCGGACGGGATGGCGCGATCCGGTAGCGATGGCGGCTGCTGGTTCGGAGGACCAGTAGCAAAAATCCCTGGCCCCGCCCCCCTGCCTCTGCTGAGCCGCACCATCTGCAGAGCGTTTTTTTTTACTTTTAAAAGCTGGTTTTGCTTCAGCAGAAACAGGCTTTTAAAAGTAAAAAACAGCAGAACCTTACTTGTACTCTTACTTGTAGACAAGTAAGAGTAGAGATTCTAAGGCACTTACCTGATTACTGATGAACGCATGGCCACAGACCGAAAGCAGTTTCAGTTTCAGCCCAGACAGAATAAATCGCTCAGCTAATCTATTTCCTCGGTAATCAACTGGCTGGATTTGCTGCCTGAGGAACTCTGGGATTTGAAGTCCACAATAAAATAAAATAAAATAAAATATTTGTGCAGCTATCTGAGATTTGGTGTGTTTCTGTAGTGTTTCACTCTAACTACACAAACACACAAAATCTCAGAAAGCTGTATGTGGCTGTATTGTGTGTGTGTCTCTGTATGTGTGTGTGTTAGTTGTGTGTGTGTAAAGTGTGAAAGTTGGTTTTTGAGCTTTTTGTGGCTCTGTGAAGTGTGAAGTGCAGCTGCTTTTACATTGTGTGTGAGTCAGTTGTGTTGTGTTGTGTGTGTGTAAAGTGTGAAAGTTCGTTTTTGGTACCTCTTATTATTTTTTTATATTTTGTTTATTATTTTTATTATTTATTGTTATTGGCTACGCCCACCAAGCCATCTGACCATCAAGCCATGCCCACCAATTAAGCCACGCCCACAGAACCGGTAGGGAAAATTTTTAGATTTCACCCCTACCCCAAACCCAATCCACGATGCGCAAGAGGCATGCGCAGCCGACGATACATAGCACATAACTGTGGAACCGGTGAGCGGTTAGAAAATTTTACAACTAACAGAGATACAAAAGTGGGCGGTAGGTATAAAAAGGTTGACTACCCCTGATGTAAAGGAACTGGGATACCATATATGCTGTGTTGAGTTTCATGATTAAGACATTGTAATTGAGAGATTAGGAGTTCTAGTCCCATTTTAGGCATGAAGCTAGCTGTGTGACTTTGGTCCAGTTCAGTGGTGAAATCTAAACTGGTTTGCCACTGGTTTACTGGTCGTGCATGTGTGTTGCACGCCAAAAGCACGCTGTTGTGTCTTGCCCGCTCTCACCGCAGCCGGGGCCTTCTTATCTGCTTCCGAATGCTGAGGAATGTCCTAGTATGCCTCCCAGCCCCAGCCCTGGCTCCATGCCCAGACAGGCTGAGGAGGAGGAAGCACCTCCCGGCCCCAGCCCTGGCTCCATGCTCAGGCAAACGGAGCAACTAGACCCCTCCCCCTCCCCCACAGCATGTGAGCCTGAGGGAGGTCAATTACCAACAGTTGCCGACTGGAGTGACCCTCGCTTCAGAAGAATTGATAGGCGGCGGCGTCAGAAGGAAGGGAGGGGCAGGCCTGGATAAGTGCTGAGTCATGGAGCCACACCCCATGGCCTATATAAAGGATCTGCTTTCTGGCATTCTCTGAGTCAGGCAAAGTCGAACATATCTTGCTGAAGTCACTTTCTGGTCTCCTGCCTGCCTTGAGGACTTTGCTAGGACTTTGGCAGAGCTGCAGAGGCACGCCTGATTCGGATTTCCCTGACCCGGCCGTCAGCGGAGGAGTGGGACACGACACACGCTGCACATGCACTTGCATAGCACAAACCAAAAGCATGATGCACACACATGTACACCGCATGCCAAACATGTTTTTCACATGGAAAAGAAGACTTCCCTAGGTAAGTAGAACAGCGAGGGGGAGGGGACAGCTGTGCCTCACAATTTTGCTTCACTAGAAATCAGGAAATCCTGCTTTCTAGCGAATATAAACCACGTGGCACAGCCGATCATCGGAAATGCTGGTTCAGACGAACCGGTAGCTTTTTTAAACTACCGGTTCAACCAAACCAGTAGCTTTTTTTTACTACCGGTTCTCCCAAACCGGTAGTAGTTTTTTATCACTACCAGTTTGCCTGAACTGGGGCAAACCGGTAGCATTTCACCTGTGGTCCAGTTCCAGGACCGTATTGGATCAAAACATGCAGAAGATGCCTTCATTCTGCAGTGGCTAGACAATGGCTAAAATGATAATGATATTAATTAAAAAGAAATATAATTCAAAGAATCTACTCAGGAGAAAGTAGAATTAGCATTGCAGGCTTTAATGCGTTGTTACTATATTAAGTTATATTCTCTTAGCTTTTCATCAACCCTCCTAAATAAATTTCCCTGTTAATGTGTTTATTTTTGTTGTGCTTTTTTAACTCCATCCAGTTAATCAATACACTTTTGGCAATTACTTCTCCAGATTTAGTATTCTGTTGCAGGAATAACCATAATATGGTTACACTGGTGGGAGTAAGAACTAAAAAGCAACACTAATTTTTGTTTCAAGCACATTATTGTCCAGTGTGGACCAGTAGCAGACATAATGGCAAACCTGAAATAAATAGAACTAGGTGACAATTAGTTTTTTAGGATGGGCACCTTCTGTGTCCTCTCTTTAACTTAAGCAAAAGGACATGCATTCCCCCATCACACTGCCTTAGAGTCCTGTAGGCAAATCATTGTTTCTACACTGCATGTTCTCTTCTTGTTTTATGACTTTTTGGGTTACAAGACATATCCAAAAGTGACACTATAGGAAGCTGTCTTGAAACAAGTGTCTTCTAACTGGATAACTTTGAATCAAGCAATAAATCTAGTGTTCCCTGGCTCACAGAGTTAGTTATGAGGAGGAGAATGCAAATGTGCTACTGTTGTATGTGTGGGACAGGTAGAAGAATGGCATCATTTTCCTACATAGCAGATTCATAGACTTGAAAACACTATCATCTAGTATTTTCTTCCCAGGCTGGCTATCTTTCAGATATACTACAGTAGATCTTCCCAACTAAACTTGCTGAAGTTGTGGGAAATTCCCAGGATCATTGTCTCAACACAACCACAAGTGATGCTAGAAACACCATTTGAAAAACAATGTAATTTTTTAAAAAACAAAATCAGGATAACTGAACAAGTAGTACAAGCTGCATATTTCAGAAAACAAAAAAAGCATACAATGACCATCTATTCTATTCCTATTTCCCTAAAATATGAAAATTACCCTCTCTTAATCTCTTAAAGTGAGTTTGGTTGCCTTATTTGTCACTAAGAGGACAATGACATTCTGTCTACTGATCATCCCCACAGCACAGCACCTTGGGCTTAATGCAGAGAAAAATAGACTTTTAAGTTTGTAAACTTAGTTTAAACAAGTTATAATGTTAAGGATTTTAACTTAGAAAGAAAGTTTCTTCTAGATAAGCTAACTTTCATTCCAATAAAAATTGTATCAAAAGGATTTATATTTGCCTAGTTTCCCTCTCCCCGCAGAATCACAATTACATTTTTGACAATCACTAATATCCCAAGACTTGGAAAGCCATATATACATACAAAACCATCTTGGTAATCCCCTGTGGGGTAAACAGTATTATGAAAACTGGTTTAGAAAGTCATAGGTAATTATTTGAGAAAACAAAACATGAATTGATAAAAATTAATAAGATGTGCAGTACCTGCCATACATATAAACATTTGCCAAGAATCTAGTATCTAAGAATAGCATTCTCCAACTATTGATGGAATACATCAAGAAATCCAGGGAGCTTTAAAGGATCTGTTTAATTACTTGCTTCTTTCTATGCCTTTTATAGTTTATAAGTCTTCCAACTCTGATGAAGAGCTGTCCCCTGATTTACCTGTGGCAGTAATAGCAAACCTGTGCAGACCGGAAAACTGCCGGAGGCATCAAACCTGCAGCCTCAGAAACCACTAACAAGTCTCTTTCTCTCTTGTACATCTCTTTCACCTCACAAAATATTTCAACTCCTGCCAGAGACACTGAAAGAAAAAAAAAGATAAACTCTTCCAGCTCTTGGCTGACTCTGTTCGCCCTCAAGTCATGAGTTCATTGTCTCTCTGTTCTTTTGAAGCCTGGGAAAGTACATATCAAAGTGTTCTAACTGCCAGAACTTCACACCATTAGACACTGCTGCTGTCACAGAAAATGTAGACAAGTGGAAAGATGTCTGGGGTTTAAAATTGCACCATTTCTTGAGCCTTCCTGGGGACTTGAAAAGTAGTCTATGTTAATGTAGTGGTTACAAGCCCCAACCCTTCCAAATAAAGAGTTGCAGAGGGGGAAGAGAATAGTAATCTCTTTGACTTTGGTCCCCATTCTCTTTCACAAAGAACTCAGAAACCCTCAGGTAACATGTGACACTTCATTGTAAATACAGGAAACACAAGAGACTTGTTATGGGAACCATTTCATTTCCTTGCCAAGGGTTGTATTGTCCTGATGAAGAGTGACAGTTTAGATGGTTCAGCCTAAAATCATGTTGCTGCTGAGAAGTTAGCAATATTCTGGTGCCATTTCTTTGGTTTAAGAAGAAACAACAGGATCCACAGCAGCAGGAAAGGGTTTTTTATCAGTGCAATTTTTCTTGGGGTTAAATCCCTCTGAAACGGGACAATCCCAGAATGAATTCATTGGGATTGGAACAAAAACAAAAGTTTTGGTACAAGCAAATATTCATGGACTGAAAATTAAAGGAGCACATGGAATAACCCACAAAAAAACATTTCAGAATTATATCTGTTACTATTTTTCAGTAATGTGAGTACTTACTTAAATAAGCTTTATTATTTATTTATTTATTTATTAATTGCATTTGTATACCGCCCTTCTCCCGAAGGACTCAGGGCGGTTAACAGCCAATTTAAAAGATACAATAAATACACATTAAAAACAGACTAAAAATTTATATAAATAATGGCCAAAATATTAAAAACTAACTAATACAAAAAACTAAAACCCCATTTAAAATTACTTAATCAGGCTAGCTCAGCTCGATGGAATAAAAGAGTCTTCAACTCACGGCGGAAAGTCCGAAGGTCGGGGAGTTGGCGAAGCCCTGGAGGCAGCTTGTTCCAGAGGGCAGGAGCCCCCACAGAGAAGGCCCTACCCCTGGGGGTCGCCAATCGACATTGTTTCACCGACGGCACCCCAAGGAGGCCCTCCCTGTGGGAGCGCACAGGTCGGTGGGAGGCTGTTTGTGGCAGTAGGCAGTCCCGTAAATAGCCCGGTCCTAAGCCATGGAGCGCTTTAAAGGTGGTAACCAACACCTTGAATTGCACCCGAAAGACCACCGGAAGCCAGTGCAGCCCGCGCAGGAGCAGTGTTATATGGGAGCCATGAGGTGCTCCCTCTATCACCCGCGCGGCTGCATTCTGGACCAGTTTATTGCCAGGTATAGAGACTAGTGTTGATATGTGCAACTGATTTTATCTGTAATTATAGTCACTGGCTTCAGTGAATTAGTTGATTAGGGGTGGATTCAACCAACATTGTTGAAGGAGTAAGAGTCTGAGCTTTCTGAATCCTAGTGGGAATTAACTCATTCTTAGCCCTCTACCTCCAAGGGAAAAAAATCAAAGTTCCAGAGAAGTACCCAACATCTACTTTGGATACTTCTCTGGAACTCTTTGATTGACACTAAAGACAGTGTATAAGCTGTGATTGTACAAAGTGGCATTAAAAATGATACGAAAAGTGGACCCTGCACTTGCGAGAATAGAAGAAGAAGAAGAAGAAGAAGAAGAAGAAGAAGAGGAGGAGGAGGAGGAGGAGGAGGAGGAGGAGGAGGAGGAGGAGGAGGAGGAGGAGGAGGAGGAGGAGGAGGAAGAAGAAGAAATAATAGCGAAAATATTTCATGAATTTGATAGACCAGTTGTTTTGCTGAATTGATGGGAACCGATTGGCTGGATATAATGTTTCTCCAAGTACGGACCCAACTGGTATTTACTTAATATCAACCATATCATCCACCTCCCCACTTTGGAACTTGGTGTTCCTGTACTAACTTTGGATTCTTGTGATATAATCTGGGT
Organism: Ahaetulla prasina; assembly: GCF_028640845.1. Taxonomy (NCBI): domain Eukaryota; kingdom Metazoa; phylum Chordata; class Lepidosauria; order Squamata; family Colubridae; genus Ahaetulla; species Ahaetulla prasina. The sequence goes on along the minus strand of NC_080541.1, from coordinate 43,027,821 downwards.
ATCCATATTTGTACAAATTACACAACTCTTCTAAGTAAATAAACAAACCAGAGAATAAGCTGAAAAGTTTATAGGATTCAGCTATTCTTCCTTGGATGATATAATCATGTTGCATGTAACTTTGGAGGCATTCTCTATATTATACTGTAAAGTATATATTATAGCATATTATAATATGTTATTTAGGCCTATCGAGACAGAAGTATTCCATTTAGTCTATTTATATAAGATTAACTGTGTGTGTAGAACTGAAGCCATTACAAAAATCCCCCCCCAAAAGATAATTAAATACAAAAGGAAAAAAATAAATATAGAATAGAATAGAATAGAATAGAATTTTTATTGGCCAAGTGTGATTGGACACACAAGGAATTTGTCTTGGTGCATATGCTCTCAGTGTACATAAAAGAAAAGATACGTTCATCAAGGTACAACATTTACAACACAAATGATGATCAATATATCAATATAAATCATAAGGATTGCCAGCAACAAGTTATAGTCATACAGTCATAAGTGGAAAGGGATTGGTGATGGGAACTATGAAACGATTAATAGTAGTGCAGATTCAGTAAATAGTCTGACAGTGTTGAGGGAATTATTTGTTTAGCAGAGTGATGGCCTTCGGGAAAAAACTGTTCTTGTGTCTAGTTGTTCTGGTGTGCAGTGCTCTATAGCGTCGTTTTGAGGGTAGGAGTTGAAACAGGATGCGAGGGGTCTGTAAATATTTTCACGGCCCTCTTCTTGATTCGTGCAGTATACAGGTCCTCAATAGAAGGCAGGTTGGTAGCAATTATTTTTTCTGCAGTAGGACAGAAGACAAAGAAGCAACTATTAAATATGCATAAACAGCATTGTGGAAAAACTTTCTAATGACAGATTCTTTCTGTCATTTCTATTTATATTCTCAACTGCTAACTATTCTAGCTATTTATACTTTACATCGAACATTAAGGAACGTTTTTCTAGTTTTTCTGTAGGCACTTTCATTTATTTTTAATTGGTTCATATATTTTTTCTAGAAATCATATTTCCAATGTCTAAATCTGCCTTCTTTGTAATGTGTGCTGTGTGTTAGGGAGTCATCATCCCTGTTTAAATTTGGTTAAACACCTGCTAGGCATATTTACTAATAAATTTGCTCTCCAATTTTGGTTTCCCAATCTGATATTGTCAGCAAGATTTCTCTTTCCCAATGTTGTGCTAAATTTGTTCTTGCAGCTGTCAACATATGGCTTAGAAAAACAGGTTGCTTTAATGCAGTATTCTCCATGCCAGGCATTCTGCAGTTATCTGCAGAACTTTAATTCTCAGAATCATCAGAAATAATCATTAGGAAACTGGACAATTATATGTCTTGAAGTTGAGAAATGTCGAACATGGAGAGTGATGTACATTGGTTATTAATGCTGCCCTGTGCCAGTATGGTGATGTACTTGGAGAGATCAGATTGCTTTCTTTTTAAAATATATTTTATTAAATTTCAATAAAAAAACAAAATATAAAAACAAAATATCATGAGCCTTTTCATCTTGATATCATATGATAATATCATTGAAATACAAAGGGAAGCTAACACTTGAGTGCCACACAAGACTTTTAAATGAATTCAAAATTCTACATTTTATTTAGCAACTACCTAGAAAATCTCATTCTTTTTACATTGGCTGTAATTGTTTTTGTCCCTCGGTTAGCCACAGAATCTTGAGTTTGATGCATGACAAAACCATACAAAATTGTGTGTGTTGCTGTTGGTAGTTGAGGCATCTGCCAATCTTATATCATCCCCTTTTTCTTCTCAATGGAAATTCTCTATGGCATAATTGGCTCCTGCTCCCCCCCCCCAAACCTCACTGTTTCACTGAGTTAGTTTCCTATTGACGCTGCTCAGTTTATCACAGGCCATCTGTGCAAGTAACAGTTCATGCTGAAATGGAAACAAAATAAAAAGGCGAATTTGGTGGGCTTAAAAATGATCAGCAGGGCATAACAGAGAAGAACGCAAAGAAATAAGGAAGGCAAGACAATTTTTGAAATGATAGTAGCAACATGAGAAAAAATAATTAATTGTTCTTATCACTGTGAGATGAAACAACTATATTTCTCATTTTAATTCTATGAGGAAACGGGTTTGACATGTATAGCAAATTTAGGTGGCAGAATTCTGACTAGGAGGAATAGATGTTCCGTCTCAAGCAGAACGTTCTCCTTCAAAAATCTCTTCCTTGTAGGTAGAAAGCTAGCCATGCAAGGATGGGGTAAAATTAACCTTTATAACCCTAAAGCAGAGATGAAATCCAGCAGGTTCTGACAGGTTCTAGAAAACCGGTAGCGGAAATTTTGAGCAGTTTGGAGAACCAGCAAATACCACCTCTGGCTGGCCCCAGAGTGGGGTGGGAATAGAGATTCTGCAATATTCTTTCTCCAGGAGTGGGAAGGGAATGGAAATTTTGCAGTATCCTTCCCCTGCCATGCCCACCAAGCCACACCCACAAAACAGTAGTAAAAAATTTGGATTTCACCACTGCCCTAAAGTACTTAGCCAGATTATCAGAAGGACTTCCTCCTGACATATATTTCTACCCCTAAGAATCTTCACGACATCTTTTTTAAAGTTCTCCTGCTTAAGATGGGGCGACAGCACTAGAGAAGATCCATTTGGTTGACCTTGATCTAGATAAGGGCTGTAGTAAAGGGCAAGCAGTTTTTAAGATAATTATTTATGCAAAGGGTCAGAGGCATCTAGTTGTGCTCATTGGATGCAGAGTCACCTGATGTCAGTTGCTGTCCTTGTATCCCTGCACAAATTCTGATCCAGAGTGGTATGTGTGCTTAAAGGAAGGAGAGGAATTTGATGGGAATTTTTTGGGGTGGGGGGTGGGGGGATTTGTATTCAAAGTCTAAACTATCCCACTAAAGCAGTGATTCTTAGACTGGGAGTAATTATCCCCAAGGAACCAAGGGGGTAATTTGGGCTTATCCTGAGGATAATAGAACAATTTGCAATTGCTTGTTTGTGACTCAAGGTTCCAGTTTGAGACTGCTGCTGCCAAGACCCTTGTGTAAAACAACAGAGTCTGGTTTTTGTGTGTGGGCATAATGACAGTATTTGGGACTGAGAAAAAGGAGAATTTGAATCAGTTTAAGAAACACTGAGTTAAAGTAACATGGCCATCAATCATCTTTAGTCGATTACAAGTTTATCTTGTTTTAATTTGCAAATCTTCATTGACACTTACTTGGATAACCTCAGGGCACTGAACTGACTGAGATTTAACAATGTGGCAGTGTAATATACTATCATTCTCAGGAGTCAATTTTGTCCAGATACCAAAAGTTCTGGCAGGTGTCTGTTGCTATTTTTTTTTAATTTATTTATTTATTTATTTATTTATTTATTTATTTTATTTGTCAAGAACGTGTTAGGTAATAAGTATAAACGTAGATTGGATACATAAAATAGATACTATATCTTCATACTATACATTAATGATCTTTGTGACCATATCTCAAGTAATTGTGTTCTCTTTGCTGACGATATCAAACTATTTAACACCACAGACAATACATCTATCATTCAAAAAGACCTTGATCATCTAACCGCTTGGTCTAAAACTTGGCAGCTCCAAATCTCAAGCAGCAAATGCTAAGTCTTACATATAGGAAAAAAGAACCCAAACACTAAGTACATACTAGATGGACATTACCTTACAGATGACCCCATTCCCGTTAAAGATCTCGGAGTTTTCATGTCAAATGATCTAAGTGCCAAAGCCCACTGCAACTACATAGCAAAAAAAGCTCTAAGAGTTGTAAACCTAATCTTGCGTAGCTTCTTTTCCAAAAACACTACACTACTAACCAGAGCATATAAAACATTTGCTAGACCAATTCTAGAATACAGTTCGCCTGTTTGGAACCCTCACCACATCTCTGACATCAATACAATTGAAGGTGTCCAGAAATATTTTACAAGAAGAGTTCTCCATTCATCTGAAAACAACAAAATACCTTATCCCACCAGACTTGAAATCCTAGGCTTAGAAAACTTGGAACTCCGTCGCCTACGACAAGACCTAAGTTTAACCCACAGAAACATCTATTGTAATGTCCTTCCTGTTAAAGACTACTTCAGCTTCAATTGCAATAATACTAGAGCAACCAATAGATTTAAACTTAATGTCAACCGCTTTAATCTAGATTGCAGAAAATATGACTTCTGTAACAGAATCATCAGTGCTTGGAATACTTTACCTGACTCTGTGGTCAGAGTCTTCCCATAGTCCTAAAATCTTCAACCAAAAACTGTCTACTATTGACCTCACCCCATTCCTAAGGGGACCATAAGGGGCGTGCATAAGCGCACAAAACATGCCTACCGTTCCTGTCCTATTGTTTTTCTTTTCTTCTTCCTATATACATATATGCTTATACCTCCTTATATTTACCCATATATGTGTTTATATATTATATAATCTTTTTGTATGATACCTACATATATTGTTATGACAAAATAAATAAATAAAAAATAAAATAAAATAGATACAAATAGAGGAAACATTAGGACAGGAATGGTAGGCACGCTGATGCTCTTATGCACGCCCCTTACAGACCTCTTAGGAATGGGGTGAGGTCTACAGTAGATAGTCTTAGGTTAAAATTTTGGGGGTTTTGGGATCAAACCACAGAGTCAGGTAGTGTATTCCAGGCACTGACCACTCTGTTGCTGAAGTCATATTTTCTGCAATAGAGTTTGGAGAGGTTCACTTTACGTTTGTATCTGTTGTGTGCTCGTGTATTGTTGTGGTTAAAGCTGAAGTAATCACTGACAGGTAGGACATTGTAGCAAATAATTTTATGAGCTACACTTAGGTAGCTAAGCAGAGAAGTTGCCATTATGATTTGATTCACTGGCTCACAATATAGTATGCTTCCTAACAGGTCTCAGCAAAACATATATTTCATTAAGACATGATCTGTATTCTGACTGGCTAAAGTTCTTCATCCTCTTTATTAGTGTTTAGTCTTTGTTACAGATCCTTTTACCATAATCAATTATATGAATTTGGAACTTGGTAAACAGCAGTTTGTTCCAAACCATTCAGTTCATTCCTGAACTCCAGTTTTAAGTCCTATCCTTTTTGAACACTTAAACTTGGATTTCCTCTTTTCTTTTTCCACTAACAATTCAACAATGCTTATTTTTTGTTGCTGTTTCATATTTTTTATAGATGTAATTCTATGGATCTCTGCACATTCATCATAGCTGCTGCACAACAAGGAATGTTATTAGTGTGCTGTATTATATAGAAGCAACAACATAGAGCTGAAGTAACATTTATTTTGGTTTTGGATCATTTGTGAATGCCAATTTATTGGGCACAGATTAGGGTTTCCAGGGTATATTAAATAGCTTAATAATAGTGTTTTAATATTTACAACATCTAGGGTTAACCATAAATGAATCTTTTAGTGTTAAAGGACATAAAGAGCACAGAGTTGTATGTTTCTTCCACCTCTTCAAATATGCTTCCTCTTATTCCTGAGCTTGAGATAGGTGTAAGCTATTTTCATAGACTACCAATTATAATTGTTAGCGAGCTAACATGTGATGAAATAAAATCTCAAAGTATTTCAAGAAGGAGACCTCTATAACAGGGGACTCCAACCATGGCAACTTTAATCCTTGGTGGACTTCAACTCCCAGAATTCCCCAGCCAGCTTTGGGGAATTCTGGGAGTTGAAGTCCACCAAGGATTAAAGTTGCCATGGCTGGAGAGCTCTGCTCTATAATATGAAGATTAAAAATAAATATAAAGGTTTTCCCTGGCCAGTCCTGACTGATTCTCGGCTAGAAAATGGTGTCCATTTCTGTTTCATAGCTGAGGGAGCCAGCATTGCCTGAAGACTCTACCACGGTCATGTGCCTGACATGACTGTACACCGAAGTGCACGGAACTGTTACCTTCCCACCATCTACTTATATTTGCATGCTTTCAAACTGTTAGGTTGGCAGGGGTTGGGGTAAGAACAGGAGCTCACCCCATCATTTATTTATTTATTTTGTCACACAGTATATATAAGCATAAGCATGAAATACTTGTACAATATATAAGCATATATATAAGTATGTAATGACTATATTAATTGGATATAATGAAAGGAAACAGTAGGACAGGAATGGTAGGCTCGTTTGTGCTCTTATGCACGCCCCTTACAGACCTCTTAGGAATGGGGTGAGGTCAATGGTAGATAGTTTTTGGGTGAAGCTTTGGGGATTTTGGGAAGAGAACACAGAGTCAGGTATGTATTCCAAGCATTAACAACTCTGTTACAGAAGTCATATTTTCTGCAATCAAGATTGGAGTGGTTAACAATGGTTAAATCTATTGTGTGGTCGTGTATTGTTGCAATTGAAGCTGAAGTAGTCTTCGACAGGAAGGACATTGTAATAGATGATTCTATGAGTTAAACTCAGGTCATGTTGAAGGTGGCGTAGTTCTAAATTTTCTAAACCCAGGATTTCAAAGTCTGGTGGCATAAGGTATTTTGTTATATTCAGAGGAGTGGAGAACTCTTCTTGTAAAATATTTCTGGACATGTTCAATTGTATTGATGTCAGAAATGTGGTATGGATTCCAAACAGTTGAGCTGTATTCAAGAATTGGTCTAGCAAAGGTTTTATATGCTCTGGTTAGTAGTGTAGTGTTTTTGGAGAAGAAGCTATGCAAGATTAGGTTTACAACCTTTAAGGCCTTTTTTGCAATGTAGTTGCAGTGGGCTTTGGCACTTAGATCATTTGATATGAAAACTCCAAGGTCTTTAACAGGGTGGGGGTCGTCAGTAAGGTAATGTCCGTCAAGCTTGTACTTAGTGTTTAGGTTCTTTTTTCCAATATGTAAGACTGAGCATTTGCTGGTTGAGATTTGGAGTTGCCAAGTTTTAGACCATTCAGATAAAAAGTCAAGGTCTTTTTGGAGGATAGCTGTATTGTTGGTAGTGTTAAATAGTTTAACATCATCAGCAAAGAGAACACAATTACTTGTAATATGGTCACAGAGATCATTAATGTATAATATGAAGAGTGTTGGTCCAATAACGCTGCCTTGGGGAACTCCACTTTTAACAGGAACAGGATCATGCGGTACTTGGGTCTCAGACTGCCTACCTTCTGATCGCCAAGCCCAGCATCTTAATCACTAGGCCACTGCACCCCTCTAGAACATTTCTTAAACTATTTATGGTAAATGATGCAGGTCATAAGATTTCATGTCAGAACTTTCTAAAATTTCTTATCAGATTTTGGCTTTCTTATCTTCATGAGGTTTGTTAATTTTGAGCTATTCTTATGACTCTTACAAAGTTTATAATCTTTAAAAATTTAGCTTAAGTTTGGGAAATGATATATATTCTAAATCCTGCAAGGGTCAGGTAGTTGATGCCTAGTTAAGAATACTTGATTTTTTTTCTTTTAAAAGTGATAATGAAAAAATAATTTTAATTGTTAATTACAATCTTTTCACATATTATTAGAAATTGGTTATACTATTTCCAAAATGGCCTACTCTTCCACATACCTAATTCTGTGTTTTAATTCTGTGAACACTCAGAGACACTAAGGATTTACAGTACTGTCTCTGCAAATGATATCACTGGATGTTACATGATATTCCACCCATAGGAAATGGAAGCATGATCCATTGAACACAGCTGGATTTGTGTAATTATTACATAGGAAAACTAAGTTATTATACTGAAAAAATAATGTGCCTTACACATATCTCATTTGACACAGATTTGGATGGTCACTAATATCTGAATCAAAGCTAAGGAAATTTGAGCAGCCTAGTTGTGTATTGTCAGGTATCCTGTCACTTTTCTTAGCTTAAGTCACATTATAAACAAAAGATTGTTATGTGCTTGCATATGTACAAGCTGAAGCTCAAATCCAGCACAAATGCAATTGAAAATTAAATTCAAAACTATTTTTAAAAATGTAATGAAAGATGACAAAACTGTAAAGGAATTGTTTGGGCTGCTTGATTTAATAGCTCACAATGACTGAGTTGAAGCAAAACCGCTTAATCCCCGAGACAAGAGAAGTCATGAAAGAAACTCTGGAAAGAAACCAAGGATTTTTGTGGGGAAATTCATGTGGTCCCACAGAGCTCAAGATCTTGTAGGAAATGTCTTTGAAATAAAATTTTATAAATCACTAGTGCCTAAAAAAAATTGTCTGCAGATGTTCTAAACTGCCCCTTTGGTAACAATTGCCAAAAAGGTAAACCAAGGGTGGAATACAGTAGATGTAAAATGAAAATCTGTAAGAATGATCAGTTTTATGAGTCTTGCATGGAAACATGTTTTTCTTTTCCTTCCTGCTTCCTGTTTTGCAAAATGAATATAAAATGATGTATGCTCCATTGAAATTACTGTAAGCTATTCATTGGTATGCAAAAATGATAAGTCCCACAGTATGCAGAAGCTAGGGCCCAAAGCCAGATTCAACCTATCTTTTCTTGAAAAATACATAGATTATATATACAAAGAAATATATGACACACATAAAAAATGGGCAGAATTATGACCTAGCTGTCATGTTGTCATGTTGACTTTTTTAACAACACCTTGTGGGCAGCCTTGGTGAGGTCATAGCAGTTGAACAGCCTTCTACATAATGTCATAAAAGTGTCCCTCAGATCTATGTTAATTTGGCCCTCTTTTAAAGCCTGCCTGAAAGGGGAGAATGAAACAGATGAATTAAGAAAACAAACAAACATATAAAAATATTGGCCACATAAGCAATGCGGGTATCAGAAAGATGAAGTATGTTCACCTCCATTTTTCTCTATGGCTGCCCCATTGCTTGTTTTGGCCCTGCTGAAAATGTACAAAACCTGAGGAAATCACGTTCTTGACAGAAAAGAACCTGCCATCTTCTTAGAAAAAAAAGAGTCTTTTAAGTGTTAGAGATAGGACTGGGCTGTAAGTTCAATCATACTCTTGAAATCACACAATGATTATATTATATTATATTATATTTTCAGTCTTGAAAAAAAATGGCTTAGAAATCCAGCATTAAAAAAGAATCAATTTTGTAATACCTTGGATAACTATTACATGGCCAAAAATAACTGTTAAACAGAACTGGAAAATTTTAGAGCCACAGGCTCAAGCAGTATCTTAAAGGCTGGACAAATTTTAAAAGACGATTTCAAATTGGGTCATTCCTAACCAATGATGGTAGAACAAGCCAGAAAAAGATCTACTAATACAAATTTCAGGTCGATTCAAAAGGGAAAAATGACCCTTATGATAAGAGAATAACAAGTTTTAAGGGACCTTGGAGGCCTTCTAGTCCAACCCCCTGCTTAAGCAGCAGACTCTATACCATTGGACAAGTGGTTGTCCAACAGCTTCTTAAAAGTGTTGGACTACCCCCACAACTTCTGATAGCAAAACTTTCCAAAACACTAATTAAGTGTTTTGTCAAGAAATTTCTCCTTGATTAATTTCCATCCATTGCTTCAGGTATACAGTACTATACCATTCTAAATCACTAGTCAATAAATGTTAAATTGTGATTTAATTTTCATTTTTCATGAAAGATTTATAATTTTTCCCCACCAGATTTCCAGGCAGAACCAGAAATTGTTTTCAAGAAACTTACAGGAAAAAAAAGCATCTTTGATAAATTCAAAGAACCAAGTATGAAAAAAAAATGGTTAAAATTGGCTTAAATGAAAATTATTGCACATTTGAATCACCTAAAGTTTTATAGACCTTTGCCAAATTAATTTTAAAACAACAGAAGAAAGAAAAGCATTTTAATTGTTTTGTGTGACTGATGCAAAAAAGACAGGCAAGAGACAAATGTTTCCTTTGTACTGATGGGAATGGATGGATGCTTGTACATCTGGAACCAAAACTTTCCTGAGGAAATTATTCACCAGGCATACGTGAGTGATGAAATAGCATGATGTAAAGTCTTAATCAATTGATGAAGCATGTGCATATGCTATGCAACAGGAATCCAGATCAGTTGAAGGATTAGAAAACATAGGGTGGGAAACCACATGTAGATTTCCTCCACCTCCAGATGTTGGGTTTACAGCTCTTAATATTCTGGAAGTTGTAGAATGGCACAGTCTGGAGGGCACTTAGAGAGGCTGTCTTTGAATATCGAAGTGCTGTCCCGGTGTCTGGAGGCCGTACGGGTCTGGATGGGGAGAAACAGGCTCAAGCTCAATCCCGCCAAGACAGAGTGGCTGTGGATGCCGGCATCCCGGTACAGTCAGCTAAATCCGCGGCTGACCATCGGTGGCGAGTCATTGGCCCCGATGGAGAGGGTCCGCAACTTAGGCGTCCTCCTGGATGAACGGCTGTCTTTAGAAGATCATTTGACGGCCGTCTCCAGGAGAGCGTTCTACCAGGTTCGCCTGGTACGCCAGTTGCGGCCCTTTCTGGACCGGGATGCCCTATGCACGGTCACTCACGCACTCGTGACGTCTCGCCTGTATTACTGCAATGCTCTCTACATGGGGCTCCCCTTGAAGGGCATCTGGAGGCTACAGTTAGTCCAGAATGCGGCTGCGCGGGTGATAGATGGAGCCCCTCGTGGCTCCCGCATAACACCCATCCTGCGCAGACTGCACTGGCTACCTGTGGCCTTCCGGGTGCGCTTCAAGGTTTTGGTGACCACCTTTAAAGCGCTCCATGGCATTGGGCCGGGTTATTTACGGGACCGCCTACTGCTACCGAATACCTCTCACCGACCCGTGCGCTCTCATAGAGAGGGTCTCCTCAGGGTGCCGTCAGCGAGGCAATGTCATCTGGCGACGCCCAGGGGAAGGGCCTTCTCTGTGGGGGCTCCCACCCTCTGGAACGAACTACCCCCCGGACTTCGTCAGCTTCCGGACCTTCGGACCTTCCTCCGTGGGCTTAAAACATATTTATTTAATTGTGCAGGACTGAGCTAGATTTTAAATTTATGGTTTTAATTGGGTTTTATTCTTATATTTTAATTAACGGGCTTTTAGAATAAGTTTTTTAATTGTTTTTATATTGTATTTATGTGTTTTTTAAGTGCCTGTGAACCGCCCTGAGTCCTTCGGGAGATAGGGCGGTATATAAATATGATTAAATAAATAAATAAATGATTAAATAAATATCTAAATCAAAGGCATTGATTTTTCTGATAGAATGTCTTTCTAAAAGAAATGGAATTTTATCTATCACACAAAAGAAGAGAAAGACAGATAAAACAAAATGTTTCTGGAATCCATTCAAACATTTTACTGTATTTGCACTGTAGAAAAAGGATTGTAATGCTGAGGGAGAGGAGAGACATAGCATAATGATCATATGGTTTCCCAATATCTACAAGCTATTTGCTAATAACTGAGCCTATCACAGTTAATGACAATTAATTACAGTAATATAAATATCTTATAAAAGTTTTTTCAATGCCTTAATTTCTTAATAAAGGTATTAAGAACAAGGAACCAATTTCCAGATCATTGATCCCATAATAAGATTAGAAAGGAAGTCTAATTCACGCCCTAGCCACTTCCCGTCTTGATTATTGCAACACGCTGTACATGGGGCTGCCATTGAAGAGCATCCAGAAGCTCCAGTTGGTACAAAATGCAGTGGCTCACATGGTTTTGTGCAGAGCCTGGTGTGCACATGTATCACCTCTCCTGCGGGAGCTGCATTGGTTGATGTTTATATATATGCTTATATATTATATAGTTATTTTCATGCTTATGCTTATATATACTGTTGCGACAAAATAAATAAATAAATAAAAATAAATGATTTGCTTCTGGGTGCAATTCAAAGTGCTGGTTGTTACCTTTAAAACCCTTCATGGCTTGGGATCAGGTTATCTTGCCGGTCACATCTACCTGACTCATCAGAGTAGGGAGGCAGGGAATGTTGTGGGTCCCATTCCCTAGGGCAGTGATGCCTAATCTTTTTGGGACCGGGTGCCCAAAACGCACATGCATGTGCATGAATGCTCATACCTGAACCTCAAAATGCAATTCATGCACAGCTGCTCCATACGCCCTGCTGCCGTGCATGCATGTGCAGCCCCCGCATGCACCCCTTCTCACGTGCATGCGTATGCAGCCCCCCCGCATGCGGCCTGCCCTCCACATGTGCATATACCCCTTGCATGCGCCCCACCCCCTGTGCATGCATACGCCTCCCTGCACACCCCTGCCCCCCGCACATGCACAGCAGAGACCCAATGCCCAGTTGGCTGGTGGGAGACGCGCATGCATGAGTGGCGGAGCTGAACTGGGGCGACTGCTCATGTGCCCACAGAGAGGGTGCTGCATGCCACCTCCCTAGGGCAATCATGGCCCTAGGGAGACATACCTGGTAGGACCCAGAAGAAGGGCTTTCTCTGTGGTGGCCCCTCTCTCTGGAACATCATCCCCCCAGAGATTAGAATGACTCGCACTCTAGCACTCTTCCAGAAGGTGCTGAAAACCTGGTTCTGCCAGCGGGCCTGAGGAACCCAGAGCTGGATGGAACCCATTAAATGGCTCATGTGAGGTGTTTTCCCTGGGATGGGGGATGATTTTATTATATTAATTTATTATATGATTCTTATTAATTTTATTGTTTTTATATGAGGTTTTATATTCTGTAAGCCACCCTGAGTCACTATGTAACAATAGGCGACAATATAAATTTCCTAAATAAAATAAAATAAACAAACAAGGAAATCTCAGATGAGGCAAGGAATGCATTGGCTGTGCTTTCATTTTTCTACTTTTTTAAAAAAAGTGCAGTAAACTTTTACATAATGTACAATGCAGTATACACACTTTATTACACTAGCAATATAATATAATAAGGAGACAACCTAACTACCAATTTTCTTATTTTCTGAGGAAAAAAAAATTAAAATACTTTTGTTTGTAATGAAAATAGATTTTAGTGGCCTATTGGTCCTAGTGTAATTGAATTGTCTAGCATAGTTGAAAACTAGACTTTTTTTAAAACTTTATACCATTTCACTTTTATACTATGGTCATTGAAATGCGCAATTTGGAGGATTGGGATTAGGGTCACATTTGGAATAGAATTCACAGTGTTAGGACAAAAATGAAAATGTATATAATTCCTCTGGTATATACAGGTTGGCGGCAAACAAGTTTAATAATACATAAATAATAAAATAAAATAAAATTCAATTAATAAATGTCTAACCATGTATTATAGACCTCTCTATTGTATCAAATGAAAAATTACAATTTAGTAACAATTTTGGGAGATCTTTGCAGAGCAAGATCAAAAATTTAGATGCCTGTACCCAGCTGTACACTAGCCTATCCAATCTAGCAGTGTCCAAATAGGTTGAGATTTTCGTTCCTAAATGGAAAGCGAGAATTTTGAGTTGTACACATTTGCCGTTTAAAGAAAACTACAAATGTAAATGTTTGTTTACATTCTGCAGCTCCTTTTTCCATATTGCAACATAATGGTATTCTGATTTAGCTGCAGCTTCCATATCATCAAGAAATGAATATTTATCTTGGATAATTCCCCTGTAAACTATTGGAGAGTCATTTTGAACTCATTTTTATTTGGACTCTTGTCTGCTTCACAAAATTACACACAAAGCATAGGCCTACATTTATTTTCCAAATCTTTGCACTTTAGCTAAATGTCATTCAATCAACATTTGAATGATAGCTATTCAAAAGAAACTGGTGCAAACTAATTAATGGGTAATCCCCAATTCAGAGTGTGGGAAATTAGGTTGAAAATAGCTATTGATTCTTCTAATCCACCCTTGCTTTTTTTTTTAAAGCAGACTTTCTTCCATGCCTTGAAGCATTTTCTTGTTTGTAGTTTTACTTTTGTAAGAGAGCTTCATTTCCTAATTATAGTTTTGGTAAATAAATAAATCTTCAACTAATATCCAACCTAATCCTTTGGCTACCCTTTTTTCTTCATTCACTTCCTGGTACCATTGAAATCTTATGCATCAGACAATAGTACTTATAGAAGTTTTTCCTCCCATTGATTTACCTTGCTAAAATGAGCGATTTAGTCTGGCAGAAATATGAAGATTAGATTTCCCAAAGCTCTTAGTACAAAAGGTTCTCTTACTGTAATTAACAAGCTATATAGATATAATTGAAGTTAAACATATTGATATTTCAAAATTGCACTTTCCACATTCCAGATTCACAAGCCTGTTTACTCATTGTGAAGAGACAACCTGTATGTTTGTGAGACAGAGGGCAACTATGTTTTCTTGCTGGCTAAAGATAAGATCTTGATTATTGGCTCCTTGATTATTGAACTTCTGTGAAGCAGTAAATTGCTAATAGATTGCCACTTTTATATTTTGAACCAAACTTGATGTAAGAAGCTTGTGCTTCCAAAGTTACCTATTATTAGCAGTTTCACCATCTACTATTTGGTACATGGTACATGGGAAAACGTTTTAGAAGAATAGTTTTCAGGACTTCAAATGAATCAAAATGTTACATGTGGCAGATCTGTCATAAGCAGCTCCATTATCACTGTAAACACTTCTGGATATGCATATGCACCTTTTTTATAAATTTAGTTTTGCATTATGCTCCACTGGAAAATTACACCGTCCTCAGATAAAATCCAGAGGTTGAGATGTGCGATGGAATAAATTAGATTTTGCCTCCATTAGCATTGCGAATGCTATTATCTCCAAATGTCTACAGATGTCAGTTTGGGGATGCTAAGTAAGATGGAAATAAGAGGAAAATATTTTGCTTGTTTCAATGGCAGGAAAACTATTCAAAGGATATAGTGATTAATGCTGGATTAGGACAGGGAGAATTTAAATCTCCAGTTAACCAGTAAGCTCAGAGTCTGGCTTTGAATCTGTCACCACCTCTCACCTTAGTATTTCCCAGAGGATTGTTGTGGAAATAAACTGGAAAGGAAAAGAATTTTGGATGGTAATAATCTTAAATAATCTTTAAATATCTGGAATAGGAAAAGGTTTTTCAGTTAGGCACTGCCTGTTCTTTGAAGAGTAATATCATCTTTATAACATCGTTATAAGTGAAAAGGGCAACATTTCTTGCTACTTTGCTTCTGCTAAAACCATCTGAAGTCTCAACAGATTTTATTTAGCTTTTCCCCATAAACAGGTAGAACACTGTTTTATGCTTCAATGGTCCCTGTGCATTTCAGTGGAATATCTAGGGCAATTCTGGAAGCAGCACAATGGAGACTACATGTGATCCATGGATGTGGATAGTCCTTCCTCATCTTAGACAATAGTAATAATAAATAGCAATTACATTTTAACTTAGAAAAAAGTTTCTGACAATTTGCCCTGATAAGGACAAGATTGCTTTCTCAAGATATGTATATGTATACATATGTATATTCACACAGTTGTTTTCAATTATCCTAAGAAATTTGATGTATGTTATCATAAGACATTAATGCAAGGTCAGTGCAGAGTATCTGTCTAATCTTTCAATAGTATTTTGTTCATAACAAAACATCTCTTCATTAAAGTGATTCCCAGAAGTATACAGGCTCCATGTAATGAACTGAAAAGCCTGCATTATACATTGAGTTAGTGCTTCCATTATTAATAGGCCCTTCTCATGCCCTCAGCAGTTGATTGACATCTAGAAGCCTGTGACAATTAGATGACTTTAAATTGCCTTAGTTAGTATCATTATTTTAACAAGCACAAATGTGAGGGTATCTCAAAGTGGCAGCAGCAGCAGCGGCAGCGTATCAGCAAAACAGGTGCCAAAACAGTCCCATTAATGTCAATGGGATTAAAATGAAGCTAAATCTAAATACAAGCTTAATGTTTATAACTTTATTGTTCTATGCTATGGTGTCAGTCCTAAAATACATATAGTCTTAGGCTAAATTCATGTGGATTTAGCCTTATTCAAAGTTCTTTGAATGAAATCAGGTTGTGCCTTTAGCTGAGCTATCTATCACTCCTTTGTAGTCAGCTGCTTGGAAGAGAAAGATGTCAGAAAAAAACGGAGTATTAGACTGTTAATAGTCAACTCCAACCTGTTAGGGCTATTTCTACCCTCTGTTTGCTGGCTTTAATCCTACCATGTGGTCTTCAATAGATTATTCATGGAAGGTGGCCCTTGTTACGAACATTTATGCCTATGTGATATATAAATAAATGACTCACATTTTTAACATTTACGTTTAAAATGGTATGACCTTCTAATTCATTTAATTGGAAAATAAATCTGCAATATAGCTATTGTTTTCCCTGTATGCAATTAACTATTACAGGATATAAATAGTATAAGTAACTTACATACAAGATGGAGATTTAAGTTTTTTAATATATTTGCATTTTTCATGAATACAACAATCCTTGTATTTTCCCAAACAGGGATCTCTTTTCTTTCCCTTACCTTTTCTCTCCGTTATTTGGAGTCACAGGTTCTTGCGGCTTGGACATGAAAGCAACTGGAAAAAGAAGGAAACCACTAATTTTACATTATGTGTTAGAATATTGAAGCATATCCCAGGCATTATAGCTCAAATTGGATAGGAATATTAGCGCCTGCATTTTTTTCTAGAAAATTAAGTTATGATGACCTCTCTTCCTAAAAATGGAGTTTCATCTAAATATTCATGGTAAGATGAACAAGCTATAACCTTGTGTTCTCTCCAAACACATTTTACAAAATGTCCAAGGTCCATGTTGTCATTTGGATACAGCCAATATTGCCTGTAGAGTAAAATAAGTAATATAAAACAAAAATGTGTAGACAATATTTTATTATTACAGCCATGTCATGTTATTTTATATCTGAAAAGAAACTTCCTAATACTTTAAAGATGAAACAAAGATTCTCACTGTTAGTCCAGAAAACATGTATATTGCATTGAATGCCGATGCACAGATCCTTATACCTTTGTCACCATTGATGGGATCTCATAATATGTCTCTCCACATAGCTGAAATCTGAGAGGCTGCAGGGGAATTCATCCCTCCAACAGCATTGTGACAAAAGCTCTCTGTCTCAGATTTCACTATTATCCTTCAAGGTGCTGCCGCCCTTCACTTCCTTCTAACTTAGAAACAAGCAGGTCAACCCAGAGATTTGTGAAAGCAGCAGAGGGAAGATCAAGAGTTGGAGGGGACGGGAGTAACAATTTGGCACTGTATAAAGAAGGTTTTATGTAGGAACACAGGAAGCTGCCCTTATGCTGAGTCAACCTCCTGGCTTGTATATAGCAACATCTAAATGGTGCCTTCCTATCTATGTCTATTATTACAGTCCAATATTGAGACCAGGTGACAAAAAAGAGAGTCAACAAATAAACGTCAGCTGGATAAACAAAGACCCAAACAAGAATCTGATGTTATGAACATAGTGTGGTTATACTGATATAATGAATCAATTGAACAAGATACTCAGTTTGCTATCTTTTTTTTCTGTAATTTTTTTTAAAAATTTTTTACACAAACAAACACATAATACATCAATCCTTCCATGTTTCATCTCGGTGTTTCTTCAGTGACTTCTTCTTTTTGGTTACTCCTCCTATCTTCATTTCTTCCCTTTTGGTTTCCATTGCTCTATTACAATATTTCCCCCCAAGTACAATACAAACTCAGTTTGCGATCTTGAAGTCCTAGCCATATATACTATCAGGTGCCTTCCTGGCACTTCAATCCTTCTATAGTAAAACCAAAATTTGGGCCATAACCAAGTTCTTTTCTTTCTCCAAATCCAGAAGTGCCCCTTCCGCTCTGTTATTCATTGTACAATTGTTTTCCCCCCCCAAATGTTTGCAGTTCTTCTGTCCTTTCCTATTTCAAATGTATTTTAAACTATATAAAAATCCTTTCACAGTGATTTTCAGATTAGAAAAAATGGGTTGGTTGGAGGTCTTCAAAATGAGGGAAAGATCTGAAAATAAAACCTTCCACAATTCAGACTATATAATGTGTTCATGTACATCATCTTTCAATTAAGTGTTTAAGAATAAAATCTCAACTAAGTTAGATTTTATTAATATAATTAATATAAGAAATGCTGTAAAAGTTTATTCTAATACCAGTAGTTCCATAGACATTTATGTCCTTGCTACTGTGGTTCTTAAGAAAATAACAATAAAACAGACTTCCGGTGGCTTCCATCTTCCCCGGAGGATGTCTGGAATGGCATCCCGAACTGAGATCCTGTAAAAGCTGGTGAAACAGCGGAGAACAGCTGTTAGCCAGCTTCAAAGCTTTTCTCTGGGTGAAAAAGATTAGCAAGAGTGGCTGGATAGCAGAAGATTGCCCCAGGGGCTCTGCTTTCTTATGCAGAGTCTCGGAGGGGTGCCTGCCTAACCCAGCCCTACTCCAGATCCGGCTCGATCCTGCTTAATTAGGCAGGACAAGAGGAAGACGCCCACTTCTGCTCAATTGATTCTGTTTTGAATACTAGAAGCAGACGGGGACAAATACAAGTGATCGATTACTGGGGAAGCAAGAAGAGAGCTGACTTCTACTTCTTTTAAAAAAAGTTTTTTAAAAACTTTTTCTCACTTTAACTTAGTGAAGGAAAAAATGGCATCTGAGAGGAAGTGGATTTGAGGTTGCTTGTGAGAGAGAGCGAAGTTCGTCTTTGTGGATTTTAGCTGAATAGAAGCTCTCCATAGGAGGCAAGGTGAAAGTTTTTATTTTACAATTTAATTTGAGACTTTTTGAGACTTTGAGATTTTACAATTCTAATTAGAGACTTTACTTAAATTAAAATGGTTTTTAAGCCACCAAAAGCTCCCATGACGAGAAGGGGGTCTGAAACTAACTTGGAAGATATGTTAAAGGAACAGAACAGAGTTTCTGAAGAGAGATTTAAAGAAATTATGAATAATATTCATGGGGTGAAGGATCAACTTAGGGAAGACATTAAAGAGACTAATAAAAAAATTAGAGATGATTTATTGATGGTTTTTCAAGGTTTGGCAAAAAATTTGGAAGTAATGGAGGATAAAGTGGAAGTAATTAGTCAAGTAAATCAGTATTTGGATAATAAAGTTGGAGAGCTCCAAAATAAAGTGGATAAAAATGAGGACCATGTGGTGGTATTGCAATATAGAGCGTTGGAGAAGGCTTTGAGAATTGGGGGTCTCCAGGATGAGAAGGAAGAAGATCTTTAAAAAGTTATATCAGAAGCCTTAGCTGAAATGTTAGGAATGGACCCTCGAGAAGTTGATTTTCAAATTGATAAGGCATATAGGGTTAATTCTTGGGTAGCGAGGCAGAAAAAGCTTCCAAGAGACATTGTAATTTATTTTTTGACTTCTACAATAAGAAATCAGATTTTGCAAGCTACATACCAAAAGAAATTGCAAATAGGAGAACAGGAGGTGTTGGTTTTGAAAGAGATCCCTGCTAAAATGTTAAAGGATAGAAGGGACTTTAGATTTTTTACACAAGAGCTTAAGAAGCATCAGATTCAATACAGATGGGAGGTTCCAATTGGCTTAACAGTATTTTTTCAAGGCAGGAGATATCGAATTGATACTGAGTTGAAAGCAAAAGATTTTTTTTAATGTATTGAAAGTGGATGTAGAAACAGTGGATAAAAGTCTTCAAGAGAAACAGAGTGGGGAAGTTGAAACTACACCTGTGATGTCAGTACCTCAAGAACAACCTCAAGAACAAAGAGTGACAAGGGGAGCTATTAGGTGTAAGGAGATAGAGAAACGACTTCAAAGACAGGAATGGTATTCTACTACTGAAGCTGTGGGAGGAGCCAAGCCGAAGAGTGAGAGTCTTCAGCTAATTGCTCAGAAGCTTCAAGAGGCCAGTGATGGCAAATAAATTTTTGACATGGAATGTTAATGGTTTGAATTCAGCACAGAAAAGAAGAAAAATATTTCATTATTTGAAACAATTTAAAAATGATGTGATATGTTTGCAAGAGACACATATAAAATTATCAGATCAGAAATATTTGATTAATTCGAAATTAGGTAAACATTTTGTTTCTTCTGCTCCGAATAAGAAAAATGGCATAGTTATATATTTGAAGAAAAATATATCAGCTAAATTAATTGAAACGGACATTCAAGGAAGATATATTGCTATTGAATTGATTTTAGAAGGAAAAAAGACACTTGTGATTGGCATATATGCACCTAATCAACAACAAGAAAATTTTTATAAACTGTTACATGAAAAATTGACTCTTTGGGACTATAAAACATTTATTATATTAGGGGATTGGAATGGTGTAATGGATATTAGAAAAGATAAAAGAACTCTTTCTAAGAAAATTCCTATGCATGCAAAACTGCCTAAAGCTTTTTTTGATTTGATGGAAGATTTTGAGTTGAAAGATATATGGAGAAGGCAGAATTTTGATGATAGAGACTATACTTATTTTTCGGACAGGCACCAATCTTTTTCACGTATTGATTTTATATTAATTACCAATGACTTGCTTTCTAGGGTTAAGAAAACAAAGATATTTCCAAGGTGTTTAACTGATCATAGTCTGGTATGGATGGAGTTGCAATATGAAGGTGGAAGAAGATCATGGAGAATAAATGAACATTTGTTTAGATATGAGGATAAATCAATGTAAAAAACAAATGAAAGAATTTTTTGATTATAGTTTGAATATCAGAACTTCGATAGAAATGATGTGGGACGCTAGCAAGACCTTTATGAGAGGTAATTTGATATATATTAATAGTAGACAGAGGAGAAAATTACAAAAACAGTGTAGGGATTTAGAAGAGGAAATTCAGAGGAAACAACAATTACTGGTATATAATCCACATGATTTAAAAATTAATGAGGCGATAAAGATATTACAGAGTCAATTTAATATGTTAATGGCAGATCAGGTGGCAACCAATATACAATATGCTAAACATAATACTTTTTGTAATGCCAATAAATCAGGGAGGTGGTTGGCTTATATGTTAAGGAAAAGACAGAAAGCACGTACTATTGAAAGAATTGAATACAAGGGTAAAGTGAGATTTCAACAGGATAAAATTAAAAAAGCTTTCTTGGAATATTATACAAATTTATATGCCAGAGATACAATATTGAATATGGATATTGATAAATATTTGAAAGAATATAAGGTTAAAGGTTTAACTAATGAACAAAGGGAAGAGTTGAATCGGCCTATAACTTCTGAGGAAATTACTTTGGTAATAAAGCAATTAAAAATAGGGAAATCCCTGGGCACAGATGGACTTACAGCAATATATTATAAAAAGTTACAGGATGAGATAGTTGGTCCACTTATGGAGTTATTTAATCAGATACTGATGGGAGGAGGAGTGCCACCATCATGGAGGACTACTTTTATTTCATTGATACCAAAAGAGGATCAGGATTGTACTAAGCCTGGGAATTATAGACCGATTTCACTCTTGAATAATGATTATAAGATTTTTGCGAAAATAATGGCAAATAGGTTAATGGAAATTGTACAACAAAGAATTCATACTGACCAGTCTGGTTTTATAAAAGGGAGACAAATGAGGAATAATGTTAGGCAGATAGTGAATTTATTGTAATATTTGGAAAAGAAAAATCAGATTCCGGCAGCATTTATATTTTTGGATGCAGAGAAAGCTTTTGATCGTTTGCATTGGGAATTTTTATTTAAATTAACAGACAAAATGCAATTTGGAAATGGTTTTATAAGAATACTTAGGGCAATTTATGGAGAGCAAACAGCTCAGATAATAATTAATGGTAGTTTGACAGATAGTTTTAAAATTGCGAAAGGAACAAGGCAGGTGTCCTTTATCACCTTTATTGTTTATTTTGTCTTTGGAACCTTTATTGGATAAGATAAGAGAGTTAAGGGAGATAGAGGGTATTAGAATTAGAAGACATGAATATAAAGTCAGAGCATTTGCAGATGATTTGGTTGTTATGTTGACTCAGCCTATAAATTCGAGTGTATATTTGTTGGAAGTAATTAATCAATATGGAAGGGTCTCAGGGTTTAAAGTGAATCAAAATAAAACAAAAGTGTTAACCAAAAATATGATTAAGAATCAGAAAGAAAAACTAGAGGAAATAACAGGATTTGAAATTGTAAAAAAGGTTAAATATTTAGGAGTCTTTCTTACTTCATCAAATGTAAAATTGTATAAGAATAATTATGATGTGTTATGGAAAAAAATTCAGAAGGAAATGAATACTTGGAAAAAATTACAATTATCTTTGTTGGGGAGAATAGCAGCTATAAAAATGAATGTTTTGCCTAAATTCTTGTTCTTGTTTCAGATGATACCAATAATTAAGAAAGACAAAAATTTGGAAGAATGGCAGATTGGAATTAATAAATTTATATGGGAAGGGAAGCACGAAGCTGAAGCCTGAAGATGACGAATGAGACTTCGTCGAAACGTCGCCAAGACACTTCCAATTTTACGTGGGAGAAAACCCGAATAACCAAAGACCTACATATATATATATATATATATATATATATATATATATATATATATATATATATATATATATATATAAAAATCATAGAATCACCTATTGTAAAGTCCTTCCTGTTGAAGACTAGTTCAGCTTCAATCAAACAAAACAAGAGCAAACAATAGATTTAATATTATTATTAATAATATAATTTAATATTAACCGCTCCAATCTTGATTGCAGAAAATATGACTTCAGTAACAGAGTTGGTAATGCTTGGAATACACTGCTTATGTATGCTGTTATGACAAATAAAATAAATAAATAAATAAATACTTTGCTGGTAGGTCAACCTGAGATATGACACTTTAGTAATAACAAACCCTCAAAACATCATTTTTCTAGATAGATATGGTTATCACAAATAATGTAGTACAATGTCAAACATGATTATTTGGTAGCTATTTAATTGGGGTAACTTATCGTAAAATGTACGTAACACTGCAATCTTATATGTATGTCAATTTTAAAGGCAACAGGTATTGTGAGCTGAGAGCTGTAAGACGGAGAAGCCTTGAGAGCTTCTTTAGAGGTTGCTAAGATGATCTGTTTCTGCCTGTGTTCCCAGAAAGGAGTTTTCAGTGTGTAGTTTGAATCTGCCTCTGATAATGTCATCAAGAGTGAAGAAGAATGAAAGTCCTCAAGGTTTTTGTCTGAGCTTGAGCAGAATGATTAAGGAAAGAGAGGGTTAGACTTCTGGAGAGCTTTAAAGAGGCCATGTCCTACTGCCATATGTTTACATCGGTATCAGAAAATGTAATGAAGGGAAACAATCAGCAAAACAGGCTAGCCATTGTCCAGCCTTTTACCATTCCTCAGTTGCAAATCATAGCTTCCTCGGATTGCTTTTTAGGGAAAAATAATTGGTATTTTCTGCAATTTATTTGCTATTTAAGTAAGTCTGCCAGAACTTGCCTCACGCCCCTCTCTTCCTCTCTTCATATATCCATATTTCTTTATTTATTATTTATTTTGTCATACAGTATATATAAGCATAAGCATAAGCATGAAATAACTATACAATATATAAGCATATATATATAAGTATGAGTATGTAATAACTATATTAATTGGATATAATGAAAGGAAACAATAGGACAGGAATGGTAGACACGCTTGTGCTCTTATGCACGCCCCTTTTTTTCAAAAAGTTAGTATATTTGTATATGCTTACTATACTCAGCATTCACACAATGACATCTTAATGGGAATAATGTTTTATTGCTTCCCCCTATAAATGCTGATTTGGGAACTTTTGGGTTTTGCATGGGATAACAGAGAAGGAAAAAGGTGTCTTACACTGGCAGCAGAGATATAACTCAGAAAACATCACCAACGAGCTACTCAAAAGTATCCCTTACACAATTCCAACATACTTTTACACTACTTAATGTAAGTTTATCATTTAGCAATTCAGTAAAAGCAGTTCAGTAACTGCTGGGGTTCTCCTATTAGGGATTTTTGCAGAGCAGATACTTTCACACCCTCATGTATCAGTCCTTTCAGATATTAGCAGACCAAGGCTAATGGCTCCACAGCACAGCCTTGTAATGTAGGCTTTGTGCCAGAGGATAGGGACAGTGAGATGAGGAGACATCCACCCCTCCGTTCTCAGCTATTCTGCAGCTGCTGCTGCTTCCTCAGAGCTGTCATGGTCCTGCTGCTCCTGCATATGCACTCTTTGAGCCAGAACAACAGGTGAAACCACATAGCTGACGGTCCTTCAGCCTTGCCAAATGCCACAAACAAATTTTACTTCATGCTGGACCGCCTTGCTGTCTCTCCAAACTTACTGACCAGACTTTACTCCCAGGGCATAGAAAAGTTTCTACGGAAATTTACTTTTCTTTTTCAAGTGTTGAACATAAAAATCATGTTTTATTTTAACCTGCTGAAATAGCCACCCAAGCCAAATCGAAGAATATTTGGGATAAGACGCAGCAACAGTTACTATCACGTTTTTCCAAGGTGATTTTTGGCTTTTGTTTTTGTATTTGTTAAATACATATTCTGCCTTTCCTAAAATCTAGAAGTAGCTTGCAAAGGAGGCCAGAATTTAACTTTGACATAGGTTGGGCTGAGATTGGCAAGCCCAAAAGTAGCTAGGGAGCTTCCACACCTGATGGAACTTAAACTTTGATTATTTTAGTTCCCTCAGAGTTATCACTAGACAACATTGGCTTTTCTCAAAACTGCTTGACTACCTCTACAAATAGCTTTTCTAAATGCTACCATCACCTTTTCACCAAGTCCAATAAATTTTGGAAATTTATCTATTAGACTAAACTCCCTTCCCCCTTCTATTATCCCCTTTCCCTACAAGCTATGGCGAGACTAAGTGTTGTGATTGATTGATTAAATGAATAAATGAGATAATGCAATAGCCTAAGCCAGCAGTGGGCAGCCTTTTGATGGCTTAAAGCCTCCCTTATATTTAGGGGTTTAGAGTGGCAAAGGTGGTGGAATTATATTATACAGGAACCTCTGATTACCTTCCAGACACTGGCAGGTGATGAAGGAAATAGCAAACAAGCCTAGTGCTGATCTTTGAATCATGTTATGGATGTTCATTTTGCTATTTTATTTTTAAAATGCATTTTGAACTTTTTTGCCACAGTATATTGCTTATACCGACATCATCTTCATGGTAACTTGCTTCCTCGGATCATTTAAATTGTTTAGCTATAGTACCACTTCTGTGCTTTTCCATTTCTTTTAACCTGCACATGTGCAGGCAGATACTTCCTTAGAATTTAGACCAGCTTTAAAGTTTATTTGTTTTAGGAACGTAAGATAAAGACTGTCTCACAAAAAACTTGATCCCTAGTTCCTACATAAAGATGTCCATGTAATTTTCACTGCATCAGTAAGGAAGGGTGTTGGTATTTCCTTCTTCTGAGACATTTTTCAATCTAAGCCTCACATATTTTGGATCTCCTACTTGCCTCCTGTTCAAGTAGTAATGGGGCCCAACCCCTTTGATTTTATTTAAAATCAGCTAGGTTTCAGCTAAATGAAGAAATTACAGTTATCTAATCTATAGCAAGAAATATAAACTTTCAGGCAGTTTCTCAAGATTACAAATTGATTAAGTGCTTTTGTAGGATTTTTTGGCAGTGGGTTAGTTAGGGTATATAAATGAATAACAGAATTGGTTAGAAAAGGACAGTGAAACTACTGAACCCAACTGCCTGATCATCAATACAAATTAAGCATGTTATCAAATAAATTGCGCTTAGCTCAATATCCTGTAAATGTAAGATTTGGAAAAATTATTCACATTGTAATAAACAAAACCCTTAATAGATCATTTTTCTGTTCTGAGAAGATCAATGTGTATCTTGTTTCCTATTTTCTTTCTTTCTTTCTTTCTTTAATTTATTTATTTTGTCACATCAGTATATATAAGCATAAGCATGAAATAACTATACGCTATATAAGCATATATATATATATAATAACTATATGGAATTGGATACAATCAAAGGGAACATTAGGACAGGACCGGTAGCACGTAGGTGCTCTTATGTATGCCCCTTAGTGAAAGAATTAACCGCACCTTCTAACTAAATGTTCATTTTGCTGCTTACATCAAAATTATTATCATTTATTAAATTTATGTGCCACCCCTTTCGCCTTTTGGCCAGGTTCATAAATTGTAAATAATCACAGAGACCTATGCTTCTCATTGAATTTAGGGAAGCAGCAATTGCAGATAGCTGATTTGGGGTATCTGGATCAGCAAATGTCTTATTTTCACTGTATTTTTATTTTCAGAGACAGAGATCTGTGGTCTTTTCTGCCTTAACTGCAAGATATAACTTGAGAATAATTAGGCACCTGTTTTCAGATGGTCACTTCCTGGCCCAGGGGTCTCTAACCTTGACAACTTTAAGACTTGTGGACTTCAACTCCCAGAATTCCTCAGCCAGCAAAGCTGGCTGAGGTATTCTGGGAGTTGAAATCCACAAGTCTTAAAAGTTGCCAAGGTTGAAGAGCCCTATCCTGGCCCATCTCAATCTGCAAACCCTCTTGACAAGGGCATTTGCAGGGTTGAATGTCAGTATATGCAAGATGGGAGATGTGGGGCTGCAATGAAATACTTACCTATCATGGACAAAAACCTTTGATTGCAAGAAGGTCCTGATATCTTCTTGCAGAAGAACCATGTTTCAGAAAATGAAGGAAATTTTTTAAAAAAGCCAAATAAAATCTGTCTCTGGTCATTGGTAATCTTTTTACACCATTTTCTGGGAACAAGGCTAGGTTTACAGTCGACAATGTAGCTTGTTTGATCTTAGTTTAGCATGATGAATATTCACTCACTTTAAATTATATACCATGATTTGAACCAGGTTTATTTAATCAAAAAAAATAATGTCATGACATGGTATGAAACTCTAGCACTACTTTGTAAAGACAATAAGACTGGAAGGACAAAGGTTGCAAGCTTTGAATGACCTTGAACCAATTATTGTATCTCAGCCAGCTTACTTCTGGAAGATGTTATGAAGATAAAGCAGGTGTGTGCAAGAGACAGGAATATTGTCTTGATCTCCTTGTTATAAGTGACAATGAATGAATGAAAATAAATATAATAAGTTTACTATCCCACTTGTTTGAATGTCCTGGCCAGAAAGATCCATCTCAAATGCCTGTAAGAAACAAAAGAAGAGAGTGGGAATTTTAGGATTAGAATCCCTTAGATTCTATTGATAACTGCAGATCATCAACATAAATCCTTTCCAAATGCTCCCTTGACTGAAAATTTGGCAAGTAGTTAGGAGAAAAAGTGAGGCTGACTTCTCTTTTGAAGCTGTTATAGAATATAGGTCATCCTCATTTAGCAACCACAATTGGGACTGGCAAATTGACTAAGAAAAGTAGTTGCGAAGAGAAACTGTGATTGTATTTATCATCTTGCTTCAGTTTCCTTATAGACTTGCAAAAGTTGTAAATGTGAGAATGGGTCATAAAATTACCTTTTTAAAGAGTAGAATAGAATAACAGAGTTGGAAGGGACCTAGGAGGTATTCTAGTCCAACCCCCTGCTTAGAGAGGAAACTCTATATCATTTCAGACAAATGGTAATCCAATGTCTTCTTAAAAACTTTCAGTGTTGGACCATTCACAACTTCTGGAGGCAAGCTGTTTTTACTGATTAATTGTTCTACCAGGAAATTTCCTCCTCAGTTCTAGGTTCCTTCTCTCCTTGATAAGTTTCCATCCATTGCTTCTTGTCCTGCCCTTAGGTGCTTTGGAGAATAGCTTGACTCCCTCTTCTTTGTGGCAGACCCTGGAACACTGCTCTTTTATTGGAACACTGCTATCATATCACCTCCTCTAGTCCTTCTTTTCATTAAACTGAAACATACCCAATTATGGCAACCATTTTTTATGTTTTAGCCTCCAGTCCCCTAATCATCTTTGTTGCTCTTTTCTGGACTCATTCTAGAGTCTCAACATCTTTTTAAAATCATGACGACCAAAACTGGACACTGTATTCCAAGTGTGGCTTTACCAAGGCATTCTAGAGTGGTTTTAACACTTCATGTGATCTTGATTCTATCTCTTTTCTTTATCTTTTCATCATTGTAACTGCAGAGATCACTAAACGAGGACTACTTGTACCTTTCCTGTGATCAGCTGGTCTCATTCTGACTAGCAAATGTTATTAAGAGATATATAAGCTTTCATGAACTGTAACTCAATTCACAAGAAGCATCCGAGGAAATTTTACAGTCACAAAAGTTTAGACTTTTTGATAAAAAATTATTAGAAATGATGCTATCAATCCCTGATTTTTGCAAACATAGGCTCTCCTTGTACAATCTCCCCTCTGTTATATACACATCTCCTTGGCACCAGACACATGTATTTATTTTTCAAAAGAGAATTTAAACAAGCGAAAACAAAAACTTCTTTGGTGTTGTACATTTTGTTGTATTAATGGTTATAATATTTGAATTCAGTTTTATCTTTCACGTAAATACATCAGCATTTTCTGCATTGGGGTTTGCTTTTTATTTCCTCATTCTAAAGTTTCAATGATTAAATTATCTATAGCCTAACTTTGGTTTGTTGCTTGAGAATAGTTGATAAGTGCAGTTAATCACTGTCCATGGTTGAATTCTTCTACTAGAGTTTAGGAGGCTCCCTGTAATAGTAAAAACATAATCCTTTGAAAGCTTAGCATGAAATACTGTAAGTCTTTTTATTTATCAAATCTTGCAGTTTCGAGAGATATTTGTCTGATATGGCCTGAATATTTCTATCCTGGACAGGGGTTGGATCTGCAAAGTCCCCTCCAATTCTGATTCTCTGATTCTTGTGAATATAATTATTGTAACTAAATGTTCTTTTTATTTATTTATTTATTTATTTATTTATTAAATTTGTATACCGCCCTTCTCCCGAAGGACTCAGGGCGGTTCACAGCCAAGTAAAATAGACAATATATAAATACAATTTAAAATACACTTAAAAAACTTATTAAAATTGGCCATAATTAAAATTTAAAACTAAAACCCATTTAAAAACCCATAAATTTAAAAAACTAACCCAGGCCAGCGCAAATAAATAGGTAAGTTTTAAGCTCGCGGCGAAAGGTTCGGAGGTCCGGAAGTTGACGAAGTCCTGGGGGGAGGTCATTCCAGAGGGCGGGAGCCCCCACAGAGAAGGCCCTTCCCCTGGGCGTCGCCAGACGACACTGTCGCGCCGACGGCACCCTGAGGAGTCCCTCTCTGTGAGAGCGCACGGGTCGGTGAGAGGTATTCGGTAGCAGCAGGCGGTCCCGTAAATAGCCCGCCCTATGCCATGGGCGCTTTAAAGGCGTTCACCAAAACCTTGAAGCGCACCGGAAGCCACAGGCAGCCAGTGCAGCCTGCGCAGGATAGGTGTCATTCGGGAGCCCGAGGGCTCCTCTATCACCCGCGCAGCTGCATTCTGGACTAACTGTAGCCTCCGGATGCCCCTCAAGGGAGCCCCATGTAGAGCATTGCAGTAATCCAGGCGAGGCGTCACAGGCGTGAGTGACCGTGCATAGGGCATCCCGGTCTAGAAAGGCGCAACTGGCGCACCAGGCGAACCTGGTGGAAAGCTCTCCTGGAGACGGCCGTCAGGTGTTCATCAAAGACAGCCGTTCATCCAGGAGAACGCCCAAATTGCGCACCCTCTCCATCGGGGCCAATGACTCGCTCCGACAGTCAGCCGTGGACTCAGCTGACTGTACCGGGATGCCGGCATCCACAGCCACTCTGTCTTGGAGGGATTGAGCTTGAGCCTGTTTCTCCCCATCCAGACCCGTACGGCTTCCAAACACCGGGACAGCACTTCGATAGCTTCATTGGGGTGGCCCGGTGTGGAAAAGTACAGCTGAGTGTCATCAGCGTACAGCTGGTACCTCACACCGAAACCACTGATGATCTCACCCAGCGGCTTCATATAGATGTTGAACAGAAGGGGCGAGAGGATCGACCCCTGCGGCACCCCACAAGTGAGGCGCCGGGGGGTCGACCTCTGCCCCCCCGTCAACACCGTCTGCGGCCGGTCGGAGAGATAGGAGGAGAACCACCGATAAACGGTGCCTCCCACTCCCAATCCCCCCAACCGGCGCAGCAGGATACCATGGTCGATGGTATCGAAAGCCGCTGAGAGGTCTAATAGGACCAGGGCAGAGGAACAACCCCTATCCCTGGCCCTCCAGAGATCATCCACCAACGCGACCAAAGCCGTCTCAGTGCTGTAACCGGGCCGGAAACCGGACTGGAACGGGTCTAGATAGACAGTTTCCTCCAGGTGCAGGGGAAACTGATATGCCACCATACTCTCTACAACCTTCGCGCGGCGGGTTGGAGACCGACGATAATTACCTAAAACAGCGGGTCAGGAAGGCTTCTTGAGGAGGGGCCTCACCACCGCCTCTTTCAAGGCGGCCGGAAAGACTCCCTCCAACAAGGAAGCACTCGTAATCCCCTGGAGCCAGCCTCGTGTCACCTCCCGAGTGGCCAGCACCAGCCAGGAGGGGCACGGGTCCAGTAAACACGTGGTGGCATTCAGTCTACCCAGCAACCTGTCCATGTCCTCGGGAGTCACAGGGTCAAACTCATCCCAGACAACATCACCAAGACCGCCCTCGGACGCCCCATCCGAATCGCCACAATTTTGGTCCAGACCGTCCTTAAGCTGAACGATTTTATCGTATAGATAACCGTTAAACTCCTCAGCACGTCCCTGCAACGGGTCATCCCGCTCCCCCTTTAGATCCCTGACATTTATTCTCTGTATATTAAGACATTAAAGTAACAGCTTCTGGAGTTACTGATCTATGTTAGTTATTGGCTAGGATTGAATTTTGCCCTTTTTCTTTTCTTTCAATGGTTTCACCCCCTCCTTCAATAAACTTGTACGAAACTCAGTGTTACTAATACTGATTTGAAATAAGTAAAATGATTTCATGCAGCTGAATGAAAACTAATAAGCTGCAGTAGTGTATAAAATTACAAGTGATAATCATTTTCACATTATCTGTCATTCAGCTTTGCTGTGATATATTTGCTGTCTTTTTGGCATAGATACAACAATTTTCTGTGGGCAAGCACATGGCTGACATTCCAGTGTTTGTAATTATGGTTACATGCACATTCCATAATGGGTAAATTCCAGAATACATGGCACAAATGCCCATACATTTATACAATCTGTACATTTGAAATGTTTGTATATTAATGACAGATTTGCAACACAAAGACGGAAAGGAAATTCTGAAACATAGCTTGTGCACATGTATACACACACACACACACACAAAACCAACAACACGTACATGGCACATACACAACAGCATGTGGTAAATGGATATCATTTGTCCCATTTGTCCTGTGTGAAGTTTGAGCCGTCAGCATGGTTCTGAGTGCAATTATGGAACCACAAAAGCTTGATAGTGGTGACACCACATGCGGTACACACCAGCAATGCCATTGCCTTCCATGGATTTTGCTATCATTGGCAAAGTGGCATAATGACTTGTTTGTGATAAAAGCCATAGCAGAGTATCCCCATGGCGAAATAGGCAGCAAATGATTTTAATAATAATATCTTCTAATCCATCTTCTGTGCCTACTTGAGTTGTGTCTTATTCCAACTAAAAGGTCTGGATACTGCACTCAGCCAAATATTTTCTCAGGCCATTTCTAATCTTCCATTATTTTAATATTTTCTAACTGAACTGATATGCAACATTATTTGGCTACTATACATATTGACTACCCTTTAGGCTATTTTGAAACATGAGTGTTTCCCCCCCTACCCTTATCCTTTAGTCTCCCCCCCCTACCTTTTAAAAAAATTACTACTATAACTTTCAGGATTCCTTAAAAACATTTTGATAATTTGCTTTCTGTTTTTCACTGCTCCTGGTTTGGCTCCATTTCTGTTACCTAAATAAGGCAACCATATATGGAAACCAGCAGGTGGAATAACGACCTCACATCTTTTTTGGATTTATTGACAATATTCTCTTATTTGGAGAATATTGGACTTGCTTCCTCTGATTGTAGGGATCTCTCTGATATAAAACTACGAACTGGGCTGCCGCTCTGCACCATAAAAATTATAGGTAACAGAGTTTAATAATTCAGTTGATTTTCAAGTGAAGGAATGCCCATAATAAGGAATAGAACTTCTTATAAGTGAGTAAATAGACTAATGTGGTCTTATGTTGAAGACTCTAGGCTAGAAACCAGGAGACTGTGAGTTCTAGTCCTGTCATAGACTTGAAGTCTAGATGACCTTGGGCCAGTCACTCTCTCTCAGCTCAGCTCCACTCACAGGAATGTTGAAAGGAAAATAGAACAGGAAAAGAGTATTAGGTGTGTTTGCTGCCTTGTGTTATTTATTTATAAAAAAATCTTAAAAATAAATAATTGACTCTTCTTGAATAAGGCTGACTTCAAGAATGGGGGCATTGCAAAGCACTCCCTTATGGCTTAGCCTTGGGAAGAGTTATAAGAATTCAGGGCGGAAATATAGCATTCTTGATGTGGTGAATTATGTACTTTTATTAGCGGTTCCTAGAATTCTTCTTTCATAAACACATATTTAGATTTGGTAGAACCACCAATTACCATTGGTGTGATGATTAGAGGCCTGCCCAGTTAAGATGGCACTTAATGAAATTGGCTGAGGTTGCTGTTCTGAATTACATGTTGCTCTTTTTTATTCCCAGGAAGGCATTCTGATAGCTATAGGCAATAGAATTTTTCCTAGTTATAACTTCTACATACAGAGATAGCTTATGAATGTATTCAGAAAAATAGCGGTTTTTGTGGTTTCATGCTACAGGTTATACTTATGAAAGCTTTGGTTTTGATTTCATGGGGATATCTGACAGAAATAAAGCAGCTGTTTTGCATGAAAAAATGCATTTTCATCATTTTTGGCAATAATTATAGTGATATAAGAAATCTGATAAAAAGCTGCTATTTATGATCAGCACCAATTTATTTTTTTCATTTTTTGTGTTTAGGCATTTGGGCTACCCATAATAAAGGGATTGTTCATATGATGATTCCCATTCCATGTCCAATGTGGAATAGCAGTTATTTGTGTGTGTGTATTGTGACCTTTTAATGTTGAGCTAGAAACTTTTCCTTTTTGTTTAAAAGAGTGTTTTTCAAGACTGGTAACTTTAAGATGTGTGGACATGTAAGATGTAAGTTCACACATCGTAAAATTGCCAGGTTTGAAAAATAATATGCAATATTAGAAAGTGTTGAGAATATTCGTAGCTCAGGTTGTAGGTTTTGGCAGATATCTGTTCTATGAGCTTGTTGTTTAGCTCCCAGACATTTTGTAACCAAACTAGGTAACATCTTCAAACCGCACTGAAGAGGTTACCTAGTTTGGTTTCCAACATCCAGAAACTGAACAGAAAGTTTGAAGAACAGACTCCTGCCCAAATATCCGATATTATTCAGATTGCCTACCTCATTCAGATTGAGGGATTTCTGTTGGGATAAGAATGATGTGTTAGGTTGAGGACAATACTCAATATTCATGTGTAAACTTACTTAAAACTAAACCGTATAAAATGTACTATAATGTGAGAACAATGCTTAAAATCTCTCTCTCTCTTTTTGCTGAAATTAACTAGCACAAGCTGACATTTTTATTTTTGCTTGCTGCTGAAAGAAGGACAGGTACAAGTAACTTTTAATTGTAGGGATGGTGATGAGATTGCTGGGATATTAAGACAATTCAAAACAAAAGAAAGAGAAAAGAAACAGCACACCAGCAGCCCAATTAACACGTTAGCAATAGCAAGGAAAAGGAAGAATTATAATTATAATTAAAGTTTCTTTGAAATTATATGGTTGCATTGACAATTGTGAACAACTGGCAAAATGAGCAAGATCCGAGTTTAATAGCAACATAATCAAGGGATATAACTGATTTTGAATAAATTTAGATCCTCCCAAGTGCAGACGGACCGCATTTTGTGGCAGCACCAAAATTTACTGATTGGATTAGTGTGAAGGGACACTACTTCACCTGACCTGTCATTGCAGAGGTCCATTTTCAAAAGAAGTACTTCAAGTCCAAATACCATTGAGACTGTACCTCAATGCTTCCAACAGAGACATTCAAATAGGATGCCGCTGGACTGGCTGTTTCACTTTAAAGGAGATTTTGGTGGAAACAAGTATAGAATATCAAAACAGAGCCAACAAAATAGAACAACAAAGAAGATAGGCTCAAGTTACAGAAAGATCTTGACAGACTTGAACATTGGGCGCTATCTAACAAAATGAAATTCAACAGTGAAAAAAGTAAGGTTTCTACATTTAGGCCAAAAAAACAAAATGCACCAGTACCGTATATGTGGTACCTTGCTCAATTG
Organism: Ahaetulla prasina; assembly: GCF_028640845.1. Classification (NCBI taxonomy): domain Eukaryota; kingdom Metazoa; phylum Chordata; class Lepidosauria; order Squamata; family Colubridae; genus Ahaetulla; species Ahaetulla prasina. The sequence goes on along the minus strand of NC_080541.1, from coordinate 42,993,442 downwards.
TAGTACCTGTGAGAGGGATCTTGGAGTCCTAGTGGATAACCATTTAGATATGAGCCAGTAGTGTGCAGCAGCTGTTAAAAAAGCCAACACAGTTCTGGGCTGCATAAACAGAGGGATAGAATCAAGATCACGTGAAGTGTTAGTACCACTTTATAATGCCTTGGTAAGGCCACACTTGGAATATTGCATCCAGTTTTGGTCACCACGATGTAAAAAAGATGTTGAGACTCTAGAAAGAGTGCAGAGAAGAGCAACAAAGATGATTAGGAGACTGGAGGCTAAAACATATGAAGAACGGTTGCAGGAACTGGGTATGTCTAGTTTAACAAAAAGAAGGACTAGGGGAGACATGATAGCTGTGTTCCAATATCTCAGGGGCTGCCACAAAGAAGAGGGAGTCGGGCTGTTCTCCAAAGCACCTGAGGGTAGAACAAGAAGCAATGGGTGGAAACTGATCAAAGAAAGAAGCAACTTAGAACTAAGGAGAAATTTCCTGACAGTTAGAACAATTAACAAGTGGAATGACTTGCCTTCCGAAGTTGTGAATGCTCCAACACTGGAAATTTTAAAGAAAATGTTGGATAACCATCTGATTGAGATGGTGTAGGGTTTCCTGCCTGGGCAGGGGGTTGGACTAGAAGGCCTCCAAGGTCCCTTCCAACTCTGATGTTATGTTATGTTAAAATGGCCTCATGGTATCCATAGTGAGAAAGCTCAAAGAGACACCTGGATTATAGCTTTAATGAAAGTAAAATGCCCTTTCATAGAGTCTTGCTGGACCGCCACCACGGTATAAATACAGGTTTAATGCCAATCTGTTAAGTGAACCCAATTTTTCACTTGAAAAATCTGCTCAAAGGGTACTAGTCAATAGTTAACACTAACATGACTCTCCTCCTACAATATTTAAATTGCAGTAATTATTTCTAAATTTGCCTTGTCTTTTCTCCCTCTCTTTTTGGCATTCTGCTTTGTTGCCTTTTTTCTTTTTACAGGTCATAAGTGGCTACTGTTCTGTTTAGTTTCAATTAACTGCAGAAGGAAGCTTGTTCAGTCCTCTCAACATTAAATTTGGATTGCTTTGTGTATTTTTTTTTAAAAGGCGCATGTAATCATTAGCTGTTAAGGTACCTTACTATGTGCACCTGTTCTGTTATCTATTTCTGATGCTGCCTAAATTGTTGATGGATGTTTGGCAAGGCAGCTTGTGAGACAACTCCCTGGAAGCTTGGAGGTTTGGAGGCTGAATGGAGAACAAATGGGAAGAAGAATCAGATTACCTTCCAGAAGAGTGCGTTAAGGCTCAAGTAATGACAGAATCATATTAGTCTAACACAGCTCCAACAGGGATGGGATAACTTATCCTTTAAAAGTCATGTGAAATAAATTGCAAGATCTAATCTGGGTCAGTCACTGGGACCAGAGGTTTAGGCTTCTGAGCTTTCAGACTCCTGCTGGAGCCTAACCTTAAGGAACTGCCCTCCACCAGAATGTGTGCTTTGGACTATTCTATCTATTTATGTGGTACCTTTCTATTGGTTGATTGGTGTGCTGATAGCTGGTTATTGGCTGTTGTTTCCTTGTGTTGCCAAGGCCTCGTCTCCACACAAATCCGAAAGCTCAGAAGACTAAATCTCTGGTCCTTGTGATTGATCCAGATTGGATCTTGTTACATTATCCTTAGACACGTATATTTGCCTTCATTCATGAAACAAATTGGTTTGGGATTTTTATTACTTCAGTGCTGAAATACTGTTAGCTGAGAAATTAGAACTTAGAATTGTCTTAATGCTATGAAGAAATGGGTTTTATATAATCCAGGGATGGCCAATCCACACTGATAAGTAACTTATGGTAATGTATATTTTATAGCATCAAAATGGGTAGGTAGGAGTTTTTTTATTGGACTTGAAGCCTCCAACAGGCTACTTATTTTAAGACAACTTGAAATCTTTTTTTCTACTCATTTTTCTCCTAGTCCTTCCTTCTGCCCTATAATCAGAAGTGTTCAGGCATCTATTTCCTGCAGTACACACTGGAACATTGCATAATTTTCTGGCTTTAAGAAAAAGCTGAGGTGGGATGCAAAGCTTATATGGTTGGTATTTGCTTTGGGTGTGGAAGTATCCAACAGGAAAAAAGGAATGTCCCAACCAAGGGCCTGCATGGGAAGCTGACAGATGTACAGCATCTTCTCCTGTCACTCCTGAGACTCCAGTGCTCTGAGATTCTTGTGTTAAAAAGACTACCACACAAAGTCAGAATTGAAACCCATGCTGATGTTCTCCCATTTGTCTACTCAGTGTTCTTTTGGATCCAGAAAGAAAAAAAATGAGGCCCTTTCTTAAAGCTGTTGTACCTTCATCCAGTCTTCACATCAACTGTATTATTTATTTTCACACCAGCGAGTTGTGACAATTTAGTTTTTGTGCCAAGATTTTTCACTTTCACAAATAAAATAAACTTTGTGTGGGAAAATAACATATCTCATGGAGTCATATGAATGATAATACAGGTGTATTATCCTTAACTGCTACTGGATCTTCCATCACTTCGCTTCCATCACTAAGCAAAGCAGTTGTTAAGTAAATCTTGCCTGATTTTATGACCTTTTTGCTGAGATCATGAAGCAAATCTGTTGTTAAGCAAATCTTGCTTCCTCCATTGACTTTGCTAATTGAAAGGCCCCTGGGAAGGTTACAAATGGTGATGACATGACTCCAGGACACTCTACTGTTGTTAATACATGCTGGTTGCTAGGCACCTTGATTTAGATCACATGACTGCGGGTACAATATGACTGCAATAGTTACATGTACTAGGACCAGTTCTAAATAGCTTTTTTAAAGCACTGGTGCAACTTTGAACGGTTATTAAATGAATAGTTGTACGTCAAGGACTACCCTGGCAATACATAAGAATATATGGGGTCTTAACAGTGCAATTCTATGCATGTTTACTCAGATGTAAGGTTCTTTATGTTAGTGAGGCTTATTTCCAAGAAGGTACGGGTAAGATTGCTGCCTAACTAAATCAAGCAATTTGGTAACATTGAAGGATAGCAGCAGAAACAAATCAGCTCTGAAATTTGAGCAGGCAAGTGGATTTTCGGTGGGAATTTGTTGGTTGTGGTCAAGAAAACTGATCTGAAAGCAGAATTCCACCTGTGGGTTTTACATGTGCCTAATATTAAATACTGGCCTTCAGCATTGTAAGTATATATAATGAAATTATTCCATAAACTAAATTTGATGCATTTTAAAGCATTTGTAGTTTCCCAATATTTACAAGCATGAGACGGCTGGATTTTTTCTTTTGAAAGATGGCTTTAGAAAATGTTTTCCCTCTAAAACTTCTAGTCTAAACAAATGATATTTACTGAAAAGTACCAACTCTGACAAGGAGCGTATCTGATAGTATATACAAAATGCGAACATCTGACACTCATTTGTACAAAATGGTTTTGATTTTACTATATCAAAATAAGGAGACTTTTTTATATTTTTATTTTCCAGCCCAACTCATGTGGTTTTTACATATGTAGCTTTGGAAATCAAGCACCATTAGTAAAATGCAAAAGGCATGTTGACAAGATTACTGTTCAATCACATAATGGAAAAATAGTGTCAGAGTATGTGAATTTTAAAAAATCCAATCCCTAGCATATGATGGGAACAAAATCTGAATAGTTCGGAAACCATGAGGAATATAAAGTAGAACATGACATTACTGTTCATGATTCTCATTGGTCAACAATGCTTGCTTTCCTATAATAGCAATAGATCTTATTTATCCAGCATTTTAGGATGGTCAGGAAGCTGCATATTAGGGGTATATGAAATATCTATTATCAGTTCCAACTTTTCCTATCTGGTGCCACTAAAACATGTGAGATTTAAACTATTATAATGCATAGCCAACATACCCGTTTGTCATGCTAATTTGGAATTAACTATGGTTCCACACACAGGCAGGAGACAAGATAAAGAAGACTATATTTTTATGAACAGCAGCAATTTTTTTTTTGCAAGCATAAGTCTTCCACACCAACTGCTAACTTACCCTTTTTGAACCAAAGATGATACAAATGAACCCATGGCCTTGCTGGATATGAAACATATGAAACATCTTCCTGACTCATCAAGTATTCTTATTTTCCCCACCTTCTCATATATTTCTTGTGAAAAGTTATCCCAAACACTCAGAAAGTGATATATAATATTTTATAGAATAAAAAGAAATTCTTGGTCTTGATAGTCCATTTCAAAGGTACTTTGAAGGTATTTTCTGGGCCCTTCAACTCAAGCTTGATTCTTGGAAACTTATCCATTGTTGTTTTTTTGGCAACATAGAGAAGTATTTGGTCACTGCCCTCCTGGTTCTTGTTTTAAACTTTCCTATGGCTTTGATATAGGGATGCGGTGGCTCAGTGGCTAAGATGCTGAGCTTGTCGACCGAAAGGTAGGCAGTTCAGTGGTTCGAATCCATAGTGCCGCATAATGGGGTGAGGTCCCGTTACTTGTCCCAGCTTCTGCCAACTGAGCAGTATGAAAGCACATAAAAAATGCAAGTAGAAAAATAGGGGCCACCTTTGATGGGAAGGTAACAGAGTTCCATGCGCCTTTGGTGTTTAGTCATGCCGGCAACATGACCACGGAGACGTCTTCAGACATCTTTGCCTTTGAAACAGACATGAACACTGCCCTCTAGAGTTGGGAACAACTTGCACATATGCGTGAGGGGAACCTTTACCTTTTCTTTTATGGCCTTGATATTTTTGGTACTCTCCCAGCAAAGTACCACCTATATCTGATTATTTTAGCTTCCAAGGCTAGATAAAGTTGGCTGGGTGCTCCTAAATAATAAGCTCAAGTGAGATTTAAAACAGAGGTGTGCAACCCATGGATGCAAGCAGTCCTCTGACCCTCGAAGTACCCTTCAAGACCATTCTGATCATTGATGAAAATTAGAGACATTGTCCCCTTCATATTAAGGTAGAAAACCTCAGAAACATGTTATATAAACTGTACAAAAGGCTTAGTAGAATTTTAAAAATAAAGAACTTATCTATCAACAAAAGAAAGGGGAAAATCACTTTATATTTTTGTTCCATCAAGCTGCAGCCTTAGCTTTCTCAAAATTCCATCAAATCCCTGATTTCATGTAGAACATCAAAAGTACACCAAAGGATTTAAAATAATCTCTTCCTGGAGAGAAGGAAGACAGATGCTCAGTAGTACAGAAAGATTTGGGAAAAGTATTTTGCTTACTATTTATTATTCTTCTGAAAAAGTTTTGTTTTGGACTTTCTACTATGCATCTTGTGCATCAATTTTTGGAGTCTCTTATGAGCTCTAAGGAAGTTTTGCTGACAAACACTGTCATAGTTCTCAGCAATTGTCACTAATTACTTCATACTATTTTAAAAAAGGACACTATCTACAATGCAAATGTCCTAATTTATACATATGTAAATGTGAAGCTGGACAAAATTACTGTTTTAAAAAGAAACATATATCTTGCCATACTATAGTGTGGAAGACTAATTTTAGCTAAAAACACAAAATATTCAGCTCCTATTGCTTACCCTTTGATGTAGTCATAATGGAATAAAAATGCTATTGATTTTTTTAAAGCCCCCAACCCAATCTTACTTCTGCCATCTCAGGAATTGTTTAATTCACAGTTGCCTTTGTTCTGTAATAAATCTTTACTTGTTTCAACACCTCAAAACGATTTGCTGTCTCAAGGTGTAGTAACAAATTCCTTATGTGAGAAGTTTACTGCTTGGAAACTCTAAAGGGGTCATTGGTTGTGTAGAGTGATTAGTCAGTCCTTACAACTCTTGGTTGGAGAAAACCAATCACAGTTCTGGAGATGTAACTTGATATACAGTTTATCTTCCTCTGCTCCTAATTACTTAGGAGAGTTGTCTTATATCATTAGTTGTTTTGCAAATCCCTTTTTAATAAGAGAAGGTGTTGAATTGGGACCACAGTGAGCATTTAGGAATGTAGAGAATGCTTCCGGAGCCAGCAATTAATTAATTAATTAATTAATTAATTAATTAATTAATTTTATTTTGTCACAACAATATATGTAGGTATCATACAAAAAGATTATATAGTAAATAAACACATATATGGGTAAATATAAGGAGGTATAAGCATATATATAGGAAGAAGAAAAGAAAAACAATAGGACAGGAACGGTAGGCACGTTTGTGCGCTTATGCACGCCCCTTATGGTCCTCTTAGGAATGGGGTGAGGTTAATAGTAGAAAGTTTTTGGATAAAACTTTTAGGATTATGGGAAGAGACCACAGAGTCAGGTAAAGTATTCCAAGCACTGATGATTCTGTTACAGAAGTCATATTTTCTGCAATCTAGATTAAAGTGGTTGACATTAAATCTGAACGATGGGACTTTGGCCTATGGCCTTCTTTTGAAAGTGCTGGCTGAGACTTTTGGGAGTTGCTGTGCTGATACTTCAACCTGTTGAAGATTGTCACAGAAAAAGAGAAGTAGGAAGCCACTTAAGGAAGAATACCAAATGACTGATAAACACTATTTAAGCAATTAGATCAGCTATAAGAAGGAGAGAAAGGAAGAACATGGCAGCAAAATCTCTTCAATGAGATTCAGTTGGAATTCTGCAATGGAGGATAATTTGTGAATCAGCTGCATCTCTGAGAATGTCTCACTCATCTGTAAACTTTGGGAAACACTCTTGCAGAATATTCTACATGTAGGTATTCTGCTATATGTGCTGGTCATTTACCAACCAAGTAGTTATTGTATGTAGCTTGAACATCTGCTCTGAACTGACAACTAATCTTTATTTATTTTAAAAAGCAGAGTTTTCCTTTGCAGTCAAAATTATTAAAATATCTAAAACAACTCTCTGTATACTTTTTTTTAAAAAAGAAGATTCCTTAAATTAGTTTCTACATCTTCTCTTCATTTTCCATTGATCTTTTCCCTCTACAACCTGTTGACCCTTTCTCCTTTTTGTCTTGTCTCTTTCTCTTCCTTTACCTGTTGAGTATGTCACTAAACAAACCAGATGATGGTTTATCATTTGTCTACTTCTCCATTGTAAATGTTGGTCTCAAGCACTATGAACGATATGTCTGACTGTTTTAGTAGAAATTAAAATGAAAAAGCATTTGCTTGAGAAAGATTGTGATAAGAAAAATAATTGTCTATTGCCATTTAAAATCATTTTGTTACAATCATGTTTGCTTAAAATTGGAGTAGATGAATCTTCTAATTTTATGTGATAATTTGACAACAAACAACTTAATGTAATTATTGCTCCTCTTCTGTACTTCTCTGAATCACCCAGCATAGTTCACAAGTGAAGAATAAATTAATAAATTACAATAATCACAAACTCCAACAATTTTAAAAATCAAAAATATAACTAACAGTCCATATTGAAAAAGAAAAGCAACATAACAGACATCACAGAAGACTTTGCCAATAAGATTTATGCTTAGCATCTGTTGTTTATTTTAATTATCGTAAGAGAGGAGAAGGAGCCAGCAATCCAACATTATTTCTAAAGTGAATGTTTTTGGAATTTCAGATTGTTGGGATGTTATGCAGTCTGATCTGCCAGATTTTGCTATAATCCCAGATTGGCTTTAGGAGGAAAAGCATTCTTGGTCCTGTTCAGAAGCTAATAGCTTTTCAAGGTTAAGCCTTTGTACGGGTTACTAGTTCTCAATCATGAATGCTGGTGGTGGCTCAATCAAGCTATTCTACCTAGAATATTCTCTGAGGGAGGGTGTTGTTCCCACCGCCTTGAAAGAGGCGGTGGTGAGACCCCTCCTCAAGAAGCCTTCCCTGGACCCAGCTGTTTTGAGTAACTATCGTCCAGTCTCCAACCTTCGCTTTGTGGCGAAGGTTGTTGAGAGTGTGGTGGCACACCAGTTACCCCAGTACCTGGATGAATCTGTCTATCTAGACCCGTTCCAGTCCGGTTTCCGACCCGGGTACAGCACGGAGACAGCTTTGGTCGCATTGGTGGATGACCTCTGGAGGGCCCGGGATAGAGGTTATTCCTCTGCCCTGGTTCTCCTTGATCTCTCAGCGGCTTTTGATACCATCGACCATGGTATCCTGCTGCGACGGTTGGAGGGATCGGGTGTGGGAGGCACCGTATTTCGGTGGTTCTCATCCTATCTCTCCGACCGATCGCAGACGGTGTTGGCAGGGGGGCAGAGGTCGACCTCGAGGCGCCTCCTTTGTGGGGTGCCACAGGGGTCGGTTCTCTCGCCTCTCCTGTTCAACATCTACATGAAGCCGCTGGGCGAGGTCATCAGTGGTTTTGGGGTGAGTTATCAACTGTACGCGGATGACACCCAGCTGTACATTTCCACCCGACCACCCCAATGAAGCTGTTGAAGTGTTGTCTCGGTGTGTGGAGGCCGTGCGGGTCTGGATGGGGAGAAACAGGCTCAAGCTCAACGCCTCCAAGACTGAGTGGCTGTGGATGCCGGCATCCCGGTACAGTCAGCTGCAACCGCGGCTGACTGTTGGGGGCGAATCATTGGCCCCAATGGAGAGGGTGCGCAATTTGGGGGTTCTCCTGGATGGACGGTTGTCCTTTGAAGATCATTTGGCGACCGTCTCCAGGAGAGCTTTTTACCAGGTCCGCCTGGTCCGCCAGTTGCGCCCATTTCTAGACCGGGATGCCTTATGCACGGTCACTCATGCCCTCGTCACTTCTCGCCTGGACTACTGTAACGCTCTCTACATGGGGCTCCCCTTGAGGTGCACCCGGAGACTTCAGTTAGTTCAGAATGCAGCCGCGCGGGTGATAGAGGGAGCCACTCATGGCTCCCATATAACACCGATCCTGCACAGGCTGCACTGGCTACCTGTGGTTTTCCGAGTGCACTTCAAGGTGTTGGTTACCACCTTTAAAGCGCTCCATGGCATAGGACCGGGATATCTTCGGGACCGCCTTCTGTTACCACATGCCTCCCACCGACCGATGCGCTCTCATAGAGGGCCTCCTCAGGGTGCCGTCAGCCAGACAGTGCAGGCTGGCGACCCCCAGGAGAGCCTTCTCTGTGGGGCACCTACCCTCTGGAATGAGCTTCCCCAGGACTTGACAACTTCCAGACCTCCGGACCTTTCGCGAGCTTAAAACATATCTATTCTTTCGAGCAGGACTGGCTTAATAGGGTTTTTTAAATACGGATTTTATTGGGGTTTATTTTATATTTTGTATTGTATTTTAAATTTAGGCTATTGGAATAAGTTTTTTAAATATTGCTTTTATTGAAATGTATTGTTTTTATTTTATCTGCCTGTTCACCGCCCTGAGTCCTCCAGGAGAAGGGCGGTATACAAATTAAATTATTATTATTATTATTATTATTATTATTATTATTATTATTATTATTATTATTATTATTATTATTATTATTATTATTATTATTATTATTATTATTATTATTATTATGTGGGTGGCTACAAGAGACCAAGGCTGAATGGGAAAAAAAACTGATTTAAATTATTAGATTGCTTAATCCTTACATATATTTTGGCAAGGAAGCAGCAAATTTCACAAACAAAAGCAAAGAGTAAAACCATTTCATCATTGCTGCAAATTTAAAAGGAGGGAATAAGACCGCATATCAGGTTTCAGGAGTGCTTGATTAGCACATCTCCATCATTCTCAAGAAAAGAAAAGTTAACCACTTTATCTGTGTGTGTGTTTGTGTGTGCGTGCACAGGCTTCCACACATGCACAACAATTTACCATTTTGGGTGTCCTGTCTACATTTGTGCAGCTAGAGTGAGGCTGCTTACTTTTAATAATATTTTGTCCCTTTGGTCAGCATAATTTTTGAGCTAAAAAAATAATGGGCATAACCTAAGCCATTGTGTACATCACATAGGGTTATAGCAGGGGTAGTCAATCTTTTTATACTTACCGCCCACTTTTGTATCTCTGTTAGTAGTAAAATTTTCTAACCGCCCACCGGTTCCACAGTAATGTGCTCTGTATTGTCGCCTGCACATGCCTCTCGCGAATTGTGGATTGGGTTTTGGGGGGGTGCTGGCTTCCAGCTCTGCTTGTCTGTTACAGCTGGGTGGTGTGGGGGGAGATGTGTGAGCTATTCTGGGACGAGGCTCTTTTGTTTGCGGTCACACTAGCGCCATTTAGTTTCACTTATGTAACATGAACTAAACTTATGCGCAGGCGATACAAATAGTATATTTTCAGAAATTTAAATTGTCACAGGGAATTTTATGAAAATCTAATGAAAATATTTTTAAATAATGCTATGAATTTTTTTTTAAAAAGTCAATTAAATTTTAAAAAAAGGAAAGTGCTTCAGACAGAACCCCTACCGCCCACCATGAAAGCTGGAACGCCCACTAGTGGGCAGTAGTGACCAGGTTGACTACCACTGGGTTATAGGATCATAAAAAGCGTATAAGAAATATGATTTTAGATGTTTGAGGAAAGAGGAGATGATAGAAGAATTACTGATTTTTAAAATTTCTACTATTTTGCTCATGAAGGAAGAAATGCTTGGTATATGTCCAGAAATAAATATCTGATATGGAAGCCATGGCAACTATTTAGGTATTTATTAAATTCCACTTAATAGTGAAATTAACAGTGAATGCCTATTTCTCACTGTGATAACCTCTTTTTGAATACAGATTTATGGGTATGATGTAATTCTATAATTAATAGATTTTTAAATATTCTCCTAATTCCCCTAATGAAGAACATTGGTTGCATTTTTTTACCACAATGAAAATATTGTATAATGAGAAATCACTTTTAGTTTTCTATAGTTTTAAACACCTTTGAGAAAACCAGATGCTACAATTCATTGCACTACTCATGCTATTTCATTGCACGAATTAAACTGATTTGTATATCCTAAATCAGCTGGTCTCAGAGATTATTTTGTTAAAAATATCAAAATGCATCCTTATTGGTGGCACTTCTATGTGAAAAGTTAGTTAAATTTATGAATTGTTTTAGTAGTTAAATCACTCAAACACTCACATGTAGCATGTATAAAAGTAGAACTATCACATATGGTACCCATACCTCTTCCATTACCTGCAGAATTACTCTATCATCACATGATCATATATGTCACAGAAGCAAACTCAAAAAAATTCAGGACACCATTAATTTTTTGAATATGGCTATAATATAATATATCTGCATATAATATGACTACTATATTTCATGACACCTATAAATTTCCAGTATTTATATTGCCTTGTCTAATGTATAGGGTTATGCAAAAACTGAATCTTTGAATGGATTTTTGCACAAATCCATTGAATTGAGAGGGATAAGACACACTCTCAGAAGTTCTATTAAATAAATTTATCAAAATAGATGATAGCATAGTTTTATTTGGAACAATGTCAATATAAAAAGGAAAATTTATTTATGAAATCAGATGATTATGTGAATTACATTCTGCTCAGTGGTGAGTTTCAAATTTTTTTACTACTGGCTCTGTGAGTGTGGCTTGGTGGGTGTGGCATGGCTTGGGGGGCGTACATTGGGAAGGATACTGTAAAATCTCCATTCCCTCCTCAATCCAGGGGAAGGTTACTGCAAAATCCCTATTTCCTCCTGATCACCTGGGACTTCAGAGGCGGAGATGGGGGCGGGGCCAGTCAGAATTTTTACTACCAGTTCTCCAAACTACTCAAAATTTCCACTACCAGTTCTCCACCTCTGGTTCTGCTCACAACAAATCAGTAAATATATTGGTATTAGCATTGCAGAAAACAGAAATAAGTAATCTCGTGGTATCTAGGTGTTTTGGACCCAGATACAAACCTCTTCCATTCATCCTTTTATTTATTGTTTCCTGTCTTTATTATCTTTATAAATAGGCACCCATCATACCTAATACAAATAATTAATGTAAGGGACCTAGACATAAAAGGTTAGTGCTCAAGACATATATATGGAAAATGGCTTTTCTCATTCATCATGAAGTGATGGATATTACATTCAGACATAATATGCAAAAGGAAATTTCTGAGTGGTATCCCCTCCATTTCTGAAAAACTGCCTTCAAAACTATACCTGGCATTTATTTTTGGCATCCAGTGAAATGAGATGATACTATAATATTTTCAATTTTGCTCTGAAGAGGACATTTATTGATCTTTTTCTTTATTTATGGTATGCTCTTTTGGTGTAAGTGAATTTTAATTTTAAATTATATTTTTACATTGGAGCAAACCACAGTGAGAAAATTTTGCTTTGAACAATAGTCCATACGATTTTAAATGAACAAACATGTTTTTTTAAAAACATTGTACACTTTAATTATTTATATTGTATTAGCCATATTAAAAATTCATCTTCTGGACAGTTAAGAAAATGGTTACGCTGGGTGTTTGGCTTCAACCCTAGGGAGCTTCTTATAAAAGTTTTAATTATCACAGTAAATGAAACATCAATTATCCTTTTATAAGGGTATCAGTTTATAAGCCCTTTCTCCTGAGTTTTAAAAGGATAATAAAAGTGACTGGTAACAGAGAATTAGATTCTTTATAAGATGGTGTTTAATTAGTGTTGGGAAAGTACCTTGCAGTTTTCTAAGTAGAAAATGTATTTATTTGATTTGCTTTTTAAAACATTACTTGAAGTAAATGAGCAAGTAAAATATAGATATTCCTTGACTTACGACAACAGTTGGGACCAGAATTTCATTGTTAAAGTTTTAAGTGAGCCACACCCAATTTTATAACCTTTTTTTTTTTTTTGCCATGGTTGTTAACGGAATCATTGAATTTGTTAATCTATTAAGAGGTTTCAAACTGGTGGCCTGCGGGCTGGATGTGTCAGATGCAGGCCACGCCTACCCCAGCTTCGCAAATTGGAGAAACATCACGTGACAACAACATGAAATGGTGAGTTTGACACCCGTGATCTACATAGTCGTTGAGGGAATCGAACTTCCTCCACTGATTTTGCTTGCTGGATGCAGCTGAGAAGATTGCAAATAGCAATCACATGACCCCAGGTTGGTGCAGTCATTGTAAATACCTGTTGGTTGCCTAATGCTCAAAATTTGATAATCTGACATGGGGATGCTGTAACAGTTGCAATGAAAACCACCTTTTTCATGCTGTTGTGATTTTAAACAATTGCTGAATGAATAGTTGTAAATCAAGGATTGCTTCTATTTCCTTTAGCCCTTAACTCTTACCCAGATCATGGAGCTTTAATTTGTGAAATTTCTAGCCAGGATAGCCACTGGCTATGATGTATGGAAGATTACGGGAATTGTAGTTTAGCGCTTCATATTTGTATCATTTTATTTATCTGTAGTTCAGCAACTCAACCATACAGAGGAAGGTTGAAGTTGTAGAAATTCCTTATGCATTTTGAGGGCTGTGTATTTCATATGAAGTTTAAGCTGGTAAGTACATATTAACCAGCATATTGTTAAAAGTTAAACAAATTTTTTTTGGTTTTGAGGCACAATTTTGGTGCTGCAGATGCATGTAAATTGGATGGAAAATATTAAAAAATTCTATTTATTGTAAAATATTTTTTTAATTAAAGCTGATTTAGAAATACCATAGGAAATGTTGTGGCCTGCCAGTGGCCAGCAGAGTTGGCAGCAGATTCGGGCAGCGAAGAGGTTGCGGAGGAATGTGGGCTAGTCCTGGAGTCTGGGGAAAGCTCGGAGAATGGTTGTGAATTGGAGGCAGAGAGGGGGCCAAGCCCATCTGGTGGTTTTTTGCTGCCTCCTGAGTCTCCTGAGTCTGACATCAGAGAGGCAGAAAAACAGCGTGAACCTGTTCCTAGTGTGCGCATGTGCAGAGCTCCGAGGAGACAGGAACAATTAAAGAAACAGGGTCAATTTAGGAGTAAGGCTTGGAGATGATTGGTCTCTCCCATAAGACATAAAAGAGAAGTGAACAGACATGAGCTTTTGCAGGAAGCAAGTAGTTCATCTGGCTGATTCAAGATTTGAAAATTCTGTTTCTGACTCTGTGCCGAGTTTGGCCTTTCCCTATGTCTGGAAATTAGCTCTTTGGCAGCCTTCCCTGTGAGATAGGTAGGTGTTGATAACCTTCCTCTGAAAGATTGTTTATCAAGCCTTGCAGACTGTAAATGAAAGTAATTTATAGCCGTATTAATAAAAGAGGTTTGCTGGGACTAAGTTTGTGCTGTTTAATTTCTAAGGAAGCCTAGGTCAGAACAGGAAACAGAAACATGTATGTCTTTAGAGAATTCTGCTACTTTAACACATAAAATATCTTTATGAGATTTTTTTTAATGAAGTGGTCAAAGGACAGACCATTGTGTATTGTGTATGTAATTTAAGAATGGTTAAAGAAGGAAGGTTTTTCAAAACCATATTGTTAAGCACGAATGGAATTTTATTTAGGTCTCTATTGTTTATTTAAATGTGTAATGTTTTCAAATGAAAGCCTGAATAATGGTACAGAAGAAAACAAATGATTTCATAAAGTGTGGTCTGTCCAAGAAAAAAGTAACCAAAATAATTCTAAATGCTCTGTTGTTCCTAAAGTAACATTCTTGCGTGCATGTAAAAAAAAAAAAGCAATTTAAAACAGAAAAGAAGTCTGCATTAAAGTTCACTAAATTACAATTAGAGAATTTCAGTACTGTAACTTTCTACTGCTGCACAATGATTTTGACCTAGTTGAGGTCAGTTGAGAAAAGAAGAAATTGACAGCAAGGCAAGCCAGTAATTGAGTGAAAGCTGCATGTTCTGGTAAGATTCTAGTATTCTTTAGAATACATTGTTCTGATCATTTGGAGACAGGCCATCATTTTCAGGAAGTGGTATTCCCAAACAAGAAGTTATTTGTGTTTTTCCAGATGGAAACTGGTCTTGAAATGGGTCTGCTTGGGCAGTTTGAGGAACAGGGAGACGGTGAACATGTAGGAAAAAATGGCCATCCACAAACAGTGCAAAATTCTACCACTCCAAAAACAATGAGTGCATTTTTTGTAATATGGATCAGTGTTGATAGCTGGATGTAAAGCCTCTCAAATATTGAAGTTAGCTAATATCAGGGGTTAAAGACCCAAGTTGCTTAAAAACTGGCAGAGTATGTTTGTGGGGAAATATTCACATTGTACTTCTAAGAGGTTTTTTTAGGATGGGCTTCTTGCCAATTGCTATGTGATGAAATATTATCCATACATTTGAATCTAAAGTTGATTCAACGTCAACTTCAGTGTAATTTGAATTGTAAAAATTGCCTGGATATAAGCATTTGATATTGTTTTGCTTAATGCTTGATTTCAATATTTCTATTACATTCTAAAATGTAATTTCATCTATTTTTAAATGAATATTAGATTTCAGGTGGAAGAACCTGTGGGCTTCTATTTTGTGATCATTTGCAAGTAGAAATTTGCTGTGGTGTCACCTGATCTTTGCCATGTTTCCCTGGCCAATACTGAGGAGCACTTATTGTTACTTTTTTTTTTCCTTCTGAGAAAAATTTTTTCTCATTTTTTCATTAAGATCTTCCCTGTGTAAAAGATGTATTTTCTCTTTGCTTTTTCCCACCTTTCAGCTTTATAAGGATATATATGCTATGAAGATGCTTTGGAAGAAATGCTTCAGTCATTGTGCAAAAATCGTCTGCTATTAATTAAAAAGTCTGCGTTTTTCAAGCTTCTGTGGCAGCTAAAGAAAGATGTAGCTGCTTTAAGAATTTCATTTCTTAAGATGTTAGCGTGTTCTTTCATCTTCAAGTGGAAGTTTGAAAAGAAAGGCTGCTTTACTAATAACAGATGCTGCTCAAATCCTGAAGCATTTCTTCCAAATAATTTTCAAGCTCTGCATACATTGCTTTACCTGGAATGTTTTATTTTACTGATAGTTCTCAATTTATAATCATTCATTTAGTGATTGTTTAAAGTTACAACAGCACTGGAAAAAATGATTTAGCACTGGGCCTTGCATTTACGACCAATGTTATGTAATCAAAATTGGTAGCCAGCATGTATTTACAATGGTTGCTGTCCATCAAGTTCATGTGACCATCATTTCTGACTTTTCCACCAGCTTCTGACAAGCAAAGTCAATGGGGAAAACAGGATTCATTTAAAAACAGCATGATTTACTTAAAACTATGGTAAAAATATAATAAAATTGGGCACAACTCACTGACAACCACCTTGCTTAGCGACAGAAATTCTGTTCCCAATTGTTGCATAACTTAAGGACTATCTATATTGGAAACTTGACTCTTGACTCTTAGTTTATGTAAAGTAGTATATGAATGATTTAAACAAATAGAAAAAATATCATAAGGAGTTTCCTTGGATAGTAAGAATTCAATTTTGCTCATGCAAAAACATGCTCATGTTTTAACTTTACAATATTATCCCTAGGTTTCCCTTGATTTGGGAATCCACTTAGGAGTTCAATAATCTAATCTATATTCTAAATATCTTCCAATATTGATATTTAATACCATAGGAATGTAATGCTTCAGTAGTTTGCAGAGTAATACCATTTATTCCATTCTGGCTGTGTATGAATTGGAATACCTGAAATGAATAGGAACAATAGTTAACTCTGGATTTTTCCCAAAATTCTCAAACAGTGTTTGATCTGGCTCAGTATGATGCTTAAGCTTTAAAACTTTTTTGATTGGCAGGATTTTAAACTCTTAAAATGGTCCACAATCAAGTTTTTAAAAAACTGACCATGCACAAAACAGGTTGGCCAACAGAAACTGTTCTACAGGATATGCAGCCTTAATTCTTGGACTGTGGTTTTCTGCAGTATTTGTTGGCTGTATTTTTTCTAAAGAGTGTAAGGACATAGTATTTGTAAGCCTTTGGTTTTTGGGGTGATAATCCTCCTGAGTGCATGGTTTTGTAAATACAGATGGCAAACTAATTAGTGATGCTGATATATAAATATGGATTTGTTATGTAAAAAGTTATCCACATTTTTTTTAAGTTGTGAAAGTTTTAATTGATTCATTTGTTGGTTCACAACCATTACCACCAGCTACAAACAAAGCTATGTCATTACAGCTGGGTTGTTATGTTAAATTAGGTCACGATGTTGTTTTCTTTGTTTTGGCATTGATCTGTACCCAATTAACATATGGAATAGGAATGTTTCATTACTGAGATGACATATCTTGACATTACAAAGGCACTTTGGCTAACATGAAACAAGTTATGCCATTACTGTATTAACACATTAAAGCATAATATAACCCTGGTTTGTTTAAAACTGACTGGATTTACAAAACATACTTAAGCACAGTTACAAACCACATTGCATTACATCCAGGATAAAGAAATCACTTGTCTGACCATAGTAAGTGCACTAAACTTAGACCACCATTGGTTCCAAGTTTAGTATTAGAAACACTTTAAGAATATAACCATTTACTTTGGTAGTGTATGAACTAAAGAGAAGTGCAGAGTAGTTTGTTCATTTTTATAGGTATTATTAAGTCATTTTTTCCTGATAATATAGATCCAGAAAAGCTATTATTTCTATTAGAAGTGGTTCAAAATTTAAGTATTAATGAGAATATTTAATGAACACCCAGATTCAACTATATATTAATAAAGGAATACAGCAGTTTATCAATGACTATTCAAATAGATATTTTATGGATTGCATATTAGTCAAATTATAACTTCTCTATAATTCAATTGCTTTTGAGTCCTCAAGAACCATTTCTTAAGAAAATGGTTTCTGTCAGACTTTCAGGGAAGGTATGTCAAACTAAAGATAGCTCTGTAAAAGGAAATTAGACAACTATGGCAAAGACCAAGCTTGCTGATTTGGCAGTTCTTGTATTCTCTATAATTAGAGAATAATTATTTTACTAACCATTGAAACAAGTTTAATTGATTGATAAATGCTACACATTGGAACATTATTTAGTATCATCATTTTTTGGTAGTGGAGTATAAATTGATCTCTTCTAGTTCTTTGGCCATTGCTATGTTTTCCATGCTATTTGCAAACCATATGCCCCTTTGAAGTGCAGCATTTTGTAAGCTTTTAAATAGTTCTGCTAATATTTCGTCAAACCTTGCAGCCTTGCTTCAAGTATAATTTTTTTAGGGGTCATTGAACTTTACTTTCCAAAATGTCTGGTTCTGCTTTAGTGATTAAGCCTTTGTACTATAATCTCAATTTGTCTACTTTCTTATTTTTATCTTTATCCAAGAGTTCTTATATCCTAGATAAGAGTTTCTTTGTCTTATATCTTGCCCATCTTTATATAAAGATTTCCCTTGAATCCTGTAATTTAAAAAAAAAATACATTGTCCATTCTCACTTGATTAACCTCAACTTATTTGCACTACTTATTTGAATACAACTTTTTCTTTTATTTTCTTGCTCTTACATAGAACTTGACATTGGGCAAATTTATCTCTGTTCTTTTTGTCTATTTTTCTTTAGCTCTTGTCACTATGTTTGCATATAGCTTTTTCCTCTTTCCTCCCAAATTTATTTTTGTTTGTTTTAATAATGTTACAAGTTTCATTTGAGTTATTCTTTATCAAATCTACCTTCACCACATAATCATATTGAATACTGCAGAAATTCTATCTTGTTGGTTTTATGATTTTGTTTATTCTACTTTAACTTGTAATTTTGCAATGAATTTGAGATCTGAGTTGCAGTCAGCTAGATCTTGTTTTATTGGTTCTAGAATGTAGAGAATTCAATTTCAGTGTTATTTATATGGTGATGTCCATGTCCAGATGTCTTTGAGATTGTTAAGAGGAATTCATTTGTTATAACCATTGAATTTTCTTGGCATAAATGTATTAGTCTGTCTCCTGCTTTGGTTCAGAACCAAAGGCAAATATTCCTATTATTCCAGATGCTATTTTACTTTCAACTTTAACATTTCAGTCTCTTACAAATAGTATGATACCTTTTTGGTTATTCTGTCAACAGGGTGTTTCAAGTCATCATAAAGTGTTGTACTTCCTCTGGATTTGTGGTATACATTTGCATCATCATAATATTGATTTGTTTGCTTTGGACTAGAACTGAAATCATTATATCATATTTTGATTTGCATCTTCATCTTTTTGTTGAACAATGACTATTTCATTTCTGCTGCGATTTTGTCCTTAGCATATCTTAATGTTCTTCTCATAGTGACATGTT
This sequence comes from Ahaetulla prasina, assembly GCF_028640845.1. Taxonomy (NCBI): domain Eukaryota; kingdom Metazoa; phylum Chordata; class Lepidosauria; order Squamata; family Colubridae; genus Ahaetulla; species Ahaetulla prasina. The sequence continues at coordinate 42,974,265 of NC_080541.1, read as the reverse complement.
TTGATAATTTTGAACATTTTGTTGTTCATTGAGTCCAAATACATCTGTCTGTGATGGCGAATCTATGGCACGTGTGCCAGAGATGGCATGCAGGCCCCTCTCTGTGGGCACACGAGCCATCACCCCAGTTCAGCACACGCCTCCCTCCAGCCAGCATGTCTTCAGGTCTCTGTCATGCATGCACAGTATCCATGCAGAAGGCAGGGCACATGCGGGTGTGTGTGCCCGCATTGAATTTTAGGGGTTTTGGTGCGCTTTGGGCACTCAGTCTGGAAAAGGGACTGTGACACTTGCGTGGGGGGGGGCTCCACATGTGTGGTGGAGCGGGGCATGTGCATGGGGGTGGGGGTGGGGCACATGCATATGGTGCGCACATACACAGGAGTGGGGTGTCTGCACGGGGGGCACGCAGGTATTGCATTTTGGGGTTTTGGACATGCTTTGGAAACTCGGTCCGGAAAAGGTTAGCCATCACTGATCTATGTTCTATCTTGATTTCCTGTAACAATTACCTTGGTTTCTGATTCTGACATTTTGTGTATGGATTGTATACATATCCTGCAGCATCAAACTTTTATTTTAATTCCACTTACTTTCCATTCTTTCTCAGTAGCTTTTGGGATAACTTCAATCTGAGGCTTATCCTACAGTATCATATTGACATTTTCTTGGTTCTGAATCTTCATTTTGCTTTCATAGTAGAATAGTAGAATAATGTAGAATAATGGAATTTTATTGTCTAATAGTGGTAGCTATTAGCTCCATGCCATAAGTTACCATTTATTTACTTCCAAAGGTATAGCTCATATTGTTGCAAACCTTCACCAATACAAGGTGAAGGTCAATGATAAGGCTTATATATACCAATTGAAATCAGTAAGATTGTCATATAAATTTTAATACATCTGATCTGGATTCAGACTAGACTCAATCCAATTTTCTCTTCTCTCAAGAAATATAGATTAAAATATATCTTTATGCAGATGTTTTAACAAGCCCAAGTGTCATTCAAAAAAAATTACTTGTATACTTTAATATAAAGTATCTCCCTTTCTAGAAACATAAATAATAGTAAAATGCTTATATCTAATTTGGATCATCATCATGGCATTCTTTTCTTGTAAAAGCTCATTGGTTTTGACCATACATTTTGTAGCGCAGGGTAAGTGTTTGAACACGTACAATTATAAATGAAAGGGTGAATTTTAGTGGAAAATATATATTTAAAAGTTATTATGCATTTCATTTCAATATTAAGGTGAAGGTTTGAGTTTTCAGTTTTCAAATAGTAAATAGTTAAAATTGATGTGCACTGCAAAATAATGTCAAAATTTTTAGATGTATCATTTATTAAACAGAATGTAGATTTGTGAATTTCTAGTAGACAAATATTAAACTGGGAAACAGACAATGGGATTCTGATAGCATTAATTCTTCTGGACTCCTCAATGCTTTACAGGCCAGAGTTATCAATGAATACATCATCTTCGGGGGTTTTTTATGGGATTGTGTTCCTCTGTAGTTTTTAAAAAATCCTAAATAGTAAACCTATGCAATGGTTTAGATTTCATGGCTGCAAAAGGCTGCCACGCAGGGGTGAAATCTAAACTTTTTGTGGTGTGGCTTGGTGGTCATGTGACTAGGTGGGTGTGGCCAACTTGACATCCAGAGCCAGGAGCTGCACATTCTGACACAGAAGCACATTCTGTCTTTCACAGAATGTCACAGAAGCCAGGAGCTGCACAAAAGCACATTGTGCCTTTCTGAAGCCTCCAACGCTTTGAGTTTCCCTCTGGCTTGACTGCCCAAGCGAACCTTGGAGCCTTCTCTTGCCCTGCTCTTCATCCCGTCTCTTGAGGAGCACTCGCTGAAGCGGAGCAGGAAATTTTGGCCGGACTCCTTGAGAGATGAGAGCTTGCAGGGAGCCTATATGGCAACCACAATGGAAAGCAAAATCTGGCTGCTCCCCAGACCAGTTGCCATTTACTGCTCCAAGTCCCAAGCGGCAGGAGATGAGGGCTGCTTTGCGCCACTGGCTGGCACAAATATACCGAGGCAGAAGGCTGATGCCGCGCAAGTTGAAGTAGTGCTTTGCTCCCGCACTTCTTCCAGCCCTTGTTGGTGTTCCGCGCACCTCAGGGAGATGCTTGACTTCCTCTCATGATATGAGAAAGAGAATGAGAGAGAGAATGAAAGAGAGAAACAGAGAATGAAAAACAGAATGAGAGAGATGAGAGAGAAACAGAATCAGAGAGAGAATGAGAGAGAAAATGAGAGAGAATCAGAATGAGAATGAGAGACAGAAAATGAAAGAGTATCAGAGAGAATCAGAATGAGAGAGAGAGAGTGGGGGAGAGAGAGAAAGAGATATGAGAGATAATGAGTGGGAGAGAGAGAGAAAGAGAGAGGGGAAGAGAGAGAGAGAGAGAATAAGAGAGATGGAGAGAGGGGGGAGAGTTCCTGAAGGACCCCATCCCGTCACTGGGAGTCAAGGCGTTTCAGCAAGCAGCACACTGGATTCGTATTAGTGGTCCGCGGGATTTAAAATTATGAACTTGGTGGTCCCTGAGGTCCAAAAGGTTGGGGACTCCTGGACTAAGGCATTATATGTTAAGGGATGGGAGAATTCAAATGCATTCAAAATGGCTATATGTCACAAATCAATTTTATTAATTTAAACGCAAAGTGAATGGAGGAAAGTTTCTGTACATAATGGTTGACACAACACACTGTTTGTACAAGGGCCAGACATACTTTTAGTCAGCATACAGACTAACCCCCTTCCCCAAAAAAGGGAGCGGTGGCAGGAAAAAAAACTCATTTTGCCTAAAACAAAAACCAGCTTCGCAATTAAAAGACTTACATGCCTGCTTAACCACAGACTTTAAGTAGCCCTAGCATTGGCTTGTTTTTGGTAGATCAAGTTACTGAAGATGAAGGCCTATATTTACAATCAAATAGTTTGAAATAAGCCACAAAATAATGTAAACTTCAGCAGCAATATGCATCCCCCACAAAAAGAGGAGTTACCCCAATAAGGCTGTGTGACGCTTTGATTCAAATTGAGAGAGAATCATCAAACTTTTACACAGGCGCCTATCTGGATTTATTCAGCTAAACCTACAGGTTATGAATGTGAATTTTTAAATCAAATTACAAGTTCAGGTTGGATCTTGGCTGAATGAGATACACATATTGCCTAAAAGCTACTTTTGCTACTAGCTGGCTTAAAAACTGGTTTATTCCACAAAAATAAAAATCTAGAAAGTGGTAAAATATAAATAAAATATGTATTTCTAGATAAGCCAGCTGTGCCCAGTATTAAAACTTAGGACAAGAATTTATACTCATGCGTAGATTCAGGCAGGTTTTTGTGTAATAAGGGCTTTGTTTAGCCATGGTTAAAACATGGATGCTCAGAGGATATTACATATATTTTCTCAACCTGTGCCAATTTCTCTTCCCTTAAGAATCCTGATTAAATATGATTTAAGCCTGATTAAAAAACACACTGGTGTTTGTATAATATAGTGGGAAATAATTTTTTGAAGACGAAACAAGATGCATTTGTTATTCACTCTGACCAAGAAAGCCACACTGGTTTACAGTATATAAGTCATCTCAAAATAAAACTGTCAGGATTATTGCAGGTTAGTAAGAAAAGGTAGAATTAATTAAACAACTACAAACAATAAAAACAAAATTGGTAATAACAATTTTACTGTGTCCATTGCCAGCAATGGACCAATACAAAAATCTGATTGTTAGTGTGAAATGGTCAAAATTAAGGATCTAGCAGACATTTACCATTCTTAATTTCATTTCAAACTGTGGGTTTACAAACAAAATCATTTCAAAATGCTTGCAGGTTTTATGCATTTTAATGCTTAAAAAAATATGCATTGCCATTTTTCCAATCTATGCTATAGCTTCTTATTTTAAATAAACACTATGTAGTTAGGGACATAATTTGCACACATGTAAAGTTAGAAAAGATTTGGGATTTCTGTTTCTGAATTACCCATATTAAAAATCTTAACTCCCACTGTGCCTGGCCTTTTCCATAGCAGGTGTTAATGAGAGAGACTGCAATCATTGACATGCTTACTTTTGAATTAAGCTCACTGAATTTGGTACTGGCAAGATATATAGAATATGGTTGTTAAAGGATGTATTTTTTCCCCAACAAATTGGTTATTTTTAAGAGCAAGACTAATTTTCATAGTCAGTATGTATTGACAGAATCCCCCAAAGCATTCCCTGTTTTATTTTAAGATAGGGTGGTAGATTTCATATTTAGGTTTTGAGTGCAAAAACGTGATTTTTTTACTTTATTAAATCATGATACATTACACAAGGTTATCTTTTTAAAAAGTTCTCTATATTTCTGACAAAAAGAATAGATTCCACATTCAATATTTGCACGAGAAGACAATGACTTGAATGCAAATATTTTTTCATTGGCAGAATTCCAGTAATATTGCTCTTGAAAGTAAAAATAGAAGTAGGGAGAGGCAATTTTGTCACTATCTCCTTTCTCCTAAAATCCTGTTCTGGAACATATCCCATTTCTTTGCCGTGTATTGGGAATTCCTGGGGGACAAATAATCAATAAAATTGATTTTATCCATTAGGAAGATTCTTCTATTGTATCAACATCCTTCCATGGACAGGAACTGTTCAGCTTATGATTCAAACCAGTCAAATAAAGAAACAGAACACTGTGCTCAGTTTGCAAGCAGTACTAATACATGTGCTTCATTTCAGTTAGGAATACATGTTCATGTGTAAACTGCTACTTTTCTTGGCAAAGTACACATAAACAATGCCAAATCAGGCCTCCATATGCACTTTAAAAGAAAAGTGACAATTTAACCATGCAATTTTTTCTCATCTGATTTGAATGAAGTATATTTTACACTTGAATTTATACATTCAAGTACAAAATATAAATGAGAGGATAGCCTATTATAGGCAAGGTAAAATTAGGGAGTTGATATTGTGATATAATAGATTTGCAAAGAAAAAAACTAAAAGAATGAATAAAAAGTAATTCCTCATTGACACTTGACAACCATGGTTTTGGTCTTGACAAACTGATCTTAAAAATTTCAATTTACACATTATACACAATTCTTTTATAAGGCACAGCACAATAGTTTGTGCACATACTGCCTCATTCTTCACCAAAAACCCATTACTACGATTCAATAATATTTGCCTAAACAATATGTAAAACATTGTCCATTAGAAATTTACACAAAAACATTCTTCCTGTACACGATTGTCTCAGTGATGTACTTATTTGCTTAAATTAGAAATATTTCTACTTTGCAATGTGCTAAAACCAAAATCTTTTTGTGAGCAGAAGGCAATGACAAGTTAGAGCCTTCCCACATATTGTACATATCCACATTTAAATGATGTCAAAACAGAATCTGTTCATAAATAAGTAAAGATTTACAGAGTACCCTGGATCTGAAGAAAAAAGCAAGAAAAAAAGTAAACCTTTAAAAATGTGTCCATTTTTTTAAAGTTCAGTCTTAGTTGTGCAATCAGGTTTGCTGTATTTAAGATGTGTTCATACCATATTGGAGATTCTAGAAATCTCAAAGCATTTCTCAGTCTCTTCACAGGTATGAACATTTACATGTAGTGAATGTGATAAGAAGACATTGCTAAAACATTCTCATCATGGCTTGTTCTCATTGGATTCACAGTACTAGAAAGAACAGCTGTTTCTGAAGAAAAAGATGTGCTCCTCCATTTATTGAAAGGGCAAGGGTTAAGACCATCTGCAGCTGCACATCAACATGATGAAATCACAAAATTCTGTAGGCCAGTGCTGAAACAAGACTCAGGAACACCGTCCACGGATGTGAGGGAGGTTCCGAAGTTACAAAGTGCTACTATAAGTACTCCAGTTCCAAGGCATGATGAAGCGCCATAAGGTCAGAGTGACTTGAGATCCTCCAGAATGGCATGGCATGCTGTGAGCAATATAAACATATTATAGAGAGACAATGTTAAATCTTGTTTTATTTACACAGTAGTATTTAGCTATTCCATATTGCAAACCAAGTCAACAACAATGCAAGAACAGTCAAAATTCGTCAACCCCACAAGAAATTCATACTTAAATGTAAGCAAAGAAAATCATTTAAAGGCAGACCACGCTGAAAGCAAGTATATGAAATGAATGCAAACTTATTGTGTTAAAGGCCTGTCTATTTTACTTTTTTTGCAAGTATTATTACAAATATACCTCGAAATGGATTCTATTCAGGATAAACACTTGGCCTAAAAAATTCTATTCTATTCTATTCTATTCTATTCTATTCTATTCTATTCTATTCTATTCTAATGCTTTCCATTAAGAATTCTAACTTTTCACAAACAAAGATGCTGGAGCCAGGTGCCCAAATAGCCAATACCCAGAACCTAAAGCCATCATTTATTCTCTAACCTAGTAACATTTGAAAAAAAAAATGTATTTACTCTGAAGTGTGAAATACAATGAACTACCCCACTAATGCAAAGTCAAATTAGAATAATAATTTGCTATGTATCTATGTGAATTGTTAGTCAGAACTGGAGAAGCAGCTTCTTGGATGAGAAGCAAAATATCTTCAAGGAAAAATAAGAAAGTTCAATTGCCTTTTGAAAAAAACACCTTTGAGACAATTTGGTATGTACGTTATTATGTATTCAAATTCAGGCCGAATGTTTTGAGATTCTTTTGCCAAGTGACTCTAAGTCAGTCCTAGCATATCTCTTATGTTTCAGAACACAGCAATCTCAAAATAAAACAAAGTGCTTTGATTAAAAAAATGTTGAGCCAATTTAGGTTGGGGAATATACAAAGAGCTTCTTAAGTGAAGCATCATAAAGATAACACAGTATGTCAACAATATCTTTAGATGCACTAATTCTTATCATTTGTACCAATGCATAAAACAACAAAATAATATTCATAGTTGGAATCCAAAGAATAAATTATTAAGTGTTGCTATTTACAGTGTGTACGTGAAGGATTGCCAAATGTCCTTTTAAGCCACAACACTTTACACTCCATTTAAATTCCATTCCAGAAGTTTCCATAACCATCATGACCAACCATAAAACGGCAACAGGTTAAAATAAGACAGGACAAATAACCTCTATTCTTCCTTTGGAAATCCATGTACAGCCCTCGGAATCCTAGCAAAGGATTCATAAAATCCCTAATATTCAGCTTACTGTTTCTTTATCTGAACTATTAATTTCTTTTAAAATCCCCATCAGCCTGGATGTCAATAGTTTAATTTGAGAAGTAGTTTGGGAACTCTTTTTCACAATAGTCAAGTAGGCCCGTTTGATAGGGTTAGGGGAGACAGAAACAAAATAAAGAGAAACAGTCTAAAATGATTAATTTGGTCACACATTTGTTGTGATGATTAATGTTCATTATCAAATATTTTCTTTCAGCCTTTTTGTTGACAAATAAGTAGTCTAATAAAAATCCTATAATATCATTGTTTAACTTAATCCTTTCCTATTGCTTCATAGGATATTGGCATTGATAATGTTGACCTGCCAACTAGAGAATTCAATATACAAGAAAATATGAATATATAATATAAACCTTATTTGTATTTATTTATTTATTTATTTATTTAATTTAATTTTTATACCGCCCTTCTCCCGAAGGACTCAGGGCGGTGTACAGGCAAGATAAAAACCAACAATACAAATATACAAGTTAAAATACCCTTTAAAAAACTTATTTAAAATAGCCCAAAGTTAAAAAATTGCCATCAGTTAAAACCCCATTTAAAATTAATAAAATTCCCCTTATTAAAATCCAAATTTAAGCCAGCCCCGCGCAAATAAAAAGATGGGTCTTCAGTTCGCGACGGAATGTCCGAAGGTCAGGTATTTGACGTAAACCCGGGGGAAGCTCGTTCCAGAGTGTGGGAGCCCCCACAGAGAAGGCCCTTCCCCTGGGGGCCGCCAGCCGACATTGTTTGGCGGACGGCACCCTGAGAAGTCCCTCTCTATGGGAGCGTACGGGTCGGTGGGAGGCGTGTGGTAACAGCAGGCGGTCCCGTAAGTACCCAGGTCCTAAGCCATGGAGCGCTTTAAAGGTCGTCACCAACACCTTAAAGCGCACTCGAAAGGCCACAGGCAGCCAGTGCAGTCTGCGCCAGGAGCGGTGTTACATGGGAGCTACGCGTAGCTCCCTCTATCACCCGCGCAGCTGCATTCTGGACTAACTGAAGCCTCCGAGTGCACTTCAAGGGAGCCCCATGTAGAGAGCATTACAATAATCCAGCGAGAGGTAACAAGCGCATGAGTGACCGTGCATAAGGCATCCCGATCAAGGAAGGCGCAACTGCGAACCAGGCGAACCTGGTGGAAGGCCCCCTGGAGCGGCCGTCAAATGATCTTCAAGCGACAGCCGATCATCCAGGAGGACACCTAAGTTGCGCACCCTATCCTTTGGGGCCAATAACTCGCCTCCGACAGCCAGCTGCGGCTGCAGCTGACTGAATCGGGATGCCGGCATCCACAGCCACTCCGTCTTGGAGGATTAAGCTTGAGCCTGTTTCTCCCCATCCAGACCCGTCGGCTTCCAAACACCGGGACAGCACTTCAACAACTTCATTGGGGTGGCCGGGGTGGAAAAATACAGCTGGGTATCGTCAGCGTACTGCTGGTATCTCACCCGAAACCACTGATGATCTCGCCAACGGCTTCATGTAGATGTTGAACAACAGGGCGAGAGAATCGACCTGTGGGACCCCACAAGTGAGGCCCCTCGCGGTCGACCTCTGCCCCCGTCAACACCGTCTGCGTCCGGTCGGAGAGATAGGAGGAGAACCACCGATATACGGTGCCTCCCACTCCCAATCCCCCCAGCCGGCGCAGCAGGATACCATGGTCGATGGTATCGAACGCCGCCGAGAGATCTAATAGGACCAGGGCAGAGGAATAACCCCTGTCCCTGGCCCTCCAGAGATCATCAACCAATGCGACCAAAGCTGTCTCCGTGCTGTATCCGCGTCGGAAGCCGGACTGGAACGGGTCTAGATAGACATCTTCATCCAGGTATTGGGGTAGCTGTCGCGCCACGGCACTCTCTACAACCTTCGCAACAAAGCGAAGGTTGGAGACTGGACGATAGTTACCCAAAATAGCTGGGTCCAGGGAGGGCTTCTTAAGGAGGGGTCTCACCACCGCCTCTTTCAAGGCGGCAGGGAAAACCCCTTCCAACAAAGCGTTGATAATCCTCTGGAGCCAGCCTCGTGTCACCGCCTGAGTGGCCAGTACCAGCCAGGAAGGACACGGGTCCAGTAAACATGTCGTGCCGTGGAGCCTCCCCAACAACCCGTCGGCTTCCAAACACCGGGACAGCACTTCAACAACTTCATTGGGGTGGCCGGGGTGGAAAAGTACAGCTGGGTATCGTCAGCGTACTGCTGGTATCTCACCCGAAACCACTGATGATCTCGCCCAACGGCTTCATGTAGATGTTGAACAACAGGGCGAGAGAATCGACCCTGTGGGACCCCACAAGTGAGGCCCCTCGCGGTCGACCTCTGCCCCCGTCAACACCGTCTCGTCCGGTCGGAGAGATAGGAGGAGAACCACCGATATACGGTGCCTCCCACTCCCAATCCCCCAGCCGGCGCAGCAGGATACCATGGTCGATGGTATCAACGCCGAGAGATCTAATAGGACCAGGGCAGAGGAATAACCCCTGTCCCTGGCCCTCCAGAGATCATCAACCAATGCGACCAAAGCTGTCTCCGTGCTGTATCCGCGTCGGAAGCCGGACTGGAACGGGTCTAGATAGACATCTTCATCCAGGTATTGGGGTAGCTGTCGCGCCACGGCACTCTCTACAACCTTCGCAACAAAGCGAAGGTTGGAGACTGGACGATAGTTACCCAAAATAGCTGGGTCCAGGGAGGGCTTCTTAAGGAGGGGTCTCACCACCGCCTCTTTCAAGGCGGCAGGGAAAACCCCTTCCAATAAAGAAGCGTTGATAATCCTCTGGAGCCAGCCTCGTGTCACCGCCTGAGTGGCCAGTACCAGCCAGGAAGGACACGGGTCCAGTAAACATGTCGTGCCGTGCAGCCTCCCCAACAACCTGTCGACGTCCTCGGGAGCCACAGGGTCAAACTCATCCCAAATAAGCTCAACAAGACGAGCCTCCTCTCCCTCGCCTGGATCATCCCAAATTCGGTCCAGACCGTCCCTCAGCTGAGCGATTTTATCGTATAGATAACCGCTAAACTCCTCGGCTCGTCCCTGCAAGGGGTCATCCCGTACCTCCTGATGTAGGAGAGAACGGGTCACCCGAAACAGGGCGGCCGGGCGGTTATCTGCCGACGCAATGAGGGTGGAGGCGTAGGAACGCCTCGCTTCCCTCATTGCCACTAGGTAGGTCCTAGAATAGGACCTAACTAGTGTCCGATCAGCTTCGGAGCGACTGGACCTCCAAGTGCTCTCCAGGCGTCTTCTTCGGCGTTTCATCTCCCTCAGCCCCTCGGAGTACCAAGGGGCCGGACGAGATCTACGCCGGGTCAGAGGCCGCAAAGGCACGACACGGTCCAAGGCCCCGGCCGCGGCCTGTTCCCAGGCCACGACCAGTTCCTCAGCCGTGCCGTGGGCCAGATCCTCAGGGAATGGCCCAAGCTCCGTCAGGAACCTCTCAGGGTCCATCAGGCGCCTGGGACGGAACCACCGTATAGGTTCCGTCTCCCTGCGGTGGTGAATGGCGGTCCGGAAATCTAGGCGAAGGAGAAAATGATCCGACCATGACATTGGTTCTGTTACTAAATCATCTAACACCAGATCATTAAGCCACTGTCCAGAGATATAAATCAGATCCAGCGTGCCTCCCCCCGTGTGCGTAGGGCCATCATTTACTCGAATCAGGTCCAAGGCCGTCATGGAAGCCTGGAACTCCCGAGCTGCCGTTGATAACAAGCCAACTGATGGCAGGTTAAAATCCCCCATGACTATAAGTCTGGGGGTCTCAACCGCCACAGCAGCGAGTACCTCCAACAGCTCAGGCAGGGCTGTGGTCACGCAGCAAGGAGCCAGGTACGCGATCACCAAGCCCAACTGATTCCTATAGCCCCACCGCATAGAGGATTCACAGCCGGCAATCTGAGGAACAGTGGTCTCCTCGGCTCTAGATCCTCCTTAATGACAACCGCCACCGCCCCCCCCCTACCTTGGACCCTCGGCTGATGAAATGCTCGGAAACCTGGAGGGCACATCTCGACAAGGGGGACCCCCCCCTCTGGGCCCAACCAGGTCTCCGTGATGCCCATAAGGTCCGCGGACTCCCCCTGAATAAGATCACAAATCAGGGGGGCCTTATTAACCACGGACCGAGCATTACATAACATCAGCCGAAGATCCAAGCTCTGAGGATCATGGCCACCCGGGGAACGGGTCGGGACTGAGGGGCCGGAGCACGCGATCGCTCGCAGACATCGAACGCGTGCTCCCTCAACTCGGTACGGCCCCTCCCCCCCGCCATATCTGCCTCTCCCACTTACCGTACAGATCGGACAACCCACTAAACCTGGAACGTCCTCCCCCCCTGCCTTCAGACTAGATGGGATAGTGTCGCGAACTAGCACAGGGGCTGGATCCCTCCCCGACGGGTTCTCACCCCCACCCGCCACATCCCTCCCCCCCCTTAAAAAACCCTTATTTAAAAAACTATTTAAAAAGCCCCACAACTTCTTCTTAGCCGCATGCCACCTCTCTGGGTCCCAAGACCCTTCGTTAAGGTAAGCCCTCGATAATTTGGAGGGCCATTCCTGCGAGGCGGGGGAACCTCGCAGTCGTAGTAGTTCGGCAAACGAGTATCTCATGGGAAATAGTCAATAAATAGCGAAAAGATGTCCATCCCTGACTGGCGGAGATGTTCCGGTCATACCAATAGATCGTTGGACCTAATATTAGTCACCTAATATTGTAAATAATGCGAATACTGTCAAAGACTGTACAGATTTCTTCTCAACAAGTTCGTATATTTTTTATTACAGATTTTGTTCAAGGAACTGTTTTTTTTAACATTTTCCTTTATATGGTATCAGCAAGAAAATTGTTCAAAATAAGAAACATCATAAGACGGGCTACAGCTTGGACAGACTGGTAAGTATCAATACATATTTTAATATTATTAAGATTACTATATTTTTAGCTACAGCAATTAATTTGAAAGGAAAATTAGGAATGAATGTAAAACAACTCTTCATCAGCCCCATTAGGCTAGACCAGGCCAGTAACTGAACTCCATTAGAAGATCAGATATTAGCTACAATAATGGAATCTTGCAGGTGCTGCTCCTCCTCATCTCCAACGAATCAAAGCAGAACTTGTTAAACTGCTTCTAAATATTATCTTGTTTCTAAGACTTTAAAAGGATTTAAAATATAATAGTTCTTGCCTGATTTTCTATAGCACCTCACACCTTCAGTATCGGTAACATACTGATCTTACATACGACAAGCTCGAACTGACAAAAAAATCCAACCCTTTATTTTCATAAATGAATAATGTGGCAATTTGGTAAATAACCAAGCATTATGATAAATAGTGGTAATATTCAGGTGGATATATTTTCTAATATGGTAAGCATGTCATAGATAGATAGATAGATAGATAGATAGATAGATAGCTAGATAGATAGCTAGATAGCTAGATAGCTAGATAGATATATAAAAAAAGTTCATACATCATGATCCTTATCTGGATCAGTTATCCTGTGAATTAGTCCAGATAGTTTTTCTCAATTATTATTACATGGACAAATATTTTAATTATCCAACTGCCATATATCAGCCTTGCATACAATACTGATTCTGAATACCATCAATCTATTCTCCAATACAGAATATTCTAGGCTCTAAGCCATAATATTTTAACAGCATACTTGAATTAGTTTATTGGCAGCAGAGATGACTAGACACATCCATTTGAAGAGCAGCTGGCAAGATAGCAGCTTGTTTTCTGACTGTCAGCTGGTAAGCAGGGTGGAACTCTGACTTGACCACTTGAGACAAATAGCAACTGGGCCTGAATAAAATTAGTTTGTGTGGTATGTAAGAGTACCTAACTTAAATCCTTTTATTTTAGTTTGTGTTCTGACTATTCATACAGCAACGGAAGGAACATTTGCAATTCTTTGGTTATATAACACCACCCGTGTGCTGTACATGTGTTATAAAGAGTTCTGCCCTGGCTCCAGCTCACATCTTCCTGCAATTTCATCCACGCTTAGGCCAAAAGAATAGAGAAGGTGCATTTGCTATGATGGGCAAAGGGCCAGCACAGTTTGTTCCTTCCCCAAAAGATCAGGCTGAACGGGAGGAAAATTTCCCTGCTGGCAGCATTGGCAGCAAGAGATCCACAGGGTTTCCTTTATTATTCTGGCTTCAGGAAAAAACCACAATTGAGACCTTTACGTTGAAGACATATAAATATAGTCACAGACAGCTTGAAAAGTAGTGTTTTTGAGGTGAGGTAAGAATCTGAATGGTCACAGACTCAGGAGGATGTTTTTCTTCGGCATGAATACATATGGTTACCAAATTCATTGTTGATATAATCCCATTTAATTCACTGTTTTTTTTGCCAGGAGAAAATGTGGCTGCTGCCTTGTGTCCTAGGTGGGAAATTCCTTCCGGCAACAAAGAACACATGAAAGCAATGCCTCCTGAGGATGGTTCATATCCATTTATTTATTGCACAAGCATAGTAGCTTTCTTAGCTTACAATCCTACATCCAATCATATGAGAAAAAGCTTCACCAAATTTATGAGAAAACAAAATCAGGATTGCACTGTAAATTGTACTTTACATTTTAAAAACTGCATATTAAATGTTAGCACAAATTTAAGTGCATAATTTTTTTTACCAAGTACAGTATATTTTTCAATTATCACAAAGAAAAGAAATACTGTTTAGATTAAATATAGAAATAGATTGCAAGATAAATATTTTCAATGGAAAGACCTTGGGGGATTGGACAAAGAGACACTGCCAAGGAAATGGTCAGATAAGAGTCAGCATAGCCTGCAGATGGATAGTGGGTGAAGCAAGAGGTTCAGAAGAGACCCTCCCAGTTTCTCAGGTGTTAAAAGAGATGAACGGAGGGTGGGGGGGATGTACTTTCAGACTTGCAAGATCCTGTCACTGTAGCATTACAATAAAGTAGAATTAGTTTATTTAGTTGTGAGTCTCACCTGGCTTACTTCATGAGGCCAGTATCAGTCTTGCTGGACTGAAAGTATAATCCCCCCACACCTTTGCCCAAGGTCTTTCCTACATTTCATTACAATATTTGATTTTAAAATTTATCATTAAGGCTTAAACTAATTTTATTTCCCACAGATCTTCTCCAACATTTTTCCTTAAATAGTAGCTATAGCCGTTACATTCCATAGGCAAAGATATCAAATATTGCTTTAAGAACTTACTTCTTTCTTCATCAAAGTTTTCCTAGTTAAAATTACCCAACCAACTTCATCTAATGAGAATAAAGATCTAAGTATTTATTAAATCTCACAGATAGAAAACAGCATGGGAATGCATTTAAGAATTAGAAGTGCTAGACCAAGAAGAGTTTCAAGCTATGGGAAGATTTTAAAGCCTGTAATGATTCAATATTTTGGCTGTTCTCAGCTTGAAAGAAAGCACTTATTATATTGTAACAAATATTTTCTTTCAAATGGCATTGTTTTAATTGTGTGAGCAACATGGATTTTAATAGGAATCTCATTCCAAGTCTTTTGAATATAACCAAGAGTGCCACTACAGGCTGTCCCTCAGGTAACTGCAGTAATAATCAGCACTTGGAATTGCACCTGGAAGCAAACCAGCAAACACTGCAGTTTGGAGAATAGAAGTGTCCCATGTCTACATGTCCTAGACCAGATGAAATTTCTAAGTAGATTTTAAGGGCAGCATTTTGCAGTAGTTGAGTCTGACTAGGACATGAATGATCGTCTGAAGAACCACCTAGTACAGGAAAGACACAGTTGGTTCATAGAGGCTGCTCAGTAAAGGCTGCCTGGCTACAGTTGCTACTTGCTTTTTAGGCAGAAGTTATGAGCCCAAGTGGACTTCCATTCAAGGATATGGATGGAAAGTCCACCGATCCAGGGGCCCTAATATCTACAGCCCAGTATCAATGTTGGTAGGATTGAGTTAGAACCAATTTGTCCCCACATTCAAGCCTATTCAGCCCCCAGGCACTGGGACAAGTCTTTAGTTTCCTCACTTAGCCAACCTGTGGTATAATTGGGTGTCAGCATATTGATAGTACAGCGTCTGCTTCTTTTTCTGGACAAAGACAAAAACAGTGCTTGCACCTTGATTTCAAAAATCTGTTATGGAGAAATTAAAGTTGATTTCAGTAAATACCATTAATGACGGTGAGGATTACAAGAAGACAGGTTGCTGTTATAAATATAAATAAAACGTCTAATACTATTAATGATTGCCTTGGTACATGTCTCTATTCTTTGAATGATATCATGCCCTAATGTAGTTGAATTTAAGAATGATTTAAAATTTAATTTGAGGTTTTTGCTGGTTTTGTACTGATTTGCTGAGCTTTGGTATAAAGATATTGAGCACGCTCTTGTGTTCTGATCCTCTTGAGCTTCATGGGGTCTTTAAATGCAGATTTTAATCATTTGTAAAGCCTTGGGTGCTGGAACTTGTTTTCAACTTTTGGAGCACTACTATAAAGTTACTGTATAAAGTGAGTAGAACATTAATATTAGAATTTTTGCAGCTGTAATATGCAAACTGTCACAAAAGGTGCTGTATGAAAGTTTTTGTGTATATTTTGCATGTAACTATGCAGGCTGCAAAATCAAATGTGTTGTTTGAACTTGCACACATGAATGAGGTGGTAATCTAAGCCGACTGCTATCTGTTAGCCAAGCTACATTAAAAAAGAGCCAGAAATCCCCATAGAAAGATATGTTTTCTATTTTGTTCAAATGTGTAATAAAGAAGCCTTTCCTCCCTCAATATCTTCTGGTCCAGGCATCAGCCTTTGTGGTTGCTTTTCAGAAAAATTAGAAAGTATCAGTGAAGACAAATATGTATATTATCAGAGTTAGCTTGGTCATAAAACAGAATGAAAAAATGTTCAGTGCAGTGTGACTAAAAGATCATTATTTTCAAAGGAGTGAAGAATAATAGATTGCATACTAGTTCACCACTACAAATGCTTAGTCCTTGGTCCAGGCCTGAAGCCACATGTACATGTATATATGAAAGCAGGTAATGTTTGTGTTTGGTAAAGGTTTTTATTTGATCTTGAGGTTGATTGTTAACATACAATTTTATGGTATTCGTTGAACTATAACTAATTCACAAGTTCTGAGTCTTTTTTTTAAAGGCACAACTTAGAAGACTTTGGCCATTAAGCCCGCTAAGTGGTTAAGTATTATTTAAGCCAACATAATTAATTTGGCAGGGAAGGGGTGGAGCTGGTAATTTATTTTAAAATCTTTGGAAAAGTGACTTTACTTTCTATTTTTAGCTTGTAAGTGTAAAGCGTTCTTATTTTATTAACAAGGTTTGTTTATTTACTAGGTTTATGAGATGAAGAAACTTGAAATCAATAATTATGGAAAAAAGTGCAAGCTATACTGAGAACCACAGGATCTACTTCTGAGGAAATGTACATAGCAACTTTCTCTGACTTGATAGCCTCCAGATGTCTTGGACTGTCCTTCCGATCAGCCCCAGTCACTATGGTCATGCTTGGAGGGAGACACCAAAGACTTTAATTAAAATAAAGTATAATTTATTTAATTAAATTATATGATTTAAAAAAATCTTGTGTCATTACCTTCTTTGATCCTTGTTCTTCTTCCACACCATCTCCTATGACAACATAAACTACTTTTCTTCCAAATCTTTGAATTATGCGCTCAAAACAGCTTTCTTTTCCTGGAAAATTCAAGCATATTATCAAGCCCAAATCTGAGAATGAATAGTGTAGTTTATTTCAGTTTAGGAAGCAGTAAAATGACTGGACACATTTGATTTATAGTGTAAAATAATTATTCCTGAACTCCTGTACGTAGTAGATAAAATTCATTTAACTTGATGCTAATATCATTAAATTATAAATGGTCAATTGAAATAAATGTTCAAATAACAAAACCACAGAGAATAAATGAAAGCATAACAAACCATTTAATGATCCAGATCAGAACTATCAATAACAATTTTAACTGCTCAATGAAATTTTGGATTTGGAATTTGAAGAGTATGAACTTGAACATGCATAACAGATTCTGTTCATTGTAAACACTCACCTATTTTTGTTGCACTGTAAATATTTTCTATTGGAAATACCACACCCAGACCATATAGCAAGACTTTGGCAAGAGCTGGGATAAGCTGAGTAGTTGTTACTAAAATATTGACACAATTTGTCCTAGAAGAATGTAAAGAAGTATGTTATAATAATGAAATAAATACTGCAACACCATAAGCAAATTATAAGTTTCATTTAAAAACCTGGAAGGAAAATTTACCCTACAATTAAGGATTCATGTGGAATCCAATATAAAATAATTATAAATTCTCCAGTTTCTGCTCTTTTTCTGGCTCTCTGTTCTTAAGAGGACTGATACTAGGAGGTATAAAGCAGACCATTAGTGATGGATATTTAAAGGTAGGGATTGTTCTCATGAATTAATGGAGAAGTCCTTATAGTATTAATGCAGCTTCTATGTTTATTATAGCATTGCTCCCCCCTCTCAAAAACTACCATAAGAAGGTTTATTCTACTTCAATATAGGGTCATATTTTCCATAATGACCTAGGAAAGAGAGAGTCTCATTTGGTGATGCTGGTAAACTGCAGGAATTTAGTTGGAGTGCTGGTATTCTTGCTAGCTGTTCTGGAAATGCCAGTTTTTCATAGCACAGAAACACTGTGTCCCAATAGTGCACATTTTGTAGTTGGTTGGACATATCACAAGTTGGACACCTGTGAAATGCAGATGTAGTGCTTACCTGGGAACTGGGAAACTGTGGACTGAGCAGTGTGGTAAGAGTGGAGTCATACATTCCTTACGCAAAAGGAGGAGGAAAATGACAAGGGCCATTTATGAAGAAAGAGTACATATGTCTACATGCCAACTACCTATTGTGAAACTCTGGAACTTGAATTCCAGCAAATTCTATTAGTGAGAGAATAGACTGGTGGGAGGAAAGCTTAAAAGTGTGCATACATTCCTAGCTTGTCCTTTTCCCATCTAGGCAAGCAGTGGAAAGAAGGATTAAAAAAAATTAATTAAAAACTACAGCATGATGCAATAGGGGCTTGATAGAAGAGGAGCTTTTTGTGTTCTAATAAACTTTTTGTGTTGTAATCATATAGATCCTTTGAAAAAAGGATGAGACCTTTACTGGATTGCTTGATGTGATATAACAAAAGCAGAGAAATCTTGTCCTTATGTTCCATGTTTCAAATGCATGGAAATGCATGGAAGGTAGCACTCATGTTTTCCTCTCTTTTGTCCCTTGAAGATCAGCATCATGATCTGATCCCTGGATGATCAGCATGCTATTATTGGTAAAGCAATGGTGTTTTGCTGACATTGTGTAATTATAGTTTAGAACTATTCTGCATGCATCATAAGACAGAAACGAAACAGCTATAGGATGCAGTACAATAGAAAAAGAATGAAGATTTATGAAATGTATGGATGAAAAGATAGTAATTGGCCAAATCTACCTTATAGAGCTATTACTGTGAGGTGAAACTGTTGTATGTGGGGAAGTGCTCTGTATAGTTTCTTGACTTTTCTGGAAAAGACAAGCTATGAACCTAAGAATAAATTTAATAAATTAAAGAGTTAAATTTTATTGCTATCTTGCCTGGGATATGTTGAAACGATTCTATATAATTAGTTAAATGATTCTATATAATCAACTAAATCTGCCATCACTATCAACTAATCTACTACAGCATGATGCAATAGGGGAAAAAATGAATCAATTCATGTCCACTTTTATAACAACACTACACATCAATTCACCAAACTTTAAAATGCCATATTTTAGAAAGCTGTAATTTTAATTAAACCAGCTATTCCTAGAAGTGCATAATGTATTAATTGTAACTTACAAAAGTGTAAAATGTATGTTTACATGATATGTCTCCAGTTAATTTGCATGACTACCTATATGAAATGTACTTACCTAGAGTGAATTAGTGTGAGTGCTTTCAGTGCAAGTGTTAACCACGAATCCGTAAGGGCTTCAATTTCTGCTCTAAGCTGCAACCAAGCTTCCCTCTTTGCTGGGCCCAGAAGACCTGTCAGGGGATGAGTGAGGGAGAACAAGCACTGTAGCATTTACATGTCAACTATAATCCCTTACCATGTTTTACAGTTCTATAGAATTTACAGCTGTAAATAGGTGGGAAAACTTAGCCACAAGAGTCAAAAACTTCACGCAGTAGCTACATGGGACAGGGAAATTATGGGTACTTGCCTCCAACGTTATTTTTATAGGTGTTATAGATTTCTTTTACTCGTCTGTATCGGAAAGCTAGCTTTCTCATCCAGTCCACTCCTCCACGCACCCCCGTTGCTAAGCATAGATTAGCACTGGTAGCTGCTGCAGGGAACCCATCTGTCCCGAAGTTATAGGTGCTGTTTTAGATGTAAGAAAGTTTTAAAAATTATCAGATGGTTCAAGATAACTGAATGTTATACTGGCAATTTAGACGACTTGAAAAAGAATAGAAATAACAGTATTCGGAAGTTATTATAAACAAGCAGCAAACAAGCAAACAAACAAAAACTACTTTTTCAGTCACAGTCCTATATTAGTTTAAATGTACCTTAAATCCTGGCCATTATCATCTGATGAAACATCATCAATATGAACTTGGTCACACTCCTATAATGGAGAAAAAAATCCACTATATTTACTTTAATTTGCCAATTGCAATACCAGAAATACTAACAATGTTTTAAAAAAATGCAAATCAACAATAATATTTACTTTCTATATTGCTATAGCTGAGTTCATAAAAGTAATTTTAGACACTATTCTTCCAATTTAGGGAAAAAACCCTGCCTGCATTTGGAAGTAAAGTTATTAAAATAATTATGTATATTCTTATACATTTTCAGCCACCCTCAAGTTTTAAGTTATTCCAAAGGGTTTTCAGGCAGTGCGTGAGTATAACTCAAACCAGATTTCTTGGTAAATGTAACTTATTAGAAAAATTAAATCTGATGCTAACCACCAATGAAACTATGACCTCTGATTGCTGTTGAGCCACACACTAACACAGCCCGAGGCTAACATTTTAGAAGAGTGCAGACAAAAAAGAAAAAGTTGTTTCCCACTATTTCTGCATTTTCTAAAAAGCGCAAACTTAGAATAAAGTAGAAACACTTTGAAGATTTTCAGAATGCTCTAAATTACTTCTTAAAGCCACTGAAAAGAACAATTCCTTTATATGTATAATTTTGATTTATCTGCCTATAATTGGACAAATGAATATACATTATTATCTGAACATTAAACAACAGAATCACTACTACTGTTAGTACTGATATTTTACTGCTGTTTTATTTATAAATAAAACACCTTTCAGGATTGTGTTTAATGCCAAAGTCTATTGCTTCTTTGTTTTAAAAGTTCTAATGTGAATACCAATAGCAAAGATGATCCATTTGTAAAGCTGTAACACTCCAGAGCTGCATATTTCTGTGTTACTGGTTCTTTCTGAACAATTTTTTTCAATCTCTCTATGGGCTTGGAAGAAGGGAGGGGAGCTAGATGTGGAAAGAAACTCAAAACAGCTGTTCTCTAACAGAATTAAAATCATGACCCTTAACCTTTGTTTTAAAAAACATCTATTTCTCAGCCAACCCTCTCCCAGCAAGCAGTGAGTTCCAAGGAGGAAAAGACTTTGACCCCATAACCTTCTTCACCTCTTCTGAGGTCAACAGCCTCAGATAAGAAGGGAAAAAACCCCGAAGAATGGCCTCACATGATGACTATGAGTGTAAGTCTTTTAAATAGAGAAAACACAGAACGCCTTTAAAATAGCTGAAACAGCATTAGGACTTAAATACTGAATAGGTAGGATGAGAAAAGAGAGATTGGATAAAACAAAACAAAACTACAATCTGTCTGAAGTTTAGTAAAATCAAAGTCACAAACTTAAAAAATAAAATAAAAATAATTATTTCAAAAATTACACATTTTTCATACAACGTTTGCTTCCACAATTCCGTACATTTATTCTGATTAAAATTATGTTCCATTGTTGGAACAGAAGTCAGAAATGAAGTAGAACAAAATTTCTCTAAGACAGTGATGGCTAACCTTTTTGCCATTGCGTGCCGGGAGATGGGTGCAGGTGGGGAGGGGTCGCGTGCATGCGTGCACTCATAATTTTATGTGCCCCGCCCTGCAACCTTCCCTCCCCCACGTTCCTGGCATGCGATGGCCCAGTAGGCCCGTTTTTCTCTCTCACCTGGCTCCAAACTCTCTCTATGAGTCTGGAGATGGGGAAAACAGTGTTCCCCACCGCTCGAGAGGCCCTCCAGAGGCTCAAAACTGCCCATTTGCCAACTTCCCGTTGAACAGGAAGTGACTTTTTTGCTGTCCCCAGCCTCCAGAGACTCCTAGAGAAACTCTGCAGGCTGGAGACAGCAAAAAACATCACTTCCTGTCCAATTGATATGGCTATGCATGCCACCTGTGGTATGCATGCCATAGGCTCGCCATCACGGATCTAAGACATATTTCTCAGTTTCACACCAACAATTCTGCACTGAACTAACACTGTATTTAATACAAATAGATATTTCCATCACCAATAAAATTAGCAAAAGTACAGTTGTTTGCGCTTTACAGGTGGTCCTTAATTTATGACTGTTCATTTAATAATATTTCAAAGCTACAATGGCCTTGGACAAATTGACATGACCTGCACTTGAACTCATGACTGTCCCATCATCCCTATTGCCATGTAATTGTAATTGTGGTGCTTAACAACTGGTTTGCATTTACCAGTGGTCATGTGATCATGATCTCAACTTTTTTGCTGATTTCGGGAAAAATAACACCCATAAGGGAAACTGAATTCACTTAACAAGCATAATAAAATTGTCATAAAATCAGATCTGATTCAACTTATGATTGCTAATGATTGAAATTCTGGTCCCAGTTGTGGTTGTAAGTAAAGGTCCATCTGTATATTTGCATTTTTGAGTGTGTGCCCAAACAAACATACACACTTTGCTTATTCATCGTAATTTACATTCAAATTTGCAAGCAGAATAGTTATTTTAAAACAACATAGAAAGTTCATATTTTCAGGATCTTGGAAGTGAAGAAGAAAATAATTATATTATATATAATATAATCAGCTTTTTATCGAAAAGAAATATTAATTGAAATTCAAAAATTCTGTAAAAGTAGTGTAAGGGAAACAGAAACAGAAAATGGATGGGATACAGTTTTACTGGTTTGTTCCTTATCCTTGGAGCTTCTGGATTATATCCTACACTGTTTTGGACAAGTCTCAAAGTCTCTAAGGAAAGGTTCTTTACACTTTATATACACAAATAAAAGAAGAAAGGTGACTCAAGAACTATGGATTCAGTTGATTTTTCCTTTTCTTTCTCACAGAAATTTTAAAAAACAGCATTAAGAAAGAGGATTGGTATTTTAAAAGATAGCTCCTATTTACATTATAACCTTTATTATAATAGTCATTTTGTTGTTTAAATTATTGATGCTATTATAGTTTTTATCTTTTTTAAAAACAATGAGTGAAACTAATCACAGCAAATATATTCCTTAGAGTCAAGTTATCTTATCTTTTTAGCTTCTTGGGGAGGTCTGCTACTAAACTACTAAACTTTTCTAGGCCCTGTTATAATGGTATTGAAAATGTTCCATATCAACTAGATAATATCTATCTACCTAGCTATACTAGCTAGCTAGATTTTAAAAGGTATACCTAAAATTCTAGGCAATATCTATTCCACTATTTGCTATTAATCAGTGTGAGATTTTTAGAAACATTCTTTGACTAAATTTCAGGTGTTAAAAAAAGCAAGTGAGATGCAATTTTGGAGCACTGCTTTGGGTAAAAGTTATCTTGATGGCAGGGAAAGAAATAGTACAGAAAACAATTCAAAACAAACATACATAAAAAGGTCGAAAAAAGAATGATTGTGACAGAAAAGGGGAGAAAATGTAAAGAGAAGCCATTTTCAATTAAGAAGACAAAAGGAAAAATCAAAGCAGGAAAATTAGTCAGCAGAATCAATGTTTAGTATCCACTACAAAAGACAGGTAGAAATGGAAACAAAGCTTCTTTTACTCCGGGAATGATGAATAAATAAATACAGAAATAATCGCACAACAAATTGAACTGACAGGATCCATTTAAATCTTTATTAATCTATTGTATCTATTTTCTAAACATCCTGTGCTTGGATTATTTTTTTTAAATAGAAAGAAGTATTTGTAATATTGTTCAGTACCTAAATTAAGTACAATTTTCACTTTCAAGAGGTTTCAAGACTTAATTTCTGCAAATCTTAATTTGCTAAACTGGGCCACTTGAGATTTGATTCAAATATAATTCACAGGCTGACAACTAGACAATTCCTTTATTTCACCAGTATACTTTTGATTGACTGACAATTTCAAAGCGTTTCAGAAAGTTCTGATGCATTTTAAATTACCAAACACATTTGTAAAAGGAATTAAATAACAATAAAGTTCTGTGTATATTTAAATTTAAAGTAAATAGCTACTCTTTAACATAAATGTCTTAGACTCTATCTAGAATTCTAAACACAGAAAAAAAAAATATAATAAGAAAAATGTGAAACTTTGGTAGAAATACTATATTTCTTGTTTTTAGGTTTGACCTGCAAAGTATTTTTTACAATCAATATTCTGAATTTAAACTATATCAATACAAGGATCCTTCATTTCAATCCTGAGCTACAAATATTCTCCTTTATTGGAATGTCAATATATTATGCCGTCATGTCATTTAACTATAATTCGTTAAACATAAACAAACTGTAACAGTCCACTAAAACTAAACTACAAAAAGAGATAGAAAGTATCCAAAACCGATACAAGGACACTTTGCGAAGGCTGTTGGAAAACTAATTTAAATGAATAAAAGATACTACTAATTGATGTGACAGGCTGAAGTCATTGAACAAATAAAAGAAAAGATAAAGATGCTGAAAGAAGGCCCAAATTAAGAATGGGCAAAAATAAATGCAAAATATGTCAATAAGCAGTGATAAGTGCATGCACAAGTTGGTCTCCAGAAACCATATTTCCTTCATATACAACATTTGGTTCCTTAGTAATCAGATAGTATTTATCTCTAAATTATGTTACATGGAATGAAGGGAAGACTAAAAGTTCTTTAGATAGGAAAGACTGATGCTTACTTTTGCAAGAATCTAACTAACTATACAAAACAATTAGTTTACAGGTCCTTCATTTTTACAAATTTAAAATAAATGTTAAATATAATTTCAGTATTTGCTTATAAACATATAATTAAATACAAAATAGGAAGTGGAAATTCGTAGATGACGTTTTCATGAAGTAGGATCATATGATACATATATTTACATCATTTTATTAATTTATATGTTCTTCAAATGTCCAGTAACACAGGAATGCAAACTCTACGTTATTCTTCATTGTACTTTAGGAAAAGCAATGTAATAAAATTATAACAACAAATCTTACAACTTCCAAAATCATGTTATCTGATTTGATTAAATGATAACATGTGCTTCAAGTAAATTAAAAAAATTAAAATAAATGTAATGCAAAGACATTCTCAGGCAAAATAAAATGAAGGACATAGAAAGTCACTAAATACCATTATACTTGATTAAAAAGGACAATACGAATAATATTACCAATGTAACCTCTTCTGAGACTTGGAAATCATTACAGACTACAGATCCAAACATGCTGATCATAGCTAAAATGCAGTCCTGTGTTTGCTTAATCTTCCTAATTTACCATGAGGAAACTAACACCATGCTGTCAACTAATTGTTTCAGTGATTTGCTTTACAAAGTAAAATGAGCTGACAGGGAAATGCTCCATCAAAACTAGCTCTTTTCCTCTATCCTTTACACATCACAGTGTCCTTTGAGACTTGCTGGAGATTGTCCAACTCATAGGAAATGATCAGTGGATTCTCTGTTCCCCTCCTATCTGTCATTATGCAATTATCCTCCTGTTTCATTTTTCTCTACTGAACGAACAGTAGAGAATTTTGGTCCAAGTATGTGTGAGAACAAAATGTTTAAAACTGCAAAGCTTACATATCTGCGAAAATCTCTGCTTAGTTAAAAGAAAAATCCAGCACCTTAAATTCAGAACACATATTTTAAAGAAAGAGCTCCATATTTGTTTCCAAAAATATGAGTATACCATAATCATTTATCAAACCTACTAAAGTAAATTGAAACAGTAGCAGGTATGTGAAACAATGTGCAGTTTATTCCATTTCTTTCCAGTATTTTGTTGTTGTTGTTGTCTTACCTACTGACCCATTTGAAAGGTGTAAACCTACAGATATGTATTTTGTTAATATTTGTTTTCTAAATTGCATGGGATTTTCAACTGACAAAAACTGTTCCTACTACAAAAAACACTTACAATTTTGTATAATTTTGCCTGTTTATTGAAACACCATTAATTGATAACATTTTGAAAAACATATTTTTCTTCCTATTAGAAAAAGGAGAATATTCACACAAATATAACATTGAATCAATTTTCAAATACTCAGGTGCACAGATTTGTAATTTGCATAATACGTTTAACACAGTACATTTAGGCTATAGTTCTATACTTATTAATCTGGACATAAAATCTAGACTTAGTGAAATCTGCACTTGAGCAACATGTATGATTGCTAGTGGTAGGCAGAAGACAGACATGAATCTATCCATAGATATCTTGATAAAATGCAGTAGATTGATAAGGATTTTTTATTTCCAATAGTTTAACAGCAGTAGTAAATGTCCTAAATTATAATATTGGAATGAAAAAGATGTGTAATGAGTAGATTTTTATGTTCATAATAGATTCATAATAAAACTACTAGGCTCAGGATTAATACCTTTAATTTTGATTCTTCAATCTTGGTGAGACAACTAAACACTTCACAAGTTATCAAAATGGAAAATGGTACATATTACTAAATAAAAAATGAAATCATGATTGTCTTTGCAATATGGCGAGATAAACAATATCATGGATTGGATTCAATACCCCTACTTTTTAAAATGTTCAGAGCTGCCACTATTTATGAATTTCTGCCTAAAACTGACTCAAATTTTACAAAACAGTTGCAAGTTAGCAAATCCTAGAGAGTTCTTCAAAGTAAAAAAAAAAAAAAGCAGATGGGATTACAGCTATTATTTACTTTTATAATTGAAATACCCAATTCACTTTGGGTACCATTAGAACAATATTCTGAGACTAAAGCTAAAAGCTGTTCCAAAGCTTGCTGGAAAACAAATAAACTTTTTAACATTTTGCTTCTCATATTTTGCAGATATAAATTCCAGTGTTTAGAATCAATGTGTTTCTATAGTACCTAACATAGATCTCTTGTGGAAACTAGGAGAGATATCAACACAGACAATCATAGGAACAAGATTAGAAATTATTTCAGCTGCTCTGCTAGGTAAATTAAAACTAAATTATGTAAGTGAAAAAGAATGTGCCTCTAATAAATATTATCTTACAATGATGATTTAAAATGTCTTTCTAAATAGAATATTGACATTGAATTGTAATTGTAGCCATATTGGACTCTTTTTCTCATGGGCAACATAGCTATTATTATTTTCATACATAAAAA
Source organism: Ahaetulla prasina (assembly GCF_028640845.1). Taxonomy (NCBI): domain Eukaryota; kingdom Metazoa; phylum Chordata; class Lepidosauria; order Squamata; family Colubridae; genus Ahaetulla; species Ahaetulla prasina. Next base: position 42,947,310 of record NC_080541.1, on the reverse strand, counting down.
TTATTACAAAAATTGGTTTCTATTTTCATGCTATTAAATATTAATTGTATTTCAAAAGTGTGCTATTTATAATATACTTTTGTACATGATTATTTTTGCAAAAATTAAATGTATTTTATTGCACCTTTTATATATTTATATATTTATATGTAAGGTAGTTCGTGCCTTACAACTGGTTGTTTATAATGGCCCATAAGATTTCCAAACATTGTATAATATCATGCTGTTCTCTCCCCATAGTCATATGACTCCCTTTGAGGTGCTTAACAACCAGCTCACAGTTATGACTGGTTGCAACATGCCACAATCATGATCTGCAATGTTTTTTGCTGACTTCCAACAAAATCATGAATTTGGGAGAATGGATTTAAACTTACAGCTATGTAATTTGCTTAAAAATGTCATAAAATTGGGTCTGGTCATGTAGGGCCTTGTGTTTTAAGACATTTATGATGAAAATTCCAATCCCAATTGCAGTCATAAATCAAGAATTATCTGTATGTACAAGTTCGAACCACAAGCAAAAGTAAAAACTTCAGTTCTCATAAAGTCATAAAACATAAATTTGCAAAAGTATATCTCTTTATATGAAACCATTATGCTGATGTGTGGAAAAAAAATCAGAGAAAAACCATTATTTTTTTTAGAACTGAAAAAAGTATTTTTAAAAAAGACCTGTTCTCAGTTGAGAATTATAAAAGCTTGAAATATGCTGTGAACTGCATAACCTATTATCACAAAAATATTTTAAAAATACAACATAAAACCATGTGAAAAAGGAGCAACTATTGGTGAACCTGTCATCTTCGTCTGGTATGTACTTTGCAACCATTTTCCCACAATAATTATTCTGTTCAGAGAGTAGAGAAAAGGTACAGATTACCTGTGGGATAGGCACAGATATAGAGAACAAAGAGAGCTCTTGAAATCCAATTCACTGAATTTGACAATTTGTGGATTAACAGTCAAAGAATTAAAACTAACCTTGAAGAATTTCCTTTAAAAAAAAAATAGAATGGACTTATACAACTTAAATTTCTACAAAAAAAAAAAAAAATGACAATAACAAACACTGTGAGGACAAAGACTAAGGTAAAAATCCAGAGAGTGGAAATTAAAATACAGGAAAATGCTTGATTTTCTGCTTCTGAAATCTGAATGTGTACACTTATGGACATAATTTGTTCATATAATATAGAAGATATTTAGATTATCACTTAGAAACCTAATTTCTTTATCCTATATATGAAGCTAATATTTTGTGTATATATTGATGAATTTTATGTAGTAAAAATTTAGTTCTGGTCAAATAAGAAAACTATATGCACAAAAAGAAGAATTAAGATGCACTGGTAGATAAGAATTATTCGTGCTTATGTAACAATGAGGGCATTCTGAAACACAGCAGTCTATCAATACAGCTTAGCTCCTCCTGTCAGTAGACACTGCCAATAAGCCAGTTGGCTCTATCCATGTTCATTGTGATGTGTCACTCAAAAATATACCAAAGTCAGAAGTAATGATTCTTGCCCTTTTATTTTTATTCTGAGTCAAAAAACAAAGATACTTCATAATAAGACAATTCTGACAAATGCCTGAGTTTTTAAGATTTGCTTTGCTCACTAATCAAAGATCCTAAGTCCATGATAGCGAACCTATGTGAGACCTTTCTGCGGTCACACGAACCATCGCCCAGCTCAATTCCACCGCGCATGCATGCGCCTCCCACCACAGTTGATTTTTGGAATGCGTGAGGATCATGCATGGAGGTGTGGCGCATATGCGCGGGGGTATGGCGTGCCTCCCCGTGACCCATTTTTGGTCCCAGGAAACTGCAGGCAGGCCTACTAGGGCCAAAATGGGGCAGGAGGGTCATGCGCACATGCGCAGGGAGGGATGGGAGGAGCGTGGGGGGTGTGCATGCACAGGGGGCAGGAGCACACGGGCGCATGCATTGCATTATGGGTGCCAGCAAGTGCGCATGCTGTCACATGCACAGTTTCGGCACACAATGACAAAAAGGTTAGCCATCACTGTCCTAAGTATTCCCAATGGAACACCAGTAGGATGACCATTCCTGGTCTTCCATAATTCTTCAGAATTATATTTTAGCAGTGAGTGTGAATACTTCCACTGTATTGATCAATATTCCGGGAACTTCTTTAACTCTTAGCAGTAGTATATGTAGCTTGTTTAACAATAGGCTTAAATTTTGAATCAGAATTCACATATTATTTATTACCCAGAAAAACCAAATTATACAATTTGGATAAACACACTTTTGAAAAGAATATTTTTTTAAGGAAAATGTCCAAGAGAAAAAAAAATCAAACACAACAATATGTACATTATAAATAGCCCCTCTAATTTCTTCTACACAATAAACATATTTTTTCTCAATGTAGGTAGATATTGATAACAATCTTATATATTCTAATCTGCATAAATAATGATACTGAATAAAATGTATTTCAAAATAATATATAGAATAGTACCAACCATCACATGGGTTTTTTTTACAAGATCAACATGAGTATAAATTGGAAAAAAAATAGCTAACGGAATTTTAAATTCATTTAATGAATTTTAATAATATTTTAGTAATATTATTTAATAATATTTTAGTAATATTTCAGAGTGCACCTTCTTTAATTCTATACAATTTCTGCATTTAATATAATAGCAAAATACCAATTACAAAATTCTTGGCAGGTCACAGAGAAATTACTACTTTGGGGACAACCATATAGTAAGAATTATCCTAGATGCAATGCTGGCAAACTAAGCAGGATAAAATCATGTCTTCGCTTAATAACCACAATTAGGATTAGCAAACCTGTTGATAAATGAAGAAGTTGTTGAGGCTTTATGTGACTGCAACAGACTTATAGTCTCACTTCCATGGTCATAAGTGAGTCACCATAGGTCATTAAGTAAGGCATCACATGAATGAAACTTGTATTTTACTGGCTTCTCCATTGTTTGCCTATGGAAAGCTGGCTGTGAAGCATGCAAATGATTACAAATCACCATGAGATGCTGCAATGATAATAAATGCCTGCTGGTTGTGAATTGCCTGAATCTTAATCATGTGACTGCAGGGACACTGCAGTAGCGATAAGTGCATAGACCAGTTGGAAAGTTACTTTTTTAGTTACATCATAACTTTGAATGGTACTAAATTGGACAGCCATTAAGGTGGCTGTAGAATTTTCTTTTAAGAAACTAAGGCCAAAATATTTCAACCCTACTTTCAATGTTAACATATTTTAAAATATATAAATAAATTGGATACGTTTTTATTTTAAAGCCTTTTGTAAATGTTTTTCATATAGAGCAATGTATCTATATATTTAACCTTAGCACACTTAAAAATTAGAAAAATAGACACAAAGGAACCTCTGAATAAAAAGGCATAGTTTCAAAACATTGCGTCTACTCCACCTTCACACTATTATAAAATGCAGATTTCATTGTATCTAGTAAAAGGTTTTAATCTTTTTGTTCTTTCTCTTAAGAACGTTCCTTAATAATACTTCTAAAATTAAATGAAATAGAAATTCCGACCCCAAATATTAAACGACTTGGAATATTTGAAATCTTTGTCCTGAGAATGCTGATCCCTACTCAAGTTCCTTTCCTCTTCATACTGTTGCCTTGAAATTTCTAGTTGAAACCTGGCAACGTCAAATAATTGTCTCAGATCTAATAATTTATCTTAAGTCTGTCTATTTACCTGTTGATAGAACTCTACAGCAGATGTTTACCTAGATTACCTTATTCAGCAACAGTGATAGATCAAAAGAAAACTGCTGCTAAATCTGATCAATGTGACTATCAGATAACAAGTCCAGGCAGTAGCATCTCCTTGAATACTAGACTTTTGTGTGCTTAAGGGCCACTATTAACTATGGTAGCTTTATATAGTAGTCCTTGTATAGCTGTTTCTTTCTAGCGTTACTGTCTTCTGGGAATACAGAACAAATAATTGCTTATCTACCTCTTTCATTATTATGTTAATGCCACCGTACAAATCTCTGCTAGTCAAAGCCAGGTAAGGGCTTTGGTGGGAGGAGGTTGTGTGGGACTTCAGACTTGCAATTATCCCTTCATTCAACTGGACTGTAAAAAATCTGGCTTCCCTAGCTGAGAATGCACTGTGGACACTTTTTCCACCATATCCAGAATAGGAGCAGTTGTAAGGAAGCCAATTTATCCTAGAAACAAAAGTCTTTAAGAACCAGCACCTTAGTCTGTTCTTTGATCCTCCTTTCTATTCTTTTCCTTTTATGTTGCAGCTTTCAGATTGCAAAGGACAGAAGTTGTCTTATTAATCTTTATAAGATAGTCTATGATCCATTAAGGATAAGGATAAATCACTCATGTGTACAGTAAATATCCATCAAATTATTTTACAAACCTCACACTTTTTTAAAAAAAATCTACATTTTTCATTATTTTAATATGCATCGTTTCTATCATTTTTAGACCTATCTCCATTAACCTTTTGCTTCTTTATATTTCCACTAAATTTGTAATCTTTACTAATGTTGTAATGTAAAAAGCACATAGTCCAAAGGAACTATTCATACTTGCCTAGTTATAATATTGCCAAAAATCAGTACATATGCAATAATAGCATTTTTTTAAACTGATGGCAGACTATGAAAACTAACATTTAAGAAAATTTTCATCCCTTATTTTAATACATTGGATTTAGGAATGAAAACATTGAGTGTTACAAATAATCCATTTTCAGAATTATAATGCTGATCTTAAGAATAAACATGATACGGTAGAACCGAAAATGTCGTATCTCACACTATAGCTATTTTGTAATTACTTGAAAGGCAAAACAATTTATTTTTACAGTAATTTTGGATTTAATATTTTGTTTCTAGGTCATTAATCTAAGCTTTGAACGTATATTTTTCATTCACTGCGATCTAAAATCCACATAAAATCATGCATATTCATAGTGACAAGAAAAGATGAACATCCCACTTAAGTTATTCTTCCAACTGTGGGAATGTTCATATACAAATAACATTCCCAGAGAAACTGTATTTACACAAACATACTGAATACTAGGGCCTGCTGAAATGGGTGAACAATAATAATAATAAATAGGGTCTGATTCTAGGAGGAATAAGTGTTTCACACATTAAAATGACCAAAATAATAATTTTTATTGAATAACAACAAATTTGGAAAAATGCCATTCTTCTGAACAAGTTGTTGCAGTTATACCATAACAATTTTTGTGATCTCATTTTATGTTAACAATATTTCCAGGTTAAAAAAATAACAACTTTTGCTAGAAGCAATGTGGTTTAAGATGGTTACTGACAACAACTAGAAAATATTCTAAGAATTATAGAGATTATATAAACTGAAAAAAATGTAACCAAAAAAGCTATAATATACTTATTTATTTATTTATTTTTATTTATTTTATTAAATTTTTATACCGCCCTTCTCCCGAAGGACTCAGGGCGGTGTACAGCCAAGATAAAACACGAAATATATACAAATTTAAAACATTTAAAACCTAGCAAATTACAAAAAGGATGATACCGTATATACTCGAATATAAGCCGATCCGAGTATAAGCCGAGGTCCCCAATTTTACCCCAAAAAACTGGGGTAAACTGGGGACTCGAGTATAAGCCGAGGGAGGGAAATGAGGCAGCTACCGGTCAGGGAAAGCCTCCCTCCCTCAGCCGAGAAGGCTGGCGGCTCCCCCGCCCCCCCCTCTCACTGCACCGGCAGGGCTTCCCCGCGCTAATGCAAAAGCCCGCCAAGTTTGCACCATCCGGTATAATGTGAAAAAAAGAAAAAAAAAACTCGAGTATAAGCCGTATATACTCGAGTATAAGCCGAGGGGACGTTTTTCAGCACAAAAAACATGCTGAAAAACTCGGCTTATACTCGAGTATATACGGTAATTAAAATTTAGTTCTAAAATTTAAAAATATTAATAAAACCCCGAATTAAAATTTAACACTATTATGCCAGTCCCGCTTGAATAAATAGGTGTGTTTTGAGCTCACGACGGATTTACTAGCTATTTAAAGTCTTGTACCTTTCATTTTGCACTAAGAAAATTCATACAAATTGACAAGATTGTGCAACCAAGCATATATTTTTGAAGGTCTTATAATTATAAACTATATAAAAACTTAATTTTTCTTGTTTTTTTGCAACAATAAACAATAATTATCTATTGGAAAAATTCAGCAGGCATATCTTTATTATCATGGTTTGTCACAGAGTCAACCATATATTCAAATTGATTTTTATTACCTTTCAAGGTAATGAAAGGATTGTGACTTTCAACCATTTATTAAGAGTCCACTCAGGACATATAATCATAAGGTAAATTTAAACAATAGGTTGTTCACACATCCAGATCCATTTCTAGAAGAACATTTGACCTAAGAAGTGAAATTAAATACTCCTTCTGGTTCCTGGATTTTCTTATTTACTTTATCCTAACTGGATCATTTATGCTTGATGGTTTTTAAAAACATTATAATGATATGTTTAGTTCAGGCTTGCCGATTTAAAAATGTTTTAAGATATCAGAAGCATTATGGAGGACACGATCCTAACTATATGATCATGCAAACACTATGACTTTCATCCTGTGACTTGCAAAGACAGCATTTGATTGATAATATCACCATGTCCATATCTTTTTTTGGTCATCATTTGTAGTGAATTATAAGTTATTTTTAGCATTAGTCTACTTTTACATTTACTTTTCAAAAGTTTACTTGACTTTTCCATTAAAACGTTCAGGATGGCTTGAAGTCTAGTAACAAAATAGCAATAGTATTATTACCTAATGGGGTATGAAAATGGGGGACAGGAAGGACAAAATTAATAATTTTACAGATTTATGGTTTGCCACTGGAGGTCAGAAAAGAGAAAACAGAGAGTTCAAATAATATCGCTATGGTGATATGTATTAAGAATTATTTTGGAGTTCTAAAAATAAAATACTTTTAAATAAACTTTTTACTTACAATTGTGTAGAGCATGAAATATATCAGTGTAATACATTTACCCTGATCTGAATCTGAAAAGGGAGTTTTCTGTATATCCCTAAATTTCTGAGAGTTGGGAGTGAGAGGAAAAATAATCTATTTATGATTTAAAGAAATAGTAAGAGCTACAGAAATGCTGTCCCTTTATCATTAACAATGTAGCCTATATATTAATGGGATGTAAAAGAAAGTCCCTGAAGAAATCTTAATGAGGCAAACAGTTTTACTTGAAATAAACATTTTAGCTTTTTCAGTTTTAAAGATGCCTTAAAAGATGCTTTAAAAGTTGTATAGAACCATTTTATCTGATCTGAAAATGAATTGAATTCAGTGGAGCTTTTATAAGCTCCCAATATCCAGTTTCTGTCAACAGCTTAGAAAAATCTTTTGGAGCAGGTGAATTTTCAGACACCTGTCAAGTACAATACCATGCAAAGAACTTGGCAGCAGTACAACTATGATGTAACTGCACCACCTGGCCACCTTGAAATTAGGTTTTCAGATAATAACTGAAAACACTGAGTTTTATATGCCAATCTAACAAAAATGGTAAAAGCTTGTGCATAAAATGAAATTGGATAATTTTGGCCATGGCTGCTGCCTGAATGTTCATAATTCAGATTCAGAATTATGTCCTGGAGCAATACTGTATTATACTTTGGATTAATACCTAATCCAAGGAAAGTTAAATATTTGTGTTAGAATTAGTAGTTTTATCAGTCTGGAGCACCTATCTGCTTTATAGATTACATATCAGTTCAACCTCAAAAAGTTCAGCACAGAAAGAACAGAGTTGCTATTATGATGATGAAACTATTCCCTAAATACCGAAATTACTTGATTAAGACATAGAGGAAAAAAACTGCACCAGAAAACCATATTGAAATAGTTGGACTCCTCAATAGCAATCATTAATGTCAGTATGAGTCACTATTTTCTGAAACTATTTTTTTAGGATGATGTAACCAAACTAACAAGCTATGCATTAAAATACAAGATGATGATTTGTGAATATTAAACAAATAAATTGATGAATTTGTATTTTGTTTTCCCTTCTAAATTCTAGATTGCTTCAACATGCATTTAAACAAAATTACAGAAACTTGTTGCAGAAAGAATTTTCTAAAAAGGGTTTTCAAACAAAGATTGCAAAAGGCACAGAAATTGAAGAAATAAGAAAATCTTTTTCTTTGCAATAAATTATAAAATGAATCATAATGTCTTATATTTCTGCAACAGAATGCATATTATATTTTTATATACACGGCAACCATCATACTATTCCTTTCAAGCAACACAGAGATTAATTTAATGTATTTTTTACATTAAAAAATAAATAAAAACAGTTTAAGGAACATAAGCAAGCCTCAGTTCTAATTTAATGATAAACTTTGCTAAGTATTTTTTTTTTAATGTTAGCAGATATTATGACCATTTCTTAGATCATGAACTGAAACACTGTTTATTTTTTCATCTACATTTGAAACAGTTACAGTTAAGGTAATTATATCTTTATCAATAAGACATTTCAATTGAAATCCTAATGTCAATAATACTATCCTGTGTACTAATAGCTTCATAAAAATAAGAAACCCATAAATTTAAACTTCTGGATAGAATATATGATTTCTCCGTAAATTATAATCAGTATTAATGTTATCGTTTTGAGATTCTCTAATTAAACTGATGACTTTAAAAGAATTTCCAAATTGTAACATTCTTTTTCAGCCTTAAAATGAGCATCAAACCTAAAAGGTATATATTATTTCAATTAATCTTAAATGCACTTTCACTTAAATAACCATTTTAAGTGAGCCCTAGAAAGTTATCTATGGCAAACTACTTCCTTTCTACTTGCCAAGAAAACTGCATGGACTTCCCTACACAGTTGCTAGAAATTCAGACTAACTGAAAGGCACGTGCTTACAGGCACACAGAAAATATTTTAAGGAATAAGTCATATTACGGTAACTCCAAAAAATACGTACTTTTAAATAAGTACTTTAAAAGTACTTTAAAACTTAACTCAGTAAGAAAGTGTTTACTGGTGCCAATGTATTCAGCATCTGTCTGATCCATCATAAATAAAATATAAACACTGGCGTGTAGAAACCTCATAGATACCACAGTGGTTTTTTCCAAGAATGTAGGACATTATAGAAAAATAATTTAGATGAAAAAATTGAAAATGATATTACTGAAATTCCATAATATATTATTTGTTTCAGAAATAATTATTACAGTTATTTTTGGACAGATATCACTCTAAAGCCCTATGCTTGTAACAAATTGCTGTCACTATTGAGAGTGTAGGTGTGCAGACCCAGTAAGCTTTTTGCAATTTCCACAAACCTGAAGGCATAATACCAACTGTGTGTGAGGTTAAATTAGAACCATTTACAAGTTGGCTAGTGAAGAGGAAAGAAAAGGAAAAATTATTTTTAGGATAAGCAGCATTTCATCTCATGTCATACCATACAAACTAAAATGCTATGTACAGGTAATAGCTGAAACAAGCATAGATGTATATGGATAGATGCTGTTCTTACCCAACAGATATAACAAACCAAAAGGTCAAATATATTGTATTGCAAGCTTATACATAATTCAGTGCTTTCAGATAGCCGAATAAGCTGATGTTGAAAACACCATAGGAGCTATAGTGTTTATTCATTGCTGCTTCATGTTCAGTTTATCTATAACGAAAGAAACTTATGACCTTACCACTGGTCTACTTCAGAGAAAAAAAGTAGGTGCCAGAAATCAGAAAGATCCAAAGCCAAAGGCATCATACTTTAAACTTACAAAGGTATGGCTTGCTTTGACTGCACTGATTGGAATATTTTTAAATACCTCTGCAGACTTGGATAAACTCACAGATACTTTAACATCATATGTCAGTTTCTGTGAAGACCTATGTGTACCAACCAGGAACTTGCGAATATACAGTAACAACAAACCTTGGTTCACAGCTAAACTTAAGCAGCTATGTCGTTCCAAAGAGAAAGCCTACAGAAAAGGTGATAAAATGCTGTACAATCAGGCTAGAAATGTATTAACAAGGGAGATCAGAGCAGCAAAAAGAAGCTACTCTGAAAAGCTAAAGAATCAATTCTCAACAAATGAACCAGCAAACATGTGGAAAACCCTTAAAAATATCACCGACTATGGCAAACCTCCTTCTCAGGCTGAAAGAAATCAACAACCGGGAGATGACCTGAATGTGTTTTACTGCAGGTTTGAAAGGAAACTACAGCCACCTATCTCCACAACCCCCATGTCAGACACACAACCCCTAGTGATCACAGAAAAGGAAGTGCAAGACCTATTTCACAGACAAAAGCCAGGAAAAGTTCCAGGCCCAGACAAGTTAACACCTTCTTGCAGGAAAAGCCAAACCTAATTGGCCCCCATCTTCACCCAAATCTTTAATAAATCGCTAGAAATCTGCTATGTTCCTTCTTGCTTCAAACACCCTACTATTATCCCAGTGCCAAAGAAGCCCACCATCAAGAACTGAATAACTACAGACCAGTTGTTCTAATATCTGTAGTCATGAAAACCTTTGAAAGGCTAGTGCTGTCCCACTTGAAAACCCATCACGGATCCACTGTTAGACCCCTTGGAATTTGCATACCAAGCAAATAGATCAACAGATGATGCTGTTAATATGGCTTTGCACTACATCCTACTACATCTTGAATCTCCAAAGACCTATGCAAGGGTGCTCTCGGTAGACTTTAGTTCAGCATTCAATACCATCATTCTAGACACTCTTCTAACTAAGCTAAACCAACTACAGGTACCTGAACAGACTTGTAAGTGGATCATAAGCTTCCTAACAAACAGGAAGCAGCAGGTGAAGCTAAGCAGAATTCCATCAGGTACCGGTACAATTAGCACAGGGGCCCCCCCAAGGCTGTGTGCTCTTCCCACTTCTCTTTTCTCTGTATACCAATGACTGCATCTCTAACGATCCATCTGTTAAACTACTGAAGTTCGCAGATGACACAACAGTGATCAGTCTCATTCGAGACAATGATGAATCTGCATACAGGCGGGAGGTTGAACAACTAGCTTTGTGGTGCGACCAGAACAATCTGGAACTGAACACACTCAAAACCGTAGAAATGGTGGTAGACTTTAGGAGAAACCCTTCCATTCTTCCACCTCTCACAATACTAGACAACACAGTATCAACAGTAGAAACCTTCAAATTTCTAAGTTGTACCATATCACAAGATCTAAAATAGACAGCTAACATCAAAAACATCATCAAAAAAGCACAACAAAGAATGTTCTTTCTGCACCAACTCAGAAAGCTCAAATTGCCCAAGGAGCTGCTGATCCAGTTCTACAGAGGAATTATTGAATTTGTCATCTGCACTTCTGTAACTGCCTGGTTTGGTTCTGCAACCCAGCAAGACAGACACAGACATCAGAGGATAATTAGAACTGCAGAAAAAACAATTGCTACCAACCTGCCTTCCATTGAGTACCTATATACTGCACGAGTCAAAAAGAGGGCTGTGAAAATATTTACAAACCCTCACATCCTGGATATAAACTGTTTCAACTCCTACCCTCAAAACGATGCTATAGAGCACTGCACACCAGAACAACTAGACACAAGAACAGTTTCTTCCCAAATGCCATCACTCTGCTAAACAAATAATTCCCTCAACACTGTCAAACTAATTACTAAGTCTGCACTACTATTAATCTTCTCATCTTCTCATGGTTCCCATCACCCATCTCCTTCCACTTATGACTGTATGACTGTAACTTTGTATCCTTATGATTTATATTGATATTGTTTCCTCATTGCTTATTTGTACCCTATGACTATCATTAAGTGTTGTACCTTACGATTCTTGATGAAAGTATCTTTTCTTTTATGGACACTGAGAGCATATGCACCAAGACAAATTCCTTGCATGTCCAATCACACTTGGGCAATAAAAATTCTATTCTATTCTATTCTATTCTATTCTATTCTATTCCTGATTAAATGAAAAGAGACTCAAAGCTTAATGCAGAGGGAAACAAACCTTTTTAAAGGTTTGAAAGTCTCAGATAACTGCCCTGCCATTGTTTTACATTTTTTCATGCCTCTCCACTTCCTGGTTCTGCCTGAGACCAGATGTGCCAAAATACTTTAATAAAGAGTGTTGTCATAGCTCAGCAAGAAGCAGGAAACACAGGTAATCTTGTAAGCAGAAATAAAATCCCCAAATTTAAAACATCTGCATATATTTTCATTAAAACTAACATCTCTAATATAATCACTTTGCCTATTAATCCAACTATCTAACATCTATCTATCTATGACCTATCATGAATAAAATTGATGATTTCACTAGCATAACATGCCTGCAATTTCAATATTTATTACAGCAAGCTGTTTTTCCAAAGTTATGTTAAAGAGTAGGCGCAAAAAAAGTCCCACATATTTTCCCTGTTTTCAACACAAGATAGATAGATAGCATAGACAAATTATTTACTCTGAGCTATTTATGTTCACAATTCTGGAATAGGGATACCCTGTTTTTTGGAGGACGGGTGAAATACAATACAAAAGAAACCCTCTAGCGCAAATAAAAAGTCTCTGTAATCCAGTATTCTGTGTCATAGAAACAACAAAATGTTTTTCACTGGTACTTCACCGAGTGCTGAAAAGGTAGCCCGGAAACGTGCATGCTCATCGATGCTGTGCTCCGGAAAAGCCGAACTTCCAGGTTGTAGCATGCATGCATGCCTGACAATCAGCTGGCTGGCGCACATGTGCACATCGGTTTTCCGCACTGCCGCACACGCAAAGGACAGCTGATCGTCATACGTGCATGTGTGCCAGAAACCCGGAAGACAAACAGGCAAGGCTGCACGTGCCAGGCAACATGGTTTCGCGTGCCACTTTGGGCACACATGACATAGGTTCACCATGATGACACTAATACTGCTATTTTTCATGAATCAACTAAACTAGTGATTATCACCACAATTACAAATAGTGCAATCTATAAGTTATATTGCTTCTCTGAAACTTTGCTCAAAAATATTACTTTGTAATATATTCTAATTAAAGGGAATAGCATGAAACATAGCACTAGTTCAGACATGTTTAATTGGAATCATAATCCTTGATGCTATACCAGAAACTGCTTTTTGTAAGATCCAGGTTTCAAAATCAATTTTATGGTTCGAGTGACGAACTACTGCTTAAAATAATAAAACTTAAAAATCACACTTGATACACAGTGGAGCTGACCAAATCCTTGGAATGTTGACATCTAACAATTAAATTAAGACATTTATGGTCAATTATAATGGTATGCAACTATTAAAAACATATGGATGTATATTCCATTTTGATTAGGAAAAACTATAGGCTATTTGGCACAGGATCAAGATAGAATACTCTTTCAGAGAAACTTGGACTAAATTATATATTGTATAGTCAAAACAAAGAATCTCATATATGAACTTGGTCAGGTTATCTCGTATTGAAACATATTTATGTTTGTGTGTACAGCATGAAATTGCCATACTGGCAACACTTGAAATAGTGTTTATTTTACATATTTAAGATACAAAGTAATAATTTTTATGTTAACTTGTTAATGTATCATTGGGTAGTTTCTTTCATAAATGAAATTGAAATACAGGACAGATGTTTGAGAAACCGCATTTAGTGGTTGCACACACTAATTTCAAGTAATATCATCTCATCTATTAAATAAAGTACATTTTGTTAGATTTTGGGAAAAAGAAACATCAGGAAATATTTAAAGGCCAATTGTTGTCAATTACCTTTGATCAACAAAAGTTATAAGTGAATCTTCAGGATTCTTTTGCCTGCCTAGAATAATGTACCATATTTTTCGGACTATAAAATGCACTTTTCCTCCCAAAGAAGTGGGCGGAAATGTTGGTGCATCTTATAGACCGAATACAGCCCTGTTTTTGGCCTTCCAAAACCCGTCAGCACACCCCATTTTTGCCAAAAACAGACTTGTTTTTGGCAAAAATGGGATGCACAGAGTGTTTGGGAGGCCTGCAGAGTGCTCCTGGGGGCTGGGAAGGGCAAAAACTAGACGTGGGGTGGCCAAAAATGATTTTTTTCCGTTTTCCTCTTTAAAATTTAGGTGCTTATACTCCAGTGAGTCTTATAGTCTGAAAAATACGGTATATTTATACTTTCTAACAAAATAATACTGTGATGATTAAAGGTTATTGGCAGTGCTCCTCAAGTTTGTTTAGTGGTTTAGTTTTAAATAAACAGCTGCCTTTATTATGACAGAAGCAAAATTGGACTTTGTCTGTGTTTGAAATTTTAATAAAAATACTCAAAAGTCTGTTTTTCTATTGTTAAATGAAAGAAACACAAGAGTTGGAAACTACTATTCATAACCAAGGAAGTTCTTTTAGGGGGAGGAAAAGTATTAAGACAAAAGATTTTAAGCTTTTGAAATGGTTCTAGAAAGTTTGACATTACGACTAACCACTAGAATTTCCTACAGTTCATGAAAAAGGTCTACTTGTGTTTATTATTCACATAAACATTGTGACCTGAAACATTTATCATAATAACCATAAAGGTATGAACAGTTATTCAGGATTCACTGTGCTATTATTGTGCTACCAATAACAAATATGTTCTTGTTTTGTTGATATCTTAATCTTGTGTTAGCAGCTCAGACTTGCAATTATGAGATGGAATATAAATCAATGTAATAAATAAAATAAATTTCACAACAAATACATCATCCACAAGATGCATGACAAAAAATAATAGCATAATACATCATGTGCACAATTATTATACAAATCAGTATTTTGACCATGTCATCACTTCTATGCATATTTTCTACCTTCAAGCTGTATAAACCTGAATGCTTAGTAGATAGAAGCAGATCAGGTGATGTGTATTTGTGTAATGAGGGAAGCTGTGGCCTAAGGAGATCAACACCCTATATCAAGGTGTGCATAATTATTAGGCAGCTTCTTTTCCCTCAGGCAAAATGGGCTAAAAAGAGATTTAACTGACTCTGAAAAGTCAAAAATTATAAAAAGTATTTCAGAGGATGCAGCACTCTTGAATTGCTAAGATATTGGGGATATTGATCACAGAACCAAACTTAATACCAGCCCATGCCAGTATCCCATCTCCACCTTGAGTCAAAGTGGAGCTCTGTGCCTGTTCAGCCATGGGCAGGGGTGGGTTCTAATTTTTTTTACTACCAGTTTTTTTACTACCTTGGTGGTCATGTGACTGAGTGGGCATGGCCATCTTGAAGTCACTCACGGCAAGGTGGGGTGGCACCTTGCTGTGAGTGACATCAAGTTGGCCACGCCCACTCATTCACATGACCGATGCTGCAGAGACAGGGCAATTTCCTATGTACCTCCCCGTCCCCATTGGGCTGACAAAATAAAAGCCTGTCTGCCAAGCAGCCCAAACTGAAAAATGGGGGTGACCATTCATGTCTAGAAAAACAGCCTTTCTTTTAATCGCCTCATCAAACCACAAACTCTTCCGATCAGGGCCTCGGTCTCTGAATAATGGCTGGAGGTTCCGGGCCCTCTGCATCTGGAGGGCTGTTGTCTCTTGTATGTCTCGTAAGGCGGATGAAACCTCACCTGGCCCAGATGTTGCTGTCTGTAATTTGGGGGGTGAAGATGGCCTGAGCTTTCCCCATCACCCCTGCAACTTCCCTACAAACAGAAGATCTGGGTATGGGGGAGGGGTTTAAGAGTTAAGGGGCCTCAGTGCAGCTGTTGACAAAGGAAGAAAGGGGGCTTTTCAATCCCGGAGGGGCAGTGCCCCTCGGCTGCCCTTCCACGGGCTTCTTGGTAAGCAGCTGCCAGGCAGGAGGATCACCACGGTAGGAGTGCCGGGTTGGACGAAGAGCGGGAAACGACGAAGGGGGGAGAGAGGGACAAAGCCCCCTTTACATGGATGCATGTAAAAAAGGGGCAGGATTTTGACAAACTACCCCCTCCGCAGACCAAGAAGAGATTCACTTCCCTCTCACCCTTCCCTGCCCCCACTTCCAAGAGCCTCCAACTTTGCAGCTATTGCTGCTGCTGCTCCTCGCCTCTCCTGTCCTGGAAGTGGAACCGGGCGCCGTTTCGTCTCCACCTGACAGCTGCAAGGGAAAGAGGCGGCAGCGAAGCCCTGTCACTTGGGAGAGGACCATGGAGGGACATGTCACATGTCTGTTGCCCTTGCTTCTTTTGCTGTTGGCTTCTCGCCACTCTGAAAGTCAATCATAAAGAGTTGGAAAACGTTTTCTTAGATCTCTGACGCTCCAGCAATGACTTGGGGGAGATCTAAGGAAATGTCTTCCAGCTCTTCACGATCGACTTTAAGAGTGGCGAGAAGTGGCAGCGGAGGCAACAGGAGCTTGTGTGTATGTGTATGTGTGTCCTTCCGTGGTCCTCTCCCGGGGGATAGCCAGGGCTTCGCCACCTCTTTTCCTCAGAGGAGCTACCTCCAAGTCCTTGAGAAGGGACACACACACACACACACACACCCTGACCTGTCGCTTCCACTGCCACTTCTTTTGCTGTCGGCTTCTCACCATTCTTAAAGTAAATTGTAAAGAGCTGGAAGATGCTTTCTTAGCTCTCTGACATTCCAACAATGACTTGGGGGAGATCTAAGGAAACATCTTCCAGCTCTTCACAATTGACTTTACGAGTGGCGAGAAGCTGACAGCAAAAGAAGCGGCAGTGGGGGTGACAGGGGTTGTGTGTGTGACATCCAGCTGCCCTCTCCCAACACCGCTGCTGCCCTCTCATCTCCAGCACAGCAGCTCCATCTCTCTGAAGGGCTGACCGCCCACCCACTGGCCGGGCCGGAAGGCAGGCAAGCATGGCAGGTCCACAGAGAAAGGAGCTAACTAGCTGGGTGGCCCCAACATGCTTGCCTGCCTTCCTCCTCCTCCACCGCCTCTTTTTTCAGCTGCTTACCTTCCATGGTGGCTGGTCCAGAGTTGGGAAGGCAAACTGACCCGAGTTTTCAGTGGCCCCCAGCCAGCCACCACTTGTTGTGACTCCGGCCCCCGAACGTGTCCTCATGGAGGAAAGTGACTCGGAAAGTGAGGGAGAGGAGCCAGCAAGGCCTCCCTTGCCAGGACCCTCCTTGCTGGCACCGCCCCAAGTTCCAGCTGCAGGCCAAGAGGAGGAACTGACAAGGCCTCCCTCTCCTGCACCCTCCTCCTCCCTGGCAACACCTCAAGTCCCAGCTGCTGACGATCAATCCTGGATTGATCTGAGGCAGCGACGAAAAGATAGGCATGCGCAGCAGAGGAAAAGGTGTGGCAGGCTCAGAGATTGCTGAGTCACTGAGCCACACCCCACAGGGTATAAAAGTGGGTGGAGCTGCCATGTGGCCCTTGTGACAGACAAAAAGGCTACCAAGGGTGCACTGCAGCTCGGTTGTTGGAGGGTTAAAGGACTTTTTCAGTGAGTTTTGGCAATGGATCTTGGACACGAGATAACAGACTCAGAACTTGGCAGGCCTTTGCACAGTCACTGCCAAGTATTTCCTCAACTGAAGAAAATCAGGTCTGTAGCAAATAAAAGACTGGGAGACACATGTCTTTGTGTTTGCTCTGTGAAGTGGGGAGGGGGACATAACATCACTGCTGGAAAGCGGCTGGCCAGGAAGCTTCTGAAAAGCCTTTTTTGCAAGCTGCTTTCTTCACAGGCTGCTGAAAAGTACTGGCGGAAGAAGCATCTGCCATAGTCGCCATGTTCTTTGCGCATCTCATTGAACTTGCAAGGCAATGGGATGTGCATGCGCAAAGAACATGGTGGTGACGAACATGGTGGCCAGGGGACAGGTTCGGGGGCATGGCCAGCCAGCCACTACTACCGGTTCTTTGACCGATGACAGATTTTTACTACCGGTTGTCCCACGCTGGTGCGAACTGGAAGCAACCCACCACTGGCCACGGGCCCATCCTCCAAAATACAGCTTGCCTAATAATTGTGCACAGAGTGTATAGTATTGGGGAAGATAGAAACCCGTTTTTAAAAGGCATTTAACATATGCAAGATTACTGAATTCACCTAATTTCAACACATTCTGATTTGTATTAGAGCAAATTTAATTTAAGTAATTATTAGGAAGATAGAATGTTTTCTTACTCAATAACTACCATATTATCACATTTAATGTTTATTTATTTATTTATTTATTTATTTATTTATTATTTAAATTTGTATACCGCCCTTCTCCCGAAGGACTCAGGGCGGTTCACAGCCAAGTAAAAATACACAATACACTATAAATACAATTAAAATACAATTAAAAAACTTATTAAATTGGCCACAATTAAAATTTGAAGATAAAACCCATTAAAAACCCATAACTTAAAAAACTAACCCAGTCCAGCGCAGATAAATAAGTAAGTTTTAAGCTCGCGGTGAAAGGTTTAAAATGTAGTTAAAATATTAATATCTTAATAAAACTAAAGAAAATTATGATGACCATTAAAATTCCTAACATGTTTTACAGGTATTATAAGCATTAAACCCAAAAGTAACTAATTTATATTTTTGAAAGAATACATATATACATACAATAGTAGAGAAAGATTAAGTTTCATTAAGTGGATAACACAAGTTGAGTGGGTAAATATTGTAGGGAAGGAATTATTTGTGAAGAGATACCAATAGCAAGGAACAGAAGAACTGTTCCTATCTCAACCTATGCCAGGAATCCAATAGACAGCTACTTGAAACCATTGAGAAACAGTGGGTTGCATATTAGTTAGTTACACCTAGAAGCCAGTGGTGGGTTGCTCCCAGTTCCAACCGGTTCGCAAGAACTGGTAGTAAAACCGGCAGAAAGCTCTGCCCACTGACCCAGAAGTCAACATAGGTGATCTGTGCACCACAGAAGCTCGCGTGAGTGAGCGAAATGAGCGCACGCGCGTAGTCCTGATGCGAACCAGTAGAACCCACCCCTGCTAGAAGCAGACAGCTGATTACCATGAAATTAGTATAAATAAACTGATAAATAAGGACTCTGGAGCACTAATTTTGCCAGTGTAAATCCACTCTTATGAAATAGTACTTTCATAGAAAATAGTGGTCTCTCAGCCATTATTTAGTCTTTCAAAAATTCTGTGTGTAATTCAAATAATAATTACTTACTTCTAAATCATTAAAGAACAGATGCGTATCTGCCAAGTTGAAAATCATCTCCTCCATCCTTAGTCCCAGTGAAACAGAAGTAGGGGGGTCCTCATAAAAGAAAAGAAAAAAAAATGGAAAAAATTAGACTTATCAGAGAGAAAAAAAGATAAATTGTTATGGTTAAAATGCCTTGGGGGAAGAGGACCCAAAACAGTGTTCTAATTACAAATTATGCAACAAAAATAACAAAAAAAAGATAAATAATAAAACAATTATCATGTACTATGACAACAAGGAAAGGCAACAGGTCATTAGAGGTAAACTTTATTCTGTTGTATTTCTATTCTACTTTGTTCTGTTCTGTTCTGTTCTGTTCTGTTCCATTCTGTTCCATTTCTGCTCCGCTCCGCTCCACTCATTATTTTATAATTGCTGAGAAAAAATTTACAGATTTTTCTTAATGGTTATCTGGATAGGAGCTGTAGTGGCGCATTGGTTAGAATGCAGTATTGCAGGCTAACACTGTCCACAGCCACGAGTTTGTTCCATCTTTCCGAGGTCAGTAAAAACCCAGATTGTTGGAGTCAGTATGCTGACATTGTAAACTGGTCAGAGTGCTGTAAAGTGCTATGGAACTGAATATAAATCTAAGTGCTATTGCTGTTTCTGTGTAATAGTTCAGGATACTATCGTTATGGAATCTTTATAAAAATGACAAAAATACACACTCTGATATATATTTCATTTATTATATAAGTAGTCAGTAGCACCACACTTACAAATTTTTTAAATTTTAATTAAAATATTAAAACTTTAATATTTTAACTTTTATTTTATATACTCTTTTATATGCTGATATTTTACTATATACAACCCAGAGTCCCTCTTTAAGAGAGATGGTGTTCCAGAAATGCAAAACATAACATTAAATAAATGTAAACAAAATTGGCTTCTTAAAAACAAAAGAGTCTTTACAGCTTTAAAAAAGAGCCAATACTATAAAGTTTCCTTGTGGACACCTTACTAAGTTATTCTGATTTTACAGAGCATCAGCTTATATAAATGTCTATTTAATGTATGAAACCCACCCCCTTTTGAGGTATGCCCTAAATTCCTGTTAAAATATGAAAATCAGTGGAGTCACTGTAAAGCATTTTTTTTCCTTTTTATAAAAGTTGTTTTGCTTGGGTAGGCTAACAAAAATACTCATCTGGAAGCTCTTAACTTGGAAATTGATATTTGTAGACATTATTGTATCAGAAGCATATTTTATGTAATAGGCCTTAAGATACAGCAATTTCAAGGGCTCTTGTTTGGAACTATGCAGGTGGCACAGATTGTTAATCCTCTATATGCAACTTCCTGAAGATGCCTAGAGTCACTTTTACATAAGATGAGTGGCACATCAATCAATCAAATAAATATTTTTGGTTTGTATTATCCCTTTTTTCCCTAATATGTATACACTTATATATACATACATAAGAATGTTCACATACGGAAGGAACAATTTAATTCTTACTGGAAAAAGAATTGAAGATATAATATTTTATTATATCTGAAGATAAAGATGGAATAGAAACCAAAAGCAAAAGTTGAAGGGAACTACACTTTTATTTTCTTGGATTAAATCCCAGTGAATTCAGTGAGAAAACAAAAAAGATATTACACTATAATAGATATCAGTCCTTCCAGGATTTTTTTATTCCAATTTAAATGTATTACTGCCCAATCCATATTAGGATTAGATAGAGAGATACAGACTAATATTTCATTGTAGTTTCCCCTTTTCTTAAAGAAAAAAAATCACTAGCCATAGAGCATTCTTGACTTTTAAATAAAATGCACAGGGGTGACCTGAAATTAACTTAAATCTTCCAGTTGACTATGGATATATTAATTCATCATATCAAAATGGAGGTAAAATGAAGGAGGAGGAAAAAGAAAGGAAGAAAGCAACAGACAGCAAATGTCATCTCTGTAAAGAAGCTGAAAAAGAATGAACCACCTACTTATCTGCTGCAAGAAGATTTCCCAGACTGATTAAAAAACAATGGCATGACAAAGTAGCAACAATAGTACATTGGGATATCTCTTGCAGAAATACCACTTGCCTACGAGCAAGAATTGGTGGGGCCACAAAACAGACATGGTAATAGAAAATGAAAAAACTGAAGTGCTATGGGGTTTAGAATTCAAATAGACAAGCCCCTTCCACATAATACCCCAGACCCCAGTAGGGCCACTCAGGATGTGACACGAGGCTGGCTCCGGAGTATTATAAATGCTTCTTTGATGGAGGGGGTCTTTCCCGCCGCCTTGAAAGAGGCGGTGGTGAGACCCCTCCTCAAGAAGCCTTCCCTGGACCCAGCTATTTTGGGTAATTATCGTCCAGTCTCCAACCTTCGCTTTGTGGCGAAGGTTGTAGAGAGTGTGGTGGCACGGCAGTTCCCTCAGTACCTGGAGGAAGCTGTCTATCTAGACCCGTTCCAGTCCGGCTTCCGGCCCGGGTATAGCACGGAGACAGCTTTGGTCGCGTTGGTGGATGACCTCTGGAGGGCCAGGGATAGGGGTTGCTCCTCTGCCCTGGTCCTGTTGGATCTCTCATCGGCTTTTGATACCATCGACCATGGTATCCTGCTGCGCCGGTTGGAGGGGTTGGGAGTGGGAGGCACCGTTTATCGGTGGTTCTCCTCCTACCTCTCCGACCGGTCGCAGACGGTGTTGACAGGGGGGCAGAGATCGGCCGCGAGGCGCCTCACTTGTGGGGTGCCGCAGGGGTCGATTCTCTCGCCTCTCCTGTTCAACATCTACATGAAGCCGTTGGGTGAGGTCATCAGTGGCTTTGGGGTGAGTTATCATCTGTACGCTGATGATACTCAGCTGTACTTCTCCACCCCAGGCCACCCCAGCAAAGCTGTCGAAGTGCTGTCCCGTTGTTTGGAGGCCGTACGGGTCTGGATGGGGAGAAACAGACTCAGACTCAATCCATCCAAGACGGAGTGGCTGTGGATGCCGGCATCCAGGTACAGTCAGCTGCAACCGCGGCTGACTGTTGGGGGCGAGTCACTGGCCCCAACGGAAAGGGTGCGCAACTTGGGTGTTCTCCTGGATGGACGGCTGTCGTTTGAAGATCACTTGACGGCCGTCTCCAGGAGAGCTTTTTACCAGGTTCGCCTGGTCCGCCAGTTGCGCCCCTTTCTTGACCGGGATGCCTTATGCACGGTCACTCATGCTCTCGTCACTTCTCGCCTGGATTATTGCAACGCTCTCTACATGGGGCTACCCCTGAAGTGTACTCGGAGACTTCAGTTGGTCCAGAATGCAGCTGCGCGGGTGATTGAGGGAGCACCACGTTGCTCCCGGGTAACATCACTCCTGAGCAGTCTGCACTGGCTACCTGTGGTCTTCCGGGTGCGCTTCAAGGTTTTGGTTACCACCTTCAAAGCGCTCCATGGCTTAGGGCCCGGGTACTTACGGGACCGCCTGCTGTTTCCACTTGCCTCCCACCGACCCGTACGCTCTCACAGAGAGGGTCTTCTCAGGTGCCATCCGCCAAGCAGTGTCGGCTGGCGGCCCCCAGGGGAAGGTCCTTCTCTGTGGGAGCACCTACCCTCTGGAACGAACTTCCCCCCGGTTTACGCCAATTGCCTGACCTTCGGACCTTTCGCCGGGAACTGAAAACTTATTTATTTATCCAAGCGGGACTGGCCTGATTTTTAAATTCTAAATTTTTAATTTTTAATTGTAATTTTACTGGGTATTTTACATGGTCAATTGGACAGTTTTAATTTTGGCCTTTTATTGAATAAGCTTTTTAATTGTTATTTTAATATGTATATTAATTGTTTTAAATGAAGGCTGTACACTGCCCTGAGTCCTTCGGGAGAAGGGCGGTATAAAAGTTTAATTAAATAAATAAATAAATAAATAAATAAGACTTAATAACTGTCAATAAGGCAAAAAAGTTTGGATAGTGCATGTGAGAAAGAACTGGACAAAATCACAAAACACAAAGACCTACAAATAGAAGTAGAACAACTGTGGAAAAAGAAAGCTAGTACCAATAATAATAACAACTGCCTTGGGTACAATTCCAAAACATCTGGAGCACCACTAGAATATCATCAGCATTGACAAAATCACCATCAGTCAATTGGAAAAGGCAGTTTTACTTGGAAGCTTACATCCTATTATGATACCTTTAACATTATTAAATAACATCAATTTATCCCAGATCCCTGGGAGGGAGAATGATGTCTAAACCTCTGGATGACTATGTGATAAATCACAACACAATAACAATAATAATTTCCCCCGTGGACACCCATTGTCATGGACATGGGGTTTTGATACTCTGTTGAAGTTGACAGCTCTGCTGGCACTAGTGTATTTTAT
The DNA here is from genome assembly GCF_028640845.1 of Ahaetulla prasina. Taxonomy (NCBI): domain Eukaryota; kingdom Metazoa; phylum Chordata; class Lepidosauria; order Squamata; family Colubridae; genus Ahaetulla; species Ahaetulla prasina. The sequence continues at coordinate 42,923,710 of NC_080541.1, read as the reverse complement.
CGGCAGAGTCATTCAGGCCTGAGATGTCTCAGACAAAGAGCCTGACTATGTGTATCCATCAATCCATTAACTATAGTGAGTAAATAGAAAAAGAATCCTGTACCAGATTCAATGACCTTATCGGTCTTTGCCTGGTTCAGCAAGGATCACATCAGGTGTTAGAGTTGCCGCCTATAGCCTCCCATCGGCCTGTGCGCTCCCATAGGGCCTCCTCAGGGTGCCGTCAGTCAAATAATGTTGACTGGCGGCCCCCAGGGGGAGGGCCTTTTCTGTGGGGGCTCCAGCCCTATGGAATGAGTTGCCTCCGGGGCTGCATCAACTCCCCGACCTCCGGTCTTTAAAACGCGAGCTCCACCGTGTGGGGCTAGCCTGAGGAAATTTTAAGAGAGGTTTTAGGACTGTTTATTTTAGTGTTAATTTTAAATTTGGCCAGTTTATAATTAGTTTTTAATATGTTTTTAAGCTTATCTATGTACTAGTTGTTTTTTACTTGGCTGTTCACCGCCCTGAGTCCTTCGGGAGAAGGGCGGTATAAAAATATAAATAAATAAATAAATAAAATAAATAAATAAATAAATAAATAAATAAATAAATAAATAAATAAATAAATAAATAAATGAGTTCCTTGATAACTATTGACAAGTGGGCAGCAGGATGCCTGCGCAACCAGAGCTTAGCCCTGTAGGATTATTGGAAAAATAACAGCCACAAAAAATGCAACAATATACTGTGATTCAAAAACCAAGCCATTATGGCCTATTATAAATTAGAACCAACAATATGAAGCTACTTTAAGTGAATGTTTGAATTTTAGAAAGGATTTATTCAAACTCAAATATTGCTGAACAACTATTAGGAGATAAAAGGAGATTCATTATTAGAAATAAACTATTCAGGGATGCAGAATTGGAGGAAGTTCAGAAAAAGTGTGACAATAGACCCAAAAACAATATAGACAGTCCATACTCAATGACTATTCTTTTAGTCACTGTTTGAAGTAACAATGGTACTGAAAAACATAATGTATGACCAGTCCTTGCACTGACTGTCACAGTATCCCAACAAATAATGTGATTGTGATGTGGGTGCTTGGTAACTGTCATGCATTTATGATGGTCGCAGCATCTGCGGTCACGTGATTGCCATTTGTGATCTTTCCAGACAGCTTTCAACAAAGTCAATGGCAAAGCCAATAGAAAAGGTTGCAAGTAGCAGTCATGTGATGTTGAGTTTAACAATCATAGTGATTCACTTAATGACAGTGTCAAAAAAGGTGATAAAATTGGGGGTGGTCATGTGCTATCCTATGTAATAACCATACCACTTAATGATGAATTTTCTGGTCCCTATTGTGATAGCAAGTCAACGGCCATCTATAGTAGAGTTGTAGAAAACACTGAAATAAAAATTGGAAATATAGAGGGAACGTCTGATATAAATAATAATTAGGTTGTTTAATCTTTGGCTTGCCTAAACTACATCAAGTGAAAAGGAATTGTCTTGGGTTGCATTTTAATATATAATATATACTATATATATATAAAGAACAAACTTTATTTGTTTATATTTTTTATGATCTTATGGGGCCACACTATAGTTGTCCAGGGCTACAGACTTAGAACAAGTAATAACAAAAGAACTAGTAGCATAGGTCAGCACTGTAACAACCTATGAACTCTCTGACAAGAATCAAAAGAAAAAAAATATGGCATATGCACAAGCACCAGCAGGAAGACAAAGACTGCCAACACAAGAAAGTAGTGCCCCGCCTCCAATGTTGTGGCAGCTATAATGAAAGATGAGAATAAGAAGCTTGTGAGGATCAAAATAACATCTTTTGAACAAACCAATCAGCTTGCCTATAGTATAGCAGAGGTAGTTACAAAAAATTGAGTACCAAAATTAGAAAACCAAAAATAAACATATTCAATCCGAAAGTGAAGGTAAGATTGGAGGCCAAGATAAAGAAATAAAGATCAGATGCAAGTAATTTAAAGAACATGAAAGAGTTAAGTGAGGTAAAGTTGAAATGCTAGCTATTCACAGACCATCTTGCACGTAGCTTTTTTTACACAATGGGATCATTAAAAACAGGTAATCATTATTATAAAGTTCTATCATATTATATTACTTATTATTTAAACTTAGAAAATTATAAATAAATAAAATGGAAAAGCAATCTACATAAATTCCTGTTTGTAGGCTTTCAAGAGATTACTAATTCAGCTATTGCTAAATTAAATGCTAGACACGTACAGGTTTACACTAACTGAGAAGAGAAATCTTATATTCATAACTTCTGAGTCCAATGGTGAACAAAGCTCGTAGTCCTGAATTCTTCTCTAAATCTAACCTATTGTCGATTACCATTAATTCAATTACCTTCATTTCTCCCACATCCAAAATGACAGAACCCTATTATTATAATTAATATCAGTTTTCTACTACAGACTCTCATATACATTCAACTAATTTTATCTTCAATATATTTAGAGCTGTTTTAACCCCCTATACGTCTTTGGAGATAAAATCTCTTTGCTCATTTAGACCTTGTCTATAGGATAAATATCCTGACAAAGAATCTAAATATTAAATAGTGCAACATTGTTTTAACGATTGTATACTTCAACAATATAAAGGCACAATAGTGGCCAGAACTGGCATGTAGACTGAGAGAAAATAATGGAAAACTATTCTCTTAATCTTTATTTTAATTCATTTCCGAATAATTATTGTAAAATTAAATGTTTGAAAAGTTCAATGAACCATTAAAAAGAACCATTTATAAATGTGAATGGCATATTTATTAGGATTTATTACCACCCGTATTAGCATGTCATCTTAAAATCTTGCTCCCTTTGTTTTCTGGTGAAATAGGAGTTGAAAAACAGGAAAGTTCAGAGTTTTTTCCAGCTTATTTTCTAATTAACTCAAAAGTCAGAATTGAATAGTTCTATGAACGAAATTGGGCTTTCCCCCTTTTTTTATGTAGCATCTTATGACATATATCTCTTACAATTAAATTTAAAAAACCCAATTTCATAATAACACTATAAAAGTTCAGATGATGAGCTGTTGAACCAAAAGTACTGGTACATAAACAAATTATCAGAATTTTAGCTAAGTTCCATAGTCTTCTTTTAATGTTCTTCTGCACAGTGATTTTCTACCTCTTTCTTGATCTGAATCAATTTAGTTTCCATTTAATCTAAACTGGCAAACAATCAGTTTTCTCTTTGAAGAATTAAAAATCAATATTTGACATTGAGAACAGGAAAGAGTCAATACATAAGCCTGACATTCATGTACATCAGCGGTTCTCAACCTGTGAGTCGCGACCCTGTTGGGGGTCGAATGACGATTTACCAGGGGTCGCCTAAGACCATCGGAAATATGGGAAGTATACTTGCGAATCGAAGAATCGCGCTCCAATGGTTGACTCCACAAGCCAGCTGCAGGCTCTTCAAATCGCTAGCCGAATTCGGCTTCAGGCACGATGAATTAAAAAAGAGAGAAATCTTTGCTCTGATGTCTCCCTCTCAAGCCAGCTGCAATCACTCCCAATCGCTAGCCTAATCTGGCTTCAGGCGCGATAAACTTAATAGGGGAGGAATCTCCACTTTAATGCCTCTGTCCTCAAGGCAATCGCAAGCAGTTCAGATCGCTAGCCAATACGGCTTCAGGCGTGATAAATTCAAAACGAAAATAATTTTACAGTTGGGGTCGCTACATCGTGGGGAATTGTATTAAAGGGGTCGCAGCACTATAAAGATTGAGAACCACTGATGTACATAATGCCAATATATAACTCGATGTTATATTTGAATTATTTTACTTTTTCTACTTTCCAATTCTTGCTCCATGTTTTGCAGAGACAATTTGGACTTCAAAGAAACAGCTGTCAGGCAGGAGGACCTGTCCACTTCATAATGTATCCCAGCTGGTCACTGGTGAACTAATAAGTAGTAAACCAACAGGCACAGATGCACAGAAGGCATCACTGCATATATTCAAAGAACATATCCAACTACCTCTATACTTTCTTTTCAGCATGTCGACACAGCTGTTAGTTATTTATATTCAAGGTAGTGCTCACAGAAAACTGTTTTTCAACAGCATTCAAATTATATACTTTATTACTGAGAAAATATTATAATTTTCTCCTCTAGGACTTTTACTGCTATCATGATTAATGTGAAAAAATTGATTAAATGAGTCTCACAAACAACCCTTTGTTCATGTCCATAACAATAATTATATCCAATGCTATGCAAGTAGCTTTCTGCTAATGTAGGCTTGCTACTCCAAAACCTTTTCTTTGTGCTCCCCTCACCAACTTTATTCAAGGTTATTGCTGAAAAATCATCATCAATCTCTTTCCACTTATGACTCTATGACTGTAACTTTGTTGCTGGCAATCCTTATGATTTATATTGATATATTGACCATCAATTGTGTTGTAAATGTTGTACCTTGATGAATGTATCTTTTCTTTTATGTACACTGAGAGCATCTGCACCAAGACAAATTCCTTGTGTGTCCAATCACACTTGGCCAATAAAAAAATCTATTCTATTCTATTCTATTCTATCTCAAACCATACACTTTTCTTTTAGGACTAATGGATAAATAACTGGAAAAAATATAATTTAGATTATAGTAACATGTAAGTAATGGTCTAACCACAGAATAAGAGTTTAATTTAAACTTGTCCTTATAAAAGAAATTTGCAAGTCACTTCTTTATACATATATTTTCATTTTTCCTGCACTTTTGGCTTTGCTCTTTTATTTCATGTTTCCTTATTTCCTTCATTCTAAATATTAGTTGTTATTAGTTTTTATCTTCTTTCTTAAATTGTTAATAAAGTTATATAAAATATGTATGTCATATGCTGACTTTTAGTATGCAATAAGTACATTTAAAATAATAAACTACTACCGGTATATAGAATTTTACTGTAGTAAAAAAAGGGGATAGCAACTTTGTCTTCTACATACTTAATTTTTAACTGTAGCACCTACTTCAGGCTATACATATCTGTGCTATTTTTTAAAAAAGAGATGCAATCCTAACTTGAATCATTTGTTATTTGTCTGAATTTCATTTCTGCAGATAATCCTCAGTTCTGATCATTCATTCAGCAACCATTCAAATCTACAACAGTGTTGAAAAATTAGCTTTATGGCCCAATTATGACATTTGCAGTGTGCCTCAGTCATGGTTGCCATTACAAGTAGTCCTTGACTTACAACCGGTTATTTAATGACTGTTTGTAGTCATGATGGTCTTTAAATGGGTACTTTATGGTAGAGTAGAGCAGGGGTCTCCAACCTTGGCAACTTTAAGACTTGTGGACTTCAACTCCCAGAATTCCTTAGCCAGCTTTGCTGGCTGAGGAATTCTGGGAGTTGAAGTCCACAAGTCTTAAAAGTTGCTTGGAGACCCCTGGAGTAGAGTACTTCCAGATGCTGTAAAATATTGCACTACCCTACAGGCACAAGACCACATTTTGAATACCTGGCAACCTGTTCACAACTGGTTGCCAAATGCCCTGATCATTGCAGCTTCGAGCAGTCACATGATCACCATTTGCATATTTCATAAGCATTTTCTGACAGAGTCAATGGAGAAGCCAGGAGTAAAATTGCTGCATGTTGTGGCCATGTGATGTATCAATTACTGTGACACTAACTGACAGAGCTGCTGGTCCCAGCTGTTAGTTAGGTGAAGACTATCTATAACAGGTACAACAATCAGCCTTAAAACTGACAAGAAAAATATTGAAACAGAAGATGGTTTCTGCCCTTTAGGATCAATATCAACGGGGGGGGGGGGACCCAGCATTCAAGAAATATGCTGCAAATTAGCACGATAGAAGTAATGAAGACCTAGGAAAAGATATTCAGATGCCCTGATATGTCTATATAGGTCAGAATCCTGTGGGCAAATTTTCTCTATGCCATTCTATGGAAATGAAAGTTGGATAGAGAGAACCTTTACTTTTGAAATATGATGTTAAAAAAGTTTCCTGAAAACTCTATAGATAGGCAAAATAAACAACTGGGTCAAAGAACAAATCAATCTAAAGTTCGCACCAGAGGTACAAACAGCCATCCTCAAATTATTCTACTTGGACAAATTATGCAAAGACCTAGCTCTCTGAAGAAGGCTTTAATGCTGAGAATCATAAAATCATGGAGCTGGAAGGGACCTTGGAGATCTTTTAGTCCAACTTTCTGCCCAAAGCAGCAGTACTTATTCCATCCTCATTAAGCAGCTTCCACCCATTGTTTCTTGTCCTGCTCGTAGGTGCTTTGGAGAATAAGTTTTTTTTATTATTTACATTTATATCCCGCCCTTCTCCGAAGACTCAGGGCGGCTTACAGTGTGTAAGGCAATAGTCTCATTCTATTTGTATATTTACAAAGTCAACTTATTGCCCCCCCCAACAATCTGGGTCCTCATTTTACCTACCTTATAAAGGATGGAAGGCTGAGTCAACCTTGGACCTGGTGGGACTAGAACCTGCAGTAATTGCAGGCAGCTGTGTTTTAATAACAGGCTTCTTACAGCCTGAGCCACACCGCGGCCCATAGAAGTTGACTTGCTCTTCTTTCTGACAGCCATTCAGTTTAACCATTTCACTCCTAATCCTTTTGTTTGTTAGGCTAGACCAGTGGTTCTCAACCTTTATAGTGCTGCAACCCCTTTAATACAATTGCCCATGATGTGGCGACCCCTTTAATACAATTCCCCATGATGTGGTGACCCCCAACCATAAAATTATTTTCGTTTTGAATTTATCGTGCCTGAAGCCATATTGGCTAGTGATCTGAACTGTTTGCGATTGCCTTGAGAACGGAGGCATTAAAGCGGAGACTCCTCCCCTATTAAGTTTATTGCACCTGAAGCCAGATTAGGCTAGCGATTGGGAGTGATTGCAGTTGGCTTGTGGAGTCAACCATTGGAGTGCAATTCTTCGACTCGCAAGTATACTTCCCATATTTCCGATGGTCTTAGGCGACCCCTGGCAAATCGTCATTCGACCCCCAAAGGGGTTCCGACCCACAGGTTGAGAACCGCTGGGCTAGACATATCTAATTTCCTTAAATAGACATACAGCAGCAGAAGCAGGAGCAGGAGCAGGAGCAGGAGGAGGAGGAGGAGGAGGAAGAGGAGGAGGAGGAGGAGGAAGAGGAGGAGGAGAAAAGTGAGTGAATTCTGTGGCAATGCAATAAATGCACTATTAGATTTGATTTTATTAAAAAATCAGGTTAGAGAGAGATTGTCATGGAAAAAATCTAGTTATCTAATTATTAAAATTTGATGACACATAATCCATCCATCAATGAAATATTTTATCATATCATAACCCTGTGCCATGTAACCAACTTTCATAAACCCATTTATTTAGTAGCAAGATTTATTTTTCATTACAGTCGCATTGTATTAGTACAGTTTGTGGTATACTAATCTAAAAACAATAACATATAATACTGACAGGCATATATAGAAAGTTCTTTACGTAATTCCCAAAGAATATTTTATTTATGTCTAGTATTAAAAACCTGGAACTGAACATTTTTTAATCCATATCATAAACTGGATTTACTTTGTTTTACAATTCTAACATTACAAATTTCATTTAATAATTTTTTCTTTCATTCAGGGGAAAAATGGACATTTTATGTATTGAGAAATATGCTATTTTTTAGAGTGGCAAACATTTTGTCATCCAGAATTCAGTAGGCAATTTATACATCAGAAATAAAGAAAATACCAAAAGTTTTAAATATTCATAATTTTTTATTATGTCAACATGAGGACAAGTTGCACCATGGATTTCTAGTGTATTGTTATAGAGAACTAAAATACAAATATGTATTTATTTGTTTGAAAAGCAATTTAAGTTTATAAATGATTTTACTTTTACAATTAATTGTTTAAAGTATTCTGAATTCACTATCGGATCCTAATGACTACACGGAAACATTTGTATTGATTTCTTTACAATATGGAAGTTTCCAGGGTGCTACCGTATTTTTTGGAGTATAAGACGCACTGGACTATAAAACGCACCTTAGTTTTTGGGGAGAAAAATAAGAAAAAATCTGGTGGGTGGATTGGCCTCCCAGAATACCCCCAATCAGCTGTTCCCAGAGGGGAATTTTAGCAACAGGTTCCTTGGTTGTGAGCTCTGTGCCTTGCTTTCAGAGGCAGAAATCAATTTTCTGCCTCTGAAAGCCTCCAAAACAGAACTTCAGAAACAAAGTCTCTGAAGCTCCGTTTGGGAACTTCTTTTCTGAAGCTCTATTTGGGGGCTTCTTTTCTGAAGCTTCTTTCAGCCTCTGAAACCTCCGTTTGAGAAGCTGGGTGGGGCTACATTCGGCGTGTAAGACGCATCCAGATTTTCACCTTCTTTTTTGGGGGAAAAAGGTTATACTTATACTCAAAAAATACGGTATTTCTTTTCAGATTTCCAGATTATCTCCAAAATTGACCATTTACTTTCAATGCTTCATAAGAACTGAAACCCCAATGACAATTATTTTTATTTCACTTTTAGCTTCAATAATTCATCCTGTTATACTATTAAGTTTTTATTTTTTTCTATAGATTGCTTCTCCATGCACACATATACAAATGTTGTATTTCATACTTACTCTCCCATATCTGTTAGCATACGATCCTGTGAGAAGTGAATGGAAAATGATGATTGTCTCATCCAAATCCCAAATGAAAACTCTCTATAAAAATAAAATCAAAATATTTACACCAGTCATGCTTTATCAAGTTGATAAGTATAGTAGACTTACCTAAAAGAATTGATCTAAAAGTTGTACTTATTATAAACTTATCTGTTTTTTATTCAATTTCAGACCAATGTCCATACTATAATATAATGTCAACAGTGATGAAATATTGCAAAATTTCTCAAGATAGAAAGTGGATATTTGCTTTTTAAAGCAGACTTATCTTTTTCATGTTTATGCAAAATTTTAAAAATAATTCAGGTACTGGGACATGCTATGATCATATTCCTCTGCTTTTCAAAATATATCTTCCAAATTGTTTTTGAAGTAAGCATAGCCTTAGTCCATACATATATCTGTCATAAAATTAGTTCAAGCTAGATATAAATATTTATAGCAATAAGGTATACCCTTTAATTGTTAATTAATTGTTGAATGTTATAAATTCAAACTCAAATTATACAATGGAAACACACAGTCTTAGTTCATTAGTTGTTTACTGTATCCATAATCACTATCAACTTGCTAGAACATTAATTGTAACTTAGTTATTTCTTTTGAAAATGTAACATTCAAAGTTTGAGCTTGAACAGTCATGAACAAATTATGTAACTTTTACCTTGAGAAAAGAACAATAGGAGTTCAGTTAGAGATGAATAATTTTGTAGAAGAAAACTCACTTGTAAAAATGCAAGTGTTGCTAAGTGTTGTTTCACCTAATTTTCAAAAGTTTTCATGAACTCACCTTTGCTTTCCTTACCAACCCTCCCTAATGCTGCTGAAAAGGATGACTCAATATACAAATAAAATAGCTGTTTCGTATCTAGTACCTCAAGGTCAGAGTCAGGTGGTGGTGAAGGATTGTTATTCCTTCTGCCTCGGCCACGTGATTTGCCATCTGAGCTGCGACGCAACCTATCTGCCTCTGAATCTTTAACTGGTGTTGTAGGAATTGTACTGTACTCTGCTGGAAAAAAGAAGAGAAAATTGCTCATATTTTAATTCAATTGTAGCTTTCTGAATTTCATTATTTTAAGTAGACTGTACAGATTTGGCCAATATAATTATCTTGCGTTCATTGTAGCATTCATTTTGGGTTAATATTAGCATACCTGGAAGAGCTCTTTCTAATCTTATCTGCAACAATCACTAGATAAAGGAAGTTCACTTCTTGTCTATTATCAAATGCTTATTGCTTCAAAAAAATGATTTCCAATTTTTAAGAACTCAAAATATGTCCCATCTAAAGTTAAGAATGCCTAAATTTCAGTGATATCAATTAAGTATACTTTTTTGTTCCCCATGTTTTAAAAATTATCACCATAAAAACTTCTACTTTAAAATGGGCTAGTGATGAATGAGGTGCTAAATCGATATGGCAATTTTTATAGACACAAAAAAAATTTTTTGAGAGTTGGATTTATGTATTTTTTCCTGAAAAAAAATCATGGAGTGGTGTTTTTCAGTAGCCAAAAGAACTGTCCTTTGTACAAAAGAAATTTGGGACAGAATTTGGTTTCAGTACCTATCAAAATAAGCACATGTGTGCCTAATTTTACATTCTTACTCATGGTTTAAACTCATGATCAATTTTAACTATATTATAGGGTTAATGAAAATAATACGAATTAAGATTCCCATAGAGATTTTTCAGGAAGGTCAGGGTTCATAATATGATAGACTTACAATAATAGTTTCAGTTTACCTTTGTATAATTAATTCAATTTCTTCAAGAAATTGAATATATATATATTTATTTCCCTTAGACTTGTTTCCGAGAAGGCCCATGAGTTCTTTACTATAAGGACCCTTCCTCAATCTATTGCATTTACAACCTAAACTCAATCTATATTGAAGTAGCAATATTTTCCTTTGGGAAGAGGAGACAAATGTCTTTCATGGTTTTATGACAATTTTCAGGTGAATACTAGAGTGCTTGTTCATTTGGAAGTATTGATATCTAAAGATGTCAGCCAATAACAGCTACTTGATAACTTAATAAGAGAAAAATACTAGTTCATGTATTCACAGAATTAAATCAGCTTACTGCATGAAACTCTTATCTGAATATGCCAACTTTTACTTCTGCAATGTCTCTAATTCTAATCATATATAAGCACATTATATAAGCACACTAAAATCAATGAAATGAATTTTCAAACATTTCCTTCTCCCCTTCGCCAGTCAGAACAAAATTTCTTCAGAGTGGTATTTATTTATTTATTTATTTATTTATTTATTTATTTATTTATTCATATTTTTATACCGCCCTTCTCTGAAGACTTAGGGCGGTGTACAGCCAATAAAACGACAAGAAACCTAACAAATTAAAATAAAATATCAAGTTTAAAAAACTGATTCAATCGCTGTATACTTAAAATATTAGCTAAAATTTATCAAAACTAAAACCTTAATAAAACCCTATTAAAACCCACTAAAACCCCCCATACTAAAATCAATCAGGCCAGCCCCGCTTGGTGAAAAAAGAAAGTCTTGAGCTCGCGTTTAAAGGTCCGGAGATCAGGGAGGAGACGGAGTCCCACTGGCAGCTCATTCCATAGAGCCGGGGCCCCCACAGAGAACGCCCTTCCCCTGGGGGCCGCCCTTCCCCTGGGGGCCGCCAGCCGACATTGACTAGCCGACGGCACCCTAAGAAGACCCTCCCTGTGGGCGCGCACTGGACGTACCGGACAATGGGAGGTAACTGTCGGCAGCAGGCGGTCCCGTAAATATCCCGGTCCAATGCCATAACCTGGGTATAGTGTCTAAGACCTTATCTTAGTATAAGCATAATAAATGGGGAATAGAGAAACAAGGTGTTCAACCCATTGAACTTTCTATAGACAAGTTGTTTGAGGATTGAACCTTAGGTGCCTGTTACTATTGGTACTATCTTTGCTTTAGTACATAGAACAAAGAATAAGGAGGTTGGAAGGCATCTTGGAGGACTTCTAGTCCAATCCCCTTGCCATAGCCATTCTACTTCTATTTATAGATCTTTGTACAGTATTTTCTCTAGTTCTTTCTCTTCTCATCTGTTGTCTCTAGGAGAACAAATAAAAATAATAATCTTTTGATCCTAACTTGTTGGAATTAAATTTATGTTAAAGTTTCACATATTCTAGTTTGAAATTTTGGTTGTGCTTGTAGTTCCCTAAATAAAGCAGCCAGAAATACAATTCTACATCTCCCTCCTCTCTACCCACCATCAGGAAAACCTGTACTTAATGTTTTGTTTAAGCCAAATGTTTTGCTTTTCTCAAAAATTTCTTGTTCTGGAACTATTTTTATGAACTTATTCTGAAACAAATCTCAGTTTGTTTGAGCATACTCACATACAATATAACCAGCTACAAAACTGCCCTCTTAGCCCAGCACCTAAAATAGTTTAGGTTAGGAAATCAAACTCTTTAAATACTATTCCTCATCTTGCAATTTTTATTATTGCAAACTTGACTATTTTACAAAAACTGTAGAAAATCGTGCATCTGAAAATTAATTGCTATACAATTTACCTTCAACTCATCTTTTCAGTACTGAAAAAACAAAAACATGAATTTATCTTTATGCATCCTATGTTTATTAAGGTAATAAAATAGAACAATTACCTGCTGTAGGATCTGTTATAGCTTGATTTGTGATGCCAGTTGGTGGTTCTTGAAGTTGGTAAGTTGCATTAGAGGAAGGAGTTGTTGGGCTGGTGTTGCTGCTTGTCATATAATGCGAGGGATATGGAGAACTATTATAATACTGTGCATATTGACCCTGGCCAAAGGTGGGATAAGATGGGTATTCCTGTCAGAGGCAAGAAAAATGTTGAATTACACTTTCCATCAGCAAGCAATTACATTTTATTTACTTTTAATATAAATTCAAATTTTGTATGCACTTTCTGTTACCTTAGCCTTAAATAAATTACTGTTCTAACATTTATTTTTAAAGAATAGATAATTATAGAAACTGTTTCTACAAAAGTTGAACTAAATTTGGAAAATAAAAGTTATACACTGAAGCTTTAAAATTCTGTTATTAAATAAAGATAAACCACAAAGTTCTAGATAACATAATATTAAATTGTTTTTTTCTGAGTGAAGAGCAGGTAGTCCTTGACTTACACCAGTTCATTTAGTGACCATTCAAAATTACAACGGCATTGAAAAAAGTGATTTATGACCATTTTTCACATTTATGACTGTTGTAGCATCCTTGTCATCAAAATTCAGATACTTGGCAACGGACTCATATTTATGACCGTTGCAGTGTCACAGGATTACATGATCATCTTTTGCAACCTTCTGACCAGCAAAGTCTATAAAACAGATTTGTTTGACAGCCATGTTCCTAACTTAACAACTTCGGTGATTCACTTAACAAATATTGCAAGAAAGTTTTGTAAAATGGGGCAAAACTCACTTAACAACTATATCCCTCAGCAAAAGAAATTTGGGCTCAATTGAGATCATAAATTGAAGACTACCTTTATTTGCTTTGTAATCTTTCTAAAAAAGGTAGCTCTCACACCCTTTGATGATGGAAGTGATAGGAGAGCTATTCCATTAGCACACTGAAATATGTATTTTTTCAGGCTGTTTCTCTCTCTTTATGCAGCTGATCATTATGTAAAAACTACTACAACATTGATAAAGGAGAATATTTATAGCTCAGGGCTGAAATCAGGGGTGGACTTCAAAAATTTTAGCACAGGGTTTTCTGCCCGGTTGCTGGGTGGGCAGCCGGCATGCTGCCTAGTCGCCCTCCTACACTAGGGTGGTGGTGGGGTGTTTTTTCCCTCCAAAGGCATTCCTCGAGCCTCTGGGAAGACGAAAACAGCCTCCCCAGGCTCCGGAGGCCCTCTGGAGTTGGGAAACGGGCCTTCCTGAACTTCTGGTAGGCCCGTTTTTTTGCCTTTCCCAAGTGTCCATGCGCACCCTGCACCTACCTGCATCCAAAATGGGCCGTGTGGGGACTCCTGGGAGGGGTGGGATGAGCGGGGCCGGCCAGGAATGGGATTTGGGGGTTCTCTGAACTGCACACAATCTTAGGTAGAAGTTCTCCTGAACCCCTGCGAACCCCCAGCAGCCCACCCCTGGTTGAAATGAGAGGTACTTGTTGCTCCCAGAACTTGGTTGTGCTCATTGATGATGCTACTAGTTTGGTAATGAAATGTCTGCAAGAAAAAGACCAAGCTCAGAGAACACCAAGGACCCTCACTCCTACTAGTAGAGTTCTATGCATAGAATGATTTATACATTCTCATATATGTGTCAAACTAAAAAGAAATACATAATAGTATCGAAGATAATTGAAGAAAAGAATAATGATTGCTGTAAGAATGTTAACATAGTAAGTTTTCAAGTAAAAGTGGTATAAATTAGGAAATTTTAATGTATGTTCATGATTTCTTTTTGAGTGGGAGTACAACTTGTTTAACATGTATGTGAAGATTGCATCCATTACATGTTATTGGAAGAATATGTGTTTTGTAAGAATATCATTTGTGTTGTAAATGTTGTACCTTGATGAACGTATCTTTTCTTTTATGTACACTGAGAGCATATGCACCAAGACAAATTCCTTGTGTGTCCAATCACACTTGGCCAATAAAAATTCTATTCTATTCTATTCTATATTTTATTGCATCCTTGTGAAAAGAAAATATAACAAAAATAAATACAAAAACATACATAATATTTAGTTAGTTACAGTAAGGGTGCTTTGGAAGGTCTTGTATTTGGAAGGTGTTGTATTTTAATTATGAGTACTAGAAGTGACAGTGAGCATCTGGGAAATTCAATTAGGTTTTATACTGGGCATTTAATGGGTAGACTAGATATTTATTGTTCAAGTGCACCATTCAGAAATGTACAAAGGTGACAAATAAAATTGGTTATACATTTAATTATGGAATGTTTTGAATGAGCTGAAAGTTGATTGCCAAAAGCAGTAATGTGGTATGTAACAGAAATAAAGGAAATGTAACAGTAAATAAAATGGTTCAATGTCAAATAAAAAGTAAGTATGATGTACGTTTGGTGGTTTATATTTGGATAAATCTATGTGGTCTTGTGGAAACATTAGAGGTGTGGATTAAATACAAAAGTGAATGATTCATGCGAAGAAAATACACTGATATGATTTGATCACAGAGAAACTAGATAAAGATCAAATCAAAATGGCAAACAAGAGTAAGTGAGTAAAGAAAAAGTTGTAGTTACTGATATTGATGTGATCGTTAAAAAAAGACACGTAAACTTTTAAAGAACAAATGGCAATTTAGGAAATGGGATAAGCTCACAGTGGAAGAAAATATATTTTGTAGGATATTAATATAGAGAGAAGTATATCAAGTGATGTGTGAGTTATGTTTAGCTGTATTTCATTTTACTTAGTGCTTTAATTTTTTTGGCTTATTATTTTTTGCTCTTTACTATGCTTTGCATGAGTATGTATGGGTAAAAAAAAGATTAGGAGTGTAAATACTGAAAATATTCAGAAATGCTTGAAAGCTCATCAAACAATACCATTTCTTTGGCATTAATTAAAGCAACCCAACTACTTCAACTGCTCATTAAAATTAAGGCAATTCATAATGTAATGGCATTTTCTTTATGATTTGCCTACAAAAAGGTTGAACTACTTCATTGAATGGCACAGAGATGCTATGCTCATGCTTGCAAGCCATCTAAAACACTTTTTCAATTAATTTCCACAATCCTACCAAATGTTCCTTTTTCTGTTTTTGTCTTTCCACTGCATATTCTTTTTGTGTTGTGTATTAAGATTATAAACAATGGGCAGCAAATCAATGTTCATTCTTACAGGAAAGGTACACTAATATTTCAATAAAAAGTGAGAAAAATGTTTCAAAAAACCCCACCTCTCATATTTACCTGCTGCGAACCATTGAATCCAGTAGAATTTGTAAGTGAATTATTTCCAGCATATATTCCAGATGATGTTGTGAAACTGCTTCCTGAAACAAAACATTAAAGAGAAAGTATTTAAATCTTTAGTATAACTACATTCAGTCAGACTAAAACATGCCTGGCAGGGATCTAAAACATATTTTGAATTTGAAATGTTCTGTTTCAAGATTGAAGAACAATCTTGATCAACATGGTTGTTTCAATCTTAATGGAAGTGTTGCAGTGCAGTTTTGACAACTCCATTTTAAGCTCAACATATTAGCCCTATTTGAAGTAAAAAAAAACAACAGTTGCAAATCAGAACCAAAGCTGTTCAAAGCTCAGAATAGTAAGGTGAGAAAAATCTGTTTTGAACTCAAGATTAAAAAAAATGTTTATAATGCTTTGAATTCAAAATATAGTGCACAATATTTAGTTCAACATTCTGTTCTCATAGTGGTTAACCAGGGGACATTCAAGAACAGGATGTAAACTATGTTAAAATTAATTTCTGTTGATCCTGGAAGAAACTAGGTATTCAGAGTTTTCAGTTTAAGCAGTTTAATATCACCATGTATACCTTCTTGCTATAAAAAGAAAAAGTTTTAGCTAAAGGCAACCTGTGTCGTGTCTAATAGTGACACAAATAATTAAAATTTATTTTAGTGTCATTCACTATATAGCCTTGGGCAGCACTTTTCTCTTTCTTGAGAAACTACTGTTTCTCCTGATACACAAAGCATTATTACAGAGAAAGGCCACTGACTAAAAGGGTCTGGATACTGCAATTCACTGTCAATTTCGTTTTCCAAATAGACAGATGGCCTTCTTGTTTTAATGTTTTTATCTACAAAGCTGTACTTCCTTTTATGCCCAAAAGCTAATTTGAACATATGGATACTTAGAAGGAAAACATGTGAAGGATGGATTTTTTAAAAAAGCAATAAAGAAAAAATCTGTAATTGATGGAAATACAGAATATACGGAAAAGTTGAAGTAAATAACTGTATTAGTCATTTGATAATCTTGTCAGATGGGATTATGAAAAAAAGAAAACTCATTCTCTGTTGGAGCAATGTATATCTTTGAAATAGTCAAAGTCAAACTCACACTCGTGAGTTCTGTGGAATGTCCTTATTTCTCAATACCCAAATACAAAATATTTAAATTGTATAACTGTCAACAACTGGTTCACTGAATGAATTAAAGTTTGAATTTAATAAATAAAAACAGTATGGTGAAACCAAATGAATTATAATCATTTACACAGACCTTGCATCTGGTAACTGTATGGAGCCTGTCCTGGTTGAGGAGTGCTAAAGCTTGCACTGTAGCTCAGAAAACCTGTCTGACCAGGTGACTGTGTTTGTGTCAATCCACCTTCTGTCTTGATGCCTGCCCACAATGCACCTAAATCAGTTAGTGATAGCAAAGCTATTTGTTCATTTTCAACACTTAGAGGGCATTAATAAATCATACAATGATCCATACATTGAACTGCAAAGGCAGACTAAACCACAATTCATTATCTAGTTCAAAGAATGTAATCATTATAATTTAAATACTTAATCTAGAGTAAACTAATATAATAAATCTAGGATTGATTGTTGATCAACAAATCCTAGATTATATTATGTACAGTGCAATTGTATGAATGTCTACTAAGCAGCAACTAAAATTGAGTTCAGTGGGGCTAGTCTGAAAAATGAATTTCAACACAGAATATTACATTTATGTCCTTTAGAATTTGGTGGGTTTAACTGTTGACTAAATAGAAAATAAGGGCCTTGTGAATGCAAATCTTACTCCAAAATTTCTCTATATAGAGAAAAACATGATGGACAGCATGAAGTAGCAATAATAAAGCATAATTTTAGTTTGAAGGAACAAAGTATCTGATAAACTTTTAATTTTTTCTCATTTCAACAAATACAAAGTCATTAATATTTTTTCTGGATGTTTCCTATTAAATAATGACTAAAAACTGAAAAACACCAAGTAGCAGTAAAAAAAGAAGGAAGATGGAAGATATGTGATTCTAAACTGTAAAAAAGGGATTTATCTTGAATTAAAATTGATTTTCCTACAACGTACTAAATATCATAAATATAAGAATTATCTATTTTTGCCCTATTAAAATAAATAAATTCAACATTTTGATTTAGTCTATGAACTTTGATAAAGTCTATGAACTTTAATATGACTAACATAGATAAACAACATTTATATTTATCAGTTGCTAGAACCAATGTTTTAAGTTTTCTGTAGTTAGCATTGCTTCCAACCCCAAATTATGACAAAAGAGCCCTTTAAAAGGAGAAAATGGTCTTTTTTTAGCACAGATTGGATTTAAGAATACATGTCCACTGAGGCTGTGCCAGGAATCCACAATAATTGGGGCTATATGCTTCAAAACCATTTCTGCTGTTCATTAAAGCAACTCATATTTTCTCAACTTTATACAGTCCTTTCTTCATATTCTTCAGGAATAGATTAAAATAGGTATAAATCAAAAAGGGTTTAAATACTTACTAAAAATAAAATTCATATCATTACCCAAAAATGTTCAGCCTTATTAAATCAACAAAATTCTTTGCAAATATAGAGATGCAATCTAGAAACTTTTTTCTCCAGCATAACAATATGAACAGACTTTTTTTTTTAAAATGCCCCATTTATACAGAGTCAGTCTAGAGAAAGTTAAGATGTTACCAAACAACTAGTCATAAGATTTGGCTATTTTTTTCCAACTTTAAGGACTGTATGAAAAATCTGTACTGGAAAGTAGTTACACCATCTTGAGACTTCTTGGAAATGCTTCATGAATGTGTATTGCAGCCTTTACATTACTTTCACTTTGTGGTTGGTTTCCATACCACAAGTCATTGTATTGCATTGAAAAAAAATCTATTTGGAGTAAATAAATATAATGACTTGACATACAGAGGAAACTCATCAAGTGGATCATGCCAATATTGTTTCAAACTATACATGAGGTATTTTTGTGTTATGAATAGACTTGAAAGATAAGACCTTCTTTGGTACTAATCATCTTCTCCTTGAGGTTTATTGAAAATGGAAAGCAGACATTATATAAATATTATATACAGCTTTGGTGTAAATTTTTATTTGATCCTGTTATTCTGTGGGATGGCTTTATTTCAAAAGATTTTCCTAATATTTTATTCTCTTCTCTATCTTTAGAGGAAAAATATAAATGATATTACTAGAATTTTGGTAATGATAGTAATGAGAATTATGAGGATCTACACATGCATATTGAAACATATTACAAATAAAATAAAGTTCCATTAAAAATGTCAAAGCTAAGATATAACGAAAAAAAAACCTGGAAACATCGTAGACCAAAATGTTATACACTTTAATCATCTCTACTACCATTTCCCATTTAACAATACTATATTTCATAACGGGGAAATGGAAAAGGGTCCATTCAAAAATGGACCATACTAAATAAGCTTACATCTATGTAATATAAGATTTAAGAGTGGTTACTATTAACTCTGTGATAATTCAAATATTTTAAAGGGCCTTTCTGCTCTTCTAAGGCTTTTAGCCTATAAAATTTATGCTTTTACATAGGGGTATGATAACTTACTAATTTTTTGCTATTTTGTGTTAATCTAATTAATTTTATGTTTGAATCTAATCTTTTAAAACATTTTTACCTAGACTCATGGGTAAAATTTATATATTGCAAAACTGATCAAATGACCAAATAAGAAAGTTATCTATAGATTTACACACATCTTATTTTGTATTCAAAAATGTATATTAAAAAACCCAGTTTTATTCATTTGACTATTGTACTATATACAATTTGTTTTCATCCAGAGGTAATGTAATATCTACCTTAGAACCATTGGCGATATTTATTACCCAAGGTACTTTACATGACTCAGCAGTCTTTCAATATATTTAGGTTATAGATCAATCCCAATTAATTGAGATGGAAAATAATGCTTAAATAAAGCTGTTAAAGCCTTTGCCACCATTGGAGGTCAGTTGCAAAAAAAGTTTGCAGTTCAAGATTAACTAAGAAAAATCTGTTTTGCATTTATTACATTTTAAAATCTCAAAATCTTTCTATCATTTTAAAAAAGAAATCTGAATTTTAGTAAGCTATTTAGAAAAGAGGTAGCAACTTAATCCAGGAATAATTATGTACATTTCACTTTGTACTTCTTTTATTGCATATTATTGATGTTCTTACACTGAAGGTGACTTTTGTTCACCATTTAGCACAGCCTTGGTTATGGCAGATTATAAATTCATAACTAAACAAATAGAATTGGGGCTGTATAAACCTTTCAGATGTACAAACCCTTCTTTCTGAAATGTTAAAACAGTTGCATCTTTTGACAGGTTTACACAACTGGGCTGTCATATGCTCCCTATCTTTATGTATGCAAAAAGAACTGGAATCAACTTTTTAGAAAAAGATGCAGCTGCTTTAACAATTCAAAAATGCATGTATGTGCATCTGTTTCTTCCAAACCACTTCTTTTGAATGATGTACACAGCTCTAGTGATTACTTCAATTTAGCACCATAACTCGATTCAATGTACAGGTTTCAAATACTCAAGCCTAACTAAAATCTTTTTAAAACTGTAAAATCTTTCCAGTTATATTTTTTTAATGTCAAGTTCTTTTTTGCACTTTTAAAACAGTATTTGCAAATTCTGTTAGCTGCTTAAATAACGTTTTTGCTTATCCCTCTGTAACAGTGAAACCTGCTGCCATTTTCCACTTTCACTCACCATATGATGGGATTCCATAGTGTTGACCAGGCTGTGGGTATGTTGAATAAGCAGAAGCTTGCTGCATTCCGGTGGTAAACTGTGTCTGCCCATATGCAGCCATAGTTTGCGAAGAAGGGGTAGGGAGAATATGTGGATATGGTCTGCTGTTACATGCAAAATGAGAGAAAATAGGAAAAAAATTGCATTAAAACAATAGAAAGACACATTGGTAAAACTGCATGGCACAATCTAAACATTTTAGTGATAAGCAAGTACATTAATATAGTTCTATAGCTAAATATTTATTTTATTATTTTGAAGTTCATTCTTTTGCAACAGAAAATTGATTTTAACTACAATTTAACAGGTGGAGTCAATAACAGTGATAAAAAGCTGGGTATAACTTTTCTTCTTTTTTCTCTTTAAAGTAAAGATATCTTACTTGGAAGGATATATCTGAGGTGGGGAAAACGGGTGAGTTTGTCTTGGGCTGAAGCCACTGCTCCCAACTGCTATAGGAAAGGGGAGAAAAAGCACATGGAAGTGTTAACACATACACAGAACATATCTAATCCAAATATTATTTTTGTCAGGACACTTTAGACATTTAACAATGTTTATTAAACTAATGTCAAGTAATAATTTATTAAAGTCAGACTAGCACGATGACTCCCTGTATCTTAATTACAAATTACATTTTTTCAATTGCTCCTAACGGATCATTCATAACTTTTACTTCCTGTCATACTTGGTTCTATTTAATTAATGTTGAAGTTACTTTTTTTTCTTTCAACTTCACTCTTCCTTAATACTCTACATTTTATATGAGTGATATTTCAGTTGGAAGCTAATGATCTTTAACTACAATCTGTCTTCCTCTTTCTCCCTCACACACTAAAAAACTATATTAAACAGTTATTGATGTAAATAAATGGTATCTTTAAAATCTTGACTTCAACAAATTTATACAACTCAGGATGTTCTTTATATCACTGCAGATTTGTAATCCACTACTATCTAAACCAAAACTGAGGAATATTTTTCACCTAAGGGCCATGTTTGTTGTGTTTAATCTTCTTCAGATGGATCATAGAACTCATCAGTCAGGGTTCCCATTCAAAGCACAAATGACTAGGTTCAAATTACTTTATTTTAGGCACAATATATGAGACTCAGCTCTCCTAGCAAGTCTGTAATGCTGTGAAAGGATAGAGAAGAAGATGACAACCAGCAGCAGAATAGGTGCAATCAACTGTATCAGCAATGAGTGCACCTCTGGAAAACCTGAAGGGTTAGGCTGGAGACACATCATCCTGGTAAAATACATCCATCTATGTATTTACTGACACCAGCTTGATAGCACATACTCAAATTTTCTTTGAATCACAAATTGGCATGCTGGTTTTTATATAAACAAGTTGGCACACAGTGCAGAAATTCTTATAGAGGACTGGATAGCAACAAAATAATACAATTTAAAAAGAGCAAATTCAGTTACGAATATAGCAGTATTTCAGTTTTCTGTATATTCTATCTAGCTTTTGAGATAGCAAGAAAGTGGGTGAATTAATTTCCCAAGCAGGATCTCTATTCATACTTTGCTGGTTTGCTACCGAAGAACTAATGAATTAGAAGCCTAGTGAACAGTATTTGAGGTTTTCCACTTCTATTGCACACTATTTGACAGTAGGCTCCCAGGATGACAATGGTTCTTTTCAATGACATGTAAAGATCTAAAGATTAAATATGGGTCCAGTCTACACATTTTCTACTGAAATACAGAAAGATATGCAGAGTATCAAGAAGCTACACATATTATCTTCAAAGAAAGTTCAGTGCCAACAGAATCTTAAAATGTAAGAATATTCATTTTTTTATTTTTGTCAAGCATGTATTTTATTAGATACAAGTGTAAAAATAATTATAAACACATGAAAAGGATACAAATAAAAGAAAACATTAGGATAGAGATGGTAGGCAGGATGGTGTTTATGCACACCCCTTATAGACCTCTTAGGAATGGGGTAAGGTCTACAGTAGACTAAGTTTAAAGTTTTGGGGATTTGGGGAAGAAATCACAGTCAGGTAGTGCATTCCAGGCATTGACAACTCTGTTACTGAAGTTGTATTTTCTGCAGTCTAGTTTGGATCAATTTACCATGAGTTTCTATCTATTGTGTGCTCTTGTATTGTTTTGGTTGAAGCTGAAGTATTCATTGGATGGTAGGACATTGTAGCAGATTATTTTATGTACTATGCTTAGATCAGACAGAAGACGGCAAAGTTCTAAATTGTCTAAGCCCAAAATTTCAAGTCTGGTGGCATAAGGTATTTTGTTGTGCACAGAGGAGCAGAGGAGCCTTTTTGTGAAATATCTCTGGAATTGTTCAATTGTATTAATGTCCGATATGCAGTGTGGATTCCAGACAGAAGTGCTGTATTCAAGAATTTGTCTGGCAAAAGTTTTGTAGGCCCTAGTCTGCAGTTCAATATTACCAGAGAAGAAGCTACGCAAGATTAGGTTAATTTTCAGATTGAAAAGATGCGAACAAAGGAAGATTACTTAGTTCTCCCAAAATATGCAGAAGCAGCAGACTACACAAGCTGCTTGGTTATTACTCATGAAATTAATAAGAAATCATTCACTGAAATATCTGGGATGCAACTATTTTATACTTTATTCTATGAATATCAAAAGTTTCAGGAAAACTATTTCCATGTTATGAACTGAATTAGACTGGCAGATGATTTCTTCACAATTTATGTCATGGGAGATTCAGAATAAAGCTGGATCAGATAAAACCTTTTTCTATTCCAGTATTCTGCTCCTACTGTACTATGGATAAATAAATGTTTATGAGAAATTTCTAAGTGAGATAAACAAACAATATCATCCTATCTCACCAGCAGCTGATGTTAAAAAACATAATCCTTTTACTAGATCTAATATATATTAAAAATAAGAGTTATTAATATATTTATCTTCTATACATTTGTCTAATAACTGTTTAGGGCTGTCTATGTTGGTGAAACTTATTACATTTTCTAGAATTAGATTCCAGAGTTTAGCTATATACTTCATTATGTAAAAACAAATCCTGCTATTTGTTCTGAAAATATTATGAGAAAGGGTGGGAGATTCTTTTCATACTATACACAATACATGTCCTACATGCCTTTCTTGTACTTTCCTTGCATCTAATTCTATTCTGCAACTTTTCCGGTTCTGTGTTAATCTTTTTCAATAGCAATCGTTAGTGCATGATTTAAAACTATTACAAAACTGGCAGATTTGAATTTTATTCTTTTCTTAATTATCCCGCAGTAATAAATCTGTTTTTATAGTAGGCACCCCATGGAATATTTGCAACCTCCAAACTCTACTCCTTGCCAATTACTACAGATCCCAAGAAAGAAATATATATTACACAGACACACACGGATGGATACACACGGATACACATACACATACACATGCTAGAATGCACTATTGCAGGCTAACTCTGCACATAGTCTGGAGTTCGATCCTTGCTGACTTAGTCTTCCATCCTTCAAGGTTGGTAAAATGAGGACCCAGATTGTTGGGGGCAATATGTTAATTCTAAACTGCTCAGAAATGCACTATGGAGTGGTACTTTATATAAGTTTAAGTGCTATTGCTATATAGTCTTCTGCCATGGAAACAAGTTGTTACATAAGTATTAAAATCATTAATTTTTTATTTATGACGCAGACATTTTGATACAGTGAAAATATTTCATTTTTTACCTGATCCTGAGAAATTCTCTAAAGACCCGTCTGTTGTAGTAGGAGCAATTTCACTGCTGCTCATTGGCTCTGTTTTAACTAAAAAAAAAAAGAAACCACAAATAACATGTGTTCTATATACCCTATTATTTGTGCACAAACCCATGCATACATGCAAAACGCGCATATATTGTAAGCATCCAGTGGGATCACATACAAAAATGCAACACATCACAAATCTCAACAAGTGCATTTATGGAATACAACTCCAGAAGTGCTTAAGTTAAAAATAATTCATTAATAATCAGTTAAATGATATATTATTTTTCCAGAGAAATATCAAAAGTGAACAACATAAAAGATAATATTTTCAAATCTGAACAAATCTGAACAATATTAATAAATAAATAAATAATAAATCCAGTTATATAATTTTATTTTTCATCCTTTTAATGTCTTGCCATGTTTTACCATATTGAATATATATTACATTGTAATTAGAAACCAGACTACTTTAATTCTTTATATGCTGCAGGGTTCTTCTTATATGCTCCCCTTGCTGAATACAAGCAATTTCAGATCATTTGTCTATTCAATATTATCTACACTGATCAACAGGTGCTTTTCAGGATTTTAGACAAGAACCTTCCCTATTCTATTCTATTCTATTTTTTCATATGGTATAATTTTACAAAGAACATCTGTATATTGGTGGAAAAGTCTGGCAGGCATCTGGGCTTCCCTCAGCATCCTAGGCAGTACCCATCACTTTCTATATCTGCTGGGACAATAAAGTGCTCCAAATGGGAAAAGCATGGGGAGGACCTGGCACACTTGTGTGTATTCTGCATGCACAGGTGCATACTTTCGTCAGACTGTTGGGCCCATTTCCCTAATATTCATGAGCAGCTTAGCCAATCTTTGACTTCACTGTAGCTCCAGCACCATACATTCCTTGTTGAACCAAGATGAAGGCAATAATGTCAATTAAATACGGTCTAGAAATTTTCCATGGCCCAGGGTCAAAAGGAGGCCACATTTCCAAACATTATTCTATTCTATTCTATTCTATTCTATTCTATTCTATTCTATTCTATTCTATTCTATTCTATTCTATTCCAGTCTAGTCTAGTCTAGTCTACTCTGTTCTATTCCATTTCATTCCATTCCATTCCATTCTATTCTTTATTCCTGTTTTAAAGTTCTTCTCCTAATTGTAGTATAGTTTCTACTGTGACAAGACAAGCTCATTTATTTAGTTATTAAAACTAAAGTACATTAAAAATAGATATTGTTATTATCTTACATTAAAAGTTGTTGCATATGTAAAGAAATATACAAAAAAGCCAATTGGATCGTTAACACAGAATATGTTATCAATGTGGAATATAATAAATCAGTTTAAAGGTAAGAATTTATAAAGATGCCTTTTTTAAAGAGAAAAGCTGTAGCTACTTTCTCTGTACATAAATAGTGTTAACTATAGTTATCTTTCTCTCCTTTTTGAGTTACTAAAGTATATATTGTACTTTCTCTTAGAATGAAATCTATTTCTACTGGATGGTTAGAAAATGTTTTATTCAATCCTGAGGAATTGTTTTTATAGCTTTATTAACTGTCAAGGACCCAAATGCTTATGGTAACTGACAAACAAAGCCAATCACCATAAGAATTTAACTTATTTAGAAGAGTTTTCCTTCATCACATTGCATGATATGATAAAAGTCCTTCAAGCACCTATAAAATATTAAATAATTTGCACTGTTTTTGATAGTATATAATGCAGAAGAAACAGTAGTTACTTTATTTCTACAAATGCCAAACTGAGCTAAGAAAGTGAAGAGAACAGAATATGACACTTTACTTTGTAAAATATGAAGCTAGGCTTTTCTATATTCAACTTTTCCTACTATTAAGGAAAGCCTTTACCACCAAACATCATGAAGGCAAATGGAAAAAAATCAAATTTAATTAAACAAACACAATATAAATGTATACATTATTGCTTTCTTAGATTGTTTGGCATACACAAGCATTAAGAAACAGACAAAAATTTTTTGCTGCACATAACAATTGCTGCAATTAAAAGGAGTAAGAGCTTGAAAGAATTCTCTATAAAGTTTGGCAGCAAAATGACATATTCTGAAAGCAGTCTCAAGAGTAAAAACAGAAAGATATTGTAAGTCGGTTCAACATGCATTCTTTATTCTAAAGAAAAATATGCTTTGGAATGCAGCAAATGTGTACAAAAACCACTTGTACCACATTTAAAAAACTTCACTATTTGAGCAAATGGAAACCTTATTCAATCACTGCAGGAATTTTGCCTAGCTTTGACTATATTTTTCCTATATTGCCAATTATTCCCATTTCCAAATCTAACATGATCTTACAATATTATATTCCCTTTATCTTAATTTTATCCTTTTTATCCTGATCTTGTTACAACAGTTACTACATCGCACACTTAACAAACACACACAAACAAACATTTGATAAAGATCAAACTATGCTGTATGCTAATTATATATTCAACAGTTTTCTTAAGCAAACAGGACCTAAATCAGACTAGGGTGAGAGCAAATACTCCGCAGACATAATTTCCTCCAGAATAAGATACTTTAATACAAAATAAAATGCTCCTTTCCCCAGAAGAAACTGTCAGGCATAATTTCTGCTTGTTTTTAAGATACATGTGTGGGCCTAATCTAAATCTAGACTATCATATACAAGAGGTGTATAAAAATGGAAGTCAAATGAAGATTGGGCACATGCTACACAATGATGTAACACATAGTTAAGCACCAAGATAGCAACCAGATGTCTTTAAAGCAGGTGTGTGGGTGAGTTCTATATGTAGCCACCTAAAAAGTTATAACTTGCAAGTTCTTTTATGAAAAAAGAAGACTGTATCCCAAGGCACATCTGTTGCATTTATTTCATAATACAGAATTCTGTAAATGTAGTAAAATATATAGAATTTGTTTTGGAATTATACACATTTACAAAATGTACAGCTACCTTCTTTTGAGTGCCAATATGTAATGTAATGACAAAATTGAGACCCTCCCTCCCTCCCTTTCTATGCCTGTATCTTTCCTTCCCTCCTCCCAATATTAACAAACTTACTTATAGAAGCACAGCAAATAATGAAGATCCAGGCAAGCAAAATTAGTTATTTAGTTGAATGAGTAAAACTTATGTAATTATCATGAAGTTAACAAATGAGTACTGCAAAATACACATATAGTGCCAACAGCAGTGTTTTCTGATGCATATGCTACATTTTTTCTTTGTTTTCTCTTTTTTATAAATTTAAAAAGAAATGAAGTTCTTACATATAATTATCAAATTCATACCTAAAAACATCTTTGATTAGTAATTTTCTAGGAACATTCATTTTGAAACAGGTGTACTGATTACAAAGTAATCTCTACAAAAAACAGCAGAATAATAACAGGAGCAGTTTTGAGCCATAAATAGAAAGGTAGCATTTAAATAAAAAAAAAAGTCTAGAATAAAAATACGATTAATTAAGAAAATGTACTTGTTTATTCAAGCGGGACTGGCTTAATTTTTCAATATTTTTTAAATTTTTTAAATTTTTCAAATTTTAATAATTTTAATTGGTGTATTTTATTTATGGGTCAAATTTGACGGTTTTAATTTTTGGCCATTTATAGAATACGTTATTTTAACTGTGGTTTTAATTTGTATATTGTTCTGTTTTAATCTGGCTGTACACCGCCCTGAGTCCTTCGGGAGAAGGGCGATATAAAAATCTAAATAATAAATAAATAAATAAATAAATAAATAAATAAATAAATAAATAAATAAATAAATGGACATTTAAAAATTGATTTGCACCAATTTCAATTTTTACTTTAAACAGATTATAAATTTTAATATAAAGTTAAAAGTTAAAACCCTTAATCCTTTTAAATACATGACCCTCCTCTTTATAAAATATACAAAATGTTTTATAGAGAAAAAAGTTAATTTAGTTGAAAGATGATTAAATCTAAATATTTAAACTTTTGCCATTTATTTTATTTATTTTTATAAAAATATCATAAATATTCAAAATATTTATGATTCTGTCAAACAATCAACATGGATTTTTATTTTTCAATCCAGTATGTACAAAACTGACAAGGTCTTATTTAAAATATTCTGACACATAGTCAGACAATAATCTAATACTTTCAATAAATTCTCATACTTCTGCCATGAAAATATTAATTTCAGGGAATATATAATGCTTTATATGAGAAGTATTATGGTCCCCAAATTCGTTTCAGGTTTGGATTTTGATCAGTTTTGGTAAGCCTTTGATTTAGCCTCTTTCCCTATCTATTTAAAACATTAACCACTAACAATGGGAAGAATGAACAAAAACATCTTTCCAGCACCAACTATTTTACATACAGACAAGAATATATTAAAAATAGCAGCACTGAAGTGAGTCTTCCAAGATACTATTATCATTCCCAGAGGACAGCACTATAGGGCATGGGGATGAGATCTCTTTCTCTTTTTTTTGCTTTTAATTCTTGACTGAGGATTTACAAATCTATTAAATGAATGATAAAAAGCTGTATATCCCATCTTTTGATCAGCTCCAAAGTGAAGATAAATTCTATGTAAGGGCAAATTCCCTCCATAATATTTAATCCAATTAATTGTTTTTAAAAATACTACAAAGCACATTCAAAATTAATAAACTCTAATAAACTCTAAAATTCTATGAATATAGCAGTGCTAGCCAGACCGAAGGCAGAATAGTTAACCAAAAGTCCTGGAATAGATGCTTCTATGGCCAGTATTAGATATTCATAAGGGTAAACATCAACTATATTTGAACAGAAACAGAATTTTATAACCACAGCAATAGAAACAATTTAATCAAGATTTGGATTACAATATGAGGGAAGAGGAAATTAACACTTTAATTATGCTGTAACTATATGTGTGTATGTACACACGTACACACAAAAATAGAGGATTTAAATAGTATTAAAATAGGTTGTGGTGGCATGGTATCTGATGAGCTGATTGTATGCCTTGTCTATTAATATGACATGTGAAAGTCATCAAAATAAGTAAATTATATTTTTAAATTTAAGATCAATCCAAAATAATGTATTATGGAGTGCCAAGAGATGACTCTTCATGAAAAGTATTGAATGTTTCCAGACTGAAATATATAGATTGTTATGACGTCTGTTTCACTATGTAATATCACATTTATTTTGTTTTGGTGGCACTAGTATATTTTTCCTGTTTCAGAATGAATTATTCATCACTTAATCTAACAGATAAGAGCAAATATTTCTTTAATCCATTTAATTTGTTAAATTTAGAATATTGTCATATTTTAATATATAGAAAACAAAATGTGTGAATATTCATAAAAATAAGGATTTTTGATGGAATTAGCTGAAGCTTAGTGAAGCTGAAAAATTCATTCAGCTTTGAAATCAGAGATCCAGGGAGAACTGTAGTTCTTGCTTTTGCCATTAGACAGCTATACAAAGTCTAAAACTCTAGCAAAAATTTTTCAATGCTATCATAATCCTTCCTAAGTAACATTTTTATTAATGGTAAAAGCAAAAGAACATGGTATCATAGACATTTATTACTTTTATTAAAGGCAAAGGGTCTTTCATCACTTTAAAAAGTAACATATACTATATATGTATTATATACTGCTATATACTTAATGCATTGAAATGCTGTGAATTATCAAACAAGATTTTAATGATTTCAGAGGAGGGATAAAAACAAGGCTCTAGTGTCAGTGTCTTATCATTCTATAATAGTTTTAAATTAGGGAGCAGATTTAAAGCGGATGACTTTAAATACCAGACGAAACAGGACTGTAAGTAGGCAATACCTATTGTAAATAGGCAATATTTTTCCTTGTAAAAACCTATGAATCCTGCCAGACAACTGTCACTGAATCATATTAGATATGTAAATGAATCTATTTATTTATATTTCCTCTCTCTCTCTGTTCCCCCTTCCTTCCTTCCTGCCTTCCATCCATCCATCCATCCATCCATCCATTGAAAAGTTCTAAAGAAATGTTTCCAAATTTTCTTTTGGTTTATTTCTAGTGTACTAAGTATACCCTAAGCTATATTATTTTATTATATTTCTGCAGTTAGGTTCTTGAAGAGGATCAGGCACACCTCATTTTAACATTACTTGATTTGTGCAGGGCAAAGGCGATGTAGTATTTTCAAGAGATGTACATGATATTTGAATGACATATCCAAGAGTAACATTCCAATGTTGGGAAAACGTGGACAAGGGAGTGGGTAGGACAGTACAAATACATAAAATATATCAAACAGTATAATATGGTAGTTAAGGTTAGGAGGACTGAGACACAGGTCATTCTAGCCATTGAAACTCATTGGGTGATTTGAGGTCATTCAGTCTCACTTTCAACCCTACCTTCTTCCTAGAATTATCATAATTAGGATACAATGAAAGATTATTTCCATGTACTGTATATAATTCTGAACTTCCAGAGAAAATGTACCACCAGCAAGCAATAGCAATATGTTACAAACCAGAAAGACTCCAAATGGATACTAAGCCTTGAGATTTGGACTCAAATTCAAAATACTCAGTAAAACCTGCATATTGGTTTCATCAGTCAACATTGTTTATATTAAAAATGTATATTCAAACTCCTATAGCTCAGTAATATCTGTTTCACACATAATTATAGTTTTGCTTATAATGATAAACATCTATTTTCATTTCTTATTTTTCCATTTGCCTCTTTTTTCCTCCCCTCAACAGCCTCTCATGCATGATCCATCGAAAGTTTCACATATAATAAACTTGTTATTCTTTATAATGGTATGAAGTTACTGGTTACAGCTTGCTGGTACATTTAACACTGTAAATTATTTTTACTTTCCTGAATTAATAAATAAATATGTAAGTGTAACCAATTCTCAAAAAAAAAGCCAGATTCAGCAATTTTGGTTTGGTCTATTATTAGAAAATCTATACACTTTATTGTATACTGTATTGTTTGCATTTTATTTAAGGATATAATTTTGAAAACTTTGTTGATGGTTGTATTGCCACAATGTCATCAGTACTGCTTCATCTGTAAATAATTCATAGCTGCAACTTATTTTTCTATGATTTTTTTATAACTGTTATAGCAGAGTAAAAATATGATAAAGTAGGTAGACTTTTATTTATCCATTATATTATCAAGGTGATTTAATTATTGATATGAATACTATGACCAAATATGTCATTTTAATATTAATTTCAGCAAATGATTCTGCACTGGACAATTCGAAACAAGAAGAGATAATAAATATATCCATATTTAGAAAACTAACTTCAAAAGCCTACTTTCATTAATAAATAAAACAAATATCAATATTCCAATTTCTAAAATATGCAACAAAGTACAGACCCGTGTACCCTTTAGTCAAGAATTCAAGATGCATTTCTTGCTTATAATAAAACTGTTCACCCAGGTCCAAAGTGGACCACAATAGCTTAAAGTTAACATACATTTTAAATAATTATTGCTAATGTTTAATAGCAGAATACTTTTGTATTCATATAAGGAAGATGAAAAATGCAAAAAATAGTAACAACAAGAACTGTAATACATTCTTTGCTCCACTCCCAATTGCACTACAGGCCTTCTAGGCAATTCTCACTTTGCAAATGTTTTGGAAAATAGAGTGAACTGGTGTTTCATCTGCAGAAACTGCCCATATGGCCTTGATAACCTTATCCAATAAGCTTAAACTAGAATGTTATTGTTCTAAAACTGCTACTTTTCTCCACTAACATATTTCTTACCAAAAGGCTGTTTCTGCGTAATCATTCATTACATCTTTTCTTCACACACATACACACAAAAAATCACCTACGCATTTATGTTACATATTTTTGGACTGAAGTCCCAAATCACATAGTTGTTCCGGATAATTTGCCCTAAAGTAAAATCCCTCTTTTAAAATTGGCTCCTCTGTAAACAGCACTTGTTGCTGAAAATCCATAATGCTGGACTTTTGGAGTACTGTACTTGCCCTGTAAAAGATATCTACTTCCAGTGTTAGATGGTGTATGGTATTTCTAAGACTTATGCTACGTAAGCAGGTGCACAATAAAAAGAATAATGCCAATGCTATGGTGGAATTGCAACATTTAAATCACTAAATATTACAACTGATACAATACCATATGCAATCATCATTTTTGTTATAGTAATCCAAAATCAGCGTCTAATGTCAACTAGTTAACTTCAATATTATAATCATTTTAAATCTTTACTATGAACAAGTTTGCCTTTGAAGAAAATTGATACACTCTAGAGAGGGTAAAGGAAATCTTTAGTGTGCTTCTCCTTTCATAACAGTGGAAGTGGAATCTGCTGTGATCCTCAAATGCTTTTACATGATAAATTCAGACTCAAAATTCAGGATACATAATTCCCACTGGTCTTAGGATAACCTGCCAGTCATCTCTCTCATACCAACTGCTACACTGAAACTCAACTATTTAAATAGTTAAAGTTTTGTATACCAATCATAGTATCACACTGTATATAGAAAATTGCACTTGAATAATTTTATTTCTTGTGAGGAATCTGAGTACCTCTGCCAATTTAATTAAACTTTAGTTTTCTATAGTACATTTTAACTTGGGAAAATATATGAGAAGGAAATAATATACAAGTAATAAAGCAAAAGTTATAAATCTTTTCTTGCTATAAGTTCAAGGAATGTGGATCTGATGTACAATAACTTCTCAGTGATTAAAGTATGAATGAGTTTCAATTACTTCAAATTAAAACTTAAAAAGATATAAATGCATAAAATGCTGTCTCAAACATAAGTAATACGGAAGCAATTTATGTCAAGTCCTATCAATGTGATCTTGACTTTCTTCTGAATAAACATGTTTATGCACAGGTTAAGAAAATGTTCTCTGCATGTTGCCATATGACATTCAGATACTATGATTTACTCTAAAGTCCTATGCACAAGTCCTGTGAGTTTATTCCCAAGGCAGTACATACTATATATTGTAGCATCAGTTTCCTAAGAATGTTACAGGTATAAATTGGACTATAACAACGTATTTTTTTTCTTCCACCTAACTTACAATACCTTGGTATAAAAAGGATAACAGAATATAATATATTGCAGTACATTTGAAAGGAATCAAAGAATACAGGGTTGAAACAGAGCAGTTTCATATTCCTCTGTTAAACACTTAAAGCACTTTGGATTGTATAAAATTCAAATATATTCAACAGCAATATAGTTTGCTTTGAGACCGGTTTTATAACATGCAAAAAAGTCCCTATAGAAACTCAAATTTCTTTCTTCCTTTTCCTATAACATTATTGCATTTCTATTAAGACATTACACAAATTGTTTACTTATCATTAACTAGCAATGACCTGATTATTCGATCAGCCTTCTTATTTTATCCATAGCAGAATACAAACATTTTAGCTAACTCCTGAAAGTTAAATACAGTTGGACCAAACTAGTACCTGAATGGGAGACCACCAAGAACGCACAAGGCTATAGGCAGAGAATTGGAAGAAATATTGTGGAAGAAATTAATAGAAAACCATTTGAATAGTGTGCAGATAAGAAAAAGTAGATAAATATAGTAATCAAGAGTTGAGTTTGTGTCAAGAATGACTTTACCTTTATTATTTTTCATGTAAACTAAATAGGTTTAACCCTATTTATTTAACCCTAACCCTTTACATTATAAATTCACATGAAGCATGTAAGAACAAAATATGGACTGCATTTCCACAAATACTTTGTTCAAATCCAACATTATTATTTTAAAATGAATATTATCTGTCTGTCTTAAAAAACTGAGTATCCTCCAAATCCTCATCAAAATAATCAAAGTAAAGTAAGCGGGAAAAGGAAAAGGAAACTCCTCTTAACAAATATCATATTCATTTTAAGGAGATAAAGCAACTCTCACTCTATCCCACTGTATGTTTTTCCATATAGGCACACCTGAAAATCCTGTAGCAATCAATGGAACTTACTTCAAGTATGTTTACATAGTACTGTGAATTAATTACCTTTCAATTAAGTTAACTAACACCACTAACAAACAATAGTCAGAATCTTACAACTTTGCAAATCTTAAAATGCATGCTAGCAATTTTGCATTCATCTTGGCTACACAAACCTGCAGTGGTCTGTGTATTAACATTTAACAACCAGTCTGCAGTGCTGAGCAGAGTCATGTCACCTAAAGGAAAATTGCAAAGAAAATAAAATGCTAGTAGCTTTTCCATATATGTCACAGAATCACATGTATATAATAACCATCAGAAAAGTTTTATTTCTTTTAAATTTGTAAGACATTTTAAGTTCTGTTCCTTCTCTCAATTACTTGGAATTGTTGCATTAAAATAATTTTAACTTAACATCCTGATAGGTTTGTTTAGAAAGAAGAGTAATTCTTGTGGGTTTCATTAGTTAAAGTTGTTAACTCCAGAATATAATAGTTATCATCATACTTATACTCATCATACATATACTTATACAGTATATACCAAACCAAAAGATTTAAAGTAGTGCCACCTTTCCTATTTAGATGTCGTCCTATGTATCTCCAAGTAATTTTTAATTAAAACCGAGAGTAAAGATGGTTGGGAGGGCCAGTGGACAATGGCCAGTGGATGGGTATCTATCTATTAAAGGAACGCAGTATATATACAAGTGAAACAAAACCTTTTTTCTTTTAATATGCTAAACTTTCTTATAAAAAAGTTATTTTTTTCAAATATTTCAAAGGAAATTGTTAATTTGTCCTATACAGCATATTGTATGTGTAGTTTCTCTAAAATATTGCTGTGCTAATAGCCTTATTCAATGCATATTGGAACGCCAACAAGTCCTTTTCATTTGCATCTCCTATAGCACCATGTGCTTATGCATTTTAACATATTAAGTTGAAATTTTGCATTTTCATACTAAATAATCTTTTTTAAATAAATACCTAAACTGGAGGTAGCAACAGAGTAGTCTGTATTACTTTCTTCATATATCACAATATTTCATTTTGTGGCAAATTAATCATATAAATGAACATGCAACATAAAAAAAAATCCTGAAACATTACCGACAGCAAGCTTCAAAATATCTATAAATAAACTACTAACTAATTATAATTGGTCTCTAGCACCACCTTATATTCATTAAAAATGTATACATTAGCAGAATTTATCTAGTTAAGCATTTTTGCATATCTACTAGAGAACTCTGGTTTCCAAGATGCTAAACCTGAAAGTCATGATATTAACTTTAAGATGCCAAAACAAAGCTGCTGCTTAAAATCAGCAAACAAGCAAACAGCTAGATGAAAAAGTTAGTTACCCCTAGCCTTTATGCAGAGAACTGGAGAAACATTCCAGCATATGTTCTCCACTTTCATTCAAATAGTAAAGCCCAAATGTAATGGGTAAGGCCTAATACAAAATTTCATATTGTTTGTAAATTACACAACAATGTAATTCAATATCAATATCATAGGCAACATACACAACCAGAAACTAACCTTCTGTGCCATTGGGTGTCATGGAATTATTATTTAGGTGAGAATTATCAAGTTTTGGACCATTAGGAGACTCACTGCCAGCACTCAGACGGCTATGTGGGCTGGCTAAATCCTGCATTTCCATAGACCTAAAGAAAGAAAGAAATGTAACTACAGAAAAACAATTCAAAATTAATTGCTCTGTCTACAATTAATTTTTCTATTTCAAATACACAATCATTTCTGTAAGTGCAAATCTACATAGCTTTGGAAAGTCTGTAAGAAATAAAATCCAATGGATCTTATTCCCAGGTAAGGAGTTTTGCACCTTTCTATACACAATGCATTATTGTCTAATGAGAACCTTAACATAGCAAAAACAAGTTACTTCTTATAATATATCCATGTATTTGTATAAATTATTGTGTCAGAGGCAATAATAGCACATTAAAAAGTAACACAAGCTTGCTTGCATAATTTACCACCCAATTACAATTTAATGGACCTCCAAACCAAAGAAAACACTTGAAGCAATCGTTGAACGTACAGTCTACTGACAAGGAATGAGATATTCCTGATGTATGTGTTTACTCTAGCAAACTACTTAATTGTTCCTCTGTTTCTATTGAAACAAATGCAGCATTAAAATATTATGATCTCTGTATTCGTGTTTGCTTTGTGGATTACATAAAGTGTAACCCACTGAAAAAGGATAAGGCCAATGCACAATGAATGGTTCTAGCATTAATATACCTTAGCACTTTGCGGTACTTGAACTGTCACTTAAAGAAAATAAAAACTGAGCTAAGTACAAAATTGCCAATGTTTCCTCCTTTATGCTTTAGTAAAATACTGGCATTCTTACATAGACCAGTTTTTATAATAAATTTACATTTGTGCTTTGTATAATAAATATGTTAGGGCAATAGTCAAAACACACATTCTAAAAAAATAAAAATGATTTTTGAATAAAGCAATAGTGCTAGAATACTTTATTCATTTTTACAATATGAAAACATCATTGGTATCAATTCTAGACTTTCCAAATTGCTAATTAACTTACTAGTTTGGATTTTCGAATTTGCTTGGAGGATTTTTTTTTTGTAAAATATGATTTGAAATTATACTTACAGGTAGACAAAGTTCAATAAGCAACTGAACTGAATTTTTCCAGACTTACCTCATATTCTGTCAAATCATGCAAAGAAGCATATTTTTCAAAATTCATTATAATATATTTAGTTTTCAACACTGATAACTGTTTTCTTGTAATAAATTCTTTTGACAATGGCTCTGTTTATCAAATTTATATTTAAAAATGCACTAGTTTTCCAACTTACATACAAGGTTCTGTATCACTGTCATTAAAAAATTCCAAACAACAGAATATTTTTTTAATTCAGAATAATTTAATTTAATAATTATTTCAGAATATTTAAAGTATTTTCCAAAGAGTGAAAACATTTCTCCAGTTTAAACTTAAGAAACAAATCTCATTTGTGTATTAGTCGGTTGAAGTAAACAAACACAATTTCATTCTAAGCTTTTCTTTCCATAGAGAAGCGACTTTCACTTTAACCTTACCTGCAAAAAGGTGAAGCAGCAACATCTGAACTGACTTGGGATTTTTACACCTGCAAACCAGGGACACAAACAGAAATCTATGTTATCCTATGTTCATGTCAGGTCTTAATCTAACTAAACAAAGAAATCTTCCTGGGGATCATAATGCTGTTTTTTAACCTAAAGAGGAGGGGGACAGTACTTCGGTGAAAGACATATTGTCTTTAAATTGAAGCTTCAACTGTTGTTTCCTCCAGCAGGTCTATCCCCCTCCTGCCCATGTCATGGGGAAGGCAGCCAAATGACGGGATAGTGATTCATCACTTGTCTATGACAGCTGCACACTGCATTACCCCTCC
Organism: Ahaetulla prasina; assembly: GCF_028640845.1. Lineage (NCBI taxonomy): Eukaryota > Metazoa > Chordata > Lepidosauria > Squamata > Colubridae > Ahaetulla > Ahaetulla prasina. The sequence goes on along the minus strand of NC_080541.1, from coordinate 42,886,039 downwards.
CCCAATCAACATGTAAAGCTGTCTTCCTAGAGTAGTTTAGGAAGAAGTGCCTAGGTAAGGAAGCTATTAACAGAGCAAGCAATTTTAAGGAAAGACGCTCTAACACTCCAACACCCTCTAAAGATTTATCAGCCAGCTTTTATTAACACTAACTGAAATATATCTCCCTCCCATTCTTTAACTCTTTACAGTCTTTTATGCCTAGTAAGTTAATTTTTATCTTTTCACCCAATTTATGTTTTAAAGTTTAGACTCCAGATAGTTTAAGAAGATTTCAAGTCAGTGCTATGCATGTAAAATACAGCTATGCTATACTTCTATAAATCAACTGTGAAGTTTCTTCATGTCTAACCGGGCCAGAGATTCTGTAGCCTTCGATCTGTGCCCTCCTCCACTAATTTAAATTAAGCTAAAAATAACCATACATGCCTCAGAAAAAATGAACTTTATGCAATCTTTTAAAATATGAATCCCACAAACAAAAATGGTATTTGCTAAATAAGCAAATATGTTCTCAATGAGTATCATCCTTCAAGACAATCAACTTTTTCTTTAAAAAAAATCAGAATCTTTTCAGGCTTATATAATGTAGAATAGCTTTTAAATTTCAAAATAACCTGTAAATAATCTGTATTTAAGAACAGATTTGACAGAAAATTTGTTTCTAAAGAGCAGGTGATATACGTATCTCAGGTGAAGATCCACTGCTAGCTTAAAAGTATAAACAAAACTTCTCCATATTTTATCTTAAAAAACCTGAATTCAGGATTCCACCCAACCTGAACTGACATTTCCTAGATGATCACAGAACAAAGACAAGAGAGATGAGGCATTTTAAGTGCCATAAAAATCATCTAAGCAAATCTCACTTATGTGTTTGTAGTTTTTGTTATTTTTAATCTTAGACAGAATAACTACTTTAGAAAGCACACACCACTCCTATAAGCAGCCAGACAACATATAATGTTACACATAAGAGCAAAAAGCATGCTGTAACAGAGATAGAACAACTACAATATTTTTCTTGTGTTGTTTTAAAATGCTGCATTTTAAGAGACCATAAAAAGGTAATGCAAACTATCAAGTGTATGTTTGCAACAACTAAACCATATTCTTTCAAGATTTTTTCAACGTTTTTTAAAAAGATATTGTTAAATGGAAACGTTTTACTCTAATACGCAAAACTACGCCTTTAGGATATGTTCCCTCACACTTCTTGAATACACTTTGAATAAATTATAGATGGAAAAGTAGCATGCTTAAAACTATCTGTTCTTTAAGTATACAGATATTTTGTATTTTAAATTAACTGCTATAATATATATTATTTGTATTATAATATTTAATATATAAAATATAATGTGCGAATCATGTACAATAATACAATATATGTGTCTTCTGTATGCTAGAATTACATATGATACCATATATAATACAAATATTTGCATATCTTTTAATATTATAGAAGCTGTGAGAGTTCATTTGCAAGACCTTCATTTTTGTGTTATACTTTAGTTGCAATCCTTTGCCTATTAAGGATTATTTAAGCCATGTGTTATTCATTATACTATTTAAAAATAATTCTTTAATCAAAATAACTTTAAAACTACTGATCTCGTATTAGGTTGGTCAAATGAATCCACATAGTGGTACAGGAAAAATAAATCTACTCTCAAGAATGCAAATGCATGTAACAATTAGACACAGATGTTGGTGACATTAGTTATAATTTACAAAATACTATACTTCATATGTTTTTGGAGGACTTTGGGGGATGCAAAATTACACTATAGTGAGTAATTGCAGTATGAAGACCAATTTATAGAGAATAACACATGGATGAATGATACTTATTAGTACTTTAATTAACATATATCTACTGTAGCTTAAAATTTTACTCAGAAAATGTAAGCTGCTCAAAATCATAGTTTTACTACTCAAATGATTCCATAGAGCAGAAGTTTGCAGCAATAATTAGAATCAACTGAAGAATTGATGCACTAAAAATGGAAGATAGGATTATTGCAATATGCAAAAATCAAGTTGTGAAATCAAACCAATAAGTTTTACAAAGACAAAATATGGAACTTCTTTGCTATGTAAGTTATCATTACATGATAAAATGCAAAACTGCTTTTTAATTCTTCCTAAAAACTTGACAGAATTTTAAACTTCATTTAGTAAAATTAGTGACAATTAGGATGGTGATAATAGATTCATGCAGCTCTGTAAAGTTTACTTATGAGAAGGCCTGTATAAAAGTGCACTGTTAAATATCTTCACAAATAATACCAAATTGTGACCAACTGATAAAATCTTTTCAGTTGGTCTTTTTTTTCTAATTAACTTCATAATTCTTCACAGATGTAGGTTTTGTTGATATTCAATTTGTCTCTCTCATTTTGTTAAACCTCACATAGTACTCCAACAATCCAATGAATAGCCACATTAAATCTGTTAATACCATGCTCTTCAACCCCAGAAATTATTTCCAGAAGGCAAACTTGCTTTAAGAGTTCATCAAACAGAACTTAAGGTACACATTTTATCACATTTTCCCTACCACAGAGCTCAGGATGCAGAAGAAAATTCATGACTTTTGCACTGTTTATTATACTTTGGTAAATTACAAATCAAAAGCATCTGACAGAAAATCATGTATGAAGCCAGAAATTTAATAATGTTCCGTGAAAAGTAAACTGTAAATGGGAAGGGTTTCTAAATCTCAGCAGCACAGAGCAAGTAAAGTGAAGGTACTTGTCTAAATGATTGGTTTTCCAGACTTTTTAAAAATTGCTAGAAGCAATTCTTATAAAAAGGAATTTATAATTTAAAACATTTCTACTAACCAAAAGGAATTTCTTTGAAGTAAAAATACTATACAGTTTATATTTGAATTAATAAATTATATTCAGCCAGTTATAATCAACCCCAAGAGTTCTTTTAGTTACTTTTTTCAAATACACCCCCCCCTTTTTTTAAAAAAAAGTTGACTTGCAAGAGTCACAAATGTTGCCGGTTTCAAACATGGAGTTACTTCAAAATTACTTTATAATGCATGTATCAAAAGTGCATGAATTATTAAAACTGGTTTTAACTAGCATTGGAACTTCACCCAACAGATATTGGCATTACTAATGAAATATATTGACATATGACGCAAATATAAAACTAAAGACCAGGTCTTCTGAAATAGACATGGAAGTCAAAATAAAATATTTTGATTTTTACAAAATGGATCTTTCTTTTGATTAAAATATATATACAATCTCTGCTCTTGAATCAGAGATGTTTTTAAATTCTATGAATAATCCCAAAAACATCAACAACAAGCCATTCTTCCATTTTTTTCTCTCCCATTTGGATCATGTACTTCCCTGCTGTATTTATGAAAAATTAAACAATGGCTTGTTTTATAAATCTGTCACTGTGCAGGGATTCAGCTTCCAAAAGTATAAGACAGGTCATTTAAAGGGACTACCATAACCCAAATAGTATCAAGATTTGAATAATACACATTTTGTTTTAAACAAATATTGTGACATGGATTAACAAAAACTATAATCCTTTCAGAAAAATAAGAAAAAAATGACCAATGTTAAGATACGTAGTATTGGGTATGCTTTAAAGAAAAATGTAAATACTCTAATTTCTAGAATACTATTCTTAAAATTTGTCAGTTTAAGTTTTCTTTTGCAGAAAAATATATTTAGCTGGTTTAAATATTATTCAAACACTGAATTCAGATTTTATCATTTTCCTTGTAAAGTGCGCTTACATTGTTATCTGAGGCTAATTTAACATGATTATGGTTTGGGTGTTTTAAACATCTGGTGGCATTTATAAAACAGGTCAAAAATGAAACTTACATTTTTTATGAATAATGAAATTCAGAAGCTTCATATAAATACAGTGGTGTATTAATGCTAGTTAATTGTAAGCATTTAGTTCCCAGAAATACCAAAGGTTTTATATTATAATTATGTCAGGTAGCTTGATAAAGTCATCCTTTAATGCTCAGCAATTTTTCCAGGATTTCCTCCTTCAGAGTAAGCTGTCAAAATTTCTGCCACACATCCTTCCTCCAAATTTATTTTCTTTCCTTCTGAATTGTCTTTCAGCAATTCAAGGATCTTTTTTAAATCACTCATCACTGGGTTATTTATTTTCAGTGACCCGCGAACACTTGAGAAAACTAAACAGTCATATCAAGCAAATTTAACACAATAAATACTTTAGAAGCACAGAACATATGACTTGAAAGACGTCTACATAAAGAGGAAGCTCAGCCAAAATTTACTGCAAAAATTTTTGTGACGTATATTAGGTATTAACAGGGATTGGGGGGGGGGAAGAAACGTGCATATGATCCCTCGGTGGGGGCTCACTTAGTTGCTTGGAAAACTTGTTTTTGCAACACAGAGCATTCTTGCGGGTGACTTCCTTATAAAGCTTTAGCCGGGCCAAAAAGTGTGTGTGTGTGTGTGTGTGTGTAGGGGGGGGGTGTCTCACCGTTTTACAAGGGACAGTTGTCAAATCCATGCAGTTTTCGAAACAGACAGGTTTGTACTTACAGCGAACGGCTTTGCAGCATCCACTCGGGTTAGATACTCCCTTCACGTGAACCAACCAGTGCTGCTCACATCGTTTTATTCTTAAAAGCTCAACAGCCTGTGCTGGTTGAAAAAGAACGAGAAAACAAACCAGGAACCCCCGACCTACTCCAAGCGCAGCCTAGAAGCGCCGCTCGCTCTGGAGGACAAGTTCGCGTTTAGGGCGAGGAGCGGGGTGAGGGTGACTTCTGCTGCCGCCGCCGCCGCCGCGGGCTGTGCTTGCCAAGGGTCTGTGTGAGGCAAAGGCGAGTGAGTGAGGTGGCGGCGGCGGGAGGGGCGGGGAGGGCGGGGGGCCTTCGGGTCTCCAGAGCGAAATTGAAAACAGCCAACGAGGACTTTCCCAGGAAGGCTTAAAGTCGGAAGTGGCACTGAGGGGTCCGTCTGCAGCAGCACCCAGTTCGGCGCGCGCCTAAGTTCCCGCTCAAATCCTCTCTCAGCAAACCAAGACGCTCGCTCGCTCGCTCGCTCGCTCTTCGGCTCTCCGCAAACGCGGCCGGAGATACGATCGCTGAAGAGCAGACAAAGGAACAGCCGAAGCCTCGTCGGCGCTCGCTCGTTGCCTCTACCTTGGGCAAGGCTTGGAGGTCTGCCCCAATCTAGCCCGGAGGCTTTTCCGCCTTCCTTCCCCCACCCCCCACAACAACACACCCTCCTTGCGACTCGTCCCCTTTTGTTTATTCCTAATGCAAACCACAGCTTAGTCTCTCGCCCTTATTGGTTTGAACACGCGAACAATCGAAGTCAGCCCTTGGGCTGGCTCGTCGGAGGCCACCTTTGCTGGCAAGCAATTTTGGTATGCAAATGAAGGATCCTGCGGCATGTGCATAAACAGCTGTGGGTGGTGGTGGTTGTGGGGGTGGGGTGGGGAAGAGAGGCAGCTGAGCGCGCCCTGTCAAGAAGAAGCGGGCCGACGGGCTGCCCTTCTGCTGCGGAGGTACCGGCGCTACCGAGCCACGTAGAGCTTCGCAGAGCTGGCGACGCGGAAAAGCTCCGTCTGCACCTTCCGAGCGGGCTAGCCCGGCGTCGGGTTCCTTAGCCGGGAAGAGAGCTGGGGGATGGGAGAGATGTGGATGGACTGAAAGCCTTGGCCCGATCCCCAAAGCAGGCGACCAAGAACGGCGTTCGCGGCACTCTCCAGATCTGCTTTAAAGTACAGCTAAAGAGGGCGATCCAGCAACACCAACTCCCGCGTCTGCACTTGTTTGGATGCGTATCGGATTTTTGTTCCTGGTTGTTCCTTAAAGGAGGCAAAAATACGAAAGAGAACAAGAAGGTTAAAACGCTAAACCCCCCCGCACCCGTGCCAACCTCCAGCAATTTGACAGATTAACCAGCAACCTTTCAACTGTTTATAATGTAGAGATTAAAATGATGGTGGACAAAATGAATTATTTAAATACACTTCTGCTTGGAGTCAATCTTTTTTGGGGGCGGGGAGTAATTCTGCATTATTCTTATTTCTACTCATTTTTTCTGCACAACGACTTTAATATTTGTTGCCTTTGCTTACCCTTGAATGGGAATACTTTATAGACAATTTTTAAAACTAATTCTTAGATAAGACAATTAACTAAAATCCAGATAGCTAATATATGTTGCTTTGAGCAATTTAACCAATCTGAGAATATATACCCATTTCTAAACTAATACTGGTCCAGTTCCAATACAAATTATGTGCTATCAAAGGCAGTAAGATTGTTCGTTAAAACATGTTAAAATATCTGTAAAAACTGTTTTTGAATGAAGGGTATAGTTGTGCCTGAATGTATTGCAACATGAAGTAATATGAGTACACAGTTGAATATTGGAATACTGTACAAAGTTAACTTCAAATAATGTTTGTTAAAAATAAAAACTTATAATCTCAACATACTTTACAAAAATATTGTGCAATGTCCAACTTACATATTTTCAGAAAAAAATACATTGGGTAAACTTTCCACAAGGAAGGAAATTGTGCCATGATAGCCTTGAACAGAACTCTGGTTGCTTAGTGAAGGCAAAAAATCATGATTAGACACTTCCATATATGGAAAGTTAAGGTCAAAATCCACATATGTCTGTTAGGTCTGCCTCTGTGGCATGATACATATATTCACAAAATATCCCCTCTTTTAATTCTTAAATATGTTCGAAGTGGAATTTATAATGTTATATATGCAATATTTTAAGTTCATTGAAACATCTTACTAAGGTAAAATACTTTTAAGATGACATAGAATGCTCCTTATTTTGGGAGTTCTTTTCGTAAGTAATTTATTTAACTAATTTGTAGTAATATATACAGTAATGTCTTATTTCTCAGGTATATTGTTAATACAAAACTATTAGAAAAAGTGGTTTTATATTTATTTTGAAACACACACATAATGATTTTTTTCCAAAAGGCAAGAAAAGAGAATATGAGGCAGTTTGGCAAACACTGGACTTGTACTAATCACACTTTTTAACAGTGCAATCCTATTCTAGCCAATTCAGTTTACTGAGAGTTATACCCAAGAAAGTGAGTGTAAAATTAAAACCAAATTCTTTTAGAAGATGTTTTAAAATGTTACCAATGACACTAACAATATTAGTTAGACATTTTTCATTTTTCAGTGTTACTAATCAGTAGTAACTTTATGTACTCTGTATTTAAATCATGTCTATTCATATATGATTAATGATTAACATATAAGCTATTTCAAAGAAGACAGGTGCATATGGATTTGGGAATAATGATCTCATTTACATTATTTAGTAAAGCAATGATGTATGCTTACTATATACTGACTGCAACTAACATGCTGCTAAGCAATTATACTGTGCTAGCAAATATTTAACAAAGCACTAAATTTTATAGTAGCATCAGAAAATGTGTTTTATGCTAACATTTGTTTTAATACAGTGCTTTTTAGCAGTTAGGCACCTATTATATTATCTGAGGGAAATAGAATTTTGAGTATTTTATTTCATCTTGTCTTCATAGTAGATGAAGCTCTTGCACTTAGTGACCTTTTATAATTTGACTGTGTATTCTTTTGTGGGAGGAGTGTTAACTATTCTCATTGATTCCTCCTCTTTGTCACTGAATAGCCAATCCACACTCTCAAATTATAATACTTATGCCTAACATATTTGTTAGCAAATTCTGAAATCAGTCTGGGTGACTTAATATATTCAGAATCAGGGTATCATACTTCAGTGAACTTCTTTGACCACTAAAACAGTTGAACCAGACTGCATAGGCCCGCTGTAGTTATTCTGAATATGTTTGAACAGTTGCTTTCTCCCCAGGACAATGCAGAATGCCATAAAACAATAATAAAGGGAAAATTTTATTTGCTTTCAAGGATGGTATACTTCAATTCAAATATTTTAGGAAAGTTTACGCTATCTTTTTGGAGTACACAAATCAGCAAATATCACTAAGATACAATGCAAGAAAATGCTATTAAAAATTCAGAAGTTGTTCTATACTTCTGGACTAAACCAAAAGCTTTTTGTTTGCTTGCTAGTACGGTAAATATCAGAATGGGACAATGCATCCTGATCTCTAGGATAACTTCTGGAGATAAAGAGAGAATGGTCTGTCTGGTATTCTTCCCAATCTGTGTATAGAATATTGATCCAATAATCTCTGCCTATGATGTCCAAAGCCAAACAATCTGGAATCTCTTACTTTTCAAATATTGAAACAAAGGGTAAAGATGGTTAGCATAAGGCAACTTCAGATAATATCTTGCTATCTTTGATTTTTTAAAATATCAATTTACTTCATAAGCAGCTTTAATACTGAATGGGAATAATTTGATGGGATCGCAGCTACTGTACATATATGGAAATATTAGGATATATTATGGCATGGCATTGGCCTACAATATTTATATTGTGAACACACAAAGAATATTAGAAGAAGTATTAAGAGGGTACTCTTTCTCTCCTTAAAATATAACTTAAAATATAAATATAAAATATAAAAATAAAAAGCTAGTTTAGGCACATTTAAACATTGACAGTACAGTATTCAATGAAATATTTTTGAACAGCTGTCCCTAGTGATATATCACAAAACTGCTTCTGAAATGCTGTGAAGTTTCAAAACATGATGCTTCTGTTTCTGAATTTGCACAAAAGATATATGGAATTGACATACTGCCAGTACCCTCAAGCAGATGCAGTACTTGGAAGTTCTGATAAAAATGTATATCAGATCAAATCTGAAGATAATGATTAAGAAAATTATTTTAATTTTCAGAGTTATCTTAATTCTATTGGATTCTAAAGTTACCTATATTGATCCAGCAATTCATTTTAGGCATAGTAGCAGAAATATGCACTTATCAATACATTTATTTTTTAAAAAGCTTAATTGCTTCAGGTGATAGCAGATGTATGTCTTGAGTAAACAAGTAGACAAAATTAGAGAAGGACAAAACTGCTATTTCTGTTTTCTAACTTTTGAAAATCTCAAGTTCTATTTACTCCAGTTATGAAGAATTATATAAATTTCAGGAGGGTGTTATTCAGAACGCTCAATTTGGATGATATTACTCCTACATTCTGGCCAAATTCAACAGATATTATTGTTAACCACACATGATGTTGTAAAAAGCACCTGAACCCCCAATTTTAAGAGATAAAAGGAGTATTTTCTTTCATTCCCACTAGATTTTATTGTACTCTCAAGCTCTTTCCACTGTTTTTAATGCAAATAACAAAATAATTTAATGTTTATAAAGAAAAAAAATGAACCAATTACAAATCTTACTCATATCTTTGCAGAGTGACAATCCTTCCAAAGACCCCAAGTCCTTATGGGTTAGGGTTAGGGTTACGGTTAGGGTTAGGGTTAGGTTACCCTAACCCTAACCCTAACCCTTATGATTATAGTTACTTCTAGAACTGGAATCAGGAGGCAAATTCTTTATATAAATTGATTGATCAATTGATTAGTTATATTTTTTCTTCCTTTCTCTTCAAAGTACTTTCAGAATGGCTTACTTTCAATTAAAAAATAAGAACATTCAATCAAGAAAAGAATATGAATAACAAACCACCAACAAACTTACCTAGTATAAATATGATACCGGTAGGATGGATCCACATATTGAGATCTCATTCCTGACACTTTTTAAGCATCCCAAACTTCTCTTAGTTCTTTCTTACCTGCATCTATAGTTACTATTTTACTTGGATAAATTTGACAGTTGCGACTTCTTTGCTTGTCTTGAGGAAAAATTAATGAGATTGTGTTTGTTTAATAAAACTTGCAGAACTAAAAAGTGCCGGACATTATCTTGAATTATATTTTCCTAACCTAATTATATTTTCAACCATAACCCTTTGAAACTGACAAAGCCACTTCTTTTGTCAGTGTGGTTCTGTAACTCATGTTACAAGAACAGTTTTTCCCCCGAATGTCATCACTCTGCTAAACAAATAATTCCCTCAACACTGTCAAACTATTTACTAACTCTGCATACTATTAATCTTCTCATCATTCCCATCACCCATCTCCTTCCACTTATGACTGTATGACTGTAACCTTGTTGTTTGTATCCTTACGATTTATATTGATACTGTTTCCTGATTGCTTATTTGTACCCTATGACTATCATTAAGTGTTGTACCTTATTCCTTGTGTGTCCAATCACATTTATAAAAAATTCTATTCTATTCTATTCTATTCTATTCTATTCTATTCTATTCTATTCTATTCTATTCTATACCATACCTTATTGGAGTCTATAGGTGATGTAAGTATAATTCAAATTTATCTATCAAGAACTTTTAAAATATAAATTGTTTCCAAAACAACATGTTTCAGTTACACTGATATTTAACAAATAGTAAAATAAGATTTAGAAGTTCTAGCTGTTAAAATTAGTTTATTTCTCATGCATAATTCCTCTGAAGTTTAAAGCATACGAATCAAGCAGTTTCGACACTTTATTGCCCAGAAGGTCAAGATAAAATAGCACAGGAACTTTATACATTTTCTGCAAAACATTGTGCGCAAAGGTTTATAGAAAAAAATGTATTGTACTCCCTAAACTAAGAGAAACAACAGAATATCATGGTCATTTGCCAGGTAGATTGTCAATAATTCATTTTAATAAACCACTCAACACAGACAATAATAGTTTTTCATGACTGATCATAATTATTATGGGTATAGAATAGAATAGAATAGAATTTTATTGGCCAAGTGTGATTGGACACACAAGGAATTTGTCTTGGTGCATATGCTCTCAGTGTACATAAAAGAAAAGATACGTTCATCAAGGTATAACATTTACAACACAATTGATGATCAATATATCAATATAAATCATAAGGATTGCCAGCAACAAGTTATAGTCATACAGTCATAAGTGGAAAGAGATTGGTGATGGGAACTATGAAATGATTAACAGTAGTGCAGATTCAGTAAATAGTCTGACAGTGTTGAGGGAATTATTTGTTTAGCAGAGTGATGGCCTTCGGGAAAAAACTGTTCTTGTGTCTAGTTGTTCTGGTGTGCAGTGCTCTATAGCGTCGTTTTGAGGGTAGGAGTTGAAACAGTTTATGTCCAGGATGCGAGGGATCTGCAAATATTTTCACAGCCCTCTTTTTGATTCGTGCAGTATACAGGTCCTCAATGGAAGGCAAGTTGGTAGCAATTATTTTTTCTGCAGTTCTAATTATCCTCTGAAGTCTGTGTTTTTCTTGTTGGGTTGCAGAACCGAACCAGACAGTTATAGAGGTGCAAATGAAATATATTTAATTGACAACAACCAAATGAGAAAGATAAAACAAGTGCTTAATTGTCATTGCAGCTAAAAAGAATGTAACATCTTTAATTCCATTTACTATTTATTTATTAGATTTACATCCAACCTTTTTTTCTATGAGCTCAGTACTATTTTCTCCAGATTTTTTTCTCACAATAGTAACTTTGTAAATGCACTTGGCAGTGATTTGACTAAGAATAATTGGCCATAGCAGAAAATAAGCTGCCATGGACTTCTATGAGGCCTTCTCTTTCTTAGTTCAATTCCCTAATAATATTCGTTGATTAATTATGTGCCATCAAGTAGTTTTGGAGTCCTAGCCACCATACAAATAGATTTTTTTCCATGGCAATCTAACCCTAATCTGTCTTTCAGGTTTTCCAATGGTGTATTTATTGCTACTGTAACTGAGTCTGTCCACCCCTGCTGCTGGTCATTCTCTTCTGCTCCTTCTACCTTTCCCAGTAGGAGAGCTTTTCCAGAGAGCTAGAGCTTCGCATAACATGTCTAAATATATATTCATTCAAAAGGGCTGCCAATTTCAACTGCATAATCTCATATGATTCACCACACCTATTGCCTCCATCTGTATTTCTGCAATGTGTTATTGTATAAAATAAGATATGTCCTTTGTTTTCCTTTCAATGCATTAAACAATTTCCCATATTTCTTTATCTGCAAGCATTGTATCCACATTAGTTGTCCAAGCATGGCATTGGGTGAGAGTGGACAGGCCCAAAGTTACTCAGGCCTTCATACCTAAAATGGGACTAATTCACATTTTCCTGGTTTCTAGCCTGGTCCCTTAACCACTAAGCCAAACTGGTTTCAGATTGCATCCACATAAATGCATCACAATAACCTTTATCTATTAAAAGTTTTGTTTTATAATTATTTTCTATTAATTTTTTTTAGAGTACTAATCATTGGAAGCAATCTAGATCCAGCATTTACAATCTGATCTTTGTTTCTCACATTAATATCTATGGTACGTCATTGGGAATTTCAGCACTGATTTTTCAGTGTAGCATGGATTATTACATCTGTTGTTAAGCTCTTCTGTGACCTATGAAAAAGAAAGAATTCAAATATGATTAATTTGTTCAATTCAAATCAGTTAGATAATCATATATTAGGAATGTTTGGATTTGATTGAGCTTGTGCTATCAAACAGATCATCAACTCAAAAAAGGAAACCCATTTCATAAACATACCTACCCAACACCAGTTAACTTTAGTTAACTAACATGACTTGTTTGGATCCTTCATACAATATATTTAATTTTGTGCTTTGTCTATATATTTCTGCTAGTCTGCCATAGGTTGCACTCATCACTTTCAAACCAGGCAGGATAAGACATTAAAATCAAAGTAGTAATGATAGACACAGAGCTTCCTATTTTACTTTTAGAAATACTTAAAGCCCAAGCAGAAGCAATGTGAGCAGGGAATCTAGCAGCTTCAAAGATTCTGCCCTCCCCCTTCCTTTCGGGAGCATTAGCTCCTTTTTTGCAGTCTCACAAATCGGAAAAAGAGTAACCTCTAAAGCTGTTTTAGACTGAAGGTCAGAATTCAAAGTCTGTGGTAACTTAATACACAGAACTCTGTAATCACATTGCTATTGGAAACACACGAAAGAGCACCCGTATTCTAGATATTTTTAAGCAATGTCAATAACTATGCAATCTGGACAGGCTTTTTTCAATGTTATAAAGCTTAAAGTTTACTTAGGCTGATAGTTGCAGGAAACCGAGTTGCTTCATGCTACTGAATTTGACTTTATGCTCTGGAAGTTAAGGAAACCAAACTGTGTATAGGCTAATCAAAACAGCAGCTTTGGTTTACTTATCTAATACTCAGAAGAGATACATTTTTCAGACAAGATACAAATAAAGTTTTAACTATTATTGGGCTTTAGACACTTTCAAGATAATTACAATTGAACATAGTAATTAATAGTTAAGCACATTTCTCATCTGATATGAAAACAGGTATCTGTATTAAGCCCAATCAGGCAGTCCATGTGTATGTAAAATTAAATAAAGTTCCACCATAAGTATAGAAAATGTTGGTTATCTTTTCACTTAATTCACTTAATTCAGGAAATATCATATAAATCTCAGGACATTTTGTCTTCAGTACACTATTGTAAAAAAATGAGACTGAATTTAAAATTAGAACGTTTTCTCTAAAACAAAAGACACCACTGTATGGGATAGTGATTGCCTAAGATTCATGTTACTTTCAGGAAAAGAAATTACTACGAAGTGATAATCACATGTTACTATCATGTCAAATCCTGCTGGCTCATCAATAGAACTCCAATTAACTGAGGGCTATTCAGAGAGTCAATCATTTTTCTTTCCTTGTCAATCAGAGATGAAGTTGTTCCTGACAGAGGCTATAGATTGGGTGGGAGAAGGGATTACCAAAATGCTCTTACAGATCTACAATTTTAAATGTAAAACTTATGTAAGAATATTTTTATAATTTTGTTTTACACAATATTTATTATTTATTTGACAAGCTGAAGAATGAAATTAGCCCAGGTACTGTTACACTTGTTATGGATATTATAGCAACTAATTATAAAAAATATGCCTGACTAACTACAGACTGATATAATAAGACTGTGGGGACTACAATACCATATAATGCATTTTCTTTATTGGCCAAGTGTGATTGGACAAACAAGGAATTTGTCTCCTGGGAAGATTATTTATTACTAGGAAGATTTATTTATTTGTTTGTTTGTACTCATAGTACCAGAATGAAACAATGAGCATATGGCAAGCTCCTATGTGTTTCATGCTTTTCCCAAGAGACAGAAAAGGACAAGATAGGACAGATCAGGACCAGAAGTCTGTTGGGTTGAAGCACTGGAAGATAATCAGCACTTAAAGCCAGAGTTCAGCTGAAGAAGCACAAGTCATCAGATCTTCAGAAAGAACCACCATAAAAAGGTGATCTCAAAAAGAGAAAAAGAAATAGAATTGAGCTGAACAACCTGGCAGATCATTGGCCATGGAACATTAAGTAGCAATAAAAAGGAAAAAGGCCAGCTTAAGAAGTTCCCATCTCTTAAAAATGACTATTAATAGCAGTGTGGAAGCATGTCTTTTCGGCTGCAGTCTCCTCCTGGAGCACCATTTCCACCTGGGATTTGTGGAATATTGAACCTGCTAGTATTCTGGAAGTCCTTGGGTATGAGGACTAGAGGTTAGCTGATTCTGTCACTATGTTTGTCTTTCTTATGACCTCAATTGAATTTTTCCTGAAACTGTGACTTTCCTTAATTTTTTGTTATTGTGTATTATGTTTTCTTTTGCTGACATTTCTTATACTTTTATTATTGTGTATTACTGATTTTAATCCTGCATGCACACTTTAGAGTTGCAAATGTGAGATGTCCAACTATATAAATATATATAATCAATCCATAAATAGGAGCTGAAGCCATGCTGAGAGCTTCAGTAACACTTTGGGAAGGGAGGAAGCTGCCATTGAATAATTATATCCTGCCCATCAGAAAGAAGAACATTCCTGATGAGAGAAGCTGGATAGCATGCACCGGCAGACCCAGAAGCACAAATGACCCCCATAACACCAGTGGTGCTGTAAGTTCAGGAATCTCATAACACAGAAATGGTGGTGAAAAATTCAGGAAGCACAGAACCCAAGAGCTGGCAAGGTGTAAACAGTGATGGCTCATATCCAACATTCCCCAATCGTACCAATAATATTAACAACGACTTAACTCATATAAACTTCACAGAAGAAAACAACGACCTAACACATATAGACTTCACTGAAGATAATGTTGAAAAAGCCCTTTGCAACCTGAAACCATCTTTATCTATTGGACCAGATGGACTATGTGCATACTTTTTAAAAAAACTTTCAATTAATATAGCTGAACCCTTAAGCATAATAAAGCCTTCAGAACTAGTTCCCTTCCAAAACTCTGGTCTCTAGCCACAGTCATCCCTATCTTCAAAAAAGGAGATCCAAGCCTAGTTGAAAATTACAGACCTATCTCTCTATGCTGTGTCTCATGCAAAGTAATGGAATCTATCATAAACCAATCCATTACACTGCACCTTGAAACAAACAGCCTTCTCTCTAATAAACAATTTGGTTTCAGAAAAAAATTGTCTTGTAACTTACAACTTCTTCATTGCAAAAACATATGGACTACCAACCTTGATCAAGGTAAAGCAATAGATGCAATCTACATAGACTTCTGCAAAGCTTTTGATTCAGTAGTACATGATAAACTACTCCTCAAACTAAAATCCTACGGCATTTCGGAACCTCTTTACAATTGGATAAACGCCTTCCTGTCAAACAGACAACAAGTGGTCAAAATTGGGAACGCTATATCAAATCCTGTTCCTGTCAAAAGTGGCGCTCCCCAAGGTAGTGTTCTTGGTTTAACGCTCTTCATACTATACATAAATGATCTCTGTGACCTCATCTCAAGTTATTGTGTTCTCTTTGCTGACGATGTCAAACTATTTAATACCACTAACAATACTTCTACCCTTCAAGAAGACCTCGACTTAGTTTCCGATTGGTCTAAAACTTGGCAACTCCAAATCTCTACCAGCAAATGCTCAGTCTTACATATTGGAAAAAAGAATCCTATCAACAAGTACAAACTTGATGGTCATTACCTTACTGACGACCCTCACCCTGTCAAAGATCTTGGAGTTCTCATATCAAATGACCTAAATGCCAAAGCCCACTGCAACTACATAGCAAAAAAGGCTCTAAAAGTAGTTAACCTAATTTTACGCAGCTTCTTTTCCAAAAACTCTACACTACTAACTAGAGCATACAAAACATTTGCCAGACCTATTCTTGAATACTGCTCATCAGTCTGGAACCCACACCACATCTCTGACATAAATACAATAGAACGCGTCCAGAAATATTTTACTAGAAGAGTTCTTCACTCCTCCGAAAACAACAAAATACCTTATGCCACCAGGCTTGAAATCCTGGGATTAGAAAACTTACAATTACGTCGACTTCGACATGACCTGTGTTTAACACACAAAATCATCTATTGCAATATCCTTCCTGTAAATGACTACTTCAGCTTCAATCGCAATATTACAAGAGCAAAAAATAGATTCAAGCTTAATGTCAACCGCTTCAAACTTGATTGCAGAAAATATGACTTCTGCAACAGAGTTGTTACTCCTTGGAACTCATTACCTGACTCCATAGTCTCTATAAAAAATCCCAAAATCTTCAACCAAAAACTGTCTACTATTGACCTCACCCCATTCCTAAGAGGACTATAAGGGGCGTGCATAAGAGCACAAAAGTGCCTACCATTCCTGTCCTATTCTCTTTATTATTTCTAATTAATATAGCTATGCATATCCTTTATATATATGTGTGTGTGTGTGTGTGTATGTATATATGTATATATATATATTTCATGATATGTTTTTATTTTTTTACTATGACAATGTTTATGTATACTGTTGTGACAAATTAAATAAAAAAAAATGGAAGGAATCCTGAGGAAGTCACAACCACCCATTTTCAAGAAAGCCAATTCCTTGTCAACAGCAGCTAGGGCCTTCAAGAACGACACAATACCCAGTCTGCTTGGGGCCATGCAAATCATTGGAAAAGACTAAGGGAAAATCATTCAAGTAGAACGATTTAAAAGAATTTAAAAGGAAAATAGTTTGTGTTTGTTTAAATAAATAAATATTGTAGAAAAATATTACAGAGTAGTATATTTAGTATTAAGTACTATACATAATTGGAGTATAGAATGGTAAATAAAACAGAACTGAATAGGCAGGGAACACAATAAAAATAATTCATGGGAATAAGGCGGGGGGGAAATCAAAACTCTTTGTGTTATACATCTTTGTCTACATCTAAGATACCTTTATTATATATAAACAAGATAAAGACAACAAGATTCTTTTTAAGAGACTTGTTCAATTTCTTGTTTTGTTCTGGCATCAAAAGAATCCAGAATCTAGAATTTACAGTATTACACAAAATAATAGTACAAAATGCAATAAATGACATTATTTAACATTAAACAATATAAATATTGTTAAAATCAACTATTAG
Source organism: Ahaetulla prasina (assembly GCF_028640845.1). Classification (NCBI taxonomy): domain Eukaryota; kingdom Metazoa; phylum Chordata; class Lepidosauria; order Squamata; family Colubridae; genus Ahaetulla; species Ahaetulla prasina. Next base: position 42,868,563 of record NC_080541.1, on the reverse strand, counting down.
CAATTCTTAAAAACCAGAATAAAAAAGTGTGTCTTAAATTCCTTTCTGGGATGTCATGAGAAGAGATTTCACATTTTGGAACCCATACATGAGAAGGCCGTTTTCCTGTAAGTGCAATAAACTGGCCTTTGTAACTAGAGGTGACCTCAAAGGAATTGCTTATATTGATCTTAATTACCAAATAAATTAAGATGCTGGTTGTGTCTTTAATGACTTAACCCCAAATTATTTAAAACTTTAAAAGTTATGACCAACATCTTAAATTTAACAACTGAACAGTCGATATCCAGCGTAGCTTTTCCAATATCAGTGATATGAGATTGCATACCTGTTGGCAGTTTTTCTGTAGCATTTTTCAGCAAATGCAGCTTCTGCTACTGGAAAAACCTGATTGTCAGGCTTTTCTCAAAAGCAATGCACCTCAAAACAGGCACAAGCAGGCATTCGAGGATGCAAATCTCTGATAAGCAAACCATGGAACCAGTTGTGGGGGCAATCTTACCTCTGCAAAGTAGCCATAGTGAATGAAGTCATTGAAAAATAGTTGTATACCTGTTGTATATCAGATGCAAATCCTAGTTATACTGAAGTTAAGGTTTAAATTCTTGTGCCTTTTTAATCCTATCTATGTTTTGCAGAAATGTTGAAACTAATTTTTTGGGAAAAAGAATACTTTCCACCTGTCCTTTGTTTCAATAACACACTAATCTGGTTTCAGGCTATTCTGACCTTGCATTTATCTGTATTACCTGTTTGCGCCTCTGCTGGTGCCCAACTGTTTCAGTATGGTGATGTCATTTTCTACTCACCCCTCACCCACTGTCAAAGCTACCTCTGGAGTGATTTTCTGATGCATTTTCTAAGTATTGTTTTCCTGCTTCAGTTGCTTAAACTGGTGCTGCCATTTTGCCTGGGTTTTTTTAAGCCAAATTCCTTCACTTTGACTACTTTGCAGAGGTAAGATTGCCCCCACAACTGGTTCCATGGTTGCGATGGAGTCTTAGGGCATGCCACATTTTTCAATTTTCAATTTCGAAACATGCTCAAAAGTTGTGACATGCCTTGTGGATTGTAAAGATATTTTGGTTATGTTAATATAATATAGTTGTGCTTGGTAAGTAACTACATAAATATCATAACTTTTTAACATTTTGTTTGTTTCATTTGGACTCTTAATATCTTTCAGTAGGGCTTTTCAGAACATTTTTATAACATTTGCAGTGTTTCACATGGAACACTGCTGGATCTGAACCCAAAAGAAACTGAAAAATATTTCATTCTTTCCTTGAACTTCATTTTCATTTAGTCTCCTTAAAAAAACAACATCTTGATTGGTTGATTAACATTCTGTTTAATAGTTGTTCCTATCACTTAAGGCAAAAATCTTGGTACCTGGGAGCTGGAAACCTTGCTATTTGAAACCAGCACAAAATTGTTGCCCTATCTCATGAAGAGTACATTGGGCATAAATATAAAAACATTCAATTACCATTAAATCTGATCAGCAGCATCCTTAGAGTACACCAGGGGTAGTCAACCTTTTTATACCTACCGCCCACTTTTGTATCTCTGTTAGTAATAAAATTTTCTAACTGCCCACCGGTTCCACAGTAATGCACCATGTATCGTCGTCTGCGCATGCCTCTCACGCATTGTTGATTGGGTTGGGGGGCGCCGGCTACCACCTCTGCTTGCCTGTTATAGCTGGGTGTTGGGAATCATTATGGCAATGGTCAAGTACTTCTGCTTTGCATTAGCCAAATAATCTTTTAGATAAGCAATATAAAACTTGTAAGATGAAGATTCTTGTCAGAATCGGATCATCTAACAAGGAAAACTAGCAAGCAGACAAAGTTGCATTATTTCTGTATATCCTGTTCCAACCACATAACCATTAACTGTGATGTTTCCATGTCTCGCTGCAGCTATACATCCTGTAACAGAAAAGTTCTGTAGAAATGTACCCACCTGCTGTTGCAAACTGCTCAGAAACGCTAACCACAGAGCCTGTCCGGGTAACACTGGACATGATAAGAAAACTGCTTTGCACATATAGAATATTCATTTTACTCAGATATGCTCGCAAACATATTGCCATAATACGTGTCAATTTATGTATGGTTGATCAGGATCACATGCTTGCCTTCTGATACTCTGTAACCCATAAACCTCAATAAAAGAGTTTGTCTCGAGCTAGCTCAGGGCTCGCTCACCCCGAGGAGAATTGGACTCCGTGTCTTCGTTTTCACTCCGTCCGGTACGGAAGGCCGGACCCTTTCGTGGCGAGCCCGCTGGCCGCGAGAAAAGCCACAGCTGGGTGGTGTGGAGAGAGTTGTACAAGCTGTTCTGGGACGAGGCTCTTTTGTTTGCGGTCGCACTATAGTGCCATTTAGTTTCACTTGTGTAATGTGAATTAAATTTATGCGCGAGCAATACAAATAATATATTTTCAGAAATTTAAATTTTCATGGGGAATTTTATGAAAACCTAATGAAAATGTTTTTAAATAATGCTATGACATTTTTTTAAAAAGTCAATTAAATTAAAAAAAAGGAAAGTGCTTCAGTATTGGACAAAAGCTGGAACGCCCACTAGTGGGCAGTAGGGACCAGGTTGACTACCATTGGACTACACAGTTGCATATTTAGAGAGGAATTCAAGCCTATTCCAAACAGACTAAACTACAATAACTGAATCTGGTTTCCTGTTGGCCAACAGCAGCTTTACCTGCATTTAATTTCAGATTGCTCATCCTTATATGGTCAGTTTTTGGATTTGGATGGTAAGAACCAAGCATTACCTATGTGTTGATGGCAACCAATTCCAAAGCCCCAATTCTAAAGCAATTCCAATTCACATAAATTTTGAATAGTTTGGGAGACAAAATAAATTCTCTCAGATCATAACTCAGCCCTCTTGATTTTGAAGAGCAGTTCTCCAATCTCATGTTTGGGACATCTGTTTCTTTATCTTGCACCTTGTTTTTATGAATCCAATATACATATACACATTTTGATTGGGCATGTGATATAAATAATTAGAGCTAAGTATTATTTAATGAATGTAATATATACAATGTAATGTAATAATAAGGGACCACAAATTAATTTGTAGACATACGAAATAAACCCAACTCTAGGTTTCCTCCTAGGACTTGGTGTTTAAATACAGTACTATCCTTGTTCTTTTTCCACGGCTACATTTCAATCTGTTAATGATATTTTTACAATATGACACACACAACTACACACATATCTGAACAGTATTAAAAATGCCATTATTTCATCGTGTAAAAGGAATGAAGAACTCAGATAATCCAGCCTGTTGAAACGTAAAGCCTTAATATGACCTAATTCTTAATTGAATATCACTTTTTAAAAAAATATAAAGAGGTTCATCAATGGTTATCTTGCCATGATTCATAACACAGTGTCTAAAATTTGAATATTGAGCTCCTGGCATCCTCACCCAACACACACAACTACCACAAAGTTTTAATCACACCAGCTAGGTGATCATTTTCTTCTATAACTAATTCATAGATCATATTGTAAAAATCATTTTTTGATCAGATGTAGTATAAGCATTTTAGACCAACATGTTGCTATGAATGGATCTTCAAGGAAGGAAGGAAGAACAGTTGTTTACTACTTCTTCTCTACTAATAGGCTGTTTTATTTTCATTATCATAACATATCATAAAGATAACAGGACCCTTTTTTCCCTACCACTGAGCTTAAGAAGCTGAAGAAAATCTAGAAAAATAGTATGAAAAATCCAACCATTCTTAAGAAAAACTAGAGTTCTCAGAATGTATTAAAAAAACCTGCTAAAACATACTGGTCACTTCTCCCACCTCATGCTCTCCATTCCACTTTATAATTCATCTGACCCTAAAACCATTAGATGGTGAATAGACTTTAAGCAGATGGTTCAGTGGCCAAGGGATCATAGGCTGGATTTTTATTTTTATATATTAGAGAGGGGAGACATACCATCACTTTCATGTCTCAGTGATAGAAAGGAATGATATGAAAGGATCACAAAGGGATGACTGATTGAGCAATAACTCCACTCAAGGCAATTCTTTTCATAATCCTGTAAAATAGGGATACTGCTGGAAATTGTTAATTGAACAGGTCAGAACTTACCTGGTAGGCAGAGTTCTCTGGATTTGCTCATATAGATAAGGCCAAAGTTATACAAAGATGAGCAGAAGGCAAACATCCACAAACATATTTCCTGATGGAATAGCCTTTTCTCCTTTATTTATTTCTCGATAGAATTGATGTTTAGGGTGCAAGGGAACAATCTTCTTTGATGCTGAGGCCCCAGAAGATATAAACCCATATCAAATTCTAGTTATTTCTGTTGGAATTAATTCTCTATTTCCTTTAGGACATGAGCACAGGCTTAAGACTACAGACTGCTATATGACTAAATTTAGAGATAGGCAGGATAAGTATGATGCAGTTGATTCCTCTGGTCCTCAGAGAGTGATATTTCACAAGTCCAGCATGGGAGTTAGCCAGAAACTTGACACAATACTTATCTAGTTCCCTATATTAGCAAAAGCAATAGCACTTAGACTTATATACCACTTTATATTGCTCAGTATCTAATATGGGCCTATAATTTTCAATATGTCTCAATATTAGTTGGAGTTATATATTGAATTAATTTGTTTTGTATGATAGTTCAGTTTCTGCTAGCAGGCCCAATGGTCCATTTCAAAGTTATTTGCGTCAGCAATGACTCCTGCCTAGATTATCAGGAAAATGGTCATTATTCAGTGGAAGAGCATACATATGTATATGCCAGAGATCTTGGATTCAAAGGATGGCATCCATTGCTTTGAGTATGTTTCTCCTGGAAAATTATGCATACATTTATGTTTTGACTTTATTGTTATGAATTACCTTGCATATATTCAAGTCAAAGTAAAGTGGCTGCTATAATGTATTCATTTTGAAACAGTAAATAGGCAAAGAACTTTATTTGAAGGCAGCATAACATAATCTTGCATATCCTTACCTAAGAATAAATTAATGGTAGACCAAAAATAGATTCTACCAGTATAAATAACAACATCAAATAGAATAAAATAAATATTTTGTGACTTATTATTATTTAACAAATAATACATGATTATGATTAAAATATTAAAACTGAAAAAGAGCCATATACTATTAGCACATAACTATCCTAGTGTTTAATCATTGTGTTGCGGTCTGCCAGCAGCCTGCAGACTGGGCAGCAAAGGCTGGGGAGGACAATGGGTCAGTCCTGGAGTCAGGGGAAAGCCCGGACAAGGGCTTTGTGTCAGAGGCAGAGATGGGGCCAGGGCCATCTGACAGCGATGCACGGACTCCGGAGCCTCCAGAGGCAGACAGCAGAGAGGCAGAGGAACAAGAGGAGCCCGTTCCTAGTGCACGCATGTGAAGAGCTGCCAGAAGGCAAGAGCATCTAAAGGAAAAAGGATAACTCGGAAGTAAGGCCAGAAGATGATTGACCACTCCCATAAGGCTTAAAAGAGCAGCAATGAGCTGTTGGGTTCTTTGTAGAAAAGCAATGTTGATTCCATTGCTTTTTGTCATCATCTCTTGAACTTTGTGGGGGGTTTGCCAAGAAAAGCGTTTGGCAGGTTGCCAAAGACAACAAAGGTTGGTGATAAGGCCGCAGGACTGTTTATGAAGAATTTGTTTTGGACTAAGCTGAGAATGAATTAATTTTCAGATGTTTTAATAAAACAAGTTTGTTCAGGCCTGAATTGTGTTTGGTAATCATACTTGGGCCTCAGTCACAACCCAATGATTAAATTTAGACCATACAGTAACATTGCTCTATCTTCTCATTTTTATAATAAAAAGACACTACTCCAGATATTTGAAGATTTTACTATCTGTATTGCACTATAAATTTTTTGCGTGTGTTTAATTAGTGACACCTATCCTTTACATGCCTTCATGGCACTATAAGGTCTAGAGCAGGACTGCGTTGAGTATTTTTTTAAAAACTTGAAATTTTGTGATAGCATTTTTCAATCCCCTGCTTCTAATATTTATTGTCTAGTTTGTCTTGCAATCATATAAATCACATGAACTGTGGTCATAATTACAGAACAAAGAGCTGGAGATAATTGGTTGCAGAAACTGGTACACAAGAAGGAAAGAACCTCATTTTCCTTAGGAGGCAGATTTGTAGTTCCTTTCAAAATTGTACTTCCAATGAGCTGCAGGCAGAAGGAAGAAATCAGCAAGATTGGCTCCAGGAGCAAAGACTGGGTTCCTCTATGCCCGGCAACACTATTGGATGCTCACCTCAAAAGAAGCATTGTCCTTGGGTTAATTGTTAATTGAACTTTTATGATACGTTGCCTCCAGAAAGATCAAAGCTTTCACAAAAACATCCTAATAAAAATATAGAATCAATTAATTGTTTAATTGAAAACATTGCTTAAATGTTAATTAAGGATAAACCTTTAATCCTGCTTTACTGTTGCTTGCCTGATTTGACTATTTTTTTTTCCTTACTGCAGTCAGTTAGACCCAGTGGTGGGATTCAGCCAGTTCGCACCTATTCGGGAGAACTGGTTGTTAACTTTCCAAGCAATTGTTGGAAAAAATCTCCTTTTGTTTTTTTCCACTTTTACAGGGCTAATCCTGTAAGGAAGGCAGGAACGAAACATTCTGGTGTTGTTTCTAGCCTAATCTTTATTACCCTGCTTACAGAAACTACCTCTCTGGTTAACCCTTATTACATTGTAATAGCTAACGCAAAGCGCCCATCGATGTGAGTGACATTGAGTTGACCATGCCCACACAGTCACATGACCACCGAGCCATGCCTACCCAGCTGGGCATTAGGGCAGAGAACCGGTTGTTAAATTATTTGAATCCCACCTCTGGTTAGACCATCAATTTAGGATTTCTCTAATCCTGTTTTTTGCATCAGAAACAGTGAGAGACTTCAGATTCAGAAGCTGAACAACTTGTCCAGAATGACAAGCATCCATGAACACCACAAGAATGAACAGAAGAAAGTGCACTCAGTGGAAAATTCATTTGAAGAAACATAGATGGGCACATTTGATTAATAAATAAATATGGACTGAGACATTGCCTTGGCCTGAGTGAGGCAAGATCCTGAGCCAGCAACATGTTGTAAATGTCGAGAAGGTGGCCAAGCCATCTACTTGAAAGAAACAAATTTAAACTTTACAACTTTGCACTTTACTGTGCAAAGAAAAAAAAGAAGTGGGATTATTTAAGAAATGAATCAAGTCAGAGCTATAAAAAAGGGCAACACTTCGCCTGGGTCATTGTGACAAATAATGTTCTATTTCCCTATCTACAAGTTTGTCAGCATGCTGTGTTGAATTACTTGGAATTTTGGACTGGAAATTATTTTTGGACCCTCCTTGAACTTGAGAGAACTCTGGTCTCTGGGGAAAATCTGCTTTTATAAATATGGTTTCCTCGTCAAACGTTTTAACTCACAGCTGTTACAGATGCAGATAGTCTTCGACTTATAACAGTTTTGGGTTTTTTTTGCATTTATATCCCGCCCTTCTCTGAAGACTCAGGGCGGCTTACACTATGTTAGCAATAGTCTTCATCCATTTGTATATTTATATACAAAGTCAACTTATTGCCTCCAACAATCTGGGTCCTCATTTTACCTACCTTATAAAGGATGGAAGGCTGAGTCAACCTTGGGCCTGGTGGGACTTGAACCTGCAGTAATTGCAAGCAGCTGTGTTAATAACAGACTGTCTTAGCAGTCTGAGCCACCAGTTCATTTAGAGACCTTTAAAAGTTGCAATGGCATTTTAAAAAAGTGACTTATAACTGTTTTTCACACTTAACAACTGTTGCAGTATCCCCATGATCCAAATTCAGGTGCTTAGTAACTGATTCTTATTTATGACAGTTGTAGTGTCCTGCAGTCCTGCAATCCCCTTTTCTAACTTTCTGACAAGCAAAGTTAGTGGGGAAGCCAGATTCACTTAACAACTGCAGTGATTCACTTAACATTTATAGCAAGAAAAGTCATAAAATAGGACAAAATTCACTTAATTGTCTTGCTTAGCAACATAAATTTTGGGCTCAATTGTGGTTATAAGTCAAGGACTACCTGTATACAAGTGCAACTATAACTGCTATTGAGTTTCATAGTAGAGGCTGGTTGTCTTTGTGTAAAATACAGACTTAGAAGACAGTTACTCTCTTATATTTATATTTTTATCCTTTAGCTCTTTTCCTCAAGCATTACACAAGCAACATTTTTCATAATTCCTGTTAGCCTAATTCCACATGCTATCTGGGTATTCTGTAATTGCTAGCCCTTTGAGATAGAGCAAGTCCAGAAATAGATAGTACACAGATTCCAGAAATACTTTTATTATTGAAGAGTATATTAACAGAATATTGAAAGACTGGCAACTGCACTCTTTCTTTTTAGGGACAATAAATTCAAGATGGGCTGTTTTGAGACTGTTTCTTATGCTTTCTACTTCCCAGAACTCAGCAATCATTTCACCTCTCTTACCTCATTCTCAAAGCCAGACTTCACTAAATTCCAATACAGTGATAAAGAAACTTCACAGTCTGCTCCAAGCGGCGTTCATATCTTTCTTCTTTATATCCATTTTCTTTGCCTTTTATTGGCTGATTAATCTATTTTCCACTTTCATACAGAACCTATACTTTCTCTTCCTGAAATTATTCTACCTTTATTCTTGTTCCTCCTATTTAGTTCTAGTTCTATCATATCGCAAGATCTAAAATGGACAGCTAACATCAAAAACATCATTAAAAAAGGACAACAAAGAATGTTCTTTCTGCGCCAACTCAGTAAGCTCAAACTGCCCAAGGAGCTGCTGATTCAGTTCTACAGAAGAATTATTGAATCTGTCATTTGCACCTCTATAACTGTCTGGTTCGGTTCTGCAACCCAACAAGAAAAACACAGACTTCAGAGGATAATTAGAACTGCAGAAAAAATAATTGCTACCAACCTGCCTTCCATTGAGAACCTGTATACTGCACGAATCAAGAAGAGGGCCGTGAAAATATTTACAGACCCCTCGCATCCTGGACATAAACTGTTTCAACTCCTACCCTCAAAACGACGCTATAGAGCACTGCACACCAGAACAACTAGACACAAGAACAGTTTTTTCCCGAAGGCCATCACTCTGCTAAACTCCCTCAACACTGTCAGACTATTTACTGAATCTGCACTACTATTACCTCAAGAAGCCTTCCCTGGATCCAGCTATTTTGGGGAATTACCGTCCAGTCTCCAACCTTCGCTTTGTGGCGAAGGTTGTAGAGAGTGTAGTTGCATGGCAGCTTCCCCAGTACCTGGATGAAGCTGTCTATCTAGACCCGTTCCAGTCCGGCTTCCGGCCTGGTCATAGTACGGAGACAGCTTTGGTCGCGTTGGTGGATGACCTCTGGAGGGCCAGGGATAGGGGTTGTTCCTCTGCCCTGGTCCTATTAGATCTCTCAGCGGCTTTTAGATACCATCGACCATGGTATCTTGCTGCACCGGTTGGAGAGTTTGGAAGTGGAAGGCACCGTCTATCGGTGATTCTCCTCCTATCTCTCTGACCGGTCGCAGACGGTGTTGACAGTGGGGTAGAGATCGTCCGCGAGGCGCCTTACTTGTGGGGTGCCTCAGGGGTCGATTCTCTCGCCTCTCCTGTTCAACATCTATATGAAGCCGCTGGGTGAGGTCATCAGTGGTTTCGGGGTGAGTTACCATTTGTACGCTGATGACACCTGTAGTTGTACTTCTCCACCCCGGACCACCCCAACGAAGCTGTCGAAGTGCTGTCCCGGTGCTTGGAAGCCGTACGGGTCTGGATGGGGAGAAACAGACTCAAGCTCAATCCCTCCAAGACGGAGTGGCTGTGAATGCCGGCACCCCGGTACAGTCAGCTGCAGCCGTGGCTGACTGTTGGGGGCGAGGTATTGGCCCCAATGGAACGGGTACGCAACTTGGGCGTCCTCCTGGATGGGCGGCTATCGTTTGATGATCATTTGGCGGCCGTCTCCAGGAGGGCCTTTCACCAAGTACGCTTGGTTCGCCAGTTGCGCCCCTTCCTTGACTGGGATGCCTTATGCACGGTCACTCACGCTCTTGTCACTTCTTGTTTGGATTATTGCAATGCTCTCTACATGGGGTTGCCCTTGAAGTGCACCCGGAGGCTGCAGCTAGTCCAGAATGCAGCTGGGCGAGTAATAACGGGAGCCACCCGTTGTTCCCATGTAACACCATTACTACGCAGTCTGCACTGGCTCCCTGTGGTCTTTCGGGTGCGCTTCAAGATCTTGGTTACCACCTTTAAAGCGCTCCATGGCTTAGGGCCCAGGTACTTACAGGACCGCCTGCTGTTACCTTATACCTCCCACCGACCCGTACGCTCACACAGAGAGGGTCTTCTCAGGGTGCCGTCCGCCAAACAATGTCGGTGGCGGCCCCCAGGGGTAAGGCCTTCTCTGTAGGAGCTCCTACGCTCTGGAACGAACTTCCCCCTGGTTTATGCCAAGTGCCTGATCTTCGGACTTTTCACCGTGAGCTGAAAACGCATTTATTTATTCAAGCGGGACTGGCTTAAAAGTTTTATTAAATTTTAATTGGGGTCATTTATTAATTTTAGGGTTTTAAATTTTTTAAATGTCGGCCACTTTTATAATATGCTTTGTTTTAAATTTCTGTTTTAAATGTGTATATGGTGTGTTTTTATCCTCTGGCTGTACACCGCCCTGAGTCCCTCGGGAGAAGGGCGGTATAAAAATCTAATAAAATAAATAAATAAAATAAATATTAATCGTCTCATAGTTCCCATCACCAATCTCTTTCCACTTATGACTGTATGTCTATAACTTGTTGCTGGCAATCCTTATGTTTTATTTTGATATATTGACTATCAATTGTGTTGTAAATGTTGTACCTTGATGAACGTATCTTTTCTTTTATGTACACTATGAGCATATGCACCAAGACAAATTCCTTGTGTGTCCAATCACACTTGGCCAATAAAAAATTCTATTCTAGTCTATTCTATTCTTTTCTTTCAGGTCTATTTTTATCCAAGATCAGTTCTAGACAGGCCTGTCCCACACTCAGATCTTATTTTTCTATTCATTAGGAATGCTCTCAAGTTTTCACCATCGTGTATTAATCATACTTTTTGATTTCAATCCATTCCTTCGCTACATATGCATATGAATGGACTCAACAAAATTGTATACATTAATAAAAATAATAATCAACATTTTTTTACATAATGTTCCACATTGTATTTGTAACAATCTGTAGCACGTTGAGGAACATTCATTGTCATCTTACTTGAGTTGCAGTTAATAAATTGCACCTTCCTTGAAAAGAAAAGGTGATGGATTGAAAAATGTTTAGCACACCCATGCATAATTGATAGGCTCCCTAGTGCAAATAAGTGTCTACTAAATAATTAAATTTAATCTCATTATAAGAGTTTTCATAATGGGATAATTTAATTAAATGAAAGCCAAAGGGTTTCTATGGGTTGAAAGATGCTCATGTTGCTATATTTGGCTAATGGTCTGGGGATGCTAGAGTGAAGAAGGGTAATTCACAGAGGTGCATGCATTATTTAATGAATCCCTCCAAGATAGAAGGACAGATCAATGATAAAATGACAAGTTATCATTGCTTACAAAGCACATTTAAACAAATTGGTAAATGTTCAAAAAGAGCAAGTTTGCAGTCTCTTATAAGGGAGGACTTTTTCTTTTACTGTCATTTACTCATTCTTTTCAGATGCTTCATTTTGTTATTTTGTTCATTTTGTTATTATATTATAAAATTTTGTCTGCATGTCAGAATGAAAATAAAAACAAAACCTTATAAGCTCCTGGACAGTTAGCCCTAAGTGAAATTATAATGGGTGCATCATGTATATATGATACTAAAAACGGAGAGCTATGTCATGTGGGACCCATTAACAAGCTTTTTCAGTGGGCAGAGTTTGGGGTTGTGTCTCCAGAAGCACTTATCTATACTAGACTTTTCAATCCATACAGACTAAGTAGTTGTCTTGCAGGTGATCAGTTATGAATTAACATGAAGGGCAAAATGTGCGTCTGAGGATGAGGGGAAAAAATTCTGTGAACAATTACGATCAAAATACAAACTCATAAAATGTAAAGGAAGTGACCCAGACTAAATTAATTGCTTAATTATATAACTAGAAATGCAACCACAAAGTTTGTGCATAAAATAAAAACAGTGGTAGATTTCTGTAGACTACAAGCATAAGTTTACTGCATGTGAATGAACATAGCTAGGGCGATTTGTTTCAGATAAAAATTCAGGAAAGGAAACCAGAAAGATAAGAAGAAAATGAAATACAGTAATAGCTTTTGCACTGGAATATTGTAAATCAGGAACAAAGTTTTTTGAAAATGTCTCTGATTACCCAATAATAAACTGCAACTTTTCTGGAAGACTGTGAGAATGTACGAATATCTTAAAAACTCTTATAAAAAGGAGTTTTTAAATATATCAGAGAGGCTGTATATCTTCTGTTGGGAAGCTATGTTTCATCATCTGTTTTAGTTATGCTATCAAATCTTTAGAATATATCATATATTCCTTTATTCATATTGCTAAAGGCCATTGCAACAACAAAAAAAAAGCTCTGTCATTTTGTTTGGGGCATGTGTCAAAAGCAGATTTAGAATAGATGTAAACTTTCATTTTCAGGAATGTTGCATCACCATCACAACATAGAAGAGTATGCAAATACAGATGTGTCCATAATTGTTAGAAAGAAGAAAGTTCTATATCATTCAACTTTTAATTGGAATAATTGGTTGTTTAATTATTACTGATAGTTAACATATTCAATTTACAATTACAATTATTTTTTTTCAATTTCTTTGATTATTTATGTTAGCCAATATTTGTATTTTGAAAATTTCACAACTTTCAAGCTGAGTTCAAAAGCATCATATTAAGCATATTTTTTCTGATCCTCATTCTATAGCATTTAAACAATTATGTCAGTTGCAAGGAATCAGAATAACTTTGTAAATAGGCCAAAGCAGTGTCTTGTTGTTAATCACCTTTTTCACAAGAATCTCAGCAGCATGGTTGCATACCTTGGGAACCAGTAGATAAGGTTTCACTACTCTAATCTATGTTTCCTTCCAACTCCATGCAGGTATGCCTCTTTAGTCCACCACTTTAGCCAGGGATTCCACCACAGTTATGTAGGGTAGTTTAAAACAAACCATACAATTTTGTAACTTTGCCCATTCAAAATTAGTATTCTAAATGTCTGAGATTCTCAGTCATTCAGGTTGTTAGAACTGAAGAAGCTTCTTGGATGAGAACTGAAACATCATCAAAGAAACACAAAGTCCAGTTGTCTTTTGAAAAAGCATCTTTGGGGCATTTATATTCTGAGTTAGCATCAGTTAGGAAATGAAGGAATATTTGTTAATCCAAAAGTCTAAAGAATGAATTTTATGCCATTTGCAAAACCATATAATTCACATTAATGACATCATTTGCAGTAAAAGCTCCACCTAATAGACAAATCCTTGATTCAGTAGACATACATTATGCAAAAAATATATCTGCTCATTAGAAGTCAAATAACTAAAAATAGAATTTTTTGGGGATAACTGCAGAACATTATGTAATATCAAACTGCTTCTAGGATTGGGTTAGAAAGTTGTTTTAGTTTTGTTTCTAAAAGTAAACGTGTACAATAAGTTTGTTTGGTTTAGTTGAATCTCAGCGAGATGTGTAATTGGGTATCATAATAACATCATGTTATTTACTACTCTACTGTTTTTATTGTTGGCCAAAATCTTACACTAGAATTTGATATAACGCTTACCTTTGTATTATATCATAATAAAAAAGATAATTGATTAGTACTCATGTATTATGTATTTGGTAAGTTAGAAGGAAAACTTAAAAAGAAATATTGTTTTAGATATTAAATAGATAGGAACTGGCAGACGAGATCTCAGAACCACTGACCTATATCTTTCAAAGATCCTAGAGCACAGGGGAGCTGCCAGAGGACTGGAAAAGAGCTGATGTAGTTCCCATCTTCAAAAAAGGAAAAAAAAACAGATCCAGGAAACTACAGACCTATCAGCCTGACCTCAATACCAGGGAAGATTCTGGAAAAGATAATCAAGCAACGAATCACCGAACACCTAGAAGCAAACAAAGTAATAACCAAAAGCCAACATGGGTTTGTCAAAAACAGATCATGCCAGACTAATCTTATTGCATTCTTTGACAAAATGACAAAATTAGTAGACCAGAGGAATGCTGTCAATATAATTTACTTGGACTTCAGTAAAGCATTTGATAAAGTAGACCATAACCTACTACTAGATAAAGTAGAAAAATGTGGGTTAGACAGCACCACCACCAGATGGATTCGTAACTGGCTGACCAACCGCACTCAACGTGTAGTCCTCAATGGAACTACATCCACATGGAGGGAAGTATGCAGTGGAGTACCCCAAGGCTCTGTTTTAGGCCCAGTACTCTTCAACATCTTCATCAATGACTTGGACGAGGGGATAGATGGGGAACTCATCAAATTTGCAGATGACACCAAGCTGGCAGGAATAGCCAACACTCCAGAAGATAGGCTCAAGTTACAGAAAGATCTTGACAGACTTGAACATTGGGCGCTATCTAACAAAATGAAATTCAACAGTGAAAAAAGTAAGGTTCTACATTTAGGCCAAAAAAAATAATGCACAGGTACCGTATATGTGGTACCTTGCTCAATAGTAGTACCTGTGAGAGGGATCTTGGAGTCCTAGTGGATAACCATTTAGATATGAGCCAGCAGTGTGCAGCAGCTGCTTAAAAAGCCAACACAGTTCTGGGCTGCATAAACAGAGGGATAGAATCAAGATCATGTGAAGTGTTAATACCACTTTATAATGCCTTGGTAAGGCCACACTTGGAATATTGCATTCAGTTTTGGTCGCTGCGATGTAAAAAAGATGTTGAGACTCTAGAAAGAGTGCAGAGAAGAGCAACAAAGATGATTAGAGGACTGGAGGCTAAAACATATGAAGAACGGTTGCAGGAACTGGGTATGTCTAGTTTAATAAAAAGAAGGACTAGGGGAGACATGATAGCAGTGTTCCAATATCTCAGGGGTTGCCACAAAGAAGAGGGAGTCGGGCTGTTCTCCAAAGCACCTGAGAGTAGAACAAGAAGCAATGGGTGGAAACTAATCAAGGAAAGAAGCAACTTAGAACTAAGGAGAAATTTCCTGACAGTTAGAACAATTAATAAGTGGAACGACTTTCCTGCAGAAGTTGTGAATGCTCCAACACTGGAAATTTTTAAGGAAATGTTGGATAACCATCTGTCTGAGATGGTGCAGGGTTTCCTGCCTGGGCAGGGGGTTGGACTAGAAGACCTCCAAGGTCCCTTCCAACTCTGTTGTTATTATTATTAGCACAGAACAAAGAAACAGGTCTGGCATAATTGAGAGTCTTTAAATTTGGGACTTCTTTATTATGCATTATTTCATGTCAGGCAGCCTATTGGACATTTGATCACCTTAATAATGATATTAACAGTGACAGATGGGTAGAGTTCCATGTTATCTACCATGATAATCTACCATCTCCTCCCAACAATCCAAAATTCCAGCCTTTAAAAATACGTGGTGGTGAAGTTTGTCTGTTTTAGATTTTACTTCAAAATTCTGAATTTTTTTTCTTTTTCTTTTTGATAACTGTTTCTCAAGTATAGATTTCAAGTACTAGGATTAATTAATGGAAATGAAGCAGGTAAATAATTAAAGGTGAAGGAAAATAATCAATCAGATTGGCACTTCCCAATTAACAATAATCAGCCTCAAAAAGTTATTCTTGTGGAACAATTTGAATATTCTACCTATATTTGAATAGGGACGCGGTGGCTCAGGGGCTAAAACAGCTGAGCTTGTTGATCAAAAGGTTGGCAGTTCGGTGGTTCGAATCCCTAGTGCTGCCGTGTTAAAGGGTGAGCTCCTGTTAGTAGTCCCAACTTCTGCCAACCTAGCAGTTTCGAAAGCATGTAAAAATGCAAGTAGAAAAAATAGGGACCACCTTTGGTGGGAAGGTAACAGCGTTCCGTGCGCCTTTGGCGTTGAGTCATGCCGGCCACATGACCACGGAGACGTCTTCGGACAGTGCTGGCTCTTCGGCTTTGAAATGGAGATGAGCACCGCCCCCTAGAGTTGGCAACGACTAGCACGTATATGCGAGGGGAACCTTTACCTTTACCTTACCTACGTTTGACTTCTTAATAATATTGTATTTTTCTTAATTCTTTTTAGCTTCTTTTTTGATTTAGATAATTTCTGCCCTGGAAAAAGTTAATCCAAATACATTAATTCATTAATATAATATCTGTATCTAAAAGTATGTGTTTTTTTTTCATTTTTGTGAAGGTGTATGCATTGTAATTTTTATATCTAAAGCATATCTATGTCATAGATTAAAACAAATGAAAAATTGAACTACACCTGATTTACAAGGTATATACATTATTCATATTTAACTTTAAATTACATCATAAAATTATCTCGTCAATTCTTTAGCTGGTTTCTTATCAGTCCCAGATTTTCCCCTTATCTCTTAGCTCTTATATCAAAACATCCGAACTTTCCTTTGGTTACACAACAATATCACTCTGAACTCATTCTCTTATTCTTTTATCAATTCAACCTTTTCTTTCCATGTGTTTCCTTATAGTATGTCTGGGATGTTCTCTAAAAATATCTTCATGAGCAATTATCTCACTTTGCCCAAATTGCTACTTAAAATTAATTTTGGAATAATTTCCATATCATAGTATAGCTAAACTAGGATTTAGGCAAGTAAATAATTTCAAATGCTTCTTCTCCTAAACTCAGTTCCATATTGCTATCTTACTTCTGCTCTTTCCAGTACTTCTGTTTGGATATAAAAACACTAGGCACTGGGATGTATAAAAAGTGCTAGAATTATCTTGTTTCGTTTTCTAAAGAAATTAGTTAATCCAAGCAAAAACCAACCTACTAACACTAATAAACATACACATTTTTAATTTTTAATTTTTTTTAACAACCATAAAAGCTCAAAGACAAATAACATCTATGATTTACTAGGATCAGCTATTTTAATATTCAAGCACAACGTACTCCTAGTACCTTAGAGTTGTATTAGACCTTTTCCATGCTGACAAGGAAGTATGGAAATTGTAGTCTACTGTATTTGACATAATATATAGTTACAAGTACAACAATGAAGACTGTCTGCAGTGCCTTTCTTCCAGAGAAGCAACAAAGCTAATGTACAATGCATTTTCATCAGATTTTCTAAATAGCTCAGAACTGTTTCCATTATTGATCTTTTTTGGACGGAAAGGGGGAGGGGGATCCTCAAGGTGACTTGTTTTCTTCACATATATTTGTAGAGGTTTTGTTTATTTAGTTAAAGAATTTATATGGCTGCCAACCCACACATCTAGGCAACTCGTAGCACCCAGTAGAAACAACACCATAAAACACATTATATCCTTCACGCAAGGTGTGAGAACCATTCATACTGTTGACCTCTGCCCCACTCCCACCCCATCCAACCTCTTCCTATCCAATACTTGGGGGGAAAGCCAGCTCTTCATGGACTTTCAGAAGATTTGAAAGAGGAATCCTATCCTCCAACTCAGGTGGAGGCTATTCCAAAGGCACACCACCACGGAGAAGGCACACCACCACCCTTGAGGAAAGGGATTTAGATGTTAATTAAAACTGCATGCTAGTGTAAAAGTTGAAGCAAATGTCCTTTAGGACCATTTGCAGGAAGGCAAAGTAAAGTCTCAATTTTCTTAAGAAGAATTAGTAACAGCACCTTTGATAACAAGGTGTGGTTAATACACAGCAAGCGATATGAAATTGGAATAAGTAAATGATAACTAAAATTTGTACTGGTCCTCTTCCATGGATGATCAGCCCTCAAATGGTTTATTCGCTAAGTTATACAAACCACGAAGCATAAACTAACTAACTTTGTAACTAAAGTTGTTACAAAGGATTACTTTTGTATTTTCCCTTTATAGTAAATTGGAAATGGGTTTTTCAGTTAATTTTTATTTTATTTTAGGGGGGGGGGAAACCCAGATAATTGTAAAACAGTTATTTGTTTCTAGGAGATGGGAAAGAGTATTTTATAGTGGAAATACTGATGTAGTTAAGAACAGCAGTTGCTAATTTAATGGAAGATTAGAAGCTTTTTATTCCAAATCCTTCCTTTCTTTAAAATGTATTTTCAGTGTCAACATATGCAGACTTTCTTTCCCTACATAGAAATATCACTCTGAACTCATTCTCTTATTTCTGTAACAATCCAACCTTTCCTTCTATCTTGTTACGCAAAGTATACAAATTTATGTTGGGAGGGACATCATTATAGTTCACTGTTCATTTAAATTTCAGACCTCTATGTGCAGATGCTTAGTCAGAAATCTGTTGACAGAATTTTTTGTTTTCAGTTTTCCAATTGCAAAAAAACAAACAAACAAAAAACCAAAACAATCCTGCATTCAATTTAAATATCTGAATGCACTTTCCAAGAAGAAGAAAATTATGCCACTTATATATTTATTAATTTATCGAGGGAAAATATCTCCATTGTTAAATATTGACACTGCAGGTGAGGACAGCTTAAAGCACTCAACATGTTAGAAATAATGCTCCTTTGCTGAATAAGATGAATGCAATAAGATTTTCTTTATATTCTTTAAGATTTACCAAACTTTTTAATGACTGTACAAATGGAAGGGATGGCATTTAACAGCTTAAACAAAAGTTGTAAAAGAAGCAGACTTTACAATACAATATTCCCTCTCCCTTTATACAATATTTCAGTCTTCCATAAGCAATGGGACAATTAGCTGTACTGATTAAGAATTGCACCATCCTTACACATTTGGAGCAGTGGTGAAATCTTTCGTGGATTGCCACCAGTTCACTGCCCCCCCATATGCAGTGCACAGCAAAAGCACACTGCACACATGCATGCACAGTGCACGGCAAAAACATGCTGCACAGGCATTTGCAGTGCACACTAAAAGCACGCTGCGCACGCGCACATGCATAGTGAGCACCAAATGCGCACTTCACATGGAAAAAGGAGGCTTAATAAGGTAAGTAGAAAAGTGAAGGGAGGAACACCTGTGCCGTGCAATTTAGATTTGCAGGATTTCCTGCTTTCTAGCAAATATAAATCACATGGCATAGCTGTTCATCAGAAATACCAGTTCGGACAAACTGGTAGCTTTTTTTTACTATTGGTTCGTCTAAACCGGTAGCTTTTATAACTACCAATTTCGCCGAACCGGTGCGAACCAGTAGCATTTCACTCCTGATTTGGAGAGCATCAGATCAACAGCTATTGCTGTTCATATATTGGAGCTTAAGTTGTTGTATTAAGAATGTAGTGCAACACCAGTATGGAAAAGATGACATGATTATACACTTAAGTTTATTAATTCATGTATTTGGATTAAAAATAGCAATGCATTAATAGTTAAGAGAGATTTTAATAAGCCAATTTATATTTTACTCTTGTTCTACTTTCCATTGATGTAATAAGTTTTTAGATGTTATAATATTTCAAAGCCTAGTTCTGCAAAGCATGTAAGCATATTTGCACAATAAGTGGTCATGCTACCAGTAAGCAGTGTACTTGATAGGCCCACTATATCAGAGCTGCAAAACTTTGGGCATCAGATTGCAGTGAAGAGATATGGAAAACTGTAACTCTTTACTGCTGTCTAATAATTTTATTAGTTTTGGCAGCCCAGTTCTGCCAACTGAGTGCTACAGCAACTTCGTGAGAAACACAGAAATGCTCTTGATAACTTCATTTCCAAAAGCCACATTATCCAGAAACCACATTAGAAAATCTCTTATACATATTGTACACCCCATACATAGAATGTTTACAACAGTCATATGGAAATAACTCAATTGAATTTAATGTGACTTTATCCAGGAGAGTAGGTATAAGATTGCAGCCACAATCAGACACAGTTTGATGAGCAGATTGAGTGTGCTGGTAGGTCTTTCCCAACTTCACATAAAAAGTTACATAGCTCATTGCATTTAATACTTGAATCAAAACATATACATGTGTAGATTTAGACTTGTGCACATGGCCATTGTGTACAATTGACAATTTCTTTGGTGAGATAATTTTGGGAGAAAAGAATTAAAGCCAGGGTCCGGATTTTAAATATATATTTTAACTGGGTGATAAAATGCATAGCTCTGATAATAGCACATCTGAAGTTACCTTAGACAAAATAAGATTATGGCTCTGTCTATTGGTATCAGACAAGGGTAGCTTTCATTTTTTTTCTTTTTAAAATATCTTTTTATTCAGATTTTTAAAAATATATAAATAATTCAAGGTGGCGAAAATATCTAATACTCCTCCTTCCTTCTATTTTCTCCATAACGACAATCGTGACAGGTGAGTTGGGCTGAGAGAGAGAGAGAGAGAGAGAGAGAGAGAGAGAGAGAATGCCTGGCCCAAAATCACCCAGGTGGTTCTTATGCCTAAAATGGGACTAGAATTCACAGCTTCCTGGTTTCTAACCTGGTGCCTTAATCGCTACAACTTTGATGGAGAACCGATGTTCTGTCTCCTTCCCCACCTCGGAGTAACGAGCTGGCCTTCAGTCAGTGGATTCACGGCTCTTATCAGTCCTGGCAGAGAAATCACAGCTGCTTGTCAAAGTTCAAACAAATGACTCGAAGAGTTAGACATCAGCTCTCTTTGAAATGGTTCAGCTAATCTTTTGCTCCCTGTGGAGTGCGAGCAGTCCCAAAGCTCCTTATATATCCTGTGGGGTGGGCCTCCTGCCCCACCCTTCCTTTTGATGATGCCGCCTCTCTAATCTTCTGAAGCGCGGGATAATCCAAGCTTGATTGTTATTATTATTATTATCAGCTGGGTCTGACGGCGTAGCCTGAGGAAGGGAGGAATCAGGGGGTGATGGCCTCATTACGTCCTCTGACTGGCCTGGTTCTGGCTCCTGGAGCCGGGCCAAAGGCGTTGGTGCTCCCAAGGTAAGCCTTACCGGCCTTTCCCCCTCACTCTCGGAGTCACTTTCAGGCATGGGGCCAGGTTCGGGGGCTGAAGTCACAACAACCTATGGCATGTGTGCCACAGGTGGCACACGGAGCCATATCTGTGGGCACACCAGTCGTTGCCCTAGGTCAGGTTCAGTGCACATGCGTGCGCCGGCCAGCTAATTTTAGGACCACACCACCCCTCCCCTCCCAGAAGTCTCCATGCAGCCCATTTTGGATGCGAGGTTAAGTACAGGGATCCCGCGGAGGTTCTGGGAGGATGTTTTCAGCCTCTGGAGGGCCTCTGGGGGTGTGTGGGGAGGCTGTTTTCACCCTCCCCAGGCTCCAAGAAAAACCCTGGAGCCTGGGGAAGGTGAAAAACAGGCTTACCATGCCCACCAGTAACAGTCACGTGCCAAAAGCGGGGGAGCATGGGAAGGGAGTTGCACGTGCATATGCAGGGGTGGCGGAGTGCAGGGGGCATTGAATCATGGGTATGGGCAAGCACACGCGCAACCTCCCTGCACTCCCCCCGCTTTTGGCACGCAATGGCAAGAATGTTAACCATCACTGCTCTAGAACAAATTACTTCTCATCCTAGCTCCCCTTTCTACAACATTTGAGTAAAGGCTTCAAGAATCAAATACATGCTCATAACTTTGCTATGGCTTCTCCTTCACAGCTGTCTATGAAGAAATTCATTAGGCAGTTGCATGGCTTAAGACCATATGCCTTTCCTATTATGCTATATCCACTTAGATTAGATCAGGGAAGGAACTGTACACATAGAACACCTGTTTCCATATGACATTCCATAGCCAACTGAAAGTGCATGTGTGATTATTGTGAAAAACCTGATTGTCCTAAACTAAAGGTGGCTTAAGAAACAATTACAGTTGATGGTTTTTGATTTACTTATTTGCTGTATTTTGATACCAGGACGCTCACAAAGACTCATTACGCAAGTCCAATTAATATGCATAGTGGAGTTCATATTCTATCTGTTGAATTCATGAAAAGCGTTGTGTAAAATCTTACAATTCTTTCATTTCTAATTCAAGAAATACAGATTAAGTGGTCCATCCAATGAAACTGCTTTTACTGACACTTTTGGATTTTTTTTAAAAAAGAAAGCTCTGTAACAATAATTTCATAGGGATAGTTTCATAACACTTATAGTCAGTATTTGATTTATGTGATCCATATATAATATGACACCCTAACGACTAAACATAACCATTTACAACAAACGGAGAAATAATTTGTTTAGTGATATAATCAGAGCAGAGGCCATACACAATAAAAGAAAGCATTCTGGTTCTAAAATGAATAAAAATTGATTGTATCCCTATAAAAAGTAAATTGGCAGAGTGTTAATTGCATTTCACATAAACATCTGCAGCAGGCTGACTCGTTACTAGGCTGTAATGCAATATAGGACACTCAGGAATAAATGCATCCTTCCAGATGAGTTCATAGATATATTCTAAAAGTGCCTGATGAGATTGTAAAAATCAGATTAGTCAGAACGGCTAATGACACTTAAAACAAAGGGAAATCTTTAAATAAAGTTATTTTGCTTTACTTTCCTCCTGACAAATGTTATGCAAATCGGTTCTGATTGAAAAAAATGTTTGCCTCAAGGTAATTCATAATAATGAAGAAAAAGGCTTCCAACTTCAGGGGAAAAAAAATCACTTGGCAAGTTGTTCTGTAATTTGTAAGATGACTCATTTTTTTTGACGGAGTGATTTATTCTGAATTATGATACATATGCATATTTTTGTCTATTTGTGTTTGCAAAGCACATTCATTCATTTCTTAGAAGTATGTATTTTGATGTTGAATTCATTTTAAATTCTTAGGTCTGCTCCTCTAAATCAAATAGTAATGCCAGTATAATAATATGAAATTCATATTTCATTTTGCAGAAACTTGCCTTAAACTTACATGGTTTCCTTCAATTCTGTAATTTTTTTTTATTCACAAGACAATAGTACTGTTTTTCATAGAATCATGACCCATTAACATTTAAAGCAGTGGTGAAATCCAAATTTTTTTTACTACCGGTTCTTGGTGGGCATTGTGGGGCTTGATGGGCGTGGCTTGATGAGTGTGACAGGGAAGGATATTGCAAAATCTCCATTCCCATCCCACTCTAGGGGAAGGATACTTCAAAATCCCCATTCTCTCCCCACTCCTGGGGAAAGGATATTGCAAAATCTGCATTCTCACCCTACTCTTGGGCCAGCCATAGGTGGTATTTGCCGGTTCTCCAAACTGCTCAAAATTTCCACTACCGATTCTCCAAACTGCTCAAAATTTCCACTACCGGTTCTCCAGAACCTGTAAAAACCTGCTGGATTTCACCCCTGATTTAAAGGTCTGCAGAGAATTCTTCACCGGCTGCTGTGATTATCAAACCCAAATCCAGCTGTGGTACTTCTTTCAAATCACAGATGTGTAACTATCCTAAACCTTCCTTTAGGAAAGGAAACTATTCTTTTATATTCCATAACATTTTTTTTCAGCTAGAACTTCTTATATACAGAAGTCTTTCTGAAGGAGAAAGGCCTCACCAATGTGCGGTCAAATCTTGGGCCCTTTTAAACATGCATTACACTTTTGATTTACATAAATTGGAGCAGAGCTGCCACCTTGATTAGTTTGAAATCCTTACAGATAGACCTTTTCCAGTATGGTCTCTCCCCAGCCTTCAAGTCTTTCAATGGAGCACCCTTTACCAATGTAATTGAGTCTACCCATTTATGATGGGTTGTCTTCATCTCCTCTTGATAGCTATTCCCCCTCCCATATTGTTAACTTCAAAATGTAGCTGGGTCTTTGCATAATGTGTTCAAAATATGATAATTTTACCAGTATCAATTTGTTCTATGACCATTTGTTTGTTTTCTTAAAACCTATTTATTTCGTATGGCTGGACTGGCACACCAGAACAACTAGACACAAAAACAGTTTTTTCCCCGAAGGCCATCACTCTGCTAAACAAATAATTCCCTCAACACTGTCAGACTATTTACTGAATCTGCACTACTATTAATCGTTTCATAGTTCCCATCACCAATCTCTTTCCACTTATGACTGTATGACTATAACTTGTTGCTGGCAATCCTTATGATTTATATTGATATATTGATCATCAATTGTGTTGTAAATGTTGTACCTTGATGAACGTATCTTTTCTTTTATGTACACTGAGAGCATATGCACCAAGACAAATTCCTTGTGTGTCCAATCACACTTGGCCAATAAAATTCTATTCTATTCTATTCTATTCTATTCTATTTTAAATTTTAAATTTTTAATTGAATTTCGATGGTTTTTAAATTTTTGTAATTCTTATGGGGTGTAATGTTATTTTAAACTTTTTGGCAAATTTGAATCAGTTTTTTAAGGGTTGTTTTAATTATTGTGTATGTTTCTGTTTGTATTTTATTTGCCTGTTCACCGCCCTGAGTCCTTCGGGAGAAGGGCGGTATACAAATTAAAACATTCTTCTTCTTCTTCTTCTTCTTCTTCTTCTTCTTCTTCTTCTTCTTCTTCTTCTTCTTCTTCTTCTTCTTCTTCTTCTTCTTCTTCTTCTTCTTCTTCTTCTTTCTTCTTTCTTCTTCTTCTTGGATATCCCTGATATTCTCATGAGTTTTGTCCAATATCAAAATATAAAAGCATTGATTCTCTATCTGTCCCTTTTAAAAGTCAAAATTTCCATTCCATAGAATGGCACAGGGATAGTTGTTAGTTGCATTATTCTGATCTTTATAAGGCATCTGAATATAAGTGCCAGTACTTTATTCTTTTTTGATGCTATCTGCTTTAGCTATCAACCATAGCAGTCAGAGCTGAATCTCTTCCAAAACTATTTGGAAGAATTGCTTTGGATTTTGCCTGAATATAAGTGATTTAGGCATTCATAATCTTTTTCAAGCAGTACCGTTTTTCAGGTTTACCCTCAAACCTGAATAAGGTTATGGATTCTTTAATGAGACGTCCTGTGCTTATATGATATCTTTTATGTTTCAAATCATTTTCAATGTGTGCTTAAAACAAACAACAGAGTATTTAATAATTGCTTGGACATTATTACTTTTCCACTTTTCAATTCTCTGTGGTCTCAAGAATCTTCTGTTAACTTATTCTTTTGCAGGCTTCTTTGGGGCAGCAGTCTAAGTAGTGATTTTGTTTATGCTACCAAGTAGATGTTCAGATTCTTGCAGCTGATAGTTGGTAGTCCCTGGCTTCTTGCTTCCAGCATTTTGCTACTTCTAAAATGATCTCAGTAAATACTGAGCGTTCATTCAGTAGTTTCAATAGCACCTGAACTGCGGAACTAGACATTTTGTCTTCTGTCCACTCTTGAATTACGAATACTTTTAGAATTTTCAGAAAATAAATTATCTGTGTGACTCCATATATTTTTTCCATGCAGGAATTAGTCATCTGACGAGTAAAGTTACTCAAGTCATAGTCCTGAAGGAATTCTCTGTTTCTGCTATCAAAGTAATAGCTAAAACACTGGAAAGAATGATTAGTACAGTAGCTCAGATAAAGTTTAAATCTCCCACTGCGTTCACTACACTCAATGTTTATGTGCATTGTGCAAGAAGGAGCCTCTATGAGTGCATGTAAAAATAAAAGAGGCTCCTGTGTATAGAAGGGCAGCCCAATGGTTAACGTATTGGGCTGGGCCTGAGAATCAAGTCCAACCACAGTCATAAAAACTTAGCGAGTACTTGGAAACAGTCTCACATTCTCAGCTAGCTTTCCTCACAGGGTTGTTGTTGTTGTTGAAGGGATAAAATGAAAAAATATATTAATATAGCTACCTTGAGATCCTGGCTAAATCTCATAAATAATATTAAATGGAGAATAGCCTAAGTCTTTTTCAACTCCCTTCAGGTGGAAAAGCTTTATTGTGCATATCTGGATGCATATACTGAATCCCCAACCCATATTGATTGAATAAGCAAATGGGAAAGGGGAAGGGTTGCTAAGCTTAATGCCTCCCCTGGCTCTATCATTTGTTTCAATGCAGAGCAGAGATTAGATATCTCCACTTATCCCCCCCCCGGACTTTTGACCATCGAAGCTGGGTCGTCAGGTATTTATACCCACGGGTTCCTGGACTGGACTGGACTGGACTGGATTGGACTATGGACTATGAACAGACTGACGGCCATTTCTACCTTATTAAGACCTTCTGTAGAAACATTTTCCATAGGTTTACCATGGAGGCTGCCGGCCTGTTTACCTGGGCTTATCATCTTCATCTGGTTCCAGCTTTATTTGTCCTCTTTGACATCTGGACATCCGTTGGAGGATCCATCTTTTAACGTCTTACCATCTGGGATGTTACCATCTTAGCACCCTCACCGATTCGTACTTTTCTATGCGTTACGCTGCACATGAACTCTTGCGCCTGCGACGTGCCCCCGCCTCGCAGGAATGGCCCGTCTCACTACCAAGGGCCGGCCTCAATGTGGTCTTGGGACCCACAGAGGTGGCATGCGAAGAGGAGGAGCCTTTGGGGTTTTTTAGATAGGGCATTTTTAAGGGGTGGGAGGGTTAGGCGGGGTGTTGGGGGTAGCCCGTCGGGAGGGAAACCAGTCCCTGCGCGCGCTCGTGGCGATTATTTAGTGGGTTCGGAGGTTATGGGGGAATGTGTTCCTTTTGTGAGGTGGTTCCATTTGCACGGTAAGTGGGAGGCAGATATGGCGGAAGGGGGATCGTGTCGGTCTAGGGGTCACGCGTTCGATGTCTGCAAGCGATCGCGTGCCCGATCCTCTGACTTTTCCCGTTCCCGGATGGTCAAGACCCTCAGAGCCTGGGCCTTCGTCTTATGTTATGCAACGCACGGTCCGTGGCCAATAAGGCCCCTAATACGATCTTATCCAGGGGCGCGCGGATCTTATAGGCGTTACGGAGACCTGGTTGGGCACTGAAGGGGCGTGCCCTGGTCGAAATGTGCCCACGGGTTTCCGTGCATTCCATCAGCCGAGGCCCAGGGTAGGGGTGGGGGTGGCGGTTGCTATTAAAGAGAGTCTAGAGCCGAGGAGACCACTGTACCTCAGATTGCGGTGTGAATCCCTCTTTGTGAGATGGGGTCATAGGTGTCAGATGGGCTTGCTGGTCACGTACCTGGCTCCTTGCTGCGTGACAGCTGCCCTGCCTGAGCTCCTGGAGGTGCTTGCGGGGTGGCAGTGGAGACCCCCAAACTTTTAGTCATGGGGGACTTTAACTTGCCATCTGCCGGCTCGTCATCGACAGTGGCTCGGGAGTTCATGGCTTCCATGACGGCCTTGGACCTGACTCAAGTAGTTGATGGCCCCACTCACATCGGGGGTGGCACTCTGGATCTTATTTTTATCTCTGGTCAGTGGTTGAAGGATCTGGATTTGAGAGATGTAGTCATAGAACCTTTGTCATGGTCAGATCACTCTCTCCTTCGCCTGGACTTTCTGACCGCCACTCAACACCGCAGGGAGACGGAACCACAACGTTGGTTCCGTCCCAGGCGCCTGATGGACCCGGAGAGGTTCGGACGGAGCTTGGGCCACTTCCTGAGGGTCTGGCTCACGGCACGGCAGAGGAACTAGCCGCAGCCTGGCAGCGGGCTGCGGCTGGGGCTTTAGACCGTGTCGTGCCTCTGCGACCTCTGACCCGGCGCAGATCCCAACCGGCTCCTTGGTTCTCCGAGGAGCTGAGGGGATGAAACGCCGGAGAAGGCGCCTAGAGAGCTCCTGGAGGTCTAGCCGTTTAGAAGCTGATCGGACACTAGTTGGGTCCTATACTAGGACCTACCTAGTGGCACTGAGAAGCGGCGTTGCTCGCCTCCTCCCTCATTGCGTCGGCAGATAACCGCCCAGCCGCCCTTTTTGGGTGACCCGTTCCTCCTTCACCAGGGGCGGGATGACCCGTGCAGGAACGTGCTGAGGAGTTTAACGGTTATCTATACGATAAAATCGTTCAGCTCGAGACGGTCTAGACCAAAATTGCGGCGATTCAGATGAGGCGTCTGAGGGTGGTCTTGGTGACATTTGTTGGGATGAGTTTGACCCTGTGGCTCCCGAGGACATGGACAGGTTGTTGGGTAGGCTGAATGCCACCACGTGTTTACTGGACCCGTGCCCCTCCTGGCTGGTGCTGGCCACTCAGGAGGTGACACGAGGCTGGCTCAGGCGATTACGAGTGCCTCCTTGTTGGAGGAGTCTTTCCGGCCGCCTTGAAAGAGGCGGTGGTGAGGCCCTCCTCAAGAAGCCCTCCTGGACCCGGCTGTCTTAGGTAATTATCGTCCGGTCTCCAACCTTCGCTTGGCGAAGGTTGTAGAAATATGGTGGCATATCAGTTTCCTCTGCACCTGGATGAAACTGTCTATCTAGACCCGTTCAGTCCGGTTTCCGGCCCGGTTACAGCACGGAGACGGCTTTGGTCGCGTTGGTGGATGATCTCTGGAGGGCCAGGGATAGGGGTTGTTCCTCTGCCCTGGTCCTATTAGACCTCTCAGCGGCTTTCGATACCATCGACCATGGTATCTTGCTGCGCCGGTTGGGGGGATTGGGAGTGGGAGGCACCGTTTATCGGTGGTTCTCCTCCTATCTCTCCGACCGGTCGCAGACGGTGTTGACAGGGGGGCAGAGGTCAGCCCCGAGGCGCCTCACTTGTGGGGTGCCGCAGGGGTCGATTCTCTCGCCTTCTGTTCAACATCTATGAAACCGCTGGGTGAGATCATCAGTGGCTTCGGTGTGAGGTACCAGCTGTACGCTGATGACACCCAGCTGTACTTTTCCACACCGGGCCACCCCAATGAAGCTATCGAAGTGCTGTCCCGGTGTTTGGAGGCCGTACGGGTCTGGATGGGGAGAAACAGGCTCAAGCTCAATCCCTCCAAGACTGAGTGGCTGTGGATGCGGCATCCCGGTACAGTCAGCTGAGTCCTCGGCTGACTGTTGGGGCGAGTCATTGGCCCCGATGGAGAGGGTGCGCAATCTGGGCGTTCTCCTGGATGAGCGGCTGTCTTTTGAAGACCATTTGACGGCCGTCTCCAGGAGAGCTTTCACCAGGTTCGCCTGGTGCGCCAGTTGCGCCTTTCTAGACCGGGATGCCTTATGCACGGTCACTCACGCCTCGTGACGTCTCGCCTGGATTACTGCAATGCTCTCTACATGGGGCTCCCTTGAGGGGCATCCGGAGGCTTCAGTTGGTCAGAATGCGGCTGCGCGGGTGATAGAGGGAGCCCCTCGGGGCTCCCGTGTTACACCTATCCTGCGCAGACTGCACTGGCTACCTGTGGCCTTCCGGGTGCGCTTCAAGGTGTTGGTGACAATCTTTAAAGCGCTCCATGGCATAGGGCCGGGCTATTTACGGGACCGCCTACTGCTTCCAAATACCTCTCACCGACCCGTGCGCTCCCACAGAGAGGGACTCCTCAGGGTGCCGTCAGCTAGGCAGTGCCGTCTGGCGACACCCAGGGGAAGGGCCTTCTCTGTGGGGGCTCCCACCCTCTGGAACGAACTCCCCCCAGGACTTCGTCAACTTCCGGACCTCCGAACCTTTCGTCGCGAGCTTAAAACGCACTTATTCATCTGCGCGGGACTGGATTAGATTTTAAAGTTATTGGTTTTAAGGGGTTTTTTATTATTTATATTGTTTTTAAATTAGGCAATAGAATAAGTTTTTTAATTGTTGTTTTTTAATTTGTATTTATATGTATTTTAACTGCCTGTGAACCGCCCTGAGTCCTTAGGGAGATAGGGCGGTATATAAATTTGAAAAATAAAATAAAAAATAAAATAAATCAGAAGGAAATAGTATTCACTATAATTCTTTTTATACTTTCGCTCATCAGCTAAAACATTGCTGTGCTTATTCAAACAATAAAATCAAAACAAAGCACTATAAAATTACATGCTGCACAGTTCAGGGAAAACGCTAACGCAAAAATGTGTTTGGTTAACAGCAGTATAAATGCTGAATAACTCATTGTGTAAAAGTTGAACATAAATACTCAAACTAATTATAGTCCACAGTCTTCTCTGGATGAATCAGAGATGAAAAAGTTATAAATATCAAAGTCAAATGATAATAGCCTTACTAGCCAGATGGGGTAAAAAAGGAAGAGATAATTTTGCCATTTCCCTTAGTTGCTGCCAATTGATAGCTACTCCTCTCTGTCATTTAACGTTATCCGCATAATATTTGCTTACTGCAGCCCAGTGGTCATGCCAAGGCTGAGAACTGACAAAGTGATGAAAGCCTACCCTGCATAATGAGCAAAATGGGAAAAGTCATGGACTAACTTCCCATGCCAGGCATTGCTAAGCTATAATGTGGTATGCTTGTTTGTGGCTTAATGAGCTATATGCACCCAGCCATTGCCGTTTTTCAAACCATGCCATTTGGCTTTGCACAATGTATGAGCACAACCAACTGTGGTCTATTCACCAATCAGTGGTTAAGCAAACTTTGGCTTAGCATTGTGTATGAAATTGGCCAAATTTGACACAGGCTTGCAGCAGTTCTGCACTGCTAGTAACACCCACCCACACTGTCACAAGAATTTTTTTTCTTTTAGAACCCACGTTTTCTAACAAGCTGGATTTCCCTTTCCATCTCACTTTAATCATACTTTTTCCAGGATTTCTTAAAGAATGGCTACTCACAGCCTGAACTGATAGAAGCTAGGCAACAGATTGGAAGCAGGCTGTCTTGCAAGTTTAGTTCTTCAAAGACTTTGTTTAAAAATAGGAACTCTCTATCTGAAAAATCAGGAGTTACTCTCTTTTTTGTAGTTAGGCAGAAATTAAATAGGACAACAGGGTCTGGCATTTATGAAACACTTATTTGTAGCAGTTTCATATACAACAGACTTTAATCAAATACAAGTGTTCTCATGAGACAATAGCTCCCCATACTAAAGTTTTAATAGTATTAGTACCAAGCCCTGGGTATAGTTTGATTCCACGATGAAAAAGGCAGACACTTTGGATTTCTTTTAGGAATATCATTGTACTACTAGAACTGAAAGGAAATATTTGATGCTTATAAGCATCTTAGTGGGACAATTATTCAAAAATATGTGCATAGTGCTTATTGAACATTATATCGAAAATATAATTATATACACAATGCTGTAGTTAATAGTTAAAAATGTTTAGGATCAAATATAAGAACATTTATCATCTACGCCGCATAGAAATTTTGTGTGTGAACTGATATAGTGCTTTGTCAGAATGGTAATAATAATAGCAGTTTGACAGCTGAAATTTCTTATAGATACAGTATGTCTAAGTCTTGGATGATCCTCTGAGGAATCTCTGGCTACTATTGCCAGGATTAGAGGCTCATTTCACTTGCAGAAATATTGTTTTCCCTTCCAGCTGCATTCATGCTTCAGAACAAAAAAGAAAAGAAAAGAAAAGAAAAAGAAAAAGAAAAAAGAACTCATAGTAAAAATAAAAAGAATAAAGATGCATCCTGTTTTTGTTTCAGATTTATTTATTTTCACTTTTAAGCCTGTTTTTTTTTTCCTCATTCAAATCACTTTGCATTATACCATACAGTAACATAAAAATGGCATGATGATTCTTTTACAAAGCTACCCTAAAGAACAAGTTATATTGAGCCAAGTTTTGCGCTGCAGTTAAAGTAGCTGACCCCTCCTTTGGAGCAAGACCCACTGGTGCCTGAAGCTGTCGGCTGCCGAGAACTAAATATATTACCCGCATTCTGCTCCACATTCTGTTTGGAACCTTGCATGCCAGCCATGGCAGTGCAAGTAAAGAAACAGCTGCCATGAGAGAGACAGTTTAGATCCTGAGTGTACATTGATTCATAAAACTGACTCAATAACCCTTCATGTAATAAATTACTAATCGCTGATGCAGGAAGGCTAGAATGGAGATCCTATCTCTTCATTCACAAAAAGCACCAGCTGTAAATAACAGCAGAATCATTCTCATTTGTGAAAATGATATAATTTTGCTGAGTAAAAAGCAAACAAATGCTGAGTAAAAAAAACAAACAAAACAGGGCAGTTGAAAATTATTCCTTTCGGAAGGCCCAGATGAATCGAAAGACTTAAATCACTTTAATCCAGTTTGAACAAAATGATAAGAAATGTGATTTCCAATGAAGGCATAGGAAACTGCCTTATATCAGAGGAACTGTAAAAAATAAGATGATCTTAATGGAGATACACAAGAGCTGTAGTCTAGGCAGAAGGGGCTGAAGCAGTTTTAAAAATCTAGAGCAACATTGCAAATAAGGAAACACCTTCCTATTTGTATAGACATGTGCCTAATTAACAGTAGCATAAGAAGGGGGAGAAGATATAGGGCAACATTCTGTTATTGTATCCACTGTCTTGTTTTTATATATTAATTTTATTAAAATATTAAGAGAAATAAAAACTAACACAAACTAATACAGAACAAAGGAAAAAAGAAAACAAAAGCAAAAATGCATAAATAAAGAATAAAAGAAAGAAGCTTCTGATTTCTTTTGTGGCAAATACAATTACAAAGTTATCTCTTACTCTGTGATTACAAAAAGCTCAATTTTTCTATTATACATTTTTTCTAATTAAACCACAAGTCATAAGTGCAATTTTTTTCTATTTCATGCAGTCTGTATGAGATTTCCAGTCATCCATAAATATAAATATTGTCTTTTCTGTGACCAAGGAAGTTATTTTAGCCAGCTCTGTAAGTTCTAACATCTTTACCAACCATTCTTCCATTGTGGTAGTATCAAACATTTTCACTTTTGAACATATAATAGTCTTGCTGCAGTTGTCATGTATAAAAACAAAATTCTATGACTTTTTTCTAATTACCTGTCCTTTGGCCTTACTGAAAAGCATCTTCCAGAATTTTTAATAGTTCACCATGCAGGGTATCATTTCAGAGATAAAGCACTGACAGCAGTCTATTTTTGATGACAAATTAATTATAGTTTATGATTGCTATGCGCATATTTGAATATTGGATTCTATGCTCTCTACTGAAAACAATATTGAAATCCATTTCTTACCTAAAGTAAGTACCTAAAATAACTGTTGTTTCTTTCTTACTTTATAGTACATTTCTAATAGTTAGTATTACTTGTCCAACCATTCCCATATTGTTAAAACATTGAGTATTTTTTGATTATAGTATTCTTAATGAGCATCTTGAGTGACATATATTCCACTTAGCTCCACCTTACCTATAATATTGGACAGTTCCTTGGGTTCTGCTGGTAAGATTGAATTTTGAATCAAAATAAAAGTTTAATTGAAATGAATAAAATATATTTTCAATACTTTGCCCTCTAAATAATATATATTTTAAACAGCACTGTTCTAATTTTAGCAGCTCATGAAATTAACTTTGATATTCATTGGCACTATTATAAAATGTCTGCCATTGTCAATTTCCAAAATCTTGCCATGTCGCAAAACATTTGTTTATCAGAAGTAAATTTGATGTTCAATACTATCCCATCTCTAGTCCCCACTCAGCCTTTTTCCAGGGTATGCAGTCACTCTTGCAGTCAAAGCACTAGTTAGATACTATCCACTTTTTTTTTTATTTTGTAAGAATAACTATGGAACTTACATGGAATTAAGACATTGTAGGATGAGAACCCTAATAGCTTATGCTGGCAAAAAAATCAGAAGGAATCAGATAGCATCTTTTGCAACTAACACATTTTATTAAAAAGAAAAAAGCTTTTGTAATAACATTTGTTAGTTGGAAAAAATGCTAGCAGCCTGCTTTTGATATCAAGAATTAAGAACTGTTTTTTAAATATAGATGGTTATGGGTTAGTGGTTGTATCTTTGCTATGTAGCATGACATTTAATTTTCTTAAAAGAATCTTTTTAAAAATTAGTCAGATAGTAGAGGGTAAGTTAAAGTCTGGTTTCAAACAGCCATCAGCCAAAGGATTCCACCAGAATTGCCACCGTATGCTCAAAGAACTTCAATGTTAAGTCAATGCTACAATAATTTAAGCTATTGTCAGTAGCTGATAACATGAACTATAGCCACAGCCCCAACAAGAGCAAAAATATGATTTGCTCTCAGATTAATCACTCTGGGTTCATATATTGCACTAAGTAATGATTTGTTTAACTACGGATAATTGAATAAGTTACACTATGCTGGACTTGCACAACACAATAAGCAATAATGGACAGCCATTTGTTTGAAATCGTATAGGGTCTTCTCCTTGAACAGGAGGTTGGGGTAGAAGACTCCAAGGTCCCTTACAACTCTGTTATAAGATATGGGATACAAACCACAATGCCTGGATTTATACAGGTTAGGCCAAGTGGTGCATTTTTATAAATTTAGACAGAACTACTCTGTAACAATTAATTTATATTTTAATCTTTTACTGTAGAAACTCAGAAATACAAAATGGAAAACAGATGCATTGAAAACAATCTACATATACATTAGTATGTTTGCATGTGGGTTCCTCTGCAGAGCACCAATTTACTTCCATCTGCAGGATTTCTATCTACTTACTTATCTATATATCCACTATACTAAATCAATATGCAGCAAATTAAAATATAACATAAAATTGGCAGAAATAAAACTGCTAAAATATTATTGTTACAATAGCTTGAAATCCAAAACCAAGCAGAGCTGGTTTTTAAGAGCATGCCTCCATTTGTTGAAAATAGATTAAAAAACAAATGCAATGGCTTAAAGCATATTGTGATTTTTCAACATTCTGATAACTAATATAAATGTCAATTCTTTAAAAAAAAATGGACAAAGAACTATTGTAATTAATGTTGGAATTATTGTAAAATTGCAGCATCTTCTGGTGTGTGCCTCATCTTATGATTCTTTATGCCTGGCTATATTCCGGATTGCTAATCTTTCTAAATTAGACCAAAGCATTTTCTCTTTGGTTTACCTACGTTTTGCAAATGGCAGGAAAAAAAAGAAAGAAAAATCCCCATGGGTCATTGAAAATTATCCTTTCATTCCAGCCGCCTGTTTCAAGTCAGTCAAAACATTCCAGACTTCAAAAGGTTGCCTTGCGTGCTTAGTCCGTTCTGGTGTCTTTCGAAGGTTGGCCTAGGAGGGATTGGTTATTTGGATAAATTAATTTGTGGAGCCTGCTGGCCTTCTAGCAGACCTCAGTGTCTGACTGCAAATTAGTTCTACTGAACATGTAGAAATCCCTGGGCAGACTAAAAGAAATAAATGGTGATAAAATCTAATACTACAATGTTTGTAATGTGATTTTATTCTGCCATGTCCCTTGTAAGCAAAACTAATGTTGAATTATTTTTTTCTTTTTTTAAAAAAGGTATTTTAAAAAAGGTCCATGAAAGCATAAAAATCAGATCAGTATCCCTAGTCACAGCTGAGCAGGCATGCTGCCAATTTTAAAGGAAAGCTTCCAGCAAGAATATTTTTCAAGAACAAACAAATGTCCTAGTTTTCCACAAAATCAACTAGGTATTTACATTACGGATGCACCCCTGCTTAAGCCAGGAAGTCACACAGTTGAATTCTGCTCGAGTTCAGGGTTGTGAATAAACGGCTATGCAGTCATTTAATGCATAGTTGTACAAGTGCCTAAGGATAGTTTATCCTTAAGGAAGAGGAGGAATTTGTGAGCCAAAACTAACAAACATGGGTCCTCAAGTGGAACAATGGGCCCAAAACTCAGTCAAAAGGAAAATAAACTTTGCTAGCTGTTTGTTTTTTGCTGTTAAGAGTTAAGCTACAACTTTATCAAGACTTTACAGGAAAGGTAAAAACAACAGCAACATATGCTCTACGTTCCCATGACTGCTGGAAAGCTCATGGCAGACTGACTAATCTTATATTACTACTCTTAAACTATTTTAAATCAGGCACTTTACCGCCTATATTGCTACCTCAAGTATAGCCACATCTGGAGAAAAATATTTCAATCTAAAAGATATGAGACATAAACTTTCTTTCCGCCATTTTTAATCAATCTCTTACATTATCCAGGTCCCAAGTGACATATATAATATTGGTATACCTACACAAAAACAAAAAAACTTAAAAGCAGAAAATGTATCTTGAAATGTTATTAGCCAAACAGTAAATAAGCTATAATCAGACATCTTCCTTCCATCCCACTGGATTTTTAACAAATGCAGAAAAATAGATTTGGTGACAAAACAAATAATTAAAATTTACCTATGTGAATGGACTTGATGCTTTATGCTTAATTTCAGCTTTTTGAAACAAGTTTTTTTTAATATGCTTATTTAATATAGCCGCCCATCTCATGACAATGACTCTGAGTGGCGTATAAAAATTAAAATAATAGTTCAATAAGCCATGATGCTTAAGGTAAAAACAATAAATCCTAATCATGAAAAACCATAGAGCTCACCTAATCTTCTGGCCCAAATCCAATGTGTTGTGCTTATAGTCCAACACTTCTTTAACCTGGTGCTTTCTATATGTAACACATACAGAATTAGAATACTGGGGAGATGAAGACCCAGTATATCTGGAATGTATCAGTTGCGAGTTGTTAGACTAACACACATAGTGTAAGACTAATACAGATAGTTCTTGACTTATGATAATTGATCCAAATTTTTTTGTTGCTAAGTGAACCATTTGTTAAGTTTTGCCCCATTTTATGACCTTTCTTACCACAGTTGCTAAGTGAATCATAGCAGTTAAATTTGTAACATGGTTGTAAAGTGAATCTGGCTTCCCAATTGACCTTGATTGTCAGAAGCTCGCAAAAGTTGATCACATGATTGCAGGACCCTGCAACCGTCATAAATATGAACCAATTGCCAAGCATCTGAATTTTGATCACGTGACCAAGTGGATGCTGCAATAGTTGTAGGTGTAAAAAATGGTCATGTCACTTTTTTAGTGTCATTGTAACTTTGAATGGTCACTAAAAGAACTACTGTAAGTCAAGGACAACCTGTAATGGTTAGTCTTTAATTGAAACTGCACAATACAGGGGAAGGATAGAATAGAAAGATGAACCTTTACACCAGTGGTAATGCAGGCATAGACAACCCATGTGTACAAACAATAGGCTCTTTGTTTTAGTCTAATGCCATATTTTTCCCTCTAGAAATTATGTTATTGTTTTGATACTATTTAACAATTCTTGATCACAGCTACTTCATAAATTATACGTGTCTTGTTTTTCATACTATGAATAAAAGAAACAAAATTAGTGTAAAAATTAAAACTTGGATGGAAAATGTCAGTTTAAAAACACAATTCTTAGAATAGCCCTGCTAAATCAAATCAAGGTCTACCTTAATTTAGCATTTTGTTTCTCGCAGTGGCCAACCAGGTGATTCTGGGGTGCTTGTAAATGTGAGGTGATGGTATTTTCCATGTCATATACTTTGATTTGTATGCATTTACATCAATGAAATCATTACTTCATAACTTTGTTGTAGTAAGAAACCAGTGTGTGATAATTTTAATCTTTCAAAGTATTCAGTAATGTGTCAGTAATGTGTCACTTATTGCAAACTGCCAAAGTAGAATTCATTACCCACAAATAATGCTTTAGAATGTATTTTTTTAATTCTAGAAAGTAATTATGCCACTTAGAAGTTTTCAACTGGCATTTTGCTATGCATATTCATCACTAGCCAGTGTTAGACAAGTTATAGCTGTATGTTTAGAATTTCTACCCATAATTAAATCTTTTGGTTAAACTTAAAATGTAATTGACTTTGGCCTTTTAATTGTTTGAAAATACAATAATTGAAGAATATATTGTTAGAATTATACCCTGTCTTTATTTGGGGCAAGGCACAGTACTTACTGAAAGGTTCCCACCTGCCGCTTTCTCCAGAACAATCCTGTGAGGCACATTGGCTGAGAGAAGGTAACTGGTTTAGAGTCACCCAACTGGTTTTCATGTCTAAGGAAAAAGTCCAGAATTCAGTATCCTGGTTTCTAGTCCAGCACCTTAACTATTGCACTGAACTGGTTCTTTAGAATCTAGAACAGCAGTTCTCAACCTGTGGGTCGCGACCCTGTTGGGGGTCGAATGATGATTTGCCAGGGGTCGCCTAAGACCATCGGAAATATGGGAAGTATACTTACGAGTCGAAGAATCGCACTCCAATGGTTGACTCCACAAGCCAGCTGCAGGCTCTTCGAATCGCTAGCCGAATTCGGCTTCAGGCGCGATGAATTAAAAAAGAGAGAAATCTTTGCTCTGATGTCTCCCTCTCAAGCCAGCTGCAATCACTCCCAATCGCTAGCCTAATCTGGCTTCAGGTGCAATAAACTTAATAGGGGAGGAATCTCCACTTTAATGCCTCTGTCCTCAAGGCAATCACAAGCAGTTCAGATCGCTAGCCAATACGGCTTCAGGCGCGATAAATTCAAAACGAAAATAATTTTACGGTTGGGGTCGCCACATCATGGGGAATTGTATTAAAGGGGTCGCAGCACTATAAAAATTGAGAACCCCTGATCTAGAATCACATGCAGCATTAATTTGTACTGAACCATGAGAACTTCTTCAAGACTGTTTGCAGACAGACTATTTGAATTTAGAAAACTGTCTGACACATCAGTCTTTTTGGTGGAGAAGTCCTCTCTTCTGCAAAATTTATATTTGGCTCTTTCAGGAATAGCTTTCAAGTGAACTCTGAAATGCCATTTTATTTGAACGTTGTGTTGTCCTTGAGAACAGCAGTTTATAAATATTTTTTAAAACCCAATAATTAACTATTATTAAAATCTACATTTTTCAGATCTATACCTTCCCTACTTTGATACTTACTCCATGTACCTGCAAAAGTGATCCTGGCTCACAAGAATTTATGGCAGAATCTATTTGCCAATGTTTGGTAGGTTCCTTGCAGTTATTTTGGACATCAGTTCAGTTACTTCGGTTGATGATATAGGATTTTCAGGTGCTACCATTAGCCCCATTACAGTTTGTCACTTATTCTACAGCACCTGTCAGCCAGATAAACTGAGCAGAGTTAACAAAACTAATTAACAACTTAACCCACTTTCAGACTAAAATATGCTAATTTACAAGCAGAGTGGATTTTTCCTATGACATTTATACCAAGCATAAAGCAATAGCTCTAAAATTAAATACATTTGCAGTTTAGACTTGAGGTGGCCTTTAACCTTTCCTAGTGTAATAAATCCATTTCTCAAGATCATTTAAAAGTAGGGCTGTGCTTTAAGGAATTTCCAACCACTCAGTTATGACAAAAATAATTACTGCTTTAATGGCAATAATTCTTTCCTCTGGGATGACATGCTGTTTACTTACAGACTCTCCATTTATCCCCTGGGGGTATTCTATTGAAGAGATCTTCTTCCAAGTTCTATTGGCTGTAAAGATGCAATATGTTTCAAACAGTCCCAATGCAGGAACACCTGGAATAATCAGCAGTGTATGGTTGTATAATTAGTCGATATAAAATTAAGAGCAGGCTGTTATATGTGAAAATTTCCATGGAGAAAAATCTATACATATGTCAGGAGTGTTTATCCTCAATGTACTAGGCTGATCTTTAAAACAAATATGCTGCTTTGGTAGGAAAACAGGTTTTTGGTTGCAGCTGAAGTGAATAAGGAGGCAGCACAAGGTTTTTCCTAGCCATTGCTCTGGCTAAAGAGGTAAAGGAAGGCAGCCTCTCTCTCTCTCCTCCCTCCCTCCCTCCCTCCCTCTCCCTCTCCCTCTTCCCCCCATTTTCTCTGTCTCTCTGGCTTTTTTAAAAAAACACTGCTGTTTTCTCTTGAATGTCTAACATTTACATGGATATTTCAGGAAGGAAGGAAGGAAGGAAGGAAGGAAGGAAGGAAGGAAGGAAGGAAGGAAGGAAGGAAGGAAGGAAGGAAGGAAGGTTGGTTTAGAGCTTTTTTTTTTAAAAAAAAAGAAACGTCATGATTTATAGAAAAATGTTCTAAATTTCTGAAAGTTTATATTATGTCTGATAGATCATTTTACATTTCCATTCCTTTACCAAAAACTAAGTTCAGCATAAATAAGGACACTACGTAAAATAAAAATTATTCTGACAAATATTGTAAAATTATAAAGCAATGTATTATTCAGTGAATAAACTTTATTTTTCCTCTAAAAAGATATTGTCCCATAGAATGTGCTTGAAATTATCTCTCACTTTCATAAACCTGGTTAGATGTTTTTTGGAAAAAAAAATTCTAAGAGTTGAGCTGAGAAGGAAAGTAGGAGTACAAGAAATAGTGGAGCAAACAGACAAAAATGGAAGTAAAATGAAGGGAAAGTGGAGAAAAGGAGAGAGAGAGAGAGAGAGAGAGAGAGAGAGAGAGAGAGAGAGAGAGAGAGAGAGAGAAGAAAATAGCAGGAACAAAAAGGCACTACCAGGCAAAAAGCTGACGCTGAAAAAACAGATTTTGCAAAAAATGGGAAGTAAAGGGGTACAAGAAGACAATCAACAGCAAATTACACAGTAATCAAAAGAATTGTAGCAGAATACAGCAGGAAAGAGAGGATGCCATCTTATTTTGTTCATAGCTCCAAAGAACTAGTCGAGTTGTATTATGAGCCAACGAAAAAGAGCACTGGCACATAAAAGATATCTAAATTGTTGGAAATCTGGCCATTTCATTTATTAGTGTCCTGCTAAGTCCCATTACCCAAAGCATCATAAAGAATGTCATAACTGGGAAACATTTTGCAAATACCTGCTCTAAACATTTCAGAGGCTAGGCAACCAGAATTGAGACCAGATATTATACCCCATGGTTCAGGGGCTAGGATGTTGAGCTTGTCGATCGAAAGGTCGGCAGCTCAGCGGTTCGAATCCCTAGTGCTGCCGTGTAACAGGGTGAGCTCCCATTACTTGTCCCAGCTTCTGCCAACCTAGCAGTTTCGAAAGCACGTAAAAATGCAAGTAGAAATAATAGGGACCACCTTGGTGGGAAGGTTATAGCGTTCCGTGCACCTTTGGCGTTGAGTCATGCCGGGCACATGACCACGGAGACGTCTTCGGACAGCACTGGCTCTTCGGCTTTGAAACGGAGATGAGCACCGCCCCCTAGAGTTGGCAACGACTAGCACATATGTGCGAGGGGAACCTTTATCTTTATTATATGTTGGCGTCTAGTCATTTTTGTTATCCCCATGGTGCCATTTTGAAGAGCCTCAGCAGATTCTGGTGTCAAGAACATTTTCCACTTTGTCACTCAAAATTTCTTCAGCCATTCAACTTCTTCAGTTGTCTGTCAGGGTTCTGACTCCATTTTTAGAAAGGATAGGAAAAGAATACAGACATATCTAGATTGCTTCAAATTTAGAATCCAATTTATCTTCAAGTTTCCTAAGACATAATTTTTTTTCACTCTTTCTCATGCTTCTGATGAGGAGTTTATTTTCTTAACTGATAAATGAGAAATGAATTGGTGGCCAGCATGTTAAGCTCTTGCATATAATTGTAATTAAGCTTCTATGCTCATTTGACCTGTCTATGGAGATTCTCAGTACCATCCAGATCATGGCTGTCCCAAAGGTACTTTTTCAAGAGGCAACTGGGCTTTCTGGTTTTTCTTTGAAGAAGCTTCTTGGATGAAAAGTGAAACCTCTTCAAAGAAAAACCAGAAAGTCCAGTTGCCTCTTGAAAAAGCCCCTTTGGGTCATTTGACTTATTGAACTATTTGGGTCACCATATTTCCTCAAAAGCAATTCAGAAGGATCCAGCTAAAGAAGAATCTATTTTGTTCTGAAAATCTTCCATTATCAAGTTTGTACATAATTGAGTACATGTGTGTCGAGTATCTATGTTTTTACTATAAATTCATTCCTACTTTTGTTCTGAAAATGCTATTTACTTGTTTTACAAAGAAGGCATTCCATGGAAATGGAAATGGAAATCCCAACAAAGCTTTTTAAAACAGACATTAATTTTTCATCTTCTATCATTTTATCTCATCTTTGCCTTAGTTATCTACTGTAGTCCTGTCCTCTGCACATTACTTTTGAGGGGACTATTTCTAGTTGAGAGAAGCAATGATGTTTCTAACGAAGAGGTTTTGACCATCAAGGAAGCCTTTCAGCATTGACATTATTTTCTCAATAGGGCTGAACACTCTACATCTCAGATTAAAAGGACACATTTTGTCTTATTTTAATATTTGAATCTCTTTCATTCCTAGCTTGCAGAAAAAGCATGCTTATATTTTATTACATGGGCTAGAATATTTTTTTACCTTATAAATCCATCCCTTTCAACTTTTATTCTGCTCACAAAAATCTTTGACATTTCTCCTAAAATGTGAATCACTTTGTGAGTGTTTGAGAGATGCAACAAAGGTTTTTTTCCTTAACTGATTAAAACCATGTTCATAGATTCAAGGCTTAGATAAATGATCCTCAGGATGACTTTCTGTTTCATGATTACCATCAAATGACAAGCCAGAGAATGATTCTGAAAAAGACTTTCTACTGGATATATGAAATAAGTTGGTTAAAGATTTGAAAATCAAAGTGTAAATACAAATGATAAACCAAGAGAATTACTGGATAATGATTTTTACTGGTTTTGCAAGAGAGGTTTGCTAAAGCTTGGAAGAAGACGTTGGGATATGAAAAAAAAATCCTACAACCTCTGAATCAATTAAAGATCAAGATTGTCAGAAGTAAAAGGAAAGAATATAAAATTGGTTTGTTTGAGCAAGGTGAAATAAGACCGTTTTTTTTTACAAAGCTCTGATAATCCCTTACAGACTTTTTGCTGACACCAGGACTGAAAAAAATTGATGATTTAGGGATTACATTAAGAAGAAGAGATATTTCTTTGCAACCCTATTAGGTGAAGAGTTACGTTTGTTTATATTTGTAAGGGATATTGAAATCACTTCTTTATACGTTTTTCTTTCTCTGCACTTTTTATTCTTCCTTTCTAT
This sequence comes from Ahaetulla prasina, assembly GCF_028640845.1. NCBI lineage: Eukaryota > Metazoa > Chordata > Lepidosauria > Squamata > Colubridae > Ahaetulla > Ahaetulla prasina. Next base: position 42,825,495 of record NC_080541.1, on the reverse strand, counting down.
TTCTCCTTCTCTCTCTAAATTTATTTATTTCGATTTGTTTTTAATAATTAGAATCTTTAATAAAGATTTTTTTTAAAAAAGAGAGAATCTACTATTTGGGTTACCACATCGAGGCTAAACAATCCCAGACAATTACTAAATAACAGTTTTATTTTTATTATCATCTATCTAATGTTTAGATTTTTGTCTACCAGAACTGGTAGCTCTAATATTATGTTTATAAATACATTAAGCTATGATTTGTTTAATCATGTATTATTCCATAAATGTCATTTAATTCACAAATCAATAAATCATGATTTACAAAATAATGACTGATTTAATTATAGTCTGAAATACTGAAACTAATTTGTTACTACATCTCCTCAAAGAAGTAACTAGTGACTTCTGAGCGTTGCAGGGGGATGGATTGGCATCTATTACAAGTGGCAGACTTTTCCTTATTAAAAACAAGGTTGGGTATAAAGGATTCAGACTTAGCTCAAGAAACATAAATTCTGTCTGTATGGGCAGTATAAGAAGCCAGATCCTTCATGATAATTTATTCCAGATGCTAGTTGAAATGCATTATTATCTTTAGTCTGTTTAAATATGTAAACAGTAGGAAACTACCTTCATATACCTTTCTATTCAATAAAGCTTGCTTTGCATTAAACCATGGCTTGCTTTAATTATGATTTATGTAAGGTGCAATAGTGAGTTCATATAATTCAGTAAGCCAAAAACCATGATTTACAAATCACTATCTTTGGGCATATCAAATCAAATAAAAATAAACCACATTATTACAGTCAAGAATTAGACTGCAATTTTTAGCTGAGTTTGGTGGTAGATCATAGGTGTTCGAGCCTTTTCCTTGCTATGAGACTTGAAGCACATTACTGAACACATAAATAATAATAGTCCCATTGAACTTGAGAGCCATAATTATACTATGAATGCTGCTGCTTCAGTGGCTTCTTTTATGAGTGTGTAGGGAGGATACACAAATGTTCTCAATGTGGTTTTCTTTCTGGAATTTTACAAATCATATTGATTCAGTGATATTTGCACACATAAGCAAAAAGCTAACCCAGCTAAGTAGAAGTTTTTACATGTACTTTGACTGGCACAGGAACAATGGCAAACTGATTTTTACTGTCTCATAGGTATAACTCAAGACTGGGCATAGTGTTTGTATAGTTAGTAGTAGTAGTAGTAGTAGTAGTAGTAGAGTAGTAGTAGTAGTAGTAGTAGTAGTAGTAGAATTCACAGTAGCTCTGTCAGGAAGGAAAATCTCTTGCCATTATCCTTTTACTATTGCCACCAGCTGGCAGGTGAATTATTATAGCAATGTAACATCTGTTGCAACTGCTGGTTTATTTTCTGAAACATTTCTAGGCACAATTCAACCGCTGGTTTTAACCTACAAAGCCAATTTCCAGGATTATTGCCTTCAGATAGAAGCATCCTGCATATTTAACTCAGTCTGGGATGTACAAAGTACCTTATCCCTTATGTCAAAAGATTAATGACATGGTACAGAAACTGTATTTCTCCATTGTATTCCCTTTCCTTGGAAGAGTATGAAAATGGTCTTCAAAAAACATTAATTGATTATGTGCTATCAAGTCATTTTGACTCCTAGATAGAAGAGATAGAAGAAATAGATAGAATTTCTCCATTATTATCTATCTCTAACTTGTTTTTTCAAGTCTCCCAACAGTGCAGTCATCACTACAATAACTGAACCCATCCACCTTCTTGCTAGTTGTCATTTTCCTCTCTCCCCTTTCACGTTTCCCAGTTTTAGAGCCTTTTTCAAAGAACTGGGTCTTGCATAATGTATCCAAAGTAAGATAATTTAAGTCTGGTCATTTGCATCTCAGGTGAGAAAGCTGGGCTGATTTGTTCAATGATCCATTGATTTGTTTTCTTGGCTGTCCATAGTATTCTCAGGAGTCTTTTCCAGGAACTTCTCCAAGAACTTTGAACTTCTCCAAGTTCAAAGGTGTCAATTCTCTTCCTATCCTGTTTTTTAAATTCCAACTTTCACATTGACAAAATCTCACAGGGATGTTACTGAGGTTGCTGCTGAACTTGAAACCTGAGAAAGCAATTTTCTGAGAGGCAACATATACACCAAGCCTGCCGGTTCATTCACCATCCAATTATGTTTGAACAAAGTCTTACTACAGGTTGATCTGAACCTATAGTATGTTATGTCCCCCACCATATCTTCTTTTACCTCCTGCTAATGGGATCCCCAAATATATGCAATTTGTTTTCCAATATAACTACTAAATCTATCCTTCCTTCTCAAGTCCATTCATACACTACAGTCCATTCATACACTATTCTGGCTTCACATCTTCAATTTACCAACTATGATTTACCAACATCTACCCTATTCCATCTGCTGGAAAAACAATCCCTACAGTATTCAGATAACCCTTCCTCAGGTTTACAAAGGGATTTCTGCCCTTGACAGTGCATGTGTGTGCGTGTATGCACATATGTGTGCATGATATGATATATGACAGTGTTTCTTAACCTTAGCAACTTTAAGATATGTGGACTTCAGTTCCCAGAATTCCCCACCAGCTGGCTGGAGAATTCTTGAAGCTGAAGTCCATGTATCTTAAAGTTGCGAAGGTTGAGAAACATTGATATATGATATGATATAATATTCTTGGAATTTCAAAAGTTAAAACCTGTTTGAAATCTGTGGGGGCTGATCACACAGCTTCAGCAAAAGGTGGTTGATGGAGTGGCTACATTACCAGAAGAGAGAATGAATATTATTAGTACACTATCCTTTTCATCTTCAGAGGTTATTAACTTCTTTCATTTCTTCTCATGTTAAGAAGCAGAAGAAAAAGAGGAAACATTTTAAAATAATTTCTTGCTAGTGATTATAGTATATTTCAAAGCTTTGATATGGTATATTGAACAAAGTGGAATAAATCCTCTGTAAGGTCTCTGTAAATATTTAGTTTAATATTTTAAAATGAACTTCATTTCACAGTGTTCAAGCCATGCTCTGTGACACAAATACTCACAAATGCGTTTCTTGGCAGGAACGACTGTAGTAATGGTTAATATATTGTTGAGAATGTTAATGGAAAAAAAATCCACATTACTTTTTAAGCAACCTTTGCATTGGTAGCAAAAATATAATTGTACATTCATACAATTGGTTAATTAACTATATGTGTTGTAAATGTTGTACCTTGATGAACGTATCTTTTCTTTTATGTACACTGAGAGCATATGCACCAAGACAAATTCCTTGTGTGTCCAATCACACTTGGCCAATAAAATTCTATTCTATTCTATTCTATTCTATTCTATTCTATTCTATTCTATTCTATATACCATTGTCGCAAATGGAATACAACTGAAATTTGCCTGCTAAGGCAAACGTTTGTACTGCTGGAAATGAGAAAATGTCCTACACTGCTCTTTCAAGTCATATAAAAAGACCTAAAGAGCTCGCCACACTTGGAATTTATATTTCCAAAAATAGAGAATTATAACCTTATTTATACTCTTCTGCCAATTTTGGGAGAATTTTGATTGCTACACTTATCTATATCTCTTCATACTTAGCATGCATATCTGAATACTTAACTCTCACACAAGCTATTACGAGACATGATTCCAGAATCACATTTTAATTGATAATCTCCATTTTTATGGAAATCTACTTGCGTGATAAAGTATTGTTAAGGAGATTTGGGCTAAATATGGAAATTCTCAATCATCCAGATTACTGTTGACCCAAAGGTACTTTTTCCAAAACACTGGACTTTCTTGGTTTTTCTTTCTTTCAGAACATTTCACTTCTCATCTAAGAAGCTTCAATTAAAATGTTTTCAAAGAAGAAAAAACAAGAAAGGTTAATTGCCTTTTGAAAAAAGCACTTTTGGCACTTTGCTTGGCCTATATTATAATAATAATAATAATAATAATAATAATAATAATAATAATAATAATAATAATAATAATAATAATAATAATAATAATAATAATCAGAGTTGGAAGGGATTTTGGAGGTCTTCTAGTCCAACCCCCTGCCCAGGCAGGAAACCCTACACCATTTCAGACAAATGGCTATCCAACATTTTTTTAAAAATTTCCAGTGTTGGAGCATTTACAACTTCTGCAGGCAAGTTGATCCACTGATTAATTGTTCTAACTGTCAGGAAATTTCTCCTTAGTGCTAAGTTGCTTCTCTCCTTGATCAGTTTTCACCCATTGCTTCTTGTTCTACCCTCAGGTGCTTTGGAGAACAGCCCGATTCCCTCTTCTTTGTGGCAGCCCCTGAGATATTGAAATACTGCTAACATGTCTCCCCTAGTCCTTCTTTTCATTAAACTAGACGTATCCAGTTCCTGCAACCGTTCTTCATATGTTTTAGCCTCCATATGAAATACTTTGGGGTTTTTTTTTCCCTCATGGACTTCCTAGAATTGAACCTGTACCAGGGGTGGGTACTACTTACCTTTACTACCAATTCGTATCGTGCCCACGCATTGTACCATGATTCTGCGCATGCGCAGATCACTTTTAATGACATTCGGATCAGTGGGCAGAGCCTCCCGCCAGTTTTACTACTGGTTCTATAGAAGTGGTCCGAACTGGGGACAACCCACCACTGACCTGTACCTCTAGTACAGTCACCAATACAGTCCCCAGTTTTGGAACATAACTCCCTTGGAGGCGCAAGCAGCTGCATCCTCCTTGCCTTTGGAATCAAGCAGCCTATTAAATTATGTTTTTAGCCTTTCAGGAGTGAGGAACTACTCTAGGAATGAACTGTATTTATTTTATTTGTTTATACTGTGTCATGCAATTTTTATCATTTGAGGTTGTTCACTGCTGGAGTGCATCTTACTGGATCAGGTTAGAAATATATAAAATATTTAAAACAATTGCTTCTTAACAAAACTAATCTCACTCAGCTCCTTTAGCATTTTTGATAGTCCTATATGGTGGAGAAGAATAGAATAGAATAGAATAGAATAGAATAGAATAGAATAGAATAGAATAGAATAGTGTTCTCTTCGCCGATGACGTCAAACTATTCAATACCACTAACAATACTTCTACCCTTCAAAATGACCTCGACTTTGTTTCCGATTGGTCTAAAACTTGGCAACTTCAAATATCAACCAGCAAATGCTCAGTCTTACATATTGGTAAAAAGAACCCTAATATCAAATACAAGCTTGATGGTCATTACCTTACTGACGACCCCCTCCCTGTCAAAGACCTTGGAGTTTTTATATCAAATGACCTAAATGTCAAAGCCCACTGCAACTACATAACAAAAAAAGCTCGAAGAGTTGTAAACTTAATTTTACGTAGCTTCTTTTCCAAAAACTCTACACTACTAACCAGAGCATACAAAACATTTGCCAGACCTATTCTTGAATACAGCTCATCCGTCTGGAACCCATACCACATCTCTGACATTAATACTATCGAATGCGTCCAAAAATATTTTACTAGAAGAGTTCTTCGCTCCTCCGAAATCAACAAAATACCTTATACCACCAGGCTTGAAATTCTGGGTTTAGAAAACTTAGAACTCCGCTGACTCCGACATTATCTGTGTTTAACGCACAGAATCATCTATTGTAATATCCTTCCTGTAAAAGACTACTTCAGCTTCAATCGCAACAATACAAGAGCAAACAATAGATTCAAACTTGATTGCAGAAAATATGACTTTTGTAACAGAGTTGTTAACGCTTGGAACTCACTACCTGACTCTATAGTCTCTACTCAAAACCCCAAAATCTTCAACCAAAAACTGTCTACTATTGACCTCACCCCATTCCTAAGAGGACTATAAGGAGCGTGCATAAGAGCACAAAAGTGCCTACCGTTCCTGTCCTATTGTTCTCTTCATTATAATATTATAGGCATACTTTTTCTTATACTTTTACTTATATATACTTTTCTCTCATGATGAGTTATTTTTATGTTGATGATTGTGTATACTGTTGTGACAAAAATAAATAAATAAATAAAAAAGAATACAGTACAATATAATACAATACAATACGACTTGGGGGTAATGTGTCTAAATTTTTGCAAAGGATAGTAAGCCAGCCTTTAGGATTATTCTTCTGGGTTGTTTCTGTTATTGTTGCAACTTCTGCCATCATTCAAAAAAAAAAAAATGGTCAGATCTCTAAGGCCAGCAATTTCTTTATATTTGTGAGAGGAATACATAAATGTTTGATCCTAAGATTCTTTTGTTACAGTTTGGGGAAAGGGGTGAAGGGAAGAAATTCCAGTATTTACAATAACAACAACAACAAGATGGGGAATGGGAAAAGTAGTTCTGAAGCTGCAGTTTGAAAGTGCAAATTCAGTAGCTAAGTTTGCAATCTTCTTATATGAATTGCTATTTCCAAGTGCAGTTTTCTAACATCAATCATTTGGTGAATTTTAGTACTAGACATTTTGCATTTTTCTAAGATTTGCAGAACAATGTAGAAAAACATCACTATAATTCCAGCAAAGGTTTAAAACAATACTGAGATAAATTTAGCCAGTGGATCCAGTTTTTCCAATTACACAGCATTTACAAAAAAAAGCAGAATTTTGCAATAAATATTGAGTTATATGCTTTTATGACCTCCGTGTCATTAATTTTAAGGAGCTTCTCAACTTAGTAGTAGTTTTGGTATTTTTTTCTGAGCCTAAACCAATGCATGCCTATAAGCACAAATTACTTTAGTTTTCTTTGCAAGATCTTATTAAGAACAAATTGTGCAAACTACTTTTCAACCAAAGAGTGACTCATTCCTTCTTAATACATATCAAACAAGAGTTGAAAACATTTATCTGATCCCCTCTAGCTATTGCAGTCACTTGTATACAACCCTTTCCAACACTAACAGCAAGTTTGAGCTTTGAAGTTATGTAAATTGTCTTTGCAGGCACAGGTCCGTGTTTTAACAGAATCACCCTTTGGCAATGCTATAAATGGTAACATGCTCTAAGATTCAGTGGCTTCAGCAAAATGCAATAAACTCTACAATTTCCTATAAGTTTGGCTCTTTTTGACCAAAGAAACTTATTTGAGCTGGAAGAGAAAGACTAACAAATGCATCTGTTTAATATTATAGGCCAAACCATCCATGGGTATTTAAAATAAGTTTCCAGGATCATTGGGAAGAATCACTGGGAAATCTGGAATGCCACAATAAAGCTCAGACATAGAAGGCAGATTTTAAGTGAAAATTGAGTCAGCTTAAAACGTGGAAAGGGAAAATGTGGATGCTACTGGCTAAATCCTGTGTCACAAAAAATCTGACTGTGGTCAGGAAGCTATGCAAAAATTCAATATATTGAGAATTTGGGTCTACTAGTTTAGCCCTTAAATATCCCACTTTCTTATAAATGTCTTCGTTAAAAGTAAAGGTTCCCCTCGCACTTACGTGCTACTGTACTGTAGGGGGCAGTGCTCATCTCCGTTTCAAAGCTGAAGAGCCAGCGCTGTCCGAAGACGTCTCCGTGGTCATGTGGCCAGCATGACTAAACACCAAAGGCGCATGGAACACTGTTACTTTCCCACTAAAGGTGGTCCCTATTTCTCTACTTGCATTTTTTACGTGCTTTCAAACTGCTAGATTGGCAGAAGCTGGGACAGAAGCTAGGACAAATAACGGGAGCTCAGCCCATTATGCAGCACTAGGGATTCAAAGCGCTGAACTGCCAACTTTCAATCGACAAGCGTCTTAGCCACTGAGCCACCACATCTTAGTTATAGTTGCCTAATTTGTGGCAGTCTTAAGGTGAAACAAACAGCTTCCGGTTTCTTCTAGATGCTAGGCAGCTTTATCCAATCTAGTACTCTTTCGCTGCAGTGGGTCTGCAAATCTAAGAATCACTGCAGCCTATGGACTTGTCTAAGCACATCAATGGATCTCTGTATGGATTTTTAATGTGGGAACTACTTCTATTTCCCATAGAAATGTGAAGGGCATGAAGCCTCATAAATATTCAAGGGAAACCTGTCTCTTGAAATACAATTGGGAGGCATTATACTGTATACTCTGTTTTCTTCTCTGGGAAGGACATATCCAAACATCTGTTATCCAGATATAGACCCAATCAGCAGTATCAAATAAATTATAAACATCTGATAATGTCACAAATTCCATGGATATAGAAAGCTTGCACACCACTGTTAAAATACTATGTTTCTGGGATGTAATTTTAAAAAATCAGAATTTTTTCTGACCTTCAGTGTAACATGTAAGGTGTACAATTCAATTGGAAAAAAACCCCTGAAATCTTTTAGGGGGGAAATAACAAAAACTCCTCCTGAAATAATATGGCTGCATAAAGATGTGCATCATTAAACCAGCCCCCCCCCCCCACAAAAGAAGGTCTCTCTATCTTCTTTGTCTAAAATTTGTGTCTTGGTGATGGCGCAGTGGTTAGAACGCAGTACTACAGGCTAATTCACTGCTCACTCCAGGAGTTTGATCCTGAGCAGCTAAAGGTTGACTCAGCCTTCCATCCTTCTCAGTAAAATCAGGGCCCAGATTGTTGGGGGCAATTCAGTAAACTGCTTAGAGCAGGCTGTAAAGCACTGTGAATAGGTAAATAAGTCTAAGTGTTATTGTTATTGGTTTTCAGCTTCATTCATTTTGCTTTCTCTTCTTTCGTTTTAAGAACAACATTGCTGGCAGGATTACTCTGATCATCTATGTTATGTGAATAGCTTGAAATAGCCTATGTAGGTCATGAAAATTGTATATGATTTGTTTATTCTGAACTTTCCAAAATGTCTTTATAACCAGAATAATATTTTTAAAAAATCAGCACTGTGAAGAAGTAAATTGGCAGGATTAGTTATCCTTATTGGAAAATAATTGAAGCAAACAAGCACAAGTAACATCTCAAAACATCTTTTCAAAATAATTTGCCAAGTTAATGAAGCAGAACAGCACTTGGAACAAGAAGCAGATTAACAGGATTGGCTGTCCAAGATCAGCTGATTAGCCGTTCTCGGGAGAGTCTGTGGTATTTCTTTTTCTTTCTACGTTCTGGTTATATAGGAATGGTGGCTTTGATCTCCTAAACACTGGTTAGTTTGAAATATGTTTCTGATCAAATGTGTTAACAAAGCCTAGTTAAAGTAAACATAAAACAAGGAACTTGCTATTCTAGTTGAATTCTAAAATGTGGCTATTAAAGGAATTTAATAACATTAAAGTAGGATCTAGTTTTTCCGTGATAAAGTCCTCTCTAACATAGTATATAAAGACTCTACAAGGATTTCATGTATGGTGCCTAAAGTGTTTCCTGTTTATCCAGGATTAGCAGCCAGAAGTAAAACCTACATTGATCAAATTTTATTAGAAATGACTGGAATTCTCCATTTGTTATTTATTCCCAGTGTTGTTACTTCACAGCACTGATTGAATAAAGAATCCCTTTTCCAATGAAGGCCACAAACTGGCATCACAAATAGATCCAGATATGGACATAGTTTATTATAGTTGGTATTGTAAGGCTGATGACAAACAAGAGGCTATTTCTCCCATAGATTTAAAGATGGACAATTGAATATATAGTGCAAATCTTTTACTTTATTTCTTCCTGGGTTTTTTGCATGGTTGATAAGATAGATTGCATTGCTGGAAAAAGTTGAAATCCCTTTTGATCAGAAACAAATGGCACAAAGAATGTCAAAAAATAGAGAGCTTTAGGCAGCAAACTATCTTTCTATCAGATCTTCAATTCCCTGAAAGTGATTGTCTCTTAAAACTGATTATATTATGTATAATATTTCAATATTCACATAATACTGAAATAATTCAGGAAGACAATTATATCTGATTTTGTTGTCCTTAGAATTTTGTAAGGTCTATTTTCCATCCTCAAAAAGTTTTTTTTCTTAATTTCCAGATTTCCTTTGTTCCAAACTTGTTGCACAGAGAAATCTACTACATAGAAAAGTGGTATATTACATCAAATGTCCCATGTGGTTCATGGCCTCTGCGTTTGAAGAAGTTAGGTAATGCCTCTTACGTAATGCTAACTTCTAAGAGAGAGAAAATTAGGAAATAGGGTTTTTTTGCTCCTCTTCCTCCAAGCAAATGTATGTCATTGAGACAAAAGCATTGTGTTAATCTATATTTTCAAATCTGGCAGGGCTTTGGCTTTGTCTCTCCTGTATCAAAACCAAAAAAGTCCTCACAAAAACATTTAAAAAGTTTTGGAGCCAGTAAGTTTATTGCCAATCCATGAATATATTGGAATAAGAAAAATAAGTGATGCCAAAATGCCTGTGGCTTTCCTAAACTACAGAAAGTCTAGTGAGGGTTCTAGTTAGGTGGATAATGAAAAATAATATAGTAGATAAAAAAAATAAGTTGCTATGGAATGTCTTCTTATTAATTTTCATAGGTCTAAATATCCTCTTATATAGAAAGATACTCTTGCCCTATAAGATTATTGCTTTCACATAAAATAATGTTGTTGTTGTTTTTAAAAAAGAGCTGGCATTTCCCCTGTTCTTCCAGGATGCAAAATGACAATCCCACTGATCCTAACAGGCAGCCATGTGAAAGATTTCTGACTTAAAGCGGACCTAAAGAATGCTAACTGGCAAGTGGAGTGTGGTAGAGAGACAGCTGCAAAAGGAGATGGTTACTGCCAACTTCCCTGAAAAGATTTTGAATCCCAGCAAAGCTTCAATTATAGGATGGACAGAGCTTGTTTAAGTCTGAGCAAAGGCTGCTTGTCATCCCCTTTGGACATCAGCCATCTCTGCTACAGAGCCTAATGATAGAAGATGGGGAGGTCTGGCTCCTTTCTGTTAGTTTCCTTAGGAGTTTCCCAGATGTAGTTCCAGCAGTATTGTCCCTGCTCCATCTGGATATGATGAAAAGCAAGTTATGAGTCTACTACCTAATTCTTAAAAGCCAGCTGCTTTCCATTATCTTGACATGATTGGCTTTTTCAGTTCACTGCCATTTCTGACTCTTCTCCACACCACCAGCAGGATCTCCATTCTTTGAGATGATATTCTGCAACTGTGATGTTTCAGAATTGCTGCTATGGCCCTTCACATTGTAAAAATTAGAAATACCAATGTTCATTAAATCAGAGTGCTAAAGTAAGGAGTCCTGCAGCAAGAGATTCCATTTCTTGACGCTGTTTGTCTCGCTATGTGAACAGGGGGAGACTATACACTTTCCATCCCATTTGGCAACACTCATAGCCACAACACATAATCATGTGCTGTATATAAATGGAGCCATGAACCTGGATTACCATAATGATTCATGAAATAGTATTCTCTGATCCTGTAGCTGTTTCCCACTGTTATGCCACACAATAATTCAAATTATTAAAATATTCATTGTAATAAATTGAAATTCTATTGGAATTGTTCTAGTGCTGAATTCTGCTGAATATCTATTGATTGAAAAAAAAAGTCATACATTTTTCCCACCAAAGGAGAAGAGAATTTTGTTGAAATTTTTGTGGGGAAGGGTATAAGATTCATGCAATTTCTTGAGTAATGAAGTTTGTTTGAGCAGACTTTCATTGAAGAATCACTTTTTTACAAGCCTGCAGCCTTCCTTTTTTTTATGCTTCAATTAAATCTCTGGGGAAGAAATTATATAGGATCTCTTTTCCAGATCAGGAAGATGTGGGCAATTACAGAGGTTGTGTCACTATGCAAAAAAGAAAAGGATGTAAACAGTTCTGAAAAAAAAATTCTAAAGAAAATCTAAAGGATCACAAGAATGGGATAGAAAACAGACATAACTCTCATAACAAAAGAAATTAGAAGATAGATTTTGGTGCAACGTCAGACATACCCACAGACATACACTAAGATAGTCTGCATGGTTTTGGTGGATAAATACTGAAGTAAACAAATGATACTGATTAAAACAATGGATGTTGCCAATCCATTCCCGATGCTTCTTAGTTGTTATAGACACATGTGATTAGCTCCACTCAAATGGCGAGGGGGATTTCCTCTCTGTTACTGCTTATAACTTTCTAAACTAACATGGCAGAAATATTCCACAATTTTCAATATACAGGTAAAGGCAGGTGAAGCTCTTGGGATGGAACCACCACTAGGAATAAAGGCAGCATGCTTTAAGACAGGGGTCTCCGACCTTGGCAATTTTAAGCCTGGAGGACTTCAACTCCCAATTCTGGGAGTTGAAGTCCTCCAGGCTTAAAGTTGCCAAGGTTGGAAACCACTGCTTTAAGATATTTCAGGCAAGATTTGAAATATTAGGATGAAGGGGGAAAGCATGCAAATGTTTAAAATGACAAACAAGTTAAGATGGCTTCTAACTATGGTGTGACTGTTTGAGTTTGTATTCCTATCTGCAACTGTGATTGCATATCAAAGAAATTTTTCCATTTCTTTCTTTTCTTTTTCCCCCCATGATTTAATGCCCCTTTAATGTCTCTAGTTTAGACAAATAAAAACAAAGCCTGGAGAAAATAAATTAAGTGTATGTTTTGGCATTCAAGTTGATACTTCCACCATTAGTGAAAGCTATACAACTTTTTGGGATTTTGCATCTTGCGCTGTAAAAGAGTTAATTTGTTCCAAATAACTTATAAAGATAAATTAATTACAGAAATGTAATAGAAGCATTAAACAAATAAAAAAAAAGTTAGGTTGAGCTTAAGCCCAGACAATTGCATCCATATAGTTTTCTTAGCAAATGGCAGTGTTAACACAGAGATTTCCTGGTGAATATTTGAATTTTCCAGTGTAGCAATCAGCACTGGAATTCCCTGGTGGCCCTACTTAGGTTTTAAATCAACTAAGCTTGGCATTTATTTATTTATTAATATTGAAATGTTGAGTCCATGAAAAAGAAGTGGAATTATATAGCTCCAACAAATAATCCAACATATAAATAAAAAGGAGTTCTGGAGAACATCACCTAGCTCAGGTCACATCACTTGGCTCGGAGAGGAACAGACTCAGATCATCTATTAATTACCATATTTTTCGGAGTATGAGACGCTTCAGAGTATAAGATGCACATTAGTTTTTGGGAAGGAAAACAAGAAAAAAATATTCTGCCTCTGCCTACCAGCATCTATCGGTATTCATTTGGCTACCGTCCTTGCAGCAAACAGCAAACAGCCAGGTCAGCTTCAGCACATTATCCCAGACTGATTTCAGCATGAGCAGCTGTTTGGTGGTTGGATTGGCATCCCGGAATACCTCTAATCAGCTGTTCCAGGCTGCAGGAATCGCCACAGCTCATCACCACCTCCACATGTTGCGTTGTTGGCCTTCATGCATCACGTTTTTGGCCTCTGCATGCTCCATTTTAGACCTGTTCCAAGCTGCCAGGATTGCCACAGCACATCACCACTGATCGCCGCCGATCGCCGCCTCTGCACATCGTATTTTCAGCCTCTGCATGTCATGTTTTTACCCTCCGCACACCCCATTTTTGGCCTTCGTGCGCACAATTCATGGATGCCAAAAACGTGATGTGCAGAGGCAGCAATCAGTGGTGATGTTCTGTGGTGATCTCCGCAGCCTGGAATGGGTTTAAAATGGGGTGTGCGGAGGCCAAAAATATGATGAATGGAGGCCAAAAATGCGACACACGATGGCGGTGATGGCTGTAGCAATCTCTGCAGCCTGGAACGGGTCTAAAATGGATGTATGGAGGCTGAAAATGTGAGGCACAGAGGTCGAAAACGTCTGACGGGTGGGGGCCAGCAAGGGGGTGGGGTTTCAGTAACATTCATTGTATAAGACGCACAGACATTTCCACCCACTTTTGTGGGGAGGGAAAGGGCATCTTATACTCCAAAAAATACAGTAATCCATTCAGTACATAACATGCAAACACAGTATTATACTACATAAATATATAGAATTGCTTCATCTTCCATTATTATCACGGATCTTCACAACTATTTTTGAATTCCCAAAATTGGTAATGTTAGCATCTAGTAAACTAATATTATGCCTGCTAATCATAAAATTAGACACATGCATGCACTTATTTTCTTATATGTCATAAATGAGTCATACAATCAAACTGTATAAGCGTTTCAAAATAGACTAATTTTTGAAATATTTATTATTGCAACATTGTAACAAAAGTGCCATGTTAGCTTATAACAACCCCAAATTAAAACAAGTATTCTAGCAACTTTTCAGCCTAACGAATTTTATATAAAATTATTTTTATACCCTTTTATGAGTTATAGCTTATTTCATGCAGTAGCTAAACTGATGTAGGATTTAAATGGATGATGAGGAAAGAAAGCATGTGAAAACATTTTTAGTTTTACATGTGAACTTACCACTACAGTTCCCAGCATAAAATAAACCCGAATCAATCAATCAATGAATCAATCAATCAATAGAGCAAATAAGCTACTTAGCAATAATATTGAGGTTTCTTAGATACTACTGTAGTTGCATGTGGATAGCAACCCAACTACTGTCATAAGTAACTTGAAACAACAGAATGATAGTGTAAACATGAGAATCAGGCCTTGCAACAAACCCAGGTATCTAGCCCATATTTACAGCCATAGAAGTATCACAGGCTCCAATGATTATACACCAGATTAGAGGTATCTTCACATGCTCTTCCTCTAATGCAGGGGTCTCGAACCTTGGCAACTTTAAGACTTGTGGACTTCAACTTCCAGAGCTCCTCGGCCAGCAAAGCCGAGGAGCTCGGCTTTGCTGGCCGAGCAAAGATGCCAACATATTCAAGCATCTTCTTTATTATTACAATTTTAATTTTAGAAAACATTTAAAAATTGACCTAATGTAGGGAAGGTTCCAAACCCATTAATTGGACTGCAGTTTAGCAAAGTTAAATGCTGATAATTCGAGTGAAGCAGCAATCTCCTCTGAATGGATTTTTTTGTTTTTGTTTTTAGCAATTCAGGTTTACTTTCTTAATTTCACCATGACTATTCACAATGAAAGATAAAGATAGTGTGCGTGCATATTGGGATGGAGAATACAACAAGGGATTGGTGGCACACAAGGACTACCAGAATAAAAATTCAGCAACAGGATTTTCTAAAAGTTCCTTCCTATGCATGGGTATATCTGTTTCCAGAATTCCTCTGATGCACTGCTTCGTAAACTAGAATACATGCATTTTTTAAAATAAAAAAATAAGGTTAAAGCAAATGAAACTCTTAGGCTTCCTCGCATGATGAACTCCAGAGTAATTTCCATTCGACTCCAGCTGAGATCTCCAGTGATCAAGAGTGATAGAAATTGTACTCAAAACCACCAACATCTGGAGTTAGCCAATTTAAAAAATGTTGTTCCAACACCTTCATGCCTTTTATTACTCATAAATGAGTCCTGTTTAAGAGCAAAATTGATATCACAATAGTAAAACTATGAAATATTAAATATCAAAAAGAAAACCAATGAATAGGTTTTCAGACTTTCAGTATAGAAATGTTTCCATTAATAAGCTAAGGTTTCCAACCCATTAGAGAGTGGCAAATGAACCAAATTAACCCACATACTTTATATTTAGTGAATGTTAGCACAGTTAAAAGTGATCTGGGATGCTCTTCCCAAAAGCAATAACAGAATTGGAAAAACAATCGCTCAGGGAAACTGTGGTGAAGAGACAGGACTCAAGTAAGGGAAAAGTTTCACTGGTTATTATTATTATTATTTTCTGAAGAATGCAACTCTCCCCAATACTGAGACACAGTTCTCTTTTTCAGATAGAAATATGTAATTTGCAGGATTTTGAGCAACGATAAGAAAGTGGTAGAGCTGCACTTGGCAAAGCTACAGCTTTATAGTCGCGCTAAACATAAGGAGAGATGTCTGCTGCTGCCAAAAAAAAACAAAAAACAAAGAAACAACACCTTTGTTAATTCCTTCAACTTCCATCTGTGGAAATGATAAAGTGCTGCCATTATGGAAGGCTGCAGGGTTAAATTAATTAGATTCCTCCATTATAGAACAGCTTTCTGAAGATTACTGCAATTTTCCTTTTTAAACGCCATTATTCCTGGCTCTATTTAGCAGCCAATTCAATTAAAGTGGGCATGATGAAAAATTAACAACACAAATAACACTTTCCTAGTTGCCAGGGCACAAGTGCCAAATTGAGCTTTCCTCAATAAAAAGTTCATGTACCCTTAAAAATATAATAAAGTACACCAGTGAGTGCCTGGATTCTTTCCTGCAGTGAATTCTTGAATCAGTACTTTTGTTTCATGTTTTCATATAGTCAACAATGTCAAATTATTCAGTTACAACCTCTTTTCTTGTTAAGCAATAAAATGTGTACAGCTGTGTATAGCTCTCTTAAAATACCTTGGAAGGAATTGTGCTTTCTTTTCTTTCAGAATACCAGTTTTCCTTGTCTACTGTTTCTTTGCAAACCAAACTGAGAATGATTACTAAATTCACTAAGCATAAAACAAGAGAACCATCCACCCATCCATTTTGTACATTATCCATAATACAGCAAAGAGTCATGGGTACTTTATTTAACCCTCTGATCTCAATGTACATAAAAGTGTACTCTTGTATTGAACCATGGATATTTTGTTTCTTCATTCTGGATATTTATAAGTAAGTCAACAATGATAAGCCAAACAGCTATGCCAGTGATGGTTAACCTTTTTGGCATCGAGTGCCGAAACTGTAACGCGTGTGCACACACACCGGACTGCCAGAACCCAGAAGAGAGCAGCTGGCCAGTGTGCATGTGCATGGCAGCCAGCTGATCTCTTCCGGGTTCCAGCACATGCATGCGCGTTGGCTAGCTAGTCTCAAAGACCTACTGGCAGGCACTCATGCATGCGATGGAACCCTGAAGAGAGCAGCTGGCTAGTGCGTATGCCCACAGAGTGAGGTCTGGGTGCCACCTTTGGCAAGTGTGCCATAGGTGCTGGTCTCGAAGACCAGCTGGTCTAGCACGCATACATGCAATGGAACCCAGAAGAGCAGTTGGTGATGGTGCGCATGCCCACAGAGAGTGTTCTGTGTGCCACCTCTGGCACGCGTGCCATAGGTTCACCATCACGGAGCTATGCTATTGGTATAAATAAATAGGTTAAAGGGTTGTTAACTATTAAACCCATTTTATTTCCCTATTCATGTAAAAATGAGTAATATTTTCCTCCTTATGGTTACGCTATTATGGCATAAAGAAAGCAATACAACTATTTTCAACAAAATAACAGAGTTTCCAAAACAAATGATTACTCCTATCTCTAATCATAACCCAAAACTGTCTGGAATAGAAAGCAAGAGACATTTCTCCAAAATATCTCATGCAACCATGATACACTCTATTTAAGTGCAATTAAAAAGGAGGACTTGACAAACTCAAATGGACTGCTGTTCAACACGGTTCACATTGGGAGAGATTTGTAGTCCTGCTGAGTTTTCCAGTCCTGAGTACAAGGATCCACAAACCATTTGTCACAAGATTTCATGTTTGCTAATTGCAAAAAGAATTTATATGTGAGAACAAGTCATCTTTGGAATACATTGTGCTGATATATTTATACTTGCTGGTGCCAGCATGGGAGCCGAAACAGATAAATGGAATCACATAACTGGGTCTGGAGTTTATTTCCACCAGAAGAATATTTGATTGTCAAGGCAAAGTGAAGTCATAAACAGTTAAATATACACCTACATACATATATGAAGGAGCATACTCAAGAGCCTTGGAATATTTGGTTCATTTTAAGAAAGACAACGATTACAACGTCTACCATAGCTACAACATCTTTTCACAAATATAATTAGCAGAACATAGCATTGGGGAACAAATAAAATGCATAACAGGCATATTATTTTTATTATTATTATTATTATTATTATTATTATTATTATTATTATTATTATTATTATTATTATTATTATTATTATTATTAATTAGATTTTTATACCACCCTTCTCCCGAAGGACTCAGGGCGGTTCACAGCCAAATAAAAACAGTAGAAAGTACACAATAAAACAATAATTAAAAAACTTATTAAATATAGGCCAAATTAAAATCCATTTCAAACCATAAAACCCCATAAAATTTAGATCTAAATACTAAAAACTACTAAAAATTTCTATGCCAGTCCTGCAAGAATAAATAGATAGGTCTTCAACTCGTGGCGAAAGGTCCAAAGGTCAGGCAGCTGATGAAGTCCTGGAAGAAGTTCATTCCAGAGGGTGGGAGCCCCTACAGAAAAGGCCCTTCCCCGGGGGGCCGCCAGCCGACATTGTTTGGCGGACGGCACCCTGAGGAGTCCCTCTCTGTGAGAGCGCACGGGTCGGTGGGAGGCAATCGGTAGCAGTAGGTGGTCCCTTAAGTAATCCGGCCCTAAGCCATGGAGCGCTTTAAAGGTAGTGACCAACACCTTGAAGCTGAGATGCCACCTTGAAGCTGAGATGCAGCTGAGATGCCATCATCACTAGATAAAATCCATCACTGGATTTTTGTTGCCATAAATATAAATAGGTCAACATGAACTAAAACACTTTACTGATAATTTTATACAAAAATAAAACTATGGCTGCTGCCCTAAACCTTTTCTTTTTACTCTTCCAATGCTATCTTCTGAGTCAGAAACATCAAAGAATCAACAATCAGTTATTCAAAATGGAAGACAACTAATGGGGACCTAAAGTCCATCCATGCACTGGCCAGACACTAGACTCCAGAATTAGGCTCATGAAAGATCTGGCGTGTCTAATTAGAGCAGGGTTGTGTAATATTTTTCAGACTAATGATCCCATTTAGCTTTTGATGATGGCCTGGGAGTTGCATTCCCCAAAGGAAGCAGTTCTAAGAAGTAGAAGTGAATGTGGCTGTTTCAAAAATAAAATTTCATTCATTTAACCATTTTAGCTTGTGCAACAAGAACACATGGCCAAAGCAATTTGTTCCAAATGCTGCAGCAAAACCAGTGCTACCAGAAAAGCAAGGAGAACTGTTCAGCGTATATATGAAAGAAGAGGGTTTCCCAAAAAGGGAGTACCACAGAGATTTGTCATCTCATCCACATCTTGTTTACTTCAAGAAGAGGGCAGTCTCAACAAGCTCTCTCTCTAGATGACAGACACAGCATAGCAGATTCAATTTTGGCAGTTGTGATTAAAATTAAGATTAATACAGTAAATATGATTACACTTTATGTGTACTTTTCCTGCATTTTGTCCTTCTGTCTCATATCAAAGGAAAATTTAGCTGAAATAACTGGAGGAGCTATAAGTGTATCAAATAAATTCATGTGGCTTAAATGAAGATTTCTCTGTGGAATCTGACTTCTATTTATGATATACATGGGTTTTTCTCAAACAAATTTTAAGAGATGTGCACTTCAATTATCAGGTTCCCCAAAATTTTAGAGTTACATCTCTTGAAGTTATCAAGTTCGAGAAACACATGCTTTATGGATGAAGTATGAGATAGAAGTCATTGCTGAATCTTCCTGTTACACTATTTACACTCAGGTGTTCATGTTAACTAGAAAGAATAAAGGCATTTGAATGGGCCTTTTGGTCACTGTATATTTTCTACTCCTGTTTCAAGTGATTTGGAGAGAAAAAGAATTTATTTATTTATTTATTTATTTAATCAAATTTGTATACCGCCCTATCTCCCGAAGGACTCAGGGCGGTTCACAGGCCAATAAAAACATATAAATATAGATTAAGATCACAATTAAAAAACTTATTCTAAAGCCAAATTAATTAAAATGATATAAATACTAAAACCAATTAAAATCAATACAAATTTAAAACCTAGCCCAGAATTTAATTCTCATTTATGAAAGAAGGTACAAACCCCCCGCCCCCTATATTTACAAATACCTTACAAAGTTTCTTACAGCAACTATTGCCAACAAAATTTGGCCTAAAGCCTTTAGGTCTCATTTTATATCAGAGAGCATTTTCTGGACTACTCATAGGAGCTCAAGCTGTGTGTCTGGGCGGTAATTCCAGGTGGGGTATTTAAATTTGCTCCAAACATAATACAGTCTGTTCATTTGAATAGAGGCAGTTTGCAGGCAGCTTGTGACAGAACAGCTATTTTTTCAAACAAAAATACATTTGTGTTCAAACTCAAGGTTGACGTGGCCTAAATTGAAGACATTTGGCTGAATTTATAAGCACTGAACAAGAGAAAAAAAATAAGAATTTTATGAACTAATATTTAAGGTGGCAGAAATAATGGAACTGCAAAAGGACCAAATCACACATCAAGGGAAATAACAGAACAAAATTGAATGATTTAAGGTAACTCTCTATTTTTGGTACCATAGATATATTTGCATATATTTGTTGTTTCACATTTTGAATTCTTCATGTAGTAGGAAAATTCGAGGTTATAGAGCTGGTTCTCACGTAAACTATGTTATTTTGTACTGATCCTATTTTGAAGACAAGTGTACAAGTTGTTTGGGAGTCATGAAGATCCCTGCTGGGTGGCATCTTGATATAGAACTAGTAAGACCACCAAGCAGTCTGCTTGCTAGAAGTAGCCAGCTGCTTATAACAATTAGGGTCAGAAAACTGCAAGAGGAGAGCATCAAAGCCTAAGAGTATATTTCTAGACACAGTATAGGGGTCAAATGGCAGAGATCCAACCAAACCTCTGAGTTGTAACAAGTCTTTTTGGGCTTAATCTTTAATTGCTTTGGCTCTCTGGGATTTAAGATATGGGCTAAGGATTCTTTGCCAAACCTAGAACTGTCTCTTTCACAGATCAGAAGGATGCATTGTCATAATATTATGCTATAATGTTAATGTATACCTGAGAGGTCTCTGTGCATGTTGATAAAGCTGATTGTTGGAAGTTCCAAGAACCTTTACTGGAATGTTGATATCAAAATTTATAACTGGATTCTATAAGGGGAGTGAATGTTTGATTAACATTTTAACTGAAATTACAAAAATGCAACAAATCCAGTCAGGTCTACCAAATATTGTTCAAAATAATCCATTATTATCCATTGATTCTTAGAGGATATCTATGAATTAGCAGTTACCAACTGGCTGACACATGGACTTTTTTTTTACTTTTTATATTCTTTGCATATTTAGATATTCAGAAGCAATATACAAATTCTTCAAGAGTAGGACCAATATTATCCATTTGCTGAAGCTTTGTATTATATAGTATCTTACAGAAGTATATATAGGGAAATCCACACACACAACATCAATCTACCATTACAGGTTACTGCCAACTCTTAACAAAAATCAGGAGTTGAATCCAGCAAGTTTGCATAGCAATTTTTTTTTTGCCCTTTCCCAAGACAGAAATTGGGTAGCACTTGGGGTGATTAATAGTCTCTGAAAGTCATTGTCAGATAAATTTCTAGTGGCAAGACAGAAAAGAATGCTATTACTCTACCACTGATTTTTTTTTCTTTATCATGGATGATTTGTTCACTAGTGGCACACTATACCCTTGTCTACTGTCTTCATGGCTGGTCAGTCATAGTGGTTTCTCTTTCCCATTTTTGATTCCCATCTACTGTCTATCTTTCTGGGGTAGGATGCAGGGACACACAGCATTATGAGACTACTTTAGGCATATAATTTTACATTTAAATGAAATGTATCACTTTGGTAGGAATAATATGGGCATGTCATATTATTAGATCCTCTCAATGATTACATAGTATTTTTTTAAAAAAGGACCCTGCAAAATAATAGTAAAATGTCCTCATTCTGCATCATTATTCCTTTGGAAAAGAGTTGAGGTGGATTTCTTTCTTTCTTTTTTCTTTTTGCACAAATGTGTTTCAAAGTACTATCTGTTTATTTTGCAAAGCTGATGGTTTATTTAAAGAAGTCTCACTGAAGGCACAATGCATTCACCTTGTCGACTTTAATAGAGGCAGAGAGAGCGATTAGAGTGCAGCTGTACGTGCGCTGCCAGAAACCAAGCCTCAGAACGTTTCCAATGTTGATAGACTCAGCTCGCAAAACCTTGTCAAATAAATCAAACAGTTCTGGGGGCAAACCCATGTTGTTTTAAAGCCACGAAATGGGGCAGTGGGTGTGGTTACTCACATGGTGAGTGGTGAATGTGTAGGTTAAAAAGCATTTTGCTGCACTGCTTTTCAGCAGATTGTTTTGGCCAAATGTCCGCACTGCACAAGCCAAAACTTGGGTCGGTATTTTCACAACAGAGCCAGGAAAAACAAGAGAGGCTTAGCCTCTGTGAAAGAGAAAGGGAGGGAGGGAGGGAGGGAGGGAGAGAGAGAGGGAGAGAGAGAGAGAGGGAGAAAGAAAGAAAGATGCAGTGAAGGAAAAACGGTAGTCCTCCTGCCACTGCTTTACTCAATCCATATGTGGGCTTAAACACAGGAAATACCCACCAGTCACCGCAATCAAGCTAGAGGCCTGTGCACCAGAAAGTGCCTTGTGGAACTAATTGGATTCTATTAAGATTGTCACTGACATGGGAAAGCCTTCTGAAATTCCAAATCAGAATGTTCAGGATGCAAAGAAAGGGATAGCACTCTGAGAGCCGATGTATTAATGAAAATAGAAAAGTGATGTTCAAGTAGCTTGATTGGGAATGTTTTCCAGAAGCAAAGAAACATCACTTCACCCAACAGAACTTATGCTTGGAGGATACACTTACAATTTACATTACCCTCAAGTCATTTATAGGATTATTTGTATTTTCAAAAATACCCTATTACCAATCCACATAATCTTTTTTTTTCTTCGTAATGGTATATGTTTTACTGAATCTGTCATATTTTACAATCATACAATTGTAAAATCATACAATTGTAAAATATGAAGTCTACTAAATTTAAAGTGGAAATCAACACCTTTCAAACAATTTCCAAACACAAGTACCTGCGTGCACATATAAAGATGCAGATATAAATATATACTAAAAATAAAAAATAAGACTAAAGTACACATTACTTTAAAAAATCGCATTATAGACTTAACTATTAAAAATGGAAATTAATTACTAAAAAGTTATATTTAGAAAATAGTATTCAAACATAAACACTCACAGTAATCCTTTGTAAAAGTACACAATTAGGCTCGTACTTATCCCTGAAGTTCAGTAGTTTGTTTTGCTTTATTCTATTATGTTCTTGTTATTTAATTTATACTGTAAGAATACTTGATTGGATTTGACAGCTGTTACAACTTTATTATTGCCAATAAATTTCAGTCATCTGGTGAAAATCTAATCTGTGGATTTTGTGATCTTAAAGAGTCTTATCTATTTTGTCATATTTTCTATCAGTGAACTTACATGGAATGATACATTTTATTAATTTAAATGTATCAAGCATAAAAATAGGTTTATTGCATTATTTTATGTAATCTTATCTAAATCTAGTTGTTTTAAAAATGACAAAGCTTTCTCTATACTGACTTATTTGGATATGTTAATCAAACTTCAGAGGTTCACTATGACATTCTTGTTATATCGGCACCCAGCTGAGGCAGTGGCAAAACATATATTAGAATGCAAGGACTGTGATTTATACACTTGTGCTAACACAGAGATACAGGACATAAGGGCAGAATTGTTTATGACAGTGATACCAATGATTGCAACTGGAATTAAGAATATAATCTCCCAAGATATGTGGAAGCAGAAGTTCTCTCAGCTCAGATCTATTTGGCCTAGTATTGATGGAAAAATGCCTGTTTCTGAAAATATTAGCAGACTTTTTACAGATACTTGATATCTGTCTTACTCAACAGCAAGAAGGAATTAACTGAGTCTAGGAAGTGCCTCACTGAGAAAAGTTAAAAGAAAAAAGAAATGATCTGAGGTGGATTGAATCAGCCTGAGTTATGACTGATTCTATCTTTTTGGTACATCATCAGGATTTATTTATTTATACTTACAGGGGAAGTATAGTGAAGTGAAGAAAGCTCTACAAAAGCAGACCCAACAACTACAGCAAAGACCAAGGGACTGATGAGTAGATTGGTTCCTTGGAGCCTCTCTAGATAAAGAGAGGACAGGAGATCACCCACATGTGATCCTTGCTAGAAGATTGCAGGACAGTAGTTTTCCACTGGTTTAAGAGCAAGAAGAATAAGGAATCAGTTTGCAAACTTCATTTTCTAATCAGTTTTGGAAATTGCCTATTAATCATCTAACTTGAGCTTTGGAACAAGTTTGAAAAGTCTTCATTGGGTAGGTTTATCTTCAACTCTGAAGAAAACAAAGATTAATTATAAACTTAATAAGTTCTTTCTTTTCCCCCCCTGCACTTTTATTTTTTATTTCCATTTCTCTTTCTCTAAGTTTAGTTTGTATTAGTTTTTACTACTGTGATTGAAATTCTTTATTTATTTATTTATTTATTTATTTATTTATTTATTTATTTATTTATTTATTTATTTATTTATCACATTTATATACCGCCCTATCTCCCTAGGGACTCAGGGCGGTTCATAGGCAAGTAAAAAATACATATAAATACAAACTAAAATAACAGTTAAAAAACTTATTCTACATGGCCGAATTATTAAAAAGCAATATAAATAATAAAACCCATTAAAACCAGTATAAATTTAAAATCTAATCCAGTCCTGCGCAGATAAATAAATGTGTTTTAAGCTCGCGACGGAAGGTTCGGAATAATAAAAATTCTATTTAAGGCCTGAATTATTCAGTAATCTGAAATCTTTTTTCTCGTCATCAAAGTTAAACTGGGTACTATTAAAATTAGTAGACCTGTCCCCATATTACAAATGATGAATGTAAGACATAGAAGGGATATAAATTAGGCTTTCATTGGGATACTTTGAATAAAGTTCACTTAATCCTGCTGATTCTTCTCATAAGATTTCCAGTCATATGTTTTGGCTTCTGTACTGAGAAAGCTCTATGGTTGCTGGGCTTTGTAGGACAAGGTCTCATAGAAAATGTGTTGCCATGGCAGTAATTTCAGGACAAGGCTGACGAGGACTGGTAGTGAGAACAAATAAAAATAAACAGCAAGAAAAGTGAAAAAGAGAATAAGTGTAGGGCTTTAAAAATCATTTTGAAAAATCCATGATTTTTTGTTCAAGTCACCAGAATCTTGATCATCTGCAGGAATTGGGGGTTTTATCAGAATGACAAAAACATACCCACCATGTCATAAGACAAATTTTGCTTTTGTGTTAAGTCATGATCTAAATCTAAATCTAAATTCAATAAGAGTTTGCATTGAAAAGTCAAAATGCTCATTTGTCTCCTTTTGTTTCTTCTTTGATACCTCTGCTTAGACTGATGTATAAGCTGTGGGTTGCCTATGTGGATAAATTTAAGTTTGTAATAAGAGTTAGCATGACCTCCATGCATTTATGGATACAGAAACAAGGTTGAAGGGTTCTCAGGATTTCTTCACAGGTAAAGTGAAGGTAAAGTTAATCCCCATTTTTAAAAGTCAGGACCTCTTTTGAGCAGTTACATCACCATCATTGCTGAAAAAGCCCACAAAAGTTTCCTTACCATTTATTTGAACTATGGGAAAACAGAAAGGTTGTATATTACTGAAGAGAAGATCTTACAATAAAAGAAGGGCATTCAGACATATAATCCATGCTATAGATTGCCTTCAATCTTGGTTGTAAACTTGGTAATACCGGTATGTGGACCTTGACACCAGTAGTGGGTTCCACTTACCTTCGCTACTGGTTTGAAATCGGGAGCGCTCGTGTGTGGCGCTTCTGTGCTTCTGTGCATGCGCAGAGCATCTGTGATAACATCTGAGTGGGTGGGTGGAGCCTCTCGCCCCCGCCACTACTGGTTCGCCTGAATTGGGGTGAACTGGTAGAAATCCACCACTGCTTGACACCCCTTTAATATTACATTCTAATTCTATTTCTATATCTATTTATGATATTATTGGGACTTTATAACTCTGCTGTGCCAACTATCAAAGTTGACTTTATTCTAGGCCCAGGTAAAAGTAGTATTTTTTTGCTTTTAAAATGATTCATGGCTGCGAGACAATGTATTGTACTTAACCATCCATTAAATTTTACAACCAAGGTGGAGGAATGTCCTATTTCTGGATTAAGAAACATGTGTGTATACAGTTGCTTCCATGTCTTGGATCTGATGCAACTAATATAAAAACTGCCGTTATGTTTCAACATGACAATATTTATGTGTAAAAATTTTCATTCCATTTGAAAAACTAACTAATTTGCTGACGAGTTCCTTTTGATATTATAAACCCTTAATAGTAATGCAATGTTGTAAGACTTATTTTCCAAAAAAATGAATTTATACAGTATGTCAGGACACTAGAGAGAATAATACAGGATAAATCATTACTTAGAAGCTTTACATAAAATCTGATTATTAACTTGTAACATTTTAATGCCTGAAAAGAAAACCACAAAAAAATACTTTTCTGATGGCCATTTAAAAAGCAACTGTTATAAACTAAATCTCTTATCTGTGGATACAATAGTTAATCTAATGCTTTATCATTTTTACACAAATATGGACATATTTTCATAGAAGACATGAAAAAAACTAAATTGTTTTTTTAGACTTTGGGGTACAAAAATAAAAAACAAATAAGTAATAACAATAATAATAATAACAACAGAGTTGGAAGGGACCTTGGAGGTCTTCTAGTCCAACCCCCTGTTCAGACAAGAAACCCTATAACATTTCAAACACATTCCAATCTCTTCTTAAATATTTCCAGTGTTGGAGCATTCACAACTTCTGCAGGAAAGTCGTTCCACTTATTAATTGTTCTAACTGTCAGGAAATTTCTCCTTAGTTCTAAGTTGCTTCTCTCCTTGATCAGTTTCCACCCATTGCTTCTTGTTCTACCCTCAGGTGCTTTGGAGAATAGTCTGACTCCCGCTTCTTTGTGGCAACCCCTGAGATATTGGAAAACTGCTATCATGTCTCCCCAGTCCTTCTTTTCATTAAACTAGGCATACCGAGTTCCTGCAACCGTTCTTCATATGTTTTAGCCTCCAGTCCCCTAATCATCTTTGTTGCTCTTCTCTGCACTCTTTCTAGAGTCTCAACATCTTTTTTACATCGTGGCGACCAAAACTGAATGCAATATTCCAAGTGTGGCCTTACCAAGGCATTATAAAGTGGTATTAACACTTCACGTGATCTTGATTCTATCCCTCTGTTTATGCAGCCCAGAACTGTGTTGGCTTTTTTAGCAGCTGCTGCACACTGCTGGCTCATATCTAAATGGTTGTCCACTAGGACTCCAAGATCCCTCTCACAGTTACACAGTTGTTATTGTCACAGTTACACAGTTACACAGTTACACAGTTACACAGTTGTTATTGAACAAGGTACCACATATCCAGTACCTGTACATTTTGTTTTTTTGGCCTAAATGTAGAACCTTACTTTTTTCACTGTTGAATTTCATTTTGTTAGATAGCGCCCAATGTTCAAATCTGTCAAGATCTTTCTGTATCTTGAGCCTATCTTCTGGAGTGTTGGCTATTCCTGCCAGCTTGGTGTCATCTGCAAATTTGATGAGTTCCCCATCTATCCCCTCGTCCAAGTCATTGATGAAGATGTTGAACAGGACTGGGCCTAAAACAGAGCCTTGGGGTACTCCACTGCATACTTCCCTCCATGTGGATGTAGTTCCGTTGAGGACTACACGTTGAGTGCGGTTGGTCAGCTAGTTACGAATCCATCTGGATTGTGCTGTCTAACCCACATTTTTCTACTTTATCTAGTAGTAGGTTATGGTCTACTTTATCAAATGCTTTACTGAAGTCCAAGTAAATTATATCGACAGCATTCCTCTGGTCCATTAATTTTGTCACTTTGTCAAAGAATGCAATAAGATTAGTCTGGCATGATCTGTTTTTGACAAACCCATGTTGGCTTTTGGTTATTACTTGGTTTGCTTCTAGGTGTTCGGTGATTCGTTGCTTGGTTATCTTTTCCAGAATCTTCCCTGGTATTTAGGTTAGGCTGATAGGTCTGTAGTTTCCTGGATCTGTTTTTTTAGTTTGGATTAAAGTTATGCAGCTTGGATTGGCTTTCATGCATAGAGTCATGCAGGTCATGTGATGTTTTTTGTTGAGATTACAACATCCCCAGGAACAGACAAGTGAGGAAATTTGAGTTGGGACTGAAAATATGGATTGGGACACTCTGATGCCAACTCATTGATAGGTGCTATGGCAGAAAAGACACTCCTTCTGAACCTCCACCAGCCAACACTCCCTAGCTGTTAGTACCCAGGGAATGCCCTTTCTGCCAGTTTTGATTGGACTGATAGAAACAATTGGCGAGAGACAATCCTATAAGAAACCAGGTCCTAAGTCATGAAGGACTTTCAATGAATTGTACCCAGAAGCATAATATCAATGCAACAACAGTTATGTTACATGGGTCAAGGAACTGGCTTCAGTAACTAGTTGTAGTGCTGCATTTTGCATCAGTTAAAGTTCCCAAATACTCTTCAAGGGCAGCAACAGCCCCACATAAAGCACACTGCAGTAGTTCAATCTGGAAGCCCCAAGGCTAGGACTGACTATGAGTAAGATGACCCAGTCCAGAAACATTGATGATACTTCACCCAAAACATCAGATGATCCACCTAGCAACTTTATGTAGATGTTAAACAGAAAGGGAGAGAGTAATGAGTACTGAACCCATAGAGGAGAGGCTATGGACAAGATTTCTTCCCCACTATCAATATTGACTAGAACTTCTTCCAAAGAAAGAAGACGACTAACACAATACCTTGCTGCCCACCCCCAACTCCCAGATATGTTTGAGAAGGATACAATGATTGATGCTGTCAAAAGTCGCTGAGAGGTGAAGAAAAACAAGGATGGACACACCACCCCCATCCTAATTACACTAGAGGCCATTCAAGAGTACAATCAATGCCACTCAATCCCATGCCCATGCCCAAACTCTAACTAAAATGGTTCAGATGATCCACTTTTTCCAGAGTCTAACCACCTTCTGTATACAACACAACTATCTTCACTAGAAAAGGAAGGTTGAAAACTGAATGACAATTGTCCATATTGGAGTCCAGTGATGGACCTTGAGGAGGGGATGAATCACCACCTTCATAAGAAACACAGGAACTGCCCCCTTGCTCAAGGAGGAATTAATCATTGTCATATACTCACACCTGATAACAGGAATGCAAATATTTAAGGCTAGCACCGACATTGTGACATGACATTCTGGGAATGAATTTTGGGAATAAAAGTCCATCTTCTAGTTGCCAAGGTTGAGAAATGCTCTAAGTCAAAATCACTGTTTACAAAACAGAATAGTTGCAAACATGCAAAAGAAACAAATCACAATATGTCTCTGCGTGATTTGAACCCAAATACTTTTTTCTTCAGGGCCCCAAATTTAGTCACTGGAAAAACTTCCCTTGAAACACTGCTAGGCAATGGTATCAAACTACAGCAAGCAGTGGTTAGGCTCAGTGTAATGTACATGTGTTTGTACAATTCATATGATCTATGTTTACTTTTTCAGATTCAGAAGCATCAAACGTTAAGGAGGCCAACTTATTTACTAGCCTGGGAAAAACTGCATGCTTTCTGCTGGTGAGGAATAGGCCTTAACTTTAGAATCTGTTTTAAAGCAGGCAGTTAATATGATGGTATTATAAAGACTTTCCCATATAGTAACAGCTGCCATGATTTGGCTCATGAGTGTATTTGGGAAGGATAGAATTATGAAATTGGAGTCTCTACAAGTAGGGGAATGTGGCATGATCAGAAAGCTAGAGCAATTACTGCACTTTCCTGTTTTTGGACTTTAGCCATTTAAGGTTCATGGCAAGAAAAATTATGCGATCGTCTCACAAATTAGAAAACATTTTTAAAAAATTAAAGGACATCTTATACTAACCTTTACTTTTAAATGATGACTTAAAACTATGCTCGCTGTTGTTGCTTTTCAGGGCATTTTTGTGCAATTGAAATATGTCAATATATTGCATTCCTTCTAAATTTTGCTGTATCAGGACTTGCCAGAATAAAATCCTTGTAACAATATTACCTGTCAGTATGAGAATCATGTGGAAAATATATATATATAAAAGTTGAAGCAAAAGCCAAGTAATGTGCCTGCTTTACTAGTGGAAAGTTTTCAACTGAAGTTTATGTAATATTTGAAGAAAATGCAGAGGGAAAAGTTTTTTTAATCTGTGTTCCAAACTCTCTTACTGAAGCTTTTAAATAGCGCTAGATAATACAAATAGGAGATAGATATGCTACTGAATAATATGCCCCCTTGTGGCATTAGATAGAAAGATGACAATATAGGGAACTGCATAGTTTGCTGATGTTTACAGTATGTTGAGCTATAAAATACGTTTTTCCTTTATTTTTATTTTTTTTATATAATAAGGTATTTAAAAATATGGTTATAACCAGAAACAATAGTTTGACCTGAGATGAAACCCAGTTCTTTTTAATAATAGGGAAACAATGCCAAGATTCTTTTTTGTTTAAAACAGCTGAAGTTCTGTCTTGCAAAGCCTATGTCACAAATAAATGGGAGACTGGAAGAATTAGAAGTAAAAAAGTCCATTATCTCATACACCGAGACTCAGTAGGTATTTGTCTGAACATTCCATATTACTAAATCATGCAATTATGATATTATTAGTTTGATTTTTTTTCCTATTTTTTTCCATATGATCCCCCCCAAATATGAATTTTATTTTATTCAGATTGATAGACTTTGGAGGAAATTAATGTGTCAAGATAGGCCACCAAGGATTTCATTAGTTAAATTGAGCCAGTTGCCATGTGCTGGGGTCTTATGATCATCATTTGTGACCTTCCCAGATGGCTTCTGACAAGCAAAGTCAATGGGGTAAGTCAGATTCACTTAACAACTGCAATGATTGACTCAACTTTGGCAAAAAAGTCATAAAATTGGGTTCAATTCACTTAACTACTTTGCTTAGCAATGGAAGTGCTGTTCTCAATTGTGATTGTATACTGTCCAGAAGACAATGACGAATCCGCATATAGACGAGAGGTCGAACGACTAGCCTTGTGGTGCAACCAAAACAATCTGGAACTGAACACACTCAAAACCGTAGAAATGGTGGTAGACTTTAGGAAAAACCCTTCCATACTTCCACCTCTCACAATACTTGACAACACAGTATCAACAGTAGAAACCTTCAAATTTCTGGGTTCTATCATATCGCAAGATCTCAAATGGACAGCTAACATCAAAAACATCATTAAAAAAGGACAACAAAGAATGTTCTTTCTGCGCCAACTCAGTAAGCTCAAACTGCCCAAGGAGCTGCTGATCCAATTCTACAGAGGAATTATTGAGTCTGTCATTTGCACCTCTATAACTGTTCTGCAACCCAACAAGAAAAACACAGACTTCAGAGGATAATTAGAACTGCAGAAAAAATAATTGCTACCAACTTGCCTTCCATTGAGGACCTGTATACTGCACGAATCAAGAAGAGGGCCGTGAAAATATTTGCAGATCCCTCGCATCCTGGACATAAACTGTTTCAACTCCTACCCTCAAAACGACGCTATAGAGCACTGCACACCAGAACAACTAGACACAAGAACAGTTTTTTCCCGAAGGCCATCACTCTGCTAAACAAATAATTCCCTCAACACTGTCAGACTATTTACTGAATCTGCACTACTATTAATCGTTTCATAGTTCCCATCACCAATCTCTTTCCACTTATGACTGTATGACTATAACTTGTTGCTGGCAATCCTTATGATTTATATTGCTATATTGATCATCAATTGTGTTGTAAATGTTGTACCTTGATGAACGTATCTTTTCTTTTATGTACACTGAGAGCATATGCACCAAGACAAATTCCTTGTGTGTCCAATCACACTTGGCCAATAAAAATTCTATTCTATTCTATTCTAAAGATTCCCTCTGAACTTTATCTTCACCTGAAAAATTACAAAAGTATATTCAAAAGTATAAGGTTATTTCATTTCTTTTTTGGATCTCAGCCTCATAAAACCTATCAACAATTTCTAGATATTAGATTTTTTTACTCCAGGATCTAAGGAAAATAAAATATATATCTTATACAGCAACAAAAATTCAAATCTTTAGGTTTGGTGATCTACACTAAACAACATTTTGTGATGACAAGTTTTTTTAAAAAACCTTTTTAGCTGGCCAGTTCAGATTCCCTGCTTGCAGAATAAGTTTTTTTTTCTTTTTATGACCCTGTAATCTCTTAATTTGGAGTAGCATCATCTGATTGAATGGAGCTGAGTTTTTATTGGCTTGATACCCTTCTTGATGCCTATATAGAATTCACAGCAGATATTTTGTCTTTGCGTCCTGATAGAGAAATATCTGTCACTACCTAGGTTTGAACTTTCAACCTTCCTAGTGGGAGGCAAGCATTTTCATCTCAAGGCCACCATGGCCACTCTCTTGTAGAATAACTTTAAATAATATAAAATATTGCCATATAATGGGGATCTGAGAAACCTCACTATGATAGGCTTGGTTTTTATATTGAATACAGAATACAGTAATTCTCAGCTGTTCGAATAAAGTTTGTTTGTTTTTTCACGGACTGAGTTTCTTACTACCTACTTGGGCCTGGGTCACAACACTACTTTTCTGTTAGGAAGTTTATGATCCATTTACAAGTGTGTTCAGGTACCACTATCTGGTTTAGCTTAGTTAGTTAGAAGAATGTCTGGAATGATGGTGTTGAATGCTGAACTAAAGTCTACAAAGAGGACCCTTGCGTAGATCTTTGGAGATTCAAGATGTTGTTGGATGTAGTGCAGAGCCATATTAACAGCATCATCTGTTGATCTATTTTCTCGGTATGCAAATTGCAGAGGGTCTAACAGCAGATCCATGATAGTTTTCAAGTGAGACAGCACTAGCCTTTCAAATGTTTTCATAACTAAATAACATAAATAGTTATTGAGATGGGTGTCTGAATCCCATACCTTTTTTTCAAGGTTCTTTCCCTGTTCTCTCTCAGACATTTTTCCTTTGGAAAATCTATTTGATAACTGGCCTTCCTTCTGATTTATCTTTTGTTGGCTAGAAGTATTTTCAATGATGATCATATACAAATGAGTAAACCAGCTCACGGATTTAGTCTCTTATTCAGAGGTTAAGATTACATTTCTCTTGATGGATGCTTCAGGAAGACACTCATATCTGTGAGACAGAAACAGCTCTCTGTATTCCTAGTAGTACTTTTTTGGGGAACTAATGGATTATATATATATATATATATATATATATTTGTTTTCTGAGGTTTTCACGGGTGTTTGTATGTAGGTCTTTGGTTGTTCGGGTTTTCTCCCGTGTAAAATTGGAAATGTCTTGGCAACGTTTCGACGAAGTCTCATTCGTTATCTTCAGGCTACACATACACATACATACACATATACATATATATATATATGAGACAAATTCCTTGTATGTCCAATGATTATATATATATATATATATATATATATGTATGTATATGTGTATGTATGTATGTATGTAGGTCTTGCTCCTAGAGGCACGAAGCTGAAGCCTGAAGCCGATGCATGAGACTTCGTCGAAACGTCGCCAAGACACTTCTAATTTTACGCGGGAGAAAACCCAATAACCAAAGACCT
The DNA here is from genome assembly GCF_028640845.1 of Ahaetulla prasina. Taxonomy (NCBI): domain Eukaryota; kingdom Metazoa; phylum Chordata; class Lepidosauria; order Squamata; family Colubridae; genus Ahaetulla; species Ahaetulla prasina. The sequence goes on along the minus strand of NC_080541.1, from coordinate 42,791,870 downwards.
ACATACAAACACCCACGAAAACCTCAGAATATATATATATATGCAGGTTTTGGTATGTTCGGGTCTTTTCCCACGTAAGATTGAAAGTATTTAGGCAACGTTTCGATGAGATCTCACTCATCATCTTCAGGCTGGAGTTTTTGGCTTTGTTCTTTGCTCTTATGTGACAAAGTGACCCGAACATACCAAAACCTGCATACTTATACCCGTGAAAACCTACGCGCACACACACACACACACACACACACACACACACACACACATATGACAAATTCCTTGTATGTCCAATCACACTTGGCCAATAAAGAATTCTATTCTATTCTATTTTACTAAACCAAGTATATGTATCCTATCTGTTTCTTTATCATATCTTATTCTATTGATCTCAGCCAACTTCTCTAGTCTGTCAAGATAATTTTGAATTTTGTGCCATCTTCAGATTTCATAAGGATTTTGCTATTTCTACATTTAAATAATGAATGAAAATATCGAAGAGCACAGAATCTGTGAAAGATCCTTGGGCACTTCAGTTAATTATTCTGATCAACCTGATGAACAACCATTAATGAGCACTCTGATGATACAGTTTTCAAAACAGCTATGTCATGCCATCCTAAACTGCTAATCAGAATTGGGGTAATCAGAATACCCCAAGGTATTTTGTCAGATATTTAATTGCTCAAGAGATATTATGCCCAAAATATTCTTACACTCTAGTAAAGAAGTTATCCAAGAAAAAAAATGAATAAATTAATACACAAAACTTGTTCTGATGAAGCCATAGTATCTGCTAGCATTCGCTACATTTTCCCATGTATTAATTGGGCGCTATCTAACAAAATGAAATTCAACAGTGAAAAAAGTAAGGTTCTACATTTAGGCCAAAAAAACAAAATGCACCAGTACCGAATATGTGGTACCTTGCTCAATAGTAGTACCTGTGAGAGGGATCTTGGAGTCCTAGTGGATAATCATTTAGATATGAGCCAGCAGTGTGCGGCAGCTGTTAAAAAAGCCAACGTGGTTCTGGGCTGCATAAACAGAGGGATAGAATCAAGATCACGTGAAGTGTTAGTATCACTTTATAATGCCTTGGTAAGGCCACATTTGGAATATTGCATCCAGTTTTGGTCGCCACGATGTAAAAAAGATGTTGAGACTCTAGAAAGAGTGCAGAGAAGAGCAACAAAGATGATTAGGGGACTGGAGGCTAAAACATATGAAGAACGGTTGCAGGAACTGGGTATGTCTAGTTTAACAAAAAGAAGGACTAGGGGAGACATGATAGCTGTGTTCCAATATCTCAGGGGCTGCCACAAAGAAGAGGGAGTTTGGCTGTTCTCCAAAGCACCTGAGGGTAGAACAAGAAGCAATGGGTGGAAACTGATCAAAGAAAGAAGCAACTTAGAACTAAGGAGAAATTTCCTGACAGTTAGAACAATTAATAAGTGGAACGACTTGCCTTCAGAAGTTGTGAATGCTCCAACACTGGAAATTTTTAAGAAAATGTTGGATAACCATCTGACTGAGATGGTGTAGGGTTTCCTGCCTGGGCAGGGGGTTGGACTAGAAGGCCTCCAAGGTCCCTTCCAACTCTGATGTTATGTTATGTTATGTTATGTTATAATGTCAAGCACATTGATTTGTACCATTTTAGGCTTATTTTTCAACATAGATACAGTCTTCCCCCCCCCCTTTTTTTTTTTTAACCAACTGATTCTTTATTTATTTGGGAGAATTTTTCAAAGACGGTTGACAGAAATTCAGCCAGACCATTTTTTTTTCAATGCATTCCCATGCATTTTGAGCTGCTTTTCCCAACAGTTTCTCCTACCAGAGAATTCTATCTATTACTGCTTTGAGTTTGTTAACATCTGCTTTTTGACATCCAAGTGTTTGATTGCACTATTCTTAATTTACCCTAATATCAAGAATTCCAAAGTCCAATGCTTCCAATTTGTTAAAAGTGTTTTCTTAATAGTTAGGTTCTACTTCAAGACAACCTATCTTTATCATTTCTACAAGAGAGCCAATTTGGTCTAGTGGTTAAGGCACCAGGTTAGAAAGCCAGAGACCATGAGTTTTAGATCTGCTTTGGTCATGAAAGCCAGCTGGGTAACTTTGGCCCAGCCATTCTTTCTCTCAGCCCAATAGACCATACAGGGAAAAATAGGAGGAAGGTGCGTTGGATATATCCACTTGTTTGTAAAAATAATAAAGGAAAGACTAATATAAAATAAAATAAAGGTATCAGCAATTTCTTGGAAAATTCACACTTGAAAGAGTTTGTCGCAGGGAACAGTTGGGATAGTTAAAGTCTCCCATTGCTACTACCTCATTTGTCTTTGAAAAATCTGCAATAAAACAATTTATGTTTCCTTTTCTTCCTTCCCTCCCTCCTTGGCTCCCTGCCATAGAAGAAGAAAAAATCATCCTGAGATTGTTCATATAAATAAGTCTATTTTCAATCTAACATTTTGTGTAAATATTATAAATGGTCCAAGAATACACCAAATTAAATTACACCCAATGCCCACCTGGGAGACAAAAAAGTTTTGGGACCAGCAGCAACATACTTTAATCCAGATTATTTATATTTCAATCCATTAAAATAAAAAGACACATGCTTAATTTTTTTATTCATATAAAAAATGTACATGAAAACTTTTATGCAGGGTTCAAGTGCCGACTGCTGTTTTATGTAGGACTGAAAGTTAAAATAACTCCTCTGAGATAGGAGTGGGTGTGTTTGAACACATTGTAAAACATATAAATGGTAAATATGCAAGATTAAAAAAAGACAATAGATTTCCAATGAGTTCATAAACCTTTCAACTACACTCGACATGGCAAATCCCAACTATTTTACAATGCCAAAATCTACCTGGTGGTCATTTTTCATTGTATTGTATGCATTTTTAGCAGTCTAAACCAAAGTGGTTTTATATATTTTTTTAATTCTGCAGCCATCCTCTGGTCTAGACAGATAATTCTTTTGAGAGCTTTTCCTTCTGATGAGTTTATCATATTTCCATTCCTATGTTCTGCTTTATGATTTTAATTTCTTCCTTGTTATGATGATGTGATAACTTTAGTGGATGCAGACCACTTAGTCAGTAGCAGTGAGGAAAGGAGTTTGTTTAGCTGCCTTCTCTCATTTATCTTTGTTGCAAATGACCCAGTACTTTGTTTATGTAGTTGGAAGTGAACTTTTCTTTTCTGAGCTTTAATTGATGCCCATCTAATGCACCCCCCACTCCCAAAAGCAACAGTTTCACACAAATGACTCTGTCTTTGGCTTCAGATCCCTAGGGTTATGAGAGTCTCACTGCATAAAAATGGAGTGACTAAATATATCACACAATATGAAAAGGTTTGTCTTCCACTCAAGAACTCTAGTAAAGCTGTTTTCCAGCAGGGTAATTTTGTTTATTTTTTTGACTGTGGGAACACAGCACAGTGGTAGTTTTGCTGGCCTGAATGTATTTAGAAGTATTTAAAAATCAGCTCCAGAAATCAGGAATTGTTTTATACTTCAGCATATCAGGCACAATTCCAATCTCACATTCAGTATACACAATTCAAAATCACTAACTATATTGCATAATTAACAAAAGAGACAAGAAGGAAAGACAAGCTAATAAAATAATTAATATTAGTCAGAAAGGAGAAATAGTTATACAGAACTCAATAACAAATAAAGCTCTGCAGACATACTACTTAGACTGTTAAAAAAACCTGCACAAGCCTATAAGATGGTTGTAAATGACCTTGCAATTCCTATCCAGAATGTATTTGAGCAGGAAGTAAAACATTTTCCCAGTGGATGAAATAACATTGATTTTTGCCAATCTAAGCAAGGCTGATTTAAATTTTACATGTGAGTCCAATGGCTTGTTCTCCCTCAATTTAATAACTTGCAAAGCTGGACACATTTCAAATGAAAGGGAATGCATAGTTCTTAAGCCCGGCACTGAATGTAGCTGCCGTGCATGTAAACAAGTAAACCATTATGTTTCTTATTGAGATAGAGAATACAATGATAAGTGGGGACTTTTATAAAACAAAGGACTTCCTATTGCGAGTGTGGATAATCTTCCAGAAAACCCTGTGTTTTGGCAAATCACATCAGATTAATCTGTTAGGCATCTCCTTCCATTATCAAATTTCCGCTGGCTATCACAGTGGCAGCCTTATCGGGCACCCTCTTTTCAATAGCAAGTCCATTCCTAAGATTTCAGGTGCTAGCCTTCCATACTCCTCAAACAGGTGTCTCTACTGTTTTCAGGCAGGAAAGGTCCCTGCCGAGAAGCCTGGGAAAGGGCAGGGGTATCACTCACTGTTCTACCTGAAGGAACAGGTAACAGGAAACTGTTGATTCAGTGAATTGAACTTAATTGGCACACATTACTCAGCAGTAAGTGTTTTTGTGAATTAAAATCCCTTCAAAAATGTCCTGACAAATGCCTTTTCTTAAAAAGCGGAGGGGGTGGGGTGAGAAGGGTAAAGGAAAGAAATCTTAAACAATGGCTGCTATTCTAATAGCAGCCATTGTTCTCAGATATACAATAATATAGTGGAATTATGACTGAAGGAATGCATCATTCCTTCACTCCTGCAGTCACAACCTTGATGTTATGAAAGATGCAAAGCATGTTGTTGGGTTTCAGAAAAAAGTGGCTGATATCCGAACCAAACATACATGGTAAGCCTGAACCTGGTTTGAATAGAATAGAATAGAATAGAATAGAATAGAATAGAATAGAATAGAATAGAATAGAATTTTTATTGGCCAAGTGTGATTGGACACACAAGGAATTTGTCTTGGTGCATATGCTCTCAGTGTACATAAAAGAAAAGATACGTTCATCAAGGTACAACATTTACAACACAATTGATAGTCAATATATCAATATAAATCATAAGGATTGCCAGCAACAAGTTATAGTCATACAGTCATAAATGGAAAGAGATTGGTGATGGGAACTATGAGAAGATTAATAGTAGTGCAGATTCAGTAAATAGTTTGACAGTGTTGATGGAATTATTTGTTTAGCAGAGTGATGGCCTTCGGGAAAAAACTGTTCTTGTGTCTAGTTGTTCTGATGTGCAGTGCTCTATAGCGTCGTTTTGAGGGTAGGAGTTGAAACATTTTATGTCCAGGATGCGAGGGGTCTGTAAATATTTTCACGGCCCTCTTCTTGATTAGTGCAGTATACAGGTCCTCAATGGAAGGCAGGTTGGTAGCAATTATTTTTTCTGCAGTTCTAATTATCCTCTGAAGTCTGTGTCTGTCTTGTTGGGTTGCAGAACCGAACCAGACAGTTATAGAGGTGCAAATGACAGACTCAATAATTCCTCTGTAGAACTGAATCAGCAGCTCCTTGGGCAGTTTGAGAGCTCTCAGCTGCTCTCATTAGCTGCATAGTGCGTCTTTTTCACATTTCAGTGTCCCTGATAAGGTTAATGAAGTTGGGCCCGTCTGTCTGTCAGGATGATCTAAAATGATGAAGAGAGACAAAATAGATGTTCAAAAAGTGTAAGAAGGGAAAATATAGAATGATTTGCTGGATTTAAAGCAGCTCTTGTATTCAGTTCTTCTTCACCCATGTGATTATGCAAATCACAGCTGACTGGGTGAACAGATCACTGTTTCTTGACCTAACTGACCTGTTGTGATGAAATGTGCAGAGAGGAAAATTAGCATTTTCCCTAAAAATCAATTTATTTAGCTTGCTGTGAGATAGTGCAAATAGCAGGCCCCATCTCTCCTTCTCTCCCTTTCTTTTTCTGCCTGTTCCTTTCCAAAAGAATTTTGCTGATGGCCCTGACTGGCTCCTGAAAAATTGACATGTACTTGAGTGTAATAAAATAAAGGTATCTGAAAACAACCGGAGGAGCTAATCTGCTTTCAGTTCTCACTTTGACGGCAGGAGTACTAAAAAACACAAAGATGGCCCCAGTTATGCTTTGTGGGTAGGAAACATTTGATAAGCACAGGCCTTGCCTTCCGGTGCTCCACAGCACAAGCTTTGTTTCATCTCTGAATGATTAACTGGTCTACAGAGCAATTATGAACTGGAGGAAGGAACAGCCAACTCGCTCCAGGTTTCCTCAATCAGCCTGATTGAATTTCTCAAAGGACACCATCAGCAGCCCTCTCAGTGACTTCTCCTGGAAAAGGTTGTACCTTGGAAGTGTGCTTTTCTTTAACTGCTAGATATTTCATTTCGTTATGCCCAAATACATGACTCAAAAGAATTGCACTTGCTATAAACTTCCAAAATGTTAGATTACGTCCAGTTAGATTCAAATGACCAGCATGAATATGACCTCTCAGATACTATTCTGAAATGTTCTGAGAACACTTAACACTTTCAAAAAATGCAGTACATGAATATAGATAAAATGTGGAGATTTTATATCACTTATTTCTTAGTTTAAATTAAGTAGATATTATGAAACATGCAATTGTAGAATAGTTGCAAAAGCTTACATGGACTTACTGTGATATATGTTGGTGTCTATCTTACTAGCACATCAGTACATGATTCTAGTTGTAATTAATTTAAATTTAATTGATTTGCATATTATTAATTGCTGACTTGGGACAGAAGTTGTGTATATATCTTTTGAATTATGATTACATAATTGTAAATTATTATTGAACTATTAATTGAACATAATTCATAACTGAATTATGTTCAATTTATTGCTTGTATAATAAATTGAACATAATATACTTTATTTTAGTATATGCCTTCATAGCCGGAGAAGTCTACAATGCTTTTCACCACAGAGTAGTTCTAGCAATCTAAGATTGCAAGTTCAATTTGTTCATATGTGTGCGCTATCCACTGTACACCACAGGATGCACTACCTGGCTAGTAGCATTTAGGGTAAGTTGAGTCATCCTGGCTTTCTTCTGCCAACTTCACCTTACATCCTGGCAGGTCTGACTCCAGCTTCCACTTCCTCATGGAAACATTGCTAGCTTTTCTGGTATTGGTAGTACATATTTATCTAATTGCATTTTTATCTGCTTTTGAACTGCTTGGTGGACATGAGCTATAGGCAAACAATGGGAATTCACTCTGCCATGTGGTATCATGGGATCACATATATATATATTTAAATATATATATTTACTAGAATAAAAAGAAAATTACATCCCAGTGAACACCAATCCAGTACAAAAACTAGAAAAGATAACTTTCAGTGATCCCCACCAAGAAAAATCAAATCAACAAAGAAAGCCAGTAGCAGATGAAAAATAGTGGACTTGTACTCCCACGCTTCTATGGATGCCCCAAAGCACACAAACCAGACATACTTCTCTATGAAATTGTATTATTATCAGGCATCCCGGCCTACAACATTGCTAAAAAAACTAACAAAAAAGCTTGGATATCTCACAGAGGGAAGCAAATACTCCATCAAATCCCCACAACCGTGCCCCCAAAGAATCAAAGACATCACAATAGATGAAGATGAAATCATGGTATTTGATGACATAGCACTTTTTATATCCATAAATCCACAATTAGCCAAAGTCTCTTTGACAGCACTACTACATAGCACACCCAACGAAATCAGGTACACCAAGTTTGAAATACTCATAATCATGGATTTATCAATATTTGTAAATCTCAGTTTGATGGACAAATATATCAACCAATCAAAGGAACATCTATGGGATCACCACTTTCAGGACAGACTGTAATGCAAGTGTCTTGGAATCCATAGCATTCCTATGCATAGAACTCAAAGTATGGATTTAGTTTTTTATATTTTTATAAAAAAGAACCAACTAGACAAAACACACAAAACCATCAACATCTAGGAATAAGATTAACTAGGGAAGAAGAAAACAACACACTACTATTCTTGGATATCCTCATCAACAGAGGTGATGATGGCAAATTAGAAACACAAGTGCATCATAAAACTACCCATACTACCAAAGTAGCAATAAAACCTTCCACATGAGAAGTGCGGAAGAACACCATCTAGATGAATAGAAGCATACTGAAACAACCTTGAACATCAAAAAAAGGAAACAGATTCAACAACTTTCAACAAAATGGATATCCACACAACTTCATCAAAAAGTACCTAACTACTCAATTCAATATAGCATAATCAAACAAGCTATAAAAAGAATAACACTATAGTATGTCAGGAAATCTCAGAAATCTCCAAGAGACTGGCATGGCATTATCATAGTACACAGACAAACTAAACCTTAAAAACATTCTAAGCATACCAAAAGATCCAGAAGCAAAAATATGAGTTATCTACAATAGATTCAGTGTAAGGACTGCAACAGCCACTATGTAGAACAAACAGTAGAATACTAATAGAGTGCCACCATGAACACTAAGTAACAGTTAGAATACATGATGAAAACTCCTTAATTTCACAACACATGAACAGACTGAACCATAGTTTTAATTGAGAAAAATGGTAGAGAATTCCTGGAAGCCTGAGTCTCAGAAAAGTCGGCCAGCAACAGGCATAGAGAAATAAACCACATCTATATACCAATCAAAAGAGGCAGTCAAAAACCCAAAAAGGAAATAAAAGGACCCTCCTTACCATCAACCAACACCCAGATAAGCAGAGATTAATGCTAGACCCACAATTAAGGAGCAAACCATACCCCAATCAAGGAAACGTCAACTAAGACAAATAAGCTAACGGTAAATAACAGTTTAGTCAAGAAACCAGGAAGACTATTCCCACTAACACTGACAGGGTAGGCCACTATTACACAAAATGAGAGCAAATCCCACTCCCTACTACCACTGATCTTATCTAGTTTGGTAAAGAAACATCTGCATGAAAACAACAAGCTCAGAGACCACCAAGGACCCTGCAAGATTTTAAAAGATTAAGAAAGCATAAAAGCATATGAATGAATGGCCTGTGCCAATACCTTGAACACTTAAAAACTACGTCCACTGAATCTATTAAGAACACTTATGAAGTACTTTTATTAATAGTTCACTATGCCTTTTCTAGCCTTGCATAGCTGCTCTCAACTGCTTTCACTTGTATGCACATGCCCAGTTGCTTCATTTCCAGTCAAGTGAGCCTAGAAAAAGCAGGAACTAATGAGTCAGAAAGAGATATTTTATTTAGCAAGCCTTGATTTATATTTATATTATATTTATAAAACATAGTTATTTGTGAAAAACCAGCCATTAATTTTATGTGCTCTAATTAAAGTTGATTATTTTTAATTAAGTCAAGGTCCTCTATTTTATTGGACATGACAAATAATGGCCTAATATTTATTTATAACACAGAACTGTTAACTTGACTTAATTTCTTTCTTAAAACTAATATTAAACCATAATTTCCTGCTGTAATAATAATAAAAAAACAATTCTTAGTTTTTAAATGGGATATAAACACTGTGAAAAGAAAACACATTTTCCATTATTCATTCTTGGGTGATGAAATGATTTCGCAAGTGAATAATTTACATTTATAACCGATTTGAATTCTTGCAAATCAAAATATTAGCAACACTTTCTATTTAGACAGGGAGCAATGACTTGAATGTGGCAAGAGCTGAAACCCACATGCCCCTCCCAAAAGCAAACAAACAATACATTGTGTAATTAAAACAAAAATAAAGGGCCTTGAGGCACTTCATAGGCTAAGACTAAGTTATAGGTGCTATAAAAGTCTTTGTCCTGCAAAGGAATTTGGAAAATAACCACAACAAGCTTTGTTCATAGGAATGTTTTGTCAATGTTGGAAAAAGTCTTGGGCTTGGTGCAAACACAAATCAGAGAAAGAAATAGGCATATGTTAGACATATTACATAGAACGGCATATTGATAAAAAAAGAAGACTTTAAAGCACACTTAACAAAAGCACCTTAACATTTACGTTCATATCACACTAGTTCTCTTAACATTTTATTTATTTATTTATTTATTTATTTATTTATTTTATTTTTGTCACAACATCATATAAAAAGGATTATATAGTATATGAACATATATATGAGTAAATATTAGGAGGTATAAGCATCAATATATATATAGGAAGAAAAAAAAACACAATAGGACAGGAACAGTAGGCACGTTTGTGCGCTTATGCACATCCCTTATGGTCCTCTTAGGAATGGGGTGAGGTCAATAGTAGAAAGTTTTTGGTTGAAGCTTTTAGGATTATGGGAAGAGACCACAGAGTCAGGTAAAATATTCCAAGCACTGATGATTCTGTTACAGAAGTCATATTTTCTGCAATCTAGATTAAAGCGGTTGACATTAAGTTTAAATCTGTTGGTTGCTCTTGTATTGTTGCAATTAAAGCTGAAGTAGTCTTTAACAGGAAAGACATTACAATAGAAGATTCTATGAGTTAAACTTAGGTCTTGTCGAAGGCGACAGAGTTCCAAGTTTTCTAAGCCTAGGATTTCAAGTCTGGTGGGATAAGGTATTTTGTTGTTTTCAGAGGAATGGAGAACTCTTCTTGTAAAATATTTCTGGACTCTGATGTCAGAGATGTGGTGAGGGTTCCAAACAGGCGAGCTGTATTCTAGAATTGGTCTAGCAAATGTTTTATATGCTCTGGTTAGTAGTGTAGTGTTTTTGGAAAAGAAGCTACGCAGGATTAGGTTTATAACTCTTAGGGCCTTTTTTGCTATGTAGTTACAGTGGGCTTTGACACTTAGATCATTTGACATGAAAACTCCAAGGTCTTTAACGGGGTGGGGATCATCTGTAAGGTAATGTCCATCAAGTATGTACTTAGTGTTTGGGTTCTTTTTTCCTATATGTAAGACTGAGCATTTGCTGGTTGAGATCTGGAGTTGCCAAGTTTTAGACCAAGTGGTTAGATGATCAAGGTCTTTTTGGATGATAGATGCATTGTCTATGGTGTTAAATAGTTTGACATCGTCAGCAAAGAGAACACAATTACTTGCGATATGGTCACAAAGATCATTAATGTATAGTATGAAGAGTGTTGGTCCAAGAACGCTGCCTTGAGGAACGCCACTCTTGACAGGAACAGGATTTGATAGAGCATTGCCAATTTTGACCACTTGTTGTCTGTTGGACAGAAATGCAGATATCCATTTGTGAAGGGGTCCTGAAATGCCATAGGATTTTAGTTTTAGGAGAAGTTTATCGTGTACTACTGAGTCAAAAGCTTTGCAGAAGTCTATGTAGATTGCATCTATTGTTTTGCCTTGATCGAGATTTGTAGTCCATATGTTTTTACAGTGAAGAAGTTGTAAGTTGCATGATAATTTTTTCCTGAAACCAAATTGTTTATTGGAGAGTAGGTTGTTAGTTTCTAAGTGTGAGGTAATGGATTGGTTGATGATTGATTCCATGACTTTGCAGTTGACGCAGCACAGAGAGATCGGTCTGTAATTTTCAACTAAGCTGGGGTCTCCTTTTTTGAAGATAGGGATGACTGTGGCTAGTGACCAAAGTTTGGGAAGGGAACTGGTTGTGAAAGCTTTGTCAAAGATTATGCTTAGGGGTTCTGCTATATTAGTGGAAAGTTTTTTTAAGAAGTATGCGCATAGTCCATCAGGTCCAATAGATAGCGATGGTTTCAAGTTATGAAGAGCTTTTTCAACGTTTTCTTCTGTGAAATCTATATGGGTTAAGTCATCATATTCAATGCTAGTGCGTTTATGGAATGTCGGATATGTGTTATTGCTGTTAACAAAAACTGAGCCAAAGAAACTGTTGAAGAGGTTAGCTTTAACTGTTTCGTCATTGTATTCTTTGTTGTTAGAATCTTTTAGTGGTGGGATGGATCTTGAGTCTTTAAGTTTATTGTTCACAAAATTATAAAAGGCACGATTGGAATTTGTGCGCAAAAGGTTCTCTTCTTGCTTGGTGTGATAATTTGTGCATTCAGTTTTTATTTGGTTGCATATATTTTTGTAGCGGATTTTGAAATTTGCTACACAGCCTTTTTTGTTTCTTTTCCAGAGGGATTTTTTTTTGATTGAAGCTTTTTTATTGCTATGGGTAGTTTGCTTTTCCTGGTCATGGTGGTCCTTTGTGGTACATATAGTTTAATGACTTTATTGATTTCAAGTAGGAAAACTCTATAGTGGTCTTCAGTGGTTGTGCAGGTTGCAAACAGATTTTGCCAGTCCAGAAATGAAAGATCGTTGTTTATAAGATCGTAGTTGGCTTTTTTGAAGTTGTAGCTGGAAATACTATTGTTATTATGATTTAAGTATGGACGTATATTGAGACGAAAATCAATCATGCAGTGGTCACTGTTGGAAAAAGGTTCTTTAATTTGTAGTCCATAAATTGAGTTGGAGTTGTTGCAGAAGATGAGATCAAGGCAGTTGTTGAGTCTTGTGTTGTTAGTTACAAGTTGTTCAAGACCTAGGTTGTATAGTGTAGCGTTGTATAGTGTAGTATGGATTGGATCGGTTGAACATTCATTAGTTATCCAGTTTATGAGAGGTAGATTTAGGTCACCCAGGAAGATGAGAGGATATGGGCAAGAGGTAGCCCATGTTAGCAGTGAGGTTAGCATGTTTGCATGGGTAATGTCATAGTCAGGGCTCTGTAGCATAGTAAGAATCGAAGAGTAGTGTTGAGGGATAGGTCGCATACAATAGTTTCAGGAAGAGAAAGTTTTTGTGCAACCTGGATATTTCTTAGATTCAGTGACTTTTTGTAAAAGATAGCCACTCCACCACCTCTTTGGTTTTCACGATCTGATCGATAGACTTGATATTCTTTGTTTGAGATAATGGAGTCAGGAAGGGATGAGTTCAGCCATGTTTCACAAACAAAAATAATATCTAATGTACCACTGTTTAACAAGAGGATAAATTCAGGTAATTTGTTAACAATGCTTCTTGCATTTATCAATTTGCATTTGAGATCTGTAGTAATTGGTGTTGTACATACAAAACAGTTCTTTGATTATCAGAAACCAAATTCTGGAAAGCAAATTGATATCTTACCAATAAGTTCCATTGCTATCCAAAATCTACTGAAGTTATTTATGGGATAAGTTCCTAACACAAGTACATTTTCTTCCACTGGTTTTTAAACAAAGGGAAAAAAGTGCAATATGATGCCCCAGGAATTGTCTCACTCTTGAACATTTGCTGGGCTTGTAATTGGGAAACTGGTTCTTAAGGTGTTAACAAGCTGAGTTTTTTCTCATTCTAGAATGTTTATACCTCCTAGTTGAGTTGATTAAGGCCAGATGGCTTGGAGGAGGTCAACTGACCCAAGGCAGTATACGAACCAAGAGAGGTGGCAAGTTAAGAGTTTGTCACAGATTTAGTATTGTGAGAAACTAGAAAAGGGAAGAAAATTGGAAAGCACAAGTAAGAGTAAGAAAACAGACTGTTTAGAGAAAAATCCTGTCTAGTTTTAATCTGGAGTGAGATCTTGCTTAAGTAATTCCAATTATCTGACAGTGAGAAGGACTAGCATTAATTTGTTTTAAAGCATTCACCCAAATTTCTGAAGAATTTATGAAGTCTTCAGGTGAATGCTGTGAAAACTGCCTAATACTGTCTTCTGCAGTTGTTACAGATTACATTGTCTTTGCTGGGTCCATCAGAAAAGAATGCTTATCTTTCAGCTACTTGCAGTCCTCTTTTTACTGAGTTATCGTATCTGCACCTTTTGATAATTAAATTCAGATGTGAAATAGGTCTTGGACTGCACTCGGATATAAACACATAATAATAAAACAAAAATTCTGGTTTAATGTTCATGGGTTATGGTTGGCACCCTAGGAATGCATGTGTGTTTTCCCTTCAAAAGATTTTAGAAGCAAGGTAGCATTGCAATAATTATTTAGTGCTCAGAAAATAAGGTGTTATTTTCTGAGCACTAAATAATTATGGCACTTCTACCTTTTTTCTGAACTGCACACACACATGCTTCTATATGCTTCTAGTATATTGTGTTGGCCCATGGGAATTTAAGTTTCCTGGCCAAGCCATGGCACAAAGCCAGTTAGATATTCAATCAGTTTCCCCACCCCCACCCCCACAACACACAAACAACCATATCGGGATAACAACCTCTTAGCTGTGTGTAAGAAACAATTGAGAAAATTGACCCAAGGAGAAATAATACTCTTTTAATAAAATGTTGCTTAGTTGGGTGGGTGGTCAGTCTGATGACATAGTTAATAGCAATCAACGAGAAAGAAAGTTTATAAAATTTTGGGGAGAAAGCCACCAAAAATGCAGGATTTTGATGTCTACAGAAAGAGTATTTGCTTGTAGCATAATAAGGTCATCTTCTTTGAAAAAGATTAATATTCATATCTTCTAGATGATTTGCCTTCTTTTCCTATAGAAATTAATTATTTTTTCCCCAAAATTCTTTATAAATAGGAATTATGGGGACTAAAATTGGAAAAAGTGAAGTAAAACAGATTAATAAATAAATGTAAACTAAGAAGTTGAGTTTTTAATCCATGCTTATAGTGCTGTATTAATGCTATCTCTCTCTTTTGCTGATAATTTCTTTTTTATATAGCAGCCAGATAGTGTAATGGTTAAGTCAAATATAACTTATTTAACAAACCATATTTGGGGGCCAGGCCTTAATGTATTGTATATTATCCAAGTATCACCTTACCTGCATAGTCACTATTACCTGAACAGATATGTAGCACTGCAAGGCTGTTTTAAATTATTTTGATCTCCTAGAACTAGTTTGCTAGTATATGGCAGCAAATGGAAGATACCTTATGATCAAGAATGTAATTGCTGCAGAATTTATTCTGCAAGCATCCAAGTCATATAATCCAATAGTCCTTGTAAGAATATGTATACAGCACTTTTTGCTTCCTTGCTGAATATTTGATATAGGAAAGATATTTTTGCTCTCTAAAAGTAGAACTTTGCTTATAAATGGTTCTATTTCATTTTGTTCCACTGGCTGAGTGACAATTATTTTCTGACTGATGGCATATATAAATAAATAAAGAAACATCAATTTATCCAAAAAAATAAAGGAGGGGAACCAAAAGCAAAGTGATCATAATTCTGAAGATAAGTCAATTTGCAGCTGCTTTCTTTCCTTTTATGAACAACTGAACATGATTTGGGAAATGATTGCTGAAGAGGTGATATTATTCACCTGTTCAGAGTAAGACTAACTTGTGTTCTATTTTTACTATATACCTTTAAAATAATGCGTTAGTTCGGTTTTAATTTAAAAACTGACCCAGTCTAAGTGAAAAAGTAAATTTCTTATGGTGCTCCTGAAGTATTTGGTTCTTGTGGAATTAACCATTCAGTTCCAAATTAGCTCATATTGTATGCTTTTCAACCTTCTGATATATAGATCGTATGCCTTCTTTTAGAAGTGTGCACCTTTTTACACAGCTGGCAAACATATTCTAGCTAGTAAGACCATTTGTAATTCTCGTTAACGACCCTATTTTTTTAAAAAAGTTGGATGAAAAGTGATAATGCCACAGATCTAGTAGTCATTAAGAAGGTTTTCATACTCCTTTAGGTTTAATTTGCACTGACCCAGAGTTCTGTATTTGCTTAACACAAGCAGTGGACCACTTTGATGTTATCTCCTTCTATCAACAATAGCATTCAGTTCCCTCCTGGGCTAAAACAGCTCTTATTCTTCTGAGAATTAGCTGTATTAATCATTTTGAAGTCCAAAAGCACATGATCATAAATTTTGTCTTGTATGAACCTTACTTAGCAAATCCCTGGACTCCCATTTATCAACTTTCCCCCCCTTCTTCCTGGATATTTAGTATATAGAGGATAATTTATTTCTGAGGCAGCACCTTGTGATATTCCTGATGTCCAAGCAAAGCTAGAAAACTTTCTATAAGAAATAACTTACAGAATAACTATTTCCTTATTTCTGCATGAAAGACAGACAACTCTTAGCTACAGTCTGATTCCCCCAAGTGGTTGGAGTGAAAAACACAGGATAACCCTCTAGGAAATGAAATTTCATTTTTACTTTAAAGATATTACAAGGAATACATTCCTTAAACATAATGTTTGTTAAACTAAAATGTTTGTGATTTAACTTAACTTTGCCTAGAGTCACATACTGCAATAGCTAAAACCAATGAAACATACTATGTCATAAGATAAGTGTATATTGTATATAATGTAAGCAGTGGTGGGATTCAGCCAGTTCGCACCACTTCAGGAGAACCGGTTGTTAACTTTCTGAGCAGTTTGGCAAACTGGTTATTGGAAGAAATCATTAGGGCAGAGAACCGGTTGTTAAATTACTTGAATCCCACCACTGAATGTAAGTGTATATTGATTCAACAGCATAAAAGTAGAATAAATATTACAGAAATCTAAATAATGTAATTTGTTGCTTATACAAGAATCAAATCAATTATGCTAATTTTCAAGAAATGTGTTAATCATTTTAGTTATGCATGATGTATGAATCTAGTCTTCATATATATATTTTTTAAATCTGCTATCTGTATTATGTATTGTTTACTTTACATGTGGTCCTCAAGACATTTAAACTCCATATTTAATCTTAATGATATTCACATCTTAAATATCAGAAGCATAGCAAATAATATATAGAACTAAATTTGTCAAATTAGTTTACAGTTTTTTTTCTATAGAACCTAAACATCAGTAATCAGCCTGCACTGTTCAAGGATAGTGAATCAGAGAAAATATTCAACTTATTCATTTCATTTTAGGCCAATCAAGTCAACCGTAAACCAGATTAACAAAAGCATTTGGAAGATAAAATGCAAGTTACATCATAAATTGTAGTCATGTGTTGTTTTGCTTAACTATCACAGGAGAAATGGTGTCATTAAGTCCACATGATGACAGGATATTTAGGAATGGAGTTGTAGATTCCAACTGTTACTAAATGAGGGCTAATTGTATTGTATATTAGGAAGCAACAAATGCAGCATGTCATTAATGACCAAAAGTTATAGAAATATGTATTTTCTGGGCCTACACTAGGATACATTTTGGGAACAATGTGTTATACCTTCTGTAGTTCTAGCTGCTAACATTTAATGGCCAACTGCAACACCCAGCTCTCCACTTTTCCCCCCCTTCAATTAACAATACTAGATTTGGACTAGATGATTCTCAAATGGACGATTGCTTCAAATATAGTAACATGAACAAAGATCATGTGGAAAGTGGAATTTTTGGTGCACTTTGAGCCTTGTTGCTTGCTCTCAGATGCTGCATTATACAACTAGGTAACATCAGTACAAGTGAGTGTGGGGTTAGTTGCCTGTGTCTATGTCTACGTATATTCTAGTAGCTATAATACTTTAACCCTCAGCTACACACCGTATATTCTACTTTACTTAAACAAAGATAATTTTACAGACCTTAATATTATTTAAACTTAAATTGCATTTTACCTCTAAAAAGAATGTGGTAAGTAGCTCATAATAAAGTAAAAATAAAAGAAAGTTTAATTAAATCTCACAAACACATTTCACAAACATATATTGTTAAGTAGAGCTATTATATTTTAAAAGGCTCTGGTTAATGTTAATCTGTTGCAAATAGAAAGACAACATATATATTTATTATAAATAAGACAAATAAGTATTGCGTGTTGGAAAAAGTTTCATGAAAACCTAGTTGAGGAAGAATAATTTCGGAAAAAATCAACAAAACATTTAAAGTTAACAGCTCTAAAAAGTACATTGTAGATTCCACTGGAGTTCCTTCCATCAGTTTCTGGGAATTTTGAATAACAAATAAAAATATATAACAATCTCTGCTTTGGGGTGTGTGTAATGTAAACTAGAGGTAGCAGCAGAACTGATATGTCAGTGTTATTCTCCAACATCTACACCATCATAGTCCTGCAGCATATTTTCCTGAATTAGCAGAAAAACATTTGAAAGCACAGACATTACTCAATCTTTCTAGTTTCATTTTGGGATTAACTAGGGACTGTGCTTTTCAAAACTCTTACACCCATATGTAAACATGTGGTTTTGAAGAGTGTTCTGTTCTAAACTTATCTGGATATCACTTTCTTATACAGCAAATGCTTCAGCCCTCAAACTACAACAGAGTCAACAAAAATAATCAAGAAGTTGCTGGAGTCAGCAGAATGAACTTCAGAATTTCCTTCAGAATATAATATAGTCAAGTTTAGAAAGCCTCACAAGATGTGTAAATAGAACACTATACAAGACAATATATCTTCGTCAATTACTCTGTTAGGATATTAAATAGAGAAAAATACATAATTTGTGCCTTCTCTGAAATGCTTGTTGAAAGGCCTACTTGTATTTACTGCAGCGGTAGAATTATTCCTATGAGCCATCACTCCTTATCTATGCATATCCAGTTCTTTTACTCTAGGTATATATGAGTTACAGGTGCTTAACCTCTGCAGACATAGCCAGGAATGTTGCCTTGTGCATGAAACCCAGTTGTAACATTTCCACACTAGTGATTTATATCACCAACCAGGCATTACCGTATAAAACTAAAGCTTGTCTTTATTAGTGATTTAATCACCATTGTGCCAAGGAAGCTGCAGATACATTTCCAGATGAGGCTTGATTTGTGCTAACTGAATTGTGTCAAAGATCTAGATGATGCAGTAATCCATTTATAACGATCCTGAGTTTTACTGATACCTAGAATTTATTTTTGAATTTAATTTTTTCCATCATACTCATTTACCAACTGTAGCAATTTATTTTAATAAAAGCAATTCATTGCCAAGAAAATGTTACAACTGAATCAGTTAAAAAGATTGCCCTTCTGTAAAGTGAATGATACTCACGAACACTTTCCTTTCTCTACGATCTATATGTTTTAATTCAATTCTGTGTCCTATAGAGCAAGTCCTATATGCTCTTCTGCTTTTACAAAGCAGATAAAATTCCTTAAACATGGGAGCAATTATTTCAGAGTAAACCTATGTAAAATCTAAATATAAGGCTAATATTCTTATTCTGCAAACTTGTACAGAAACTGTATTCTTCTGTTTTAAAAAAAGATATTGCAAAACTTCTGGCAAATGCTCAGCTCCATTCAGATTCCTTATATGTAGTTTCAGGAGATGATGTTAAATTCTAATAGTGTTTGTCCACACTGTTTTCCCATCTAGAGAGATTCTCAGTCATCCAGGTCCTTCACATCTAGCTTCTTTACTATCCAGTCAGAGCTGAAGAAGCTTCTTGGATGAGAAGTGAAATGTCTTTAAATAAAAACAAGAAAGTCCAGTTCCTTCTTGAAAAATTCAACTTTGAGACATCCCCATGTTATGTATGCCATGCACAACTTTATTTATCTCTAACATACCTCCTTTATCTGTTTTGTTCCAACTTAAACAGCACAATTGCTATAGTCTTTTCTCAAGGATAGCTATTCCAATCTCAACCAGTAATTTGGGTTGACTTTTTCTAGATTTATAATACCCTTTTTAAGATACAGCAAGAATAAATGAGAGTAGTACTCTCATATGGCTTCAGTGCAAATGTATATTAAAGCATTATTATATCAGGAGTTTCATTTTCAATTTCTTTCCTAATAATTCTAAGCATAAAATTTGGTTCTTTTGTTTTACAGCAGCTGCAAACCATATGGGTGTTCTCATCAAGTTGTTTTACTGTGACTTGAAGTCACTTACTTAGTCAGCCAGAGCCAGTTCAAATACCACTACAATATAAGTACGAACTTTTTGTATCAGCCTGCATCAATTTATAAATGACTTATAGTAAATAATAATTGCTATCTTTTATAATTGCCTATTTTTTCAGTTAGAGCTCTTTACAATTCCCTTATTTTATCTGTCTGAACAGCAAATCTAGCCACTTTACTGCTTAACTTGTAAAGGTAATTTACAAGGCTTTGTAAATTACAAAGGTAATTTATATACAAGTAGAAAAAAAATGAGATCTCATTTTTCAAATCTTACCACTAGAAAAATTGCAATTTCCTTCTACTCAAACACCTAACATCAAAAACGTCAAAAGCACAACAAAGAATGTTCTTTCTGCGCCAACTCAGAAAGCTCAAACTGCCCAAGGAGCTGCTGATACAGTTCTACAGAGGAATTATTGAGTCTGTCATCTGCACCTCTATACTGTCTGGTTTGTTTCTGCAACCCAACAAGACAGACACAGACTTCAGAGGATAATTAGAACTGCAGAAAAAACAGTTGCTATCAACCTGCCTTCCATTGAGGACCTGTATACTGCAAGAGTCAAAAAGAGGGCTGTGAAAATATTTACAGATCCCTCGCATCCTGGACATCAACTGTTTCAACTCCTACCCTCAAAACGACAGAACTAGACACAAGAACAGTTTTTTTCCCCCGAAGGCCATCACTCTGCTAAACAAACAATTCCGTCAACACTGTCAAACTAGTTACTAAATCTGCACTACTATTAATCTTCTCAGTGTTCCTATCATCCATCTCCTCCCACTTATGACTGTATGACTGTAATCTTGTTACTGGTATCTTTAAGATTTATATTGACTGTTTCCCTATGACTATCATTAAGTGTTGTATCTTATGATTCTTGATGAATGTATCTTTTCTTTTATGTACACCGAGAGCATATGCACCAAGATAAATTCCTTGTGTGTCCAATCACACTTGGCCAATAAATAATTCTATTCTATTATATTCTATTCTATTCTATTCTACTCTACTCTACTCTACTCTACTCTACTCTTTACTTCCTGTTTGTTGCCCATCCTTTGATTTGTTCAAGGCTTTTTGAAAATCCAAATGTAAGGTATCCATTGAGTCACTCTTGTCTACCTGTTTATTGACAGCCACAAACAAATTTAAAAGGTTGAGATGTGTTAACTTGATGAAAATCCTATTGGTTCTTTTCTATATAGGTCATTCTTACTCTTTAATAATACTTCCAACAGTTTTCTGCAGAACATTGTTAGAGTAACTTGCTTCTAATTTTCTATATTGTCCCTAACCTTTTGAAAACGGGGTACATAAGCTGTAAAATCATGAAGTTTCCTTTAGCGACTGCTTCACTTAATGACCAAGTTGGTGTGTCAGTTGTGGATAATAAACAAGAACTATCTGCGCTAAAATTGCCCTCGACTATGGTATCATTCAGCCCATTACAAACAATCGCTAGAATATTATTTTAAATAGAAAGGGAAACTACTGCACTTTAGAATGCTAGCATATATTTTTTCAAATATATATATTCTGAGGAAAGAGACAGGAAACCAGGATACTAGGGATTTACATGCTCCCAAAGATAATTTGAAGGAATTGGCCTTTTAATAGTAATGTGATTTTTAAAATAGCCATATTTAAAGTAGCATTTTTCAGCCTCACATGTAAAATAAGAAACATAATGTTTACATTTTTATTTATTATTTTATTTGTTAAATATATTTGCTGCTCATCTCACTGTGGGGCTACTCTGGGTGGCTTACAACAATAAAATAGGAAAAAAGATAAAAAATTAATAGTAGAGATGTTATTCCCATATCAGATCTGAAAATTTTGTTTTGAATAATTGTATAAGACGCACCTTAGTTTTTGCAGAGGAAAATAAGAAAAAAGCTGATTGGCAGGTGGATTGGCCTCCCAGAATACCCCCAATCAGCTGTTCTCAGAGGTGAATTTTAGCAACAGGTTCCTTGATTGTGAGCTCTATGCCTTGCTTTTTCTTTTCTTTTTTTTGCTTTTTTTTTCTGCCTCTGAAACTCTGTTTATGAAAAAAACTTCTTTCTGCCTCTGAAAGCCTCTGAAGCTCTGTTTGGGGCTTCTTTTCCGAAGCTCCGTTTGGGACTTTTTTTCTGAAGCTCCGCTTCTGATGCTTTTTTCAGCCTCTGAAATGTTTGAGAAGCTGGGCGGGGCTACATTTGGAGTATAAGACACACCCAGATTTTCACCCTCTTTTTGAGATAAAAAGGTACATCTTATACTCTGAAAAATATGGAATTTGTTAATATAAATAAATATGTTTAAACATATTACAAATGTATTATAAGACTTGTACATTGAAGGAATTAACATTTAATTATTTTACTGGTATCTGGATACCCTGTGAGTAAAACTTGACCCTGAAGGATGCTATATAATTTTAAAAAGAAATACTGGATACTGAGATAGCAATGAGCTGAAGCAAAGGAAAGTGCCCCATGGGTGCTAAATGAATTTCACCAGATAAAAACATGTGAAAGATGTTCCATTCTCCTTTTTTCAAAAAGTAACTTTATTTATGATGACCACCAGACCTCTAGTAAAAGTTTCTCAAGCCGAACATCTTTGGTTGTTTGGGTTTTTTTACACTTGAAAAGAAAGCTCGTAAGTTACCTATAAATCCAGCTTGGCAATGATACTGAAAGGTCACTTGTGTATATTGTTTATCATGGTGTTAAGTTGACTCTAATGGTTTCAGTGATTCCCTAGCAAGGCAAGTAGAAATTCTTTTGGTCATCATGTTGTCTCATAAATAATTGACCAGAGTTTAAAATTGGCCATAACCTTTGGACAAAAATTAAACTGTAAAGTAGGCAAATAAAATACACAGATTCATGATAAAAAAAATTCATTGTTGGGCGTACTAAAATATTCAGATGAACTACAGGAGACATAAGCATCTTACCTCCTTGTTTCCATCCATCAGAGAATTTTCATGATATTGTTTAAATTACATCTCCAGTCTGGTAAAAAAATCTCATAATTCATCTGACTAAATTAGCTGGTAGCCGCAACACTTTTGACAGATAATAGTTTGGGGATCCTTGAGTAATTTGCTGGAGTAATTAGTGTCTCATTGTTTTGTCTGCTACTTTATACTTCTGGAGTAATTTTTGGACTAGAGTGAAATAAGATTATGTGATTGACAAGCAAAAGAGAAATTCCATAGTTAACTGGATAGCCTATATTACATATTATGAAACAGGAGCAAAGTGTTTATGTTATATTATTGTATTTTTACTGCAAGGAAAAAGGAGAGGTTCTTGTGAGATATTTCCTTCAGGTGTTAAAATAACTTGACTGGCCTTAGGGAAACTATACAGCTTGACACAGATTTTTATATCCCAGGCAGCAAAATGACCTGGAATAGCCCTGAGAGTCTGATTTCTAAATTCCATTCTTTTAATTTGGAATATAGAATATCATTTCCTTGTAACATTTTTTATGCTTCCATCTGTTACCTCTCACAGGAAAAGGGATAAATGAGTTAACACTTTACAAAAAGACACCTTGTCACTGGAGTTGGGGAATGGATAATCTAGACATAAATATATAATTTGATATTTTTTATTCAGATAGTATTTATTTGTACTTGGTCCATCAGTTGGGAACCTGTCTAATATGAGAGGACTGAGCTTTGCTGAATCACGTACTTATCACAACTTTCTTAGACAACTGCAACATGCTCTCTATGAGGCTGCATTAAAAGAGTACTTGGAAGCTTCAACTGGTATAATGTGTAGCATTCAGCACTTGCCAGAAGGAACATATTGCATTATGGCCCTACATTAGTTTCGTATAGCTTTCTGAATGCAATTTAATGTGCCGGTGTTAACCTATAGAGCCCATAAGTTATATTCAGGATTGCATTTAACCATTAGAATTGGCTAGACTTGTTTGGTCTTGTCAGGAGAAACAGGTGGTGGTTCCTCACTTTAAGGTAGTGCAGGAGATGGAGGTTTCCTAGGCTTATTATTAAAGGCCTACTAGCTATTAAAGATCACATTTTATTTGGTTGGTTCCATCCCAGGCGCCTGATGGACCCGGAGGGGTTCCGGACGGAGCTTGGGCCATTTCCTGAGGAACTTGTTGCGGCCTGGGAACGGGCCGCGGCGGGGGCCTTAGACCGTGTCGTGCCTTTGCGGCCTCTGACCCGGCGCAGGTTCCAACCGGCTCCTTGGTTCTCCGAGGAGCTGAGAGGGATGAAGCGCCGGAGAAGACGCCTAGAGAGTTCTTGGAGGTCTAGCCGTTCAGAAGCTGATCGGACACTAGTGAAGTCCTATACTAGGGCTTACCTAGTGGCATTGAGGGAAGCGAGGCGTAGCTACGCCTCCTCCCTCATTGCATCGGCAGATAACCGCCCAGCCGCCCTGTTTCGGGTGACCCGCTCCCTCCTACACCAGGGGGAGCGGGATGACCCGTTGCAGGGACGTGCTGAGGAGTTTAACGGTTATCTATACGATAAAATCGTTCAGCTTTGGGATGGTCTGGACCAAGATTGCAGTGATACGGGTGAGACGGCTGAGGGTGGTCTTGGTGACATTTTATGGGATGAGTTTGACCCTGTCGCTCCCGAGGACATGGACAGGTTGTTGGGGAGGCTGAATGCCACCACGTGTTTACTGGACCCGTGCCCCTCCTGGTTGGTGCTGGCCACGCAGGAGGTGACACGAGGCTGGCTCCAGGCGATTCTGGCGCTTCTTTGGTGGAGGTGTCTTTCCGGCCGCCTTGAAAGAGGCGGTGGTGAGGCCCTCCTCAAGAAGCCTTCCCTGGACCCGCTGTTTTAGGTAATTATCGTCCGGTCTCCAACCCGCCGCGGCGAAGGTTGTAGAGAGTATGGTGGCATATCAGTTTCCCTTGCACCTGGATGAAACTGTCTATCTAGACCCGTTCCAGTCCAGTTTCCAGCCCGGTTACAGCACGGAGACGGCTTTGGTCGTGTTGGTGGATGATCTCTGGAGGGCCAGGGATAGGGGTTGTTCCTCTGCCCTGGTCCTATTAGACCTCTCAGCGGCTTTCGATACCATCGACCATGGTATCCTGCTGCGCCGGTTGGAGGGATTGGGAGTGGGAGGCACCGTTTATCGGTGGTTCTCCTCCTATCTCTCCGACCGGTCGCAGTCGGTGTTGACAGGGGGGCAGAGGTCGGCCCCGAGGCGCCTCACTTGTGGGGTGCCGCAGGGATCGATCCTCTCGCCCCTTCTGTTCAACATCTACATGAAGCCGCTGGGTGAGATCATCAGTGGGTTCGGTGTGAGGTACCAGCTGTACGTGGATGACACCCAGCTGTACTTTTCCACACCGGACCACCCCAATGAAGCTATCGAAGTGCTGTCCCAGTGTCGTACGAGGCCGTACGGGTCTGGATGGGGAGAAACAGGCTCAAGCTCAATCCCTCCAAGACAGAGTGGCTGTGGATGCCGGCATCCCGGTACAGTCAGCTAAATCCGCGGCTGACCATCGGTGGTGAGTCATTGGCCCCGATGGAGAGGGTGCGCAACTTAGGCATCCTCCTGGATGAACGGCTGTCTCTAGAAGATCATTTGACGGCCGTCTCCAGGAGAGCGTTCTACCAGGTTTGCCTGGTGCGCCAGTTGCGCCCCTTTCTGGACCGGGATGCCCTGTGCACGGTCACTCACGCTCTCGTGACGTCTCGCCTGGATTACTGCAACGCTCTCTACATGGGGCTCCCCTTGAAGGGCATCCGGAGGCTACAGTTAGTCCAGAATGCGGCTGCGCGGGTCATAGATGGAGCCCCTCGTGGCTCCCGCATAACACCCATCCTGCGCAGGCTGCACTGGCTACCTGTGGCCTTCCGGGTGCACTTCAAGGTTTTGGTGACCACCTTCAAAGCGCTCCATGGCATAGGGCCGGGTTATCTACGGGACCGCCTACTGCAACCAGATACCTCTCACCGACCCATGCGCTCTCACAG
Organism: Ahaetulla prasina; assembly: GCF_028640845.1. Classification (NCBI taxonomy): domain Eukaryota; kingdom Metazoa; phylum Chordata; class Lepidosauria; order Squamata; family Colubridae; genus Ahaetulla; species Ahaetulla prasina. Next base: position 42,766,247 of record NC_080541.1, on the reverse strand, counting down.
AGAGGGACTCCTCAGGGTGCCGTCAGCTAGGCAGTGTCGTCTGGCGACGCCCAGGGTAAGGGCCTTCTCTGTGGGGGCTCCCGCCCTCTGGAACGAACTCCCCCCAGGACTCCGTCAACTTCCGGACCTCCGAACCTTCCGTCGCGAGCTCAAGACACATTTATTCATCTGTGCAGGACTGGCTTAGATTTTAAATTTATAGGGGTTTTAAACGGGTTTTAATATTTATATTTCTATTTTAATAATTGGGCATTAGAATAAGTTTTTTAATGATTATTTTAATTTGTATATTGATGTTTTATATGCCTGTGAACCGCCCTGAGTCCTTTGGGAGATAGGGCGGTATATAAATTCGAATAATAAATAAATAAATAAATAAATTTATTTATTTATTTATTTAATTTTGTCATAACAATATACACAAGCATCACACAAAAAGATTGTATAATATATAAACATATATATGATGAGAAACAAGGAAGTATAAGCATATATATATATATATATATATATATATATATATATATATATATATATATATATAGGGAAAGAAACAATAGGACAGGAACGGTAGGCACGTTTGTGCTCTTATGCACGCCCCTTAAAGTCCTCTTAGGAGTAGTCATTAACAGGAAGGACATTACAATGGATAATTCTATGAGCTAAACCCAGGTCCTGTCGAAGGCAACAGAGTTCCAAGTTTTCTAAACCCAGGATTTCAAGTCTGGTGGGATAAGGTATTTTGTTGGTTACAGAGGAGTGGAGAACACTTCTCGTAAAATACCTTTGGACACGCTCAACTGTATTGATGTCAGAAATGTGGTATGGGTTCCAGACAGGTGAGCTGTAATCAAGAATTGGCCTAGCAAATGTTTTATATGCTCTGGTCAGTAGTGTGGTGTTTTTAGAAAAGAAGCTACGTAAGATTAGGTTAACAACTCTTAGAGCCTTTTTTGCTATGTAGTTAGAAAAGCTCTGAACTTTTCTGCCTTTTGCCTTTTCTGCCTTCTGTTTCATCTTAAAACTGTTTTGGAACTCTTCTGACAGAAACTGAGAAGTGACATATATTTTGAGGTCTGGTATGTTGTCCAGTTTTTTATTACTTTTTAAGTTTATTGAGAAAGTGTGACAGAGAGGTTGGGAAAGGAAGGAAGAATAGGGAGGTGGAAGAAAATTTACCTTACCAGCAGTTTTCCACATGAAAACCCACTGGGAAACCCAAATATATGTTGATTTATGGCAGACATCCAACCCATGGCCCTGGACCATGGGTTGGCCCCACTAGATAATAAAATATTGTTAAAATTATGTTAAAATTATATAAATGTTATTTATATACACTAACTATTAAATATTTTATATGAGGCCAAAGACTGTTCCTTTTCACTCAATGCGGCCCAGGCAAACCAAAGAGTTGGACAAAGTCAGAAAACCCAGATAGAAAAACCATGACTATCTGACATTACATATATATAGTATGTACATATAAGTATTTACAAAGTGTCTACTCTACGGAAAACATCAGATTTTGTTTTCTGGCTCTTTCAGATATGCTTGCCATGAGTATATTAGAAAGCAAAATGCCAGTACCATAGAATATTTATGAATTATGCATAGAGCTTAATGTGTGAAATTCTCTACATTTTAACTTTGGCAAAAGAATTGGTTGTCTGCCATTTCAGTATTTCTTTCCAATATTATATCTAAATATTATTCTTGGATTCATACATATCTGCACTCCATGTAGTGATGTTGTCCAAATTCATCTGATTGGCATATGAGTGCAAATTCAACTACCTGAAGTTTTCTGCCATTACATCAAATCTTAGCCTTTGAAATATCACTTTAAATTTCAGATTTATGCTTGCTTACTTACTTGACATACTTAGCAATAAACATGGGTATCCTCAATACCATGTTCTTTCGGCACCAGTAAAATGGTGACTGTTCTGCAGACTTACTATATTAAAAACAAAATCATAGATAATTAGTGTTCTAGTGACAGAACATTTATTTCCTTGCTAACAGATTACAGAAATATTAGCCAGTTTACTCTTGACATGGGTATAAGCATATTTGTTTGCCACAAAAAGTCACAGGATTTTGTGAAGTTTCATAGATGCTACTAAGTTCTTTGTAATGTCTGTGATTTGTCAAGGGAATCATTTCCAGGGCATACTCCACAGCAGCAGTGATATGTGAGCAAACTGGCAAGCAAGGCTTATTTTGTTGCTGCTAATGTTAATCATGATTCTGGAAGCCTTTTATAATTCCATTTCAGTGATTGATGACTAGGAGACCCAACTGTGAAATAGGTTGATGATTGTAAAGTACATTTGCCAAAGTGTGGGTTACAATCCTATTGCACCATTAAAATCATGTTTAAAATTATGAATCAAAAAGTTAGGTAAAAAAATCTTCATAGTTTTAAATCTTTTTACAACTATACCTTTAAATTGCTGGAAGAAAAATATGTATGAATTAACAGCTAATAAATTTAGAATACTGTTTTCAATTTAACTTGTGTAGATTAATGTTTGTTATTAGAAGTATGCAAATCAGCTGAGATCCAATTCACATTCAAGATTCAAAAGTGGAATGACTTGAATGGAATGTACTTTTCAAGATTCCAATACAAAAAAAAAACCCTTGATTCAAAGCATTTAGTAATTAGCTGGCAGTGAAGATTTAACTGTAGGCTATAATAGGAGGAAGAAGGAGTGAAATGCTACCAGTTCAGGCCGGTTAGCCTGAACTGGTAGTAAAAAATGCTTTAAAAAGTAAAAAAAAAAAGTTCCGATGATTGTGCTTCACTCAGCTGATCTTCGGACCTTTTTATTTTTTTTACTTTTTAAAGCATTTCAAAGCAATTTACAGTGTCTGTATATTGCCTCCAACATCTAGGTCCTCATTTTATTGACCTCAGAAGGATAGATGGCTGAGTCAACCTTGAGCCGGTAAGGATTGAACTCCTGATAGTCAGCAGAATTAGCTTGCAATACTGCATTTTAACCACTGGGCCACCATGGCTCCCTTGAGTTATTTATAAAAATAATAAAGGTAGAATGAAAACAAATAATGAACAGTGATGTTATCTAGCCTTCTTGCCTGTGAGTAATGCTAAATTGTTCTCTTCTAGTTCATGAAGTTATTTCTCTTTCTTGGACATTTGATATCTAATGGAGATTATCATTTTGGCAGTTTGTCCCTCCTTTTCTTCCTGTCTGCCATCCACCATCCAATCCTATCTTATGCTGCAAGTTGTTCTATTTTTATTGCTCCTATTTTTGCTTCTTTTATTTCACCTACTTTATTGCCATGCATATTATCCAATATTCTCTAACAGAATTCCATTTAACAACCATATACTCCATGTATTTCACAATTCTTCAGATTACCACTATCACCCAATATTTGTTTCAAGCATTAAAACTCCTCACCCGTTCTCAGTATTCAATTTATTGGCTGCCATTTCTTCAAAAGACCATGCAAAACTTAAGTTGAGCTGAATCTAGGTACTAGGTACACTGTTCAATTTTTTTAAAAACCAAGCTTTTCCCCCAAGAAAGTTCTTAATAAAAAATCAAAGAACCAGTTATTATCTGAACAGTTGCAATTCAGGGCTGGCTGGATTGTTGACAAGCCAAGTATCTTTTCTGGAAATGTTTTAATTTGTAATATTTGTGCCACTTTTTTTAAAAAAAGTAATGTATATATTAGGACTTTTGGGCTTATAATACATTACAATGTAGAGAAACACTATATGCAATAGCTGAACAGTAAGCACATTATCTTACATTCACTCTTGCAATGAAAACGTTTGATACAAAATAAAAGCGAGACAGAAAAGTAGAAGAAAAATGTAGAGGGATATTCTATTTCTTGGTGGGTGGCATAAAAAGAAATGAAGAGTCAAATGCCTAGCTAAGATTGGCAACTTAACGCTCCACCTCTGGCAGCCATTACCTGCTGCATACCTAGGGAAGCACCCTCCACCATGGAAGATGAAAGAACTTCTGGCAGCCTGTAGGTTGTGAGCATGAGAACTTTGCTTTAAGTTCTTAGATAAATAGTGTTGAATGAATGTTGTTTGTACTTAGTTGTTTTATTTCTTCAGTAATGTTTTCATAATGTTACATTGCTTTTGATTTTTTTTTCTTTTCTGTTTGTATAAGATCTTTGCTATAGGAACATTCTTTTGGCTCTGTAAGAAGCCACTGCGTTGAAATTCTGGAACATATTAATCAGGAGTGGGTTCTACTTACCTTTACTACCAGTTTGCAACAGGATCAGTCACTTCAGTCATGCACGCACTTCTGTGCGTGCGCAGATTGTCCATGACGATGTCCGGATGGGTGGGCGGCGCCTCCTGCCAGTTTTACTACCAGTTTATAAGAACCGGACAAACCAGAGGCAACCCACCACTGATATGGAATAGAATAGAATAGAATAGAATAGAATAGAATAGAATAGAATAGAATAGAATAGAATAGAATAGAATAGAATAGAATTTTTTATTGGCCAAGTGTGACTGGACACACAAGGAATTTGTCTTGGTGCATATGCTCTCAGTGTACATAAAAGAAAAGATACGTTCATCAAGGTACAACATTTACAACACAATTGATGGTCAATATATCAATATAAATCATAAGGATTGCCAGCAACAAGTTATAGTCATACAGTCATAAGTGGAAAGAGATTGGTGATGGGAATGATGAGAAGATTAATAGTAGTGCAGATTCAGTAAATAGTCTGACAGTGTTGAGGGAATTATTTGTTTAGCAGAGTGATGGCCTTCGGGAAAAAACTGTTCTTGTGTCTAGTTGTTCTGATGTGCAGTGCTCTATAGCGTCGTTTTGAGGGTAGAAGTTGAAACAGTTTATGTCCTGGATGTGAGGGATCTGTAAATATTTTCACGGCCCTCTTCTTGATTTGTGCAGTATACAGGTCCTCAATGGAAGGCAGGTTGGTAGCAATTATTTTTTCTGCAGTTCTAATTATCCTCTGAAGTCTGTGTCTTTCTTGTTGGGTTGCAGAACCGAACCAGACAGTTATAGAGGTGCAAATGACAGATTCAATAATTCCTCTGTAGAACTGAATCAGCAGCTCCTTGGGCAGTTTGAGCTTACTGAGTTGGCGCAGAAAGAACATTCTTTGTTGTCCTTTTTTGATGATGTTTTTGATGTTAGCTGTCCATTTTATCTTGCGATAAAATGGATATGATAGAACCTAGAATTTTGAAGGTTTCTACTGTTGATACTGTGTTGTCTAGTATTGTGAGAGGTGGAAGTATGGAAGGGTTTCTCCTAATATCTACCACCATTTCTACGGTTTTGAGAGTGTTCAGTTCCAGATTGTTTTGGTTGCACCACAAGGCTAGTCGTTCGTCCTCTTGTCTATATGCGGATTCGTCATTGTCTTGAATGAGACCGATCACTGTTGTGTCATCTGCGAACTTCAGTAGCTTGACAGATGGATCATTGGAGATGCAGTCATTGGTATACAGAGAGAAGAGAAGTGGGGAGAGCACACAGCCCTGGGGGGGCCCTGTCCTAATTGTACAGATATTTGATGTGATCTTGCTTAGCTTCACCTGCTGCTTCCTGTTTGTTAGGAAGCTTGTGATCCACTTACAAGTCTGTTCCGGTACCTATAGCTGGTTTAGCTTAGTTAGAAGAGTGTTTGGAATGATGGTATTGAATGCTGAACTAAAGTCTACAAAGAGGACCCTTGCATAGGTCTTTGGAGACTCAAGATGTTGTAGGATGTAGTGCAGAGCCATATTAACAGCATCATCTGTTGATCTATTTGCTCGGTATGCAAATTGCAAGGGGTCTAACAGCGGATCCATGTTGGTTTTCAAGTAAGAAAGCACTAGCCTTTCAAAGGTTTTCATGACTACAGATGTTAAAGCAACTGGTCTGTAGTCATTCAGTTCCTTGATGATGGGCTTCTTCGGCACTGGGATGATGGTAGAGTGTTTGAAACAAGAAGGAACATAGCACATCTCTAGTGATTTATTGAAAATATGGGTGAAGATGGGGGCCAATTGGTCAGCACAGACTTTTAAGCAAGAAGGAGTTATCTTGTCTGGGCCTGGAGCTTTTCCTGGCTTTTGTCTGTGAAATAGGTCCTGCACTTCCTTTTCTGAGATCATTAGGGGTTGTGAATAAATATGAATACTTATTTATCATAAAGAAATATTATCCATTCTGATCATGCAGATCTGGCCTTCATGGCACTCATGATTCATATTTCTATCTCAGCTGACAAAATATAGGCTATTGTTGCCCTTAAATCAAAGATGACGTTGGGCGAGCAATTCTGATTTTAAGCTTACTTTTTATTTGCCATTTTTATTTTTTATATATGGTAATATTTGGGAGTGGGATACAGTGGCTCAGTGGCTAAAGCACTGAGCTTGTTGGTCGAAAGGTCAGCAGTTCAGTGGTTCGGATCCCTAGTGCTGCATAACGGGGTGAGCTCCCGTTACTTGTCCCAGCTTCTGCCAACCTAGCAGTTCGAAAGCATGTAAAAAATGCAAGTAGAAAAATAGGACCACCTTTGGTGGGAAGGTAACAGAGTTCCGTGCGCCTTTGGCATTTAGTCATGTCAGCCACATGACCACGGAGACGTCTTCAGACAGTGCTGGCTCTTCGGCTTTGAAACGGAGATGAGTACTGCCCCCTGGAGTTGGGAACGACTAGCACATATGTGCGAGGGGAACCTTTACCTAACAAATCTGCTACATAAATATCATAAAAGCAAAAAAAAAGAGCATATGATAGAAATCAAGAATGGGAAAAAGGAAGAAAATCTACAATACAAATCTCATACAAGCCTCTGGAGCAGCAGAAAGTAGATAGATATGCCACAAACAAATAGACATCTTCAGCAAGTAACTCATGCAACTGACCCTCCAGATAGATATAATTCTTTGAAATATGGTTTACAACCAGAGATTAAAAATCAACAGCTAATACTAATATAACACTGAAATATATGTTGATTTTAGAATCTGGACATTTTTATATTTTCTCAACCTGTGTTCCTTCAAAAATACAGCAGTACCTATTTTAATGTTCTTTACTTATATTTATATATAGATATAATAAACACAACGCAATATGAATATTGAAATATAAATGAGCTTTAATGTAAATGCCACACTTCATTCTGAATAGTTGCTATAGTAGTATAATAGTAATATTTTCATGATAAACTCAATTAACTAGAAACTATATAACGGAAAAGATTTACTTTACTTTTAGATTACTTTAAATTCCATTTTGTTTCACTGGTAATAATTATAAATAATTTCAGTATACTTTCTAAGGAAGAATTGATGCTGACATAAGCTCCCAACTTAAATATCCCCAATTCTTACCCACTATTTAATTTCAAACACATTTATGCCATCAAAATGTTTGCTTGATCTCCACAATTCATTATAAACCTGAAGTGGTGCTCTATTTCCAATTTAAAAACTGCTACAGGTACAAAAATAAGACAAATTCAGCATCATGGTTGCATACTGCATAATGCAATAGTGTTCAGTTAAAAAGAACCACTAATATCAAATAAAATACTTAAAAGAGCTGGATTTGAGAATGTCTTCCAAATCTGAAATAAATAATGAGTTAATTGAAATCTATTATTTATTTAATGCAACTGCCAAAAATTCTTTATTCTTTTTGCAAAATTTTTCCAAGACCCAGCTAGAACCAGCTGTTAAATTTAAATGGAAACTGCTCATTGCAGACTCCATCCTGAAGAGCTATTTGGAGTAATATAAATGTCCTGCAGAAGTGTTTACATTTCCTAGCTGTTCTTTCTGCGCTCCGTTTGCTGAATACGACAGGTTTAAGTAGATCTAAAGTGGATAATATTTTTAATGGTATTGCGTCAGTGGTTCCAGTTTTCTATACAGTCTCTTCTATGAAAACCCTGAAATAAATGTTATGTCACTGACAATGGGCTACTCTAATCTGCAAAATAGAAAGTGTAATAAATAAAGCATACATCTTCAAGCAATTCATTTCAAACATATTTAATTCCAATATATTACTGACTGAAGGTATGTAATGCAATGTAATGGCAAGATTAAGCAAATCAACTTTTGGAAACATTTCCATTGTTACTGTTCAACTATCAAGATATTATAATATCTTTCACTCAATTTCTTTCAACTACGCTTTTGTAAAAATATCCATGGAGAACTATATAATTACGCAAGCACCCAAGGGAACGATCTCATTTATTTTATACATATTTTATGTTTGTTATTTATTTCAAATTCAGGAAGGCTGGAATTAAAACACTGATGGCTAATCTTGGGTAATCTGAAGGCAATTTCAATTTGAAATAATGTGATAAGGACTGCGTTTTTTAAAAATAGGAGGGGCCAAGGTGAAGACTATAAGGAAATGGGTATCACCAAAGGAGAAAGTGAAACAAGAGCATGGATGGATCATGTAGAGGTCAAGAACTGCAAAACAACATAATGAATTATACAGTCATCAATTTATCATGAATTAGTAAGCAATATGTTGCAATTAACAAAAGTGCTTAGGCATCCTGAGAAAAAGACGAATACATTTCATTCCTTAACAATGGCGAGAAAACTCTTTCTGTGACTATCAAGGTTTTCAGTGCAAAGTTCAACTTTAAGGAGACTTTATTGATATTAGTTTGGAACAGTTAATTAATTCATACACATCCCAAAATAAAATTATTGATGTTTCTGTGCATATTTATACTGCAAAAGATTGTTCTCAATGCATTGTTGGACATCTTTCTCTGTTTTCTTGCTTGAGAGAGAGGAATAAGGTTAGGGTCTCAACTGGAATACCCTGGAATCCTGTATCCAATTTTTAGGTCACCACTTTACAAAAAAAGATGTTGAGACTTTGGAAAAAGTGTAAAGAAGAGCAACTACAATGATAAAAGACCTGGAGACAAAAATATATGAAGAACGGTTGCAGGATTTGGGTTTGGCTATTCTAGAAAAAAGAAGGACTAAAGGGGACAATATTCCAGTATTTGAGAGGTTGCCATAACAAGGAGGGGGGTCAATTTATTTTCCAAAGCACCAGACAAGAAACAATGGATGGAAACTAATCAAGGAGAGAAGCAACCTGGAATTAAGGTGAAACTTCATAAGAGTGAGAACAATTAACCAATGGAACAGCTTGCTGTCATAAGTTGTGGGTGTTTCATTACTGGAAGTTTTTAAGAAGAGACTGGATAGTCACTTGTATGAAATGGTTTAGGGTCTCCTGCTTGTGCTGGGGATTGGACCAGAAGACCTCAAAGGTCTCTCCAGCTGTATTATGGTTGATTGATTGATTGATTAACATCAAATGGAAAAGGCAAGTTTTCAACAGGCAAAATTTGGTAAGGAACACTATGATAGTGAGATTCACTTTCATAGCCATTATTCTGGGAGCAAATGAGGAATGTACCCTACAGAACCCAGAACCTCAGAGAATGCCATATATAATCAAGGGCTCTCTTCCCCCAAAATGCTTCAGGACTCACATTTACAAAATGAGATAGTTAGCTTACTTGCCTATGCAACTGATAAAATCTATTTTCATGTTTGCAACTCTTTTTGAAGTTCTTTGCCACAATAAAGAAGTGTTCTTATTCAAACTGAAAATAAATCTCTCAATGTTAAAACTAATGCAGAATATATATGAAGTACATATATTTTATAATGAGCAATGAGCAGTGTGTGTAACTTAAAAAACAGAAAAAAATTAGAGGCTAAATACATACAGATTTTTCTCCTCACTGTCTATAGATTTTGGATTTTAATGAAGAATATTAGTTTTCTTCAGAAGTGTCTCAAGTGTAATTTTGGGCATTCCTTGCCTCCTCTCCTAGTAACAGAAACAAATAGTAGTGTTTCCATGCACCATTTATAGAGACATTCAGGAAACTGATTAACATTCATTGATGTACCTTGCTTCCTCTGTGTTGTGAATATTCAGTGCTCTACTTCAGGCCTGCTCATGTTCTGTGATATTTAGTAAGCTGGTTTCACTTATACATGTGCAATTTTTATTATCTTGCAAAAAAAATAATGTTTTCACACATCTGTCCACCTCAGTATGAACTCTGTATATTAGAAAATTTCTGATCATTAGTTCCTCATAGAAACATTATAAATGCTGTATTGTGTGATTTCATAACAAAATAATAACAGAATAACAGAGCTGGAAGAGACTTTGGACATCTTTTAGTCCAACACCATTCAATCAGAAAACCCAATATCATTTCAGAGAAATGGTTGTCCAAATCTCTTCTCCAGTGTTGGAGCACCCAAAACCTCTGGAGGCAAGTCATTCCATTCTAACTGTCAGAAAATTTCTCCTTAGTTCTAGGCTGGTTCTCTCCATGATTAGTTTCCATCCATTGCTTCTTATCCTGCCTTCAGGTGCTTTGGAAAATAGGTTGATCCCCTTTACTTTGTGGAAGCCAACAAAAGATATCAACTCCATTTAAAAAATGTATTATGTTTCTACCCCAAACTACCAATTAAAGAGCTCAAAGAGCTTTTCTTGGGATCATCTCTCATGGAAGAAAGGCTTTCCCTACCCGATAGGGACCAGGTCACCCTGAACAACATTCCTGAATGGAGGTCAGCAGATGAAATAAGGATGGAGAAATATTGTCGTTTTTTCACCTTTATTGCTATGAAGTAACCCTAATATGACATAGTTAGACTTGCTTTGACTCTTCCTCCAACAAACTCTCTTTTGATTGAAAATATTCACAAGAGGAATGGGAAATGAGGCAATTTTCACTCATTTTGTCGTCTCCTCTATCATTCATCTTACATATCCAGAAATCAGCTCTGAAAGATTTTCTACTTGTCCAAGATGATTTGGACAAACTCTGGGGAGACACTTTTAATTCACATATTAGCTAATAACATAACACGTACATTTTTGACATGAACGATACTTGACTTGAGGAAATTTTCATTTTATATACATTTGGAGATGCCACAATTTTGGAAAGGGGCTACTCTACTTGATGAAGAAATGGCTTTGTGAGAATTCTTACATATTCCTACCTACCTGTAGCATCCATTTTGAGATTGCTTTGCAGGTTGACAATTCCAGTAAGCATTTGGAAGAAATGCTTGGAAGAAATGCTGGAAAACATTCTTCATGCTTTCTTAAAATAATTATGACCAAGGCCTGATATAATCTCATTGCTTTGTTTTCTAAATATTGCTTAAGGCTTAAACTCACAGAACTAAAACACTAAAAAGACAGCAATGCTAAAATATTAAAATTATCAATAAAAACAGTTTAAATATATAAGAAAAACAGGAGAAACAATTTACAAAGGCAATTCTGTAACTTTTTATAGTTATAATATGATTTACATTCAATTCTTTGAATGCTGTCCCATTCCATGTAACAGCCCTATGAATAAATGAACCTTTAATTTATCTAAAGGAAATTACTGTATGATATAAGGGTACCTGTATATCATTGTTTTTTATAGGTAGCCCTCAAGTTACAGTAGTAGTTGGGAGCAAAATTTCTGTTGCTATGTGGTGAAGCTTAAGAAAGGTGGTCGGTTGAGTCTGTTGAAATTCCTTTCCTTCTATTTTAGCTCTGGTACCACACTTCCAACACTGATGAGAAAATGTGCAAATGTGCCAAAAGGGCAATTACGGTGAGTAGAAGTTGAAACACCCCTGTGGTCTTAAGTTTGAGTCACGCCACAATATTTTGATCACATGACTGCAGGGGTACCATAAGAGTAAAACTTCAGGAATCACGTATAAGTACCATTTGCTGTCATTTCTTCAAATGGCAGCTGAACCAATGGTTGTTAAGCAAGAATGACCTATACTCTGTTTTAAGTATGTTAAGTAAGAATGTTATTAGACCCTACCCCTGAGATCTGGAAGGCCCCTACCCACCTAGCCTTCCAAACAAACTTTGTAAACCTGACTTTTCCCACAAGGAATGAAATAGTCGGAGTTTGGAGCCTGATATAGTTGTTCATGGATATGCACTAATTTGTTGAGAATTGGGATGTCAGGAGTTTCTATGTTGGTTTTTATGCTTTTTATTGTTTGTGAAGCACCCTGGGCTATGTCACATAAGATGGGTGATTAGATAAATTTAATAAATGAATAATTAAGTTCCTTGAAGGGATCAAACAAGTATTCTGGTACAAAAATACTGTAGAATACTAAGCAAATAAAATTACCCACTTTGTTTCTGTAGAAACTAATTCTAAAGAAGGTTGTTTGGTTAAGTCCTTCTTAACTTTATCTTCCATTAATCACATTTTGGTTTCTTACTTCATCCTGTTGATGTAAATATTTCATTAAATTATAATATGATTTGAGGAAAAGCTTTACTCTTTGTGTATTGCCATCTTTTTCCCATTTGGAAGAAACAGCAGCTTAAATAGTTGGGACATGGTGGTAATGGTCTATTGACAGCCTGATAATATATTGATAATATAATGATCCTAATTAAAGCTATTCCAAATCATTATGTATCACTACATCTTGTGGAATTCATTTTCACAGGATAATGATGTATCATATAAAGAAATATTTCCTTTTTGTAGTCCTCAATCTGCTGCCAATCAATTTCACAGATAATCCCAAATCAAACATTGAGATAAAAAAAAAAACTTTCCACCCCTAAACTTAATTTAAGCATTTTCTAGGAAATAAGGTTGCATGTTATATATGTTTGTGTTTTTACTTCTTTAACACAACATTTTTGTAACATCTTCATAAAACCTCAGTAAAATAATAAAATCTTGACTCAGCTGTGGAATCATCCTGTGGAAATAAAGTAAGAAGATGGAGAGGGGGGAAAAACTCCAGATTTTGTCACTCTTGAAATATGACCAAATCTACTTTCACTAAACCCATTAAATAAAAAAAAACTTGCTATTATTAAAGGAAAGCTTGAAAGTGTAAATACACTCATTCCCAATGAAATCAACACCATCAACCTGATTTGTAACTATTCCCTTAATGCTGCCATAAAGTTTATTGCACTAAAAACACTGGCCTGACATATTGCTTTCCTCTTCCCCAAGATGTGTTTCACCTTTTGTGGCATTGCTACCATAAATCCCAGGATCCAACAGCCCCTTGTCTGCAAGTGATTTCAAGTGCTATCATAAAAATGAAACAGACAGCTTAATTTGAGTTCCAGACTTAAGGAAACCTAACTAAAATATTAGCATAATTTCACTGAAGACAGAGGAAATTGTTTAAATGTGTGTATTAGAGAGTGTCTGCAATTCAATCCATTCTGTCAGTAAGCTCTTGGGTGCCACCCAGTGAATGATTTAACAGCATTGTTAAGGTGGACCACGATAGACCATGTACCATATATGCTGCTCTGAAGATAGGCAGTCCAGAAAGGAGAAAGTAAGGATGTTTCAAACATTCATGACACATTCATAATAAGCTTTATATCTTCTCTGGAACATTTATCCTAGACAGAGCAGTCTCTTCAATTTGTGTCATGGATCAATAATTAGGACGTTTTGTTCTTACACATGTGTTTTTCCAGAGAAATTAATCTGGAGTTTTCCACATATATATGAATGAAATTGGCTTTTTTGAATTCACACAGGAAATGACAGATGTTGCAAAAACCCCAAAGCTAAATTTGCTAACTTTTACTCCAATATACTATTTATAGAATGAAGCTACTCTGTTTGGATTCAATATGGGTTCTTTTTAGGATTTACTAGTCTAAACTTATTATATCTGAAAGAAAAGTTCTTTTGGTGTAAGAAAATTAACTACATAAGTGGCTGGGCAGAGACATCAAAAGTTTAGAGAGTATACTAAACTGTTTTTGTAGTATAAATATAGTAACTACTATATATTACAAGTAATTGTTACTATATTTATACTACAAAAACAAGAAAAAATAATTAGTACTGATTTGATTGTGAAAATATTAGAACTAAGACAATAGCAAAACATACTATAATGTGTTAATTTCAAAATTGCGCTTTATTTCTAATATGTTTCAGGCAGCAATGGATTGTTAGGGAACACTCTGAAATACATAGACTTCATTGCTATTCCTTTTTTTCAAGAATTTTATTAAAATTATCCTAATATACAGATTAAAATAAAGACTACAGGAAAATGGCAAAAGGAAAAAAAGGTAAAAGAAATGTGTAGGTATAGGGGAAAAGAAAAAAAGCATTGACATCCAACTTTTTTCAGTGCAGTAAAGTACAGAAAGAATTACATCCTCAACTTTTTACTTTAACAAAGTAACAAATGCTAGCCATTTCTGGAAAAACAAACTATATTAGTGAGCAAAACCCAACATCAAGAGTTCAACTTTTTCGGTTTCGAGTTTCCAAGTAGACTCAACATATACAATAACAAAATTCCAAATATTTTTTGCAATTCCTTATCTAGTAATCCTAAGAGAAAAACTTCAGGTTTCAATTGTATGTTACTTTTGAGAATCTTCTTCACTATAACATGGATCTGGAGCTTCATTGTTCCATTCTTTGGAGAGCAACACCAGTGATCAACAAAAAGAGAGAAAGAAGAAGAGGGAGGAGGAAGAGAGAGAGACAGAGAGACAGAGAGAAACAGGAAAACAGGAACTTATATAACGTTTTGACCATTATGAAAAAAATATATAGGTTATAGAAAAAATGTTTCTATCTATAGACTAAGAGGTTAATGTACAGTGTAATTTCTGTAACAGAAAATCAAAAATTATATTTCTTTATATTCTTCTTTATATTTTTATTCATTCATTTTTCCTGTACTTTTGTCTTTGTCTTTTCTTTTTTCTTATTAGGGAGCATGGAGCATCAGATCCAACAAAGATTCCTTTCTGTAACAATTTAAGGTGGTCAGTTAGTACCGATATCAGGATAAACGGCTTTTGCGTACTGAGGTTTATTTTTCCAGTCTTTACAGAACCTGACAGATTGTTGGAGCTCACTTCAAACACTGATGGCTGAGGGAACTATTCCAGGCCTAGAATCAGAAGACCTGGAGGAAGCTGTTGCAGCAACAGAGGTAACTGTGGTGGGTGTGCTGAAGGATGGGGCAGAGGCTATGATGGATGTGCGACCAAAGGAATGGCCAGCTATGGCCCAGAGGCCATTGGAGGCATCAGAGAGGCTACCTGAAGGCCATGGGGTCACTGGGACATGGTGGTTGGGCTCTCTAGAGCATGGCGAGCCCCGGGTCTCGACTGCTGCAGGTCCTGACCTGACACCATCAGGCACACATTTTTCCCTATGGAGGGAGCAAAGACCTGCAAACGGTCTTCAATGAACAGGACTGTGACAAACTACCTCATCATAGGGCCACCGACTGTGGGATAGAAATCCTTCCTGGGACTGTTCTCCCAAAACCTAAAATGTACTCAATGACTCCCCAGGAGATGAAAGAAATGAGAGCCTATATTGACAAAAACCTAAAGAGGGGGTTTATTCAACCTGCCAGGTCCAGGGTGGCAGCTCCTGTCCTGTTTAGGGAGAACAAGGATTATTATTATTATTATTATTATTATTATTATTATTATTATTATTATTATTATTATTATTATTATTATTATTATTTATTTATTTATTTATTTATTTATTTAAATTTTTATACCGCCCTTCTCCCGAAGGACTCAGGGCGGTGTACAGCCAAGGTTAAAACAGTTAAATATACAAAATTAAAATATCAATTAAAATACATATTCAATAATGGCCAAATTAAAACCGTCAGATTGACCCAGCCTAAAATACCCCAAATAAAATTACTAAAAATTAAAAATTTGAAAAATTTAAAAATCAAGCCAGTCCCGCTTGGATAAATAAATAAGTTTTTAATTCCCGGCGAAAGGTCCGGAGGTCAGATAGTTGGCGCAAACCGGGGGGAAGTTCATTCCAGAGGGTAGGTGCTCCAACAGAGAAGGCCCTTTCCCTGGGGGCCGCCAGCCGACATTGCTTGGCGGACGGCACCCTGAGAAGACCCTCTCTGTGAGAGCGTACGGGTCGGTGGGAGGCATAAGGTAATAGCAGGCGGTCCCGTAAGTACCCGGGAGCCATGGAGCGCTTTAAAGGTGGTAACCAGAACCTTGAAGCGCACCCGAAAGACCACAGGTTGCCAATGCAGACTGCGCAGGAGTGGTGTTACCGGGAGCAATGTGGAGCTCCCTCAATCACCCGCGCAGCTGCATTCTGGACTAACTGGAGTCTCCGAGTGCACTTCAGGGGTAGCCCCATGTAGAGAGCATTGCAATAATCTAGACGAGAAGTGACGAGAGCATGAGTGACCGTGCATAAGGCATCCCGGTCCAGAAAGGGGCGCAACTGGCGAACCAGGTGAACCTGGTAAAAAGATCTCCTGGAGACGGCCGCCAAGTGATCTTCAAACGACACCCATCCATCCAGGAGAATGCCCAAGTTGCGTACCCTCTCTGTTGGGGCCAGTGACTCGCTCCCAACAGACAGCCGCAGTTGCAGCTGACTGTACCGGGGTGCCGGCATCCACAGCCACTCCGTCTTGGATGGATTGAGTCTGAGTCTGTTTCTCCCCATCCAGACCCGTACGGTCTCCAGGCAACGGGACAACACTTTGACAGCTTCGTTGGGGTGGCCCGGGGTGGAAAAGTACAGCTGAGTGTCATCAGCGTACAGCTGATAACTCACCCCGAAGCCACTGATGACCTTGCACAATGGCTTCATATAGATGTTGAACAGGAGAGGCAAGAGAATCGACCCCTGAGGCACCCCACAAGTAAGGCGCCTCGCGGTCGATCTCTGCCCTCCTGTCAACACCGCCTGCGACCGGTCAGAGAGATAGGAGGAGAACCACCGATAAACGGTGCCTCCCACTCCCAAACTCCCCAACCAGCGCAGCAGGATACCATGGTTGATGGTATCAAAAGCCGATGAAAGAGGGGCTTCCGGTTTGGCTCCGCTGTGTTAATGGCGGCGATTTCAGTCCGCCCGTTCTTTGTGATTCTGTGAGAGCTGTTTAGACAGTGCTAATCTTCTGTCAACAGCTCGTAAATCTCTGCCCTCGGGCAAAGAGGGGGAGATGAGCATTTGAACTGAAGTTTGAGCCCCCAAGAAAAGCCCCAGAATGATTTCTGGTGGTTTGATGGGAAACGCTCCTTCGATAGTTCAAAAAAAGCTCCAGAGTCCAGAACGCCTCTGCAAAAGCAGAGCAAAACGCAGCGTCCATCTCCGTGACTGAAGAGGATTACTGATAAATTGTCAACACGGAAAGAATCGAAAGCAGGAGGGCTGGCATTTGTTTGTAAGATGATTTTAACTCCCTGACAGAGAAGTTATTTGAAGAGTGGAGATGAAGAAAGATGGCGTTTTGTTTTTTGAAAGTGAAAGCTAAGGAAATGCTGATTACAATTGCTGGTGTGGAACCTCTAAGAAGAAAATAACAAGATTTTTTTTTTCTAAATGGAATTCTTTTTTTAAAAAAAAAATCTATTTCTTTTTTTATTATCTTTTTTTTACAGTGTTTAAGAAGAAAAATTTATTGGGTTTTTTTTTCTTTTTATTCCCTCCCCCCCTTTTTTTTTTCTTCTTCTTCTTCTTGATATTACTTAGTTTAAAAATGGCTTTTAAGCAAAGAGATTTAACCACTTCTAAATTATTGGAAATATCTTCACTTCAGGTACGGAAATTGAAAGAAGATATTAAAGACAGTCTAAGGAATTTTTTACAGGAGCTTATGGAGGCTCATCTTTCAGAAATAGATCAAAAATTTAATGAAATGGAGAAAGAAATACTGGATTTTAAAGATTTGGTGGAAGAGCAGAGTAAGGAGATGAAAAAATTAAAGGAATCAATTACTCCATTATTGTTATCTAGTACACAGACAGAAGAAAGACTGAATGAATTTAACCAAATTAATTTAGATTTGCAAAGGAAAATAGATGAAGTTCAAATTAATTTGAATTTAGAAAATAAAATAGATGATATTCAGGTTAAGGCTGATAAGGCAGAGGAAGAAAGGGTTATATTACAATATAAATTAATGGAATATGCTATAAGGGTAAGGGGTTTAAGAGAATTTAAAGAGGAAAATTTGAAAGAGATTTTTATTCAGGCCTTTGCCCAGATAGAGGAATGGAACCAGAAGATTTTGAAGTTAATATTGAAAAAATTTATCGTGTTAATTCCTGGTGGGCAAGGCAGAAGTGTTTACCGAGAGATGTGGTTATTTATTTTACAAATAAGAGGATTAGGTATGGAATTTTGCAAGCATTTTATAAAAATAAATTTCAAATATTAGGACAAGATATAATAATGATGAAGGAAATTCCTCCTAAAATGTTAAGAAAGAGAAAAGAATTTGCCTTTCTGGTGGATGAGCTTAAGAAACATCAGATATATTTTAGATGGGAGGTTCCAGCAGGTTTAACACTGAATTATAAAGGAAGAAAAGTATTTTCTCAATACAATTTGTAAAGCACGAGATTTTTATACTAATGTATTAAAGATTGGGAATTCTTTGTTAACAGATGTTAAGTTGAATGGTGAATAGATGGTTGAAAATGTGTAAGATAGAAGAAGGAGGAGAATGTTTAATTTTATTAAATATGATTATGGTTAATTTTTGTAAATGACTTATTGTGGATATAAATGTGTAATTTTAGGGGTACTATATGATATATTAAAGGTATAAAGGAATAGGAAGATGGAATATTGTTTAATTTTGGAGGATAGATAGTAAAATTTAGGAACTTGGATTAAATATTATATTTAAGAGATGGATGTAATGTTAATTAGAATGTAATTGTTATAATAGATATATTGTGGATGATATAGGTGTAATTTTAACAATGTTATTTGACATAAGTAAGGTAAAGTGAAGATTTTAATTATTACAATTGACACTTTGGATATTTGTAATATTATTTGTTGTATATATAAATGTTAAAGATGTGAAAAGATGGACTATTGCTTACCCCTGAAGGTTGGACAGAAAAATTAAAGAAACTAAGTCGGAAATATGAACTATTTTTGAGAGATTGCTAAGGAAGAAAGACATTTTAGAAGAAACCTTGGTGAATATTGGAAGATGGAAGCGTTGTTTTGATATTGATTGATGAAGGTTGGATATTAAAACTACGTACTTTATTCAAGAATAAACACTAACTCAATTGGAAACTTTGGAGAATTCTAGGAGTGGAATGGTCTGATATATAATGGAGTGGAAGAAAAGTATCTTCTTTGTCTTTGGAAGGAGTGGAGGTTTTAAGGAACGACTATGGATTATGATTTGTGCTAGATTTTAATTTTGTTGTTAGTTTTATACCCTGTACTCGGTTCTCGGAAGTCCTGGGGGTGGGGAGGAAGGAAGGGAGGGAGGGTAGAAAATGGATTGATAGTTAATGTACAAAGATGATTGAAGATGTATAATTAATGTAAGATCGGACCTGCCTGGTTACTACTTTAGAATGAAGGGAAAGAAGGAGTAGAAGAGAGAAGGAGGAAAGAGAAGAGGAGGAGGAGGAGGAAAAGGAAGGAAGGAAGAGGGAAGAGGGAGAAGAAAGGAATAGGGAGGAAAGAGGAGAGGATGTAGATAAGAGAGGGGGAGGATGGTTATGGAAAGTAGAAGAAGGTAAAGAAGGAGAGTAAAAGGAAAAGGAAGGGGGTGGTGACCAGGCAGATCCGATTAATTGTATATGAGGGTACATTAAATATGTTATTGGATATGTTATTGGATAAGAATGTCAAAATAAAACTTTTTAAGACAAAAAAAAAAAAAAAAGCCGATGAAAGATCTAACAGGACCAAGGCAGAGGAACAACCCCTATCCCTGGCCCTCCAGAGGTCATCCACCAATGCGACCAAAGCTGTCTCCATGCTATACCCGGACCGGAAGCCAGACTGGAACGGGTCTAGATAGACAGCTTCATCCAGGTACTGGGGAAGCTGCCATGCCACCACACTCTCTACAACCTTCGCCACAAAGCGAAGGTTGGAGACTGGACGGCAATTACCCAAAATAGCTGGGTCCAGGGAAGGCTTCCTAAGGAGGGGTCTCACCACCACCTCTTTCAAGGCGGTGGAAAAAACCCCTTCCACCAAAGAAGCATTTATAATTCCCCGGAGCCAGCCTCGTGTCACCTCCTGAGTGGCCAGCACCAGCCAGGAGGGACATGGGTCCAGTAAACATGTAGTGGCGTGTAACCTCCCCAGCAACCTGTCCATGTCCTCGGGAGCCACAGAATCAAACTCATCCCAAACAACATCAACAAGACGTGTCTCAGTCATCTCATCCGGATCATCACAATCTTGGTCCAAACTATCCCGAAGCTGAGCGATTTTATCGTATAGATAACCACTAAACTCCTCAGCACGTCCCTGCTGAGGATGGGGGTCTTTACTTATGTGCAGATTTCAGGGGCCTTAATGCAGTTTGTGTAGAGCATCCTTATCCCCTGCCACTCATGAAGGACACATTGGCCAGATTAGCGGACGGTAGAATTTTTACAAAACTGGACTTCTGAGAGGCATACTATAGGGTGAGGATTAGGCCAGGGGACTAGTGGAAGACCACCTTTAACTGTCCCCTGGGTAATTATCAGTTCAAAGTAATGCCTTTTGGGCTGCAAGGGGCTCCCACCGTGTTCATGCAGCTGATCAATGAGGTGCTGCATGAACACTTGTATAACTGCATATTAGTATATCTTAATGACAATTTGATATATACAAGGATGATGTGGGAGCACTAGCATTGATCCAGCAGGTCCTCACAAAACTTTTGGAAGCCCAGTGATTTGTAAAACTGTCTAAATGCAAATTTCACAGAAAGGAATTAGATTACCTGGGGTTTTGTATCTCCCATTCAGGGATTGAAATGGATCCCACCAAAGTTAAGCCGGTACTAGATTGGCAGGCACCCAGAACTAGGAAACAATTGCCGAGCTTTTTAGGGTTTGCCAATTTCTACCGTCAATTTATTCCTGTCAGGCTACCTCCGACTATAAATAGGAAAGAATTCACCTTGACTTCATTTGGAATGAAAACAAGTACTTTTACTTTTACAGTCTTGATAGCAGCCAAGCAAAGTTGGAACTGAGACAAAATATGGCTAACATATCATATCCCCCCAATTGTCCCTCCTCCTCCAGGAGGTCAGGCTGGTCTGGTCCAATGCCAACTCCTTCACGGCCCCTCGTGGTAATCTTCTTCCACAGGTCTCTGGATGTCAGTCAACTTAGGAATGCAGTGTCGGTTAGAAAAGCGCGCACTGATAACACTCAATTGTTAATCATCCCTCCCCCCTGTTATGTCAGCCGACACTCTTAATAGGCTCCTTCCCCTTACCCTGGACGGTGGTATGATACATCTCATTTCCTTAAGAGTTTATAATACAGAAATAAACATTTTACATTCTATCTACTGATATAATCATTTAAAAGCATATGAAGACTGGAGTGGAGGCTGACATTCGGCCCTCCTGCAACAAGGACGTCAGTCCTAGAAAGAAAAAAGAGAAGTTAGGGTTTGTCAGGATATTTTTTATAGAATTGTGCTATCTTTTCCGATGCACGAACATCTTCTTTGTTCACCCATTCAGCTTGGGATAACGGGAAGTGTTTCCAGGAAATAAGATATTGAATTTTATTTCTATGTTTTCTTGAATCTAAAATTTCTTTTATTTCAAAGTGTTGTTCTCCCTCTATGAGAATTGGTATAGGAGGGGGTGTACGGTTAGGACGGAAAGTAGACGTGTGTTCAGGTTTCAGCAAACTCACATGGAAAACGGGGTGGATTCTCCTAAGTGTTTTTGGTAAATCTAGTTGTACCGTCACGGGGTTGATGATTTTTACTATGGGGAAAGGTCCTACATATTTGGGTCCAAGCTTCTTAGATTTCTGAGTGGTTTGAAGATATTTGGTGGAAAGATAAACCTTATCGCCCACTTGATATTTGTTCTCAGGGGACCTTTTTTTATCTGCTTGTTTTTTATGCGCACGGTGAGCGTCGTCGATCGCCTTGCAAGTCATTTTCCATGTGCTTTGTATTTGATCTATCCATTCTGACAAAGAGGAAACAGTAGTTTCTTCCTTTGGGAGTTCCGAGATAGGAACAAAATCTTGACCTGAAGCTATTTTAAAAGGAGTAAATCCCGTGCTACTATGAATTGAGTTGTTGTAGGCAACTTCAGCAAAAGGCAAGAGATCTGCCCAATTGTCTTGCTGGTAGTTAACATAACATCGCAGATACTGTTCTAGTACAGAGTTCGAACGTTCACAGCTTCCATTAGTTTGAGGATGATGGGAAGAGCTTAATCCTTGGGCGGAGCCAATGAGTCTTAAAAATTCTTTCCAAAATTGAGAAGTGAATTGAACTCCTCGATCTGAAATGATGCGATCAGGAACTCCGTGAAGTCTATAAATGTGTTGTACAAACAACTTTGCTAGAGTCTTTGAGGAGGGTATTTTTGAACATGGAATAAAATGGACTTGTTTGGAGAAAAGGTCAGTCACAACCCATATAACAGTATTGCCTGAACTTTCAGGTAATTCCACTATGAAATCCATGGATATTTCTTTCCATGGGGTTCCTGGTCTGGCTACCGTTTGAAGTAGTCCAGGAGGTTTTCCCGGAGGCCTTTTGGATGATGCGCAAATAGGACAACTTGCTACATATGCTTGAATGTCTTTTTTAAGACTTGGCCACCAAAATTGTCTTTTAAGAAGATGTAAAGTTTTCACAAATCCAAAATGTCCTGCCATTTTGGCATCATGGCATCGTTGTAGGATGGTTTCTCTGAGTGATAGAGGGACATATAGTTTTGTTCCAATCCAAGCTAGTCCATCACGGAGTGTGCATTCATGGGAATGCGTTAAGTACCAGTCATCGGTGTTTAAAGCTTCTTTAAACGATTTGGTTAGTTCATCTGGGAGTGAGGGGTCAGCTTTGGAGTGGCTTCTAGTTATTGCTGGGGCAGCCAACTGTTGCACGGGAAGTATTGGTTGAACCACCTCGGAGCGAGTGCAATTGTATTGGGGCAAACGTGAGAGAGCATCTGCTAAGAAGTTTTTCCCCCCAGGAATATAATGTAAAGTAAAATTAAAACGGTTAAAATATTGAGCCCAGCGGGCTTGTTTAGGTGAAAGTTTTCTAGGAGTCTTTAGAGCTTCTAGATTTTTGTGATCAGTCCAAACTTCAAAAGGATGATTTGAACCTTCTAAGAATTGTCTCCATGTCCGTAGAGCCCAATGAACTGCAAATGCTTCCTTTTCCCAAATAGCCCATCGTCTTTCAGTTTCAGTTAATTTTCGAGAAGTGAAAGCACAGGGTTGTAAATTACCATCAATATTGTTTTGGAGCAAGACGGCTCCGACTGCTACATCACTTGCATCAGCTTGTATTACAAAAGGAACATCCATATCAGGGTGCTTTAAAATAGGTTCGGCGGCAAAGAGTCGTTTCAATTTTTCAAATGCTGCCTGACATTCCATTGTCCATTCGAGGGGTAATGATGGTTTGGGTTTCGTGTCTCCTTTAGTTTTCAAGAGGTTAGTGATTGGTAAAGCAATTTGAGCAAAGGAGGGGATGAATTGACGATAGAAATTTGCGAATCCCAAAAAACTTTGGAGTTGCTTGCGTGTGCGTGGGGGGGCCCATTCCAAGACAGCTTTCACTTTTTCTGGATCCATTTCTAACCCATCAGCTGAAATGCGATACCCTAAGTAGTCTATTTTGGTTTGATGGAAATCACATTTGGATAGCTTGCAATATAGTTCTGCAGATAATAACTTTTTGAGTACAGCTCTTACTAGTTTAATATGTTCTTCCATTGTTTCTGTATAGATAAGAATGTCGTCAAGGTAGACAAGAACTCCTTTGAACAAATGCTGATGGAGTATTTCATTTATTAGTTGCATAAAAACTGCGGGCGCCCCCTGCAGTCCAAAGGGCAGTACTCGAAACTGGAAACATCCTAGTGGACAGTTGAAAGCGGTTTTCCATTCATCCCCCTCTTTTATACGAACTCTGTAGTAGGCTTCTCGCAGGTCCAGTTTGGTGAAGAATTTTCCCTTCGCTAAATGTGCTAACATATCTTTCATGAGTGGCATGGGATATATGTTTTCGGCGCACACGGCGTTTAGGTTCCTATAGTCAACTATAAGACGAAAGGAGCCATCTTTCTTTTCCCGGAACATCACTGGCGCCGCCACGCGAGGTCTAGCCGGTTGGATAAAGCCCCGCTCTAGGTTTTTGTCTATGAATTTACGTAGCTCCCCCAATTCCTTTTGGGTCATGGGATAAGCTTTTGGTTTTGGAAGCTTTACCCCCGGAAGGATGTCTATGGCACAGTCAATAGGCCTATGGGGAGGAAGTACGTCTGATGCTTTCTCACTAAAGACTTCTCGCAAGTCCCAGTATTCTTTGGGTATTCTCTCTTCCCCGTCGATCCGTTCAACCATTGCCCCCAACGTATCCTGGTGCATGGCCACGGTAGATCCCTTCTTGGGTTTCCCCTTTTCCCCTTTTAATGCTTTGGAACGGAAACGTAGGACTCCCGTTCTCCAGTTAATATGGGGGTTCCATTTCCGCAACCATGACAAGCCTAACAACAGGGGTTGGTCCATTCCTGGGGCTACTATGAAGTTCAGAATTTCGCGGTGGTCTCCTATTATCATTTCTATGGGTTCCGTTACGAAATGGGCGGGCCCTCCCCCTGCCACAGAGCCATCTAACTGGGCAAACGCTATGGGCCTACTTAGAGTTCTCAATCTTAGTTCCATTTTTTCTACTAGTTCGGGACTGACCATACATCTAGTGCATCCAGAATCGAGTAGTGCTAGTAGTTCCCCCTTATTACCCGAAGAGGGTACATGTAGATTGACTGGAATGTCCAAGGGTCCCCGTGCCCAACTCACCAAAAGGTCTTCATCGGACTCTGACGTGGTTTTGCTGTCGTCAGTATCGGTCGACACTTCGCCATCCTCCTTGATGGGCGTGCCCTTCTTGGCAACGCCCTCCCCCACTGTAATGTCAGTATCGGTCGACACTTCGCCATCCTCCTTGATGGGCGTGCCCTTCTTGGCAACGCCCTCCCCCACTTTTGCTGGTTTACGCGCCTTAGCCGCTGGCTTCACTGGTTCCTTTTCACCACCAGAGGTCGCGCTTGGTATCAACTTAACCCTACAGTCGGCTGCTCGGTGGCCTTCTTTTCCACATCTGTAGCACGCAGACGAACGTGGTCTTCCTCCCTCAAATCTAGGGACGTCCCTATAGGTGCCTTCTGGAAAACGGCCAAGGAATGGCCCTCCAGTGCGCTGTCTTCTGCCGCGGTCCTTCACTAGCTCGATTTCCATCTCTGCTGCCAGGGTGTACCAGCCATACAGCGTAGTTGGAGAGGCTCGTGCTCGACACAGTTCATAGAGATCTCCATTCAGACCATCTTTGAAAATGTCTACAAGAGTCACCTCCGACCACCCTCTCATCAAGGGAACTAAATCACTGAACTCCTGGTTATAATCAGCCACCGGTCTCCTCCCTTGCCTGATGGTTTTCATCCGACCTTTGGCCTTCTGCTCTGCCAGGGGGTCCTCAAACCTCCTCCTCAGTGCAGTCATAAAATGCTCGTAGTTTTGCAGTAAGGGGGAGTGGTTTGTATATAACGACACATACCACGCAGCTGCTCTTCCGGTCAAATTATGGGTCACAGCTCTCACTTGTGCTGCCTGTGACCAATAATCTTCCCCCCAGTCTATCATGTGGTCATTCACTTTCGCCAGGAACAGTCCCAATTCCTTCGCATTTCCATCAAATTTCTCTGATATGGGGGGAATTTTTGGCTTTTTCCTTCCCCTGCGCGGCCTTGCATGGTCAGCAGGTGGCGCCCGGCCCTCATCCAATTCAGCTTCCTCTGGGGAGAGAGTTTCCAGCCCTGGCTCTTCAGAAATCTCACCGCCCTGGGAATCACCTCCAGCTAGCCCCTTTGTATTATCTTCCTCCTCTTCTCCCTCCCACCTGGAGGACCGAATAGGGGATTCATACCTTTGGCGAGCTGCTTGCCTCATTTTCACTTCACGGAAAAGACGTAAGGCTTCCTCCAACTGGAGCTTGTCCCTTATCTCTTGTTCTGTTTCCGAAAGTTTTTCTATTCCTTTTTTCTTTTTTCTTTTAGTTACTCCAGAGGGAAGCTCTTCGGGGCTTGGTTTCCACCCTTCCTCTTCCAGCTTTAATTGCTCTACCCACCGAGCTCTGCAATCTTCCAGCTCAGGGTCGAAAGTGTCAGCAGAAATTCCTCCGGACGCCTCCCCCAGCTCAGCCGGCAGCAGGGCTTCCATCACATTTGGGTTTTCTCCCCCCCCCCCCCGGTATTGCGATTGCAATCCTGGTTGGTAGACATGATGTGAGTTCCAACTTAATGTCAGGCTACCTCCGACTATAAATAGGAAAGAATTCACCTTGACTTCATTTGGAATGAAAACAAGTACTTTTACTTTTACAGTCTTGATAGCAGCCAAGCAAAGTTGGAACTGAGACAAAATATGGCTAACATATCATATCCCCCCAATTGTCCCTCCTCCTCCAGGAGGTCAGGCTGGTCTGGTCCAATGCCAACTCCTTCACGGCCCCTCGTGGTAATCTTCTTCCACAGGTCTCTGGATGTCAGTCAACTTAGGAATGCAGTGTCGGTTAGAAAAGCGTGCACTGATAACACTCAATTGTTAATCATCCCTCCCCCCTGTTATGTCAGCCGACACTCTTAATAGGCTCCTTCCCCTTACCCTGGACGGTGGTATGATACATCTCATTTCCTTAAGAGTTTATAATACAGAAATAAACATTTTACATTCTATCTACTGATATAATCATTTAAAAGCATATGAAGACTGGAGTGGAGGCTGACAATTCCTGTATTTGCACAGGTGGCCCTACCGGTGACTAATCTTTTCAGAACAAAAGGCATAGCTGGGAAACATTGACCTGGTAGCTCATTGTAATGGATTATTCAGTGCCAGTAGGCTTTTGAGCAGTTGAAAGCTGTATTTGCGAGGGAGCCGGTGTTGTGCCATCCTGATCCTGCTATCCCTTTTGTAGTCCAGGCTGACATCAGTGATGTGACAGTGGCTGCAGTCCTCCTTCAAACCAACAAAGAGGGGACCCTCCAACCCTGCATGTACACATCATAAAAATTAACAGCAACTGAGAGAAATTTGCCTATTTGGGAAAAGGAAGCATTTGCCATCTGATGGAGTGGTCTGCTGATTGAAGTGTGGACAGCAGAAGTGGGTTTCAGCAGGTTCTGGTCAGTTCTGAAGAACCGGTAGCAGAAATTTTGAGTATTTCGGAGAACCGGTAGTAAAAATTATGACTGATCCCGCCCCCATCTATTCTCTGCCTCCCATGTCCCAGCTGATGGGGATTTTCCAGTAACCTTCCCCTGGAGTGGGGTGGGAATGGAGATTTTACAGTATCCTTCCCCTGCCATACCCACCAAGCCACACCTACCAAGCCATGCCACATCCACCAAACCACACCCATAGAACCGGTAGTAAAAAAAATTGAAACCCACCACTGGTGGACAGACCACAAAAACCTGGAGGCTGTGCAAACCCCATGCCATTTATCACCAAAGCAGTGATGCAATGGGCTTTCTACTTCAGAAGATTTAATTTTATCCTGAAATTAAAGGCAGAAATTTCCTAGCTGACATGTTGTCCAGGAAGCTCCAGTATGAAAGTACTTGAGAGGAAATAATACAAGCCATGATCCCTCACCAGTTAGCAGATTCACAGGTCCCTCAGGGGGTAGCTCACATGAAGCCATCTACTGATATAGCCCAGGAACTTCAGGTTGCTCTAGTCAAAGATGAGTTCTACCAGAAGAACCGTGCTCTGTTCACACATCGAGATGGATTTGTTTGGAAGGGTACCAAATTATATGTATCTTAGACAGTACGATTAGAAGTTTTATAACAGTGCCATGATGTCTGTTCAGCGGACCATTTTGGCTTTGTAAAAACATTGTACGTAATTAACCACCAATTTTGGTGGCCTTTCATGAAGCGGGATATCGAGAATTATATAGGGAGCTGTACTATCTGTGCTACCAAGAAAAGCTGACCTGGCAAACCTGTTGGATTGATACAGCTGGTAGCTAACCCCACACAACCATGGGAGCAGGTTGTGATGGATATCATTGTGGGATTACTAGACAGTTGCGGTCACAATGTAATATGGACTGTCATAGATCTATTTTCAAAGCAGGCTCATTTTGTAGCCTGCTCCAGTCTCCCTTTCGCTAAAAAGTTATCTAGGTTATTCGTAGTCCATATATATCGACTGCACGGTATACCAAACAGGGTTATATCAGATTGAGGCAATCAATTTACTGCCCAGTTTTGGCGGGACTTCTTAACCAGAGTTGCATCAATGCAAGGGTTGAATTTGGCTTTCCATTCAGCAACCAATGGGGCTGCAGAATGAAAAAATGCCATGATTGCAAGATATTTGCGCTGTTACGTAAGACATAGGGTGATTGGGCAGACCTCCTTATGTATGCTGAGGTTGCCTATAACAATGCCATACATCGTAGTACAGGGTTTACTCCCTTCTGGGTGGCTACAGGTAAGGAGTTCGTTCCGATACCCGAATGTCCCCAGGTGGATCCTACAGATGTGGGAGTTCAAAAGTGGGTGGATCAAACCCAGAATATCTGGCTTATCGTACAGGAAGTACTCCAATGGTCTGCTAGAAAATGTAAGCAAAAAGCGGATAGGAAAGGACAACCTCATCCACCCTTCCAAGTTGGTCAGAGGGTCTACCTATCGACCAAATACTTGAATTTAGGGCTTCACAGTAAGAAACTGGGACCCAAGTATATAGGCCCATTTACCATTAGACAGATTATAAATCCAGTAACTGTTAGTTTGCAGCTATCCCAATTATTAGGGAACACCCACCCGGTTTTTCATTGTAGCCTGCTGAGACCTGTAAAATCAGCCCAGATAAAAGAGGTCCCAAATGTACCACCACCTCCCATGGACGGTGGTCTACAATATGAGGTAGAAAAAAGATTAGACACCAGACTACACAGGGGGGTCCTACAATACCTCATTTTGTGGAAAGGGTATCCCTAGTCCGAGGCTTCATGGGTTTGGGAGGGTGATATAACTGCCCCATGGCTCATTACCAAGACCACCGTTGGTACCCAGACAAGCCGGGGCCTCTATCGTCTTAAAGCGCTCACTATTGTTTCTATGTTTTAGACACCATCTCCGTGGTAAAGGGGGCCGCATGTAAGCCCTGCAACGGTACTTGGAGCCGCCATTCGTGTGGGGATCACCATTCCCCTGCTGCACACTTTCACCAATGACTCTTACTGTTTGTCTGCTCTCCTGGGTCATCAGCCCCGAGGCATGCCTCTCACTTTGACTTCCCAGCCACATGCTAGATGACATCATGGTCATGCACTGAGGCAATTTATCAACCTTATACTTTAAGGAAAGATGAGCACCCAGAACAACTGAAGTGGCTTGTGATGGATTGGGGAGGGAGAGGGAGGATATTGGGTAATTGGATAATTGAGTGATTGCTCTGGGGTAGAGCTGTATGCTGATTAAAAGGTGATGGGGAGGATGGCGCGTCAGCTCCAACGAAGATTCCTTTCTTTAATAATTTAAGGTGGTCAGTTAGTACCGATATCAGGATAAACAGACT
Source organism: Ahaetulla prasina (assembly GCF_028640845.1). Lineage (NCBI taxonomy): Eukaryota > Metazoa > Chordata > Lepidosauria > Squamata > Colubridae > Ahaetulla > Ahaetulla prasina. The sequence continues at coordinate 42,736,536 of NC_080541.1, read as the reverse complement.
TGGTTACTGCTTGCATACTGAAGTTTATTTTTCCAGTCTTTACAGAAGCTGGCATTGTATTTTTTATTAATGCATTCCAAGTACAATTTAAGCTGCTTCTTCTATTCTTAAAGTCCTATGTGATTCAGAGCCTAGGGAGTTAGCACCCTGCTTTCCCCAGTTTAGATAGAGACTTAAAAAAAAGAAAGAAAGAACTGGAAGCCTTATATGGTTTTTTTTGTTGAAAGATGAAAAGATTGAATTGACGATTTAGGGATTTGGGGGTTAAGATTCAAACAGTCTTTATTCATAAGTAGGTTGTATTTTGTTAGAAGGCATCTTTCCCAGAGGTGTTGTATTAACACCACAAATTTATGTCGCATACCATGATTTCCCAGTTGCCCAGTAGCTTGATGAATATTCCGATGGGAGAATCTTGGCAGAGAAAGTAAGCACAACATCCTTGCAGATCTTGATTGAATCAGTCAAGTTGAATAAGAAACATGTATTTCTGTCTCTTTTTGGAATGTATATTCTACACTGCATATAGTTAATGTGCTTCAAAACACCTCACATTAATTAAAGGAGGGTTAAACTATAAAGCTAATAAATAAAAAGACAAAAGACACACGAGGGAAGAAAAGCACAAGGAAATATTTATCCTTCTCTAGGCAGGGTGATCCTTTTAATTAATGGATAAAACTGAATGGGAAAAAAACATTTCCCTTTTTGCTTCTGTAATTTCTTGACCGACAGTTGGGAAGGAAGAGAAAATTCTTACAATTGTTTTTTTCACCAATCACTGAATGGGTTAATTTGTTCTCACCTTTAGAAAACCAGCATGTAGCCTACAGTGGGGAATGGCTACAAGAGAGATAATTTACTTCTTGTTGGCAGGAAGGGAGTAGGGAAAGAATCCAAGGAAAGGCAGTTGGTGACTCAAGAAAGAGAGACCGGAGGAAGAGCAATTCTGCTTCGGGGACAAGTTTAATGGACAGTTTTATTGAGAAAAAGCATGATAAGAGTAATCATGTACTATAGTAAAGTGACTGTCTTAATACTTCTACATTAGGATTGGGGGGGGGGGGTTAGGTTAAACATATATAATATATTCTGTAGATTCTGTTTTGTTTATATAATTTTCCAAACCTGCTTATTGAAAGCTAATTCTTAAGTACCACATAAAGCTAACTGTTGAATTCATGATAAAATTGTCATTCAGCAGAATTTTTTTTGACACAGATGCAGAAATTCGAATGAATAGCACTAGTATTTGAGTATTAGTTGACAGTGAGATCACTAAGCTGAACCATAGGACAGATAAATATCGAATCCCAAAGTATTGTATACTCTAAACTAAACTATACATGTTTATTCAGCAGCAATCATTGAAACATTTTGTCTTCTCTTCATTGCCTTTTTCTCCCACTATTTAAGAACAGATTCACAGTGGAGTAAAGCTCCATATAGTTTATCTTTGCCACTATAGATAGCTGGGGCTCCTAGAGCTGCCTGGTGGTTTCTTTAGATGATAGGAGAGAATAAAATGAGACTTACCTTATGAGACAAGACTTATCAGGCAGCAAAACCTCAAGGTCTCGCAACTGAATTTGTAAAACAATTCCACTGTAAAATTTTGGGATCAAAATTAGAGTAGCAGTAATTAGAGTAGAGTAGAAACATTCCCTCTCTGGGTATTCGGTCCATTATGGCTCATGTTTACACATGCAAGGCATTTTCCATGCTCATAGTTTTCATATAATAAATATTCATGTAGAGCAACACATAAACGCTCTATCTTTCTCAACAATAAACTCAGTTATATTCTGGTGTTCACTAAGTTATTCAAATATATTTTTTAAAAAGGAAATGACAACATGCCTAAGGTAATTGAATATGAAATGGTAATATGACAATCATATTTAATTACGGATCCTTTTTGAACTGATCAGCCTAAACACCCTTGAACTGTCCTCTTCTCTGGTTTCCCATATAAGCTACTGCTACACAAATTTATTTTACTATGTGGTTTCCTAATGTGCTTATTTAGTATTACTAAATGGGAAAAAACTTGGCCTGAATGTTTATATTCTAGATTGTTATCCAGAAACTATATAATACCTTTTGTTGTAATCGCCAGATTTGGGGATGGGGAGAGGAAACAATACTAAATATATAAGGTTCATGAAGATGCCATTCTTTTCCTGTCCAAACAGCAGATGAGTTTTAAATGTGAACACATAACATTTTTTAAAAATGACAGGATTTTGTCAGCATAATCTCATTATGCCTGTAGCCATTACAGTCAAAATTAGTTTCCTTTGCCATAGTTTGGGTTGGATTCAAAACAGCTTTTGGAGGAAAAGAGTCATTACATTAAGGTAGTCAGTTACTCAATTGAGGTTCCTATTATCCCAAGCTATGCAAAATCATGTTTTCTTAAACTATAGTGGATGAGATGAATAATCAGAGGTATTGTTCAATCGTTAAGTTAGACATTTCCTTCTGATAAATGAACTATAGATAGCTAATGAAAGGAAATGTACAACATTTGAACTAAACTAACAACCGTCTAAAATTAAAATTCTAAAGACTATATTTTTCCAATTTCTGGGACAATCCCTTATTGTTCAGGAATACCTCTAAATAAATGAATGATTATAAATTATTTAGTTATGCTAGAACAGTTTTACTTATGTAGTCCTGATGTACCATAGGATCCCACATATGTAAGCATTTTATAATTCAGAGCTTTTTGTTTGTATAGTTTGGCTCCTTGCCTCTAAATTCTTTAAAGAGAGAATTTGAAATGATAAAAATGTTAAGTTAACCCTAACGTTTTGTTAGGATGTGAAAATTGTCCATCTATTTCAAATCAGAAAAATCCTAAAACAAACTTTCTCCTTGTCCTAGTAGCTAAAGGAGCAAATTCAATTTTTTAATTCTTATTTATTGAACTAAAGATGGAATGAAATCCTGTTTGTATATAATAATATCACAATATCTCTATCTAGTGTACTTCCTAATTTCTAATGTGGGAGATGCTGCTTTTAAAAGATTGCTAGTTTTGCCACGCTATTACTTTATATGTAATGCTGCTTTTAAAGATCAGAATCATGCAACCCTGTGATACTATATGGAAATAAAAGTCGGACTTTGAAGACGCAGAATAGGAAGAATATCGATACTTTTAAACTTTAACATTGGAGAAAATTCTGGATAGCCAAGAAAAGAAACAAATAACCATCAAACAAATCAACCCAGTGTTCTCACTCAAGGCAGAAATAACCAGGCTCAATTTGTCTACTTCAGGTATATTATCAGAAGTCTTATTTCTCTGGAGAAAGCTCTAATGTTGCAAAAGGTGGAAAGAAAAGAGGATAATTAGCAGCAACGTGAATGTATTATTATAGTAGCAATGGGCACCACTGGAAGACCTGAAAGAGCAGGCTATGGATAGATTGTCATAGATAAAATCTAATTCTAAGAAAAGGAAAAGAGAAAATTACGAAATCATTCAGATTAGGAAAACATTTTTGTGGAAACAATATTGAGAATGATAGCCATGGTTTAAAGAAACTTGTAAATTATTGTATAGGAAATGTTGAACATATTATATACATTAGCTCATTTGAGAACTCAAAAATTGTTGTTCTATGATGCACTATTCAGGTCATGATAACAGGAGTTTTAGTAGTATATAGATGAAAAAGAAATCCTTAGGTACAACTAACATTGTTAGGAAGAGAACAATTCCATTTATTCCCTGTCCTCAGTGAGAATTTCAGTCACCATCTTATACAGGTAGTCCTCAATTTACAATTGAGCCCAAAATTTCTGTTGCTAAGCAAGACAGTGAGTTTTGCCCCATTTTACAACTTTTCATGCCAGAATTATTAAGTAAATCACTGCAGTTGTCAAGTTAGAAATATGGTTGTTAAGTAATCTGGCTTCCCTGTTGACTTTGCTTGTCAGAAGACCGCAAAAATTGATCAAATAATCCTGGGACATTGCAACTATCAGAAATACACACCAGTTGCCAAGCTAAAAGTATGTAGTGATTCTCAGTCATCAAGGTCATGGTTGTCCCAAAGGTGCTTTTTATCAGGAGACAACTGGACTTTCTTGTTTTTTCTTTGAAGAGGTTTCGCTTATCATCCAAGAGGCTATCCAAGGAGTATAAATTCTCCCATTCCCCACTATTCTGTCAGAGCTGAAGAAGCTTCTTAGATGAGAAGAAAAACAAGAAAGTCCAGTTGCTGCCTGAATAAAGCACCTTTAGAACATCAATTGCCAAGTGTCCAAATTTTGATCATGTGACCATGGGGATGCTGCAGCAGTCTAAATGTGAAAAATGGTCATAAGTCACTCTTTAAAGTGCTATTGTAACTTCAATCACTAAACAAGAGATTATAAATTGAAGACTACCTGTATGTCACTGAAATGCAGTTAGAAAGTTCTTGATTAGAGTGTTTGTAAGGGAAGTGATACAGGGGAAACTAGCAGACCAGGAAGACTTTGGTGCTACCTTCTTGCCTATTTTCTCTGTATTTTAACTGTCCATAGTTTGCAGAGCAAATGCCGCAACTGAGTTCACTAGGCACTAATCTGAAGCAAAGTCTTAGTTGCAACTTAAATTGAAGAACTCCAATTTTCCCATTGTTTGAACCCCATACTCACTGTAGATCAGGGGTCTCCAACCTTGGCAACTTTAAGACTTGTGGACTTCAACTCCCAGCTGGCTGAGGAATTCTGGGAGTTAAAAGTCCACAAGTCTTAAAGTTGCCAAGGTTTGAGACCCCTGCTGAATGAATGCATAATTATGATGCTACCAGCACTACGTGATACAAACGCTTCACTGCTTTAGCAAGCAATCTCATGCCAACATTTCTGTATTCAGTATCACTCAGAAGTACTCATGGGAATGTCTTTAACACAGGAAGTTGTTCATGAACTTCATACAGTAATTCTAAAGCAAATACATTGGTAGCCAAAAAGAGAAGGGAAACAGCCAATTCTCACTTCTTTCAGGACATCAGCATTAAGTATTAAACAGGAAAGCCAAGACATGCTGCATAAGCAGAAAAGCACTAAAATGTAGGCTGCTATTTCCTTACTTTGCTATATAAGAAAATTATGGAATGCTTTACTGAAAAGAGGGTAATGCAAGCTGATGCACAGTAATCAATGTCAGAGTTCATGGGAATTCAGCTTAGAGGCTAAGCCAAAGCTCATTGGATAGATTGCCAGGTATCTTGATATTCATCCCAAATCTCTATTCCTGGAAAAAGTATAATGAAATAGAGAAGAATGGTGTAGAGCAAACTTTTTTTCCTATAATTCCTTAAATAATTGAGAATATAGTCCCACTCTTTTTTTTTTTCTTATTTCTTTTGGATTCCTCTGAGAGGAAATTTAGTTTCAATAATGAAATGAAAACCACAGTTTCTATCTCATTCAATTCAGTGAAAAACAAGAATTTGCTGCCAATTTAAATCCTAGAATGACTTCATGGAATAAACAAACCTTATATAAGTGGATAGAGCCTCTGCTGCTGTATAGAGAAGGACTAGATAGTTGAGAGTGGCATTGAAGTTGCTCTCCTCTCCTACTAAATTTGTTCCTGCCTTACTAAAAATAGTATATAATTATTCCTTCAGAAAGAAATAGCAGATTTTTCTCTTACTTTGATTCAGTTCATCTGATGTTTTTCTTTAACCTAGCAGCAGTCAGACTTCCTTTATCAGAAGCGGAGAACATGAGCATGAGGTGCTACTAACTTTATGAACTGTTCTGAGACATCTCATTGTCCATTTTAAGAACAGAAAGTGAATGGGTAGGTTTTAAATCTGATATAGGATTGCTTTTAGTGTATATTTAAATATACATGTAATATGTACTTACAATATTTTAACATACTCTACATAAATTGCTTTTCTTGCTAACAGGCCATAACAGTTGTATACAGCATTTACAAGTCAATGTTTCTAAGACATTCTAAGAAAGCAGCAATAAAATAGTTACTGTCTAGACAGGGTGAAGTAGAAAACCATTATGAAAATGTGTATAGCTTGATTTTCAACTTTCTCAATGGGAGAATGGTCAAGAGAATCTGAAGAAGACTTATTCACAGAAATAAAATCTGCCTTCCTTTGTTCTTGACTGGGAAACTTAAGGCTGATGGCTGACATTGTACACAGAGATGCATTGAAGCTTTTAAAAATTATTTGGATTATGGCAATGTGTTTCTAGATAACCAGTTTGAGGTACTGGTTGAGGCAGCAGGTTAAAAAACAGGAGGTCATGTGTTTTATCCCACCTTAGGGGAAAAAAAACCTAGCTGAGTGCCCTTAGGCCAATCACTCTCTTTCAGCCCTAGGAAGCAACTAATCGCAACTATTTCTGAAATCTTGCCTAGAAAACTGCAGGGAGTATTCAAAAATCAACACTGACTCCATTGTCCCCAAAAATGTATTCTTAATCCTGATATATATTTCAGACTGAAAAGTAATGAATGATAGTACTGTAACTTAGACCAGGGGTAGTCAATCTTTTTATATCTACTGCCCACTTTTGTATCTCTGTTAGTAGTAAAATTTTCTAACCGCCCACCAGTTCCACAGTAATGTGCCATGTATCGTCGTCTGCGCATGCCTCTCGCGCATCATGGATTGGGTTTGGGAGAGAGGGCGCCGGCTACCAGCTCTGCTTGTCTGTTACAGCTGGGTGTGTGGGAGGAGATGTGCAAGCTGTTCTGGGACGAGACTCTTCTGTTTGCGGTCTCACTATAGTGCCATTTAGTTTCACTTACGTAACGTGAACTAAACTTGTGCACAGGTGATACAAATAGTATATTTTCAGAAATTTAAATTGTCATGGGGAATTTTATGAAAACCTAATGAAAATGTTTTTAAATAATGCTATGAAATTTTTTTTAAAAAGTCAATTAAATTAAAAAAGGGAAAGTGCTTCAGTATCAGACAAAACCCCTACCGCCCACCATGAAAGCTGGAACGCCCACTAATGGGCGATAGGGACCAGGTTGACTACCACTGACTTAGACAATTGTTGACATTCTTAAATTTAAAAATTAAGATCATAAAAATTTATAATCTCAGGCAGAATGTCTCTGTGAAATAGAAATAAATTCTAGTGTATATTACACATCTTATTTATCAACTATCCAGGTTGATGTTTGTATATGCCCACACAAAGATATATTCAGATGGCTATGCACATACATAAATATATATGGGATGGGGGAAAGTACTTAAAGCATGCATTACAAATTTCCATATTTACCCCCAAGGAAAACTATCCTAATTTTAAACAACCATCCTATAAAAAGAAAACACAACAGAACAAACACTACCAGATTGGGAGATCTGATCTGAAGTGGGAGCATTTCATGCCTGATATAAAGGTAAAAAGGTCAATCTCTCTAAGCTACTTATATTTAATCTTCACACTTTGCTTTCAGAGGAGAGCATCAAGCTAATTAGAAAGAGCATCTTATACTCAATAGACATAAATATCTAAAATCATAAAATGATCAACATATTGTCAAAGTATGCTCAAGAAGTAAAATTCAGTATGTGGCATGTATTTTGCATATTGAAATTTAGAATATGGAGTTAACCTGCCCTTAGGCAAATATGCTGTCTTTCCATGAGAAATTACTTTCTGCAAAGGGTGTGCCTGACTTTCTCTAGATTGCAGTCATAATATTTACTTAATGTTGCTAATTAGTGTTTTTGTGATTTACCAAATCCTGTTAATTCGCCTGCTCATTCCAGAGAGTAGATCGCTCTCATGTAACTAAGACCATATATTTTCTTCTGCCCAACTTCAAACTCCTTCCAAGTATGCTGTCAATTATCCTTCTCTCAACACTTGCTATCTTAGATATTTCTGCATTTCCACACTGCTGCATCACAAAACATCCTGACCGCTTGCTTCAAAAAGATAGCTCTAACACATAGGGAGATGGACTTTGATCTTTGTTGTCCATTTCAGGGTCAAAGGCCTGTTCCCCACCCCCAACAGATCCGCTCAATTCAAATGGGTCTTTTCGTTTACTATGAGACCAAATGTTTTAGAGACAAAAACAAAAAAGAAAAATTGATATTGATGACAGATCATATGTTTTTCTCTTTCGTGATTTCCACAAAGGTACACATTATATATTGATTCCGTAAATACTGTAATAATGGTATTTCTACAGAAATTTGTCTGAACTAGACAGTCATATCTGAGACTGTGAGAATTACAGAAAACAGATCAGTAAGTTTTGCCAAATATAATTGGTTGTAAACAAAAGATAAAACCCACAGTAATTTAAGACAGGAAGGTTTACTTTTCTTTTCGTTTATTAATATTGTTATTTTTTTGTTTCGCTCCACAGCTTTCAATTCGGAATATTTACATCTTTTTGTATTTTGAAATGACTGCCCTCCGGTGCATGAAACAGGAAATGGCTCTTTCAGTATAGTTTGTTCTCCATTTTTCTTCTGCTATTTTAATATAAAAACTTGCCTAAACTCAGCCCTATACACTAGTATTTCATATTTCATTCAGCTCTGTAGAACAGCATTACATACTTTGCAAAGATAAGTGTGCTTTGGACAGGCATACCCGCTTCTGTTCCTTGGTTACCTGCAAAAAAGCAGTGTGCGAAGAGTAACTACATACAACCAGCTATAATACATCCAACTTTGTATTCAAATTAGAGCACCAAATTTTCTATGAACTCTCTTAACTACTGGAATCATACTCAGTTCAAAATCAATTCAGAAGTGCCATGCCTCAGGATGTGGTTGAAATTTTGATCTGACAACACTCATTAAATCCAGTTTTTGTTCTGTTTGGAAATGCCAATTAACTGCTATTTTGCAATAATTTTAAGAATACCATTTTACAGATATTCAAACATAAGCACTTGCATAAATGTCCTCTTCATGAACTTATTTTGTATTTACAGTAATTTAGTATTAGAACTAAAACTCGTTTTTCCCCAGTGATCTGATATATGGAAATCATTTCTTCCTATTTCTTAATCCAGTGAAAATTGTAATGTGGTTGTTGTCATTGTTAGGACTGTCAGTGTACAACAATATTAAGGGGTGTATATGCATGCAGCCTTGGATCAGGACTTGCTTTTAGGTACACAGTTTTTATTGGCATTGCTTCTGAATTAGCTACCTGTGGTTATTGCTCCTTTCCAAAGGGTTTATTGAAAAATAGTGGAATTTCTTTCTAATAGGCTGGTCAATATGAAGATAGAATTGACCTTTTTTTAGGGTAGCTAGTAAGTTGAAAACTAAAATTAAACTCATTTCTGCAATTCATTGTAATATTTGATAACTGATTCCATTTTTAAAATGAAGCAATTTCATATATGCTTTTGTCTACACTGATTTGCTGTCAAGTTGTTTCCAGCTCCTAATGACCATATAGATTTTCTCTATGACAATCTATCCCTAATCTGTTCTTTCAAGTCTCCCAATGATGCAGTCATCTTCACTGTACTGAGTCCATCCACTGTTGTGTCTGCGCCCCCCCAGCCGGGCCTCCTGCCAGAAAGTGACTTCGAGCCAGGCCTGCTGCCAGAAAATGACTTGGAAAGTGAGGGGGAAGGGCCGTCAGGACTTACCTCGGGAGTACCGGCTTCCCTGGCTCAGCTCCAGGAGCCAGAAGCAGGCCAGGTAGAAGAGATAACGAGGCCTCCATCCCCTGACTCTTCCCCCCCCCAGGCAATGCCTTCAGACCCAGCTGATAGCAATCATGCTTGGTTGGACCCTAGGTTTCATAGGTCGGAGAGGAGAGAACAACAGAAGCAGGGGTGCGGCAGGCCTAGGAAGTGCTGAGTCATAGAGCCACACCCCACAGGATATAAAGGCAGTGAGCACTGCTGTGTCTCTTCGTAGCCGGCAAATCAACTGATTAACTAAGAGCTCAAGTGACTCACCAGCGTCAAGGGAGATATCAGAGAACTTGGCAGACATTCGCTATTCTGCTGCCAGAGCTGATAGTGCCGGCTAATTAAGCCATCACTCGGACAGAGGCGAAGGAGGACAGAACATCCACCTTGCTGCTGCTTATTTCTTCTTCCTTCCACCTTTCCCAGCTTTAGAGCCTTTTCCAAAGAGCTAGATTTTGCATAATGTGTCTGAAGAAGGATAGGTCACAATTAATTATGTTGAGAATCTTAGTAAGAATGAAAATGGATATTTTGATTCCACTAAATCCATTGCATGGTCCGTGGATGCACTAGGATATACTGGAGGTCATTTGATGGCCGTCTCCAGGAGGGCCTTTCACCAGGTTCGCCTGGTTTGCCAGTTGCGCCCCTTCCTTGATCAGGATGCCTTGTGCACAGTCACTCATGCTCTCATTACCTCTCGCTTGGATTATTGTAATGCTCTCTACATGGGGCTCCCCTTGAGGTGCACCCGGAGGCTTCAGTTAGTCCAGAATGCAGCTGCACAGGTGATAGACATGTAACACCACTCCTGCGCAGACTGCACTGGCTGCCTGTGGTCTTTCGGGTGCACTTCAAGGTTCTGGTTACCACCTTTAAAGCGCTCCATGGCTTAGGGCCTGGGTACTTACGGGACCGCCTACTGTTACCTCATGCCTCCCACTGATCCGTACGCTCACACAGAGAGGGACTTCTCAGGGTGCCATCCGCCAAACAATGTCGGTGGCGGCCCCCAGGGGAAGATCCTTCTCTGTGGGGGCTCCTACCCTCTGGAACGAACTTCCCCCTGGTTTATGCCAACTACCTGACCTTCGGACCTTCCGCCGCAAATTGAAAACACATTTATTTATTCGCGCGGGGCTGGCTTAAATTTTGTTGGTTTTTAACTTTATATGAATTTTAATGGGTTTTTAGAATTTTAAATGTTTTAAAGTCTTAGGCCAATTGTGTAATAAGTTTTTTAATTCTTGTTTTAATTGTATATTGTATTGTTTGTTTTTATTCTGGCTGTACACCGCCCTGAGTCCTTCGGGAGAAGGGCGGTATAGAAATCTAATTATTATTATTATTATTAATAATAATAATAATAATAATAATAATAATAATAATAATAATAATGCTGAGAATGAGGATGGTTGGGACTCTTTACTGTTAAAGTTGCTTGGCTCTGTATTAAGACTTTTTAAAACATTTAAAATATTTAAAGGAACCACTTACCCTACTTTACAAAATTCTAAAATAAAAGCAATCCCAGTCCATTTCTTCCATTTCTTCTATTTAATCTGTACTTTCTAAATGAAAATACATTTACAAAATACATTTACACAAAATAACCTGTTATTTATAATCTATATACATTTTCATTATTTTGCGTACCTTGAATATTGAATAAAAAGAATTTCTATCAAAAAAGTACTTGTGGTCAGATTTCAATAAAGAGATATCAGTGATATTTGTTGGAAATCTCCACCAACTAACCTTTTCCTGTAAAAAGTATCCTTTTACAAGGATTTATGAAATCAACTCTTTGGTGGCTATTAACAATTTTTTTTTAGAATTACTTACGGCTCATTCTTAATTATTAATACTACATTTGTACATGTTTTGCTTCAGCTCTATTTATGGATAATGATGATACAGAGATTTTTGTCAGCAGGAAAAATAAACTGAGTGTGGGCAGTTCTTTAGTCTTTCAGAAATGTGCAAGTAAAACTTTCAAATAATAAAAAATATTTATTTCTTAAAATCACAATAGGATGTATCTAGCCTTGCTTCTGTTTTACAAATTGTGTAGACATGATCATTCCTCTTTTCTTTTTCATAAAATTTCTTTAGGAAATTAACTGGAACTATGAGCAATTCTCACTGGAGCGTGATTTATCTGGATTCACGCCCCCACCCCGACCGCAAAATAAAACAATTTATAGAAATAGCAATTATACGGAAGTCCTTCCTTTGGCTCACAAAAAAAAAAATAGATTCCTTTTTCTAGAAATGGCAACATTTCTAGATACGTCTCAGAAGGCATTTCATTCAGGAAGTCTGTCATATCTTAGTTTATTTAGGTTCCTAAAATCTGCCAGATTAATGGTTTGATACCTGCTTTCCAAATAAAAATTTGAACATTGCAAAAACAACAGGAACATTTGCCAAGAGCATTATAATAGATTGCTGCTTCACATTGGTGGTAACTGTGTTCTAAAGTAGCAGTCCCTGGGCACCAGGGACCGTTTCCGTGGAAAACAATTTTTCCATGGTCTGGGGGAGCATGATTTCATATGCTACTTGCATCCCACGCATGTGCAGATGCTTACTTTCACAGCCCAGTTCCTAATGGGCCACAGACTAGTATTGATCCATGGCTCAGGACTGGGGGGCCCTGTTCTAAATGATAGAATAATAAACACATCAACATAACTTTTTTGTGTAGAGACAAAAAATACTAATGTTTCATTTTATGCATAGATCATCTATACCCACTTTTTGCCAGAAATTATGATATGGCAAAGATCATCTGTCCCTATAGACAAAAATTGGAATGACAGCCCTGCAACATTTATCAATATTTACCCCAGTCTGCATATAATTTCAAATTTCATTGACATTTAAAATTAATTGTTGTTAATAGGATTGTTCTCCAGATATTAACTGTTTCCAGTGTGTTTTGAGGTTTCCAAGCTTTCGGGAGGACTGCAGTGGCCCAAGTTATACACCTTTAATATAATGTATGAATTTTCAGATAAAAAAACCTGGGGGTCACTTTTTGTGAAGTACATGGTTTCTTCTGCAAATAAAAGAGACCAAGTTATAAAATTACTTTCTTTACTACCATTTTATTTTTCTAATCTGCTAGAAATAGCATATATTGTCTCCATTTAATTCAACAAGGCTGACTTTGTGGAGAAGCTTCTTTGAATGTAATCCTTTACCATGGGTTTTGCGCTAGACATTTTCTCAAACCAAAGAAGCAGCTCTCTCTGTTGGTGATATTAGAATTTTAACATTTTTGTAATTAATGTGATAATTTCATGCATCATTTAAACCCAAGTGCATAATAGCATTTCCATTTAACATTATGAATAGGATGGAGGAAAAAAGCTTCTTTCTTTTCAGTATGAATGGTACAGATCTGTGCACCATTTAATAACTATTAAAGGAAGGAAAATGTTAGGACGACTTCTTCCCATAGTAGCAAACCTGAATTGTTGAAGTTAAATTGTTCAAGACTAATCAAGCTAATCCAAAAGAGAGGAAATTCACCCTTCAATTCCCAACAGATTCTCTTTAATTTTGCAGCCACACTGACAGGTGGCCTCATCACTCTTAGCTATACAGACCACCTTGAAGATATCAGCACCAGCAGCCTTTGAAGTCAGAATAATCAGCAAGCCATTTGATACTCTATCAGATGAAATAACCTTGTCCGAAAAGGCCAGCTCTCAGATGTACTGATTGTCTATCAGATGGGAGGTGGGGGAAATCACTTGATATACTTTACTAGTGCAACTTACAGACCTTATAGGAGAATGTAGCAGATGCTTCTTTACAGCCAATATCTTTTTAACATGATGACAACCACAGATTGCAAGAGATTCTTTTAAACCAGTGTTTAAAAATAACAATGAAATGATATTGGAGCACCTGCTTATCCTTTATGAAGCCCAAGGATAGTTGAAGCATAAGGTGAAGTTTATGTGAAAGCAAAGAGTGAGATCTGCATGTGTTTCCAAAAATGCATGTATAATTGTGGCAGAAATGAGCTGTAATGCAGTATATGCAATAATCGAACAACTGGTTCTCACCAGCCAGGTTGAACAGGTTAGCTAACACTATATAGCTATTTTGTTTATATCCTTGAAGATTTCTGCTGTCTATTTCTTCTTACTACTTACTTCATAATATGCCAGATGAAGAAATAGACTCCACAAGCTATATTGGAATGATATTTTATTGATATAGTTATCATAATGGAATATTGAAGGCATGATTCAGTTTTGCCTTTCTTCCTCTTATACTCTATTCAATTTCTACTGAGATAGCAATTGTTCTAATTGGTTGACCTCATTTGAGGAGATCCTCAAACATTCTGATTTCAGCTAAAGTTCCTGTAAATTTGGCAGATCTTCATTGCCATCAAATATACAATGTTCTACTAATGATAGGATGGCCAATTTAGCAAGTTGCCTGTCCTCAGATTAATAGTAAAGATCAGCCAGATGCACTTTTCCACAGGTTATTCTACCTAAAATGGCAGGTTCACATGCATTGGGGAAGAAATTCTAGAAACAAATCAAAACATTTTTTTATATGATTTCCTGCAATAACACTTTCACTGAAGGCTGGGAACAACATATTCTATTCCATGACGTGCACAATGTAATGAAGAAAAGTCAAAAGTTAGTCAAGTCAAAAGCCAGCAAGACACTAGAGTCATGGAATTATTTAAATCAGTTGGTGGATCTAAATAATGTTCTAGCAGTTAAAAGAGTCAAGCTAGAAAGTCTCATCTCTAGACTAAAGACACATTCTAGGGAAGGTATTATTCAGGAAAATTGATCACAGTTCCAGGTCTCAATGTGTGTGCATGGGATTCAAATATCCTTTCAAATATTATTTGTAATCTGTCAGCAGATCAATAGTAAAGACCAACTGGGTGCACACGTCCACAATATTCTATCCAAAATAGCAGATTTCTAGTGTATTAAGGAAGGAATGCTAGAAACAAGTTTTTTCCCTCAGGAACAACATTTCCCTGTAAGGCATAGGAACAAATGTTTCCATCTCTGATACTTTTCAGAGCAACTATTCCCTCACATGTTAACTGCTGTTTATCATGATTTGTATACATTATTTCTTTCAAGGAAGCTGACCTGGGTACTTCTCAAACTCTCTGCCGTCTGATTTTTCATTCAGCATCAGTAAGAGTGCTTAGCACTTAAAGATGGTAGAGCCAAGATTAGAGAGTCAGAATTCAATAGGAACTGGTTCTCAATTCCATATTCTAATATTCTTTGACAGTCAAAAATACCTGTTCCTCATGTTAATTTTATGCAACTTTCACTTCGTACTTTTTCTGCTTATGTCTTGTGATATAAAACAATATAGCATTTTAATGCTATACATTTCTGTACACTCCAACTTAGAAGTGTTATACATTTTAAATTTAGGTAATAAATTTTTATTATATTCGACATATAACAAGGTAGTAGCATCTTCTCTCTGAATTCAGAAAGGAATGATTGCTGTCGAGGGAACAATGAGTACTCAGCCCCAGAAAGCTAAGTAATGTATTGGCAGCTGTTAGTATAATCTGAAAACGACAGACGTTCCTTTCCTTCAATGCCTGGTGTTTGCAGATGTTTTATATCATAAGGTTTCACATGAGTCCAGAACTGAGAGCTACTGTCTGATTTATGAGGACCAATGGAAACAAAATTTCTGCTATTACCTTCAAAGAAATCCTTGATGTGTTTGATAGCCAGCACCTGAAAGCAGATACTTGAGTCTGTCATTATCACAACTTTTGACTAAGAGCCCTGTGTCCTTGATTAGCCTCAAATGAAGTGTTGCTTTAAGAAAGATTACTAAACATTTCAATGAAGGTAAAACTCATACTTTGACTCCTTGGAGTAGTCTAATAATACATGGTAAATGAGAAATGTTCACTTTATGATTAAAAATCAAGTTAATCCTGCGATTTCGTGTAGAACAGACCTCTTAAAATTTGTGATGAAATATATTTAATCCCTTAAGTGTTTTATGTTGTTGATGTTAGCCCTATGAGGTAGTCCAGATGAGAGGCACAACCAGAAGTAATTGTAAGGCTACATTAACAACCTTTTGCAACAGTAAATGCATTGTTCTCTCCTTTCCCTTTATTCTATGGAAAACTAGGGATGATCTGTTCCAAAATATTTCCAATGACGTTATTCCTTCTGTGGGTTGAGACATCTTTTATATATCAGTGTGCCATTTTCCTTCCTGTTTCCCAAGGTCATTCCCACATACTATCACAATGATTGATCAGGCTGAGTTTTAAGTTTGCATTAGATTGCTGAATATTTTATCTCTTGCTGCAATGATTGCCTGAAATCAGACCCTGCATAGTGCATTTCTATGTTTACATGAGATTGTGGAAGATAAGTTTCCTAATTTTTAAAAAAGTGCACATACAGGCTTAGACACCTTCAGATAGTCTAGCAAAAACATAATAATAACAGTTGAGAAGTTATTTTCTAGTATTGAAACCATGACAAGATTGTGCTATAGAAACTATTGAAAAAAGTCAGAAAACTTTGAACAGGTTTGATACATTAACAGAATAATAGAGTTGGAAGGAACCTTGGAGGTCTTGTGGTGCAACCCCCTGCTCAAGCAGTGTTGGTGAACCTTTTAGGCACCGAGTGCTGAAACGGAAGTGTGCCCACGTGTGTGCGCCAGAAACTGGAAGAGCAGCTGCCCGGTGCATATGGGCATGCTGGGAAGATGATCTTCCACTTTCTGGAATGCATATACGCGCTGGCCACCTGGTCTTCCAGTTTCTGGTGCAGATGCACCCACGAAGACCAGCTGGCTGGCACGCATGAACGTGCCAGAAACCAGAAGAGCAGCTGCCCAGTGTGTGTGTGCATGTGTGCTCTGGGAAGATGATCTTCTGGTTTCCGGCATGCGCATGCGCACCATCCAGCTGGCCTTCACATGTGCATGCATGCCAGAAACCAGAAGACCAGGTGATTGGTGTACATGCACGTGCTGGAAACCAGAAGATTATCTTCCCATCACGTGCATGTGCACTGGATGGCTGCTCTTCCGGTTTCCTGTGCTCCCACATGTGTGAAGATCAGCTGGCCGGCACACCAGAACCCTGAAGAGCAATGGGTGAAGGCTTGCGTGCCACTTCTGGTATATGCGCCATAGGTTTGTTATCACGGCTTTATATCATTCCAGTCAAGTGGCTGTTTCCAGTCTCTTCTTAAAGGCCTCCAGTGATGGAGCACTCATAACCTCTGAAATCAAGCCATTCCACTGGTTGATTGTTCTCATTGTTAGGAAATTTCTTGTTAGGTCTAAGTTGCTTCTCTCCTTGATTAGTTTCAATCTTATTTCTTGAAGCTTTATTGGTTAGATTTACATTCTACCTTGCCTTCAGAAGTTCAAAGTGATATATATACAATGTTCATTTTTCCTATTTTTCCTCACAAGAACAATCTTGGACTAGAACTTGGCACAAGTGGCTGCTATGTCTGAGGGTGGCCATGAACCAAAGTCTGCCCAAGTCTGGTCCACCAACTTAACTGCTAAACCCTATACACTTTCTTTTCCAATTATGAAAACTATGTAATTCTCTACTTTGGGGTGGCAAGTGGTCTTTTACTTGCAATTTAAGATCTATCTCCATAGGCAATGTACATTTCACTTGAATTTGTTATTTACTGTCTCTGCCTAATTTAATTAGATATTATATTTTAATCTTGGTTTGGTTCTTTCAAGTGATTTAAATTTCTAATTGCATGAGTCTCATCTACTATGGTTATATTATTTATTTAAAAAGTGGGTTAGATATATTTTCAAAAAGCTAGGACCAAAGGATAAATCAAATGAGATAGTATCTAAAAAACATGCCCATCATCTGAAAACAATAACCAAAATAAACTCTTGACCCACATACTCAATTTCTGGAGCCAGTGAAAGGTGTTGCTTTTCACATTTAGAGTTCAGAACCAGAGTACAAAATATATTTCAGATTAATTAAAACAGAACCCAAGGTTTTTCTTTGGTTTTTGAATACCCATTTCCTTAGATATAAAAGATAGAAAAATGTCTTTTTTAAAAAAAAGTGATATAACTCCAGTTACATTTGCTCTTCCCAAGCAACTTTACCTTATACCTTTGTTTTTAAAACACATGAATTGAACGAAGATTTTCTCATTCATCCAGGCAAATTATTTGACTTTTTTGCAGTACAGAAAAAGCTTTCTTGTTGATTTCTATTATTTTAACTCTATTTCTACTTTCTAAAAATGTCTTCAGTTTTTATTGAATTTACTAAACTATGAAAATTAGTTTAGAATGACTGAAAATAAAATGCATAATATACAACCTCTTAAATACAATATATAAATGAAACACTGTGCCTCTTCACTCAGATTCCTTAAAATATGTCTAACAGTCTCTCAATATCCAATGAAAAAAAGAGGTTAATCATAGAACATTATAAATATGTTGTTTCTTTTCAATTTGAAAATATAAATTAGATAATAAAATTGATTGGGCTAGAGTGCCCGTCTATTTTCTAGTCCAGACAAACATCAGATCCTAATTAATCACTGGTCCCAGCTAGAGAAACTTCACATTAGTGTGTCAGAATGAAAAGTATATCATCACCCTCATGTATTCCAAAGACTGTTGTAAGCTGCCAAGCACTAAGAAATTCGTCCAGGAATTTATTACTGTTTGTAGTAAGTATTACTTATATGCAAAAAATGCTTAAATTTTCCGATCAAGACTGATAAGGATGAAATGCAAAAATCTGCCTATTATAAGATTTTGCATATATAGGAGCTTTATTCTTTGTAAATCTAAATGTGGCTCATTTCTGATGTTTGTATTTAATACTACGCGCTTACTTCCCTTACACAGAATAGCCATCATTATTGTGTGATGAGTTTCACTGTTGATGGATATTTCTTTTCTTTCATTGTTGCCAGAAAGCATTTTATTCAGGGAATTCATCCCCAAACAAAAAGGATATGTGATCTATTTTTTTTCCTCGTTGACAAAGGAATAGATTTGATGTAGCTGACCTGGTTCAGCATCACTTTTTTCAAATCCTACAAATTCAAAATTCATTCATAACAGATATCAGAAGTTGTGCAGTTACTGATGAGTATAGCTGCAAAATATTTATGCTACAAAATTGTCCTTTCTTTACTCAGAGTTGCCTATTAAATAATGAAAATCAATATGCAAAGTGACAGCCAGTTTATATACCTCCTTCAGATTCCTCTAAACATTTCCTGTAATGTTTATTCTTCCTCTTCCCCATCATTCAAATTAACTCCAGTCTTTTAGCCAGAACAAACTGTTAAATATCAATCATAGCACAGAGTCACTGGCAGGAGACAAAATATCAGAACATTTACAAGCTGCTGGATTCCAGAATAAATGAAAGGATGTACCTTCGGCACCATCTCAGGCTGCAGGCTGACATGTCTGTCTGCACCCCCTCAACCTGACCTTCTTTTTAATGTCAGCTGTAACAAAGGCTAGGTTGTCAGCTTTGCTGCTGCACCTTTGGGCAGGTAACTGTATCATCTTCATGAATGATATCTCAGTCACATTCATGGCATGTCAGGAAGTCTTTAAAACTCACCTGATCAAAACAGCAGCATTTTCATATTGACCTTGAAGAGCAGATCAAATATTGTCACTTATGAACTACAGATTATTTCCTTCTTTAAGACTTGTCAAGGCCAGTTTTGAAATTAAGGATTTGCTGCTCTTGACAGACTGAATGGCCTTTGAATGTTGGTGGTTGATTTGTACTTCTGATAGTAGCAGCAGGAGAAGCATGATTTCTGTTTTCCCATAATCCTGACATAGGTTTCCTAAATTACAGAAAGCAAATGCCATCCAGAACAGAAATATTGTCTATGACTCTCGCATTATTATCTGTCATATATTAATGAAATGAAATGAAATATTTGTCATCATGCTGCAAGAATTCTTGGCAGCAACAAATGGAAGAGAATGCAGTTCTTGCCTAAATTTGTTGCCTCAAATTACAGTCTATGGACTTTTTCTTCAGAAAACACCACATGTAAATCAGCCAGCTCTCTCTGGATTATTCTATTTCTTCATATTTATTATTGGACTTTGATTTCCATTCCATGAATAGCTGGTTTAGAACAGGATAGAATCTGGAAAGCAGCTTTTATAAAGAAGATGCTAATTATATTAAATTTAAACCTGATACTTTTAATATTTTATTCTAAGTATTTAATGTTTTCAAAAAGAAGTTGAAAAATAAAAAAAATAATAATGAACAATCTTTATGCTTTATGTATTTTGTGCATGTATGTCCTTTCCTACATTAAAGTAAAAGTGCCATACATTAAATTACCATACACTCTTCAGGTCAAGCATGGCTTTTATCCAGATTTATTTAATTAAAATGGTTACCGTATATACTCGAGTATAAGCCGAGTTTTTCAGCACATTTTTTGTGCTGAAAAACGTCCCCTCGGCTTATACTCGGGTCTATACGGCTTATACTCAAGTTTGTTTTTTTTTAAGCCCCTCGGCTTATACTCGAGTATATACGGCTTATACTCGAGTTTTTTTTTTTCTTTTTTTCACATTTTACCGGACTGAAGCCCTGCCGGTGCAGTGAGAGGGCGGGGCGGGGGAGCCGCCAGCCTTCTCAGCTGAGGGAGGGAGGGTTTCCCCAACCGGTAGGTGCCTCATTTCCCACCCTCGGCTTATACTCGAGTCCCCAGTTTACCCCAGTTTTTGGGGTAAAATTGGGGACCTCGGCTTATACTCGGATCGGCTTATATTCGAGTATATACGGTACTTCATTTGGTTCCTTCAGAACATGCTCCACTATATTATATCTAAAAGAATTGTAAGTATATATACATACAATGGAAGCATTTACTGTACTATAATAAATATTCCTCTTTCTATATATATCTAAGGTTTGATGTTGGTTGTTTCTGAGTTAGTATCAGTCTTTTATAATTAATAAATCAAATCTTTATTACGATGACAGACCAACCTAAGGAGGATGGGATATAAGCAACTTAAAAAATTGGGATATAAGCAATATTAAAAAGTTAAAAGCTAAAGCTACTATTAAAAATATTAAAATATTAAGGAAAACAAAAATATTAAAATTACACAAAACTAAATACACATACACTTACAAACACATATATGAATGCAATAACACACATACACACATTTTTAAAAATCTATGGGGGATAAAAGCATTAAATAAATACAAAAACTAATAAAAGTTGGTCACTAATGCAATGCATTACAATACATCACAATACATCACATCACATACATCACATACATCACATCACATACATCACAATACAAAACACTTTTGGCTTAAGTCATTAAGACTAGTTTGCAGGACACGTCATCATCTGATGTCAGAGAAAAACTGAATAACAGAGTTGGATGGGACCTTTGAGGTGTTCTAGTCCAACCCCCTGCTCAAGCATGAGACAATTCTATTAAAAATGTTAAAACTATTTTGTGCAAAGCAAAAGTGTTAATGTAGATAACATTAATAGTTTGGAAACAAACAAACTGCTCTTGCACTCCCTATACTTAAGAGTTACAGGCAAAATGTTTGTTGATTAAGAGAAAGCATAAAATAAACTTCTTGCACAAATATGAAATTAAAGATTGGTTGCTGAATATAATTAGAATGGTATACGATGGAAATAAAGTAGATGTAAAAATAATGAAATGCTTGTAAAATGGTACAAAACTGAATGTGTGATGTCCTCTTGGTTGTTAATATATTTATGGTTAACTGTGTAAAGAATACATGAAGTGACATCAGAACTTTTTTGAGTGGTGATATGAATGTGTCTACATTTTTGCATGTCAATGATGCTATTTTGTTGGAACAAATCTCCAATTACTTGCCATGAACAGATTATATGATTGGTCAAAAAGTATGGATCAGAATGGATTGTGGGGGGGAAAGCTGAAGAAGTTGTTAGATAATATTGAGTGCTTACAAAAGAGAAACAAGAAGTTTAAATAACAAAATTTAAGATAAGTAATAGAATAACACAGGTTGGAAGGGACTTTGAAAATCTTCTAGTCCAACTTCTGCTCAAGCAGGAGACCCTATTCCATTTCTGACAAATGACTATCCAGTCATTTCTTAAAAATGTCTCCAGTGATGGAGATAAGTTGTTTCACTGGTCAATTGTTCTCGCTGTCAGGAAATTTCTCCTTAGTTGTAGGTTAGTTCTCTCCTTGATTAGTTTCCACCCATTTCTTCTTGTCCTGCCTTCTGGTGCTATGGAAAATAGATTGACACACACCCCTCTTTTTTGTAGCAGCCTCTCAGATATTAGAACACTGCCATAATGTCACCCCTAGTCCTTCTTTTCACTAAAGTACGGTAAAGGTAAAGGTTCCCTCACACATATGTGCTCGTCATTCCTGACTCTAGCGGATGGTGCTCATCTCTGTTTTAAAGCTGAAGAGCTAGCACTGTCCGAAGACATCTCCGTCGTCATGTGGCCGGCATGACTAAATGCCAAAGGTGTACGGAACACTGTTACCTTCCCACCAAAGGTGGTCCCTATTTTTCTACTTGCACTTTTTATGTGCTTTCAAACTGCTAGGTTGGCAGAAGCTGAGACAAGTAACGGGAGGTCACCCCATTACGTGGCACTAGGGATTCAAACTGCAGAACTGCCGACCTTTTGATCAAGGTCAGTGTCTTAGCCACTGAGTCGCCACATCCCTAAAGTAGACATACCAATTCTTGCAACTGTTCTTTATATGTTTTAGCTTCCAGTCCCCTAATCATCTTTGTTGCTATTCTCTGCACTCTTTTCAGAGTTTTAACATCTTTTTTTATATTGTGGTGACCAAAACTGGATGCAGTATTCCAAGTGCTCTTACCAAAGCATTATAAAGCAGTGATCTTCACATGATCTTGATTCTATCCCTCTGTCAATGCAGCATAGGATTGGATTGGCTTTTTTGATGGCTGCAGCACATTGTTTCAATGTCATTGGTGAAACGGCCCTGGCACTTACACCTTATTTTGAATGCAGTCCCTTCATGAAACTTCCATATTAGACACCAGTCAATCCAATTTTTCCAGCAATGTAACTCATAAAAATTGAATAAAATATTGCTTTAAAGTCTATGAAAGTGGTATATGGTACAATTGTATAGCAGGAAGAGTGAGCCCTTTATGGTAGACCAAGTCAAGAAACAGACATTGCAGAGAATAAATGAAGGTTATTTTCTTATTTTAGGTACTAATAATAGAATCTTGAAAGCCTGTTCAAGTTTCTTTTAATCCATTTTATATTAAACAAAATGAAGGTTTACTCTGAGTTTATTTCTTGAACCATATGATTTTCCCCCCCAAGTCATTTCTTAACATCTCTTTCATACCTTGCCTAAAGTCATCTCTAAATTTCTTTACACCTTGCATGGTAGGTAATCTTGTGGTTTGCAAATCATAGTTTATGTTAACTTCAAACCATAATTTAATGTATTCTATCACCTCTCTCTCTCTCTCTCCCTCCCCCCTCTCCCTCTCCCTCTCCCCATCCCCTTTCTCTCTCTTCCCCTCCCCCTCTCCCCATCCCCTCCTCTGTCTGTCTGTCTGTCTGTCTGTCTGTCTGTCTGTCTATCTATCTATCTATCTATCTATCTATCTATCTATCTCTCTATCTATCCCCTAAGCGGTCCAAGTCTAGACCTTTTTGAATTCCACTCTTATCTAGTGGAATTTAGTGTTGATCATTAGTTGTCTAGATTCTTGTGTATAGGCATGATCAATAAATCAACTAAACTGGAACTTAATGCATGGTCCTGATTCTTTGTGCCTGACAGTATATAACTTTTTCTAAATAGCTACTCAACAAATCATAAGCATTCTCATTCATTTCTTGAGTCGTCAATTACCCAATCACTTTTTGAGCTATTTATACTTAAGAAAAATAGTTTCTTTGTATTCTGTTATTTATAATATACAGTTCTGTTATTCTGTTATTATTTATCTTTTGTATTCTGTTATTTATTGTGGAACTATATATTGAACAAGCACCCAAGTTTCCATGTGTAACATTTCAAAGCAAAGCCAGATGTTAGACAATGCAGATAAAATGAAATTGTAGGTAAATCAGGAAGCAGTTGTCACATAGTTCCATAGGAAGCACTTATCACATAGTTCCATACTTTGATTCACTTTACTAAAACCAAGGGTATTGCTGTAATGATCAGCACAATTTAAATCTCATAAAATATGTAAAGGTGGCTCTATACCAAACATTAAAATGTAATCTTAAAGTAAATGAATATGAATTGATTGGTTTATGACTTAGTGAAGAGAAATAAATTTGAGGAACAAAACAAACACCCATCTAACAACATTACTGACATGTTTCAGGATCTGGATATTATCATAAATAATTCCTAGAATTGTCCCAGAGATCTTGCAGATCTGAAATTTAGCAAAAAAAAAATAGAGAGTAATGCATAAAGAATCTATTTTAAAGGTTTGTTTAGTTGCCAGTGCTTGGGGGGAAAAATTAATTGTATGCAGAGACATGAAACAGTAATACTTCACACATGAAAGTTTATCCCTTCTTGCCAGAAAAAACAAAAATAAAGCCAAGTAAGCAAAGGTTTCTAATTGTTTCAGCCAATTTTTTTCCCTACTGAACTGAAAATTAGTTGGAAAAGAGCAATCTGTATGTGTTTCCATGGCAATGTTCTAATACAGAGAGTTGGATGGTGTGCTAAAAACATAGGTCCTTATATTCTACTTGCATGATATAATGGAAGGACTACCCACAGACCTCCAAATATTGCTAAATTACAGCTCCTAATAATAGTGAACAATATGGCCAATGGGGAGAATAGCTGGGAACTCTAATCTAAAAAGTTACAGATTTCTTTCTCCAATATACAACCAAAGGAAGGATTAGGTAATCAGTGTTCTCCAAATGCCTTGGCCTACAATTGTAATAATGTCTGGCTATTGACTCTGTGGTTGGGGATTATAGAAGCTGTTATGAAAAATCTTTACTCTGACTTAGGAACTCCTAGGTTAAACTTACATTATAAATCACTACAGGCAGCTTTGGTTGTTATATTTTATTAGAAAATGTTTAACGTGGAGTATTATACAGTTTAATAGTGATAATGGTTTATATTGTACTTTCATAAAGGATTTTGAAGCATACCTGAAATGCAGAAAAGACAGGTTCTTATTTATTGTCCTATCTTCCCAAAAGGTCTGTCTTCAAGGTGTGGTTAAAAAAACTCCTTCATGATGTCTACATTTATTTATTTATTTATTTGATTTATTTGATTTGATTTTTATACCGCCCTTCTCCCGAAGGACTCAGGGCGGTGTACAGGCAAAATAAAACAGGTAATACAATGTACAATTTAAAATACGGTTAAGAAACTTATTTTATAGTTAGCCTAAGAAGTTAAAATATATAATAGACTAAAACCCCATTTAAAATTATTAATAAAAAATTTAAAATTGATAAAATTCAAGCCAGCCCCGCGCGAATGAACAGATGTGTCTTCAGTTCGCGACGAAAGGTCCGAAGGTCAGGAATTTGGCGTAAACCCGGGGGAAGCTCGTTCCAGAGTGTGGGAGCCCCCACCGAGAAGGACCTTCCCCTGGGGGCCGCCAGCCGACATTGTTTGGCGGACGGCACCCTGAGAAGTCCCTCTCTGTGAGAGCGTATGGGTCGGTGGGAGGCATGTGGTAACAGCAGGTGGTCCCGTAAGTACCCAGGCCCTAAGCCATGGAGCGCTTTAAAGGTCGTAACCAAAACCTTAAAGTGCACTCGAAAGGCCACAGGTAGCCAGTGCAGCCTGCGCAGGAGCGGTGTTACATGGGAGCTACGCCTAGCTCCCTCAATCACCCGCGCAGCTGCATTCTGGACTAACTGAAGCCTCCGAGTGCACCTCAAGGGGAGCCCCATGTAGAGAGCATTACAATAATCCAAGCGAGAGGTAACGAGCGCATGAGTGACTGTGCACAAGGCATCCCGATCAAGGAAGGGGCGCAACTGCCGAACCAGGCGAACCTGGTGGAAGGCCCTCCTGGAGACGGCCGTCAAATGATCTTCAAACGACAGCCATTCATCCAGGAGGACACCTAAGTTGCACACCCTATCCTTTGGGGCCAGTAACTCACCTCCAACAGTCAGCTGCGGCCAACAGCGTTGATAATCCTCTGGAGCCAGCCTCGTGTCACCTCCTGAGTGGCCAGTACCAGCCAGGAAGGACACGGGTCCAGTAAACATGTCGTGGCGTGAAGCCTCCCCAACAACCTGTCCACGTCCTCGGGAGCCACAGGGTCAAACTCATCCCAAATAGACTCGACAAGATGTGCCTCCTCTCCCTCGCTTGGATCATCCCAATTTCGGTCCAGACCGTCCCGGTGCTGAGCGATTTTATCGTATAGATAACCACTAAACTCCTCGGCTCGTCCCTGCAAAGGGTCATCCCGCACCTCCTGATGAAGGAGGGAGCGGGCCACCCGAAACAGGGTGGCCGAGCGGTTATCTGCCGACGCAATGAGGGAGGAAACGTAGGAACATTTCGCATCCCTCAGTGCCACTAGGTAGGTCCTGCTATAGGATCTAACTAGTGTCCGGTCAGCCTCAGAATGGCTGGATCTCCAGACACTCTCTAGGCGTCTTCTCCGGCGTTTCATCTCCCTCAGCCCCTCGGAGAACCAAGGGGCCGGACGAGATCTGTGCCGGGTCAGAGGCCGCAAAGGCACGACACGGTCCAAGGCCCCAGCCGCGGCCTGTTCCCAGGCCGCGACTAGTTCCTCAGTCGTGCCATGGGCCAGATCCTCAGGAAATGGCCCAAGCTCCGTCAGGAACCTCTCGGGGTCCATCAGGCGCCTGGGACGGAACCAACGTGTAGGTTCCGCCTCCCTGCGATGGTGAGTGGTGGTTCGGAAGTCTAGGCGAAGAAGAAAATGATCGGACCATGACATTGGTTCTGTTACTAAATCATCTAATTCCAGATCATTTAACCACTGTCCAGAGATATAAATCAGATCCAGCGTGCCTCCCCCCATGTGCGTAGGGCCATCATTTACTCGAATCAAGTCCAAGGCCGTCATGGAAGCCTGGAACTCCCAAGCTGCCGTCGATAACAAGCCAGCTGATGGCAGGTTGAAATCCCCCATGCTATAAGTCTGGGGGTCTCAACCGCCACAGCAGCAATTACCTCCAACAGCTCAGGCAGGGCTGTGGTCACGCAGCAAGGAGCCAGGTACGTGATCAACAAGCCCAACTGATTCCTATGGCCCCACCGCACATAGAGGGATTCACAGCTGGCAATCTGAGGAACAGTGGCCTCCCTCGGCACCAGATCTTCCTTAATAACAACCGCCACCCCCCCACCCCTACCTTGGGCCCTCGGCTGATGAAATGCTCGGAAACCTGGAGGGCACATCTCAACAAGGGGAACCCCCCCTCTAGGCCCAACCAGGTCTCCGTAATGCCCATAAGGTCCGCGGACTCCCCCTGAATAAGATCGCAAATCAGGGGAGCTTTATTAGCCACGGACCGGGCATTACTTAACATCAGCCGAAGGTCCAAACTCTGAGGATCATGGCCGCCCGAGGAACGGGTAGGGAATGGGGGGCCGGAGCACGTGATCATTTTCAAACATCGAACACGTGCTCCCAACTCTCGATACGGCTCCCCCCTCCGCCATATCTGCCTCTCCCACTTACCGTACAGATTGAACCACCCTCTAATCCTGGAACAGAGCCCTCCCCCCCTGCCTTCAGACCAGATGGAATAATGTCGCGAACCAGCACAGGGGCTGGATCCCTCCCCAACGGGTTTTCACCCCCACCCGTCAAATCCCTCCCCCCCCTTAAAAAACCCTTATTTAAAAAACTATTTAAAAAACCCCACAGATTCTTCTTTGCTGCATACCACCTCTCTGGGTTACATGATGTCAGTGTGATCTAAGGTTTGCCATGTTTATTTATTTTGAATATATGCAAAGGACAAATGGGCAGAGCTTTGATTGCACTGTCATGATGACCATCTTGGGATTTATTGACCACACCTTGGGCATACCCTGCTTCCCAAAGATGATCTGTGGTCTTCCAAAGACCATGAGTGCATAGTGGCAGCTAATGCATAGTTGGTGCTACATGAACAAAAGAGTTGACTTAGTAGTTTTAAAATAATAAGAAAAAAAGAGGAAAATGGGGAAAATGACAAATTATGATTTTCAAAACATAAACAATGAAAGAGAATTCACAAAATGAACTACCCAAGGAAACTAAAATAAACAAGGTAGGCAACCAAATACTTGACTAATAAAAGTTATTAACTAGTTGCCAGAAGACAATAGGTTACAGAACAAGGTCAACTCATATAGAGCAAACTGATTAGTATTCTTGGCTCTACCACTAGAAAAGCTCATTTTACAAAATAATTTCAAAACACAATTTGGTTCCATAGGTTTCCTTTTCAGGGAATCAATGCCACTATCATAGTTGTTGTTGTTATTATTATTATTATTATTATTATTATTATTATTATTATTATTATTATTATTATTATTATTAATGTTTGTATACCGCCCATCTCCCGAAGGACTCAGGGTTCACAGTCAAAAACAACAGAAAAACATATAATACATAAAAAGCTAAAAGAATAGACAGTTAAATTCAATTGATGCTCTAACTTTTAAATACAAATTTAAAACCTCATTTAAACCCTTTTTAAAATCCCAATTTAAAACTACGTTCAAGCTAGTCCTGCTCTTGAAACAGCAGCGTCTTCAGCTCATGCGGAAGGACTTGAGATCGGGAGTTGACGAAGCCCCAGAGGAAGCTCGTTCCAGAGGGTAGGCCCCACAGAGAAGGCCCTCCCTAGAGGTCGCCAGCCGACATTGTTTAGCTGACGGTATCCGGAGAAGGCCCTCTCTGTGAGAGCGCACTGGTCGGTGAGAGGCTAATGGTGGCAGTAGGCGGTCCCGTAAATATCCCGGCCCTAGGCCATGGAGCATTTTAAAGGTGATAACAAGTACCTTGAAGTGAACCCGGAAGACCACTGGGAGCCAGTGCAGATTATGCAGGAGGGGTGTCACATGGGAGCCAAAAGGTGCTCCCTCTATCACCAGCAGCCGCATTCTGGACCAGTTGAGTCTCCGGGTACCCCTCAAGGGAGCCCCATGTAGAGAGCATTACAGTAGTCCAGGCGGGATGTAACCAGGGCATGAGCAACTGTGCATAAGGCAGCCCGATCCAGAAAGGCGTAACTGGCGTATCAGGCAAACCTGATGAAAGCTCCCTGGTGACGGCTATCATATGATCTTCAAAGACAGCCGTGCATCCAGGAGGACGCCCAGATTACGAGCCTTTTCCGTGGGGGCCAATAGTTCGCCCCCAATGGTCAGTGATGGAATTAGTTGACTGTACCGGGCCGCCGGCATCTACAGCCACTCGGTCTTGGTGGGATTTAGTCTGAGTCTGTTCCTCCCCATCCAAACCCGTACGGCCTCCAGGCACTGGGACATCATTTCAACAGCCTCGTTGGGGTGGTTAGGGGTGGAAATATAGAGCTGAGTATCATCAGCGTATAGATGACAACTCACCCCAAAACCACGGATGATCTCACCCAGCGGCTTCATATAGATGTTGAACAGAAGAGGCGAGAGAACCGACCCCTGCGGCACCCCACATAAGAGGCGCCTTGGGGTCGATCTCTGTCCCCCCGTCAACACCGTCTGCGACCGGTCGGAGAGGTAGGAGGAAAACCACCGATGAACAGTGTCCCTCACTCCAAGTCCCTCGAGTCGGCGCAGCAGGATACCATGGTCGATGGTATCAAAAGCCGCTGAGAGATCTAATAGGACCAAGACAGAGGAACAACCTCTGTCCCGAGCCCTCAAGAGATCATCAACCAACGCGACCAAGGCTGTTTCCGTGCTGTGACCAGGCCGGAAACCGGACTGGAATGGATCAAGATAGACATTTTCATCCAGGTACTGGGGCAACTGTCGTGCAACCACACTCTCGACAACCTTTGCCACAAAGCGAAGGTTGGAGACCGGACGATAATTTGCTAAACTAGCTGGGTCAAGGGAAGGCTTCTTGAGGAGGGGCCTCACCACCGCCTCTTTCAAGGCGGCAGGGAAAACACCCTCCATCAAAGAAGCGTTCACAATTTTCTGGAGCCAGCCTCGTGTCACCTCCCGGGTGGCCAAAACCAACCAGGAGGGACACGGGTCCAATAAACATGTGGTCGCATTCAATCTCCCCATTAACCTGTCCATGTCCTCAGGAGTCACAGGATCAAACTCATCCCAGATAATAACATCAAGACCTGTCTCCTCCACCCCGTCTGGATCCACCCAGTCTGTGTCCAACCCCTCCCGAATTTGAGCGATTTTATCAAACAGATATTGTCCAAATTCCTCAGCTCGACCCTTTAAGGGTTCCTCTACCGCTCCCTGATGGAGGAGCGAGCGGATCACCCTAAACAGGGCGGCTGGGCAGTTATCTGCTGATGCAATGAGGTTGGAAAAATACTCCCGTTTTGCCAGCCTCATCGCCACTAGATAGGTCTGAATTTGAGACCTAACTAGTGTCCGGTCAGATTCAGAGCGGCTGACCCTCCAGATACTCTCTAGGCGTCTTTTCCGGCGCTTCATTTCCCTCAGCCCCTCGGAGTACCAAGGGGCTAAACGAGATCGGCACCGGGTCAGAGGCCGCAAAGGCACGACTCGGTCTAGAGCGCCAGCCACCGCCCGATCCCAGGCGGCGACCAGAGCTTCAGCCGAGTCGTGGGCTAAATCCTCAGGGAATAGCCCAAGCTCCGTCTGGAACCCTTCAGGGTCCATCAGGCGCCTGGGACGGAACCAGCGAGTCAGTTCCGTCTCCTTGCGGTGGGGGTCAGTGGTTTGAAAGTCTAGTTGAAGGAGTGAATTATCTGACCATGACAAGGGTTTGATAACTAACTCCCCTAATTCCAGATCATTCAACCACTGTCCAGAGACAAAAATCAAATCCAGAGTGTTCCCCCCGATGTGAGTGGGGTCATTCACTAACTGGGTCAGGTTCAAGGCCGTCATGGAAGCCATGAACTCCCGAGCTGATGTGGATGCTATCCCCACCGACGGCAAATTGAAATCCCCCATGACCATAAGCCTGGGGATCTCCACTGCCATCTCGGTGACCATCTCCAACAGCTCAGGCAGGGTTTCTGTCACGTAGCAAGGAGCTAGGTACGTGATCAGTAAACCCACCTGAACCCCACGGCCCCACTTCACAAGGAGGAACTCACATCCGGTTATCTGTGGTACAGTGATCTCCCTCGGCTCAAGACCCTCGTTGATAAGACCCTCGTTGACACCCCTACCCTGGGCCCTGGCCTGATGGAATGCACGGAAACCTGGTGGGCACATCTCTATCAGGGGAACCCCCCCTTCCGTGCCCAACCAGGTCTCCAAAATGCCAATCAGGTCCGCACCCCCCTCCTGTATAAGATCGGAGATGAGGGGGGCTTTATTTATAACGGACCTGGCATTGCATAACATCAGGCGAAGGTCCAGCTTCTGAGGATTTAAGCCACTCGGGGAACAGGAAACTGTCGGGGGACCGGAGTGCGCAATCGCTCGTAAATAGCGTGGACGCACTCCCCGAACCCGATATGGGCCCCCGCGTCCGCCATACCTGCCCCTCCCACCTACCGTGCAGATATAGTTATCCCCAAGACCATGAGCTCTAGCCTCTTCTTCCACCTCAGAATCAATGATGTTTATGCCGTGAGCCGGCACAGGATCTAGCAATGGCTCAGATAGGTATCCCCCTGAACCTAACTTCGCCGTCCCACCCTTCCCCTTGGATAACTTATGTAAGAATTTATTATAACACTTAGTTAAAAAACCCCTAAGCCTCCTCTTAGAGGCATGCCACCTCTCGGGATTCCAAAATCCGTCATCAAGGTAGGCCCTCGATAAAGTGGAGGGCCATGTCCGCGAGAGGGGGGAGACTCGCAGGTTAAGAAGCTGCGATCGCGAGTACATTTCGGGGTTTATAGAGGGTGGCAGATGGTAAAAGTCTTAATCTGGCCAATCAGATGGTCACAATAAGTTCCGGACAAAAGATGGAATTTAAAGCTCCTCCGGTAAAGCGATGCTATCTGATGACAAATGAACGTAAGATGGTAGGACCCCATCGCCGCCGTTGTCATAATCAAAACAACGTCGGTCTCCGATCGGGCCCCCATCATAACGTCACAATCGTCTTTAACCGGGTTCGGTCAATTCAGACTCTTCCAGATGAGGGTCAACTCCGTTGATGTATTAAATTGAGCAGGCACAGCTGGCGCCTGAGCGCCCTGCCCCCCCCCCCCCGGTCAGCCAGTTCTTCTCGGCTGAGATGGTCTCTGAGGGAGAGGGAAGCTCAACCAAAAACGCTGCCGCTGCTACTACAGAGCGGCTAAAAAATGCCAACTGCAGCCCAAATCCAGCAAAGAGCTCCCTGCACTCCAGCCAGCCATTCACCTTGGGGGTTAAGAGACCCCCTTTCGGATGAAAGAGTATCCAAGGAGAAAGGGAGGCTCTTCCGACGATGTCAAGATCAAAAGGAGCGCCGCCGCTGCTGCAGCTGATGAAAAACAGCTGAGAACGCCAACCGTCGGCTGAATCGGCAGCGAAGTTAAAGAGGACACCCACCCAGTCCTCAGCCAGCCAGATCTCTTCGAGGGCCCAATGACCCCATCTTTGGCTGGGGTGGTCTTTAAACAAGAAAAGGGTGGTCTCCATGAAGGAGGAGAGCTCCAACTGACGGTGCTGGATTCAAAAGCGCCGTCAACGATGCCGCCGAATGGAAAGCAGCAGGAAAGCGCCATTGCCGACCGCCCCAAGCTGTTGAAGCCGAACGGACCTCATTTAAGCCAGCCAAGTTCTTCCCGGGAGTCAAAAAACCCCTTAATCGGCTGGCAGAAAGGTCATTTAGCCGAAAAACAGGGGGATAGTAATGGAAAATCCCCCAGCTGTCCGGGACTGGCCAGAAAGAAACGCCAGCCCCCTGCCGAAATTTTTATCACACCGCCATCTTGCGCATGCTCAGTGGAGATAGTTAGTCAAAGCATTGAGAATAACCCATAATATTTTAACTTTTTCTGGCACACATATTTAAATACTGCTAGGCACTAATATTGCAATTAATAGGACCTATTAATTGTTTCACTAGCCAACTTTTTAATTTTTTTCCTATAATTTCTCCAATGCATGCCCCTAGTAATAGTGGTGCCTAAGACTGTATCTTTTGGTAGACATTACAAGTTATGCCACAGTTGAAATGAATTAAATGCTCTGTTTGAAATGACTCCTAGGCTGAGCAAGTTAATGGGTTTCACCTGCAATAACTCCAAACAAAGTCCATTTGGGACAACGAAATGGACCACAGCTAATCTACTTTTGCTATATCCCAATTTTGTTTTCTTTATGCAAAATCTCCTGAAAAGAAACTCAAATGTACCTAAACAATTACATTCAGTAACATTAAATTTAAGCTACATTTGTAATGAAAAAAGATATATTTCAATTACAGGATTAATTTAAATAGACTTTGCAGTATGATGTGATTGGCCTAACCATTTCTTTTCCTCTTCTTTCTCAAGCTCTCTCTATGATTAAAACAACAGCTTTCTTGGTGATAATTACTTCCATGTCCATGCATAATTTTTTAACAGGGTCCCCCCCACCCTCTCCCCGGCAATCTTTACAGAGTCAGAGCTTGTGATACAGTATCTTTAATACAAGACAAATACACTTTTCAGGGTCAGTTTCCAGAATATCTATATCTGCTTTGTTATACATTTTCCTGGAGAAAGGCTGTAATTTTTCTTATTTAACAAAAATTATCACTGCCTTTCTGCCTAACCCACCTAGAGATAGTATACAAAACTTAAAACAGAATTAGAATTAGAATAGAATTTATTGGCCAAGTGTGATTGAACACACAAGGAATTTGTTTTGGTGCATATGCTCTCAGTGTACATAAAAGAAAAGAAAAAGAAAAAGAAGAAAAAAGAAGAAAAATACCTTCATCAAAGGTACAACATTTACAACACAAATGATGGTCATAGGTTGCAATTTAACCCTTAGTGATAGCAACAAAAAGTTATAGTCATACAGTCATAAGTGGAAAGAGATTGGTGATGAAAATGATGAGAAGGTTAATAGTAGTGTAGATTTAGTAAATAGTTTGACATTATTGAGGGGATTATTTGTTTAGCAGAGTGATGGCCTTCGGGAAAAAACTGTTCTTGTGTCTTGTGTCAGAGTAAACCACAATTAAAATAGTGAAACCCTAAATTTGCCAAGCCAACAGCACCAAACAAAACAAAATAGAATTCAGAAAATAGAATTTTTTTATTGGCCAAGTGTGATTGGACACACAAGGAATTTGTCTTGTTGCATATGCTCTCAGTGTACATAAAAGAAAAGATACGTTCATCAAGGTACAACATTTACAACACAATTGATGGTCAATATATCAATATAAATCATAAGGATTACCAGCAACAAGTTATAGTCATACAGTCATAAGTGGAAAGAGATTGGTGATGGGAACTATGAGAAGATTAATAGTAGTGCAGATTCAGTAAATAGTCTGACAGTGTTGAGGGAATTATTTGTTTAGCAGAGTGATGGCCTTCGGGAAAAAACTGTTCTTGTGTCTTGTGTCAGAGTAAACCACAATTAAAATAGTGAAACCCTAAATTTGCCAAGCCAACAGCACCAAACAAAACAAAATAGAATTCAGAAAATAGAATTTTTTTATTGGCCAAGTGTGATTGGACACACAAGGAATTTGTCTTGTTGCATATGCTCTCAGTGTACATAAAAGAAAAGATACGTTCATCAAGGTACAACATTTACAACACAATTGATGGTCAATATATCAATATAAATCATAAGGATTACCAGCAACAAAGTTACAGTCATACAGTCATAAATGGAAAGAGATTGGTGATGGGAACTATGAGAAGATTAATAGTAGTGCAGATTTAGTAAATAGTTTGACAGTGTTGAGGGAATTATTTGTTTAGCAGAGTGATGGCCTTTGGGAAAAAACTGTTCTTGTGTCTAGTTATTCTGTTGTGCAGTGCTCTATAGCGTCGTTTTGACGGTAGGAGTTGAAACAGTTTATGTCCTGGATGTGAGGGATCTGTAAATATTTTCACGGCCCTCTTCTTGATTCGTGCAGTATACAGGTCCTCAATGGAAGGCAGATTGGTAGCAATTATTTTTTCTGCAGTTCTAATTATCCTCTGAAGTCTGTATCTTTCTTGTTGGGTTGCAGAACCGAACCAGACAGTTAAATGACAGACTCAATAATTCTTCTGTAGAACTGAATCAGCAGCTCCTTGGGCAGTTTGAGCTTACTGAGTTGGCGCAGAAAGAACATTCTTTATTGTCCTTTTTTAATGATGTTTTTGATGTTAGCTGTCCATTTTAGATCTTGCGATATGATAGAACCTAGAAATTTAAAGGTTTCTACTGTTGATACTATGTTGTCTAGTATTGTGAGAGGTGGAGGTATGGAAGGGTTTCTCCTAAAGTCTACCACCATTTCTACGGTTTTGAGTGTGTTCAGTTCCAGATTGTTTTGGTTGCACCACAAGGCTAGTCGTTCGACCTCTCGTCTGTATGCGGATTCGTCATTGTCTCGAATGAGACCGATCACTGTTGTGTCATCTGCGAACTTCAGTAGCTTAATAGGTGGATTGTTGGAGATGCAGTCATTGGTATACAGAGAGAAGAGAAGTGGAGAGAGCACACAGCCCTGGGGGGGCCCTGTGCTAATTGTACAGGTATTTGATGTGATCTTGCTTAGCTTCACCTGCTGCTTCCTGTTTGTTAGGAAGCTTGTGATCCACTTACAAGTCTGTTCCGGTACCTGTAGCTGGTTTAGCTTAGTTAGAAGAATGTCTGGAATGATGGTATTGAATGCTGAACTAAAGTCTACAAAAAGGACCCTTGCATAGGTCTTTGGAGACTGAAGATGTTGTAGGATGTAGTGCAGAGCCATATTAACAGCATCATCTGTTGATCTATTTGCTTGGTATGCAAATTGCAAGGGGTCTAACAGCGGATCCGTGATGGTTTTCAAGTAAGAAAGCACTAGCCTTTCAAAGGTTTTCATGACTACAGATGTTAAAGCAACTGGTCTGTAGTCATACTTTAACTATTATATGTAGGCTGCAACACTCCAGATAATTTTGGTATCTCTGGTTTTATCAAGTAGTTGTCTGGGTTTCTGAAGATTTAATTATAACATATTTCATGATAAGTAGAAGACAATCAGCCTTAAAATTGTACCTAGAAAATAAAGATGAGTGCCAGAATACATCTGAAGACATTATGACATTAATAATATGCCAGGATCTTCTATTAAATATACTTATTCACATGAAGTGAGAACAAATATGGTGTCCTGGGAGATGATTCCCATTCATGTCTTTGGTCAGTTGTTCCTTCAATGGGATTCTGAAGTTGTGTCCACACTGGACTCAAAAGAGTCTGCAATGTAAGTCATGTACCACTGATGGCTCTACTCTCAGCACCTCACCAGATCTATTCCCTGCCTTTCCTGGAAACTGCTCAGAGAAATCCAAGTGACCTGGGAATTTCAGCCAAGTAGGGGTGATATACTTAAAATGGCTGTATCTACAAAAAAGATTTATTGTAGAGAAGGTCTATGGTATTTTGAAATTACAAAAATATAATTATAATATATAATTATATTAGATAATATAATATAATTGATTTTAAGTACACTTAAAACTTTGCAACATGGAAGTGCATAAATGGAGCCATTTTTTTAATTTAATTGACTTTTTAAAAAATTTTCATAGCATTATTTAAAAACATTTTCATTAGGGTTTCATAAAATTCCTCGTGACCATTTAAATTTCTGAAAATATACTATTTGTACCTCCCGTGTATAAGTTTAGTTCACATTACGTAAGTGAAACTAAATGGCGCTATAGTGCGACTGCAAACAAAAGAGCTTTGTCCAAGAATAGCTGACGCATCTCCCCCCACACCACCCAGCTGTAACAGACAAGCAGAGCTGGTAGCCGGCACCCCCCCCAAACCCAATCCACGATGCACGAAAGGCATGCGCAGACCACGATACATGGTGCATTACTGTGGAACTGGTGGGCGGTTAGAAAATTTTACTACTAACAGAGATACAAAAGTGGGCGGTAGGTATAAAAAGGTTGACTACCCCTGATCTAACACATTAGAAGATCCCACATTAGGCAGAGACATTGCTTACTACAATTTGTTTTGGTTCATATGCATGTATCCTGGTCCATCCAGTGTTAAGTTTATTCATTTGTGAATTTTTCTCACTGGTGTTCAGTACATGTCAGAAGATCAATGTTCAGTACATTTCTTTTCTCAAATGATAATATAAAAACAAATATCCATCAATTCAGTTATAGAATCCTACAATTTAAGATTTTGAAACAACCTTGAAAATCATCTACTTCAGTCTCCAGGCCAGTGTAAGATACTACTACTACTACAGATGGTCATCCAGCCTTTGTTTAAATACTTTTAATGAAGACCTCCACCACCTTCTAAAACAACTCCACCACCTTCTACTACCTTCTGAAACAACATATTCTAATATTGAACAGCTCTTATCACTACATTGTTCCCATTATGCCCAGCCAAAGTATACTTCCTTCTAATTTATAATATCATTTCCTCTCATGTCTCCTGGAATAACTCTGAAAAAATCTTCCCCAAGTAGATAGGGGTGGGTGTAATAGGCAAGAATCATTATCAAAGGGAGGAGAATTATCAAAATTAAAGAGAGGAGAAACATTATTTAAGTCCTGAAAAGCAAGATAATATTAAGAAGGCGATCAGGCAATGCTTCCTTGATTAGTGGATTATAAGGAAGGAAGGTAAAGCACAATTATATTGACAAAGTACGATTATTACCAATAAAATATAGTATTGTGTATATGTCTACACACACACACATACATATATATTATTTAGTATATATAAAGTATAGTTTTAGTCTTCCTGTTAAGCTGATTTTCTGATCTGATCTACTTATTAGAGCTATCACCTATTTCTCTTCACATCTGTGCTTGCTCTCTCTCGCTCTCTCTCCATCCCCCCAAATACCCATATTTAAGAGAACAGGGAAAGAATCCTACAGAGGTTATCCCAGATGATATGCAATTACTCTTTACTACTCTCCAGAGCTTTCTACTTAACAAAACAAATCAGCACAATTGTTCAAGAGAGGTTCCATAAACATTGACAAAAGCCTGCAATTTTGTTGCCCACTTCATGCCTAATGGCCCTCCAGATGTTGCCGAAGTAGACTATGCTGATTGGGGTTGTGGAAATTATACTTCAGCAACATCTGGGTGAGCATAGGTTCCTATTCTTGAACTAATATGTTGCTTCTCCCCCCCCCACATTTGATCTCTAACCAGATGTCATCAGCTAAAACCACAGCAGCTGTAGCTATGACAAATCCAGGCATGCAGAAAGCCAGACTGATTATAATTCAGAAAGATAACTCAAAAGCAAATTCACTGCTCAATTATTTAAAAAATTGTATCCACATTTTATTGTTGGAAGCATGGAGAAAAACTATTCTAAATATTGCCATTTTGAAATAGCTGATTTTTAAAAATATGCGTTAGTAAGTTAGCTTTCTCAGCTTGGTTTTTAACTTTCATATGAGGTGCACTTTAAAAACAAAATACAGCCATTGCACTGACCTTTTCAATATCCACTTATTTTCAATGCAAAATAAATAATACATTTTGAATGTAGGATATATCAAGACACTGGTATCATGATTGTGGTGACCCTGCCATCACCTGTTGAAACTATCTGGATTTAGTCCATATGTTTAAGAATCTTTTTGAAAAAGTAGGGTGGGAGGCAGGCAACCAAGCAAAAAAGTTATGAACAAATAACAAATATTCTAAAACTCAACTTATAGTAGACATCTGTACTGAAAAATAATTGAAGAAACCATGTCGCAAAGATTTTGCAAATCAAGATATTTCCATCTGATGATTTGCCATATCTTACATATAAGTTAAGTATGAGGAAGAAAAGTATGGAAGTACATCTAGGAAAACAGAAGCCTTTGCCCATTGTTTAATTTATATTTAATTTATATGCTCTTCGTTATTCGTTTTCAAAAATAATATAGGGCTTCCCATAAGGATATTAGTGCCGTGATAGTATCATTCCTATATGCAAATTATTTCTGAGTACTAAACTTGTATGTGTGAACCAATATGTGTAACTCTCAGTTCAATTATCTTGAATCCTTACAATCAGCACGTAACTATGGCATGTTTGTTGCATTGAATTGAGAAGATTGTGTGGATTTTGTAAAACGCTCAGTACCTCAGTACTATTTTCCAAAGTAAATGCCCTTGGACTCTCTTAAAACTGTTGATGTTTTCCTTAGATTTCACAATGAAGAACCCCTTAATTTTGGCTCTTTTCCCTGTTTCTCTACCCCAGAGATTTAGTTCCCTCAAGTGCCTTGGTAAATGATTTAAAATGAAGTAAAAGCAGTGTTGGGTTTGCAGGAAAATCCTGGAAATATTGACTATTGATCCAGCTGCACAGAGTCAAATGACTTGAGAAAACAACTCCGTTTTTCACTTCACTGAAGCTGCAAGCAGCCACTTTTGGGATCATTACCTCTTGGTAAAATACAAGCAATATAGGAAAGTGCACAGGTAGGTTTTGAACTCAGTGAACTTTGTGGGGTTTGAAAGGAATACAAAGGCATGCACACATATACACACTTCTGACTTGTCATGAATTCATCTCCTCCTCACTGTAGCAGCAATTTATGGCTGAATAAGGTACTTCAGATGTTCTCCTGTGATCCCAGAAGTTATTGTAATCTGTTAGGGTCTTAGTGTCCAGGCTGTCATGATTCTGTGCAGGAAAAGGTAAACAACACACATTTCTGTATAACATGAGGAAGTCAACGTTTTTCTAATTGTAGATGTCAGTACTGACAGCCAGAATTCAGTCCCTTAAGTAGAATTATATGGTGGAAACAATGTAAATACATTGTGTTCAAGGCTGTGTTCAATTAAAGTCAAGTTAAATAGGCAAAGAGAAAAAGGGATCCATAGTCTTTATTTTTCCTTCAGCATATTTGGCTAATTTCCAAGAAAAAGAATATATAAAATATGGATAAATGTGCCTCCCGACCCCCAAATGTAAGCCATGGTACGAGCTACTGGACAGAAAGAATGTGGTTAGAATGTTTGAAAGTAACACATTTTCCACCTTTAACTGTGATAGCTAATTGCATTTTGCACTCTTTACAAAACAAAGAATATCCTGAAATTCAAATATCTCTCATACTTTCTGTCCTGAAGATTCTTTTGAGTAGGTGTTTGTATAAGGGATATAATGTAAGGTTGTCTGGACAAATTATGAACAGCTACATAAGCACATAGCAATCACTCAATCAACCAGTCAATCAATTGTATTAACATAGTAATAGAGGAATGAATGTT
Organism: Ahaetulla prasina; assembly: GCF_028640845.1. Classification (NCBI taxonomy): domain Eukaryota; kingdom Metazoa; phylum Chordata; class Lepidosauria; order Squamata; family Colubridae; genus Ahaetulla; species Ahaetulla prasina. Next base: position 42,696,228 of record NC_080541.1, on the reverse strand, counting down.
ATAATCTCTGATTTATTTTACTAGTTGTTAGTATTCAATGGATATAAAAAAATCAACATGCTCTGTTAAAATGCCACTTTTTTGAGATGTAAAAATATCAGACCAGGATAAATAACTTCAAAAAAATTTCTCATCTAATATAACATATAAACTGTACAATTCAATTGAAAAACAAACTGAAATATTTTAGGGAGAAAATAATAGTAAAAAATGTATAATGAAATTATTTATCTTGGCTTTATTTTTTAACATCTTTTTTTATATCTCAAAGAAACTGGCATTTTAATAGTGATGTATAGACTTTGTATATCCGCTGTATTATTTTATTCATTTGCTTCATTCTGTTTTGTTTTTGTTTTTAAACTTTCTGGTCATTGACCAAAGAAATATTATTGATTGACTAATTCATTGACTGATATAAGCACATACTATATTAACAGCTTCATATACTGTACTAGAAACAGGTAGCCCTCAGGAGAGAAAGGGTTATGCCCTTATTCTGGAAAGTACACACTGTTTCAGTTGATATAGTAATATGGTATGATAGCTTAAATATCTTTGTTGTGATTGTTATTGTGACTAAGATTATGGTGGCTCAGTAGTTAGACTGCAGTACTGCAGTCTACTTCTGCTGACTGCCAGCTGTTCGATTCTCACCAGTTCAAGGTTGATTCCATCCTTCTGAAGTCGGTAAAATAAGGACCCAGATTGTTGGGGGCAATATGCTGACTCTGTAAACCACTTAGACAGGGCTGTAAAGCACTGTGAAGTGGTATATGAGTCCAAGTGCTCTTTATATTAACAAAAAAGATACTGTATATTGTGATATTAACAGTATGATGTAATTTCAGAATTAATGATGGAGGGAAGATAAAAAGGCCTGGGAAGTGAATCTGTGATAGTCTATAAACAATAATAAAGATTTAATTTGATAATTAAAATGACTCTAAAAATGACCATGTTACTCAACATATATTAACAAATTTGTTGGTGGAAAAGATGCATAAGCATTCTTTCAGTCATCCACTATGCATGTGAAAATCTACAGTTCTAGAGATCTTAAAAGATTCCACATTCTAGGAATATAGCCAGGAAGACACATACACACACATTGGTTGACCCATGGTTATTTTAACAGTCTGTTGATTCCCGGCCCAAATATCTCAATAATATGACAATCCCAACAGTAATATGACTACAACAAGCTTTTATTATATATTCAATGAGGATTGAATTTATTAATCTCATTTTCAGATCATAGGAAACTGATCTGACATTGTTTTAAACATGCTTTGTTTTAAACCCAAGCAAATACACTGGGTTTCAGAAATTCTGTCAAATTAAACCTTTCTCAACACATAATTGTAATCTGTATAATAGTCTTTCTGGATGCTCTTGCCAAAGAAATGCACTGTATCTCTTACTAATCTATTTAAAATAATGTGATTTAAGTATAGAAAGCTTCCCCAATGTAAACCAACCTTTAATTAAATTAACCTTAATCATATTTTTCAGCTCAGATATTTAAAGAAATTTTGATCTTCTATCTAGATCTTCTTTCTTTTGATTTTATCAAAAAAGGGATGCATTCATATTTTTACTATCTTTATGGGAATTCTTATACTAGTGCAAACAAAGAACACAGTCTTAAGATCTTGTCTTAAGATAGACAGGAGATCGAATTCACATACTATTGAATCAAGTATAGATATTTCTGATTTCTATATAATAGAATTTTATACTCTACCTCGACTATTGCAATTCCATTAGTTTTTTTCAGAATTTCTGATTAAACAGGTAAATAGTTGTAAATACTTTTTTTTTTAAAAGGGAGAAAGATGGCATGCTTGGTATGTACAGATACGAAACAGGTGTGTGTGTTTATACACACACACACACAACTATATTCCACCATTTATATTCGATATAAATTGACCTAGGAATAGGTCAGGCCGTTAAAAATTATTTGTAGTTTAGTGATAGAATAAATCATATCTCTTCAAATAACTTTGTATAGATTTTTTAAATACCAAAATTAAACCATAAAGTACTTCATAGGAAAGTGCCTCAATAATGAGATCACAAATCACCAATCTGATTTCTAGTGGAGAAAAAAATCCGAAACCACTAAAATAAATGGGTTTTTTTTAAATTTCTGTATAATAAAACATCTACCTGGACCTCAGATGTGTTCTTTGTAAAATATAAACTATGACTAGAGGTGTGTGAATTACCAATAAAGGAGAATATTTTTAGCTCGGGGTTGAAATGAGGAGTCCTTATGGGGTCTATAATACTCTCTGAATTTGGTTGTTTTCTTGCAGACATTTCATTACCCAAAGTAGGTAAAATCATCGGTGTTAGTCTGACCTAACATCACCACTAGCACTGATGATGTTACCTAATTTGGGTAATGAAATGTCTGCAAGAGAACAACCAACAACCAAGATCAGAGTGCACCAAGGACCTTTCAATTATGTGAATTACAATGTAAATTAATAGTCTTCTCAGCAATAGTGTTCATCTATGCATTAGTAGGTTAAGACTGCCCTCTGTTGTACAAACAAAGGAATGCATCAAATGTAAACTCAAGTAAATTTTGCCCTAAAAATCTTTATCAAGAAATGTGATTAGGGCAAGGAAAATTAAGTTTGATGAATATATTGTGTGTGTGTATATATATATAATACATACTTACTTGAATATTTAATTTTAAAAATACAATATTACAATTTAAGAACATTGTTGTTTGTCACTACTCTGAAATATATATTTATCTAAGCAGGATTTTAAAAATATTTTAGCAGGTAACAACCATAGAATATTATCTTATTCAAAAGATATAATCTTCAGTTTGAGTAAATCATAAAGATTATCGAATATGAAAAATAAAGTCAGAAATAAGCAATTTTTTCCTTTTCCTTTTTTAAATGTAATTTAATTGATCTAGGTGTATTTATCCAGAGGGCAGGTTTTGTGAGAGAGAAAGCATAGTCAATAACCTTATTTTTGCTCCTTAGTCCAGAAATAAATACTCTATTGGGCCTTTTTTTCTTCCTGAAATAACAATAGATGAAGAACTCTGAAACTAATTGAAGTCATATAGATGACCAAGATCTGCACTGTAGTCTATGTTATCCTTTCTGAGGAGTTGTTTACACTGCTTGATTCTGTACATCCATAGAGCTTCATTTTCTAAGTATGAAGACGATGGCTTGGAGGTTCTTATTTTGACGACTCTTCATCCATGTCTGTTGCTGCAATTCTATGGACTGAAAGTCCTATTCAAAATATGCTGCTGTACCAGCACTTGTATAGACATCAACTCCTAAATGCCTATACAATGTGACCAAAAAACACCGTAATACACTATTCAATAGGCATGAATATGAAGAAGCCTTAATAAAGGCTTTTGGAACTTGGGGTTAATTAATGAATTTGAGTTCTTTTAAATTTTCTTATTGCAAGGATACTCATCTGTTTCAAGTACTGGTCTACATAGGAAGGAAACAATAAACTCTGAAGAAAATGTAGAGAAAAACCTTGTTATAGATATTAATCTCAATATATGGAGAGCTTCAAAGTGGATAGTAAACCTAGTTCCCCAAACTTCTTAGTTCAACTAAGTCCCCCAAACTTCAACATTCAACTGCAGGGGCTGAGGAAAACTTTAAACTCAGGTTTATCTTTCTTCATGCTAAGGAACCTAAAAATAAAAGTTGCAATTAACTCATAATTAGGAAATTCTTCATTCCAAATATCAACAGTAAAGGAGCTATGATCAAATATTTTTTAATAAATATGCATGGACTAAGTACCATTAAAATCAAGTTTTTACAACCACATAGGAAGAATGAGGTAGTTTTGAGCTACTACCGATATTACCAAGTCAATCCACTGGAAATTAATAAGAGTTGTTTCTGAAAAAGTCATAAAGGAATAGGAATAGATTTTGACTAGGTATATAGGAAGGAATTATTTATTAAAAAATCTCAATTTGACTTTGATTTCAGACTTTGAGAAATATAGGTTCCTCCCAAGGACGAGTTTCAAAACCCGTCGCTACCGGTTTGCTTGTTGGTGTGCGCACACTCACACACATGTGTGGCACTTCTACGCATGCGCATAAGCGTTCAGGCAGGAGACTCCACCCACCGCCACCACTGCTACCAGTTCGCCTGATCTGGCGTGAACTGGTAGCAACCCACCACTGGTTCCTCCCTTCCCATCAAATGTCCTTCCAAATTTATGTTTATTGAAATGTCTTCCTAACTCTGACCTGATTATTTTTCCATTTTAAAAAAGTGTGTGAATGTAAGGGGTACTTAGATATAGTACCAAATCTCATCAAAATCTATAAATATTTTCCGCTTCAAAAATTGTGGCTACTCACTTTTCTTTCCTATGTTATGGGTTTAATTTAGGCATCACATAATGCTAAAATAAATCTTGAAATGAATGTATTTTACTTCTTAATATTTAAAAAGCCTTGGTAGTTGATTGTCAGAGAAGGATGACTTCATTATTTTATTACTGCTTTATTTCATATATGACTTTCTCAGAGATTTAGATGCATTTTACACATATTTCCTACATTAATCCAAAGATTTTTATTCAATATATCAGGTTGAATGCAAATAACTGCACCCACTAAATTATGGTATGGATCATTTATGAATTGGACCCCTATCTATTCAAGGGATTCTCAATTCATTAAGGGGACATAATTTTTTTAATGAACGAGCTAGATCTAAAACCTCTGAAACATGGCTGTTAAGAAGAAGAATTTTCATTCATTATCTCTGATCTGCAGTCATTCAGACAGACTTGATTATATTGGCACTTGGTAAAATGAGTCTGATACAAACATTTGGCAGCAAATATTATATGTTCAAGGTCATTGTACATTGTCACATGTTCTTCACATTTTAAGTTTGAATAATCAGTTACATTTTGCCAGTTTATCTGCTAAAAACATTTTTTTTGAATATAGTTAGCTATCAAGCCCAAACATTTCCATTTCCATTTGAAGATGTGACATTTGTCTAATAGTTTTTTATTAATTGGTGCAAGAAATTATATTAAAAAAAATAAAATAAAACTAAAATGTAATAAAACAATGTAGTTAAATAAACATTATACAATAATACACCAGAGGGCAGTCTTGATTCATGATATCTATTGCTATTAACTCTTAATAGGTGGTTTTAATCTTTCCATCAATGGTTTTGAGACAGTAAGTAACAAGAACAAAAGTACTACTGAATGCAGTATCCCACATTACATTACATTAAAGAAAATGTATTCTTTATGATTTCGAAAATGGTTCTTTTCTCTGGTGGTGGTTTATTATTCAAACTATTTTGAACTGGAATTCTGTGAATTACATAGAAATATGGGGATTCACCATTATTATTCAGGAAACTTCCTTGATATATAGCAATTTGAACTTTTTCAGGTTTCAAGGAGTTCGAATCCAATATGTTAATTACTACTTTACACTTGTTGCCTTTCAAAATTGCAGTGGTTTTTTTTCATAACAGTTTGGCACATATCCAAAATATGCATTACATGTTGAAAACCTATTGAGTGTTGTATATAATATGATTGAATATTGACATACATTATTCTGCACTGTTGTGTATTATTCTTGTTCCTTAATGTTCCTTAATGTTAATGTTACAGAATATTAAAAATATTAAAAATAATAGGAGGAGGAGGAGGAAAAGGAAGAGGAGGAGACCATTTGATGGGTGGGGGCAAAGGTACAAGTGATATAATCATGAATTGATTGACATAATTGTGCAAGTGATTTGAATTATATAATTTGCATCAATCATGTGGTGAGACTGACATAAAGTATATCATTTACATGACTGCTGTCATGATTTGTGTGGAATCACTATAGTTTTTTCCACAAGACTATGGTCATTCTGTATCACAGTATTTCAATAAACAGGTCTTAAGAGTTACTTTATGATAAAAACTTTCTTTCATGGAGCAAAACAAGAAACAGAAAAATAAGAGGGAATGTAGACTGACCTATCTTTAAGCCAGGTAGTTCACCTCAGTTTTAGGGAAGCTATATGCTATTAATAATATATTATTATTATTATTATTATTATTATTATTATTATTATTATTATTATTATTATTATTATTATTATTATTATTATTATTATTATATAATTTATAATATTAATAAATTAATAACCAAAATCACCAACAGGAACTGAGAGAGGAAACTTTTGAAAATTGTAAATGGTCCCAGGATATACCTATGTCCTCGGGGAAAGTCTTATTTTAAAATAAACTGATATCAACAAAAATTAATTAGCTTAAAATAATAATTTTGAGAATACATAACAAAATAATAATTTTGCAAATACATAACTTGCTTTTAATTTACAAGTCATGATTAAATTTAGCCTTTTTTGACCTGAAAAAGAGAACAATGACAATTTAAATATAGTCCTCAGTGACATTTCTCCAGGCTACTCCCATTTGTTAAAGCAGTACTGTGATGGAAGTGATATATAGAACATGAAACATTATATTATGAATATTAAATAACATTTATTATTTATAAACAACTATTATACAAATGCCCATTTTAACTGGTCATTCTGCTTAACACCTAATTACCACAATACAGTCTTATGTCTAAGGATATGTACCCATGTAATATGACTGTATTACTACTATCTTCTACTATCTTCTCTTATTAGTATCTTACGATTATATTACTTTCTTGTTTGTATATATACTGAAAGCTTATGCACTGGAGAAAATTCCTTGTGTGTCCAATCACACTTGGCCAATAAGTCTGTTCTGTTCTGTTCTGCTATGCTATGCTATGCTATGCTATGTTATGCTATGCTATGCTATGCTGTGTTCTATTCATTTTACTTACAGATTTTAGCAGCATTGTGAGTGCCATTTTTTTGTTTTTGAATTTTTAATATACAGTATTTAAAAGAGACATCTCAGTATCGTCTGGGTTTAAACTTTTCTTTGATGTTGGTTGTTCTTGTTTTTGATTTAATTAACTTTAACTTTGGCTTAATTAACCAATTGTACATGGATTTTTGGCTGTATATCATTCCCTAGATCAGCGGTTCTCAACCTGTGGGTCGGGACCCCATTGGGGGTCGAATGACGATTTGCCAGGGGTCGCCTAAGACCATCGGAAATATGGGAAGTATACTTGCGAGTGGAAGAATCGCGCTCCAATGGCTGACTCGACAAGCCAGCTGCAGGCTCTTCAAATCGCTAGCCGAATTCGGCTTCAGGCGCGATCAATTAAAAAAGAGAAATCTTTGCTCTGATGTCTCCCTCTCAAGTCAGCTGCAATCACTCCCAATCGCTAGCCTAATCTGGCTTCAGGCGCAATAAACTTAATAGGGGAGGAGTCTCCGCTTTAATGCCTCCGTCCTCAAGGCAATCGCAAGCAGTTCAGATCGCTAGCCAATACGGCTTCAGGCACGATAAATTCAAAACGAAAATAATTTTACGGTTGGGGGTCGCCACATCGTGGGGAATTGTATTAAAGGGGTCACCACATCATGGGGAATTGTATTAAAGGGGTCACAGCACTATAAAGGTTGAGAACCACTGCCCTAGATCAAATGGAAGCTACTAGGAATGACCCGCAGACAACTGTAGACCTACCTGGGAAGATGAATCTTGATTGATTGCAATTCTTGGTAGGAGCAGTGGAGGCTGGGATCTCCAACATTTCATGTCAGCTTTCTATTTTTTTTCAAACACGCCTTGGTTTTAACTTAATTTTTTATGATTTTTTAAATCTTAAATGTTAATATAATTGATCTTCAAAAAAATGAATTACGAACAATGTTCACCATTGCCAGAGGTTAAAACATTCAGTTTTGATTGTGAAAATCAGTCTTGCTAACTTATAGTACAAGCAATAGGTTTGCAATTTTTAAAAACTCTGTAACTGAAGATGAAATAATTTGTATACATTCAGAGTTATTTTGCACAGGAAAGGTTTTAAAGATGAAACATGTTCAGACATCCAAACATTCATTTTTTACAACAGACAAGTAAGTAGGTGGCAGTTTGCAATTATGCTAGTAGACTGGGCTATTGATGCTAAATCCAGCTCAGTGCTCTGTGTAGGAATCCAGGTATAAATATATATCTGTTTTGGGCCTTCTTCAATACATTATAGAGAGTTCACCATTTCCTTGGAAACTATTTCCACCAATAATCAATTAAATATGCTCACTATCTGATGATTTGTATTCTGGAGATGAAGGCTGTTATAAATGCTTTCATTTTCGTCTTCCCTAAACAGTCTTTTTCTTGTTTCATAAGACTTTATTTCAGTTCCTAAAATGTGCTAAAGAAATGTCCTTGAATTATAGAAGATGAACATGTGTTCCTCTTGTTACTTATGGGAATAAAGTAATTACACAACATAGCCACATAAAAGACTGTACTCTGCATTAAGTGAATTAAGAAATATATTGAATTATTTAGGCGAATGTGATATGTAAAAGGAGAATATTTAATCTTTGGTATTATGATGCAAATATAGTTATATTTCAAATAACTATGAACCACACATGGAGCCAGTTAGCAAACTGCTATCTAACCTGCCTTAGTTCCTTTGTTCTTGTTGCATTTAAATTTATCTACAGCAAATCATTGAAAAGGTTCGTGTTTAAAAAAAGAGAGAGGAAAGGGTATTGTAATTCCTATGCTGATAATTCTATGAAATGTAGTTATTCCTCTACCACCCTGAAATAATAAGCTATTTAAATAAATCAAATGTTTTAAATACATTAATTAATCTAATCAAGAATCTGATTGTTTTCCATCCTACTTCTTTCTCCTTCTCTCTGGAACTTATTAGGCATTCAGAACATTTTGTATGAGTTTTACAAGTAGAGCCATTTCATTTTTAAACTTCTTTTTCCAATCTCTAAAATTTATTAACCAGTTGCATGTAGGTTCAGGCTCAGGGAATAGCCAAGGTGTATAAGTAATTGTTTTATATAGTGGTTGTTTTTTTTTGGGGGGGGGGGGGATGGGACAGGAATCTCCCTTCAACTCAATGTTGAATCCCAGCATCTTCCTTGCCAGGATTTAACAAATACCTTAATTTTTCCTTGGCAAGATTTCAGAAGTGATTTGTCTTTTACCTTCTTGCGCCTCTCTTCTTTTGCCTCTCTTGAGAGAGTGACTAGTCCACAAGCTGACTTTGTGCTGAAGATGGAACTAACGTTCTTGTTTGCCTTGTGTCTAGTCTTGTGCCTTAACTACTACAAAGCATATATGCCAGGGGTGAAATCCAGCAGGGTCTAACAGGTTCAAGTGACTCACAGCAAAATTACAGTAGTGTCAAACTTCCTTTCTCATAAAATTTTAATTTTGTGATCAAGAAAAATTATGTATTTTCCATGAAAATACACCATTCCAGAATGCTCTCTATTCCCTGTTTATATCGGAGGGCTTCCATTAAAAAAAGAGAATAAGTAGGAAAAAACTCCATGACCCAGTTGTAAACAGATCCAGTCATATATAAATATAAACTTTAAAAAGTACTGATTTTTATCCAGCTATCACCAACCACTCAAAATATTATTGCAATCAAGGTTTTAATATAATGTATAAAAATATAATTATTTACATTTATAATATTGTTTGCATATAGAACAGTATAAAGTTAACATTCCTTAAGACCAAAAAAGCTCAAGAAAAACACTTGTGATATAAAAGGCCAACTTACATATAACTATCCTAGACATAAATAAAAAGCTTCTTATTTCAGAATAAGGCAAGCTCACATTTCAAACTCTGTAGTACAGTACAGGAGTAGAATCAGTTGTCTCAATTCAACAAGAATATGCCTATGACTTTGATCCACGACCTACAAATTGCCTGGCTATGTGTACACTTGTCTTTAAACACAAGTAATCTGATTTAACACTTTTGTGAAATAGACCATGAAGGAACAACCAGGTACAATCTTTTTGTCTTTGATTTTTAAAAAGAAACTGTCTAAGGTAACAGAAGTAGTCTTACTATTGCGTAGCTGCCAAGAACATAAGATCAAATATATTATAAATTTGTGTTAAGGACTAGTCTAGAATACTATTTTCCTTTGGTATACAAATAACACTGTTTGGGGTTATTTCATATAACCTATCATTTGGTTCATGCTATTAATTTTAATAGTTATCCGCCTGCATGTCTTCTGTTAGTCAAAAAGTTTTAGAACTAGAAAATGATGCAAAATTGCCTTTTTAAAGCTACAATTTTATCTGAAATTTAGAGAGCTCTCCTTCCTACTTCACATTACACGTTACATTTTAAGTGCAGTTTTCTTTCCAACTGAAGAAATGGAGGATTTAAACAGTGTAATTGTTTTTCATTGTTTCAGTTTGCTTTGGTCGATAGAAGACAATGTAATTGGTAAGCACTTCCAGGAAGAGCAGTCTTTAACTAAGCTGTAGTTCCACATAATCTGCTGGCTGTTGGGACATCTTTGGTGTCGGATTCTGGTCTTCCTGAAACCACAAACGGCCAAGTCTGTGAATTAAAATATATTTCCACATTAGAAGAAAGATGACATTTTACAAGGACCAATTTGCTGCAATATAATTTCCACCCATATTTGGCAAGACAATTTTCTATACAAAAATAGAAATGGTTGCTTGAGCAAAAATCATTTGAATTTATTAAAGATGCTCTCATTACCCTTTTCTTCTTATAGGATGTTAAAAGCATTAAACAACATGCTAATCTAATACAATTCATTAGAGTTTTCACTGTATAGACTATAGCAACAACAAAGCAAAGATTCTCCAGAAAATACCTTGCTCAAGTCCATTATGTAGCTAATATTTTTGTTCGTTTATATCAACTGATTCAGACTTTTGCTGTAAAATTATTTTATTTACAAAATTATTTTAATTCAAATATATACATTTCTATTGTTGAAACATTTGCCAAAAACCTTTAATGTGGACTAATTATGTAAGCAAGCTTTGTGGAAATGGAAGTGAAACAGCTTCTATAGTTCCTTTATACAAAAGCAGTAAGAGAGTTTAATTTCTAGCCTATGGGTAAGAGAAATGTGTATGCCACTGATTCGTTCAATCAGGCAGGAAAATAAAAATGACCAAATCATGATTATAGTAATTATAATAGGAATACTTGCTGTTAATTATTATACAAACAATAATGATTGTATGGCTATCATTTTATTTATTTATGGGTATTTAATGTTTAATTGTCTATTTTAAATGTACAAATCATCCTCGACTTACGGCCCTAATTAAGCCCCAAATTTCTTTACTGAGACAGTTAAGTGAGTTTTGCCCCATTTTATGACTTTTTTTTTGTCCCAGTTGTTAAGAGAATCAGTCTAGTTGTTAAGGCAGTAATATGGTTGTTAAGCGAATCTGGCTTCCCCATTGACTTTGCTTGTCAGAAGATCACTAATGGACATCACATGACCAATGTACATTGCAACCATCATAAAAATGAACCAATTGTCCAAATTTTTATCGTGTGATCATGGGGATGTTACAACGGTCGTAAGTGTGAAAAACATTCATAAGTCACTTTTTTCAGTGCTGTGGTAACTTTGAATGGTCACTAAATGAATGCTTGTAAGTCAAGGACTATGTGTATATGCCTCATATTATATAAAATATGGGTAACTGACAATCAAATCTACAAGTAACAAAAAAATACAGTGAAATTAAAAGTTCTTGCATGCCACCAGGTGCCATAACACTCCATACCTCCAGAACACCAATGTTGAGTTCATTGCCAATCCTGACCCAACATATGGGGGGAAAGCTCAGTTTTAATGGCCCTTTCTGGCCACCTCACCCCTGAGGGGCATTGTCCCCGCACGCCTGCCTGCCTGCCGTTACGGAACAGACACGCGTCGCAAGGGCGCCCCTTCCAGGACCAAGCCCGGAGTCGCATCCCCCGCCGGGCCACAGGTCCCGGCCCGGCTGCAGGGGGGGTTCCTCCATATCTCGGGAGTCGGTTGTGGGGTGCCTACTCCATAGGGTAGCCACTGCTATGGAAAATGCTATTTCCTAGGTCTTACCAGATGCATTTAACATCATTTAGTACAGGGGTCCTGCAGTGCACCCCACTCTATTAAGTTAGAACATTCCTTAAGGTATCAGGGCATTTTCTTATTCTATAATTTTGTTGTATAAATTAGTTTAATTTGCATAGAGCAATTTCAAGAAGCTTATCCAATTCAAAATTTTCTAGAATGCCTGCCCTTCATTTTCTATACAAACAACTAATTTTTTCATTATAATACAAACTAATGTGGTGAAATGGGTTGCAGGTGAGAAACCAGGTTTAACATTAGGTAGGAGTCTTTCCAAATAAGATTGTTTCAGCAGAACCTAATTTATGTGGACTAAGCCACTTCAAGGAGAGCCAGGAAATACTGTATAAATGTTGGCTCTCCTATAGTTCTCATAGTTATTATTGTGAAAAATTTACAAAATTAATATACATAGTCAAGCCGCCATTTAAATTCAGCATTTTGACAATGCCTGCTCTAGAATAGTGCTTATATTTTTTAAGACGGCATTCTAGTATTAAATATATTCTCTTTTCTCTTTTCTCCAAGTAAAGATTTTATTTTGCTTTATTACTTTGATAAAATACTGCAGTTACAGAATCTTTATTAGAAATATTTTGTAGTATCTTCTTCTGTATGTCATAATCATAGCTTAAATCTTAATGCTTAATGCTTCAATCATTAAATACAAACATGTACAGCAATGGCCAAAATTTTGGAAACCTTTTGGGAAAAGTGTATTTTCTAAAGCTAGCTAATAGCACTACATTTTTTTGGAGTAGCACCATATATATGGTGCTACCATATATATGGTGCTATATATATATATATATATATATATATATATATATATATATATATATATATATATATATATATATATATATATATATATATATATATATATATATATATATAGCACCAAAAATGTAGTGCTATTAGCTAGCTTTAGAAAATACACTTTTCCCAAAAGGTTTATATATATATCAATGGAAAGATAATTTAATCAAGAATGTAATGCAATAACTTTTATGAAGGATTTGCTATTAGCAGTTACAGCATAAAGAAGAAAAGTGAAACACGTAGAAAAAACGAGATATACAAAAATTATCAGGTCAGTTAATACTTAGTTGGGTAACCTTTAACATGAATTATGGCCTTACAACATCTTCCTATGGAGTGAACCAAGTCTTTTAGTTCTGCAGCTGTTATAATGTGAAACCAAGATTGACTAACAAGTTTCTTTAGTTGGCTCCATAGATTTTCAATTGGGTTAAGGTCTGGGCTATTCCCAGGCCATTCCAGCAGTGGAATATGATTATCCTGAAACTCCAAAAAAAGTGGTGTTGTTAGTCATCAAACCTCAAAAATACACTTTTCCCATAAGGTTTCCACAATTTTGGCCACTACTGTACATGTAAATGCTCCTGTTACGTGGATAGATATTTCTGGAATCAAATTTACATGAAGATGTTAACTGTTTCTCTTTGGAATGTGTTAAATGCAGTCATGTATAATTGGAGATGTTTACAGAAGGCTACCTGTATCGCCTATAAATATTGTTGAGTCAAATCCCATACAGTTGAGACATGGAAAAATCTGATAATTTTCAGAAACAGATCACCACCATGTAAATAAAGAGTTCAATTTCAATATTCTTAGACTAGAGCTATCAATGACTACGATAGCTTTATATTCTTTTAACCTAGAGAATAATCTGTTGTGTGCATTTGGCATTTGATGTTTTTAATAGATACTGGATTGCAAATGGAACATGGAAATAAGAGAAGTGAAAAATAAAAGAAGAAGATTATGGTAAAATGTATCATTATAGTTTAGCCACAATTAGGTACAGTCCAAATTACTTCTTAACTCAAAATATGAGAGTTGAATAAGATATAGCAGCCATAAAAACCAACAAACATTTGATGCAATCTCTGAGTTATAATTAAAAAGACCTGGACTTTGTAGTTTAGAAACCAATAAAAAAAAAATTAATTTTGAAGAACAGAAAAATAACCTCAATGAATGTTGATTATCTCATCTAACCAGGCAGTTAGGTAGGTCTTTTTAGATGCAAACTGAGTTGAAAGCCATAGATCCTTGCATTTGACCCTACTGAAAGTACAGGATTGATTTAATTTCTCCCAGCCAATTGTTCTGCAAAACAAATAGATCAGCTCTTTGATGATTCAAAAAAGCAGATCCTGAACTTGCAGAAAAATTCTAGGAACAAAAAACAAAACAAAAACCTTCTGCTAACAAAAGCTGCAGCCACTTAAAAGCTGAGGGAGAATTTTTCAGGCATAGAGGTATCTAAAGGAATTCTTAATAACACATTTTTAAAAGATCTTTGAAAGCTTCCCTCCAGATGATGTCCAATTAAGAGTTCTCCAGATATGCTTGACTATACTTCCTATCATTCGCAGTTCTAAGAGTGACAGGCTTTTAAAAAGTGTCCTTATCTTTGTATACACTGTGGAAGTGCCTTTTGATACCTGCAGTTGCTCATCACCCTGAGCAATTCTCATGTGTCAAACACGAGAATGTGTTAACAATACTTGTAGACATAAAGGGGCGTGCATAAGAGCACAAGCGTGCCTACTGTTCCTGTCCTATTGTTTCCTTTCATTATATCCAATTAATATAATTACATACTTATGCTTATATATATATGCTTATATATTGTATAGTTATTATATGCTTATGCTTATATATACTGTATGACAAAATAAATAAATAAATAAACAATACAAAAATACAAAAGAGAAAACCAATGGTGTGTATAACCACAAACCAGAGCTTTATTGAGAACTTAGGGAGCCAGTAAATGAACCATTCACTGATTCATCTTGCAAATCCTTGAATGTCTCTTTTAAATCAGATATTAGTTTACTAAGCACTGCTTGTATGTTTAGCAAAGCTGGCTGAGGAATTCTGGGAGTTAAAGTCCACAAGTCTTAAAGTTGCCAAGGTTGGAGACCAGAGGTGGATTTCAGCAGGTTCTGATCAGTTCTGGAGAACTGGTAGTGGAAATTTTGAGCAGTTCGGAGAACTTGTAGTAAAATTCTGACTGGCCCTGCCTCCAAAGTCTATTCTCTGCCTCCAAAGTCCCAGCTGATTGGGAGGAAATGGGAATTTTGCAGTAACCTTCCCCTGGATTGGGGAGGGAATGGAGATTTTACAGTATTCTTGCCCTGCCACGCCCACCAAACCACACCCACAGAACGGATAGTAAAAAATTTTGAAACCCACCACTGTTGGAAACCCCTGCTACAAAGTATGCATACTGTATAGAAAATACACATACTGTATGCTGTATACATACTGTATCTTCCAAAATTTTAGGTTCCTTATTGACTGATGAAAGCAATCAGAAGACGAAAGCATTACTCTTCCAGAGCCACTCCTGTAAGCATGTCGTTTTCTCCTGTGTCCTATATCAGGGGTCTCCAACCTTGGCAGCTTTAAGCCTGGAGGACTTCAACTCCCAGCTTTGCTGGCTGGGATATTCTGGGAGTTGAAGTCCTCCAGGCTTAAAGCTGCCAAGGTTGGAGACCCCCGTCCTACATCTCTTATCTACAGTAATATTAACTTGAACTTTTTTTTAAAAAAAAAACCACGCATTTATAGAGAAACAGACACTCTCAGCCTGGCCAACCTACGTATATTTCCAGGATTTCAGAAAACCCGCTGCCCGTGTCCGGAAAGCACCCCCGTCAAGTGGAATTTGAAGCCAAGATCTGACAAACCAAGCCCGCCTTCTGAACCTGCTATTCCACCAAGGGTGCCGAGCCCACTCACCAGGTTGACGGGATGCACGTAGCCCTTGTCGTAGCAGTCCTCTTGCAGCAACTGCCGCAGGTGGGCGATGTAGCTGGAGGCCAGGCGCAACGTATCCAGCTTGGAGAGCTTGGTGTCCGGGGGCACCCAGGGCAGGCTGGTTTTCAGGCGCGAGAAGGCTTTGCTCAGGACGCGCATGCGGGCTCGCTCGCGCGCGTTGGCCGCGTTGCGCTGCGACTGCTTGCACTCCGGCGTCGAGCCGGCGGCGCTCCGACTGGCCGCCGGTTGGTTTTTAACCCCGCCGCCTTCTCCGGCCCCGGAGCCTCCCTTCGTGCGTTTCTTTTTGCTCGCCACCGCCTCCTCGTCTTCCTCGTCCTCCTCGTCTTCTTCGTCCTCCTCCTCCTCCTCCTCCTCTTCTTCCTCTTCAGCAGCGGAGGAATTATCCAGCGAAGGGCAAGTTTCACCTCGGGGACGCCGCTTAGAGCGGGGCGGCGGCGCCCGGTACTCCAGCTGCAGCTCCCTCAGATCCATCCGAGGCTCCGGCAGCTCCTCGGAGCCACTCGGGGAGCCTGTAGGCATGGCCCAACCCGGAGACGCCAGAGACGGGCGCCAGCCAGAAGGCGCCCCCTCCTAAGAGGAGCTCCACGACGGCTGGCGGCGATTCTCTGGTCAGGGGGTATATATATGTGCCAGGGAGAGCGGGGCAAACCATCTGCGCGGGGCAAGGGGGGGGCGCGCAAAAATGAGCAGCCCGCGTAGGGGTGCGCGGCAAGGGCAAACTAGGCTCTGCGCGCGTCAACGTCCCTTCGCCTGTCTTTGGATCGTTCCCAGCCCCTCGGGATCCGGAGTGGGGGGGCGAGCGTGCTGAAGAGGAGGAGGTTGGAAAGCGCCCCAAGACCCCTCATTGAAAAAGCCCCAGTCTTAGGCACGGTGAGCTGCTGTCCCTTTGCCGTCGGGTATGCGCTTGGAGCATCATCCCTGGGTGCTGAAAAGTTGCTCCAGATTTTTTTTAGCGCAATTCGGACGAGAAAAGCCACTACCGGAGCTACTTGTAGTTGGTGCTCATCTGATTATGTTGGGGTTTTCAACAGCCGCCTTTCCAATGCCGGGGCTTGGTTAAGAAAAATGGGAATTGAAATCCATCAAGTCAATTATCCATAACACACAAATCTGACTAAAAACTTAAGAGGCTCAGCCAGTAAGACAGTGGACAGCTGAGGTTGAGGCGGGAGCGTCTTGGCTTTCTGGCTGAGCCTCTGAAATGTAGATGGGGGTCCAAAATAGTGGGCGATCGGATCAGAGCGAAGTGGGAGATGCAAGCGTGATCAAACCGAACTAGAAAGCATTCCATTATAAGCCAATTCAACGACGCTGGAGGGCGCCGCTCCCGAGATGATTGGAAACGGACGGATTTCCATCCCCAAGTTAGAGCCTTGTGGTGTTAAGAAGCCGGTCGAAAGACCCGTTGGTCCTGTCCTTCTGTTTTCTGCGACGTCCGATCAGGCGCTCTCAGGACGGGACGCCCCTTTCTTTCCTTTGGGTGGATTCGATCACCTTCCTAAAGGCTTTGGAAATCAACGGAAATGTGTTTGAATTGAATTGGTGCCGGCGGTTCCAAAGTGATTCTAGAAGTTGCAGCCTTTAGCCACGTCTAAATCGACTGGATGTAGGGTTTACATTGAGAATTGGAGGCGTGGGCGGGTGGAAAATCCCTTGCACTCTTCTTTGGGACAGCATAAAGTCTGTTAAAACCGGATTGAATTGTTTGAACGTCTTCCTACTGTGGGCAGGACCGATTTTGGGAGAAACTGTTAAATTTCATTGATATCACGAATTAATCTGAAATTAGGTTCTTTAAAATAAATGTCTGATTTTTTTAAAGCAAACTGAACCTAACCTGTAACTAAAGTACATGGAGGCTAGTTTTTAAAGTCAGATTTGCATGTTATGGATATTGGCAGGCTGGAAATAATAATAAAAGGAAACAAATTGTGTGCAAGGCAAGAAATAAATAAAATAATCAAGAAGTTGGTGAGATTGGAACTGGTGAAAAAGCAAGTAAAACCTTTGAAATGCAGTTAGGTCAATTATTTTTATGGTGACTTTGCAGATATCCAAGGGTGTGGGAACTGGTCTTAAATTTTATAAGAAAAAGGTGAGCTTTTTGTGAAAGTCTTTAAAAACAAGGGTATAGGCACATGCTTAAAAGAAAATCCCAAGGAAATTAGTGACATAATTAACTTTTGCATACAATCCTGGTGATCTGTAATTGATCTTCATTCATTTAGATGGAAACAAACACTTTACTTCTAAATAAGACTCAATCATTCCAAAAGTACTTTTAACAAAGATTACTTTGAGCCTGACTTCACTACTCTTCAACCCAGTCAACATTTCTTAATACTGTACTAATTTCAATTTTAAATCGTATTTAAAAATATGGGCTTCAGCAGCTGCTTAATGTAACACATCTGCAAGGTAAATTTGAAGCAATCCAGGTTATTTTCTGAAGTTAAGTTTCGGAGACTGGAAACTGAACCATCACTCTCCGAAATTCATAAATGGCAGTTTCAGGATTGTCTCATTGTAGATAAAATATATATGCAAGTAAATGAAAATATGTATTCATTTATTTCAGTGTATGTGTGTCTTGTTTTCCACAACTGAACAAAACTGTAAAACTACTAGAACAGTAAGGTGAAGGTGGGTGGGCGGGGGATGGACCCAGCAGCAAGGTTGGACAGCCAAGTACAAGAATCAAATATCCATGGTGCTGAAAAAAGTTTTCAGAATCCCCTGAAGGAAGAAAAGGAAACTCTCAAGAGAGAAAGTTATTGAAGTGTTGGTGCTGCCAAAACTGCCCCTCCAAAATATTTCTTAATGGGTTTGTCTGAATCGAAAAAGTTGCAGGAGATTTCGCAACGTTTAAATGTGGGTCTTGTTCCTGGCTATTTTCAGATGGAAAAATAAATGGATTCAAATCGAGACTTTTCAGCGAAGGTTTATTTCCATGTAGCCCTTGACTGATATGTCATGGAGTCTCATATTTGGAATTAATTGCAATGGATGATTCTCAAGCCTCACAAGAACAGATAAAACACAAAAATACAAAAAGCTAAACTTGATCCCCCATACTTAACTAATCTGAAATTCCATTTTATTCGCATGTTTCTTTTTCTCTTGCAAAAAACCAAAAAAACCCAAAATCGGATTTCACTCCTACTACTTACATAGAACGGATCCAGGCTAGGTTTAGATCTAGGTTTACATTACTTGTTCTTATTTTTTTCAAACTTAAAAAACAAGTTTTTGAGAAATTCAGAATTTTGGTGGCAACTAATATAATATTTGGGAATAAGGGACCGTCCTGTCGACCTTCACAGTTCATCTCCAGATAGTGTGTTCTATCTGGATCCGTCCCGGATTATAAGGGATCAGTCTGCTAGCAATTCTCTTTTATGCACGTTCCCCTGGAAGTAAAGGGAATTGAATTCAGCGGATTTATCACAGTCCTGTGGAAATCCAGCAGCGCATCTTTCTAATTTAGGAAGCAAAATGTCAGACTCCTAGAGCGCAGCCCTGAGCTGTGGAACCAACGGGAACAGTTCTACTGGAAATGGATCCCTAAAATAATGTCTAAAGTGCTCCGTGTTCTCTCATCAAAGCCCTTGGCGCTCTATGACCTCGGTCCTAGGCAGCTTGGCTCTTGGGCATCCAAATGGAGCTCCATTCCTTATCAATGTGAATGAGAAGGATCGGACCATCTTCACGCGCCTTTCCTTGGAGTAGAGCGAACATGCTCCCGAAGAAAGACGGGAACTCACAATGGCTGGCTTCGCGAGACGCACTTAGGCATGCTGAACTGAAATGTGGCTAATGCCCGAGTGACCCAATTTTCTGGACTGAGGGAACAAGACTGCTATTTGGTTCGTGGATGTACGGGATTTCATTAAGCCACGGGTTATAGAATAGAATTTTTTTATTGGCCAAGTGTGATTGGACACACAAGGAATTTGTCTTGGTGCATATGCTCTCAATGTACATAAAAAAAATTATTGAATACATTTGAATTCATACAATAAAGCCAAGCTAGAACTGTGGCAGAGAAGCCATCAAGGGTGTTTCCCAGGAACGACTCCCCCTTCCTCCCCCCAGGATGGGTTAGCGCTGAGCAGATGTAGTTTGAAGTGGGGGAGGGGGGCTGAGGGTGCCCTTAGACTGATGGGTATAGCAGATGGATCGCGATGGGCCTCTGCAAGCCTTTCCTTCCATCCGCTCATCTTCCCACCCGCTTGGCGTTGGCATCACCTTCTCGCCAGCTTTGGTTCCTGGCGCCGCTTCCCGCGAGCTGGCTGGAGGGCTGGTGGGGGGGGAGGTGCTCGGGCGATCCGTGGGTACTGCTGGCAGACGCAGCCAAGCAGCTGCTCGGGAAAAGCCGCGGCCCCGTGTCATCTCAAGTTCACCCTCGACCCAGCGTATCTAAGGAGCTTCCTCCTCACGACCTCTCTCCCCCTCCCCCGCGGCGCTCATTTTGGCTTGGAGGCATCGGTGAAGCAGAGGGAGGGAGAGCAGCAGCCTCGAGCGCCAGAGCAACTTTTGCGGAAGGGAAGAGAAGAGGTTGCAAGCGAATCAAGAGGGGAGTGTTCCGGAGGCAGAGGTAAATCTGCAAAGAGAAAGGAAAGGAGAAGGGAAAGGTGGAGAGGAGACGACACACCCACTGTCTTTGACTTGTTGGTACAGAGGGAGGTAGTGCTTCTTCACAAAATGCATGGGAAGGAAAGAGCAGGATGGTTTAAAATCCTGTTCTTGAATACCTGTACTTATGCATTTATACTTATTTGTTTACCTACACATTTACATTTACTCTCCCTGCCCCTTTCTACTACTCCTGTGAGGGATCTAATGCATTGGGTGAGAGTATGAGAGTATTTTAGGACTTGTAAAGGCAGGGAATAGACAAACAAAGTAAGTATGTGAAGTCCAACCAGTCTTAAAATAACTTTGTTGGCTGGCAGAGAAAATCTAAAGGAAAGTTTTCCTGCAAGGAGGGAGGGAGGATGGGAAAGAGAGAGGGGGGAGAGGAGGGGGGAAGAGAGGGAGATAGAGAGAAAGAAAAAAAAGAAAAATAAATAAATAAATAAATAAAGGCTGCATATGACCCCCTCCTTAGAAATGATAGGAAATGCAGCTGGTCCCTGACAGGAGTGGTCCTTTCCAAATGGTGATGAACATAAGCCTTTCTAAATTCAAACACCAGCTTCCACATTTGATAATAGTTCCAGTGAAGATACCCAATCCAGCCACCTGAGATGTCAGATAGAAATCTTTCCTCCTGTGCCCATCCATCGCTTCTCCCTAAATTATAGCCTGGAAAAAGGGGAAGGGAGTGGCAAAAGAGTCCCAAGGAAGAATGCCAGCCAGCCAAGATCCCGTTTCATGGTATTTTGCTCCATTCTCTCTTCCATAATTATTCCCTATTTCAGCTATTTAATTTTCTTATTCTTTTCTACAATTTTTTTTATCTGCTTCCATAAAAATGAGGTATTGGAGGATATAGCCAGTCTTTTTTGATGTACATCGTCAGTAACTTGGATTAATGGAATGAACTTTGGGTCAGATAACCAAGGATGAGACTGATGATAGATATTTCCCCTCATAAAGCAAAGATTGGCTTGGGGACTCTCCCAGGACTTTAATCAGGATTCAGTTAATGCAGTCTCGTTCTACCTAAATTTTCCCATTCATATGGATAAAATGGAATTCATTGCCCCCTTTTTTTTCAGTATTTGGTGTGTGGAAGAAAGAATTCTACTCTGAAGTCCTTAAGCACAACATTGCCTCCTTTTCAAATTGCTGTCCTGCTTTGAGTATAACCTGTCTCACTTATCCCAAACTGACCATTGGCCATTCTGGCTGTGGAGGATTAGAGTTGAGCTTCATCACTTCCCCAGTTGGGAAGTGCAGCCTAATTCTTACAGGTAAATTGTTTTGCTTTGATATAATTGAGGCTTCTAGTCTGAGTACAGCCCGCCCCCCCCCAAAAAAAACTGTAGAAAACTGGCACTTATCTTGGGGGCACATGACAAACAAGCTTAGGCAGGGGTGTTGGACCAAGTCCCAGACACTTAATCCTGAATATGTTTTATGTCACTTTGGCAGAAGAATATGTGAATTCCCAAAGCCAGAAAGCTTAGTAATTACTTTGTTATCTAACCTTCCTGGAAATTCCTGGAATTCTCTAATCAATGTAATAACCAAGTACATAGACTGTTGACTACGACAAAAATATTCTGATTCCACCAACATTTCGAAATGTTTTTAGATTGGTTATAACTCAGTGTAGGTCCTCTCAATAGGGGCAAGGTTTTAGTTGTTAAAATCACAGCTGCAACAATGTAAAGACAACTAAGAAAAGGAAAATTCCTTAAATCTCCCAAGAAATAAGGGGAGAGGAGGGGGAAGAGGGAGGGAGGGAAGGGGAGAGAGAGAGAGAGAGAGAGAGAGAGAGAGAGAACACTTGAAAGCCATATATAGGCATTGACTGTAGTGTATCCGTCCTTTATTCACACAGTCCCTAAGCATGCTAGTAGTTTGATTTTTACATAAGAAGGTTGTCAGTTGGGCTAATGACTCTAGTCTTAGCTCTAGTAACATAATGCACACAATTTTATTCTCCAGGATTTTTCCTTAAAATCAGATACTGTAATTGCAAAATTTAAAGTATGGAAGGAGCAGGAGTGGGGAAACTGGCACCAATCGTTCAGCTATAGCTATACAGTACCAGGTTACCGTTTTATTTGGAGAGTGAGAAGAATTTGCCAACCTACAAGTCAACCCATACCAAATGCAGTGGCAAAGGTCATTATACTTTGTTCCAAGGCCTCTTTGATAAAGCTTGTTGGGAAGAATGGCTTGAAGAATGTCAAGGGTTTCACAATGGCTGTATTTTCATAATACACTCAACAGCGTGCATGAATCATATGTTTAATTTATGGTTCAGTATATTAGTGAACTCAGAAAGTAAAGCATTTAAAATTAACCAGCTTGTGCATATCCAATAAGCTGAAGTATTATTTCACAGCTGGGCAACTACAGAGCCCACTAATTACAATACCCAACATCATTAGCTGACCTCCCTGAAACTGTGTGAAGTTGTTAAATTGTTCATAGGTTAATCCAGACATCTGATGAAATGAGCTGTAGCACAAAAGTGTGTGCCTTTTAATAAAATCTATTAGTCTAAAAGTTGCTACCAGACTCCTCATGTTTAGCTACTATAGATGAACATAGCTGTCCTCCTAAGATGTATTAATTGCTGAGACTTTTCTTTTGACCCTAATTACAAATGGCCAGTTTTCCTCAGGTATCCCTAATGGTCGGCACTCCTTCCCTATGGAATAAGCAAGAAAACTCTTAAAATATTTCTTGGCGCCAGAAGAAAGCTCTTGTGTAATGGATATCTTGTGGGGTCAGAAAATGGATTCCGGCTTCATTGTCAGTCAGAGTTGAAAAGAAAGAGGGTGAAGAAAGCCATTTCTTTATAAAGCAACTGTGAGAGTCCCTGAACTTTACAAATCGATGCTCCTACTAAGGCCCTTTCTACTGATGTTTAGGACGGCTAAAGTTTGGTTTGATAGATTTCCTTCCTTTTTTAAAAACAAATTGTATAAGGTGATAACTAACATTTAGCAATTAGGTTTTTCTTCCTGAAGTTTGAGTGGGAGAGGGAAATTAGAGAGGGATGATCTTAATCCCTCTCTCAACATTTACTGTGTTTGCATGTGGCTTACAAACGACAGGGCCATAATAAACCATATTGCGCCATAGCAAATTGTGTGAAGCCAAAATACAGTTCATTTGTTTTAGACAAGTTCATCATGTGAAAATGAGCATTGTGATTGGTTAATCATGACTTATAGCTTAGTGTGCAAACACAGCCGTTTCTTTGCTTTCACTGGTATAGGTGGGGGCTTGTCTAAGGCCTCATAATCCAGGGACAATGGACAAGAATGACTCAGGGCCAGAGATGTTCATGATTATAGATAATAATTTTAGTGTTATCATTTTAAATCTCCCTACAGTTTTCCTCCAGCAAATGTGCTTAATGGGCAACTGATGTGCAAATTGCACTTTATCTTTGTGTTCATATATAAACAATTGTCAGGCATTAATTAGAAAGTGGCACAATTGAGGACTTGGTTAATAGGTTAATAAAGGTCTGGATCTTCTGAAGTTTTGGGGTTGACTTCAGAGGTGCTACTCCTGTGGAGGACAAAGCAATAATTCAGACTGGAATTGACTAAGGCATAGGGCATAGGTGACTGTGAATAAAAGCCTCCTAATCCAGGAAAGATGCCAACTGTACACATAATAGATCTGTACAGAAGTCCTCTTTACTTGCCCCAGTGGTGGGTTTCAAATTTTTTTACTACCGGTTCTTGGGCGTGGCTTTGTGGGCATGGCAGGGGAAGGTTACTGCAAAATCCTCATTTCCTCCGGATCAGCTGGGACTTGGGAGGCAGAGAATAGATGGGGGTGGGGCCAGTCAGAATTTTTATAACCAGTTCTCCAAACTATTCAAAATTTCCACTACTGGTTCTCCAGAACTGGTCAGAACCTGCTGAAACCCATCTCTAACTTGCCCTTTAAGTGAAAACTGTAAGCCCAGGAGGTCTACCCAATTACAAACAGGGGAAGCACCAACAGAATATATCTCATATAACATAACATCAGAGTTGGAAGGGACCTTGGAGGCCTTCTAGTCCAACCCCCTGCCCAGGCAGGAAACCCTACACCATCTCAGTCAGATGGTTATCCAACATTTTCTTATCAGAGGCTTTCATTTTCCCATGATTATGTCTAAATCTGTTTATCTTTATTCAGAACCTCATAGCCTGCAGGTGGTGGAACAGAACTTTAACTGTATCTCCTACTTAGCGCAAAACTGAGATACAGCTTGATATCTAATGATACATCACTCTGAGGAAGCCGATGATGTTCCTAAGCAGTTTCATGTAGGTGCTAGTTAAGAGATGTATAGTATTTCTTGTTTCATCTTTTTCATTTCGGATGTCATTTCCAATGTCATATTATCCATACGCTCTGATAATCCTGCTATTTTTTCCCCAATTTTATTTAAAGCTGCAGCAAGTTGCTGCGTTTCTGAAAGTTGTTGAGTCATTTTAAAAAATCTTAAAATTTTTTCCAAACTAGTATTTCAAACCAATTTTACAGAGGGTCTTAATGAAGATCAAGGGACGGCAGTCTTTTAATTGAAGCGAAGCGGCTTATTTTGCACTCATTATCTCTCAGTAGCTTGTGACTCATAGTCACTCCACAAAGAAACACATATACTTCACAGCTTTTAAACAATAATCAGCGCCATTTTTTCTTCACGTCAGCAAAGGAAAAAGAAATTTACTGCTTCGTACCAACTTAAACTTCAGAAAAAAATCCTTTTTTTGTTATCTGTGATATAAACAAGCTATTAGTTTCCTCTCATAAAAAAAATGTCCGCCCAGTAAAATCCTATTGCTGCCGGTCAGTCCAACACAAAAGATCGGTTTACTCTTCAGTTAAATTCTTCTCATTAACAAATTCAGTCTTTAATATTCACTCCTTGACCTCAGCAATAAAACACAGAACACGATAGTTATAATAGGAAAAGCAAAAGACAACAATTTATGCCAAACTTATCGTGTCTGCCAGTCGGCTCGGTCACCCCCATGCTGTAAAAACTCCTTAATTCAAGCAGTTTCAGATGACCTACCAGTCTTAAATTCAGTCTGCTGGGCTGTTAACACTTTCACTTCATGATTTATTAACTTTCATCCACAACGGTGCATTCCAAACAGCATAAATCCTCATAAATCTTCATTAATAAGCCCTGTGAAGTGAAGGAAAGGTCCTTACCCCACCACGGTCATGGCCACGTAGATCTCAGGTTCTCACCTCCTTACTACAACTAACTGTAACTACTGTATTCATTTAGGAAAAAGGAAAACCACTGTAAAACAGTGTGCATCTCCACTGTATTGCTCACCAATGATCCAGATGTACAACAGAACCAATGCTATCAAAAACTGCTGACCAATTAAACAGAATCAGCAGGTTCATATACCCTTACACAGGTTCCACCATAAGTGGTCATTCAAAGTAATAAGTGTAAATTCTGTTAAAATATTCAGGCTTGAAACCAGGCTGAAAAGGATCCAAGTAACCCATTGCTTTCAGTGTTGTCTGTAACCACAGGACTATCTTTTAGATAACCTTCAAGTGTGGAAGACTGGAGACCAGCTGGTATTGCTGGATGATATGCAATCCCAATCCTAAAGATTTAGGTGTCATCTCAGAACCTCTCCAAAGTCTGCCACTGAATTTTAATATGGTATAACAGGTAAAAATTATGAAATACACATGGAATAAACAATTTCACAATGTTATTGTCATCTCTTGATTTTGCCTACGTCTTTGTTCTAGTTGTCTCACTTTTGGCAAGTCATGGACATCATGCGTTCAAAAATTATATGTGGTTTTTGGTCCC
This sequence comes from Ahaetulla prasina, assembly GCF_028640845.1. Classification (NCBI taxonomy): domain Eukaryota; kingdom Metazoa; phylum Chordata; class Lepidosauria; order Squamata; family Colubridae; genus Ahaetulla; species Ahaetulla prasina. The sequence goes on along the minus strand of NC_080541.1, from coordinate 42,669,811 downwards.
CAAGTGTTGGGCAGCCTTGCAGCACAGCACTTCCGTATAATCTTGGAATGGGACGTCTTGCCACAGCCAATTTGTGTGGAACAACTCACCACAGGGAAATTCAGCAATTCAATTTCATTATTTAAAAATAATTAAATTAATTAAAACACTATTTTAATTTTTGCCACTCACATTTCATTTTGTCCCTCCTTTGGCATCTTTTCTTTAATGATTCTATTCCACCATTTCTTCAATATTAGAGTAACTCTTGTCCCACAGCAAGTTGGCCACAGTGAGTTGTCCCATGGCAAGTTGAGTTGGCTGCAGCAAGTTGTCCTAGACTGGGGTTGTTAAACTGGCGGCCTGCGGGCCGGATGTGTCACATGCAGGCCACACACATCCCAGCTCCACGAAGGGGAAAAACGTCATGTGACGGCAATGTGACGCAGCGAGTTTGACACCCGTCCTACCTCCACTCCGTCCTACCGTCCTACCTCAGAAGCCACGAGATAGGCAGAGGCTAAGTTTGATGCTAAATGACTCAATAATAATATTTTTATGAGAAAGGACAGGATTTTGAGGGGGTTCTCTTGGTTTTATTAAGCTTATTTTAGAAATTGTATTTCAGTTTCCAGAGAGAAATAATTTTTAGCAACTGTAATCAGGGGAATGGAGGAAACATATAAAGGGTTCAGGAATTCAGGGATTCTAAGACCTTAGGTTGCCCTGGGTGGTTCTAACTAAAGTTATTTTGGTTTGTGGCACAAAACTGTGTTTTCTCTTGTGGGATCTGATCTAATTCTTACAGAAATATAGGACAGTTACTAAGATTTCAACTCTGCATAATAAAATGGCTTAACTTTTCAAGATTAAAAATATCTTTTAATAGTTGAAAAATAATGTTGAACTTAATAATTTCATAATGTTGGATATTCCTCTAACATTTTCATTGCAAATACCATGGCCTGATGTAGCTGACAGGGATTAAATATGGTGCATAATTGATTTGAATGCAGCAGTCCTGATACTGAGAACATGCACCTGCCAACCAGATGTGTGCCTTGGTAACAAGGCTCAAAATATCCATCTTCCCTCTCAGATTTCCCGCTTAATTTTTCAATCCTAAATGTTTCAAGTTAAGTATAAAAGGTGATTTCATCACCGAATCTGTATATTCTTTTGCCTGGGATCTGGAAGCTAATGGGCTTTCCCTGATCATCAAGTTGTGGGATCTAGCAATTTTTCCCACTCAAGAGAGTACATCTGTTGCAGAAAGTCATTCTTCAGTCTGTAGTATTTTATAGGCAGGGAGAATGACCCTCCCTGGGGGTTACGGGTATCTGCCTGCTTTGGATGAATCCCAAATCTCAAAGAGAAAATTATATACTGGTGTGAGACTCAGTTCATTTTCAAATTAAGGGTATTCAACCATAATAAATAAACAGAATATGAAATCCAATTGGTGGTTTATGTTTAAGAGTTCAATATTATGCCTAAACAGTATACAACTCCTGTAATGAAGCTTTCAATAAGTGCAATATATGAGGTTAAGTGGGGAAGTGAGGAGGTGGGGTTTGTTTTATGATTGATGCCTCTTCTTAGGTTTCAAGCAGGGAATGCTTTACTAGGCCTTCCACTTAGAGTGCTTTTTGGGAGGTTCATATTTGAAGCAGTTTATTATAAAGATATTTTTTTTTACTGGTCTTTGCATTCTGAAAAAAGTTTATGCAGATTCTGCTATGACCTTTCCTTATTCCAAATGAAATAAACTGTTAAATACAAATAAGTGGTAAGTCATCTCTGGCTTTGTTGCAGCCAGAGATGCAATACTACCAATTGATTCTATGCCATTGTTACTTATTGGTTTGTGATTTTATACCATTGATGCTATCAGATCTGCGAAACTCAGAATATCCTTAAATAGTAGCAAAAAGAGTCATTACAACTATTTAGGTCTTGATTTTTGCAGAGAACTCCAATAAATTGGGGAGGTGGGGCAATTTGCTTATAACCTGTGTTTCCTTCTTAAAAGAAAATTATATTGGGTTTCACAGTTGCAGAGAACAAAGAACCATAGCTTCTGAAGGATCATTTGTGTCACCTCTCCTTCGTAAAGAGGTTGGACTTTGATCTCAACTAAAGCATGCTGCAATGGTGGTGGGAATGACCTTGGAGGACAGGGAAAATAGCCACAGCCAGGGAAATGGTTGGATAAGAGACAGTCTAGCCAGCAGCAGGAATGTGGGCATGGCAAACACCTTCTCCCTTAGTTTCTTATGTTGTAAAAGCAACCGTAAACTTCATAATCCAGTTTTTATTCTATTTTATTATTTTAACATATGTAACAAGGTAAAGGTAAAGGTTCCCCTCACACATATGTGCTAGTCGTTCCTGACTCTAGGGGGTAGTGCTCATCTCCATTTCAAAGCTGAAGAGCCAGCGCTGTCCGAAGGCGTCCCCGTTGTCATGTGGCCAGCATGACTAAATGCCAAAGGTGCATGGAACACTATTACCTTCCCACCAAAGGTGGTCCCTATTTTTTTATTCACATTTTATATGTGCTTTCGAACTGCTAGGTTGGCAGAAGCTGGGACAAGTAACAGGAACTCATCCCGTTACGTGCACTAGGGATTCAAACCGCTGAACTGCCAACCTTTCGATCGACAAGCTCAGCGTCTTAGCCACTGAGTCACCGCGTCCCTTAACATATGTATTTATTATTAAATCTTTATTCACAAAATCAGTGGTTAGAGAAGGAGAATTTAAACTTGATTTATGACCCAAATGAAAAGTGCTGTGAAATATGTATTGAAGATGGCATGTTGTCAGTTGCACCCACATATCACTAAAAAGATAACTAAGGATGCCACCCAGCAGAATTTCAGAGCATGATCAGTTGCCATTTGGCTTGTAGAGACTTTTTTCATGTCTTGCTCTATTTTTCAGTTTTTTAATTCCAGCTTGGCATTTTAAATTCACTTTCTTCATTTAGCATTTCCAGACAAACCCAGAAAGACAGTGAAATTGCAAATGTCTGTATAGGAAAGGCAAGCTTATCATAGGGAGTTGTGTATTAATTTATTTGAAATTATATGTTTTATTAAAACTATAATAACGTATAATTAAATTTGTATTTCAAAGTTACAGAAAATTGTATAGCTCAGTCTAAATTAAGAATGAATTTATTAGTAATCAATATGATATCCAATTAATTATAAAAAGATATTTTTTTTAAATAACACTTTTTAAGTTCAAAAGTTTGAATTCTGTAAACTCAGAGAGCTTGGGAATTAGAGAATAGCATCATTGAAAGATCTGGGTGTGAATTTATAGTCTGTTTTTAGGGAGGAAAAGGATTGATAAAGTTTGAAGGGAATTTTAATGTAAAATCTATCTACTTTTTTTGGTCTTTATTTCTCCATACATGAGGGCTAGCCCAATTAAATTTGGAAAAATCCATGTGACCAGCTGATAGCAGCAATCAAAACATGAATTTCCATTCACTCTGTTGGATGTTCCTTGGTTAGCCTTATTTATCACTTCCTATATAATGTTTTATTCCCATCGGAATGTCTCTTTCAGCCTTAACCATTCATTGTTCTAGTTGACCAAATTCTTTGGAAATGTTTTTTTCTCTATATCAGATGTTCTTAAACTGTTGATCTTGACCTATTGTCAAGAAATATAGGTAAGGAATATTGCAAATTTTTCTAGTCTTGGACATGCAGAATATTATTACTACCTGAACTCCCTCTTGTTATTCTTGGACTGGTTGGAGAACAAAACCCAGAAGAAGTTCTAACAGGGATCCATTCTGAATCCATAAACTAACTTACTGTGACTTCTCACAAACCAAGACCTATAAGCAGTGTAATTATATAAAAGATGTAACATATATATTGACCAAAAAATTGTGCACTGAAAATTGATGATTCCCCAATGAATATTGCAAACATTGAAAAAGGGGTTTCCCCAAAAAGGGGCAGTGGAACATGCATTCTTAATAATTATCAGTTAATATTTTGGACTTCTATGATGTTTAACAATTTTGGTATCTTTGATTCTGGTTTCTACATGGGTTTCCTTGTAGTACTTTTGTTTCATGTACTACACCTTCCAGTACATTTGTTTTTGTTTTTGTCTTTGACCATGGCATTAAATAAATATATGATTCTCAATAAACTTACACAAGATTGCACTATGCAGGTTGGCAATTGGGCATTATTTCATTTAAAAACATAACACAAATATGGCTGATACATAGATACATATTAGTGCTGATGCATGCTGGATAATCAAGAAATAAAATTAAATATAAAAATTTAATTAAATAAAATAATTAAATAAAGCCGAGAATACCAACAAAAAATCAATATATGCTTTGATTTTGTTGCTAACATTAAGCTGTAATGTGCTTAGAAAAATGGGAAATCTAGAACACATTATTGTCATTGTCCTGTGGAACCTATGTATAGGTCAAGAAGCCATAGTATAGGCAGAATATGTTGAAATAGAGAGGCTCAAATTTGGTAAAGGAGTCAGATCAGAAGGTATATTCTTCTTTATTTATTTTACATACTTGCTTAAGGTGTGCATGGTTTTAGAATTGATGGAAGAAACATTAATAACCTGTGTTCTGTTGGTGACACTACTCTGATGATTGAAAATGTAAAGGAACTTCAAGCTTTAGTAATAAGCATTAAGGAGCGCAGTGACAATATGGGACTAAAATTAAATATAAAGAAGACCAAACTGATAAAAGCAGATAAAACAATCATCCTTAAAACTGACAGTGAAGATATTGAAGTAGTGGATAGCTTCTATGTTTTAGGATCAACTATCAACAGTAAAGGAACGAGCAGTCAGAAAATATACCACCAGCTAATGGTTAGTAGAGCAACCAAAAAAAGCCTTGGAAAATATATTCAGATGCCATGATGTGTCTATATGTATGAAGATCAGAATCATGCAAGCAATGCTATTCCCTGTGACACTCTATGAAAGATGAATAGAATAGAAAACAGTACTGACGTTTCTGATGTTGGAGGACTTTTGAGAATATTGTGGACAGCCAAGAAAATGAACTAATCAAACAAATTAAACCAGAATTCTGGATTTCAAATTCAAGCACAAATGACTGGGCTCAAATTAATCTAGTTCAGACACATTATGTGAAGATACCGGAAAAGGCTCTAATGCTGAAAAAGGCAGAAGGAAAGAGGACGACTAGCAGCAAGGTGGATACTCTCAGTTACAGCAACGAGTGCATTGTGGGAAGATCTAAAAGAACAAATTGGATTAAAAATGTCTGTGTGGTTGCTAAGAATTTGAATTGACATGATAGTATATAATTAATCAAAACATACACATATGCACCCACCACTCAATACCAACTTGCAGCTGAGTTGCTTAAGGTAGCAGGTTTCATTTACTCCAGTTAATTAAACTCAGTTTCTCAGTTGATTCAGGGAGAGTTAATCCAGATTTCCCACAGAATTTAATTTTCAGTTCTTCCTTCCCAAAACTGCATTGTTTTGCATTCAACTGCTTTGAAGTGATTCTTTTTCTTTGTGGGTGGGGTTTTTTTGTGTAAATTTTATGTATGTAAAGTACAGATATAAACATACAGATAGTAGCTGTTTGGAATAAGTGCAAGTTTCTTTTAGTGTTTAGATTTTACCATTACATAATGTATTGTCTTATTACATTATTAGATGTAGATTAAATAAATTGCCTAATAAAATAGTGGGAAGTTTCTTAAATTTATCACAAAATTCCACAATTTGATTGTTTTCAAACAAACAAGACTATAAATTAATAAAATGATTAGTCACTATGCAAGTTATAATGCTTCTATTGTTCCTCATAAAAAGAGATCAATTCTGTTGATGTTAATAATATGAGTTAATTTAAATTCATTATCTTGTTAATTCCAGAATAGAGGCTTTTGAAGCATTTGTAGAAGACTAAGTACAGTTTCATGATAGTTCATATTTCTTTTTGCTTCTCAGCAGATCATGTACTGTTTACAACTGTTTCCAATGAATGCACCTGGAAACATGGGAGAAATGTGAGAAAATAAACCAGTACTGAAATCATGTTAGGGACACTTGGTTACAAGTATTTTAGCCACATAGCAAGATATTAACAATGCTGCATTTGTTTTCTTCTTAATATATCTCATATTTCTTACTCTCATTCTGTAGGAATGCATTGTAATCCAAGGACACATTCTCATACATTCATTAATCCTGCTGCACTAAAATGGTTCACATGAAAACTGAAAATCAAATGGCTTTATGCATTCCAAATCAGCTTTAGTAAGACAGGGCCATCCTTGAACTTGTCATCTGTTGAATTCCAAGATTTGATTCAATTACAGGATCTTAAGAATGGGCATTTTGCCATATTTTCTTAATTTTGAATGAAAGTTATTACATCTAAAAACTTACTCTTAGGTCCCAGTTCACTAACAAATTATCAATAAAAAGTCTTTGCTTCTATAATGTTAAGTAAATGGTCTAGTTCGTCTTTTCCAAAGAATATCTAGAAAGAAAAATAATCTCATTAGACCAGAATAAATATGATTAATGCTGCAAGAAGAAACAACAATAACAGTAATAAATAGTTATTTTGGATCTAAAGGGAGAATAGAATAGAATAGAATAGAATAGAATAGAATAGAATAGAATAGAATTTTTATTGGCCAAGTGTGATTGGACACACAAGGAATTTGTCTTGGTGCATATGCTCTCAGTGTACATAAAAGAAAAGATACCTTCATCAAGGTACAACATTTACAACACTAATGCTGGTCATAGGGTACAAATTTAACACTTAATGATACAACACTTAATGATAATCATAGGGAACAAATAAGTAATCAGGAACAATCAATATCAATATAAATCGTAAGGATACCAGCAACAAAGTTACAGTCATACAATTATAAGTGGGAAGAGATGGGTGATGGGAACGATGAGAAGATTAATAGTAGTGCAGATTTCGTAAATAGTTTGACAGTGCTGAGGGAATTATTTGTTTAGTAGAATGATGGCCTTCGGGGAAAAACTGTTCTTGTGTCTAGTTGTTCTAGTGTGCAGTGCTCCATAGCGTCGTTTTGAGGATTAAAGGATTAACTTTAATAAAGTTAATGGCTTGGAAAGAAGTAGTTCAGGACAGGGGTAAAATGCACTTACCTTCACTACCAGATAGCAAATGTGTGTGTGTGTGTGTGTGTGTGTGCATGTGTAAGAGAGAGAGAGAGAGAGAGAGAGAGAGAGAGCACTCGCTATGCTCGCACAAACCTCCTCCATGCATGCGGAGAGCCTTCTGCGCATGCGCAGAGAGTAAAAAATGGGACATGATGACATCCAGGCAGGTGGGTGGAGCCGGCCCTGTTGGATCGTGTGAGTTGGATAGATCCGGCTGAATTTCACCACTGCTTCAGGACTAATTTGAAGATCAGTTTTGGTATTTTTAGCGATTCAAAGATTTATTTGTTGTAGAATGAGGAGACACAAGTCAGTGTCCCATCTGGGTCGCCATGGAAGCTGTTGTAGAATGAGGACACACAAGCCAGCTCTTCTGGGAAGGAAAGGTTTATTATATGCGCAGGTTCAGGAAACAGAACAGAGCTGAGGGTCTGAACAAAGTCAGGGACTTTCCAACACGGATATATATACTTTTTGGTTACGTATAGTGCTGCGTATACATTGTTTATTTATTTTATTTTATTTATTTTATTCAATTTTTATACCGCCCTTCTCCCGAAGGACTCAGGGCAGTGTACAGCCATGTAAAAGTCACAATATAAACATTAAAAGAAATTAAAACAAGCATATTATAAGGTGGCTGAATTTAAAACATTTAAAACATTAAAATATAAATAAACCCACTAAAATTTTAAGCCAGTCCCGCTTGAATAAATAGGTGCATTTTCAGCTCACGGCGAAAGGTCCGAAGATCAGGCACTTGACGTAACCCAGGGTGAAGCTCGTTCCAGAGCGTAGGAGCTCCCACAGAGAAGGCCCTATCTCTGGGGGCCGCCAGCCGACATTGTTTGGCGGACGGCACCCTGAGAAGGCCCTCTCTGTGAGAGTGTACGGGTCGGTGGGAGGCAAAAGGTAACAGCAGGCGGTCCCGTAAGTACCCGGGTCCTAAGCCATGGAGCGCTTTAAAGGTGGTGACCAGAATCTTAAAGCGCACCCGGAAAACCACAGGAAGCCAGTGCAGACTGCGCAGGATTGGTGTTACATGGGAGCAACGAGTTGCTCCCACTATTACCCGCGCAGCTGCATTCTGGACTAACTGCAGCCTCCGGGTGTACTTCAAGGGCAGCCCCATGTAGAGAGCATTGCAATAATCCAAGCGGTAAGTGACGAGGGCATGAGTGACCGTGCATAAGGCATCCCGGTCAAGGAAGGGGCGCAACTGGCGCACCAAGCGTACTTGGTGGAAGGCCCTCTTGGAGACGGCCGCCAAATGATCGTCAAACGACAGCCGCCCATCCAAGAGGACACCCAGGTTGCGCACCCTCTCCGTCGGGGCCAACCCACAGCCAGCTGCGGCTGCAGCTGACTGAACCGGGGTGCCGGCATCCACAGCCACTCCGTCTTGGAGGGATTGAGCTTGAGTCTGTTTCTCCCCATCCAGACCCGTACGGCTTCCAGACACCGGGATAGCACTTCGACAGCTTCGTTGGGGTGGTCCGGGGTGGAAAAGTACAGCTGAGTGTCATCAGCGTACAGATGATAACTCACCCCGAAACCACTGATGACCTCACCCAGCGGCTTCATGTAGATGTTGAACAGGAGGGGTGATAGAATCGACCCCTGAGGTACCCCATAAGTGAGGCGCCTCGGGGTCAATCTCTGCCCCCCTGTCAACACCGTCTGCGACCGGTCGGAGAGATAGGAGGAGAACCACCGATAAACGGTGCCTCCCACTCCCAGTCCCTCCAACCTGTGCAGCAGGATACCATGGTCGATGGTATCGAACGCCGCTGAGAGATCTAATAGGACCAGGGCAGAGGAACAGCCCCTGTCCCTGGCCCTCCAGAGGTCATCCACCAACGCGATCAAAGCTGTCTCCGTACTGTGACCGGACCGGAAGCCGGACTGGAATGGGTCTAGATAGACAGCTTCATCCAGGTACTGGGGAAGCTGCCATGCCACCACACTCTCTACAACCTTCGCCACAAAGCGAAGGTTGGAGACTGGACGATAATTTCCCAAAATAGCTGGGTCCAGGGAAGGCTTCTTGAGGAGGGGTCTCACCACCGCCTCTTTCAAGGCGGCGGGGAAAACCCCTTCCAACAACGAAGCATTCATAATTCCCTGGAGCCAGCCTCGTGTCACTTCCTGAGTAGCCAGCACCAGCCAGGAAGGACACGGGTCCAGTAAACATGTGGTTGCATGTAACCTTCCCAGCAACCTGTCCACGTCCTCGAGAGTCACAGACTCAAACTCATCCCAAACAACCTCAACAAGACGTGCCTCCACCATCCCACTTGGATCATCGCAATTTTGGTCTAAACTGTCCCGAAGCTGAACGATTTTATCGTATAGGTAACTGTTAAACTCCTCAGCACGTCCCTGTAGGGGGTCATCCCGCCCCTCCTGACGAAGGAGGGAGCGAGTCACCCGGAACAGGGCGGCTGGGCGGTTATCTGCCGATGCAATGAGGGTGGAAACGTAGGAACGTTTCACCTCCCTCATTGCCACTAGGTAGGTCTTAGTAAAAGACCTCACTAGTGTCCGATCAGCCTCGGAACGGCTAGACCTCCAGATGCTCTCTAGGCGTCTTCTCCGGCGTTTCATCTCCCTCAGCTCCTCAGAGAACCAAGGAGCCAATTGAGATCTACGCCGGGTCATAGGCCGCAAAGGCACGACACGGTCCAAAGCCCCAGCCGCGGCCCGCTCCCAGGCCGCTACTAGTTCTTCAGTCGTGCCGTGGGCAAGATCCTCAGGGAACGGCCCAAGCTCCATCTGGAACCTCTCCGGGTCCATCAGGCACCTGGGACGGAACCAACGCATTGGCTCCGTCTCCCTGCGGTAGTTAGCGGCGGTCCGAAAGTCTAGGCGAAGGAGAAATGTTACATTCCATATATGGTTATAATTCCAAGAATTCGACATTGGGGAACTGATACCAGACATAAGGGAGGAAACACAACATGTTCATAACGATATCAGGATGCAGTTAGTGCTTGACAAGAGGATATGGTTATCTAAGCTCAGCATATTTATGGGTGCAGCTTGGCCTTCCTATGGTCATATGTCAAGCTGAGAAAGCGGTTTCCTTAATATAGCTGACAAGGCATTTCATTATGCAGGGGGAGTCTGCTTGACCAAAGTTTTTCCCAGGCTTGAGGCCTGTACGTGTACCTTTGTTCTGAACAGGATTTTCAAGCCACCTTATATTGATTGCATAAACTACACTAAGTGGGAGTTTGCTACTAACTGAAGACTGGGTTCAGGTGCATACTCTCTAAATTAAGTGGATTTATTCTGCACATAACAATCAATCTCAAAAATGGGCTTTTTTTCTATTATTGGCTGCATTTATTCTGTTGAAAATTATAGGGCAGTTAGTAAGCTGAACAAAACCTTAAGCAGGTGAAGCCACAAACAGAATAACAGAGTTTGAAGGGACCTTGGTGGTTTTTTTTGTCCAATCCCCTGCTCAACAGGAGACCCTATACCATTTCAGAGAAATGGTTGTCCATTTCTTTCTAAGAACCTCCAGTGTTGGAGCACCCACAACTTCTGAAGACAAGTTGTTCCACTGATTAATTGTCCTCACTGTCAGGAAATTTCTCCTTAGTTCTAGGTTGACTTTCTCCTTGATTAGTTTCATCCATTGCTTCTTGTCCTACCTTCAGGTGCTTTGAAAAATAGTTGACACTCTCTTCTTTATGGCAGCCCCTTAGATATTGGAACACATTTTTCTCTTTTCAAATTTCATTTTATTTTGCTGATATCTCTCTTTCTCTGCTTCCTTTTATTTCTGACATTTCTTTTTGCTAACACCTCTACAAATTATTGTAGAAGAAATACTTACACTTACTGTTTATGAAAAGCAAGGATTGAAAAGACTGAGGGCTCCATGAAGCCCCAGGCCTGTATGATGACTAATCATAGCCCTTTTGAGAATTATAATGGCACTATGTAACATCATTTTCAATGGAATTACAATTGTAATTCTATCTCTAAATGATTGTAGGATCAAAGAATTCCAGAATAAAAAGATCTTCAGTTAAGCCATGTTATTGATAACCTCTGTGATGTGATTCAAAAATTATTTACCAGCCCAGGTGTATGTAGTCATGGACTTCTTGTTTGAATGATCATTAGAGGATATCTTTCAAAACAAACCCATCAGTTTGGTCTGAGATGCAGTACTGAGATGTAACACGGAGAGGAAAATGTTAACCATTATAGAAAATGTATCATAATTATTTCCCTATACAATGGGTGTAGAATTTGAGTCTCTCTGGCATTATTAACAGTGGTGGTTATTTATTATTATATGTAGCATACATATTTATTATTACAGGCAGCATTATTAGGGAACAATCATGAAAGAAAACTATTGCTTTTATGTCCATGTTTACAAGTTTCCTAAATGGCTGTTTAGACAAAATGGGGTTTCGATAGTCTGAGTTTTACTTACATTTCTATCTTCTGATCTGGATTAGCACATGAACGTTGGATTCAAGGACCCTTCCCTGGAATGATGCAAATAGTGATACAAAATATAACTTTTCCATATTGATATACTTATGGAATCATTTGATAAAGTAATTAGGTGAGAGCACACACTTCGTTGGATTAGGCCAATATAGTATGTTATTTACAAAGAGAAATGATCCAACAGAATAGTTATTTATAGACACTAATATAGATGGAAATACATTAACTGAACCTCAGAAGAATTGAATCATAAATGTTTCCATTTCTCACCGATGAAATATTCTTGGATTTCCTTTTAAATTCACAGTGCCAAACAATTTTATTGAACAATGTAGCCCATTTAGATTATGACTGATTCTTCCATAAGGGCTATAATTTACACTCTTTTGTTTTATGAATAATCACTGACAGCAATAAATTTGTGAGGTTATTTGCTTTGCCTTCTTTATCATGCTTATGATATGATGCAATAACACTGATGCTTTATGTTGGTTATCCCTAACTATTAGGTCTGCTAATATCTTGACTCTGTATTATATTGTTTCATTATTGCATTTTCCCAAATGGGAAGTAGTATATCAACACCTTAATACATTTAAACAATGTAGAAAATAAACAATTCATTTTACAGATTGCGCCACCCACACATACAAGTGAAATAAATACATTTCAGCAAACAATAAAAACTAAAAGAACTGTTATCATTTGAATTGTTATAGAAAACTTTGATTTCCATGAATTCCATTTATGGAAGTATGTAAATGCAAAGAAAGGAAGGAAGGAAGGAAGGAAGGAAGGAAGGAAGGAAGGAAGGAAGGAAGGAAGGAAGGAAGGAATCCACCTTTTTGCTGCAAGATCATTCTATTATCAGCCTCTCTATTGGTGACAGAGTGGGCTCCAATTTGAATTATTTTTCATTTGTAAGTGTCCTGTATTTTCTCACTGGTTGCTTGCTTCGTCCCTATCTTCCATTAAGAAGGGGAAAATGTTATAGCTTCACAGTGCCTGTATTGATCGCTCTCAGCATTATTGATCTGGAAATGCCCCTGATTTCTTAATGTTTTATGTTCATTGATTAAATTAACTTATTTTCATGATTACAGAAATGCAGAAATTGTCGCAAACTTTAATAATAAAAAACTGTATTGTATGATACCACTATAAATTATATTAACAAATATATACTTTATATCTAAACTTGCAATTCTGGTAGTTGACGATAAGCTATAGCTGCATTTCATACTGGGTTGTCCGTTCAACAACAGCCTTTTTATCTTTTTTGGTATGGATATGCATTAATTTATTAGCCAACATCTGCTTTATCATCACATCCAATTCTGCAATTCCAGAGTATTTAAAAAAGAAAATAATTGTTCTTATCAGCATAGTGATCAGATTCAACCTTACTATTTCAATTAATGTGTTTTAACAGCTTCACATAGAAATGAAAACATGGAGATTGAAAATATAAAGACTGTAAAAACACTTGCTAACAAAATGTCCCAGAATACCTGATTAGGTAACAATTATTTGGACTCCTTTCAGCCTAGGTTCAGACCAGGATAAAATACTGAGGTAGCCTTCGTTGCACTTGATAATGAATCAGCCTGGGAAGGAGTGCATCCTTCTTGGTCCTTTGATTTCATAGTGACCTTTGATATCATTGACATGCTATCCTTCGGGATCATCTCAGGGACTTGAGACTGGAAGATATATACTACAGTGGTTCTGCTCCTTCTTCTTTGGCTGATTCCCCTCAGTGGTAGTGGAATAAAGTGGTTCAACCATAGACACTATTATGCAGGGTACTCTTGGCATTACCTGTGCCCACTTCTTTTAACATTTATATGAAGCTGCTGTGGAAGTCCCCTTTTTGTGGCAGTGCCGCCCCCTTTGATCTTCCCACTACTAGACAAAAACCTAGCTTTTTTTCCTCAGCCACCTAGAATCTGAATAAGTAGAATTCACACTGGTGAGGTAGGGGTGAAATCCAGCAGGTTCTGACAGGTTCTGGAGAACCGGTAACAGAAACTTTGAGTAGTTCGGAGAATCGGTTGTGGAAATTTTGAGTAATTCAGAGAACTGGCAAATACTACCTCTTGCTGGCCCCAGAATGTGGTGGGAATGGAGATTTTGCAATATCCTTCCCCCAGGAGTGGGGAGGGAATGGAGATTTTGCAGTATCCTTCGCTCAGGAGTGGGGAGGGAATGGAAATTTTGCAGTATCCTTCCCCTAAAGTGGGGAGGGATTGGGGATTTTGCAGTATCTTTCCCCTGGAGTGAGGTGGGAATGGAATTTTGCAGTATCCTTCCCTCAGGAGTGGGGAGGAAATGGATATTTTGCAGTATCCTTCCCTCAGGAGTGGGGAGGGAAAGGAGATTTTGCAATACCCTTCCCCTGGATTGGGGAGGGAATGGAGATTTTACAGTAACTTTCCCCGGAGTGGGGAAGGAAAGGAGATTTTGCAATATACTTCCCCCAGCAGTGGGGAGGGAATGGACATTTTTCAGTATCCTTCCCCTGCCATGCCCACCAAGTCATCCCCACAAAGCCACATTACACCCACCAAACCACAGCTACAGAACCGGTAGTAAAAAATGTGAATTTCACCACTGCTGGTGAGGTATATAAATGTGAGTCATGATCAACTATGTAAACCATCCAGGGTTGCATTGTTTGAATTGGGTGGCCACATCAATCCAAAATAAAAATAAGAACACAAAATTAAACCTTTGATGCATTCTCACTTCTAGGTCTTAGTCTGGAAATATCTAGCCAAACACTTTCTCTTCTAAAGCATACCAGGCATACCAGAGATCAAAGCAGACAGTTTCTTCTGGAAAGTCATAGCAATGATTATATGTGTTAATAATTATTATCATTTTTAAATAATTGAATGTCCAGACTGTATTGTTTATTCTATTTATTCAATTTATATAGCCGCCCAATCTCATACTCATCACTCTGAATGGCTTACAATTAAAACATAAACAGTACCAAAAGAAAAATGAAAAGAAAAACAGCCATACAAACTACACACATATTAAAATCAAATCATTAAAAGCCATATAGTACCTAGAGAGCACAGACATTCAAGAACAGTTCAACCATTTTATGACCTCCACACCACTCTGATACTCTGAATGCTGAAACAGTCCCTATGCTGCTATTGCAATCTTGCAAATTGTGCTTTTATTCTAGCATATGTCTATTTTAGAGACAAGTTTGGTGTAGTGATTAAGACATCAGGAGATTGTGAGTTCTAGTTCTGCCTTGGGCACAAAAGCATCTGGCTGAACTTGAGCTAGTTATTCTCAGCCCTTGGAAGGAGGCAATAGCAAACCACTTCTGAAAATCTTGCCAAAAAAACTATAGCTACTATAGTCAGGGCAGTTAATTATATAAGGGAAAAAACGGCTCCCTCTCTCAATCTATCATATTTTTGATATGTTAGTCTACATCTCCTAATACCGATCCAATTAGCTAAAAAACCTTGGTAAACGTATGTAGGATTGCACTACATACAAATAATGTAATAGTATGCAGAAAATTACATACAGATAACAACTGTTATGTGTGATAGATAGATGTGAATTGAAACTAGCTGATTTGCCTTGTTTCTTTCTGGCTCTCTGAAAAAAACTTCATCATAGTGTGTTAGAGAAATTACTGTAAAACAGCTTGTTATACAAATTTAATAGAATTGCTAATAAAAATATTCCCACCAAGGTAAGTATTAACCAATTAATACTATATAAGATGTATCTGGTGCAGCTGGAATGTATAGAACAAAGTGTTCACTCTTTTTAATGAATATTATTACTTTTGATAACATTATGATTCTAGTCCAACTCCCTGCTCAAGCAGCAAACCTTATACCATTTCAGACAAATGGCTATCCAATTTCTTCTTTTTTAAAAAAATATACTTTATTAAACTTTTTTTACATTAAAAACATAGAAAAAAAAAGAAAAGGTTATATCACTTAACAGCTATTTGTGGTGTTTTTCTTATAACAATAATCCGTGCAATGATTACAAAACATTAAATTGCATATATTTGTGTTCTTGTTTTGTCTATTGTTTATACTTAGTAACTAAATATCCTTGTCTATCTTCTTTCTATCCATTTATAGCACTATTCCCATATATTATAAAATACTGATGTCTCTTTATCTTTTAAATTCAGCGTTAGTTTGTCCATTTCTGCGCAGTTCATGACCTTTTGTAAAACAAGTTTCTCTGTAGATATACATGGCTGTTTCCAACACTGAGCAAAGGCCATCTTAGCAGCAGTTAATATGTGTAGTATTAAATATTTTATACTCTTCACATTTTAAAAAAAAAAATCCCCAATAAAAAGAGTTCCGGTTCTAGATCCAATTGTTCATTTGTAATTCTTGTAGCCACTCTTTAATTTTTAACCAATATTTATGGGATTTGGGGCAGGCCAATTTCTTCTTAAATACCTCTAGTGTTGGAGCACCCACAACTTCTGGAGGCAAGCCATTCCAGTGTCAGGAAATTTCTCTTTAGTTCTAGGTTGGTACTCCCTTTGATTAGTTTCCATTCATTCAGAAAACTCTTGATTTCTGCAATTGCGGATCAGCAATAGACGATTTCAGAATAGCTGGTAGAGATGAACACTCTGGAATATCTTGGGTTAAGTTGAATCCTGGTTTGGTTAAGATTCAGAACATTTTAGAATCTGAGTAGATATAATATGATTGGTTACAAACAATTCAATGAATAAGGTAATTTATGTCAGAATAAATAAAAGTGTTTGAAGGAGCATGAGGGTTAAGAGATAATGGATGAAAAATATTACTTGTGTCATGCAAAGTCAGAAATCGTATGAATATCTCCCGAATAGCTGGCCAGTACTATTTGAATGCCTCCTAATATGGACAATGACTATTGGCTTTATGATTTTACCTGAACAATAGAGTCTTTTCCTGAAATCAAATCTAATTATTGGCTTGGAATCCTTAAACTGTATGATAAAACCATCAATTTTAATTTGGGGTTCAGACCTAGGCCCCCATTATATGCAAATATTCTTGGTATGAATACCATTCTTCACTGAAAAGCACACACATCATATGTGGGTATATGCTTTTTAGCAAAAAAAATTTTTTTGTAATGTGGTGACCAAAACTGGATGCGGTATTCCAGGTGTGGTCTTACTAAGTTTTATAAAGTGGTACTAATACTGCAGGATCCAACCTGGGTCGGTCATTGGGACCAGACTTTGGACTCATCTTCAGGGAACATTTCTCTAGCCTTTCTAGTATTAAATACTAAGACTAATACTTGATTTTGATTCTATGCCTCTGTTTATTCAACCAAGGCAGTGGTGGGTTTCAAAATGTGTTACCACCGGTTCTGTGGGTGTGGCTTGGTGGGCTTCCATGGTTTGGTAGGCATGGCTTGGTGGGTGTGGCAGGGGAAGGATACTGTAAAATCTCCATTCCCACTCCAATCCTCTGGTGGCTCAACAGACTAAGCAGTCTGTTATTAACACAGCTGCTTGCAATTACTGCAAGTTCAAGTCCCACCAGGCCCAAGGTTGACTCAGCCTTCCATCCTTTATAAGGTAGGTAAAATGAGGACCCAGATTGTTGGGGACAATAAAAGTTGACTTTGTATATAATATACAAATGGATGAAGACTATTGCTTAACACAATTTAAGTCTTCGGAGAAGGGCAGGATATAAATTCAAAAAAAAAAAAATCCAGGGGAAAGTTACTGCAAAATTCCTGTTTACTCCCAATCAGCTGGGACTTGGGAGGCAGAGACTAGATGGGGGCGGGGCCAGTCAGAATTTTTACTACCGGTTCTCTGAACTACTCAAAATTTCTGCTACTAGTTCTCCAGAACCGGTCAGAACCTGCTGAAACCTACCTCTGAACCAAGGGTTGCATTAGCTTTTTTGGCTGCTAGTAAACTCACTCCATCCGTGTTTATAAACCTCTTCAAGTTAAACCTGAGTCCCATTCCACAGTGGTATCCCATAAACACTCAGCCAACACAAAATATGATACAAGATTTATCTTCCATATATACATGCTTAGAATTTTTTCTCTTTTGTTTCCCGCATAATTTATTACATGTGTTTTCAGTAGTTGGCTCTCCAAATGCTTTAACAGGGAAAAATAAACTCTACAGTTTAATGTAAGGAACAATTAGGAATGCCAAACAATTTTCTCATCTATCAGAATATTCAGTATTCTTTTTAAAGGCCTCGCTTTAGTTAAACAGGCTTTTCATCTGGGACTCATTAGTGGTGGGATTGTTTTTCTCTGCTGTTTCTAACTAATGCACTGCTGAGAGTCCAAGCCAGGTGTTTCTTTCAGGACTGCTTCCTTCCAGCAACTCTATCTGAAAACTCTATCTCCAGGCAGACCACATTAACGTAACCCTTTTCACTCATTCTATTTAATTAGTACACCTTGAAATTCCATACTGGCAAATGGAAATCTTAATGGAAATCTCTACACTGAGACTGCAATCTTGCAATCCTCTTTTTGAAGCTGTTGGTCCTTGTGAGAATTGGCCAATGTTATAGTTGGAATGTTTCTATGGGGAACAGTTAACTAGTGAATAATGGCTTCCTTTTGTCTTGGCTGTGATCTTAAACTAAGTGAGAAATGTACTCAGCCTGATATTCTCAATCACACCAGTGGTGGGTTTCAAATTTTTTTACTACCGGTTCTGTGGGTGTGGCTTGGTCGGCATGGCATGGCTTAGTGGGTGTGGCTTGCTGGGTGTGGAAGGGGAAGGATACTGTAAAATCTACATTCTCCTCACTCCAGGGGAGTGAGCAAAATCCCCATTTCCTCCTGATCAGCTGGGACTCAGGAGGCAGAGAATAGATGGGGGTGGGGCCAGTCAGAAGAGGTATTTACGGGTTCTCCGAACTACTCAAAATTTCTGCTACTGGTTCTCCAGAACTGGTCAGAACCTGCTGAAACCCACCTCTGAATCATACCAATCTAAGTGGAAAGTCTAAACTGAGTTACAGTAACTCAGCTAAATCAATATCAAGATATCTGCCTTGACTTTTCAAAACAAGAGAGGCATGGTTTTAAGAACTTGCAGTCCATGACTCCAAATCAATCAAATTCACACATGACACTAAGCTATACAGTTTGTGGAGTCATACACTATGTTTAACTAAAAACCAAATATATTCATCTTATGCCTTATCATACTTTATGAACCCAACCCTAGAGTACATAGAAAAGGGATTCATTCATTTGCTTTCTAAAATGTACCTTTGCTTAGGACAAGCAAATGCAATTGGAGAAATGTAGTCCTGCAGGTAACCAGGACTTGAGTCATTAAGGATGATGAACAGCAGTTAAAGTATACTCAGAAACTGACTAGCAATCAGTTTACTTTGTGAAATATGGGTTAGAGAATATGGTAAGTCATAAACTAGTTTTGGTAGGTGTGAACTGCATTCAACATTTTGTACAGGAGAAGAGCCCTAGTGGGCAAAATAATTATGTCTTATTTGTATACATATGCAAGTAAGACTGGTATGTTTATTTTGTTTCTAGAATTCTATGCTGAAAACTTTGTGTTGTTTTTTTTTAACAATTGACATTGCAAGTATTCATGAGAATTTGGATACCTCAAAGTTTCCCTTTGGATGTTTGCATCAGGGTAATTTCCCAGATGATTTCTTTTTAGAACTGTTAACAGAAAGATCATGTAGAAGAGGGGTAGTCAACCTTTTTATACTTACCGCCCATTTTTGTATCTCTGTTAGTAGTTAAATGTTCTAACCGCCCACAGGTTCCACAGTAATGCACTGTGTATCGTCGTCTGCATATGCCTCTTGCGGATCGTGGATTGGGTTGGGGGGGTGGGCGCCAGCTACCAGTTCTGCTTGTCTGTTACAGCTGGGTGGTTTGGGGGGAGATGCGCGAGCTATTCTGGATTGAGGCTCTTTTGTTTGCAGTCACACTATGGCGCCATTTAGTTTCACTTATGTAACGTGAACTAAACTTATGTGCGGGCGATACAAATAGTATATTTTCAGAAATTTAAATTGTCACGGGGAATTTTATGAAAACCTAATGAAAATGTTTTTAAATAATGCTATGAAATTTTTTTAAAAAGTCAATTAAATTAAAAAAAAGGAAAGTACTTCAGTATCGGACAAAACCCCTACCGCCCACCATGAAAGTTGGAATGCCCACTAATGGGCGGTAGGGACCAGGTTGACTATCACTGATGTAGAATATTGCTCTATCTATATTTGCTGCTAATTCGGTCATGCACTGGTGAATGATGACTCATTACACTAGTTAATAATAAGTGTGGGCAGTAGGCATCTATGATCAATTCTCATATCTTCATAACTCCATTGTTTGAGGGTGAGATATTTTTTTTTAGATAAATAAGTTGTAGGTACAATTAGTTTTTCCTGATCCCACAGCAGTGGTTATTATAGCACCAAGTAAATGTTTTATTTTACATATCTTCTGATTTAGCTTAAAGAATATGTTTAGACTTGCGGGCCTAAATACAATAAAACCTCAGATAAATAAATCCATGTATCTTTACTGACATAAATTCTAATAATAGAATTTAATTCAGCAATAACTCAAAGAAATAGCTGAATGCATGAAGTGAATTACATTGCTTAAAATGGGAGAATCATTAGATTCATACTGATATCAGCAGAAGGAAAATTCTTAAGAAGTACAGCAGTTATTCAATCTCCTAAGATTTAGAAAAACAAGACATTTTACAGTTTTTGCTAATTACCACCAGCCCCTTTGGAACATAGCTGAATACTAGGAAGGATTTTAGTGCAAGACTTTTTTTTTATATAGCATTAAGATTACGTTATTGCTCTAATATTGCAGTTTGTGCAAAAATATGATCAGAAACTGTTCTTCCTTCTTTGTTACATGCTTATATCACTTCTGAACTGTGTGACCCCAAGATCTACCAAGTAGAAACAAAATCCAGTGCTAAAAGCTAGTGGAATTATGTCACTATCTATATTGAAAAGCCTATAAAACACTTTTTTCAATGATATTATATGTGTAAGTGAATTGGTAGGGTAGAGTGACTCATATATTGCCTGAGGCCCTGGATTTTAATTCATATGCAAGTAGGACTGCTATTGTGGGAACTGCCCTGTCCATTCTTTCAAATATGATCTGACATCCTTATAGGTGTTGCATGGCAACTCAAACACCACAAGTGTCAGAGTCAGTTAAAACGCTTGCATGTGGATAGAAGCTCACAGTACTTCACCATATTGACATATCTAAGAATTCAGTAAATGGAGAAAATATCAGCTTGAAGAAATAAAATGTGCACAAACCAAAGTGGGCAAGTTATGCATCAGAAGTATACTTCCAATTACAGGTAATCCTCGACTTACAACAGTTCATTTAGAGACCCTCCAGAGTTACAATGGCACTGAAAAAATAACTTACGACCGTTTTTCACGCAACTATTGCAACATCCCTATGGCCATATGTTCAGAATTCAGGTGTTTGGCAACTGGTTCGTATATGAACCAGTTGGAGTGTCCTGGGGTCATGTGATCCCCTTTTGTGACCTCCTGATGAGCAAAGTTAATTGGAAAACCAGATTCATTTAACAACTGTGTTACTAACTTAATAGCTGAAGTGATTTGCTTAACAATTGTGGCGGGAAAGGTCATAAAATGGGGCAAAATTCACTTAACAAATGTCTCAAGTAGCAACATAAATTTTGGGCTCAATTGTGGTCATAAGTCGAGGACTACTTGTATTATGATAATTTATTTAAAACATTTTGAACTACTCTTAATTCAGTGTTCTGAGTCTGCTAGTGTGATAGTGTGACATAGATCTCAAATACAATCCAATATTGGCAACTTCACTGTTCTCTACTAAGCAAGAAAACATTTGTGGCATGGTACCTTGATTTTCTACCTTACAGAACAGGGGTCTCCAACCTTGGCAACTTTAAGACTTGTGGACTTCAACTCCCAGAATACCTCAGCGAGAAAGCTGGCTGAGGAATTCTGGGAGTTGAAGTCCACAAGTCTTAAAGTTGCCAAGGTTGGAGACCCCTGTTATAGAGTCCAACATAAATAGTTTGGGGTTTTTTCTGGAATATCACCATCTTCATTAATCTGTTCACATCCTAGTAAATCCCTAGGTTTAGTCACAAAAATAATTTATTTAGGTCAAAAGATTAATGGGACCATCTGTTGGCTGATATATATATTTAATAATTATTTTATGACATGAAACTATAGGATATAAAAATGTTGTGCAATATTTGGGCATAAGAAGAAGCATGGAATAATTAAAATGTCCTTTC
The DNA here is from genome assembly GCF_028640845.1 of Ahaetulla prasina. Lineage (NCBI taxonomy): Eukaryota > Metazoa > Chordata > Lepidosauria > Squamata > Colubridae > Ahaetulla > Ahaetulla prasina. Next base: position 42,647,797 of record NC_080541.1, on the reverse strand, counting down.
TGTACTAGTACTACTTTATTTTTAATATTTTTAGACTAGACATTCTTTTAATTCATTCGTAATAAATACAGTGCATCTGGAAAATATTAATAGAACAAAGCCAGTGATAATATTTTAATAAGTATAAATGGAAAAAAGATTTAGGTCAAGATATTACAAAAAATTATTAGAGCTGGATCAAAGATACAGATCTCATGTTTTTATTTCAATTAGAAATAAACTTCTATCGAATTATCTTTATATAGTATTGTAAGATCTAAAAGATTAAGATGCATATTGCAGAAGGAATTATTTTGGAGGTACAAGTTCTTTGTATCTATGTGTGTGTGTATCTATGTTTATCCTTCTCCTTGCAAATTTTCTTGGCAATTTTTTTTGGAAGTAATTTGCCATTTCTTCCTTCGAAGGGCTGTGATACAGTGACTCTCCCAAGCTGGCTTTGTGCCTAAGGAAGGACAAGAACTCAGGAAACCCTTCCTGGTTTCCAGCTTGATGCCTTAACTACTATACCAAATTGATTCTCTTATGCTGTATATGTTGAATACGTGTTATTTAATAAATATTGATTTTGTCTTTTTGAGAAGGAAGGGCTGAAACCTCTAATCACAAGCATCTAAGCTACATGACCAGAACATTGTTTTATAGATTTTGGTTTTGTTTTCATCATTATGTTCTAATTGCCCCCTAGCTTATACATTTGAGGAGACGGTGAAGACACCAGGTGAGGAAGATACGTAGAGGCAGCAGGAACAGTTCAGTTGCTTACTTAAAGCAGGAAGTGGAATAAGGGGTGAAAACCCAGGATTTCTGAGAGAGGAAATTTGAGGTGTTTATCCATCCAAACATCCTATGGGCTCAGGTGATGAATAAGAAAGATACTTGCAGTCAATCTGTTTGCAAACCAGGCATTAACATAGAATAGAATAGAATTTTTTTATTGGCCAAGTGTGATTGGACACACAAGGAATTTGTCATGATACACAAGAGGGAAAATGAATAGAAATCAAATTATATCGTATTAGCTAATAATTAAAGAGTAATCTATTCAATTATCTCCTCATGTGATGGAAAATTATGTGGCAATAGGTTCTGCTAAATCTGTTGTTTTCTATGCATATGTGAAGATGAGAATCAATCTAGATGATTTTAAAATAACTATGAAATCTGTCAATATGTTAATGCATAAGGAAAACTAAATTTAGTATACATCTAATCCTTGACTTGCAACAGTTCATTTAGTGACTATTCGAAGGTACAATGGCACTGAAAAAAATGACTTATGACCGTTTTTCACACTTATGATCATTGCAACAAGCCCACAGTTACGTGATCGAAATTCAGACGCTTGGCAACTAATTCATATTTATGACAGTAGCAGTGTCCCAAAATCATGTGATCCCCCCTTTGGATCTTCTGACAAGCAATGGAGAAGCCAGATTCACTTAAGAACCATGTTACTAACTTAACAGCTGTAGTGATTCACTTAACAAATGTAACAAGAAAAGTAATAACAAAGTCACTTAAGAACTGTCTCACTTAGCAACATAAATTTTGTTTCAATTGCGGTTGTACCAGTGGTGGGATTCAAATAATTTAACAACCGGTTCTCTGCCCTAATGATTTCTTCCAACAATCAGTTCACCAAACTGCTCAGAAAGTTAACAACCGGTTCTCCCAAAGTGGTGCAAACCGGCTGAATCCCATCACTGGGTTGTACGTTGAGGACTGCCTATAATTAGACCATAATATTCAAATATTATGAATAGGTAGGTGGTTTTCATAAAATCTGGATTTAGATGCTGTGTCATTTGGTTGCTATCTGCTCCCTACTTTTAACCACTGAGGGGATGATTAGATACTGTATAAGGAAGCTTACACAGAGCACATCCAGAAAGCCAGTTTAAAATGCTTAACCCAGCATGAAAAGATGCCAGCATCATTTCTTTATCTAAATCTCTATCGTATGTCTATAGTAAGGGCAGCAAAGGGTATTGTGGGATTTCTTTTGATTCCAATAAAACACAACCAGAAAAAATTGGCTGCAGGGATGCCAGGTGTAAAACAACCTCTTACAAAATGAAGGATTAAAGACAAAAGACTCGGCTAGCAGACTTCTTTGTTTATCTAACTTGGTGTTGACACTCCAATTATGCCATCAGACTTGCACAACTATTTAGTCAAGTACACATGGTGACCTTGCTTAGTTTACTTTCCTGAAAACCAGTTGAAGTCTTGGATTGCTATTCTCTGGAAGTTGAAAAGTTCATATTTCTAGTTTTTTCATACAGCAAAGCTTACTATAACAGTTACAAGAAATATAGGTGTTATATCACAAAATACATTTATAAAAGCTCTCTTTGTGTGTGTGTTGTACTATTGCTGACAGAGACTATTAAGATGAGCTATTGGGTTGGGTTTTCCAGAAAATAGAAAAACATCCATTACTCCATCTCTCAAATGTAGATTGAGGGACAAGACCTGTGTACTGTCATCATAAACCAGCCTGCCTTACCTTCACAGCTTTGTCCAGAATAGCCACTCCCTCCTTCCTTTTTCTGAATATGCTTTCCCCAGTTGTCTCAATAACATAAGGCAAAGTAGGAGGAGTGGTTCCCAAATGGCCACCCAGTTAGCTGTTGAAATTTGGTGCAGATGAAATTTGAATCTGTGGTTTCACACATCCAGCCCAATACATTGTCCTTTGGCCCATGGTGACTCACTTACATCATATTCTCATACATTTTGTGTCTAGAATAGGATTAGACAGTTCTACCAATTGGCCACCCACATTTTGTAGAAATCCTGTGACAGCAGACACAATACACATAACATGCCTATACTGCACTTTGAGAATCCTACATTCAGTAGAGGACCCATGCATTAATCAGAAACTATGTGTATGCTAAAGTTCACTGGATAGAATTTTCCTCCAGCCAGTTTAATTTTATTATTCAGCCATATTTTTTTTTTCATTACAGGCTGCATCAAACTCACTGTACTTTTTGTAAATCAAGAACACTTATATATTATTCTCATGTTTCTACTTTATTCATCAAAGTATTTAATACATTACAGGAGATACAAGATAGGTAGGCAGCAAACAGTTCCAACTCTTTCAAACAATAGAGGGGAAACCTATTGATTAAATATTACTCAGTGGTGGCAAGAAGAAGGAAGAAACTCTGCTCCCCAGTCTTGATTGTGCAAAAAGATACGTATATAATCCCTTTCTTGAGAAAGAAAACATTTTTGGTTTCTTAGCCTTTTTCTCTCACTGTTTCAAATATGCAAGAATGATTGATTCAAGGCACAACAGGAAAGTTCTTTTCTCACTGTGGGTAGTGTTACTGCTACAACATGTGTGCCTTGTTTTAAGCAATCTCCATGAAAGCAGAATACAAAGGACTCATTTGGGCCACAATTATTTCACATGGATTATGGAATTTACTGTATCTTACTTATAGAAAGAGACTACCATCACAGATGTGAACCACTCAGATGGACAGAACTGATTGATTTCTCCACAGATAAATAAATTTCACACACAACTGGAGGAGAGGAGAATTCATATTTGAATAATAGGAAGGCATACAAATTCAGCCTTCCTATCACTGCAAACAGACCTTTGTACTGCTCAATAAAAATTGCATTATGCAAGAAAAATGTAAGAAGATTTAAGATAAAATTTCAGTGGTTGTCTGAGGCTAATCAGTAAATGCCATAAAACAGTGCTATATGCAGCAGATACTCAAGTGACATAAACTCTAGAAAATTCTGTATTTCAATTATGCTCTACCTTTGGCTTATTTTGTATGCTATTTAACCAAATACTTCCAGAACAAATAGTGGCTTATTTTTAAGGTTGAACGAGCCAACGTCCTAATTTAAACGATCCACAAGCCAGAGTTCCTGGTTTGATACTTACACTAGGCAAACCACAGATGGTTTTATATACATCTGTTGATGGAATGGAGGCACATGGACTAACACCCAGTTTATGTACAGCTAAGCCATAATTCTAGTGAATTCTGGTTTGTCATATCATTCGAATATTGTCTCTGAGAGATTTTGGACAGATTTATTTATTTGTTTGTTTGTTTGTTTGTTTGTTTGTTTGTTATATCTGGTGGTCTTCTATCCCATTCCTAACCAGATCCTTGCTTAGCTGTTCAAAATCAACCCAGGTAGAGTAAATGCTGCTACGAGCCTGAAGAAAAGGCAGAATATAAATGTAATAAGCAAACAAATAAATACGTTTAGTTTGGATTGTCCTTCAATGTTAAAAAGATGATCCCCCCATCATTCTTCGTTGTCTACTTTCTGTTTTATTTTAAAAGGAATTAAAGGGAATTTGAGAAGAAAAAATAGAATAACATAGCTACTAGGAACTTCATTTCTATGTTTAACTGCTCTTGTGGTGAGTAAGTACTACTTAAAAGATTTCCTGATCCATCAGACTGCTAAACCTTGGGACCTACATGGCTTGCTATTGGGGCTTGGACTTCACCCGAACAACAATATTTTTTTGTTTGTTTATTAAATTTATATGCTACCATCTCACTCTGAAAAGCAGCTCTCCTTTTGGTTGTCTTCATGTCCTCTCAATGCAGGGGTGAAATGCTCCTGGTTTGGACCGGATCACCCGATCTGGTAGCGATGGTGGTGGGTGGTTCAGAGAACCGGTAGCAAAAATCCCTGCCCATCCAATGCCCAACTGAGTTGCACAATCATCAGAGATTTTTTTTTAACTTTTAAAAGCATTTTTTCTTCGGCTGAAAAAATGCTTTTAAAAGTAAAAAAAAGCCTCTGATGATCGCGCAGCTCAGCTGGGTACTAGCCAAAAATGGGGGGGGGGAAGGAGTCCATTTTTTCTCCAAGCAGGCTCTGCTAGCCAAACCAAAAAATGGGGGGGGTCCATTTTTCCTCCCAGCAGGCTTCCCTGAATCTTGCTGGGAGGAAAAACGGACTCCCCACCCACCATTTTTAGGTTTGTCTATCAGGGAAGCCTGCTGGAGGAAAAACGTGTGTATGTGTGTGTGTGTGGGGGGGGTCATTTTGTTTGTTTGTTTGTTTGTTTTGAGAGAGAGAGAGAGAGAGAGAGAGAGAGAAAGAAAGGAGGCAGCGAAGGAAGGAAGGAAGGAAGGAAGGAAGGAAGGAAGGAAGGAAGGAAGGAAGGAAGGAAGGAAGGAGGAGAGGAAGGAAGGAGTACAAACCTGGCACTAGAGGCAGTTTCAGGGGATAATCCAGGGCTGGAAGGGACCTGGAGGTCATCTAGTCCAGCCCTGCTCCAGCAGGACATTGCTAGTGAGTTTCTGTCTTTTGATCCCCCAGTCACATAGCCATGTCCACCCAGTCACAAGACCCACCAAGCCACGTCCACCAAGCAACACCCACAGAACTGGTAGCAAAAAAAATTAGATTTCACCCCTATCTCAGTGTGATTAGTGGATGTGTCTGTCAGTTCTCACATAGTGACATAGTTGGTTCTTAACTCCTAGCATTTGGATTTTTTAAGTAGTTATCACACGGTCAACAAAGACAACCAAACATTTTTAATAACAAATTGCAGCATGGGAACAAATGGATTTCCTAACGTAGTGTTTATCTTGTTTTGCAAAACAGAAGGATCATATATTTTGAACAAGCAATGCACACTTGTTTCATTTAACTTGCTCAGAATTTCATTTCTTGTAGTTGGTCAAGAGAGGTTTTCTTATGGCATCAAATCTTTTGTAACTAGTGCTAGCCAAATATACCTTGACTATTTTAGTTTGCCTTAGAAATCAACATAAATACTAGTAATTTGGGGTTAATGTTTGAGCCTGTAGAATGTGAGGACAATGGTCACACAGGCTGAATGCACATAAAAAACAAAATTCATGTTCAGGGATATTAAGGACAGATGCTCCAGCTCTTCATTTTTAATCTTTGAGTTTATCTGTGTTGAAGCTGAATCACTTAGCCAGGATACTACTTCAGTTTTTTTTAAAGATATGATCTCACAGCTGTTCCCTTTATTCTGCCAACTGTTATAAAATACAGCACCCACAGACTTTATTTAGGTTTGTTTAGCTTAAATAAGTAATAGCAAAGGGAAAAGTCTACTTCATCTGATGCTTCTTCTATTTTTTTGCTTTTATGACTGACATGGAAGTTATAAAAATACATGATACATAATAATTTTCTTTTTTTAGCATGAGCTTTAATTTCTTTGGAAAGTCTAGCAAAAATAATGAGGATTAGTAGTAAATATTAGTAGTAAATATTAGTAGGATGCTTACACATTTCCCTAAAATGCTTTTGGAAGCAAACTATTTACGTATTTATTTAAAACATTTATATAGCTGCCCATCATATACCAAATTCTGGACAGTTCCCTGTCAAACTACAGCTGCCAAATTAAGATTTTTAAGGTTTTAATTTGTTGGTTTTAATTGTATATGTACTGTATTTTATCTTTGGCTGTACACCGCCCTGAGTCCTTCGGGAGAAGGGCGGTATAAAAATTTAATAAATAATAATAAATAATAATAATAAAGATCAAGTTTGAAACATATCCTTCTGCACATTAATTTTTACAATGCAGTGTCAGTTTAAATGTATTTAAATACTTATTAAATGCATATTTTTATGCTATGATATGTATCAGAATGTTTGTTTGTACTAAAATCTGTGCACAAGAATACAATGCTATTCATAAACTACATACCAATTTTTGTAGTCTTTCCCCTAAGATAAATATTTACCAGCCCAGAAGAAAAGTAAATGTGTAAAATGAATGTGGGAAGCAATTATAATTCTCAAGATAGTTTCACTATATTTCACTAAGTGGAGTGGATAAAAAAACCAACTTTTTTGTGCAGATTTTATCTCACTGTTTGGGCAACTAATCGCAGTACACGATCAAGGATTCCAAGTAAACGTGTGGTGAGTCAGACCTGAATGTAACCTTCTTGGAAAAGCTTTGCAGGATGAAACTAGAGAAAGAAGTTGCATAGGAGAAAAAATATGTTTCTCCTCCATCAGGACCACAGAGGAGATTTGAGAACAAACCCTAATCCAATCAGATTTACGAGAAATTTTCCTCTATCTGGATTTTCAATCAGGTCAACATTTGCTTCATTGCCCCATCAGGAGTAACTAAGGAAATGAAAAAGAGATGGTACATAGTGGGAGACAATGCCAAGGAGTGACCATAAAGATAGCTTTTACAAGAGCACCCATTACAATGGCTGGAAAATCTCCCAGAGCCCTTTGGAATTCATTGGCATCCATTAGCTTCTTATCATGGATTGCTTCTAATGGATCTCCTATCCTTTGAGACATAAAATGACAGCTGCAGGTCTAAAGCTCAGCAGGAAGTGATTTGACCGTGACAAGTAGATAGATGTAAAATCCCCAACTTCAGCCCATTATCCTTCAATTTAGTAGAGGAAGACCTACCATTACAGAGTATGCCCTGCCATGTGTACTAGGTCAGTAACTAACCGGAAAATAACATGGTTTTCATGACTGTCATGGAGTCCTGATCATATCTAACAAAACAGTTTCAGCATGCACTGTATATTAATGTTTCCAAGAATCCCTATTCTAGGAGACCTTAGCAACATCAATGTGATCATTTTGTTCACTTTTGGCTAGCAGATTGGGATAAATACTAGAAATCATCATCTTCCTGAGTGTCCAACATATTGGAGTCTAGGAAAACTGATCACAGCCAACTCGCCACAGCCAACTCCCTGCAGCCAACTTGCCATGGGATAAACTCACCATGGTCATCTTACTGTGGGACAACTTGTCGTGGGATAAGAGTTACTCTAATAATGAAGAAATGGTGGAATAGAATCATTAAAGAAAAAATGCCAAAGGAGGGACAAAATGAAATGTGAATGACAAAAATCAAAATAATGTTTTTATTATTTTAAATAATTAAATTGAATTGCACTATGGTGAGTTGTTCCATAGAGAGTTGGTTTTGGTGAAGTGAGTTGGCCATGGTAAGTTGGTTGTGGCAAGTTGTCCCATTCCAAAGAGATTACTAAACAGTCTCAACTGGTACAAGAATATAGTGGGGGAAGGGCTGGGGAGGGGAGAAGAAGACATATCTATAACCTGCCTGTCTATTCTTGGGCTGCACTGACCCCTTAGATACTAAGATTTCTGACTGTTTTCAAAACTGGAAAGAGTAGATTTAAGATAGAGGTTTCTTATACAAATTAATTTGAGCATCATATAAATAGGGTAATGATTTGTTCAACCTGGCCTATTATATTATTCTTCACCATCAGCAACCTCAGAGTTCCTGGAATCTCAGAGAAAATTTCCCATTTTCTATTTCCTGATAGAACATAGAATAACAGGTTTGGCAGAGACCTTGGAGATCTTCTAGTCCAATCCCTTGCTCAAGCAGGAGACACTATACCATTCTGGACAAATGGCTGTCCAAACTTTCCTTGATTGATCTTTTTTACTTATTAGTCTCCCAGAGTTGCTCAATGATGAGATGGACAACATACACATTTAATAAATAAAATAAAAATAAACTTGTGGTCCTAGGGAGAACATAATGACAAACCTAGGCGGAATAGTAATAATGGAGAGATTTCACACTGACAGCAAAGGTTTGTACTGACAAGATTATGGTTTTACAGCTGGAACATCTGGCTTATAAAGATGGACCTCAGAAAGATCCAATCCAAAGAAAAAGTGATTGCCTTTGAATTGTGGTGCTGTAGAAATTTTGGATTTGCCACTCATTTTTCTAGCAGCAGTACAGGACAAAACCATTTAAGAAAATAGCCAGGCTCTCTCATTTGGTTTTAAGTAGTAGGTTTTGTGTTTAAGTTGTTTGGCATTACATGGAATGAGAAGAGAAACCTAAATATAAAACAAATTTGTGAAAAATTGTGTATGAAGTGTGTTAATGAAAAGTGTGAATGGTTGAAAGCTTGCTGTTAAAATGCAGGTGCAAAATGGACATTTTGCTCTCTCCAGGGAGCAAACTTGTACATACTATAAAATTAAGGTTTATAGTTGCCTTTGTTGGCTAAATATGCTTTTCATGGGAAATGTTCATCGTGCAATAATGAAACAATAATATTGAGCTTAAATGTACACTGAATTATATGGACATTGCTTAAGAAGTAGATTGCTTTTACAAATAAACTATAGGGCATTCTTTGACTGTGTTTATGAGGTCATCTACATGACTTTCAGTTGGGGCACATGGCCAAGTCCCATTCATACATCAGTTCATTAATTCACACAGCTGTCTTTATAATCTACCACCCCACCCCCCAAATTATTTTGTAGCTACACAGAAGGATTTCAAAACTGTATTTCAAACTATTCAAACTTTAAAAACTATGAAATAACATATCTTAGTTTGCAAGCAGAAAATGCAATCTATGGAAGGAAATTTTTGCAGATCGCTTTAGGACAGATTTCTATGGCAATTTTCCTTATACTTTTCAGATATTATAATAGTATAACTAGGCTCAAGAAATTAAGCAATGTTTGTTTATTATAGTAGGGTGAGGAAGAGTTGTAAGTCAGGGATGATATATAACAGAAAGAAGGCAATCTAGGACTGATGATAGATTTGGAAAGCTCAAAATCTTAAAACCAGAAGTCTAATGGAGTTCATAAATTGCTAGTTGTTCATCTTTGATTTTTACCAACCAAGGCTTCATTTGATTTAAACAGAAAAGGGCCAAGCCTTTGATTGTCTCAATCCCAGGGTTAAAATCTTGAACAAGAAGAATCAACATACAGAAATATGGAAAGATAAAAATATCCATTTTGTTATTGCAAAGTTTTAATTCTTTTTACAGCCTTTATTTTGCAGATTATGGCAAAAAAAAAGACGTCCATTTGAGAGCTTTAAATCTAAAAAACAACTAGGAGTGAATGTACAAGTAGCAGTAGATACTGCATTTGTATGTGGTATCCATAAAGTGAGAAATGATGAGCAGTCCTTTCCCTCTGTAAAGTCAATTCTTCATGAGCATATGAAGAAAAACTACAGTTGGGAAACTTTCACATGTAGAAAGTTAAGAATAAAAATGTTTCAAGTGTGAAACGTAAGCCAAGAGCCAACAATTCTCAGGACAGCGATGTCAGTTCTGTCAACAACAAACTGCTCTGCTTCAAGACCATGAAGTACACACCACTGAATCTTCGAAAGATTAAAAAGAAGCAGCATGTTTGAATTGCCATGGATATAAGTGGAACTGAATCTTGATGCTGACAGAGGGCAATCAACAATATGGTTTCAATCTAGCTTGTAGGAAAGATTCGTATCTAGCTGCGCTGTGTTAGGCTGAAAGACTTCTGCTGAGTTTGAACACAGTAACTTACTTAAGCTTTGTAAATGGGATTTACTGCTAATTCCTGATCTGAAGAAACCCATACAGGCATTTGTATGACAGTCATAAAGGACTTTGGCATGAGAGCTCTCTAGCATCTCAAGAAAGGCATTTCTAAGAATGTGTACAATACATTTTCCTGGGTCACTGTAGCTATGGTCGGTTAATCAGTGGTTAAGCAATGGTATTTAATAAAATAATATTGTTGAAATTAATTCCTGCTGCAGGAATTAATGAAATGCATAAAATTAAAATTTGACTTATTTTAAATAATGGATAAGAGTTGGGTTGTTAATAATTGCTTACCTTATCTATCACAATCATTAAATTGTTACCAATAATTTTAAATTAAATATAGTATCTTCAGGTTGATAAAATCCAAATGGTCTTCTCTTTCCTCAAATTGCTCTTAATATGATCATGAACTATTTCTAATCGGAATAATTGTACTTCATGATTGTGTTATTTCCTGTTTAATTACACTACCTATCATGCATTCAAACACACAATTCCACAATAGTAGAGAAGGATTTAGTAGCTCAGGGTTACCTCTTATGAAAATAAGCTAATAAAAGCAAAAGGGAACTTCTCCAGTTCTCTTTTGAAACCATCCATATTAGGTGTCATTATTGCCCAGTAAATCCCACAGTTTAAAAAAAATGTTTCGTAGGTCAATTCTGAATCTCATATATTTAGTCTCAATGAATGACCTTAAATTTGGCTATCTGTGATGGCAAAATATCTCTCTTCATATTATTCATATCAAACAGAATTTCAACTACAATTTTAAATTTTGGTAAAGCCAAAATTTAAATTTTGTAGAAAGGGTTCTAAAAATCAAAGCTGTGTTGGATCTGCCAGAACTATTGAAAGAAAAGGAAGGAATGATTAGATTGTTCAAACTAGCAAGTACACAAAAAACGAAAACACACACTAAGTTCCTGCTATTTCTTGAACAAAAAATCTTCTTAGCTTCACCTTTCTGTTATTATGGTTTTGTCTTAATTTAATACTTTATCTTGTATATTGTATTATCCACATACTATGTGAATGTATGTATGTATTTGTTTTCTGAGGTTTTCCTGGGTGTTTGTATGTAGGTCTTTATGTATGTATGTGTATATATTTGCTAGTGTTTTATTTTTAATTCTATAGCAGTGACTGCATGACCTTGGTAGATACCACATGCTAAATAAATAAAGTAAAATCTTTCTGCTCTATGAAGATTTTAACTACCAAACTGCAGCTCTGGAAAGACAAACTGGAATAATGTAAAATCTCTACAGCTGACACAATGTTCAGGACAGTTATTCAAATAAGTATTGTCCCTTTTAATAATGAGAACAAGAGTATAATAATGGTTAAGTGCTGGCACTACGAAGACTGAGTTTCAAGTCTATTCTCATGCATAAAAATGTCACTTAGTGACTTTGGCCCAATTTTACTGTCATCCCAACTCTACACACAGAGTTGCAGAGCTTTGCCATGGAAATGGACACTGCCTTGAGTTTACATACAACATACACAGAGATATATGTCACACACACACACACATACATGTGTTCTTTCATCTTTTTCTTTCTTCCTCCCTCCCTTGTCTCTCTCTCCTTATCTGACACACATCTATCTATCTATCTATCTATCTATCTATCTATCTATCTATCTATCTATCTATCTATCTATCTATCTATCAATCATATATCTATTTATTCCATCTATCTATCTGTCTAGCCATCTAGCTATTATCTATTTTGGTGTTTCTCAACCTTGGCAATTTTAAAATGTGCGGACTTCAACTTTCAGAATTCTGGGAATTGAAATTTATATGCCTTAAAGTTGCTCAGGTTGAGAAACACAGATTTCTGTAATCAGACTTAGATAAAGTGCTGTTTTGGGAGTAGGTTTAGGGTTTCCAGGAGTTCTAACCCAAGATTAGGAAGTTGAATAATATCTATCTACCAAACCACTCTGCATCAATATGGTAAATCATGGCCCAAAATGTTTAATGGGGATGCCTGTGTAATAGATAGTTTTTTATATATCATTAAATATATGTGGATTAATCCATTAACCCACATTAAATCTCATCACATTTTATATGTCTAAGATATATGTCTACTTTTACAAATGTTTTAAAAGCCAGTCTTAAAGCTAGCAAGTGTTGACATTAATGTAGGAGAAGTGTGCTAGTAGAATGGTCTGAGAGAATTAAAAAGCACTAAATGCTAGCAGAGACTATAGTTCAGCATATAATGAAATGATTGAAATACAGTTCGAAGCTAATGTATGCCTAAAATATCCAGCACATAACAGTGGCAACTGACCCCATGATAGGATAATAAAGTCAGAGAGAAGTTCAGAAAATATTGTATCTCCCCCCCCCCCACTTTAAGATAATTGAAGCAATTCACTTCAGTGGCTGATGGGAGCTTCCAATCCATCCCATTCCTCTTTACTAGAAGATACTAGATGACTCCTCCACAGTTGCAGTGGTAGTTCACAGTTTTCTCAAGGTATATGGAAAGCAAAATAGACTCTCTGACAGAATCTTTCCTGGATGGCTTGCTGTTAACAAGTGTGTGCAAAAAAATAGTCCAAGGTCAATCCATAGTTTTGAGAGCCAGGTCACAGATGTCAGCTAGTTCAGAGTCAGAATTTCATGGGCAGAATTTACAGAAATGTGTAGGAGCCAGTGCCAGAGAATATATAGTTGTTTCCAATAAAGAAACATGACTTTGAATTGCCTCTTAAATCAGCCTGCAACCAATTGCCATTAAGAGATTTGTTTACTTGCTTGGCAAGAAGCCTCATAGAACATCGCTGCTCTATTCTATTCAATTGGTGCAGGGGCTGGACAGCCTTACAACATCCTCATCTGATCCAACTGTTCAAGTGCCTGTTTTTGATTAGCCTTGTGATCTTGGCTTTCTCTCTCCTAGGGCTGACATTGCACAGGTATACATTGCACATTGAACATGGGTTTGTCAAAAACAGATCATGCCAGACTAATCTTATTGCATTTTTTGACAAAATGACAAAATTAGTGGACCAGAGGAATGATGTCAATATAATTTACTTGGATTTCAGTAAAGCATTTGATAAAGTAGACCATAACCTACTACTAGATAAAATAGAAAAATGTGGGTTAGACAGCACCACCACCAGATGGATTCATAACTGGCTGACCAACTGTACTCAACGTGTAGTCCTCAATGGAACTACATCCACATGGAGGGAAGAATGCAGTGGAGTACCCAAGGCTTTGTTTTAGGCCCAGTACTCTTCAACATTTTCATCAGTGACTTGGACAAGGGGATCGATGGGGAACTCATTAAATTAAAGATGATACCAAGCTGGCAGGAATAGCCAACACTCCAGAAGATAGGCTCAAGATACAGAAGGATCTTGACAAACTTGAACATTGGGCGCTATCTAACAAAATGAAATTCAACAGTGAAAAAAGTAAGGTTCTACATTTAGGCAAAAAAACCCAAAATGCACAGGTACCATGTATGTGGTATCTTGCTCAATAGTAGTATCTGTGAGAGGGATCTTGGAGTCCTAGTGGACAACCATTTAGATATGAGCCAGCAATGTGCAGCAGCTGCCAAAAAACCCAACACAGTTCTGGGCTGCATAAACAGAGGGATAGAATCGAGATCACGTGAAGTGTTAATACCACTTTATAATGCCTTGGTAAGGCCACACTTGGAATATTGCATTCAATTTTGGTCGCCACGATGTAAAAAAGATGTTGAGACTCTAGAAAGAGTGCAGAGAAGAGCAACAAAGATGATTAGGGGACTGGAGGCTAAAAGATATGAAGAATGGTTGCAGGAACTCGTTATGTCTAGTTTAATGAAAAGAAGGACTATGGGAGACATGATAACAATGTTCCAATATCTCAGGGGTTGCCACAAAGAAGAGGGAGTCAAACTATTCTCCAAAGCAATGGGTGGAAACTAATCAAGGAAAGAAGCAACTTAGAACTAAGGAGAAATTTCCTGACAGTTAGAACAATTAATAAGTGGAACAACTTGCCTGCAGAAGTTGGGAATGCTCCAACACTGGAAATTTTTAAGAAATGTTTGGATAACCATTTGTCTGAAATGGTGTAGGTAGGGTTTTCTGCCTGGGCAGGGGGTTGGATTAGAAGACCTCCAAGGTCCCTTCCATTCTGTTATTATGAGGTACAGCTGAGGCAGCTTTTTCAGAATCAGATTCAGAGTCTAAGGCCTGGACTCAGGCCTGGATCTGGCCATAAACTAAAGGGCTATCCTCAAGTGAGATGAAGATGGTATTCCATTAAAAACATTATAGCAAAATTTCTGTCTAGGACATGTAATTGGGCACAATTATCTTGTTTTAAGGTAACAAACTCTTTGAGTTGTTCTGCTTGGTGACTTTTTTTTAATTTACATTTATATCCCGCCCTTCTCCGAAGACTCAGGGCGGCTTACACTATGTTAGCAATAGTCGTCATTCATTTGCATATTATATACAACATCAACTTATTGCCCCCAACAATCTGGGTCCTCATTTTACCTACCTTATAAAGGATGGAAGGCTGAGTCAACCTTGGGCCTGGTGGGACTCGAGCCTGCAGTAATTGCAAGCAGCTGTGTTTAATAACAGGCTGTCTTACAGCCTGAGCCACCCACGGCCCCTTGGTATAAGAGAAAAATAATTGACTGGGATCAGTCTACTGATGGCTACTACCATTTCTAGTCTTGCCATTTCCATGATGTGCTTTTATCATTATGTGGTAAATTAGTGATTTTAATGAACACAGATTGTTACTCCTCTTATATTTTCATCTTTCTGATTCATTTTTAAAGGATTATTTTAGGGCATTTTGCATATTAATGGTATTGTGATTAGGTGTATGTAACTTATTTATTATTAGCTTCTTTTAACTTTTAGAAAGGAAGAACTAAAATGTTTTAAATAAATAAGAAAACAAATAAAAGCATCTTTATAATAATTTCCTGATCATTTAAAAAGAAACTAGTCAGAAGCCACAACAGTGAAAATAAAGGAAATGTTAACTAAAGTGCCTGCCAAAAGCCAGTTTTGAAACAATGTGGATGGCCCATTGGACAGATAACTGGTATGAAGGAAAGAAAATAACAAATAATTCATTCATATATTCTGTGAGTCTATTTAATACAAAGTCAGCTAGTGCTCAGGTTGATGTACCATAAAGAAAATGTGGTTTCTGTCCCCAGTTTATTGCATATGCTATCACCTGTGGTTATATACATGGCAACATTGGGTGATGTTAATGCATTCTGTACTTAATAGTTTAGGAAAGCATCTCAGTGATACATTTATGTAACTTATTTAGCTTGGATGTTCAGAGCTATGATATGCTTGTCTTTCTTATTTTTCACACTGACAATGGGCAATTTTCATTTAGCACTGAAACTGCTCCTGTCTTGTGCACATGGTAGATTGGATCTAAATTGCCTTTAAAAATCTTGTATGGGTGTGCACGCATACACGCACAGTTAAATTGGAATGATAGCTATAAAATTAAAGTATCAAAATACATGAACACTTGGTTCAAATAGCACAATGATCAATATCTGTCAGGTTACAAAAATCAAGAAAGACATGTGATTCTTCCAAGCAGTTTTCTTTATTGTTCCTTACCTATAGACAGAATCTTGCCAAACTAAAGCATGCTAACACCTCTATAAAGCATATACTCTGGAAACTATTAGGGAGAAGCCATCATAATCCGTTTTTCTCACACAAACTATTTGAACCAAGTTGTTCTTAATCCTTTAGAATGCATTTCCTTTATCAGGGAATCTGAACTGCATTCCATCACAAGATTCTTATTTAGCATGGAGAAGCTTGAAGTATATGTAATACAATTTATCAGGAGTGAAATGCTCCCAGTTCAGACCAGATTGTGTGATCCGGTAGTGATCATGGCTGGTGGTTCAGTGATCCGGTAGTGATGGCGGAGCGAAGCTGTGCCCACCCACCCGGCTGTCATTAAATCCTGGTTTTAACCAGGAAATAATGTGTTTTTTACCTTCTGCACATGCATGTGCAGAAAATCTGCATTTGCATGTGACACACGTGGGTGCACTTCTGAACCGGTAAGGAAGGTAAGTAGATTTCACCCCTGCAATTTATATATCAAGTATACTTTGGAATAAAAATATTCCTATTTATTCTTGTTAGTTTATTCTAAAAATGCTACTTAGAAACACAGTTTACATTAACAATTGTTTTGCTCCAAGTAGTTGATAGCACTGCTTGAAAAGTAGGAAAGAAATGTTTTATTCTCAGAAGAAAATCAGTAAATTTCAAAAATAGTTTGCCAAATGATACCAGGAGAATCTAGCAACATGTTTGTCATTATATTGCACATTGTTTCAAAAGTAATGGGCAAATTCCACTTGTGATTTGTGTATCCTCCTTCATTCTCACTTCACCACCCCACACCCTGCAAACAATGGCAGGATTGAAATAATTTAATAATCGGTTCTCTGCCCTAATAACCAGCTGGGTAGGCGTGGCTTGGTGGTCATGTGACCGTGTGGTCTTGGCCAACTCAATGTCACTCACGTTGATGGGCACTTCGCCTTAGCTGTTAAAATGTAATAAGGGTTAACCAGAGAGGCAGTTTCTGTAAGCAGGGCAATAAAGATTAGGCTAGAAACAACTCCAGAATGTTTCCTTTCTGTCTTCCTTATAAAATAAGATTTCTTCCAGCAACCGGTTCTCCAAACTGCTTAGAAAGTTAACAACCGGTTGTCCCGAATAGGTGCGAACTGGCTGAATCCCACCACTGCCTGCAAATCTCTAAAGCATTCTGCAGTCTTCTGGAGCTCTTTTGAAAAATGCAACGGGAATTATAGAAAAACTAGAATGAAAATAAATCCTACTAGCGATGCCAAACCTCACTTGCATGTCTAATATTTCAATTAGACATGCAATTAGTCCATAGGTATCTAGACTTCCATTAAATAATTATAGTGATATTATTGCAGTATGGAACTCTTCTAAAGATGGAAGTAATCTCACAGTAACTTTAAACTTAGTGGACAACGTCAGCAGACACCAGCACTTTTCAAACAACGATGACAACATGCTCTGAGAAATCTACAGTGTTGCAGCTTAAACCCTGACACCTGTTTTTAATTAATTTGTTAGTGATTGAGTTGTTCTTCCAAGTGCTGAGAGAGCTTCTCAAAATCTGATTATTCCCTAGCTGTTATGATCTCTAAAAACTTTTGGAATGTTCATCCTATAAACGAATGAAACAGTACAACCCTTAGTTAATTTAAAGGTATTTCACCCCCTTGTAAATGTGAAAGATAGCTGCAATAAAAAAGATCCATCAAGGATCATAAAAATATATTTATTGCCAGTCACATTATTTTGAATTGTATTTCAAGTACAAAATAAAAAAAAATAGTAAGAATAACTATAATTCACAGAATTCTACACTTGGAACTACTCTTTCTTTAAAAATGTATTAACTTTTAAGTATCTGGAAAAGTTCTTTGAAGCCAGAAATATAATCAAAATAAATAGTTATTACTTCTGTTACTGAGCTGAAATTACATATATTAAATTATGTGTTCTAAAATTTTAGATTGGGGATGCTTATGGTGTGTTCACGGGAGGGGGGGGGCTTTTACAAGACAAAAAAATTATGTATTTGCTTATCAAGTTATATCTTTCCACTAAAATATTTTTATATGTAAAAACATTTTGTTTTCTTTCATTAAACGCTAATGTACGTGGAGCGGGATTTTCTCAGGTGGTATAGTATTTTATACTTCTTGATTTAACTTAGTTATATTAAAGTCTACTTTGGGCTTCTGGATTTAGAGCAGTGGTGGGATTCAAGTAATTTAACAACTGGTTCTCTGCCCTAATGATTTCTTCCAACAACCTGTTTGCCAAACTGTTCAGAAAGTTAACAACCGGTTCTCCCGAAGTGGTGTCGAACTGGCTGAATCCCACCACTGATTTAGAGGGATTAATACTGAGGCATTCACCAGGTTTTTGAACAGGTTTCATCCTGTGTCTCTGCAAGACTTCTTTAATAAAATAATTCAGAAGATAGTGAAGGTGGTATTATCTTCTGGAATGTATCTTTTGCACTGAAATGTGCAACAGAACTTCTCACCTGCAATCACCAACAATCCCTCCCAATTCAAACCTGATGTAGGCTACAAATATCATAAGGCATTTCCCCCCTTTCTACTCTGCACCTTTGTTCTGAGGAAACTTTGCAGACATTGGAATGAAAACTCTATGGAAAATCTGATCAAACCTCAGTTTTAAATACCTGGATAACCTAACCCAGAGTATGTACAATAAATCTGAACTAGCCCTGTTCTAAAAAAAAAATAGGGTCTGGCTTATTCTTTTGATTATAAAATGGTTACTGGTTCATTATTTCACTATTCCCTTGAAATTACAGTTACCTAGGTTGTGGTCTACTTAGTATTTTGAATATTATGGATTAGTTAATAGTATTTTTCTTGTTCTGTGATTGGTTGTTAAGCATTACATGAATATTATTAATATTGAAGCGGGGGGAAAAACTATTTGGTGCATAAGCGCACCAATGTGCCTACCGTCCCTGTCCTATGTCCCCATTTATCCGTATCTGTTTCCTATATTCATAATCGTGTTTATACTTACAGTATATCTGTTATCTTATACATGCTTGACAAATAAATAAATAAATAAGTTTCTGCAGAGTATTACATCCAACATTATTGATAAAACTATTATTGACTTTGACTATGGATTGATCCCAGCCTCTGATATTTGGGTAGCCAGACTTTGAAAATATTCATCTAACTCCAGCTTCTCCAACAACATGAAGTATATAAATCAATGTAGTTTAAGGAATACTTGTAAAATGTACAATGAAATTCAGTATTTCAATAGGAAGTTTAATATTTTTATTCGCTATTTTAAATTGCTAAACTTTTAAAATGAAGATGTTTATTTTCGGTGATTTTTTAAAAAAGCTGAAGATAATAATCTACCAGTCATTTGATAAAAGTCAAAGTCAAGAACGTTTGTGGAAAATGTTTTGATGTTACAAGTGTTTTTGCTACTAAAGAATAACCCCAGTATGTTGTCTGTCAGAAAATCCTGTTCACTGAGTATATGAATCCAGGAAAACTAAAATTTCAGCTGGAAGTATATTATGAAAAAATATTGTAGTTCTTTTATTATTTTTTTGTGATACACATTAAAATTAAATCACCAAGAGTAAATGGAATATTTATTTCTTACCCAACAGTAAACCCTCAGTGAAACTCAATGCAATTATTTACGTTATTCATAAGAGATCACACAAATAGTTTTCTGATTTTAAAAGCCTTCCTGTACGTGGAAAAAAAGTGTGCTGGGAAACAATTCACAACAGTGTGTTTTTATATATTACATAGACATAAGTATGCAATACAGGTTTACATATGTATGGGACAGGCTGCTATTTTTCTTTTCTACCTCTAGAATGGAAAGAAAGCAGGAACAGGCAAGCACAAAGTCTATTATAATGTGATATAATGCTAGCAATTTTTTCCATAGTGGGAAAAAATAAGCCTAGGTGCTAAGAAATTGTGCCTCCAATCTATGCTTGGCCATGACTAAAATATATATTTTATCTGTGCATGGGATATGCTTCCTGCTGTACCTCTATCTTACTAGGATTAAAATTGTGCTGCTTAATCCTTGTCCAATCCAAAATTGACTCTCAGCACCTGTTCAAAATTCCCACCGCTTCCATAGGATTCATAGACTAAAACATGAGTCAGAAATAATGATACTTTGGTCCAACCTCTGGCTGACTTCCACAAGCAGTTTCCCATGAGAAGTAATAAGGGGGGAAAGGGGGGAGTCACCAGTGAAAGAAACAAGCAAAAGACAAGAATGCTCTTAAAGCGCCAGGAAAAATCAGATCAGTGTGTTCTGCCTTGTGCTTTTCAAAGCCATCTTTGCTTGATTCTTGAAATCAAGAATGACTGAATAAGAGAATAGCAGTACAAGTAGTTCCAAATGAAAGAATTGTTCCAAAACAGGTAAAAGCATTTCTCTGGATAATTATTTTCTACAAAGTTCATGAGCATAAATTAATATTAAGAGTCTCCAATTCCTTATAGATTTGAACAGATCTCCCTCCCTCCCTCCCTCCCTCCCTCCCTCTCTCCTTCCTTCCTTCCTTCCTTCCTCCTACCTACCTACCTACTTTCCTGCTGCCTAGGAGTTTTTGGGAAAGGAAAGCTTGCTGATCACCACATTTCCACCACTTTTTCTTTAAGCAGGATAGCTAGTTGGAATGAAAGAAATCTCAATGATCCATTATGTTTTATATGAACACTAAGTGAGAATAAAAGATAAAAGTTCAACTATTAAGGATTTATGTCATTCCTTTGTAGGCAGTGAGCTCTGAGTTTTATCATGCAGGCAATAATAATCACAGATTAATAATGTAACCCTCTAGTTGACATTGATGTAATTAATGTACTTTTATGGATCTAAAAGACAGCAGGCTAAGGAAAAGATCACTGAAATAGAGGGATTACAAGCATAAGATTGTGTTGATATGCAACTGTAGAATTAATATTGGAGTAACGCAAATTTCTAATTTTTTTCTGAATGTTTTCTTATTATTTCTAAAATGTGGTAAACATAATACTGAAATTGATTTAATCTATGACCAAAGACATCAGCACTCACAATATATATAGATGATCATTTTCAGCAGAGAAAGGGGTAATCAGATTCATTTCTTCTGAGTTCAATTAAATATTTTTTTCTGTCTGCTCTCTGTCTAGTAAACAAAGTTATTACTGCCTTAGTACTCAGTCAAATTCTTTTAATTCTTTAAATTGTAGGCAATTTAAATGTTTGTTCCACTCTTCAGTAGAAGGGCCTCACATTTTCTTCCAGATTATTAATAATGATGTCAATCCCTGACTTCAGGCATACCCTGGGATGTGGGGGGAGACAGAGTGACAGAGAGAAAGAGAGAGAGAGAGAGAGAGATGCAAGATCATTCAACTACATATTGACATTTTAAAGTTTAACTTTATTATACAAATCTGGTTCATTGTAAACCATAAAGATCCTTTAAGTGTATAATTTTTCCAGCATGATATCAGCCAATATTTTTTTTTTACTTTCATTGATGGTTTAATAAATCCAAAAAATAAAAGTTTTTGAATTAGTGATTTTTTTTGAATTATGCAAAATATACCTACCCTGCAGCCAATGACATTGCAATATAAGATACTTCAATTCTCTACTTCAAATTTATTGCATATTATCCAACTCAATTTCTGTTAAATTTTAAAATGTATGATGATAAGTGATTGTTCATTTAATACAGAGTTTTGCAAACTGGGAGGTGTACCTCCCTTTGAGAGGTAAAGAACAAATTGTGGCAAGTTCTTAAAGAGATGGGAGTACCAAACCATCTTATTTGTCTCTTGAGAAACCTAAATGCGGGTCAAGAAGCAACAGTGGGAACTGGACATGGAACCACTGATTGGTTCAAAATTGGGAAAGGAGTACGGCAAGGCTGTATACTATCGCCCTGCCTATGTAACTTATATACAGAGCACATCATGAGAAAGGCTGGGCTAGATGAATCAAAAGTTGGAATTAAGATTGCCAGGAGAAATATCAACAACCTCAGATATACAGATGATACCACTCTAGAAGAGGAACTAAAGAGCCTCTTGATGCGGGTGAAGAAAGAGAGTGCAAAGTTGGCTTGAAACTCACCATTAAGAAGACTAAAATCATGGCATCTGGCCTTTCAATTCCTGGCAAATAGATGAGGAAGAAATGGAGGTAGTGACAAATTTTATTTTCCTATGGTCCAAGATCACCACAGATGGGGATTGCAGTCAAGAAATTAAAAGACATTTGATCCTGGGGAAGAAAGCTATGGCAAATCTAGACAGCATACTAAAAAGCAGAGACATCACCCTGCCAACAAAAGTGTGTATAGTCAAGGCTATGGTTTTCCCAGTTGCAATGTGTGGCTGTGAAAGTTGGACCATAAGAAAGGCTGAGCACCAATGAATTGAGGCCTTTGAACTCTGGTGCTGGAGAAGACTCCTGAGAGTCCCTTGGACTGCAAGGCGGACAAACAAGTCAGTTCTAGAGGAGATCAACCCTGACTGCTCTTTAGAAGGCCAGATCCTGAAGATGAAACTGAAATACTTTGGCCACCTAATGAGAAAAAAGGACTCACTGGAGAAGACCTAATGCTGGGAAAGATTGAGGGCAAAAGAAGAAAGGGACGACAGAGAACGAGGTGGCTGGATGGAGTCACTGAAACAGTAGGCATGAGTTTAAATGGACTCCAGAGGATGGTAGAGGACAGGAAGGCCTGGAGGAACATTGTCCATTGGACAATGGACACAACTTCACAACTTACAACAACAACAAAAGAGAGATGTGATAGCATGATGTTTAGGAACCTCTGACTTCATTTGTTTTAATACACATTATTCAGCATGTACAAGAGTACCATCTATAGTTTAAGCATATGTATTAATTTTTCCCCTAAGCTTATCTCAGAAAAACACTGTGAAAAAGATTTAAGTAAAAATTGACATAATAATGTAATGTAAGGTAAGATAAAATAAGGTAATATGCATTAGCAAGAACACTAATGCGTTAATTTTGGTGGTTTTGAATTGTAGTTGTAACACACCTAGAAGATATTGCTGTAGTAATACTGTTTGTAAAAGCAAAGGGCAACTCTAGTATTTTATTAATTATAGGCCAATAATAAAATACAATTGACCTATTGCTCCAAAGTTAAACTCAGCTTGAAATCCAAATTAATGCCTTTATCAGCTTTTCCTTAATATAAAGCTCATTTGAAAAACATTAAGTAGTTAAATTTTATTACTTTGGAACATTCTGTCTTCAACTAGTATTTTCTAAATTGGCTGGTTGCATGTGTTCACTAAGCCATAATGTGGTTTTGATTTAGTTTAGTGTATTATATAAACCGAACTATCAAGCTTTGTAAATCATGGCTTAGTGTGATATACATCCCACCATTATCTCTTTTTCCAAGCAACAAATGAAACTTACATATAGACATGAAAAAATAGGCATATTGAGATGAACATACATTCCATTTTGCCAATAATATAATTCTGTTCACAAATCAGCATTACTGTACAACATTATAGTCCTACATGAATGAGAGTATAGTATAGAACTATCAAATATTCTTCCATAGAATATTTGAAACTGAATATTTCTTCAGTTTCCAAAGAAAGACAAATAGTGTGTGTGAATCGACTTTATGGCTGTTCCAGTAGAAGAGAATGTCTACGGTCCAGGGTTGAACTGTGGAGGATCAACAGCAGTTGGGGAGGGATTGGACTTAATTCATTTGTGGTTATATATTTTTAGTGATTTAAGCTGGTCCTTCTTTTCACCCATCCCCTAGCTCTGCCAGTCCTTCTCCTACACCTTACTAAGTAACATCATCAGTGTTAGGGAGTGGGTTTTCCCCATGTTTAAATACAATAGTTTATTCTACCAATGTTGGTGGGGTATGGCTTTCTCCTTTATAGTTCTTTGATTAAAGTATTGTTATCTATTTGATAGTTTGTCTGGTGTTAATCTCTATCTTTGTGTAGGCTGCTGGAAATGATGTGTTCGGATCTTTTGTCTCCTTCTAAACTCTTTGAATGCTGTGTAAATTTGGTTTATCTTTATGTGTTTATTGATGGATTATTTCTCTGAATGCCAAGCTTCCAGCTATTCCATATATCATTGGAGAGATATTTTCCTACAAATATCTCCAGAAAGAAATATCCCCATGAGAATCATGCTGGATACTTTAAAGTGTCTCTCTCCCCATTTCCCTCTCTCTCTCCCTCTTTCACCACTCCCTCTCTTTCTCCCTCTTTCCCTCCCTCCATCTCTCCCTCTCTCTCTCTCTCCCTCTCCTTTCTTTTCTTTTCTTTTTTCTTTTCTTTTCTCTTCTCTTCTCTTTTCTTTTCTTTTTGTTGTATGCATTCTGAAGTGCAACAGGAAAAGGATATAGATAGAAAAGCTCAAGTGAGTAAAAGTGATTTGCTTTGAGTGAATATAACCACTACTACATTATTTCACATAATTTAAACAGTTTCAAGTCACAGTACATCGATCACCTCTTGAAAGACTAAGCTAATGCTCCTTCAAATATTAAGTTTCTTGGGCAGCCCAGTGCTGTCTTCCATATTTCCTGCTCTATACTGACATAAATAATCTTGTTAAATCATTGCATGAATTGTGGCCTTAAAAACACAAGATAAAGGTTCCACAAAGACAGTCTGATGCTGTCTAGACTGAGAAAATTCTGAAAATCAGAATTGTTTTCAGTCATTCCAATACAGCTAGTCAGCTAATTATAGTGTTTTATCATTATATGCCTTTTAACAGATGCACCCAAGGAAGGCATCAAGAGAGGAGTATGTCATGCCGACTCCATCTTATGTGTGAGTTCAGAGTTGGAGGAGGGCAGGGAATAGGGGAAAAGTAGGAGAGTTAGTAGGATGGCTGTGAAAAATGTCTGATCTTACCAAAGGTGCTGGCAGATTTGCAGCTGCTAATAAGCATTACCTTTGACAAAATTGTAAAAGGGATAGACCAGATGAAAGGTTTTCTGGGACACAACAAAACTATTTTGACGTTTATACAGAGGATTACATAATTTCCCTAAATTTATGGCTAATGTTTAAATCAAATCACAAAGCAGATTAAGGATAGGAATTTAAGAGCCATAGGTCTACTTCATATTTTGAAAATCAAGAGGATTTCTCCTCTCCCTTAATTGCTTTTCAATGAATTATTTGGCAATTTTTTAAAAAAATACAATTTAGAAAGCATATATTCTAATTCGTATAAATTAATTTGCTAAGAATTGGGTTCAAACCAGTGGTGAGTTTCAAATTTTTTTACTACCGGTTCTTTGGGTATGGCTTGGTGGGCGTAGCAGGAGAAGGTTACTGCAAAATCCCCATTACCCCAATCAGCTGGGACTTGGGAGGCAGAGAATAGATGGGGGCGGGGCCAGTCAGAATTTTTACTACCGGTTCTCCGAACTACTCAAAATTTCTGCTACTAGTTCTCTAGAACTGGTCAGAACCTGCTGAAACCCACCTCTAGTTCAAACGTACTAGAAAGAATAAAATCCCTGAAGTTCCCTCATGCTTACCAAACTGGGATTTCCTTCTGGATCAACTTTGTGAAGGAGCTGGAGAAGAATATGCTGTATGACCAGAAATCTGTTCTTTCAAGCTACCCAATGGTGTGCAATATGATTGAGCCTGTTCACCTTTTCCTCTTCTCTTTTCTTCCACTTTTTCCAGCATTAGCATTTCCAAAGAGCAAAGTATAAAACATAAAAATTAATTTAAATTCCAGGAAGATCAGTTTCCAATTTAAGAAAATATCATAAAATTTCAGCAGATAATTAATTGTTGGGCTCCCCTTCACTGCATTCAAGTGGAAAGTACACAAACCTCTGTCTGGGATGCTCTATTTTGTTCCTTCATTAAGCAGGAAGTTGGACACAGAGGCCTAAATGGCCCCTTCCAACTTTGGGTTTCTACAGTTCTTGGTTTAGAACCAGTCCCAGGAAAATTTCAGAGATTATTCTGGTCCCTGAAAACTTTTTTCCTGATTTTTATCAATTTATAACATTGTTTTTGTCTATGAAACAATATAGAGTTGAATATGTGCCTAACTTTTCCTAAAATCAAGGGGTTTTATTATACTTAATTGAGGCTGAAATTCACCTGATATAGATTACATAGGTACAATCCAGGGCACGGAATGACTAGTTCTAAAGGAAGGACCTCGTGTATTTGTTTCCAAGCATCAACGGATTATATTTATTTATTTATTTATTTATTTATTTATTTATTTATTTATTTATTTATTTATTTATTTAATCAAATTTTTATACTGCCCTATCTCCCGAAGGACTCAGGGCAGTTTACAGCCTGATAAAAACACAAGAATAAATACATGATAAAAACAATATTTAAAAAACTTATTGAATTAGGCCAGATTTAAAATTAAATCTTTAATTAATTTTTTTTTTTTGCAAATATTTAAAATTCCAAATTTCAAAAGCAATATGTAATATTCTTTGACTTGCTGTTCCATATGAGGGAGGGTACCCACTGTACTCAAATAATTGCTTGAATGCACTTAAAGTTGCTTTCTGGATTGCGGCCTATATGTCCATTAACTATAAATCCATTTCCATTTATTTGAAATCCATTAATAGTTCTAAGTTTCATATTCTGAGCCCAAAGAGCAGGGGGGGCACATTTAGATTTAAATGATTTCAAGAGCTTGTTTCTACTTACATTGACATGAGTTTCTCCAGATGGTATTATCACAAATTTAGTTAATCTTTAATACGATTTACTAGAGATGCTGTCAACATCTCTAGTAAAAAGAAGCAATACAATTTTAAGCCCTATTGCATCCTAGATCAAATTCATATCTATAGTTGCTAAAAGTATTACTTAATAATTGCAATTAAAACCTCTAAGGGTGGCGGTTATACAGAGCAGTCATTCTCAACCATAGCAACTTTAAAATGTTAGAATTCCCCAACCAGCATATTGGGTAGAGAATTCTGAGAGTTGAAATTAATCTTGAAAGTTGCTGAGGTTGAAAAACATGATAAAGAGCATTCTGATTTTGTTCAAGATTTCAGTTCTTGTATGGGGCTAGCTCAGGGATGAAATCTAATTTCTTTTGCTACCGGTCCTGTGGGCGGGGCCTGGAGGGCGTGGCCTGGTGATCATGTGATAGGGTGGGTGTGGCCAACTTGTAAAATGTGGTGAAACTCTTAGCAACCAAAATTTGGGGCACAATTGTGGTCATAAGCTTCCTTCCTTCCTTCCTCTTTCTTTCTGTCTTTCTTTCTTCCTTCTTCCTCTTTCTTTCTTTTCTTTCTTTCTTTCTTTCTTTCTTTCTTTCTTTCTTTCTTTCTCTCTCTCTCTCTTGTCTCTCTCTCTCCCTTCCTCTTTCCTTCTCTTTCTGTCTGTCTCTCACTCTCTCTCACACACCCAAACACACACACACACACACACACACACACACACACACACACACACACACACACACACAACCTGGTCTAAACAGAGCCCTTCCCGGAGAGTTTTCCTGCCGGGATGCTCCTGGCAGCAGTAACAGTGGCAGCGCGGCAACAGCAGAGCTTGCCTGGTCTCCCCCCTCTCCCCAATCCCAGAACTGCGCTGTGCTGGGGAGTTTTCCCACGTGGATGCTCCCAGCAGGAGCAGCAGTGGCAGAGCTTGCCTGGGCTCCCCCCACCCCCCAATCCCAGAACTGCGCTGTGCCAGGGAGTTTTCCCACCTGGATGCTCCCGGCAGGAGCAGCAGCAGCAGAGCTTGCCTGGGCACCCACCTCCCCAATCCCAGAACTGTGCTCCACCGGAGAGTTTTCCTGTGTGGCCACGGTGCCAATGGTGGTGGCAGCAGCAGAGCACACCCTGCCCTTCAGGGACCCGAAGGTGGGTGGCTTGGCCCAGAAACAGCGCATTCTCCATCATGGGCTGGATGTGGGGGGGGGGGGAAAGGCAAGTGGGCAGCAGTCAGCCAAAGGCTCCGCAGAAGCCAAGCGCAAAAGTCGAGCACGCCATGCCCAAAAGGCAAGCGAGCCTTGCAGGTCCCCCCTGAGGCTGAGCACAGTGGGTCTCCCTCTCCCCACCACTGCCAACATTGGCTTACTTTATAGATCCTCTCCCTGCATGGCAGGGCTGCCTTCCATGTGGCCTTCCACTTGCCTGCCTTCACTCCTGGCTGCGGGCTGCAGATTGGTTGGGGGCGTGGCCAGCTAGAGATTGCTACCAGCTCTCCAAACCAGCCCCAAACTCTGCTACCTACTCGGCCGATCCAGGCCGATCCGGTAGCATTTTACCCCGGGCTAGCTAATCCTGAATATGGTAGGGTAGAATGTTATAAAATAAATGCCCTTTATCAAATTTCCCAATCTATCTGTGGGAATGTCCAGTGAAATTCCTGTCTGCTTCTTAAATAAGAGGGATCCATTTGATTGGCGAATGGCTAAACTAGAAGAAAAAAGAAAAAGAAGGACAAAAAGTTTGTACTGTTAGACTTGCAAAAGTCTGCTAATGCACCCTTTGCCATAAAGTAAAATAAGATCATCTAATCATCTTTTCTGTCTGGGTTGCCCTGGAGGACTCTATAGAATCTTGACCTTTAAATCATTCCTATGGATTAAAGGATTTGATCTTTCATCACTCTTTGGCATTTAAATGGAGCCTTCAAAGCTTTCACCAGCCTACTTTGTAAATCCCATAAAGAACCATCATCCAGCATTTCTTGTCACAGCTGTGGCCATGTCCAGTTTCTTTTCTTGATTTGTCTTTTATATTCCCATTTCGCTATGTTCCATACCTTCAAAATCTATAAAGTCTATGTTAGGTGGAAAAAAAAGTTTTTTTATCATCTTCTAAAACTTTAGCCATTGAAATCTGAATGTGTTTAAGGTTATTAGTTATCAATATATCAGTCCATTTTTCAAAAAACACTTTAAGATAAGAAAAAAGTTATAGCCAGCTTTATCATTTTAACTCTTTTCTGCCTGGTCCTTTAGTACTCTATAGTGTCCAGTTGCAATCTTCAAGTCTCAATTCCTTTCATGGGTTTAGTTCCAGTTCAGTAATTTCCTATCAATATATTATTTAATTATGATTTTTTTGAATCTTACAGCAAAAATAACCATTATTCCAAATCTCTATGGTGTCCCAATTCATTTATTTTTTTAAAAAAATCAACACATTCCCTTTTTTTTCCTTTTCACCAATTGTATATTATTTTAGATTCTTAGGGTTCTGTTTAATTTTTTTTTTACTGAAAAACATAAAACCTACCAGATGCCAAATTAGGTTTTCTGATTTAAAAGTCTTTAATATTCATAAAGTGGCTAAACGGAATATTTCCTAAAATGATTAGAAAGCAAGTTTGGCTGGCTTAGTGTTTTTATGAAAGGCTGTGCCTTTGCTAAGATTTTGACTCTTGGTGTTCAAACCCATTACTAATTTTGACAAATTTAATAGTTTTTTCATTGTTAATTACTTTCCAAAAACCAAAACAATGCTTTGTGACCATCATTAGATAGAATTTGCAGAAATCTAATATATTATTGGCTAGAAAGATGCGGAAAAGTTATAAAAGCGAACTGTAGCCATGAAAGTGATAGCAAATTGTCCATATGTAAACTGTCAGCCATGCTATGGAGAAAGAAGGAAGACAACAGGTGTCTAAGATATTATCTTGACATATCCCACCATTTTCAAAAATTGCTTTGAAGTCCTGAACCTCACTGATAAGGATCTAGAAAACTGTGGAATAAAATCAAAGAAATTGTTAAGGATGAATGTGAAAAAGATTGTCAAAAACCAAGAAACAGATGAAACAATTATGGATATCAGAACAAACTCTGGAAATTGAAGAATAAAGAATAAAAGAGATGGTAAAACCAAAAAAGAGAAAGATCTCAGGAAGGAACTTAACAAAGAATTTCAGAGGGCTGTAAAAAGAAACAAGTATTACAAAATCTGTAAAGACATCAAAAATGAAAATGATATTAGAAAATCAAAGAAGCTTTTCCAAAGATTCTCCAAACCCCAAAGGATCCAACCTCAGACTGATGTGCTAAAGGACATCAGAGAAAAGACATCAGAGAAACTGATCAGAAACTGAAGAACCTGAAACAAACGAATGATTGTTCAATATATATTGAACACTGTACAGGAAGGATGTCATTATCCTATATACATTCCCTACACATAAGAACTTTTAGTATGAGAAGGTAAAATTAAATTAGCACTCCAGTTATTTTCAATCTACAAGATTATGAAATTTATGAAATATCTGTAGAAATATGGTAGCAATAGAAAGGGATGTTGATCATTGGGGCTTAGATACTTATATATACTAAATGGATTTGAAAGTTTTTATTTCAATTTCAATTTCAATTTTTCATTAATATTCAGCACAGGGCTGGGGTGTATAACCTTATGTAGTTAGAAATCACATTTTAATCACATTTACCTGAAAATTGAGAACAATCTGGATAGTGTGATCATTTAATAACATCACTGAATCATGAAAACCCAGCATTATTATTAAGCAAGTTGGAATATTTAGTGTTTCTACATTATGATGAAGATTGTTTTGAGTTTGGGGACATTGTACTAAATGAAAGATATTGCACTAAACAAAAACCCAGAAACCCTTCGAATTTCAGAGTTTGTTGATGAATCCAAAAACGGAACCACTTGCCAGCCACAATAGCATGTTTTTCCTTTCAATTCTTTACAATAAACTTTATATTTTAAAAATAAATAAACACACATATAAGAAGGAGCTATCTCTCAAGCACAGAAAATCAGGAGTCCAGACAGTTCAAATAAATATATTGGTTTAGTGCAAGCTTAAGCTTTCTACAAGAATCTGAACTACTAACAGTCAAAGCAAATTGGTGGTAGATAAGAATGAAAAGAATTTAAGGTGGGCTGAACCTTGACCAAAGGGACTGATGCCATGTTTGACCCCTGCTTCAGGCTCAGTCTGGCCATCTCCCACACTAATACAATTCTCTAACAGGAGAGAATTGCGATTCTTGGATAAATTTCAATGAATACCTAGTGCTTATCCTGCAGTTATATTTTGTGGTTGTTTGATTTAAGAGTTTAAGGTGAGTTAAGAGTGTTTTTCTGCTACAGACAGAATTAGAGATCCATCTCTTCAGTTAAATTATCCAAGATTTGAGCTACACATGGTGATAGAATTTTTGCTGTTTTGTTCACAATGGTCTCTCACAATATACTTATTAAATGAAATGGCTTGGGAGGGCACCAAAATAGTGTATATCTGCATTACAATTTTATTGCATCATTAACTGCATCTTTTATGAACTGGTCTGGCTTTGTTTAAGCAAGGGGAAAAGCAATCCAGCTATTGGCAAAAAGGCTTCTGGAAGTAAGGCTGATTGAGTTTAGTGGGAGTTATTATTGAATAAATAATATAGGATTGTACTGCAATTACATGTTAAGATCAAGATTTCAATCCACATGAAGTCAACCTAAAGTGAAAGATTTGCTTATTTTTATAACTCAATTGTCATAAAAGAACAGAAATTTGAAAAAACAGAAAAACAAAAATTAATGTTCATGTTATGATCTTATTTATTTCATCTGAAATGTAGTTGGATGGTGATTTTACAACTCTGGAAGAGTGAAATCATGACTCACAGAGCCTATTTATTTTTATTTCTATCTTGCCTGTATTATTTTTAATAAATAACTCAAGGCCGCAAATACACTTTCCTCTTACCATTTTTCCCATAATAGCAATCCTGTGACGTGATTTGGGCTCTGCATGGTTGGACTTCTTTCTCTCATACCTTCCTGATAGTTATTAGCAACATTCTTGTTCATCCTTTTAGACATCAAAGTAAGCCACCTCCTTGCTTGTTTCCAGCTCAGGCACCAAGTGATTAGACACCTGCACCTCATCATCTCCTCCACCCAATTTCCCCTTCCAAAGACTGATTTCATTATCTATGGCCCAGATTCAGGAAAGCACTTAGGAGTCTGAACCACATGAGTATATGCTTCCATGAATCATTCTTTCTATATGGGATGAGAAGAAGATTCATACAGCTGGCCCTTTTTGACCCCCTAACCCCATTTCTAGCCATACGTTCCTGAGCTGAACCCAGCAGGTACCCAGATTGCAGGTTAAACTTGCACAAAGCACCAACCATAAAACCCACCAGGAGTGACACAGAACAAGCCTGATTAGATCACCTAAGCACTGAACAGTAATGCTGAACAACAGCACTTCCCTTCAAATTCCCAGAGGTGACTGCTTGATTTTTCAAAAATGATTAACTGTTTCTCCAGCTCATTTACAGGATGATTTGCAGCATCTGTCAAATTTCTTTGCAAGAAGGAAAGATAAGCAGATTTTATTGACAGGAGCTGGCAGAGATTCTTGACAACATTTTTCTTCTGTTTCAATCTCACTCCATCTCTCTGCATTCTCTCTACTAGGCACTGCTTCCCAATTTGAGAAACCCTCAATGTCTTTCTTGAGATTTAATTGAAATACAAAAGCTAAGCAATCTTCAGGCTGGTGACAACAACCTTCTAAAATAAAAGCAAAACATTTACTTTTGGCTAACATATAACTAAGATACGTACCAGAAACCTACAACCTTCCCCTGAGAATTTCACCAAAATTTTCTTTTCTATAAGAATTTTCTTCTTTGTAGATTACAATACACTGCAAAAATGAAAGTAAACTTTTCCATCAAATTGAAAGAGAACAATGGAAGGGGTCTGAACCCCGCATTTATTAGAAGTGCTAAGGAACAATTAGCTTAAAGGGGAAGGATTCAATCCTTATTAGTAGTCATAGTAATAGTACCACACTATACTGCAATAGTGAGGCCACATTTGGAACAATGCATCCAATTCTGGCCACCATGATACAAAAAAAATGCCAAAGCCCTAGAAAGATGCAAAGAAGAGCAACAAGGTAGGGGGTCTAGCTGAACTGTATTATGAACAGCTAAGGGATCTTTATGTGTTTAGCCTAATGAAGAAAAGGCCTAGGGAAGACCTGATAGCAGCCTTCTAAGGCTTCCACAGGGAAGAATGGGTGGATTTATTCTCCTTAGCACCTGAGGGCAAGACAAGAAGCAACAGGTGGAAGCTGGTCAGAGGGAAATTCAACCTGGAAATAAGGAGGAATTTCATGAAAGTTAGAACAATTAAACAATGGAACAGCCTTTTTCCTGGAGTTGTGAATGTTCCATTGCTGGAGGTTTTCAAGAAAAAATTGGACAACCATTTTTCTGGGATAGTATAAGGACTCCTACCTTGGGCAAGGGGTTTGGACTAGAAGACCTCCAAAGTCCTTCCAGCCTTATGATTCTAATAGTAGTTGTTGTAGGAAAGAAAAGCTGGTTTATTTCCAGGGCTGTCAAACTCATCAGGGCTGTCAAACTCATGGGTCGTGGGCCGGATGAGTCATATGCTGGCCACACCCATGCTTGGTTTAGTGAAGGGGGAAAAAGTCCTGATAAGTCACATGACACCACTGTGATGACCTGATTTTGACACCTTGATCTATATATTACCCAGAAGCTTTTTAAACCAGTCCAAGCTGTTAAATATGAATGGCATCAGCTGTTGTGGTCCACCAGCAGTCTGCGGAGCTGGCAGCAGAGTTGGACATTGAGGAGGTTGGGGAGGAACATGGGCCAGTCCTGGAGTCTGGGGAAGATTCGGATGAGGGCTCTGCATCAGAGGCAGAGAGGGGGCCAGGGCCATCTGGGAGTTATGTGCTGCCTCCAGAGCCTCCAGAGTCGGACATCAGCGAGGCAGAGGAATAGGGGGAGCCTGTTCCCAGTGTGCACATGCGCAGAGCTGCCAGAAGGGAAGAACAGTTAAGACAAAAGGGATGACTCAGGAGTAGGGCTTGGAGATGATTGGCGTGTCCCATAAGTCATAAAGGAGATGCAAAGGCATGTGAGCCTTTGCAGGAAGCAACTTTGTTCATTCTGGTCGGTTTAAATTCTGAACCTCCGTTTTGACTCTGTGCTCCATGTGGCCTTACAAAGCTAATTGCCAATTAGGTCTTTGGCAGCATGTGAAGGGAGATAAAGGTGGGTGCTTACGGCCTTATCCTGAAGGACTGTGACAGACTTCTGTCGGATTCTTTACAAATTATTTGTGACTCATTATGGGCTGTGAATGAACAGGATTCACAGCTGTTGAAATAAAAAGAGGGTTTTGGGACTAATTGTGTGCATTTTACTGTCTCAGGAAGCCTAGGACATCAGCATTTTCTATATCAAAATATAAAATCTTAAATTTTGCAGAAATGTTTACTGCCTGAAATAAAAGATAACATGACACTTTTGTCAATCTTTAAAGGGTGATTAGAAAGGTAGCTGAACAGACACAGATAATATATCTTGCTCAACAGTAAGTTTATAGTTTTCAGAATTTTTTTTCAATTCTTGGCGCTATGTAGTGCCTTTGCTATCTATCAAATAATATCAAATTTTATTACTTCTGGAGAAAAGACAGTTTGATGAAACAGCTAGCCAATGGGTCACACAGTGAGCAGAGAAACTCAAGAAATTAGAGGGGAAAATAGAAGATGGTATAGCTGTTACCATCATCGATCATGATGTCTTGACTTGGCTTAGGAGTAAAACTCACTTGGAAGATCCAGGTATAGAAATCACTTTTGCCTGTTAGTCAATGGGATTAAAAGACAGAATTTTGTAAGTGGTTGGTTCATTTGACATATGTCATGAATATGTGAGTTTAAGCAAAAAATGCCAATGAAGTGGCCTCTACCTTTGTTTCTTTCTAAAAAATGACATTATTTATATTCACAGATACCACAAATAATTCTACAGAATTATTTAAAAATTCATACTTTGTTTTAATTTTAAGAATAAATTCAGTAGAGTGATTTTATTCTTAAATCAAATTAAAATGAAATTAAATTAAAATGAAAACAAAATCATTGCACAAAATAATTTCTGCACCTTTTATCTTGGATGGGATATTTCAGGTCAACTTGACAGTTTTTGGAAGGGATTAGATTTGCTATTTTTATGAAAAAATTGAATATTATATTAATATATTTTTCATTCATAAATTTCATGATTACAATCAACCAATATTGAGGTGGAACCACACATTCCAGTCTTCAGGTATGGAGAATGGCTGGAGAGATTTGTTTCCAATCTTCTGCAAATCAAAGACTTGATTCAAAATCCAAAACTCCCAATTAATTACACCCACATGTCATAAAAGAGCAGTTGCTTTTCCTCCCATGTAATGGAATATATTTAATTAATTTGTATCTCACTTTTGGATAAAAGTGATTTAAAATTGAGCTAATTCAGTGGGAATTATATCCCCTTATAAAAAGTTAAAGATAAAACATGTTTTTTTTTTCCTTTGAGAACAATCAGTATCATTTTTACTTTTTGGCAAACTTGAAAAATACTTTCATACAGAATTGCCTTTTCTGAGGAGATAAACCTTGACAAGTGTCAGAAGATTAATTTCCAGAATTTTTGTACTATTAGTCCATAGCAGACAAATGATATAACAGTGCTTTGGGAAATACAAACTGCAGTGTTCCATGTAAACTCATAAAATATAGTTTTGACTCTAGCAAAATGTTGTTATTTTATAAGTTTATGTTTCATAGCATACTGTGATAATTCTCATTTTGGACAAACTAGAAAACATTCTCATTTTAGCAAAACATTTTGTATCATTGTATGAATTGTGTGGTCCTTGTGATGATTCAATTTGAGACCTCTGCTTTCTCTATATTTAGATCACTATTTATCAACCTTAGCAACTTTAAAATGTTTGGAGCCAGAATTCCCCAGCTGAAGTCCACATATCATAAAGTTGCTGAGGTAAAAAACAATGAGGACATGTCAAAATTATAGTTTGAGAAAACCCAGTGTCCAGCCAGGCGACTTTGAGCCATCCTGTGACGCTCATCCCAACCTTTATCACAGGGTTGTTGAAGGAAAAATAGGAGGAGGAACATAATACCACTTTAAGTTGTACAAAATAAAGGTAGGATATAAAACAAATAAACTGAAATTTTATTTCTGAATAAAAATTAACTATATATATTTTTTAATATTGAGTTTTTTCTCCTTTTTTGACAATACTTATCTACAATATGTAGTTTTTTTCTTTTTTCTCATTGTCATTTTTGCAGGATTCATTCTTTTTCTGTATGTCATTAAGATCTTTTCTTCTGAATTCTACCAATTGTTGTTTTTCTACAATTCCTATTAACTTAACTGTAGATTTTAATGTAAGTTTATTCAATACTCTCTGTTCCCAGGAGCTTCAATATCCTCTCTCCTTATATTCACTTTTTACTCATATTGAGGAAAAATTGGTCTATCTTGTTTTCTGTTATTTTTTTTTCCAGAACCTGTATTTTTTTTGCAGTCATTACATTTTATTCTATTTCTTTCACTTTTCTTTCCTTTTCTTCCATGTACATTTTTTTTCCTGGGAATCATTCCTGAGGCTTAAAAAGTCAATTAGTTGAGAAAATCCCTCTTTAGGATCTATTGGACCCCCTCTAAGAATGTTTTTAAAAGGTTGGTTCTCGTCCTTTCAATGCTGGAAAAGTAATAAATTTGAAGAAACTTTGGCACATGTGTTATGGGCGTGTCCATTAGTAATTATTATTGGTTAGTTATTATCAGTGTGGTGAACCAGATTCTTGGAAAACGATTCAGGGTTAAAGATGTCATGTTACATATATAAGATGTATATATATATATATATGCCAAAAATCTGGGTTCTTTCAATTTAGGAAGAACTTGGCCTTTCAAATTATGAAGAACTTATTGCAAAAAGTTGTGATTATGTACTTATGCAAGAATGTTTGTATTCTAAAATCTACATCCATAATTAAATTTGTGAACATCAGGTTTTGAATTTCATTATACTGAATGAGAGGCAAGACCAGACAATATGTTCCTGTGTATGGTCTACATATTGTTCAAAGAAAGAATCATCATAAGAACACAGAAAAAAATGATATAATTTCAGCAGTGTTAGATGAAGTGGTATTTTCTTTTTATTCAGCAGTGTGGTGTTTTTTTATTTTACTTTCTTTTATGAAGGTTTTTTCTCCCCCCCCCCCCCCCCGGAATTTCATACAGATTTTCCTTCCTTACTTCATTATATAGCCCTTTTAATATAACATAATATAGCCTTACATAATGGTAATGTTATATAATTAAATTACTATTTAGTTTATGTCCCGCATTACTCGGTAGTAGCTATATTTTAGAATGTGCTTTAAAAATTTAATTCTGCACACACACACACACACACACACACACACACTCCAAATAGAATTTTTTTAAAATTGGAAATAGTGTATTCCACATTTCAATCTTTAGTTATATTTCTTCACTAATTTTCTCTATCTTTTCTTATAAACAATCATGTTTGATATTCATTCAGTTGCCATGTATTGCCATAAATATCTGTTTGCTTAAATCATGTACTCTACGCAGACTATACTTTCCAGCCACCATTGATGTTTATTCTTAGGTCTCCAAATGGCCTTACCACTTTTTCCACTATAAAATCATTCCTTCATTATTATTTCTTTTCATCTAATAGAATTCCCTTCCCCAGACTGTTTTCATCCAGAATTTTGCATATTGTTCCACAAATCCCTGAATCACCAATCTATAAATTCCATTTTTCAAACATGAGCATAGCTTTAGTGACATTAATTCATACTTCCTGAGATGTATTTTTTCTCTTTATTAATTACAGTAAACCTATTCTTTCCAGTATTTGATGAGAACTTTAATTCAGATCAGTTATATCCCTGCCCTTTCTCTTACTTTCACAGATATATGTTGTTGTTTTCTTTCATTCCTTTCACTTGTTAATTTATGCTGTGGTCTTCTTCCATTCTGAGAAACATTATTACATACTTTATGGCTGATACCAAAGTTTTTTACTTTTACCATCCAATAAGACTTTGACTAATTGAGCCAGCCAGAAAATTATTTTTGTAATATAGCAAAGGAATAAACTAGGTGTCACCTTTGGTCATATCCATGCAATGTTCATTCCCTACTAATATTAAGCCCTGTATTCATCAATTTGGTACATCCCAAGCACACACACACACACACACACACACACACACACACACACACACACATATAAATACCACATCCTATCTACCTAGAAAGCATACTGATAGTCACTGTGCAATGCATCCTATATGTAGATTATAAAAACTGCCACTGAAAATTTCTGATTTCCCACTGAACGTTGGTAGCATAATATTGAGAAGTGGGGCTGAAAGTGGTACAAAATAGTTGCTGTGGAGCAACACACAGCCTGCAAAGGTTATTTATTCCTGAGATTTGCTGAGCTTGTTCTTAATTAATTAATTAAATTTATTTAGACTTTTCTCTGTATTGTTCAGGAAGCTCCAATACTTTTCATGTCTGTCTGTCTGTCTGTCACACTAGCTGGCCTTACCCCATACTCTCTTACCCTAACCTACTGCAGAGTTATTGTGGAAAAAAATAGAAAGTGAAAAAAAATAGAAATATATCCCATTAATATAGTTATTACATACTTATGCTCATATATATGCTTATATATTATATAGCTATTTTCATGCTTATGCTTATATATACTGTTGTGACAAATAAATAAAATAAAATAAAAATAAAAATAAAAGTGGAAGGACAGCAATGAATGGTGAATGGAGCTCCTGAACAACAAGCAGGATATAACACAAACAAACAAGGAGATTAACACCAAGTTACACAATATCTCTAAGTCAAGAAGTCTACTTTAATAAGTATTTTCCAGCTAGCCAAAATAATGTTGCTGGCTTATTCCTTTAATCATACTAACATTAAGAAGTCAGCCAGTGCACAATGGTTATTATGGTGTTCATCCTTATCTGTAGAAAACAATTGTGTTTTACTGACTTTTAATTTTCTGTATATCTAGCTCATAGTAAATAAAATTAAAATTAAAACTTTGGCAAATCATTAACACTACCCAGTTAATAGTTGATTCTGCTAGGCAAATCCAAGCTCTAGCTCAGAAATTAACTTTAGCTATGCATGTAGAAATGCAGAAGGCTACAGATTTATTTTCACAACCTCCAGATATAGAAAGATATTAATTGAGCACAACACAAAAGCATTAAAATGTCACTAAAAATGATTTGCTAAAGAAAAAGACAAGAAAAGGAAAAGAGTATTAAACAAAACCACCAGCAAATAAGAGATCATTCATACTAATTTTCTTAAATTGAGAAATTATGTCCCAGCAACCCCTGTCAGCTCTTAGTGACTAAATATTTTCCAGGATAATCTGTCCCTAACCTAGTCTTAAATACATATTGCTGTAGAATATATGCTGTAAGACTAAAATCAATCAACTGTTTCTTCTACCAAATTCTTTAACAGCCAATTAAATGACAGGAAATACTAGCATTCACTGCCATCTAGTGTTATGATAGACTACCGACACTGCCAGTATTTGTTTGCTATTGTCAAAGCCCCAAAAATACATTTTAAAAAAGTTGACACAAGTCATTTAAGAGGAATTGACACAAAATTACTAGATTAAAAGAGAAAAAAGGGAAATATTTCCATGCCCACAAAATATTTTCATCAGAGGCAAAAGATATATGGTTATTTGGTATATTCCGTATCTACATGTGATGGTTTGCTGTTAAACCCTAGAAATTCTGCTCTATGCAATGTAATAATATTGACAATAATTGCCTATGCATCGCAAACAGTGGCAATTTCTTTGCATCAGCTTGCATATAAGCCTGATCAGACCAATCTGCCCTGTATAAGTGTTCTGGGAATTTTGGTCCCAGTACATCTGGAGACCCCCAGACTGGGGAAGGTTGCTCAGCCTGAAAACCAAACACATCTGCAAATGAAAGTGTAAATGAAAGTGTGATTTCTATGATGATTACTGGCAATTCTAGACAGTCTACTCTCAACACATGTGGAAGGTGCCGGATAAGTGTAGAAATTGGGGAACATTAGCCAGATTTCAACTCAGAAAGTAGGCTAGAATTCTTCCTTGGGTATTAAATTCTGCAAAAGCAGAAGGATTGGATATTTTCAAATGAGTAAATGCTCTGTGGATTCCTAAAGTGGAATAGTAATTTCCTTACACTTTTAAAGAAAGCAGGAATTTACTGGATGGTTAAAATAATGTTTAGGTTTTAAAAATCACAATCATTACTAGAAAAAGACATAATGGAATGGATAAAATGCATTACTTCTCTTGTTTTAGAAAAAAGACAACTGAATGGTAAAGAAATAAGCAGGTTTATTAGGAGTTTTACTAAAACAGGAAGATGATTACAATATCTTTATTGTGCATCTATATAAATTGTAACATCATTTTATCTGTTGAACAATATATATTTTATCAACAAAGCCAGCCTTGGGTTAAAACTAAAAAAAGCATTTGTTAGAACTTCTTTAATACAATAGTTTAAATATTTTTATTCTAATATTTTATTACTAGATAACAGTGCTCATCATATATTTAGATTGTATTATCTTAACAAATCCACCGAACTTTATGGAATTTACATCTGAATAGATCTGCAGTGGTATTTTTACCTAATATATCATACTGACTATAGTTTATTTCTGTTTCTATAAGGCATAATGAATGTAAAGGTAAAGGTAAAGGTTCCCCTCACACATACGTGCTAGTCGTTGCTGACTCTAGGGGGCGGTGCTCATCTCCATTACAAAGCTGAAGAGCCAGCGCTGTCCAAAGACGTCTCCGTGGTCATGTGGCCTGCATGACTCAACGCCAAAGGCGCACGGAACGCTGTTACCTTCCCACCAAGGTGGTCCCTATTTTTTCTACTTGCATTTTTACGTGCTTTCGAAACTGCTAGGTTGGCAGAAGCTGGGACAAGTAACGGGAGCTCACCCCGTTACACAGCAGCACTAGGGATTCAAACCGCTGAGCTGCCGACCTTTCAATGTCCTAGTCCCTGAGCCACCGCGTCCCACTAATGAATAATGAATGTACCGCTGGATAAAGAGACATATCTTTTTATATCCTTTACTCAATTAATTTCCCAGATGACATAAAAGCAATGATTTCTCATGCAAAGCATTTAAAAGCATTGGGCTGTGATGGCGCAGTGGTCAGAATGCAGTACTGCAGGCTAACTTGCCCACACACCAGGAGTTCAATCCTGACCAGCTCAAGGTTGACTTAATCTTCCATTCTTCCGAGGTCGGTAATATGAGGATCCAAATTGTTGGGGGCAATATGCTGACATTTGTAAATCACTCAGACTGTGATATATAGGACAGTATATAAGTCTAAATGCTATAGCTATTGCTAAAAGAGGTGCTTTTACATGAGCAAAACGCTTTCTTTTAAAGCATTAAAGCAAGCACATCCTTTGGAAGAGTTGAATCAATAGAAGAGAATATCTGCAGCTCAGGATTGAACTGTGAACTCTTGGTGCTTTATGAGCTTTGTTATTTGATTTCAGACATTTTTTTACCCAACTTGTAATGCTCAAAGAACAGCAAGAACTCTGCAAGAGTTGAACCAATACAAGATCAATCCTTTCACTGTACAGTTAACGCTGCCTCTAGGAACATCAGCAAAGCAAATCAGATACACAGATAATTAGGAAAAGCATAAACTTTCCAAAAGACACAGTTGCTTTACTACTACTACAAGGAATGGTTCTTCTCTCATGCCAACATTCTTTGTGAATCACTTCGTTCAAATACTTTGCACAGGCCTATGAATTTGTTTTGTTTTAAAATGGACCAGAGGTATTGAGAGAGTTAAGTTTCATTTGGCAGTTAAGGCACCAGGCTAGAAACTGATACACTGTGAGTTCTAGTCCCACCTTAGAAACAAGCCAGATAAGTTATCTGAACAACTCATGTGCCTAGGGAGGAGGCAGTGGTAAACCATATGCAAAATCATGCCAAAAAACTGCAGGAACTAGCCCAGGCAGTTACCAGGAGTCAACACTGACTCATAAGAGTGTGCATGCATGCATATGGGCATGCCCCCCACCCAAACAAGACATTGCGTTTCTCAATAAATTGATACAAGCAGAACTGGAATAAGCAGCAACACCCAACACCTGACATTTTCTAGATGGGTTTATACTCCAGTTTTCAGAGGCAGTTCTACCACCTTTGAAGAATATTGTGGGAAAATGCAAGTTGAAAGAATCTTGAAGAATTTTAGAGGTGACAAAGCAATTGCCCATCCTAAGCACAGAAGTATTTGTCAAATATCTGAACAAAAATATTTAATTACTGGTAGTTTATTTATTTATTTAATCACATTTATATACCGCCCTATCTCCCAGGGGACTCAGGGCGGTTTACAGCCTAATAAAAAATACATCTAAATACAGAATAAAACACCAATTTAAAAAACTTATTAAATAAGGCCAAATGTTAAAAATTGCAATAAAATAATAAAACCCCATTAAAACCAATTTAAAATTAAAAATTCTAGTCCAGTCCTGCGCAAATAAATAGATGTGTCTTAAGCTCACGGCGAAAGGTTCGAAGGTCGGAAAGTTGACGAAGACCTGGGGGAAGTTCGTTCCAGAGGGTGGGAGCCCCCACAGAAAAGGGTCTCCCTCTGGGCGCCGCCAATCGGCACTGCCTGGCTGACGGCACCCTAAGGAGTCCCTCCCTGTGAGAGCGCACGGGTCGGTGGGAGGCTTGATGAATTAAATATTTAATCTGCGAAATATGTTTAAAATTTAAGCTTTAATAATCAAATTCATTTATGTATAACCCACCTTTATTATTTTTACAAATAAGTCAAGGTGGTGAACACTTTCCTTCTTATTTTCCCCACAACAACAACCCTGTGAGGTGAATTGGGCTGCAAGAGAATGACTAGCCCAAGGTAGCCTATGCTTTAATGGTTAAGCCGGGACTTGAATTCACAGTCTCTTGCTTTCTAGCCCAGTGTCTTTCATATAATTATTCCCTACAATATGCATAGGTCAGTCTTCAATATTCCCTATTACCATACTTTCAGGAAAACCAGTTTAATGTAAATGAGATTGTACTGACTCTGAGAAGCCAAGCATCATATTAATCTCTTTGATATTCTGAAGAGATGAATTTGGCTTAGTTGGCCTGAATTCATCAACAAAGCTGCTACTGCATTAATTATACTATGTGTTAATATTTAAGAAACTAAGTCTTTTATATATTCCCCTGTTGGAATATTTTAATGTATGGTAATAATTAAATTAATATTATACCATGCCGCTGTAGAAAAGCCTCTAAATACAAAACACAGAAACTTATGGTAGTTATGCTGAGATAAGTTTTTGATTCAGCCAGTCCTGTTTAGCCACTATTGCAATAATACAGTGAGCAATCATCTACCGGGAGGCAAGAGGAAGGGAATATCCAGCATTATATAGCCTAGTATTTGTTTCTTAACCAGCTTGACTGGAATTGAGGGGACTTGCTAATCAATCCGTAAACCACATTGACGTACTACTGTTCCACAATGGTAACTCCTGTTCCAACTTAAAATGCCACAGTGTTAACTTCTGTTTCCTACTAGGAAGCTATTTTATATAAAAAAATATCTGGATTGTTGTAACCAAATTAGGCACATTTCGATTTCACTGCTTTGAGCACTGTATTCCATTTACTGTCCTTATGTTCCAACTGCTCTTTCCTAAATTTGTTCTGGAATAAATCATTTGGATCTTCATCCTCTGCCTCAGACATTATTTCCATCTTTTGTGCAACTAGTTTAAGGAGATGGTGCTGTTTTTCCACCAGAGTTGCAATGTCCTTAAGCCTGGAGATCAAAAACATAATTTGTTATAGGACAAGTTGGTAAGCTATACAAGCTACACTGGGATTGACAATGAGGACCTCAGAACTGCATGCACAACCTTATATTTTGGTCACATTCTTTGAATCCCTCTAAAACTTATTTGCTACTATTTAAATTTAAAATGAAATAAAATTAAAAGATATTTAATTTTTTTGGTCTTAATTCCACTGACATCACTCAGAAAATCTAAAGAAGGTGTACATTTTAATACATGATATTATATTACGGATGATATAATAAATATATATTAAAATGTATTAAATATGAAAAGATGATTAAGATAATGAATCTTTTTTGAAGATGATGCTCTTTAAATTATTTTCACAATAAGATTTTCTTTTGCAGAAAAAAAGTACTTTTGATTAAAGAAATATTTACACCAGTTCAACAGATGTAAAGAAATCATACATTAATTCTTTTAAAAGTATTTGATTTGAAACAAGCTTTTGTAATTCAAGGGTTATGACCACGCACATTTTATGACTTATTCCCCTGAAGAAGGGAATTTTTCTTCCTTTTTTCTACATTTGCTTCATATTTTGGAATATTTTTGTAGTATGAAAAGATTCATATTCTTCAACCAATGCAACCAATGATAATAGAGAACACTTTATCAGCTCCATTTTTCTTGGGTACTGTATTGAAGTTGGTATTTACTAAAAGTTAACCTATACTATACATGCTATGTATAACACTTTCTTTACATTAGGACAAGTTCTTTTTTGTTTCAAGTCAGATTTGAATCCATGCTGTTTGTAATAAAGCCAGTTTGTCACTTGATCATATCCAATACATGAATAACATAACAAAGGCCCTTCAATTTATATATTTCATAATATATAAAATATATAAATATTATTTTGAAAGTTGAAATTAGAAATTTTGTTATGTTGCAAGATTGACTTGATAATAGTAAGGAACATAGCCCAAGATGCATGTCAGACTCTTTCACTACCTCCAGGATTCTCAGAAATATACTACTAAAATTATTAAAAAATGGTTCAGTAAATGCTTGCTTCTGTCTACAGTAAAAATAAAGTCCACAGTAATTTTATTGTTTTAA
Source organism: Ahaetulla prasina (assembly GCF_028640845.1). Classification (NCBI taxonomy): domain Eukaryota; kingdom Metazoa; phylum Chordata; class Lepidosauria; order Squamata; family Colubridae; genus Ahaetulla; species Ahaetulla prasina. Next base: position 42,602,808 of record NC_080541.1, on the reverse strand, counting down.
TAATTCTATTGAAAATAAAACACTGTCCTGCAAATAAAAAGACTGTCCTGCAAATAAAATCCTTAGCCTGCAAAATCATAGTTGATTTCCTATTAATAGAAACTTCATTATTTTATTTCCTAACAAATACCTGTACTTCTGTTTCAATACTTCTAGTTCTAATGTTGTATCAGCACTCTGTGTATCAGCTGCTGTATTATCCCATCCAAAGCAATACTGGAACACAGTCTATAAAAAAAAATAGGAATTAATAGAAATGATACAATTCTTCTAACAAATTTAAGATTGTTGTTGTTGTTAGTTGCAAAGTCATGTCTGACCCATCGCGACCCCATGGACAACGTTCCTCCAGACCTTCATAGCCTCTGTACCACACAGAAATAAAAAATTCTTTGAAGCTTGTAAAGTGTCCTAAGTAGAATATTTTATTTATTCTTTATTCACCAAAGCACCTGAACACAGGACAATGGATGGAAACTAATTAAGGAGAGAATCAACCTAGAAGTAAGGTGAAATTTCTTAACAGTTAGAACAATTAATCAATGGAACAACTTGCTTCCAGAAGTCATAGGTACTCAACACTGGAGGTGTTTTTAAGAAGAGATTGGACAACCATTTGCATATAATGATATAGGGTTTCCTGCTTGAGCAAGAGGTTGGACTAGAAGACCTCTAAGTTCCCTTCCAATTCTGTTATTCCAAAACCAGTTATGAGTCTGGTATGCAGTGGAGTTATTGTTCTCTGGTTTTCTTGGTGAACTTCAAACATCTCTCCTTTTGGCTTACCTGTCTGTCAGACCTTTCTGCTTCTTTGCTCCTCTCCTACTCTGGCAGGAGACTAAAGAAATGCAAAGAGCAAAGAGGATACCAGCATCTTTCCTCCTTGCATTCACTGCCAAAGCAACAATAAGAAGTAACAGAAAGCAGATCATGAGAGGCCAAGTTCTCTTTGCTTTGAGTTTTATTGTCAGTTTAGCCCTTGGCAGCCATTACAAAATTGGAAAAAGAATTTCATTAGTCTGGCCCTCTCTATTCTTCTCTTCCTGTTTCTGGGATTCAGAAGATGGATAGAAATCATAAAAGTCAGTCATTCTTGTTTTTAACTTACCATAAAGCCACAATATCTAGGTCTATTAGGATACACAACAATGGATTCTTGATCAACTCTACTGAGAAACCAATATGGTAGTTTTTTTTCCAGGTTTGTATGAAGATTAACCTAAGAGAAATAAATATATCTTTAATAAACTTGTTAAAAGCATAAAACTAAATAATTGTGCCATCAGAATTGGGCTGTTCATTCAAATCCTAGATTAATTTTACATTCAATATAGAAAAATTGTTGTAACTTTATGCTTAGGTAAGGTTGATTATCCTTTTTGGATAAAAAACTAAATTAAGGTTTTCCATCTCCCTCACAAAAAGATGAATAGAAAAATTGATAAATTAATCTCTGGTTATGTCATTTCTCATAACAGCATATTAAAAGCTTATGTCTTAAGGATAATGTTTCATATAGTATAAAGCTTTAAAGTAATTAGAAATGCTGACAAAATTTCCAATCCTGGAAAATCCAAGCTTAATCCATATTTAGATTAAGTATTTCAAAGATTAGCTGACCAGCATAACAGCCATTGTTAGAGCATGTAAGTAAAAGGCACATATCTATAGGCTGGTGGCATGTCAGCAAAAGTGTTTTGGATAGCAACATAATTTTTAGATTACGTAGAGTAGCATGAATGTGCCCAGGAAAAAAATGGACTTGTGCAATCCTGACCAAACTATACTCAAATTGACTGATTTGGTTCTTATCATTAGCTAAAGATATTGCATATGGCACAAGGACAACTTATCTTAATAACGCGCTTAATATCAAAACTTCAATTAACCAAGAGGAGTGGAAGATGTCATTATCTATGAAATATCTACCGGCAATATGGCAAAAACTGCAGCATAAGAATCTGTGAATTGGAATGTATTTTTATTTATTTTTATTTTATTATTCAAACTTTTATACCGCCCTATCTCCCGAAGGACTCAGGGCGGTTTACAGCCTTATAAAACATAAAATATAATATAAATACATGTTAAAACAACATTTAAAAAACTTATTCCATTAGGCCAAATTTAAAACTATAGTTAAAATACAAAACCCCATTAAAATTAAATTTATAAAAAAAAAAAAATCAAACCCTAGGCCAGCCCTGCACGGATAAATAGATGTGTCTTAAGCTCGCGGCGGAAGGTTCGGAGGTCGGGAAGTTGACGTAATCCTGGGGGGAGCTCATTCCAGAGGGTGGGAACCCCCACAGAGAAGGCCCTTCCCTTGGGTGTCGCCAGTCGGCACTGCCTGGCGGACGGCACCCTGAGGAGTCCCTCCCTGTGAGAGCGTACGGGTCGGTGGGAGGTAGTCAGTGGCAGCAGGCGGTCCCGTAAGTAACCCGGCCCTATGCCATGGAGCGCTTTGAAGATGGTCACCAAAACCTTGAAGCGCACCCGAGAGGCCACAGGTAGCCAGTGCAGTCTGCGCAGGAGAGGTGTCACGTGGGAGCCACGAGGAGCTCCCTCTATTACCCGCGCAGCTGCGTTCTGAACCAACTGAAGCCTCCGGATGCTCTTCAAGGGGAGCCCCATGTAGAGAGCATTGCAGTAATCCAAGCGAGATGTAACGAGCGCGTGAGTGACCGTGCATAGGGCACCCCGGTCTAGAAAGGGGCGCAACTGGCGAACCAGGCGAACCTGGTAAAAAGCTCTCCTGGAGACGGCCGTCAAATGATCTTCGAAAGACAGCCGTCCATCCAGGAGGACACCCAAGTTGCGGACCCTTTCCATCGGGGCCAATAACTCGCCCCCAACAGTCAGCTGCGGCTGCAGCTGACTGTACCGAGGTGCCGGCATCCACAACCACTCCGTCTTGGAGGGATTGAGTTTGAGCCTGTTTCTCCCCATCCAGACCCATACGGCTTCCAGGCACCGGGACAGCACGTCGATAGCTTCATTGGGGTGGCCCGGGGTGGAGAAGTACAACTGAGTATCATCAGCGTACAGATGATATCTCACCCCAAAGCCACTGATGATCTCACCCAGCGGCTTCATATAGATGTTGAACAGAAGGGGCGAGAGAATCGACCCCTGCGGCACCCCACAAGTGAGGTACCTCGGGGAGGACCTCTGCCTCCCTGTCAACACCGTCTGCAACCGGTCGGAGAGATAGGAGGAGAACCACCGATAAACGGTGCCTCCCACTCCCAATCCCTCCAACCGGTGCAGCAGGATACCATGGTCGATGGTATCAAAAGCCGCTGAGAGGTCTAATAGGACCAGGGCAGAGGAAAAACCCCTATCCCTGGCCCTCCAGAGATCATCAACCAATGCGACCAAAGCCGTCTCCGTGCTATAACCGGGCCGGAAGCCGGACTGGAACGGGTCTAGATAGACAGATTCATCCAGGTACTGGGGTAATTGACATGCCACCACACTCTCTACAACCTTTGCCGTAAAGCGAAGGTTCGAGACTGGATGATAATTACCTAAAACAGCCGGATCCAGGGAGGGCTTCTTGAGGAGGGGTCTCACCACCGCCTCTTTCAAGGCGGCGGGGACGACCCCCTCCAACAAAGAAGCATTTATAATCTCCCGGAGCCAGCCTTGTGTCACCTCCTGTGTGGCCAGCACCAACCAGGAGGGGCACGGGTCCATTAAACATGTGGTGGCGTTCAACCTCCCCAGCAACCTGTCCATGTCCTTGGGAGCCACAGGATCAAATCCATCCCAAACAGTCTCGACAAGACGGGTCTCTGACATCTCACCTGGATCCATGCAATTTTGATCCAGACCATCCCGAAGCTGAGCTATTTTATCGTATAGATAACCGTTAAACTCCTCGCCTCGCCCTTGTAACGGGTCATCCTGCACCCTCTGTTGAAGGAGGGAGCGGGTCACCCGAAACAGGGTGGCCGGGCGGTTATCTGCCGACGCAATGAGGGAGGAGACGAAGGAACGTCTCGCTTCCCTCAGTGCCACCAGGTAGGTCCTACTAAAAGACCTAACTAGTGTCCGATCAGCCTCCGAACGGCTGGATCTCCAAACACTCTCTAGGCGTCTTCTCCGGCGTTTCATCTCCCTCAGCTCCTCAGAGAACCAAGGAGCTGGTTGAGACCTACGCCGGGTCAGAGGCCGCAAAGGCACGACACGGTCTAAAGCCCCGGCCGCGGCTCGTTCCCAAGCCGTGACTTGGGAAGCAAGAAGCAAATGTTAAAGGGCATGAATAGAGCTGTTGAAAAAAGAAAAAAGAAAAAAAGAAAAAACTGAAGGGAGGAAATACTATATTAGAAAGTGGTTTAGAAATAACAGTGATGTGTTAAAGACTGAAAAAAATCTGAAATGCATATGCCATAGACTGGAATAAATTTTTAGAAAATCAAGCTGTAAATGATATGATATAATTGAGAAATGGCAAAGCTGCAGGTGTAGATAGTATGTTTGAATGAGTATTGAAATATGCATGTAGTTTCTTGTGGAATAGATGCATGACAGGTTTAATCTGGATGCAAATTGGAATAATGCTATTGTTGTTTTCCTATACAAAATAACAAGAATGAAGACAAAAGGTTAGGATTAGTTATGCCTGGGAAGAATTCTGGTGAAAGGATATGATAGTGGCACTAAACAAAATTCGGGAAGTATAAGTCGGTTTGTGCAAGGCAGGGCATATATAGACTGCATTTGCACTAGTCATTGAAAAATATATAAAAATGAGAAAGTTTATTGTATATTTGTTGATTTAGAAAAAAAAATATTAAAAAAAATTATAGGTTACGATGTAGCGTTTTATCACAAATATTGATGGTTACTCAATGGCATAAGAATATATGATGGAGGTAAAGTGTGTGGGAATAAATAGAGAGCTTAATGAATTGTTCAACACTGAACAGGAAGCAAATAAAAGATTTATGATGTTTCTTATTTGTTTAATACATTTATGATAAAAGGCTTGCAGTAATGACATGATGGTTATGGATGTGAATATATGCCAATTATACCCATTAGAGGGGAGCATCATTTGCGATGAATATTAAGCTACACTGAAACAACCAGAAAAATTCATATGAACATTAATGAATCAAATATCAAGTTAATTGTGTTTGACAGGAAAAATGGAATTAAAAAATTCATGATATAGCTAAGTGGTGAAAGACTAAAGAGGTCTGTAAGGGGCATGCATAAGAGCACAAGCGTGCCTACCGTTCCTGTCCTATTGTTTCCTTTCATTATATCCAATTAATATAGTTATTAAATACTTATGCTTATATACATGCTTATATATTGTATAGTTATCTCATGCTTATGCTTATATATACTGTATGACAAAAAACAACAACAACCAGAAGAATCCATGTAACTTGGTAGAATGTTTGCTAGAAGTGAAAATGGATAGACAAGTTTTAAGATGGGCAGATGCAGGCAGAAAAGTAGTAGTACTAGTAGTCTGTGATCTGTTGCAAATAATAAATTTGTCAAAAGAAATAAAGCTGCAAATATAAGCATGCTTTCACTACTTTGATACACGGAAATGTGAGTTACATTTGTAAGGGGAAGTATAAAAATTGAATTTAGTTGGAGTGGATTCTTCAGAATGTTGTAAAGCAAAGACCAAATGGTTAGATGAAGTTGATGAGGTCCTCAGGAAATGAGATATTGAAAATTTTAAACAACAGAAGGCAATGTCTGAAGCAATATGATGAGAGTAAGAATGATTTTTCAAGGTTTAAAAAGCAGGGAAGCACAGTGGAAGTTCTTATTTTCTGATTATCCACCTTTAATTTCTTTGGAACACTATTTTTATATCATATCTATGCTTCGCATAATGTTGCATATTAATAAAGGGCATAGTGTGATGTGTATATACATATACCCATCACACACACACACACACACACACACACACACACACACACATATTCATTCCTGTTTCCTTATCTTTAGGTTTCTAGAATTTCACATAACTTGTCAGAAGAATAATTAGGCAATTTCCCAATTATTTTTCAATTTACTTTCCCAGCAGCAAAGGGGGAATATGAACTCCTATATATACTGTAATCAATATAAAATCTATCATGCACTGCACAAACCTGCATTGCTATTCTTTTCATTGCAGCAAACTTTTGCACCTCTGCAATGTCACCAACAGCCAAACCAATCTACAACACAGAAATCATAATCAGCAAGGGTTTTTTTTAATGCTTTCCAAATATTTCAATCCTGTTCAGTTAAATCACAGTTTTACCAAAATTAAAACTAAAAAGTCCTACCATCATAACAGGAACCTAACATATATTCTCCCAAAGGTGCTTTTTCAAGAAGCAACTGGACTTTCTGGTTTTTCTTTGAAAATGTTTTGTTTCTCATCCAAGAAGCTTCTTCAGAGTTGAAGAGTTCAGAGTTTAAGAAGCTTCTTGGCTGAGAGGTGAAACATCCTCAAAGAAAAACAAAGGAAGTCCAATTGCCTCTTGAAAAAGCACATTTGGGACAACCATGGCTTGGATGACTGAGAATCTCCATAGACATGTAAGATATATTCAATAAATCAACATATTCGTTTGCATACAAATCCAATCAGAGTTTTGTACAATACAAAAAACAAGGATGGCATACAATAGCACTTAAAAAAATTAATGCAGTAGTTCAAACATAATTAAAATAATGAATTCCTTTGTATCCTTAAAAAAAATCAGAAGTACCAAGAGAAATAATCGAAATAATGGATGTCCACCCATCCATTACAAGAAAAAGAAGCACAGCTTCAGACACTGACTTAATATTTCTCTTTTAACTTCAAAGCTCAGCAGCTATCAGAAATAGACTTTATAGTGAATTGATGGTCCAGGTGGAATAAGTAGAGACTTGGATTCCTTCATCTGTAGCCATTAAAAGCTTTTCATCTGCCTAATTCACTGTACCCCTAATAGACTAAACTGAACAAATTTGAAATAAAATGCAGTTAGGTGTCAATTCTAACTATAATCAACCTAGATACAATATTTTGAATCACCCAGATTTTCAAAGACGGTCCCAAAATACAACATGCTAGAATAATCCTTTATGGAAACTATTAGAAAGCAGCTTTTTCTGGTGCCTCTGCATTGAGTGTGTAAGAGATAATGGGACTTATTGTTCAGGTATTTCAGAAACGATAATAATCATTCTCATAATACCACTTCAGCTGTTTCTGGATGGCAGTCATGCAGTTCTGTTGTAATGTCTTCAGTGACTACAAGCATCATAAATAATACATTAAAGGAAGTACAGGTACAGCTAGCTGTGTGATTTGCCTGAAGAAATTTCCATGTACAATCTCTTTAAAATTTCTTTAATTAATCTCTTAAGAAATGCAGACAGTGGCTGATGTTTGTTAGTCAGAATAGACTGCAATGGGCTAAAAGGAGGATTCTTCCCATATTAGGAAAAATACATGACCTTATTATTTCTGCCCTCAACAAGCCAAAAAGGAAATGTTGCTGATGCCTGTTATTTATTCCTAATAAATTGTAGCAACTGCTCCCTCCACATCTTTAGCAATCTATTTTCCATAGACAAAAAATAAATAAAATAAAATAAATTTATGCAAGTTCCAAGTAATGCTGTCAACATCTGAACTTAAATATAGTTAATTCTTACCAGCAAGTTCATAAGAAGAATCGGGATAAGCATAGAAAAGATAATGAGAATTATAAAACTCAGGAATGGAAAAGGGAGTTTATCACCGAGCATTGGTTCAAGGAAAGCCTCACGGTAGTTGTTATCTCCTAGCATCATGGAAAATGTTTGCATTACTGAAAGATATGGAGTGCCATATGTTTGCTAAAAGGAAAAAGAGGAAAAATAGTAATTTATAGTATTTTGTTTTCAGACTCACACATAATTTCCTGGTTTTTCATAGGTGTTCTATTATCTCAAATGTTACTATTCATGTTCTTTTAAATATATCTTTAATTTTCTATTTAAGAGGACTAATAGAGATTGCGATAGATTTTTAAATGTCTTCAGTGCTCACATTAAACAATCCAAAGAAAATTCATGGATATAATTTTTTAATCTTCAAGCATTTATCACTGGTAGGAAACAAGTATATTTTTATTTTTAAAGAGTAGATACATTTGGATTTTGCAAAGTTGGATACCCTCAAAAATAATCATTTAACTTCTCCTTTTTGTGGCTCAGGTTATCTTTGCATGTTGAGGCATCTAATTTCCAACAAAACAGTGAGCTGTAGTCACCTACAACTTAATTTTCTATGAACAGCTATTTGACGCCTAGAAACTCTGAATTTATTAAGAAAATAAATATGATAATAGAGAGTGATGATTTATTTCTGATTAATTTTAGTTAAAAGAATTTTTAAAATCAGGTGATAGACATTAGTATGTTTATGCATGAAAGTTATTAAAAAACACTTTCATGTTGTCTAAATTCATGTCTCAAATTCATGAAACAGTACAATCATACTGAGTTAATGAAACTTTGTTTTTGTTAACAGCCACTTGATGATTTATAATCAATCAAATCCGGGTTTCTTCTATCCACCCCCTCACATTTTAGTGTATCCAGCAAGATCTAGACAACATCAGCCCCAAGATGCTCTTCTTCTGTCACATTTAACTTGTCTTAAGTGATAATCCCACTGAACAACTCAGTTATTTTAATAAAATTATTTTTATTTTAAAATAATTTTGTAAAGTATTTAATATATTTCAAACCTGTGAACCAAGAAGAACATAGAAGCTGAGCCCAAATGCTAACATCAAAAAAAAGAAAACAATAACGATTCGTATCAGAGTCCTCAAAATTTCCCAAAACATCACAATATATATTCCATAATTTTCAAATCTGGGAAGAGAAAACACAATATTGAATTTTAAAAGGTGTATCTATAATTTTCTTAATCTGTTAATCACATGACGCATCTGAGAAGTCCTCTATTTATAAAAATTCCTGCTATTTTATTTGTCTTTATAATTCCTTAACCAAGAAATGTTTCTAGAGAAGATTCTAATTTTAGTATCTGTGCTTTTTCATTAATTCTGATTCAGTCCCCATTCTCTTTTGTCTTTTATGGGAACAGAATCTGGTCCTCATGGGTGGAAACGCCAGTGTGGTTGCCTTGTATTAAAATATGTAATGGTTATGGTAACTATTTATGTATGCTGTAAATCTCACATTTTCAAACTGAAGAAATATTGAAGACTTTTCTCCTTTTGTTGTAATGTGAGAAACTAAAGTACTTTAGCTGAATGTTAAAAGATTCAGAATAATTAAAGTATTTTTCGTAAAACTGCTGCTATATAGTAATGGGAAAGATAATGGCTAACAATGGCCTCTAATTATACTCACTATTATTTCATTATTAGTTGAGAAAAATGGTAGTTCCTGGAGAACATAAATACAAGTACAATATGCTTTAATAACCTTATCCTGTTTATGTACGTCTAATAAGCATTGGGGTGTCATTGCGGAAAAATAACTGGACTATATTAAGTCCTTGAGGTGAATATCTAGAAGTCTTCCCTGTCTTTGTATGATGAGCTGCACCCAAGAAAATTGGTATCATAGTGAAAAAGCCCTCCTGTCCCTTAGGGAATAATTTTACTACAACTATGAATCAAAGGATTGAGATTAACTTTGTCTTTTCCCACTATCCCAAAGGTACTTTCTCAAGAGAGGCAACTGGACTTTCTTGTTTTTCTTTGAAGACATTTCAAGAAACAGAATGTTTTCAAAAAAACCAAGAAAGTCTAGTTGACTCTTGAAAAAGCACCTTTGGGACAACTATGACCTGGATGAATGAGAATCTCCATAGACTTTTCCCATTATATTGGGATAATTCTTCAAAATTTGTCTCTAATAAAAAATAGTCTTTCTTTCTTCCTTCCTTCCTTCCTTCCTTCCTTCCTTCCTTCCTTCCTTCCTTCCTTCCTTCCTTCCTTCCTTCTTTCCTTCCTTCCTTCCTTCCTTCCTTCCTTCTTTCTTTCTTTCTTTCTTTCTTTCTTTCTTTCTTTCTACTGCATGAAAGGGGAGACCATAGCTTAAGATAAACTGGATAGCTTTAATAAGGAACACAGTTATTTGATTTGATCCCACACAATTAGAAACTAATCTGATTTAAATTCAGCAACTTTACTTTAGCAACTTTATTTATTCAGCACCTAGGTCTCAATTTTCAGATATCATATCAGGCTCATAATGTTCTAAAGCTATGTTATTTGTATATTCTTGAAATATAAATTACCATTCTCTAAAAACAAGACACATTCATTTCTATACTTATAAAAACCTATGAATTTAAATCATTCTACAGTGGCTCAAAACCTAATATAGAACAATTTATTAATTTGTAACTACATTCTTGCAGGTTCTAACTTACCTTTGTAAATAGAGCAAGAAATTTGTCCAAGCCAAGAGTATAGCAATTGCACCACAGTCCCACTGTAAACGAATTGGTAACATCACAAATAAAGATGACACGAAAATGATACTTGTAGTATAAATTGTCCAGTCAAGAAGATTAGAATAATCCAACAAGTAGTTTAATTTCTAAGATATAAAAAGGTTAAGTATTAATATTGTTGCAAAGGAAGAAAATCATATAGCATATTATTATTTCTAAGCAAATTAAGATTACTAGGAGTAAAAAACTAATTACAAGGAACACACTCACAGAAAAAAAAGATCATAATGAATAATGATTTTCTTCATAAAACATTATTTTATGTTTAACTGCACATAAAATACTTCACATAATAATATTAAATAAAAGCCACAACATTAGCAATTACCTGTTGGAATAGCTGTATTATTTCTTTGCAGATACCAAATAAACTCATGATAAAAACTAAAGACATACAAACTTTAATGAAGTTTGAATCCTGAAATGAGAAAAAAAAAACAGGAAATGATATTAATGGGTAAATGGAAAACAATTTTCATTTTGCTTTTAATGTATTATATTGATGGGGAAATTGCCCAGTATCTTGCATTATTAGTAATCAGAGATAATATATAAACTTGAAAACTGAAGTCTGGTGCCAAATGGTAAAAGATTATCTTACGCTATTAACAAATATTGCAGAAATACAGAAATACAGAATCATGAAAGTATTCCTTAGAAAAATAGAAGTAGGTTGACAATGCTCAAATTTCTAAACCAAAACTATTATACTGTATTCCAAGACTGAAACTAAAATTCCCCAATATCACCCAATATACTTATTGGGAGAGAAGAGAGGTTTCTGAGGGCAGAAGGATTCCTGGGCTCCGGCTCCAAGTACAGAGGAAATAAATTATACCTATTACCCTATGAGGTATTTCTAACTCCACAGGGATTCTTTCTTACTTTCTTCAGCTTAGTGAATTAACTCCCTGACTATTATCCAAGTAGGATTTGTATAACATGGAAGCTATGGAAGACAGTAGTCAAAATCCTTAACATGTTGTGTAAATACAGAGTCAGGTCTTTAACCAACCTTATTATACATTTTATGTGAACTCAGCTACTTACACGGTAAATATGCTGTAAGGGACAACATAACATGCAATGTAAGTTTCACCACTTCTCCCAAAGTGATGTTTTTGTTTTATCCATAATATACAAGCATTATTCCCTCTAAAATTGCTGGGCAACTGTAGCAAACAGCATGGAGCAATAGAAAAGAACATTTGTAGCTCAGGGTTGAAATGAAAGGTCCAAGGTGATCATGGACCTTTCTTGCAGATGTTTTATTACCAAATTAGGTAACATCATCAATGCTGGTGAGGGAGTGAGGTTTAGGTTGGTGGAAGTAGTCTTGGTGACCAACACTGACAAAGTGTCTAGAATATAAATGAAAGTAAATCCCACTCCTTATTACCACTGATGATGTTATCTAAATTGGTAATGAATGTCTGTGGGAAAACAACCAAGTACCAAGGATATATGGGACAATGTTGAATAAGCATCATCTTAGTTATTTGGTTTTTGGTCTTTCCTCGCTTCCATTAAAAACCTTATTTTTTGAATGTCTGCAAACAGATACAACTAGGAATAGAGGTTCAATCTGTGAGCCTACATAAGGTTACACAATTGTGTGCCTAGGCCTTTACTACCAATAGACTAAATATTGGTTAGTGTAATCCCAAGTACCACTCCAAACATTGTTGTCAAATTGTCCTTTTTAATTATAAAAGGACACAACTTAATGGTTAGGAACATAAACCCAATTAATCAAATTTAAATTTAATGACACTTATTTTAGTCTTGATCTCTCCCTAATTTCTGCCTATTGTAATTTACTTTTTTTGGAATATGTCTGTTCACTTCACTGAAATGACAAGTATGGCAGGATATCCCTGATTTAGAGTCCAATCAAGACTAAGGTAGCCTCAGGAAAGATCATACTAAAATATTTATCCAGAGTTCTAATGGTTCTAGAGACTTCCCTAGATTCCTAAGCTGTATACTTTAAGTAAATGCAGATATTGAAAGGAAACATATATTATTTTGACCTCTTCCACATGAAAGTCCCAAAATATCTATCTGAAAAGAGGTGGTTTCCACATCAATAAAATCAATCAATAAATGCAGCAGAATGTACTTTAAAATGTTAATGTTTCTACAGACTTGAAATAATGCTTTACAGTTCTATTTACTAATACTGTAAAAACTTAAGAACTGTTTTTCTAGATCAAATTAAGATCTTTCTTTTCCAGAGTTCTAACAACAATGATTCTTGAAGATCACAAAATAAATGAAAGCAAATGCATTTGTATGTGCTACTTAATCCCAGGTTCCAGTTCATTGCATTATTGATAAATTCTACAAGCCAATGTAATGAATTAAAGCCATACCTTATTATCAAAAGGTCCATATTTAAGTGTTGCATTGAAACAAACATCTGGCTCTAAATTGGTGATCAGGAGGGTAAGAGGTATTAAGCCAAGGGAATACACAGCCAGATTCAAAATATGTGCTCGGAAACCATAGGCCATCCTATAAAGTAAAATTGTATTTAGTATGACTTTCATAATATAAATGGTAGCATTCTCTACTTCAGCAGGAAGAAATGTAAACAAGGAGAGGCTCTGAAAATAAAATTTAAATTGGAACATCTTTTTAATAATTATGTTTATATTTACTATATTTGCAATTGCTAGTTACTAAGGGATATATACATATCTCATGTGTTCTTTCCATAAATCATAAATTTGTAAGATGCCCATCTTACCAACATAAATAAATAAAATAAAATAAAACCTGATTTAAGAGGTCAGATTTCAAAGACCCCGAATTAGAACAAAATATGAAAGAATTTTTTCCCCCAAATGGCTACCTACCATTTCATAAGTAAATATTCTGTACAAACAGGATGACTAAGCAGTTCAACACGATTGTGACGTACCATGGCCTGGGATAAGATAGGAAAAAATACAGATATGTCATTTTACATCCAACCTATTATATATATTAAATAATAATATGACTTGGGGTTATTATTAATTGTGGAGCAGTTTATAATATTCTTAAAATGTGTATTTATATATGTATTAGCACAAAGATGAAAGCTATTCTACATCAGCAAATAGATATATTGTAAGGCATGCATTCTGCTCAGTTAAATGAGTTTAACAATTTAGATTATCAGAATGGATAACTTGAAAATATGTGATTATTTGGGGTGGGGTGAAAGAAAAGGTGCATCTCAAATCAATTCTAATGAACTGAACTGCAAATTTAAGGATATTACAGCGGATCCTTACAGAATATTTCAAATGGTCCTAGATTACACTTTCTGTCTCTACAGCATGACGCCCCCCAACCCTGAACCCTGACTCAATACCAGACCATGACCTGTTTGGAACTGACCCATGCAAGTGGCAGGTGAGCGATGACCATGGATGAATCTCCCATCATGTGAGCAGTGGCCATTTTATGCTCACACATGAAGGTGCCCTAACCCCCTCCACTTGCATGGAACTATCCCCTTCCCCCCGCCAGATTACCAAGACAGAAAGGTTGGGGACCTCTGCTCTACAGTATTAGGTATGATTTCACATAAGAATAACTTACATTTAAAGCAAGAAGTGGCTCATAAATTATTTCCCCATTCTCTTTAAATTTCTTCTTAAGTTTCAGCGGACACTGAAGATATCTGAAGTTATATTCAATCTATGCAAATATGAACCAACAAAGTTTATTATTTCAGTAAATATATTCAGGGTATAGACATATACACAGTTACGCACACATGCACCTCCACACACAAACTTTGATATTATAATTTCAATTCAGGGAAATTAAGGAATTAAATTTCGATGCAATATTTACTATTGACAGTATATATTCCATTTTGGACTATAGTGATAAACTTAACTTACGTTTTGGTGACAATTATGTGTCATTTTAAATCATGGTCATATAACAATCCTGTAAACTATTCTTCAAAATTAAACAATTAATGTTAATTAAATCAACATTGGTTAATTGATTTTAATATAATTGCTTCTTAAACTTATTTTTATACCGTATATGCACACATGTGCATATATGCATACAGATATATACATACATAATATGAAGATCTCTCACTCTGCTTCTTTGTACTCAACACAAAAGGAGAACAGAAAAGAGCATAGAAGTACAAGCTTGTTTCTGTGGATTTAATTTATAATAAGCTATAGTTTAATGTAATATGCAAATTCAACTGATCTTTTTCAGTGAATTCCAATTAAATAGTAGTTAAAACACAATATGTAATATATAATAGATGACTATATGTTTCTTGCATAAGAATCATAGGACCATTAGTACATCAAAATGCTTTATTAATTCTAAAACTCCTTAATAGATAAAACTGCTTGCATTTTACTTACACAGAAGTCTTTAGATCCTTTTTCATCAGATGATTCAATAATGCAATTGTCTAAAACCAACTAAGCAAAAATAGAGAAACATTTCTATGTTTTTTAAAAAATTACTAACAAAGTTATGCAATCATTTTATTTATTTTTTATTTATTTTTATTTATTTATTTTTGTCACACAGTATATATAAGCATAAGTATGAAATAATTATACAATATATAAGCATATATATGAGTATGAGTTGTAATAACTATATTAATTGGATATAACGAAGGAAAACAATAGGACAGAAACGGTAGGCACGTTTGTGCTCTTATGCACGTCCCTTACAAACCTCTTAGGAATGGGGTGAGGTCAATGGTAGATAGTTTTTGTTTGAAGCTTTTGAGATTTTGGGAAGAGACATAACAAATTCTTAACAAATCATTTCATTGTGAATGATGAAAAGTAAATCTAAACTGAAGTGGTTTTGAATTTTTCATATTCAAAAGCACATTAAAGATTTGTTTTAGGTACAGAGATATGTGGCATTTAGAGACATTTAGGTTAGAGGACATGTTTAGAATTTCAAAGTTTAATCATAACATTAAGGCCTTAATCTTTCCCTATTGTTCACAAGGGTAAGATGCAGTCCTATTGCCTCCAGAATTTAAACTCCCATTAACACTTAGGATAGCTTTTCCATGGCCAATAGCACAATGATGGAGGCAAGTTTTAATACACACACTCATCAGTGTGTTTCAAAATTAGTTTGATCCTTGTTCTAGAAAATGGTGATTTTGAAATTTCTTATTTGTGTCAATCTACCTAACAGTATGAATTCAGTGATTATATCTTAGAATTATTAAAATAAAGTAGCCTGACAAATGGATTTGTTCAAAATGGCCATTCATTCTTCTCTGCCAAGAGAATTGTCTGGTGTTTTGGAATCATTCTTCTTTATTTTACTATTAGAAGATTTGGACTTCTACATGTAAAATTAGTTCTTTTTCAGTGATGTTAAAAACATACTAACAAATGCAGTCACTGATAGAAACAATAACGTAAGAAGAAAACAGGCCATATTAAAGCTTATACATGGCGTAAGGAATATCTACAGGTTGGATTAAAAGAAACATGAAGAGGGATATACAGAAATATACGCTAATTTCACACAATACTATTATCTCAGTCTTCTCCAACTTTATGCCTCTTTGGGATTATAGTTTCAGTGTCCCCCAAACTGGATTGTAGCTCCAGATTTCCCCATACTGGGGGTATAATGGGGTCACAAATTGAAAAAATTAAAAACAACTTTTTTGTAAATTCAATGATTGAACTCGAAAAACACCTAGGATTTCATGGACAGAATTCCATGTTATTGTTTTTTCATAACGATAGGAAAGTAGCTTGACACTGCCTTAATTTTTGGGGGAGTGGAATAACCTCCCAGTTCTGATCTTCTTAAAAGTTACATTACTTGCTAAATATAAGCTTACTTTTAAACATTCAGGAAGATATTCAACCATCTCTAGTATTGCACATTTGTTTATAGAAGAATGGTGAGAAAATGTTATTATAGATTCTTCCCATCTGAAAAAGAAAATAAGTTGAAACGGTTCAGAATGGGTATTTGTAGTGATCAAAGAAAAAATACATTGCTGTATCTTTGATAAGGATAAAGTTCCGTTCAGGGTGATTCCATGCAGTTTTTTAGCAACAGTATAGAAGTGGTTTGCCATTCTCTCCCATCCAAATGCTAAGCAGGCCCTACCCTGCTTAGCTTCCAAAGCAGACAAGACCAGCCACGTGCCACTACCTAATCAGAACTTCCATGTTTTTAAAAGGATTACTGCAAAAATGTTGATGTGCAGCTCAATTACAGACACTGTCATAACAAAATTAAAATGAGTAGGCTAGGCAATATTTAGCATGTTGCATAATAATAGCAAGTTCTTAGCAATTCTTGAAGACAAGTGGTATGTCATAGCTTTATTTTTCAAGGCTCCCCTTGAAGAGCACCAAGAGGCTCCAGCTAGTCCAGAATGCGGCCGCGCGGGTGATAGAGAGGGCACCATGTTGCTCCCATATAACACCCATCCTGCGCAGCCTGCACTGGCTGCCGGTAGCTTTCCGGTTGCAATTCAGGTGCTGATTACCACCTTTAAAGCGCTCCATGGCTTAGGACCGGGGTATTTGCGAGACCGCCTTCTGCCACCGATTGCCTCCCAACGACCTGTGCGCTCCCACAGAGCGGGCCTCCTCAGGGTGCCGTCAACCAAACAATGTAGGTTGGCGGCCCCCAGGGAGAGAGCCTTCTCTGTGGCGGCACCAGCCCTATGGAACGAGTTACCTCCGGGGTTATGCCAACTACCCGACCTCCGGGCCTTCAAGCATGAACTAAAGACTTTATTATTTCACCGAGCGGGACTAGCCTAGTATGTTAGCGAAATTTTAATGGGTTTTTAATTGTTCTTCAGCCGTTTTAGTAATTTTAAATATTTGTTTTTAAATTGTTTTTAAATAGTGTTTATTTATTATATTTATATCATAGTGTTATGTGTATTTTAATATTGGCTGTACACCGCCCTGAGTCCTTCGGGAGATGGTGCGGTATATAAATGTAATTATAAATAAATAAATAAATAAATAAATAAATAAATAAATAAATAAATAAATATAGTTATACAAGCATGACATACCATTGCTATTATATGTTATGTAGGGAAAATATCTTAAATTAGCTAAACATTGGCTTCCTACTCCTATATCTAGCACTTTGTGAGTATACTCTATATTATAAATGTAACAAGAAAGGTGAAAAAACCGATACAGGTATAATAAGCTGACTCAAAAAGGGAAGTTAATACTCTGAGCTGCCTGTCTGAACAAGAGCTGATGTGCATTCTTTAAATTGATTTGTATACCAATGGCACTATATTGAAATATAGCACAAAACTCATTTTCTTATAAAATGAAAAATGCTTATTAGTTTATGCTATATAAAACTAACATGAAACCATAAGACACAATTTAGGATTTTGAATTCTACAAATATTTTCCATCAAGATTATAATAGTGCCTTCTAAGATTCCTCACTTATCTTGGGGGGCGGGATGTGGTAGGGAGGGGCATATGATAGACCTTTTCAGTAGGGACATGCCTTCTGTGGAAGAGCATGTTTCCTTGAGTGGCCTTCTGCAACTGGAAAAATTGCGGAGACCATCAGAAATTGACTTGTGTCAGCAGTACCAATAGAGTTTAATTTTTTATTATAATTTCTGATGTTAACATAATTTTTATAATTATTGTTTTATTAGTTTGATTACCTATAATCCACCAAGAATATGCTAAAAACTGAAATGTGGATAAATTTTATAAATAAATAATTCTTTTCAATTGTTTCTTTTGAAGACTAAAGACTTTTCAACCATTTTTCATGGTTTCCAGGTCCCTTAGCATTTTAGTAATTCTCATCTGAACTTATTTAATATCCTTTTCAGCTGTGGTGCCCAGAACCAGACTAAATACTGCAAGTGATGTTCAACCAGGGCAGAGTGGAATGCAAAATGGCTGCACATGATCTAGACTTGATGTTTCAGATGTTGACTGCACAGAAGGTAACATTTGTCTTTTTGGTAGCTCCATTTAACTGCTGAATCATGTTTAACTTAACTTTCACTGCAGTGAATAGAATTTAGCAGAGATAAATATAACGTTCTGCACTGGGTCAGGAAAAATATCCTGGGTCAGGAAGAAATATAATATCAGGACCTCTGACTTTCCGTAGTAGATGTTTCACTAGTAAGTAAAAGTTGTGGTTGGCCTCTTGACCACCTTCTCATTTTATGATGGGAATTAGATAGGACTGGATTTCACAGAGTGGCTAGTCATCTTTTAGGGAATCAGCTAATGACACAGGACTGGGAAGAGTGACCAGTACTTTAGAAGAGAGAGAGAAAACTCCTAAACAGATTTATGAAGGCTTACCTTTTATGTAAAATGACAGCATTTACAACATCTTTTCGGCCATTGTGTATGGCTTCATGAAGGAAAGAAGCTTCAGCTCTGTTCAGGAGAATTTTGGCATTGTCGTCAAGAAGTAATTTCACTGCTTTTGCGTGGCCTTCTCTGGCAGCAAGATGAAGAGCTGTGTTCTTTCCCCACATGCACCCCAAGAACAATTCATTAAAATAATGCCATTACTCTATGAAACAAACATCACATGGAATTAAAACTGCTGTAATTTTTTTCCTCTGAAACAGGGGTCTGCAAACTTGGCTCTTTTAAGACTTGTGGACTTCAACTCTCAGAGCTTCTCAGCCAGCAAACCTGGCTGAGGAACTCTGGGAGTTGAAGTCCACAAGTCTTAAAAGAACCAAGTTTGCAGACCCCTGCTCTGGTACATCACTGTCTCTGCTTCTATCTCTTCCTCTGACAAATTTCAAGCTGTAAACATCAAGATGCAAGGATATTCATTCATTTTGCTGCTTGGTTGTGCAACAATCCCTCCAGAATGTCCACAAAATGCAGGAAGGTGGGTCAGAGACTCATTTTGAAACCCATTTTTTAAAATGAAACTCAGAATTGTTGATATGATCTGTAGCTTCATTTTTGTGCATACTGAATAGCATTTACTTCTAATAAATGAACAATTATTCAAACATTTCATTTTTGATAAACAGGAAATTCATTGTTGTACTTTACAAAAAGTTAACTACATACCAAAAATATTATTAATATTTGGAAACTGATGTGAAATCTTATTCTTATGGATATTAATAGATAAACAAAAAGCTCATTACGTTGATAGGGTGTTGCCAAATCTTATCATAATTTATAACATTTGGTTGATATATGTTTGAAGGGTAACCCAATTTTCGTTCCAAATAGGTATTTCATGCATAGTTATATTTAATGAAAATATAAATGGAAAGACAGGCACCAAGAATCTTATTGGCTAAATTGATGAAGGAGGTTTTATCTTACCATATTTCCAAAAATGTAATTGAACATTTATCAAGCCATGGTGGTGCAGTGGATAGAATGAAGTATTGCAGGCTAACTCTGCCCACTGCCAGCAGTTCAATCCTAACAACTCAAGGTTGACTCAGCCTTCTACCCTTCCCAGGTCAATAAAATGGGGACACAGATTGTTGGGGGAAATATGCTGACATTTGTGAACTGCTCAGTAAGAGCTGTAAAGCACTATGGGGTGGTATATAAGTTTAATTGCTATTGCTATATTTATGAGGAATTAGAATTTAAGTGAATACCAAGCTCTGGAGGCTTCATTTGAAAGTTATTATGTATCTTTTATTAAAATATTTGCTATTATTCCAATCAACATACAGTACAGTAAATAAATTCCCCAGTTTACAAGTAGCTAGATATATTTGGGGCATACTGAGAGAAAGATTACATTTTGACCCTGAGTCTTCTAAATATTTAACTTTAACTTTATGAAAAACTCCACTTTAAAAATATGTGTTAAGACATTCCAGAATTACAGTGGTTTATAAGTATTATTTTAAGAACTTTCAACAACAATCAGATTTAGAATTTTGTTTGCCTCATATACAACAATGGCAATGTAAGCCTACAATACTTTGGATCGGATTCCTCAAATAATGTAGTGTATTCAAAAAGAGGAAAGCTGATTTTTCTCTGTTAGTAATTTTAAAAAATTGAGAATATATTAACTCATATAGTTTGGTTGTATCCAGTTTTGGTTTCTTTTGGAAAGAATAGAGTAACCTATATAAGCATGGGTAAATGCTTTCAAGTTAAAAGATGTCAACGTTATTTTAAATTCTACTGCAAAATCCTGGAATCTGACTATTTTGCAGGCATATTGGTTATATTGGACTGTAGGAATAGCTAAGAAAATAATATTGTGGAGATTGTAAAAGTACTATTAGCTCTGATATTAATGACTTAAGTTAATAAATATACAACATCTCAATTTTGGAAAGGCTACTTTTTCTAATATAAGTGATTTACATCAATTTATTATATTATTTTTTCTCAAACACATTATGTGAACAGCTAGCTCTCTAGACAAGGCTATAATAGAAATAACTGGAAATAGTCACATAGCCATCTTGCCAAAAAAAAAAAGACAAGCAACTACAATGTTTTGCCCTAAGTTACCCAGAATAAAGACAAGTGATAGAAAGCACTCCTGTCAGTGGTGGGTTTCAAATTTTTTTTACTACTGGTTCTGTCAGCGTGGCTTGGTGGGCGTGGCATGGCTTGGTGGGCGTGGCGTGGCTTGGTGGGCGTGGCATGGCTTGATGGGCATGGCAGGGAAAGGATACTGTAAAATCTCCATTCCCACCCCAATCCAGGGGAAGGTTACTGCAAAACCCCCATTTCTTCCCGATCAGCTGGTACTTGGGAAGCAGAGAATAGATGGGGGCGGGGCCAGTCAGAATTTTTACTACCGCTTTTCTGAACTACTCAAAATTTATGCTACTGGTTCTCCAGAATTGGTCAGAACCTGCTAAAACCCATCTCTGACTCCTGTTTCAGTAAAGGCTACATGCACCCTTGCAAGTATGAGATAATAACAATTGAAACACATTCTTTGAGTTCCAATATTATGTAAGAGCCCACTGAACAACATAGCACCTAAAACTAAAGTATAATGTTACCATTATAACTAAAAATTACAGAGAAACTTACCCCTTCATCATTTACTTTATCAGTGGCTTTCATATTAGTATTCAAAATAATCTGCATTGTATGAGTATATCCACCAAAAGCGGCATGATGCAAAGCTGTCCAGCCTTTATAATCACTTATGGAAAAAAAAAACACAGAATAAAATATTCTCACATTGTTATAACAATTGAATATAAGTCCAGGTGTGTGTGTGTGTGTGTGCGCGCGCGTGCATGAAGAAACATATACTACTGTATTTTTCAGAGTATAAGACGCACCAGAGTATAAGACACAACTTAATTTTTGGGGAGGAAAATATGGGGGGGGGGGGAAATCTGCCTACTAAGTATTCGTATGGCTAGCGTCCTTAATCTGGTCAGCTTCAGAACATTAGTTTGTTGGTTTTGACCCCATGTGCGTACTTTTTATCCCTTGCTTGGGGATAAAAAACAGCTTCTAAATCTTCTAATGATCTTTGGAGAGAGAAGCAATGAGAAAAGCAGGCAAAGCATGGAGATGCTTCACTCACTAGTGCCTCGTTAGGGCTGAAAAAATGCTTCTAAAGCACAGTTGAGTGAGGGGAGCAGGCAAATCACTTCACTCGCTAGCACCTCATTAGGGCTGAAAAAAGGCTTAGAAAAGGTACATTCAGAGTATAAGACGCACCCAAATTTTCAGCCTCTTTTGGTGGGGGAAAGTGCATCTTATACTCCAAAAAATATGGTATATACAAGAAGTGGCAAATAATTATGGTGTTTGAACCTCAATGCTAAAAACAACCTACTTTTAACAACTGCTAAGGGACAGATGGTTTTTAAGTCCTGAGTCCATGACACTCAAGAGGATGTACTTTCTTTTTCACATGACTGTATTTCCTGAATAATTTGTTCCTTAATAATTCAGATTGTTATAAAGGTAAAGGTTCCCTTTGCACATACATGATAGTCGTTCCTGACTCTAGGGAGCGATGCTCATCTCCATTTCAAAGCCGAAGAGCCAGCACTGTCAGAAGACGTCTCCATGGTCATGTGACTGACATGACTCAATGCCAAAGGCGCACGGAACGCTGTTACCTTCCCACCAAAGGTGGTCACTATTTTTCTACTTGCATTTTTTACCTGCTTTCGAACTGCTATATTGGCAGAAGCTGGGACAAGTAACGGGAGCTCACCCCATTACGCGGCACTAGAGATTCGAACCGCTGAACTGCCTAACTTTCGATTGACAAACTCAGCGTCTTACCCACTAAGCCACCGTGTCCTTCAGATTGTTATAAACATATGTATATCAAGTATGTGTAGTTGGGGGCCGGATGTATGTCAGCCATACTTAAGTGTAAAGACCAGGAAGTCAAACCCACAGAAAGATCAGACCTGTACTTTATTGAGATAGGCTATAATAACAGAATCTTGCAATTTACCTACCAAAGAAAGAGGGCACCTTTCTTTAGGAGAAACTGGACTACCTTCTCATGTCCATTTTGAGCAGCCAGATGTAAAGGTGTCATCCCTTTCTTGTCTCCTTCATTCAACAGTCTAGTATCTTCCATAGCCTCCAGAAGTCGAAGACACGTGTTGATTCGTCCATAGCTGTATGAAAGATACATGTCCCGTTATTAAGGATAAAGTTTGGAATAGAAAATGGTCAACGAGAAAAGATTTTCAGTCTTACCTAGCTGCAAAATGTAATGGAGATTTCTTGTCTCTGCTTTTAGAGTATACAGAAACTTTCATTTCAAGAAGGATATTCACAGAAAGGGGTACGCCTTGTTTGCATGCATAATGTAAAGGGGTGCATCCTTCCTGATCCTCCTCATTTATAAGATCTTCAAAATGTTTCATCTGTCAGATATAAAAATGGTTCCTTTTAATAGAATTCTAGAGAAGTTAGAAAGTTATTTTGAGCTTACATCCAAACTGATATTTATTTTTATTTTATTTATTTATTTTGTCAAGCACGTACTAAACAATATATATAAGTATAAGCATGAAATAAACACGCAAAGTGAATACAACCAAATGGAACATTAGGACAGGAATGGTAGGCATGGTAGGCTCTTATGCACGTATGTTATCTAATCTTATGCTCATATGTTACTAATGATCACAAAAGAATGTTCCAGGGTACAATAGGCTGATGTTGCATTTATAACATGTTTTCAATGTTTTAGATTGTTATAAACCTTTCGCCGCGAGCTTAAGACACATCTATTTATTTGCGCAGGACTGGACTAGATTTTAAATTCGAATTGGTTTTAATGGGGATTTTATTATTTTTATTATCATCATTTTAATTATTCGGCCAATTATAATAAGTTTTTTAATGGATGTTTTTATCTGTATTTATATGTATATTTTTATTTGGCTGTTAACCGCCCTGAGTCCCTAGGGAGATAGGGCGGTATAAAAATACGAAAAATAAATAAATAAAAAATAAATAAATCCAAGTTCACTTTTAGAATGAATGAATATAATTTAATGATTGAATATTCCAACAGAGTGAATTGCCATAAGGAATTCTGATATTGTATGGTGACTTGAATTCGGAAGATACCTTACGATTCAACTTTGAAACTTTCATGATATAGCTCTAGGGAACACTTTGATTTCTCTGCTGAGAGGTGTTGAAAAGTGATATTCAGTTGAAAAAAATAATTAGAACAAAAAGCTAAAAACCACAAAAAATGTTTGCGATTGAACTATAGTTTTTATGTATAATCTGCAATACCAGCAGTAAATTCCATCCTATGTATTATTTATTTATTTGTATCCTGCCTATTATTTTTATAAATAACTCAGGGCTGCAGACATATCAAACATACTTTCCTCTTCCTATTTTCCCCACACAACAACCTTGCGAGGTAGGTTGGACTGAAAGAGAGTGACTGGCCCAAAGTCACTCAATTGGCTTTCATAGTTAAGGCAGAACTTGAACTCACACTCTCCTGCTTTCTAGCCTGGTGCCTTAATCACTAGACCAAACTGGGTTTAAATAGGTATGTTAAATGCCATGAAGAAAATAAAAATACAGGTAGTCCTCCAGTTATTTATTTATCGTATTTATGACCACAATTGAGCCCATAATTTATGTTACTGAGTGAGAACTTTGTTAAGTTAATTTCAGAAAAAATTGTTAATAAATAAATAAATAAATAAATAATATTAATAAATAAAATGAAATTAAGTTAACTTTGTTAACTTAATTTCAGAAAAAAAATGTCTTGTATTCTACAACTTCTCCACTGCAAAAACATATGGACTACAAACCTTGATCAAGGAAAAGCAATAGATGCAATCTACATAGAGTTCTGCAAAGCTTTTGATTCAGTAGTACAGTAGTACAACTACTCCTCAAACTAAAATCCTACGGCATTTCGGGACCTCTTCACAATTGGATAAATGCCTTCCTGTCAAACAGACAAGTGGTCAAAATTGGCAACGCTATATCTAATCCTGTTCCTGTCAAAAGTGGCGTTCCCCAAGGTAGTGTTCTTGGACCAACACTCTTTATACTATACATAAATGATCTCTGCGACCTCATCTCAAGTTATTGTGTTCTCTTTGCTGACGATGTCAAACTATTTAATACCTTCAAGAAGACCTCGACTTAATTTCTGATTGGTCTAAAACTTGGCAACTCCAAATCTCAACCAGCAAATGCTCAGTCTTACATATTGGAAAAAAGAACCCTAATATCAAGTACAAACTTGATGGACATTACCTAACTGATGACCCCCACCCTGTCAAAGATCTTGGAGTTCTCATATCTAATGACCTTAGTGCCAAAGCTCACTGCAACTACATAGCGAAAAAAGCCCTAAGAGTTGTAAACCTAATTTTACGCAGCTTCTTTTCTAAAAACTCTACACTACTAACTAGAGCATACAAAACATTTGCCAGACCTATTCTTGAATACAGCTCATCCGTCTGGAACCCATACCACATCTCTGACATAAATACAATAGAAAGAGTCCAGAAATATTTTACTAGAAGAGTTCTTCACTCCTCCGAAAACAACAAAATACCTTATACCAACAGACTTGAAATCCTGGGATTAGAAAACTTACAACTCCGTCGACTTCGACATGACCTGTGTTTAACACACAAAATCATCTATTGCAATATCCTTCCTATAAAAGACTACTTCAGCTTCAATCGCAATATTACAAGAGCAAAAAATAGATTCAAGCTAAATGTCAACTGCTTCAAACTTGATCGCAGAAAATATGACTTCTGTAACAGAGTTGTTAATGCTTGGAACTCATTACCTGACTCCATAGTCTCTACTCAAAATCCCAAAATCTTCAACCAAAAACTGTCTACTATTGACCTCACCCCATTTCTAAGAGGGCTATAAGGGGCGTGCATAAGAGCACAAAAGTGCCTACCGTTCCTGTCCTATTTTTCCCTTCATCATATCAAATTGATATAGTTGATGCATATTTTTATACATATATGTATATTTTCTTCAAAATATGTTGTTTTATCTATAACAATTGTTTGTATATTCTGTTGTGACAAAAGAAATAAAAAAAAAGTGAGCTTTGCCCTATTTTACGACTTTTCTTGCCACATTTGCCAAGTGAATCACTGCAATTGCTAAATTAGTAACACGGTTATTATTATTATTAAGAGACTGAGACGGAGATTCCAGGTAGTTCAGAATGCGGCTGCGTGGGTGATAGAGGGAGCCCCTCGTTGCTCCCATGTAACACCTCTCCTGCGCAGACTGCACTGGCTGCCTGTGGCCTTCCGGGTGCGCTTCAAGGTTTTGGTAATGATCTTCAAAGCGCTCCATGGCATAGGGCCGGGCTACTTACGGGACCGTCTGCTGCCACCGAATGCCTCTCACCGACCCGTGCGCTCTCACAGAGAGGGACTCCTCAGGGTGCCGTCGGCCAGGCAGTGCGACACCCAGGAAAAGGGCCTTTTCTGTGGGGGCCCCCACTCTCTGGAACGAGCTTCCCCCAGGTCTTCGCCAACTTCCTGACCTTCGAGCCTTCCGCCGCGAGCTTAAGACACATCTATTTATCTGCGCAGGACTGGACTAGAATTTTAAATTTTTAAATGTTTAAATTTTAAATTTGGTTTTAAATGGGTTTTATTATTTATATCTCTATTTTAAATATTCAGCCTATGTAATAAGTTTTTTAAATTAATGTTTTACCTTGTATATATTTATGTTTTTTATATGGCTGTAAACTGCCCTGAGTCCCTAGGGAGATAGGGCGGTATAAAAGTACGAATAATAAATAAATAAATAAATAAGTGAATCTGGCTTTCCCATTGACTTTGCTTGTCAGAAAGCCGCAAAAGATGATCAAATGATGCCAGGATGCTGCAACTGTCATAAATATGAACCAATTGTCAAGCATCCAAATATAAATCACATGACCATGGGAATGCTGCAACGGACATAAGTGTGAAAATGTTCATAAGTCACTTTTTTCAGTGCTGTTGTAACTTCGAACAGTCACTAAATGAACTGTTTGAGGACTACCTGTATTAATTCTTAAAATGTTATTAAACAATTGGTTATTAATAGTTCCACAAATTTTCTTTACCTTCAAAAAATCTTCATTCAGATGCTGTAACCCTCCAGGTTGTAGGACAGTTAGATGTAAAAAATTACGACCAAGGAGATCTTTTAATTCTACATTTGCTCCTAATTTGAAAAACAGATTTCAATTTCAAAACTACTGACCAACAATTTTAATTAACATTGATCTTACTCATAAAGTGTGTTTTGTTCGTTTTGTACCTTTTGAAAGTAACAGATTCACAGTTTTCCATGACGCACAAGAAGTGGCAAGTAGTAATGGTGTTCGACCTTCAATGTCAACACTATCAATATTTGCTCCCTGTAATGAAAAGTCTATCAAAAGTACAATAATAGATAGATATTAATAATAACTTAGGGAATTAGACTGTACAGTATGTGTCAACCTGTAAGATGACTTCAGCTGAAGACATTCTCTAGTCAAAACATCTACCAGCCGGTATGTGAACCAAGGCCATGTCAATGGACACCTGTCAGAGCTGAGAGGAAAGCTGTGACTGACTTGATCGGCCCATATAACCTGAAGGACACAGGGGTGCGGGTGGGGGAAATCCTATTCTTTTAACTATCCCTGAGTACAGGAACTATTTAGAGCTAGCGTCATCTTTCTAAATGTCGACATGATGCACTCAATAAAGGGTTTCTTGAATCTGAACAAACGGTAAGAGTCTTGACTGCCCTGAGTTCATTAATTGGAAAGATGATAGTATGTATGTATGTATATATACACATTCAAACATACACGTATATACACACACCAGCTTTATTGATATATATTATATCATCATCATCATCATCATCATCATTTTAGCCATTGGCTATTCACTGCAGGGCCTCTTCCACATGTTTCCAACCTATTCGGTCCTGAACTTTCTTTTACCAATTGGGTCCGCAATACTTGCTGGTGTTGTCAATTCATCTTGTTTTAGGTCTCTTTCATAGACACTTTTTATCAAGTGGGATCCATCAGGGGTGAAATTCAGCAGGTTCTGACAGGTTCTGGAGAACTAGTAGCAGAAATTTTGAGTAGTTCAGAGAACCAGCAAATACCACCTCTGGCTGGCCCCAGAGTGGGGTAGGAATGGAGATTTTGCAATATCCTTCCCCTGGAGTGGGGTGAAAATGGAGATTTGCAGTATCCTTCCCCTGCCACACCCACTAAGCCATGCCCACCATGTCATGCCCACAAAACCGTTATTAAAAAAAAATTGAATTTCACCACTGGGATCCATTCTATCACCTGCCATCAGTACTGTATATATTATATACAGTATTATAAATAAATTTATTTATATATCATGTACTTGTCTATGTGTTTGTGTGAAAATGTTCTTTATTTTGAATGCCATAGTCTAGTTCTCTATTTAAATAAATCATAACGCAGACATGTTAACAAAGGATGACATAATATTGTATTTAAGATGCTTTTACTGACTTCTGTTGTTACTGCATTGGTCAAACCACTTAATTGGGATACTGTGGCAATATAGTATAGTTTCTTAGAACTGATATACTGGCAGCATTTAACCTACATTGATACTATAAAAGGCTATTAGCACCATTGAACTTGTATGTTCTTAATATTTGTGTTCCTCTTGAAAATTTATTATATCAGCTAAACAGGAAATTAATTTTTTAAATCATGTCTTAATGCATGTTACTATGCAAACTTGCAGTAAGTTTAATAACAAGCTTTATTGCTGTTCATTTAAAAATTCAATTAAAGCTAAATGTTTACCTTTGAAATGAGATATTCTGCAAGTTCACAGTGATCAAACAATGCAGCCCTAGCAGGAAAAAAAACGAAGAGCAAACCAAAATGTCACAACGAGCACATAATATGAAATAAAAAGTTATATTTTGTGTCTAATGTACTAGTTTTTATCAGTTGTAGTCACCAATCATGATACAGTAAAATCTCTTCCAAGTACAGAATATATGAACTTCCAACTCTAATGTTGTTCCCTTATTGTTGTTCAGCGTGATAAAGAAGCTTTTCATGATTACCATAACAGAAATCCATCAGCTGTTTAGTCCCAGTGGTAGTCCCAATAGTAATACCAGTGTTCTAAGGATGCCCAATTATTACTATGACTGGTTGCCCAGTCACCCAGATGTTTATATGGATTTGCATCTTTATGCAACCAGCCAATCCTTCCCAAGGATCTGGACAGGCAGATGTTATTTGATGGCCTTAAAAGTATAATGGCAGAATGTAAGCTATTCCAAGTAAAATTGCTTTTAAACTGACTGATGGTGATTTTGTTAATACTGATGTTGCTTGAGATGTTTTGGAATTACCCCTAGGGTGCTGATCATTATTGATACTAAGTTTGCTTTAGTTGTTCTTCTAAACTTCTTCTTCTATTCTGTTATACAATTATTATTTGTTAAATTTGCATACTGCCTGATTCTCAAAAACTCTGGGCAGTTCATAGCAGTAATAAAAAAGAAAATACCATAAAATCAATAAAAGATGGCAATGAAGCGAGAGGTCTCATTCTCCCTTGCCAAAGCCTAGATCAGGGGTGTCAAACTCATGGCCTGCAAGCCACATGCGTGACACGTTGGCCACACCCACTCCCATCTTAGTGAAGGGGAAAAAAGTTGCGATATGTCACATGACGACAACATGACAATGGGAGTTTGACACTCCTGGTGGTGACACTAAGCTATTGAAATCAGTGCAAATAACTGCATATTGTTGAGAAAAATTAGTAAGAAAATACCATATCATAAACTAGTGGTAGTCAACCTGGTCCCTACCACCCATTAGTGGGCATTCCAGATTTCATGGTGGGCTGTAGGGGTTTTGTCCGATACTGAAACACTTTCCTTTTTTTTAATTTAATTGACTTTTAAAAAAAATTTCATAGCATTATTTAAAAACATTTTCATTAGGGTTTCATAAAATTCCCCGTGACAATTTAAATTTCTGAAAATATACTATTTGTATCGCCCGCACATAAGTTTAGTTCGCGTTATATAAGTGAAACTAAATGGCGCTATAGTGCAGCCGCAAACAAAAGAGCCCCCCACACCACCCAGCTGCAACAGACAAGCAGAGCCGGTAGCTGGCGCCCCCCACAACCCAATCCATGATGCGTGAGAGGCATGCACAGATGACGATACACGGTGCATTACTGTGGAACCGGTGGGCGGTTAGAAAATTTTACTACTAACAGAGATACAAAAGTGGGCAGTAAGTATAAAAAGGTTGACTCTAGGTAAAACCCTTACCTATGGAGCAATGTTTCTTTATTTCCATCTAATGCATCAATGATAGATTCCTCTCCTGTATAAGATGACATCATTAACTTGAGAATCTCAGTAGCTCCTTGGGTAGCAGCAAAATGAAGAGCTGTGCAGTTGTCATTCTATTAGTGGAGATATAAACCAAAACAAATTTATAATTAATCTCTATATCAAATATCTGAAGTCTTATTAACTATATAGAATTCAGCATAATAGATATAATCTAGATTCTTCCTTTTTGAATATTCTCAAATTCAGTTTTTAGGCAACATTTCTTTTTTGCAAAATAAAGGAAATAAATATTGCTCTTTATCTCTTGCTGAATTACAATTCAAAAAGTTCCAGCCATCATGCAGGATACTTAGAACTGTAATTAAATATCTCTACTTTTTTACATGAAATAGAAAGCAGGAAGTGTAGAAAAAAATAAACACTTTTTTTGTGTATCAAAACAAATATATAAAATAAATATGATTTTTCCTATTGCAGAAGCTGCCAAGAGTTACTAAATTATGAGGATAAAATTGGAATAACTAAACATACAATAAACTATTTTAATGCATGAATTATGTGCATTATCTAATTCTTTCAACAGGACTTTAAAACTACATGTGTTTATTACAATCAATGTAGTGAAACAAACATTTGTTTTATTAGATTTTACCTGTTTCAGATCAATCTGTGCTCCATATTCAATGCACATTTTAATCATTTCCAGGTCTCTGCTTTGGACTGCTAGATGAAGAGGGCTACATTTCCCATTGTTAGTAAAATTAATATGATTTTCAGGTGAATACCCAAGTTCTTCACCTTAAAAATTAAAAAAACAAACAAAAAAGAAGAATTAATTAACAAATTTATTGATTTGGTTGTTCCTATTAAAATGTTTAATAATAAATATAACAATTTAATTAAATAAAATTAAATAATAAAATTAAATAAAATAATAATTATTTTATTCAAAAAATTGTCAACTTCTGTTCATTTTACAAGATTTTATTCAGCCCACAAAGCTTATCAAAACTGTAAGCATTCTATGTTGTTCCTTCCTTCCTTCTTCTGTTTATAAAATAATTTGTACTACATACAAAAAATACATTTTAATTCAGGAGCAGGCAACAACTGTCCACTCCAATCTAGAGCTAACCAACATGGGGTTTAAAATTCCAAATAACCACTAAAGTGGAAAAAAATTGTTAAATTTTTCTGTATGTCTCTCTGCTACCATCCAGTAGTATCATCTACTTCTTTGCAATCCAGCTCTCATACAGGTAGTCCCCCACTTACAACAGTTTGTTTAGTGACTGTTCAAAGTTACAACAGCCCTGAAAAAAAGAGACTTTTTCATACTTACGACTGTTGTAGCATCAGTGGGGAAATCAGATTCATTTGACAGCTAGGTTACTAACTTAATAACTGCAATGATTCACTTAACCACTACGGCAAGAAAAGTTGTACAATTGGGCAAAACTCACTTAACAAATGTCTCACTTAGCAACATAAATTTTGGGCTCAGTTGTGCCTATAAGTCGAGGACTATCTGTAATCCCATTCCAAGCTACTTTGTTGTAAGAGAGTAACTCCTGAAAAATCACTGGAATTCTTTTTCAGTATTTTGAGTAGTAATACTGTAACTCTGAGCATTTTTTAACACTCTTTAAAAATAAAATACTTTACCAATAGCAAAAAATTATGTACATGAGGCAGCATTTCCCCTTTTGTATCACCCCCTTAGACCACTGCCCTATTCCTCCTCCTGTATTATCTGTTGCCCTTTTCATATTAATATCTATTACACTCACATACTTTACAGCCACTTAAACCCTACAACCCTATAATATTTTAAGGAGTTGTGTCTGAGTGCTACTTCAGTTGTAAACAATGTTAATGGATGGTTTCCTAAATGTATTTACCTCGCTTTATAATAATCTCCAAACATAATTTCGAACCAGAAAAGGCAGCTGCATGGACTGGCATACAGCCCATATTGTTTGCTTTAGTAATGTCACCGCCATTTTCAATCTGCAAGAAAGAGAACCAGTTATGAAATGACAAGAACACTTTTCATACACACTCACTGCAGGGGTGAAATCTAAAAATTTTCCCTACCGGTTCTGTGGGCGTGGCTTAATTGGTGGGCATGGTTTGGTGGTCAGATGACTGAGTGGGCATGGCCAATAACAATAAATAATAAGAATAATAAAGAATAAAAAACAATAAGAGGTATCAAAAACCAACTTTCACACTTTACACACACACAACACAACACAACACAACACAACTGACTCACACACAATGTAAAAGCAGCTGCACTTCACACTTCACACTTCACACAGCCACAAAAGCTCAAAAACCAACTTTCACACTTTACACACACACAACTCTCTCTCTCTCTCTCACACACACACACACACACTCACAAAATGCCATATACAGCTTTCTGAGATTTTGTGTGTTTGTGTAGTTAGAGTGAAACATTACAGAAACACACCAAATCTCAGAAAGCTGCACAAATATTTTATTTTGCCTTACACAATGTAAGCTGCCCTGAGTCTTCAGAGAAGGGCGGGATATAAATTCAAATTAAAAAATTTATTTTATTTTATTTTATTTTATTGTGGACTTCAAATCCCAGAGTTCCTCAGCCAGCAAAGCAGGAAGTCAAAGCAAGCTTTTTTTTTTCTTCAGTAGCTGAAGAAAACATGCCGTTGCCAGCCCGAAAGAGCAGTAATTATATAGGTAAGTGAGGAGGGGGAATTGGCTGGGCTTGGGTGGGGGCTCTTGTAAGTGGGGGCTGTTAAAAAGTGAGTTTAAAAACCTATGAGGATCAGGAAACTCCTCTGGGATTGCCAGAGGAGGCTTTTAAAACCTCAGGGTTTTTTTCTTTTTTCTTTTCCCCTTTGGCTGAAGAGGGTTTTTTAAAAAAAACTTTTAAAGTGTTCTGATGATCTCTGCTCAGCCCCGCGATCATCAGAGGTTGTTGTTTTTTTTTTTACTTTTCAAGGCATGTTTCAGCTGAAGAAAAACTTTTAAAAGTAAAAAAAAAACCACCTTTGCTGATGGTGCGGCTCAGCAGAGGCGGGGGGCGGGGCCAGGGATTTTTGCTACGGTCCTCCGAACCGGCAGCTGCCATCGCTACCTAATCGGGGGAGCCGGTGCGAACCGGGAGCATTTCACCCCTGACTCACTGCATACACTACCAGAATAGATTGTAAGAAATGAAAATATTAAACATTGGCTAATTGATACAATTGTGTTTTAGCTGGCTATCTCTCCCAATTGTGTAATTGAGGCCCAAAAATCAGAAAGAATGGAGGAAGTTGTATTTCTCATTCAGCTAAAGTACATCTTCCTCAATAGAGAAATATTATCCTAATTTTCCCTGGAATGATTATTAGAGTTTCCATATAGTCAATCTCTTCTCTTCAGGGATGGATAAGGCGATTAAAATTAGCAGGAACAAAAGAAACAAGACAAATGTGTAACTCATTGCAATAAGATGTCACTTGATTCAATTCTAGCTGTTTAGAAGACTCAATTTAGATCTTTTTATTTACTGCGCTTATATGCTGCTCCAATTCTTTTATTATCTGCACTGAGTGACATATGCAAATCAGGTTAAAACAATAATTGCAGTAATAAAAATGTGCCACAGAAAATACAATAAACCTCTAACAGCTATATTATACTTACACACCAAGCAACAGAGATCACATTACAGATAATTCTCAATTTATAACCAGTAAGTTAGTGATCATTTGAAGTTCTAACAAACCCACCCAATGGATTCGAAGTTCCAATGATCATGTGACAGCAATTTATTATATTTTTCTGGAAACTTAACAACAGCTGTGTTTGTTTAGCAACTGTCACAAAAAAATTGTTTAAAAAAAGAGTCATGGTGGTGCAGTGGTTAGAATGCAGTATTACATTCTGTCAACTGTCAGTAGTTCGATCCTGACTGACTCAAGGTTGATTCAGCTTTCCATTTTTCCAAGGTCAGTAAAATTAAGATCCAGATTGTTGGGGTTAATATGCTGACTCTGTAAACTGCTTAGAGAAGGCTATAAAGGACTGTGAAGTGGTATATAAGTTTAAGTGCTATTTCTATTACCGTTGCTAAAACTGATCTGGCCATATGGTGACTCACTTTACAACCATCATAAATTGTAGGCTCAATTATGGTAGTAAATCAAGGACTCCTGCTAATAAAATGGATACTCCACTATGAAAAGAAATAGCATTACAACATTGCAACCCTCAAGAACATGAAGTTATAAAAAGAATAGTTTTTATAAGTTGTAAGTAGTTGACAAGTGACAACTCAAACACACTGACAAAATTATATACATTTGTTATACATACCAGAAGTTTCAGTGCTTCCGAATTATCTTTGTAACATGCTACTAATATAGGCGTATTCCCACCCTCTCCTTCCAGATTTACATCCGTAGTGCTACATTCAAGGAAAATCTAAATATTCAAAATAAAATGTAAACATTTTCTGTCAACTCACTGTTATACTATTCTTAGAGAGGATATATTGTAACGGTAACAAGCACTCATATGATCATAACTGGCAGGCTTACTCTTATTATCCAATTATAGATCACTTGATGGTTTCTGGACTAGATTTGTAATTTAGGGCTGTGCCTTAAAACTAGTATGCAATTAGTAGAGTTAATGACAACCTTATTTGATATGTTTTACAGCCTATTTCCAATGCTCACTGATGTACTTTATTACAGCAATATTCCAATATTGCAATTTTTTTAAGTCTAGAAGTTCAAATAAATAGTAGCTCTTGTTTGTAAATTGAATATACTCTAAACTTCCAGGATCCTATAGTAATCCAGTCGTGTTTAGATATACTTCGTATGTAAACTACAATATAACAGTGGCTTCAATTAAGACTGAGTCTTCTGTAATGGCACAATTAAGAAAATCAAAAATCATTGTGCTAAATTCAGAAGTAGAGCCTGAAGATTTATGGAAGCCACCAGGAGGATCAGAAATCTTCCTGCCTGCCTGCCTGCCTTTATCCCACTCAGCCTACCACTCTTCCTTCCCTCCTTCCTTCCTTCCTTCCTTCCTTCCTTCCGTCCTTCCCTCCTTCCTTCCTTCCTTCCTTCCTTCCTTCCTTCCTTCCTTCCTTCCCTCCTTCCTTCCTTCCCTCCCTCCCTCCTTCCCTCCCTCCCTTCTTCCCTCCCCTTACTGACTACCATGTTTATTTAATGACTACCACAAAATAGGTCATAAAATCCGTGAAATCATATGGTAACCTGCTTATTGACCGCAATGACTTATGACCGTAATTCTGGGCTCAATTATGATTGTAAATTAAGGACTACCTGTATTGGCACATTTAATTAAATTCTTCTTGGTTTAGAACAATTATAGTTGTAAGTTGAGAACTATCTATCTATTTATAAATAGACAGATAAATTAATAACTGCAAATAAGACTGTCCAATGTAATAATGACAACCCTGGACAAGTCTCTGGACTTTTCTTATAACATTTTTGAGAGTGGTTTCCCATTTCATTCTTTCTAAGGATAAGAGAAAATAACTAGATGCTTTGTACCTAAGGCAGAATGAGGACACAGTCTCTCCGTTTCCCAGGCTGGGGCTTCAAACCACAGCATCAAACTAACTTTCAACTATATGTATACAATAGCAAATGGTATCATCTTTGCTCATCAGAAAATTCCATTAAGGAAAAAAAATCTTACCAGGATCCAATTGCCTTCATTTGTGAGAAATCTTAGTTTCCAGTTTGTGCTTGTTAATCCTGAGCCCTACCACCAGTGGTCCCCAATCTTTCTAGCTCCACTGACCAGCAGCAGGGGAAAGGGGATGGTTTCATGCATACAACCTAGATCTTGCACATGCACAAATTAAGCTTAGCTTCCACCACCCAGTTCCCAACATGCTGTGAACCGGTACCACTCCGCATCCTGGGTCTTGGGGACTCCTGCCCTACACTTTACATCATTAGCTTCATTACATCGGAACACCCACTATTTTCAATATAATTTCAATATAATTTCCTGATAGAGCTAGTTTGGTGTAATGGTTAATGCATCAGGCTAGAAACCAAGAGACTGTGAGTTCTAGTCCTATCTTAGGCATGAAACCAGCTAAAAAAACTGTCCAGGCACTCACCAGGAATCAATAGAACTCAAAATATCAAAAAGAACAGAAAAGAAACCTTTTCCTGAAAGCCAAAATGTTAAAACTAGTTTAAACTATCCTCTATATTTTGCCTTCAATGAATAAAACAAAATTGCTAATTTCTTTTTTCTGGTTGCTTTTAAAAACTGAAGAACAATATTAGAATTTGAAAGATTAGCTTAGCTTCCACTTGGGAGATAATAAAATGCAGCATTTTTTATCTGTGTAGAGTTCAGCATCTCCAAAAATCAAGATGTAGCATATTAATCTCCATTTATTCACATTAACTCCTATAAATATCCATGAAATGATCTTATTTTTTTAACTTCACTAACTTACATACATATAAATTTGGAAATGGAGCTTTACCTTAACTAAATCATTTAAAAGGTACAGCACAGCCCAGTGAAGTGGAGAAACCATATTGGAATTAAGGATGTTTGGATTGGCCCCTCTGCTGAGAAGTAATTTAACACTTTCAGTCTGTTGTTTTTTTGTAGCCCAGTGCAGTGGTGTATTTCCAGACGAGTCTGCCACATTTAGAGCTATGCCAAAGACAGGACAATTGAGTAAATGTTATTTCATACTTTTATTTCACATAAAATGATATTGTATTTTATATAATACTACTGTAATGAACTATAAATGGAAATTTAAATTTAATGAAGGAACCAAGCTATACAACAGAAACCTTATTCTGTATGTATTCTCAAGATTCTGCATTTAAACCATCAAATGTAGATGCATGCTTGTAATATGCTCTCAAAAGATCAGTAGATGCATTTCATACTGCATGAATTTGAGTCGTAAATTGAGTAATTTTTCATTTATGACCTCAATTGGAACCAGAACTTCCATCAGTATGTGATACGATCCTTCGGGAGAAGGGCGGTATAAAAATAAAATAAAATAAATAAATAAATAAAATCATGTGACCAAGCCTGATTTTACATCCTTTTTTGCCATGGTCTTTAAACAAATCACACTGTCATTAAGTGAATCCAAATTTCTCCTTTTCCTTTGCCTGTTGTCAGGAGCTGGCTGGGAAGGTCGCAAATGGCAATCACATGATCCTAGGACATTGCAATTGTTATAAACAAGTGCCATTACCAAGCACCCAAATTGTGATCACATGACTATAGCGATGCTGTGTCATAAGTAGGATGACCAGTCATAAATCACTTTTAGCATCATTGTAACTCTGAATGGTTGCCAAGCAAATACCTATGAGTCGAGAACTGCCTGTATATGTATCTGTGAATAATACAGAAATCGTGAATAGAAATTGTGAATTTCTAATTTTCCATCAAGAAGCTATTCTTATGTCACATCAAACATCAGGAATAATACTCTGTGAGGTGCTTCATAGACGTCAATTATTTTTCTTTTCTTGTTTGCTTCTTTTGCAAAACTGCATGTATCACATACATTGATTTCCACACAGTCCTCCATTCTATTAAGGAAATATTATCTGTCTCCTATAATCAGGGATGGGCTCCAAATCCCATTGCTACAAGTTCGCTCGTGTGTGCATGCACAGCGCTTTTGTACATGCGCAAAGCGTCCGGGGGGATGGGCGGGCAGAGCCTCCTGCCACTACCGGTTCACCCAATCCGGTGCAAACCGGTAGCGACCAACCACTGCCTACAATTGGATATCTGCTTTTCTGTCTAACAGACAACAAGTGGTTAAAATTGGCAATGCTCTATCAAATCCTGTTCCTGTCAAGAGTGGCGTTCCTCAAGATAGCGTTCTTGGACCAACACTCTTTATACTATACATAAATGATCTTTGTGACCACATTTCAAGCAATTGTGTTCTCTTTGCTGACGATGTCAAACTATTTAACACCACCGACAATACATCTACCATTCAAAAAGACCTTGATCATCTAACTGCTTGGTCTAAAACTTGGCAACTTCAAATCTCAACCAGCAAATGCTCAGTCTTACATATCAGAAAAAAGATCCTAAACACTAAGTACATGCTTGATGGACATTACCTTACAGATGACCCCCACCCTGTTAAAGACCTTGGAGTTTTCATATCAAATGATCTAAGTGCCAAAGCCCAAAGCTATGCAACTACATAGCAAAAAAGGCTCTAAGAGTTGTAAACTTAATCTTGCGTAGCTTCTTTTCCAAAAACACTACACTACTAACCAGAGCATATAAAACATTTGCTAGGCCAATCCTTGAATACAGCTCACCTGTCTGGAACCCACACCACATTTCTGACATCAATACAATTGAACGTGTCCAGAAATATTTTACAAGAAGAGTTCTCCACTCTTCTGAAAACAACAAAATACCTTATCCCACTAGACTTGAAATCCTAGATTTCGAAAACTTAGAACTCCGTCGCCTTCGACAAGACCTAAGCTTAACTCATAGAATTATCTATTGTAATGTCCTTCCTGTTAAAGACTACTTCAGCTTCAATTGCAATAATACAAGAGCAACCAATAGATTTAAACTTAATGTTAACCGCTTCAATCTAGATTGTAGAAAATATGACTTCTGTAACAGAGTTATCAGTGCTTGGAACACATTACCTGACTCTGTGGTCTCTTCTCATAGTCCCAAAAGCTTTAACCAAAAACTATCTACTATTGACCTCACCCCGTTCCTAAGAGGACTATAAAGGGCGTGCATAAGAGCACAAAAGTGCCTACCGTTCCTGTCCTATTGTTGTTGTTTTTTCTTCTTCTTATATATATATGCTTATACTTCCTTATATTTCCTCATATATATGTTTATATACTATATAATCTTTTTGTGCGATGCTTATGTATATTGTTGACAAAATAAATAAATACAATAAATAAAAACAATCCCTCTCTAATAGTCAGCCTCCTCCAATATCATAACCCCAGTAGATAATCAGAATCTAAAAAGCTATTTCCTGAGTGCTGCAAAATATGCAGACTTTTAAAATGGAAGGGAAAACCTCCCAGAATATGCTAACAACTGGACTTCCACTAAACACATGGCTTTGATTATAGAAACAATTTACAAGGTTCCTTAAATTTGGAGAAATAGCAAAAGCAACGGCTAAAAGCATCTTAACGAAGAAACACTGCACCATCTCTAGCAATAACATACAAAGCATGACGATTACTCAACAGATTGCTCTGTTTGGACTTGTTGATTTCCTGTCAGATGGGAACTTTTCAGAAGATTGAGATAACTCATATAGTTTTCCCTTTCATTATCTATGTTTTTGTTCTCTCCTTAACGTATTTTTCAAAACTGGGATGCTTTACATGGATCAAACTATGATTGGTACAAATCACTCTTTCCCATTTTAGTAGTAGCTAGCTCTCTATATGCACATGCAAACTCATATTGATTTGAAAAGTTTTGTGATTAAAGAAACGAATTAGAAGAAAGCTGCTTCATCTGAACATGGAGAGGTATGCACCAACCATCCTTCCCTTGCATGTGTTTCTGCTAACTTTAGAATATATGCAAGGGAAGAATACTTAGAGAAAATCATATCTGTCTGTGTTCAGATGAAGCAACTTTCTTCTAATTAGTTTTTTTATCACAAAACTTTTCAAATAAATACGAGTCTGCAGGTGCACACAGAGATACACACATAAATAGGCATTTTTTTGAGTGCAGCAGAATGATGTGCCCCAACAGTGTGTTATTAATGACTATCATGCTTTATTAGGTTACAGTGCTCAGCATGATACATGACAAATGGTAATTTACTCTTTGCTGTCCTGAGTTACTGAATTTGCATCCAGCCTTAACCACAACTGATTTTGGCACCTTCAAATGAAGAATCATCCATGATCATTTGCATTAACTCAAGTTGACCTCTTCCTGCAGCATGGTGCAATGGTGTAGCATTCAGCTGATCCAGTTTCTTAAGTCCTTCACGATTCTTTTTAATGAAACTTCGAAGTCTGCAAGTACTTCCATCTGAGATCACCTAATTGAGGTTTAAGCAATTTTAGTCTGGTACCACAGAAATTCCAAATTATATTAATGTTTCTAAGTAGCTCTTTATTATGTAACATGTTGGCAGTGAATTATCACTTAAATATTCATTCATCACTACAAAGGTTCATGGACTATGCTAATAGCAGAGCTACTGTTATTTAACATGACCTTTAATCTAATTACTACAGTTCATTTTATTTAGGTCTAAAAGGATCCTGGAAACATGAAAATATTTCTGCTGAGTTAGGCCTAGCCCACCTAGACAGCCCCTCCCCCAGGAAGTATTAAATTTCTATGCCGAAAAATATTTAAAGAAGTATTAAGTCATACAACAATTAGATTGTAGAAAAAGCTATATTTTAGCATAAGTTAATAGGACATTAGTGCATTATATTAAGAAAACAAAAATTCCAACTGTTATAAATGGCAAAAATGTGTAAGTAAAGTTCGTTTTACATTAAATTTGGAAAAAAACCTTTCAGCACTTTAGCTTCTTATGGTCTGACTTTATAATTCAAATTATAATTCATTCACCCAACAATGTTATATATGTGGTTGAAATCTCAATATAATATGTGGAATACAGACACATCTATTTATCTATAAAGTTGGAACAAACACTTATGAACTATCAGAATTCTCTATAATATTTTAATAAGCAATTTACTATTGAGTATAGTAAATTATTTAATTTAATATTAATATTTAATATTAATACTATTCTGCAGAAGACTTGGTACAAAAATTAAATACGCTTAGCTTTCAACAATTAAAATTCAACAGTGTTAGTTAAGAACACTAGAAGCATAATAGAAGATTAGAATTTTGGCTTTTGAGGCTACTCAGTGTTTTGAATAAAAATTATACAGGAGTAGAAGATTTCAGCCAAGAAGTTATTTTAATTTAAAGCAAGAGTTCGACAAATTTTTAGTGAATTGCACCAGTTTTCAAAAAAATGCTAAGTAAATATCATTTTTATTTGCTAATTGTTTAATTCCCAGCCTCAGCGTTTCATCAATGTACAGCACATGCAATCACTGAGTCATCTTCCAGCATTTTTTTTGCCAGTTTTGAAGTGTTATGTTAGATTCAGTAGATGAAGTCTTTTCTGCAACAAATCATTTGTAGATTTTGCAGCTCAGTGAAAGTTTCACTGCCTTTATTAAGCCATTATTTTTGGCATGGTTTTAGGTCAAAGATCTCAACGTCAGTCTCAAAAACAGAAAAATTATTTTGGAAGCCTAAAATCTGTGCTTTCCGCACAGAATCCCAGTATATGTGCCCACCTAGGTCACCAAATCCAACATGCTTCATCTACCTGTGTAAGGACCGGATGGTCCACCTAGAGCTTTCTAGATGAGCTGGGCATCAGTCCCCAATTCCCTACCAAACTGGGAAACGGAAATTTAAAAAATCAGAAAAGAACTGAAGAAGCCGATTCTAAAGTGGCCGGGGGCGATCAGAACGAAATAGTATATAGCTAAAAAATCCTTCCGTTTTCTCCACGATCCTATGGATTGGTCAGGAGTCCGGCGCAAGACGGGGCTGTCGCTTTCTGTCTTTTTCACCTCCTCTGCGGAGCTATTGCTGCTGACTCTTTCCATTCCCCGGCGCGGTCAGCATCCCTGCCCCTCGCACTCTCTTTGTCTTGCTCTGAACAAGCCACTCACGATCGTCCGTCTTTTCCTCTCGTTTCCCACCGGTTCCCACGGGCAGCTACAGTGGGTGCTGCGCGCAAGGCACCTTACCTTAAAGACATCCTGCGAGGCCACTGAACAGGCATCGGGTTCGCACACCACCCCTTCGTAAGAAGAGGGGTCCTGCTGCTTCTGGCCGCGGCTTTGAAACCACTTCAGGAAAG
This sequence comes from Ahaetulla prasina, assembly GCF_028640845.1. NCBI lineage: Eukaryota > Metazoa > Chordata > Lepidosauria > Squamata > Colubridae > Ahaetulla > Ahaetulla prasina. The sequence continues at coordinate 42,560,468 of NC_080541.1, read as the reverse complement.
AGCGCTTCATGGCTAGCGTGCTCCTGGCTGGCGGGACTTCAAGAGGCAACCTGAAAACCAGGACGCGACAGGGAGGAAGTTGTGGAAACACCCTAGGCTCGCTTCCCGAATTGAGCCCCCCCCCTCCTTCCGACTGCTCGTTTGGCGCGACACGCCCACGGGGGGCGGGGGGACGCCGAAAAGAGCGGACGGCGCGTGGGAGAAAGTTGGTTTCTTCCCTGAGTGGCGGAGGTCTGTGGGACCATGAAGAAAGTAAGGTTAGAACAGTGGGCAAGCGAACGGCGTTTGGGAAGTATTTCCTTCTACCGGATTTACCTTCTTTAGTAGGCAAGTAGCGAACAGGCCATTAGGAAGGTAGAAGTCCCCTCTAGAGCTACAATTCCCATCCCTAATAGGCAGTCTTGCCAGGGAGTGGAAGTCTCAAGTCATGGAGACGAGCATCTGGTGAAAGGAGGAAAGACACATACACACAACCACACAGACACACACACCCGCCAGAAAGCAAAAAGGTGCTGAAGACCTGAATTTTTGGCAGCAGCAAAGTGTCATAAAATTATTGCTGCCCAAAGACCAGCCATTGATAATGATAGTTTTCGATAGTTTTTAATTGGTTTCCTTTGCAACATCTATTTCTCTTCCTCTACAAGTAAATCCTTCCTTCCATCTATAATATAATAAGGAGGGGGATTCTTTGCTATAAACAGCTGTCACATTATAAACATTAGTAACTAAAATTTATTATTTTAGTTTGGATGCCTTCAAGTCAGTGTTGACTCCTAAGAGCTACCTGGCGAGTCACTGCAGTTTTCTTGGCTAGATGACAGAAGTTGCCTTCTTCCTAGGGCTAAGAGAGAGAGAGTGATAGGCCCAAGGTTTTGTCCCAAAGATGGGGCTGGAACTTCCAGTTTCCTGGTTTCTAGCTCAATAACTGCTACATCAAACTGAATTAGTATCTGAATTAGTTGATTTGTTTGATTTTTTTAAAAAATTAATGTAGTTTTTTCCCATTTTGGTAAATTCCAGCATTACCTGCCTGGTGCCATCCAGCACATTTGAATGGCAACAAGCTGGGGAAAAGAAGCCCAAAAGTTGACTGAAGTAGAAAAAAAATAGAGTCAAAAAGAATTTGCCCACCATCCATTTGTCTAGTCAAAATTCCTTCAGACTTAGCTGTTTTAGGTCAAAATTATTTCCATAAATTTTAAAAATGTGGGAACCTGTTTTTCCTTTTGTCTGGAAATAAAAAAAGTAGTTTAAAAGAAAAAAATTAATCTGACTTCACCCATTCACCTTTTTTTCCTGCAGTCCAAAACTGCCAGTCAACCCTGATATGATCCAGCTACTTTCATAGTCCTGGAGAGAAACCAATAGATTCTAAGGATATTTATTCAATGAAAATTATAGGGTTCTGTGGTTTTATCACTGAAATGCTTTCAAGAAGAGCCACACTGATTTGAACTCTTCAGTTCTTCATCATTGAGGAGTCTCACAGCTGGCAGTTCTGAAAACCAAAACGGATGGAATAGAAAGAGAAATGGGTGGAACAATTAGGATGGAACACAATAGCCTCTGTCTTTCCATGTTTAGTTTGAGATAGCATGACTGGCAGCATGGAAGCTTACGGCCTAAATATATCTGTATATGTTTGCATTTAATATATCTTTCATTTGCATAATTTGTTCGTTTGTATCCCACCTTCATTATTTTTACAAATAACTCAAGGTGAAGAACATACCTAATATTGCAGGATCCAATCTGGGTCAGTCACCTAGACCAGAGGTTTAGTCTTCCAAGCTTTCAGATTTATGCTGATTAGGGAACTTCTTTCTACCAGAAAGTATGCTTTGGGCTATTCTAATACTATTCTATGTAGTATTTGCCTGGTGCCTGGTTGTGTGTTCCTTTTTTATTGATTGATTGGGATTTTGATGGCTGCCTATCAAGTCACGGGCTTTTGTTTCTTTGTGCTGCCTAACACTAAATACCCAATACCCCTTCCACCTCTTATTTTCCCCACCTCTGAGGTGCATTGGGCTGAAAAAGAATGTCTGCTCCAAAGTCACTCAGTTGCCTTTCATGGCTGAGGCAGGATTAGAATCCTCTTTCTAGCCCAGGGCCCAATCCTGTTCACCTCTGTTCAGGAGTCTGTCCCACTGAATCTACTGGTGCTTACTCCAAAATAGAGAGCCAGTTTTGTCTAGTAGTTAAAGGCCCTGAGCTAGAAACTGGACGAATGTGGGTTCCTTTTGTCTTAAGCAAAAAGCCAGCTCAGTGACTTTGGGCATCTACCCTCTCTTAGCCCTAAAAATGAAATGGCAAGACACTTCTGAAAAAGCTGGTATGTGGACACACAAAATTAAGACTGAGTTGAAGGCATACACAGACACAAAATTTCTAAAGTAAGAGTCTACGGGGTTAAAGAATTTTAATGAAAGTTATGATTTAAGATTCACTATTTGATTAATATATGTATTATTTTTAAAAAATATAACTGTATAAGAATTTTAATGAAAGTTATGATTTAAGATTCACTATCTGATTAATATATGTATTATTTTTAAAAAATATAACTGTAATTGTAGTTACAAATAACTTTTGCTATTATACATGTATGTTTGTGCATATCTGCATGTGTTATTTCTAATTATTTTGTGATTTAATACAATTGAACACTGTCTGGAACAATAAGATCCCAGTTTCCCAGAATAACAAACATTGGTATATTTGTAGACTCTTGATTAGGTTCTTTTAGACTGCAGTTTTTTAAAGCTTTGCGTGGCTGTAACCTTAAAGCACTCATTAAAAATTTTGGAAGGACATTTTGAAAGGAATTGGTTCTTAAGGGATACCAGAGAGAATTTGAAGCTTCATATATCTTTTTAATGTATTGACATGAGATAGTAAATCTAATAAGCAGATTAAAAAATAGAAGAGTTTTCCCCAGAGTGGGCTGAAAAGACTTTTATATGTGTTCGTGCCAAATGAGCTTGATAATGGTAAAACAATGAACCCATTAGGCTAACTTAGATTCATTGAAGATAATCAAAAAAATTTTTGATGAAAATATGACTGTTTAATAAATGCAGTATATTGAAAAAGAAGAACCCTTTCAAACATTAAGATTCCGACAGCACGATCTAAAGCATATTTATTTAAAACTAAATCACATTGAATTAATGGGAATTATTTCCAGGTAAACTACATATAGGATTACAGCCATAAAAACCTACTTAACTAAGCTAAAAATATGACACCTTAATGGAAGACTAATAGGAGTATTTATTATTATGTAACAGAAGGCATATGTGGCCTGTTTCTACATTAAAATATTCTGATATTTTATTAGTCATAATTTCTTTTCATTGTGTTCCAAATGAGGTTTTTGTTAAAAGTTCTTCTCTGAAACATCTAGAGAAACTTATCTAAGAAGTTCTCTATCAGTAATACCTTGGAAGTATTTATTTATTTGCAATAGTCCCAAAGTTCTATTTATATATCTTTTTAGCCTAATATATAGCATTTCTTCAAGAGAAAAAATGGAAGATTTGTAAAAAGATGCATAAAATTAATTATAAATCGAATAGCAAAAAATAATTTGTCCTAAAGAATGCCGAGTAAATTGGTAGACCACACACAACTGGAACTTTAAAACAAAAAGGAGATTAAAAAGAGCTTTCCAAACATGGCAGGATTGTGAGAAAATGTTAAATGATAAATTAATATATGTTCACATGGACTAAAGAGAACAATAAGGAAAACAAAAAATAGAATAGAATAGAATAGAATAGAATAGAATAGAATAGAATAGAATAGAATTTTTTATTGGCCAAGAGTGATGGGACACACAAGGAATTTGTCTTGGTGCATATGCTCTCGGTGTACATAAAACAAAAGATACATTCATCAAGAATTCTAAGATACAAATAAGACCAAATGATGTTAAAGAAAACATTAAACTTGGGAATTAAAGCAGTTGACAAAAGTGATTACATCTGTTCAGGTTTGCTGATTTTCTAAAGAGAACAATTAGATCAAATGTATGTCTAAAATATAAATAAAGAAATAAAATATTTCTGTGGCAAAAAAAAATGTTTTTTTAGAAATAAATTAAGAGTAGCCCACTAGATCACAGAAAGCAATGTGTTGCCTTACCTTCTGAAGCACTTTTCAAGGACACAGCTCCTGGTCATTCATGACAACCGAATCCTGCTTTCTGTCTTGTTATCTGTTGTTCCTTTCAGATGGTTCAGAAAGTAGAGTGCTGGACCTCTTCTCCCACTGAATAATCTCTCTTCCTGTGTCATTTATGGGAGGGATACTTGGCCAATGAATAAAGGGCTAAGACCTCGTTTTGATTGAATCCTTGAAAAGCCAACCCATTTTTATGATGAACAACCTTTCTATAAACCTTCCAAGATTAAATAGAGTTTCAACTTTGTTAGGGAGCCATGGAAGGTCACTTCCCGATCTTTTTGATGAACTAATTGCTTTTAATGGATAGTCTAAATAGCGGAATACAGAAATGAGGTCTGTACCATAAGATGTGTTCTGATATTTTTTTTAAAGAAAAGTAGAGAGGAATTTAATCAACATGCATCTTAGTTCATCAAAATACATTACAACTTATCAGAAATCTTAGGTGTCATTTCTTGTTTACCCTGAAAGTAAATTGTTTCCTTCTCTTGAATTCATGAAAATTGTGTTTAAATCCAAATAAGTAGAATTATCAAGAAAAATGTGCACGAAGCATTTTATTAATTTAGACTCAAATAAAAGCATATATCACAGAATCCCTTTTTAGGGACTTTTGCTGAGAACACTGTAAACAATTAACAATAGCTTCTTCCTTATTTATTCATTGATCCTTCTTGTTTTTGTTTTTTTCTGAAAGATGCTTTGTTTACATACACTAGGAGACTTAAAACAGAAATGGGAAACATTGCATAGTTTCGGTAAAGGTTCCCCTAGCACATATGTTTTAGTCATTCCTGACTCTAGGGGGCGGTGCTCATCTCCGTTTCAAAGCTGAAGAGCCAGCACTGTCCAAAGACGTCTCTGTGGTCATGTGGCCGGCATGACTAAATGCCAAAGGGACACGGAATGCTGTTACCTTCCCACCAAAGGTGATCCCTATTTTTCTACTTGCATTTTTTACGTGCTTTCGAACTGCTAGATTGGCAAAAGCTGGGACAAGTAATGGGAGCTCACCCCATTATGCAGCATTAGAGATTCGAACAGCTAAACTGCTGACCTTTCAATCAACAAGATCCAGCGTCTTAGCCACTGAGCTACCCTTTTGCATAGTTTAATATGCAATAATAATGTAATGCAATAATAGAGTCAAATATAGCTTCCACTTTTTGAATCATGTACTGTAGAATAGAATAGAATAGAATAGAATAGAATAGAATAGAATAGAATAGAATTTTATTGGCCAAGTGTGATTGGACACACAAGGAATTTGTCTTGGTGCATATGCTCTCAGTGTACATAAAAGAAAAGATATATATAAGAGACGTTCCAAATGGAAAAACAGCCTTTACAAACACCTTACTATGTATTTTCTGATTAATCCTGATTCATGATAGTAATTAACGTAAGAGTGAATGATTGATTATGCCTAGAAACTGAATAAAATACAGTATTCTTGTATTTGTTAGATTTGTGTTTTGTTCAAGAGCACAAGGTTGAACACACAATGTTTCCTTATCCCACTTTTTTAATAAGAAACCACCTGTGAGTTAGGTTGGACTGCTTTAGAACAAAAGATATGTCTTTTATTCTTATTATTTGGTAAATTTGTTTACTGCAGTAGAAATTACATGGGCACATAGAAATTAGAAACTAGAAATTTGTCTGCATTGGAAGCATGCAGGTACAAGTGCAAAGGCTAGTGCTAATTATTTACTAACATAGAATAGAATAGAATAGAATAGAATAGAATAGAATAGAATTTTTTATTGGTCAAGTGTGATAGGACACACAAGGAATTTTTCTTGGTGCATATGCTCTCAGTGTACATAAAAGAAAAGATACATTCATCAAGGTACAACATTTACAACACAAATGATGGTCAATATATCAATATAAAATCATAAGGATTACCAGCAACAAAGTTACAGTCATACAGTCATAAGTGGAAAGAGATTGGTGATGGGAATGATGAGAAGATTAATAGTAGTGCAGATTTAGTAAATAGTTTGACAGTGTTGAGGGAATTATTTGTTTAGCAGAGTGATGGCCTTGGGGAAAAAACTGTTCTTATGTTTAGTTGTTCTGGTGTGCAGTGCTCTATAGCGTCGTTTTGAGGGTAGAAGTTGAAACAGTTTATGTCCAGGATGTGAGGGATCTGTAAATATTTTCACGGCCCTCTTCTTGATTCGTGCAGTATATAGGTCCTCAATGGAAGGCAGGTTGGTAGCAATTATTTTTTCTGCAGTTCTAATTATCCTCTGAAATCTGTGTCTTTCTTGTTAGGTTGCAGAACCAAACCAGACAGTTATAGAGTTGCAAATGACAGACTCAATAATTCCTCTGTAGAACATTAGCTAAATCTAATACTTTACTAATATTAGCTTATTCTAATAAATATGTTATTGCATATGTGTATATGTATATGTGTGTTTATGTCCGTGTACTATATATACATACCAATTAATCAACAGAATGGACTATAAAATAGTAAGTTACTAGAGAAGGGGTGAAAGATAATAGGGAGAAGGAGCAAATGCATTGAAAGCACTGAAATTCTTGTGTAATGGTGCAGATTAAAAAAAAAACCCAGAAAGTAAAGGATTCTCTAGAAACAGCTGCTTTTTAATAAAAGCAAGTGGGCATGCCTGATATAAGCTAGTGCAGTCATCTAATGGATTTTTAGCAGCCCTATAATATAAAGATCAAACTATGACTGATGTTAAAACTTAAAAGCTGCAAAAGAGACTCAGAAAAATGGAAATGCTAATTTAAAAAAGTATTAAAATGGATTAGAGATGATTTGGAGCAAGCTAAAAATAAGTAAGAGGAAAAAAATATCATTTGATTTGAACAGAACGTTCAGACTACAGCAAGACAAAAACATATAAAGAAATTAATATCATTTGTTCATACATATTTTTAAGGATTAAAGGCTTGTGTTTACTTATAGGTTAGTTAGTTCAAGGATTCATTTGTTGAAGAGTAGAGTAAGTATTTACTTTGGGTGGTTGGATTATTAGTGAGAGAAAGGTAAATATTAGAATGGAAGGAAGAACTGAAGAAAATGTTAGAGAATTAAAGACTGGAAGTGAGAGTTTGGTTTATTCTAATATGGTGGAGACAACACCGGCATTGAGATTGTTTTGAGATGGTGTTGTTGAAGATGATGTAAAGGTAAAGGTTCCCCTTGCATATATGTGCTAGTTGTTCCCAACTCTAGAGGGTGGTGCTCATCTCTGTTTCAAAGCCGAAAAGCCAGCGCTGTTCGAAGATGTCTCCATCATCATGCGGCCGGCATGACTAAACACCAAAGGTGCATGGAACGCTATTACCTTTCCACCAAAGGTGGTCCCTATTTTTTTATTTGCATTTTTTACGTGCTTTTGAACTGCTAAGTTGGCAAAGCTGGGACAAGTAACGGGAGCTCACCCCGTTACACAGCACTAGGGATTTGAACCGCTGAACTGCCGACCTTTTGATCAAGAAGCTCAGTGTCTTTGCCACTGAGCTAAGGGGCTGGTAATTAGCTAAGGAACTGGTAATTAGATGAGAGAAAATAGAATAAGAAGAATGGAAAAGGACCATTCCATTCTGCCCTTAGGGTAAGAAAAGGGTGCTTCAACTACCTTATTGGAATGTATTTCATTGTACAAACTTATCACCACCATCACCACACACAAAATATATATACCCCAAAAGGAAGAAAAGAGAGAGAGAGAAAATATTTATCATCTACTGACCAGATTAAAAAAAAGGACATTGTGGGATTTCAAACAGCTCTCAGATGAATCACGCCTTTCCAGTGCTATGCTTCCAACTTTTATACTCAATGGACCATAATATCTCTGCTGGTTCTCATCATAAATGTTTGCTTGTGGTCTGTTCCAGTTTGTACATTTTCTTCGTGCTTGAAGTTTCCAGTTTCTTTTTAAGTTTATTTGTACTTGTCAAGTAGTCATGATACATAGTTGTTTCCTTCAGCCTATTCCCTTTGGTCAGTTCTTGGTGGTGCCAATTGATAGTTTAATCTTTATTCTTCCGCATTCATCTTTTGTTCTTCCCTTTGCTCCTCTTTTATAATTAATCAGTTAATACTTAATAGTAATTAATTATTTAGTAATAGATAATTAGTAATAAAAATATACAGATAGAATAGAATAAAAATAAATTGTGAATATTATATAAGCAGTGAATAAAAATGTAAACAGAATACAAGTATACATTAGGTGCCCTTGATAAATGCAAAATAATACTGTATCCATTTAGAACATGCTAGCGGAAGAATCCACAAAGCTGGTATATATTATGAGATGTGGCTGGACAATTCTGAGGATATGTCTTATCCTCATCAACCACTGGGTTTCTGGTTCTACACCAGCTGCATCCCAAGACGGGGAGAATGGGTGGTTGTGATTTTTTTGTGAGTATATGGTCTCCATGGTGAAGATTGGCTTTACGCAGTGAATTGCAGCCCTGACTCACAAGAGAGATCATACGCTTGAACTGGTCCTTCCTTTAGAGCATATGAAGTGATAATGGAAGTCATTAACATTTGTCCTTTGCCATAATAAGATAACTTACCCCGTTATATAATACTGTGAATGGCCCAGCTAGATCTGCTAAAGTCCTGAACTTGAACCTGGAAACTGCAAGAATCTGTATAAGGTAAAACAAATTCATATTTCATTTTACTGAAATAAAATTGCTTGTTATCAATAGATATCAGGGTAATCTGGTAATATCTGGTCTGGGAGGTTACTCATGATGGGGTCATGCTTCTTGAAGAAGTTGTTTTGTGACTTGTGTTTCCTGGAGTTGTGGCTCCTCCTTAAACTAGGGGAGCCTACTCTCAGCATTGAATAATGCATCAGTTATGACCATCACTACTTAAGGTCTCTTACTTCTACTCCAAATTAGCAACCAGTAACCAATTCCACTTTTTCCACCATATTGGCCAAATGATGAGAGACTGCAAAATACAGGTTGGCTTCTATTGTTTCTACAAGATATTAACAATCACATCCATTGCCTCTGTTTATTCAAAAGGGAGTAGCATGGTGTTTGTATATTATGCACTTCTGTGTCAATACATCCTTGTCACACCAGATTTTCCTCTTGAGCACCTGCTCCAAATCTGATCATTAATTTCTTTTCCAAGTTTGGAACACTGACTTACCAGGCTGGATCCTAGTTGCAGTTTGCTTCTGAGCTTAACCAACATATCAAATAATCACAAGTATGTATATAGATGATCACTAGCTTAGGTCACATGGAAAATAAAATCTAAGAAGTGCAGGATAGCACACAAAAATAATCTTTGCTTCAATCATGAGTCCCTGAAAAGCTCCTTGTTTGCTCATTGTTATGAGCTACTTGGGAAAGCTCATAAGGTCACTCAAATATAAATTGTTAAGTGGTGTTGATACAAAACTAACCGTAAGCTTCATCAAATTTTCCTGTTTCTAATGACAGGAAGTTGTTATAGCTCTCAAGCGTAATTTCATTCTATTGCACATAAAAGTACAATTAAGTGACATCCAATCAACCTTATGCATATTCATTATTATGCAAATGTCTCTCTAGGTAGATTGTGGAATTACCATTTGTATGTTTACTGCAATTTGCTACCTTCCTGTCACAAAGCAATAGACCAACTTGTTTTCTTGCTATTCCAAGCCAGAGTGAGTTATCCATATGGGATGAAATAATGAAGTTATATGAGAGAATGACTTTGTCAAAGTCAAGCATAAGTCAATAGCATAGGAAACTTATAACTCTCAAAATGTTGCTGAACTTTGACTCCCAACATTCTTTAACCTATTCAGGCTGGTTGGATCTGCTGGCAACAATTATTTGGAGGGTTACATGTTCCCAATCTTTGATCTGTAAGAATGAACAACTTAGATCAATTACAGTGAAATAATGAAATTAGTACCTTGTGATGATATTATTCATTAAAAGTGAAATGGTAAGTTTTTAAAATTTCTCTAGAAGACATGATCCTGCAGTTTTTTGCTCTCACTCAATAGTCATTTTAGATTTAGGACTATAAAATTGGGTCTCAGGTAAAAGATATGCTCTAGGAACAATAAAGATGAATAAGGAGCAAAAACTCTGGGTTAAGCTTCTCGAGTATTTTTTTTAATGGCTTCTTAATTAATCATTCTTTAAAACAGTCATTAAAAAAGATTAGAAGTAGGACTTCCGCTTGGCTCCACCTTTCTCGCTGGGTGCTAATTTATGGCACTCCGCGCTGGATATTGTAAAAGCGATGTAAATAGCTTTCGAACAGCTGTTCCCGACTTAATTTTCCCTCTCTGGTTGAGAGAGCAGGGGAAAGAGCAGGGGGGAGAAAGGTAGATTCCCTTAGGGGCTTTGTTTTTCTTATGCAAAGTCCTGGAAGGTCGAGTCTCTTCGAATCCCTCCTATCTCCATTATCCATTATCTTGCAACAGCAGGAAAAGAGGAAGGTGTCCAAGTTCTGCTAACAATTGATTTCTTTTTGTGGATTTATAAGCAGGTGGAAGAAGCATGAGTGAATAATTACTGGTTTGCAAGTATTGTTGGTTTCCTGACTTCCTCCTCTTTTTAAAGAGAGAAAAATTATTCTTTTTTTCCTTCTCTTAAAATGGCGTTTTAGACTAATAGACCAGCCTTGCTGTGAAATCGAAACTGAATGGAGACATCATCTTATTGTGTTGGATTCTGGTTTGTTGGATTATATTACGTTATTTAAGTATTTCATAAGGGGATTTTCAGCAAGAACTTTGTTATGAAGGTTCTTTCAGAAGAATGGATTCGTGACTTTATACAGGATTACACAGAAAGAATGTATTTAATTACTCAAAAATACGAACTGAAACAGGACTTAAATGCAATGGATGAAGATATGATCGTGAATAAACAAGTTGATGTAAAGAAGTTTCCTTTAAATAGTTTGGATGAAATGTCAGAATTTGTGCTACAGGAGGCTGTCTCCCGAACTGGAAAAACTTATAGGTTTAATGTTTATCAAGAATTCCCTCTTTGGATTGATGGAATAGATGGTAGTATTTTGTGGATTTTTGAACGTAAGGATTTACTAGGCAATATTGTGACTGACTTTTCAAAAGGAGAAATGAAGGAAAGACAGAGATTAATGCATCAAAAAAAATGGCAAGAGACAAAAGTACTATTCTTTGAATTATTAATAGACAAAAATATTATTGTCCCTGAAAGAAAATGACGAAGACCTGGAAGAAATGGGTTGATTATATGTTTTATATCTAGTATAAAAGACTAGGTATTTGGATTTATACTGGATTTTGACGAGGATGGACTAAATTTGAATAGCTACTGTAACTCTTGGTATTGAAATTTTATAATGTGTTGTATTGTATCTTGAATAGAATATTTTTGAAAGAGTTTATGTAAGGAAGACCTGGGGGGGGGAAATTATATGGTTATAGAAGCTATAAGGGAGATATTTTATGAATTGGATTGGTTTTTTATGTTTTAGTTGGTTTTAAATACTTTAGGATTAATTTGTTTTATTGATTTATATATTTTGTTATTTTTAATTCTTAATTTTCTTATTTTTCATATATATATTTTTTTCTTCTTGAAGGATTTTGGTTGTGTTAGGAGGAAGTCAGAGCTAGAAAGGGAAAATTGGTATAATAGTTTTGGGGGAAAATTTTCTTAGCATATGTTTGTTTTATTTTTAACTATACCTTGTGCTTCATCCGGGAAGTCAGGGGGGAGGGGGGAGGGTTTAGTGAAGGGAGGGGGATTGGGGGGAAAGGGGAGGGGAATTTTTTTTTTGTAAAACGTTTTGAATAAAAAAAAAAAAGATTAGAAGTAGGAGCTACTAGCTGGTCTCCTTTTTCTTTTACCGATATAAAACTTTTAAAATATTTGTTATGCTGTTTTGCTTAGGTATGCCATATCTTGGTTAAGAAAAATCAGAATGACCATTAGAAGCAGCCAAAAGTAAATGCTTTCTCTGTTTCCTTGGCTCTCTGGATTTTTGCAATATGGTGCTTTTTATTTTTTTATATTTTTATTATTGTTTTGTATTTATCATTGTCTGGTATTTTAAAAAACATTATTCGATCATCTGCCAAGATAACATGTTGATGATGCCTTTATACATATTGAACAGATTGTGAAAATATAAAAAAATGTATTGCTTGTCAGAATCCAGCATGGTCCTACCAAAAATATATCATGCCAAAATCTTTTTTTTTAGTGTGGAGGGGGAATACATGACCTGATTAACTGACCACAACAATGTGGCCTTGAAGAAAGGCCTTGACTTGAAGAAAACATTTTGTAAGTTTCCTAGAAGATTCAAGTAAAGTAAAGATTCAAGTAAAGATGAGAACTAAATGTGAAATGTGCATTATATTAGAGGAATATAGAGCTGGCTGAACCTAATCAAGGTAGAGGAAAAAGTTGAGTGGCATTTCACTAGACTCTATTCTAGGCCTTGTTCTCTTGAAAATGCTTCTAAATAACTTCACAAACTGGAATAAAGAACAAAGAAAAAGAACCAAGGTAATAGCTTTAAAAGGAAAAAAATTAAGAGGAATGGTTAAAATGCAGTGATAAATTTAGTCTGGAAAAGACAAGGCTATAGGGAAATGTGAAACCTATACTGAACAGCTGTCATGTAGAAGGCGAGGCAGAATTGTACAGGGATGTTCTAAAAGATAAAAAACAATGGGATTAAATTACAAGGAAGTAGATTTCAGATGGGTATCAAGAAAAATGTCCAAACAGTAAGAACTGGACTACTGCAACGCTCTCTACATGGGGCTCCCCTTGAAGGGGACCCGGAGGCTTCAACTGGTCCAGAATGCGGCTGTGCGGGTGATAGTGAGAACACCTCGTGGCTCCCGTGTGACACCTCTCCTGCGCAGTCTGCACTGGCTCCCAGTGATCTTCCGGGTCCAATTCAAGGTGCTTGTTATCACCTTCAAAGCACTTCATGCCTTAGGATCGGGGTATCTACGGGACCGCCTACTGCCACCAGTAGCCTCACACCGACCAGTGCGCTCTCACAGAGAGGACCTCCTCCGGATACCGTCAGCCAAACAATGTCGGCTGGCGACCTCCAGGGGGAGGGCCTTCTCTGTGGGGGCTCCTGCCCTCTGGAATGAGCTGACTCCAGGGCTTCGTCAACTCCCCGAAATCCGGACTTTCCGCTGCGAGCTGAAAACGCTGTTGTTTCGACGTGCAGGACTAGCTTGAACATAGTTTTAACTTCAGGGTTTTAATCAGAGTTTTAAACGGGGTTTTAAATTGTATTTAAATTTTTAGGCCATTATTGAATCAGTTTTTTATATAGTTTTTTAATTTGTATTGTATGTACCATGTTTCTATTGGCTATGAACCGCCCTGAGTCCTTCGGGAGAAGGGCGGTATACAAATATAATAAATAAATAAATAAATAAATAAATAAATAAATAAATAAATAAATAAATAAATAAATAAATAATAAATAAATAAATAAATAAATAAATAAACTGTTCAACAATGAAACAGACTGCCTTGGTTGACAGATAGATTCTTCTTTGCTGGATATGTTCATTTAGACTTCTCATATTTCTCTGTCCTATCTAACTCCTTGGATTATCCTAAAAATGGTAAAAATACATTTGGTATTTGAAACATCTTAATCTCAAAATGCCTTGTGCCAGTTTTAAAGCAGATTGTTCAGAAGTATGTTCAGAAGTTTCAGAAGTATTCTGAACTTGAAATGGCCATGTTTTTGAACTCAAACCTATTTCAAACCTGGAACAAGTGATTCAAGCTCAAAATGTGGAACTTTGAACTTAAAACAACTAAAATTCAAAATATTTGGCACATCTCTAAAAGATAATAAAAAATATGACTGTCACCTGAGCTCCCAGAAAATGGCAGGATTTGAATATAAAAGTTAATACAGAATCAATAATATTAAAACTGAAGCTTGGAACTTTTCATTGTTTTGATTTGTTTACCTAGAATTAGGAACTGAGAATCAATTGCATTGTTCTGTTACATTTTCCAGATCACAGAAAGGATATTCAGTTTATACTCAAAACATTTATATTAATAATTTATAGACAAAACTGGAATATATAACTATTGAATTCCCTGTAAAGTTAAAGTATTTATACATCCTTTTCTGCAACTATGCTCCAGCGTGGTTTGGTCTTGTGTGTAAGAGTTATCACCAGGATGTGTACACAAATGATGGATCTTGGTTTGACTTGCCATTCTGTATAGACATAACCTTTAAACATTTCTGTTTGATTAACGTGAACATGTTCATAAAACTTGCAGGTGCTGTGTGTTAATGGATGCAATTAGGAAAAAAAGGCACGGTTGATCTAATATGAATAGTAAAATACTTTAGGCAGATGAGCTAAAAACATTTGTTGCATAAAAAAAACACAAAGTGGTAAATTTTAAAAGGGTGCCTTTCATATTTTCAGTGTCTGTCTTTTCAGTGAAAACTTAAAAGTTCCAAATTGGAAGTATATCTTTAAAAGTTATATTACCAAGCACTATGAAAAGTAAAAACAGCATTTTATATTGAACGTGACATGCACTCAATTTAGAAAGGCAATCAGGATTATTTCAGTTTGAAATTAGAATGCAATTGATCATCCAAGAATTCACATTCACATTGTCCAGAGAAGATATATTTGCAACCCACTGAAGTTAGCACAATCCTAGGAATATTTTAAGTTAATACTTAAGGCTATATTCTTCAAGGTACCGTTGATCACTGTTTTAATAAAGAAATATTAGCTATATCATCTAGCATATATTATGTAATTTCCCATATTCTTATTATGTTTAGACTAAAATTCTGCATTGGACAGATGAAATATAAATTTTTAAATGCATTTTTACAACATAAATGTTTTAAAACTAAAAATGTTTTTAAAATGCTTTTTTAAAAAAACAAATGTTTTAAAACCTCTCAAAATTCTTAATTAGTAGGAAATCTAGGAGCTGTGTTCCCAAAACTGGAATTACTTTTAATGGAAAAAGGGTGAAACATTTAAATAAATAATAAAACTATCTGAAGAAAAGCTTCCACTAGGAAGCTATCTACTGCAGCTGGTCAACTCTTTTACATTGCATATGGTAATGTATGACATGGCATGAGACAATATGATTTGCCAACAATGAAAAACAAGCATGACCTTAAATTATTTTTTCTGTTGTGAGGAATGCTAGCTTCTCCCTGACTTGTAGTTATTTAAAAAAGAGTGAAAAAATAAATAAAGGGTAATTAAATTCTTTACAGCGTGTTTTCTAGAACAGCACTCACCAACTGGTGGTACATGAGAAAAATTTGGTGGTCCGCAGAAAAATTATTTGCATTTTTTATATTGCACTAAATCAGGGGTCCTCAAACTATGGCCCCTGGGCCAGATACGTGCAATCAATGTTTGTGTTGCTGCAGAGAGTCTTCCCCTTTTGGGGTCTTTTTATGTGGGTTGGGGAGGAGAAATTCTGACTTGGGGTCTGCTTCAGCCTCCTGGTGCAAGACTTTTGGCAAAGGCTGGAGGGAAGTGCCACTGGTGGCAAAGAGCCAGAGGGCCTTGTTCCAGTGGGACTGCACTGCATCATGGCCTGGAACTGGCTGACCATCTCAGCCTGTTGAGCCTCCAGGTGTCGGTATCTGGCCTTGCACTCCCGCAGGTCTTCCCTCTGCTTGGACTATGCTCATAGTCCTCGGTGAGGTACTTCTGCTGAGCCTCTTTCTTGGTCAGATCCAATTTGAACTGAGCCAGCTGTTTTGCCAACTTTTTCTCATGGTGGCTGCTTAGCTCCAACAACTGCATCCTGTAGGGGCCCTAAGGAGCCTGGGCAGGCAGGCAGGCAAGGAGGGGCTGGGAGGGGAGTAGAGGCTGGTGAGGCCCCCCTTGACATGAGTGACATTGATTGGCCACGCCCACCCAGTCACATGACCAGATGACCCACCCAGCCAGTCATTAGGCAGATCATATAAGTGGTCCACGGGATTTAAAATTATGAATCTAGTGATCCCTGAGGTTCAAAAGATTGGTGACCCCTGTTCTAGAAAATAATCTAGAATTTAAATTCTAGAACATAAGAAAATGAAATTATGCTTTATTTTAAGATTTTAATCATTTTTATTCTTTATGTTTTAATGACTTCTGCAGATATTTTTAGTTGGGTTTTTTCTTTTTGGATTATCAGTTTTGCAAGCCACCCAGAGTTACAAAAGTCATATGGGCAGCTATATTTAAATATATAGATTAGATAGATAGATAGATAGATAGATAGATAGATAGATATAGATAGACAGACAGACAGACAGACAGACAAATAGTCCCATGTATTGGTTTGCCTTCAGAATTTTATAGAAGGCAAAATTTCTGTGGATATTTGTTTTTATCTATAATAAAAAGATTAATCATGCTATACCGTGACTATGAACTACTTCCAGTTCAGGAGTGTCTTCCAAGAGGTTGAAAAAGTCAAGACTTACCCCATGAACTTCCCTGGTCCAGAATAAGGGGTTGCTTATATAACATATCAAGATTGCCATGGCTAGTGTAAAGCAAATTCTTCTCTTTTGGTAGCATAGTGCCTCAGGCACTATGTTCTTTATTATATT
Organism: Ahaetulla prasina; assembly: GCF_028640845.1. NCBI lineage: Eukaryota > Metazoa > Chordata > Lepidosauria > Squamata > Colubridae > Ahaetulla > Ahaetulla prasina. Next base: position 42,543,646 of record NC_080541.1, on the reverse strand, counting down.
CTGTTTATTACTTTCTCAAAGAACGAGCTAAATATAACTAACTCAAACATGGATTTTAAATTGCTTTAATTTATAGGTGTTAAATAGGGTAATAGAAGAGGCAGGATACTGATTCTCCAACAAACAACAGCTCTTTATTTGGTAGATCAGTACAATCCAGCAACTTGCCTCTCTGACAGCTCAACCAATGAAATTCAACTATTTTTCTCACCATAACGGCAGACCTGAGTGAAGCCTTCATACCTTGGCTTCACTCCCTTATTAATATTCAACAATAGGATTCTTAGCTTGTTTTTTCACAAGGTTCACCAATATTTTTTCAGTCAGTCATAAATATTTCTGCTAGAATTACAGTTTTCTTCTGATGAAAGAATGATTAATGTCAGGGTTCCAAGTAACACCCCCAACGGGAGTCAAAACTCTGAGGCAGCATATAGATTTATTAGGCGTGTAATATTGGCACATCTGGGGAAACCCAACTCTAAAGTCCTTCAGGTTTGCTTCTAGTTAAAAATATATTTTCCCCCTCCTGCCCACGCAGACCATCACATGACCCAATCAGTCCAAGTTCATCCAGACTCACATCCCGCTTCCTCACACCTGGTGGGAACGTCCTTGGTTCTCAGAGGAAAGAATCTTGTTTTGGTTACAAAACCCTTGCTATCTCTACCTCCCACCTCCCGTTCCCACAGCTTGCCCAGCCTCCACTGTGGCAGCCCTGAAAATGCCAAGGAAAATGGCTCCAGGGCTGACAACTATGTTCTAATGGTTACAATAAAATGTTTATAACAAAATTTTTACAACAAAATGTTTATAATAAAATGTGAGAGTTTGGGGGTGGGAAGGGGGTACTTTAAAAAAAAACTAAATATCAATTCTCTCCTGTCAATATCCCCTGGTTATATTTCTCCCTTTCAGCTCTCTTGCACATTGGGAAAGAGAGACAATGAAATCCATCCTCAAATTCCACATTTTCTGTCTATTCTGTCATCATCTAATAGCGAACTGGGATTTTTTCAGACTCCATTCTCCATCCAATGAAGCCAACCATTTCTTAATACAGTGGGAAGAAAGGTTAAGGAAGTCACTGCTAATTAGGTCTAAACCATCTGAACAGTTCCATTTTCAAAAATTTATTCCACCTGATGGCAACCATAGAGACATCAATTCCTTTTAGCTCTTAATATTGGCATGAAATTTTAAAGCTTTTATTGCTAGAGGATCATAAAGCACACCATATCTTACTGTTCATCCCTTTGCTTCTGAAAATGCTTTTTAAATAAGAAATTACAGATTTTAGCAGGTTACGCTAATGAGCACTTAAAAGTCCACTTCTCCAAGCACTGGTGAATATAAATATCTGCTTTTCCCATTCTCCTGGCTGTACTGGGATTTGGCTTCTCAGCAAAGATTCCTTATCACTGTGTTTGTCAACCTTAGTAACTTGAACATCTATGGACTTCAACTTCTAGAACTCCAGAACCAGCTATGGGGCTGTTCAGACTTGAGAAACCCTGTCTTAGCATCAGATTGCTTTTCCTCCCAGGTTTGACCCACAGTTCTCAACAAATGCTGAAAAATGGAGCCACTAAGTCTAAAGCATTAAAACTGCTTTTCTATGAGTACAATGCCATACCCGCTGTCTACCTCAGACTTTTTAGAAAAACTGCTGTTCTAACTTTTGTAGCATAGGCGATATACACGTTCCACTCTCATGTTTATCATGCTCTGCTAACAATTAATAGAGAGCAGTGAAGAGCTGAACTGTGAACTTCAGAGTATCCAGAATGTTCCCAGGCACATTTTTTCCCCTTCAGGATGACTTCTCTCTCAGGCATGCCTGTTCTAACAATATGGTGGAATTGGCAGGTTTGCTATGGTCTTGAGGGCATCTAAATTAACTTGTAGGGACTAGCCGACAATGTGAACATTAACATTAAAAGCCACTGTCAGCATCTACCTGTCATGCATGGTGTAATCACTTGTCTTAAACCTGTTTGCCACAACTTCATCAGGGCTGGACATGTTCATTTGGGTTTATTCTTCTTTCTTTCAGTCATGTTCAATTCTCATAATCTAACTGGACAAGGTCTTGTACAGGTAGTCCTCGATTTACAACCACAATGAAACCAAAATTTCTGTTGTTAAGCAAGACAGTTGTTAAGTGAGTTTGGCCCCATTTTATGACCTTTCTTGCCACAGTTGTTAAGTGAATCACTGCAGTTGATAAGTTAATGGTTGTTAAGTGAATCTGGCTTCCCTATTGACTTTGCTTGTCAGAAGTTGGCAAAAGGGAATCACATGACCTCGGGACACTACAATGGTCATAAGTATGAGCCAGTTGCCAAGCATCTGAATTTTGATCACATGATCATGAGGATAATGCAAAGGTCATAACTCTGAAAAATGCTCATAAGTCACTTTTTTTAGTGCCGTAACTTTGAACTGAAACTAAATTAATTGTTGTAAGTCAAGGACTGTAGTTTTCTTGGCAAGGCTTTTCTGAAATGGTTTGCCATTGCCTCCTTCCCAGGGCTGAAAGAAAGTGACTGAGCCAAAGTCACCCAGCTGGCCTTGTGCTTAAGGAAGAACTAGAATCCATGGACTCCCAGTTTCTAGCCTGATGCTTTAACCACTACACCAGATTGGCTGTCCAATATCGATGTTATATGTGCCCAAATTTACTTTTATAAATTGTTTCTTTTTTAATCATGCTAATTTCCAGGAAGTAGGGTTTAATGTCAGGATAAGCGAAGTTTGACATGATGATCTCATTGGTTGAATTAACAGTGTGAAAATGTACGGCTCAGGGTTCTCTTTTAAATTTTTTTTAGTATTAACAAAGTCAATTGTCTTGGCGAATTCTTTTTGCCATTAAATGGAATCTAGGCAGTGGTGGGATTTCAGTAATTTAACAACCGGTTCTCTGCCCTAATGATTTCTTTCAACAACCAGTCTGCCAAACTGCTCAGAAAGTTAACAACCGGTTCTCCCAAAGTGGTGCGAACTGGCTGAATCCCACCACTGAATCTAGGTAGTCCTTAACCTACAACCACAACAGAGCCCAACATTTCTTTGCTAGGTGAGATATTTTTTAAGTGAATTTTGCCCTATTTTATGAGAGCTATGACATGTTATGTTATACATAGCTTGATTTTATTGGCCGTCATTTTGCTTCTGAGTTCAGTTCAGTTGCTATTGATGCCCCCAAAAGGGGTGCTTTTCTCCATATACTCCAGGATACTATTTAAGAACTACTTGTCCCATGAGATTTGACCAGTCCTAATATATAGGCCAATGTTTGTTAATTGCACTAATCTTAAAAAATCCTCTGTTGTGTTGTAAATGAACATGGTTTTTAAGGAAGCGTTTGGTTAAAATTAACAGAGTTTGTGTCCTCTCCATTTTTGTTAACCACCAGTTTTCATATATTTACTCTTATTTGGATTTTTAAGATCATTTTTAAAATTGTTAACCATCACAATTTTTGAGAAACAGGTAGGACTTGAGTTTTTAAAAATATATGCATATTCACATAAAATCACACATCTCTTATACATATAACATTTTTATTTTTAAAAGACTTAGGAATTGTAAAATTTAAGATTTGGGTTCTTATTGCACAAAGTTCAAAGAAAACAGAGAAAACATAAAAAGAAGGAAGCACCTATATTTGGTTAGGACAGGTGTCAGAAATGATAAAAAATGATTTACAATATGGGGCACATAACAAGGCACATAACAACATGGAATCCCAAAGAATTGACAAGTTAAATACATCATGGTGGCATCTGCATCACTGATGCAAATCTGTCATGTTTGATTGCCAACAATTTTAAAACTGTGCTTACTTGATATGAAATATTGAAATTACTTCTAATGGCATTAACTATTTTTATAAAAATAGTTAATGGAGAAAAGAAAAAAAAACTATTTTTATGTCTGTCCCATACTGGCCAATTTTATAATCTCATTATGGAATTAAAGAAAAAGAAATGGAAATATATTTTATTCTCATATTTTCAACCCAGGTTTTAAAACCAAACAGATGGCTAAATAGACTTTGGAACAACTGACTCATGAGATGATCAGCTATATTTAAAAGAGCAAAGCCAGAGCAGGGATCATCAGATTATCTCCGAAGAAAGTCTCCATCTGCCTCTAAGTAAGTAATTATTATGATCATTGATGAGCACATAAAACATAGAAAAGAAACAGTAGATTATGTGCATTGAATTGCTTTACATACTGAACATGCTTTCATCCACAATTTTCTCATTCTTTATGAACATTCATAAATATATAGTTAGTAGACCTTCCTGGATACTTGGCTTGTGTGGACACTTACCTAAAAGATATGTCATACTTGCTCATTATAAGTCTTTATAATATAATTAGCACAAATGCTGCACTGGCTATCAGTTCCATGTGGCCAGATATAATTCTAGTATGTTACATACTAAAATTGCTGTCCAAAACAGTCAATTAAAATTTATTTATGACTACTGTACTTTGATTTATTATAGGAAGCTGTAAGCCATTTATTTTCAGTAAAGCAATAATATTTTATTTGCACAACAGTAAAATTAAACTAAGATTGAATTTTTAAAATGTTCAGTTCAAGTCACCTATTGCTTTTCCACTCTAATAACCAATATTATGTCCTGAAATGTAGAAATGAATAGAATCAAAAATAATTTATTTAGTTTCTTTATTATTAACCAAGAACTGGATGCAACATCAGTCCCAACTTCTTAACTGATAATATAGAAGTACAGTTCAGCAGTAACAAATACAGATTAATAAATTATATAGATTGCCACTGATGTTAAGTACTCTTGCTTGACATAAATAATTATACATACATTTTATGGTGGTTTGGCATAGAATACATGGAATCAGAGCATTCTACAACTGAAAGATGAAAAGGCAGGTATACACTTGGTAAACTACCATTATCACTTCGCCAAGTTACTTCCTGACTTTTTTTTTTGTCCTCCCCAACTCTTTGTTGCTTCTACAGTATGAGTAGATTATAGATCTAGGATATAGCCACAAATTGCTTCCTTTCTTTGCTGCTGGTACTATAGAACCTGGTGATTAATATTATTCAGTTTAACATACAGTAGATACATAAGAAAATTACGTTGTTGTAGATGTGCCACTCCTTCATGGAAGGGGCATATGTACTTTCTCAAAAAATATTCGCTTCCCAGTTTGGATAGGGTTTCTAATTATTAAGCATTTTAATGCAAATAAGCCCATTTGAATAAGTAACATTTTATCATCTGCATTGGCTATCCAAATGTGATCCTTCTGAATGTGTTAGATTGCAAGTCCCATTCTCCAGAGCCATGATGAGACAAATAGAACATATTCTGAAGAAAATACAAGATAATTGTATAGCAGATAAATACAGTAATTATGTTAACAATTTAAAAATATTCAGTTTGCAATGAGATTGCCTATAGTGTCTTAATTATTTTTATCTTGATTTGTGGAACAAAACTTCGAAATAAAAATTTAAAGTGATAAGCACTTTTTTTTCTTTGTAATACATTGTTTTGGATGGTAGGATCAAAGTACTGGCTTTTGAAATAATTTTTTACTTACAAGAAATGTTATTGTAAACCACTTGATGGCAACCATGCAGTTCAAATAAAGACTGAACTATGAATGTTGACATCAGATCTCAGCACACAGTGCTAAGCCATGGGAAACCATAAATCAAAGTGCAACAATACAAAGGGAAAATCCCTCAATAAAAAAGGCAGGATGATACTTGCTTTTTGTTTTAATATGAAACTTACGAAAACCAATAAACTTCAAAAATACTGATTGCCTTACTTTGCCTCAGGAAAGCAAAATAAATTTTTAAATTTTTCTGTCTTTCCGTCTCTGTTTTTCTCTCTATATTTCAAATCATATTCTTCTAAATATTTCTTGGTATTTCTGTAATTAAAAAGGATATGGATTTTTAAAAAAGTATAGGAAAGGAAAAACACTCATATGTTTCTGTAAGCCATGGCAATAATACCCAGTACAATGTTTCTTAAACTTTATTCTCTCAGGATCCTTTCAACATTTCTAAAAATTATAGAAGGCTCTGAAAGAGTTTTGTTTGTATGGCTTATAATTATTGGTATTTACTCTATTAAAAATTTAAATTGACTGTAGCTACTGCTTTTCATGATTGTTTGATGGTTTGATTTTAATTTTGTATTATTTTTAACATAGCATGGCAAATAATTTTAATTTTGATAATCCCTGAGAGATCTTGGGAAATTTAGGACCATGTTGGGAATCAAAAGAGGTCCACTTTAAAAACACTGACCTAGGGCTAACTTTGTACCTTTTAAAGTTGGGGGACTAAAACTCCACAAATCAATCTAGATTATTAAAATGTTTTGTCAATCACAGACACTATAAATAGTGATTTCATAAACAACTGAATCTGTATAACCAATATGCTGGGGATGGGAAATTTACTGAATATATTCTCAGCAAATAAAGAACTTTCCCATTTATAGATTTCAGGTGGTACTTTTTATTATTTGGAGAGAGCTATAAAATAGTCCTGGAAAATTTCATCTCCTTGCAAATTTCTCTTGTGGTATCAAAATGCATTTTATGTCCATCTATATGTTAACTTGGTTCTCTACACTGCTACCTATCAAATTTTACGTTGCAATACAAATAAATGAAGAAGAAAGAAATAGTGAAAGCACTAAGGTTCTATGGAATACTAAAGATGTTTCTTTTGTGAAGTGTGAGAAATATCAAGACTTGTTAAAATTTGTTAAGGGGGCTATTGCCATAATACTTTGTGATTTTCTACTTATTTATTTATTTATATTTATTTATTTTGTCAAGTACATATTAGATAATATATATAAGTATAAGCATGAATTGAATACATAAAATGAATACAATTAAAGGGAACATTAGGACAGGGACGGTAGGCACGCTGGTGCTCTTATGCATGCCCCTTATAGACCTCTTAGGAATGGGGTGAAGTCAACAGTTGACAGTCTTAGGTGAAAGTTTTGGAGGTTTTGGGATGAGACCACAGAGTCTGGTAGTGCATTCCAGGCATTAACAACTCTGTAACTGAAGTCATATTTTCTGCAATCGAGTTTGGAGCAGTTCACTTTAAGTTTGTATCTGTTGTGTGCTTGTGTATTGTTGTGGTTGAAGCTGAAGTAGTCATTGACAGGTAGGACATTGTAGCATATGATTTTATGAGATGATTGTAACAGATGATTTTATGATGATTTTATACCGAAGGCGGCGTAGTTCTAAATTTTCTAAACCCAAAATTTCAAGTCTGGTGGCATAAGGTATTTTGTTGTGAGCAGAAGATATTTCTTGTGAAATATTTCTGGACGCGCTTAATTGTTTTAATGTCCGATATGCAGTGTGGGTTCCAGACAAATGAGCTGTATTTGAGAATTGGTCTAGCAAATGTTTGCTCTGGTTAGTAGTGTAATATTAGCGGAGAAGAAGCTATGCAAGATTAGATTTACAACTCTTAATTTTGGTGATGTTGTTACAGTGGGCTTTGGCACTTAGATCATTTGATATGAGTACTCCAAGGTCCTTGACAGAGTGAGGGTCATTTACAGGGTCATGTCCACTTAGCTTGTATTTTGTGTTCTGATTCTGTTTGCCAATGTGTAAGACAGAGCATTTGTTGGTTGAGATTTGGAGTTGCCAATTTTTTGACCATTCTGACACAAAGTCAAGGCGTTTTTGAAGGGTAGCAGCATTGTTGGTAGTATTAAATAGTTTAATATCATCTGTGAAGAGAACACAGTTACTTATAATATGATCACAAAGGTCATTTATGTATAGTATGAAGACTGTTGTCCTAGAACGCTGCCTTGGGGGACACCACTATTAACAAGTGCAGGATTTGATAGGCCGCTCCCTATTTTGACCACTTGTTGCCTGTTTGACAGGAATGCAGTTATCCAATTATGGAGGGGTCCAGAGATGCTGTAGGATTTTAGTTTTAGAAGTAGTTTGTCATGTACCACTGAATCAAAGGCTTTACAGAAGTCTATGTAAATTGCATCTATTGCTTTGCCCTGATCAAGATTTGTAATCCATATGTTTTTGCAGAGTAGAAGTATAATTTTTTTCTGAAACCAAATTGCTTATTAGAGAGTAGGTTGTTTGTTTCTAGGCAGAGGCAGTGTCTGAAGATGGCAGTTGTGGTAGCCTAAACAAAGTGTCTCTTTTGGATATGTGTTCATATCACAAGTGCATGCAAAAGGCCATGACTTCATTACAGTACAGTACATTGACTGCCCTCTTGACTTTTTCATGCCCACACAGAGAGACACACCATTTTGGCAGGAAGGGGGATTTAGAGTCAGATATGGCTTCAATGCTGTTGCTGTGAAAACTAACGTGTGGTTTATGTTCTGTGTTTAAAAGAATCTTAGCAAGCCTAATACCACATCAAACATTTCAGGAAGATTTGAAAAACATCGATCTTAAATGAAAGGATGCAGAGACAGAAGCTGCGGGTCGAGAATTGTGGACTACGCTTGTAGCCCAATGTGCTTAGCACAGGACATGATGATGAATGCCAGATCAACAGTATTGGCCTGTTTTACAGAATGTTTTACAGAATGTGAAAGCCAGAATCTTTGGAAAAATTGTTATATTGCTAGATCAAAGGATGTCTTCATCTCTGATGTTCTTAGTCTAGCCAGCAAATCATAAATTATCTAGCAGTGAAACCCTTGGGAAAATATTAAAGGCAAACCCTTGTTTTCATCGGTTGTGCCATGATATAAATCGGATTTACAGTCTTTACAATGCAACAAAAACAGGATTGCATTTATATAGGCTTCTCAGCATGAGAAAATTTATTAGGTGTTTTCAGGGTGCATGTGTGTCACTATTGTGCCATACCAAAAATGGATGATTTATCACAGTTAGATTGAACTATACTGGAGAAGGGAGAGAGAGAGAGAGAGAGAGAGAGAGAGAGAGAGAGAGAGAGAGAGAGAGGGTGTAACACAAAACTGCAGCCTTGGATGAGCATTTAAAGGATGGATAATTTCCATGTACTTCCTGTGCCTCAAGCCTGTGCTCCTGAAGTACTTAGCATCTAGTCCCAACAACAGGATGCTTCTTGCTATATTTGCACATAATCAATTCATTGATTTTCTCTTTTCTCATTTAATGAATAAGAGCCAGGTTAAATATAGGTGATTAATTTGTAAATCAAATTTCTTAATCATTTCCATTAAGTAGCAATTACAGGTAGAGAGGAAAACTTCTTCCCATGCTTGCTCATTTCTTTTTTACTCTGGTATTCAACTTTCATCAGATCGAAAGCTCACCAGTGCAAGCACGGTTTCATCCTAGATGGAAAACCTCTTGCTACATACCAATATATACAGGTAGCCTTATGACCACAAGAGAGCCCAACATTTCCATTGTTAAGCAAGATATTCATTGAGTTTTGTCCCATTTTATGACCTTTCTTGCCACAATTGTTAAATGAATAACTGCAGTTGTTAGGTCAGTAACAAAGTTGTTAAGTGACTGTGGCTTCCCCATAGACTTTGCTTGTCAGAAGGTTGTAAAAGGTGATCACATGCAAGACACTGGGAGACACTGCAACCATTATAAATATGAACCAATTTCCAAGCATCTGAATTTTAATCACGTGACCAGAAAGCTTTCCGAAGGACCAGAAAGCTTTCCGAAGGCTGGAAAAAACTGCCCTACAGGACTTACAATAGTTTGTTTAGTAATTGTTTAAAGTTATGACAACACTGAAAAAAGGAACTTAAGACCATTTTTCACAGTTGTGATCTTTGCAGCACCCCTGCAAAGATCACAACTGTGAAAAATGGTCTTAAGTTCCTTTTTTCAGTGTTGTCATAACTTTAAACAATTACTAAACAAACTATTGTAAGTCCTGTAGGGCAGTTTTTTCCAGCCTTCGGAAAGCTTTCTGGTCCTGCTTGCTTAACACAATAACTTCAAGATAGAAAACACCTAAAAATTAAACCTAAAATAGATCTAACAAACAAATAAAAGCCAGGCAACAACAACAACAACAATAACAACAACAAAGCCCCTCTTAAGATCCTTACCATATAACCAAAAGGACAAAGAAGAAAAGAAAAGACAATTTCAGGTCTGTCTGTGAGGCATGTCACTCGTGTTACAGCTCTGTTCCTACCCTGCTACAAACCTTCAACCACAGTTCCCAGCAGTTCCCCCAAATTAAATGCATCTCTTGGGCACCAAATGTTGCCCATTCCTTTTATAAAGAAAAATTTGAAGTATAATAGCTCCATTTTTTTTAATCCCAGCAGTATCCGTGTAGATATTCCAGAGCAAGTCCCTGACTTCAAACAACCAGCAATCAAAACAAGCTAAAAATAACAGGACAATGTGATAGTAATTATTCTTGACATAATAAGATGTGTATGAATGGCAGATGCTGATTTACAGATGATCTGTGTAAATCCCCATTTACTCTGTTAACGCAATAGCAGGGGAACAGAATGCTATTTATATACTAGCCCCAGATAATCTTGACTTAATTTTAACAGTTGGGCTTGCCATTCACAAAAAACATCCAGTTCTTGGAATCACTTCACAGCAGATCTGTGCTACTGCTGTTTGATATCTCTCATAGGATTCTACTGAGCTCTGCGATGTTTATGCCGGCATCTGGGATTCTCTGTGCATTTCCTGACTGCTGAGCATTTAAGAGCCTTCCAGGTTTAAGTCCAGAGGCTGCAATGAAGTAGCACTCCCACAATAGAAACATTTTATATATACGTACGAACAGCTCTTCTGAGCTCAGCAAGGTTCACTTAGGGACTTTTTTTTTAACACAAAACCTTGGTGTGACCTCGCTTCTTCTGAAGTGGTCCTCCAACCTTTTCTAGTACACAAAACAGCATTATTACAAATTACTCAGAAAACAGGCAAACGTATTAAAGAGATAAATGCATCTGACAATTAGTCCAAAAGGATTTAGGGAAAAAGAACATTAAAATAATCTTATTTCTCAACTTCAAGAAAATTAAGATCTTTTCTACATGCATAAGAGACTTGTCAGGTTTTCATAGGTGTGAGAAGGCACATAGGTACAAGAAAATTTAATTTTCATGCTAATACGATTTTTTTTTTAAAAGGAAAAAGAATTATAGGCAGAATAAATACAGCTAGATGGAAAACATTGAAAATGAAAGAATATGCACTCTTTTAAAATTTTGTACCATTACTAATAAATAATAAAGCAAATATTTATCTTGTCTGTCTGAAATTGGCTGAATTAACAATACTGAACCTATTTTTGGTGGGAATGTCTCTAAGGGTAGAATGCATGACAATTGCCTGCATTAATCAATGTCTGGTTGGAGTGCAATTCTTATAGCCCTATTTATAGGTAATATAGTTAAAGGGATAGGATGCAATGGCTCAGCGGTTAAAGACGCTGAGCTTATCAGCTGGACAGCTAACAGCCTGGGTTTGAGACCAAGCTCCACACAACAAGATGAGTTCCTATTACTTCCCCCAGCTCCTGCCCACCTAGAAATTCTAAAGCATGCAAATGTAAATAAATTAATAGGTACCACTTCAGTGAAAAGGTAAAAGCATTCCATGTGCCTTAGGTATATACCCATGCTGGCCAAATGACCACAGAAATTGTCTTCAGAAAACACTGGTTCCCTTGGCCAAGAAAGAGAGATGACTACCATGTCCTAAAGCTGGACATGACTGACAGAGAAACCTTTACCTTTAAGCATATACTTTCTTTTAATTCTTTCCCTCCTTCCCCCTCCCCCTCCCTCCCCCCCCACACACTCACACATATACACACACTCACACATATAGACAAAATTCCTTCAAATTTATTACAACTTTAATAAGGATGACAGCCAACCTTTTTAAAAGATTATTTTAGAATCTTTTAGAAAGATTTGCAGATCTGAATGTTTAAATTATATGAAACATGTCTAAGATATGTTTAACAATGACTGAGGAATATAGCAAGTTTCTAGTATATTGACTGCATTCATTTTTGTAAAAAAAGAAAAAAATGAAATTGTTAAATGTACCATAGTGGTGAAATGATGAGAGACAGTTTGATGCAGTGGTTAAGGCATCAAGCTAGAAATCAGGAGACTATGAGTTCTCTTCCCACCGTAAGCACAAAGCCAGCTGGGTAACATTGGGCCAGTCACTCTATCAGCCCTAAAAGAAGACAAGAGCAAATCACTTATGAAAAACCATGAGAAGAAAACTGCAGAGATTTGTCCAGGCAGTCTCCATGAATCAATGTTGACTCAAAGGCACTAAAGTAAACTGAAGTAAACTAAACTTAACTCAATTAAAGTAAATTAAGTCAAATGCTTAATGTCAGTGAAAACCTTCTCCAATAGTGAACTCAATGTTCTTGGAATTTTTGAAGCCACAAGGCAATGAATAGAAAACATTTTCCAACTTATATGTGTCACAACATTCTCTGTGGTAGCCCCAAAGGTAATTTTTCAAAAGGCAACTGGATTTTCAGTTCAGAACTGAAGAAGCTTCTTGGAGCAAAATGTCTTTAAGGAAAACCAATTTGCCTTTTGAAAAAAGCATCTTTAGGACAAATATGACCTGGATGACTGAGAATCTCTATAGACATCTCTGTTGTAGCACTTGCCTTATGGGACATTGGTCTCCCCAAGCTCCAGTGCTATTGGCTTTTCATACAGAAAAGACCCTAAAGGTATGTCTGTTTCCCCAAGCCTTGAGTTAAATGGAAAGTAAGCCTGGCCCCTACAGCTTCTATGTTGGGAGATTTTTGAGTTAGACCTCGTGCCTTTGCACTTTATTATCTATGTTTTTTTAGGGTGTTTTAAATTATTGCTAGATACCCAGAGTCATTTGCTAAAGGAGATGATCTAATAAATAAATTTGGTAAGCAACTAAATTGAAGAAGGCAAAATAATGTTATCCCAGTGATTTAATACTCAGATCATCCATTGACTTTAAGACACAAGTGACTGGATTCACACATTGCACTAAACCAGTGTACATCATGGTTCACAATGATCTACAGCTTCTTCACACAAGAAGCAAAATTAATCTGACTGAGAGCAGGGTAGGTACAAGGCCAATAATTTGTAACTAATCTAGATTATATGTGAGGTGGGCTTCCAGTTCTATGACCTTTCCTTTCCCCCCCTTTAAAATGTCAAGAGCTGATAACCAAACCTGATAGGATTTAAAAACTTAGAAGAGGAAAAGGGAGGGAGGGAAAGGAAGGAAGGAAAAAAAAAAGAGAGAGAGAGAGAGAGAGAGAGAGAGAGAGAGAAATAAAAGTTAAATAAATAGAGAAAGAGAAAGAAAAAGAAAAGAAAGAAAGAAAGAAAGCCCATTAACTTTTTTGAACAATAAAATTAAATGAAGTTTATAATTTTCCCATGCAAAATTCTATTCCTAATTCTTCTTCACTGAAGCAGTAGGGTAGTCAGTGGGAGTTGTGCTACGCAGTTGTTGCAGCCTTAGGAAGTTAGAAATTTATGAATTACTACAAATCCCTCAGAAATCAACTAAATTCACAACTGAACTTACACTGTTTATATCCTACATTAGCTAAGATGAATATTGATAGATGCTAATATAAAATATGGATCCTAATGAGTAAAAAGTTAAGGCTAATATAAAAACCCCAAAGGCTAATATAAAAACCCCAAACCCAAACCCCAAACCCAAATCAAAACCTCCATCCATTCTAATAAAAGATAAAATGATCTTTGGATCAATTATTCACTTTGAAGCCATTGCATCAGACATGGATGTAATATTGGTGTAGAAATGTATTATCTGTCAGGTTTCTTTGACCTAGCAATTGCTTTTCCCAACTATATTAGTCTCTTTAGTGATGGTTCTGTCCTCTCTCATCCCAACATTCTTTAGTCCTAAAAGCTAAATGCAACTTCACATCAAGTAATGTATCTATTGGAACACAGTTACCCATAATAAATTAAAGGCAGTCATAGAATTTCTTAAGATTTATCAAATCAATACTAGAAAAATATAACTACTGTACACCAGTGAATGAATAAATGGCTTTTCTGCATGCACTTCCCTAAATAATGTCCACCACTACTCTGAATAAGCTTCAATTACTAAATCAAAGAGACTTTTAATCCTGTAATTTGCAGGACAGAAGAGACCAAATAAAGTAACCTTTTCTTACCAGAATTTTAATGTTCCATCATAGTGAAAAGAAAAGAAAAGAATCCATCTCACTTTTCCGGATAACCATCCTGATCAAAGCGGAAAGTGTTGTACCTTGATGAAGGTATCTTTTCTTTTATGTACACTGAGAGCATATGCACCAAGACAAATTCTTTGTGTGTCCAGTCACACTTGGCCAATAAAATTCTATTCTATTCTATTGTATCATAGCAGAAACAATAGATGAACATCTGACCAATTGTTTAATTTCTTTGTTGGACCATTTATTAAAAGGAACATTGGGTTTGGGAAAACACTTATTTTTTACTTAGTACTTTCTTGCAATCTAAAATGGAGATGTTTGTAACACATTTTTCAATAGTTCCAAAAGTTTACACTTTAAAAGTATGTTGTAATCTTTGGTTTGCTGATTACACTGTTCAGAGGCAAGAGAGTAGAAAATTGTATGTACTATTGCAAATGGAATCCATTTTATTTTGAGCCGGGAGGGGGGAATAAATATATAGAAGATGTATTTAGCAGACAGTAGTCCCAGAATGATAGAATAATTATTGTACTACATTATCATTATCATCTTTATAATCATATAATCATCATCTACTAAACTTGGATGTCACACAATTCTCAATGATTCTGGGCATCTGCAATGATAAACTCCTTTAACCTGTGATGATTAACCAGAAGACTATTCTGGGTAGTTGTTCAAAAATATGAGGTCTGAAACTTTACAGCAAGTAATATAAAGAAACAGCAAGTTAATTAGTTTTTTAGTGAGCGTGAACAGAAAAAAAATATAAGACTTGGAAGTTCTAGAAAGGCTACAGTAATTATTTTAGGAACCCTTCAGCAATATGTTCAGAAGGCATTCAGAACTTAATATGATTGGCCATTAGTAATTCTCACATCAGAAACAGATAATCAATTGTAATCAGGCATCAAATTGTAATAGGAGAATTTGCCAGAGAAATAATTGGATAATTACTTGAATGTTAAATGAACAGTGAATCTATTACATAGGGAATAAACCAGACTTTCCAAGAAAGGTCATTGGATATTGAATTGAAATTATTGTAATCCAAACCAATGAAATTGTCAGATGAATAATTTAACTAATAAGATATCCCTAGAAAGTATTCGTGGTATTCAAGTATTCATGAGCCTCTTATTTGTTTACTGCACATACCTGAAGTGAGAAAAAAAGCCCACACTTGCTAATTTGCATATATATCCTTTTTATGTGACTATTCAAAATTGGTGAGGGAACAGAATGTGCAAGTTGCACTTATTTCTTGTGAGTAGCAATTCCTGTCTTTTTTTAGGCGTGTGATATAAAGGTTCTGAGTTTATGCAGCACCCATATTCCTTTGCAAATTATTCTTGTTACCACATTTTGTAATGGGAAACCCAGAGTGACTTGTGTTAGGAAGTAAATCAGAGGAAGATTATTTAGAAAGCATTACATGAATGGTTGGGCTTCTCATATCTGTTTTGGAATCATGGGAAGACAACTGAATGCGCTATGACTGGATATTCTCCTATTTCAGATACATCTATTCTTTAGCTGGGGCATAAAGTGTTATGGGCATGGAAGAGAGACAGAGAGAGATTGATATAGATATATAATATAGATTGTCTCTGTCTGTGTATAATATAAGTTGAACAGGCCACAACACTACTAGTTCCGGATAGCCCTATAATCCAAGAATCAACTGAACTGTAATCATATCTAATGGCTCACACATTGCATAGCTTAACTAGCTTAACTGTCTGAATGCATACAAAAGGCTTAATATTGAATAATAAATAGCTTTACACTATGGAAAAATTGCATAGGAACAGAAGCACTAAAGCTAGGAGTATAATGTTTATACACAGAATCATTCTTAAGGCTAGTGCTTGCCTAAAAGAAATTAAGCATACATTTTGTCTAGGAAATATGCACATACACATATATTTTTCAAGACTTACAAGCAGTAAAAGCTAATGATGTAACAAAATAAGGTAAAATCATGCTTAATCAGTATTAACAATAACGGAATACAATAGAGTCCAATGAATCTCATCTCATTGTTAATGAAAGGCAGAGTTTGGATATATCATGAAGGAGCGCTGAGACCTGTTTCCAAGCATTTCTTGATAGAAAGCTCTTGTTGTTGTTCTGTTGCTAAGTCATGCCCAACTCCTTGCAACCTCATGGAGCACATCATACCAGGAATGCCGTCCTCCACTGTCTGCCGTAATCTGCCCAAACCCATAACCCAATCAAAAGGCAATTGGCAGATACTCTATAGTTTTGCCTTAGGCGAAAAAAACTAAATGGCTAACATAAATGGCTTACAAATGGACAATATTAGCTGAACTGCTAGTGAAAAACAGGTCTTAATCTACCTAAGAGAATAGTGGATACAACCAACAGGGATAGATGATACATGCATCATAGGAAGAAAATACACACAGTTCCAATGGCTTTAAACTCTCCAATTTTGAATAATTAACACTAGGAATGATGCTTTGCTACTGGTAATAATTAGCAATAATTTCCTAAATGATTTTAGAAGATTTTAAAATTTATAAATTTTTGAAATTTTCTAATGATTAAATAAGTTTACATATATAATTAAATAATGGAGAATTAAATTGAATTGAGTTCTTTAGTTGGCCAAGTTGATTAGACACAGAAGGAATTTGTCTCCAGTACTGAAACATTCAATGTACATGGAAAGCAACAGAGAGTGAATAAAAAGGAAGGAGTTGAAACAGTTTATGTCCAGGATGTGAGAGGTTTGCAGATATTTTCTCAGCTCTCCTTCTGACCTGCACAATATACAGGTGTCCTATGGAAGACAGGCTGGTTGCAGTGATTCTTTCTGCAGTCTTAATTATTCACTGGAGTCTGTCCCTGTCCTGTTTGGTTGCTATAATTATTTAATTTACTTATAATTAATAAAAATCACTTATATATATTGAAAAGATAAAGGAAAGTAACATCTTGGAAGTGGGTAATATCTGTCAAGAAAAAAGCTACTTAGCATATTGTTCAGAATTAAAAATTACTGAATTAACTTTTTCTCCATAGGATCAGCACCAAAGTAGAATTGAAAAGAAATGCAACCATAACTTGGGAAGAACACAAAACTAAAGGCTACATTCCTATAGCTGTTTCGTTTAATTTATTACAGACCTTGTACCCAATAATAGTTTCATTTCAGCTTGGTGATGAGCGCCAGAAAAGGCATTGTACTGTGATATTCATATCTAAAAATAGGCCTGGATCGCTATCAAATTTGTCCTTTAAATTCTTTGCCCTCCCTCCCCACTTTGCCCCTAAGGATTTAGTTTGTTAAGTATCTGGGATCACCATAAATTTTGCAGCTTCCAGGCCTTCAAGTCTGAGGCATATTTAATACAAACTGGGAAATGTGGCTTCTCATATCTGAGATTCCACACTTTAACTACCCTCTGACCTGGAAGAAATATGATACCTGTATTAGACTTTACAATTCAGAAATTTAAATCTTTATTAAATTTATTGTTACATAACACACGCACACACACACACACCGGAGCCTTATATCACCCATATTACTATAACTATGACAGATTTAAATAGATCAGCAAGTTTAGGTCTACTTTACTTATCTCAGTTGTTAGGAATATAATATAAACATAAACATTCCTTTTTTTAGGGAAGGTTTCAAACTTCATTAAGCTTCTCACTGAATAGCCTTCTTTAAGTTAAGACCATTCTAGTACAACTACTTTGGGACTACATTGGGGCATGTTGGAAGGGACAGTCCCAGCATACATAAAGTATTGGTTATATCATGGTAGCTATATATCTCAATTGCTATTTGATCTTTGTTTATTCCCAGGACAGTGTTATTTGAGTGAGGGTACCAGGTGGTATGGCCACCATGCAGTTAAGCTGGGACTGGGCTTTTTACCTTTTCTGAATTTTTTTAAAGTCATTTTTTAACTTTCTTTAGCACATTTTAGGGGTTCTGTCACATGCCACTGAAATTTAATTGTTGAAACTACAAATAAATTATTGGAATCTTCCGTGTGTTTTATGTTTTTTAAAGGTATATTTCATAGGCTCCTCGCATTAGAAGAAGACCTGTAGTCCATGCTCATTTCAATGTAAGAATCCAAATTAAGGCATTTCAAAGACCTATTTATTTAGCTTTCTTTTGAACACTTCCAATGAAGAGAAACCTAAAACCTTTTTGGTCAATTGGATCAATTGTCAAACTCCTTTTACCGTTTAGATATTTCTTCAAACCTTCAGTCAGAATTTTTATAGAATTGAATGATTTGGTCCCTAATATTTGGAAATATATTTCTTTTGATGCTGTCTAAAATTATATTTGATTTATTTACAGCCACATCCCATTGCTAGGTCATATTCAATTTGAATGCATTTGTATATGCATTCCTTCAAGAAGCCTGTATAAATTTATGTTCCTACTTTAATATTTTGATTGTTATATGCATTTTCATTCATTCATTGCCCAAAACTAATACATGTTTTTATTGCATAGAGCCCTTTTCTAATGCTCCTTCTGGGTCCAACATTTTTCTTTAAAACTTACATCCTCCTTTTATATTTTCTGTACGGTCCCTCCTTAATAAGCTTATGATTCTAAAATATATTAGGTTGTACTAATGTTTGAACTTTGGAAAACAAGTTAATCTTTTTTGTATTTTTGTTTCTGAAGGAACCAGATAAACACAGTTCGTATTCTTTTTTAAACAAAGAAAGTGAGATGTAATCAAGGTTGTGACTGGTGAGACTTCCATATATTTTTCCTGGCTGAACGCTCTTTATTTGTACACTTACTGCTGGGTATGAGCTCCAGACCTTGAAATGTTTCTTTTTCTTACAAAAAGCCTCTCAACCAAATTCCATTTTGAAGAAAAAAAATTCTTACAAATGAGTCTTGCAATAAGACTGAGTGAAACAGTCACTTCAGGCAGCAGATTTTGAATGTAATGGAAAGTTAGCGATCGAAATGCAATTAATTGATTCTTTGTACTCTCATACCAGCTCCTTATGAGCTCCAGGCATTTGGTTGGCCTTGGGTATAATGTCTCTCAATTTAGAAAACGACAGGCACCTTTACTGTTGTGGGCATAGCTTTACTTACCATTTAAACCACTCCTGTCCTGTGCTTATGTGGTTTTGGCAACAGCTTGCAAGGTATATAGTACAAACTTCATATTACAAAACCTTCCATTGGACAATTCCCTGCTATTCTATCCCACCACTTTCTCCTGTATAGTATATGTATATGTATACATATAATATGTATATGTATGTCTTACATATGTACATACCAGAGGTGGGACTCACTTACCTTCCCTACTGGTTTGCAAATGTGAGTGCATGCGCCCCCTCTGCACATGCGTACGGCCTTCTGCGCATGTGCAGTACTCGCACATTATGTCTGGGTGAGTGGGTGGAGCCTCCTGCAGTCGCCACTACCAATTCGTGCGATCCGTACAGACCTCGATGAATCTCACCACTGGTAAATACATGTATACATGCCACTTACATACAAACATGTGCAAAATTAAATTGCATTATTATATGTACAGGGGGACACAATGGGTCAGTGATTAAAGAATGAGCATGTCAACTGGAGAGTGGACAGCTTGGATTCAAGACCTGAGCTCTGCGCAACAGGGTGAGCTTCTGTTACTTGTCCCAGCTCCCACCCACCTAGCAGTTCAAAAGCATGCAAATGTGAGTAGATTAATAGTTACCACTTCAGTGGGACTGTAACAGCATTCCATACACCTTTGACATATAACCATGCTGGTCACGTGACTGCAGAAATTTTCTTCAGAACGTGCTGGCTCTGTCGGCCAAAAGATGAGCACCTTACCCTAAAGTCAGATATGTCTGACAGGGAAACCTTTATCTTTTTTATTATATGTACAAAATGTACATGCATGTAGGCATATAAAAAGCTTCTTTTAAAAAAAAAATACTGTTTCTCTTTATATGTTATTTTTGCCTTATCTTTAACATGATTGCTGTAATAGCATAGTCATACAAGCCAGACCACTACAGTGGGGAAAAGGAGGAAAAAGAGTCAAAAATACCGTCTTGAGGTCCTCAATAAAAGGCAGGATACAAATATAATGAATAAAGTGTATGTAAAGATTATGTATTTGTTCCATGAATGGGGAAGAATGTACTATTATTATATAAGTTACTTTTACATTACCAATATTGCATTAGGACTGTGGAAATTCCCAGGATAGCTGTATGAGTTGATTGCACACAAAACAACAAAAACCCTAACCTATTTCTTATAAAGTTGGGTGAAGTTTCATACAATCCAAAATAATGTACATGTTTATCATTCTGTGACTGTGGATAAAGGTTTGATGGTCTCTGTCTATTTCAAGAGAATTCAGAATATTCATTACCTCAATATTTGTGCCCTTGTCATTCCAGGACTCGGAACCAGTGCATAATTCATTCAATTCATTCTCATAGGATCTTATCCCTAGCAAAATAAAATAATACTCTCAAGCAGTAGTCATTTTCCTGCATGGAAGCAGATTATATTCCACGTTATTGTCTTTTTTTGCCCAATCTAGGGATGAAGGAGCTGCTAGTCCAAAAGTAGGCATAGGAAACAAGTAAGCAATGGAAAATCACGGCAGGCTTCAAGCAGAGTCCTAAATTTCATGACATGTTTTAAGACAAGCAAACAAGAAATTGAACAGGATCCTTTGCATTCCTTTTCACTTCTTCAGAATACCCCCAATTGTGTTGATCCCCTTTTAGTGCCTGTCTCTGTTCATATAGCATTCTTGGTTTCAATAAAGTTCTGGTTTTTTGACATCAGATAAAATTGGAATTGCAGATGCAACTGTCCAGATTAGAAATCAAGTCGAACATGAGAGCAGCAGCTGGAATTTAGGGCCAAATATATGGCCCACACAGCTCTGTCCCGCTATCAGAACAGAATGGTTGGATGACCACAAGAAAAGCAGCCAACAAATGCTTAGTAATCTGAATGTTGCTTGAGCAAAATATGTCATGCCTTGTCTTGCTTGTGCAAGTATAATTTGTTACCCAGGTACACCCAGAGTAACCACAATCTTGGTGTTTTATCACATGGGATAGATTAGGCACAGAGTAGTGATTGCTCACACTTCCCAAATACTAAGGTGACAGTAGAGACCATAAGGCACTACCCTACAAGATTGTCTTATACAGTTATATAGTAACAACAACAAAATGAACCTAGTACCAACAGTTTTTTTAAATTGTCCTCTCACAAATGTCATCAAAAGGCATAGTTATTTTTTGCCCATTAAAAATTGACCTTTTCAGAGTATTTATTCATTTGGAACACATTCTTATTAGTCTGCATTTGAATTACAGGATCAATAGACAACAACGAAACATCAACATTTTAATCCTATCTTTGCTTCAATCAGTTTGTTCAGAGTTGGCATTAGATCACTTCTGTTTGCAGGTATAGAGATAGCAATTTAGGATCCTTATCTGCTGTGTTTGCTCTTTTTTTTTTCAAATAAAATTTGAATAAAAGAGAAAACTTTCAAGAGTGAATGCATTATTTTAAAATATCCCAAATGAAAGATAGCTTTACTTTATGTGGCCTGTTTTTAATTATTTATTTTCATCCTCAGAAACCTTTATATCATTGTGCTCGTGCTAGGTCATTATCCTGGGCAGTTTGCCAATTCAAACTGAAGTGAAGCTCTCTTCACGAAATGAGTGAAACTCACAAAACAATCATGAAAGTTTACCTGAAATTCACAAGCCAATCTCCCTGTGTCTTTTTGTGTGAGATTTTCCAAAGAAAATTATATTCTACTTTGCTTGTACTTACAGCTAGAACATTGTGTTCTTCTCTGGATGAGTTCTTTTATCCTCCTGTACCATTTAATGCAATTTCCCATCTTACTGTTGAGCGGTACTGTACTTGGCTTGGTATCAAATGTTTGTTTGAGAACTGCAAGTTGAATAAGATCAGGAGGATAGCATAAGTCAAACCAATATAACAAGGGACAGATATTTTACCATAATACACTAAATGTTCTTGAAAAACTACATTTTTTAAATTCCCCCTCAGGTGATAAGAAAGGATTACCTGAGAGACCAGCTCTCCTTTATTTCATCTCCCCATCCCACCAGACGTCTACTAGCAGACCTAAGATAATGTAGATAAAATAAACTTTATTATCATTTTTTTATTGAGGGCATGCTGGTACACATTAAAAATAAAAATCTGTTGCCTGCTCCCAAAAGAAAGTATATACTACCCATACATAACACACATATAAACATGATTGATTTTATATATAAATCATAACACACACACACACACACACACACACACACACTGCTTTGGGTACCACGAAGACTTCTCCTGGAAGGTAATAAGGAAAACAGGTCATGAAGAGGATGTGTAGTGTCCCAGACAATACTGCGGACCCTGCTTATATGCTATGTCCTGAATAGCAAAGATGTTATAGATTTCATCATCTAGGGAGCTACATTTTATGGACCCTAGGTGGTGGGTTTTTTCTGCAGTGGTACCCAGTTTATGGAATCTCCTGTCTGTGAGATGAGGTTGGCCTCATCACTTCTGAGCTTCTATCAGTCCCTTGAGACCTGATGTGCCAACATGCCTGGGCCCCCCAAGGGATGGTTGACTTTGTATGGGAGCTCTATCAACATCCCTTCATCTATTATTATTTTTCTTTTGTTTTTTATGGTTTTTAATGTTTTTATAATGAATTATGATAGTAGTGTTACATATTTATTCATTGTTTTCATACTGCCCAGATTCATTTTTATAGTCACCCATTTTAGAACGGGTGACTATATAAATCAAATAAATTTTAAAAATAAAATAAATAAATATTTAGAAAACAATTCAAAATACTTAGCAGTATCTGAGGTGAAATTATAAATGGAGGGAGAGGGAGAGAGGGACAGAGAGGAAGAGAGACAGAGGGACAGAGAGGAAGAGAAAGAGAGAGTGAGTGAGAGAGAGCAGTCAGAATGTTTAAATCAAAGGTAGGCCACCAGATCTATACTTGAAAAATTAAGTTGATCACTCTATAAAAAAATAGCAATAGCACTTAGACTTACAGTATATACCTCCTGTTAGTGCTTTACTACACTCTCAGCGTGGTTTACAGAGTCAGTATATTGCCCCAGCAATCTGGGTCCTCATTTTACTGACCTCAGAAGAATGGAAGGCTGAATCAATCTTGAACCAGTCAGGATGAAACTCCTGAGTGTGGCCAGAGTCAGCCTGCAGTACTGCATTCTAACCACTGTGCCACCATGGCTCTTTTGTGAGCAAAGAGAATACGGTATGTTCTGTGTATCTCTTAACTGACATCTACAGGTTTGGTGGATTTTCGCAAGTAGTCTATACTAGACCTAACCAGAAACTGATACCATAGACTGTTTTAGACATTTTTGCCTAATAGACTTGACTAATAAAGGTTGAAGACTGCCCTCCCCCTCCTTCACGCCATAAAAATACTCTTCTTTCCAAATGACATCAGAATTTCTGGCATTGAAACTAAAGATCAGAAACATCCTTAAATGCCCCCAAGAAATGGAATACCACCATTTCAGTTATTTCCTTTAAGTTAAGAGTCTGGATTTATAAAAGGTTTCCAAAATATTATTTTAGTTTAATGTTGACAAAAGCAACATATTCCCCCTTCCCTAAAAAAAAAAAGATTATTTCTAATGTATATCCTGCCCAGAGCCTCAAATTAAATGCATATTTCTGGGCAAGATTGTGTGAGTTACTGCCTGCACATTACTTTCTGCATGATGTAATTGCATATGAGCTGTTCTTTCGTGTACTTAGGATTGCAACTGAATAGCCTGATTCTATGGACTGGTTTAATTTAGCATCTAAAAAAGTGATCCCTGTCAAAGGCTTAGTCATGTTCCAGTGCCAGCACACAGAGGCCAACTTCTTTAGCAGGGCAGTACCTAAAGAGAAATCAGATTGTATGTTGATGTTTTATTCGTTCTCCTGCACAAATGATTTTCAATTTGCTACAGCTGTGTCAGATTTCTTTATGAAGGTAAGTGATTTTCTTTCTTAAAAATCAAAAAGCAGGCAGCAGGCATCATTCCTTTAGTGAGAGAGTTTCACATATAGTAATATTTTGGTGTATAAACCATTGCTTTTTTTCATGGAAATCTTAACAATTGTTACAATTTCATTGGTTTAAGATCATGTCCCATCACTTGCTTTGGTAGAGATAAAACTCTTTTCACAATTTTCTTTTTGATTTCACAGCCTCTTCTTGCCCTTTCCAAAAGTTTTGTTCTGAGGGAAAGCACATGTGTGTTATAACCAGAAAGCTATTTGCAGTGGTGACAAGTACGAAAAGAAAGAGCAGGTGTAAATATAAGTCATACAGGAAAACATACGGTATATCTTGCTGGAGCAACCATTGAAGGCAGACACATATTATTCAATACTATAACCAAATCAAAAAAATATGCAAAAACCATCTGTTTCAATAAAGGTTATCCCAAAATATTAGATACTCAATTTGGTATACAATTAGGGGTGAGGTGGCTTTATTATTTATTTATTTATTTATTATTTATGTCTACATTGTGACTACTTTATATTTATATTTATGTCTATATTTATGACCCAGTGACTCAGTAGCTAAGATGCTGAGCTTGTCGATCAAGAGGTCGGCAGTTTAGTGGTTTGAATCCCTAATAGTGTGTAATACAGGGGGAGCTCCTGTTACTTGTCCCAGCTTCTGCCAACCTAGCAGTTCAACAGCACATAAAAAATGCAAGTAGAAAAATAGGAACCACCTTTGGTGGGAAGGTAACAGCGTTCCGTGCACCTTTGGCATTTAGTCATGCCAGCCACATGACCACGGAAATGTCTTCGGACAGCGCTGGCTCTTTGGCTTTGAAATGGAGATGAGCACCACCCCCTAGAGTCGGGAACGACTAGCACATATGTGCGAGGAGAAGCTTTACCTTTACATTGTGACATTTATGGAAATTTCATCCATAAAATTTTCAATAAAAGTGGCTTGAAAGTCTATAAGATTATGGAGCTCAGGCTTTACTTAGGCAATTAGCAAGGAATTTCAAGTTTATGACTAACCCACTTTTTTTTATTTTGTCACAACAGTATATATAAGCATAAGCATGAAACAACTATACAACATATAAGTGTATATATAATGAAAAGAAACAATAGGACAGGAACGGTAGGCACTTTTGTGCACTTATGCATGCTCCTTAGAGTCCTCTTAGAAATGGGGTGAGGTCTATGGTAGACAGTTTTTGGTTAAAGCTTTTGGGAGTTTGAGAAGAGACCACAGAGTCAGGTAGTGTGTTCCAAGCGTTAACAACTCTGTTACAAAAGTCATATTTTCTGCAATCAAGATTGAAGCGGTTAACATTATGTTTGAATCTATTGTTTGTTCTTGTATTATTGCGATTGAAGCTGAAGTAGTCTTTAACAGGAAGGACATCACAATAGATGATTCTGTGTGTTAAACACAGGTCTTGTTGGAGTCAGCGGAGTTCTAAGTTTTCTAATCCCAGGATTTCAAGTCTGGTGGTATAAGGTATTTTGTTGTTTACAGAGGAGTGGAGAACTCTTCTTGTAAAATATTTCTGGACTCGTTCAATTGTATTAATGTCAGAGATGTGGTATTGGTTCCAGACAGGTGAGCTGTATTCAAGAATAGGTCTAGCAAATGTTTTGTATGCTCTGGTTAGTAGTGTAGAGCTTTTCAAAAAGAAGCTATGCAAAATTAGGTTTACAACTCTTAAGAGCCTTTTTTGCTATGTAGTTGCAGTGGGCTTTGGCACTTAGATCATTTGATATGAAAACTTCAAGGTCTTTAACAGGGTGGGGGTCATCTGTAAGGTAATGTCCATCGAGCTTGTACTTAGTGTTTGGGTTCTTTTTTCCAATATGTAAGACTGAGCATTTGCTGGTTGAGATTTGGAGTTGCCAAGTTTTAGACCAATCGGATACAAAGTCAAGTCAAACTTTTTCCAACAGAATTTAAATATTAGCTCCTTTTAGAACTCTTCCATGGAACTATCTGTGTTTTCACTCAGCACTAGGACACTAATCCAGATGCAGTTGCTATGGCAAATGAATTTTTCTTCCAAAAGTTAGCACCTATTTAATTATTTGCATTTCTTGTGTGGCAAAGTTGGTGAGAGGATGTCATAAAACATTCATAAAGTTAACCCTTTAATTTGAAGAGGAGCATTTTTGTAAAATATCTTACTATTCCCTGGCACATTCTCCACCCTCCCTTCCCTTGCATCTGATTCACTTCCTAATTGCTCAGCAGATTTACTTGAGTGTAAATCCCATTGAATTTAGTGAAGTCAGCTTTTGTTTAGACATGAATCAGATTGACTTCTCTGCTTTCAACAGGAAGAAAGGAAGGCATGGATTACCTTTGAAATATCTGATTCTCCTTTCACATCAAGTTTCCTTGGGTCTTCTTCTCGTCTTATTTTGTCATTTCCCCCCCCCAAAAGGGATAATAATAATCCATTTCAATGCAAACAAATCAGCCTTGAAATTATCTTTTCCATTTTAATGAACATGGTTTAAAATGCTGGAAGAAAACTTAGCATCTGAGTTTTAGTGATAGCAAAGGAATATTTGCAGCAAATGAATCCTTGTCTGCAGGAATTGGCAGGAAAGGATTATGGTGATGTGAGAGAATTTCTGTTTCCCAGGGCCTTATATTTCCCGTCAATATATGACTCAATTTTTGAAATAATCTGGTAGATCAATTCTTTTTATTTAAGGCTATAAAATGAATCAGATAAAATATGTAGTAAACCAAAGACTTTAGCATTTTAAATTTGTTAAGTTTCATTTTACAAACTTGTTTACTAATCCTTGTACTTCATTGGACAAAAAAGAATGGAAGAAAAACTACAGTGCTAGAGAAATAAACGGTGTGTGAATATTCTCGTTCTAATAGGACTACCCCAGAATTCAGGCTATAAAAAGAAAGCTCATTGGCATATTAACCTGTATAAAGTTTGCATGTGAACTTGCCTCTACTTTTAGTTATTTGTGGTAAAAGATTGTGAGGGTATTGAAAAGTAATAGAAGGAGAATAAACGTAAGTAATTGGGGTAGCTTATCTTGTAAATGGTAATTCAGTCCAAGTGGCAAGAAACTGAGAAAACATTTATAATCCTTCAGAGATTCCCTCTGAATGAACTCAATATAAATAAAAAGGAATCTGGTAGCACCTTTTCCGACTAAAAAGTTTTATTTAAACCAGTATTGTTCAAATTTGGCACCATGTGGGGGTATCAGTTCCCAGCATTTCCCATCCAGTGAAAAAAATTAGTTGCATTCCTGGTTGTCTTGGTGTTATTTTTTTTTTGTTTTCTTTCTCTTGTTTTTTTGTTGTTATTCTTTCTCTTAAAATAAAACTAGGTTTGTCTCATTGTTAAGCGCTTGCCAATAGCAATGTGCAGACTGCAGGGGACTGAATAATCTTCAAATTACAATTCTACTGATTCTTATTATGGAGAGAAAGAAAATATTCTTAAGGAAACTTGGGATAAGCTTTATTGTTTTGGCCAGAGGTTTGCAATTGCTTCCGAAAACTGATTGGATTTTTAATGTCTTTTTCTCTGCCTTTGGAAATGCTGGTGAACTTTACTTCATTGATCCAACGAATTACCTTGTTCTCCCAGGCAACTACTAGCAATGCTGTTTGAGAAAAATCATGGGAAAGAAAACTATGCTGAGAAAGTAACTATTACTATGTGTGGTATAAATGCTGAACCAAGATTTTACAATATTTATCAACTAACCCACTTTTATGGAATAATACCCAACACAGTAGAAAAATAACAAAACAAGGACAGTGCTAATAAGAAAGCAGTAAACAAAAATACAACAAATGGGTTATGCATGGAAGAGTCTCTGTACATCAATCAACAAGACCCAAAAACTCATTGAAAAAGCCAGTTTTTTTCTAATTCTTCCTAATTCTAAACAAGGAAAGCATCTTTCAAGCTGCCAAGAGTAACATGTTCCATACTTCAGGGGCCACCAGAGTGAAAACTTCCTGCTTTACACCCAAATACAAGAGGGCAGGCTCTCAGCAGGCTTTTTTAAACTGGCTGAAGTGGACAGGTAGAACTAATTCTGGCAAATCAGTGCTTGATTGAAAGTAATTAAATAGCATATTCTTGATTTGAAAAGACAGTACAATGTTAAAGAAAGCATAGTAATAGATATACATTACCATGTGCATAATGAGTATACAAGAAACAAACATGTTTTATAAGCAAGAAGGAAAGGGAGTAAAGACAGAGGTGTTTAAAGGCAGTAATAACGTTTCATACTATATCAGTATATCTTCTGTGATTGGGAATGTGTGATGAAATATTTGAAATGTTTATACAAATTACTAAGCGTGAATAAAAGTGAGAAATGTGAAAATGGTAGTTGGGAAGGACAAGCAAAGTGAGATTTGCTATCTTTGTTAGTTTTAGATAAATAAATAAAACTACCTAAAACTAAAAACACCAATTATTTTGTATTATTTTTATTAATGTGATATTGATGCAACAACTATTCTCAGTTATTTTGGGGATGGATTTTTTTTTTTTGGAAAAAAATGTTATTGTACCACATGTTGATGTAAATCATAAATTAAAATACCATTACTAGATTTGAATATGATGATTCTATTGGCCTACTTATAGTAATCTTAATTCTGACTAACTGCTACACAGGTAACTTCAAAGTTCCTACTATCCATTTCCTTCTATGCTTTACAGAAATTAAACAGATAGTGAGCCTGGATAGAAGACAGTAGTTAGAATAAGTGTTGGGATGATAGGTTAAATGAAGGATGAATTCTGCTACAGCAGAAATTATGGCAACTCCTACATACAGCAGTATCTTTACAATGATGAACTTAGAGCTATACATGTCATCTCTAAACTACTATTTCTTCCCTCCAAAGTCCCTCCTGTTGCCCCATCAAATTTCATTTCCTGTTTTCAGGTGGGAAAAACCTGAAATCTTAAGCCAAAGACTAAAAGAGATAATTTTGAAAAACAGGAAAATTTCTACAGAAGAAAGCCTCATCCTGATTATATGTACAATGCAGCTATCCTCATTTTCTATTATTGCCCTGCCAATTAAAGTTTCAACCACCGCTCAAAAAGAAGAGTAACCATGGTTTCTAATTCTTCAGTAGCTGCTAAACATGGTGATGTCATCATGTCATGAGTCATTCTTTCTCAAGATACTCCTAATATTTCTTTTTTCCAGCTTTGCTTCTGTCCCTTAGTTACATTGAAGGCCCATGCTTTGTCTGTGGATCTATGCTTCCAGATTTGTTTGACAGAAGCCTAGAAACTATCATTTTCTCCACTAGACTAAACATCCAATTTTTAAAAAAAATTTAAGCTGCTGCACCATTTCAAAACCAACAGAGGGAGCAGCAAAGGGATAAAAGTACCCAGCCATGCACTGAGAACTGCAGATGTTCTTTTCCAGTTCAGGAACTTTCTTAGGATACATCCAGATACATGACGTCTCCAGAAAGGACTACAAAAAGGAGTGGAATTACTTGTACGATCTGTTTATTTTGATTACCTACTGATATAACACAGGCAGTTTAGATGAATTGTTGTAGGAGTAAAAGAATTAATGGGGCTCAATTTTTTGTAAAGGGATTAGGATCATGCAACAAGATAGCTTAGGTCAGCCTTTTTCAAGCTTGGCAGCTTTAAAATATGGATATCAACTGCATGGATGGTTGCTGGGGAATTTTGGGATATGAATTCCACATATCTTAAAGTTGTCATGTTTGAAAAACATTGGTTTAGTTATTAAAGTTGGAAAAATGTTACAGTAGAATTTGTGATTCTACTAAGAGTTAGTGATCTTTACTTGTATGACTAACTACAGTTATTAATATTATTTGCAACAGTGAACCATTTGGAAACCATTTTTAAATCAACGTTTTTGCACATTCCTAGGGATTATTCTTTTTGAAAAAATTGTATTATACGTGTATAAATGTATCATTCACATATTACTGGGCTGGAAGAGGTGGGGAGAGAAAAAATTGTTATAAGAAATGTTTAATAATAACAGAATTATTAAGAGTGTTCTAGTCCAAACATCTATACCATTCCAGCAAGTGGCTTTCCAATCTCTTTTAAAAAATTTCCAATGATTGAACATCCACAGCTTCTAAAGGCAACCCGTTCCACTAATTAATTTTTGGGAAATTCCTTCTTAGTTCTAGGTTGGATCTCTCTTAGATAACTTTCTGTTCAAACTTCTTGTCTTGCCCTCAGATGGTTTGGAGAATAGGTCAACACCCCCCCTCTTTTTTTTATGACAGCCCCTCAAATATTGGAAGACTACTTAGACATACTTAGTTCCTGCAGTCGTTTATCATGTTTTAGCCTCTAGCCATCTAATCATCTTTGTTGCTCTTCTCTACACTCTTTCTAGTATCTCAATATCTTTTTTATATCACAGTGACAAAAATTGGATGCAGTATTCCAAGTGTGGTCTTACTAAATCAGTATACTTGTACTAATACTTCATGTGACCTTGATAATATTTCTCTGTTGATGTAGCCTAGGACTGCATTGGCTTTTTTTGACAGCTGCAGCATACTTCTAGCTTATACTTGAGCAGTTGTCTATTAGAACTCCTAGATTCTTCTCAGAGTTATTGCTGTTGAACCAAGTATTGCCTATTCTGTTCCTATGCATTTGGTTTTTCTTGCCTAAGTGTAAAATCTTACTTTCTCACCATTGAATTTCAATTTGTTAGATAGAGCCCAGTGTTCAAGTTTGTCAAGATTCTTCTGGCCTAAAGTGTTGAATATTCCTCCTAGGTTGGTGTGGTCTCCAAATTTGATGAGTTCTCCTTCTAGCCGGTCATCTAAATCATCTATGAAGATGTTGAAGAGTACTGGGCTTAAGTCAGAGCCTTGAAATACCCCACTACATACTTCTCTTCATGTAGTGTGGTTATATTAGTGTGGTTTCCAGCCAGTTATATATTTGTTTGTTTGTTTGTCAAACATGTACAAGATGACAAGTATAGGTATGAACATAAACATAAACAAAGGAATTAAATACAAATAAATGCAGACAGTAAGACAGGGACAGTAGGCACGCTGGTGTACTTATGCATGCCCCCTTTATGGACCTCTTAAGGGAGTGAGGTCCATGGTAAACAGTTTGAAATTGAAACTATGAGGGTTTGAGGCTGTAACAACGGAGCCGGGTAGAGCATTCCAGGCATTTACTACTCTGTTGCTGAAATTGTCAGCTTATTAGCCCGGAAGCTTCCATGCTGCCACCTTCTCATGTGTGGGAAAGTAGGAGGGGGGATTTAGTAGAGGGATTGTCTTTAGACATAATAGCATTATTCCTGTGGGTCAAGGTCAGGCCGATCCTGCATCTGGAGGAGGAGTGGTTGGAGTGCTGCCTCGAAACTGAGGAGTGAGGGGATGGTTTTGGAGGTTTTGATTTACTGAAGGAAAACCCGGACCTCTCAGATTCGGGTTTTCCTAGTTATGCCAGTTTACCTATTCTAGTAAATGGAACTTTGAAAAAATCAGAGTTGGGGGGTTTTCTGAAACGCTGACAGAAATATTTCCTGCAATCGAGTTTGAAGCGGTTTATCTTGAGTTTGTATCTATTATTTGCCCGTGTATTATTGTGGTTAAAATATGGTTATGAATCCATCTGGTGGTGATGCTGTCTATCCCACGTTTAGACTTGTTTGATTCAGAAAGGGAAACCATACAATATATTACAAAATTATATTTTTCAAAGTAATAGTTGGATGTGGTCGTGAATCTTTTGATGATGATGATGATGATGATGATGATGATGATGATGATGATGATGATTTTTAAGAGATAGTGAATCCCAAAGGAAGAAGATTATTTATATAAAAAAATCAAGAACACTTTCTTAGAAGGTGTCACTTTGAACAGAAGGGACGTTCTTGACACCAGGATTAATCAGATTACTCAAACGGATAAAATCTGGTTGTTCTGTACAACATAAGTGGAAGATAATACGTGATAGCATACAGTTTGATGGGATCTGTTTTAGAAATGTTTGGAGTTATAAAAGGGAGGGTTTGCTGGGAGTAGAAGAATGTTTACAAACTTTATGATCTGCAGAAAGTGGAAAATATGCTTTTTATTCAAATCTGCTAGTTAAAAAGGACAAAATGTTCAGATTAAAGCAGACACACTGTTCTGAGATTAGTAGTGAAAAGAAAGGGAATTATCTCCCGGAGGTACATCATGCTCAATTGAAGCAGATCATCACAGGAGCTCTGTATCAGTATTTTGATATATTAATTAATTCTCTGAGATTCAGAGAGAAGACATACTGTACAGTAACCTTCCCTCCTTCATTCCTACAATTACTGGAATAAGTTAGAGACACAAAAAGGAAAGAAGTTGTTAGTCAAGTAGTAAATGCTGTCAACCAAAATGTTTCTTCCAGAATTGGGAAAAATTTTCCCAATTGAGATTTATTTTGTTGTTGTTGTTATTTTGTTGTTGTTTTGAAATAATGAATTATGAGCCAGAACAAGTAGATTAATAACTATACCTAACAAGGACTCAAGGCCAAATTCTGATGATGTTATTGGCTGAAGGATTAGGATTTTTAGCATCTCAACTGTGCTTACAATTTATGAAGCTTGTATTAAATTGATTTTTATATATTTATTTATTTATTTAGTCGAATACATATTAAATAATATATATAAATATAAGCATGAATTGAATACATAAAATGAATACAATTAAAGGGAACATTAGGACAGGGTCGGTAGGCCCACTGGTGCTCTTATGCACACCCCTTACAGGCCTCTTAGGAGGTGAGGTGAGATGGGGTGAGGTCATCAGTAGAGAGTCTTAGGTGAAAGTTTTGGGGTTTTGGGATGAAACCACAGAGTCTGGTAGTGCATTCCAGGCATTAACAACTCTGTTACTGAAGTCATATTTTCTGCAATCGAGATTAGAGCAGTTCACTTTAAGTTTGAATCTATTGTGTGCTTGTGTATTGTTGTGGTTGAAGCTGAAGTAGTCATTTGACAGGTAGGATATTGTAGTAGATGATTTTATGAGCAATGCTCAGGTCATACCGAAGGCAGCGTAGTTCTAAATTTTCTAAACCCAGAATTTCAAGTCTGATGGCATAAAGTATTTTGTTGCGAGCAGAAGTGATAAATATAACAGAAGTGAGATGGGCAGTATGGAAATTTGATAAATAAATAAAATTAAATGCCATCCTCAAAGAGAAAGAAATATACTGATTAGGGATAATATTTTTAAAAACAGCGTGAGTGGGTTGTGTGCAAACATGTATATAAAATCCTAACATCTGAGGGAAGTCTGGTTTAAAAGTCCAAGCCTTAAAATGAATCTTTGCTACATATATAATCATTCCTACAGATTTTCTTAATATTTTCTGGTTCCTTTGATCTCTTTGAGAGATTCCAGTGTTGTCTTTTTAATCCTTTTTCTTTTCTTAATTACCTTCCTTGCTTTCCCCCCCCCTTTTTTTTTAATCCTCCCATGGTATCTAATATATCAATCTCACACTGAATATCCTGAAAAACATATAGCGTATTTTTAATTTAATCAAAAATCATTAATGTGAGCTTGCTGCCTTGATCACTTATTATTTTTTTGTAGATTTAGGGTGTTACACATGGAATATGGAATTGGACAAAACAATAACTTTCTTAAAGAGGCTGGCTTTCATTTATCCTTAGTGAAGGGTAAATGCTCAAAATAAGGAAAAGGAAGATTAAGAAGAGATATCTACAAAGAGTTTGGAGGGCAGCAGAGATAAATGTGGTTAGCAATCATAGATTGGCTATCCTACTCATCAACAAAATTCCAGCATTTTCCATTCACTAAAGAAGATGGAATACTATATTGTAGGAGTAATATGGCAACAACAAGCTGATACAAACTTTGATCTGGTTTACCCAGAACAGCAAAGCTTGTAGATGGACATTAGGGAGTTACCACTTTATATTCACCAGACAACAACTCAGCAAGGCTGTGTAAATATAACCTATGCAGTACAGGAGTTATATATAAAAACCTTTGCAATCCTGGAGCAATTTTCTTTGTGAATTGGTTCAAAAGACTACCTGCTTGGAACTGTGATAACTAAAATAAACATAGCAGAGACTGAAATTTATCTTGTTCACGAAAATATGGTAAATTAAAACAGAATGGCTGAATATATACTTTAATTTGAATCATACATATAGATATTAACTCAAATATGGGTGAAAGTATAGCCTAGATTTTTACCTCCATATAACATTTAATAGAATGTCACTTTTTCTATAGTATATAATTTATTTACAAGAATACAACTCTCCCTGCAAAGTCTATGGTTATGGTTAGGTAATATTAAGAAGGAAGACTCCTCTTGACTTTAACAACACCCAGTGGGATCTACTGAACTCATGAGAACCACAGATTGAAGATACAAGGAGTGTTTTACATAAAAGGTTTGTTGAATGCAGTTATCAGAAGGTGATAATGTAATACATTAACATTGAACAGTTTTATGAGGCCAGCTAATTGTTACTTTAAACATACAGCTAAGATCAATTTTTTTAAATAGGTAGTTGGAGTTTGATTTTTATTGGTAATCCCACCCCATTTTCCACTAGATAAGGTGACTTAACCATCTAATGAGTCTAATGTTTAAAGGAAAAAATAAGTTATATCGGGGATTCTCAGAGCATAATTCACGACCCTCCAGAGCTGTCCCATAGTAAGAGAAGCCAAAAATATTAGCCTGGGGAGTTAAGCGACTTAAAGCATACATATCACACTTAAAATCCTGAACCCCCTTATAAAATGGCTTTTGATTCTGTCTGCTTTTGAAGGGCAGCTCTTGACATGTTGTATTTAGCCCAGTTTGATTCACTCCTCCATAGAATGGAGTTGCATATTGGTGGCTGGGAAAGGAAGAAGCAAACCATTCCTGCCTGAGGATTGGGGGGTGGGGGGGTGGGAGTATAATAACAATAAAATTAGATTTCCAATTGTTGGAAGAATGGAAATACAAATAGTATTTTATGCAGGCTTGAGCAGAACTGCAAATGTTTGATTCATTATTGCCTTACACAGTGTAAGCTGCCCTGAGTCTTCGGAGAAGGGCGGGATATAAATTCAAATAAAAAAAAATTAAAAAAATTATGTGCTATACAATATATAAAATACTCCTAATCATACATGAAAACCTAGGTAGCATTACCTATGAGAGTCTAGATGCTCTGTTTAGCAAAGTCAGTGCACAATCAGCAAGAAGCTGCCCTAAGGATCCTCAACTTTTAAGTGACCTATATAGGTAAAGACCAGCCCAAAACCTGTTCAGCTGGTCTCCTATCCCATCCCCATCATCCCAGCCAATTGCACTGTATTTTCACCTGCAATTATTTTTTGTAAACTGCTTTGGGAAGATTGTGATACTGAAATTTAGGATATAAATAATTATGAATAAATATATGAGAGTATTTCCTATTCTATTTCTTCTCATATTTATTTAGGGAACAGGTTTTCCTTCCCATAATTGTGTAGATAGCTTTGCATAGATGGTTCCCTAAAAAGCATTTGTACTTCCTGCAGATGCTTAAACTCATATACAGCCCATATTATTGAAAATTAAACTTTAGTTTTATTTAAAAACTAAATTAAAATTAAAATTTAATTTTAACTGGGTTGGAATGTGAGATCTAGATTCCAGTTCCCAATCCTCCAAGGAAATTTACTCCGAAAATTTGGATCATTCTTTCTCTGTTATCCCAGTCTACCTCTCAGGGTAAAATACAGGAATGCCCATTTAAGCCACTAGCAACTTGCTCTTGAAGGAAGAGGGACATAAATCAAACAAATAATAAATAATATTATGGAGGGGAGAAGTCTAAGATGTTGAGTACAATTATTTCATTTAGCCCTTTCTTTGCATTCCTCAATTATATAGTTTAATCCTGCACATATGGGCAACTGTTGGCGAGCAATAATCAATAATCACATCAGTGTTCTTTATGTCCAGTGGCTGAAATAAAATTCATAATCGAAACAGAGATGAAAGCTAAGGACTAAGCCTTAAAGTAAGCACTAAAAGCAATCGCTCTATAATGCATTTCAGGAATCAGCAATTGACTAATGCAGCGTTTCTATCAAGCTTATTTACTTATGCATTTATGGCATTTTAATGTTATGTCACCATTACATGCCCAAATAATTATGATTGTACATGG
This sequence comes from Ahaetulla prasina, assembly GCF_028640845.1. Lineage (NCBI taxonomy): Eukaryota > Metazoa > Chordata > Lepidosauria > Squamata > Colubridae > Ahaetulla > Ahaetulla prasina. Next base: position 42,507,038 of record NC_080541.1, on the reverse strand, counting down.
TCTATAAACCCTGAACCATAAATATGCAGGAACCATTCCATTAAAAAACTGGAGTTCGAAAAGTGCTTATTAGAATAACTTTTAGGTACCTGTTCAAAATTCATTTCTTTCTCCAGGTCTTCCTGATACAAATGCTAGAAGAACACTTTTTTGTTTTCTTTCCTCCCATCTTTTATTTATTGATTGATTGTATTTTTACATACAACTTTTTAAATATTAAAACCATATCAAATAACATACAATATATAACATGCTTATCGTTTATAATTTGTTGTTTTCTGTTGTTTTCATATATAATTATCTTTTTACTAATGCATTGAGGTGCTTCTGCATAGAATATACATAAGTATATTAATAAGAGAATAATAAACCCTAGCAAGTTAGCCAAAAATTTTCTACTGTAGGTGTGATGGAAGAGGTCTGATGGTGTGCATATTCTACTGAAATAACCTGCCTGCTAAGGCAAAGATGCTCTTGCTCTGCTAAAGATTTGGCTCTTCCAGGAGGCCTTCAGGGACTGTCTGTTGGAGCCACTGGTACAAATCTTTGATATGTAAGATAAATGATAGTTATTTTATATATTATTATCTGAAAATCATTTATAGCCCAAATTAGGAATGAGTCAGTTGCAATAAATATTGCACCAACAGCAGTTAAGGTAATATATTCTTAATATCAATTATATCAAAACAGTCAAAAGCATATTAAAAATTAGCAAAAATCAGATATACAACCTTGTGGCTGTGATTCTCTGGTCTGATTTTCATGGCTAGCAGATTCCAGACTGTAGAGATGGAAACCATGGAAAGACCAAGCAGAGGATCTGAAGGACCCAAACCAACTCAGCTTTCTCATATAGCCCCTTTCTCATACTTAAAGATATCTAGACAAGCTGTTAATCTAATCTTCATATATTTCCATCTGTTGTCCCAAAGGTGCTTTTTCAAAAGGTAACTGGACTTTGCTTTTCCTTGAAGAAATTTTGCTTCTCATCCAAGAAGCATCTTGTATGAGAAGCAAAACATCTTCAAGGAAAAACCAAGATGATCAGTCGCCTTTTGAAAAAGCACCTTTGGGACAACCATAGACATTTTCCTCTGTTATGTACAGTGAGAAGGCTCCCATTTCCACCCCACCCCCTTGGGAGACAAATCAAAATATCCACAAATTAGCCCTTATGTTTTCATACCTTTAGTTCAACCTTTCCAGTCCCCACTTATGTTGGACTGTAACTCTATCAACCTTAGTCAATATTATTAACAATCTGTGCTGAACTCTAGTTCCCAGTTAAGTCCCCAGGACAGACATTGACCATGGTGGTGAAGGATGCTGGAACAATTATTCCATATTGGCATGGAATGACAAGGATTATAGTTCAAATGACCTAGAGGCCATCAGACTGGGGGAGATAGCTTTTGTCTGAGGTCAAAAAAGAAGCATATAAAATTGGTGTGACACATTTAAAATTTAATTACTGAGCTATAGCATAACCATTTTGCTCTTAACATCAACTTGTCTATCAACTTTGGCTCATCTCCCATAATTCTGCCTCATAATTAAGATGCAGTTCATGTTGAAAAGTCATTGAGCCTTGGCTTCTGGGCAAAACTAGCCATCCTCATTTATTGAGAAACAAATCACTAATAAGCCAGAATTACCATTCCTGATCTAGGGATGGAAAAGAAATTCATTCACCTCACATCTGAATTAGAACTTTACCTAATTTGAACTTTCTAAACTAATACACAAAGTGAAATGCTGTTATTCAGTACATTGTTTCTAAATTTTATAATATAACAGTACTTCTGTTTTTTAAATTAAAAATATACTGTACATAAATGTGTACATTAAAAAATCCAGAGAAATATTAATGTGCATGAAATTAATATATGAAAAGGATTTTAGGAATTAGGAAACTGCATAAATAACAAAATTGGGAAAATATATTCATACATTGACTCACTGGAGAAGAGCCTAATGCTGGGAAAGATTGAGGGCAAAAGAAGAAGGGTACGACAGAGAACGAGGTGGCTGGATGGAGTCACTGACACAGTAGGCGTGAGCTTAAATGGATTCCAGACAATGGTAGATGACAGGAAGGCCTGGAGGAACATTGTCCATGGGGTTGTGATGGGTCGGACACGACTTTGCGACTAACAACAACAACAATCCATACATTGATGCAGATTTTAGCTAATTATTGCAATATGTGGTTTTTCATTTAATTGAATTGATCATAATTGTTTAAATGAAGGGATTGGCAAGTTTATCAGTCAGTATTTTTCAGTTTCTTAAATTCCTGATCTAAAGTGTTGTTTTGGACCATCGTTTCTGTTTCTAGATATTCATGAAATATTTCTGCTAATATATATTTTATGAATACTTCCTAGTATGCATCTTTCACATATAATTTTAATTCATTTGTGTATTTTTCTAAAGTAGTATACTTACATGTATACACTATTTTTAGTATGGGTATACAAAATTTAATGTATATAGTTTATTGTAGAGCAAATTGCTTTACAAAAGTAATCAGTATACAGATGTGTTCTATATACAGTAATGTGTTTATTGGCTTGTAAATTAGGTGATTTCATACAAATTTTCCTTGGAGAATCTTCTGAAAGAAAAAGAAACCTAATTAATTTACAGTTCCATATTCAAAGATGCCCACATCTGAACAAATTAGCTTAGGCGATGCTTTTTATCATATTATTGGCATTTTCCTATATACTTCAAAGGATTTTTGTCTACTTACAATCTCTAATTCATGCAGAAGTCTTTGCCCTTGCAGCATATTGCCCTTTTTATCCTGTTCTGGCTAAAAAACTGAAAACTTCAGAGCCTTCTCCTAGAGCAGAACAAAGAACACAGGAATCAATTTCATTTTCTAAAAACAGCCCAAACCCTGAATGTTGTGGTTCTTCTGAAAACAGCATCTTGTCCATGATATGCCCTTCCTGGAAGGAGAGAGTATTTTCAGTGAGCTCTTCTTGATACTCGTCTTATGAGCTTCCATTAATAGAACTAAGAATAGAGAAATCCAGAAAACCACACAGATGGCCTGGTTGAAGTAATTTATCTACCACTAGCACACTGACTTTATACCTGTGACACTGTGCGAGCAAATCAGCACTGCATCTAATCTGGCCTGTGGATCAACAGCCTTCCTCAGCCTTGTGGCCTCCAGATGTATTGGATGGCTAGTGCAAACATGAACAACTGGAGAGTTTTTCTAATACATGGAGATGAGGGCATCCATTTGGTGAAGGCTAATCTAATAACAGAAAGGAGAAAAAAGCTCCTTCCTGGTTGCAGCAATATAATTGGGATGGGTAGAAAGTTCTATTAACATCATCCCTGGCAAGTAGACCAAAGCATTTGTAAGGGAACTAAAGTGTTTTTATTCATTTTTCCCTCCTCAAAAGTAGCTATAAAAATTGCCTGGGTCTCTTTGAACAATGTCTTTGTTCATTTCCAAAGTTTATTAGCTGATGTACCAGCTGAGGATTGCTATAGGCTACATTGCACTAGAAGGCTACTCACTGTTTCCCAGGGATGAAGACACCTCATATTTTAACCTCCTTTATTCTGAAAAGGCCCTAGACAGTATATGTAGCTGAATGAGAGTTGCCCATTTCTTATCCCAGAGGTTCCCAATCTTTTTCGCCCGCGGCTCCCCCGGAAATCCGACCTGCAACTGCGCATGCGCACCAGACGCGCCCGCGGCTCCCCAGAAATCCGAACTGCAACTGCGCATGCGCACCAGACGCCCCAGAAATGGCGCATCAGCGCCGGACCCAGCGGGCGCAGATATTCCGCGGCGCCCCCATGACGATAGCGCGGCTCCCTGGGGAGCCGCGGCTCACAGTTTGGGAATCACTGTCTTATCCTATATTAGTGAGGCTTTCATTCTTTAAATCTTCATAGAGGAAACAATAGTCCAGACACTGTTGAATTACAGTTTTCAGAAACCCTTAACAGTGGTGATGATTCCTAGGGAAGCTCCAACTTTTATTTCAGCCTTCTAGCCTTCCAACCTTTTCTATCTCGTATTCAACTCCATTCATTCTATTCCGCCTGAGACAAATGGCTTTGTTTTCTTCAAAGGTATCCATTTATTAAATTAGTGGGGAGAGAAATTAGCTATGAAAAGAAAATGTTTTAATGAAATAAGACATATATCATAGCTGGAGATAAAGATGGAAGTCACAGAAAATTTATTCAGTAATCCAAAACTGAAAAATATTAAGAATCATAAAACAAGATTATAATAGCCAAAATGGCAGCTTTATAATACACATTTTAAAGGAAAAAAATGGCTCAATAAAAGTAAGAAAGTAAATATGCAACTTCATTTGTTCATTCATTTGTTTGTTCATTCGTTCATTTATGCGGTCAACTTCTAAGCCAATCAACTTCAAAGATTCTGGGTGGCCTAGAAACTAAGTAACATCTACAAATAATGAAGTTATAGGAAAAAGGCAATCATTTTCCCACCCACAGACATAGTGCCTAATGCGGTTTCAAATATCAGTAAGGTGGTACAGTCATTCTGAATGCTGTTCCGGAAGGCAGGTGATAGACATGACCTTCTTTCAGGGTCCTGCTAGATTGCTTGATTGGGACTAGGAGTGAGGATCTTATAGGAAGGTTAGAAACCATAAGAGTTTCTATGGGCCCTTTAGACCCCAATGTCATATAGGGCTTAAAGATAACTAGCAAACATACATGTAGTACCACAAAAACTGACTAAATAGGGAGGGGAATAAAGTTGAAGTTGTAACACAACTAAGGGTTTTGCAGTTGCGCTAACTCCTAGTGAGAAGGGAGAAGATGGCCCAATCATTTTGAAGGTGTTTGGATGGAAATGTTCTTCCTACTTAATAGCATTTCCATAGTCATGGAAATAAATATCTTGGTGTGTGTGGACTGCATCCAGCATGTCTAGTGAATTATTCTGCAAGCACAGTAAGATTAACACCTTATTAAGAAAGAAGCCGTAGGAAAATCAATTTGGACTTATGCCTAAAATGGTACAAGTAGATCAAGTTATAAGTGATGGATTGAGTGTGCTTTCCCATACCAGCCCTGAGGACGAAACAAAGTTTTTTTTTAATCAAATTAGCTTTTTTGCACAAATTATACTATGAAGCTAAAGAAGCGAACAACAGTTTGGCGTAGTGGTTAAACCAACAGGCTAAATACTGGGAAACCATATTCTAATCCCATTTTAGGCTCAAAGTCATCTGCCTGACCTCGGGCAAGTTAACTCTAGGAAGAAGGCAATGGCAAACCACTTCTGAAAATCTTGCCAAGAAAACTGAAGGGCCTAATCCAGACAGTTGCCAGAAATCGGCACTGCCTTGAAGGCAACCCCCCCCCCCAAAAAACAACCAAATCCACACAATACAAAATGAGAATATAATTCACAGCACCTTTTTTAAATAGGCCAGAAGTTATCATTTCTCGCCATGATTTCTGAAAATTGATAGTAATGATTTCTATAAATTTGAGGAGAAAATAACTAAGCCCTAAAATACGTCTTCCATAAATTTAAATAGCAAAGAAGTCCAAGTGAATTCCCAGAAAGAATTTAAACATCACAACCCCAACATTATGTTAAATATATAGTAATATCCACTTGGCAGCATTATTTTCCCAAAGAGCCAGTTTTGTCTGGTGATTAAGGCACCAAGCAACTGTAAATTCTACTTCTGACTTAGGCATGAAAGCAGGCTGGGTGACTTCAGGCCAGTCATTCATTCTTAGCCCAACTCACCTCACACAGTGGAGGTGGGGGAGAAGGAAGGAAGGACAGGACAGCCAAGAAGATGTAATGATAATGAAAACAACTCTGCATGTATTTTAAAATAAATCACACTTTGACATTCCCTTGGCAAAAAAATGAGGAGTGACATGATGGTTTTAATTGTAGTTGTCAGCAGATAATTCTATTCTTAAGGGTAATTTTAAAGAAAATATTTACATTTTCACACATAGCAAAAAAAATAAATAATATAAGATATTTCTGGCAGCTATGTGGAAAGAAACACTGACAATATAAACTCTGCTGCACAGCAGATATAAACACACCCACTACAAGTGAAAGCAGAAACAAAGCCAGGCACTACTGGCTGAATGCATGGAGGCCTGTTGATGAGCAAATGGTGAGAGAAAGACGGCTTACACATACCCCAGCACTCCCCCCACCCCCCCAAAAAAATACTTCACACGTCTCTTCTGGTTAGCTGAATTAAAAACTTGGCAGACCCGTGGCTGCCTAGTGCAAAAACCAACCTAGCTCAACCTAAGTCAATTACACTGGGGGGTGGGAGAGAGAGACTATGAACCCTTTGTTGGTGAAAGTCCAGGAAGGCCGCGCCTAAGTGGTTCTAATGTATGTCGGACTTTTGGCCTTTACACTCGTGTCTCCCTGCGGGGAAGGCGACCAGATGGGCAAATATTGCGCGTGTGCGTCCCCTTGTAGCGCTGCGTAGAAACAGCTGCTTGCTTGGTTTACGCGGCGCATCCACTTGCTGATGCACACCCGAACGCGCGCATGGAGGGTTCGCTGGCAGTCGCCACCACCAACGGCAGCAAGCAGCAGCAGCACCCAATTCCCATTGCAAACAAAGGGAGATGACGGCGGGGCTGCTGGAGAGCTCTCTCGTCGCCTCCGTTTTGCAAGCGGCGACCGCCCGCAGCCTTTCGGCTCTGCCTTCCCCTCTCCCTCCCCGTAGCTGTCCTCCTCCATCCCGCAGGCGGTGGTAATTGGGGAGCCAGGATTCAGAGCAAGTCGAGAGGGACGTCGCCCGCGAGGGAGAAGAAGCGAGCGGGGCGAAAGATTCTTTCTTTCTTTCTCTCTCTCTCTCTCTCTCTCTCTCACACACACACACACACACATGCGCGCGCGCGCAAGGACTCGCATAACCAAAACAAACCTCGCCCGCCTTCACCTCGGCGGATTGTCAACAGATCATTTGCAAAAAGAAGCCGAGAACAGGAGTAGCAACCGGCGGGGAGGCGGCGGGGGAATTCCGGGCATCTTTTGTGCTCCCCCCCCCGCCGGTGTTTATGCTGAACGCGGTCTCGCCGAGTAAGGTAAGCGGGAAGGAAGGGGGAGAGCAGAGGATTTCTGCCTTTTGGCGGAGTCTGGAAAGAAAGAAGGCGCTGCATGAATCATCCATGCTTCTTCCTACCCGGCGAATAGTTGACGTACGGCTCCAAGTAGCAGCTAAGTGCGGAGAGATGCCTTCAGGTATGGTTTAGGAGCAGGTGCGTGTGAAGGGGGGGGTCTCTTTTCCTTCCCTCCCCCTCCTCGTTCAATGCCCAGAAAAAGTGTTTTGTTTTGTTTTGCCTTTTTTTTTTTTTTGAAGGCGGAGAGCTGGTTTGACAGACATCACCTGCCTTCCTGAATGACTGCCGCGGTAGGGTTGGGGTGATTTCCCGTGTAAGGTGGACCCCTAACAAACGGTGACATGCATAGTGAGGTGGACATGCTTCCCAAGCTGTCAAAAATGGGAAACATAAGACCTCGTGGCCACTGAGGTTGATATTAAATATAGGTACCTTTTCTTCAACGTGTCGCGGATGTTTCAAAGAGCAAGAAGGTGGGGGGGGGAGAGAATATCTCTCCTCCTTTCTTAAACCAAGGTATGTTAAAGAGGAATAATTTGCAAGTTGAAAAATGCTCGTAACACTCCTGTGTTAGCTCTATATACAAAGAGTGTTGCCATGTTGTATACTTTTTAAGGGATGTCTTCCTTTCAATATTCATGCCGTGGAGCATCTTTTTGCTTGAAATGAACTTGAAGACCAAGAGTACCACTTGCTTACCTTTGGCCATCTTTATGGCATTTCTTGGATTTATTTCATATTGAACTACCCAAACATCAATCTGAAAAATAAATAGTACATTTTACAGCTCCTTTGACATTTTAACTTGCCCCCCCCCAATCCAGCTGCTTATATCCCTACAAATAAAAAAAGAATAGAAACTCCTGCTTGCTCCTTTGCCTCTGAAGGCAGCATTAACACACTCAAGAGGCAGGACTGTCACTTTGCAAATAAACAGCGATCAGGCTCCTACCTCTAAGAGAAACAGACTTCAGTCAATAATCCTTCCCCATACAGTAATGCAGAAAAGCTGCCAGGGCCAGTTTAATAGGAAAAGAAGAGCAGCAAAGTAGGCAGGCTTCTAAAGGGAGAGACCAGCTGGAGGCTTGCGAGACCTTGGCTTGTAAAACAGAAAGATTGACTCTGTTCAAGTTTGCCTGCCTTCCCAGAACTCTTAACTGAGGTTCAAGAAAGAAAAGAAGGAAGATCTGTCCTAAGTTTTTCTTCAAAACACAATCTGAGGTTAGTGTCCCTGTCATGGTCATGGGTTTGAGTAATGGTCATAAGGGGGTGTGGTAAAAAGCTTTATCTGAACGAACCAGTGAAGAGTTTGATCAGGACAGTGAGATACAGCCTAACGCCAAACCCATTTTTTAACCAAACACTTGCAATTTATCTTTAAACATCCATCAGGCATTTTAAACTATTTTATTGAATGTTTTCAATGCCCCAGTCATTCCCTATTCAATGATTGCAATCAAAAGGATTTACCCACCTGTACATGGCTTTTCCTGATAATTGAAACATCTTGTCATTCGCACCAGGAACTGAATGATGCTGTAAGCACATCTACATTTGTTTGAATATTTTGGTTTAATTGGACATTCACAATGCCTATTTCTATTATCACTGTTTTTATAAGCTTGATTGGCAACTTGTGGTTCAGCATCTAAAAATGTGAAGTTAAAAAATAAATACAAAAACATATTCACTGGAGTGCTTATAGCTCATGTTGCTTGCTTTGTTCTGATTTTCAGCACATAAAGTTCATGGTTAGCATGCATTCATTCCTAAAGGAAAAACATTTGATAAACTTTTTTTTAGCTAGGAACTCCTTGGAATTCTGTGTTTCATTTATGTTGTTATAATATTTTAGAAATGACTGTACAGTTCACTGTTCAAAATGTAGGACAAAGATTATATTTTCTGAAAAACAGTGAAGACCTTCTATTATTGTTGACCAGTCCAGAAAAGATTATCTCATGTATCTACAGTCCTTTTATATCTATAATATACATTACAGCAAGTACAGAGAAACAAGCAATTAAAGAGTCTAATAGTATCATAACTTATCAACATATGTATATATGGCAGTTATATATTCAGTTGCATTTCTGAATTCATACGTTTTCAACTATAATGCTTAGTTGTCATCTGTCAATAAATACTTACCGCTCTTCTTGTACTATCTGACTTGCCCTTATGAAAGAAAGACAATTCAGTGCTGTTAAAACTTGTTGCATCAGATGACATAATTATAACAAGCATTTTACTTTGCCTGTTGTGGTATTGCAAAGACAAACAATATTCCTTCTGGAGTTATACTACCCATATAACTTGCATACAGATTCATACTTCACCTGTAAATCAAGATCTGTTCTGGTTATCAATTTGTTTCCAGTTCAACATGTTAATGATGATCTTTAAAGTCCTTAAGAGCTTAAGTCCAGAATATCTTAGAAGAATTACCTTTCTCCATACTTGTCTGCCTACAACTCAATACTGAACCTTTTTTTTATAACCCTGTTGTGAAGTCCAGGCCGATAGTGTCTTTTTCATGGTCGTATCTCAAATATACCAAAGACTATTTAAGAAGACATTTGCTTTACAGGAAATGTCTCATTTTAACTTCTGTATCTGCCTACTTCTTACTGCCTATTCTTTACTTTTATAGTCTACTTCTCCCCTCTAATTTAGTTTTGTTTTGTAATTAGTTTTGTATTGTAATTCCCCAGAATGTTTTAGAACACAGAAGTTTGCTTGAGGTTTGATGGTTGAGGTTTGTATGGACCCTTTGCTCCTCAAACTTTGCTGCAGCCAACAAAACCCTCTAAAACTTGTTAATGAGCAATAATATTTAATATGATCAAAGAGGGAAAATATTAAATAGATGACTGGAGAATAATTATACTAACTATATCTTAATTAAATAAGTGTAAAAGATAGATTTTTTTTGTAGCTCCATCCATTAATTGTTGGAAAGGGATATACCACTCAAAAACCAAGTCCTCTAAGTCTGGAAAATGTTGTAAATTCATCAATATAAAACTTGGGGTAGGCATAAAGATTTAAATTAAAAAGAAAGTCTTGTATTTTTTTAAAAATTAAACATTACAGGTTAAAAATATTTATTATTTCTAGTTATATGGCTTCCCCATCTCACATTCCTGACTCTGGATGGCTAACAAAAGTAAGAACTGTATGAATATATAGTCATATAAAAACATATAAAAACCTTAAAAGCACAAGCAGCAGCCTGAATACAAAAACAACCACCACTGATGAATATAACTATTGCCTTCTAAAAAGCCAGTAGGGTAGAGAGACTAATCTAATCTCCAAGGGAATGAAATTCTAAAGGGCGGGAACCACAGCAGAAAAGATCTCTTCCTAGACCCTAATAGATGGAACCTCAGGCTTGACGCTTCTGATATATCAAGTGACATAATCAGAAGGAGGTGGTCCTTCAAATAATGCATCCCTGGGTGTTGAAGAGCTCTGTGGATCATTACGTGCACCTTGAATTGAACCAGGAAGCATTCTGGTGCAACTTGCAGAAGAGAAAAGTAACATGCTCACATAACTATCTGGGCCTTTGCATTCTGCTCCTACTGTAGCTTCTAGATCAGTGGTTCCCAACCAGTGTGCCGCGGCACTAAGGGGTGCCGTGAGATCTTTTGAGGGTGCCGGGAACTTTTGAGCTACAGAGATTTTAAATATCTATTTCCTTATAAGGGTGCCGGGAACTTTTGAAAGGCTTTCCAAGGGTGCCTCAAACAAGAAAAGGTTGTGCCTCAAACAAGAAAAGGTTGGGAACCACTGTTCTAGATGCTATTCAAAGATAGTCTCATGTAAAATGTTTTCTACTTTTAGTAGACATTCATCCTATTATATTGTTATTTAGAAGGGCATAATATAAGCTTGATAATAACCCATAGCTCGTATGTTGGATACAGTTAATCTGTATGACTGTATGGATATGAGATCTCAACTGATCAGCAACCATCTATAACTTTAATTTATTTTTTTGCCCTCTATAATTTCTGTAACACATTTTAAAAGCTTCTGTGACTGGTTATAATATACAGTATAAACAATAATATCGTTCGTTAGGTAGCAAAAAGTTAAAGTTCATATTCAAAAGAGAGAAACAAATATATACAGTATTAGGGCTGTGCATTACTTTGAAAATAGTTTGCAAAAGGTCTTAGGAAGTGGGCAAAAATGCTCTCGTAGCCCTTGTCTGTAACTCTTTTTTAAAGTAGTTCTGTCTTTCCCAGGATCATATGGCTCTCATTTGCAGCTGCCATGTGCTGCCCGCTTTTGGAATCAGTTCTAAAGCATCGTATAACCCTAATATACTTTAGGAAAAAAGACAAGAAGATGAACAAAAACAGCTCCTGTGATGACATGCTGACTGATGTTTAGAACAGATGAAAACTGTGCGTGGGAAAACACAATGAAAGAGTTTTAAAAATGGGCATGGCTACATGGCTAGAAGCTTGAATAGAAACATTGTATTATATGTTACAACATTTTATTGCAGATTCCCCCCACAATAGATTGTTTGATTTTTCATTTTAACATCTCTTTGAGAAAATTAAACAATAGCAGCACACAATCATATTTTTGCTGGTTTTTTGAGAGGGAGGAGAACTGCAGTTGGTGTAAACACTCTTTTAATTTTGCTACTTTATAATAATTGTACTAATGAACCATACATGAATATAGAATAGAATAGAATTTTTTTTTATTGGCCAAGTGTGATTGGACACACAAGGAATTTGTCTTGGTGCATATGCTCTCAATGTACATAAAAGAAAAGATTTTCAAGTCTATGGATCTTAATCATAGTTCATGTTTAGGAGGCAAGAGAATTTTTGAGTAATTCTACTTCTCCTTTGCCTACTAGTAAAGTTGAGAGACTAATGGAGGACCATCCACATATCTAGGCTTATGGTTAATGGGTAGATGCAAGCTAGGAAATATCCTGCAAATTTTACCAACTTCCACCTGTGAAGAAGAATCCTAACTTGAGACTTTATTCAAACTGAGCTGACTTTTTGGTGGATGCTTTTTATAAGATTTGATTGAGCTTCATATGGATCCCTTATATTTGATATAAGATTTGATGCTTTTTATAAGATCTGCTTTTTATAAGATTTGATTGAGCTTCATATGGATCCCTGTTTCTATATTTCTTAGTAAGAAACCCATTTTTTGGTACAATTATAGACAAATAAATTGTCACAGCTCATCCTATCCCAATACAGGCTTGTGCCCTTTCTACAGCTCTTCCATTCTTTAGTCTGAGCTAAACTGACCCCTTTGCCAGCCATAAAGCTACACACACACACACACACACACACACACACACACACACACACACACACACACACGTGCTTTAGCTTCTTCTTCCTCCTCCCTCCCTCCCTCCCTCCATTCCCTCCCTCCTTCCCTCTCTCACTTCTCCTCTTCCTCTCCTTGTTATGCATTTTGTAAACTGCTCTGGAGAGAGGACTCTGGAGAAGGGAAACATAAATCTTGGGTAGAAACTGATTGGATATAAATATTACAAGATAGAAAGATTAGACAAGGGAAGGGGCCATAGCTTAGCAAGACAGGAAACCTCTACACCTGAGCCATCTAACCAGGTGTTTTGACACCACCTGGCAGAGCTAGAAAGCAGATAAGAATTTGCTAAGTCTGCTTAGAGTTACCTGACTTTAAACCTGGAGAGGTCTGAGAGACTAAACTAATGTTTTTATGATTCCTTCTGTAGTTTAAGATCCATGAGGGAGAGGGAGTAAATTTCCTGCCTGATCCACTGGAAATTTCATTTATTTTCATGTGTTCACCAAGTATTTAGTGTTGAACACTAGCCAGTGGGCACAAAAACAGTAAGCTGCCAAATGTTCCCAGCAATTCAAAAGCCTCTAACAATTCCTTGCCTTCTCAGAATTGGAACAACCTTCAGAGTTCAGTCACCAGAGTTCCAATATTACCTGGAGCTTTAAGAACAGACCGCCAAGATAAGTCAATGAAAAGGAGACCATGACTCAAAGTGTAACATCTAAATGTTTACCATTTTACACTTGAACTACCCAAGTTTTTTAGGCAGAGATACAAAGCTGCCTTGGACAGTCAGTTTGGGAGTGTCATGGAAGACTAGCAAATACATAACTTCACTAGCACAGAAATCCTCAACTGATTTTTATCAGGGATGGGATGTTAGGATTGTTGGGGGGGGGAGGGAGGGAAACAGAAAAAAAAGAAGGAAGGGGGAGGGGGAGGGAGGAGAGAGGAAAGAAAGAAGGGAAGGAAGGAAAGAGAAAGAAAGAAAAAAAATGTGGATGTCATTCCTGTTTTAGCAGAGAAGTTCCAGACATCCTGAAATTAATTACTTTGATCAAAGAAAAGACTTTAACTAGCTTTTTTTCTTGTAACTGAAAGAAATGAAATTTTAATTTTGGGATTTGACAATTAGAATTGTTTATGATTATAAAAATATTATGTATGATTGAATTTTAGGCAAACGGTTTCTCTTTGTAACTGTATCAAAGAAAAGTTGAAAGTTATTTTTCTTCTTTTCTTTCTTTTATACCTTGCACTTTCCTTTCTCCTACTCTTTCCCCTTTTCATTTTTAATTATTTTTTATTTTATTTTATCTTTTGTAGAAATTCAGTTTCATATACACACATATAAACAGAAATATACATACATTGTATGGTATGTGTGTGTGTGTGTTTATGCAGTATATATTACAGCCATATAATAAAATGGACTCCCATTGATTTCAGAGGGTTTTCTCTTTCTTTTTCCATAATTACTGCATTTCAAACTATAGAGGGATGATTTTTTTTTAAGTTGTGTATCTTTAATTTATATTAGTTGCTTTAGCTTTTTTTTCTAAAATAAAGTAAGCTAACAATGTAAAATTTAAGCAGGTAATAGTTTAATAATGATGTGTATTATTCATTACACCCCAAAAAATCTATTCTAAGTTGTTTAATTTATATTAGAGTAGCACACCAATATATTTCACTGTAAAACTGAAGTTCTTGGGTATAAAAGGACTGTGATTCTATAGCAATAAGAGCAGTCACTGCGGTAGCCACAGAAGATGTAGGAGTGCTTTTAATTTGCCACCAATTAAAATTCAATTATGTCAGCCTATATATCTTACTATAATCTAAGGTATAAAAATTTAATTCTGAAAATAGAATAGCCTTTATTTACTATGCTTTTGTTCTAGGTTTTAACAAAGGCTGTGAAATTGCCGCTCAAACGGTAGCAATCCCAAAAGGTATGTTTGGGCCATTGTATCCTGCTAAGCTATTTCAAGTCAGAGTTCCAGACAAAATTGGTTTTTTTTCCTCACCCCAAAATTTTAAAGGAACAGCCAATGGTCCAGAAATAATCATGATTAAATACATTTTAAAAAATCATTTCTGTTTGTGTGTGTATACACAGGTAGTTGTTGGCTTACAACCAGTCATTAGCAACATCTGAAATTATGATGGGCCTATCTTGGGGTTACTTACAACCCAGATTCAAAGTTCTATTGGTTGCTGCCCCCGCCCCCGCACCACCACACCTGCAATCACACAAGCAAATTTTGGGAGCTTGCCAAACTAGATTGTGTTTACGGCCATTTACAGCAACTATCAGGTGACCACATTTTATCATCGTTTTGCCAAAAACTTTCATTAAGTTTTGGTACATAGCTGCACTGTGTTTGCTTAATGAGCACTGCAAAAAACATTGTAAAATTGTTTCATGACTGTCATGATTTACGATCATGATGGGCAGGCTCCATTAATATAATAATGGAGATAAATAATAATAATAATAACAAGTCAAGGACAATATATATACGCATGTCTATAGATAGATACCTATAATATACATAATAGTTATAATGGAAATTAAAATGGGAGGCCCTTGATGATATATCAGAGCATGGGGACCCAAATATGTAGATTTCTGATCACTCATCTTTTAGAATAGGTAAGATAGAAGTAAGTTGCATATAGTGAGGGTAGAGTATGCAATGTGGTAATGCAGTGTTTTGCAGCTTCACTCATTTTAAATTGTGTAACTTCCACTCCCTGAATTCTTCTGCCAATATGGTAAGAATTCAAGTCCATACATCTTAAAGTCACTGTGACAGAGAAAGACTGATATAATTCATGGTGGTGAAGGTGATGGGAAGGTGGTCTCGCTTGATAAAGGAATAAATATGAATGATGAGCTGGACACAGGCAGCCAGTTAACTAAGCAACAAAAGATCATTCTAGTGCTTTGCAAAGCATGACTTATTGTTACAACTGTGTCTGAAGCTAAATTACTGTACATTAAATACACTAAACATGCAAAGAGCCACAGGAACCTTTATTTTCATAAGAATGAAAAAATATTGCAGAATTGAAATCAACTTTTAAAAAATCTCCGCATTTGAACATATTTTACATTCACATATAGTATGGCCATGGTGCCATGTATAAAAGAATATAAATATTAATTCTAAGTAATTTGTGGTTTTACCTCCCAAGCTGTCAGCAATATTTTCATAGGGCTCTGTTTCTACTTTTTAAGAGATCTCACCTGTCCCCTTTCACCAGCCACCTTCAACTGGCCTTTGGGGTAGAACTAAAACAAATTAATGCCTCACCCTCCTTTGTTCTTCTGTGTTTATTTTTAAATGGTAGCAAGAAATTTTAAATGGTGGCAAGTGAAAAGGAACAACTCCTAGTAACTAAACACTATGGAAGAACTCAAGTTGGTGTGTTGGGAATTGATGGCACTTCTGGTACTTCAGCTTTAGAAAAGAAGGAAAAATCCCAGATGATGGGAAGCAAGACAGTCAGGATTTCCCATTATGGGGCTCCAGAGGAAACATAACAGAACTATATTCAGTGTGGGTTTTTTCTGTAGCCTCTGTTAATCAATTAATTTCTGGAATTAATTGTCTCAGCATAAGAAGAGTGCTGGAAGTGAAGGGCATCATAGGAACCCACAAGAACAGCGCCAATACCCCCAAATCAATGCTGATTTCCTTTAAAGCAACATTTTGAAGAGTTAAAACAATAAGCTTTTGGTGAAATAACAATGTAGAAATTTACTGTATACCTCCCTTTGACTCCAAACCTCCTTTGAAGTTTACTATTTCTTGATACAATCATATTCTTGTGGGGTAGAAAAGGGACCGCACATAAGAAATAAACAAATCTGAAAGATTAGCAAAGCAAGATAGAATGGTAGTGTCACAGTGGTAAGCATTTCCTGAATTTTTTATATAATTATTCTCCTTTCAGAATTTTTCCAGGTTCAGAGCATAGTTTTTCTGGACATACATAAGTTGACTAGCTTGTCTATGGCAGCTTTTTGCAAATGTATGTTCACCAGACAGGTTGGGTGGAGCTCCTGTTGCTCATGCTGCTTCCAGAGATGTAAACTTTCATAAAAGACATTTTATGAAACTATGTTCCATGATCTATATTCTATAATATTCATGCCTTCTGGAAAAGAACAGCTCTTTTAAAGGAAAGTTAAGAATACTATTGAACTGATATGACATTTATTTTTAAAGGATGTCAAGTGAAGATCAGTGTAGAGAATTATCTACCATAGATGTTTTAGACATTTTTTTCTTTCTCTTTGTTAGAAAAATCAAGATGTTTCACAGAAGACAGGATGGACCTTTCTGTTTTACAATATTGCAAAAACTAGAAGCAGGAATAAAACACCTACTGATATTTGCAATTGAGGGTTCATAGCAAAAACATAGCTGATTTTTATCATGGCTTTTTATTCTTCATCTGTCCATTCACATTGAATGAATAGTTTCTTCGTCTGAAAAGAAATATAAATGTGATTAAAGCCATTTTCTTATACTCATCACTGAATGATCGAGGTCAATCTTTACTAATTCTTAGATAAA
Organism: Ahaetulla prasina; assembly: GCF_028640845.1. Lineage (NCBI taxonomy): Eukaryota > Metazoa > Chordata > Lepidosauria > Squamata > Colubridae > Ahaetulla > Ahaetulla prasina. Next base: position 42,489,975 of record NC_080541.1, on the reverse strand, counting down.
TGGAAATGATTTCTTTTCATAATATCAAAACAAAAAAAACTTTACATGTTAAATAAAGTATTGCTATTTATTTATTTATTTATGAGAATTATAGGTGGCCCCTATTTGTTGCAATTCTGATCAACTTACAAAATACAATAAGAAAAACATGGTAGAAACACAGACTATATCATCAAAAAAAAAAGTCTAAGGGAAAAAAAATCATAATCACACATCCAGACCAGAACTTCACATGGGGATTCCATCAGCCACTCTGATCTAGGGTCCAGGGATAACCAAGTGGTAAGGGCTTGCTTAAATAGGGACATTTTTTTTTAATATAGATGAAAAATGATATTTTTCTCCTAAATCTTCTTCAGCAAATTGTTGTTAAATATGCAATATGTTTGCATTTCTACCTAATCATTTCACTGTTTTGGGGCACTAATTTTTCAAATTATTTTTCAGCGTTGCAAAAGTTGCTTTCTCTTTTTTTCTTAACAATGCATGTAGTCAATATAATATTACATGATCCTATAAGAGTATTATCAGAAATGAATGCTCCTGGTTAAAACTTTGTTTATTATAGCACTGAGAGTTGCTATTTTGCTGTACTAAAATGTGCCTTTTTTGTCTTCTTTTCAGCTTCAGAGATGGAAGAACTTATCTAAGAAGGACCCAATTCACCATATCAGTCAACTTTAATTCTCTTAAAGACTCTGGCTTTGTTGCCACTTCCTTACCAGGATGGCCGAAAAGGCTCCAGGTATGAACAAAAAGACATCCAGGTCTACACAGTCTCTTCCACCAGAACCAGTGGACATAATCAGAAGCAAAGCATGTTCTAGGAGAGTGAAAATCAATGTAGGTGGACTCAATCATGAAGTTCTATGGAGGACTTTAGATAGACTTCCAAGGACACGTTTAGGGAAGCTCAGAGACTGCAATACTAATGACTCTTTATTAGAAGTATGTGATGACTATAATCTTAATGAGAATGAATATTTCTTTGATAGACACCCAGGTGCTTTCACCTCTATCCTGAATTTCTACAGGACAGGAAAGTTACATATGATGGAGGAAATGTGTGCCCTCTCTTTTGGCCAAGAATTAGATTATTGGGGGATTGATGAAATATATTTAGAATCCTGTTGCCAGGCAAGGTATCATCAGAAAAAAGAGCAAATGAATGAAGAATTAAGGAGAGAGGCAGAAACAATGAGAGAAAGAGAAGGTGAAGAATTTGATAATGCTTGCTGCCCAGACAAAAGGAAAAAACTCTGGGACTTGTTGGAAAAGCCCAATTCATCAGTGGCTGCAAAGGTAGGAACAGATATTTTAGAATTTGTTTATGTTGTCTGTTTATATCAATTAAAAGCCAATCCATATGATTCATTGAATATATTATAATAAGGATTACATCCCATGAAAAGGTGTCCATTAATTTGGGGTGGAAAATATATTTTATTTCAAGACATTATGTGGGCAGCCTCTGCTATCAATCAGACTTTTTAAGATTGTCACATCAGCTTTTTTTCCCGATATATTTTTCATATATATTTTGGTGTATATGACACTATTTAGAATTTATGGGCTGTTTCCTTCAGTATAGTAGGAGCAATTACGATTGGCAAGGTAATGTCAGAATGTTCATGACATCAAAGACATCTTGATGTATTAAGTCAGAAATATTTACTTTTATAATCTACAATTTTGTTCCTAAGTACATTGTTTTGAATTCAACAGAACTTTCAAGATAATTTGATTAGCATAATTTGGTTTCATGAATTCTTGTACAAACAAAGTATTGAAAGTATAACAGCATAGTATTATGATAATCCAGAATTGCTAAGCATCCCACTTATTGTTAGTATTGAAGACTTATATTAGAATAGGTTGTCAGATTGCCCTTGTTTGCAAGAACAATGAAACTCACCAGAAATGGAAATGAAAGCAATTGCTTCCTTTTGAATCAAAATCTTAATCCTGGAGACTCATTTCCCTAGTAAACCAAGGAAATGGAAATTAATTTCACCATTCCAGTACAGAGTCTGGTTTGCTTGGGAAGAGACAATCAGGATTCCAGTTTGGAATGTTATAAAAAGCTTTTGCTTTCTCGTTGCTTTCTGCTCGGTTTTATTCTTTCCATGAGTGGGAAGAGTTAAGTGGGGGTTGATAGGGCTTTTTATACAATTTTCAGCATTCTGGATTATTGTTACTTCAAATATTATTAAATATTAAACATATAACATTATATTTAATTGTATCTTATTAATACAAAATGCCTCCCCACTTAGATTAGTTGTTCATGATACACTGGCTGTGTTCGTTATAGCTTTGTGACTTTGGTTAGTGTTTCCTTTGATTGAACTCTATAGAGGTGGATTTAGTGATGATAGGCTGTTGAGGCTGAGAAACCTTTTTAAAAGTAAATACGCATTCTGCACATTTTTCTACATCTTTTTCTATCACATGCTTAGACTGATTTTAAAGGATCTGTTCCCAAACTGGCAAGCTAGTAGATCCTTTGCTTTTGTCTCTGGGAAAGACATAAATACATTGCTGTTGTTTGGTGTGAAAATGAATAGTGTTGAAATCTTTTTAAACAGGCAAGTTTTGGACATTTTATCATGTGTGAAAGGCAACAAAATGTGCCCCCCCCTTTTTTTGTAAATAGAACCATATGTCCATTATGACTTGTGTACATTACAAATACAAGGTCACGTCACAAGTTGTCATGAGAAAATGTAAAGAAGTCTTCTTTAGCTGCTAAACAAATAAAAAAGAACCAAACTACAGCACCCAACCCTCTGGATAGCAGGTTTCTTTTTTTCTCTTTTAATGGCATTGTACCCCACCCATCCACGCACAGATTTAAGGTATACTGGCTTAATTTCCAAGGAGGATTTTTGCAAGAGCCACTTATAAATCTTCCACATTGATCTGAGATCTCTGACAAGCATGTAGGAGTTTACCAGTGGATGGGGAATCAAGAAATTCCAGGGGTATCTGCAAGATGTGATCAAAAAAGGTTGTACAATTGAAGCTCCCTCTGTTTCTTATGTGTGATGTATGTACAACACACACACACACACAAACAAACATGCAACATTTCTATCACATCATTGTAGACACTGTCTTGAATATTTTGACAAATTTTATTGTGAGAAAATTTAGAGATGTATGGCTACCTTAGCAGGCTACCCTAGATTCTTAGGCCATTCAGAACTAGGTTACAATCCTAAAGAGAATAAAGGCAGGATGTGATGTGTGTGTGTGTGTGTGTATTAATATGTATGTTTATAGCAGTTAAGGCACCAGGGTAGAAATCGGGACCATGAGTTCCAGTTCCTTCTTAGGCACAAAGCCAACTGGGTCAAATTAGGCTAGTTACTCTCTCTCAGCCCTAGGAGGGAAGCAATAGCAAAGCACTTCTGAAAACATTACCATGAAAACTTCAGGGACTTGTTCTGGCAGTGCCAGTAGATGAAAGTTGACTTGAAGGTCACACAGACAAGGCCACAGATTCCTGATTGGTTCTTTCCTCTATTGCCATTTAGGAGCAATTCGACTTGCTGTGAATTTTTTCTCTAAGAGCACTTTAAATAGTTCATGTCTGTTTGGGATGCATCTCATAGGTTTGGCAGTGAATGGAGGTTACATATGTATTGAGGGGTATCTTTTGGAACCACCCAAGAAAGGCATTTATGTCTGTGATGTCAAAACTGAGGGACTTGACTTTCTGGTACAGTATTGGTAATTCCATGCATCAGATTAGCAGTTTACTAAATGAAAGCAACAGGTGACAGCTTTTATCTTTGTTTTATATGATTCTGCCAACATTTGTTCTGACTGTTCAAACAGAACTGGAAGTGCTGCCATTGCTTAACAGAATCCCTCCTATAATTTGTTATTAATTAGCCGCACACCCAAGATCCCAGAGACTAGTCTGTGGGAGATGGGCCATGTCATTGAGCTGACACATGAAATCTCTATGGAGCAAGGCAAGATCAGCATTCCCTGCAACATAGACAGCTCAGTGATCCAAAATCCATTGATATTAGGTTTGCAACATACTGCTGGTCTGCTTTCATTGCATAAGGAAAGGAGGACCTTTGAATGAAACCAGCCTTGTCTGGGAAATGAAATGGTGTGATTTTTACATTATCTAATACCACTCAGTGGCTTGGTGGCTAAGATGCTGAGCTTATTGATTGAAAGGTCGGCAGTTCGGCGGTTCATATCCCTAATGCCGCGTAATGGGGTGAGCTCCTGTTACTTGTCCCAGCTTCTGCCAACCTAGCAGTTTGAAAGCACATAAAAAATTCAAGTAGGAAAATAGGGACCACCTTTGGTGGGAAGGTAACAGCGTTCCATGCACCTATGGCATTTAGTCATGCCGGCCACATGACCAAGGAGACGTGTTTGGACAGCGCTGGCTCTTTGGCTTTGAAATGAAGATGAGCACTGCTCCCTAGAGTCGGGAACGACTAGCACATATGTGCAAGGGGAACTTTTATCTTTACCTTATTGTTTTTACTCTAGATTGGAAAAATGCTAGGACAAAGTGGCTCAGCAGACTAAGTCTGTCTGTTATTAACACAGCTGCTTGCAATTATTGCAATTACTGTAAGTTCAAGTCCCACCAGGCCCAAGGTTGACTCAGCCTTCCATCCTTTATAAGGTAGGTAAAATGAGGACCCAGATTGTTGGGGGCAATAAAGTTGACTTTGTATATAATATACAAATGGATGAAGACTATTGCTTAACACATTGTAAGCCGCCCTGAGTCTTCGGAGAAGGGCGGGATATAAATTCAAATTTAAAAAAAAACTTAGGAGGTCCTATATATCTACATCTCGAGCCTTTGTCAGTTTTATTTGGCTTCCTTTAAAAAGTTCCTTGGAAAGATGCTACAAAGAAGGTGTTGAGGGAAATACTGCTTCTTCAGAGAACTGTCATTTCCAGGGTTTCCTATGTAAAGGAATGATTAATGTACCAATTTAACGTTTCAGTTTGAACAAATGGTTTGAAAGAAATAGCAAGATGCTGACTAATAGATACAATTAGAAACCTTAATGCCTATTAGCCAGTCTGTAGCTAAAGTGAAAAACATAGTGAGTCTTTAAGACCTGGCATGAATATACTTATCTGCATTTCAGACTATGCAGGGAAGTGATTTCTTATTGATTTATTATCCTTTAGCTGTAATTAATGATTTATTATTCTAAACCTGTGTGTTTATTGTTCTAATACATCCACAGACTTAAGAAATAAAGAGACACAGAACTGTAGTTGCTGATTTTAAATTTTGCAATCACAGCAGTGATCCTAGCTTTCCATTTCTGAAATATAAAATAAACTCCCCAATCAAATAATTTTCCAACCTATGCCCTCTTCTTGTGTTGGATAGGGTGAATGGAATATTCAGAAATTGTGGAAACTTCTTCCCTTTCAAAGTGCTATTAGGTCATTCATTCTTCTGAAGCATAAAGCAGATATTTAGAATTATTATAATTCTGAATATGAGTATAAACTTCGGTATTCCACGATGATTTGTACTATATCTGCTGAATTGGGATCATGTTTGGAAAGAGTTATAAAATATTCCAGATTATTACACTGCCTTAGTATTTTCATTGTATTTATTATTAGATTTATATCCTGGCTTTATTTTGTACAACTCAAGGTGATGTTCCTACTATTCCCACTTCCTACTTTTGTCCATAATAGAAAGTCTATGAGGGAAGTGCATTGAGCAGGAGAGACTGGCCAAAGTCACCCAGTCAGTTTTCATACTTAAAGCAGGACGAGAATTATGATCTTCTAGATTCTAATCCAGTGCCATAACCACTACACCAAACTGGTTCTCAGTTATAGCTTGCATGGGCTAAAAAGCTGTAGGGGAAGTTAGAAGAGCTCTCCTAGCTGACCTTATAAGATTGAGTTTGCTTTCAACATGATGGAATCTAATGCTGAGGTTTAAGCTTTTAGTGATGGCATTGGCATCCTGATATAATATCGAATGAAGGAAATTGATGTATGCTAGGACTTGATGACATATAATCAATTCATCAAAAGAAATTGTAAAACCTGATGCTAGATGATAATTCCCAGTATGTCTCACCATTGGCCATGTGCTGCTACGAGATCAGGGGTATCCAGAAGGCCACAGCTTCATCATTTCCAGAGATCAAATGATCCTGAAATAGTACAGTGAAACCTTATTTTATCAGACCTTGATACAAAAACTGTCCAAACGTTCACTGTGATTTATGCTATTTGCACTGTCATTTCTCAAATGAAGCAAATTGTCATTTGTATCATTTTCCATTGTTTGTAAATGGGATGCCCTATTCTCCAATTTAACAGCTTTCTTTTATATTCAAAAAGTTTTTATTAGTCAAAAAAGGTTTATACAAATACATTTCAGGTATGGTAAATTTTCATTTTTCTTATCTAAAATAAGAATTTTACTCAAATTTTTTAACACATACAACAGCCATATGGCAAGCAGGTGACACGAAGTAGCTAAGTTTACAAATTTTAAATACGTAATAAAGAAGAGTCAAGAATAAACAGAATATCGTACAAAAGAGAATAAGGAAAACCAACACAATCCCAAATATCTTTATCACTTCCTAGTTTTGGATCTCAGAACTCTGGGTTCAGCCTGACCCAACTCCAGGGCCGCAACAGCGGCAGCCGCTTCCGCCCCATGATCTATAACCTCCCCTTCTTCAATTCCTGGGTCATCTGATTCCAGGAGGGCTTTGTGTTCCTCCACGTGCTCTTATTTCATCCAATTTCTTGTCCATATTAGATAACTTTTCCAAAATTCTCTCCATCTCTCCAGCAGTTGGTCTCTGACCTTTTGCCATTAAGGAAAAAAAAATACAAAATCCTCAGGCAGGCACAGTATCCTTGTAATTTCCTCCGGATCCACCAGGGGGCACTCACAGGAGCAACGAGTCCAGAGTACAGTTAGTCAACCAGGAAGCCGAAGGGAAGTGATGTCATCAAAATTCTCATAGTGAAGGCGGAAGCTGGACGCCACCACTGTTCCCCAGAAGGAGGGGGGGCCTCAAACCTTCCCTCCTAAATTTCTCCATCACCTCTTCTCTCCAGAGCTCCACAAAACCGGTAATCTTCTTATTTTGAGTTCTCCTCTCTCCAGAATAACTCGTGCTCCTTCCAACCGCAGGGGAGAAAAAACCCCCCCGCACTCCGGAGCACTCCACTCACATTTACCGATATTCCCTTCCCTTCTCCTCCTCAATTCTTCTCCGTGCCCTGTTCACCACCAGGCTGCTGCAGTTATAAATCCAATGCCCCGGTGTCACTGGGCACAGCGGCCCAGGCGACGACCAAAATAATGGCCGCGGCCTGTGGCCTCCAAACCCCGCCGAGCCTAGGACGCGCCAGCATCGGTCCCCACAGTCCTGTATGTCGGCTGGGAGACCCCTGGCGAGCCGTCCGTGCGGCAGGTGTCCTTTTCGGAACACCTGGCCCCTGAGGGCCTCGGCGGCGGCCGGATTCGGGCGCTGGAGGCAGGAGAAGCCTTCCAGACGTCCGTTGCCGCTGGATACCGGAAGTCGTCTCCAACAGCTTTCTTAATATGAATACATGAACATCAGAATTTACTCTATATTAACATTGCACACGTCTCACAACATATTTTTGGATTGTTTGCTATTGACAAAATTAGTTTTAACATTTAAATCCATATTGTACATATTCTCCCCTCTGGAGAGGGGAGAAGGGGATGGTTCCACACGAGTGGCAGGCAAGCATGTGCTCACAGCTGCATTTGCACAAGTGGTGGGCACTCGTGCAAATGGAGCACAGGCGCACTTTCCCACTCCTCACACAAGTGGAGATGTGCATGCTTATGTATGCTTGCCTATCAGCTGTTTATCTACTCACAGTTGCATGCTTTTGAACTGCTAGGTTGGCAGGAGCTGGGGTAAGAATGGGAGTTCACCCGTTCATGTGGTACTTGGGTCTCAAACTGACAACCTGCTGGTCATTAAGCCCATTATCTTAATTTATAACTTTATAAACTTTAAATTCTGTTAAGTAGCTTGGGATATATTAGAGAATAGCAATTGTTTTACCCCTGGTTGATGAGTTCAGTTAGGTCAATGTTCCTATGACAAACCAAATGAGACAATTAACAAACTTTTAAAAGCCTGCTGGCAATAAAGTAAGCCTGATAATGAAGCAGATGGAGCACTATAAACAGTGTTATAATCTTTCTTTCTTCCTAGTTGCATATTGTTTCACAAAATAGATATGTATTATGAAAAAAATGGTTCTATTGGCATTGTACAAAAAATCTATGGTTAGGCCCCTAAAAGAAAATACCACTGTGGAAGCAAGTTGATCTCTAATGAGAGCATACAGTCTTACTTCTTACATTATCTGGTAGAGGTCTTTGGTTGTTTTTTTTTAATAAGGGATGGATAAAGTATGCATTCCTGGATGAACTTTCTTCTTTATTATGACTTCTAAATATAAATTCTAGCTTAATCCAAGATCAAGTAAAGCCTTGCTAATGGATTTGTCAGGTATCCAGGTGATCCCTGCTAAGACAGAGTGCAAAACAGAAACGTAAGGATGATGCATATGGAAATGAAAAGCAGAAGTGTCTGGTAGTAATTAGAACCTTAAATATATACTGAATTTTTTCCTTTGCGTCTGTCTATGTATGCTTGTAGTTCCCTCCTAAATGCTTACATACAGAAAGAATTTGGAAATAGGGAAAGTTTATTATCGGGATAACTGAGAACAGGAAAGATATATTTCAAAATGGAGCAAGAAAAAGATATGTCCTCCTGAGGAATCTTTTCTTTTGGCCTTTTTCTTGAGAGTAAACATCTTCACTGGATTCCTGATAAAAACATTCACAAGTTCATGGTCTATCAGGTTTTATACTTGGTTCAGCTGTAAACCCCAGCTCTCCAGACATTTTACATGGTCAGGATTAGCTTACCTAGCAGAAGGCTTCGAGATTTTATCCAACTCAATTAGTTCCTTTATTGCAAATTAAGCCACATACACACTGAGGATTTGTCCATGCAGTACACAAAATCAAACTCGTTGTATAGGTTTATTTTCCAGAGTTTAAGTTCTGCCTTTTCCCTCTTGCCTTTCCAAATCAACAAGTGTGTGCTTTATAGCCTTGAAAGATACTCATTCTTGTCTTGGAAACCCAGGTTCATGCCTTGCCAACTGCATTCCTTACATCCTAATATGTGTATTGTTTACTCTTTGATCTTACCTTCTGTAGAGAATCATCTCTTGGCAGTTTCCCTCAATTATTACATGTACTCTTAATAATTAAAGTGCAATAATAAATGTATTCCTCAATATTGGAAATTACACAGAAATTTCATTTGAGGTCCACAGATTATATATTAAGATATTTTATTTTAATATTTTAAAAGCTGTTGTATCTATGGTCTGGTAAGTCAATTATTAAAATATTATTTACCATCCGTGGTTTCTAAGCAAGGTATTGTATAACTAATGATTCAGCATTATTTTTAGCTGGAACAACTATGAAAAAATAAAACCAGTATCTGTGCTATCTTATCTTAGCAAGGTTTTAATGCCTTAGTGAATTATGTATAAGAGTTCTTTTAAAGTCATAGCTTGGATTATTTGCTAATATAATAGGGCAAAAGTACTTTACTTCTGCATATTTTGTGGGTGAGGGAGACGGTAATTGCTAAAAGTAGCCTTAAGTGTAGACAGTTCTTCATAACTCAGTTACTGTAATACCCAGTATACTGGGCCATAACTGTTTATTTGTGACCTCCAACAACCAAAGCAATGACTCTGCTTGTTCATCAAATTTGCCAGAGGAAAAGGATATTTTCTGCCATAAGGTAGGAGGATTAAAGGGTTTGCATTGGTTTTGCAGCTTTGGATAATGACTTATGTTTTAAGTTCTGTGGTAAATTTCATTACCTAGATTTCCCAAGCCTAAAATCCAGGATATTTGTTTTATATCATGAGCTAAATATTAACAAAAGTTCCTCATCAAAAACTGAGAGATCTAATGGCTCCATTACAAAACTTTCTACATAGTGTTTATTCCTTTTTGCTGCTTTAATGAATAACCCTAAGTCTAAGATACGTCAAGTAACTTAGCATTTTATAAATGGATCTTTAAGTCATGTGACATGTACAGTAAATAGACAAATATATTTGATGCTGCCTTTCACAGAATAGCATCGTTGTCTTACACATTAAGTTGTTAGTTACTCATTGTTTGGAACAGTGAGGTAAGGTTAGAATGCAATTAATGGAATTTTTAGAAATAATGTTCTAGGAACTTCCAATGAACATAGCAAATTCACAAAATGTTCCTGGGTGCTGTCTTTTACATGGTGATTGCTGGCTTGCCTGCATGATGTAATCGAACACTTGGGCAGGCAAACCCTGAAACATGGTTGAAGAAGTTTGCATATGTGTGTTGTTTATACCAGCAAATGAATGCATTGTGAAAACTGCATGCTATTCCACAAGAATATCTTGACATGGGGTGGAAACCTTACAATTCTGCAACCCTCACTGCTATGATATATTAAAGTCTGACTACATCAGAATGTCACAGTTGTGAAAAGAAAAAGAGAATATCTTATCAGAAAGGTCTGATCCAATTCTTAAACAGAGAGCATCTATCTCATAAACTGAGATAGGTTGAATGGAAGTCATACGAGGTAATGCTGTTGTTAACTGTATCCATTGAATGAATAAAGCCAAATCATACATTCAGATATGCCTCCAAACATAAATTGCTCGATTACTGAATATATTGTATTCCATATAGGATTTAATATCCTACAAAAATCAGTTTTGCCTAATAATAATAATAGGAAATAACTGTTCAGTTAGATAACATAGTTGTGTTAAGGACTGCCTTTCAAAATATAGAATTGTAAATTTGGATAAATCCCTATGGGGAGAAAAGTACCTTAGAAAGGTGGTTTGATTAGTTTCTTTGGTGTGGGAAATGTAGAATGGTGCAGAATGTACCCTTCTTAGTTTGTTTGCTTGTTTATTCCTACAACTCAAGTGCTGCTTTTAGCAACTTACACTATTAATATAAGAAAATTAAAAATAAAAAATGATTAGAGAAGGCAAATCTTCTCTGAAAAGCTGTAGAGTTCTTGGAAATGGCATTCCTTCATTTATGGGGTGCTTTCTTCCCATATTGGACAGGCAGATTTTACTCAAGAGTGGATGAATATGGAGATAATCAGATCTTGAGTAACGTGATGTTTTGATGCTGACAACCAATGCCTTGAAATCTACCTGAAAGTTAACTGTCAACTGGTAGCATACCTGTAGTAGTGATTTTATGTAGCAAACCTCAATGTATCTATAAATATCCAGCCTATTGTATATGGAGATTTTCAGTCATCCAGGTCTGGTTGTTCTAAAGGTGGTTTTTCAAGAGGCAGTGGACTTTCTGGTTTTTCTTTGAAGACATTTCGCTTCTAATCCAAGAGGCTTATTCAGCTCTGACTGGAGAGCTGAAGAAACTTCTTGGATGAGAAGTGAAACAAATTCCCAGAAAAACTCACACAATGACTCTGGACCAGTCATTCTCTGTCAATCAAATCTGTTTTACATGGTGATTTTTGTGGAGAAAGCAAGAGTAGTAAAACCTCCTATATATACCTCCTATCTATAAACATATTCAAATGTTTATGTTCTTCCCTGAGTGATGAAAACCAATTATTGCAATAGCATAACAATAGCAAAGATCTTCCCCGCTTCCAGAAGTGATTGTGTCCCCCAGATTATAGATTTCACTTAGTTTACATTGAGTGCCAATTGACGCAACCACAAAGGTTTGATAGTGCTTAAAATAGCAGGGGGTAGAACATGCTACATTTATCCCAAGGGCAGCCAAGTAACAATAATGCAGTTCCGGATGTCAGCAGTCAAATCTAGGATGGACTTTTGGAAACGAGCTGGCATTCTTTGCATTGCCCTGCTCCTTTTAATGTATCTTTGGCTGATGTAAAGCAATGCAAGCCAGAATTTTTCATGGTGTGACATATATGGAAATCCAGATCTGAAAAATTATTCATATTGGAAGAAATTTTTTAGAAGTTCATATTTTTTAAAAAAAGATACATTCAGTCCTGTTCCCTCTCCTCTCCTTTTCTTCCTGGGAATGGTTTCAGATTTCAGCATGTTTATTATATATTAAGTATATATATATATTCATGTTTAGTATTAAGTATATATATTCATGTTTTTCTTGATAGTTTTGTTCAGAGTATTATAATCATATTGTTAGGTTTGTCGATCGATCAGCTTTAGTGGTACATAAGTTCTACTGAAGAAAATGATTGTAATTCATTGAATATGATGGCTTACGGTTAAAATGAAGAGAGTAATCTGCAAATGATTTCTCAATTAGGTTCGTTCCAATTTATCATTTCCTAGTGTGATACCCTCCCATATGTTAAATTTAGGGGAGTTGAACTTTTTCCCTTTTGGAAAGTACTTATTTCAGGCAGTCCTCAATTTATGACCGCAATTGAGCCCAAAATTTATGTTGCTAAGAAATTTGTTAAGTGAGTTTTTCTCCATTTTATGACTTTTCTGGTTGTAACTTTGAATTGTCACTAAGCGAACTGTTGTATGTTGACGACTACCGATATTAGAACACAGAAAAGCATATTTTATTGACTCATCTTATTTGAAGGTTTGAGTAGCCATTGATGCCTAGACAAATTTGCCTTTCCAGTCCTAGTCTTAGTCTTGCCAAAAGATATGCAATATAAAAATGGTTCTTTAAATGATCAAGTATTGACTATGTTTCAGTTTTTACTGGTTTCAGTTTTGTGTTTTCATTTCCACCTTCCCACTTATATATCCATATATGGTTTAAGGTAGTTAATATAAATCAGTTGAACAATCATTTGTGTCCCATTACATAATTTGGAATAACATTGGACTGACAAGTTGTTATCTTAACCGTGCAGCAGTTTCTTGTTGGCAAAGGCATTTGCATAGACAAAGAAGAGCCCTTGACTTGGGATATTTGTGCTCTTGCTATGGAAATTGAGAGATTGTGGAAGCTGAATGGAAGCTGAAGTTCAACATTATGGAAACTTTCTTGCATATTAAGAGTTTAGCCCTAGGTTCAATGGTAATTCCTGGTAATATTCCATTATGTCCACCCATTTAATCATTTATTTTGTTCTTTGAACAATAGTAGAAAACATAAAACAACAAAATTAGTCGTAAGATTTATAATTTCTGAATGATCAATACCTATAAGATAATAACAAATATAGAATTAGGAAGTACTAATATGAAAGCATATAAATATAAAATTACTGCTAAATCTGAAACCTGTAAAATCTAAATGCTGCAATAGAAAAAATCTGTAACATTAAAAAATCTAGGACACAAAAAGTAAAAATTGGGGAAGAATAAATACAGGATATGTCAATTCTGACTTGTGCCTCTTTTCAGTCAAATCCTGCCAAATGTTGTATGCTGTCAGATAGAACATTAAAAGTTATGAAGGGTCTTTATCAGAAAGGAGTAAGTGAGTGCAGAACATAGAAAGTAGTGGGAAACTAAGAGTATTCTGAACACAACTAACATAGGCAATAATGAAGAATGTGTTCAATAATTTAAAAGGTCACAAAGCTGTTGGCATTTTTCTTCCATCTTCCATCTAGCAGGGATGAAGAAAGAACATTTCAGGAAACCATGGTAAATGTCCTTGTATGATTATGGACTTCTAGTTGTATAAGATATGCTGTATATTGTAAATATTGTACCTTGATGAACGTATCTTTTCTTTTATTTATTTTTATTTATTTTATTTTATTAGATTTTTATACCGCCCTTCTCCCGAAGGACTCAAGGCGGTGTACAGCCAAAAGATAAAAACCCAATATATATACAATTAAAACAAAAAATTTAAAACAAAGCATATTACAAAATGGCCAACATTAAAATTTAAAACCCTAAAATAATAAAACCCCAATTAAAATTTAATAAAACTGTTAAGCCAGTCCCGCTTGAATAAATGTGTTTTTAGCTCACGGCGAAAGGTCCGAAGGTCGGGCACTTGGCGTAAGCCAGGGGGAAGTTCGTTCCAGAGCGTAGGAGCTCCAACAGAGAAGGCCCTGCCCCTGGGGGCCGCCAGCCGACATTGTTTGGCGGACGGCACCCTGAGAAGACCCTCTCTGTGTGAGCGTACGGGTCGGTGGGAGGCATAAGGTAACAGCAGGCGGTCCCGTAAGTACCCGGGTCCTAAGCCATGGAGTGCTTTAAAGGTGGTAATCAAAATCTTAAAGCGCACCCGAAAGACCACAGGAAGCCAGTGCAGACTGCGTAGCAGTGGTGTTACGAGTGGCTCCCGTTACTACTCACGCAGCTGCATTCTGGACTAACTGCAGCCTCCGGGTGCACTTCAAGGGCAGCCCCATGTAGAGAGCATTGCAATAATCCAAACGAGAAGTGACCAGAGCGTGAGTGACCGTGCATAAGGCATCCCGGTCAAGGAAGGGACGCAACTGGCGAACCAAGTGTACTTGGTAAAAGGCCCTCCTGGAGACGGCCGCCAGGTGATCATCAAAAGACAGCCGTCCATCCAGGAGGACGCCCAAGTTGCGTACCCCCTCCCTTGGGGCCAATAACTCGCCCCCAACAGTCAGCCGCGGTTGCAGCTGACTGTACCGGGGTGCCGGCATCCAGAGCCACTCCGTCTTGGAGGGATTGAGCTTGAGTCTGTTTCTCCCCATCCAGACCCGTACGGCTTCCAGGCACTGGGACAGCACTTCGACAGCTTCGTTGGGATGGTCCGGGGTGGAAAAGTACAGCTGAGTATCATCAGCGTACAGATGGTAACTCACCCCGAAACCACTGATGACCTCACCCAGCAGCTTCATATAGATGTTGAATAGGAGAAGCGAGAGAATCGACCCCTGAGGCACCCCACAAGTGAGGCGTCTCGGGGCCGACCTCTGCCCCCCCGTCAACACCGTCTGCGACCGATCGGAGAGATAGGAGGAGAACCACCGATACACGGTGCCTCCCACTCCCAAACTCTCCAACCGGTGCAGCAGGATACCATGGTCGATGGTATCAAAAGCCGCTGAGTGATCTAATAGGACCAAGGCAGAGGAACAACCCCTATCCCTGGCCCTCCAGAGGTCATCCACCAACGCGACCAAAGCTGTCTCCGTACTATAACCGGGTCGGAAGCCGGACTGGAACGGGTCTAGATAGACAGCTTCATCCAGGTACCGGGGAAGCTGCCATGCAACTACACTCTCTACAACCTTCGCCACAAAGCGAAGGTTGGAGACTGGACGATAATTTCCCAAAATAGCTGGGTCCAGGGAAGGCTTCTTGAGGAGGGGTCTCACCACCACCTCTTTCAAGGCAGCGGGAAAAACCCCTTCCACCAAAGAAGCATTTATAATTCCCCGGAGCCAGCCTCGTGTCACTTCCTGAGTAGCCAGTACTAACCAGGAGGGACACGGGTCCAGTAAACATGTAGTTGCATGCAACCTCCCCAGCAACCTGTCCACGTCCTCGAGAGCCACAGAATCAAACTCATCCCAAACAACCTGAACAAAACGCCTCTCCGTCATCTCGGCTGGATCATCGCAATTTTGGTCCAAACTATCCCAAAGCTGAACGATTTTATCGTATAGATAACCATTAAACTCCTCAGCACGTCCCTGTAGAGGGTCATCCCATCCCTCCTGATGAAGGAGGGAACGGGTCACCCGAAACAGGGCGGCCAGGCGGTTATCTGCCGATGCAATGAGGGTGGAAACGTAGGAACGTTTCGCCTCCCTCATTGTCACTAGGTAGGTCTTAGTAAAAGACCTCACTAGTGTCCGATCAGCCTCGGAACGGCTAGACCTCCAGGTGCTCTCTAGGCGTCTTCTCCGGCGTTTCATCTCCCTCAGCTCCTCGGAAAACCAGGGAGCCAATTGAGATCTACGCCGGGTCAGAGGCCGCAAAGGCACGACACGGTCCAAAGCCCCAGCCGCGGCCTGTTCCCAGGCCGCAACTAGTTCTTCAGTCGTGCCGTGGGCAAGATGCTCAGGAAATGGCCCAAGCTCCATCCGGAACCTCTCCGGGTCCATCAGGCGCCTGGGACGAACCAACGCATTGGCTCCGTCTTCCTGCGGTGGTGGGCGGCGGTCTGAAAGTCTAGGCGGAGGAGAAAATGATCTGACCATGACACTGGTTCCATCACTAAATCTCCTAATTCCAGATCATTAAACCACTGTCCAGAGATAAAAATCAAGTCTAGTGCGCCTCCCCCAATGTGTGTAGGGCCATCAGTTACTTGAATCAGGTCCAAGGCCGTCATGGAGGCCTGGAACTCCTGCACCACCGTTGATGACAAGCTGGCCGATGGCAATTTGAAATCCCCCAAGACCAGAAGTCTGGGAATCTCAACCGCCACCCCGGCAAGCACCTCTAGTAGCTCAGGTAGGGCTGTAGTCATGCAGCAAGGAGCCAGGTACGCGATCAACAGACCCATCTGATTCCGATGTACACTGAGAGCATATGCACCAAGACAAATTCCTTGTGTGTCCTTGTGTGTCCAATCACACTTGGCCAATAAAAAGTTCTGTTCTATTCTATTCTATTCTATTCTATTCTATTCTATTCTATTCTATTCTATTCTAAGCACCTTTCACTTTCTTTAAAGGTTTGGTACTCTGCCTAGGTTAGATTTATGCTCCATGTTCCAATATATCTGTGATGGTGAACTTATGGCACGCATGCCAGAAGTAGCACGCAGAGCCATCTCTCCGGGCACGCCAGACGTCACCTGTTGCTCACCTGGTCTTTGCACACATGGGAGCACCAGAAACCAAAAGAGCAGCTCCCTGGCGCACATGCACGCATCAGGAAGCTGAGTTGCTGGTCTTCGCGCAGTCATGTGGTCCAGAAACCAAAAGACCAGGTGACCGGCGCGCATGCCCACGCTGGAAATATATCTTTAGAGAGAGTACTTGTTTCTTCTAACTTGGAGAAAGTTAATGGAGTAGAAGAACCCAAATAATGTTAATTTGTCAGATCTAATTTTTTCCAAGTGGTTTGATATTTATACACCAGCATTAAGGGGCTAGAACCGTTATAAATAGCAACAGTCTTTGTCAAAAATACTCTAATGTACACAGTATCTGCTTCCATTCATAAACCAGAGTTGACACACTGTTGGAGCATCTGAAAAACTACTTTAAAAATTTAGATTGTTCCAACAGGGCCAAAACTTGACAAGAAGACCAACTTGGCTCCACAGGGATGTTGTGCCACTGATTTAACTTCAAAGTGTTTAATAACAGAAAGTACATAATGTCTTCTTTTTGTTCAGGACAGTTTTGATATGGCAGCAATATAATCCTTTCAGTGCTTTGTGTTTTACTGGCCTTCCTATTATGGCCTTTGAGGTAGGTCAAAAACATATTGCTACATATTTTAGAATATAGAATAAAGAAATATAAAACTACTTTCTTCTGTCTTCATTAGTGTGTGTGTGTGTTTGTGTGTGTATGAATAAAATGTATACTATCATATATTTTTGTTAAAGTATATCATAATGCCAAAGATTTATTGTAAAAATAGAAATGTCAATGAAAGCCATAAAACAATAGAGCTATTTAATTCATTATAGCTGCTTAATTAATTGAATAGTAGTGAATTAAACAATTCCTGTTCTAATAATTGCTGCTGATATTATTGGCAATTTTAGAAAACGTAAGCATCCCTAAATACCATTTTTCACTTTCTGCCTAAATCTACAACCTGATCTCTTGGGTAAGAGGTGAGGGAAGGAAGAGGAAAAAAAGAGAATCTTGTTTAGATGAATCAACATTTCTTTCTTAAGGCTTTTATTTGTATTTCAATGTGAACATTTTTTTTGCTTGATGGAGTATGAAATTGAAAACAGTAAATTGTTAAATTGGTCTTGTAAAGATGCCATTGGTAGAATGTATTTCTGATTCTATATAATATTTGTCTTCTAGAAGTATTAAGCTGCACATAGGATGGTCCTAAACATTAATTTTTTGCACATCCCCACACCCCTTTTTTATCCAAGGAAAAAATTCTGCCAGGGAAAACCGACCATTCAAAAGGCCTGCAATAGGGTAGCTAAGAAAAATACCATCTTTGCTACCATTTCCAATAAACTAAATAAGAATCACAGATTACTCTTCAAAAGGATAACATCATGATATGGTATCAAATGACCCTGGAATTGGTAATAAATTGCTGCAAAAAAGTGATATGGAAATATCTTTTGAATGTGTTATGTTTCTGTCTGCAGCAGATTCTACTGCCCATAAGTAGTATTCATCCAGTTATGTACATTAACTGTTGGGATAAGAAGTTTATGAAAATAGTTTCAGTACAGTATTTAATTGTAGAAACACTGAGATCAGTAACATTTTTATTAATTGACTTTTAGAATTACATTATTCATCAAACAGTATTTGTTCCTCCCTCCCTCCCTCCCTCTTTCCTTCCTTCCTTCCTTCCTTTTTTAAAATGGTCCTGCGTTTATAAAGTAAGCAGGCATTGACATTTTCAAAATTAAATCAAACTAAAAGGGAAAATACTGTACATCAAGATAAATTCTACTGAAAATTGCATATTCACTTTTAAACGGGTGAAATCTAAAAATTTTCCCTACCAGTTCTGTGGGTTAATTGGTGGGCGTGGCTTGGTGGTCAGATGACTGGGTGGGCGTGGCCAATAACAATAAATAATAAAAATAATAAACAAAGTTTACAAAACAATAAGAGGTACGAAAAACCAACTTTCACACTTTACACACACACAACACAACTGACTCACACACAATGTAAAAGCAGCTACACGTTACCCAAAATGGCCCCTGCAACAAGCAGGAACCTCACACAGCCACAAAAAGCTCAAAAACCAACTTTCACACTTTACAGAAACACCCACAACACAATTTTAAAAGATGTCAATTACCATTTAGATCCATACTTTAGTTTCCAGAATAGGTAGGTGTTATAAAAGCCTAAAATATTTTATAAAAACTAAAATCATGGCATCCGGCCCTCTCAATTCCTGGCAAATAGATGGTGAAGAAATGGAGGTAGTGACAGATTTTATTTTCCTGGGCTCCAAGATCACTGCAGATGGGGACTGCAGCCAAGAAATTAAAAGACGTTTGCTCCTGGGGAGGAAAGCTGTGGCAAATCTAGACAGTGTACTAAAAAGCAGAGACATCACCCTGCCAACAAAAGTGCGTATAGTCAAGCTATGGTTTTCCCAGTTGCAATGTATGGCTGTGAAGGTTGGACCATAAGAAAGGCTGAGTGCCAAAGAATTGAGGCCTTTGAACTATGGTGTTGGAGAAGACTCCTGCGAGTCCCTTGGACTGCAAGGCGAACAAACAAGTCAGTCCTAGAGGAGATCAACCCTGACTGCTCTTTAGAAGGCCAGATCCTGAAGATGAAACTGAAATACTTTGGCCACCTAATGAGAAAGAAGGACTCACTGGAGAAGAGCCTAATGCTGGGAAAGATTTAGGGCAAAAGAAGAAGGGGACGACAGAGAACGAGGTGGCTGGATGGAGTCACTGAAGCAGTAGGCATGAGTTTAAATGGACTCCAGAGGATGGTAGAGGACAGGAAGGCCTAGAGGAACGTTGTCCATGGGGTTGTGATAAGTCGGACACGACTTCGCAACTAATAACAACAACAAATAAAAGCCAGACAGACCATACAGTTGGAAAGATAGATAAAGAGATAGAGAAATGGAGAGGTAGGTAGGTGGATGGGTGGGTGGATAGATTATAGAGATAGATAGATGATAGATGATAGATAGATAGATAGATAGATAGATAGATAGATAGATAGATAGATAGATAATGATGGATGGATGGATGTATGGATAATAGGTAGGTAGATAGGTACACTGAAGATCCCTTCAATGTAAATGGTGTATTCCATGAAATCTTAGAGTGCTTTCAGTGACAGGATTTTGCTGTTTAACAAAAAATCAGTGTTCCTATACTGTGTAAAATACTTACTTGGAGTCCCTGCACCAATCTGTCTGAATGCACTAATTTGCATAGTAATATTTTCTTAGTCAGAGGTACTTGGTGATTTCAGAAGAAAAGAAAGGATTAGAAGAGAGAGAGTGCTTTCTATTGAAATGCAAATAATATACACAACTTACCGCAAAGAACTTGATGACTTGACTATATTGGGAAAGTACAATTATAGAGGTTTCCTTTCATTGCATAGTCTCCAGCTCTCCTATGCCTGCTACAATTGCCTCTGCTTTACATTAGGCATTATCTAGTGAAAAAAATATTCAAGGGAAAGAGCTCTAGGCATTTCAGCTTGTGTGTATTCAAGAAGAGGAGGAGATTTGAAAAGTACCCTAGCACAAAACTCACATCAGTAGTGGCTTTGCATGCTGCTATAAGTATAGCATACCAGGGTTTTGTTTCCCTTTTATGAAGTGGCAAAAAAAAAGTATTACCATTTTTAACCATATAAAAATGCACTTTATCAAATATAGTGGACAATACAGGCTTGCAGAAGATTTTATTCGGAAATTTAAAAAGGCAAAAGCAAAGAGGATACTAAAATCCTTATTTTGTTCAGTTTGAAATGAATCACTGGTAGAGGATGGAAAGTTGCAAGACTTTCAGGATTCAGCATGAAAAATACTGAGTAATTTACTGATGGTTTGGTCTTTGATGGGGGTAAAGTAGATAATGGTTATTCATAATTAATTTACCTTTTTTCCTGCTATCATATTTTTTCAGAGTTCCTGAATAGGAAAAAGGAACGATTAATCACTCCCTTTCTTTTGAAACTTCTGGCTATATGATGGTTTTGTACTGCGTTGATCCCCAGTTTCAATAAAGATATAACCTCTGCTGAAATTATACAGTAATCCAGATTAATTTTTCTTAAAAGTACATTTTTTTCATGGAGGAGTCATGTCTGTCACATATGTTGATGTCAAGAAATAAGAATGCCTTTTAAACATTAATTTTATTTATCAAATTTATATGCTTGCGGTGCACTGAACAGTTTGCAGCATAATAAAACATATTGAAATAAAAACAATTATGAAATATATAAAACAGACTTAAAATGATGATGATTAAAATTACAGGAGATTAAAACTAAAACCCCATGGATTTAGAACGGAGGATAGTGGTAGCTTCTCTATTACTACACTAGTCACCTCCAACCAAAGCTGCTTCTTCAGGGCCCCATGCCAAATGGCATAGTCAAGTTTTAAGGTATTTCCTGAGGGGCTAGAAGGGTCGGGGGAAGACCTCACCTCCTGTGGCAAGCTGTTCCAAATTTAAAGTGATGAAGATTCTGCGATGAGTAAAATCTGTTCACCTACTTGGTCAGAGAGAAAGAGGATGCCATGAATGTGCACCTTAATGACCGGCTTAAGACCTGGAAAAGGTTCCCTTCAATAGCTTGCCCCTGGATGGCAACTTATCTCCCACCTTTTGGTTTTTAAGAAGTTAGATAAAAAGTTCCTGTCTCAGAGAGTGTTTAGTGAGGAAGAATTTAGCTTCAAACAGAAGAGATACAGTTTTAGTGTGATCAAGAGTGTATGGATGCTTTAGTTTTGCACAATCTAAGTTGGCTAGAATTGCTTGGGTAAGCAGAATATAAATAATGCTAAAGAAAGAAAAGAAAGAAATTTGGATTTATGATATTCTAAGTGATTCTCCCACATCTTGTTCTCAGAAGATTTCTGATTAGCTTCTTTAATCAATTTTTTTTTAAAATGAAGTTTAGAGACTGATTGTATGAAATTTTAAACAGGAAGAAAATCAACATGCTTGCTATATCTCTGATGCCTTTTTTAAAAAAATGGCAAGCTCTAAAAAGTATTTTAAAATTATTTTAAGATATTCCTTCTCAAGGCTATTTCATTCCAAATTAAATTCATACATGTCTTGATTATATTACTGGATTTTTTTTAATATTACTGGATTTTTTTAAAAAGGGGGAAAAAACTGTATGGTTTATGTTGAAACTTTTTGGATTAAGAAAGAAATATCTTTATATTGATAATAGATCTTGCTCAAATAAGGTGAATGATTCAAGTGCTTTTAATGCAGCTTTTTATTGATTATGACTAGTTAAATTTTGTATGATTTATAAATGAAAAATAATTCCAAAAATTATTTGAGATTGTAAGGGTATATCCATTATTACTATTTTATTTTATCCCTGTATTATTTTTATAACTATATCAAGGTGGTGAACTTCCTCCCTCCCTTCCTCCTGCTATTTTCCCATAACAGCCTGTGAAGTGAATTTGGCCGGATTAGAATGACTGGTTAAAAATCACCCAGCTGGCTTGTATGACTAAGTCAGGACTATACAATCATCTTTAGGTACATTTTTTTTAAAAATTGATTAGTAAAACATTTCTAATTGATACATTTAAATCTTATGAAACAGGCCATTATTGTACAGGTCTACATTTTACAACTTCCTATGTAATACTTCTAAATTCTTCCATGTTTACGTTTATTATGATTTTTTCTACTAGCTAGTTTAGAGAGCATTTCACCGAGGCAGCCTTCGGCGATGCCATCTTGGATCATCATTACAAGCTCCTCGCATCCTGTACATAAACTGTTTCAACTCCTACCCTCAAAGCAACGCTATAGAGCACTACACATCAGAACAACTAGACACAAGAACAGTTTTTCCCCGAACACCATCACTCTGCTAAACAAATAATTCCCTCAACACTGTCAAACTAGTTACTAAGTCTGCATTACTATTAATTTTCTCATCATTGCTATCACCCATCTCCTCCCACTTATAACTATATGACTGTAACCTTGTTGCTGGTATCCTTAAGATTTATATTGACTGTTTCCCTATGACTGTCATTAAGTGTTGTACCTTATGATTCTTGATGAATGTATCTTTTGTTTTATGTATACAGAGAGCGTATGCACCAAGACAAATTCCTTGCGTGTCCAATCACACTTGGCCAATAAAGAATTCTATTCTATTCTATTCTATTCTATTCTATTCTATTCTATTCTATTCTATTCTATTCTATTCAGTTTATTATTTTTAATACCTTGTCCAATTACAATATCAATTATTGTAAGTGATTGATTAGGAAAGAAGGCAGATTGTTTCCTAAATAATCCTTAATGTTGTAAATGATTAAGAGACTAAGAATTTATATTTTCTAGTCACTGCACATTTACAGTATCTACTTGCTTACAGAAAAAAAGCCTGGAATAAAAACCAAATCTAGTCTTGTGCCAAAGCACAAGAGAAAACGTGATCAATTTTTTACAAGAAACTTAGGGTGGTTCTAATCAGTTTGTATTTACCAGACAACTCATTTGCAATAGACAATGCTAATTCTCTATAGCATTGACAAAACATTCATATAAATATCTGGCTGAAACTCAAAAGCAATCAGTTGCAGAGTTAGGAAATTTTAGACTGGATTTAAATATTTGTTTGAATAAATAAATCTGCCTTCTGTTGATTCTCCAAATGTAGATTTTAGAGATTATGGTCCCAAAAATTCTTTCCTTCAAAAGAACAGTAATAGCAAAAATGATTTAAAATATGAGTACGTATTTCAATTATACCACCTCTTGTTTTCAACACATCCTGACCATGTTTTCCGTCCTAAATATCCTAATGAGCTTATTAGTAAATGGTTACAGTAAGTTGTGCTGGCAGTGATGGGAACAGCATGAGACAAGGTTGTTGATTGATTCTCAAATGTTTGAGAACTCTGTTTGCTTTCTGGCAATATTATTTTCTATGTCACAGTTGTTTAATTGAGAGGGGATTGTAATCATTGGCCCAAATCAATATAGCTATATAATTTTAAATTATGAATCTTGATTATGAGCTGTGGTGGTGCAGTGGTTAGAATGCAGTACTGCAGGCTACTTCTGCTGATCACCGGCTGCCAGAAGTTTGGCAGATTGAATCTCACCAGGCTCAAGGTTGACTTAGCCTTCCACCCTTCCAAGGTGGGTAAAATGAGGACCCAGAATGTTGGGGGCCATATGCTGACTCTGTAACCCGCTTAGAGAGGACTGTAAAACACTATGAAGCAGTCCAAGTGCTATTGCTATCGCTATGTTCTGTTATCATGAGATCTTGGCTGGTTTCTGCAATATTTCTTTCTTTTTCAATAACGTTATTGTTTCAGCAAATAACTGAGATCCTTGGTATATTTGAGAGAAAAATATTTTATTTCATAAGGTGCTGATAACAATTCAGGACTTTGTGATTATCACATTGATTTGCATTGTGGTTTTGTTCTGTAAATACCCCCTACTTCATACATAGTTCTATGAAAAGAACTCACACATCTCTAAATGTTTGAAGTCACTCTGGAAGAAACCAAGATTGGGCAAATCAAACAAACACAAGCCTACTGATGTATTTAGAGATGTACATCTGCCTTTTACATTTTGCTTGTTTTTTGAGAAAAAGATTGGTATGTGGTCCCGCATAAGTGTATCAGAATTAGCATGTAAAGAATGGAAAGAAACTGAAGGAAGTCTTCTGCCCTAACTGTTGTGTAGGAAATGGGTTACCCATTACTTCCTTAAAATTCATTATAGGAGAAAATCTCCATAAGATAAATTGTGTACCAGTACATGGATTTCTTTCAGTACATGGATTTCATTCTAAAGCAACATAAATCCCATGCAAAATGCATTTGGAGCTACTTGCAGCTTCTTACAGAACAAACTTTTGATATAGTCAAACTGCATATCATGGACATGCCCAGTCACTTTGGGCTGAAGTGTGTAAGAAAAGGATTGTTTCTCTGCCTATTATTTTCAACAACTGAAATGTATCAGTATCACTTTCCTTGTCAGTATGGTTGTTTTTGGATTTGGATAACAGCTTGTTTCTCTTACAATGAATTTGGGAAACAAAAAAAAATGTCCAACTAATAATATTTCTTGACTTAATTGCTGAGAGGAGAACCATACGTTATGTTTCCCATCGTTTCTTCAGTTGTGATACATTATTACATGCATGCCTATATTATTATATGCTTCTGATCTTTAAAACAGGGATATTCCAGAATTGAATTTCAGTGCATTTCATTCAGCATCCTGTAGGCTTCCACACGCATCCATTTCTTAAGCCAAAGATTCCAAGTATGTGTCCAAAGCTTTTACATTTCTGAACTATTGAACTAAATCCGTCAGTAACATTTATCTTACAGCTAAAGGCTTTATCATGATGATTGATCTCATCTAGATTCCAGAGACTTTAGTATTATTATTTATTTATTTACTTAAGTATATTGGCTGACCAACTCTAGTGACACTACATAATAAACATTTTAAAATCTTATTGGATTTATATTGAAGAGGTCTTCTCAGTAGATTCAGAATGCCAATAGAAGAAAGACAAAATTATGAAAAGTCTTTTGGAAATTAGTATAAATTGCCTGGTTGGTTACAAATTGCACCATATGAGGAGATAATGTAAAGCAAGGAGATTTGGATTATATATGTGGGCCATGCCCAAATTAATTTTTTCTGAATGTTTTTTTTAGTGAGGGGGTAGAGTTTGATTTTGTTACTTTAAAAAATAGCTGTAACACTTATCACTAGAGATTGCACTTCACTTTTCATGTGTTTCCTACTTAAAATTGAGAGATGCTGTGTTAATAATTTTAACACTTACTGTAGGAAATGTTTCCCTGGTATAAAATGAGGATTTGGGGAAGTGAGAGGTAAGTGCTCTTGGGCCTCAGAGTGACCATGCTTTCTGCAAGTGGACAAGCTAGATTTTATTACAGCATCATAACAGACCCAACATTCAGATTCTTGTAATTGTAGATACCCAGACATTTAATTCTTATATTCCCTGACATAAGAGGCTCTGATGAATATTACTAATCAAAGATGCATTTCAAAAATAAGAGCACAGATACAAACCATGCATATTATTCCCACAGTATTTTCCTCTACTCCTGCAAGTTATTTGACTACCTCATGTAATGCATTAGACACAATTAACCATGTTCTCATGAAACGATTCTCTTGCAATCTAAATGCACATTGGCATTAGTTATGGTATAAATGCAGCTGGTGCTTTTGAGGGAAACGGAAAAGCTTGTTTTAATCTGGAACAAATGAGTCAGATGAGAGCTCTTAAACTACAATCAGATTGTCTTCTACTAAATCATGCTCACTTGCAAAAAGATTTGGGTACAAGCAACATAACAAAATTAAAAACAAACCAAAAATATGACAGCTGGCTAGGGCCTGTTGTGACAATAAGTGTCTCATACGCCAACATTTTAATTTGCATCCAATAGTTGCAACACCATAATCATGCCTTTAAAATGCTGGTGAGAAATTTCTTATCCAAATTTTACTCGTGAATGAGAACACTCTTCTTTTGAGCTATGAGTATGTTGGCATTGAATCTTTTTGCCAAAAAGGTAGTTTCCCTTTTTAAAAACTTTTTTGCTTGCTTCTCCTTTCTGTATTCTTCTAACCCATGTTGAAAGTTCAGAACTGTCAGGACATCACACCTAAAAAAAAGTTCATTTAAAATACCTGTAGTTCTCATTTTTCATCATTTTTCAGCTGTATAAAGCAAAAAGTATGAAATAGACATCTCTAAACTTATGCCATCATAATATTTTTTTAGTTTTTTTCTTCTAAAAATTCCCTTTAATTTTCCTATGTTATAAAGAAAAAGCTTAATCTTGATTTAAGTACATAAGACTTTTTTAATTAATGTCCATTTATCCCAATAGTTTCAGTGCCATCAGCAACAACAAGAACATTTGGATTGTAGTCAATGTTTTATATAGATAATTTTGTAAACTTTTAGCATATTCCAAACAAAGCTATATTCTGCACATTTAAACCCCTCTGATTTTAATGGAAAGGATTAAAATATATATTTGACATCAATCTTGGAATCAAGGAAAGGTTTATGTCTAAAGAATACTGTGAATACTATGTTTTTTATTTTATGTTAGTGTAACTGCTACCATTGAAGAAAATTAAATTTCCCCTTTTCACCAACTTAGTTCTAAAGATATCCTAAAGTTTGAAAAATAAATTTTTCTTTGGTCAATCTTTTCTTCACCGTGGACCCCCCCCCCTTTAAATACCTTTTATCGCCATGGGCCATGGCCATGGACTACCAATTCTTGAGTTACTCAAGAATTAAATCGTAACATTTCTTCAAGCATTCATGGCAGGGGTGAAATCTAAAAATTTTCCCTATTGGTTCTCTGGGCGTGGCTTAATTGGTGGGGGTGGCTTGGTGGTCAGATGACTGGGTGGGCGTGGCCAATAACAATAAATAATAAAAATAATAAACAAAGTATACAAAACAATAAGAGGTACCAAAAACCAACTTTCACACTTTACACACACAAAACACAACACAACACAATACAACTGACTCGCACACAATGTAAAAGCAGCTGCACCTCACCCAGTCTGGCTTCCAGCCCATTTTTGTTCGATTGTTTCAGAGTCACTATTAAATTTTTGACCAAAAAATTCTTTTTTTCTAATCAAGAAACCAGGCTTGCTTTAGTCTAGCAGAGCCATACCGGTCTATTTGCCTTTTTGTGGAAGTGCACCGGTCTACCTTCTTTAAAAATAGAGGCACTGGTCTACTAGCCGCCTACAGCTCTGATCAGCTGTAGTACCCTTTGAAGTACCACGGCAGTCATTTAAGGCCGTTTGCAACTATATCACCACCAAGAGCTTCAGGGAAAGAGAAGATGAACAGCGAGGCGTGGGCGGTGGGGGGGGCAGGGATTTTTGCTACCGGTTCTCTGAACTACCCGCCGCCATTGCTACTGGATCACACGATCCAGTCTGAACCGGGAGCATTTCACCCCTGATTCCATGAACTACAGGATGTGAACCACTGCCATAGACCAATGAATTAAACTATGTGTGCGTGTGAGTATGTGAATTTTTTTTGGGAAAAAAAGGCTGGAAATGGGGAAGATTAGACATCTTGTGCATCCAATCAAAATTGGACCACGATGCACTTACAGTATATTTGAGTATTATACATAAAGTTAAAAGGAGAGATAAACAAAAAATATTTGATTATTTCACATTGGACTGACTTGTCATAACTTTGGAGATTATTTTTTGTCAAAAACAATTTAGCACATCATTTTTCATTGTTTCCCCCCTATAATACAATGTTCTCTCATAAAGCCAACATAAAGATTTGTAATTATTTGCTTAATCCATATTCATTTTACTCATGGGTAGGTAAGATAGTCACCAACTAAAAGGATTATATGTTTTAAAAGAAAACAAACCTAATATCCTGCCTCCTGTCTTCCCCATAACACCAATCCTGTAAGATGTGTTGGGCTGAGAGACAATGACTGACCCAAAGTCACCAGCCAAATTTCTTGCCTAAGCAAGGCCCTACAACTTAGAGTCTCCTGGTTTTATTATTTACCATTATGTGATCGTTGTTAATTATTATCAGTATATTTATTAAGATACATAGCTGAAGAATAGCCTGCCTGGAACAAGCCAAGGCGTATCTTATTCCAGCAGCCCACCCACCTTCTGTGTATTCATAAGAAGAAAATGAAAATGTATTTCTCTCTTTTAGTTGTTCCCTGCAATTGGTATATGGCTGCTCCCAAATTGGAGATAACATTAAGTTCCAAGATTAATATTCCTTAATAGACATGCATCATTACCATTTTACGGTAATGAATTCCTCAGGTTAATGATCTGATTTGTGTAGAAGTGCTTTTTTGTCTGGTCTTAAACTCCTTCCAGTTAGCTTCATTGGATGATCTTTGGTCCTGGATTTCTGGGGGAGAAAGAAAAACTTCCTCCTACTCACTTTTTATATTTCCATGCCTTATTTCATACATCTCATTCATGTCCCCATTGCATTTCCTTTTTGTCAACCTAAAAGAAACCCAAACATGACAGCCTTTGCTTTTAATGAAACTGTTTGAACTCCTTGACCCTTTTGATTGATTTTTTTTCCTGCACAGCTCTGTTATATTCTTTTTCAATGTGGCATCCAGAACTTCATATCCCACTAGTTTCTCTGCATTAAAATTAAAACAAAAAGTTAACACCAGCTTAACTGTCAAGAGCTTATGTGACATGTAAGCTCTTGCCTGCCACTAGAAGGAAAGCAAAATAATGTAGCCTAAGGTGTGCATCCAGAAACCTTATGTGTTTCCATCAAATATGTCTCCAGTAGTCTGGGTGGGTGGGTATATGTGTTGGGGGAGGCAATAGATAAAAAACATTTCTCTGATATGTTTTTAGGCTTTTAAGCAGCTCTAAAAGGAAGAATAAACTTTTGCAAACAGCCTAGTCAAATTTGGAGCTTTAAAAGTCAATATAACCTGCCCAGAAATTGGTGAAATGTGTTAAAGTCTGTCTTTCCTGTGGGTGTAATTGAAACATGGAAGCCAAAGAGACTGCAGTGCCCTGAAAAATTAATTGTGCAATGAAATACAAGACAATCTGGTGCTTCAGAAGTAAGAGTAAGGTATCCATTTATAATTCCTGAGGATTTAAGTGAGATTTTCTTCTATTTTATGCAATTATTTTCCATTAAGGTAAGCAAGAGAATCAAATCAGGAAAAAAAAATCTCAAAAATTATTGCAGCATTAGTTTATGTGTTTGTTTTTATGTGTATATATGTGTGTGTGTGTGTGTGTGTGTGTGTGTGTGAGATGTCTGCATATGGGTATAAGTGATGTGGCCATCTTTACCCCAAAATTGTTATCTCGGTGTCCCTTCTCTTTCTGCTTCGTCTCCTTTCAAGGATTTGGACCACTTATGGTTAAGACACCAAGATAAAAACCAGCACATGTTGAGTTCTATTCCCATTATAGTCATGACAAACTGGTTGGGTGACTTTGGACTAGTCACTCTCATTCCTCACTTCCATCACAATGTTGTGAGGAAAATAGGAAGAGGAAGGAGTATTAGACATGTTCACGACCTTGAGATTCATAAAAATAATAAAAATAATAAAGTATACAAAACAATAAGAGGTACCAAAAACCAACTTTCACACTTTACACACACACAACACAACACAACACAACTGACTCACACACAATGTAAAAGCAGCTGCACCTCACCCAGTCTGGCTTCCAGCCCATTTTTGTTCGATTGTTTCAGAGTCACTGTTAAATTTTTGACCAAAAAATTCTTTTTTTCTAATCAAGAAACCAGGCTTGCTTTAGTCTAGCAGAGCCATACCGGTCTATTTGCCTTTTTGTGGAAGCGCACCAGTCTACCTTCTTTAAAAATAGAGGCACTGGTCTACTAGCCGCCTACAGTTCTGATCAGCTGTAGTGCGGCCCTTTGAAGTACCACGGCAGTCATTTAAGGCCGTTTGCAACTATATCACCATCGAGAGCTTCAGGGAAAGAGAAGATGAACAGCGAGGCGTGGGCGGTGGGGGGGGGCAGGGATTTTTGCTACCGGTTCTCTGAACTACCCGCCCCATTGCTACTGGATCACACGATCCAGTCCGAACCGGGAGCATTTCACCCCTGATTCCATGAACTACAGGATGTGAACCACTGCCATAGACCAATGAATTAAACTATGCCGGTGTGTGCGTGTGAGTATGTGAATTTTTTTTGGGGAAAAAAGGCTGGAAATGGGGAAGATTAGACATCTTGTGCATCCAATCAAAATTGGACCACGATGCACTTACAGTATATTTGAGTATTATACATAAAGTTAAAAGGAGAGATAAACAAAAAATATTTGATTATTTCACATTGGACTGACTTGTCATAACTTTGGAGATTATTTTTTGTCAAAAACAATTTAGCACATCATTTTTCATTGTTTCCCCCCTATAATACAATGTTCTCTCATAAAGCCAACATAAAGATTTGTAATTATTTGCTTAATCCATATTCATTTTACTCATGGGTAGGTAAGATAGTCACCAACTAAAAGGATTATATGTTTTAAAAGAAAACAAAACAGCTCCAAAAATTTACCAGGTAGTAAAGATTTAACTTGTGCACAGCTGGACTAAAATTTTGTTTTGAGATTTTCTTTAGATCTGCTGCTCTTTTCAACAGATCATGTTTTCCAGTCTCTCAGTTCTTTTTTAGTAGTCTCTACAAATCTTTATATTCCATATATTCAGTGTGCTTCAAATTTTCTAAAACTATAAAGTATTTCTTAATGATCAGAAATAATAGCATCT
The DNA here is from genome assembly GCF_028640845.1 of Ahaetulla prasina. Taxonomy (NCBI): domain Eukaryota; kingdom Metazoa; phylum Chordata; class Lepidosauria; order Squamata; family Colubridae; genus Ahaetulla; species Ahaetulla prasina. The sequence goes on along the minus strand of NC_080541.1, from coordinate 42,458,712 downwards.
TTCATATCTTGTCTGCTGATGGCATATGAAGAGTAAGATATGAAAGGGTCCAAGGTAACTTACCACTTGCATCTCACATGAATCTTAACCAATTTTTGTTCACTTTCAGTCTATTCAGTTCCATAAACATCTCCTATACATACATAGGTAACTTCTATTCACTTCCATATATGGTTCATGCAATTTATTTGCCTGTAGAGAATCCTCCATATTTTGCATGTTATTATGTGTGAGTAATCTACAGTTAGATTCATAGTCTAAGACTGATAGAAATTTAATAATTCAAGCCCTAAGTAAGTGCCTAAGAATGATTGAGATTGGGTCTAAGAATATAGGCAGTTCCAAGCAGGGTGATACTTCTGTAAAGTTAGGGTGTTCAGGTCCGATGAATTCAATGTTTCCAGATATGAAGAATGATCTTTAGATGTTGCTGTAAAGACTCCAATCATAATTGATATAAAAATAGATTTCCAGAGGTGTTCAACTTTGATTTGCAAGCCCCGGTATTTCATAATGTTTTTCTATTTTTTTCCCTCAATCTTGTGACCCCCCAGGATACAGCAGCATCAATGAACTTGACTTTCTTAACTATTGTTAAGAATGTAACAATAACTATTACATTAGAATAGAATAGAATAGAATAGAATAGAATAGAATAGAATAGAATAGAATAGAATAGAATAGAATAGAATTTATTGGCCAAGTGTGATTGGACACACAAGGAATTTGTCTTGGTGCATATGCTCTCAGTGTACACAAAAGAAAAGATACCTTCATCAAGGTACATTTACAACACAAATGATGGTCATAGGGTATAATTTAACCCTTAATGATAGAACATTTAATGATAATCATAGGATACAAATAAGCAATCAGGAACAATCAATATCAATATAAATCATAAGGATTACCAGCAACAAAGTTACAGTCTGTAAGTTGAGAGTATACTGACAAAACTACTCAATAATATTTCTTTATCATATGATGAAATGGTTGGACAGCTTCCACTTTATTGGAATTATATAGAAAAACGATTTCATTTGAAGGGCAATTATCCTTTATTTCCTTTCCCTTGTCATAAAAATATGATTGGCTAAAGATTAACAATTATACAGAAGGAGATGAAAACTAAAGAGAATATGAGACATCAAAATTTTCTCAACACTACTATGTGAGAGAATCAAACTTTGTGGAAATGTTGCAAACAGAAATGTAATAATTTGAAAGCAACAAGTTTAAAATTACTTTTAATGTAATAAAATTGTAACTCTGAATATTAATATGTCATTTTCCCTGTTAATTATAGTAAGGTGTATCCTCTCTGTATTGTTTTGCTATTGTTTTTTTAATTTATGAAGGAGGTAGTCAGAGCATTACATTGCAGTGTTTCTTTGCTAACTCTTGAATGGATTATAGGAAACATATGTTTGTGTTGATGAAAAATAAAATGATTTCACTTGTCTTCCTACACTTACCCAGTTATCTTGTTTTTATTGTTTGTTCCTGCATTATCTATTACCTTGCTTTTATTGTTCCAAATTCTTAGGCTTAACATACTCACTTTAAGGATAGTTAACAGAAAACCACAGTGAGAGTCACTTTGGTGTAGTGGTTAAGATCCTGGGCTAGGTGACAACGAATTCTAGTCCCAACTCCACTAAATTGATAGTATAAAAGATAAAAGTGACATTTATTGCATTCATGGACTGAAGTAACTGTTAGAAGGTATTTATTATTATAGATGTCCAATCATATTAAGGGGAAAAGAACTAAATACATATCTCGTGGCAGCTGGTTAATCATCCAAATTAGGAACTTTTCATGTTTTCATAATTGTAATGGTATCTATAATTTCTTGTCAAGGTAAGTAACTTGATCGTGTATAGTAGAAAGAGCTGTTTTTATATGATATACAAATATATTGATTTCTTCCTCAATTACATTTGACTCAATATTACACATGATATCCTGCTTTCTTTTCTTTTTTTTTTGCAAATCGTAACATACTTTATGCCAGCTTCCCTTAATTGAAGATATGACATAACATTGTAGCTATTTCAACTGAGAGGTTAGTAATTTATTTCACTTAGAAAATTAAACAAGTTTAATTTCTGTATGTTTAGTATACAGATAGTCCTTGACTTATTGTATAAACACAACTGGGGTCACAACTGTAAAGTGAGCCATCATGACATTGGACCCAATTTTATAACCATTTTTACACAGTCGTTAAGCAAATCACATGGTTGTTAAGCAAACCCAGCTTCCCAAGTTGATCCCTTTTTTTGTCGGAAACTGTCTAGGAAGGTTGCAGGGTGGCCTATGAAGAGTTTGAGCCCATGGAACCTGAGGAACCAGGCCTTTTCAGCTGCTAGTTCAGCCACTTGTGTATTAGAGCCCATACCCTTCTAGGCTTATTAAAATGCAGGAGGGGATGCAGGATTGGTAGTTAACTCCTTGAAAGAAGGACTTAACCCACCAGCTCTTAAAGAGGTGGTGCTCCCCCTTCTCAAAGAACCATCGCTTGGTCCAACAAAGCTGGACATCACTTGTTCCAACAAAGCATTCAGTTTCCAATCTTCCTTTCTTAGTGAAGATTGTGTAGAGAGTTGTTGCATGGCAGCTGCAGAAGAGTTTGGATGAAGAGGATTAGCTATATCTCTTTTAGGTGAGGTTCAGGCCAGTGCTTGGGACTGAGAGGACATCGATCACACAATTGGATAACCTCTGGCAGGAGCAGCATGGCAGAAGCTCATCCATCCTTGACCTCTCAGCAGCATTTGATACCATCAATCACGGTATCCTTCTGGGCTCCAGGAGTTGGGGGTGAGTGGCACTATGCTGTGCTGATTCTTTCTTCCTCTGGATTGATTTCAGTTGGTGTTCATAGGCAGAGAGAGAGAGATCCAGGCAGAGGCCTCTACTTTGTGGGATGCGGAGGGTTCTGTTCCCACTCCTCTCCTATTTAACATCTTCACGAGGCTACTGGGTGAGGTGATCCAGCTTTATATTTCTACTTCAGGTGCTCTGAATGATGCTGTGGATATCCTATCCCAGCGACTGAAGACTGTTGGGTTGGGATGAGGCAAAATGGGCTCTACTCAATCCTATTTATTTATTTCTCTTTTCCAGGTAAATTAATAATTCCTTTCTCTGTTGGAGGAACTCATCATTGGGGTTTATTCTATGTAGATTTCCCATATCAGTTTCAAGTAGTTACTAACCCTTCTGTTCATAAGGAAAGAATTAGCAAAGGCTTAGCATCTTGAACTAAAGCTTAACTGTCCTATTCAGCTGCTTGTATTTTATTTTGCTTGCTGGAAAAAAAAAATATCAGGATTAAACTGTGTTTTCTCCCATAGAAACTGGGAATGAAAGTGAAAGCTTGATACATTATATGTAAAATGTCATCCAAGCTATAATAATGGTTTCCTTCATCATATTGGCAAGCTGTCCTTCAGTATTATGTAGAATTTACATTAAAGCCAAGTCTGATTTCTTTTTTACATTAAATTTGTTATTTGGCTTTTCTTGCTGCCAAGCTTTTGTCTCTCCATAAAATCAACATGTGGTGCACAGTGTAGAGATAATTGTAATGTATTTTAAAAGCAACACTAGTAAAAGCATCAACAATAATGTGATTAGAACAGGGAAATGTAAAAATATCTGCATTTCTGCTGCTTTGAAATAGCATAGTTAACTGCAGAAAATAGTATTTTCTGTTCCTAAATATTGGAGTTAACAATAATTAGCTGCTTTCATTCTGTACATAATTACATAATCTTGATAGCACACAATGTATTTATTTGTTGTAATACAGATTCCACCACCCAGCCAACAGAATTTGAAGAATTCTAGAAATTTAGGTGGTCATTGCCCATGCTGTGACAAACTGTGCTTACATCTGCAAGAAAATGTTAGGATCAATTAGTAAATAATAGAGGAAATACTTTATCTTTCTGTTCGTTAAAAAGTAACTTTCATATATATGTAAAACAACCACCCAATTATCTTTCAATTTATAGATTTCAGTCACCAAAATTTTCAAGACAAAAATTATTATTTTGTGAGAATTTTAGAAATTGAACTCTGTGTACTTTTTCGTCACCAAGGCTGAGAAAATGAGATGCAGTAAATAAATTTGTTTGTTTTCTTTGGAATGTGCTGAATTTACAGCTGTATTAGTCTTTTTGAAATCATAGATTCCTATTGATTACAATCTAGAGCAAATTTCATGAAGATAGTTTCTGTCTTTCTGTTGTCTGTCTTGACTTTTGCCAACTTGAAATGCTGAGAGTAAAGAACAAGTATCACTGCCCACTCTGAGCTTGTTCAGCTACTGCTGCAACAAATATCCCTCATACATAAAACAAAAGGGAAAAATCCAAAATCCCATCTCACTCCTGCTTGTTTGACATGGACAAATGAGGAAGAACTATTAAGCTATTAAAGTAGCAATTGCTTCTTTGATAGTATTTGACACTATGGAACTGAAAGAATAGGTGAAGCAAAGGTTTTTCGTTTAGTTTTGGAAAACATACATGTATACAATCTCAAATGAAGATTATCAAGTCATTATCAAGTCAGAACTCCTCCGTGATTCTTGACAGGTATAAAAATATTTCAAAAACGGTGTCCCTTGACTGCATTTCTTTACCTTAGGTGAAGGAAGGTACTCTATGCAAACTTTAGTGTTATACGCCCCCTATGCTAAAGATTAATTAGGGTTGGAGTTATACAAGTTCCGTCTTTCCTTGACGGGTCTAGGACTTTTCAGCTCAAACCCTTGGCCCTGCCTGTTTCTCCTCCAGGGTTTCGCCTCTGTTTTATTATCCATAAACTTTTCTCCTTGGCTGAACCTCCCCCATCCTTTCACCTATACTTCAATGAATGGGCCGCAGTGAAGGGAGTGGGATGGAGGGGCTGTGGCTCATGTGCCAGGGCAAAAGAATGGGGGAAGTTCAGCCGAGGAGAAAAGTTTGTGGATAATAAAGCAGAGGCAAAACCCTGGAGGAGAAACAGGCAGGGCCAAGGGTTCGAGCCGAAAAGTCCCATTCCATTCCTTGACAGCCCAGCAATGTCTCTCAAATACACGGAGCCACACACACACAGAGGCATAGCTGATGGATATTCGGAGGCCAGAGGAATACTGATTTGCATAAGTATTGTTGCTGCATTCTTGGACCAGGTGAGATTTGGACAGACATTCCTGTTATACAATTTATCTTTTTAGCTGCTGCATGAACAGCAGCTGTCCTTATTTGCCAGATTCTGTGTTTGTTTTATTCTATTATGAATGAGTACATCAGGTGATCAAATAATATCATCGTTTCTGTTAGTTGCATACTTTATTTAAGCTCTGTCTCTTGTTTCCTTGCCAGAAGGACAACATCTAGTAATTACAGTCCTAAATGATAAAATCAGTACAATAATGAAACATTGCAAATTACTAAATCAAGGCCAAATACAGCAACTGGTTATAATCAGAACCTAATCACAAGCAATGTGGCAGAAAGAGAAGCCAATTTTTCCTTTGTGCCAAGGAAATAGTATAGGCCCAGGTGCTGGATTGTAGCAGTCCCTGAGTGGTGATGTTTCTGCTGTCCCTGCTTTATTTCCTGAGCATTTCATTTTCATCCCAGCCAACTGTTTTGGCAAGTATTGTTGCCTGGCAACTTATGGACAGATTCCCCCCAATATTGGCATCAAAAGGGCTCCTGCAAGGACAGCCAGAAAGGATACTGAACATTGAATATTTCCTCAAATGATGCATCTGCAGTCTTCTTGTTTTCATCTTTCTTTCTGTATAATGTGGCATTCATTTACCAATGTCAAAATGTATCTTTCAAGAAGAAAGACCTGTGTTATGAAATAAAGAAAGAGAGGAAAAACCTAAAATCCAATGTTTCTGTTTTGATCAGAGTGACCTAAATATTTCAGAAAAGGAAGAGTAAAAATCTTTTTCCATAGGTGGATTTTTTCTGAAGAAAGGAGGCACTTTTTAGAAAATGTCACAGTGAGTGCAATATGACTATTACTTCAGTGGTGGTTATGAGTTTAGTCTGCTTCTTGTCATTTTAGAATCAAAATAGATAGTGCATCACTAATAGATTCTAGAAGCTGCCAGCAATCTAGCTTTGGAGGGGGAAAAAATCCAACTAAATGCCTGTCAACACTGCTAAGTTCATTTTTAAAAAATACATTAAATATCATTACAGACAGCAATATTTTTGTATCTATAAAGCATCGGAGGGAAGTCATGGAAACATTTTATCAGTTCTTCACTAATAAGCATTATAGACCGAGTATAGGGAATTTATCTTTTGCTTTGATAAGTCTCCAGATAAACACCATTTATAAGAACTACCAGCCAATCAATAAATATGAAGTTGCTAGCTATGACGGGAGATTCAGACATCTTCAGACACTTATGTGATGAAATGGCATTTGCCTAGCAATCAAATTTCATCATGTGTTCCTTTAGAAAATGCAATATGAATTGCTGTTGATCTTGTTAGTTTCCTTCATCAGTGTTTTAATTTGACGTGTTTTGTGAAATTTGCTTATATTATTTCTTCATTTATTTGCATTCCACTTTTATTATTTTTACAAATAATTCATGGCAGCAAATATATCCAATACATCTTTCTCCAATTTTCCCCACAACAATCCTATGTGGTGGGTTGGGCTGAGAGAGAGTGACTGGCCCAAGGTCACTGCTGGATTTTATGCCTAAAATCCTAGAAATAGAACTCGCTTTTCTCCCACTTTCTAGGCTGATGCCTTAACCACTAGACAAAACTGGCTAGGGTGGTGTTTTGCAACCTTAGCAACTTTAAGATGTGTGAATTCCCAAAATTCCACAGCCAGCATGTTGAAAAATACCAATGTAGGATATTATTTATCACAGGGTGATAAAAATCATTCTTATATTCAGAGGTTAAATTAGCTTTCTCCAACCTTGTATTTATTACAAGTTTAATTTTCAGAATTGAGAGTTGAACATCCTGGTTAGGACTTCTATGAACAGGCTCAAGCATTCTGAAAATTACTAGGGTTGCCGATTTATACCATACTACTGTAGCACACTAATTCTTGTGTTCGTTTTAAAGTAATAAATACACTATATAATACTAACAAGGTTATTTCTGTACATATTAATCGACTTCTTCATATATCTTTCTCCACATGCACACTTAAATTATTATTCTAAACTTTTATGTGCAGTGCATTTCTCCAGGGAACAGATAGTGTACAAGCATATGATTAGTATTCTTTTAGCAAGACTACTTTCTATATATCTTGTATGGTGATTCAATAACATTGTGTTCATGATGGATGGAGATTATTATTGTCTGTAAAAGCCCTAAACTATTGAGTTATTAGCTGTCAGAATAATTACATATGCAGTATAAATGGGGTGTGCTTGATTGCTAGGATTAACACACACACACACCTTTTCCCCCCTCTCCTTTTACTTGGGAGATCCATTTGTGCATATGTGTTTTAAGTTCATCACAAACATAAGATCAACACTGAGAACAGACTTTATGCAGCTGTTGCATTTATTCAGTGCAGCCCTCATCAGCTCCCTGTCTGCAGAGATTATGGGTTTATACTCCTACACTATTCTCTGGATAATGACATAAACTCTAAGTGTAAATGTAGATTATCTAATTTTAGTCAAGGAGCAGTAAATTATTCTTCAGAAAATGCAGTATATTGGCTTTCTTTCAGGAGCAAACAAAGCAATCGGATATGTACATTTTAGACAATCATTGTTTGAGATGAACAATCACTATTCAAATAGCAAATCTGTGAATACCTAGAAGCAAGCAAAGTTATAACCAGAAGCCAACAAGGGTTTCTCAAAAACAGATACCAGACACATCTTACTGCATTTTTTGACAAAGTGACAAAATTAGTGGACTAGCGAAATGCTGTGGATATAATTTACTTGGACTTTAGTAAGACATTTGACAAAATAGACTATAGCCTACTACTTGATAATATGAAAAAATGTGGGTTAGACAGCAGTTGCTGAGTCTTGTATTGTTAGTTACTAGTTGATCAAGACCTAGGTTTGTAACAGCATTATACAGGGTAGTATGGATGGGCTCAGTTGTACATTCGTTTGTTATCCAGTTAATAAGAGGTAGGTTGAGGTCACCCAGGAAGATGAGACGATAAGGGCAAGAGGTAGCCCATGTTAGTAGTGTGGTTAACATGTTCGCATGTCGTAGTCAGGGGCTCTGTAGCATAGTAAGAAGCGAAGGGTGATGTTAAGGGACATTCGCATACAATAGTTTCAGGATATATCCATCAGCACCAAATGGATTCTGAACTGGCTGACCAACCACACTTGACATGTAGTCCTTAATGGAATTGCATCTAGATGGAAAGAAGCATGCAGTTGGGTACCCCAAGGCTCTCTCTTGGGCCCAGTATTCTTCAATATCTTCATTGATGATTTAGACAAGGGGATAGAAAGAGAACTTATCAAATTTGCAGAAGACACCAAGCTGGCAGGAAGAGCCAATAGTCCAGAGAATAGGCTCAAGATAGACAAGAATCTTGACAGAATTGAATACTGGTCCCCATCTAACAAATTGAAGTTCAATGGTGAGAAAAGCAAGGTTCTACATTTAGTAGTAACTGTGAGAGGGATCTTGAGGTCCTAGAGGACAATCATTTAAATATGAGCCAGCAATGTGCTGCAGCTGCCAAACAAGCCAATGCAGTCCTAGGCTGCATTAACAGAGGAACAGAATCAAGATCACATGAAGTATTAATATCACTTTATAATGCCTTATTAAGACTATACTTGGAATATTGCATCCAGTTTTGATCACCACAATATAAAAAAGATGTGGCTCTAGAAAAAGTACAGAGAAGAACAACAGAGATGATTAGAGGACTGAAGGCTAAAACATAGCAATTGCAGCAATTGAGTATGTCTAGTTTAATGAAAGGAAGGACTGGGGTGACATGATAGCAGTGTTATATCTAAGGCAGCGGTCATCAACTGGTGGTCCGGAGACACTGGTGGCCCATGAGGAAATTTTGGTGGTCCGCAGAAAAATTATTTGCATTTTTTATATTGCACTAAATACTATTTATCTTTTTTAAAAAATCATATTAGTGGTCCATGGGATTTAAAATTATGAATTTAGTAGTCCCTGAGGTCCAAAAGGTTGGTGAGCCCTGATCTAAAGGGCTGCCACAACAAAGAGGGGGTCCAAAGCCCCTGAAGGCAGGACAAGAAGTAAGAATGAAACAAATCAAGGAAAGAACCAACCTAGAACTACGGAGAAATTTTCTGACAGTTAGAAAATTAATCAGTGGAACGACTTGCCTTCAGAAGTTGTGAATGCTCCCACACTGGAAGTTTTTAAGAAGAGATTGGACAAGCATTTGTTTGCAATGGTATTCCTGCTTAAGCAGGGGGTCCTTCCAAGGTCTCTTCCAACTCTGTTCTATTATTTGGAGACCCATGACAGTAAGTGCAGCATAAAGAAGCATATTTTACTATATGTTAGCTGCAGCATTTCTTTTCTGTACATTGATAACTGGACTATATTATTTCTCTATGGCACTGTAGTTAAATTCTGAGAATTTTTTATTTATTTATTTATTTATTTATTATTCGAATTTATATACCGCCCTATCTCCCAAAGGACTCAGGGCGGTTCACAGGCATATAAAACATCAATATCAATATACAAATTAAAATAATCCTTAATAACTTATTCTAGCGCCAATTATTAAAAATAGAAATATAAATATCAATATAAATATTAAAATCAATTTAAAACCCTCTAAATTTAAAAATCTAAGCCAGTCCTGCACAGATGAATAAATGTGTCTTGAGCTCATGACGGAAGGTTCGAAGGTCAGGAAGTTGGCGGAGTCCTGGGGAGTTCGTTCCAGAGGGTGGGAGCCCCACAGAAGGCCCTTCCTGGGCGCCGCCAACCGACACTGCCTAGCTGACGGCACCCTGAGGAGTCCCTCTCTGTGAGAGCGCACGGTCGGTGAGAGGTATCTGGTCGCAGTAGGCGGTCCCGTGAATAACCCGGCCCTATGCCATGGGCGCTTTAAAGGTGGTCACCAAAACCTTGAAGCGCACCCGAAGGCCACAGGTAGCCAGTGCAGCCTGCGCAGGATGGGTGTTATCACGGGAGCCACGAGGGCTCCTCTATCACCCGCGCAGCCGCATTCTGAACTAACTGCAGCCTCCGGATGCCCTTCAAGGAAGCCCCATGTAGAGGCGTTGCAGTAATCCAGGCGAGGCGTCACAGGCGTGGTGACCGTGCAAAGGGCCTCCCGGTCCAGAAAGGCGCAACTGGCGCACCAGGCGAACCTGGTAGAACGCTCTCCTGGAGGCGGCCGTCAAATGATCTTCTAGAGACAGCCGTTCATCCAGGAGGGCGCCTAAGTTGCGCACCCTCTCCATCGGGGCCAATGACTCGCCACCGATGGTCAGCGCGGTTAGCTGACTGTACCGGGATGCCGCATCCACAGCCACTCTGTCTTGGAGGATTGAGCTTGAGCCTGTTTCTCCCCATCCAGACCCGTCGGCCTCCAGGCACCGGGACAGCACTTGATAACCGTTGGGGTGGTCCGGTGTGGAAAAGTACAGCTGGGTGTCATCCAGCGTACAGCTGGTACCTCACACGAACCCACTGATGATCTCACCCAGCGGCTTCATGTAGATGTTGAACAGAAGGCGAGAGGATCGATCCCCGCGGCACCCCACAAGTGAGGGGCCTCGGGCCGACCTCTGCCCCCTGTCAACACCGACTGCGACCGGTGGGAGAGATAGGAGGAGACCCCCGGGTAACCGGTGCCTCCCCCTCCCAATCCCCCCAACCGGCGCAGCAGGATACCATGGTCGATGGTATCGAAAGCCGCTGAGAGGTCTAATAGGACCAGGGCAGAGGAACAACCCCTATCCTGGCCCTCCAGAGGTCATCTACCAACGCGACCAAAGCCGTCTCCGTGCTGTAACCGGGCGGAAACCGGACTGGAGCAGGTCTAGATAGACAGTTTCATCCAGGTGTAAGGAAACTGATATGCCACCATACTCTCAACAACCTTCGCCGGCGGGTTGGAGACCGGACGATAATTACCTAAAACAGCGGGTCAGGAAGGCTTCTTGAGGAGGGCCTCACCACCGCCTCTTTCAAGGCGGCCGGAAAGACACCTCCACCAAAGAAGCGCTCGTAATCGCCTGGAGCCAGCCTCGGGTCACCTCCTGCGTGGCCAGCACCAACCAGGAGGGGCACGGGTCCAGTAAACATGTGGTGGCATTCAGCCTCCCCAACAACCTGTCCATGTCCTCGGAGCAACAGGGTCAAACTCATCCCATAAAATGTCACCAAGACCACCCTCAGCCGTCTCACCCGTATCACGCAATCTTGGTCCAAACCATCCCGGTTGAACGATTTTATCGTATAGATAACCGTTAAACTCCTCAGCACGTCCCTGCAGCGGTCATCCGCTCCCCTGGTGTAGGAGGGAGCGGGTCACCCAAACAGGGCGGCTGGGCGGTTATCTGCCGATGCAATGAGGGAGGAGGCGAGCTACGCCTCGCTTCCTCAATGCCACTAGGTAAGTCCTAGTATAGGACTTCACTAGTGTCCGATCAGCTTCTGAACGGCTAGACCTCCAGGAACTCTCTAGGCGTCTTCTCCGGCGCTTCATCCTCTCAGCTCCTCGGAGAACCAAGGGCGGTTGGGACCCGCGCCGGGTCAGAGGCCGCAAAGGCACGACACGGTCTAAGGCCCCGCGCGGCCCGTTCCCAGGCCGCAACAAGTTCCTCAACCGAGCCGTGAGCCAGACCTCAGGAAATGGCCCAAGCTCCGTCCGGAACCCATCCGGGTCCATCAGGCGCCTGGGACGGAACCAACGTGTCGGCTCCGTCTCCCTGCGGTGGTGAATGGCGGTCAGAAAGTCCAGGCGAAGAAGAGAGTGATCTGACCATGACAAAGGTTCAATGACTATTTCCTTTAAGTCCAGATCTCTCAACCACTGACCAGAGACAAAAATCAGGTCCAGAGTGCCACCCCCAATGTGAGTAGGGCCATCAACTACTTGGGTCAGGTCCAAGGCCGTCATGGAAGCCATGAACTCCCGAGCTGCCGTCGATGACGAGCCGGAAGATGGCAAGTTAAAGTCCCCCATGACTAAAAGTCTGGGGGTCTCAACTCCCACCCCAGCCAGCACCTCCAGGAGCTCGGGCAGGGCGGCTGTCACGCAGCAAGGAGCCAGGTACGTGACCAGCAAGCCCATCTGACACCTATGACCCCACCTCACAAAGAGGGATTCACACCCGGCAATCTGAGGTACAGTGGTCTCCCTCGGCTCTAGACTCTCTTTAATAACAACCGCCACCCCACCACCCCTACCCTGGGCCCTCGGCTGATGGAATGCACGGAAACCCGGTGGGCACATCTCGACCAGGGGCACGCCCCCTTCAGTGCCCAACCAGGTCTCCGTAACGCCTATAATATCCGCGGCACCCCCCTGAATCTGATCATGTATTGGCTTGTTTTTCTTGTAGTCAAAATATTTCATACTGAAATTGTATTAGACTAGAAATCTGCATAGTAAAAAATCTCAGTGATAAAGACTTCTAAAAGAATCTTATCCATATATTGACAGATGCTGAAATTATGTGCTTTGTATGAAAGATACATAATGATCCCAATTTAACCCAAGAAAACTAACATCCTCCACCCTCTCCATTCTCTCTGATGTTCTCTTTGCAATGTGATTGGCAAAAAAGCTCTTCTATGTCTGATCAATAACCATAGACCTCGAATATGACATTTATTACAATATAATCCAAAGTTGCTATATTGCTCATTACTCAATAATTCCCTTTTTTCATCAAAGTTGATACAATACAAGACTGACCTTGAAAGTTAATATTTTATTTAAGACCTGAACAGACATATGCGTACCACAAAAGGACATTATTTTCTTTTGCTTAAAATACATATTTTTGCTTAAAATATTTTTGGAAGAAAATGAAAATATGGCAATAGTAGGAAAAAGTGACTATTTGGCCAATAAGGTTATTTTCTTTGTTTATTGAAGCTGTGTACTGGAAGATATGAACATTGCATGTTGCTACAGTTTTCATTGATGGCGTAGAAAGTCAATAGAATGAATGTTAAAATTATTGATGTCCTCAAGACATCAAGTGATTTGCTTTGAAGAAGTGACCTCAGGTCATGAAGCTGGAGGCAGGATATACTGCAAAGAAACAAAGCTTCTGCAATGTCTGGAGATATTTAGTTAAGTCCACTGTGAGATTAAAAAACCACGTCAATGAAGCTGAGAGCGTAGGCTGGCTCTGCTGTTTTGATTTGGCAGGACACAAACCTGTCTTTGGCCCCTCACAATAAGCCTTATTCCATAGGTATTTTTTTAAAACATAAGCATATATTGTAAGAAAGTATACTGAGGATCACAGCTCAGACTATAATCATGGTTAAAAATATGTAAATATGCATACATGTATTGTAGGTCACTATTTCATTCACAAGAAGATTAAGAATATCAGGCAACTAATGTTACATTGTGAGCCTAGACACTGGGAGAAGAAAGCAATGGTAGCGTGTGTAGCAAAAATGTGGTGCTTTATCCTAATTTAAATTCTACAAGCACACTATAGTCCAGTGATGGTGAAGATTTTTGGCACTGAATGCCGAAAATGGAACACTTTGTTCGTCAGGGGCACAACCAGGAAGAGGAGCTGCCCAGGGGGCATGCGCATGCTGGATAAGGTACTTCCAGTATCCAAGGCGCGTATGTGCACTGGCCAGCAAGTCTTCCAGTTACTGCTGCGCATGTGCACGTGCTGATCAGCTGGCCGGCACACATGCTAATGCCAGAAAATGGAAGACTAGTTCTTCTGGTTTCCGGAACTGCTGCATGCACAAAGGCCAGCTGATCGGTGCATGCGAATGCGTGCCAGAAACCCGGAAGAGGAACGGACAACACTGTGTGTGCCAGGCGACATGGCTCTGCGTGCCACTTCAGGCATGTGTGCCATATGTTCACCATCACGGTTTTAATCACTCTATACATCTGATGGTTTGCTCTTATATCTCACAAAAGCCTGACATTTGTTAGTCAGAAAAGGTGCTACAACACTCTTTCTAATTGTGAGTATAAAGCACCTTTTTCCATTCCAGTGTCCCCCAACTCTCAGAATTTCTGGCCAGTCTTTTTAAGGATTTTGGAAATCCCAATATAATTAGATGAAACCAAATTAGGGATGCTGGCTTTGTATCCCTTGTTTGGTTCCCCCCCCCCTGAATAATATGTAGGGACACAATAAAAAATTTCACCATCATTATTGCAGCATTATAACAATACATCGCCCTATATAGGTGACTGGATTGGAGAAGATTGTAACACTTGTACAAACAAGATTGTCTTTCAAACTTGGCAATTAACAAAATTGGCATGCTGGCTGGGGAATTCTTTGAGTTAAAAGTCCACCTATCTTAAAGTTGCCTAGTTTGAAAAATACTGATATCCAGTTAGCCTCTGTTTAATTACTTTCATTGAAGGAGACTGTGCTATTTTTCAAGACAGACTATTCTATTGTCACTCACAATCCCCAATAAGCACTACTGAGCAAAGCCATACATTTCTAAATAGACATGTAGGGTTTAGCTCAGAAGTGTCTCTTTTAGAACCTGGTTTTCTTTTAAGTGAAGGAAAAAAGAAGAATAAAGTTAGATGATAGTATTGTATGCTAAGATTGGATTGTTAAGAATTAGATTTTGTTAATTATTGTTATAATTAAACACTGTTATTTTCCCACATTCTCTTACAATTTTTTTAATGGTATAGATATTTTTTTTTTACTTTCCCTGTGTTGTAAAACAAAAATTGTAAAAATTTTATTCAGTTTCATGTTCCAGAATGCATTGTCTCTTGATGAGAAACTACTTTTTAAACAGTTAACCAGTTACCACCTCTTTTTAAACTAGTGATTGAGGCTGCTATTCAAGCCAGGGAAAAGACGTGGGTGCTTTAATTATTTGAAAAGTGAGTGATGCTTTATATGGGCACACATATGTTCTGAATGAATTCATTCAAAGGATTTTCACAGTACTAATAAAAACTCTCCATTGCTAGCAAACTCAAACAAATTTGGCTGATCTCTGTCAGTGAGATTTTCAGATTTACAGCCTAGCTTAATCAGAGAAACCCAGCTGCCTTAGCTGATTTGACAGAGCTTCTCTGTCTCCTCTCCTATTTAGAAATGCTATAATCTGTTTAAGTCCCATGTCATAATGAAGATTATGAGATACAGTACGTCAGTGTTCTGTGCATGACAGCAAGGGTTCTCAGTTGTGAACAGGGAATGACATTGAAGCAAAGTATTGCCTTCCTTGAAAAACATTCTAATTTTATGGTTTCACAGTGGCTTGGTTCAGAACTCCTTTTTTGCTTTTATGTAGAAATTTAGAAATAACTACTCAAATTTCTACTTTAGAAATATCTACTCATTTAACTAACAGCAAAAAGACACAAAATGTAAAGGCAAAGAAATTAACATTTTTAGGAAAACATAGCAGAACTATTTCTGTTGGGACTAGACTTTGATTTAGAAAGCTTTGTACTTATTGACAGTTCATTCTGCTTTTATTTGAAACTTGTAACAGATAAATGGATTCATAATTTAGTTTTAGACTGTGAGCGATAGAAAGCATAAACACAAAGTGTTTAAGAAAAAATATAAGGTAAATAGAACATCTTTTAAGATATATCTTAAAAATATTTAAAGGTTATTTATCTTTACCTAGTTATAGATTAGGACTAATGTGCAAATAATGTTAGTCAATATATGTATTTAGGTGTTGGATGCATAGCTTCTTTTCAAAATGCATAAGTATATATTTAATCCATTTTTATTCTGCTTGTCATATCATAAACATCTCAAAATTATATACATAAGGAAAAGCTTTACAGATCAGAGGTGGTATTCAGCAGGTTCTGACTAGTTCTGGAGGACCAGTAGCAAAAATTTTGAGTAGTTCAAAGAACTGGTAAATACCACGTCTGACTGGCCCCGCCCCATCTATTCTCTGCCTCTCAAGTCCCATCTGATTGGGAGGAAATGGGTATTTTGAGTGTCCCTCCCCTGGAGGAGGGTGGGAATGGAGATTGTGCAATATTCTTCCCCTGGAGTGGGGTGGGAATGGAGATTTTACCGTATCCTTCCCCTGCCACGCCCACCAAGCCACATCCACCAAGCCACGTTCACAGAACTGGTAGTAAAATTTTTTGAACCACTGTTACAGATGTATTGACCATGTATTCATTATATTCCGGCTAATTTTTAAAATTACAGCTATTTAGTAAATCAATCTTTTTAAAAGTACAAACTAAATACACGCATGCACGCACACACATATATAACTTATCAATAGCAATGAATTCACTACTATAATATGCAATGAATTCACTACTATAATATGAAAAATAGAAGATGTTATTGTAAGGCATCATAGAATCTCTGCTACAGTAACTTATACTGCTGCATCATTTGATTAGTTGAAAATATTGCCTTTTCCAAAACAGATGGATCACACATTTCCAACAACCATTTTCTGACCCCTGGAATAATATCACTTTTCCAATTTCTTAGTATAATTTTTTTTTGCCACTGTTTATGATTGAGATAACTCCAATTCCTGATTAGCAAATTCCAAACTTTGCAAATAATCAATATTACATTAACATTTAAAGATTTTTCCATAAATCTATTAATAGATATTAATATACCATTCAAAAAGAAATATTAAATCATCACATGACCATATCATATGGCTCAAGAAAGCCCTCAAATTTCTTAGACCTCTGTCATTGAAAGTCTTATGTTTATCTTTTCAAATACATTCCTCAAGGTATCCCTAATCATAATTTTTTGTTGCCTTATGTGCCTTATCTGTAGCCAATACAGGAATGTCCCACATTTTTAGATTATTTACCGTTTTTATTCTTAAATTTTATGCTTTAGTTTCTCTTTTGGAGCAATACTCTGTGACCTTCTGTGTGAAGCTTACCTGATTGGTTGGGTTCTACTCATAATCAAAATATTATGACCCTTTGGGCTTTATTACTCTTGTTAATAAATCCTTCATCTTCTCTTGTGGCATATTTCCAGCTATAGATTGAATATTTTAAGATACTTTTTTTTGCTTTCTCTTCTTCTACTCTATTTGGCAGTAATAGTTTTGTATCAATAATCCTATGTAATATATTGCTAGGACCAATTTAGTCAAAAAGGATGATAAATTGTGACCAACTCTCTCTTCCCTCATTCATATAACTATATTATATATAGACCAGTATTTATAGTTATAAAGGTACAGGTAAGATTTTTATAACTCCGTATAAATGAGAAATCAGTTGTCCCTTCTGTATATCATTGTTCTTGACAGTAAATTGGCAAATATTGCAATTCAAGCTGTCATTGTTGATCCTATTATATTATATATTCTGTTGGTTTATCTCTGAAATACATCTTCCCCATTATAATTCCTTGTCTTTTGTGATCTGAACCAAAATAACTGCTGACTGAGAATTTAGAAGAATTTCTGCATAGGTTTCTTTTTTAATTGGTTTTGAAACGTGGAACAAGCAAAGCTTTTCAACCAGTATTAATGCTGTTCTAAAAAGCATTCATAATCTTTCCAGAGCACATTTTGTAATAGTGTTGAATAATTTGCATGACAAAAAGTGACTTTGCCATATATAAAAGACATTGTTCAAATGTTGATTGCAGCCATTAAACTCAAATGCACTAATGCTCTTTCTTATACATGCACCAAGTTACTTCTTTATGCCCATACTACTACTAAAACTTTCTCTCTCCATCTTTCTTTTTCATTTGTCTTTTAATCACCACTTTTGGCATTAATTTTGCTGTTGGTTTTTGCCTAACTGCTGCAGTTGGGAAGTTAAAAACCCTGAAAGTGTAACTATCATGCGTGCATTAACCAACTGTTATTTAAAGTTCCTAAAATATTTGTCATGTTGTCAAATATCACAACTTCTAAAACTGAACTATAACTGTGACTGTTAAATATCCAAAATACTTTTATGCTAGACTGCTATCCAAACTGTCAGACATTGTGAAACTGAGTTTGGAAATCCTTTGAGCCATAATATCTGAATAAATTCTAGGGTATTATACATTGACATACTAGAGATCTGTATTTATAATTAGGAATTGTTTGTACCAGAGTTATATTTATCAATTAAGAAAGTCTTACTTAAGACCACATGCAGGTTAAATATCACTGGGGGAATTAAGTTAGAAGGAAATTCTGGAATCTGAATTAAATATAATTCTGAATAATATTTTTCAGAGTTTGCAAAAACAGTAGCTTGGGACAACTGTAGCCAGAAATACCTTTATCCACTTTAAACAGGTGTGCTAGTTGTGAAATTTCCACAAAACTGAATCCTAGAGATTGGGTCATTGTAGAGCAGTGTTTCTCAAACTTGTTAACTTTAAGATATGTAGACTTCAGTTCCCAGAATTCCTCAGACAGTCATGCTGTCACCATCCTTCCTGATCCCATGCTGGCTGGGAAATTCTGAGAGCTGAAGCCCACATTTCTTAAAGTTGCTAATATTGAGAAACACTATTGTAGAGTATTCTGCATAGACCTATATATAAACTGGCCCAAAATGTAAGTAGTACATTTCATAGTAGTGAATTCATAGGGATGTTAATGAGAAATGGCTCCTTGGAAAGACATTTGGGCACATATGAAGATTTTGCTACTTCAAATGGTGACATATCAGGACTTTCTTTGTTGTATGGTATTGTTGCATTTTCTTTCAAGTTATGTTGTAATTATATTTGTAGATCACATTTTCAACCGAGCCATATATTAGCCAAATCAATCAGTCAGTTAGTTCTCATCTTTGAAGAAGGATGGGGAGTAGGCTGTTTGGTGTAGGATGCCAAAAAAAAAATTGCTGGTATCCTGGATGCAAATCATTTAAGGTTTTAAAAAATACCATAATCAAACCTTTCATTTTACAACTAAAGAAATGTGTCAGTTGTCCCTAGATAACTCCTACAAAATTATGTCTCTTTCTCCATAGAAAGCTTTTTCTGGCCATCAACTTTGTATAGATAGAAAAGTACTTGCTTTAGCAATTAACCAAAAAAAACACCACCCAACAAGTTTAACTCTTATGGACAAAGAGATGAAAAGAAAATTATTGTTTGTGAATTCTGCAGATTTTGTGGTTGCTAAACACAAGGATTTTTACTTGTGCCTTGAAACAGTTTCCAGAGAGAAATTCATGTTAGTCTATTTCAGTATATCAGCTTTTTGTGCTATTTTCTCCTTTCCAGAGTTGAAAGGCAGCAGCAGCAGTTGCCTGGCAGTGCCTTGTGCTCTACAGACCTTTTGCCTACTCAGGTATTTATTGCTTCCAAGGGCAATAAAAGGGTGGAAGGAGAATTTTGCTACTCTTCCAGATTACCATCTCCCTCAGTTACTTTAGGGCAGTGGTTCTCAGCCTTTATAGTGCTGCGACCCCTTTAATACAATTCCCCACGATGTGGCGACCCCAACCATAAAATTATTTTCGTTTTGAATTTATTGCGCCTGAAGCCATATTGGCTAGCGATCTCAACTACTTGTGATTGCCTTGAGGACGGAGGCATTAAAGCGGAGACTCCTCCCCTATTAAGTTTATCGCACCTGAAGCCAGATTAGGCTAGTGATTGGGAGTGATTGCAGCTGGCTTGAGAGGGAGACATCAGAGCAAAGATTTCTCTTTTTTAATTCATCGCACCTGAAGCCGAATTTGGCTAGCGATTTGAAGAGCCTGAAGCTGGCTTGCGGAGTCAACCATTGGAGCACGATTCTTCGACTCACAAGTATACTTCCCATATTTCCGATGGTCTTAGGTGACCCCTGGCAAATCGTCATTCGACCCCCAACAGGGTCCTGACCCACAGGTTGAGAACCTCTGCTTTAGGGTATCTGCAGTTGTAAATCTATTAAAGCTATTGAGCATAGTTTTAAGCAGGGGTGAAATGCTACTGGTTCGGATCGGTTCACCTGAACCGGTAGTAAAAAATGCTACTGGTTTGCTGAACCGGTAGTAAAAAAAGTTTTAAAAAGCTCCAAAGATCAGCTGAGCGACACGCGATCATCGGAACTTTTTAAAAAACTTTTTAAAGCATTCTTAACTACCGATTCTGGAGAACCAGTAGTAAAAAAATTGTTTAAAAAGTTAAAAAAAAAGTTCCGACAATTGTGCATCGCTCAGCTGATCTTTGAAACAGTTTTTTTTTTACTTTTTAAGCATTTTTTCTACCAATTCTCCAGAACTGGTAATAACAAATGCTTTAAATAAGTTTTTAACAAGGTTCCCAAGCTCATGCGCCACAGCGGATTCCCCCTGCTAGCTGTTCTACTTACCTTCCCAAGCCTCCTTTTGCTGTGTGCGCGTTTGGTGTGCAGCGCGCTTGCACAGCCAGCAAACCAGTAGCAAATTGGTTCAGATTGCACCACTGGTTTTAAGGGTAACCATGAGACATGGAACTTAATATTTAAAGCACGTGCTTACATATGTGCTTTAAAGCATATGAGGAAGGCGTGAAAATCATGTGTGTATTGTAATCTTTTCCCGACAGATATCAACTACTAGCTGATTACCCGGCATTGCCCAGGTATTTATTTATCCCAATCTCGTATTAGACAGGAAAAGGAATGAATTATATCTTTACTGTCAAATCAAAGCAATTTTATTCATAGGGTTTTAAAAGTATAAGCACAGTATACAAATTATAAAGTAAAATATAATTCAAATTAAGTATAATATTAATTTAAGAAAAAACTTGATTATAAACAACATTTTTAGTTTCACCTCCAGGAGCAAGAATAAATAAATTCCGTGGTGAACCCACCCTTGAGCAAGCAACATAAAGTTACCCGTGGGAGAAACATGGTGATCTCAAATCAACTCCACAGTACTTAATAGAGTGACCCTGTGACTTATTGATCGTGATTGAGAATGCAAGTCTCAATTTTTTTTTCAAATATTTTTAAAAACTTTTCCAAAGAATAAGTCATCTGTGTACCAAGTTTGGTTAAAATTGCTCGAGGCGTTCCAGAGTTATGGTGGAACAGACAGACACACACACACGAGAGGTGTTAGGGGTGTGTTATCCCCACAATATTTTTTCCAGAGAATAAGTCATCTGTGTAGCAAGTTTGGTTAAAATTGCTCAAGGCATTCAAGAGTCATGCTGGAACACACACACATAGACATACACAGACATATGCACATGCACATGCACCCCGAGGGGTGTTAGAGGTGTCTTACCCCCGCAGTATTTTTTTCCAGAGAGTAAGTAATCTGTGGACCAAGTTTGGTTGAAATTCCTTGAGCAGACTTATGCTGAAACACACACACATACACACACACACACACCACACCACACACCAAGGGGTGTTAGAGGTGTCTTACCCCCACAGAATTTTTTTCCAGAGTCATCTGTGTACCAAGTTTGGTTGAAATTGCTTGAGCTGTTCCAGACTTATGCTGGAACACACACACACACCACAGACACATCAAGGGGTGTTACCAGTATCTTACCCCCACAGTATTTTTTTTCCAGAGAGTAAATCATCTGTGTAGCAAGTTTGGTTAAAATTGCTTGAGGCGTTCCAGAGTTATGGTGGAACACACAGAGACACACACAAACACACACACACAATACACACACACACACCCCAGGGTTATCTTACCCCCACAGTATTTGTTTCCAGAGAGTAAGTCATCTATGTACCAAGTTTGGTTGAAATTGCTTGAGCAGACTTATGCTGGAATACACACACACACACCACACACCGAGAGGTGTTGGGGGTGTCTTACCCCCACAGTATTTTTTTCCAGAGAGTAAGTCATCTGTGTACCAAGTTTGGTTGAAATTGTTGGAGCCGTTCCAGAGTTATGCTGGATTGTGTAAGTGTCTTTGCGACGTTTCAACGAAGTCTCATTCATCATCTTCAGGCTGGTGTTTACAGGTTCGTGCTTCTAGGAGCAATGTGTGATCGCAGCTGTTTCTTCCTTTTAACTGGTAATGGGGGTTTGAACTGATTGGTTGGGAGCTTGGCTGTGTTCTGATTGGGTGGAGGTGTGTTCTGATTGGTTGGTGGTTTTGTCGCCAAGACACTTCCAATTTTACGCGGGAGAAAACCCAAATAACCAAAGACCTACATACAAACACCCGCAAAAACCTCAGAAAACAAATACACACACACACACACACACACACACACAGACTCATATATAGGTCCTTTCTTATATATATAGAAAGATAAAATAGAAGAAGAAGAAGATTCAGGCAACTTTCAGCTGTGAAAGAATGTTTAATGAAGGGGGAATTATTGTAGCAAGAATGTTGTGCAATATGGCCGATGACCAGAAAATATCAGCACATTAGACCTTGTTGCAGTTCAAAGCCTCCTGGCTATAACCCTGATGATCTAGGAGGCTGTGTGGTACATGTAGGAAGTTGAAATCACAATAAGTGCTACTTGTGAAACTTGACTCCAACTGTGATTGCTAGAAAACTCATTGCAGAAAAAAGATTTGCTATCTTTTAGTTGATATCCAATACTAACCTCAGTAAGTTTTTATCTGAGGACCTGGTAAATAAAGATGACTGGGATTTCCAGAAATCTGTTCTGTGTTCCATAATTTCAGCGTGATGTGAATTTAATAATTATGAACACTGTATTTTGAGATTAAAAAGTTATTTGCAGTTTTATTCAATCCACAGGTTATTTTTTTTTATTTTATTTGTATACTGTCTGTTAAAAATAAAGAATTAATATGAGGTCAGCTATATTTAGCATTTTATAAATATAGCTGAGCTAGAAGTATAAATGAAGCTGCAATGATTTAGGTCAAAAATGATTATTGGATGCTCTATAAATGCAATGGATATTTTGCTTATGGATATTTTTACAAACATTTTAGTGAAAAATAGAAAATTTTAATAAGGCACAAATACATCATTTCTTATTATAACCTAAGATATACTTTGTGATCCTTTTTGTCATCTGTAGTATGGAAAATGTCCAAAATAGAATTAACATAGCTTGCAAAGCTAAAAAACAATCCAAATTGATATGAGATGTAAACTGTAGTGATAGTATAGCTACCTTTAGCTTTATTTGGTGTTGGGTTGAATTTGAAACCTGAATTATGTTTACTGCTGCTTTGTAAAGAAATATATTTTATCCTTACTTCTAATGCTAATGCAGTTGATAAGGTTAGTAATTTCATATTACTTCGAGGTCCTCATCCAGCAATTCTCAGAGCTGAAGAGATTTTGGTTCCCATGCAGAAGGCAGGGCTTTTTTTCAAGCAACTCTTGGTAGCCTCTTCTAGCTCCCGAACTAGCCAAGTAAGATCTTTGAGTCTATACGAAGAACCTCAACATAGAGGATTACATTATATTTTCCTCTTGTGAGAAAAATCAGTCTTCCAAACCATCTCAAAGGAGCAAAGCACAGCCACTTGTATTACTGTACTGCATTGGTGATAATAGTAAAAAAAAGCTATTATTAAATAATTACATCTACAGTATATTATGCTAATCTATGGTTTGAATAAATGAATACTCTTTGTGTCTATATGTTAAACAAACTATAATTTACAAACCATAGTGACTAGATTCACATATGCTAAGCGAAATATGAATAACTTTGGTTTGTGTATGTGTGTTGCATGCACATTTGTATCTTATATAATGTATTTTTTACACTGTCAGCATTGCAAATATTTTTAGGTCACAATGCTATAATGATTTCCTAAAACATTAGACTTACTGAGAGTTGTTGTGCTGTGAATACTACATTTCAGTGATAGATATTTATCAACAGGTATCTTTTGCCCGCGTAACCAAATCATTTCATTTATGGTAGCTTAAATGTATTCAAATCAACTTGTCTTTGAATCTTTTAACACCCAAGCTTGCTTCCCCCACCCTCTCCCACACATTTCTGCACAGATGGAGAGATGTGATAGATCATGGAATTAGCAAACCCAAAGCTTTTTTTTTCCTTGCTACATTTTTAATCTACTGGAGTCTAAGCACCCCCACCCCTGCAGTCCTTTGATCTACAATTTTATTCAAAGTGAAAGAAGTACTTAACAGGACATCTGTTCATAGCATGTGTTAGCTTTTAGCCCTGAGGTTGACCCTTCAAATGTTGATTTCTTACAAATAGAAAAGCTTAGTTAACATATGTTCATAATAGTTGGTTTATATACATCAACCTCCATTGGCTTATTTCTGGCAATAGAAATAATAGCAGTGCAGGGGTAGCTGATGTTTCTATGTGCCCATGTCTACTAAGAATTACAGACAAGGCTGTTGTCTACGTAGACCTCTTATCTATTCAGAACTGTGCCAGATCTGTAAAGATCTTTATAAGGAAAATTCTCCATTCCAAATTTAAAACATGATACATAATAACTTTAAATTTGGCAATATTAACTATATTTTATAGTTTTATTTTAATGATAACTTTGGCGATATCAATAATTTATTTTTAAAAAGTCAGTATCTTATCTAATGATATAATAGGATGCAATAGGAATAGGTTCAGGCCTAGTTTCTCTTTATTTCTTTTTTTTTTTAAGAAAAATCCTCCAGAAAAAATATATATTCTTAATTTTCTTCTATAACTTTTTTTAACTCAAGAAATTTCCTTAAAAGGTCTAAGTTCAACTCATTCAGTCCAGATTCATCCTACCCAGAAGTTGACCTGTTTCTTTTAGCTTTCATTCTGCCTTTGACCTGTCTTGAATTGGAATTCTGAACCTCAATCTCTCTCCCTCCCCTCCCCCCATGAAATCAAATTAAAAACCAAAATCTACATTTTAATAGGTAGCAGGATCAGTTCCAAAGTTAAAAAGTTGAATATGATTATTCTCAAGCTGAAGCGAGGAGGGTATTGGTCATTTAAAATAAAATAAATCAGAGTGGCATGAAAATTAAAAAGTGCATATCCTGTGACCTTTAATCTCTGTATTCATTTGCAGACACAGTCTGTGCAGTTTCAATGGGTTGACAATTGTATTTCTTACAAATAATTCATAAGATTGCTTCCTGTGAGAACTTTTATATCAGGAGGTGCACTGGCTTCCACAATACATTGTAGTAAATGCCATGCTTTAAAGCACAGAAATGTTGTAGAATCTGCCAGCTCTATAAAGGCTGGGCAAACAAAGAACTTTGGGATTAGGCCAGAAAACAGGCACACTTTTAGAGGAAGATCACTTAAAACCACTTATTGTATTTTAAAAAGATAAAATATTCTCATCAGGAACAAAGGACCTGCTATTTTCCATTTAGAAATAGGTGAATTGCTGTTGTTTGCAATTTTTTCCATGGCAGAAGCAAAAAAATCAACAACACTATTTCAAAATAATTGGTGTTCTGAGGAGGTCCATAGTTGTGGTTGATAAAAAAAAGTTCCTCATTCAAACTTACTTTTATTTCAAAAAGTATGATGAAGAGCAAATATCCTGTTCATCCAATGCTTGAACAACTGAAAATATTCTTCAGGGATGTAGTGTACAACTACGGTACGTGCCAATTAGAAGCCCATATTAGTTCTTATGAAATTTGCTGAAATAGAATTTGCTTTAGAAATTCTTCAAAACAAAAATGTAACTTTGAAGAAATTCTCATGGGTAACTTTTTTTCCCCAACTAAGATGATTAAAGGCCTGGAGACAGAAACATACGAAGAATGGTTGCAGGATAATCAAGGAGAAAAGTAACCTGGAATTAAGGAGAAATGTCCTAACAGTGAGACCAATTAACCAGTATAACAGCTTGCCATCAGAATTTGTGGGTTTTTCATCACTGGAGGTTTTTAAGAAGAGACTGGAAATCACTTGTCTAAAATAGTATAGGGCCTTGGATTAGAAGACATCAAAGGTCCCTTCCAACTCTATTCTGATTGATTGATTGATTGATTGAAATGGGCAAAGAATGTATTTGCCTGCCACTGTAGAGTCATCTCTCCAGCAAACTCCTTGACTTCTACTATAGGAAGAGAGGGGCCCTCAGTGTGCTAATTCAAGGCCTAGAGGATTCTATTTTAACTTGACATTGAGGAAGAGACTATAATCACTGATGATACCTAACCCAATTAAATTTGGGACTATGTTGTCTAAGGGAAATCTAACAAAGAAATCTGCCCAGGAGTCTCCAGCTTTCACAACTTTAAGACTTATAGACTTCAACTCTAAGAATTTTTGGAGCTGAGGATCACAAGTCTTAAAGTTGCCAAAGCTGGAGACTCCTGGACAGATTCTCTTTGTTTCAGAGAATGTCTACATAAGAATAGTACTATCTAACTCCCTATCTCATTCATCCTGGGATTAGAAAACTTACAACTCCGTCGACTTCGACATGACCTGTGTTTAACCACAAAATCATCTATTGCAATATCCTTCCTATAAAAGACTACTTCAGCTTCAATCGCAATATTACAAGAGCAAAAAATAGATACAAGCTAAATGTCAACCGCTTCAAACTTGATTGCAGAATATATGACTTCTGTAACAGAGTTGTTAATGCTTGGAACTCATTACCTGACTCCATAGTCTCTACCCAAAATCCCAAATTCTTCAACCAAAAGCTGTCTACTATTGACCTCACCCCATTCCTAAAAGGACTATAAGGGGCGTGCATAAGAGCACAAAAGTGCCTACCATTCCTGTCCTATTGTTCCCTTCATTATATCCAATTAATATAGTTGATGCATATTTTAATTATATATATATATATATATTCTTCAAGATATGCTGTTTTATCTATGACATTTGTTTGTGTATACTGTTGTGACAAAAAGAAATTTAAAAAAAATTGAATTTGAGACAAAGACATTTCCTCAAGTTTCTTCCTCTTGTTTTCCCACTCACCCATTCAAACCTATTAAAGAGTAAAGTATGAGATAGATACACAATCTGAATGTCTTTTCACTGGGAATATCAATTGATGTCTCTCTGGAAGAGTACTGTTCTGAAAAATTAATTTACCATTTTTTCAGGATTTTGTGTTGGTAAAAAAGGCTCCTGTCTTTTTATTTTATTTTATTTTGTCACAACAGTATATATAAGCATAAGCATGAAACAACCATACAACATATAAGCGTATATATAATGAAAGAAAACAATAGGACAGGAATGGTAGGCACTTTTGTGCTCTTATGCATGCCCCTTATAGTCCTCTTAGGAATGGGGTGAGGTCAATGGTAGACAGTTTTTGGTTAAAGCTTTTGGGAATTTGAGAAGAGACCACAGAGTCAGGTAGTGTGTTCCAAGCATTAACAACTGTTACAAAAGTCATATTTTCTGCAATCAAGATTGAAGCGGTTAACATTAAGTTTGAATCTATTGTTTGCTCTTGTATTATTGCGATTGAAGCTGAAGTAGTCTTTAACAGGAAGGACATTGCAATAGATGATTCTGTGTGTTAAACACAGGTCTTGTCGGAGTCAGCAGAGTTCTAAGTTTTCTAATCCCAGGATTTCAAGTCTGGTGGTATAAGGTATTTTGTTGTTTACAGAGGAGCGGAGAACTCTTCTTGTAAAATATTTCTGGACTCGTTCAATTATATTAATGTCAGAGATGTGGTATGGGTTCCAGACAGGTGAGCTTATTCAAGAATAGGTCTAGCAAATGTTTTGTATGCTCTGGTTAGTAGTGTAGAGTTTTTGGAAAAGAAGCTACGCAAAATTAGGTTTACAACTCTTAGAGCCTTTTTTGCTATGTAGTTGCAGTGGGCTTTGGCACTTAGGTCATTTGATATGAAAACTCCAAGGTCTTTAACAGGCTGGGGATCATCTGTAAGGTAATGTCCATCAAGCTTGCACTTAGTGTTAGGGTTCTTTTTTCCAATATGTAAGACTGAGCATTTGCTGGTTGAGATTTGGAGTTCCCAAGTTTTAGACCAATCGGATACAAAGTCAAGGCCTTTTTGAAAGGTAGTAGTATTGTTGGTGGTGTTAAATAATTTGACATCATCAGCAAAGAGAACACAATAACCTGAGATATGGTCACAGAGATCATTTATGTATAATATGAAGAGCATTGGTCCAAGAACGCTGCCTTGAGGAACGCCACTTTTGACAGGAACAGGATTTGATAGAGCATTGCCGATTTTGACCACTTGTTGTCTGTTTGACAGGAAAGCAGTTATCCAATTATGAAGAAGTCCTGAAATGCCATAGGATTTTAGTTTTAGGAGAAGTTTATCATGTACTACTGAGTCAAAAGCTTTGCAGAAGTCTATGTAGATTGCATCTATTGCTTTGCCTTGATCAAGATTAGTAGTCCATGTGTTTTTGCAGTGGAAAAGTTGTAAGTTACATGATAATTTTTTTCTGTCCACTTGGCCAATAAAGAATTCTATTCTAATAATAATTAAATAAACAGCATTAATGAAGATAGGACAAGAACATCTCCTGTTGAGATTTTCACATCAGGAATTGTGAATAATCAGAATGGCAGGAGAGTGATAAAGAGGTATACTTTACAACCGATTCTTTACAACCTCGGAAAATTATGGTAAACTTTTGAAAATGTCATCCAAAGAATTTCTAAAAGAATACTCAAGCACCCTGAACATGAGGTCATAAAATAGAAGTTTCAATTTTATTGGATATGTTATGCAGAATGGGATGGGAGGCATCTATCATGTAAGGATTGTACTAGATAAAGTAAAACCTTTTTTAAAAAAATTCTCCAATGAGTAATTTGAAATTTGAGATAAAATCAAAGATGCAGTGGCATTGGGAAGATTGCCTATTTCTCAAGAGATTACATTTATCAGAGAGTAATTTGACCAGGCCGTTTCTTACAGTTTCCTCAACTCCTTTTCTCTCAGGATGGTTTTTTTTTCTAAGCTTATAGGCACACTTCCAAAAAATCACTAAACCACTATGCTCCATCATTACAAGAACAAATGGTTCTTGAGACTATTGCTTTCTTTCACAGCATGCCAACTTCTTGTTCGATTTTGTTTTAATAATAATAAAAAAAATTAAGAAATGTTGAAATATTCTACTCATTATTAAGCATATGCTTAATAAACTAGTTGAAGGGGGTCTTCATGAAGTAGCTGTACAGATGGAAATATCTATGCAAGTGTGGACATTGCTCAGGTGATCTCAGGAACCTCTTAGAGTATTTTCATGGAACCTTCAGGAGAACATAGTATGTATGCTGAAAATTGTTTTGTGTTGCCCTAAACTGTACCGTACTAACCTACATTGCACTGGTTTTATTTTGTTGCTTCTTTTCAATAATAAGTTATCACTGCAGCCAAAACCAATCAGCAATATAGCAATAAGGGGAAAGCAATTGGCTTGAATGAATAAAGTGCTTGCTGTAAAATATAGAATTTAGCTTAATTTAGATTAGATGATGATGGGCTTGGGCATGTAAGCTATTTGTCTTCAGTACTGATCTGAAATAATTGGTCTTTATTCAGCTCAAGGAATCCTTCCATTAACAGTAAGAATCCTATATTATTGTGGCCAAATATTTATGAACAGTATCCAAGAAAATCAGTACCCGGTATTTTCTTTAAACTGTTGTAATTTAAATGTTATACTTTTAGTTCTAGAGTGAAGATTTCAAATGCTGTGATTCATTTTCCATGAACATTAATTGCTTCCCAGATCCAACTGGAAATAAAAAAAGGAAGAAAGTCACATTTTCAATTTTATAAAGGTGATAATCTGAAGCCTAACTGGGTATCTTCTGAAGATTTGCCTTTGGTTGTTATAACATCCATCTGTCTATTAATAAAACTGGCATGAATCTCATTTCACATGGGCTATGGTTTTGCAATATTGGTAAATTTTAGAATCATGAATACTTTAAAAATTAATCAAAAGTGCTTCACATGTTAGATTCCTGTATGCACGGAAATATTCTGTATTCATTAAAACAATTTCCAGTTTTCATGAAAAATAATGTTGATTTAAGAGTGTGTAAAGTTTAATGCATAATTAAAAATAAGAAAATTTAAATAATTACATAGAGCTAAAAACTTACCTGATTCAATGCATTTCCACTTGAGATCTCTTAAGATCTCACATAAGAATACAAATATATTTTCATATTTGATGAACTTGTGAGATTTCAGAGGCTTCCAGGTACTACTTGTGACTTTAGCATCATAGTGCAAGTGAGATTAGTGTTGGCAACATCACATCATATTGCAGTATTTTGTATTTTGTTCAGTAATGTAATCAATTTACAGGCTGATGAGTATTGAAGAAATGTTTTTGTAAAGCGCCACTTACCACCTCTTCCATTTTAAAAAGAAGTCCTTTAATGATGAAAAAGAAGGTGGGGGGAGAGGAAAATAAAGCTTACTTTTGTAATACAGGTATTGCCAGGACAAAATAAGAAAAAGAGTTTAGAGAAAAAGAGTTTTAAAAAACCACTAAATTTAGAGTCCAAAGGGATGAGATTTTGCTGGTAGTGTGTACTTTTCCCTTTACTTAATTAAATTGACCCAAACTCAATGACCCACAAAAAGACCCTTGACAGCCACTGCATCTTTGATATAGACACACATATATATACTCATACACACACACACACACACACACACAAAATCTCCCTATAAGGATTATAAATATGTTTTATTTTGAAATAGTATACAAGATATAAAAGTGAAATGTGAACTTACAAATCTACATGTAACTATTATTACCATTGTTTCTATCTTCTATTCTATTAATATTCAATTATTGCTATGCAATATTTCTTCTGTAATATACTTTATAATATACCTATTCTACTATTAATATAACATTTTCCACAAGTATGCTACATTCTGTATTATTACTATTATATAATGTTTTCTTTTACAAATCCAGTTCTGCCTTAATTCCTTTCTGTGATTTCTTCTGCCTTTTGTTGTCTTCTCTGTTAATGGACAGCGTGTAGAGTACTTGCACCTTTCTATGTTGTGCTTCGTTTTTGCTGTGCCTATATTTTTCTTTTCCCCTGGGTCATCCATTCCTTTTGAAGAGGAAAAAAACCCACCTTTTATTTGGCTATTTTTCTGTTTGCTGGTGGCTTCAGACCTTGAGAAATACACGTTTCCTCCTGTCTTGTCCCACACTTGTTTGAAGGTTGCAGATTTATTGACAACTCTACAGTGCTGATGTTGAGGAAGAAGCTGAAATGGGAGGGGAAGGAGGCAGCACAATTGCCTGCAATTTTGCTAACAGCTTGCTTTCACGTACTGCAACTAGACAGTAAAAATAATTTAGTTTCTTTTATTTTTATTGATGATTCTATGGTGGTCTAATTCCATTTGTTTGTTTGTATCCTGCATTTATTATTTCTACATATACTGTATTTTTCGGACTTTAAGACGCTCTGGACTATAAGACACACCTACCTTTTTTGGTGAGGAAAACAAAACAAAACAAAAAAGAAATCTGCTTTTGCCTCCCAGCAATTTTGCTTTGTTGCTGCAAACAGCCTGCTTTACTTTCATTTTTGTTTTCAGCATAGCTTGATTAGCACCAAAAAAAAATGCTCCCAGCAATTTACCTCCTTGCAGCAAGCTACAGAAGCCTGTGCAGCAATAGGCAATGGCAATCCCTGCAGCCTGAAACAGCTAAGAATTGGGAGGCCGATCCAAGGACAATCAATTTGTGCTAATTAGGCTGTGCTGAAGCTGAAATGGGCTGTTTCTTTTTGCTGCTTGCTGCAAGGAAGTAAATTGCTGGAAAGCAGAGGCCAAAGGGTGGGGGCCAGTGGGTGGGCAGGGCTACATTCAGTGTATAAGTCACATCCAAATTTTCACCCCCTTTTAGGGGGGAAAAGGGTGTGTCTTATACTCCGAAAAATACGGTAAGGCAGGGAATATATCCAGCACATCTTCCTTCTCCTATTTTCTCTACAACAGCAACCCTGATGTGAGCTGAGCTAAAAGATAATGACTTGCCCAAGCTCACCCTGCTGGCTTTTTAGGGCCAGGGAAGACTTGAACTCATAATCTCTCTCTTTCTAGCCTGATGCCTTAACCACTAGATCAAACAGACTCCCTTAATATACAGTATGTTATTCTCTGTTTTGTTTTTACTTCTTTGGAATAAATCTGATTTCTCTTGATAAGAATCATTGTAGTGAATGCGTCCACATGCTAAGAGGTATTAGATAAATTATCAGCAAGTAAAGTAGCTTGGTTACCTTTAATCTCGGCAGAAATTAACAGTCTATTTTGAGCAGAGTTTCCATTATGTAGTATGGAAGATAGGGCGATATATTGAGCTACTATCACTTAATCACATAATTGAACATAATCAGTTCTGATTTCACAATAGGGATATGGTTATTCATTTCATATCCGGTGTGTATTTAGTCTCCTGACAAATCAGACAACATTCACTGTTAAATTGTTTAATTATAAATGCAGAATCTAGTACTTATACTTCTCCTTCCCCATATGTATTTGGCAGATAACTGTATAATTTGGAGAGGAAAAGAAGTTAAGGTGCTGAATTGAAATATCTGTAGGCTGCATAGCATTTGATGGCATAGAATTTCAGAACATGATACTGTCAGGTATACTGTGGACACACACACACACACACACACACACACACACACACACACAAGTTTATATATGGAATACTAATACTTTAATTATTTAAATGAAACTTATTATTTAAAACAGCCTCTTAGACTGCTCATTGAAGTGAGGATATAACTAAGCAAAAACATGCTGACTTACACTGGGAGAATACTGAGAATCCCTATCTGACTTATCTGCTTATAATGATCAAGCAGGGAGTGATAAGATGGAAAGGGCTTCACAATACACACAATATAAAACTTTAGACTAGCTGTAAAAATGGCGCAACTTAAGGTAAAGCATGATAACAGCTTTTGAAAGTACGGCTTTATTAATAACATATACTTTGTAGCTTACTATGCAAAATGTGGAAATGTGCTGTATTTTTTGTAAATAAGTATTTTCAACATATTCTAATAAATAGTGTTTTCATTTATTAAATGATATCTTAGAAGTTCTATTCCGATTTGACCAATCAGACCAAAAATTCCAAAACAGATTTGACCAATCGGACCAAAAATTAACACTAAATATAAGCAATGGCGGTGTTGTATTTTATGAATAGGCATTTTGTACAACTGAACCATCTTTCCTTCTTTAACCTGATATGTAGAAAAGATACATAAATGGAAGATGCCATTCTCCCTATCCCTATACAGTTCTTTGAATGGGACAGATTGCAAAACAAAGGACTCAGTTAAAGTCCATCTCCTCATTCTTTGACTGTGATTAAGTTTTAAAGTAATAAAATTGAATCCACCAAGTGCCGATGGGTCATATTGTGGTAACCATTTCCTGTTCATAAAACATATTGGAAATGGTATAGGACTCTGGGGTATTGTCCAACAAGTAGTCAACCTCCTACCTGATATTAAGCTGGACGTTTCACAGAATTATTTCTACAACTCGCCTTAATGTTCTTAGGAATGGATAATCTGAAAGCCTATTCCTAAAACACATACACACAAAAGCTACAGCCTTGGTGTCCAGATGCTGTTACTCATTGTCTTCTATCCACATCTAACTATTCCCACAGCACCTTACACAAGCTTATTTTGATGGCTTGGAAGGACATTCAATAAAATAGATGTCAGCTAATAATACAATGCAATAGAAAAATAGTGGATTTAGCATTGTATGCCAACATGAATGCAAACTAAAGAAAATATCATTATTAACATTTTTAATAAATGCCAAAATAATTATTCGCTAGTCGATAATTCTTTCTCATTTTGCCAAGCTGGAAATCAGAGATGCAAATAATTTAATAGATTGTTAGCTGAAATTGCATACCTAATTAATTTTCCATGCTCTTGCTTGGAAAATTGTTCCTGATATATTAGATGCATTTTAGTCTTGATGGAAGTACATTTTTCTTGCAGCAGCTGCTCAGTAGAATTGGTGTTAAACAAATTTAAAGTGATATAAAAGTCAGAAAGCAAATTTACTAAGCAAATGGAAGGCTGCTTAAACTAGAAGCGTTCATAATGCTGCTAATAGAATGAACAAAAATACATTTTTTTAAAGAAATATAGTGTTTATTCATGAACAGTTACAACAATTTGTATCTCATGCATCTGAAACTTTTCTGGAACTCCTTTGACAGAAATCATATTCTTGAATGCATTATGCAATAAAGCATAACTTTATTGGTTATAAGAATCCAAACTAGACTAAAAGGAGCTAATAATAAATACTAATATCAAACCTGGACTGCATATGTTTAGGTAGCCAAACCCAGGCTAAGTCTATAGCCCTTGTAGAAGCCAATATTTTAAATAAATTGCCTAACTGATTAGTGAGAAAGGATTCTCTTCTGTTTAGCCAATCTGCCCCTTTTGATAGAGCTTAGTGATAAGTGCTTAGTGACTAAGCAAATAAGTATAATTTATCTGCAGAAGAACTTTCCGGACCATTCTGAATACAACTTGGGATCTGTTGTTCTGGGACCACAATTCTAGGAGTTGAAATCCATGCTTCTTAAAGTTGCTAAGATTGAGAAATACTGTTCTAGGCCAGAAGCATATCCAGCCAAAAACAAAAAATAATGGCAGTCATAGGAATTCAGCTTTGTGAATTAGCCCTGATTCAATTCATAGTGGAGATCTATTTACTATTTTAGTAAATTAAAATATACTACCACAGATGATAAAAATCAGATGTTGTGTGTAAAATACATGGTTGAAATTTGTTTTGTTTGTGTAGTTTTATGTGGAATAGCTTTATTTCAGATGATATATTCATCTGCACATATATTCCCATTGCTGGAGGTGAAATAAGAAAAAAAGGTCCTAACTTTTGGACCCGTGGCTTTCTGCTGCCATCTAAGAGAAATAATGCCTGCAGCGTATTTATAATTCAAAGTGTCCTTGATGATAACATGACGATTCTACAAAACGAGAGTTCCAAAGATAACCAAATCCAAAGCATTTCTGCATTTCTGTCCAACAGACAACAAGTGGTCAAAATTGGCAATGCTCTATCAAATCCTGTTCCTGTCAAGAGTGGCGTTCCTCAAGGCAGCATCCTTGGACCAACACTCTTCATACTATACATTAATGATCTTTGTGACCATATCGCAAGTAATTATGTTCTCTTTGCTGAGAACAATAATTTGGTGTCAAACTATTTAACACCACAGACAATGTATCTATCATCCAAAAAGACCTTGATCATCTAACCACTTGGTCTAAAACTTGGCAACTCCAGATCTCAACCAGCAAATGCTCAGTCTTACATATTGGAAAAAGAACCCAAACACTAAGTACATACTTGATGGACATTACCTTACAGATGACCCCCACCCCGTTAAAGACCTTGGAGTTTTCATGTCAAATGATCTAAGTGTCAAAGCCCACTGTAACTACATAGCAAAAAAGGCTCTAAGAGTTGTAAACCTAATCCTGCGTAGCTTCTTTTCCAAAAACACTACACTACTAACCAGAGCATATAAAACATTTGCTAGACCAATTCTAGAATACAGCTCGCCTGTTTGGAACCCTCACCACATCTCTGACATCAATACAATTGAACGTGTCCAGAAATATTTTACAAGAAGAGTTCTCCATTCCTCTGAAAACAACAAAATACCTTATCCCACCAGACTTGAAATCCTAGGCTTAGAAAACTTGGAACTCCGTCGCCTTCGACAAGACCTAAGTTTAACTCATAGAATCATCTATTGTAATGTCCTTCCTGTTAAAGACTACTTCAGCTTTAATTGCAACAATACAAGAGCAACCAACAGATTTAAACTTAATGTTAACCGCTTTAATCTAGATTGCAGAAAATATGACTTCTGTAACAGAATCATCAGTGCTTGGAATACTTTACCTGACTCTGTGGTCTCTTCCCATAATCCTAAAAGCTTCAACCAAAAACTTTCTACTATTGACCTCACCCCATTCCTAAGAGGACCATAAGGGGCATGCATAAGCGCACAAACGTGCCTACCGTTCCTGTCCTATTGTTTTTTTTTCTTTTCTTTTCTTCTTCCTATATATATATTGGTGCTTATACCTCCTAATATTTACTCATATATATGTTTATATACTATATAATCCTTTTTATATGATGTTGTGACAAAAATAAATAAATAAAAATAAAAATAAATAACCAATATGAATTGGACAAAATCTTCAACAGGTCAGGTCAGGGAGGTTGCTATTGTGTTTTCTGTTTTTTTTTAAAAAAAAGCAATGAGAAAGAATTCATGGTTAAAAATTAAATAGACTCTTAAATTAGCATTTTAACAATTTGCTGGCATTATTGTAAGCATTATGGAAACCACTTTAATTCCCTGTGGAATAAATATGTTTGTATCAGACCATAAAAGCTCCAAATTATTATGTAAATTATATTGTATTATCTGTTTTATTTTTGCCTGTACACCGTCCTGAGTCCTTCGGGAGAAGGGCGGTATAAAAATCAAATAAATAATAATAATAATAATAACTTCACTATTTGG
The DNA here is from genome assembly GCF_028640845.1 of Ahaetulla prasina. NCBI lineage: Eukaryota > Metazoa > Chordata > Lepidosauria > Squamata > Colubridae > Ahaetulla > Ahaetulla prasina. The sequence continues at coordinate 42,422,042 of NC_080541.1, read as the reverse complement.
AAAGTAGGATCTGTATTGTTCACCATCCCCATGTCTGTTTGTAGGGTTTTGCATGCTTTAAATATAATCTTGAGGTAATACATTGGGTAAATTAGTCTTTTTAGTTTTTTGTGAGCATAAAAGAGTGCCAGTACAATATACGAATCAAGATATTTTCTAGAATAAAGAAAGCTCTAGAAAAATAAGTCCACTCAATTTGTTTTTCTCTAAAGATTATTTTGAATGGAATTGATATGCAAAAATCTTCAGGAGGCTATTTGTTAACATGTAATATATTTAATTATGTCTAATTACATTGAAGCAGTTGATTACTTCAGTAAAAAAGAGTGAAGGATCTAGGTTGTAGAATCACAAATTCAGGATCCGAGCTCTATAGTATGTTGTAAATGTAAGACATTTGTTCAAATACAGAAATTATCACAAAGAACTGTCACTGAAAATGTCTTTCGACTGTGAATTTTTTTTTACGAATTCTTGAACGAAGAGGTCAGATTTGCTACCAGAAATGATGCTTCCACTGAATACAACAGAGAATGAAATCCCTTGAAACACTCAGAACAAACTTTCTCCTTGCAGCTAAAATTTGTGTAACTTTTTTTTTTTTTAATGAAGAACATTACAATAATAAAATGTCTGGGAAGAACAGTAATCTAGTATCTGTTTATTCTAAAATAAGAGATTTATCCTCATTTCCCAATATCATTCTTCTCACTGAATAGACACAATAAAATATGGTAGGCTAAAACAGGCGTAAGTAATTTATGATTTAATATGTTGTGGGCACTTAAATTATGTCTATGAATTTTTGCGATAACGTATTGTTTGGCAAGTGCTTCAGAGGTGGGTTTCAGCAGGTTCTTACCAGTTCTGGAGAACTGGTAGTAGAAATTTTGAGTAGTTTGGACAACCAGTAGTAAAAATTCTGACTGGCCCTGCCCCCATCTCTTCTCAGTCCCAGCTGATCGGGAGGAAATGGGGATTTTGCAGTAATCTTCCCCCTGAAGTGGGGTGCGAATGGAGATTTTATAGTATCCTTCCCCCAGGAGTGTGGTGGTAATGGAGATTTTGCAGTAACCTTTCCCTGCCACACCCACCAAGCCACACCCACCAAGCCATGCCATGTCCACCAAACCACACCCACAGAACTGGTAATAAAAAAATTTGAAACCCATCACTGAAGTGCTTGTTATGTGACTCAGAAATGTTGCAGGATTCACTGTGTTATATGAATCCATTGAAAAATGCAAAGGTAAGATATCCCAAAGGTGCTTTTTCAAGAGCCAACTGGACTTTCTGGTTTTTCTTGAAAATGTTTTACTTCTCCTCCAAGAAGCTTCTTCAGCTTCAAAAAACAAACGAACAGAAAGTCCAGTTGCCTCTTGAAAAAGCACCTTTGGGACAACTATGATTAAGAATCTCCATAGACATTTAAAGATAAGATAATGCCAGGCCTTCAAGATAGTTCAGACCAGGAAATCAAAACCTTGACTACTACCGTGTTTCCCCGAAAATAAGACCCTGTCTTATATTTTTTTGAACCCTGAAATAAGCGTTTGGCCTTATTGCCATGTTCTCAAAAGCCTGATTGGGCTTATTATCAGGGAATGTCTTATTTTGGGGGAAACAGGGTAGCATTACCTATGGTTACAGTAATGGAATCTTTCAGAAAAGTCTGAAAGCACTTCTCTCCTCCCCTAATCCTGTTCTGAATTCAGATTTCATTTATCAGACCATTTATCTGATTCATACAGTTTCCTGAGGTACAGGTTATATGTGTGTGTGCACATATAGAGAAGCTCTGTTTAAAGTTTTCTCTCTCTTTCTCCTCCTATTATTTTTCTTCTGCCTACATTATCAGGCAGCAACACTATATTTCCCTTAGTTGAGTGTGCTACAAAGTATAACTGCCTTTTCATTTGTTAGATGACTACCCATCTCAAATACATGAGTCTAGATGTTTAATAATACTTAAAAACAGAATAAGAACAGTATTAACAAAATTACAAATTGAGAAATTATAAATAATAACCTACAGTTAATATAACCATATAACAAGCTCCCCGATTTGCTATCATTCAATGGAGACTGGGGGAAGTGGTCAGGTTGGGTCTGTTTTTTAAAAATGAAGGTATAGAGCATTTAATATTGGGTCCCTCAAGGCTGTGGGGTCTTGACCTAGATTATGTACTGTGTGGATAGGTGCATCAGAGATAGACACAGTGGTCAGCACTACCACTGCGGTATATCAACCCCATAGTGTAAATTTGACTGCTCAAAATTTGAAACTCATTCTAGTGAACATATTGAGTGTTTACAGTCACTCATGCTCTAGTCACCTTCAGATTGAACTACTGCACTTTGCTGCCTTTAAAGAGTATCTGGAAGCTTCATCTAGTATAGAATGCAACAGCATGGACAGTGCTAGAAAAGCATATGTTATACCTCTTCTACTTGAGCTGCATTGATTGCCAATTTCCTTCCAGATCCAATTCAAAATGCTGGGTTTAACCTTTAAAGTCTTCATGGTTTGGAACTGGGCTGTTTAAAGGACCATGGTTACGTCAGTCTACCCCATTGGATCTAGCAGACAAGGCAGGCTATGGGTAGTATCAGCTAGCGTCACGTAATTGGGGGGCTCCTAGGAGATGTGCCTTCTCTGCTATGGCACCTGCCTTATGGAACTTCTCCTAAAATTAGATTAGCTTCATCTATTTTGACAGTTTGGAAGTCTTTCATGACCTAAATTAAGTATTAGGCCTGCAGTTCCTTGGAAACTGGAGGCAGGCTTAGATGGCTCCATTACTGGGGTGAAAGTTTTTATTTTTCTATGTCTGTTGTTTTATTGATTGTTGTACACTTCCTGGAGTTGCTTGGATGAAATGGGCAACTATACAATTTTAATTAATAATCAAACAAAACAAAACAAACTAACTTAGGAAAGGAATAGAGAACTGAATTTCCTTCTCTCATTTTCAAATTGTTGAATTAATTTCGTCCTTCCTAAGAGATAAAGGCTTTAAGAAGAGCTCTTAGAATCAAAGAAAAGGTAGGGAAAATATTCAGCTTCTGTTTTTCTCCATTATCTTTTTATAAGGATCAAGGTTACATCATGTTGTATTACTTTCATCTTTTGTGATGTACAATTAAGTACCAAAATGCAAAGTCAGTATAATAGTGGGCAGTGTTTTTAAAAGCAGAAGTCACTATCTCCAATGTACAATGTATCTGTCTTTATAATCTAAAAGGTCACATGTTTGAGCTGTTTCCTTGATAATTTAGACACAGGAGTAGCAGTAGATGTCCTACTCATATTGTCAGACATGACTGGTAAGACAACTGCCTCTCACTACTGTACGCTGGCAATTTCTGTATAGTAACATCCCTCTTGTCATTTTTTGAAGAATTCAACACATCACAGGAATGACCTTTGGAAATTCTTGAATATGCACAGCAATGGTGAGGTACTTCCATGACAGATAGCAGCAATTGCTTCATTTACCTATTTTAAGATTTATTTACAGAAACAAGTATTCCAAGAAAATTGATATTCTTGTGTAATTCATTAATGATGATTATAAAGAGATAAATAAGTTGTGATTGGCTGATCCTTTGGAATTTGCTCATTGTTGCAAATTCAGCATGGCAAATTCAGTCCAATAACTGTTGTACTTGAATAACTATCATGCTTAAACTTTAGCGACATTTAAACTTTACAAACAGAACTGCATGATTCTAATCAGCTAATTTTATCTCCAGCTGTATCATCTGAAGTGAAGATGTAAAATATTCATACCAGACATAGCAAAAATAATGAGTCATGCTAGTAACAAAGGTTTCCACAGGATGTAATCATGACTTTATGTAGATCACATGAACTTTATGTTGATCACATAATACACATACAAAACCTTTGCTCAACCTTCCTCAGTGGGGCACTTCTTAATTCTGTTAGAAGCCTAATCAAATTTGCCAAAGGTTGGTTGGAAAAGCTGAGATCTATAGATATATTATTCTGATAGTCTCCATATTGGAGAACCAATTCTAGTAGAAAAAAAGTAAGCCTTTAATATTTTGTTAGTGTCACAAAATCAACTTGAACTTCACAGTTCAATATATCTTGCAAACTTTGATATATCTTGCAAACTTTGATATATATATTTGCCTTGGGATCTTTATTCTTGTAGTTTATTCCAAAGTCTTATATTAGCAATGCTCTAAGAATGTCTTCTGCCTTTCCTGCTAGTAACATAGTAAAAATAATTTTCAGTTTGTTCCTTTCCAGATTAGTTGTTGATCTTTACCGTAGCCTCCAGACAGTAATTAGAATTGACTAGAAAGTTAAATGTTTGCCTTTCCATAAGTAATACTTAAGCGTTTGTTTTGTTTTCTGTATACATAAGCATTCAACTGAAACATAATTGTGTGTGTTTTTTCTTTTTTACATTAGACTGCAATTTTCTCTTTTTTACATTAGACTGCATCAGGACAAAGCTATTTTGCTAAATCCAGCTGCCATCTATATGAAAAGTTATCTATTTCTGATTTAAATGCTACTGAAATTAATAGGAACCACATGCAGCAAAGTTGCTTGATGTCCAATCCATTGCTTTCTTTTGTTTTCCCACAGGCAAAGGGATTTACATGCTTAATGTGAAGCATTCTTCAGTGTAGTATAAGTACAGTGTTTTCAGTTTGCTGAAATACATACTGCAGGAATTATCGTATTTAAATTCTGTATATTGTTGTGATTTAAGTTAAAAATTTAACAATAGTGAAATCAAAGCCAGTCAGTGCTCCACGATGCTTGCAATTAAAGTAATGCAGTCCAAAGAAAAAATTATCTTTCTTGATACTAGGTGGATGGATGGATGTGTTTTGTATGTCTTGATGCTGACTTGTCCCAGATCACTTTTCAGATTTAGTAGGAAAATACTGAAAGTGTCAAGCAAAAGTGATTTGACTTGCTTTCAGTTGTATGGTCTCTCTGCATGGATCATCTGCTGAGAGAATCAAATATTAATAATAAAAATTATGTATCTTCTGGTTGTCACATTTTGAAGTATGAATTGAACTGATTTGTCAAAAAGAGATTTTCTAGAGAAGAAAATCTTTTTCAAAACTTCTTGTGTTTTAAAAGCTATTCCTATATTTAATGAAGAACATCCTGCCATAAAAATTAGAAATCATTTAATCATTTTATATGTTATGATGAGGGGCAAAGTGGGAGGCTAGGAAATAACATTCTGCCCACTCAGTTTGTGAAAAACAATGAGGGACATTCCTCAAATATGAAAATGTTTATTAAAATATTCTATGTGTAATTTTTGCTTAATTTTATACTGGTAGGATTTCCATAGTTGAAATTTCTTTTTTCTGGTCAATTTTTTTACATTCTCTTTAGTCCATAAATGTAAACATGGGAAACCATTTATTTTCACAAACCAAATTGTATGCATTACATTATATGCAGTGTTTTTTAATATTGCTCAGTTCTGCAGTTGTCATCAAAATTCATTCTTATTTAGGTTAAGCAAGGTTGGTTTTTTTAGAAGTAATGTGTGGGTAAGTCAATCATCCACCCTGAATAAGAAAAACCTAGTTAGAGTCAGTATGCGAAGTTGATGCATAAGGAATAAGATTTGAAATTTAGACTTTCCATTTTATGTATCTTCTTACTATAAACCAAGATATCTTCTATCTGCATACAAATGCACCAAACAATAAATCAAGCTGTTTTAAAAACTTAAGAAGATTAGTATTCTGTAGGTCTTATTGACATTGTTTCCATTGCAAATGAAGGCAAATATACATGTCTCAGGATAATGTTGCAGGATGTAATGTGAGTCGGTTACTAGGACTGAATATTTATTCTTCAAGCTTTTGGGTTCATGATGGAGCCCATCCTCAGGGAACTTCTCTCTCTCCAGAATGATTCAGACTGGGTACTGTTTCCATTAACTGAAACATAATGTTATACTTTCCCTCAACTTTCTGGGAAACTTGAGGGAAAGTATAGAACAATGGGATTGTTTCTAGCCTATGCTGTTGTTATCCTGTAACTCCCACTCCGCACTGTGATTGTCCACGAAAGCTGGGAGTTCCATGTCTCTGAAAGAAACAAAAAAACAGCTTGGGTTTGCATGCCAATAATAGATAGTTTCTCGCTATCACGCAATTTTATCAAAATACAAAATTTTAGATTCCATACTGAACAACACTCAGTATCCCGAGCATGTTTTTTCCCCTATAAATTTGGCTCATTTCCACCCCAAGGACATGTCTAAATGTAAATTTGAGGGCAAGCCTTTGTGGTATTTAGTTTTGTTACAAACAAAATATATTACATAGGACTGAAATCCATTTGAATGGTATTGCTATTAGCAAGAATGAAAATATCAGTATAAAACAAACGATTGAGAATATTATCCTAATGTGAAAATAAGAGTAATGGTAGATTGCTCCACCTATCTTTTTCATTTTGATTCTTTTTGTATAAATTCTTTGGAAAGGGGCTACTTTCTCTTGCCAATGGTTTTATTGCACTAATCTCCTGTGATTTGTCATTCGCTTTCAAAATGTCAAAGTGAAGCAAATCAGTTTAATTTTCCCAAATGATGAGCTTATTCGGCTTACACAGAAGACTCCCAAAGACCAATGGCTGCATTTTCATCTAAGAAAGCATACTGTTGTAAAAGCAATACTGCTGGATCTAAAAGGTGAATTGAAGGCTCCATGAACTCCTGCCCTTGGGGGTTGCCTTGACTGAACTCTCCAAGTTGTTCTCAGACTGTAATTTTTTAATGTGACAGTAGGCGGAAGTTATTAAATACATGATCAGAGACTAATCCTATCAAATATATTAAATTTAATTAAAGTCCCGGCATGGCCTTCAAGGGTCACATAAGGCGATTGGCTTAGAAAAAAGATGCACATTCCTGCCCAACCTCATTCTATTTTTGTCTTCTTTAGTAAAAAAAAAATATAACATAATTTAGGCTGGAATACTATATTCAGTTGTTTGGAAGAAAGTCCTAGGTAGGTAAGCACAGCATTGAGCTGCTATTTCAAAACAACTTTTTTTCTGCTCTAGAATATTTCAGGTTCAAAATACCAGATATCTTAGCTTCTGTAGTTTCTTGTAGAGAACTCCTTAAGAGTTTAAATCCTATGTTGATATGCACTGTTTTTCTTATGTTTCCATAAATGAAAAAGATGATTAAGAGAAAGGGTAGGCGGTGGATTGCAGGGGTGGATTTTTTCATGCTGAAGAAATGTCATTTTTGAAATGTTCCCCAAATACCAAGATAACTTATCAAAGGAGGCACAAGATTGCTACTAGAAGATGACCTCAAAAGGTCCAATTACACATGGACTCAGTGCCAGATTGTCTTACCTTCATCCTCCTCCTCCTCTTTTCTTGGTTAGTCTTGCTGTGACAGTGTTCAAGGTACATATGAAGGAGAGAAAAATATTGCAGAACTTGATAAGTTACATAAGATCCATTCTGGAAGCAGAAACTCTAATATACATACATAAAATGATGCTCTTTATTATCATCTTTTTTCAGTACATTACGTTTTTTGTTTAGTTCAGTGAAGTAAAATGAACTGGGCCTTCTTATCCCATCGTACCCAATTATATTCTTGAATACATATCAAAGTTTGGATTTGCTTCAGATGCAGATATAAACAATTCATTTGCCTTTGAGGTTTAGATTATTTATTTTCAGTAAGAATTTATCTAACTTGCGCCGCAAAAGTGCATAAAGCTTTACTTCTTAAGAATGAAACAAAGGTTTAAGACCAAAATCTTTATGGTATAAAAAAACATATGATTTAATCTGCTGCAGTTTCTTTTATCTAGTGTTAAATTCAACTTTGGATGAAAATTGGATGAAAATGTCGAATAATTTTATTCTTATAATTATACATCTTAAACTGAAATTAATATTGATAGAATATTTCTTTCTCTTTTCTTTATTTCCAATACTTTATCTAAGTAGAATGTCAATAATTTTAATTAATATTGTATAAAATCATTGAATTGAAACAATATAATGTATCAAGATTTACAACAATGTTGTAAAAAGTGGGATAAGATTTTTTTTTAAAGAATGAAGCAAATGTGTCCACTTAATACATAAGTGAATATATAATTTTTTAAAAATTAAATGCATACAATAATTATAAACTAAACTAGAAAAGCAGGAAAAATCAATAAAAATCAATTCAGACAATAAATTTATTAAATTTAGACCATGTCCCATCTTTTAATTTTTACAATATAGAGATTTCATAAATTGATAATGAATACATGTCTTTAATTTTTTCCATTATATTAAGAGAATAAATTATCTCATCTACATGAAATAGTCTGTTGCTCCTCAAACTCAATGAAGCCAAAATTATTCATTAAATATCAAATTTCAGAGGTATAACTCAATATTATACATCTTCAACTGGTATTTTTCCCCAGATCTATATTAATATATGCTGTAACTTGGCACCAAAATGTATCCCTCCAAGAAAGGACTAAACTATACAAAACGATGAGCCCTCAAAGCTTCAGTAAGGTAATAACGATTACTTTATTTACATAGCTTCTGTAAGCTAATTAATTATCCAAAATAGCCAAAATATTTTCTCCATAGAGAAAAAGTTCACATTTAGTACCATATCTACTGCTATAACTCCTTTAGTGTCTTGAGATTCTGTTTAAAAAAGGAAAAGGTTCAGAATTAAAATAGAAATTAAAGGAGGAAAAATACTTCCTTTAAAAATAAAAGGAGACAGGTGTCATGTTATAGCTATCTCTAACAACTTAGTCATATGATATATTCATCAATAGAAATATATTTAGTTGTAAATATATAAATAGAAATAATGTAGAACCAGTCTGATTTAGTGGTTAAGGCATTAGGCTAGAAAGCCAAAGGCCAGGATTTCTAGTTCCGCCTAACCCATGAAAGCCAACCGGATGACTCTTCCTATTTTCCCCAAAACAACCACCCTGTAGGGTGAGTTGGGTTGAAAGAGAGTGATCATGGGGAAAATAAGAAGAGAAAGGTATGTTCAATATGTTCACTTCCTTGAGTTATTTGTAAAAAGTGGGATAAGATTTTTTAAAGAATGAAGCAAATGTGTCCACTTAATACATAAGTGAATATATAATTTTTTAAAAATTAAATGCATACAATAATTATAAACTAAACTAGAAAAGCAGGAAAAATCAATAAAAATCAATTCAGACAATAAATTTATTAAATTTAGACCATGTCCCATCTTTTAATTTTTACAATATAGAGATTTCATAAATTGATAATGAATACATGTCTTTAATTTTTTCCATTATATTAAGAGAATAAATTATCTCATCTACATGAAATAGTCTGTTGCTCCTCAAACTCAATGAAGCCAAAATTATTCATTAAATATCAAATTTCAGAGGTATAACTCAATATTATACATCTTAAACTGAAATTAATATTGATAGAATATTTCTTTCTCTTTTCTTTATTTCCAATACTTTATCTAAGTAGAATGTCAATAATTTTAATTAATATTGTATAAAATCATTGAATTGAAACAATATAATGTATCAAGATTTACAACAATGTTGTAAAAAGTGGGATAAGATTTTTTTTTAAAGAATGAAGCAAATGTGTCCACTTAATACATAAGTGAATATATAATTTTTTAAAAATTAAATGCATACAATAATTATAAACTAAACTAGAAAAGCAGGAAAAATCAATAAAAATCAATTCAGACAATAAATTTATTAAATTTAGACCATGTCCCATCTTTTAATTTTTACAATATAGAGATTTCATAAATTGATAATGAATACATGTCTTTAATTTTTTCCATTATATTAAGAGAATAAATTATCTCATCTACATGAAATAGTCTGTTGCTCCTCAAACTCAATGAAGCCAAAATTATTCATTAAATATCAAATTTCAGAGGTATAACTCAATATTATACATCTTAAACTGAAATTAATATTGATAGAATATTTCTTTCTCTTTCTTTATTTCCAATACTTTATCTAAGTAGAATGTCAATAATTTTATTCTTATAATTATACATCTTAAACTGAAATTAATATTGTATAAAATCATTGAATTGAAACAATATAATGTATCAAGATTTACAACAATGTTGTAAAAAGTGGGATAAGATTTTTTTTTAAAGAATGAAGCAAATGTGTCCACTTAATACATAAGTGAATATATAATTTTAAAAATTAAATGCATACAATAATTATAAACTAAACTAGAAAAGCAGGAAAAATCAATAAAAATCAATTCAGACAATAAATTTATTAAATTTAGACCATGTCCCATCTTTTAATTTTTACAATATAGAGATTTCATAAATTGATAATGAATACATGTCTTTAATTTTTTCCATTATATTAAGAGAATAAATTATCTCATCTACATGAAATAGTCTGTTGCTCCTCAAACTCAATGAAGCAAATGTGTCCACTTAATACATAAGTGAATATATAATTTTAAAAATTAAATGCATACAATAATTATAAACTAAACTAGAAAAGCAGGAAAAATCAATAAAAATCAATTCAGACAATAAATTTATTAAATTTAATTAAAGTCCCGGCATGGCCTTCAAGGGTCACATAAGGCGATTGGCTTAGAAAAAAGATGCACATTCCTGCCCAACCTCATTCTATTTTTGTCTTCTTTAGTAAAAAAAATATATAACATAATTTAGGCTGGAATACTATATTCAGTTGTTTGGAAGAAAGTCCTAGGTAGGTAAGCACAGCATTGAGCTGCTATTTCAAAACAACTTTTTTTCTGCTCTAGAATATTTCTTTCTCTTTCTTTATTTCCAATACTTTATCTAAGTAGAATGTCAATAATTTTAATTTTATTGTTTTTGGATTGGTGGAGAGCGGTGAGCAGGGATCTGCTCCCGAGCCCACAGTGGGCCGCCCGGGCGACTTTGACAGCTAGCCAGAGCCGATACGCCACGGGTTTCGCCTCGGCGCCAAGAGCGGCCGAAAATATCTTTAAAACGCGAGCGGCTCACGGGCTTCATCCCAGAGCGCCCGTGTCATTCCGGCTCCCATCGGCCTTCCTCTCTCTCTCACCTTCCCTGCCTCGCCGCAACCGCTGCAGGACTCAGAAGCCGCGAGGCGAGTCAAATCACCCGGCCTTGCTTGAGGAAATTTTTTTTTTCCTTCTCTCTCTCACGCTCAAGGCCGCGGGCAGACGGGGACATTAGCGAACGGCCTTTCAGGCGCTCGGGCTAGCACGGGCGGCGGCTGGCCGGACCGCGGCCAGAAAAGAGAGAGAGAGAGAGAGAGAGAGAGAGAGAGAGAGAAAAGAACTGAAGAAACAGAAGAAAATCTGAGGGAGCTGCCGACGTCATGAGCAGCAGCAGGCCCTCAAGCACTCCAAGGAACTGTGAGTAGGCCGCAGCAGCATTAAATCATGGAAAGGCCGTTTTCAAAATGGCGGACGCCAGTAATTCTCGGCCTTCTGCCGGCTCCCACCCTGGGGAGATGGTTCCGGAGGACCCAGGAGGCCCATCCTCAGCCTTCAAGTTTCTCCAGGGGCGAAAAGTGTTAAGAGCAAAGACTAAGAAGGGGCAAGAGCTGAGGAAAGGCGCCACAGGGCCCTAGAAAGGGTTTTCTAAGGCCTCAAAGAGAGTTCACTGCCCCCTTCACCTAAACAAGGGGAAGGCAAAATGCGGGACCCTTCCCAACCTCAAGGGCCGGATGTCTTATCCCAACCTATTCAGGGTCTGGATCCTGGTCTCCAGATAGATTTTCCCCTTGCCCTTAAATCAGGCTGCAACTGCCCCTTTGTTCCGCACTCTTCTGAGATGGAACTCACAACTTCCCCAGGTTCCTTGCAGGCTCAGCCAGCTAGAGAGTCCCAAGAAATTGGGGTGCCCCAGGGAGTGGGTGTTCCCTTGGCCCAACCTGACACCAGATTGCCCCAGATACCAGTTTTTCAACTGCCTGACTCATTTAGTCTAATGATACAACAGGCCATACGTCAGGAGCTAGCTCAATCCTTTCAACAGCAAACTACGTCCTCTTATCATTCCAAGTCCAGTAAGAGGGACAAGAAGAGAGAATCCTCTAATTTGGCACCTGCTTTGTTCAACTCTCAACGAGAGAAATCACCTGAGGAGGTCAGCCAGGCCTCAGTATCAGAGGATGAAGATGCTGGGGAAGGCGTTATCAGAAGATGAGGGCTGGGGCCTGACCAGTTTTCTTTGTGGGGCTCTTTAAGCCCCACTTGTTTCGTTCACTCCTGTTCAAGGCCCTAGCTACCACGGGTCTAGGTGGGGTCCCGGTCTCCCCAGCTAACCCTCCATCCCTGCCCAGCACTTCATCTAACCTGTTTGTAGAGCCCACGGTGCCGGCAGAGGTGATTCCCGCTCCCAAAATGTTTGTTGACGTGGTCCAGCGTCAGTGGTCAAATCCGGGTTCGGGTTCAAATCCCAATGCCACAGACAAAAAATTTTATAATTGTGCACCAGATCTTGAAAATATCCTGCAAATCCCCACTGTGGATGCACCAGTAGTAGCATTAACGGCATCCTCTCACGTCACGGGCCCAGAGAACGAGGCTCTTCGTCCGGAGGACAAAAGGGCTGACCAATCGCTTGGTCAAATCCCATCAGGCCTCAGCCTGGTCGGTCAGGTCCTCCATGGCTTCCTCATTTTTAATAGAGCATCTATCATGTGGCTCAGGCAACTTCAGGGCCGTTTACCATCCTCTGACGTGAGAGCCCATCAGACCTTAACAAGGTCATCGCGGCCTTAGAGTTTTCCGCTGATTCAACGCTGAACGCAGCCCGTTTTTCGGCCAAGGCCATCGGGTCTACGGTTACATCGCGCAGGCTTCTATGGCTCCGTCACTGGCGAGCGGACACCAGAAACAAATGGCGCCTAGCCTCTTCCCCCTATGCGGGCAAGCACTTATTCGGCGCATCTCTAGACCCTATCTTAATAGAGACCAAGGACAAGAAGAAGATTTTGCCCTCTCTATCCCGACGGGGAGAACTTCGACACCAGCCTTATTTTCGTCCTTCACCATCAACATCTTCGTCGGCCGCCTTTCGTGGCCAGGAATCCGGAGGGTCGGGGTTTCACGAAGGTTTACACCATACAGAGGAAACTCCCAGCGGCCGATCAGGTCAGATCAGGGGCCGTAGGCCATTCCGAGGGGGCGGGCAAACAGTACAACCGCTTCAAATAGTCCCGCAGCAGAATTTCCCATTGGGGCCGGCTGGCTCTTTTGCTTCCCAATGGGACCTTTCCACCTCAGACCGTGGGTCAAGGATACCATTAGACACGGTTTGGCCCTAGAGTTCCTTTCCAACCCCGACGGTTTTCGTTCCCTGTCCTGTCTCCTGTCGCAGCTCTAACTCTTCCCTGGTGGGGTCTGCGGTCAATCATCTGTTAGCCATTCGAGCCATCCAATTGGTTCCTATCGATCAACTCAAACAGGGCTTCTATTCCAGGCTCTTTGTCGTACGCAAACCGTCGGGGGGCTGGAGAGCTATTCTGGACCTCAAGGCCCTTAATAAGTACATAGCATACCACCGGTTTAAAATGCACTCGTTACGTTCCATATTGGAGTGCATTAGGCAGGGAGATTACATGGCCTCTATTGATTTAACGGAAGCTTACTTACATATTCCCATTAGACGAGATCACCGTAAATTCTTAAGGTTCTGCTTCAATGGCTCTCACTATCAATACCGGGCCTTACCCTTTGGGTTGTCTTCGGCCCCCAGGGTCTTCACAAAAGTCATGGCAGTACTCATGGCCCACATTCGGAGGTTTCCGGTTAGACTCCAAGCCTACCTAGATGATATTCTCATTCTGTCATCTACCCAGGATACGGCCTATAGAGATATATCTTTAACCATTGAAGCACTGCAGTCTCACGGGTTCTCGATTAACTGGGAAAAGAGCCATCTTACCCCGTCTACCTCCATAGTACACTTGGGTGCACAGATCGATTCACTAAGTTCAATGGTATTTCTGTCGAACGCCAGGTCAGCTTAGCCGAATTAGCTAGCAGCTCTAGACTCTCACGGTCGGTCCTTTGGACCGACTCTCCCAACTCCTGGGGAAGATGGTGTCACATACGATATTGTTCCATGGTCTCGCCTCCACAGTCGGCCGCTTCAGTGGTTCCTCTTACCACATCAGAGGAAACGATGCAGTTCATCCAGCGGCGGGTGAGTCTTCCACAGGAGGTGGCCGACTCTTAGACTGGTGGAATCCAGAAGTGATGGCCAGAGGTTCGGTCTTCAGGGAACCGTGAGGACGTGATTACCACAGATGCCAGCCTCGGGCTGGGGAGCACATTTAAATCAACACCTAGCACAAGGCAAGTGGTCTCTCTCAGAAGTCCATCACGGCATCAATTTTCTAGAACTGCGCGCCATCCGTCTGGCTCTACTAGCCTTCGAGGATGTCATCCGGGACAGGGATGTTCTTATCCTCACGGACAATGTGACGGCAAAGGCGCACATAAACAGGTGGGGGGGCACTCACTCTCGCGCACTGATGACGGAAACCCTCTCCCTTGGACATTGGGCCGAATCCCACCTGCGCTCGGTGAAGGCAGAACACATTGCAGGGACGGACAATTGTACAGCGGACTCCCTCAGCCGCCAAACTATCGACCAATCGGAATGGTCCTTGTCCCCAGCGAATTTGCAAGAGCAGTGTTCCCGCTTCGGACTCCCTCAGGTGGACTTATTCGCCTCCGAGACCAACAATCAAGTGCCTCGGTTTTTTTCGAGGTTTCCCTCACGGGGAGCGGAATCAGTGGATGCTCTGCGCAGCAGATGGCCTCAGGGCCTTCTCTATGCCTTTCCACCCTGCGCCGAATGGCCTTGCAGGCGTTCCGTCCGAGCGCTAAGGAGGCATTGTCCAGGCTCAAGCCAGGTGACTGGCAAACAAAGATAGACTTCTTTCTGGCCGTTCAGCACAGAACCCCAAGCACTGCTACAGGCAGAAGCCCAGCCGAATTATTGATGGGACGGAAGCTCCGGTGCCCACTTGACAGTTTGAATCCCCATTACACACCAGAGGGTTACAAGGGGGAACTAGACAAAACGAGAGAAATGGGCATAGGCGACCGAGTGTGGGCCCGCAACTATGGGGACGGCCCAAGTTGGCTCGCAGGGCAAATCATAAAAGCAACCGGTCCAAAGTCATACTTGGTCGAGTTACAAGACAACCGAGTATGGAGGCGCCACATAGATCAGATAAGGAAACAAATAGCTGAACAACCCGAGCTAAACGAGACAGATTATGACCACTCCTTATTTGAACCCACAGCTGACCATAACCCGGGGGAGGCGCAAGACTTAGCTGAGGTCCCGGAGGTCCAGCGGCGCCATCAGGTTCCCGATGGAAACAGCAGGAAAACTGTAATCCAAGGCCGGAGGGCCAAGAAAAGAGACTGCCAGTAATCCAGGGCCCGGCGGCCTAGAGAAAGAGCTGGGAGGAGAAAAGCCCTCCGACCAGCTCAAACACCACCCAGGACTGAACCGCAGGTCCGAAAGAATTAGGAGACGCCCAGGTTATTTGCGTGACTACGTCGAAAAATAACATGTAAATATTATGTAAATAGTGGTAAAGTGTTTTCTGGGAGGGGAGGAGTGTTATGTATCTTTAAATATTTAGGCGGGAAACTAGCACGTTGCTGATTGGTTGAAGCCGCCGGTTAAACAGTATATAAAGGGTTGTTTTTCCCCAGCCAGGTTGCTGGGTTCACCATATATTAAAGAGCTGTTGTCACTACCCTGGTCTCCAGCCTCGTTACTTCCCGAACTTAACATTTAGATTATTTATTTTCAGTAAGAATTTATCTAACTTGCGCCGCAAAAGTGCATAAAGCTTTACTTCTTAAGAATGAAACAAAGGTTTAAGACCAAAACCTTTATGGTATAAAAAAACATATGATTTAATCTGCTGCAGTTTCTTTTATCTAGTGTTAAATTCAACTTTGGATGAAAATTGGATGAAAATGTCGAATAATTTTATTCTTATAATTATACATCTTAAACTGAAATTAATATTGATAGAATATTTCTTTCTCTTTTCTTTATTTCCAATACTTTATCTAAGTAGAATGTCAATAATTTTAATTAATATTGTATAAAATCATTGAATTGAAACAATATAATGTATCAAGATTTACAACAATGTTGTAAAAAGTGGGATAAGATTTTTTTTTTAAAGAATGAAGCAAATGTGTCCATTTGCAAATGTGAATATATAATTTTAAAAAAATTAAATGCATACAATAATTATAAACTAAACTAGAAAAGCAGGAAAAATCAATAAAAATCAATTCAGACAATAAATTTATTAAATTTAGACCATGTCCCATCTTTTAATTTTTACAATATAGAGATTTCATAAATTGATAATGAATACATGTCTTTAATTTTTTCCATTATATTAAGAGAATAAATTATCTCATCTACATGAAATAGTCTGTTGCTCCTCAAACTCAATGAAGCCAAAATTATTCATTAAATATCAAATTTCAGAGGTATAACTCAATATTATACATCTTCAACTGGTATTTTTCCCCAGATCTATATTAATATATGCTGTAACTTGGCACCAAAATGTATCCCTCCAAGAAAGGACTAAACTATACAAAAGCGATGAGCCCTCAAAGCTTCAGTAAGGTAATAACGATTACTTTATTTACATAGCTTCTGTAAGCTAATTAATTATCCAAAATAGCCAAAATATTTTCTCCATAGAGAAAAAGTTCACATTTAGTACCATATCTACTGCTATAACTCCTTTAGTGTCTTGAGATTCTGTTTAAAAAAGGAAAAGGTTCAGAATTAAAATAGAAATTAAAGGAGGAAAAATACTTCCTTTAAAAATAAAAGGAGACAGGTGTCATGTTATAGCTATCTCTAAAAACTTAGTCATATGATATATTCATCAATAGAAATATATTTAGTTGTAAATATATAAATAGAAATAATGTAGAACCAGTCTGATTTAGTGGTTAAGGCATTAGGCTAGAAAGCCAAAGGCCAGGATTTCTAGTTCCGCCTAACCCATGAAAGCCAACCGGATGACTCTTCCTATTTTCCCCAAAACAACCACCCTGTAGGGTGAGTTGGGTTGAAAGAGAGTGATCATGGGGAAAATAAGAAGAGAAAGGTATGTTCAATATGTTCACTTCCTTGAGTTATTTGTAAAAGTAATAAAGGCAAGATATAAATAAGCAAAAAAACTTTAGCAAAAGGATGAAAGTACCAAATTGTAAAACAGTGTACAAAACTTGGTGGAAAACTTTGTATTCTTAAAATACACTTCAAAAAGTTGTCTGAATTATAACAAGGGCCTCTTCAGCCTGTAACAAAATTAAGACAGCCAAGTCTAATTGATCTGCCATTATAAATAAAAGTCCAAGAAAAACAATTATCAGTTGAATATTAAAGATCTCTGTCTATTTGTTATTTGTTATTAATTTGGACTGACATAGACATAGACAGCTATTACATTCTGTGATCTCTAGGCTAATGTCATTGTTTGTACCTTGGCATCATGATTAAACAGCAATATTGCTCTAGGTTTTGCACATCTGATAGAATCTTTTTTGCTTTACTGTAATATAAGCTTTAGAATGAAGGAAGGAGGAAGTCTATTAAAATTAAATAACTCATCATAAATTTCTCATAAAATGATTAAAACAGCATTGTTCCGTTGTGATATAAGCGTCATATGTACATGAGATTAGTACAACACAATAGCAAATCAGTCTATCTATCTATCTATCTATCTATCTATCTATCTATCTATCTATCTATCTATCTATCTATCCTTTATCAATCTATAACATTCATATAGTCTCCCATTTTCTAACGTAACCCTGGGTGACACCAATGATAGAACTCAATTTTTTTTACTAATGGTTCTGTGGGCGTGGCTAGGTAGGCGTGGCATGGCTTGATGGGCATGGGAAGGATACTGCAAAATCTCCATTCCCACCCCACTCTAGGGGAAGGTTACTACAAAATCCCCATTTCCTCCCAATCAGCTGGGACTCGGGAGGCAAAGAATAGATGGGGGTGGGGCCAGTCAGAGGTGGTGTTTACCAGTTCTCAGAACTACCCAAAATTTCTGCTACCGGTTCTACAGAACTGGTCAGAACCTGCTGAATACCACCTCTGGGTGGCACCCAATCACAACGGAGCTGTGGAGCTTATGTTGAGATGGTGCAACATTGCTTTTGTCATTTCCCCATGGATACATGGATGCCCCTGCACTGAGGGAACACAAAGAATAATCACAGAAGCTATGTGATTCTGTGATGCTGGAAACCAGTGATGCTCACATAATTTGAATCATAGTTATTTGATCTCTGTTAACAGAGATTTAAATAAGATCATCACCATTTCTGAACTTCATATGATGCACTTAAAGTGGTGAAAATTTTTATGTGCTGAAGTTGCTGTCCTGTCCTGTCAATTTGCTGTTATAAAACATTGACTGTAAAGGTTAGAAATTAATTTTATTTCAAAGTTTTATTTCAATAGCATTTGTGGGGATGCTATTTTAGTCAGTTCTGAAACTTGAAAATTATTTCAAGAGTTTCTTGTGGGTAAAAAGGTTGAAAAAAGCTGTTCCGGATTGAAGGGAAAACCATATCATTTTGTTTGGCCACATTGTTTTATTTTTTTTTAATTTTTATTTATTTATTTGTCAAACACAACAATATATATAAGTATAAGCATGAAATAACCATACGAATTGGATACATAGGGAACATTAGGACAGGAACGGTAGGCACCCTGGTGCTCTTATGGTAAAGTTTTTTTTAATATACATCAGTATCAATACATGAACAGTGAGGCATCTGGGTATCATTCACTTGGATACAAGTAGTAATGATAGTATTAATAATATCTCTTACTTAGATCATAAATTATGTAATTGTAATGTTATTATACATATTTGTGTTAAAATATAGGCCTTCGTTATTTAGTTGTTCAGCATTTTAGTCCGCCATTCTAATGAAATAACAATATCATTAAAACGGCAGGATAAATGGCTATAAGTGAAGCATGAGACTAATAGAAACCTTGTGGGCTTACATTTTCAGGAGTAGATTAATTCCACCCTAGAAAGAACTGGAGAACTGGTAAAGTACCAAATAGGCCAAATGTCTCTGTCTTCAAAACGGAAAGTTCTAGCAAACTACAGAACAGTCAGGCTATTATCAGTATTTGAGAAGATGTAGAGAAATCATATGGAGATTGACCTGTAGGCATCTTGAAACAATGCAGTAACTCTCAGAAATTAGAATTGATTTTTCAAAAAGTATGAATGAATGAATGAATAAATGAATGAATGAATGAATATTTTAATTTGTATACCGCCCTTCTCCCGAAGGACTCAGGGCGGTGAACAGGCAGATAAAATACAGATATACACAATAATTAAAACAGCCCTTAAAAAACTGATTTAAATTAGCCCAAATTTTAAAATAACTTACACCCCCATAAAATTACAAAAATTTAAAAACCCATCGAATTCAATTAAAATTTAAAGATAAAAATCAAGCTAGTCCAGCCATACGAAATAAATAGGTTTTAAGTTCGCGGCGAAAGGTCCTAAGGTCAGGTAGTAATCGGAGTCCGAGGGGAAGTTCGTTCCACAGGGTCGGAGCCCCCACAGAGAAGGCCCTCCCCCTGGGGGCCGCCAGTCGACACTGTTTGGCTGACGGCACCCTGAGGAGTCCCTCTCTGTGGGAACACACCAGACGATGGGAGATAGAAGCCGGCAGTAGACGGTCCCGTAGATAGCCCGGTCCTAAGCCATGGAGCGCTTTAAAGGTGGTAACCAATACCTTGAAGCGCACCCAGAAAACAACAGGTAGCCAGTGCAGTCTGCGCAGGATAGGTGTTATGTGGGAGCTCCGAACCACTCCCTCAACCTGCGCAGCCGCCTTCTGAACTAGCTGAAGTCTCCGGGTGCTCTTCAAGGGGAGCCCCATGTAGAGACCATTGCAGTAGTCCAGGTGAGAGGTCACGAGAGCGTGAGTGACCGTGCATAAGGCATCCCAGTCCAGGAAGGGGCGCAACTGGCGGATCAGGCGAACCTGATAAAAAGCTCTCCTGGAGACGGTCACCAAATGATCTTCAAAGGACAACCGATCATCCAGGAGCACGCCCAAGTTGCGTACCTTCTCCATCGGGGCCAATGACTCACCCCCGACAGACAGCTGCATCTGCAGCTGACTGTACCAAGGTGCCAGCATCCACAGCCACTTCGTCTTGGAGGGATTAAGTTTGAGCCTGTTCCTCCCCATCCAGACCCGTACGGCTTCCAAACACCGGGACAGCACTTCGACAGCTTCACTGGGGTGGCCCGGGGTGGAAAAGTACAGCTGAGTGTCATCAGCGTACAGTTGGTATCTCACCCCAAAGCCACTGATGATCTCACCCAGCGGCTTCATATAGATGTTGAACAGGAGGGGTGAGAGAATCGACCCCTGCGGCACCCCACACATGAGGCACCTTGGAGTCGATCTCTGCCCCCCTGTCAACACCGTCTGCGTCCGGTCAGAGAGGTAGGAGGAGAACCACCGATAAACGGTGCCTCCCACCCCCAGCCCCTCCAACCGGCGCAGCAGGATACCATGGTCGATGGTATCAAAAGCCGCTGAGAGGTCTAATAGGACCAGGGCAGAGGAGTAACCCTTATCCCTGGCCCTCCAGAGATCATCCACCAGTGCGACCAAAGCTGTCTCTGTACTGTATCCGGGCCGGAAGCCGGACTGGAACGGGTCTAGATAGACAGCTTCATCCAGGTACTGGGGTAGCTGACATGCCACCACACTCTCTACAACCTTCGCCGTGAAGCGAAGATTGGAGACTGGCCGGTAATTCCCTAAAACAGCTGGGTCCAGGGAAGGCTTCTTGAGGAGGGGTCTCACCACCGCCTCTTTCAAGGCAGCGGGAAAGACCCCCTCCCGCAAAGAAGCATTTGTAATCCCCCGGAGCCAGCCTCGTGTCACCTCCTGAGTAGCCAGTACTAACCAGGAGGGGCACGGATCCAGTAAACATGTGGTGGCATTCAGCCTACCCAGCAACCTGTCCATGTCCTCGGGAGTCACAGGATCAAAATTGTCCCAAACCACCTCAACAAGACGGGTCTCGGAACCCTCGCCTGGATCTACCCAATTTTGATCCAATCTGTCCTGAAGCTGAACGATTTTATCGTATAGATAACCGTTAAACTCCTCGGCACGCCCTTGTAGGGGGTCCTCCCGCCCCTCCTGTTGGAGGAGAGAGTGGGTCACCCGAAACAGGGCGGCCGGGTGGTTATCTGCCGACGCAATGAGGGAGGAAATGTAGGAACGTTTCGCATCCCTCAGTGCCACTAGGTAGGTCCTGCTATAGGACCTAACTAGTGTCCGGTCAGCCTCAGAACGGCTGGATCTCCAGACACTCTCTAGGCATCTTCTCTGGCGTTTCATCTCCCTCAGCTCCTCAGAGAACCAAGGAGCTGGTTGAGATCGACGCCGGGTCAGAGGCCGCAAAGGCACGACACGGTCCAAAGCTCCAGCCGCGGCCTGTTCCCAGGCCGCAACTAGTTCTTCAGTCGTGTCGTGGGCCAGGTGCTCGGGAAACGGCCCAAGCTCCGTCAGGAACCTCTCCGGGTCCATCAGGCGCCTGGGACGGAACGAACGCATTGGTTCCGTCTCCCTGCGGTGGTGGGTAGCGGTCAGAAAGTCTAGACGAAGGAGAAAATGATCTGACTATGACAAAGGTTCAACAACTAAATCATTTAAAACCAGATCATTCAACCACTGGCCAGAGATGAAAATCAAGTCTAGGGTGCCTCCCCCGACGTGGGTAGGGCCGTCAATTAATTGAATCAGGTCCATGGCCGTCATGGAAGCCATGAACTCCTGAGCTGCCGAGGATGCTACGCCGGCTGATGGCAAATTGAAATCCCCCATGACTAACAGTCTAGGGGTTTCAACTGCCAACCCGGCCAGCAACTCCAACAGCTCAGGCAGGGCTGTTGTCCCGCAGCAAGGAGCCAGGTACGTGATCAACAAGCCCACCTGAGTCCTATGACCCCACTTCACGTAGAGGGATTCACATCCAGCTATCTGAGGCACAGTGGTCTCCCTCGGCTCAAGACTCTCCTTAATAATAACTGCCACCCCGCCACCCCTACCCTGGGCCCTCAGCTGATGGAATGCTCGGAAACCTGGTGGGCACATCTCCACTAGGGGGACCCGCCCTTCGGTGCCCAACCAGGTCTCGGTAATGCCCATAACGTCCGCGGTCCCTTCCTGAATAAGATCTGAAATCAGGGGGGCTTTATTAACCGCGGACCTGGCATTGCATAACATCAGCCGAAGGCCCAGGTCCCGAGCACTCTGGCCACTCGGGTCACGGGAAAATCCTGGGGGGCCGGAGCACACAATTGCTCGTAAACAGCGAGGGCGAGCCCCTGAAACCTGATGTGCCCCCCCTTCCGTCATATCTGCCTCTCCCACTTACCGTAGTAATAGCTCGACCCTGATAAACTGGAAGGACACCCCTCTCCACAACCCTAGGACCTATTAAGTTACCGCCGCGAACACATGGTGGACCTAGCTCCCTCCCTGACGGGTTCCCCCCCATCCACCCCCCCCGAACCAAACCCGTCAATTTCCCTCCCCCCCTTAAAATTCCCCTTAAAACTCCCCGGTAAAAAACGATTAAAACAGTTCATTAAAAATCCCCTAAGCCTCCTAGATTTCGCATGCCAACTCTCGGGGTTCCAAAACCCGTCCTCAAGATGTGCCCTCGATAGTGTGGAGGGCCAAACCTGCGAGAGAGGGGAATCTCGCAGGGCAAGAAGGTCCGCAGTTGAAAATCTTCGCATCAATAAAAGTACAGTACGGTCAGCAGTCCATCCAAGCCGGTCAAGATGTCAGAATGTCATTGCAACAAGACTAAGCTCCCTGGCTGGGGAGATGGACCATGGACTTCCAGGACTCCATGGGGCTGTTATTCTACCCCCAAACCCAAATGGCCCCACTTTCCCCAGGTCCGGATAACAAGCCATTCTCCTCCAAGTCAGTCCATTCGGCCGTGGTGTTAAAGTCAATATGGGCCTTGATGACAAAAACTCCATATCTGGTTACTCCTGCTCCTCAGGCCTGACCCTGGACAATCTTAGGCCGAGCTGCAGAGGGTCTAAAAGAGGGCCAGCCTCGCCTCCAACTCCTCCTTCGGCGGGCCGAGCCCTCCAGATGACACATCCGATCCCCTGCACTACCGCTCAGCGACCGATCTTCTCCTCCCGCCTCATCTCTGGCAATGGTGTAAAAAGTTCTCAAACGTTGATAGAAAGTCCTCAGCCCCTGGGAATAGGGGGAGGCCATCCGCCGCCACTGCCACTGCTGCCGGAACCCGGAGGCCAGGCGCGACCGCCGCCGCCATCACCCCGACCAAAGGCCCACCAAAAGGCCCAACAGAAGGCCGGAGGAAACGCCGAGAGAAACGCCAGAACCCAAGGGGAAGAAGTTTGGCCCGGCCCCTTCCGGCATCGATGGAAAAGGCCCTCAGCCCCTGGGGGAGGCCTCCGCCGCCAGACCCGCAAGTCATACAGCGCCCACCGCGGCCGTGACCGTCGCCCCAGGCAGGCCAAGGGAGACACCAAGGGAGCTGCCGGGCCGCCGAGGGAGCCACAGGGCCGCCACAGCGCTGTCGTAGAGTCACCACAAGGCTGCCGAGCACCGCCAAACGACAGCAGGCCAGCCGTGGGAGGCGCCGAGGGAGGGAGCCACCGAGGGAGCCGGCAAGCAGGCCAAGGGAGCCGCCGAGGGAGCCGGCAAGCCGCTAAGCCCACCGCCGAGCGGCCGCCGCCCCAAGCAGGCCCCAAGCAGGCCGAAGAGGACGCCGAGGGAACCGCCGAAGCCGCAGAAGCTGCCGAAGCCGCCGAGCCCGCCGAGCCCGCCAGCTATTCCGAGGCTTCCGACCCGGCCGGCCCCAGCCCAAACGTCGCCTCAGATGTTCTCCCGGCTGGGTCCGGGACCAAGAGGGCCAAAAAGCAGACCCTTCTGGTCCCAGACCCCCGGAAAGGCCGCCAAACCGCACCACTGAAGATCCTCACCACGCCATCTTGGCGCATGCGCAAAGTAAATGTTGCTAGATTGATATTACCTCTTTTTTTGATTGGATGACTTTCCTTATAGATTGATTTCAGCAAATCATTTGACAAAGTACCAAGGGGCATGCTGATTAGCAAGTTAATTAAGAGTGGGTTGGATGTCATAATTCATTTTTATTTATTTCATTTATTAAACAGATTTATATAGCTGCCCAAGTCCAGTGGATATATCTTACCCCAAAATCATCTGACAACGTATATTCCCCATCAAATTGGAGAGAAGTATTGGGTAGATTGCCACAAGAATCAGTTCTAAGTTTTCTGTTCTTCACTATTTTCATAAATGATTTCATGATGAAGTGGGGAATGCTTATCAATTTTGCAGATTACAGAAGTAAAATTTGAAATGTTTGTGGAGATTCTTAGTCATCCAGGTCATAGTGGTTCCAAAGGTGCTTTTTCAAAAGGCAACTTAATGGTTTTTTCCCTTGAGGGAAAAGAAAATGTTTTGCTTCTCATCCAAAAAGCTTCATCAGTTCTGATGGTTGGGGATGGAAAGATAGATACTGACAATTGAGACTGGATAGTATGTGGGGGGCGGGGAGATGGAAGGATATATTTTTTAATTTTAAATTGAAATATTTCACATTTTTATTTTAAATAACATATTTTAAATTTGAAATAAGCACTTCTACCTCTTTGGCCACCATAATTGCAAGGGTTCTTTTCAAATAGCAGTGAATATTTGGAAAGTTTATTCTCCTCCCATTCGTGCCAGGAAAGCAAGCACCAAATGGTTTCTGTTCTGTTTTGTGGGTCTTTTGAAAACTAGTGAGGAGAAAAAAAATCAGTCTTCCCTGTCATTTGAGCTAAAAGGCAAGGCTTAATAGAGCTCTTTGTCAATTTCACCCAATAAAAGGAAAAGCAAATGAAAACAGCCAGCATTTCCTAATTCTGCTATTGAATCTGCTTTTTAAAAAACAAAAAAAACAAAAAACCTTTCATGACAGAGGCAGCCTGGTTTGAAATATCTGTCAAAGGTGGTTGTGTTCAAGAGGAGACAAAGTCTTGAATTGATGGTCTAAACAGCCCTTCCCACTGTAATTATTTATAGCTATGAAAACTATATCCGTTCTGTGCAGTATGAAAGGATGGTTGAATCTTTCAATATACATTCATCCCATCTCAGTATTTTTTTTTTGCCTTAAATGTACTACATCCCTATTTGTTTGTTTGTTTACCTATCACATTAGTATAGCCATCCACTTCACATAGTGACTCTGAGTGGCAGACATAATAAAGCAATCCAAACATAAAACCAGTGGTGGGTTTCAAATTTTTTTACTACCGGTTCTCTGGGTGTGGCTTGGTGGGCGTGGCTTGGTGGGCGTGGCAGGGGAAGGATACTGTAAAATCTCCATTCCCACCCCAATCCAGGGGAAGGTTACTGCAAAATCCCCATTTCATTTATTTTATTTATTTATTTTATTTATTTATTTTGTCACAACATCATACAAAAAGATTATATAGTATATACACATATAAACATATATAGGAAGAAGAAAAGAAAAACAATAGGACAGGAACGGTAGGCACGTTTGTGCGCTTATGCACGCCCCTTATGGTCCTCTTAGGAATGGGGTGAGGTCAATAGTAGAAAGTTTTTGGTTAAAGCTATTAGGATTATGGGAAGAGACCACAGAGTCAGGTAAAGTATTCCAAGCACTGATGATTCTGTTGCAGAAGTCATATTTTCTGCAATCTAGATTAAAGCGGTTTACATTAAGTTTAAATCTATTGGTTGCCCTTGTATTATTGCAATTAAAGCTGAAGTAGTCTTTGACAGGAAGGACATTACAATAGACATTACAATTTCCTCCCAATCAGCTGGGACTCGGCAAGCAGAAAATAGATAGGGGTGGAGCCAGTCAGAATTTTTACTATTGGTTCTCTGAACTACTCAAAATTTCCGCTACCGGTTCTCCAGAACTGGTCAGAACCTGCTGAAACCCACCTCCGCATAAAACCCCTTAAAAACAACCAATTTAAATTGTGATAAATAGGTAAAAACAAAATAAAAAACAAAATGGCAGAAAGGCATACAAGACAGTGCACCTATCATATAAGTACCTAGCAACCTGCTACTATATTATGGATCCCCTAGCCAGTTGACATGTTTTAGGGCTTTTCCATTTCAGATTTGACAATTACCAGATTTTTTTTTTTCTCTCCCTGGAGAAATTCAGACTACTCATCCACCGAATTCTTTTTCCCAGTTCTAATTGCCATGCATTGATTTTGCATCACTTCTTGAAATAATAATTTTAAAAATCTTTCTATTTAACCTGTTGGGAGAAAATCAATACATCTACCTATATCAGCCCAAAGGTTAATCAGAGCATCCCTGCTTCTTGGCAGAAAACATTTTTTGGGATTGAAGAATTACAAATGGCAAATGTCATCTTGGCATTCAGTTTATGAACCACAGCTGACAAGTAAAAGCATTTAAAGAGTGTTTCAATCACTCAGTCTGACACCTTTTCAGATTCTTTGGCTTTCTTCTTAAACAGAGATACTTCACAACATTCTGTTGAATTTCTGGAGTAGAACAGAACAGTAAAGGGCAAATCACTAATTTTCTTGAAGCAGCCTTTTTGCAATTGTACTGTGGGTTTTTGCAAGACGTTAAAATGGTCCTGTATATCAATTATGCTTGGGCCTTTAAAATGAAATATTTTGTCTTTATAAATGTTTCAGGTTTATAGGAATTGTAGCTTACATGAGGTTGATATTTATTCATTCATTCATCTGATTTTTATTCCAGTTTTATTACTTTGTAACTTAAAGCAGTGAGCATACATAATATTCCTCCCTTGTCCTATTTTTCTGAATAGAACAACTTCCCTGTGAGGCTGAGAGCGTGTGACTGGACCATGTTACCCAGTTGACTTTCATGCCTGGTTTCTAGGCTAACATTTTAACCACTGCTAGGCACAGCTGTGTTCTCTCTGCAAGCCAGAATAAAAGCTCTGGAGTCATCTGAAAGAGTATAGCCTTGTAATGGTCTAACTCTGTCTTCATACAAAGAATGACTTGTTCCATTTTCAATAGGGAGCACTTTCCTGCCAGATCATATTGATCTTGCTCCAACCTGCTTCGGTGGAGTTGAAATGGAGGCTCTATAGTGAGGACTCAAGAAACAGTAAGCCAGCTGTCTCAGTGCCACAGTAAATAAGGTGTGTGGATGTGCCCTACTATCGAACAGTGCAGTTGTGACTGAATGTATGGTGTGTTGTATGTATATTTACAGATTTCATTTTATTATGTTTATAATTGATAATAGATCCAAAAATATGAAAGTAATACATTGAAAGTCAAACAGGTTTGAAAGGTTCTTGTCAAATGGTTGACAAAAAAATGAAAGTTTATGGTAACTACCTGGAAGGAGGTCTGTTTGTCCCAGCTTTTAAGGATTTAAGCAAGAATGAACTTTTGCTTTTTTTTTATACAGAGAGGAAGAAGGTGAGATCTTTGCATTTAAAGCATCCTTGAATATTGCTTTATATCTTATAGAAGAGCAGCAATTTGAGAGACAGTTAAGCTGTGAAAGGAGAAAGAAAGATTCAAAGAAAAAGAGATATTGGATATCTGTTACTAAAGAGATTTCTGTCTTGCCTACACTCAATCCTGACTAATTTAAAGGTATATTGTTTTTCAGAAGATACCTGAATGTTTTGTACTTTATATTAGTACCTGAAAACAAGGCCAGATTTCCCTTTGTAGGAAATTTAGTTCACATTTTGATATCTAATCATTTAGTCTCTAAATATGTATCTTTAATCGGAGTTAATTTACATTTACTCTTTGAAAACAGCAGGTATCAATAATATTTTTCTGTGTGTTGGCAAATATTGCATTGTTGCTTGGGGTGGGGGGATCGATCTATCTATAGAAGAAAAAAAACCCAATTCCTATATCCAAAAGACCGTATTCCAATACAATACATCTACTATAGGACAATGCACAGTTTTAATTGATTCTTTATCTAGTAAAACAAAGAAAATAACTTTCTGGCTGTTTGTTGCAGTCTCTGTTCTATTTCTCCATTTCTGATCTCTACTAGACCAGGAACGTAGAAATACATTGGACATGCTAATAGCCTTTTTGGTCTCCGATCAGGGGGAAACCACCATTTCCGCTTGGTTATATTTTTGTCAATACAAAAAATACAATTTTTTTAAATAGAGTCCTTGCTGCAAATCAGTAAGTTACAGTTTGTCTATGTAAATGATCCCCTTCATTGTCAATGTAACTAATTATCAAAAATACTGACTTTAATAACCACATTTTCCCACTATCTCTCTTCCCTTTTTCTTTGACTCCATAGGTCAGAGGGTAACTACCCTCCTGTTGGTAGGTGAGAGTTGCTTTAGCAAATTGTGCATCATTCACCAATAAGTTGACAAGTGCAGCTCATAATGCTGGTGTTTCTCTGTAAAGCCCTGTGTGCCCAGGCTCTTGGTTACCTTCATGACTAATTCCTCCAAGTGATATCTACCCACCTGTGTTGTTGATACAGAAGGATACTTTGGGTTCCCATTCCAGAAAAGATGGCATGTATGGAGTACAGCACACTTGGCTTTGTCCTTCAGCTTTGACGTCTTCTTTACTGAGTTTTAAATTAATATTATTTGTTACTGTATGATTTTACTCTATGTTGCTGGTTGTAAATCACCCAGAATCTTGTGATATATCAGTTTTTAAATAAATAAATTGTTGTGGTTATAGGGGTGCAGAACAAACCCATAAACATTTATCTTCAAGTTACTTGGAACATAGTTGATGGTAGGAGTTCCTCAGTTCTTGACTGGGCAGAGATTATACAGGAGAGCTGCATTTCAGTCTTTGCACTGGGAAAAGCATACATTTTTGAAATGGCTCATCTAGCAACCACACAAATCCTCTTTCGTGTTTCATTTCTTGTTTATACTTATTTTTTAGTATCATTTAAGTGAAAAATGTTGGTTATTAAAACAGTTGTGATTATAGAAATGCTTCATCTCATGAATTCAAGATGCTCAGCTTGACAAAGCATTGAGGCCAGATCAGTTGACTCAAGCAGAAACCTCTATTATCAGTTACATGGCTGTATTGTAATTACACTGTTCTGATCAGTAAAACATAAATGAATAAATGAATAAGACCTAAAATAAATGAATAAGACCTAAAAAGCAGTGCTATGCCATTCTCCATTACCAGTGAAGGAGAATATGCAATGTTGTTTTCCAAAAGTGAATTGCTGAGTTTTCACACTGGCATGAAATAATAATGATGGGGACTAAAGCCACATGCTCAGAGAAGATAACAATGGTCACACGCAACAAAGAAAAGGACATCTGTAGGGAATTATGAAAGCAATGAAATTATAAGACTGGATATGTCTACTTGTATGTCGAGCTCTCAGTTCAGGAAGTGAGGAATAGGGAATGCAGTTGGTATGTTTGTATACTGAGTTCTTCTGAAGATTTCTTTGGAAGGCAAGAGCTGTGAAAAATGATCAGAGAATAATCCAAGATATGGACACCAAAAGCAGACTCTCTATAACAAGGGCTGAGTTGAAATTGTCTGAAGCAAGCTGTAATCAATCATAGTCAGGATGGGAACCAGATACAAACTGCTACAGCAAGCCAGTGGCCTCTCTTTGAGGTAGGCCCAGTCAATAAAAATGTACTACAGCAATGTATTGCTTTGTTGAAAGTATAATAACAGTGTCTGGCAAGTCTGCCAGTGTTTCTTCTCTACCCCACTGCCCTTTTCTTTCTCTGCATATGTTCAAGTCAAAGCTGAACAGCCATATGTCACGGATGGGTTAATTTGGATTCTAGTATTAAATGGGGGTGGAGAGAGGTTGGATTAAATAACCTCAGGGTCCCCTGCCAGCTCTGTGATTCCATAACTCTATGATTTATACTTTAGGCGTAACTGCAGATTCTACTGAAGTAACTTTTAGTAACTTGATTCATTTTTTAACAAAAATTTGAACATGGGATAAAAGCTTTTGAAATGCTGTAAAAAAATATACAGCATATTTGAGAACCTTGAGAATTTCAGGTAAAATGAGAAGCTTCTAATATTTATTGAGTACATTTGTTTACCACTATAATCTCCAAGATCTCCCCAAAACTAATACAATATACAGCAATGTCTAAACATCGCTATGTGGCATAGTAGTCAAATTTAGAGAAACAAATTGATTATATGCCATCAAGTCATTTTCATATGTCACAAGTCATATATATTAGTGAACACATAGATTTTCTCCATGACATTCTATCACTAACCTGTTCTTTCAAGTCTCCAACTGTGTGCTCATCACCACTGTAAATTAATCTATCCACCTTGCTGCTAATCATCTTCTCCCTCTTTTTCCTCCCATCTTTCCCAATCTTAAAACTTTCCCCAAAATACTGGGTTTTTTCATAATGTATCCAAAATAGAATAATTTTGGCATTGTCATTTGTGCCATATGTGAAAACTCCTAGCTGATTTGTTCTATGATCCATTCATTTATTTTCTTGGCTGTCCACAACATATTCAGGAATCTTCTCCAACACCAACATTAACATTCAAAGGCATCAATATTCTTCCTATCTTGGTTCTTTAACATCCAACTTTCACTTCCATGGAGTGGAAACACCATGGCTTCTTATCTTGGTAGATAAGGACACAACTCTGTGGTCTCATCCCAAAATCCCCAAAACTTTAACCTAAGACTGTCTACTGTTGACCTCACCCCATTCCTAAGAGATCTGTAAGGGGCGTGCATAAGATCACCAGCGTGCCTACCATCCCTGTCCGAATGTTCCCTTTAATTGTATTCATTTTATGTATTCAATTCATGGTTATACTTATATATATTATTTAATATGTATTTGACAAAATAAAATAAATAAATAAATAAAACATAGTATTTGAATATCTTTTCAAAAACTTTCTTAGTTGCTCTACCAAGTGCAAGTCTGTGATGTATATCTTGACATCCTTTACTGTTAATGATTGATCTTATAAGGTATTCTTGATTGTCAGCATGGGTTATCAGTTGGTTCAATAACCTGGGTGCAAGATAGAAGTGAATGAATCTTTTAATTTTGCTTTTGCTTAGATTCTTCTTCCTATGATAGGTCCTTGGTGCTCTCTGAGCTTGGTGGTTTCCTTGCAGATGTTTCATTATTTAAACTAGATTACATCATCAGGACCATTCATTTCAACCATTAAAACCATTCCCTTGTTTTAGCATTCTGAATTGCTTTGACTACTACTTTGGAAAATGGGAAAATGTACTAAATTTTTGACATAAATACAGCCCCCAGTTACTGTTTTACATTTCTGAAATAGGAGTAGGCAATATGGTACTTTCCAGTGTTTTTGGATCAGTGAGTGGTCATGCTGGTTGGGTTGGATGGCTGCCAAAATTTATTTAAGCCTGGGCTTTGTTCTTCTAAAGGAATATATTTTGAGACTCTTTTTCAAAGGCATTAGAGCAAGATTTTCTCAGAAACTGCACTGGCTTTTGAAATACAGGGAAAGTCTTCGTTTAGTTCTATAATCTTTTATAGAAGCAGAGCTTCTATAAACTTATATAATATCATTGTGGCAACCATCTTAACTTTTTTTTTAACTCCCAGACAGTCCTAACTGATTTATTCATGGAACTGAGCTCCTGAAGGATAAATTGGGTCCTTAAAATGAGTTACTGTGAGATGTACATAGTGGGTACCTATGCAAGAAAATATTACTTTTGCCTTACAATATAACATTGTGAAGACCTCTGAATAGTGAAACACACACAGATGTAGCAAGAGAGGCTGACTGATGACAAGTCTTTCTCCCATAAATGTAATGGATTTACAACTAGGCAGTTGATTGTAAGGACATAATATGAGGCCTAAGTACAATTTCCAATCATCCTAATTTGCTACCTTGTAGTGGTATCATGTCTGGGATGTTTTTAATGCATTGCCCTTCTGCTTTATTCCAGTTTTCATTAAGTTCCTATTATAATTAGTTTTAATTCATTCCACCATCATTTGGTTGGCTGCCTATTCCCTTCCCAGCATGATAGCAGGTTTTCATTTCCAGAAACAGTAGGACAGGCAGGAATTGGATGGGTCAGCTATGTCTCAGCTGAGCTGATGAGGGAAGAACTGTGGCCTTACAGTGCTTTGGTACTATTTGAAATTTCATCAGTAGAACATAAAGATGCAAACATGCTTTGCAACCTTACTTGCAATAGACTGCCAAAGAGCAATTGATGTAGTTTGTCTCCACCATTCCATAAAGGTTGCCAGCTAACTCCAGCTAGAAAATGTTTTGTTCATTTAATCCCTCCTTTCTTCTCACCAAACTGCTACCTATATTTAACTGGAAGTATTACTTTGTCTGTCTTCTTATGTAGTGATATGCAACTTCTGGGTCAAGGGAGAATGCTGGAGGCCAAATTCCAAAATAAGTTACAAAATTTAGCTTCATTTCACCTAATTTACATTTTAAGAACAGTTAATATAGTCAAGAGGATTATTCTTTAGTATTGGATATTATAATTTCTCCCTTCTGCTACTCTTCATTACCAATGTTAGAACTCCTCTGGACCCACCACTTAAAGCTTTTTGAGATTGCCTAAGGTTCTGGGACTTGATATCTAATATGTATACTTTGTAGGATCCCCAGAAAGTGTTGGCGATGAGTTGTTTGCAGCATACACAAAGGGGTTGGTGCTACTGAGAAAAATATTCAAGAAAGGCATGATAACAGGAATAGTTGCTTCTTTTTCCAAAACAGACAGTGAATCCTTCCAGGCTTCTTGTCTCCAGAACAGACTTTGTTAATTGTTCCAAATTCTGACAGTGCCAATCAGTGTGGCAAGTGGTCAGAGATGATGAAATTGTAACTAAAAGGTGTCTGGGAGAATCAAGATCCTTTCTGGGCTGAAAGAGAAGGCAATTGGCTCCATGCATTATACTCCCCATGGTGTCTGAGAGTTGGCAAAAGAAAGCTATTAGCTTGGTCCCAGTTCTACTGCAAGAGCCCTTTCAAGTGGCCAAAAGCTGTCATGAACAGCCAAGAGAATGGCTGACTTTGGCCTGGCTTCCCAGTCTAAACAATTTGTTGTTTCAGTGATGACTACACTGCTCATATATTTGCTCCCCTGCTTGTTTCCTTTTTTAACTGCCTTCCTATCCTTCTGTCTGCAAGCCATCAGTCTTTGCACTAAATCTTTGAATGCATGGAATTAAAAAATAAATATTTCTTACGATGCCTTATCTGGGCTGCGCTAATGATAAATGGTTGATTACTTCTTTTACAACTCTTTCAGAGCTTGCATAGAAATCTTCAGAAAAACAGCCATGTTTAATGAAATCATTTTCAAATCATGTTTGTATTATTTTCAACTTATGCTCAAAGCTGCTCACAATTCACACTGGTAGGGTAATAAGTGTTACTAAGTTTGCTACTCTTTCTCAATATGTACATATATGTGTGTGAAACAAAGGGAAGAAGTGTGCTTCCTCTCCTCCAGTTCTCACATTATTAGCAAGTCTCTGACTGTGGTAAATTTGCCCTGAGCAAAAAGAAGACCTACTTTTCAAAAGAAGGAAATAAATTTCAGCTCCTTCAGGTGGAAATTTACAGGCCATTTTTTTTCACTTAACCACTGATACAATATTTGTGTATATTCCGTATACTGGTCATTCCTCTATTTCACATCTATTGCCCCAAAGGTTTCAAATGTGGCATGGGAAGAATAGCCCACTTTCTAGTGGAAATCACGGTTTATAAAAGAGGAACATATTTTAATATTTGATTGTTCACCACCCCCAGAGTCCCTCTGTGAGGGAGATGAGTTGTTTTAAAAATATAATAAATAAATAAATTGGAGGTTTATGTTGTTATTAATATTATTTTTTAATGCTTTGTTATATTCTAGATTAATAAATGAAATAATCACAGCTAGGATTTGACTGTGCTCCTGTGGACAAGGCCGCATTTCAACTAGAAATAAACATGGCCAGAAAAGTCAATTCAATTCTACTGAAAGACTTTTGATCCAGCCCGAGATTTTAAGCTCTTGGTGCCAAGATCCACACACATTTCCACAACCAGCTTCTAGTATTAAGTGACTGAAATGTATGACTCCTGCTCTAGAATAAAGCAAACTGGAATATTTGATAGAGAAGAAATAGTGTCTTACATATGAAATAACTGAGAATGTTTATGGATCATGGTAGCAAGAGAGATTTTTGCTTATTTATTTATTAGACTTTTGTTCTGCCTTTATTATTTTACAAGTAACTCAAGGCAGAAAACATACACAATACTCCTTCCTTCTGCTATTATCCCACAACAACCCTGTGAGGTAGGTTGAGTTTTGTTTTGCTTTAGAAGGGTTCAGACCCTTGATATTGGCAAGTTATGCAGCATTTGATAGATGAGTTTCCTCCTCCTTAAAGAAATAATTTTAAACATGATTGTAAAATATTTTGAAAAATATTGTTTTCTGGATTTAGTAGCAAAAGAGTGCTTAGTGTATGCACTTTAGAAAGTTTAACAACGGATTAAGGACTCAGATGGACTTGGAATGACTATATTAAGTTTTTCACAGAATTCTTCCTTTGAGAAACTTTTGTTGTTTATCTTTTCTTCAGTCAGAAGAAGACACTGTGACTTTAATAGTTGGACACTAGAGTGAGTTAGAGATTAAGAAAAGAATGGAAGGAAATATTGTAACAGTGAGCTTCCTGATGGAAAACTATGAAAAAATTATGAATATTTGTGATAAATGGTCTTTGAAACACTCAGAATTACATTTTTTTACTGATTGTATAAAAGAGATCTGTTAATAGTTATAAGGTTTTTGTGTGAAATGACAAAAAAAGATGAATTCCTCTTACTGAATTTACAAATGAGACAAGCTAAGGTTCTGAAAGATTTTTGGTGAGGGAGGGTAAGGAAGAAGAAAAGATAATCAAATTGTAGGACTCTATATGAAAGATTAACAATTAAGTTTGAATAAAGAATTAAATGTAGGGAAGAAATACAAGCTGGGGTTATTCAACTTGCCTGCAGAAGTTGTAAATGCTCCAACACTGGAAATTTTTAAGAAAATGTTACATAACAATTTGTCTGAAATGGTGTAGGGTTCCTGCCTGGGCAGGGGGTTGGACTAGAAGACCTCCAAGGTCCCTTCCAACTCTGTTGTTGTTGTTGTTGTTGTTGTTGTTGTTGTTGTTGTTGTTATTCAATCAAGGTTAAGATAATTAGATATATCTGACAACTCTTACTGGACTTTTACTGATAAAGAATGAAAGATGAGGATTTTGATTTTGTTTTTAGCTAAAACATGAAATTCAGGATAAATATATTATAATTTATTTATAATCTTATTTAGAGATTTATAAATTTATAATTTATTTATAAGATTTATAAATAATCTTATTTAGAATTTGCTGGAATGAAGAGGATTTTTTCTTTTTTTCTTTTTTACATTTTTACATTTTTTCTTTTTATATTTTTATATTTTGTATAGTTTTTATTCTTTTTGCCTGTAATCTCTGACTAAGTTATTTGAAAAAATGCAAAAATGGAACCAGATAGTCTGAAATATAGGTTGAAAGCAAGAAAGATGCGAAGAAGATTGAATATTATTTCTGTGGGGTTTGCTTCCAAAACATAGCAGCCTCCAAAATTCTTTGATTATAGTTCCTATCTTATCTTCCATAAAGAATTATTTACAAAAAGATTTTGAATAGTTTTGAGTTTTCATAATTGTTACCAATCCTATCTGTTATGTAAAGTATGATGGAAGACAAAATAAACAATATTTTTTTCAATAGTTCAGTTGGACTGTAGAGGTGGAAATTCGTATGGACATTTTTAGGTTCAATTCTGGCTGCAAGAGGCTTGTTTTGAATGCCAGTTTGGTCCAGTAATCTAGTGTTTTAAAACACCAGGCAAAAAAAAATAAAAAAATAGGAGACTGTGAATTCGAGTCTTGCCTTAGGCATGAAAGAGGTATTCAGGCTTTTGCAATCAATGTATGAAAGAGGGAAACTTCAGGGAAGGATCAAAACAGAATATTTCCTAATATCAGTTTGCACTTTTGCTATAGGTAGGAATATGATTTGAAAAGAATACTAAATTATTTCTTATAAACTTTGATTTTAGCTTTTGCTGAATCAAGAAACAGTTTTACCAGGAAGTGCAGGAAGGCATATGATTCTATTTCATCTTTAGAATACTTTTTGTAGAAATTCCAAACATTGGATTAGACTATTTTTGCTGTAAGAAAATATGTCATGAAGCATATATTGCTTTAACAATACTGTTTTATTTCTCAAACAATACACAACTAAATTCACATGCTCATTGTATTAGGACAGGTTTAAATTTATTTTATTTGTAGGAATACAAAAATCCTAGAAACAAAAATAACCAGTGTATAATGGGATCTTGCTTTTGTCTCATCCCAGAAGCTCTTGTGGTTATAGCAAAGAAAAGCCAAATGGTTATTACTGTATTCAACATCCAGTGGCTATTATTGCTTCCAACATGCCCCTAGCTGTTTTTAGCTGTTATCAGAAAAAGGAATCTACTTCCACATAATATTTGGCCATATTCTAACTGCTGATTTATAAACATGTACTGTGTCAGGAAACAATACTTTAACACACACACTGTCAGGAAATAATAAGTACAAAGAAGTAGTCTTAATGACACAATTACATTTTGGGCTGCAAATAATTGTCTGAGGTTTGCAGTGGTAAATAATAGTCAGCAGGCATAATACAGAAGGAGAACAAATGATCACTGTTAGGAAAGAGCAAACATTTTCTTGAATTTGTCGGAAAGGAATGTATTGCTTCTCTCATCACTGTTTCTTGTATTACTGAACTACTGAATGGAATACAGGATGCATGGGTGAAATGCACCTGATTCGCACCAGCTCACCCGATTAGGTAGCAATGGCAGCTGCTGGTTCGGAGGACCGGTAGCAAAAATCCCTGGCCCCACCCCCACTGCCTCTGCTGAGCCCCACCATCAGCAGAGGTTTTTTTGTTTTTTTTACTTTTAAAAGAAGGTTTTGCTTCAGCCGAAACATGCCTTTAAAAGTAAAAAAAAGCCTTGAGGATCCCCCCCTCAGCTGAGATCAGCAGAGCCTTTAAACTTAAAAAAAAATTAAAGGCTACTCTGGGGATCTCACCTGAGTTCCTCATCAGCAGAACGTTAAAAAACATATTTTCTGTAGAAAACATGTAGATTACTGATCAACCTTTCTTGCCAGGTGTAGATAGTCTCAACCAACAGAGGCACAACACTTACTCTCAGTTAATGATGGTAAGTTTAATGGAGAGTATGTTGCTGTTAAATCAACAGAAAAGAAATGATGATACATCTTTATATGCAAATGATATCCCACTATTTAGTTTCTTACGAAGTGGAGAAACAAATCCTTTGGAATTTTCACTGCAGCCTTTATTATTACTCTATAGTATAAATAAAGAGCAGATTGCAGTAGATAGTTGATATGTCATTTAAAAGCATGTACTTACAACTCTGCTTACTCATTAATTTTAAAAGAAACTGTTGACCAGCTGTATAGAACACTTGAAACTTGACTGGGAGAACAGTAAGTCCAAATACATCGTCTGTTTTCTTAAATCAATGGCAGATTAGTATTAGTATGAAATATTGATTCCTTGTAATACTTGCAATGATTACTTTATATATCTCCTGCTATTTAAGTCTGCTAATATTTACATTGGTTTGCATAGCAGTATTTTTAAATGTAGCTGTTTGTTTAAAATGTACACCATAAATTATACCATTTCCTTATCTCTTGTATAAAGATAAGCTTATTTTCATTTATTTAACAAAGTACCCTTATGAAGTGCCAGGCTCAATCACAACTCCTGAGAGTTTATATAAAATATAAAAATATGTTTATGAAATTAGATAAAAAATTATTTTATGTTATAAAATATAAAAAATAGTTTTATAAAAAAACAAGAATGAAAACAATAATGGTCCCCCTAAAATCCTATTAAACCTATTAAATCCACTAAAGCAAAATGAATGGATTTACCAATTTCTAGAAGTCTGCAAAGGAAGGTGCCAAGCAAACCTTAATGGGTGAGGTATGTAGACACTGCAGAGAAAGACTGAATTCTCTGAATTCACATAGGGGCAGGATGCTCAGCATCTTCTCCCTGCATGTAGGTGTGGAACAGGCAGATTGTACTTTAAGGAGATTAAGCATTGTGACATTAAATGTTAAACCAGCCCTTTGAATTTGATCTGGAAGCTCACTGGCAACCAATGGAGAGACTGAAGAACACAAATAACACTTGCAATAGCAGCTGACCACAAAATAGACTAGAGAATTCTGGACAAAGTAACTCTGTTCTGGTTGAGTTGTTTTTAATCTATCTAAACCAGCAGCCTCCAGACATTGGTTCAAGGCTTTCACAGTATCTCAAACTTAGCATAGGGTGGAAACAAAGTTAAGCATCATCAGTGTATTGATGATATCTCACCACAAACTGCTTTATATAGATGTTAAAAGGAGAGAGTTTACCAATCTCCATAAATTGGTCAGTAAGATCCCATGATCGATGTTATTAAAGTCTTCTGAAATGTCCAACAAAGCAAACGAGATGGGCTTCCACTTTCACGGTCCTGACATCAGTCATCCACCACAGTAATGAATGCTGATTCCATCCATGCCTGTATCTGAACTCCAACTGAAAAGCATCTATATAATATACTTCCTGTAGGGCCCTTTGTAGCTGACACTCCACTTTCAACAACTTTTTCCCCAAAGAGGAGACTAAAGAAACATAGTTCTTAAATAAGACTGGATTAAGAGATGGCTTCTTTGAGAAAGAGCACAACATTGCTTCTTTCAGGTTGCCAACTTCATGCCATCTTGCAAAGAAATGTTAACCTCCCTACAAAACTAACCTATGTCGATTGTACTGTGCATCACCCAGAGCCCCTCCTTGTGGGAGAGAGGCAGTCTAGAAACATGAAATATAAATAAATAACCACTCATGTCCCATTCATTGGTGAAAAGAGCCAGGGGTGATATAGATATAGATCTAAATCGAAGCTAGTAATGTTCATATTGCAGACAACTATGTCCACTACAGTTATATCCACTGCTAGATAGTGCTATCCACTATCACTTTAATTTTCAAGGCTTTAACCAACATCTTTGATGTATTCCCAAAAAAAAAAAAGTATTTTCCAAGTTAATGCCTTATTTGTGTTTCTATTTTAGTTGTCTTCTCTGTTTTATAATCCATGATTTTTTAATTTTTCAATATTTCTAGTTCCAATATTTCTATATCAGGCAAAATTTGCTTCTCTTCATTATTGTATAAATTGAGAAAGAGAAAGAAGAAGAGGGGACAGAGGGAGAGGGGGGGAGAGAGAGAGAGAAGAACAGATAAAAATCTCTGCATATATAGAAATATATTTGAAAAAATGACATTTCTCTTTAAATTCTGACAAACACACTTGAAACAGGCCTATCTTGATCCATTATTTAGTTAACCTTGAGGAAATTTGTCCAACACAATCAAAGAACTATACATTTGGAGGTGTTTGAATACTTTTGATGTCATAGCAAATATTAGGGTTAGTTAACACAGATTTAAGAACATTTTACTTTTCTGAATACTGCAACAATTGAACAGTTTATACTGACCCTTTTGGTTAAAATAAGCAAAGCACATTTTCACTGCCCAGAGAGAACATATGGATATAAAGTAAGGAAGCTTAAGTTCAAAATCCAGCTCATCCATGAACTGATGGATCTAGCTAAGTACTTTATCTCCCAGATTCAGTTCTGCATCTTTGACTGTAACCTGAAAATTTTAATTGTAGGACTGAATTATTAATAATCGACATGGAAGAATTTCATTACACATATGAATAAATAACAAAGTACACTGAAAAACATTGTTGTCAGCTTGTGAACTTTGTTAGTCATGTGAAACCAATTGAGGACAAAGGATTTATACATTTCTCAAATTCATGTTTGTTCCTGAGTACAAGTAGTCCTTGACTTACAACTGGTCATTTAGTAACCATTCAAAGTTGCAACAGCCTCAAAAAAAGGTGCTTTTCAGTCTGTAAAGCCTTTCCAGCTGTCCCAAAAATATTGTGGCCCCCTCCCCCATGGATGCGTGGCCACATTTTGAGTGCTTGGCAACTACCTCATTCTTATGATTAGTTGCAACATCCTGTGGTCACATCATTGTGATCTGTGACCTTTTTTGGCCAATTTCCAGCAAAGAAGACAATAGGTTTGGAGAATAGTATGAATCTAGGCAATAGGTTTCATGAGTGTAATTTTTACAGTTTTTGCTTCTTTTGATTTTCTTTGCTTGATGGAAAATCTTCTGGAGAATTCTAAAAAAAAATTATCTTCCTAATAAAAGCATTGCACAGCAGCAAATTATCATGAAACTGCAATGCTATCTTAAACAACAATATTTAATGCAGCAGTAGACATAGAAAGATTTGAGGCAATAGTATAGCTTGAATGCACATTATTCTAAAAGCAAGAAGATTTTGTATCTATCCACATCACAGGTCAACCTCCAAGAAAAAGTTAAGCCAAGCAGGTCGTCTTTCAAAATTCATGCACCACTATCCATAGATATGTATTTGTATTATTCCATAACACATCTGTTTTCTGACTGACACCTGGCTCAGAAGCAATATGAAACAGACAAGATAAGCAGAGATTAATAATAAATATAGAAAGGTCTGCAGGGGTGGGCTTTATTATTATTATTATCATCTTCAGCAGAGCTTCAGGATTGTCATCAGTCAGTGACTGGCATCCATGTGGGTTCTTTCAAAGAAAATACCATATATGGTCTTCATTTGTTTTTTCCAAATTACAATAGCATTGTGAAAAGAACACGACTGCTTCCTTTGGATTGTCCTATTTAGCATATTGCCTTTCCTTTCAGCCATGTGTTGGACACTGAAGGTGTGAAGTAAATGCTTGTTCTATGAAGAAGACAATAAGAATGAGTAATGAGAATATGATTGGGCGGTGGAGGAGAAATATCCTGCTGCTTCCTCTCAGCTGCCGTAAAATATAAGAAGAGATAAATCAGTTAAAATGTTTGCTATTTTCAAGTGAATATGGCCAGAAATAAAATTTCTGAGCAATACTATTGATTCTACAAGAGGAAAAATTACTATTTATTTATCAGACATCTTTACATGACCACCCAATTCACACACGGTGATTCCAAAGCTCCGATGTTTTTGAAAGGGATAACCAGTGAGGGTAAATCTATATATAGATTTTTGGTTCCTTTGCTTATGATGTCGTAATATAAAATAAAAATTATGAGGACTTTTTCTTTTGCCAGATTCAAGATTGTTTTCATTTGTGACATACGTACATACATATATATATATGTATGTATCTCATATCCATGACTTCTGGGATTATAGGGAACCAAGAGCCAAGTAGACATCCTGAGCTATCTCATTGTTCATCCTGAGCATATTGTTGCAGCACTATAAGAGCCAAAGAAGAGTGGGAAAGCTTAGGGAATAGGTGGAATAGTTGTAGGAGAAGGTATCTTCATGGGTTGACAGGATATAATTATTTTGTGGTGAAATCAGGCTATTTGGCTTTTAAAAGCAAATAATACCACTTTGCTCTTCAGTAGCAGTTCCTCTGAGGAGAATTCTGGTTCAGGAGCTAAAGAATAGCTTTTAGGAGTTCCTAGCTCATTGACTTCGGGCTCCGCACTGTGTTCAAGCATATGGTCCAATTTTGATGATTTTTTTAAAAATAAGAACTTACAAAATATGCAACCCTTTCATAAACAGTATAGAGAGGATTTTTTAAAAGAAAGAAAGAAATTAATGTGAGAAGAAGGCAAATAGATCCAATTCATTATTCTATGGAGGAGACATTAATGTTTAGCTGTGAAAAATTCGAGTCCAAATTCATGCATGCTTAACTCTTTGGTGGGGTGGATTAGAGTGACCACCTCTTTTGTGGGGGTGAAAACAGATACAAAAAATATATAGAAACCAGCTCCAACATGATATCCATTCTGAGCAGAGTTGATTCTAATGTTTAGGGACAGCTGATTGGTTTAGGTTTATTTAGAATAACTTTTCAATGTGCACAAATATCACACATGGCATCAAAAAACATGGCTATTTATTTTTAAATATAGGAGAAACAGGTATCACTTCATGTCAGAGTCTCATCCCTTTATCCCTGCTATTGGCTCATCTAATCTAGCTTCTCACCTATGAGCATCTGGCTGATGTTTGTCATGTTAGATTGAGATGGAGAAAATATTCTTTTTAGGGATTACAGTTAAGTAAGGCTTAAAAACTATATGAATTGGTTATGCCTAGGAGCTCTGATTCTAATATATTATTCTTGTATCTGGTAATTTATTCTTACATTCTAGTACTAGAAAGAAATATCAAATTTTCAATGAATAATTCACTCACTGGAACATTTTGCACTGTTTGTGTGTATGTTATATTTAATGATGAAATCAACAGAAACATAAAGAACAAATAATCTAAAAACTAAAAATATCTAATAAATAGACAACAGACAATTGTGCATTGGTTTTTCTAATATATTAATTATAGCGAAAAAATCAGTTTTCTTCTATTCACATGATAAGGCATCTTCTCAGATAAAATAATTTTTTCTTTATGTATATGAAGAAAAATATATACTGTGATTATGTCAATGTTATAAATATCTAATGTCTGTGTTATCTGCATTCAAGAATAGCATAATGTTCTTTTGTTTCAGTCTTTAATGAGAATTTAGATTCATATCAGAGCTGTATTAAATCGTGATGTCGTTTAACCCAATTAGCCTTATCTCTTGCATAGAAATTCATAGATAATTTATAACCAAAATTTTGGGGTCAATGTATCTGCTAGTGGTGAAAATATCAGCAATCTACCTGAATTGTAGAACAAATGGCTTTTTCTAATTTTTGAAGATCACATGTTCTATGAAGATGTTCATGTTCTACTGGATCTGTC
Organism: Ahaetulla prasina; assembly: GCF_028640845.1. NCBI lineage: Eukaryota > Metazoa > Chordata > Lepidosauria > Squamata > Colubridae > Ahaetulla > Ahaetulla prasina. The sequence continues at coordinate 42,378,758 of NC_080541.1, read as the reverse complement.
TTTCAGTACATCTATAATATTCATCATTCTGAGTTATTGTGTATCTGAACAGCCAAAGAATATGCAAAGGGTCATAGTCCATCAGATCAAATCTAATCCAGCATTCTGTCCTTACAGCAATTTATGAGAAATAGTACCCTTCTAATGTTCCTCAGTAACTGTATTTAGAGATAAACTTGTATCTAATACTGGATATAGTGATGTGTAGTTATTAATAATCCACAAATTTGTCCAATTTACTCTTAAATTCATCCAAATTGGGAAACATTCTGGATCTTTCAGGAATTTAACTTGTACTGTGATATGAACCATTATATTTCGGATGTGACTACATAAGTCTTCTTAATAACTGTCTTTACCTGGGCAAATCATCAATTCTTCTGCTTACTTTAATAATTTAGGTTGATCATTGTGGTTAGAGTATTATTTTTAGTGCTCTACTTGTCTCTTAATGCTATTTTCAACTGCAATCCTTTTTATTTTGGATTTATAAGATTATTTTTTCCTATGTTCCCTTTTTTGATAAAGGAAAGTTTCTGATTATCCAAATAAATACATGAACACTTTTTAATTTGCATTGACTCTGCCACTTTGATTTATTAAATGGCTTGGATTCTAAGGAGTTAGAGTAGCAAAGTGTTCTGAGATCCTTTTAAATAGTGACGTAAAAAGCTGAATCTTGTATGTTCTTTACCACAATGTTTCTACCCCTTCCTAATATCTCCAATAGCTATTTTGTAATTTTAAAGCAGATTTCCCTAATCTGGTGGCTTTCATTTGCTGGAGCTCAGTTCCCAGAAGTCAACATATTAAAAGGACATTAGGTAGGGAAAGTTACTTTCAAGCAAAGGGTTGCAAAAAAATTGTACAAAAAATTGGTCCAATGATTTGAGGAAGATTAGTTGATCCTAGTTGCAAAACATTGCTTTGAAAACTGCTTATTCTGAGTCTGCATTGGCTGAAATACACACTAAGATTATAACGTTGTTTTGTTCTGATTAACCATCTATTTTTAGTCTTTCATATGCTGTGGGTCCAAACATCTTTAAAGAAATGCTGTCTGTTGTGTGTGTTTAAAAAAATGACTGTGGAGTCTTTGTCATTTAAAATGAAATTGGCAGTGCAAAGGAAGAAGAATTTCCATCCCATTAGGTGCTTTTAATTGCAGTTATTATGAATGGTCTGACTCTTTCATACCTGAGTTGCTGCAAAGAGCAAGCTATTTTTAGCATTTTGTAGCCCAAAGCGACTGTTGCTACCCGACCAACCGAGCCATATCCAAACACATGCTTTCCATTCTGCAGTTTCAAGACGAGTAGGTAAATTAAGCGCATTACCTGATGTGTCAGTATTAAAAGAAATTAATGAATATTATACAAATAGGCACTGGGATATAAAGAAGGCATGAGAAATGCTGAAATGGAGATTGTGCTTAATAAGCACACAAAGATCAAAATGTAGAAAAAATATTTTAAAAACTATCTTAAATAGAAAACTGTCTCCTTTCAGAATATAGAGTAAAGCAAGGAATTGCTTCTGAAGAATTTTTACACACATGCAAATAAATGTAAAAGTGAAAGTCATGGAAGTGGCTTTTGCTTCCTCTGTGTCATAGAATTGGTCTCAGTCAATGATATTTAATTAAATGATATTTAATTATATAAATGTTATTTAATTAAATAAATTGTCCATGAATAAGCAAAATTATTGGACAGAGGTTGATTAATGTTAGTAAAGAGAAGGGCAAGCATTGCATCTTGATTCACATTGGAATTAAGTCATTTCACATTCCCTTTTAATAGCAATGTTGGTGCATCACTATCTTGGCCTAAAAGGAACCAGTATGTCTGTTCAAATTTCTTTGGCTTCCATTAGTACATGAAAATTTAGGAATATGGGTATATTTCATCTTCATTTAGCACCGTTCATAAATATTTGATTTAATGTTTAGCTATCACTTACCGTTTCCTAATAATATGGACAGCCTGATGATATTTCTAAGTATTCCAAGGTTATGCCAAAGGTTCTTGAGTTTTATATTTACTTTATATTTTCACCTAGCAATGTGCTGTGACTCAGCTAGAAACCAAGATATTTTGTTGCCTGAGGCAAAGGACAAGATTTCATTAGCTCTCTTTTCATACATAGAACTGGCCTGATTGGCAAATTGCTTTTCTCTTTTTCAAATTTAAATAGTGTATCCTCTCGACCTCTGCTTGAAGAGAGCTTATGGGGTCCCAGAGTTGATTAAGTACCACTTTGCTCTCTTCTAGCATCTTCAATTCTTTGTAGTCTGAACCAGCTTTGTCACTCTATGCAAGGTTAAGGCCATCCCTAATGCAGGGCATAAGGTAGGAAGACTATAAAAGATTGCTAAACGGGATTCCAGACTTTCAATGACCACCTATGTTCAATCTAAGATACTATCAAGTATAGAAGAGTAGGGAGGCTATTGATAAGTAGTTGCTTGGTATTCTAGTTATGTTCAGTCCCAAGAAAAAGTAAAAGATAACTGTTCTCTGGGCAACAATGAGGATCTAGAAAACAGTCCTGACATTTTTTTTCTATACTGTGGAGAAGTCAGCCTAAGAATAGAGCTTCACCACCATCTCCTCTATAGAATAATACAATTTTCACATTTTAAAAAATGTTATAAAGACTAAGGACAAATTCTATGGAACTAAGAACAAATTCCACTGTAAAGATTATGCAGTGTTGTAAATTTAGGGGTTCCATTTTTCTTATATTTACTTCAATAAAAACATTTTAATTAATTTCATTCATTCCAATCATCAGAGATTTTCTTCATTACTTTTAATCATAATAATTTAAAACAGAAACAAGCAAGTGGGCACACAATTGAACAAATTACTGAAAACACTAATTAGACAACCATCTTTTGCATGTAGGATATTGTAAAATGCTTCTTATGAGTAAGATACAATCCAATACAAGAGCATTCCTCTCTGGCTAACTTTCCTATCCAAAACAATGCAAAGTATGTTTTGAAACTAGGCTGTGATAGCAATTGTATTCACCATTTTACCTTATGATACTTGAATAAAGCAAAGTCTCTGATTAAATATTTATAGTGTTGGTTATACCTTATGGCATGTATAATATATGCATATATGTGCAGTGAACCCACCCCTTTTCATCCTTACAGTAAGAGAAATGTGTGCTTACACTTTCTCACTTTTTAAAAATGCTTATTTAATCAGTGTTAATTAAACTCAATTGTTAAAAAAGGCAAGTGTATTTCTGTCAGTACAATCCAAATTTTACAAATTTTTATTCTTGATCTTCAAAACAGGACAAAGATATTGCACTTTGTGTCAACTACTCTGCATAAAATATTAGATACTGTGATTTTGCATACACGAATTCTATAACATAACATAACATAACATAACATAACATAACATAACATAACATAACATAACATAACATAACATAACATAACATAACATAACATAACATAACATAACATAACATAACATAACATAACATAACAAAATAACAGAGTTGGAAGGGACCTTGGAGGTCTTCTAGTCCAACCCCCTGCCCAGGCAGGAAACCCTATACCATTTCAGACAAATGGCTATCCAACATTTTCTTAAAAATTTCCAGTGTTGGAGCATTCACAACTTCTGGAGGCAAGTTGTTCCACTTATTGATTGTTCTAACTGTCTGTAAAGTATTGAAAGCAAGATATAAAGCTCTTTGCAAAGGGAAGATGGCACATGTTATTAAAAATAAGAGCTTCCAATGTAACAATGTTTTTCAATAAAGTAGTAGAAGTGTTAGAAAAATGATGCATCTCTATGCTTTCCTATAATATTATAATGTTATATACATGTGTGATAATGTAGTAATAATTGGTTCATGCTTGATAGATTGGATGTACAAGATCTCTGAGTTTTTGATGAACTTTTTTCATTGTCATACACTTCATGCCACCTGCCACTCAAATGCAGCTTAAAGCAATAACTCTATAGCAAGCATTAATAAAAGATACTTTGGTGTACGTAGTGATGCCAAGAAATGATGCAGTTGCTTTTAAAAGTTACAGATTACTGCCACATTTGCACTGCAAATTCCAAACAACTATAATTGGACTTAAAACTGGGGCACTGAACAGCTGTAGTTAATCACATGACTATGTGGCAATAACTCTTATTGGTGATTGCAGGACCTCAAATTAAATTGCGATTTTTAAATCTGTTTAAAATAGAAACAGGAAATAAAATCCTGCACAACTGCCAAATCTATAAATTTTTTAATATTCTTTCATACATACTCTTGTAATCTAATGCAAAATGCTGAAATACTATAAGAATTTACTTGGAAAAGTTGATACTTATGAAATATTGATTCTATTTACATAGACATATAGATTTATAAATGTATAGAATTATATATAGTCTCTGCCCTAAATATTCTTTTCAACAGTGCTTTATATCAGCATTTCAGTTAAATCCTTCCTTCCTGCACATGTGTCATCAGAAGTTAATGTTTTGTTTCGTGCTGAGCAAGTACACCCAAGCTAGTTACAAGTCAGTTTATCGACAAGAAGTATTTCAGATAGTTACAAAGGCATGCATAGAACAAGTCATACAGATGCAAGCCATGGGAAAGATAGCAAGATGTAATATGGGTGGCCAGAGTGAAGCAGCAGAAGACAATTTAGTGCAGGTTCAGTAAAATGGGAAAAGGGAGCTGTTAGGAAGCAAAGGTTCATGACATTCCAGAAGTTAATAGCAGAGAAAGTATTCAACCAATCCAGGAATCAAGGAGCATAACAGAAAGCAAGGCACAGGAAGAGAAAGTCCAGGATCGATGAGTTGTTTCCAACAGAGGGGTAGTCACTAGCTACTGTTCTTCAGTAAGAGCAGCTGTGACTTTATTAAAGGTGTTGGCATGTTTCCTTCTCAATGAGGCCTTCAGTAGCTATCACATTTTGGGCTGGGCACCTTTCCAAGATAAGGCCCTCATCACCTGACTCCAACCTTACCTGCTTCTGCTGATTAAATGTTGACTGTTTGATTGTCTACCACCAACTCTTGAGGCTTGTAAATGGGTTCAGCCTGTGACCTGTAAGCAATTGCTTCTTTGAGTTCCTATAAGATTATGCTTGTATCATCAATGATAATGTCAGCCTTCCTGTTTCCTGCCAGCCTCTTTTTCAATTCCCTTTGATTTATCCAAGCATCAAGGCCTTCTCTAATGACTATTACTTTTCCAGTATGTGTTTATGTTGGTATATTAGGAAGACTAGATGCTTTCAAGATCACACCTTCAATATCTTGCAACAATCTTCCTTTTTATGACATGCTTCAATTATGCGGGTTTTTGAAAATTAACGATCACTGTTTCCATTAGTGTTGTTTGTCAAATTAGAGACAATATGGTAAGAAAAACATCTATTACAGCGGAATAGAGAATGTTATTTTTTCTTCTCTATGTAGTGTAGCATTTTCCTTTTCCTCTTCTTCCCTCTTTTTCTATATATACTTGCTTATGTACTTTATGACTAAAGGCTTGGCAAATTTTAATTTGCACATTCATGAAGGATTCATCAATACTATCAATGCATGAAGAGAAAAAAAATGTCAGCAAGCAGGTTTAATGATTGGGCTCCAGTTCCTTGAAAATACCTAATTTACACATCTATCAGTTTTGCTACTTTTCTTTTTTTTTCTTCCAATCAGGTCAGTGATAGATGCAAAGAAAACAAAGGCAGGGAGGGAAAGACCTAGGCAGGGTGAACTTTTATGATCATTCAGTGATAGAGATGATAAAATATATAGCTAAGGGGAGTTTCCAGTGAAATCCATCAAGCTTGTATCTGCCTTGGAGCTCGTCCCAAATATGAAAATATATAGACTTGAGGATAGCAGAGAGTGCAAGAAGAGAAAGTTCTATTGCATAAACAAATATGCCTTCAGTTTTCCCTTATTTCATTTTTTCCCCAATTTTCAGAGCAGTCCCGTCTCAGGAATGATCAATCCTATATCTCTCAACTTTCATTATAGTAAAATTTGTTTAATATAATTCATTTGAAAGAAGGAAAAGACAGTAAGAAATACATATGTATTCTACTATTATTTTTAATATGTCTTGCTCGTGTGACCTTAGACTTCACCCAAATTTTAGATTTTTTTTCTTTATTTTTAATCTTATTCAGTGTAATACATGTAATACAACTTACTTTCTGTACTGAGATTACCTCTAAAGGTATTCTAAAAGTTGCTATTGAAACCTCCTTTAATTTTTCCTTTCCCCTCCAAATTGCTTTTTAAAGCTCTCTTTCTTTTCTTTTCTTTTCTTTTCTTTTCTTTTCTTTTCTTTTCTTTTCTTTTCTTTTCTTTTCTTTTCTTTTCTTTTCTCTCTCTCTCTTTCACTCTCTTTTCTCTTCTCTTCTCTTCTTTTCTCTTCTCTTCTCTTCTCTTTTTTTTCTTTTCTTTTCTTTGTCCTGTCCTAACTAAATGTTTGTGTATGTTCTGGAGTGGTCTTCCTGCTGAATTATTGTCCATGCAGAACTATCATATCTAGGCTGCACCTGGATAACCTCTATAAAGCAGAGTTTTCTGGTTATCCAGAAAGCAGTGGTTATCTGAATTTTTCCAGGCCAGAACTAGAAGGCTGGTAGTCTTAACAAACCGCAAATAATATCAAATGGAAGAACTACTCTATGAACTGAGGAGCTGAAAGAACCAATCAAAATATGAGACCATCATGAAGAGTCATCAACGTTGAATGTTTCTATAACAATCATTGTATGTAGCAAACACATTTTTTGAATTAAGAAGCTGTTTTATTATGCATGTTGCCATGGCATAATTCCTTTCAGATGCCATGGAATGTATCTGAATAATTCATATATAAATTCGGTAGTTTTACTGAATAGGTACTCTAATTATTAAAAACTGATTTACACTCCCAGAGAAAAAAAGTTAAAATTAATTGAAATAAAATTGAAAAGCATTGAAATAGAATGAGAGATAATTGTAAAGAACCTTTGTAGTCATATATGGAATGTTTTCTTTCTTAACATATTAGTATGAAAAAGAGCAAAGAATTCTAATTAATTTTATTCATTCTAATAAATTTGCAATGACCATGCAATATGAAAGTAGACAACCAAGTTAGCAGAGTTTTCTAATGTATTCATGTGGATTCCTTTGAATTAAGAATGTTGTGTGAAACTAAAATAGTGATTATGACCAATTTATGTAAATATCCATTGGGCACAGCAATGATGGCATCTAACCTGCTTCATTTGCTTTCAAAATGAGCAAATGAGTATATTTTTCTGTTAATAGATTTCCGGCATTTCATCCAGATTTACACTGTTCCCTCACTGTGTTGAACATTTATCCGGTGCTTCAGTAAAACACAAATCATAGTTCTTTATCTTTTCTTCCTTTCCAATGAGACACATAACTATTTCGATTTTATAAATAGAGTAAAGCATATGTGTTGTCAACAAATATAGTTTTAGCCCATGTCAGTAAGATTCCACAACCTTCACAAAAATGTCTCTATAGAACTAAAAGTGCAACTCATGTGATTGAGCATCAGATCAACTTGGGACACATTTTTTCTCTTTAGGAATAATATATTAATTTACATATTTGTTTCTAAGCAAAGGCAGACACTGAGAATTCCAACATAACCAGTAATAACACAGACAACTGTTTTCTGAAAGGATTTATATTGAAATAATCACCAAGGAAACCAACTGTCCTTTCATTTTTTAAGAGACTGATCATTTTTGAGATAAGAGTTTTTAAAGCTTTTTTATTCCCTTATTTGGCATTAACTATTTTTATTTTAACCAGCTTCTTCACTGGTCCTTTCTGATCTAGCAAACTCCTTCAATACAAAAATGAAACCAGCAGCAAACCTATACTATTATTGGGAATTGAACTACACTTTAAGGTGATATCAAAGGAACCATACAGAATAACTATTATTCAAAGAGAAGCCAAAGAGAGAAAAATGCAAACTAAAATTTAAAGCTACAAATTCCATGGGATGAGCGTGGATATAACACTAAATCAACATTTCTTTCAAATATATCAGCGTCTATCTCTCATATTTGACTATATTGACAAGAAATTATAGATGTTAGACTTGACATATATGGAGGTGAGGGATATTTCATTCCATTTCCTCCTTTTCTATTTTAAATCAACAGTGACTTCTTACTATGTCTAAATCCAATAAACCGATTACCTTTTGCAGTGTAGGTTTTGGCTCCCAGGAAAAAAGATATAGAAATTTAGGATTACGTTTTAATCTTTCTTTTAATGTTTCTGTTATGCTTACTAAAAGGTGTTCTGGTGCCTGATTTCATGTGGGAGATATGAATCATTTATAAAAAAAAACATTTGAGGATGAAAAAGCAGATGGGGAAGACAGTTTTGAGCTAAAATGAAATATGGTACTTAAATCTGTCTTCCAAAAGTATTTGTTTTTTCCCTCCTCTGGAAGAAAGAAAAGAGCTTCTGTGTTTTTATTACATCAGAGGGCTTCTGATTTTTTGTGTTGCACTTTCAAGTTATGAAAATGGCGTAGAAATTATTTCATGACATACTTCACTGCAGTGGTGAAATCCACTTACCTTAAATACCAGTTCGGGAACGGGAGCGCGCATGTGCTATGTGCGCACATGCCTCTTCTGCGCAAGCGAAGATATTAAAAAGGAGGACATAATGACGTCCCGGCAGGTGGTGGAGCCTCCCGCTGCCAGCGCTACCAGTTTGCGTGAGCCTGATAGAACCGGCTGGATTTCACCATCATATCTTCACTGTCATCTCTCTTCTTGCCTGCAGTTCCTGACCTAAAAAAGCCCACTTGGAGGCATATCATCATTATATTTTTCCTTGGGATCTAATTGAAGTGAGGAAGCCAGGGACTCTGAATTCCCTTAGAATGTTAGGCTCCAAAACCCAAGAAAAACATGTAGTGATTCTTCCAAGTAGACAGAATCTTGTCCGACTGAAGGAAACTACTACCTATATACTATATATTCTGGGAACTATTAGGGAGGGGCTGTTTTCACCCTGTTTCTCTCATACAAACTATATGAATTGAATTGTTCTTAATCCTCTGGAATGTACTCTCTACCTGCTGGGACTGCAGACTACATTCTATAACATACGATGATGATAATTTAATAAAAACAAGTACTCTCCTCAGATATACTTTGGCCCCGATTGTAAGTAATAAGTATAAGAACACTCTACTACATGTGTTAGAATTAATTGTGTATTAGATTTCTAAGGCTGATTTCTAAGTAATTCACCAATTACATTGGTGTAGTTTATAGGGGTTAAAAACAGTAGAAGCCAAACTTTAGATTAAAAGAAAATCATATGGAGGAGGAAAATCATAATAATAAATACTAACGTATTTATTCAATGATTAGCCTAGGAAAGTATGTCAAAATAATCTCTGCCTTAGCATCCAGGGACAGAAATTGGATTTGAAAGTGAAAGCAATCCAGTTGCTGCAATTTGTGTAACTTTTTCTTATCCTGTATTAAAAATAAAAAAATTGGGAAAATCTTGCTTGCTCTGCTTTTCAATTCTTAAATGTTAAAGCAAATACTTTTGATTTAATAGTAATAGTAAACCATAACTGATGCTGAGCATGATGTGTGAATCTAGCCATTATGGCTTATCTACTTTGTTCAAACTAAATATTGCATATTTTTAATCAACAATTGTTACTTGATTTCTCATCCCTCTGCTGCAAAAAAGTAAAATAAATTTAGCATAATATTACCTAAATTATTCATATCATGTCGTTGATCAGTTTAGTGTTCTAAGGTGTTTTTTATAGCTATCCCTAATTTTGTTTTATGATTGTTGCCAAGAGTTAAAAATGCATTCCAACAATTATTTTTGTAATAAAGCATCCAAAAGCAGGTTTTGGAAGGACTAATGGATACTGAAAGAATAGAAAGCTAAAAATAATTTCAATTCTATTTATAAGAATGTATTTTTCCACTTTTCTCTTGGGAAGTGCTAACATATGTTAATTATTTATATCTATAAAGATTAAATTGGGTAAAACAGCTTTTGGGTTGTTTTTTTCATTGGTTTGAACAATTTGGAGTTTGAAAGAATATACGTCTATGGAGATTCTCAATCATCCACATCATGGATGTCCCAAAATTCAAGAGGCAATTGGATTTTATGGTCTTTCTTTGAATAATTTTCCCTTCTCATCCAACAAGCTTCTTCAGCTCTGACTGAATGGTGGCGAATGGAAGGATTTATAATCCTTACAGTCAGCTGGTCATTTGCATTCTTTTAGAGCAGGGGTGTCCAAACTTTTTTGAGTGAGGGCCAAATACAGAAAAATAAGCAAAGGCCCGGGCCACGGAGGGGGGGGGAATGGGCGTGGCTTATTTTGGGGTGTGGCTTGGTGGTCATGTGACTGGTGGGCGTGGCTAACTGCTCATGTGACTGAGTGGATGTGGCTATGGGCATAGAAACTACTCAGAGGGCTAAAAAAAGTAAATAGACTATATCAGAGGCCTGAAAACCTGGGACTTTACAATACAGATGGATACAGTCAGTCTACTAAAAAGCAACAATATGTGGATATCATCTTCAATTAAGGGGGGGAAATGTTTCATATTCATTCATCTTGGCCAGGGGTGTCCAAACTTGGTCCCTTAAAACTTGTGGACTTCAACTCCCAGAGTCCCTCAGCCAGCAAAGCTGGCTGAGGAACTCTGGGAACTGAAGTCCACAAGTCTCAAAGAGACCAAGTTTGGACACCCCTGTTCTAGACTCTCGATCATCCCTGTTGCTTCTCTCCAAATGTATCTAAATTGGTCTCAATCCATATTTGTGGTACTCAAAATTGGACCCTGTACTGAAAGTAAAGAATGATTAATGCAGAAAAAAGACCTATTTCTGATAATGCAAGATAAAATACATTTGCATTATTTATATCGCAGCCATTATTTATTGAATTTATATGCCTTCCATCTCTGTGATAATGCAACTCTGGGCATCATGTTATATGGCTGAGTCACATTCAGTTTGTAGTAACATAACAACATGCAATTCAATTTTCTTGATGAGTACCATTGATAGCTGGGGAATTCTGGGAGCTGAAGTCCACCTACTTTAAAGTTACCGAGTTTGTGTGTCCAATCACACCTGGCCAATAAAGAATTCAATTCAATTCAATTCAATTCAATTCTATTCTATTCTAATTCTATTTGTTTTTAATACCCCCCAAAATCCTTCTTTCTGTAGGGGGGGGGGTGGGGGGGTGCTGACTTTATACAGAATCTGTATAAAGGGGGGAAAAAACCCAATACCTCTGAGCATCTGTCGAGTAACCTGCGGACTCCCAGGGTATGAGCTTCACTCTTTGGGGTCTGGTGTTCTCCCCAGGAATTTCCACCCAGAAGCATCCACAAGAAAGAAGTTTATCCAAAAATTAAGATACCCCCTCGGGGGTGTCCCCTAGTCCGGCTATTCCTTTTCAAGATAATTGCAATTCTCCCATCGAGGCCCACCTGGATACTTCTGTTTTTCTCTCCAGACCGGGAGAAGGAAGAGGTACAGGAGAGGGATACTTATGGCTCCTGCAGGGATCAGCCCGCGGAGGGATTTAGGGTGAAAAGTGGTGGCTGCAGGCGCCGCCGAGTGGTTTGTCTTGGCAAGAGGCGGCGGCGGCGGCTCCAGTATCCGAGGGTAGCCATAGAAACCGGCACAGCGCCATAGCAAACTGGATCCTTCCTTCCCCCGGGACACAAGGAGGGAGGAGGCAAGACTGGCCGGATCCGCTCCGCGCGTCGGTCAAGCTGCGTCAAGGGCTGCAGCGGTAGCTGCGGGTGCGGTAAAAGCAAGAGGAGGAGGAAGAAGAGGAAGCGCCGGGGAAGGGAGGCAGAGCCCGCAGTCTCTGGGCCGGAGGAGTCGGGCCTTGGTTGCTGCCAGAGGAGAGCAGGTGGGGCAGCCGGAAGAGAGCAGCAAGGCGATCAGCCCCAGGCTGGCGATTCGAGCCCTGCAGATTGGAAGAAGCGCTGGGGAAAAGAGGGTTTCTTTGAAACTGGAGAAACCCGGAAGATACTCGGATCCTTCCCGGCAGACTCCTGGTTCCCGCTTCTGCAGAAGCCAGAAAATCCACCTTGCCCAGGTTTTCAAACCCTGGAAAGACTTTGGCTCGGATTTGGGTTTTGCATTTCTTATTCCTGAGATTTCTTCTTGCGCCGCCTAGCAGTCCGCTCATTTCCCACCCACCCTTAGAAATGGAGCGCTCCTTTTCCCCTGTCTAGACGGCAGGCGCTGTTAACCCTCCGAGCTTTTAACTCGGATTTGCGCGGAATTTACTTCAGTGCAACCAAGGCGCGTGGATTGATGTGTCCAGTTCGTGCAACACGCCCAGCAGGATTTTTCCCCCCGAATTGCATATTGGTTTGATCAATGCATTCCTTTGATTTAAAATTCCACCCAAGCCTCCAATTTTACACGGATTAAAAGACTGTCGGGTCTCTCCTTTTGGTGACGCTGCTTTCGCTTGCTGCCTCTTCGCGCTTGCTGCCTCCCCCTCGCCGTTATTCCCACCCGAGGAAGGCGAGGACAGAGCTGGTTATTCCCACCCGAGGAAGGCGAGGACAGAGCTGCTGGGCGGGCACGGCCAGCAGCCTCTTCGCTTGCTGCCGCCTCCCCCTCGCCGTTATTCCCACCCGAGGAAGGCGAGGACAGAACCCCTCCTCACCTGTTTCTCGATGGCGGCCCGAGGAAGGTGAGGGTAGAACTGCTGGGGGCAGGCACAGCCAGCAGCCTCTTTCCCGCTCGCCGCCTCCTCTGCCCCCTCCCTTCATTATTCCCCGCCCATGGGGAGGAGCCGCGGGCCTCGCAGCGCGAAAAGGGCCATTTTAAATTATACTTCCAGAATTTGCTGCGGGCCAAAAAAAACTGACCCGCGGGCCGCAGTTGGCCCGCGGGCCGTAGTTTGGACACCCCTGTTTTAGAGAATGGATTTTTTTAGAGGGCCACCTGGAGGTTTGTCATCAGAGTCACAGTCCTTTCAACATTCTCCACTGTAGTTGTGGAATAGTCCAGGAATGGGTGTTGCTACAGTCCGATCTGCCCAGAGACTGAGTCATAAAATCCTTAGATACGCCCTCTTGCCTCTCTGCTCTCCAGTTTTTTGGCTCAGTCAGTCCGATAGAGACTTTTTTTGTGTGCTCTGCGATTGTAGTGGATTATTCCTGGACTATTCTGGTCTAGGCCTCTTTTTTTTTTTTTTAATTCCTTTACTCTTTACTTCTACTCCTTAGAAGTTTGTTTGTTTTTTCCTTGAGCTTACTCAGGCAGCTCTCTTAGCGTTCTGGCTTATTCAGATTATATTGAAATGGCCGCGGCTTTTCAGGTCCCCCTCTTCATCAGGCAGGCTCCCATGCTGCCAATGAGCCAGGAACCCTCGCTGCTTGGAAGCACCTTGGAGCACTTTTGAAGTGCCCAGGAAGCAGCACTGCCTTGTGGGAAACCAACGGGCAGCTTTTGGCTTCAAGCCTTGCTCATTGCCACCGCCATCATTGGAGATTGCTACTTGCCGCTGTGGCCATCTTGCAACCGCCTCCACCACCACCATTTTAACACCGCCACTTTTTCAGCTGGCGCACATATTCGCTGTGGCATCTAATCAAATGTAAGTTGGCAGTCGGGCAGTTTTAAGCATAGTGCACTTGAGAACAATCCCAGTGCACGTGCAAACCTACCTAGATGACATTCTGGTCCAGGTCTCCCTTCCCAGGGCCAGAGAGGACCTGGACATAACAATTCAGGCTCTTCAGGAATATGCATTCCTGATCAACTACAAAAAGAGTCAACTGGATCCCTCCACTGTTATCACTCACTTGGGGGCAATCATCAACTCCTGCCGAGGGAAGGTCTTCCTCTCACCAGACAGACGGGAGAGCATAGGGGCCTTGATAGTTCAGATTCAACAGAACCCCAGGGTTCCCATTGCCACTCTACTGGGCAAGATGATTTCATGCATGGCCAAAGTCCATTGGGCCCGCTTACACACTCGCAGTCTCCAATGATTCATGTTCCCTCATCAGAAGGTAAAACTATCAAACTCGCTGATCAACGTCATGGTGTCATTGCCAGTCCTAAAGTCATTCCACCGGTGGGTATCATCAGCCCTCGACAAGGGCAGTGTCTTCAGGGAGCCCACCAGGATGACACTCACATCAGACACAAGTCTCTATGGCTGGGGGGCTCATCTCCAGGCCAAAGAAGCACAAGGTTGCTGGTCCCCGCAGGAACTTGTCAACAACATCAACTGACTTGAGCTGAGGGCAATTTATCTGGCCTACTGTCCCTTTTCGGGGCTCCATACAGGGGAGACATGTACTTGTTCTAACCAACAATGTCACAGTGAAAGCTCATGTCAACCGCCAGGGAGGAACCCACTCATGCCATCTCATTGAGGAATCCTTGCGGCTAGGAAAGTAGGTGGAACTGAACATGCTCTCCCTCAAGGCGGAGCACATTGCAGGGACATCAAATGCTCTAGCAGACTACATGAGTAGGATTACCATGGACAATGCCAAATGGCACTTCCACCTGGCAATTTTTCAGGAAATATGTGACAAGTTCGGACAACCGACTATAGACCTATTTGCTTCACTGGCAAATGCCCAACTGCCTTGTTTTTTCACAAGGTTTCCATCTCTGGGGACGGAAGGGACCAATGCCCTCCACTGCGCTTGGCCTCCAGGTCTTCTTTATGGATTCCCACTCTCCCCCTGATACCGAGAGTGATTCGGGGGGTGATTTTGGACAAGGCAGAGGTTATCCTGGTCACCCCACATTGGCCCAGGTGGCTGCGGTTCATGAGCTTAGTCAGCCTCTGAGCCAGGGAGTCTTGGAACACCCAGAGCCAGGGTGGCTCCAACTGACCACCTGGCACTTGAAGGGATCCTCCTAAGGAGGGACAAGTACTTGGACAAGGTCATACGAACCATCCAGGCCATCGACCACCAGAATCTACAATGCCACCTGGGCCGGGTTTGTCCGATGGTGTACATCGCATCATGTCTCCCCTACTTTGCTTCCGTTCTGTAGGTACTCAACTTCTTGCAGGAGAGTCTGAACAAAGGGTTGTTGCACAGTACCATTCTAAGGCAGGTTTGGCTCTTAAAGTGGCATTCCTGGTAGCTATAACATCGGCTAAGCACATACCCGAGATGGCAGCTTTTTCTGTTAGAGCTGGTCACTGCATATTTCATCTGGATAGGGTCATCCTGAGACCTGATCCCTCCTTCATCCCCAAGGTCAACTCCTGGTTCCAGAGAGCCCAGGAAGTCATCCTGCCAAACTTCTGTCCAGGGCTGTCCCATGCCCTGGAGAGATGTTGGCATACCTGGGATGTAAGGAGGGCTCTCAAGATCTATATCAAACAAGCCACACCCACCAGGAAATCTGAGGCTCTGTTTGTCTCCTTCCAGCCCTCTTCGTTGGGCACCAGGGTGTCTCCTGCAACTATTGGTAGCTGGCTGAAGACGAGTATTGCCAAAGCTTACCAGGTGCAGTCGAGTCTGGTTCCCAGATGGATAATTGCACACTTGACTAGAAGTGCAGCTACCACTGCTGCCTAGTCGACACAAGCTTCCCTGAAAAATATTTGCAGGGCAGCCACCTGGATTACGCCTTCGCCCTTCATTCGCCATTATAAGTAGGATGTCTTTGCATCAGCAGAGGCATCCTTCAGCAGGAGGGTTTTACAACAAGTGCATTTGGCCTCAGGGGCTCCAGATCCAATGACTACCCACCCTTAGGACAGCCAGGCTTTGGTATGTCCCATTCCTGGACTATTCCACAGTTACACTGGAGAAGGAACAGTGTCTCACCTGAATGGCTCTTCTTAGTAGCTGCGGAATAGTCCAGCCCCACCCTTGTGGCATAAGGTCTGGAGCCAGTTGTTTCTAACATTTTGCAAGCCTCTCTTTCAGCACGACTTCACCGAAAAACTGAAGAGTGAGAAAAGCAAGAGGGCGTGTCTAAGGATTTTATGACTCAGTCTCTGGGCAGATCCGACTGTAACAACACCCATTCCTGGACTATTCCGCAGCCACTGAGAAGAGCCGTTCAGGAGAGACAACGTTCCTTTCCAAGTAAGCTCCACACCCATTTTGCACTACTCAGGTGACCCTGATGACACAGATAAACCTCTAGGTGGCATCAACGACTCTCTAAAAGAATGCAAATGACCAGCTGTCTGCAAGGAGTATAAATCCTTCCATTCCCCACTATCCAGTCAGAGCGGAAGAAGCTTTTTAGATGAGAAGAGAAATGTCTTCAAAGAAAAAACAGAAAATCCAGTTGCCTCTTGAAAAAGCATCTTTGGGACATTGAAATAATATAATTCTAGTGCTATTTTTTACTCTTGTCAAGAGTTACATGCATGTTGACGTAGATCCTTCTGTGTTCCAGACAACTCCACACAAAGGAAACAGTGGAAAGTTTGAGCTTTTGTATTCAATACTTCCTTTGAACAGCATACTGTGGGTGGATCTAGGAGTGTACAAGCAAAAAAGATGTACTCATATAATTAGTACTAGGAACTGAGTCTTTTTCATGATGTAATACTAGCTTGGGGCAAAAATAGGCTGTTAAACTGAAAGTTCAATACTTACTTAGGGATATGCTCACTGAATTCCCTTGGTTTTATTTCTGAGTAGTCAGGCATAAGGTTACAATCTTGTTTTATTATATTAATGTATAGCGAGGGATATATTAAGTACTTTCAACTGTTACTCCTAATGAGATGCCAGATTTAATAGAGAATTAGTAAAATGGGTAAATAAAGCCAGTTTAAATATACAGTATATATAAACCTTATAGATAAAAACCTTACATATGTAAAAAAACTGTTCAACTGTTCAACTGTTATTCCTAATGAGATGCCAGATTTAATAGAGAATTAGTAAAACGGGTAAATAAAGCCAGTTTAAATATACAGTTATATATAAACCTTATAGATAAAAACCTTACATATGTAAAAAAAAAACCTCATTCTAGAAGGTAGATAATATATTTCCTATTCATATTGTAGTAAAGAGAAATGAGAAAGAGTTATTTGCTTTTGGTAGGGCAGGAGAGAATTTATTCTAGGGAGTCCCTGCTCATATTCTTGATTGTCTGAGGATATTTAATTTGATCTTCAGTAGTTTGATGTTCAGATGTACAAAGCAATAAAGACGAGAGAAGGAAGGAAGAGCCATTTTACAATAAAATGCTTACCTCTGATTGATTTGCACCTGTCTTCCACCCTTATGTTAGGATGCCAGTGAAATAATAGCTGAAATGAAATCATGATGGAAAGGTTCATGTTAACACAATTTATTACAGTTGAAATAGATTTTTCTTGAGGGAAAAAACAGTTCCATTAGCCAAACTTCTACATTTCATCCTTTTTATTTCAGAGTGGTTGGATGGATTTTTAAAAAAATTAATTTTAGGATGTAGTTTGAGAATTTGTTATTTCTGCAGTTTATTATATATTTTAGTGGTTTTTGAATACAATATTTATAACAGTTATAAAGTGAGTGAATAACACTGTCTAGAATTTGTCATTTATTATAGTTAAAGATTGATACTCACTGTTGAATTCAATGTTTGTATGATAAATTAGATGAATTTTGCATTTAGTAGGACAAAAGAGCCAGTTTGGCGTAGGGGTTAAGCTATTAGGCTAGAAAACGGGAGATGAGTTCTGCCTTAGACATAAAGCCAACTGGATGACCTTGGGTTAGCTACGTTCTCTCAGCCATAGGAAGGAGGCAATGCAAACTTCTGAAAACTCCTGACTTATCCAGGCAGTCTTTAAGAATCAAACCCAAATGAATGGAAGAAAAAAAATAAAAGGACAAAATGCTCTGCTCTTTTTAATGGATAGCCATGTTAATAAATACTTTGATATTAAGCTAATTATGTATTTATAACCCTATTTTTCATGTAATAATAACTGTTGTTATTATTATTATTACAGAAATTGATACAGCTAATGTTATCCTTGACTTGGCTTGTACATTACTTCTGTAATGTTGCAAATTGCATTTCTGGGATGCAGTAACAGCCAACGTAGTGTGTCTCATTCAATCATATAAGCTAGATAAGATGTGACAACTTTGGGAAGCAAGAAGCGAGATACAATGCCCAAAGCTGATAATCATTAAAACCTTAGGGCGTATTTGGAACAGTCTATGAGATGGTCTGTTAATTTCATACTAATGTAACATAATAGAAGTTGAGAGAGGATGAAAGATGGTATTCTTTTTTTTTAACGAATAAACAGAAAACATTATGCTGTTTTAATATATTGTACTATTTAACTTTGCCTTTAAACTATTTAAAGGAGCAATTGAGAAATACTGGCTAAATCTGTTTTATCCCAAATGCCCAGATGTTCCAAGGATAAAGGTGGAATCACAATTAAGTCTCATTCAGATGGCCATCTCCGATAGCACAAAGGGATGATTCTATAGAAGACACTAAAACACTAAAATATACACACCTTGGATATAAGTAGGATGAGCTTAAGCATAGCATCCGGCTTTGCAGTGCAAGTATTCCATATCCTGAAAAGGAAAAAAGAAAATCCCCCACCCCAAATCTATTTAATAGACGGGGAAATGTTTTTTCCAAGCCGAGTTCTACTTAGTACATGACATATTCAGAATTACAATGAGATGGTTTAGAGATTATTTTTGTCCATCGCCTATAGAGATATTTTTGTTCCTAATATTGCATTAGCCTGAGAAAGAAATTCAGGCTACGTTCTGTATCTTTCCAGGTATTGATGTTCCTTCAGAAGTTGTGGGAACTTCATCACTGGAAGCTTTCAAGAAGAGGCTGGACTGCCATCTGCTAGAAATGGTGTAGGGTCTCCTGCTGGGATGGGGGGTGTTTGGACTAGATGAACTACAAGGTCCCTTCCAACCCTGTTAATCGTTTGTTTTTCTGTTTGTTTGTTTGTTTATCTTCACATACTTCTATAGTCTCCAACATAAAATGTTCTATAATGCAACTAGAAATTATAAATTTGGCCGATAGACTGGAATTCAGTCTTTAAGATGCTCAAAGTCCAAAATTTCCACCAGATTTATGAACTCTTCTCAGAAGCTTGATATGGTTCCACTGTGCTAACCTGATGTTTCAAAACCATTCATGGTTTCTTCAAAGTGTTCCTCCCCCAAGCTGATGATGGGGAAAGATGTCAACTCCATTGTTTTTAGATAGTTGTGGCCATGCAGATTGCAAGTAGCAGGAATTGAAGTGAAATATTTAGAGAACACTATGTTGGGAAATGTATTTATGTTCCTGAAAATGAGAAAATGTTGGACCTGCCTCCATTCAAAGCTTAAGAAAGTTCACTCCATTGAATTAGAGAAGAGATACTTTTACTAAATTTGAAATGATAGCAGTGGAAACAAGGTTACACATTGAAAGTCACCCCAGGGTCCAGCACTGAGAGTCCAATCAGCATCCAATATGATGTTATGGGAAAGCTCCTCATCAGGTATTTCTCAAATCTGGAGTCTGAGGACGGTTGGCCTTGACAGAGTATAAACAACTCCACTCAGCAGCACCATAATTTATGAGTACAAACCTCCCTTACAGTTCTCATGGGACTACTACACAGCAGCTCGTGTCTCCATCCCAAATTCCCATGCCCCTCTCCCCATTTCTATGGCAGCTGATAGCAAGCACTCTGCAGCAACCCAAGCTGGAGATATGGCTGACATTCAGCAGAGTGGGAAATATTGCCCAGCCAGCATAGCCAAAAACTATTCTACTTGGGAATTCTGAACTCTGCATCTGAAAGGTGATTCCTGTAAACATTTTGGTCACAGCCTCTCATCAAGTCTTTTCTTTACAATGCTGCCATTTATCAACCAGTGGTGTGTCTTGAAGCAAAGAAGCATTTATTGCTCGGATTACTTTTTAATACTTGGAGCTTGAATGAAAGAGAAAATGAGGTCATGGCCTGTCTGAACAGATAAATGAGTATTCATGAAAGGCTTCAGACCACATTGAGCAAAAGCAAAATACTGTGTTACCTAATTTATACAAGCTAAATACAGTGCTACAGCTTATGAAAACACAGTTCAGTTCAAGGTCTTGTTTCCCAAATACCCTGACGGAAGAATGAATATACATTGGGAAGCTTAGGTTATTTATTGTGTGTGAAATAATATATATATTAAATGAAAGTCAGTTTCATTGATGTAATGGTTAAAGACATTGGATTAGAAGCCAGGATGCCATGAGTGCTAGACCTGCCTTAGGCAAAGAAGCCGGCTTGGTGATTGTGATCAGTCTCTCTCTTAATCCTAGGAAGAAGGTACTGACAAAACCACTTCTGAAAATATTGTTCTCATAGTTGCCTGAAATCAGGATTGACTTAATGGACAGTAACAACCATAATTTCAAAATTATTTTATTGGTTTGTAAAACCGCGGTGGCACAGTGGTTAGAGTGCAGTACTGCAGGCTACTTCTGCTGATCACCAGCTGCCAACAGTTTGGCAGATTGAATCTTACCAGGTTGACTCAGCCTTCCATCCTTCCGAGGTCGGTAAAATGAGGACCCAGATTGTTGGGGTTAGGGTTAGGGCTGTAAAGCACTGCAAAGCAGTATATAAATCTAAGTGCTATTGCTATTGCTAAAATATTCATAATACCAATTAGAAAAGAATACCTACAATGTAATTAACATACTACATTCCAAAAAGTAAAATCTTGCTGCAAACCAAAAATCCTTCTTTAAAATTAAGCTAAGTTTTTATTGAAAGTGACAAATTTTACCCTAAGGAAAACTGTTCTCAGACTTCCTGCTGCTTTCAGCTGCTGGTGAAAGATAAGCTTTCATTTTAAAAAAAGTAAACCTATGTTTTTTCTCCTTAGTGAGATATAGTAATGAATACACTAAGTTCTACCAAAGCAGTTCTTAGACACTGGCATAGGTCCTTCTTCTTTTGCATCCAATATTTCTGTCAATGTTTCATCAATTACTGTAGTGTTCCAACTTGGTAATGACTCAATAAGATTTAATTTTGTCTTCTAGTACTACAGCTTCTTGTAATTAATGAGTATTTTCTAAGATTTCTTGGATGTTCACATCCCTTTTATAAATAATTTCAATTATATTCCTTCCATCTTTGTACATTGGCTTTCTTTAACGTTATCAATTCAAGGCTGGAATCTCCTTCTCAGTTTAGAGATGTTTTGGAAGACTTTCTTTGATTTGCTGTTTCTGTTTCTGTCTTTGATTTGCTGTGTCTGTTTTTGTCATATATTTTTAATATCACTTCTAATGTCTTCTAACCGCCCTTTGAAATTCTATATTAAGTTCCTTTCTGAGGTTTTTTTTTTTTTTTTTGCTTTGGTTGTTTTCTCTTCTTGCCAATTTCTTACCATATGTTCTCACATCCAGTTTCCTGTCTTCTGTTCTTAATCTTTGGCATTCTCTTTCCACTTTTATTGTAGCAACCTTGGTTTCATTCATAGGTCTTCTGGTTCTCTATGGGGTTCAAGACTTCAAAGAAATTTTGATGTTCTCCTTGAAAATGGTGGATATATAGTCAAGGTAACACTATCACTTCGCGCCTGGACTACTGCAATGCTCTCTACATGAGGCTCCCCTTGAGGTACACCCGGAGACTACAGTTGGTTCAGAATGCGGCCGCGCGGGTGATAGAGGGAGCCACTCGTGGCTCCCATATAACACCGATCCTGCGCAGGCTGCACTGGCTACCTGTGGTTTTCTGAGTGCACTTCAAGGTGTTGGTTACCACCTTTAAAGCGCTCCATGGCATAGGACCGGGATATCTTCGGGACCGCCTTCTGTTACCACATGCCTCCCACCGGCCGGTACGCTCCCATAGAGAGGGTCTTCTCAGGGTGCCGTCAGCCAAACAGTGTAGGCTGGCGACCCCCAGGGGAAGAGCCTTCTCTGTGGGCGCACCTACCCTCTGGAACGAGCTTCCCCAGGACTTGACAACTTCCTGACCTCCGGACCTTTCGCATGAGCTGAAGACATATCTATTCTTTCGAGCAGGACTGGCTTAAATAGGGTTTTTAAATATGGATTTTATTGGGGTTTATTTTTTATATTTTGTATGGTATTTTAAATTTAGGCTATTTTGAATAAGTTTTTTAAAATGTGTTTTATTGTAATATATTGTATTATTTTATTTGCCTGTTCACCGCCCTGAGTCCTTCGGGAGAAGGGCGGTATACAAATTATATTATTATTATTATTATTATTATTATTATTATTATTATTATTATTATTATTATTATCATCATCATCATCATCATCATCATCATCATTATTATTATTATTATTATTATGGAATCTAGTTGGTTTACTTCTTCCACTTGACTTGATTTGTTCCACAGATAGCTCCTGTTCACACCTGCAGTTATAACTGATCTCTTCATATCATGATTTTTTTTGTGTTCTCTGTGTTCTCCATCTGGTCATGTTTTGGTAGAAACTGATGAGTCATTTTTTCTGTTTCATTTTAGTTTTCTAGTCCATTCAGTTGAAATACATTTTCTTCATTATTTTCAGCTCTGGAATTCTAGTCTCCAACTACAAGGAGCATATATTGCTTGCAAGTTTTATCCATTTCAAATGGACCCTGATCATAAAATTGCTCCACCTTCTCTTCTTTTAGAAATTAATAGATGGAAACTAATCAAGGAGAGAAGCAACTTTGAATTAAGGAGAAACTTTCTAACAGTGAGGACAATTAACCAGTGGAACAGATTGCCTTCAGAAGTTGTAGGTACTGCATCACTGGAGGTTTTTAAGAAAAGACTGGAAAACCACATATCTGAAACGGTATAGGGTGTCCTGCTTGAGCAGGGGGTTGGACTAGAAAGCCTCCAAGGTCCCTTCTAGTTCTATTCTGACTGATTGATTCTTTTGCATCAATCTTGCAACATGAACTTTGATAACTGTTTTATTATAAGATGACCTATAAAGTCTAATTAATATAATTTTGACTTCATTTGCATTGTATGCAAGTTCTGTTTTCTTCCCAATTATAAATGTAATGTCATCCTTTTTTAGTTTTTCATAAGATGGAATCTTGAGGGTTTTGTATCTCCAGGTCTGGTGACATGTCATCTTTCCCCTGGATGGATCTGGTTTGCTATTTGGGAGTCCTCCTAGACTCACAGCTCCTGCTCAATGAGAGCTCCTGGAAACTACAATTGTTCCAGGATTCAGCGGCATACACAGTGTTGAGTATCTATAGGTTTGACTATATTACACCTGTTAGGAAATTGTTATTTGTCTAACTAGTTGGCCAGGCAATATATAAACCAACTATGTATGTTTGCAGTAAGAAAGGTATTATATTGCTTTAAGGCTGTGCTGCATCATCATGCATCCTGATTGGCTGAGCTCTGTAGCCAATGTACATAAGGAAAGCTAAATGATGGCTTGTGGGGACTCTACAGCATTGTTACCTGATGATATGCTGCAACTGTATATTTGAGCTCTATGCATGATCAATGCTTGATCATGGCTATTTACTGATTCCTCAATATTTACTGACTGTTATTGAACTGTGTTTGGCTGAACCTAAAGATCTGGTTTGTTGTGCAAGTCTACGTTTGGTAAGAAGACTTGATATTTGTAATATCCCTGGACTGGCTTTATATGTGTATGACCTGGATTGTTTTGGACTATGATTTTGCTTTTCCCTAAAAGTAAAGTAATATCAAACCCCAGTTTGTCTATGTAGTAACTGTTACTGTCCACAGCCAGTCTCAGTCACTTTCATCCGTAATCTCAACGGATACTCTGCTCAATAGTCCACAACCTTGGTTGTGAGCCCAGATTACCCTTAACAACACCCCGGTTGCATAAGCTGCGTGGTCCCTCAGTTTCTTCCCGCATACAGTTCATGGTGTTGATTGTTACCTTTAAAGCCAACATGAATAGGACCTTGTTAACCCTAGGAAAAAGTTCAAACAAGAAGTACAACAATGAATATTAGCTCTCTCTTTATTGTAAAGTTTCATTAACTGAATCTTGCAAGTCTGAAAGTACTCCTCCCTCCCACCCTCCCTTTTTTTTTTTACTCTCTGAAAAACTAGGGAGGGTACCTTCTAAAATACTTTCCATGTCCCCTCTGCTTTAATGAACTGAGATATCTTTTGCATGACAGCTCTTTAGTTTTCAGGTTTTCCCAGGATTGCCCCTTCCTGACATTATCAGCCTATCCCACCAGAGCAGATAGGATGGGCATGCTCCAAGTCCCTTGCTTTAAACATTGCAACCTTGTAAGTCATTGGAAGCAGTAGTGGGTTTCAAATCCCATCGCCGCCAGTTTTCTCGTGGGCGCGCATGCACTCATGCACATGTGTGATGCCTCTGCGCATGCGCAGAGATATCAGGGTGGTGAACGGAGCCTCCTGCTCTGTTGCTACCGGTTTGCCTGATCTGGGGTGAACTGGTAGCAACCCACCACTGATTGGAAGCATAACCCTGACTTGTGACAAAATATGACAGCCTTACGCCTACCCTTTTAACCTTCAGAAGAGCACTCAAGATCTGCTGTGCCCCCAAATATTGGGAAAAGGTAAGGTTGGTTAGAGTGGGAGAGATTGTGTAGGTTGCATCAGGGGAATTTGACTTTGGTGTCAAGTTTTTCTGCTGGTGGTGGGGTTGTTTTATTGTTTTTGTTTTTATAGTTTTATTCATGGTTGTAAGCCACTCAGAGTATGGTTTTAAGATAATTATCTATGCAAATATTTAAAATAAATACATAAAAATGCTTCTGAGGTTTCGTATTTCCAATGTACTTCCCTTTGTAGTTTCAGATTTTCTTTTCCTGAATACAAATTTTAACAGCTAGATGCTAAAAGGCTTTAATATAGTTGTATCATAAACACTATTTGTATTGCTAAAATAATAATGATAATAATAATAATAATAATAATAATAATAATAATAATAATAATAATAATAATATAACTTTTCCTGAGTAAAATGTTGAGTGCCATTCAATCTGACAGGCCTATCATTTATTTATTTATTTAAAATTTATCTCTCACTGTCCAAAGCAATCATCCAGCACTATATCATCAATCACTTTATATTGTCTGTCCTTAATATAGGATAATGCAGTATAAATGGATATCTTTGCCATTGTCACTAAAGAGATTGTACACCTCCAACACTCTCCTGTATCATTTCTGTCCATAGTAGGTGCTGATTACTTTAGCTGCGCAGCTGGTATGATTTTCATGCCTTGAGTCACCTTGTTGAGATGATATTATATTCATTTTGTTTCCTTTTCCATGTCAGCAATAGATTGCACTCGGTAAGAAGATGATTTTAGTGAGTTGTGGAAAGGCAGAAACTTGACCCTGAAGCCTTATCTAAGTATTCGTTTTTCTTGTATGAGGGCTAAATTATGTGGTAGGACAGTAGGAGCACGTTGTCTTTTGTGCCTTCAGTGTCAAAGTTGTTTTTTCATTCAGAAGAGAAGTCTGCTTAAAGGTGTGTAGGTGGCTTACTCAACTGAATCTCCTCACGACATAACATGGCTGTCAGCAATGCAGCATCCACAAAGCAAAATCCACAACTCTTCCCCACAGATTTACTGTATGAGCAGAATTCAGAATTTTATATTTGAAAGGAGGAGGGAGAAAAGATGGCCATTAGCCAGTGCTTGTCTCTCTAATCTGCTTTAATGTGGAGCCAATTTTATTCTGAGAAGTGGAAAAAATGAGTTCAATTATATAATAGCAATACTTAATTAATGCATTATTAAATCACTACAATTATTACAACATTATTAAACCCATAAGTGTAATAATTATGGGACGTCCCAAGTGACAATAATATTAATCTTCAAGGATCTTTCTTAACAGCACACTTTAAACAGCAGTAAAAGTCAAGAGAGAAGCCACCATTCATATCTCCAAGGAAACACTGTTCCCTGAAGTTAAGGCCATAATTAAAAAGGCAATGATTTCTCATTTCCCCCAAATTTTCCTCAGGGAAGATGCCCTCAGTATTCCTATTCAGGACATGAATACTGCAGGGATAGGTTCAATTAGAAGCACAGTCTTGCAGATAGTTCCTTAATTAATTAATTAGGGATTGATAAGTCACTACCAATGCTTTGAATTGTACCTAATAGACTATTAGTGGCTGTAGAGAGAAAGGATGATGGCTTTGATAGAATTATGTCAGCTCTATTTCCAAGGTAACAGGGGCAAAATATACTTGAAGCGCATCACAGATGGATAGTAGTCTATTTGAAAGAGATCCATCTCCCTAACTACAAGAACTTGCAATGCTTGTATTATGTATGAGTGATAGATATGAGTGCCAACAAGTAGGTTCCTGTGTTTTCTACCAGTTATAGCTTGCAAATCATCTTCAGAGACTAGTTCATGTAGAACACATTGTAGTAAGAGTTAACAAGGATATAACTTACTCTTCAGGGCTTCTTTCCTAGAAGGCTGAAACTGGTACATCATCCAAAATTGGTGAAAGTCTTCCCTAGGCACAGCGTTCACCTGGGAAAGTTTCTGACGAGTTTGAATTTGAAACTGGTGTAATATAGCACAAAACTGAACAGCATTATCATAGCCCAATATTTCCAATTCCCAACCTTTGAAGATGGACCTGAAGGACATCATGAAGAGCCGAGGTGGCACAGTGGTTAGAGTGCAGTACTGCAGGCTACATCAGCTGACTGCTAGCTGCAGTTCAGCAGATTGAATCTCACGGGCTCAAGGTTGACTCATCCTTCCATCCTTCCGAGGTGGGTAAAATGAGGACCATGATTGTTGGGGGCAATAAGCTAACTCTGTAAACCGCTTAGAGAGGGCTGTGAAGCACTATGAAGCAGTATATAAGTAAGTGCTATTTCTATTGCTTTCAGTGGTTTCAAATGCCACTGAAAGACCCAAAGGGACAGGAATGGTTCACCCCACCATCCAGGAGCTGAAAAAGGTCAAGCAACAGGACAACCAATGTGGCTTTTGCCTCTGAAGCTAAACTGGAAAAGATCAAGGTAATCTATTTCATTTAGGTCACTATGTAAGCCCACTACTCACTCCCCAACTTTTCCTACAAAGGATAGGTTGGAGATTGATGTCCAACATGGGCATCTCGGTAACATGACAAACTAACATTTTTTTTCAAATGACATATAGATAATATCCCTGACTAATCAATACCGTTCCTCAAATTTTTAATGTTTCAATAAGTCTCTTGTGATCTATTTTTATCATCAGGCCTGGAGATCCCAGGGGACTAGAAATACCTTAAAGTGGCTCTAGTACCAGACAGTTGTATTTTTAATGACTAATTTAATAATTGCTTGTAATTGATTTATTGTTTTATTTTAATAAAACAATAAATGCTGCCCAAAGTCATTTCATATGAGATTGACAGTGATAAAAATTTATTAAATAAATAAATAACATGCAGCACTGCTTGCATTGTCCAGCAGAATATCTACTACTTCACCCTCAGAATCCAGATTACTTTATAAGTAACTCAAAGTGGCAAACATACATAATAGTCCTTTCTCCTCCTATTTTCCACACAACAACAATCCTGTTTGGCCCAAAGTCACCCTATCAGTTTTCATGCCTAAGGTGGAACTAAAACTCACAATTGCCTCGTTTCTAGCCTGATGCTTTAACTGCTAGACAAAACTGCCAGAAATTAGCAACCTTATATTATCTTAGCCTAGACATCTCTTCTGCAAAATTATCTGAAATATAACAAAATATGTTGAATGAGACTGCTAACAGCTTACACAATTTTAGATGCTGCGGAGGTAATTTTGGGATGCCAGAATTTACAGGAGTGCCGTGGACCAAACCATATATATTGCCTCATTAATCATTTAGGCCTGAAGTATAAACGCCTTAATTTTTTAGAACTCAATTTAGCTCACTCAGATACAACAAAACACACTCCTTAAAAGTTAAAGAGAGTCTCCATAGAAATTTGTTTTTTTTATTAAAGAACAAATTTACAGAAGGCAATTTAAGGTGATGTTTCTCCCTGATGTTCTCTTCCCTTACTTGTTCATACAAGTTCAAAAATGTTAATAATTTGACTATATTAATGCTGATTTTAAATTTATGGAATTAAATCTGAACAATAGGCAATATATTTTCTAAAATATGTTTTAAATCCATCTAAGTAAGTATTTAACCATATCAGGCTCATGAGCATTAGACACATCCTTAAAGATGTTATACCCTGCCTACTACCAAGTGTTACACTGTTACTGAAATTTCTCAGTGGGATTTGAGTAATCATTTTAGTCACTAAGAAGCAGATCAAAGGTCATCTTCAAAAACTTAACTGTGATTCATTCATCTTTTTCATGTTCCAGCAATGTATGTTGTCCTGAATGCTGCTTGTTGATTTGATTTGAATTTGATTTTTGTGCTCCTCTAATTTTGTTGAAATTCACAAGACAAAGGAAAGATGGAAGACTGCTAACTTTCAGTATTTATCTTAATTAAGTAATGTGGACATATTACAAAACAGCACATTGTCTTCCATCTGTTTGCCCATTCTAATGACCTGTTTTCTAAAAGGAACTGAAGCTTTATTACATTGGAAATTGAAGAATAAGGAGCAGATCTGGTGTCAAGCTGGGAAAAATCTCTTCAAATAACAAGTAACAGAACATAGGTTTGAACTCAGAATAAATCCCATATTTTGGTCAAGTGATAATGAAGTATTGAAAAGTCAAAATAGTATTTTTGCAGCTACCTTTCTTAGAATTAGTTTGTTCAGCATTAATCTTGAAAAAGAGATTTTGAACACTTGCTCTTTAAAGCAACTTGTAAACTTTATAATGATTTAACATGTGTGATAGGTTTGTGGATGCTCCATAACATTTACTACATCTTTAATCCATGTATTTACCATTAAGGTATTTACCATTTTATATCAACGTAATATATAAATAAAACAGTATAAATATTCAGTACACCATAGAGAAAAACGATTGATTCTCTAATCAAGGGGTGGGGGTTATTTATTATTTTATTATTATTTATTATTTTTATTTCTTCTACGTTGGTTTTTTTTTTTTTTTGGTAAGCCACTTGGAGCTGCCGTGAGTGAGTAGGTGGCTATATAAATTTTCCAAAATAAATAAAAGAAATTGATCTGATATTTTCTCAAATCTGTTTAATTTGCTAATTTATTAGCCTTGATGGGTTAATATTATGTTTCTTCCATGCTTTTTACATTTTAGAACCTCACACCCATTTAATATAAATTAGGGGCACGAAACCTGGATTGCAACATTTGACTAATCAATCACAAGACATAAAATGAAAGATGATGATAGGATAAGTGATAGTGTAGTGTCATCAGGAGATGACCCTGATTAAAGGCAAGAGCCATTGTATGAGCAAAGTCCAAGAAACAAGAATTTCTTCTTGGAGAAGATGAACTCTCTTACCAACACTGATAGGGCAAACCACTAATACATATTTAAAAACAGCAAGCCATCTAGCACTGATGTTGTTACCTAGTTGGCTAATTAAACAAAAACAGCCAAGATCAGAGAGCATCAAGGGTAGAAATAATAATATACTTTGTCTTAATCTTGATCAAATAAACCAACATTATATTCTTTCCTTTTATTTCTAACAGTCTTAATCTGTAATTCATTCAACTATTATCATAGGATTTTATTTCTTTTCTTTTCTTCTTTGTTCCATTCTGCAGAGTTCTTTAAGGTTTTAACAATCCTCTTTTGTGAATCCAATAGGAAAAACTATCCACTCTCTTGATTTGTCATTTGTATTTCCATTTTAAATTTTAAAACTTCACCAGTTTCTTTTGTGTCCAGGAAAACATCATTTCTAAGTCATTGTCATGGCCAATCAGTTGTAAATCCATTTTCAATGCCATCTCTATCTTGTCAGATAAAATTTGTTCTGCATTTGTCATTTCTTCAATAACATGTTTTGGACATAGTCTATTCATAGAATCAGACATCCTTACTGACATTGATGATATTGTGGTTACTAATTTCTGATTCCATTTTTCAAAAAGTATCCTTCAATATTTTTATTGTTATATTGTTTTGCATCATTTTATAGACTTGTATATCTTTCCTCTATCTAATATATTTAAAAACAGCAAGCCATCTAGCACTGATGTTGTTACCTAGTTGGCTAATTAAACAAAAACAGCCAAGATCAGAGAGCATCAAGGGTAGAAATAATAATATACTTTGTCTTAATCTTGATCAAATAAACCAACATTGTATTCTTTCCTTTTATTTCTAACAGTCTTAATCTGTAATTCATTCAACTATTATCATAGGATTTTATTTCTTTTCTTTTCTTCTTTGTTCCATTCTGCAGAGTTCTTTAAGGTTTTAACAATCCTCTTTTGTGAATCCAATAGGAAAAACTATCCACTCTCTTGATTTGTCATTTGTATTTCCATTTTAAATTTTAAAACTTCACCAGTTTCTTTTGTGTCCAGGAAAACATCATTTCTAAGTCATTGTCATGGCCAATCAGTTGTAAATCCATTTTCAATGCCATCTCTATCTTGTCAGATAAAATTTGTTCTGCATTTGTCATTTCTTCAATAACATGTTTTGGACATAGTCTATTCATAGAATCAGACATCCTTACTGACATTGATGATATTGTGGTTACTAATTTCTGATTCCATTTTTCAAAAAGTATCCTTCAATATTTTTATTGTTATATTGTTTTGCATCATTTTATAGACTTGTATATCTTTCCTCTATCTAATATATTTAGCCCCCTGTAGTGTCCAGTTGTTGAAATTGCTTGTATTTTTATGCCATGTAAAAACCAAAAGAGGATATATTTCCTACAACTATACATCTACACTATCTAATTTGCAAATGAACAATGTTTGTATTCAACAAAAGAGAATAGTTAGGCTGTGTAATTCACGGAAGGCCAGCTTCTGTTTCTTACTTGTTTCAGTCGAAGTATTACAAATAAAGTCTTGATAAAAAATATTATATATCATTCAGAGATCTAAATTGGGGTGTGTGTCTTTTCTAGCTTTGTCATCTGGATATGAAACCGTTCTTTCTTCTATCGTTTTATAATTTATAATTTAAGTCTGACTTTTTTTCCATGTTCCCCTTTTGTGTGAAGACTTTAGATCAGTTATTTCAATCCTTTTTCTATTAATTATTTAAATTATATCACTAAAACATTTTCTGTCAGTTACTATAAAACATTTTCTTTAAACTGGTGTTTAAAATTTAAATATTTAGTGTGAAAGTCACCAATTAGTCACATATTAATAAATTCATTTGAGACACAGAGCCTTATATTTATTTATTTTATTTTATTTATTTATTTATTTTGTCACAACATCATACAAAAAGATTATATAGTATATACACATATAAACATATATAGGAAGAAGAAAAGAAAAACAATAGGACAGGAACGGTAGGCACGTTTGTGCGCTTATGCACGCCCCTTATGGTCCTCTTAGGAATGGGGTGAGGTCAATAGTAGAAAGTTTTTGGTTAAAGCTGTTAGGATTATGGGAAGAGACCACAGAGTCAGGTAAATATTTATATTTATATTTTTACCGGATTCTAATTTCTTTTGAAGAGTGATTGGTAGTTCTTTCTGTTATGAAAAATAATTTCACAGTGATCTAAAGAATAGTATAATTAGGTCCTGTGTAGAGGATTATTGAAAATAACATTCTGGTTACAAAAAGGAAAGTTTTTTCCTCATATTTTTATGAGTACTTTAATCAATTAATCAATTAAAGCATCAATTATGTACATTCATAAAAGCAAAAGATTCACTTCTGGTTCTGAATGAACATAGTTACTTATGGCAGACTTCCTTAAATCAGTGTAAGTTAATTAACTTAATTTTCATTTATTCAACGGATTTACTTGAAGTCTAATTAAATTTAGGCCAATTCAAGTATATGTAGGATTATTTATTATGAAAATACAATCTTAATATTCAGTTGAAAAGTCTTACTGAATTTGGTGATGTTACTCCCAGGTAGGAAAATTACAATTGTAAAACTAAGATTATTTATTTATTTGTTTGTTTGTTTGTTTGTTTCCTTTGATTAAGTCTTTATTCCTGTGACTGCACAGAGAAGTGAAGGAAGTTTTCTTGGCAACATTTGCAGAAGTGATTTGCCAATGCATTGTTTCTAAAGCAGAGAAGGGTCATTGTTCCAAAGTCATCCAATTGGCTTTCATGCCTAGAGCAAGACTAGTTTCTTTCATACCTAAGCCATGGCTTAACCATTAGACCAAACTTCCCTTATAATGACTATAATTCAGTGCTTCCTATCTTGGCATTGGGCATA
Organism: Ahaetulla prasina; assembly: GCF_028640845.1. Classification (NCBI taxonomy): domain Eukaryota; kingdom Metazoa; phylum Chordata; class Lepidosauria; order Squamata; family Colubridae; genus Ahaetulla; species Ahaetulla prasina. Next base: position 42,346,338 of record NC_080541.1, on the reverse strand, counting down.
CCAGTTGGAAATTCTCGAAGTCATCTATCTATGGAGATTCTCAGTCATCCAGGTCATGGTTGTCCTCAAAGTGGTTTTTCAAAAGGCAATTGGACTTTTTTCCCCCCTTGAAGATGGCTTTACTTCTTATCCAAGAATATTCTTCTGGAAGTCATCATGCCAATATAAAAATACACATGCTTGAGCCCTAGGATGAGGCTTATATATTTCACGTAAGAGATTGATGTTGTTTATAAAAGACATGTAATATGATGTGATTTCTCTGATTAATAAACAGATATTGCAAGCAGATTTCAATAGTCTATTGTTAGTGGGCACTTGCATTTCTGAATAAAATCAGTTTCTGCTTTACCAGAAATCCTTAAAATTTAGATGTAAGTCCCCCGTGTTCAATGAGATAATATTTTTAAGTAAATCTGCATGAGATTGAGAATTTTATTGTGAAAAATATATAAAAGTAGAAAGACAGGCATAGAGGCGGGATTTTAAAAAAACTAACATTTAGGGATATTCCCAAGCATTATTAAGAAATACTAGTTTTTCCAGCATTACTGGATATACATTGTGAATCTGAAAGTTTGGAGTGATATAGAAAATATTTGTTCTCTCTGTTTTGAAAGATATTTTTTCATGTCAGGGAAAGAACAGAGGATACCCCTGGAAAAAAACTGTTCTGTAGGAAAGCAAAAGACAATTAAGGCAAATTGAATAGGATTCTATATATAGCAAAGATGTACATTCATTCTTAGCACTTTCTTCTTTTTTGAGCTGGTGATGTTCTGAAGTTCCCAGGTACATTTAGAAAAGCTTTACATCTTTATTAAATTATCACTCAGAAATGGCTGATTACTATACAGACCTCAGAATTTATCGATGTAAATAAATTCTGAGATTTTCAACAATTACAGTCGGGGATAGTTTGAACACAATAAACATGTAAATAAATATGTAATAAACATGTAAAAACTATTAGTCTTTACAAGTTTGACTATTAAACATGTAAAGACTATTAGTCTTCTTATCTGACATAGGGAATTTAATGGAAATAATAGTTTGAGGACTATGCTTAATTAAGGTAGGCATACAGATTATGATTTGAAGTTAAATGACATTTTTCTATATCAGTTTTAGCACTTTACCCTTCCAAGCAGCCATTGTTTTCCAGTTGCTCTTTAAAGATTTAATTTTAATTGGTTATATCAAAGATGATGTATGGTAAAGCAAAAGATGTGGCAGAGACAGTTTTTTAAAAGTTTACATGCCCATATTATAGTAATTGAAACAGAAAAAATACCAATACTATGAACAATTCAGTTTACCAAATAACAAATTATTAAACCTACAAACATGGCTTTTATTCTTCATTTCAACTGATTTAATGCATTCCAGATGCATTGGAGTAATACCCGCAAACTTTCCAGTCAGTTTGTGTTGTCTTCTTCAAGAAGAAAGATGCCAAGATGAAGAAGACTGCTGGAATCACAAAGGTTCTATTGAACTCAATGGGTCTTAGTTCAGAGAAAACATAGTTTGTGAGGTCCTGTCAGTCTGCATGTCATTTCTTGTCAATGTGTACAGCAGTGCTGAAACTAGAGTGCTTATTCGCCTCAATACTTGATTAGCCAAACTGTCTGGCTATTTATAATAAATGAATTGTGTACGTTCGTAAGATATAGCCATTACATTCATCAGTGTTTCAACATTTCAGGTATGTAAATTAGATTTGAAAGCTGTCATCAGTCAACTCAGCTCTTAATCATAGGTTGGAACACTTTTCCACCCATCTCAAATTAAACAGATTGGAGTACTGTGCTCAACTAAATGTTAAAACTCATTGACTTCTGGATTTCAAATATCCTGTGGGGGGCAAATGTTATTTAAAAAAAAAAGAATGTAAAACAAATCAATTGGAACTTTCTTACTATGTGATTTTCCTTGACACAGAATTGACCAAATATTTCCAATTTATTGTTCCAAATAGAGAACCATTCTTGGATCCCCTTGTGCAAATTAACAATAATGCCCACTTGATGAAAACCATTGATCCTACAGAGCTCTAATGCACTATTTGATGCTGTTGAAGTGCAAAGGAATATTATTGAAAGCTAATTCAGAAGTTCATTCAAATAATACGTGACATATTTATGTACAGCCCTTATACTATAATATCTTTGCTTCGTGTCTACTGTAAAAGTTTGGAAACAATGTTGTAAAGAAGGGCTTTGAGCAAATCTGTTTTAGCTTTCAGAATAGATGCTTTCCTGAAACATTTGTCACTTGTACTTTATAGTGCACAGATTTTATGGCTCAAGGCAGAGACTCTCAATATGTTTGAAGTTGTAACAGAATGTGCTCTGTCAACTGCACTATAGCAAGTTCATCAGACAAGATGCTGCTTCTGTAGTAAGCACTTAATTTGATATTTTCATGTCCTGTCCTGACATTTTAGAGAACTATTATACTGAGTCTACATCACCTCATGAAGTATTGAAGACATGAAATCAGCCTATATTCTAAGCATAGAAATAGTTGAATTGGGATTTAGGCTGAGCGGTATTAAAACCCTTTTGCTACCTCATGTACAAGAACTGACATAAAGGAGGACAGCATAAATTTTTGACAATGATAGTCCATTTGGGGATTGAAATTCTAGATAACCACTGGAGGACAGAAAAAGAGATACAGAAAACTTTTAACTCTTTGCTGCCATCTAGGTCGTATATTTGGGGAAAGCTGAAATGTGAACAAAATGGGGGCAAAGACAGAGAGACTTCTTAACCACCAGATATTTGCAGCCATCATTCTATTTCTTTCCCAAACTCCACATGGGAATACTATTTTGTGATAATATAGAATTTCTAGGGAGGAAAATAGGACATTTGCTTCAGAGAAGTGTCCAGGGAATTCTAAAATACCATTGCACTGCGTTTACTCCTAGATTGATTCTAAATAAAAGTAAATGCCGTCAGCCAATATGTTCTCTTTGCTACTGAGATGAAGCTAGCAGGAAAACTAAAAATGACAAAGGAATCTGTTTTTCTCAATCGTTTTGCCTGTTTGCATATATCTCAATTTCAACTTAACAGCTTTCAAATGAGAACTTTTACCACTTCAAAGATTGTCTTGCTTCAGAAGAAATGAATAAGTGCACAGAAATGAAAAAGAACAAGGAGTTATTGGAGCATTAAGCATGAATATAATATACAGTATAAGGGAATGGCATCAAGGTAAGGTTTTTCATAATGTGGCGACAAATGATGTCACCTCCTGTTATCTAGGCAAACAAAATATAAGTAGAAGAGATTGATTTGAATACTGCAGTAAAAATATCAGTTATTCTATACATCGGATGCATCGGTGCAGAAAGAAAAAAAGTAAGTAGTGAATTCAAAAGGATATGAAATGCAAAAAGTACACACTGACAGTTACACTGAAGCTACTGATAGATTTTATTGCTTTCCATGAGTGCCCACTTTAAGCTTATGAATAAGAGGATCAGGAGGTGCTGGTATGTTTTTCCACAGGTTTAGAATATAGCAATAGCAATAGCACTTAGAGTTATAAACCGCTTCACAGTGCTTTACAGCCCTCTCTAAGCGTTATACAGAGTCAGCATATTGATCCCAACAATCTGGCTCCTCATTTTACCGATCTTGGAAGGGTGGAAGGCTGAGTCAACCTTGAGCCGGTGAGAATTGAACTGCTGGCTATCAGCAGAATTAACCTGCCATACTGCATTCTAACCACTGTGCCATCACGGCTCATTGGCCATTCTAAAACTTTGTTCATTTATTCTTTCTTACGTGGATTGGTCTATTTCTACTAAATAAACAATAAAGATGTTTTGCCCATCAAGATGTCCTTGTGCAAACATCACAAAAAACACAATTTGTGTTATTTCTGCAATGGTAATATGACACCATCATAGATATCTATGTTTTTAAGCAATCCTAACTGTTTGCACTGTTTGCATACACTAGTCTTACTCTTTTTCAGGGTAAACCGTGTTCTGCAGTGCATAAAAAATAAACAAATTAATGGCACGAAATAAAAAAAATTAAACACAGCTAACACTAGTTTATAATAAAAATAAAAGAAAATATGGGTCCATGTAGATTAAAATGCTATCTAGAACAGCTCCACCTTTAACATCTACCGAAACAGGGATGGTATATGGTTTACTTAAGCATTGATTGCAACATCAGCCATAATGGGTTGAGTTGACATATAGCATAGCTTACAAACCACAGTGCCTTGATTCACATAATATACCAATCTAAAATCAAATAACCCACATTCTATCTTAAATGTGATCTATGAATTTGGAAGGGTATTTTTCTTTGACATGATCAATAAAATGATCATTACTAATAATGTATTTGGGGCTTGCTGTTTTTCAATCTCTCTGCTACCATTGTGTAACTGTTTGGATTTTGCAGTTCAGACATCCTAATCTTGATGTTAAAGAACAGATGTTTTCTTGCAAGTAGTTTTCCTTTATAGAAAACTTATGTTATTTTCTTATTTTAAGAAATATACATATTTTGTTTGCACTTAGAGAAGTATATCCCATGTTTCTCTGAAATACACATAATGCATCCTGGTTCATACATTCATCCATTTGTTGCAAAAGGAAATCAACAAAATTCCCCATTCTTATGTGGCTGTACGGCTTAATTGCAGAGAATATTAGAAGCTGAACTCAGACGGTGTCCATGGTAGTCAGATTATGTTCTGGTTTTTTCTCTTTGCCAGACAGAGTTGATTGTCACCATTATTCTGATCAACTCTTCATATAAAATGTAAATGATACACCCAGAGGCTTCTTTTTCATAAGTACTTTTAAAAAGTATTTATTTAAAAAATACATACCATCAGTACCTAGTTTTGCATTTATTGGGAAGAAACTGGTCTCTAATGTGTAATGGTATGTGGGAATGATCTTGGAAAACATGGCAAAGATATAGTGCCTAGGAAACAGGCAGATAAGAAGGAAGGTAGCCCACAAATGCATAGTGGTTAGAGCAGTGGTTCTCAACCTTTATAATGCTGCGACCCCTTTAATACAATTCCCCACGATGTGGCGACCCCAACTGTAAAATTATTTTCATTTTGAATTTATCGCGCCTGAAGCCGTATTGGCTAGCGATCTGAACTGCTTGCGATTGCCTTGAGGACGGAGGCATTAAAGCGGAGACTCCTCCCCTATTAAATTTATCACGCCTGAAGCCAGATTAGGCTAGCGATTGGGAGTGATTGCAGCTGGCTTGAGAGGGAGACATCAGAGCAAAGATTTCTCTCTTTTTTAATTCATCGCGCCTGAAGCCGAATTCGGCTAGCGATTTGAAGAGCCTGCAGCTGGCTTGTGGAGTCAATCATTGGAGCGTGATTCTTCGACTCGCAAGTATACTTCCCATATTTCCGATGGTCTTAGGCGACCCCTGGAAAATTGTCATTCGACCCCCAACAGGGTCGCGACCCACAGGTTGAGAACCGCTGGGTTAGAGCTTAGAGGCTCAGGAGGGACCCACCCTAGGTTATCAAGCTGCAATTGTAATAGCAAGAGAATTGTGAAAAAAGGAACTGAACATAGGCTGAGAATACAGAATACAGAATAACAGTTGGAAGGGACCTTGGAGGTCTTCAAGTCCAACCATCTGCTCAGGCAGGAAATCCTATACCATTTCAGACAAATATTTGTTCAATCACTTCTTAAAACTTCCAGTATTGGAGCATTCACAACTTCTGGAGGCAACTTGGTCCACTGATTAATTATTCTAACTGTCAGGGAATTTCTCCTTAATTCTAGGTTGCTTCTCTACTTGATTAGTTTCCATTCATTGCTTCTTATCCTGCCTTCAGGTGCTTTGGAGAATAGCTTGACTCCCTCTTCTTTGTGGCAGCCCCTGAGATATTGGAACAATGCTATCATGTCACCTCTAGGCCTTCTTTTCATTAAACTAGACATATCCAATTCCAGCAACCATTCTTTATATGTTTTATCCTTCAAACTCAACATCTTTTTTACATTGTGGTGACCAAAGCTGGATGCAATATTCCAAGTGTGGTCTTACCGAAGCATTATAAAGTGGTATTAATACTTCACATGATCTTCATTCTATCCCTCTGTTAATGCTACAAACATAAGCATATAGAATAGAATAGAATAGAATAGAATAGAATAGAATAGAATAGAATAGAATAGAATAGAATAGAATAGAGAGTTTGAAGGGACTTTGGAGATCTTCTAGTCCGAACCAGGGGTGAAATGCTTCTGGTTTGGACTGGATCGCCCAATCCAATAGCAATGGCAGCAGGTAGTTCAGAGAACCAGTAGCAAAAATCCCTGGCCCTCCCCATGCCCAGCTGAGCCATGCAATCATCAGAGGGTGTTTTTTTTTTACTTTTAAAAGCATTTTTTCTTTGGCCAAAAAAATGCTTTTAAAAGTAAAAAAAAAAGCCTCTGATGATTGTGCGGTTCAGCTGGGATCGTCAGAGGCAAAAAGAATGCTTTTAAAAGAAAAGAAAAAGCCTCTGACAATCAGGCAACTCAGCTGGGATCATCAGAGGAACCTTTTAAAAGCATTTTTTTACAACCTCTTCGGCCGAAGAGGTTTTTTTTTTTAATTTGAATTTAATAATAATAATAATAATAATAATAATAATAATAATAATAATAATAATAATAATAATAATAATATTTTAATTTTTATACCGCCCTTCTCCCGAAGGACTCAGGGCGGTGAACAGCCAAGTAAAAACAATACAATATATTACAATAAAAACTATTTAAAAAACTTATTCAATGTGGCCTAAATTTAAATATAAAATACATAATATAAAATAACCCCATTTAAAAATGAATTAAAAACCCTTATCAAGCCAGTCCTGCTCGGAAGAATAGGTACGTCTTCAGCTCGCGGCGAAAAGTCCGGAGGTCAGGAAGTTGTCGAAGTCCTGGGGGAAGCTCGTTCCAGAGGGTAGGTGCCCCCACAGAGAAGGCTCTCCCCCTGGGGGTCGCCAGCCGACACTGTTTGGCTGACGGCACCCTGAGGAGACGCTCTCTATGGGAGCGTACCGGTCGGTGGGAGGCATGTGGTAGCAGAAGGTGGTCCCGAAGATATCCCGGTCCTATGCCATGGAGCGCTTTAAAGGTGATAACCAACACCTTGAAGTACACCCGGAAGACACAGGTAGCCAGTGCAGCCTGCGCAGGATTGGTGTTATATGGGATCCACGAGTGGCTCCCTCTGGACTAACTGAAGCCTCCGGGTGCTCCTCAAGGGGAGCCCCATGTAGAGAGCATTGCAGTAGTCCAGGCGAGAAGTGACGAGGGCGTGCATAAGGCATCTCAGTCTAGAAAGGGGCGCAACTGGCGCACCAGGTGAACCTGGTAAAAAGCTAAATTTATATCCCGCCCTTCTCCGAAGACTCAGGGCTGCTTATAATGTGTTAAGCAATAGTCTTCATCCATTTGTATATTATGTACAAAGTCAACTTTTTATTGCCCCCAACAATCTGGGTCCTCATTTTACCTACCTTATAAAGGATGGAAGACTAAGTCAACCTTGGGCCTGGTGGGACTTGAACTTGCAGTAATTGCAAGCAGCTGTGTTTATAACAGACAGACTTAGTCTGCTGAGCCACCAGAGGCCAGAGGTTGTAGAAAAAATGCTTTTAAAAGTAAAAAAAAAAGTTGGCCATACCCACCCAGTCACATTACACACACCCCACCACCAAGCCACGTGCACAAAACTGGTAGTAACAAATTTTACATATCATCACTGGTCCAAATCCTCTGCTTAGGCAGTAAACCCTATAGTATACCATTTCAGACAAATGGTTATCCAATCTCTTCTTAAAAACTTATAGTGCTGGAGCATTTACAACTTCTGGAGACAAATTGTTCCATTGATTAATTGTTCTAACTGTCAGGGAATTTCTCCATAGTTCTAGGTTCCTCCTCTCCTTGATTAGTTTCCACCCATTGCTGCTTGTCCTGCCCTCAGGTGCTTTGGAGAATAGGTTGACTTCCTCTTCTTTGTTGCAGCCTCTGAGATATTAGAAGACTGCTTTATAGACAGCATGCATTTTCAAATTTGTTAGGGTCAGAAGCCTGGCTTGGCTGCAAATATCTGTCCATATAAATTTCCTGTTTGCAACAGTTTGCATACTGTATAATTTTAAACCATAATTAAGAGTTACAAAATAAATAGAAATGAGACTCTTCAAAACACTGGATTCATGTACTTCCCTTCTTTCTCTTCTTCCATACAATCAGGAGGAGAAGAAAAGCCAGAATTTGGTTTTTGGTTTAGTAAATGTTTGGTTAATTGCTATATGAAGACCAAATATATTCAAAATAAATTCTTCTCCATAAGAATATATACATTTTGACCTATAGGATATATACCATTATATTCACGTGTGATGACATGCCAGAATTGAGGATTATAAAAGTCAAATCAAGTTTATAAGTCAAAGGGATTTTACTTGGGCTTCTCTCTCCTTGCAGAAGGAATATTAAAATATAAATTGCACTTCATCTAGCAATCCCAATGTTGTCCTAGGATAGAAAGGACTGGGAGGTATAGTGTAACCACATCTGGAATTGTTGGCCCAAAGCTGCTGTGGCTGGGAGAGCAGTCAAGGGGCTTCATTAGCTAATTATAGATTTCTTTGCAGGTGCCAGAGTCCAGGTAGTGTTATTTTGACAGGACAACCTGGTATGTCCAAGCAGAAAGTCAAACTTGAGAGACCAGGCAGGCACAAAAGAAGCGTATATGAAAATGAATGGGATGGCTTCAGTAAGCAAAATAAATTTTCCCAACATTGAATATCTATCCTGTGCACAGGCATAGCTTTGTACAGGACCATATGATATATGTTAGAAGCAGGGGTGAAATCCAGCAGGTTCTGATAGGTTCTAGAGAACCGGTAGTGGAAATTTTAAGCAGCTTGGAGAACCGGTAGCGGAAATTTTGATTTCAGAGAACTGGCAAATACCACCTCTGACTGGCCCCAGTGGGGTGGAAATGAAGATTTTGCAATATCCTTCCCCCAGGAGTGGGGAGGGAATGGGGATTTTGCAGCATCCTTCCCATGGAGTGGGGTGGGAATGGAGATTTTGCAGTATCCTTCCCCTGCCACGTCCACCAAGCCATGCCCACCAAGCCACACCACGCCTACCAAGCCACGCCCACAGAACCGATAGTAAAATAATTTGGATTTCACCACTGGTTAGAAGGCTATCTTTATTAGAAAAAAAACATAATACACCAACACTTGTCTATTTTAAATCTTTTTTAAAAATCATTATAGGTTCAATTATATTTTCAATTTACTAAAAACAAAGATGAATTATTTAAAAGACATATTTATTGTTGGTTTTTTTCTTTGAAAAATGACTTCATTTGTGGGTTTTTGCCAAAGTCTTTGACTTCCTGCCCTGAAATTCTTTCCTGCACACCAGGACTAACTATCAGTAACTGAGTATCTAGTGTTTACACAATGGGCTTAATATATTGATTGTAAAGTGTTTTTAAATTTTGCAGCTCTCTAATAAAATTATGAAAGTGGAAATAACAGCTCAACTTTGGATTTGATTCTCTAGAGGGTTGTTGTTGTTTTTTGCCTTGTTACTCCTAAACTAAATGATATTGTACAATATATTATTGTATCTTAACTTTATCAGGACTTGCTTATGGTCATTCATCCTCTGGTTACTTTCCATTTGAATTACTACAATGCACTTTACATTAGGCTATCTTTGAAGCCCTTAGGAAAGTCAGCTGATCCTGAAAGCAGCAGCTCCTACAGTAAGGTTTGGCCATGTAACACCTTTGTTGCTGAACTGTACTGGCTTCCAGATTCTTTGTAGGTGCAAATCTAATTGCTGGTCATCATCTTTAAAGTTCTACATGGCACAAGGTCAGATTATCTGCAGAACCACCTTTTCCTAAGGACCAGTCATACCAGGTCAGATAGGGTGGGCAAATTCCTAATCCCTTCCTCTAAATATTCTTCCTATAGAAAGCTAAGAAGTGTGCGTTTTCATGACAACCCTTGCCTTATGGAATGTTCTTGCCCTCTGAAGTTTGGCAGGCTTCTACCCTCTTAGCCTTCCATCAAGCTTTGAAGATCTGGATCTTTCCCAAAATGCTGGGGTAAGATTGGATAATAGCACATTAGGAGGCAGAGTTGGTTCCAGGACTTGGTTGTGTTCATTGTTTTTAATGTTTTAATATTCTAATCTGTTCAGTTTTACAGTTTTAATATGGTTTTATGTGTTATTTTAACTCTTAATTGGGAACTGCCTGGAGTTGGTGGGCTATATAAATATTTTAAGTAATACATTATTCCTAACTTTTTCTTAAAAGAGAAGGCTAGATAATATCCTGTTTAGTGTTCTATGGGTGGAACTCTGAAGGCGGCTTTCATCTGAGATAATAACACTTAAAATACAATTTCAAGACCTTGGACTTGGCCAGATATTCCCCTTTATAGTATTAGTCATTAACTGGAATGGACAAACAACAGAGAGGGCAAGGGCACACCTGAGCAGGTCTTCTCTTAGGGCACACTAGTCTCAATGCCCTAGAATTATCATTCTTTCAAAGGTTACAATACAGTATTTAGAAAGATGGACAGTGCTGCGGTGCAGGCTAACCCTCATACAATGGGACTGTAGTGCGTGTTGTGTTAGTTGCGAAGTTGTGTCCGACCCATCACGACCCCATGGACAACGTGCTTCCAGGCCTTCCTATCCTCTACCATCCTCTGGAGTCCATTTAAGCTCACGCCTGCTGCTTCAGTGACTCCATCCAGCCACCTCATACTCTGTCATCCCTTTCTTCTTTTGCCCTCAATCTTTCTGAGCATTAGGCTCTTCTCCAGTGAGTCCTTCCTTCTCATTAACATAACATAACAACAGAGTTGGAAGGGACCTTGGAGGCCTTCTAGTCCAACCCCCTGCCCAGGCAGGAAACCCTACACCATCTCAGTCAGATGGTTATCCAACATTTTCTTAAAAATTTCCAGTGTTGGAGCATTCACAACTTCTGAAGGCAAGTCGTTCCACTTATTAATTGTTCTGACTGTCAGGAAATTTCTCCTTAGTTCTAAGTTGCTTCTTTCTTTGATCAGTTTCCACTAGGTGGCCAACGTATTTCAGTTTCCATTAGGTGGCCAACGTATTTCAGTTTCATCTTCATGATCTGCCCTTCTAAAGAGCAGTCAGAGTTGATCACCTCTAGGACTGACTTGTTTATTCACCTTGCAGTTCAAGGGACTCGCAGGAGTCTTCTCCAGCACCATAGTTCAAAGGCCTCAATTCTTTGGCACTCAGCCTTTCTTATAGTCCAACTTTCACAGCCATACATTGCAACTGGGAAAACCATAGCCTTGACTATACGCACTTTTGTTAGCAGGGTGACGTCTCTGCTTTTGTAGCGTATAGATGTACATTACATGACAATTTAGAAGCCTTCATAGTCATTTTATAGGTTACATGGTTCACATGTTTACTTATCTATTTAATAAGATACTTTAGTCATTTATGAGGTGTATCCATGAGTGACATGCAGCATATATTCAAATTTCAAATGTTTTCTGGCTTTGGCCTGCTTAGTGACTCAGTCAATCCCACTGAGACTTTTGAATGGATGTGCAGTGCTTTTGATGGAACTCCAAAGGGAGCAAAGAGATTTAAAAGTGTGTTCCATTCAGAACAGAGCTTGAAATGCCATATTGGTTTGAATGAAGATTACATAGCTAATTACAAAGACCGCTTTGTAAAAATGGATTGGACTTATCTGTGTTTTTAGAAGGCAGCAGAAGGTTCAATTGAAGAGGTGAGGGTGATACATATAAGGGAAATGGACCATTGTGAAAGATTCTCTGCTTTAGCATTAAGGAAATAGTACGGGACCACAGATTACATTGCAGCAATAACAGCTGCATTGGAATAAGGGGTAAAAAGAAATTGGAATCGTAGGAAGAAAGAGAAAATGGATGGCACAGAGTTAGATAAGCAAGAGAAAGAAGAGAGAAAAGGGGGGAGTTGAGCCTAGTTCCACCCACCACTTGGCTCCCAATAGACTTTTCTTATGCTTTATCAGTGATTCATTCTTTCAAAAAAAAGGAGGGGGGCAGTCCTGCCTTTGCATTCAGCTTTTGAGTTAAAGGACCATTTTATATTCTGTTTCATTTTCCTCTCAGAGTTCTTTGTTGTTAAAATCTGTGCAGTGCAAGGAAATCAAATTCTATATTTAAGGCTTTTTCCCCCAGCTTTGCATCTAGCTACATAGATTTAAAATAGAGCTGTATTGATGTTCACAAACTGATCCAACCAGACAACTCAGTTGCTTAGCCTTTGAAGGACTGTCAGTGGGAGACAGCACTAAGGATAGTATAAGCAAAGAGGGATTCGTCTTTTCTAAATCTGACTTTGTTTTCATACATATAAGACTCTGGAATACTGTTACTTCTGGAAGATCTTTTTTGTAAAAAAAATAAAAAAATCACGTACTAAGACACCTAGATATTTGTTTATTTCTTGGCTCGAACCATTGTAATTTTCCAGTTCAAAGCAATAAAATATGTTATGATAGGTTCATTAATTCAGCCAAGGATGTCAGTGGATAAATGGTCAAAAAAATCATGATGGAAGATGTGTACCCACATTTATTTATTTATTTATTTATTTATTTACTTATTTATTTATTTATTTATTTATTTACTTATTTATTTTATTTTATTTTATTTTATTTGTCATAACAGCATACATAAGCATAAGCATGAAGCAACAGTAGGACAGGAACGGTAGGCACGTTTGTGCTCTTATGCACGCCTCTTATAGACCTCTTAGGAAAGAGGTAAGGTCAATAGTAGACAGTTTTTGATTGAAGCTTTGGGGACTTTGAGAAGAGACCACAGAGTCAGGTAGTGTATTCCAAGCATTAACAACTCTGTTACTGAAGTCATATTTTCTGCAATCAAGATTGGAGCGGTTGACATTAAGCTTAAATCTATTGTTTGCTTTTGTATTGTTGTGATTGACGCTGAAGTAGTCTTCAACAGGAAGGACATTGCAATAGATGATTCTATGAGTTAAACACAGGTCCTGTCGGAGGCGGCGGAGTTCTAAGTTTTCTAAACCCAGGATTTCAAGTCTGGTGGCATAAGGTATTTTGTTGTATTCAGAGTGGAGAACTCTTCTTGTAAAATATTTCTGGACACGTTCAATTGTGTTGATGCCTGAAATGTGGTATGGGTTCCAGACAGGCGAGCTGTATTCAAGAATTGGTCTAGCAAATGTTTTTTAAGCTCTGGTTAGTAATATAGTGTTTGTGGAGAAGAAGCTACGTAAGATTAGGTGTACAACTCTTAATGCCTTTTTTGTGATGTAGTTGCAGTGGGCTTTGGCACTTAGGTCATTGGATATGAAGACTCCAAGGTCTTTGATAGGGTGGGGGTCATCTGTAAGATAATGTCCATTGAGTTTGTATTTAGTGTTTAGATTCTTGGAAAAATGTGTAAGACAGAGCATTTGCTGGTTGAGATTTGGAGTTGCCAGGTTTTAGACCATTCTGACACAAAGTCAAGGTCTTTTTGAAGGATAGCTGTATTGTTGGTAGTGTTAAATAGTTTGACATTGTCAACAAAGAGAACACAATTACTTTTAATATGGTCGCAGAGATCATTAATGTATAATATGAAGAGTGTTGGTCCAAGAACACTGCCTTGGAGAATGCCACTATTGACAGGAACAGGATTTGATAGGGCACTGCCTATTTTGACCACTTGTTGTCTGTTTGACAGAAACGCTGTTATCCAGTTGTGGAGGTGTCTGGAGATGCCATAGGATTTTAGTTTGAGGAGAAGTTTGTCGTGTACCACTGAGTCAAAAGCTTTACAGAAGTCTATGCAAATTGCATCTCTTGTTTTGCCTTGATCAAAATTAGTAGTCCATATATTTTTGCAGTGAAGAAGTTGTAAATTACATGATAATTTTTTTCTGAAACCAAATTGTTTATTAGAGATTAGGTTGTTTATTTCTAGGTGGAGGGTAATGTATTGGTTGATGATGGATTCCATAACTTTACAGGTAACGCAGCATAGAGAGATTGGTCTGTAATTTTCAACTAAGCTGTGGTCTCTTTTTTTGAAGACAGGGATGACCATGGCTAGTGACCAAAGTTTGGGAAGGGAACCGGTCGTGAAGGCTTTTTCAAAGGTTATGCTTAGGGATTCTGCTATATAAATGGAAAGCTTTTTTAAGAAGTATGCACATAGTCCATCAGGTCCTATAGATAGGGATGGTTTTAAATTGCGAAGAGCTTTTTCAACATTTTCTTTAGTGAAATCTATATGTGTTAGGTCATTGTTGGTGTGGTTGGGAAATTTCGGGTTTGAGCCATTGCTGTTGACATAGACTGAGCCGAAGAATGTGTTAAAAAGGTTTTGTTGTGACCCAGGTTCCTGGACCCGGACTCCTGGACTCGGATGATTCAGAAAGTGAGGGAGAAGACCTGGCAAGGCCTGCTTCTCTTGGGCCCTCTCCCTCCCTGGCACCCACCCAAAGGGAGGAGGAGGGGCCGGCAAGGCCTGATTCTCCCGGGCCTTCTTCTGATTTGGCAACGCCCCAAGAACAGTTTTGGAGTGATGCAAGACTGCGCAGACGTGACTGGCATGCGCAGCAGAGGGAGCGTTGGGACAAAGCCAAAGAATGATGGTCATGCAGTGACATCTGCAGAGACTATAAAAAGGAGGCGGAACTTCCTGGTTTTTTGTCTTGGACAAAGCAGTGTATTTGCACGGGCAAACTGTATCAATGGAGGGAAGAATATATTCATGAGTAATTCTGGCCTTATCTATAATTTCCTTGTTATCTCCAGAGACTTGGCAGGCCCGTGGGTAGATGTGGCCAGAACATTTATCTATGTAATTAAATTAGAAAAGAAGGCCTTTGACTGATTCTTTGTTGGGAGTATTGGGGGAGGGAAACAGAACAGGTTTGCTTTAACTGTTTCATCATTATTTTCTTTGCTGTTAGATTCTTTTAGTGGTGGGATGGATCTCGAGACATTAAGTTTGTTATTCACAAAATTATAAAAAGCATGACTGGAATTTGTGCGCAGAAGGTCTTCTTCTTGCTTAATGTGATAATTTGTGCATTCAATTTTTATTTGGTTGCATATATCTCTGTAGCAGTTTTTGAAATTTGCTAAATGCCCCTTTTTGTTTTTTCTCCAAAGGGATTTTTTTTTTTTTTGGGATGACTGAAATCCAAATCCATGACTGAAATCCTCACTGTTTTTGTTGTAATAGAAGCATGTCTTCATGAATGTGTGTAATATAGGAAAGCACTTCTTTTTAGTCTGTTTTAGATAATACTACATCTTAATATTACAGTATATTGTATATGTTCAGTTGCACAGAAGATGCACCAATGAGGAAAGAAGTGCCAATAACAACAGGTAGTCCCCAACTTCCCCAATGACTTACAACAGCACTAAAAAAATGACATTCAACCAGTCCTCACACTTATGACCAATGCAGCACCCTGATGGCCACATGATCAAAATTCAGATGCTTGGCAGCAACCATGTTTTTACAGTGGTTGCAGCATCCTGAGGTCATGTAATTCATCATTTATGACCTTCCCAGTCAGCTTCTGACAAAAGTCAAATGGGGAAGCTGGAGTCACTTAATAACTGTGTGATTCATTTAGTAACCATGGCAAAAAGGATCCTAAAATTAGATGTGACTCACTTAACTTAGTTTGCTTAGGAACAAAATTCTGGTCCCAAGTATGGTTGTAAGTCAAAGACTACCTGCATATCAGATTATGTATCAATATTCTAATGGTTAAGGCATCAGGCTAAAAACAGGAGACTGTGAGTTCCAGGCTGACTTTGTCTAATTCCCTTGTTGCCTATCTTGGTACAAAGCCATCTGCTTTTCTTGCATCTCCACGTGCGTCATGCAGCCGTTGAGTCCACTGTCAGCTCTTCTGCCATAGATTGATCCTTTGGACAAAGCTACTTACTTGCTGCTTTGAAGTCAGGATTTTAAGAGTACTAGAAATAGGGAAGATGATGTGCTTGAGCCTGGCTTTGGGGGGGAGGGGGCAAGAACCTGCACAAGCTGACGTAAATGCTATAGTGCTAGATTGTGACAATTCCAATTTTTCTGAGCAAGTCAAGATTTACAGAAACATCTTACTAGGAAAGACAATGTAGAGTATGCAGAAACCACACAGGCCTGAGAGGAAACAAATGCAGTAGCCTAATGCAATAAAACAGGAGAAGATAAAGAGTGTGAGAGAAGTCTTGT
Source organism: Ahaetulla prasina (assembly GCF_028640845.1). Taxonomy (NCBI): domain Eukaryota; kingdom Metazoa; phylum Chordata; class Lepidosauria; order Squamata; family Colubridae; genus Ahaetulla; species Ahaetulla prasina. The sequence continues at coordinate 42,330,000 of NC_080541.1, read as the reverse complement.
TGCACTATTAGCCGTTATCCCGCTGCAAAGCAATATATTACACATTGTCTGAACTGTACCTGCTCAGCCCATCTAATTATTCAGAGTCAAATTTATGATTTATGCTGGTGTTGCTCGGTACTTGCGCAAGATTGCTCTTTCCAGTTTCTCTGTAGTCTGCATAGAGAAATGAATTCTTATTTTATGGTAACGCACCAGATTTTTGGTTAAATTATGTTTTTACTGCCTTCCTGGGATGTGTGTACATGTGAGGAGTGAGAGCAAACAAGAAGAAGAGAGGCATGACATTTCATTTTAAGCACAGTCATCTAAGTATTTAATTGAAAAAAACTATTCCAGAATTTTTAAATAACATGTGAGTGAAAAGTAAATACAAATACTTCTTTTATTATACTGATCCATGTTTGAAAAAAAAATTAACGAAAGGGAATAAAAGCAGCTTGAAGAAACACTTCAAGAAAGAAAAAAGCAGCATAAAGAAATCATTTTATTGTGCTTTCTCCACACAATCGGAAGCCCTGTTGTCTCAACTCTTCTACTTGATGAAGAGAGATCTCTTAGTATACAATAAGGGCTTCAAAATGAATAGACTCTGCCTAGATGGATAGGTGCTGCTCTAATATTATTTAGATCAGGGGTCTCCAACCTTGGCAACTTTAAGCCTGACGGACTCAACTTCCAGAATTCTGGGAGTTGAAGTCCACTAGGCTTAAGGTTGCCAAGGTTGGAGACCCCTGATTTAGATGGAGATGAAAATGATCCCTATGAGGGTGAAGCTCATTCTCCGAGCTTGTGGGTTGGTTTCTAAACATTTTGTTACCAGGCTAGGTAACACCTTCAGCAGAGTTTAGGGAATGTCAGTGTCAATGTTCTTCTGTTTATAAGAATGATCCCTATTCAGTATTTATTTACTTACTAATATTTGTTTTTCATGCCAACCTACAAAATGTCTGTAAGAAAAACAATAACATAAATAAAATCAATGAAATGGATAGTGAAAACCAATAAAAAAACAACAATTTAAGTAATACATATCAGCTTTGTAGAATGCTAGTGCATTTATGTATAGATTTTGGAATAAAAGCAAACAACATGGCTTTTGAATGCAGTATTTGTTTAAATAATAACACTGCAGAAAGGTTGTTACTTTATATTCTGTACTTCTGAACACATGTGGTTGGTTGCTCTAGAAAACAGGGAGTTTAAGACTAACAAAACCACTTTGAACAATCTGGATAGAGATAGATAGCAGTAGAGAGTTCAAGTTTTTTTTTAAACAACTATTTATTTCAAAAGTGTACATGGCCACCTATCTTAATCAGTTTGAAGCCAGTTCAGAACCAGTTTGGTCTAGTGATTAAGGCACCAGGCTAGAAAGCAGAAGACCATGAGTTCAAGTACTACCTTAGCCATGAACGCCAGCTGAGTGCCTTTGGACTGAGTGAATACTCTCTCTCAGCCCAACCCACATGACAGGGTTGTTGCTGAGGATATGTTTGCCACCTTAAGTTATTTATAAAAATAATAAAGGCAGGATACAGTTAAATAACATCAAATGAACCTAAGAACTCTAGGCAGCTAACAAAACTCATCCATAAAATAACACCGTATAAAAGCCATAGAATCTCCTTAGACATATAAAAGCCATAAGACAACAAATACTTTAAAATAGCAGAGGCTCCATCTTTACTTCTAGAAGGCTTTAATTAGTGGGAAGGATCATGAAACTAAAAGACAGATGGTAGAATGCAAAATCTCAAAGATCCTATCCATTTGCTCAGGAGTAACAGTTTCAAACTTTCCCCAGATTACCAAGGAAGACCATACTTCTGTCAATTCCATAGGACCTTCATAGTCAAAATTTGGTTCCAAGGAAATCTGAATGACAATTGTGCACTGTCAGATTTACTCTTTGTTTCCTCTGGTAATGCTCTAGACATTTCTTGTGCTGTTTCATCTTTGAATTCCTAAAAGAACAAAGAAGTCCTCTGGATCCATGAACTCAGAGAATCCACCCAGACACAATTTTATCCAAAGCTGCCATCATTCCAAGGTCTCAGCTAAGCCAAAACTTTGTTACAGAATTCCAGGTCTGCTCCAAGTTCCCTCTGATACCCTGTCTGGCATCTGGAATGGATAAAATTGGTCTTTCCTTCCTGCAGTGAGAGGCAACTGCTGAAAACTCCAGGTCCACCAAATAGTAATCTGCTCATGTCAAGGGACTGGTAACAACATCCTCCACCTTCAGTTCGTATCACCATTGTCCAGATCTAATATCCTTCTCCCTCTATTCTCTTCCCCCTCCACAAACTGTAAATTGGACCATTGCTCAAGTCCATGTTTCCCATGGTGGCCATGAATTTCTAGGCTGATTTTGATTCAGCCTAGAAAAGGCAAGTTGAACACCCGCCCCCCCCTGACTTAAGTCTGAAAACATTCACTTCCAGCACAACATCAAGCAGTTTGGGGAGACAGGAAGAGAGCCAGCGAGGGAGATAGCTACAGTAGCAGCAACTCTATTTCTTCCCTAAGACCAGTGGTGAAATCCAAATTTTTTTACTACTGGTTCTGTGGGCGTGGCTTGGTGGGCGTGGTGTGGCTTGGTGGGCGTGGCTTGGTGGGCATGGCAGGGGAAGAGTACTGCAAAATCTTCATTCCCACCCCACTCCAAGGGAAGGATACTGCAAAATCTCCATTCCCACCCCACTCTGGGGCCAGCCAGAGATGGTATTTGCTGGTTCTCCGAACTGCTCAAAATTTCCACTACCGGTTCTCCAGAACCTGTCAGAACCTGCTGGATTTCACCCCTGCTTAAGACCCTCTCTGCTGTTATTTAGAAACCATTCTGAGTTTTGCAACTTGAATCAGATAGATGTAAGGAAGATATACTATATGGATATCTTAGACCAATTTAGCAGACCTCCTTTTGTGTTCTTTAATCATTTTTCCTAAAGATCAGCTTTTCTTACCCCTTTCATGACTAATTGGGCATTTTCAAAGGGAAGAAAGAAATTCTGGATAGTTAACATCATTTCTACTTGTGATCAAGTTTGTTTTCACAAACTCTCATTCAACCTTTAAATGATGCTGCTTCAGAACAACAGATAAATAGTAAAGCATTGTTCTCCCGTTTGTATAATGTGTATAGTTTTATCACAGTGCTTCAGAAATATTCTGTTAAAGATTGCAATAAATTGCTTCCTTTCCCCCCCCCATAAAGGGGCACTCCATATAAAGTAGTAGATCCTGTAGGGTCACTGGTATCAAAAGTGAAACTGAGGGGACTTGTTTGAATGTATAAGAAACATTGTAATTAGTCAATAGATACTAGGACTTAAAAAAGAAATAGAGCCACACTCAGCAATATGCCTTAAAACAAAACATGGGGAATGATTCGGCTCCTGGTTTGAAGAAATCCTGTTCTTTCCATCCTTTGACAGACCTTTCATGCTCACATAGTAGTGAACAGGGCTTTTTTCCCTCTGTCTTGCACTAGTGTTGCAAAGCAATTATCAACAGTTGATTCATCCCTTATCATGTTTCTTTAATAACACTTCTGGGGTGAAGTAAAGTTGAACTCAGGGAAAATGAAAATGATGGTGTCTCATTCATTGCCTGATATTTTATAAGATCTACCCCAAAAAGAAAGAATGCTTAGAGACCGGGTGTATTTTAATTGGGTTCTTCTAGACTTTGCCCTACCATAAAATTTTGATAAGCATTTTCATTTCATCGACATTTCTACTGATTGTTTTATGTGATGAATTTATTTTCACAGTTCAGGACTGCCTGTTTTTTTAATTAAAAGCTTATTGGATTGTAAAAGACAATGTACTAAATGATTTTTCTTTGAAATCATTTTGCTTTTCCTCATTGACTTACCTATGAACAAATTCTATTGAAGTCCCTGAAGCTTAAATTCTATTCAGATATAAATAACTGCTGAATACAATGCAGTTATAAAATGTAATTGTAATGATGTATTACATTGAGATCAGTCTTTTGTACCATGCTAGCTGGGGAATTCTTGAAGTCTACACATCTTAAAGCTGATAAATTTGAAAAAACACTTATTGAAATCCAGGCTTATGCCATAATATATAAGGTGAGGAACGTCTGAGACTTTTAAGTGATGTATATCAAAAGTAACAGAAGCTGGTTGCAGAAAAGTAGCAAAAGAAAGTTACCGTACTTTTCGGAGTATAAGATGCTCTGGACTATAAGACGCACCTACCTTTTTGGGGAGAAAAACAAGAAAAAAAATCTGCCTTTCAGCAATTTGCCTCCTTGCAGCAAACAGGCAATAGGTAATGGTAATCCCTGCAATCTGAAACAGCTGAGGGTCGGGAGGCCAATCCAACTGACAATCAGCTGCTTGTGCTAATCAGGTTGTGCTGAAGCTGAAACAGGCTGTTTGCTACAAGGTGGTAAATTGCTGGGAGGCAGAGGCCAAAGGATATAACCCAAATTTTCACCCTCTTTTGGGGGGGGGGAGTGTATCTTATATGCTGAAAAATATGGTAATTATTGAGTATGGGTAGGGAACCTGGCATACTCAAAGTTGTAGTTCAGGAACTGATTACATTTTCCAGAATCCGTCATATTGGCCACACCAATTATAACTTCTCCGTGTTAGTAACATTTGGAAGGGCATGATGCAAGCCAAAATTTGTGAATTGAAAGATTTACCATCCTGTCCCTTATTTATTCGAATGATTAAACCTGGGTCTACCATTAAGGGCTTTATCATTATAAAGTGTCATTTCTGATGACGCTTGTTATTCAATGCAGGTTATTTCCCAGCTCAGCAGTTAAAGATACTGAGTTGTCAGCTGGAAAGCTGACAGCCCAGGTTCGAAACCCAAGTACCATACACCAGGGTGAGCTCCCATTCTTTGCCCCGGCTCTTTCCCACCTAGAAATTTGTAAACATACAAATGCAAGTAGATTAGACACTTTGGGAGGAACATAACAGTATTCAGTGCACCTTTGGCATATAATCATGCTGGCCATAGGACCATAGAAAATGTCTTCAGACAATGCTGATTCCCTCAGCCAAGAAATGGAGATGAACACCATGCCCTAGAGCCAGACATGACTGGAAGAGAAATCTTTACTTCTACTTTTGCAAACAAGCAAAAAAATTCAATTATATTCAGGTGAATGGTAGCCACAACTATTGTTACTCAAAGAAGATAGGAAGAATACACCATATTAGTTTAGCTGAGCATCCTGCAGCATCTACCACTTAACAAGTGCATAGTTTAGTCTAAAGAGAGATTTTCTGTGCCTATAATGATAAGTAGAAACAATAAGAAGTGTAAACAAAACTCAATAACACAAAATCAGGTAAGTCTTTAGTGGCTGCAGTCACAGGTCATTATTATATTTTATGGTTATAAGGGTAGAAGAATCCAAGTAATATGCAGAGAGCCCATTAAAGTAACAATGCAGAGATGTCAGCCAACAACTAACTGTCAAGCTATTAAAACAGAAACTAGGGAGGAAGGAAGGAAGGAAGGAAGGAAGGAAGGAAGGAAGGAAGGAATTTTACTGGGAATCAGGATAGCAACAGAAATACAAGTTGCTCAACCTTAGAATAGAATAGAATAGAATAGAATAGAATAGAATAGAATAGAATAGAATAGAATAGAATAGAATAGAATAGATTTTTTTTTATTGGCCAAGTGTGATTGGACACACAAGGAATTTGTCTTGGTGCATATGCTCTCAGTGTACATAAAAGAAAAGATATGTTCATCAAGGTACAACATTTACAACACAATTGATGGTCAATATATCAATATAAATCATAATGGTTGCCAGCAACAAGTTATAGTCATACAGTCATAAATGGAAAGAGATTGGTGATGGGAACTATGAGAGGATTAATAGTAGTGCAGATTCAGTAAATAGTTTGACAGTGTTGATGGAACTATTTGTTTAGCAGAGTGATGGCCTTCGGGAAAAAACTGTTCTTGTGTCTAGTTGTTCTCGTGTGCAGTGCTCTATAGCGTCGTTTTGAGGGTAGGAGTTGAAACAGTTTATGTCCAGGATGCGAGGGGTCTGTAAATATTTTCACGGCCCTCTTCTTGATTTGTGCAGTATACAGGTCCTCAATGGAAGGCAGGTTGGTAGCAATTATTTTTTATGCAGTTCTAATTATCCTCTGAAGTCTGTGTTTTTCTTGTTGGGTTGCAGAACCGAACCAGACAGTTATAGAGGTGCAAATGACAGACTCAATAATTCCTCTGTAGAACTGAATCAGCAGCTCCTTGGGCAGTTTGAGCTTACTGAGTTGGCGCAGAAAGAACATTCTTTGTTGTCCTTTTTTAATGATGTTTTTGATGTTAGCTGTCCATTTTAGATCTTGCGATATGATAGAACCTAGAATTTTGAAGGTTTCTACTGTTGATACTGTGTTGTCTAGTATTGTGAGAGGTGGAAGTATGGAAGGGTTTCTCCTAAAGTCTACCACCATTTCTACGGTTTTGAGTGTGTTCAGTTCCAGATTGTTTTGGTTGCACCACAAGGCTAGTCGTTCGACTCTCGTCTATATGCGGATTCGTCATTGTCTCGAATGAGACCAATCACTGTTGTGTCATCTGCGAACTTCAGTAGCTTAACAGATGGATCATTGGAGATGCAGTCATTGGTATACAGAGAGAAGAGAAGTGGGGAGAGCACACAGCCTTGGGGGGCCCCTGTGCTAATTGTACAGGTATTTGATGTGATCTTGCTTAGCTTCACCTGCTGCTTCCTGTTTGTTAGGAAGCTTGTGATCCACTTACAAGTCTGTTCCGGTACCTGTAGCTGGTTTAGCTTAGTTAGAAGAATGTCAGGAACTAAAGTCTACAAAAAGGACCCTTGCATAGGTCCTTGGAGACTCAAGATGTTGTAGGATGTAGTGCAGAGCCATATTAACAGCATCATCTGTTGATCTATTTGCTCGGTATGCAAATTGCAAGGGGTCTAACAGTGGATCTGTGATGGTTTTCAAGTAGGAAAGCACTAGCCTTTCAAAGGTTTTCATGACTACAGATGTTAAAGCAACTGGTCTGTAGTCATTCTGTAGTCATAAAGAAAACCTTGTTTTCTTTAGTTTATTTAATATTTTTATTGCAATAGTAAAAACTAATACATACCAAACTTAAAAAAGAAAAGACTAGTAAGAAAGAATAAACAGTATAAGAAAAAAGAAGAATATGATAAAAAGAAAAAAGTTGTTTTCCACCCTCATTATAAGTATACAAATTAGTACCTCTTCCCCCCATAAGGTTGCAGATATATCTTCATCCCTTATCCCATCCCTTATCTATAAGCAAATTTATAAAACATCAAATTTTTAATTCTGGTATCAGCAAAAGTCTGTAATTTTTTGTCAGAACTTTACAGACAAATGTCTTATTTTAAACTTGATCAAATAAACCAACTTTATATTCCTTCCTTTACTTTTAACAGTCGCAATATTTAGCTCATTCAAATATTGTTGTAGCATCTAATTTCACTCTTCTAGCACAATTCTTCAAGAGTTTAATAAGCCTCTTTTATAGATCCAATAGACAATATTTACAGAGTCATTCCAGGTTTGCCACTGGTATTTCCCTTTTAATTTTTAAAACTTCAGCCGGAATATCCAAATCAGCCGGAATTTTCCAAATCATTCTTTTGGCCTGTCATTTGTAATTCTACTTTAGAAACTCTTTCTTTCTCATGTCAAAGAAAATTTGCTCCTCATCTGTCATTTCCTCATTAACATCTTTTGGATGTAATCTATCCATAGAATCAGATATCATTACTGACACTGTTGATAATGGTATTTTTGGCTCCATCATCAAAAGATGTCCTTTAATACTTCCACATTATATGTCATTTTGTAAGCTCCTTATACAATTATACAATAACTGGCACTACATGGCACTAAAAAGAAGCTTCTATTGTTTTCCCTTCTACTTAGATTCTTTAGTTCCATCTAGTGTCCAGTTTCTAAAATCATAAATATGCTTATCTTTGTTATGAGCCAAAATAGCCAAAATAATTCTAATAATATCACAAGAAGCTATTAATTTTTTATATTAATTCCAAAATCTCATAGTAAAAGACAATATTCCAAATTTAACTGGACTTTTAATACAATTGTAACTTTATTAGATAAAAATTTTATTTAGTTTTTGTTGTTTATTTAATGTTCTTTAAGCTCTTAAGCTTGCAATTAATCTTACTTTTGTCTAGAATTGAAACTACCAAAACTCACCAGGCAACTTTTCAAACTTATCATCCCAAATGATACCTAATGCTTTTAAGATGGTAATAAGCAACTTTCTAAAGTCTTTAGAAAATGAGACTTATGCTAAAACACATTATTTTCAAACATGAGGTTGTAGTGTGCATTATTCATATTACATTTTCCAATGTAGTCACTTCAATCAGAATAAAGCTGGAAGGGACCTTGGAGGTCTCCTAGCCCAACCCCCTGCTGAAGCAGGAGACCCTGTACCATTTCAGATAGGCCCTTGATCATCTTAGTTGCTCTTTTTTGCACTTTTTCCAAAGTTTCAACATCTTTTTTGTAATGTGGTGACCAAAACTGTGTTCAGGATTCCAGGTATAGTCTTACTTAGGATTTATAAAGTACTACTAATACTTCACATGATTTTGATTCCATGCCTCTGTTTATACAATCAAGGATTATATTAATTGTTTTGTCTGCCACCGCACACTGCTGGTTTATGCTTAAACGATCTTCCACTAGGACTCCAAGGTCCCTCTCACAGTTAGTCTTTTTGAGCCAGGTTTCCTCTAATCTTTACTTGTATCTTTAGTTTTTCCTGCCTCGGTGTAAAACCTTGCTTTTCTCCACATTAAATGTAATGTTGTTGGATACGGCCCATTGTTCAAGTCTGTTAAGGTCTTTTTAGATCCTGAACTTGTCTTCTGGAGTGTTGGCTATTCCTGGCAGCTCAGTGTCATCTGCAATTAGTCATAGAATATTTAGATTTATAGGGGATGGGAGACAGTAAGAGATGTTTCTGAAATAAAGTATTTTGAAATTATTAGAGATGTGGGACTCTGGCACAGAATTCAACAAAGAATCCTTGGAGCAAAGACAAGCATATAAGTATTGATAGAAAGGCTTTTTTTTAAAGGAAAAATGTTTTTTCCTAGGGAGAAGAGAGAAAGAAATGCATTATTATAATTGCTATCTTTCCAATGGCAGCTGCTGTCATGAATACCACGATGGTAGAGTAGAGACATCTTCTGGTTAAAATGGGAAAAACTTCCTTGGAAATAATTCATGAGAATTCTAAGAATTTTTGTGTGAGATCATTTTTGTATGGTAACAAATAATACTGGAAGAAGATTCCATTATTTTCAAAAAGTGCAACATGAAAATATGGTTCTAATATATTGGTTTTCTATGTTTAATTGAGTTGTTTTCATATATTTTGTATTCCAGACTTAAACCACATGGCACATTTGCTAACAAGAACTTCATTGCATGCAACAATATTTTCCCCACAACTGTTCTAGAGCACTTTCCATGGCTCATAACTAATAGTTTTAGAAACTAATTATTCATGGTTTTGTAAAGGTTTACCACTGCAAATACACAGATATTCAATTTATTCAATCCTACCTTTGAATGAATCATATTGTCTTCATTCTTCTGTATATGTGCATAGAATTGAGGCTTTTTACAGTGGAATGAGGCTTTGAAATTAGCCTTAGTATTGCCAGGCAACTAAGGAATCAGTCAAGGATAAATCTGAAAAATAATGATAGTTTGAAGCCATCGTATATTCAATATGTATTTTTTTTTAATTTTATTTTGTCACAACAGTATACATAAGCATAAGCATGAAAATAACTATAAGCATATATATGAGCATAAGTATGTAATAACTATATTAATTGGATATAATGAAAAGAAACAATAGGACAGGAACGGTAGGCACGTTTGTGCTCTTATGCACGCCCCTTATAGACCTCTTAGGAATGGGGTGAGGTCACTAGTAGAGTTTTTGGTTAAAGCTTTGGGGATTTTGAGAAGAGACCACAGAGTCAGGTAGTGTGTTCCAAGTATTAATAACTCTGTTACAGAAGTCATATTTTCTGCAATCAAGATTGAAATGTTGTTGAACAAGAAAACCTGCTGACAGATAATGATAGCTATTGTTATGGGAGAAGGTCCATTTTTGTTCTATTATGCTTTTGTCAAACTTAACAATAGTTAGAGATTTTAAAAAGACCTTTGGTTTATGATGCCTTAAACTACATTGAAAATGTAAAACTAGAAGCATTCAAATTCTCTGATTCAAGTGGTAAAAATAAGGCCCAACTAATAATATTCAGTGTTTTTAAGCCAGTGTTTTTAATGGATAGGATGCAGTAAGTTTTTAATTTTTAACGTTTTTAAAAATATATGTTGATGCAGATGTTTAACCACACAATCATTATTTTACAGACTATGGCCATTTTGCACCATACTCAATAAGTTATTTAGAATAATTGTTCCTAGGTTTCCATAAAATCGTGTGTGTGTTTGTGTGTGTGTGTATGTGTGCGTGTGTGTATAAAATATAGTGTACATCTGAGCCTATTTTTGTATTTTACCTGGAGAAAACCCATTCATAACTCTCATCTTCTTACTTTTCAACAAGTATGCTGATGTAGTTTTTAATGAAGTTATTAAAAACATAAGTTCATAAAATCATATACAGTAATTGCTAAATTTTAAGTTCCACTAAGTACTAACATTAAGTCCATGGGGAATATTCAGCACTACAATTGTGGACAGCTCAATGAAACATCTGTGCAGTTTTTCTTTTCAGCATTAATACTGAACTTTGCACCTTACATTTTTGTCATTACTTTTCATGTTAAATTAAAAAAATTAAAATTTGGCATGTAGCCTACAACATTTGATGGCCATTCCTTAAAAATAATTATTTTGGTTTGTGGCAATTTTGTATTTTAAAAGGTCGTATCTTTTAATATACCTACTGAGATTATATTAGAATGGTGCAGAATTCAGAATGATTCATAGCCAGCCTTCATTAAAGTGATGTTCTTTGAATCTTATACTTCCACTTCTGTCCAATGTAGCCAAGTACACAAAACAAGTTTCCAGGCTTTCCCAAAACTGGCTCTCTACTTGCTTTTGAAAGATAAAGCTTTAGTTAGAATGTTTACAATTAAAAATGTTTCCAGTATGCATTTAGCAGGAACAAATTCCATTTGCTTTTTTTGTTACATCAAACATTTACTGGGCACACAATTTAGGAAAACAATAGGAAAAAATATCTTATCTGGCTATGAACTGGAAGTTATGGTCTAATGTAATATTATTGGAAAGCAGCTGATTGAAAAAATGCTCAACTGTATAATCTAATTAAGCTTCTGAAATAATTTGAGTTGTATTAATGGATCTTATTCCCAAATATGCACACCTTTGGAATTATTTAGGCTAGCATTGTAGCATAAGTTAGGTTTTCAGTGGAACTATTATTGTGGACTAGCACTTCAGATGAATTACTTTGGGGTACTGGCAATAGAGAAGCATATCTAATTGCAGTGAGTCAAGAACAGTGGCCTGTAATTCTCTGTAGAGATTCTCAGTCATCTAGGTCATGGTTGCCCCAAAGATGTTTTTTTCAGGAGGCAACCGAACTGTCTTGTTTTTTCTTTTGAAGACATTTTGCTTCTCATCCAAGAAGCTTCTTAAGCTCTGACAAGTCTTTCCACTATCCTGTCAGAGGTAAAGAAGCTTCTTGGATGAGAAGAGAAATATCTTCGAAAGAAAAAACAAGAAAGTTCAGTTGCTTCCTGAAAAAGCACCTTTGGGACGGCCTGTAATTCTGTTATTGTGCTATTGCTTTGGTTAAAATGTAAGCATTCTTTGTGATTTTTTTAACCACAGTTTTCTTATTTATCTTTCTTTTTAACAGATTTTGGCCATTGTATCCATATTGTTCATTGTACTATCCACCATTGCTTTGTCACTCAACACTCTACCTGAGCTTCAAGTAATTGATGAATTTGGACAACTAAATGACAATCCTCAGCTAGCACATGTTGAAGCAGTGTGTATAGCATGGTTCACTATGGAGTACCTTTTGCGTTTTCTGTCATCTCCAAACAAGTGGAAATTCTTCAAAGGTCCATTAAACGTGATTGATTTGCTAGCCATTTTGCCATATTACGTCACCATTTTCCTCACAGAGTCCAACAAAAGTGTGCTGCAATTTCAAAATGTCCGCCGTGTAGTTCAAATATTCCGTATCATGAGGATACTGCGGATCCTTAAACTTGCTAGACATTCAACTGGACTTCAATCTTTAGGATTTACCTTACGAAGGAGTTATAATGAATTGGGTTTATTGATACTATTTTTAGCTATGGGAATTATGATATTTTCCAGTCTAGTGTTTTTTGCTGAAAAAGATGAAGATGCTACAAAGTTTACAAGTATTCCTGCATCGTTCTGGTGGGCTACCATCACTATGACCACAGTAGGTTATGGTGACATTTATCCCAAAACTTTATTAGGTAAAATAGTTGGTGGATTGTGTTGCATTGCTGGAGTGCTAGTAATAGCCCTACCCATTCCCATCATAGTAAACAACTTCTCAGAGTTCTACAAGGAGCAAAAGCGGCAGGAGAAAGCCATTAAAAGAAGGGAGGCGCTTGAACGAGCAAAGAGAAATGGAAGTATTGTCTCAATGAATTTAAAAGATGCCTTTGCTCGCAGTATGGAACTGATTGATGTAGCTGTTGATAGTGATAAAACTGAGGAAGCAGCCAATTCAAAGGAAACTCCTGATGACAACCACTTATCTCCAAGTCATTGGAAATGGGCCAGAAGGACAATGTCTGAGACAAGTTCTAATAAATCCTTGGAGAACAAATACCAGGAAGTGAGCCAGCAAGATTCACATGAAAAGCTAAACAATACAGCAGCAACCTCCAGTCCTCAACACTTGAGTGCTCAGAAACTTGAAATATTATATAATGAAATTACTAAAACTCAGTCTCAGCCTAATCTGAATTCTAACTACCAAGGCCCTTCAGTGAAACCTCCCCTCTATGAGGAGGAGATAGAAATGGAAGAGGTCACTGGACAAGGAGACAGATCTATAACAGGACCTAAAGAAGTCATCCCTGATATGAGAAGCACTTCTAGCATTGACAGCTTTGCCAGCTGCGCCACTGATTTCACAGAGACGGAACGGTCACCTCTTCCTCCATATTCCAGTTCTCATTTGCAACTAAGATTTCCCATTGAATTTGCCCATGTAGAAGACCAAACAGCAAAAGATTCCCAGCTTTTACCATTTATGAAAGATAAAATGTTTACTCCCAGGGATACCTGCTTTGATTACTCCACAGTCAATACAATGATGAGCTCTGAGAGCTGTCCTCATCCTCTCCTTCATGGTCACTTTCACTTTGACAATGCCATGGAGAGTCCCAAAAGTTCTTTCAGAGGAAGCAACCCTTTAAAATCAAGGTCCCTTAAAGTTAATTTTAAGGAAAACAGAGGCGGTGCTCCACAAACCCCACCAAGCACCACAAGGCCATTGCCAGTGTTGGCAACTGGAGACCTCCTACAATATACCCCTCAGCATATCAGCACTATCCTCTTAGAAGAGAATTCACCACAGGGAGAAAGACCCCTGCTGGGTGCAGATTCTTCTGGAGCTTCAAAGCAAGCATGCCCTTTGTTCCCCAAGCAGAAACGTTTTTCTTTCCCTTCCAAAGAGAGAAGTTTTACTGAAATAGACACTGGTGAAGAAGATGACTTCTTGGAAATCCCTGGCATAAGGCATAACAGGCAGTTGGATATCAAGGCAAACTGCTTTGGGGATAAACTTAAGGATGGGAACTATGTAACAGAAGACTCTGAAGTCAGTTCTTCTTCACCCAAACATTTGGGTCATAACTGCACTCAAGACATTTATCCTGTTGGAAGGGAAATAACAGGGGACAATAATCAAGAAGGTCACAAAATGGAAAACCATTTGTTTTCCCCAGAAATCCATACAAATCCTAATGATCCTGGTTACTGTCCCACCAGAGAAACCAGCATGTGACTAATTAGGACAGCAATAATGACAAAACTTATTTCTTAAAACTGGAATTAGCAATGCCTATGAATTAAAAAAGGGAAGCCTCGAAAGTAAATAAAATATTTTTGCATGGCATGAAGAGTTACTTAGTTTAAGTACAATTAATTTAAAAGCAAACATTTTTTCTAACAAAACGTAAATCAGGAAAAATGCAACAAGAACTGAGTAAAATAAAATGCTGTTTTCAGAGATGATTTTCTGCAATGCTTTACACTGTTAATACTTTCATTTATGGTTGTAGATAATTTTAATTAACTTTTATTTTTTCTTTTGAATTTCAGAATTTGCACACGAAAGGATGAAATGTTGATTTATATGTTAATAATAGTGTGAAATAAGGTGCTTTGAGTCTGCAAAATGCACATTTTGTAAATAAGTTGGATTTGCTGGAACATCTCCAGTTGTCAAGGATTTGTAAAAACAAAAACAAAAAACCAGGTTTCTTGGGGCAGATACTTCCTTCAAGTCCACTGCCTGGAGGATTTGTATAGACTTATGTTGCAGAATTGCAGCTTATTCTTAGAGTATCTTACTTATCTTGTTTTCTCTTTAAATCTCCATCCAATGTACGCTGTTTGTTTAAGAAAATTGCAGTGTTTTCTCATTTCTTTGTGAAGTGAACCATAGCTTCAATTATTTTTATTTGCATAGATGTCGTGGATGCACTTGCAGCTTCTGGGGGGGAGGAATGGGAATTCTTAAGACTGTGCAAGATTTAATGACCAGGAATTGAACTTTTGTCATAAATGCCAAATTGAAAGCAAACAAAAAATCATTACAAGAAATACAATTATTTTTATGATAATAAAATGTGCCAAATGACATGAAAATGATTATTTTATCCTAAGACTTTAACAATGTTGTAATGTTGCACTATTGTTAAAATCTTACTATTTGTAGACTTCTTGTTATTGTATATCTGCTGTTTTCTTTAACAGTAGTGTGTCATTTGCACATCATTTTTCACCCCAATTTAGTTACTATTTGGTTTCAGAATGCTGTACCAATATCATTCCATAAATCAACCGATTTGTCACATATGAGAAGTCAGAAAATGTATCAGAGGAGGTTCACACACTGTGCAAAGAAATAATGCAGATTATTTGTGTTTAGTTTAGAATATGTTGTGGCCACAGTGGTCCATATACTGTAGTATAGGGCTTAAAAATGTGTAAAACCTGTAATTGTGCTTATTCAGCAAAATGTCTGAATGCCTCAATTTTGCACAAGGTACGCTGAATGCAGATAGGTTCACTCATAATTATCACCATTTCCATGTAATTATAGCAATTAACATGCAGAAAATGGAATATTTTGAAACCTTCATTGTTCATCGTCATGATATCTCTCCCATCACAAGCATTCTAGTCAATCTTTTTCTCCCCCCCCCAGATTTCTATAACTAATTCTGCTAATAAAGATTTCATAGCTTTAATAGTTATTTTAGAATCAGAAAATTCAGTAGTTTTAAACAGCATTTTAACTGTGCTATTTTTAAAAACAACAACAACAGCTTTACATATTTCTCAGTTACACTTATTCTATAGGGCCAGGGAGCACAATTGGAATTTTAGGAACTTGTAGGAATTCAAAGGGAAGAATAGAAGTACTGTCAGCTAGCAAAACTCAGTCGGGTCAGTCATTTTTTCTAACAGGCCACCTTTCAGCTATGCAGTGTTCTCTTATGGAATGAAGTAAAGACAGATCCCTGTGTAAGTCTAAGAGAAACAAAAGGATATTAATCTAACAAATAATATAATAAACCACATGATTCAAATGAGAAGATATCTTTTATGGCTCAATAGATCTCTTTAGAATTATAGTTTAGCTTTATCAATTTTTCCTAATGACAATAGGCAAGTGACACATTTTGAAACAAAACATAGGATTGCAGCCCTCCACCAATGCTATTTTCTGAGAGTGACCAATGTTTAAAAAATGCATGATACTAAAAGTCCACACATGGCTTTGCAAAGTGCCAACCCATGTACTTTTTTTTTCCAGTTAAAAGATGATTTTTAAAGCACATTAAGCACTGAGGAAAAACATCTGTTGCTGATTTTTTTTGTATAGATAAACAAAGCTCCCCTAACTTTTTTAAAACACAATTTTTATTTTGTTATTTGCACCAAAACAGCTTTCAGTGGAGAAAATGTACTGTACAGCTCATGAATTTTACTTATCCTAAATACAGTTCAACAATTGCAAAATTATATTTCACTCTTTGGACCAAATTAAGCACAGGAGATTATTGGTTTCAAAAAAATGTTTTTTAAGTTCCTCTTAAGACTTCCTTTTTCTATTAAATTATATATCTTCAGATCCATATTTTATTAATTTATATACTGGGGCTAAATGTCATTTCTAAAGCAGCCAATGTCTGGTCATTAAGTCTCAAAGTATTTATTAGTTCTTAATGAAAATGAAATTACTTTTATTTTTGCATAAGATTTGACTTAATTGCATGGCAATCCACAAGATCTGTTCCAGTTACTTATATTTTGTTCCATAAAGCTCCTTTATTTGTTTATCTTCTTTCACAGTTAGATATTCCCATTAATAGAGAGCAAATGCTAGCCAATAGTTTTTTGGAGATGTTGTTTTATTATTCCAGCTCATTTGTTTATTATGTCCGGCATACAGTTCCTGCCTTTATTCAGACAATTGAGTAATAGTCAAAAATAAAGGCTAAATGAAATGTTAGCCTTAGATTAAAAACAGCAGCTTGCTCAGTAATTTTAATGAAATCATGATTTCCCTCAAAATGTCTACTCAAAGAAAACTATTGGGAACTACCATAACTTCTGAGTCAAAGATCTAAAGTTCAAAAATGAAAATTTGTGCTTCTCAGATTGAATGATGAATATCTTTCTGTCTTTATAGTCCTGATGTTGTATCACATGACATGGACATTTTAAGTTGCTATCTTATAGATGAAAAAAAGAAACTCATGTATTTTCTTTATATGCACTGAAATATTGTAATCTGTTTCCCATACCAAGTCTGTTCAACTATCATTTCAAAACTGTCTGCTACTGAAAATATAGTTTTTTAAATCTTATTTCAAATATGTTTGCAAAGTAATTCAACTGCTGCTACTGAAAGCTGATCATCTGCTTAGGAAAAAAAATGAAGATTTATGAATTGCTCTTATAATAGTGGTAAAATAAAAGATGCTTCTTTCGTTCTGTAGAGATACTGCTACTAAATGCCAGCTGCTCTTATTCTAAAGCAATTATTTAGAACTAGCACCTCATTAGAACAGTGACTGATTCTAAGGCAGAAATACAGGATCTATGACTTTCCTTTTGGCTGAATTTAAATTCTCAGCTATTTATTTTTGGCCATAATGGCTAGAATTGCTGAAATTGTCCAGTTTCCCCATACCAGCAAAAAAAAAGCCATTTGGACTGATGATTCAGAATGGCGCCCAAGCCACTAGGAAAATATACTTATATTTTCCTGTAAGTTACAAAAGATGGTTATATTGTTTTATTTTCACAATCACAAGCTTATGAAATACATTAATGATTAGTCTAAAGTCATTAAATGGCTGGAATCCTATAGAGGGATTTGAATCAAAACTTATCTTATTCTACACTCTAAAGTAGCTAACTAACTAAATAACTAGCTAACTAGAAACGCTAACATTTTTCATTCCCTATTGTCTAAAATAAGAAACTCTCAACATATTCACAAAGAAAACTTTTGCTTGATTTGGATATTTGTGTCACATAATAAGTCAATCAGTCAATAACATGTGTAGCAAATATCTTAATTCACCCAGGTTCATTTTTCATGATTATTTCAAAAGCAAGCCACATTAAGCTGAAAAAAAAGAATGGAATGTTTTCTTCCTTTTCAAGTATAGAACATTTATCATAGAAAGTGATTGTAGTACTCAGCTATGATGGCTGTATATCTGGTGTGTTGTTTTTTTAAATTATGCTGTAATTCTGTAAAATATTCGATCCACTAAATGTCTTGAGGAAACTACTGAGCCAAAGCCAGTATGGAAAAAAGGAGAAAGAAAAATAGAATTCTTATGAGTTAACATGTTTTTTAAAAATTATTTTTTTATATATTTGCCTGTTAATTATTGTAGCAAAGAGCAATATTAAAATTTTTCATTCCAATCCTCTTACATATCAGTTATAATTGAAACCATCCTTTTAAAAATATCAATTAATTACAAGGGTCTATGCTTGGGCATTCAGGTTCATTCTTCTAGCCAAGTTCAGCTGAAGTCAATGGGCAAAAGAAAGAACAAATAAAAGTATCATATTTATTATGTTTAAAATGTGAATAAATAAATACATCCAATTCACAGCAAATTTTCAAGGAAGGGAAACAAAAATTATCTATAATAAAAATGTTTACAATCTGGTCTTAAACATTTCCTTTCTACTCTAAAAAAGAGTGAAAGCAGTTTCCCCACTTTTCACATTCCCCCATTGTATTGACAAACTGTAAGTCTAGCTCAGGGATGTCAAACTCCCAGGCCGTGGGCCGGATGTATCATGCACTGGCCATACCCACGTTTACTTTAGCGAAGGGGGAAAAAGTCCCAATATGTCGTGTGATGACACTGTGATGATGTGAGTTTGACACCCCTGGTCTAGCTCTATTATTCAGTAACATCAATAGTGGTGCAAATTAGAAATCAGTGGTCCTTCAGATGTTGCTGATACAATCCCCAACAGCTCTCACTAGGCCATGTCAGCTTGGGTTGTTGAGAGCTGCAGTATGGATTGTGCAGGTTCCCCAGCTTATTTATTGCTACTACAAAGTAGAAAATAGTAAAACAACTGTATATTATGCAGTTTCTCCCCAACCAGGTGTCCTTTATAATTCAGTTTATTGCTCATCCACATAGAAGGGAAATCTCTGGCATTGGATTTAAGAGTTCTTGTACTGATGTAGGACAGGCTAGGACAAAATTTTCTTCCACAAAATGCACTTCCAGATATCAGTGCTGCTAAAAAAACAACCACTGCTCTTATCCTCAGAACTGATTACTTTTAGGAAGGGTCTGGTGCAGCTAGGTGAAAAACTGCCCTACCTGTATAACCTATTGTATGTGATGGAAAATATATTTTGCTCACACCTAAGGGGGGGGAAAGCTTACATTAGGGGTTTTTTTTATTCACCTGGTCCAGAGCACTAAAAAAACATTGCATCCCAAGTCCCTGGACATAGAAGAGAAATTGAGACTTATGCTTCTTTATAGTCTCAGCAAAATATGCAACTCTAGCCACGGATATGATATACAAATTTGGTTGTGCTGATGATTAAATACTTAGGGATAAGTTTCCTAAAAAGAATATTGCTTGTTACATTGAGATAACTGTACGTAATTATTAAATGATGAAATACAGTCTCATGTTTATAGATAATATGTTACAACCGATACTTGTTTCTTATCTACAAGTAGCAGGGATGCTGTTTATTTGAATTTGACATTGTTTTCTTCTGAATGCTACGAATGCTGAAAGGGGAAAAAGCACAACAGTATTCGATGATGATGATGACTTCTTTTGCCACAATGTGTTTATGATTCAATTTCAAGGAATGGCAGCATTTTATTGTGAATTGCTGAATTACTGTAACAAGTTATCCTCGTTTTTGTTTTTAAAACTAAGAAATGTATTTTCAGTGGGAGATAAAAGACATAACACATCTTGTCAAATGTCTTTCCACTGCCTTTACAAATGCCCCATATTTTAAAATGGAAAATTTTGCTAGTTTTGTTAAACATATTATTCATCTTTTAAGGACGGCTGCTGGGCTGAAAATAATACTCATATAAGACACTGCAAGAGTACTTGCTTGAATTATTTATTAGGAATGACTTAGTTTCATCATTTTGTATGCCAGCTTACCCCTTACCTTCTTCTGTAGTAAACCATTAATAAAATTTCACATACAATAGTATTCATTATCAACGTGTTTGTATGAATGTTTCCATCTCAGTTGCATTTAACATCATGAAAAGGAAACGTGATGTTTCAAAATTTTCCTTTCCTTTCCTAGCCTTTTTTTCTTTCTTTCTTTCTTTTGAATTCTGTTACATTTGCTGATCAAGTAAATATTTGTGCACAAATCAGCATATAAATATGCATGTTGTAGCTGTATTGTACAATTGTTCAGCATCAAGATACTTATTTATTTTCTGTCAAATGTCTGTAAAATAAATGGCATTGTTCTCCATTTCTGTCTGCCAGAGTAAGCAGAACAGTAAAATAAATGTGTAAATGAGTCATCTGTGTCTCATTTCAGTTCTCTGCATGAAGCCCCTTTGCCTTAAACATTGCATACATATCAAAGTCCCAATCCATAGCAATTTTTAGTTTCATTTCAAGGAATGGGGGAAACTGTAGAAAGAAATATTCGGAATGCTGAGAAATAAGAGAGGCCTGCCGTTTTCATCACTTGCCTTTTTGTTCGATAGTTACTTTCTAGAATAAGCATGTTTGGCAGCAATTGCCATGAGACTTTTCTGGAATCAAGCCCTGAGTCAGGGGGCTAAGCCTAATGATTTGAAACAAGACTTACTTCACCATTCCATTTTACAATAGCTTTTTTTCCCCCCCGAAGAATTGTGGTCTTACATTCTTGACCTGTGCTTGCCCTAAAGCAGCAACAATGGGACTGCAGAATATTGCTGCTTCTACCTCATGAAATTAGCTTTGAAGAAAGGCTGCAGGGCATCTTTCTCAGAAATGGCACTTTGTTTTGGATTGGTTCCCATGAATCAGGCTGCTGCCTTAGGACTGGAATCTCAAGTACCCAGTGTGGCATCCACATACCTATGGCCAACTCTCACCCATCTGATTTTTTTAAAAAATTGACTATTTGCCAGCATCTTGATTTTCAAAAATGCCTCTAAGCTCTAAATTAGTTCCATGAGCATTTTTGGAATTTAATTTTTTAAAAGATCTCTGCCCATAGTCTGATATTTGTAAGTATGATCGGTAGCCTACAAAAATAGCAAAAGCAACATTAGAATAAAGTAGGGGGAAAGCTATAAGATTACCAATTAATAATGTGATAAATTTATGTTTTGTAACCAGTTATGTTTCCTATGGCAGTCATTTCTTCAATGACAAGGCTCCCCAGTAGACAACAAAAGATTGAAGACCCGTATCCTAAGGCTTCCTCAGTATCACTGGAATTTGTGTATCTCTCTCTTCAGTAAGTTTATTATCATCTGGTACAACAAAGACCTATAAATCTTATTGTGCTCAATATATAAGAATTATTTACAAAAGCATAATTATTTTACCTTTATAATACTGTAGGTTTTTTTGCAATGTACCTTGAAGAACAGGAGGATATCTGGAAAGACTAAGGAGATTTGAGTCTTTTCTACTTATTAAGCTGTCAAGGGCCATTTGAAAGAAATTTGGGGCTTGAATGGAGATTAACGAACACAATACACTGGTGACAACATCATTCAAATGCTTAGCTTCAGTGTGATCAATATTTCTGGACAAAAACACTGTCCCTAATGATATTTAACATCTTCACCAGCTCATGCATCAGCCCCTAACTAATCGTGGATGCTCTCAAGAATAACTAAGCACAGTTGGACTTGATTGGTATTTAGGTTTGATTGGAAAGTCTATCAAACATCCCTTAGGAACACAGTAGCAAACCAGCTGGGTGCATTTCATGAATGAAGGCAAATATACGTGTCCCAAGATAATGTTGCGGGACCCAATCTGGGTCGGTCACCGGGACCAGAGTTTTAGTTTTTTGAGCTTCCAGCCTCGCACTGGAGCTCATCCTCAGAGAACTTCTCTCTCACCAAAATGTTAGCGAGACAGATTTTGGTGAGAGAAGTTCCCTGAGGATGGGCTCCAGCATGAGTCTGAAAGCTCAGAAGACTAAATCTCTGGTCCTGGTTGACTGACCCAGATTGGATACTATTTACTCCTATTCAGAAAGCAACACTGAAGTCATGCTCAAGAAAGTCTTTACTTAAAACTCATCTAAGATTCTATTGCTGTGAATACCATAAATTTTGTACCTGTTTAGTAGTAGTTTCTTTTTGGTGTCAAAAATTTGTTAATTAATTAGGTGACACTCCCCCAGTCTAGCAGCCAATCAGATACAAACTTAGGCAGCCAGGATGACAAATAGAAATATGCCTCAAAACCTATTTCCAATTTAATATTCTCATTTAATTCAATCCATTATTCCTGATACTTTGACACTGCAAAGTTGTCAAGTGCAGGTGTGTCAAACTGGCGGCCTGCGGGCCGGATGTGTCACATGCAGACCATGCCCATCCCAGCTCTATGAAAGGGAAAAATATTGTGATACATCACATGACGGCAACGGGACACTGCGAGTTTGACACCCGTGGCCTACTGGCTTCTTGTTGCAGGACTGTGGATTTTTCTCAGGAGGTCACTGAGTACAACACTGAGAACAATGCGGCTGGTAGTATTGGACAAGATCTCTATCACTCCTCACTATTGGCCATGCTGGCTTCAGTCAATGGGGAAGTTCAATATCTGATGATGCCTGCATGCTAAGTAACTCTGATATATCATGTTTAGGAGTTATTCTGAAGTTCACGGTTTTAAAAGGAGTCCACATCAGCCACTGCCATTCTAGAATTTCTAATGAAATGAAATCTGAAAGAAAGCATTTTGACATTGCATTAACAAAAAACAGAATGCTTCTCTTAATACTTTACCCAACAGCCTGCATCAATATGTACTTTTCAGATATGTTAGATATATAGTTGAGTAAAATAACTAGCTAATTAATTATTTCAGGCCAGGAACAATGGTATTTGTAGTTCAATTCATCTGGAGAATAGGAAATTTGAGTCTCTACTTTGCTTACTATTCAATGGCAGTTCAGAAACTATCAGGTTGACTAAAAAGATCCCAAAATTCATGTATTCTACTAAAATTCAACTTGATTTCTGCAAGTGCTCAAAGCCTGCCTTTTATAGCTATAAAAAAAAACCAAAAAGTAATCCAAGCTTTACCTTCTATCTTGGTAAATATTCAGGGGTGAAATCTAAAAATTTTCCCTACCGGTTCTGTGGGCGTTGCTTAATTGGTGGTGTGGCTTGGTGGTCAGGTGACTGAATGGGCATGCTCAATAATAATAAATAATAAAAATACAAAACTTGGGAGGCACCGGTCTACCTTCTTTAAAAATAGAGGCTTCAGTCTACCAATTGCGTTTTACAGAGAGGCACTGGTCTACCTTCTTTAAAAATAGAGGGCCCCAATCTACCAATTGCCTTTTACTGAGACACCAGTCTACCTTCTTTAAAAATAGAGGCACCGGTCTACTAGCTGCCTACAGTGCTGATCAGCTGTAGTGCGGCCCTTTGAAGTGCTGCAGCAGTCATTTAAGGCCGTTTGCAGCTATATCACCACCGAGCGCTTCAGGGACAGAGAAGAGGAACAGCGAGGCATGGGCAGTGGGGGAGGGGCAGGGATTTTTGCTAGCGGTTCTCCGAACTACCTGCTCCCATCGATACCGGATCACGCGATCCGGTCCAAACCGGGAGCATTTCACCCCTGTAAATATTCTAAGTAATGAACGGAATATAGTAAGCATCTGTTGTAGATACGTATTTGTTATGCTTTATCTTAAATATATAAAAATGGGATATATCTAAATGCTAAAAAATATTGCATATATGATTGGGATCTTCTGAAGAAAAACCGTAGGTTTAGCCTGGTTAGGGGAAAAAACAGACGCATAAGAAGACACTTGAGATAGGTGATTTAATTTATTTATTAATTTTTTATAATTAAATGACTGGAAGAAATAGTTTAGATACCTCCTTCAGATTTTCAAGAAATAAAGAACTACATTAACGATACAAATTCATTTTAAAATCTAATTTTGAATTCAAAATGTTTTCCATGAGATTTATTGTTGCCATTAATCTCCCCATAATACTATTAGATAGGCTTAAAAGACAGTTATGTAACAATGAAATGCTGGACATTCTTAGGAATCATGTTTCAGCCCTATATATACTCCAAAACTCTAAACAGTGCAGAAATAATGTATAAATAGGCATCACTAATTCTACCTAGGATTGGTATTCTATCCATTTTTCTATCTGTATGATGTTTGCATATATTCACTCAAAAATTCACTTTGAATAAAAAAACAAATTTTGGCAAGAAAAGGTTAATTTAAATACACCCTTTAACATATTTTACCTTAGAATAAATGTCCAATTATTTCATTATAGACAATGCATTATGCTTCACATTTTTATAAACTGCTCTGAAATAAAAGCTCAAAGAAATCCAACATCCAAAAACTAATTGTGCCCCTATATTTATTTTTACATAGGGTCTGCCATTATATCAATTCATAGTGAAATAACCCAGTCTGATTTCACCAATCATAATACAGGTAGTCCTCGACTTACAACCATTCATTTAGTAACCATTCAAAGTTACAAGGGCAATGAAAAAAGTGACTTATGACCATTTTTCACACTTACAACTGTTACAGCATCCCATGGTCACGTATTTATGAAAGTTTCAGTGTCCTGGAGTTATGTTATCACCTTTTGTGACCTTCTGAGAAGCAACGTCAATGGGGAAGCCAGATTCAGTTAATAACTGTTACTAACTTAATAACTGCAGTGCTTCACATAACAACCATGACAAAAAAGGTCATAAAATGGGGCAAAACTCCCTTATCAATTATCTTGCTTAGTAACAGAAATTTTGGGCTCAATTGTGGATGTAAATTGATTCTTACCTGTATGACAAATGTTCTGAGTGAGAAAACAATTTGAAGGAGGCAAGTGGATATTCATGGATTAAATTTAGACAATATTCATATTTGTCACATAAGGGAAATACTTTGGACCCAATTTCAGTGCCCTGGAATAAAGCATACCCAGCCTCAACTGTCTCATTTCAGAGCTAAATGTCCACAAAGCTCTCATTCCCTTTGGATTTCTATCCTACAATTGTACTGGACATGATCAAGAAATAATAGAATTGTATTTCAGTGGCATTCAATTGGGAGTGTTTCTAGTGACCAGACAAGAAAGTCAACCCTTTGACCATAGTCGATCTTTGGTCATAGAATAGAATAGAATAGAATAGAATAGAATAGAATTTATTGGCCAAGTGTGATTGGACACACAAGGAATTTGTCTTGGTGCATATGCTCTCAGTCATAGGGGATATGATGCATTTTATTATAATTTGCTTATATGCCTCTATGTTTTGTGTCCATGACTGACTGCTAGCTATTTTGGCTTGTTGTATTAGGTGATTCTTAATTGTCGAATTGATTGCCCCTTCATATAATTTTTTAAAAACTTTTTGCTTGATTTTGCTTCTTCCATTAAAGGCTAGCAATATTATGTTACTGTTTGGTATTGTATTGGCTATTGTATATAATGGTAATGTTAGACAGTGTGTTTTCCTCATTCTCCACTGGTTAGATTCACCTTATGTAATACAAATATTGAGTTTGTCCTTTTGTATCATAGCAGAAATCTCTATGGACATTTTATATTTGCTTGGATTATGTATTTTGCCAGGTATCATCTTACCTGGGTTTATAATAACTCCAGTTAACCCTTAAGCTATTTCCCCATTGTATCCCACAATAGATCATATAAAGATCCAAGTAACATAGCCACTATTCTTCCTTTGGCTGCTACTACTGCTAGTCAAAGTGCAATCTCACTTATTTGTAATTTGGCATTGAGGGCATAACATCCCGTAGCTATAAAAGTCCAGCTAATTGTAGCATTACATCACTTCCTGCTGTTCTGGATGCAACCTCAGTCACCTGCAGTCAGGATATTAAGAGTACACTAAGATGCATTCTAGCTGTCCAACTTCTCTATTTATTTCTCCATCTCCTTTGCGGTAGCCAGAGATAACTTCTGGACAAACAATGTTTTGCAAGTTCTTAGGTTCACACTATTGGGGAAATTATTGAAATTTTCTCTTTCACAACAATCCCTCTGCATTTCTGTCTAAAATTTGGTATTGTGGTCCAATACATTGAAGTTAAAGATACAGCCCCCACACAATAATTTTAAAAGCTGCATCATTTTCAGTAAAATTCAGTAGCTTTTTTTTTTGCAAAATGGATGCAAATCCCATTCTACTTGTTTTTCAAAACTAAAATCTTTGTTTTTTCCATTCTAAACAAGGCAGATTAAGCATCAGATTGAATAAGAAAATATGCTTTGTATTTAACAATGATTCAAGACATTTCTTAGGCATCACATCAATTTTCTGAGCCACATTTATATTAGGTCAGTGCATACATGTACTAATATTTTCTCAAGCATGCTGTAATCAATAATTTCAACAATTTGCTGCTAGTTGTATCTTTCCTTGATCCGAAAGTCATTTCTTAAAGTGAAAGAAAATTTTGTTGACTGCTTTTTTTTTTATTATTTGAAGAGCACATTTCTATCAATGTTAACTGAGAATCCAAGGGGTCTTAACCCATGTAAAAGGCATAATGTCAAATAGGTCACATAGTTCCAAAGCTGCTCTATCAAAAGGCAATTGGGCTTTTTCTTTTCTTGAAGACATTTCACTTCTCAAGAATGTCTTCAAGAAAAACAATTGTTTAAGTTTACTTTATTGTCATTGCACCTCGTACAACGAAAGTGCCTTTTGAAAAAGCATCTTTGGGACAACCATGACCTGGATGACTGAGAATCTCCATAGATAAAGAGGTCACATCCAACACAGGTGTCATGTTGAATTATGGATAACCTATTTGCTACTTTTAAAAAATTCTGCCTTCAAATACAAGTCAATGTCCTCCTGAAATATTGGACTACACAAAGTCCTCCAAAATTTTCCAGGTGGTAGCTAACTTGCTCAAAAACAAATGCAACCATTTCTCTATTAATTAAAATATCTCTGATTAGCCATATGGATGGTCAGAATAAATGCCTGGCATTCTTGAAGTTTAATATATTTACCCAGGGATCATAGATAATCATTTTTGGATATCATGTTATATGTGTCAATGTCCATATTAAGAATCATTTTTATAAAACCCATCCATTTCTTTTTTAAATTTGATTCCCTCTCTCTACCCAATCTATTTATTGTCCCTACCCCATCTAATTTCATTTTAATCTGTTTACCAAAAGTTGATGGCAGCTGAGGAAGAGGCATTACAAAAGGTTAAATATCCTGAGGTCATTTTGTCTCTTTGCAGCAAGTAGCTACAGATTTACAACCACAATTGGGACCAGAATTTCTATCATTGCAGCCATAAGTCAAATCAGACTTAATATTACAATTTTTATACTGGTCATAAAGCAAATTCAGCTTCTCTAATGGGGTTTTTGGGTTTTTTTGCTGCAAATCGGTAAAAAAAGGGTCGCAAATCGGTAAAAAAAGGGTCACAAATCATGATCATCTTGTATGTTCCCCCTGTAAATTCAGCAGAATAGCTGTTCCAGCCATAATTCCTGTGCATCTAAGTATGGGGTGCAAACGTTATCCTTCATTTTGGAGGGAAGGACTTTACCGTATGTGCTCCTTGAAGTTGCTTCCTCGCCAAAACTACCCTTATAGCCCTCTGAAATCACAAGCACAAATCATTTTAACTAGGCCATTTCAACCAATATATAACATTCAATTAACTATAATTGAACAGCAAATGTTCCATTCTTTTTTTGTTTTCATGTATTGATCTATACTCATTTTATATTGTCTTTATATTGTGTCATTATCTTTATATGACAATGAATCACTTGGGTACTGTTACAGTTGGATTTTTACAGAAGAATATGTGGAGTGAAAACAAAAACATCAAGGTAGGGCTTGAAAATATCTTAAATCACTTTGGTGCTAAATTTTCTTTACATTTGTACTTATAATGGTTACAAAATAATAAATTTTTCTAGTATGCAGTATCCTTGTCCTATTATTTCCTCTACTGAAATCATGGTAATATTTTCATGGGATTTGCTAAACTGTTCAGTTGCCAAGATACCTCTTTTCCTCTTTAATGGATCATGGCTGCTATGTTATTTTATGTTATTTCTGTGGTTTTATTATGTTTAACTGTTATTACCAGACTCATGAAATGGGCAGCCATATACAATTATTAAATAAATAAATACCTAACACTTTTGTTCATGGTAGAAAACCTTGATGGAGATTTAAGTCAACTGGGGTGTCCTCTGAGTAATGTTCAGGATTATTCTGTTCATCTAGGTCTGTTTTTTTTTAAACGTTCTCAAGATTTACTGCTTTTGTCAAAAGCAAGCATTCCATGATTTTTAGTCCCATGGCTGTTTGTTTGTTTCTAAGGTTTAAGTACATCTGATTCTAAACATTTTATTAGATCAGTACATAGGGAAAAACGTATGTATGAAGCAGAATATATATCAACATGTTTGTGGCAAGTAAATAGCTCATAATAAAAAGTAAATACTCTTTACTATATTTATAGAATAACAATTCAATAAATAAATACTAATTGAAGTATAAAAAATGACAGAGATTATGAAGCTAATCTAATCTGTATGAGAGACCACAAAGAAGAAATTGTGAAAGGCACAGAGCAATTGTAAAACAACGTTTTCATGTTTTTATTTTATTTTACTTGAGAAATGGATACAATGTAGATTTCCTAAAACAGGCTTTTTAATACTGAAAAATTAAGATGTTGAACATTTTTACTAAAATAAAATACTATTATTATATTGTTATCCTGCCTTTTATTATCCAGATAGTCCTCGTTTAATGTCCACTTGTTCAGTGACTGTTCAAAGTTACAATGGCACTGAATAAGGGAACTTACATTGGGTCTACATACTTGCAGTTGTTGCGGCACTCCTGGGTTCACATGATCACAATTTGTACACTTGGCAACTGGCTCACAATTATGACGTTGCGGTATGCCGTAATCAAGTGATCAGCAATTGCATCCTATACTGCAGACTTACGACAAGCCAAGCCAACAAAGAAGCCAGCAGGAGGGTTGCAAATGGAGATCACATGACTGTGATCATGCAGGATGCATCAGACAACAGCAACTGGGACTGCTAGAACTGCTGACATAAACTGGCAGTCATATGACCTCATGCACTTATAGACAGAGTTCCCAGTCTCAATTGCCAACTATAAGCAACCATTTATATACCAAATACTTCTGCCTCTTATTTTCCACACAACAACCCCAGGTGCATTAGCTGTTATGCAGCCTAACCTGCATAATGTTTTATGCATGTTTATGAATGTTTTTTTAACATTCTCTTCCTACACAAAAGTTATTTCATTTATTCAGCTTATTTCCAAGTTTAGAAATAGAGATGTGGTTGTCAGAAAAAGGCATGCAGGCAAGCAGAGAATTGGTGTTCTTGCTAATTTTCATCTCTTGAAAATATTATGAACCTCCTTATAGTGAAATCATATCATTATAAAGAATAGAGTTCCTTCCAATAATAATAAGAAGAAACAAAGGCATAGAGCACACAGAGCCTTGGGAAGCCTTAGGAAAGATAGATGTTATTAAATAATAGGAATGAAATACTTTATTGAATCATAGGATTACTAAGGAATCACTTTGTAATGAACCTTAAGAGAGTATACTGTATTTTCAAACTATTAAAACTTCTCTCTAAATAAATGGTGTCATTGTTCATATAGTAATCATCACATGTTAATGCTGAATGTCTGGAAACAACTGAAAGAGGTTGCTAATCTTGACTGAGCAAAGGGCAACATTGCTAAAAAAATTCAGAATAAGACCATGCTATGGATTAAGAGAGGGATGTGGTGGCTCAGTGGCTAAGATGCTAAGCTTGTCAATGGACGGCAAGTCAGCGGTTTGAATCCCTAGTGCTGTATAACGGGGTGAGCTCCCGTTACTTGTCTTAGCTTTTGCCAACCTAGCAGTTTGAAAGCACATAAAAAATGCAAGTAGAAAAATAGGGACCACCTTTGGTGGGAAGGTAACAGTGGTCCGTGGGCCTTTGGCGTTGAGTCATGCTGGCCACATGACCACAGAGACGTCTTTGGACAGCACTGGCTCTTCGGCTTTGAAACAGAGATGAGCACCGCCCCCTAGAGTCGGCAACGACAAGCACATATGTGTGAGGGGAACCTTTACTTTATGGATTAAAATTAAACATTCATTAGAATGACAGTCATTGGACATAGTGGAATTTCCACTGGATCAGTACGTTGATAGTCCATTTATCCTTTGCACTTAATAATTATTTACAGCTCTTAGAGCAGTTGCACACTCAGCATCGCTGACACGATCTCCAGTGAGGAAAATCATGGGACCGAATAGGATGCCACAACATCTTTCCCACTTCTCTAGGTGCACTCACATTTTCCGCGCGTTTCAACCCTTCATGTGATCTTAATTCAGCCTCGCCCAGGATTAGATCTTCAAAGAACTTCTCCGCCCGTTTACTCGCTCTACCGGGATTTCTTTGTGCAATTCCCTCCAAAAAAGGAAAGTGTAACGTGAGACCATCCTCATGCCCCCATCCCGCCGGCTCAAAAGCAGGGAAGCATTCATCCCTAAAAGGCTGTGATGTCTTTAGGAGAGGCAATTACGCTCCTCGCATGTCCGCATCTTCCTGAATTATTAACGCTTCCCACAGCATCGTGAGGAATATTTGAACTGAGATCAAGTCGTTGCTCTTTCCAGAACAAATCAACGGGCTTACTGCACTCGTAGCGCCTCCTCGGTTCATTTTACATGATATAGCCAACCCCGTGTACCGACTCACGCGACACACCAAACCTTCTACTAACTAGACAAGCAGGCTAAATTCGCCCAGGTCGCTAAAGTTGGCTAGATTATAACTCACTCTATCCCCAAATTTGCCAAACTTCCAGGATTATCGTTCATTTTATGATTTTAAGCCAGCGCCTTCCATCAAACCTTCCCAAGGAAGGGATTAGAAATATGCACGTGGAGATCACGGTATACACTCTACGTTAGAAGCGAAGATAAACCGATTTAAGAAACGAAGGGAGCATGCATGTACAGTGTAAACCAGCGTTTTTCATCACGATCGCTGTCTTCCAATACCTGAAGAGCTGTAACAGGGAAGAGGGGGCTCGATTTATTCTCCATAGCACTTAAGGACAAGAAGCAAGGCTGGAAGCTGGTCAGAAGATTCAACCTGGAACTAAGAGTTAAACAGTTAAAACAACAACAACGGAACAGCTTGCTTCCCAGAGTTGTGGGTGTTCATTGCTGGAGGTTTTCAAAAAAAGATTAGACAATCATTTGTCCAGGATGGTATAAGGATTCCTGCCTGGCAGAGAGTTAAACTACAAGACCTCCTAAACCCCTTCCAGTCGTATGATTCTAAGCTGTGTGGACTTCACTTCCCAGAATCCCTCAGTCAGCATACTGGTTGCAGAATTCTGGGAGTTGAAGTCCACATATCTTAAAAATGTCAAACTTGAAAAACACTAATGTAAACTTTCGCGTTTCGTTCTGCGATGCGACAGACATTATAAATTACAAATGTTTAATGTGGGAAAAGAGGGAGAGATTTAAGCTGAGCTGGTCATGGGATCCTTGCAGCTTCCACTCCCCTCGCAACAGACTCTGCAAGCGGGACTCAGAGAACGCTCCATATTTCTCCTTCTTCACAGAGCGAGAAGCGCGAACGAGGCACGTGACAAGAAAGAAGTGGGGGGCCTCTCGACCCATCGGTCGGAGGGAAGGTGTGGCCAAGAGCGGAGCCTTTCGCTGCAGGACCGTTGTCATAAAGGGCGGGGTTTGGGAAAAGCGGGGTGCGAGATTTGAAAATGGAGCCGAACACTGATTTAACTCTCGCGAGCTATGCCACTTCCATGCCACAGTCGACGGCGAAGGCGGACTGTGTGGATTGTAGCACCACAGAGGGGAGTTCTTCGGACCTCTTCGCTGAAGTGGAGTCGATAGCCGCTGGATGGATGCTGGATTTTGCCTGCCGCTGCCTGTGCCGCCATTTTTGCGAGGGGAACCGGAGCGACTTCGAGAGGAGCAGAGACCTGGCCCTGAGTAATTTGGCTGTTTGGCGGGATGTGGGAGGCTGGAATTGTGGCCCCGGGCAGCCCCCTTTGCTGGTGCCGGTGCCCCAAGCCCATAATATATGGCTCAGCAGTCTATAGAAGCTGCTTGTTTCCTCCCTCTTCGTCTTTCTCTGCAACTAGGGCAGTGGTTCTGCCAGCCAGACGTTCAACGGCTGCGTTTCTTTTCTCTCATAGTGACGCTTTTTACACTTCTTTGCTTTATTTAGTTATATATGTGCTGCCTTTTGAAAGAAATGTTTCACGGAGCAACTTTGTATATGTGGCTGCCTATCTCATACAATGGCCTTAGGCAGCTGTCAACGATCCATAAACCCTTTTCCCCAGGTACCTTTCAATTACAAGGGAGAAATCCATGTTTTGGTCACAATTTCAGTAATTTCTGTTGCATATTTGTAATTTCTGAGGTGTTTGTTAACATAACATTTGTTGTTGTTAGTTGCGAAGTTGTGTCCAACCCATCGCGACCCCATGGACAATGTTCCTCCAGGCCTTCCTGTCCTCTACCATCCTCGAGTCCATTTAAGCTCACTCAGACTGCTTCAGTGACTCCATCCAGCCACCTTGTTCTCTGTCATCCCCCACCTTGTTCTTTTGCCCTCAATCTTTCCCAGCATTAGGCTCTTCTCCAGTGAGTCCTTCCTTTTCATTAGGTGGCCAAAGTATTTTGAATTTCATCTTCAGGATCTGGTCTTCTAAAGAGCAGTCAGGCTTGATCTCTGAGACTGACCAGTTTGATCACCTTGCAGTCCCTGGGACTTGCAGAGCATTACAGAACATTACAGAATGACAAATATTTGAAGAGTTCTATTTTCTATCTTCATTGATGTTCATTAGTGATTTATAGTACAAAGCAGTAGTGTCCAAGGTACCAAAATAACTACCAGTATTTCAAATTGTCACACTGGGGGATAGATGGGTTAATTGTTTACTAACTCGCTATAAGTATAAAGTATTCAGCATAAACTGCTCTGAAATGTTCCAATCCTAAATACAATTATTTGGGAGTAAATTCTATTTAGTATTATAGACAAGGTTACTGATAACCACACAGTGGCACTGTAAGAACAAAATCATAACTGATATGTCTGCTTTCTTTTTTCAGCTGTTATTAAAGGGTTGCACAAAATAGAAACTCATCAAAGGGAAACTGTGTGCCTGTGTCAGCTGTTGACATATATTGCGGAAGGAAAAATATTTGGTAAAGCATTTTAATGTTTTGGTTTTGGCGAGAATTCTTAATTAGATGTTGGCAATCAAATGCTAACTATATGCTTATTTATAGAAAAATATGTTCAACAAACCACATGTTTTCTGAAATATGGCTTTGTGTTCTTATGCTCAGCAATGGCAATTATCTGGCTCTGTACTAGTGGCAGCTTCAAGCCAGCAGCATATTTTAGTGTTTGTAAACAAGTTGTCCTTAACCTTGATAGGCTAATACTGAGGATATCTTGCCAACTTACTACTTAACCAGTAACTTTATATAAACTCCACAAATACTGTGCACTCATAAATCCTAGTCAAAGAAGTGTGCATTTGATGTCAGAATGGAAGATAACATAGGGGCAAAAGATGAAAAAGCTAGGCTACATATGTTTTTAGCTAGAAACTAGGCATTAGTTTGTGATGCGATTGTATATCATAGTTCTCTGTGTCTTAAGGAATTACAGTCTGTGAGCACAATATGGTATGATTTTGATACAGTGATTGCTGTTGCTAAGTTCCTCCATTTTCAATAAAAGTTACAAAAATTATTTTATCTTGATTGCTTGAATAGACTGCTATGGTCCTGGAATTCCTAGCTCAAAGAAAAATAATATAGAGAGTTGTAGGACTAATCTTGTAAAATAATGCATTTAATATAAGTTCATGTTGTCTTTAATCAGGCATAAGCCCATATCTTATTTAGAATTACTGTTCTGAGCTGAAGATCCTATTTTATTTTTATTTTATTTATTTACATTTATACCCCACCCTTCTCCGAAGACTCAGGGTGGCTTACAGTATGTTAAGCAATAGTCTTCATCCTATTTGTATATTATATACAAAGTCAACTTATTGCCCCCAACAATCCTAGATAGTTTATTGTAATTTTTCAAATACCGTTAACAATGAGTAGCAAAATAAAATTTAAAAGATCTTTATTCTCTGTTATTTGATTTGCTCCCTCTCTAAATTATATCCACACTTTGGCTTGGTATTTGACCAGGCTCTGTATAATGTATTAAAAAGGACCTGAGGATAACCTTTCAAACCAGAGATTTCCTAAGATTGTTCAATCATCACCCTAACTACGTCAGTTGAATAGTTGATCTCAATTTAGCAAGCTTTCTTCTGTGAACTAAAAATCAAAGGAAGAAATGACTTCTAATATAATGATTGATATCTTTTCTATATGGAAGTTTAATTTTTTAATTTTTAAAATACTATGCTGCTATTTTTACTTCTTCTCATTTCTCTTAAGATTCTGATTTTGGAGATGACCAAAGACTTTCACCACTGGAAAATGCTTTGTCGGTTTGGATTTCATTCCTAAAAACACAAAGCAAACAAGATAAATTGCAGAAAGATATCAAGTATTTAATTCAGATTCAGGTTTGTTTGTAGATAAATATATTCATTTTGATTCAGAATGCTATGCAAGAAAATCTAGAAATTTGTTTGTGATTTCTCATGGGTCAGATCAAAATGTTCATGCCATAAATTGAGATAGGGCAGACAATGTTTAATATTTTAAGATTTTTTTCCTATGTTAGAAACTACTTCAAACAATCACTGTGTGTAGGCTAGCCCCACAATAATATCCATGAAAACTGTACCATTCACAAAATACAAAAGATAATTCTTTGCTTTCATCAAATCCGTTGTTGCATCTTTAAAATTCACTTAGGAGTTTAAACATTTACATGAGTTTACAGTTAATTGGCAACAGCATGAAATCTCATGACCATTTATAGCCTGTGTCAGTATAAATGAACAAAAAGATTACTGCAGATGCTCTAGCCAGTTGTGGAAAAGAAGAGCAGAGTTGTATACTTGGATTAGTCGTGTTGGATAGCTAAAAAGCATAGGAGAGAATAGCACAAAGGAAATATGGGAAATGAAAGTTGAATAAGATACTTCCAAGATCAGTTCGAGTTATTACACTAAGGCAACTGGACATGCAGGAGTAGCAGCTCTCATTGTCTGGCCCATTCCAGAAGCCAAACATGATTCTTTTTTCCCATTCATTGTCAGTATTGCTTGATTCATTTTACATGTGGAAACTTCTGTATCCACACTGAAAATCAGGCAGGGAAAAGATGAAGCTGTCCCCAACAAATGATTCTGTCTGTAAGAGTTCTTAGTAGTAGCAGTGGAGGAGATTTTCCTGTCCTCCGTACCAGTTAATGGAATTAGTGAAACATTTATTTGGATGATGGATGCCTCCATTGTGCTGAAGGGGAAGAACAGAGTAAATGCTCTTTGGCACCATACATCAAGATGAGTTGCTACAGGGAAAAGTAGAGTTGATCATAACATTAAATTGCATAAGTTTTCTTGTTCCAAATTGTTATAAAGAGTGGAAGTCATTACTTAAAAGTTGTTTCTTTGTAGGCAGTCGCCATATATATGGAAAAAGGATATTTTCAGGAGGCTGCAAAAGTGATAGAAAGACTTTTTCCAGAATCTTCCTCCGATGAGGTAGTATGTTCAATAGCGAATTAAATTAGACAATTGTTCCTGAAGCCTTACAAAATAAAAATGCATGTGATATTCTTAAATGATCAATGTGCAGATTTACTAAGCTGATAAAACAACTTTCAGGATTTACTCTCTTCTAGTCATTATTAATTTACAATCTATGAAGGAATTAAACTTTGGGTGAGCAACCTGTGCCCACAAGCTGGTTTTGTGACCTTCAGGATGCATTACTGAAATCAGTAATTAAAGATATTTTAATTCTGCAATATTTTCAGTGTTTTATCTTTTACATTTCGGACAGTAAAATAGATGCATTACATTTCTGGCACATTGAATGCAGCTATTTTCAATAAACTTATCAAAATGTCTAATAGTAAAAAACCTAAAATGTCGGCTTTACTGACTATAGTTACAGTACACCAAGCAGTCTTTTGAAATCCAACTATGAAAAGTGTCAAAAGTAAAGTTGTCCTTTATTATATTAATATTAAAACAGACATTAAAACCTCCAGGAATTTTCAGTAGTCATACCTTACCAAATTAAGGTTTTTGATCCAATTTAATGCCTCCTTGCCTATTCAATTTCTCTGTAATAATTTCAAATATTATTTTCTTGCCATCTAAACTTCACCCATTTCT
The DNA here is from genome assembly GCF_028640845.1 of Ahaetulla prasina. NCBI lineage: Eukaryota > Metazoa > Chordata > Lepidosauria > Squamata > Colubridae > Ahaetulla > Ahaetulla prasina. The sequence goes on along the minus strand of NC_080541.1, from coordinate 42,293,492 downwards.
ATTAAAGTTTAAGGAATTTAGATTGTGGATTTTTAATCTTGTAAACACCTGGAATCATGTGTGAGTTGGGCAGCCATATAAATATTTTTAATAAAATAAAAAGGGGGAAAATTCATACTGGTGACATTGGCATAAGATATTTTTTCAGATCATTATATTTAGTTGTATAATTTACTGCGACTAAGATTCCTTCACTGCTATAAAATCTTGGAAAGTGACACCTTATATTTATTGCTGGGTTGGAAAACTAGTTGGAGGAAATAAATTTAGAGGCAGAAAGAAAAACAAAAAATACAGATCATGATATATATAGGATGGGATGTTTAACTGAGATGTGGGTATTTAAAAAAGAATACTATGGAATGGAGGAATGTAAAGGAAGATTAGAGGAGGGTGTTTGGCATTTGATGCATTGCTTTGGTTGCCCAGGAGTTTGACTAAAGAGAATTGAGAACCCTGAACTAGAGAAGCTATTACTGTTGTTGTATAATCTTATCTGTGGACAGTTGTGTGAAAATTATAAGGAAATACTAAAAGCTTCTACAAAATCTAGCAAAAGTGAATTTGTTATTATTAGGAAAGATAATTTGCATGTACTTATCACTTATATTGTATTATATTATTTATAATGGAATAATATAGATTTAATTTCCTACATTTTGGTTTCTGGAGGCAAAACTAATGTTTTGCTTCTTTTAAAATATATACCATTGGCAGGATTACAAGCACAGTATGTAATATTTATTGCATTCTGACTTTTTCCTGTAGCCTTTAAGAATGAAGCTTTCTGCAGTATCTAAACAAAAAGATCCATATCATCCATTTCTTCGATTTTTCAATTTTAATCTTCTGACTGAAAGAATTAAAATGTATATCAGTATTTTCTTGAAAAAAGAAACCAACAATTTTTTAATGAAGGTATGTTGAAAACCATAGTAAAATAGAATAAAAGTAATGTATACTAATTCAATTATATAACTGTTAATTTGTATATTTATAAGTGACTGAATGTCTTACTCATCAAAATATTGGAAAGTATTGGAAATGTTCTAATTGTTAAAACTGTAATATTATACAAACTACCGAATTTTAAATAACAACAGAATAATAGGTGCAATAGACTAAATGCGTAACATTGCAACAATTCATAGCTAGGATGGAATTATTTAAAGGATTACTTGTGTCTCTGGACTGCCTGGACTTTAGAGATGCCTGCAGGGCAGAATTTGTTTCACAACAACTCTACAATTCTAGCGATTCAATCAATAGATACATCCAGATACTTATCCTTTGAGTCTTTCTTTGCATTACTTTCAGTTCCCACCTGATATGTTGACTGAATGTAGCCAACTATTTTTGCTTACCCCTTGCTCTTCATATCTGGTAAGCAGTTGTAGCTAGATCCAGGAAGTTATAAATTCCTCCCTACATAAAAAAACCTCATTAAAGTGGTTATTATTTTTGGAAGGGGGAGTAATGGAATGAGAGAATCTAATTATTTCCAACTTGAATAAATACCATGCTGTTGAAGTATGTGATGGCTGATTCATCTTGACTATTGGTCTGAATCTATAGTTATTAGGCTTTGCCTTGCTCTGGATATGATTTACAAGAGCTTATTGAGGTAGTAGCAGGAACACAGGACTTGTCTCTGATTCATTACATCCTCCTGGGATGAGAACACCTCTTCTGAACTGAAGCATTACACAACTCTAGCTGTTAATTATATTGCTGTCTTCATTTTACACTTTTATTATGAAAAGTAGTATTTCTTAAGTAAATGTTGCTGTTTTACAGGAAGCTACAAACAAGGTGAAAACAAAAAGTTTGGAAAACATAATGGTACCCATACAATGCGACAGTACAGTTGAAACAAACAAAGAAAATCATTTGAAAAACACACCAAACACCCTGTTAAAGTATGACTTTTCCTGGAATTCGCTAGTTTTATATCAACATGAGTAGTTATCTTGGGGGTTACAGAGTTTTCTTTTCATCTTTAACATATTCTGGTAAATAAATGACTCTTTTCCTAGTTAATTTTTAAAAAATGTATTATATTTTAGAAAAGTAGGTGGATAGTGGAAATTAACAAAGAATGGTATAACGCAAGGGGAGAAAAGTTTCACCATCCATATAGATGTTTTCTATCATATCTCCTTTCTTTCATTCTCTTATAGATTACATAAACATTCCTGTTCCTTACCTGGTCAGTCATTTTGGGAACCAAGGAAGATACTGATTTCTCCCAAGCCCAAAAATATAAAACGAAAAACTCATCCATGTAAGTACCACGTAATTTCAGTATATCTGAACAGGATGGATATATTGGAAATATGAGGGGAATCAGATTTCCTTCTCCACAATCCATGCTTCAGAGTCCTGCCTTTCACTTAAAAAAATAGTCTCTCATTGAAAGCAAAATGTAGACCAAGGTATCAATGGTACCTGGCAGGCTTTGTGCTTGATATATTTCCATTTATGTTGACTAAGTTCAGGTTTATTTGGCCTAATCTCCATATACCTTTGATTCTTAAATCTAATACAAGACATCTTTATTGAGAACATTCTTTAATAGGCTCTCTTTTCTCTCTTTAATAGGCTCTCTTTTATTTTTTATTGATTCACTTTTTTTTTTTGTTTACATTTATACCCCGCCCTTCTCCGAAGACACAGGGCGGCTTACAATGTATAAGGCAATAGTCTCATTCTATTTGTATATTTTTTTACAAAGTCAACTTATTGCCCCCCCAACAATCTGGGTCCTCATTTTACCTACCTTATAAAGGGTGGAAGGCTGAGTCAACCTTGGGCCGGGCTCGAACCTGCAGTAATTGCAGGCTCTGTGTTTTTAATAACAGGCTTCTCTATTGCCTGAGCTATCCCGGCAGAAATTATTAGAAATTATTCTATTTGCTGTATATGTTGCAATCCTGCTGCTAATCCTCTAATTAAGTGTACTTTAATTACCATATTTCTCGTACTATGACGCTTTGGACTATAAGACGCACTTAGCTTTTGGGGAGGAAAACAAAAAAAAATATGCCTCTGCCTCCCAACAATTTGCCTCCTTACAAGCAAATAGCAAACAACCTGGTCAGCTTCAGCACAGCTTGATTTAACACAAGCAGCTGATTGACGGTTGGATTGGCCTCCTGGAATACTACCTATCAGCTGTTCCAGGCTGCGGGGATTACCACCGCCCATTGCTTCCCATTGCTGCTGCCACCTATTGCTGCCTCTGTGTGCCCCATTTTCAGCCCATTCCAGGCAGCAGGGATTGCTGTCACCGCTTGGAACGGGCAGAAAATGGGATGTGCGGAGGCCAAAAATGGGGCGCATGGAGGCGGCGAGAGGCAGCAGTGGCAATGGGCGGTGGCAATCCCTACAGCCTGGAATAGCTGACTGAATTCTGGGAGGCGGATCCAACTACCAATCAGCTGCTCATGCTAGGTCAGGCTGTGCTGAAGCTGATCAGGCTGTTTGCTGTTTGTTGGTTACCACCTTTAAAGCGCTCCATGGCTTAGGACCGGGTTATTTACGGGAACGCCTGCTGCTACCGTTTGCCTCCCATCGATCTGTGCGCTCCCATAGGGAGGGCCTCCTCAGGGTGCCGTCAGCCAGACAATGTCGGCTGGCGACCCCCAGGGGGAGAGCCTTCTCTGTGGGGGCACCTACCCTCTGGAATGAGCTTCCCCCAGGACTTCGACAGCTTCCTGACCTCCGGACCTGAAGACGTATTTATTCTTCCGCGTAGGGCTGGCATAAAATGGTTAGTAATTTTAATGGGGGTTTTATGGTTTTTAGGGATTTAGTGTGTATTTTAATTTATGGGCCAAATTGAATAGGTTTTTTAATGGGTTTTTTAACTGTATATTGATTGTATATTGTATGTTTTATTGTGTTTTTACCTGGCTGGAAACTGCCCTGAGTCCTTCGGGAGAAGGGCGGTATAGAAATTAAATAATAATAATAATTATTATTATTATTATTTGCTGCAAGGAGGCAAATTGCTGGGAGGCAGAGGCAGAGGCTGAAGGGTGGTGGGTGGTGGGTGGGCTTTGGTAACATTTGCTCTATAAGATGCACAGACATTTCCAACCATTTTTGAGGGGAGGGAAAGTGTGTCATACACAAAAAATATGGTAGGTAGTCATTAAAAATGCACAGTACTTCAAGATTCAAAAGAGGTGTTTGTATTATTTTTCTGAACCAGGTAAAAAAAATCTGCAAAATACTACAGATGCTCTACAAGATGAGTTTCTGCCAGCTTGTCAGAAGAAAAAGGTATAAACAAAATAATGTATTAATATAAAATAATATTAGTGAGATTAACCAAAGAAACAACATTTTTCTAAAATATTTTCTAAGTATGGTCTGATACATACAAGATCTGACAAGATAAAAGTACTTTGTTATTTCCAATCCAGCATGGCCATGCAGAATGGTCAAACCTAATGTAATAGGAAGAAGTGCAGTAGTGTTCATATTTACATATTTATTTACTTCTTTACATGCAAGTATTTCTTAATAATACAAATTTTGGGGGAGGTTTGCAGTAAACAAAAATAGGCTAACATACAAGTAGGACATAAAAATAAAACCTAAAATGGTAAAATTTAAAAAAGGTCAGAAAATACAGTGGTAGAAGGCAACCTTCCCCAATTGTTCCAATTGTCTGGAAATTCAATTTGTATAATATGCAGCTAAATATGTCTGAACACTACTGGCTTGGCTTATTGGAATTAAAATCCAACATATCTAAAGTCACCCCACAAATGATCTACAACGTGATATTGAAACTGATCTTTGCATGTTGCCCAAAAGATTGTCGGTTCTTCAATTATCAGTGAAGAAACCAAGGTGCCTTGTCTCATTTGGCACTTCTATTACAGCTGATTAGCAAAAGGAAAAGCAAATAATTTCTGCTGTTATATAATTCTCATATATTCAGACCCACAAAATACAAATATTTCTCAGTAGTTTTGGCCCCTCAGATTTTGGAAACTGGTTGTCTCTAGCTTTTATCAGCTTTCTATTTCAACTGTCCCAAGTTCTTTGGTGTTAATGATATGATATTCCAAGGAAATTGAACTTGCTAATACATATGCAAGAGAACTCTGTTCAGAAAAGTGTTAATGTTTCCATTTATAATGCAAATCTAAATGCATATAAGCAGTGATCTTTGTAGACTTCTGCTTCTTATTGTTCTGTTTCAAATAATCTCTATAATGGAGTCTGTATTTTGATACAGTGTAACAGATTTGCAACTCAAATTGTAATTTTTAAAAAACATGGCAATCACTACATAGATATTGGAGATAAGACTTCTGATACATACAGAAATCAAGAAATTGCTGTAGCTTAAGAAAACAATATTGCTATAATATGTAAATGGCTGTTTTATGAATGTGTGTGTATGTTTGTGTTTAGAAGTAATAAAAGTAATTTCTATTTCCCTGTAATTCTAATACCTGAAATAATCATTTGTTTTCAGAAAGCGTTTCATTCTTTATAATGAAAATAGAAGAAATAGTTCTTAAAATGCTGATTTCTTGTAAAATGCAAATGCTAAAGGCTTTAATTGTGCTTTCAAGAATGAGAGTTAATAGAACTAGAATGTTCTTTTAGCAATTGCTAATTAGACTAATAATTAAACTGCTTGAAAAGATACATGTTATAATACTTTATTTTAATTTTCTATAGCCATGGAAGTGGGAAGAAGACCAGAAATTAAAAAATGGTGTACAGAAGTTTGGAGTTGGAAACTGGATGAAAATTCTTCAGAATTATGACTTTAACAATAGAACCAATGTTATGTTAAAAGACAGATGGAGAACTTTAGTCAAGTTAGGCTTGGCCTAAATAGTTTTTTCCTCAGATACTCAGCCTATTGCTTTATATTTTGATGATGAGATCATATCTTAAATGAATAAACAGGGACCATTTTATGCAATTACAGTTCCTAAAAATAGTTTTTGGTGTCTTCGTTGATTTTTGAAAATTTAGAGGTGATAAGATGTTAAATTGAAAGTCTAGTACCTAGTTATCATCTGAATAAAGCTGCTTAAGACAAGCAACTTCAGATTGATTTAACCTTTCATTCTGGAGAGCTTGGAAGAAATTCAGGCTAATATCTTGCAGGATCATACAAATACTGCAAAGTTAAGACATAAGTAGAGTCTTAAGCAGACAAGTTTAAGATTCATGTTGGATCTGTTTAGTAAGGACATCTTCATTGTTCTGTGCAAAGGGGACAGGGAGACTTAAATTTTTCAGTGCAAGAAATACTTTAACAAAGAAATCATGCTTTAATCATCCATAATCTTAATTTTAAACAGATTTAAAGGGACTCCTGCCGCCCCCTCTCCAAAAAAGGAACTGATGTTACTAAATATACTTCTGGTTTAATCTCAATAACTTCCACTTCAAATATTTATTTTCAATTATAAATAAAACACACTTCAAAAGAACAAATTGCATATTAAAGTTGATTTATGTAAATGATTATCCAGTTTATCTATTTTAATGGCATTTTACAATAATTATTAGTACTGAATTCAGGGAAGACTAACTTTATATAGTTCATTTAACCTTATTCATTCATACAAAAGACTAATGTGAAAAATTGATTTCTCATTTATTTAATGCCTAAAATATTTACATAGGTCCAGTGCTAGATTTCATACTTCAGGTAAATATATTCAAGTATATATTCACTCTGCTATGTAAAAATAAAACTATGTACAAGAGGACATGAACATTCTTCCACTTGCTGAATTTTCTTCCAAGTTCCATAGCAGGATGGGTTTCCAACTGCTTGCCAATGGAGAATTGCATTCCTAAAATGGAATGGAAATATATTGTCTTAATGGTATAGATATTCCTCCATAGAATGTTAATATCCTATTGTGAGGAATGGTGCAAATAATGACCTCCCTTGATTATTCTCATAGATAGCAAACATGGAAGCAAACAAGGACATGGAAGTAATTTTCACTATCCACATAAGAGCAAATAGCATTTTCTTGACTGAAACAGTTGCAAACACGTAACAAATACAATGGGATGCAAACAGTGACATTTCTTGAACATAAAAGATTCTTTCTCATTCAGGATTCTGGTATCTAACAGATGGTCTTGGAAAGAGGATCATAGTACACCTATTTGTCATTTTGAAATGGTTCTGAAGAGATACTTCAAAAGGCAAGGGTATGGCAGCCCTTTAAAGCAGATCTCCATGTGATCATGATAAAAATGATGCTTTAACAAAACAAAAAGACAATGTCATCTTTCATGTGACTCATTTAAGTCATGTCTCCTTTCCCACTTCCTTAGAAGCCTGAAAATAAATGTGGCTACTTCACAGAGATGTTGTATTTATTTTCCCACAAATTTTTAAATATCTCTGCTGAATTTTAGACAAAATATTCACAGAAATTATAGATATTTATCATGCTTCTTTAAATGATCTTCCAGTTTTGCAGCTTTTGAAGAAATGCAGGTGGAAGGAAGAATGGTCTCCCTGCCCATTCCAATATTAGCAGAACTCTTCTAATGGATATGTTTAATCTAACTATATTTGTGATGGTATGTGGGAACAACCTTGGGAGATGGGTGGAAAAGTGCTGCCTAAGGAATGAAGAGGTAAAAATGGAGAAACAGCCCATAGCTGTATAAGAGAAAGAAAGAAAAAAAACTCAGAAAGAATCCTGTCTTGTTATCAGCCTGTAAAAATTGGTGATTTGTACTTTCAGACTTGCAAAATGCTATTAATGTAGTCTTACAATAAAGTAGAATAAACTCTGGTTATGTTTTTTGTCTAATCTACCTGGGAAGGCTGACCGTTCTATGGTTTTACTGAACCAGAGTACTTCCTAAATTTGCAGAGAACTCCATTGTGAGGAGTTCCATGAGCTCCATGAGCCTTGGTGACTCAGTGGTTAGAGTGCAGTACTGCAGGCTACTTCTGCTGGCTGCTGGCTGTCTGCAATTTGGCAATTCAAATCCCACTAGGCTCAAGGTTGACTCCGCTTTTCATCCTTCCAAGGCCAGTAAAATGAGGACCCAGATTGTTGGGGGCAATAGGCTGACTGTAATCCGCTTAGAGGGCTGTAAAACATTCTGAAGCGGTATATAAGTAAGTGCTATTGCTATTCTCTAACAATGAAAATACAGAAAAAATTCACCTGGAATTAATTCCAAACTATATTTTGTATAAGCTATGTCCCATGGTAATTAAAATATGGTTACTAAATTGTCTTAATACAATTATGAAGATAAAAGTAAAATGAAGTGATGGAACAATAAGGCCAAGAAAATAATTAAGGCTGAGATACTGGAAGCTGCAAAGTCTAAGTTCTCTATGTAGCCAAGTTATGGAAAATAGATCATTTCCAATTGTAATTTGGTGGTATGCAATTCTTGGATTTTCATGAAAAAAGCACAGCCAATTATTTTCTATACTTCTGTTTAAAAATTACAATGTGAATCTCACATGTGCAGGAAGTTCTCAATTTATGACCATAACTGAGCCCCAATTTTTTGTTGCTAAGGAAGGTAGTTTTAAGTGACTTTTGCCCCATTTTATGAACATTTTTGCCACAGTTGTTAAGTGAATCACTCCAGTTGTTTAGTGAGTCATGCAATTATTAAGTGATTGACTTTCTTGGAAGCTGGCTGGGAAGGTTACATATGGTGATCACAGGCCACTTGGATACTGCAACTGCCATAGATGCATTGCCAGTTGCCAAAAGCCTGAATTTTGATGAGATGATCATGGGGATGCTGCAGTGGTCATAAGTGTGAAAACCAGCCCTGTCACTTTTCAGTGCTGTTGTAAGTTTGAATGGTCACTAAACAATAGTTGCAAGTTGAGGGCTACCTGTATGACCAGATTCTTATATTTTCTCCCGTATATTATCTAGCACAAACCATATCCATGCACGTAGATCCTTGTGATAGCTTGCTTTATCTCTAGAACTGGGATAATTTACTAATGCGACTCTGTCAACTGGGTAAGGTTCTGTCAAAGCCTTTACCATAAGAAAATAGTTTCAAAGATATTTTGGCCTCAATATCTTGTCTAAATTGGGGAAATAGGCTACATGAAGTCTGAATGTATCTACTTGCTGCTTATTCTAGTTGAGAAATCTAAGCAAAGACATAAAGGCTTCAAAGCAATCTTTGAACAAAGTACTAAGCAGGGGTGGGATTCAGCTGGTTTGGGCGAATCGAGTGTTAATTTTAATCTGGTTCGCCAAATCGGTAGTTGCAAGGACTGGCTGACCCCGCCCACCCTGCCCCTACCAGGAGTCTCCACGCAGCCCATTTTGGATGCCAGGTAATTGCATGGCACAGAGGCTCTTCAGAAGTCCAAAAACAGGCCTGTTTCCGGCCTCCAGAGCCCGGAGAGGCCATTTTCACCCTCCCAGAGGCTTGAGAAAAGCCTCCGGAGTCTGGGGAGGGCGAAAACACCCCCTCCCCAGTGGTGCAGGAGGCCAAGTAGGCCATGCCCACCCAGCAACCGGGCACAGAACTGGCTGCTAAAATTTCTGAATCTCACCCCTGGTACTAACTAACCATTGAAATTCACAGGGGTGGAAATTGAGAAGACAAAATTGATTTTTTGAAAGAAAAAATGTATATAAACCTAACATATGTCATGTGTTGGTTTGAGAATTTTTGCTGCAAATTCATAAATGAAACAATATATAGATGCTATATTATTAATATAGATTCAGATAAGAAATTTAGTTACTTACCCATCAGTATCAGTTCCATCTCCAGGACAACGATAGCTATCTCTGTGCATTGCTGGCTCCTGGCAGATTACACATACTGTATAGCCTGCTCGAAGGTACTGCATCCATCGAGCATGCGGGCGAGTTTCCATAGAGCAGTAAGGAGACAATGATTCTGTTTTAAATTCCACACAGTAACTCCTTTCGGGAGGAAGTGTTTGTTAATAATGCAAGAATAAATCTGAAAGGTAATTATAGCATATATAATCTCTGAAGTCGTTAGCCAGACAAAGTAGTTTCCCGAAAGTTAAAAGTAATCAGTAGCAGCTATGGCTCAGACTCTGATGTGTAATTAAGACTACTAAAAAAATTGGGGGAGATTAAACTCCTTATGCCACAATCCTGCAAATATCAGAGTGAGCAACTTTCTCTTTGTTGAGTCACATCTGCCAATAGTGAGGCCAACCATTTTCTTAATAAAACACATTTGTCTTGATATCTTTTTTGTTTTCTTTTTGCTTTCTCTACTAAGCAGCAGACTATCAGGATGCCACAGATTACCTTTACTAATAGAATGATATTGTCTAATTTCAAACACCACTTGCAAATAATAAAGACCGTACTTCGCTAGACAGCCACAGTTTGCCCTTCTCTATAATACATGAAAGAGAGTGAGGAAGCCAGTGACTCTACTAGGGATAAGCTCATTGGGCTTGTATTACTAGCGTTGGGAACTACAATTCCCATACGTGGGTTTTTAAAAAGTCAAGATTTTTTTAAAAAGTGTTTAAAGCTTACATATAAAATGTATCATTCCTTAAAGGTAAAGGTTCCCCTCGCACATATGTGCTAGTCGTTCCCGACTCTAGGGGGCGGTGCTCATCTCTGTTTCAAAGCCAAAGAGCCAGCACTGTCGGAAGATGTCTCCGTGGTCATGTGGCCAGCATGACTCATGGAACACTGTTACCTTCCCACCAAAGGTGGTCCCTATTTTTCTACTTGCATTTTTTACGTGCTTTCGAACTGCTAGGTTGGCAGAACCTGGGACAAGTAACGGGAGCTCACCCTGTTATACAGCCCTAGGGATTTGAATCGCTGAACTGCTGACTTTTCAATCAACAAGCTCAGCGTCTTATCCACTAAGCCACCACGTCCCTTGTATCACATTCCTTACCTTATTTTAAATTGCATAAACATTATAATGGCCTTTTGTAGAAAAAAATTAATAATTGTTCATGCTTTGTAAAAATACTGCTTTATTTCACTTTATTATAACCAGTGCTACCAAACCCTATTTTTCAACAAATAATGCAGTTAACACCAAACGAACTGAAGAAAATTATGTGTGAAGAAGAAAAGCAATGGCAACATTAACAACAACAGCTGCCTGCAATTATTGCAGGTTCAAGTCCCACCAGGCCCAAGGTTGACTCAGCCTTCCATCCTTTATAAGGTAGGTAAAATGAGGACCCAGATTGTTGGGGGCAATAAGTTGACTTTGTATATAATATACAAATAGGATGAAGACTATTGCTTAACATAGTGTAAGCCGCCCTGAGTCTTCGGAGAAGGGCGGGGTATAAATGTAAATAAATAAATAAAAAAACATAAGACTTTTCAGAATTATACTTTTAGTACAGAAATTGTTTTAATCCATCTAGTATGGATCGTTATACAAAATTACCTTCTTCTAATCTGAAATATCCGTATGTATATTAAATGTCAAGATTGTATATGTATGTTTTGACTCGGAGACAAATTCAGCAGAATTCAAAGAAATTTATCTCCAGAGAAGCTGGTAAAGGTTTTAGCCGTAATTACCTAGAATCTTCTGTTTCTGAAGACCACCTTGGATGTACAGCTATCTTTTTTCTCTCTTTACTATATTCAGAAGTAGTTATGAATGCAGGAACTAGGAAGAACACAATTATTATGAAAATAAAATTGTAAAGCTGGTGTTGGTATTTAACTTACTGACAGTACAAGCTGTATAAAATAATATAAAACTGGACAAAGTTAAAACTGCTTGCTCCATCCTTTGGTATATAGTGGTGCTTAAAACTCTGTGAACCCATTTGAATTTTCAATATTTCTGCATAAACATGATCTAAAATATAATCAGTTCTCTACACAAGTCCTAAAACTAGATAATCCTAGTTTAGAGAACCTAATTAAGCAAATAAGTATTTATTCATTAACAAAAACTATCCAAATAAACATATTTTTGTGTAGCAAAAATATATGAACTTCTAGGATTATCAGTTCATTTGAAGGAGAAATTAGAGTCAGGAGTTTCAATCAATGGGATGTGTGTGAAGGTAGGAGATCCTGCCTTTTTTAAAGAACAGAATTCAGCATATTCAATATCAAAGTCTTATCTTCTCAATACAGGGATGTGGAAGTGGCAAAACAAAAAACTACGAGTTAACTATAAGCTCCTACAGGATATTAAAAAAAGAGTTCTGGGTTTAGTAGACCACATATTATATTATGATGCCTGTTGTTTGGTATGGTTAAAAGACTGGATAATTCAAACTCATTAGAGTTTATTTTCAAGGTTTATTAGACCTTGAAAGTTCTGATTTAGGATTTGGGTGACATGCTTATTTTGGTACAATAAGGTAAAAAAGTTAAACCTGGTTTTCAGACTCGTGTTATTAAACAATCAGTTGGGCCTATATGGTAGAAATATAAAATAAGATTGACTGACTGGCTATCACCCATGAAGCGTTATACAGAAAAGAGATGCTATTAGATTCCAAATGGATGACATATCGAGACTTACTATATTTGAAGAAGATAAAAACAAGAGAACAATTAGTAAGTGAAGGATTTGTTTGTGATCAGTTTAATTATTATAGAGTTTTTGAAAGATTTAAACTTGATAAAAAAAGTTTTGTATCTGCAGGAGTGAAATTTGAATTGGACATGAATGTATGTTCTGGAGATGACCACCTGATTGCTAAAGTTTAAAAAACGTTACTTATGATAAATCTGGAAGATGAATTTGTTGAAGATGGTAAAATGGGTGAAAGTTTTTGGTTACGATATAATTCTAGACCAATGGGAGAATGTATGCTCCAAAGGTTTAAAATTCACTGTGAATTACAGCTTGAAAGAAAGTTTTTATATGATGATGAACTGTTGATATTTGGTGCTAACTAGACTGCAAAAATGTATAAAGGGATTTCCAGCAAGTTGGAAATGCAACCAAATCCAGATACATTCTAACAATATGTGGTGGTCTTGAAAGTATGCTAAATCATACTGGATAAATATAATATTGACAATGCAGAAAATATTTAAATTACAAATATTAATGAAACCTGAAGCTTTTCTTCTAGGTATTATGGACAAATCAACGGAAAAACATTTGGGGGCCTTATTTCTTTACATGATGACCGCTGCGAGGATTGTATATGCTAAGTATTGAAGGAAAGGGGGATGCGCACTGTAGAACAGTGGATTTTAAAACTGAATTAGCAGAGATGGCAAAATTAACCAATCTAATTAGAGACAATGAATTAAAAAAGTTTATAAAATACTGGAAGCCATTTGATAAGGATGCAAATTGTAAGAGAGAGAGAGAAATGGGAAGCATGTGTACCATCTCCACAATCTTTCCCTTCATGAGTTGCATATTCCAGGCAGCCAGCTTTTTCTTCCAACGGAGGACAAGGCTCCCCACCATTTTTTGGCTCTTGTTGTATATTACGTGTACGCATCCGGAAGGTGGGTTTACATTGCTCTGCACAGCCACTCCAATGATTCCATTCCCCAACAACACACGAAACAGCTGCAAAAGAATTATAAAAATACTGTCACAACGAAAGTCATAGATTGATCTTTTCTCTATAAACATTTAGCGAAACTTAATTTAGTATGTCACACAGCCTGCTTTTTCCTGAAGAAATAGATTAAGAAGATCAGAAGTTAACACTGATCTGCCATTTTAAAAACTATTGTGGAAATAAAGTTGCTTTACAAGCCAATTTTCCACCTGCCTATCCATCTGGGCCCCTACTTCAATAACTTTCCTCTTCTTTCTTTCCCAAAATAATACCCAAAACATAACTTAAAATATTCTTGCCCATAAAATAATTTTACAGTTTCATATTCATATGTTCTAACCCCATTTTTTTCAGCCTGCTGCCTATAATACATAAGCAGTTTCTAAAAAGTTGTAGTTATATCAATACATACATTTTTCAGATCATCTCAAAGTCCACCTTTTGAATCATAGGATAGCAACCACAACACCAAGCAATAAAATATTGGCATGGTTGATGGGCCTATAATGATTTCCTTTACCTTCAATTTATATGGCCACCCATCTCATTTTTATATGGTATGATACTAAAATGGAAGAAGGAGTACTTCATTATTTTCTCTTGTTTCAAAGCAAATAAAGGTGTTAGCAAATTTAGAGTGAGGGCTAGCACAAGTTACTTGTACTGCTGTTAGGTTCTCAAACGAAACTCTTGAACCTTTTGCAATTTATAGAAAATTTAGAAGGAAGCAGATGCCAGAAAGGAGATCCTTTCTGCATATTGAATAGTGCATGGCCATGTATCTCTGCTGATTAGGATTTAAGTGGAAAATGCTTTCCAACATTGCTAAAAGTGCTTAGGACTCAGGATTAAATAATTGTTTTTAAGCCTAAAGTGACATTCAGCATAGTTTATATCAGGGGGTCACCAACCTTTCGGACCTCAGGGACTACTAAATTCATAATTTAAAATCCCACGGACCACTAATATGATCTGCCTAATGACCGGCTGGGTGGGCATGGCCAACTCAATGTCACTCGCATCGAGGGGCGCCTCGTCAGCCTCTACTCACCCCCCCAGCCACTCCTCCCTTGCCTACCTGGGCTCCTTAAGGCCTCAGCAGGAAGAAGTTGTTGGAGCTAAGCAGCCACCACGTGAAAGAGTTGGCAAAACAGCTGGCTCAGTTCAAAATGGACCTGACCAAGAAGGCGGCTCAGCAGAAGCACCTCACTGAGGACTATGAGCATATGTTTTCCAAGCAGAGGGAAGACCTGTGGGACTGCAAGGCCAGCTACTGGCATCTGGAGGCTCAGCGGGCTGAGATGGTCAGCCAGTTCCAGGCCATGATGCAGTCCCACTGGAACAAGGCCCTTCGGCTCTTTGCCACCAGTGGCACTTCCCTCCAGCCTTCGCCCAAAGCTCCACACCAGGAGATTGAAGCAGACCCCAAGTCGGAATTTCTGCCCCCCTCTGACCCACACAAAGAGACCCTGAAGGGGGAGACTCTCTGCAGCAACACAAACGATTGCATGTATCCAGCCCAAGGGTTTTAATTTAGGACCCCTGATTTAGTGCAAGATAAAAAATGCAAATAATTTTTCTGCGGGCCATCAAAATTTTCTCACGGACCACCAGTGGTCCACAGACCATCAGTTGGTGACCACTGGTTTATATAACATCATCTTATAGACTAATTGAAAGTTCCTATATGTATATTTGCATGTGTTAATATATGTATCTAGTTAATATTTGTACTCTAATCCTAAATTTGCTATTTCCCAAACATATGCATGCCAAAATCCCATTTTTCGGTTCTGATGTCACAAATTCATCAACTGCTTGAAATGCCTCCTGAAAATCCAACCTCAGCTAAAACAAGACAGTTTTCATTCAGTTAAGCCAATAGCTCATGGAGGAAAGAGAAAAACAATTTGAGGATTTGTTTGGCAGACAGGCATAAAGCCAAGTTATTGTTTACTGACATTTATAGTTGTCGAGCATGGCTAAAATACATTGGATAAAAAAATAAAATTAGAGCAAAAGTCAAAAGTTGGAACTTTGTCTTTTAACCAAAAAAAATATGTCAGTCTTAACCCCATGTCACCAAATCATGATAGTTAGCTACCAATAATCTTCTCCATACTCCCCACTGTTGCTTATTCTCAGACATAAGTAGCTGGACAGCACAAAACATAATTTTGGGAAGAGAAGAACAGATTAAAAGGAGGGTTAAGTTCCTTGTGCAAGGAACTGTAACATACAAATGTGCCCATAGTACCATTAAGAGGTAAATCCGTTGCCCCAAATTCTACCTTTGCTTTCTGTCTATCTCCAGCTAAGATTCAGTCCTGATTAAATGCATCCTGTCTAAATGATTTCATGACCATGCATGGATGAATTCAGAGAAGCCACTTGCCAATCAGATTCTGTTCTTCTCTGACGTGGGATCCTTCCTCCATGCTCCACAGATTAATCCATATAATCTATTTCACAATGCATCAATTAGAGCAGAAACAAAGCTAGCACACCAGTCCAAGATGCTGGTAAAGCAGACAGTCCCTAAAGATTTGTGCCAACAGTGCAAGGGAACTCATGATTGAGAAATATAATACAAAATGAAAAGTGTCCCTTCAATTTGCCTTTTGAGCTGCAAAAATTGATTCTAGGATTCTCATTTGACAGGCATATTCCTGTATCAGTTCCTGGTTCCCAGCCGGGCAAAAATAATTAATTCATGCTTTATGTTTTAAACTGTTCCAATGAGAGGGTAAGGGGTTTTTGTTTCTAACCTGGATCTCGGTTTTAAAATGTACTTTTAAAAACGCAGAAACCAAAATTTCTTGCATACATTGACTATTCAATACTACATTATCAATGACTGAATTCTACAGCTAAAGTTGCAATCCTTACTATGTGTTTGGATCTTCCCTATTTTTATTTTTAAACGACTATCATGAAATACAGAGACGGCCAGAGGTAAAAAGACAGGTGGGTCTTTTGAAGTTCATTATGGCCCCTATCATAGTGGAACTCACAAATCAAGTAATTGTACTGAGAGTAAGAAAATCACAGAAGGAAAGAAGAAAACATGATTTTATTGGATTAATATGTAGGGTTTCTCTAAAAATCCTTGTGCAGTTTAATTGTATATCTTATACAGAAGTGGAACTATTAACTATATAAATGCAAGAGAGAAGGATTTGAGATTGAGCACATTTATTTGTAGGAAAGTCAATTTTCAATATATCTTCTATGATTTTGGATTACAAAGGATAGCATGATTTTGAAATTCTCTGAATGCAGTTGTATTTCATATAGCACTGATCACATTTGTTATTCTGAGATCCAGTATCCATTTTATTTAAATTTTGAATAAATTCCCTGCATTTACAAAACATTTGTATCTTATATAGAAGTGACATTGTTATCTATTAAAACTGTACAAGGATTTTATAGAGAATCTGTATTGTTACTCTTCTCCCCCCCTTCAAAAAAAATCACAAATCCAACAAAGTTATTGCATTCATAGGTAGTTACATATGTTTTAATAACTTGATTCAATTTGCAATGGAATCCATTTCCTTCATTTTGAAAGTTTAAACCTGCCCTCCAGATACTCACTGAATTTTGTTTGAGTCCTTTCCTTACATTTTTGTTCTTCATTTGGATTTCCATATTCATGAAAAGTCAAAAAAAGTGGGTGGGTTTACGTTTTGCACCAAGTTTTCTTTACAGAACTTTCCTTCCTTTGGGGAGCGGGAATATGTGGGAAGGGAAAGGAAATAGCAGGGAAAGCTGAGTTCCCATGACAGACTAGAGCAGAACAACACACAAGTTATCATTCAAGCTATTGGGGAATAACGGATTGGCATTACATTTTGTGAAGACAGTGGTTTTGCTGTGGAGATTCCAAAGTTGTGTAAACCCACCCCACAGTTGCCAAAAAGTAGCCACCTATCTGTAGTTTAAGAGATGCGGTTTATTATTTATTATTTATCCCAATTCCAAAAGCAAAAGTTAGTTATCCTCAAAGACATTGGTGGGGGGAAGAGAACTTCTACTTCTAGGACCACTGAAAGCCGCCCCCAGCTACCGCCAGGAGTGTTTTGGAGGCAAAGCGTGGAACTTCGCTCGGCGGCAGGTGCTTTCAGGCGCCCGTTGAATGCCGTCCCTTCTTCCAGCCTACCTGGGCACGCCTGGGTGTAGTCGTGGCAACAGTCGCCGGTCTGTTCGCACGCCTCGTCACAGAAGCAGGTCCCGTAAGTTCTGTCCAGGCGCCAGCCGGTGGCAGTGCACGTCGGATCCCGGCCGGGACAGCAGCGCCTTTCCTCGACGCAACCCGCTCCGGCTAGGCGCCCGAGCGTCGAAAGCGCCACCAGAGCCAGGAGTCCCGGGGCAGCTTTGATGCCCATCTCCCTGCCTCGAGGGCACGGAATTCGCCAGTCCGGGGTGGGGGCGCCCTCGCGTCGGTCTCTCGGCGCTGCAGGGCGAGCCGTGAGGGCGGAAAAGAAAGTCGGACCGCGAGAGTCCGTGCAAAGTGGCCGCTGCTCTTTCCAGGAAGGGCGGAATTCTGCTCGGCCACGCGCTTGTCTCCCTCCCTGAGGCGAGGGCGAGGGATGCTCTACCGCCGCCGCCCGTCCTTTCACAGCAGGGTCCGGGAACGGGCGCGGCTGGCAGAGAAGCGCGCCAAAAGCCCGGGGCAGCGTCGCTCCGCCTCTCTCTGACAGCAGCGGCTGACCTCGTTCTTCGGGTCCTCAGACCTTTCATATAGGGCCCTTCATTCCTAACCGAAGTGAAGCCTCAGCTCTGCGTTCATTTGCCCTTAATTAACTACAGAGTTAGGTGGCTCTTTTTAACCTACGAAGCCCTGCTTTTAAAGTATGCCCGTTCGGGGGTGGGGGGGTGGAAGCTGCCTGGATGTTGCCAACGCAAGGTGAGTGTGATTCAGAATACCACCACCTTTCCAGCTGCCTCCTCAATGACATTCCAAGAGCTAGGAATTCCTCCGGTGAGTTTCTTTAAGCCTGGAGATGTGAAGAGTCAGGTAGGCTTCAAGTATACAGGTGCAGAACAGTTTAAAAATAAAATAAGCTTGGGAAAACGTGAATGAAATTTCAAGCATTGTGAAAATTAGTAGCAAAATAGCCTTAAAAAGAAATTAGTTTAAGCAACTGGGAGACAGATTCCAGCTTTTACAGTGGCTGAGTTCACAGGTGTTCAGACAAAGTGTGGCTTACTTGTATGTAATTTAGAAGCTATATAACACTAATGTTTTGTATATTATCTGATACTATTCTCTTTCCCAGAACGACTTAAGGAATGTTTCAACGTTCATTGCTTAGATAATAATTTTTGCCTTTTCCCCTCAAGGTCATCTCCCTGACCTTCTACAGTCAGAAATGAACAAACTTTTGATAGCCAAACCCAAAGAAACACTCTTGTAAAACTGACACATGGAAGTTGGAACCTCCATTTTTATTGGGTTTCTTGGGAGAGGATTTTTTTTTCAAGTTTTCTTAAACTTTTCAGAGGAAAGGGAAGAGAAAAATGCAATAAATAAGTAATAATTACATATAGGAAGTCCTTGTATTACGACTGTAATCAAACTCCACAATTACAACCTTAAAATGTGACAGTTGTAAAGTGGGTCACCATATACCAGACCCAATTTTACAAATCTTTTGTGGTGGTTGTTAAGCGAACACGGCAGTCGTCAAGCAAACATCATGGTTGTTAAGTGAATCGCTAGGAGACAGATTTTGTCAGAAACCAGAAGTAAACACAAGTTTTGGGCAAAAACATTGCAAATCGTGGTCACAGGGCTCGGCAAATGGCCATAAATGCAGGCCAACTGCCAAGCAGCCAATATGTGGTAACGGAAAGGAAACATCAAAACTTTGAAACCAGTCGTAAGTAGCTTTCAGGTAGTTCAATGCAGTGGTGAAATGTAAAATTTGTTACTACTGGTTCTGTGGCCGTGGCTTGGTGGTGGGATAATGTGACCGGATGGGCGTGGCCTTTTTTTTTTTACTTTTAAAAGCTTTTTTTCTACAACCTCTTCTGCTGAAGAGGTTGTAAAAAATGCTTTTAAAAGGCTCTGCCAATCCCAGGTGAGTTGCCTGATTGTCAGAGGCTTTTCTTTTCTTTTAAAAGCAATTTTTTTTGCCTTTAAAAGAAAAAAAGCCTCTGACGATCAGGCAACTCAGCTGAGATCGCCAGAGCCTTTTAAAAGCATTTTTTCTACAATCTCTTCGGTCAGAGAGGTTGTAGAAAAAATGCTTTTAAAAGGCTCTGACGATCTCAGCTGAGCCGCGCGATCATCAGAGGCTTTTTTTACTTTTAAAAGCATTTTTTTGGCCGAAGAAAAAATGCTTTTAAAAGTAAAAAAACCCCCACCTCTGATGATCATGTGGCTCAGCTGGGCATGGGGGAAGCAGGGATTTTTGCTATTTTTATTTATTTATTTATTTATTTATTATTCAAATTTTTATACCGCCCTATCTCCCAAAAGACTCAGGGTGGTTTACAGCCTTATAAAAACATAAAAAACATAAGAATAAATACAAGTTAAAACAACATTTTAAAAAACTTATTACATTAGGCCAAATTTAAAAATATCAATTAAAATAGCACAAAACCCCATTTAAAACTAATTTTTAAAAACTAAACCCTAGGCCAGCCCCGCACAAATAAATAGATGTGTCTTAAGCTTGCGGTGGAAGGTTCGAAGGTCAGGAAGTTGGCGTAGTCCTGGGGGGAGCTCATTCCAGAGGGTGGGAGCCCCCACAGAGAAAGCCCTTCCCCTGGGCGTCGCCAGTCGGCATTGCCTGGCGGATGGCACCCTAAGGAGTCCCTCTCTGTGGGAGCGTACGGGTCGGTGGGAGGCAGTCGGTGGCAGCAGGCGGTCCCGTAGATAACCCAGCCCTATGCCATGGAGCGCTTTAAAGATGGTAACCAAAACCTCTCCGACCCACTTGCCGCCATTGCTACCGGATCAGGTGATCCGGTCCGAACTGAAAGCATTTCACTGTTATTTCAATGTTATTTCAATTGGTCACTAAATGACCAAACATATGCCATGATGCACCTGTAGTGTAAATTTTGGGGTGTACCAAATATGTTTTACCTTTCAATTTTGGAGAATCATGATATCCTAATTTTGTCAGGGTTGTGGGAAGAAGAGAATTAAAAAGAATCAGCCCAAAGAAGTTCTGGACCAGCAATATTTAAATACCATATTACAATGGCACTTAAATAATTCAACACTGATGATGAACATACAGTATATGAATATTTACATCTGTCATTCAGCAATAAATGGCAATATATGGAGTAAAAGCTTCTTTTCATGGGTAAGCAACAAATACTGACATAACTTTATAAATGGTTTTTATGAAAAATAATCTGTATTAAACAGTAAATTCATTTTTCTCCAGTGCTTTCTTCCTCCAACAGAATTTATAATCTGAGGCTTTAGGGGAAAATGCAGTCTCTGAAACATCTGAGTAAAATCTTCCACAAACTGTCATTACTTATTACCAAATTGTCATTTTTAACGTGACAAAATGGAAAAACGTGAGTGGAAAATGATATTTGCTGTGCTTTTTAAATTATTATAAAATATCCTGCCTTCTAGGTAAAAAGATTAGCAAAGTACATGCTAAATTGTTTTAGATAGTAGAACTTTTAAAACCATGTTCCTAATTTAAACACTTTCTTATACTGTGCCTAAGGTTATAATTTAACTAAATTTTGAAAGATGTGATTTAATGCAAATTACTCTGGAAAAATAAAGGAAGATTTAAAAACATTTAATCTATAATAGCCTATCAGAAACAAATATAAAATAATATTACTAATATTACTTTAATTACCTTTCTTTAACTTGCAAAGAAGCTATTAAACAAAACAAAAAATAGGGCGACCAAGAAATATTTTTTTTGAGAGTAGAAGACCCAAAACAATCCAATGAATATTAGTATCCCCAGTAGCCACAAAAGGCTTTTTAGGATCCTTGTATGAAAAACGGAATAAAATTAAGCATCCTGTTAAAGAGGATTATGGTGGTCTGGTTAGCAATGGTATAAATATAGGGAAGGCAGGAAGGCAATCATCTCCCTTTGCCTATAGACAAAGAAGTCCACCAGATTATCTCCTTCCCCAGTTCCTGCAACAAGCCTGATTGCTGCGGGCTTTGCCAACATATATGTTCAGGGGAAAAAATCCAAATGACTGACTGATAGAAGTGGAGAATAATGTTTTTTGAATCTTGTTATTGTCGCATCTGGATTTTTGCAAATCAAATTGTGGAGCCCGAATAGGGTCATAGTAGAAAAACAGTTTGTGGGAATGAGTGAACTGAGGGCACTGCTGTTGCTACTACCTCCACTTTTGCTATGTGATGAATTGTTTCTACAAAGGGGAGGTGGTGTAATGGACTACACTGAAGCGGCAGTTTCCCAGGAAGGAGGAAGCACATTCCAAGGAGTGTGGGGTGGGACAAGAGACAACACAGCCTGAGTTGAATGGAGACAGGACGAGAATTAGGATAACCACTCTCTAGAATCTCCCAGGGTATATCCCTTAGGGTAACAGTAGTACAAATAGTTCTCAACTTATGACTGTAATGGAATCTATCCATTATGATTGTGAGCTATGACAGTCGTAAAGTGGGCTATCGTGTGACTGAACTGATTTTATGGTCTTTCGGGGTAGTCATTAAGTCAATCCACAGCTGTTAAGTGAATGCCATAGACATTAACTGAACCATTGTTCGCTATGGGGCATTTTGGCTAAAAACTGGAAATAAATGCCGTTTTTGGCAAAAACATCATAAATTTCAGTCGTGTTTGTGGGACACTGCAATCATAAATGTGGGCCGGTTGCCAAGTGCATGAAATGTGGTCACATGACCGGAGGTAACTGTCAGAACTTCAGAACCAGGTCTTTTGAGAGATGGGTCAGTCATAACTTTGAACATTCACTAAGTTACCAGTCATAAGTGGACGACTATTGGCATATGTTTAGTTCAGCACAAATTCTGGCCATTTGGAGTGAACAAATAAAAAACGGAACTTTAGCTGGATTGTTCTATGTTATTGTTGGGCTGGGCCTGACAGCTGTGACTCTCAACTGAGCTGTTGCTTTAGCAGCAGTTGTAATAGGTCCAAGAAGCAGAAGCCTAGTAGGTGCCCTGGTAATCTCTAGTATTCACCTCCTTCCTCACTGGTTATGAAGGATTAGAAAGAGAAGAATAGAATAGAATAGAATAGAATAGAATACAATACAATACAATACAATACAATACAATACAATACAATACAATACAATACAATACAATACAATACAATACAATACAATACTATAATTGGGAAGCAAAAATTCAATAAATGTCTGCAGAGAAATACCAGAAAATCCAACTACAGGTAGTCCTTGACTTGCAACAGTTCATTTAGTGACCATTTGAAGTTATAATGTCACTGAAAAAAAGTGATTTATGACTTTTTTCACACGTGCATAATCCCATGGTCACTTGATCAAAATTTAGATGCTTAGCAATTGACTCATATTTATGACTGATGCAGTGTGCCTGGATCATGTGATCACCTTTTGCAAAGTCAATGGGTAAACCAGATTCACTTAACAACTGTGTTACTAACTTAACAGTTGCAGTGACTCATTTAACAACTGTGGCAAGATAGGTCATAAAATGAGGCAAATTCACTTAACATCTGTCTCAGCAAAAGAAATTTTGGATTCAATTGAGGTTGTAAGTGAAGGTCTGAAGAAAGCAACAATTCCATACAAACATCATCTGACATCATCTTCTACATGATATACATCATCTAGTTGTCAGTTGGATCTTTGCAGCTCAGCTGCAGTATGCCTGACAAAAAGATTTTGAGGCAACTGAGTGATTATTCTTCTGAGAGTACTGAAAATCAAAAAGAAAATGTATTTAGGTAACAGGAAGTGAAGGGAGGCTTCAAGCCAGGTACAACTATCCATCTCTGTTCTTCCACAAATTCATCTCTGCATTCACATATTAGTTAATAGCAGAAACTTCAAGGACTCAGTACTATTAGGTTAGTTGTTTCACTGAAGACAAAGAAAATAGTCAAATAATGTAGAAGATTTATCTGATATAGAACATAGAAATAAATCTTCCCACATCGTAAGCCCTTTCTTGCACCTTTTTTGGGTCAATAGAATAATGGTCATTTTTTCCCAGCCATGAAACCGGAATGCACCTGTTCTATGTTTACAGAATCTATTGGGTCTCAGAATTTCTGCTTCCTGCCTCATCAGCTTCACCTCCTTCACTCCCTAATTTCACATTCCCCTCATTCAACCTGGAGGTACCAGGTGCATCCTCCTCTCCTCCCCACCCATGGGAGACTGCTTCCTCATGGTTTTTGTTGACCTTTGTTCTTCCAGAACATGTGCTGCCCCAAGAGTATTCAGCAGCTCCTTTCAAAGGCATCATTTTCTGCCATTTATGTTGCTCAGCATCTCCATCAAGTCAGCTGTCTTTGATGAATCACCAATAGTCATCCTGTCTAATAAATCTTACTACCCAGCAGTTCTTAGAATAAAAACAGAATTTTTGACTTTCTGCCTACTTTTTAAATCCCTTCTCTTCTCTTCTATGGGCCAAATAGTCCCTTGTGGGATGGCAGATAGTTTTACAAAGCACAAAGAATGAATAGAGAGAACTTCTACAGCTAGGAATATAACTTTTATCTGAAAGCATTCTTGAGTTTACTACTTGTGTGAAAGAAAAATAAAGACAAACTCTATCTAAGGAATAGCATAGTGCTAAGAAAGCCCAAGTGACTTCAGTGTGTAATATTTATAACTAAGAGCCTGTGCTCTCCTGCATTATGGTGAGAGACGAAATCAGATAAGTACTTGACCTGCACAGGTCAGTGTCAGAAAAGAAAGATGACTGAACTGTGGGAGGAAGCAATAAAAGCTCAGGAAATATCAGCTTAACCAATACTGTAGGTGGCTTGTTGGACCAAAGTGCAAAATAAATCTTTTAGAGAAGGACATGACATTAAAGTGCAGGGTCCATCTACTAGATGTCTTTATATTTATTGCTGTAGTGGTGAAGAGGCTTTGAGATGTCAAAAACTGGTGTATGCAAAGTTGAATTCCATCAGCCTGGGGCCATGGTGCTCCTCCTTCCATTTCTGTTTCTTTTTCATTTGGAATAGACAGAGATCTCTGCTTTGGAATTTCTCTGTTCTTTTCTCTTCCATTCATCATCTTCCATTTCTTAGTTGGCTGAAGTCTCAGAGCTTTCCTCCTGCCCAGGGATATCATAAGAGGGACAGGATTGCCATCTGTTCTCTGGGAGAAATTGCTAGAGGTTTCTCCTATTGAATCTTTACTTCGTTCTAACACCAAATTGCAAGAAAGGATAGTTCTAGTTTACAGAATATATCCGAATTCCCACAATTCCAGAATATATCCGAACTCCCACAATTCCAGAACTCTCTCCCTAGACTTCATTCAGGGAAGTCTCCATCACTCTTTCAGTGGACATATAAGTACCTTTTCCTCTCTGAATAATTTGCTCTCTCTCCTTTCTCCCACAGAACCAGAACCTCAGAACCTCAGTTTTTTTGCCTCCTTCAATTATGGTGGAAGTATTGAGACCAAGTGTGCAGAGAATGATGGGTATGATGCAGGACTAAGGCAGAATGGGCAGTGATATAGCAGGAAAAATGTTACAGGATTAAACTGTATAAGTACAGGAAATTTTCCATCCAGCTTTGTAGACAAACATGCAGAGTGGAGAAATATGGTGGAAAAGCAGAATACGTCACTAAAAATCAGCATTGAGCAGCTGCAGTTACTGGAAAAAATAGACCGCCCGAATGGGAGAGGACTGGAAAACATTTAGTGAACAGATAGTGATATCCATGGGTAAAACTGAAACATTAGAGTAGAAGAATGAATTGAGTATAAGTGAATGCAGCCACAAGTAAAAAAAAAAAAAGGAACCAATTAAAGGTACTATTTTTAGGTAACATCATCTCATCCAATTCTGAATTATGGAAAGAGGACAGATGGAACTCTCCATCAGCTGATGAAATATTTTGCCTAAACAATGCCACAAATTGAGGACTTCTATTATAAATATGTACAGGCAAGGCAATAGTTCTGGAAAACATGTTGAATAAATATATGAACTATCTCAAAAGATGGCATGATAAGAACTAAGTCATTAGAAAAGAAGTAAGATGCCATTTAATTGTGCCTAGGTCCTTGGTCTATGATAAATATTTAATAAAATACAAGGAAACTATCTCAAGGCCCTTGTGTGAGGAATGAAAGGGACAGGTTCCATCAGTCCAGCTAGCTTGTTGGTGAAAGACATGACACAGTAAAGTGTGTTTTACACTAAAGTGGTAAGAAAACGCATAAGACTTGGCATCTGTTTCAATGTGTACCCACCAAACACAATAGAGAATGATGAATCATATGAAATACTCCAAAAACTCCAGCTAGCTGATGTTGGATCATAGCTGCAAGGACTCCTCTGTCAAGGAAGATGGAACATATAGTTGGGCAGTTCTTTGCAAGAAAGAAGTATATTGAAAATGATATCATATTCCTGGGTTTTGATGAGAAACAAAAGCTAAAATGAGAAAATTGCACCCACCTGACCTGGTGCTGTTTGCCAACAAATCAAACTAGCTGGTTGTCAGTTGCATCTTTTTCCCAAAGCAGGAAGTATTGACTGTATGGATTGTGTCTTTATTATCTCCCAAATAGACTACGGAAATTTGAAGGTATTTATTGGTAAACACAGCTGCCTGCTTGCTGATAGGGAAGCCAGTACAACAAGGTGATTCTGAAACTGTAGGATTGTACTTGATTGGCTCCCAGGTGTGATTCAAAGTGCTAAATTCTGCCAAGCCCTCTATGGCTCAAATCTCCACTGCCTTCTGAACCATCTGCTCCAGGAGAATCCAACAGGTAGAGCAAGAGGACATGTTACAAGTTTATGTACACACGCAGGCAGGCAGATACCAGCTGGTAAGGAGTCTGAAACCTGGCCCTCTCCAACACTACCACCCCTGTTCTGGGACAGCTCACCACCACCACCCTGTTATGTTGTTATTCAGGAAAATAGTGGAGACCCTGGCTTTCCATAGAGTTTATGGAGAGGAAAATGTCACAGAAGTCTGACAGCTCCTTATTGGCAGGTACTATTGGGCTGGCAGACATGATCATGGTTAGTATATGTTATTGTGGTTTTAGATATCTTTTTGTCTTGTGCAAATAAGGAGTCTAGAATCTATGGAGCAGGCTGCAGACAAATAAATAAGAACTTGGGGAGAATCTGAACTTCAGGAATGAGACTGTATCTCAGTGAGAGAATTGGTGGGAGAATGCAGAGCCTGTTCTTCACCCTTTCCAAACCCATCAGTATCATCTACATAGTTGGCAGGCAAAACAGGAGAGAGTTCCAGCAGAGGAGTGGTGAGTGGTGAAGATTTGAGGCTCTTCAAGCATATTTTTTTGCTTGCCAGAGAATCAAAAGTTGCATTGTCTTTGTCTCAATGTATATGTGGATTGTGAATTGAAAGACAGTTCATTACCAGGTCTGTTGGAATCTATAATGAGGGGAGGCTAATTAAAATTGCAGATAGCTCAAATTTCCCTTGATGCTGCTGCTTCTTCTTCATCTCCTTGCACGTGCTATTTTAGCATCATTTATGTTTATTTGGCACTTCCTCGGGGAACTACTTTAAATGGATTTTTTTAATGACTTTGCAATTGTGGCAGTGTGGCAACCATCTTATCCTTCTCCTCATGTCTAATGCTACTTAATTACCCCACTCAGTTTCTTCAGTCTGTTGCTGCTGGCACCTCGCAAGAAGTTGGATAATACCAGCGTCCATTGTCTTTATGATTCTGATTAAAAAAATGAGATTTAAAAAGGAAGTTCATCATGTCAAAGAAATAACCCAGGAAGTGAACATGACTTTAAGAACACTTTACCTAAAAAGATTATCTCTCCATGTAAAATTACCTTTCTGAATTTCCAAGAGACATCTTGGCAATGTTTGGTGTTCATTAAAAGCATTACTATGCTGGGAAATAGGAATTACCCAAATGTTATTTTAGCGCTTAATTAAATGGTATAAAATATTCCTGTCGTCCAATGGTTTGTTTCTGGTTCTGCAAGATGCATTTTATTACTAAACTGGAAATTTTAAAGGTGGTTTTTCACTGCTGTGGGGTTCTGTAATCCAAGTTCTAATTTCTCACATACGGTCATAACCAACATACTGTAATTATAAAGCAAAAGGTGTGTGTTATTAAATTACAAAGAGGCCAGAGCTAGGCATCTGCATTAAGTTTCTTACAAGAAAAAAAAATAGAGCTTCAATAAAAATACCTATAGATCTTGCAAACTAAGATTACTAAAAGAATCCGTAAGTTTGAATCAGCATGAAGTTTGCCTTTAGTTCTTTTTGAGGTCAGTCTGCAGCAGTTGAAAAGAAAAAAGCAGAAATAAATGGAAATGATACTATTTTGGAAATGTTTTGAAGTTTTGTTTAATGATTAATAACTTCCAACTTTAAGCTTATTTCAAGTTTCAATAGCTACAAAAAATACTGAATGTTCAGCATAAGCATCAGGTCAGTTTTAAAGTATGTTCCCTGTATAGTAGCTGTTAGTTGATAGAATTCCAGATATAAACACCCCCTTCATATGATCAGACCAAACTTGCACAAATACAGTTAGTTCATTCCTGTTTGCTTTTGAAATATTTAGCTGATGGTACAAAATGAGAAGTTTTCAAAAGTTCTTTGTTTCATGTCTCTTTTCCTTCCAGGCTTGTTTGCACACAATTATTTCCAATAAAAGAAAGTTGGCATTCTCAGGGATAGAAATAAGATATCAACATGAATTTGGGATTATAATGTTAATTTTAGAAAAGATGTTCATTTCAAAGACAATCAAATGAATTGTAGGGTTGCGGGTGTGGAATAAAAATGTCAGTAATGCCCTTATTTTTCTATATTGATTTGGTTTTAGAGCAAGCAGTCATTTATCTAACTTCCATTAATCCTCCAATTACATCTAGCTAAAGGATTGGTGATAAAAGCTTGCAAATGAATAAAAATATTTGAACCACAGAAAGCATCCTATCTATGAATAATTTTATAGAAAATCATTTTCAGGGATGAAAAAGACATGGGCAGTTCTAATGCTAGAAATCTAAAATACGTTTCCAAATATTTTGAAAAAAGGTTTGTAGGTAGTTCTCGAGTTATAACCAAAAAGGGGCCTGCCCACCATGGTTGTACTTTGTGATGGTCTTAAAATTAGTCATGTGTCTGATCCAATTTTATGAGTTTTTTGACAGCGGTCATTAAGTGAATGCAGCATTTGTGAACTTATGAGTGCAGTTTTTCTGAAAAATGGAAGTTAATACCAGTTTTTGGGGAACCCGTTCTAAAATATGATCATGGGATCATGAAACACTGCAAATGGCTATCAAGACAGCCCAATTGCCGAGGGCCTGAGTTTAGTTATTTGATTTAATATTCCAATACCCAAACTCAGCCATATCCATCTCTCAGTCGTGGACTGTACCAACAACTATATTCTGCCTAATAGTTCATATGCCACTATGGGTATTTGCAGATACTAAACCCAGTTCTTGTAGCCTATTATTCTTAAAAATCACTTATGCAATTTCCTGCTATTCAGATGCAGGAAACATACAACAAGAGAATACAAACTCTAGAAAAGCTTAATAGTTTAGAAGTAATTTAAATACCTAATATTTCCCATGCATATGACATAACTCCAACCAACAAAGCTGTACATTCAATCCATAAATATTAGAGAACATGTGTTAATTCACTATATTAGCATTTTAATTAAGATACGAAATATTTAGTTCAAATCTCTATATAGCCATGAAATCTAGGGGTAAACTCTCATACAGTCTAACCGCAGTGGGCACCAACCGATGGTCCATGGACCACTGGTGGTCCGTGAGGAAATTTTGGTGGTCCACAGAAAAATTATTTGCATTTTTTATATTGCACTAAGTCAGGGGTCCTCAAACTATAGCCCCTGGGACAGATACATGCAATGAATGTTTGTGTTGCTGCAGAGAATCTCCCCCTTCGGGGTCTTTTTGTGTGGGTTGGAAGGGGAGCAGAAATTCTGACTTGGGGTCTGCTTCGGCTTCCTGGTGCGGGGCTTTGGGCGAAGGCTGGAGGTGGTGAAGAGGCAGAGGGCCTTGTTCCAGTGGGACTGCATCATGGCCTGGAACTGGCTGACCATCTCAGCCCGCTGAACCTGTAGGCTCCAGTACCTGGCCTTGTGCTCCCACAGGTCTTCCCTCTGCTTGGAAATCCTATGCTCATAATCCTCAGTGAGGTGCTTCTGCTGAACCTCCTTCTTGGTCAGATCCAATTTGAACTGAGCTGTTTTGCCAACTCTTTCTCGTGGTGGCTGCTTAGCTCCAACAACTGCTTCTTGCTGAGGCCCTAAGGAGCCTGGTGGGGAGGCAAGGAGTGGCTGGGAGGGGAGGGTAGAGGCCGGCAAGGCACCCCTCGACATGAGTGATCGAGTTGACCACGCCCACCCAGTCACATGACCACCTAGCCATGCCCACCCAGCTGGTCATTAGGCAGATCATATTAGTGGGATTTAAAATTATGAATTTAGTGGTCCCTGAGGTCTGAAAAGTTGGTGACCCCTGGTCTAACCTATTTCCCAGGGTTATGAGACAGAAAATTATACATATCCTGAATTTCTTTGAGAAACAGAAAGATAATGTGTAATGTACTCAGTTTTGGTTTTCCCCAAAGTTTGTTATAGGAAAAACCTGCAATGAATATTGAATAGATGTAGATTAAAAAAATTCAAAATATGCATGGGAATACATACAATAAAAAATGCTGAATGCTCTAATTAAAGTGGATTACACATTTAGAAAAAGAATCAGAAGAAAACAAAATTATGGGAAGGACAATGAAAGGTATACCAAATTATTTAATTCTAAATGGAAGCTCTTTGTAACCTGACTTCACCAGGTGCATTGGAATTGCAACATCCAAAATTCTCAGGGAGCATGGCAGTAAGTTTTCATGGATAATAATTAAGTGTCTCACTAATATGGATTAAAATGTTCTTTTTTCCCACAAAATTGTTTGCTTTTTAACATAATTTTCTTTACCAAACTAGCATTACAAGCTTACAAGACAAAAAAATGAGGAAAATACTCTAGCCCTAATGCATAATTCAATGTGAACACTCTGTCTCCTTGAAACCAATGTGAAATTAATAATATATAGAATGATTGATTATATTCCTGCTGGGATATTTCATACAGAAATTCCAGTGATTTTAAATGGATTTTCATGGGTTTCCCCCACAAATTCCTTTATCTATGAAACTTCGGGTAATTAAGTGTAATCCAATCAATTTTATGCTTAGATTGCAGCAAAGTACTCCTAATGTTACACTCAATTCCTGATTTAGGTTGAATCATACATCATTGTCTATCGAACCAATGATATGATTTGAAAAATGGATTCTAAGAAGTTTGCTGATAGAAATGCAGGACCCTGCTCTCCTAGTGAAATGCTTATTGGAAGAAACTAACCAACAGTAATTTATTAAATAAATGATTAAACAAAACATGATTTAGTGTAATGTGAAACCCATATGACGAACTACAGATTGGCTAGGTTTTCTCATTACATTAAACCATGTTTTGTTATTTAATAAATTACAATTGATTAGTTTCACTGAATAAGCTAAACTATGTTTTTTTGTAACTCACAATGGCAGAATTCAAGTAACGTACTGAAATAAAACCAAAGCAACTACTTAATGACTTTGCCCAATGTATATATCCAGCAGATTTTAACTGCAATAATAAGCTGTTCAAACTGGGCTGATATCTAGATATAGAAAGACCTTGTCTTCTGTCATTGCTCTCTGTAAATGAAGATGTTAGGGATCACTTTTGAGATCGTTTACATGTGAAATATGTTTTCTTCTATTTAATATGGTCTTTCCCGCAGAGTCCAGTGTCCTTAACAGTCATGTGGAAGCCGTATTTATTTATTAAATTGCTAGGCCACCCATCTTTCCTATAAGGTAACTCTAAGCCTTATTCCACAGCTCTAGTTTTCTCAGAGATAATGATGAGAAAGTTTGGATCTAATCGTGTGGATCTCAAAAACACCAAAACTTTCAGCTGGAACCTTAAGAAATATAGAAGAGATAATTAAAGTTGAATATAAAAACTCCAATGAATAAGATTATGTTTAAAAAAATGTTTTCAGGTTCAGCATCCACCCTGTTACATAAAATTTGTTCAAATAAATAGTTGGGTAGATGTGCCCCTATGCATACAGAAAGAGAAAACACTGCTGGAAAAGATGGATACAAGCAACCTATATCTCATTAGACTTCATGAAAGGAGCAGAGGTTTTCATAATATTTATATGAACATTTATTTAAACATCAGAGACTTTCAACACATATAGTTTTAAATATAATATTTCCCAGACATTAGCTGAAGATTGTCTAAACTAATTCCCTCTGTTCACACCATATGTGGAACAATGAGTGAGATTTTATAGCATAGTTCTCATTTTCTTTTCTTTTTTTACTGGGTGTTTAAAATCACACACATATATGTTAGCAGAGTAAAATAGCATTAGCTATACAATTACACCATTGGAAACTATGTTCCTTTTCAACCTTAAAAGGAAATCTTTAAAGGTCCAAAACTGAGTCCAAAAATAGAGAGAAAAAGAAATTTGTGCCAAGTTTGTGGGTCGTTATCTTTTTCCACTCTTTGTTTAGTTTAAAAAGGCTTTTAACTGAAACAATGATACCGACACTTTTCATTAAACACCAATAGCTGGGATTTAAGCCCATGAATTTGCAAGTTTATGCTTTCCTTAATTGAGAATAAGTCTACTGAATTCCATGTGATTTGTTTCTAACATGCTGCACATTAACTCTGTATTGTTCTAAAACATACATAATTTTAGGGAAGTTCCTTTTTTATCAGTATTTATTTAAGAAACTGATACCCTGCTGTTCCACTTTTCAGTATTAATCAGAAAGTTAAGAAGTAACTCCGATAAAAGAATAATGTAATAAACATTCCAGAAAAAAGCTACAAACAAGAACACCATACCTCCTTGTTCTTCATTGCAATGTTGTACAATAACCTAAAATCAGATGATTTAGTACATATTAAATTTAAATTTAATAACATCAATCCAATGTCAGAACCTATGACTTTATGCTCCTGCTGAAAGGGCTTCCTGCCATCTCTCTAGGCAGATTTGTCACTATTCATTTCTAGAGTTAGAATGCAATCCTAGGCACTAAATAACCTTGCCAGAGTATTGTCTCATGCAGAATCCTTGATACTAGCCAGGTCTTGAAATTCATCTTCATTAAACCAATATATTTCGTTCTGTCAACTTCGTCAAGCCTCACAGTTTCTGGAATGTCAGCCCCACCTGTTTCTGGAGGACACGAAAGAGGAAGGAGAAGCCCTCTCCTCATGGTACAGAATGGTACTTTGAAAGAGCAGGCAATATCCTCATATGAGCCCTGGGGAAAACTGCCCGCAAAACATCTGCACAAGGCCAGTTTTCCTAGGTGAGTTCATATACACTGTGTCGTTGTGCTTGATTGAACTACAGTCAAAAAAACCATGCAACAATTATATCCTGTGTCTCAATATACACTTGATAAAACCTAAACATGAGGCTAGGAAAGCCAGTTATGGAATATATATCCTTGAAAAGTTTTTTAATTACCTAAATCAAATAGAAAGCTGCAAGCTGTCATATAGTGGCACTAGCTTTAATTTTCAATAAAGGTTTTTGCTTTGTAAGTCACTATAAGACTGGAGCACAGCATGCAGCAAACATCTTTATAAGATCATACAGGTGAAGAACCACTCTTAAACTACAAGTCCAGATCTGGGACTATGGAAGCTCGTTATAAGAGCTTTCTTTGATTTTCTAGATTAGGATGGAATTGCAACTTTCCAAGTTTCTAGCTTATGGGACTGTGATCCAGTCTGAAATTGAACTGAAAAAGATCTAGAGCAGAGGTGTCAAACTCACGGCATCATGGCGGCGTCACATGACGTATCGGGACTTTTTCCCCCTTCGCTAAACTGGGTGGGGATGGGGCCAGCACATGATGCATCCGGCCTGTGGGCCACAAGTTTGACAACCCTGATCTAGATAATATTTCTTCCAAGATGGCCTGGAATTGTTTTGCCATCACTCTGGTTAGGAAACAGGCCTAAAAGAAATAATCTAAACTGGGTTTTCCCCCCCAAAAAAATGCACTATCACCATTTTTCATGTCTGACAGTACCTCTCCCTTACTGAGGAACAATTTAATAAACATGAAAGTTTCTCTCCCTCTCCCCTTTTAGAAGTAGCCAAGAGGGAGCAGGATCAATTCTTCCAGATGTCCTTTCCCTGTCTTTTGGATACAAGCCTTCTGGAATATTCCTTCCCTATTTAATTTTGATTTGGAAATATGGGTACATTTAAACACTGTAGATTATATTTCCTAGCTCAGAATGTCAAGGGACTGTATACTCTTTAAATTCTTTTCCTTTCCCTTTTTTTCCAAGCACTTGAAGTGCCAAAACTCTTCTCAGATAACAGACCTCCCAATTTGTTTGTTTTTTCTTTTTTTTTCTTTCTTTCACATACATAGGTCAAAGACCAATTCTGATCATTACTCACTATAGTGAAAGGCTGTTTTAAGACCTTTTCTGAAATATGAAATTTACTTCATATGTCAAGAGAAAGTAAATCCTTAATGGCATGAAGAAGTCAGAAACAAAGATTATAAAAAGGATTTGCAAAGGAATTCAAAATTAAGAGGCACAAGTAGGGAAGTGCATTGTCTACTAAATACAAATGTACAATTTGTATTCTCCATATAATGTCCTGCTGAATTCCTGCTAAAGGCAAACTGTAAGGCAGCAGCCATATTAACGTACTATTTCCAATTCCTTGAAAGTGTGGAATAAGGTTTTAATTGTATATTAAAACCTTTAATTGTTGTTATGTTATGTTATGTTATATCGAGAGAGAAAATATAAATATAATTGCATACTACTTAGTTTTTAGTGGTGACTGTGATATTTTATACAAGAGCCAGTTTAGAGTAGTTGGTTAACGTATCAGCCTAGAAATAGGGAGACTGAGTTCTAGTTTCGTCTTAGGCACAAAGCCAGCTGATGATCTTGGGCCAGTCATTTTCTCTCAGCCCTAGGAAGGAGGCAATGGCAAACCACTTCTGAAATCTTGACAAGAAAACTGTAAGGACTTATCCAAACAGTTGCCAGGAGCCAAGACTTATTTGATGGCACACACACACACACATACATACATACACAAAAATAGAAAAATGTATCATATGAAGCTTTACTCGGGTTTCAAATAAATAAGTGCAGAGTCAAAACTTAAGATGGCCCAGCATCTTAAACTAACTGATGCTAAAGGCCAGATTTGCTTCTGAACTGCCTCAAACCACTTATTTAGAAGTGTTTTAATATGTTATATGAACCAAAGTTAACATCTTCCCTCTTTTGCTGGACACTTTTCTTGCAGGAAAGCTTACATAAGAGCATAAGCAGAGCAGCAGACCCCTGGCCCATCTAGTCTGGCAATGTTCTCACAAGGCTGACCAACTGAATAAAGCCCACTAGTCTCCCAACAGGTGACCTTCAGAGGCAGTCACAACTGCCATCGAGGCTAATAAACATTGACACCCCCTCGCATGAGTTCCATGAATTGGTCTAGCTAATGGGTGTCCAATCTTTTGGTTTGTCTGGGCCACACTGAGTGAAGAGGAGCTGTCTTGAGTTGCATTTAAAATATATACCGTATATACTCGAGTATAAGCCGAGTTTTTCAGCACATTTTTTGTGCTGAAAAACGTCCCCTCGGCTTATACTCGGGTCTATACGGCTTATACTCGAGTTTTTTTTTTTTTTTAGCCCCTCGGCTTATACTCAGTATATCGGCTTATACTCGAGTTTTTTTCTTTTTTCACATTTTGCGGACTGAAGCCCTGCCGGTGCAGTGAGAGGCGGGGGGGGAGCCGCCAGCCTTCTCAGCTGAGGGAGGGAGGGTTTCCCCAACCGGTAGGTGCCTCATTTCCCACCCTCGGCTTATACTCGAGTCCCCAGTTTACCCCAGTTTTTGGGGTAAAATTGGGGACCTCGGCTTATACTCGGATCGGCTTATATTCGAGTATATACGGTAATATAGTTAATGTACATAAAAATCACATAATAATACTAAAAGTTTATACTCTTGTGGGGCAGCATTTTCTAGCTATCCATGGGCTGAATACACCAGGTAATTCTTTTTTGAAAACAGCCTAGCTGGTAGTCAGCATCACATCTTCTGATAGTGAATTCCAAAGCTCAGTTACAACATGTGTTGTCAAGCATGAACAATCAGATCCAGGTGGGAAAAGTTCAATTAGCTATTTTATTGCTCATGCCTACGACACAAGGATCTTCTCAGATTGGTGGTTTGTACCTGGACCAGACTAGTGAAGGTTTAATAGCATTCAAGAGGACTAGTTCTAGACTAGTTCCCTCCTTGACTCCTGCCTCTGTCTCAGCCAATCTCTCTCTGACAGTGTTGTGTAAAAAAGATAAATTACTTTTTGTCTGTCCTGATTTAACTGGGTAACCTCTGCATCCAGTATTTTGGGAAGGGGAAAATGGCTTTTCCTTTTCTACTTTATTCATACCATCCATATTTTTGTATAGCTTAATCAAATCCTTTCTTAGTTGCCTCCTTTCTAGACTGAAAAGATCCAAATGTCAAAACTTTTCCTGATAGGGAAGCTGATCCAGCCCCTTGATCATCTTTTTTTTAAATCAAGTTTTATTGATTTTTTTTAATCTTATTATCTTATTTCCTCCTCTGAATCTTCTTTAGCTTCACTACATCTGTAATGTATTTGAATTCTAGGAGGGAAATTTGGGTGGGAAAATGCACGTTGCTGATTGGCTGATGCCTCAGCCAAAATACTATTTAAAGAGGGGTTTTGCCTGTTGGTTTTTGCTGGGATCACAATAAACCAAAGAGCTGTTGTCACTTGTATCGTCTCCTGCCTCTTCATTGCCCGAACATAACAACATCCTTTTTGAGGTGTGGTGGCCAGAAATGCACATAATATTCCAGATGCAGTCACACCATTGCTTTTTATAAATTGATTTATATAAAATCCTGGCATCTCTATTTTCAGTACCATCTCTATTATTCCTCAAATGCTTTGGGCCTTTAATGTAGCAGAGGTCAATTGGAATAAATGTGCCTGAAGAGACAGGGTAGCATTGAGTTTCCCAACTTTGGCGACTTCCAGGTGCATTGCTTTCAATGATCAGATCTGCCCAGTCAGCAGGGCAGATACTAAGAATTCTAGGACTTGAATTGCTGAAAGTCTGAAACACTGGACAAAGGAGGTAAAAATTTTATATTTTGTTTGGATAATCAGATTTTCCTCATCTTTCTACCATATATGTGAAAGGAGCAAAAGTGTAAATGAACAAAACATGAACTATTTTATTAAATTATTACAGGTGACCAAGTAAAGAAAGTACTTTCCCTCAAACAGAATGGTTGTAGCTTGTTTTACACATTCACAAAAGCATACTTTGTTTTAATTCCAAAATTCTTAACACAATGTAGGACCCTAATGATTTCCCATTAAATCCTTGGCTCTGCATATTACTAATGTATCCTTATTCTTGTATGGAGTACCCTGCCTGATGGAGCCCTATTTCAGATAGTTTTAGAAATGGATCCATGGGCAAAAATAGCATGGTTCTGGTTTAACTGTGAATCATTCAGGCTGAAAAAGTTCAACTGAAATTCATGCTAGGGCAAGGCCAAGACATTTGCTCAGAGCCGCAGGCAAACTGGCACATTCATTCCCCATCCCACTAACTCTGCTGATTAGATTGATGGTTGAATGTTATTTATAAATTGGGGAAAGAATCCAAAGACTGTAAATTAGTTTAGAGGGTTAGCCTAGTGAATCTATGCAGGCTGCATAGAACATTCCTCTTTGTCTTCTTGAATGCTGTTGCCCAGCTAACTTGGTAATTTGCTAACTGGAGGGACTTCCTTCATTATAACAGCAGAGTTGTTTATGACCCAGGCAGTACAGAAAGCATTTTTAGCCTGAAATATGTATGGAATTTTGTTTTGCTGGTAATTTGTATTCTTCAGGTTTCATTAAGGTAATTTAACTTATTCTAATAATATCTAGAATATAATTATAAATAAATTTAGGATCTGACTATGTGCTGAAGTTGTACATGAATATAGTGGACAGCCAAGAAAACAAATAAATGGATAATTGAACAAAATGAACCCAGAGTTTCACATACAGTACAAATGGCCAGATTCAAATCATCCTTTGGACACATATTGTGAAAACCTGACTCTCTGGAAAGGCTCTAACGCTGAGAAAGGTGGAAGGAAAGAGGATGACCAGCAACAAGGTGATGAGCCTCAGTTTCAATAATGATAGCTTTACCATTGAAAGATCTGAAAGACAAGATTGGTGACAAATCATCATGGAGAAAATCTATCTATTTGGTGGCTAAGAGTCTGCACCAACTTGATGGGCACATAATCAAGAAGAAAATGGCCTGGATATTCAAAAGGAACAACTTCAAAATTGAGAATGCTCCCTAACATCTTCCATCTGACGTATATGGGCCGCCTGTGGGGGGGGACCTTTTTAAGACCTTTTAAGATCCTGCTTCCCCTCCCCCAGACTTTGGGAGAGAGATGGCTTGGCGGTTGAGCGGCCTGGCCTAGTAGATGCCCCTGGCCTAGCAGTGTGACGGCCTCCCCCTTCCTCTTTTAACCACCCCTCGGGACTGTATAATGAAACCCGTCGGGGGGGAGATGAGTCCAGCTAGTATTCACGGCGGTAATTTATTAGGTCCGATGGTGGCGGGGGAGGGCCTCGTTCCAGTCTATCCGAGTTCTGTTATCAATACGGTATGTGGGAGAGGCAGATATGGCGGAAGGGGGGGGCACATCAGGTTTTGGGGGTACGCCCTCGCTATTTAAGAGCGATCGTGTGCTCCGGCCCCCCAGAATTTTTCCGTTCCCCGAGTGGCCAGAGTACCCGGGACTTGGGCCTTCGGCTGATGTTATGCAATGCAAGATCCGTGGTTAATAAAGCCCCCCTGATTTCAGATCTAATTCAGGAAGGGACCACGGACGTTATGGGCATTACGGAAACCTGGTTGGGCACTGAAGGGGGGGTTCCCCTAGTAGAGATGTGCCCATCAGGTTTCCGAGCATTCCATCAGCCAAGGGCCCAAGGTAGGGGTGGCGGGTATTATTAGGGAGAGTCTGGAACCGAGGGAGACCACTGTGCCTCAGATAGCTGGGTGTGAACCCTCTATGTGAAGTGGGGTCGTAGGACTCAGGTGGGCTTGTTGATCACGTACCTGGCTCCTTGCTGCGTGACAACAGCCCTGCCCGAGCTGTTGGAGTTGTTGGCCGGGTTGGCAGTTGAAACCCCTAGACTGTTGGTCATGGGGGATTTCAACTTGCCATCAACTGGTGCGGCATCCTCGATCGCTCGGGAGTTCATGGCTTCCATGACGGCCATGGACCTGACTCAATTAATTGATGGCCCTACTCACATTGGGGGTGGCACCCCAGACTTGGTTTTTATCTCTGGCCAGTGGTTGAATGATCTGATTTTAAATGATTTACGTATTGAGCCTTTGTCATGGTCAGATCATTTTCTCCTTCGTCTGGACTTTCAGACCGCTACCCACTGCCGCGGGGAGACGGAACCAATGCGTTGCTTCCGTCCCAGGCGCCTGATGGACCCTGAGAGGTTCCTGACAGAGCTTGGGCCGTTTCCCGAGAACCTGGCCCACGGCACGACTGAAAAGCTAGTCGCGGCCTGGGAACAGGCCGCGGCTGGAGCTTTGGACCATGTCGTGCCTTTGCGGCCTCTGACCCGGCGTCGATCTCAACCAGCTCCTTGGTTCTCCGAGGAGCTGAGGGAGATGAAACGCCGGAGAAGACGCCTAGAGAGTGTCTGGAGATCCAGCCGTTCTGAGGCTGACCGGACACTAGTTAGGTCCTATAGCAGGACCTACCTAGTGGCACTGAGGGATGCGAAACGTTCCTACGTTTCCTCCCTCATTGCGTCGGCAGATAACCGCCCGGCTGCCCTGTTTCGGGTGACCCGTTCTCTCCTTCAACAGGAGGGGCGGGAGGATCCCCTGAAGACACATCTTTTCATTCGCGCGGGGCTGGCTTAAATTTTAAATTTTAAATTACATAAATTTTATCGATTTTAAATTTTTTACTAATTTTAAATGGGGTTTTGGTTTTTATAAATTTTTAAAGTTCTACGCTAATTATAAGAAGTTTTTTAACTTGCATTTTAAATTGTATACTGTAGTGTCTGTATTTTATTGTTGCCTGTACACCGCCCTGAGTCCTTCGGGAGAAGGGCGGTATAAAAAATCAAATAAATAAATAAATAAATAAATACAAGGGCGTGCCGAGGAGTTTAACGGTTATCTATACAATAAAATCGTTCAGCTTCGGGACGGATTGGATCAAAATTGGGTAGATCCAGACGAGAGTTCCGAGACCCGTCTTGTTGAGGTGGTTTGGGATGATTTTGACCCTGTGACTCTCGAGGACATGGACAGGTTGCTGGGAAGACTGAATGCCACCACATGTTTACTGGACCCGTGCCCCTCCTGGTTGGTGCTGGCCACACAGGAGGTGACACGAGGCTGGCTCCAGGGGATTATTAATGCTTCGACCATGGTATCCTGCTGCGCCGGTTAGAGGGGTTGGGAGTCGGAAGCACCGTTTATCGGTGGTTCTCCTCCTACCTCTCTGACCGGACGCAGACGGTGTTGACAGGGGGGCAGAGATCGACTCCGAGGAGCCTCATGTGTGGGGTGCCGCAGGGATCGATTCTCTCGCCTCTCCTGTTCAACATCTACATGAAGCCACTGGGTGAGATCATCAGTGGTTTTGGGGTGAGATACCAACTGTATGCTGATGACACGCAGCTGTACTTTTCCACCCCAGGCCACCCCAACGAAGCTATCAAAGTACTGTCCCGGTGTCTGGAGGCCGTACGGGTCTGGATGGGGAGGAACAGGCTCAAACTTAATCCAAGACGGAGTGGCTGTGGATGCCGGCACCCCGGTACAGTCAGCTGCAGCTGCGGCTGTCTGTTGGGGGCGAGTCATTGGCCCCGATGGAGAGGGTGCACAACTTGGGCGTGCTCCTGGATGGGCGGCTGTCTTTCGAAGACCATTTGACAGCCGTCTCCAGGAGAGCTCTCCATCAGGTTCGCCTGATCCGCCAGTTGCGCCCCTTCCTGGACCGGGATGCCCTATGCACGGTCACTCATGCTCTCGTTACCTCTCGTCTGGACTATTGCAATGCTCTCTACATGGGGCTCCCCTTGAAGAGCACCCGGAGACTTCAGCTAGTCCAGAATGCGGCTGCGCGGGTTATTGAGGGAGCCGTTCGGAGCTCCCATGTAACCTATCCTGCACAGACTGCACTGGCTGCCTGTTGTCTTCCGGGTGCGCTTCAAGGTGTTAGTTACTACCTTTAAAGCGCTCCATG
Source organism: Ahaetulla prasina (assembly GCF_028640845.1). Classification (NCBI taxonomy): domain Eukaryota; kingdom Metazoa; phylum Chordata; class Lepidosauria; order Squamata; family Colubridae; genus Ahaetulla; species Ahaetulla prasina. The sequence continues at coordinate 42,252,260 of NC_080541.1, read as the reverse complement.
GCTTAGGACCGGGATACCTACGGGACCGTCTACTGCCAACATCTATCTCCCAACGACCGGTGCGCTCTCACAGAGAGGGGCTCCTCAGGGTGCCGTCAGCCAAGCAATGTCGGCTGGCGGCCCCCACGGGGAGGGCCTTCTCTGTGGGGGCTCCTACCCTATGGAACGAGTTTCCCCCTGGACTCCGACAAATATCTGACCTTAGGACCATCCGCCGCGAACTTAAAACCTACTTATTTCGTCTTGCTGGACTTGCTTAAATTTTATATTATTAAATTGATTTATGGGTTTTTAAATTTTTTAGTAAATTTTAGAGGGAATATTTTTATCTATAAGTAGCCAAATTAAATAGGTTTTTAAGGGTTGTTTTTAGTTTTGTATTGTTGTTTTCTTTCTGTATTATATTTGCGGCTGTACACCGCCCTGAGTTCTTTGGGAGAAGGGCGGTCTATAAATAAAAATATTATTATTATTATTATTATTATTCTGAAGCAGTTGCTTCATTCTGCTTTATGGTAGAGTTGGGCCTGCCTGGCAAACTTAAGGATTCTGAATATAACAGCCTAGATGTATACAACAAGCTAATCTTTACTCAAGTAAACCCTATTTTGATTTAGTGCATGTTGAGAAACAGGCCAGCATGTATTTCCAGGAATACCAAGTATATATTACTTTTCTTGCTTTTCAAATCCCATCTTAAAATCTACTTTTTGTGTAAATATTTTGGCCCCAATCAATCTAGTTTGTTTGCCCTAAGGCAACAGTCTATAATTAATTTTATAACTGAAATAACTGCATTTTGCTTCTTGGTTTTAGTCTCATTTTAGAACTGGTTCCCACAATGTTTTGAACCATGATGTTTTTCATATTTTGGTTTAGTAACCAATTGTAGCTCGTTCAATAAATCATAGAAAAAGAAAACAATGTCTTCATATGACTCATGATTTGTGTGAAAAATTCTCATAATCCAAGTTTAATTCTAGTATTCATCACTGGATATTGCTGATAAAGACACCCACCCGAACCCCTCGATTCATACATCACACTGGGGAAGCCTGGATGTATTGGGTTTTGGCACCAACTCTACTTTCTAAAACCTGACTCATGGTTTAGCATGTTGAATGAACCCAGGCAAATGTGGTTTATTCACTGATTCATAGTTAAAAAACCATGGCTTTATGCAAATCCAGCATAGACAATAATGAACAATCATTTCATATAAGGAAACTACATACATTTCAGTTCCAACCTGAGAAGTCAAGAAAGGAGTTTGTCTGCAATTGCCAAATGCTTCTTGCCTGCCTGGTTGTAATTTACAAAGGAAATGACTTGGCATGTATCCTCTTAACTCATTAAAATGATGCAGTTGAAACATTAAGTAGAAATCATCGCTATTATGGGATAGCTATTTCCTGAAGGCATTATCCACAATTCTGAAAGGGCACCATTATCTTATGAAACTGCTCTTTGCAAAGCTCTCGATTTTGAAGAGAAGTCTTTGCTCTTTTAATTGGAGACTGAATTGATGGCATTGACCTTTTTGAGTGTTTAATCTGTTGTTGAGAATGAGCAATTTGTGCAACAAGTTTTAGAGTCCTTTTAATAGACACAATACTCCATTTTCTGTTCAATAATAACATTAGCTCTTTGGGGAGAAAAGAACCTGTTTTGACCAGGGAAAAGGAGGGCTTGAGTCTTTCATCCATGGGTGGTATATATTTTACCACCCACCATTCATGTGAATCACCCAAGGAACAGAAGCCAGAGAGCTGCAACAAGGGTCTTAACTGAAAGTAAACCCAGAGCATACTTCTTTGTGGGGGATTAAGCATTTCTCGGTATGCTACTCCTAGACAAAAATCAGTACAGGCTGCCCCAACCAGTCTGTGGGCTGAAGCATAATAAAGCTGAAAATTCCTGAAGCCTGAGGAAATTCATAAGCCAAATGTGCTGTATTTTAGATCTTTTTACAATTGCTCTTGTTCCACCTCCAGTGGAGTGATCTTATTTTGCCAATAGGAATGACAGAACCAGAATATTTTCTGCAAGGAAGGGTTTTTTTGTTGCTTGCAAGGCTTCTGGATCCAAGTCTGTATTTCTCAATTTTGCCTTCCAATTTTTTTCTCAACCTGGAACAACTGCTAGGCAAAATTTCCTAGCTAGTATGGTATGGGAACTCCGGGTGTGGCAATCCTAAATCTATCTGAATGCTAACGTAATTACCTTAATGGCTGAGACCTGCATATATCAGGCAGTGGTATAATATTTCAAATGTGGGCCGGAACCAAGGAAATACAAATTTAATTCTCCAGTGGACCATGGAGCTTCATGGATGATTTTGGACCAGACATTATTTCTCAGTCCTACTTCCTTCACAAGGTTGAGAAGATAAAATTTGGAAAACTGTGATGCTGTTTTGAGTTTGCAGATAAAAGGCAAAATATAAATTTTGGGTTTGCAAAAGCAATTTGCAAAGGATTTATTATTTATTTATTTATTTATTATTTGCATTTCTATACCACCCTTCTCCGAAGACTCAGGGCGGTTTACAGCCAAAGTTAAAACACAATATTTCAATTAAAAATCTGATTCAATTGGCCGAAATATTAAAATAACGAGTAAAACTATAAAACCAAACCATCAATAAAACCACCCATTAAAATTGCCATTAGGCCAGTCCTGCTCGGTGAAACAAAAAGGTCTTGAGCTCGCGCTTAAAGGTCCGGAGATCGGGGAGTAGGCGTAACCCCAAAGGTAATTCATTCCACAGGGCAGGTGCCCCCACAGAGAAGGCTCTTCCACTGGGGGCCGCCACCCAACATTGTTTGGTTGATGGCACCCTGAGGAGGCCCTCTCTGTGAGAACACACAGGTCGATGGGAGGCTATTGGTGGCAGTAGGCGGTCCCGTAAATAACCTGGTCCCATGCCATGGAGCGCTTTAAAGGTGATCACCAACACCTTGAATTGCACCCAGAAGACCGGTGACAGCCAGTGCAGCTTGCGCAGGAGAGGTGTTATATGGGAGCTATGAGACGCTCCCTCTATCCCCCGCGCAGCCGCATTCTGTACCAGTTGGAGTCTCCTGGTGCTCTTCAAGGGGAGCCCCATGTAGAGAGCATTGCAGTAATCCAGGCGGGAGGTAACGAGGGCATGAGTGACCGTGTATAACAAGTCCCGGTCCAGGAAGGGACGCAGCTGGCGAATCAGGCGCACCTGATAAAAATCTAGCCTGGCGACGGCCGTCAGGTACTCTTCTAACGACAGCCATGCATCCAGGAGAACGCCTAGGCTGCGAACCAACTCCCTGGGGGCCAGTGACTCGCCCCCCACAGTCAGCGATGGAACTAGCTGACTGTACCGGGATGCCGGTACCCACAGCCACTCCGTTTTGGATGGGTTGAGTCGAAGTCTGTTCATCCCCATCCAGACCCGAATGGCTTCGAGGCACCGGGACATCACATCAACAGCTTCGTTGGGGTGGTTCGGGGTGGAAATGTACAGCTGAGTATCATCAACGTACAGCTGGCAGCTCACCCCAAAACCACGGATGATCTCCCCCAGCGGCTTCATATAGATGTTAAACAGAAGAGGCGAGAGAACCGACCCCTGTGGCACCCCACACGTGAGGTGCCTTGCGGCCGATCTCTGCCCCTCTGCCAACACCGTCTGTGAGCGGTCAGAGAGATAGGAGGAGAACCACCAAAAAACGGTGCCCCCCACTCCCAAACCCCCAACCACCGCAGCAAGATACCATGGTCAATGGTATCAAAAGCCGCTGACAGGTCTAATAAAACCAGGATAGAGGAACAACCCCTATCCCGAGCCCTCCAGAGATCATCAACCAACGTGACCAAAGCCGTCTCCGTGCTGTACCCAGTCCGGAAGCCGGACTGGAACGGGTCTAGATAGACAGTTTCCTCCAGGTACCAGGGAAGCTGCCATGCCACCACACTCTCAACAACCTTCGCTACAAAACGAAGTTTGGAGACAGGCCGATAATTAGCTAACATTGCTGGATCCAGGGAGGGCTTCTTGAGTAGGGGCCTCACCACGCCTCTTTCAGGGCGGTTGGGAAGATACCCTCTACCAAAGAAGCACTAATAATTCCCATGAGCCAGCCTCGTGTGACCTCCTGTGTGGCCAGTGCCAACCAGGAGGGACATGGATCCAGTAAACATGTGGTCGCATTCAGCCTCCCCAGTATCCTGTCCATGTCCTCGGGAGTCACAGAGTTGAACTCCCCTCAAATAATATTCTCAAGAACTGCCTCCGCCGTCCCACCCAAATCTACCCAATCAGCGTCCAGCCCGTCCCGGATCTGAGGATTTTATCGTGCAGATACACTCCAAACTCCTCAGCATGTCCTTGCAAGGGGTCCTCCCGAGCTCCCTGAAAAAGAAGGGAGCGGGTCACCCTAAACAAGGCGGCTGGGCAGTTATCTGCCGATGTGATAAGGGCAGAAAAGTATTCCTGCTTTGTCACTTCGCCACTAGGTAGGTCTGAATATGCGACCATACTAGTGTTCGGTCAGATTCGGAACGGCTGGCCCTCCAACCGCTCTCCAGGCATCTTTTCCGGCGCTTCATCTCTCTCAGCTCCTCAGAGAACCAAGGAGCTGGTCGAGAACGGCACCGGGTTAGAGGCCGCAAAGGCACGACGCGGTCCAAAGCCCCCACCGCCACCCTTTCCCAGGCAGGATCAGCTTCTGCCACGTGTATTATCTTCCCCAGTAAAGTTTGATTATTCATTATCAATTCCAAGACATTTTTTCCAATGCCCCCTCATAATAATTAGCTGGTTTTTCCTCATGTGATTGTGGATTATTGCTGCTGCAATTTTACTACCTATGGAATGCAAATGCTGGGTCCAAAGTTTTATAAGTTTTGTAAAATTGCATGGAGATTGTAAAAATTGCAACACATATTATGGAATAGAAGTGAAATAATATATAGTAATGAAGCAAATATTTGTAGAAAATTATGCATGTTGCATATTTTGCCTACTACCAATTTGATTACATTTAATATTGTTACCTCTGCAAAGTTTATTTTGGATTTATTTTTTAACTTTTTTAGTTTTCTTTTTTAATTTCAGTGGAACAGAACTAATAAACATTTCAAGCCACAAGTGTCTTGGAAAAAGATGGCTAGTGAATTTCATACTGTTCTCTGCCTCCTAGTGGACAAAGCCCCTATTTCTCACTATGCTGTAAATGAAGAAACTTTATTTTCATTCCTTTTAATTGAAAGTATCTCAAATGCAGTTCTTCCTATTTTATTCTCTGCAGAATTCATGAAACTTGCTTCTTTCTTCACCAGGGAAGTCATGATTGGATTGCACAATTCCTACCCAAAAAACAGTTTACTGGATTTCATTGACACTTTATTGTTGTTAGTTGTGAAGTCATGTCCGATCCATCGCGACCCCATGGACAACATTCCTCCAGGCCTTCCTGTTCTCTACCATTCTCTGGAGTTCATTTAAACTCATGCCTACTGCCTCAGTGACTCCATCCACTTGATTTATCTACTTGAGGTCTATTATAGGAGGGGCATGCTAGTTTAGGGTGACAAAAAAATCAGAAATATTTTCCAACTTAGTAATTTTACTGAAGATTTTTTTAATGTGATATATGCTATCATCTGCCCGCAATGCTTTTCTAAATTCTACATAGGACAAATAGGACAGACTTTGTGCAAAAAAAGCGATGGACACAAATTTGTCCTTGGGATTCAAAACAAGACAAAGTAGTATCAGAACATTCCAACCTTTCAGGACAATATAACAGACATCAAAGTGGCTGGTTTGGAAAAGCAGGACTTTGGTGTTACCATTGAGAACAAGCTGCTGAACATCAGGCAATCTCAGAAAGTCTTATCAAATACCGTATATTTTTAACACAAGTGTTCATTGATAAGTACTGGTTATCTGTTTCATATAGCTTAATCTGCATAATCAACGTCATCACCTCCCTCCCACTCTCATCTACCTCATCAGCCTAATCACTCTATGTAACTGATGAAGTAAAATTGTAGATCATGAAAACTTCTGCCTTTAAATAAAACATGTTAGTTAAAAAGATGTTCCCAGACTCCTGGTTATTAGAAGTTTAATTTTTCTTCCTTTAATTCTGCCATAATTTCTTCTTCTCTTGAAGAAACATTCATCCTTGCTTGGTCATACTTTTCTGAAAGTTGTTATAAGCCATGATAGGCAAGGATCCAAGAAAGAGATGCTAAGCCAATTCACTCAGAATACCCATGTCTGCAATTCCAAAATGCAACAAGCATGGCCAAAGGATCCTCTGGCACAACATGAATCTGAACTAAACTTGAGGCAATATTCAATCAAGAAGATGAAAGCTATTCTAGTCTCAGGTGCAAGGCTGAGGATTCACTGTGTTTGGTTTTTACTCTACACTACATGAAGTTTGCCCAGGTATTTCAAATAGATTTGCACGGCTCCTCTGAACAAATGCAATGCCAAATCACATAAACACAGCAGTTAATAACCTAAGGCACCCAGGACCACAATGAAAACAATAATCCATATAATAAAAAAATAATTATATACTGCAAGTTAAAGAAAACAAAAAAATATGCCTGGAGTTTTAAAGAATAATACTGTTGGGATCATACGCCCTATGCACGGTCACTCACGCACTCGTGACGTCTCGCCTGGATTACTGCAATGCTCTCTACATGGGGCTCCCCTTGAAGGGCATCCGGAGGCTGCAGTTAGTCCAGAACGCGGCTGCGCGGGTGATAGATGGAGCCCCTCGTGGCTCCCGTATAACACCCATCCTGCGCAGACTGCACTGGCTACCTGTGGCCTTCCGGGTGCGCTTCAAGGTCTTGGTGACCACCTTTAAAGCGCTCCATGGCATTGGGCCGGGTTACTTACGGGACCGCCTACTGCTACCAAATACCTCTCACCGACCCGTGCGCTCTCACAGAGAGGGTCTCCTCAGGGTGCCGTCAGCAAGGCAATGTCGTCTGGCGACGCCCAGGGCAAGGGCCTTCTCTGTGGGGGCTCCCACCCTTTGGAACGAACTTCCCCCCGGACTCCGCCAGCTTCCGGACCTTCGGACCTTCCGCCGCGGGCTTAAAACATATTTATTTAATTGTGCAGGACTGAGCTAGGTTTTAAATTCCTGGGTTTTAATTGGGTTTTATTTGTATATTTTAATTAACGGGCTTTCAAATAAGTTTCTTAATTGTTTTTATTCTGTATTTATATTTATATGTTTTTAAATGCCTGTGAACCGCCCTGAGTCCTTCGGGAGATAGGGCGGTATATAAATACGATTAATAAATAAATAAATAAATAAATAATACGATAAAGACCATTATTTGCAAATTGTAATGACTAGGTTCACACATGTTAATATAAAACAAATTACACTTTGGCTTATTGCAATATATGAACCTGGACCTACTGCCAAGAAAAAACTGTCGAAAAAGGACATGTTTTGTCTAAAAAACACTGATAAGACTATGCACTAGATGGTACCTAAAGCCATGTTCACTGATAGCTTCCAGATGTTCCAAACACCTCCCACAATTCCTTATCACGCTGTGGAGAAGAGGAGAATTAAACATTAAGCTAGTTTGTTGTGTTCCTAGATTTTATATATAGTTTCTCTGTGATTTGTTGGATTATGGCTGTTTCACGCTTACCTTAATTATGTGTTTTAATCTGAATTGACATGGAAATTGGCTGCTGCTCAGAATTAGCTTAGATTGGGGTGGTTTATAAGCCAACATTTCTAGTCACATTATTTTTGTTGGGTTTTTTTATTTTAATGAGCATCACTTATTAATATATAAGAACTTAAATTATCCAAATAAATGCATGTAGCATGATACTCTATGGAATTTAGGAGTTATCTACTCTGCCCAAACCCAAAGAAAGTTTCAATTATTTTGTACATTGTTTCATCAATTGATTGCCTCTTCAGTGATGTTTTAGAATTGCTTGATAGAGAAATCCTTTGGTAACGGTCTCTTAATTAACTCAAATACACAAACTAAGATTGTTGCAAAGCTATTGTTTCATTAATAAACTCTAAAGCCCAAGACCAATAAACAACCAGGCAATTAAAAGTCAAATGTCTGCAAACAAGCAACCAAGCTCAGAGAGCACTAAGGACTTCACAGTTCAACACTGAGCTACACATTTTCTCTTCTGTTGGAACCAGCAGTTACCAAACGTTCATTGAAACGGGTCCATTTTACAGGTCTACAGGAAGCTTCCTGTTTCTGGATTTAATGTAAAAAAGCAGCAACCCAAAAATAAATAAAAATCCAACATAACTATTTGTCAAGATTCCCCTTCTATCATTAGAATGTACCTATCAAGTTGCAGAAACCAAACTAACACTGCATCACATTTTTTAGTGATTTTAGCAGTCATTCTGGATGTTCAATTAAATATTTATTTTATAAAGTCCTGGCTTCCCCATGAAAAAAAAAACACCTGCAATTCACAGAACAGTAGCCTAGTTCTAGTTCATACAGAGGTCAGGTAATGTAAGCAACTGATGGATTCAAGAGCTTCTGAATGTGTTCTATTGTTTATACCATTGCCTATATCTTCCACAGTGGAGAAACTTGTTTCTAATTAAATAGCCATCCCACAAAAATGAGATGCAGAGGAGGGCAAAGATGCCTTTGGCTTTAATTTCCTACAGTTGAGAGTCCTAAAGGCTACTTATTTTTATAAAACTATAAAGCTTTTTCCTTTCTTTTGGCCAAATTATGATAACGAAATGAGATTATACTCTCCCTCCATAAAAGAAAGGAAGTAGGATAAGGAAACTTCGAGCTTTCTATGTGCAAAGCATATGCTTTATCACTGGTCTATTGATATTATCTTCTACTGTAAATTCTTTCCTTATTGCTAAAATTGTATTAGTTGGATTGTTGCCTAAGCAGTTCTAAGAAATTTAGAAAGGGGAAGAGGAAAATGGCATGTGATTTCATTCAGCTAGTTTGTCTTTAAGACTAGCAAAATCCAGCATTGCCTTACCGTCTCAGGATGGTTTATTATAGTTGGTAACTTTGTAATTCAATTTGTTCCAGAATATTGCATTAGTTTTGGTGTAATATATCTTTAATCAGATCCAAACATCATGGCTACTGTTTAATGAAATGATGTCTTTAACACTGCACTAACTCTGGAAGACAATGTTATTCACCAATAATTATAATGCTGTGTTACATTAGCAAGCTCTAGAAACATAGATAAAAATGTTAAATCTATAACAAGTATACCCTTTGTTTGGAAAAGTAATGTGTACACATATAGCAGGAAGAATTATATCAGTGGTGAAATCCAATTTTTTTTTTTACTACTACTTTTTTACTATTTACTATTTTTACTACTTTTTTACTATTCTGTGGGTGTGGCTTGGTGGGCGTGAGGTGGGTTGGACTAAGAGTGACTGGCCCAAGGACTCGTAGCTGCTTTTCATGTCTAAAGTGGGTTAGAACTCACTGTCTCCTAATTTTTAGGTCAGCACCTTAACCACTACACTAAAGTAGTATGAAGAGACCCAAAGTCCAATACATCCAGATTTCACTGTTATGGAGGTTGCTTTATGGCAATCAGCAATATTCTGTAGCATACCTAGAATATTTAAAAAGAGGTATGAAAAATATAGGGAGAAGGATACAAATATAAATTGCTACTCAAAATCTAAAATTGATGGATCTGTAAATGCTTCAATATTATAAACACTTTATTCCTTTGCCCCATCTGGCGGCTAATTGTATAATTCCACAGGTCTCCTAAGAAGGAAGTGCCTTGCCTGAAAACGTGCCTAAGCATCTTGCCAAGTACAAATTCAAGATATGTCAACAACATAATGGCCCTGGAATGACATGAATCTTTTTGGAAAATTAAGTCCGACATTAATGTATAATTCAGGCAGGAAAATAATTCAAATGCAACATAATGTGTTATGCACACTCAATCCTAGGGATGCTAACCAACTGTTAACAACTTTGAAACTAATTTGGGGTTTATTTGATCTTGGTATCAACAGAGACACTGTTGGACTTGATTTTAGAAGAGCCCAACCACTGTTGAAAGACAAATAAAAAAAATATTCTCAGAAGTCAGGCAAACTTGCTGAGTTTCCAGTTTCTGAAGGACATATAGATTACTACTTAGCAGGGAGGCATTAACATGAAACCTGAGATATAGTATCACTTTTACATTTGATCTCACCAAGCACTTAAAATATCATGGGATTTCTTCTTGACTAAAGTTAATTCAAAGCTCTTACACATTCATGCTTTGAATAGAAAGGTCCAAGATAGATTCTGTGCACCTAACATTCTGTTCAAGATTGAACACTGCGGCAACAGAGAAAAAAATGCTTCTATTACTTCTTCAGACACTCAATTCACCTATTGATTTTTCGGAGTATAAGGCGCACCTTAGTTTTTGGGGAGGAAAATAAGAAAAAAGCTGATTGGCAGGTGGACTGGCCTCTCAGAATACCCCCAATCAACTGTTTCCAGAGGTGAATTTTAGCAACAGGTTCCTTGGTTGTAAGCTCAGTGCCTGGCTTTTTTTTTTTTGGCTTTTTTTCTGCCTCTGAAACTTCTGAAACTTAATGAAACTTCTGAAACTTTTGTCTGCCTCTGAAACAGAGCTTCAGAAAAAAAGCCTCTGAAGCTCTGTTTGGAGGCTTCATTTCTGAAGCTTTGTTTCTGATGCTTTTTTTAGCCTCTGAAACCTCCATTTGAGAAGCTGGGCGGGGCTACATTCGGAGTATAAGATGCACCCACATTTTTACCCTCTTTTTTTGGGGGGGAAAGGTGTATCTTATACTCTGAAAAATACGGTAGTTGTAGTTTTCCTAATATGGCATTCAAACTCATTCATTCTTCTGTTCCTCTTCTTAAGTATTTAGCTAGTCCTCCTCATTTTGCATCAATGAGATGCTTGATAATCACCCTTTCAACTCCTAAATCTAGATCTTTAACAGAAATATTGAACAATATACTAAGGCATTTTAACTTACACCTGATGTGGATCCATTAATGTCTACTTTTTTTTGCAGTCATTCAGCCGATTATTAATCCAGCTAACAGACGTATAATCTAGTCCATACAGTGTACAATATTATAAATGAGAATATTAAGATATTTTTTCATACATTTTACTAAAATCAGAATACATTATGTGCATGACGTTCCCTAAAACCATTGCACTAGTAATTCTTTTAAAAAGGAGATAAAAAGAGATAAGTAACAGGCTGCTCATTTATTTTTATTTCTATCTGAGTGCAACAAATACGGTATGTTAATTAACAATCTACTCAAGAATCTTGTTCAGCATAGACATGAAGCTGACAGGTTTATAATTTCCAAGGTCCTCTTTCTTTGTTTTTTGAAAGATAAAGAAAATACTTGGTCTCCTCCAAGGACTTCATCAGGTCTCCAGAAGTTCTTATAGATTACAATGACTTGTTCTGCAATCATCTTCAGGAGTTCCTGCAGTACCCTAGACTGTAATTCATCTGGCCCTGGAGCCTTGAATTCTTAAAATAGGCTTTGATTGTCTTTGTCAATCCTGAGCTACAGCTCTCTCTTTCCACTGATACAGTAATGGTCATTTATATCCTTTCTCAGAAAAGACAGGTGTAAAGCACCAGAAAAGGCAGCGGTACAAATTGCATAAATAAATAAGAATCTTACTTTGACTTATAATCAGCAAACCACAAAGGTTTTTAAAGCATGTTATCCCTGCTTAAAAGTGGGTAATAGAATTCTGCACCGTGTTGAAAAACAGCCTCATGTGCTACCCCAGTTAGGTTATCGAAACATAGATGTTTGTGTTAAGATATGTCAATTATGAAGTTCTGATGGTGTGTGTTCCCCCCAACCCTGCAGTCATGTGACTGCATTTTGGCCACTCAGCACCCATCCTACAATTATTGCTGTTTGCAGCATCCCATGGTTACATGACCACAATTTATAACACTTTTTGGCAAAAATGAGCATTTACTTCTGGTGTTCAATAAAAATGCCCCATTGCAAACAACAGGTTGCAGAACAACTACCGCAAAAAAGATCATAACATCAGGTCAGTCAAATGATGACCTGCTTTATGACCATCATGACTTACATCTGTAATTGCCAGGCTCAGTTATGGTGATCAGTTGAGGACTACCTGGACAGCATGTTAGAATTATACTGGTACTGGAAATATAGTACCTAATTAGAAAGTATGTGGTGCTTTTAGATTGTACCAGTTATATTTGATGTTGTGAAGCATGAAATAATCAGTGAAATTCCAAAGAATGGAGAAACAGTTGTCAATAAATATTAAATGACACAGAACAAAATGACTTGTGAAAAATAACTACATTTTATAAGGCAAGCACTGTAAGTGAACAATCAATCTCAGAGGATCATACAATTTGCCAAATAGTATCTTATATCTTATTTTACAAAAAGTTACAAATCCTCTGTGTATAATATCACACATCCATTGAGTATTGATAGTACCGGTATTGCTTTTTCCACTGCTTAGCAATGGGATGGATGAAAAGCACTCTAATATTATGGGAAATGGGTAATTATTTTGCAACCAAACTATTTTATTAAATCTTTGATTAATCTGTCAGACAAAAAGTAGACATGTGTACACTGCTTGTAGTTTGTTTCTGCTATATTTGATCCAGACTACAGATTGTCATTTCTAGACTGTTGTGTTTCTGGTTTTTCATAACAATCACAAATACACAAAGATAATTTCAGCCTCAATGTTGTTCATCATGAAAATAATTTTTATGCTTTTGGAGTTCCAGATTTTTCACTGCAGGGCAGCTCTGTACAGCTAATCCTTTCAAAATAAAGTAAGCATGAAAATGAAGACTCTACATAACAATCACAAGACAGACAGATGGTATATTTCCAACTGGGAAACATTTAACCTTAAATATCGGAGACATGACAAAATGTTCTGTGTCTGCTATCAGAAGGTATAAACCAGTTCTGGAAAACCATTTGTAGAAAGTGATGTCAATATATATCCCAGTGAGAGTGTATAACCTGAAAATTACATAAAATGTGATATGAAATCAAAATTTATGTATTATTTTATTTATTTATTTATTTATTTATTTATTTATTTATTTATTTATTTATTTATTTATTTATTATTCACTTCTCCCTCAGACAGGGATTCTGGGTGGTGTACAAAAAATGTTAATATATAAAACAACCTATATAAAAGTTAAAAATCTAAAAAAAAATTAAGAGAAGGCAAGAGATTAACATTAGTTAAAAAGTAAAGGAGGGGTCTTTTCAGGAGACTAAACAACTTTTTCGGAAGGCTAGGAGAGTGGGGGCCTGCTTCATCTCCATGGGAAGAATATTCCATAGGACAGGGGGAACAGCAGAGAAGGTTCTCTTCCTAGACCCGTGATTGCGAACCTATGGCACGCATGCCACAGGTGACACGCAGCGTCCTCTCTGTGGGCATGCGAGCCGTCACCCCAGTTCAGCTCTGCCACACATGCACACGTGGCTCCCGCTAGCCAGCTGCTTGTTGGGTCTCTGCCGCACATGTGCAGGGGGCAGGGTGCATGTGGGGGGGCAGAGCGCATGCGCAAGGGCCACGTACACATGCGCAGGGGTGGGGCACATGCGGGGGCACACACATGTGGGGGGCATGCGTGAATTGCATTTGGGGGGTTCGGGCACGCATGCATTCGCACTCGTTCCGGAAAAGGTTAGCCATACTGTCCTAGACCCTCCCAGTCGGAATTCTTTAAGTGACAAAGTCTGCAACATACATTCCTTGTCTGACCAGGTAGGACAGGCTGATACAAAGGGACAAAGACAGTTCTGTAGCTAGCCTGGCCCCATGCCATATAGGGCTTTATAGGGCACAACCAACACCTTGCATTGGACCCAGAAGCAAATCGACCTCCAATGCAGCTCACAGAGCAGAGGTGTTGCATGTGTTTGTGTGGGGGCCTAAAATAGCCCACGCAGGCTCCATTTTGTACCAGCTGAAAGTTCTGGATACTTTTCAGAGGTAGCCCCATGTAGACTACATTGCAATAGCCCAAGCAGGAAATGACCACAACATAAGTGTCTGAGTGGAGAGCCTCCCTATCCAAGAAAAGGTGTAACTGTGGCACACAACACAAAGCTGAGCAAAGGCCATTCTAGCCACAGCTGTCACCTGCTCTTTGAGGAAGAATCATGAGCCCAGGAGAACCCCCACGTTTCACACCGGGTCTGTCTGGAGTAGTGCAACCCCATCCAAAACCAAAGATGATAAATTCCTGGATACAGAGGGGACCATTCACAGGTACATCATTTTACCAGGATTCAGCTAAAGTCAGTTGTTCCCCATCCAGGCCACCATAGCCTCCAGGCACTACAAAAGGATGTCCACTGTATCACTCACTTCACCTGGTATGAAAATATATATTATCAGTGTATGGGTGATACCGCATCTTGCAGTGACAGACAATCTCACTCAGCAATTTCATGTAGATGTTAGAAAGGAGCAGAGAGAGCTTGGAGCCTTGTGGCATCCCACAAAGCAGGGGTCTAGCCTCTAGAGTTGGACTCCCTATCAACAATGATTGGGACTGGCCTCAGAGGAAGGAAGTGAACTATTCACCCCCAACTCTTCCCAAAAGGAAAACAAATAAGTCTTCCCAAAAAGATATTATGGTTGATGGTATCAAAAGCTGCTGTGAGGTCAAGAAGTTCAAGGATGGATGCACAGCCCCATCCTGCTCCCACCAGAGATAATCCATGGATGCAACCAATGCCATTTTGGTACTACAGGATCAAATTGTTCCCAGATAACTGGGTAAGTCTGCTTCCTTGGCATCTCCAAAGGACTTGCATCATTTGGTATCCAACTGGGAATGCATGAAAATTCCTCTGTACGATCCTATAGATAGGCCTCTTGGTCAACTTGGGGATGGTGGCAGGATCTGTTCAGCACTCACTCTCAGCACAGATGGAGCCCTTGTCTTACCACTGTTATAAGTCAAGGACTATAACAAGAAGTAATCCTCGACTAAACTGTTTAACGATGATTCAAAGTAACAAGGACCTTGGAAAAAGTGATTTATGACCTGTCCCCGAAGTTCTGACCATGGCATTGACCCTACAGACACCTAATTGCAATTTGTGTACTTGGCAAATGGCTAACATTTACAATGGGTTGCAGTGTGTAGTGGTCAACAATCACAATTTGCAACTTTCCTAGCTGATCTCCAAGAAGCAATGTCAATTGGGAAAGCTAGATTTGCTTAATGACTGGGGTAAAAAATGGTAATAAAAATGGTCATAAATGCATAAGCACACCAGTGTGTCCTAATGTTTTCTTTTATTCGTATATTTTCATGTATTTATAATTATGTTTACACTTGTATCTGTCATAAAATACATGCTTGATTAAATAAAAATAAAAAATCATGTTTGGTCATGTGATGTCTTGCTTATTAACTACCTCAGGTAGTCCAACCAAGGAGTATCCCATATTTGCTCAGCTATATATTGTCACAAAGTGCCTTGGATTTTTCCCCCCTGCATTGCGAGTATGCGATTAACATTCTGGAACTCAATCGTGGTAGACCTACCCACAATGGAGAAGTCAATGTGGTGGGCAGGACCATGGATTGAAGCCCTTTCATATGTGCACATGAACCTGGGTTACCCTCTCAGGGGTTACCCTCTCAGAGAATTTGCTGGGGGGGGGGGTTCAACGTTTTCATTCTCTTTCAATACAGTTAAATTTAAATGGATAGATAGTATATTTCATGGGAACTTTGAACTTCTTTAGCAGCTGCTTTTAATTTTAAGTTATTTTAATTAATGCTTGTGCATTTTACTGTTTCATTAAAATGTCTATCTATGCCTTTAACATTAAGCTGACTTGGAAAAGCCTTTTTTTTAAGGCATAGAAATAAATAAGGCAAATATTTCTCCCCATAAAGCACTATAAAGACAAAAAGCCAATAGAATCCTAGGCTATATTAGTAAGAGGGATAGAATCAAGATCATGTGAAATATTAATACCACATTACAAAGCTTTAGTATGGCCACACTTAGAATACTGCATCCAGTTTTGGTGACCACAATATAAAAAAGATGTTGAGACTCTGGAAAGAGTACAGAGGAGAGCAACAAAGGTGATTGGGGCAGTGGTGGGGTTCAAGTAATATAACAACCGGTTCTCTGCCTTAATGATTTCTTCCAACAACCAGTTTGCCAAACTGCTCACAAAGTTAACAGCCAGTTCTCCCGAAGTGGTGCGAACTGGCTGAATCCCACCACTGATTAGGGGGCTTGAAGCTAAAACATAGGAAGAACCTTTGCAAGAATTGGATAGGTCTAGTGTAGTGAAACGAAGGACTAGGGGAGATATGACAGCAGTATTCCAATATTTGAGGAGCTGCCACAAAGATGAGGCGGGCAAACTATTTTCCAACGCACCAGAAGGCCAGACAAGAAGCAATGGATGGAAATCAACCAAGGACAGAAGCAACCTTGGGCCAGGATAGCTCAGGCAGTAGAGAAGCCTGTTATTAGAACACAGAGCCTGCAATTACTGCAGGTTCGAGCCCGGCCCAAGGTTGACTCAGCCTTCCACCCTTTATAAGGTAGGTAAAATGAGGACCCAGATTGTTGGGGGGGCAATAAGTTGACTTTGTAAAAAATATACAAATAGAATGAGACTATTGCCTTATACATTGTAAGCCGCCCTGAGTCTTCGGAGAAGGGCGGGGTATAAATGTAAACAAAAAAAAACAAAACCTAGAACTAAAGAGAAATTTCCTAATTGTGAGAACAACCAACCAGTGGCATGGTTTGATTTCAGAAGTTGTGGGTGCTCGAGGCTTTCAGGAAGAGACTGGACAGCCATTTGTTTTAAATGGTCGAGACTCACCTCTCCAGCAGGGGGTTGGACTAGATGACCTCCAAGATCCCTTCCAACTCTTGTTATTCTATATATTATTATTCTCCTGCTATTTCATAAACACAGACAAGGACCTGGCACATAAGACACTCTGCCTTTTTCCCTTCCGGGAAACTTAAGAGGACTTTACCAACAGTCTCCCACGAGCTGTTGCCCCGCGTAGCTACAACACCAAAACAGAATTATAAATGCCCCGGAAAGGACGGGGATTATGGGCAGAGGAGAACCGCGTCTTCGAAGCGACTTTCTCCCCGCCCACCGAACGTAAGACTGTACCTCGCTTCTTTATTACGGCTTCCCGGTTGCCTAGCGACTGAAGGCCTCGGTTCTTTGCCTGCTTCGGCCGGCGACGCGGTAACAAAAACCGGAAGAGCAGGAATGCTGCTGCTGCTGCCGGTGCCGCCGCCCTCTGGGTGCTGGCCGTCGCGGGGGATCATGAGCGTCTCGGGTAGCTTCCGTCTCCCCCAGTTCTCCAGAGACGAGGGATTGGGGTGTCGGTTCGCCCCTCGTCCTCCGTTGCCTTTCGCCCCCGGGGGCGCGGCGCAAGGGCCGCTATGAGTAGCAGCCAGCAACGCACCCACCTCGAGCAGCGCGGTGCGTGAGGGAGCCCGGCGGGGTGCGAGACGTGGGGGAGGGTGTCCCGAGGGGTTTACGCGGGGGACCCGCCGCCTCATTTAAAAAAAAAAAAGGAAAGGAAAGGAAATTCGTGGAAAGGGTTGGCTTGGAGTGTTACCTGGCGCAGGGGTAACAATAATGCTAGCCTACCTTACAAGATGTTTTTTTTCTCTCAAATAAAAAGAATAGAGTATTTGAACTTTATAACAAAACGGCACGCGCCTATGAATGCACACGGAGAAGTCACATGGGGCTCTCAGACCCAGGTAGGCAGCCTCTGAGCCTCCTTTTTGCTGCCCATCTGATCGTGTTTGGATGGCGGAGTTTTGCAACATTTTGAGGCACGAACCTTGCAGGTTTTAGTACCAAAAGGTTATGTTGAGTTGAGCTGGATTCCTAACGACGCTGGGATGTGCTGTTTCTTTCTTGTCCGGAAGACAGGTGTTTTCTTTTGTATCATTTTTATAGAAAAAGAATGTTGGACAGGATTAAAAACTACAGAAACATAAAGGGAAAATTGGAAGGGAAAAGATATAAAATGATGAAAAAGTGAAAAGAAAGTGGAAAAAAAGAGAAAAATATTTAAAGAAGCCACTTCCAATCTTCTTTGCAGCACTTGCAAACATAGTTATTACCATTTCCACTCTCCCAAATGATGTAACATGGTTCATTCTTCCCATAAACTACCCTTTTTAATCAATAAATTCCCATATCATAACTTTTATCCATTTTCAGCAAAAAAGAAATCCGTAAAGGGTTTCCAGTCTTTTATAAAATTTCTTCTTAAAATAGCCATTTCAGTAAATAAATTGCTTTCTAACATCAGATTTTTTTTTTATAGTCTCCTATCTAAGGACTAATTAGGTCTGATCTTCTAAATACCAAAGAAAAACAAAACAAAATTCTTGCCCTTACTTATTGATGGCATCATCTCACTTACCAGTAATTGCAGCCCTCAGGCTCTCCAAATGCTAAGTACAATCCACTTTGGATAGTGAGACAAGCAGCATATAAATTTAATAAATAAAAATAAGTAAGTGAAAATGTGTTTGATGGTTTGGAATGTGTAAGTCCATCTATTATGACATGTAAACCATACCTTTTCCAAGGTGAGTCTAGTCATTTCAAGAAGCTATAGTTAAAACAAACCATGGAATAGAATAGTGTTTGAAGCCAGTCAGAGTCACAACTTTCACTGAACTAAGTAAGATTGATACTCAAAATATAGCATGCAGGTAGTTCTCAAGACTATTTTTTTAGTGACAGTTTAAATTACAGTGGCACTGAAAAAAGTGATTTATGACTGTTTTTCACATGACCATTGCACCAAATCACGTCAAAATTCAGGCACTCAGCAACTGGTAGTATGTATTTATGATGTTGCAATGTTCCAGGGTCATGTGATCACTTTTGTGACCTATTGGCAAGCAAAGTCAATGGAAAAGCCAGATTCACTTAACTGTGTTAACTAACTTAACAATTGGGTTGATTCGCTTAACAACTGTCTTGCTTAGCAACAGAAATGTTGAGCTCAGTTATGGTCAAGGAGTACTGTATTGGACTGTAGCCTAAAAATGCCAAATGTTAAAGAAAAGACATGATTAGCTGCAGAAAATAATGTACTACCCATGCTTAAGCATACTTTTTACTGTATTCGCTTTATTTTACATAAAATTAATGCAAAAACAAATTTCATTTTAGCAGAATGAAGCTTGACAGAAATGAAGCATTACAAAATCAGACTGGAACTAAGAAAACTGATTTAATGAAGTATGACAGTAATGTAAAAAGTGGGAGTACCAATTATTTGTCAGGGACAAATGGTAATACGAATAATAGTACTGTAAATGTTTATAATCGTTACGTTGACCTCTCGTGTATAAAATGTGTCATTTAGAAACAATGTTTATCATAATATTTGAGAATGCATATAGTAAAACTGAATAATGAAAGATTCACAACATATAAAAAGTAACATTCTTTTAAAGAATTTTCTGCCAAAAAAATTGTACAAATTTAAAAGGGAATTTGGCAGGAGGATCACCACTACCTATACTAGTGTTTCTCAATCTTGGCAATTTAAGATACAAAGACTTCAATTCCCAAAATTCCCAGCTTACATGGTGTTTGGTTGGTCAGTATGAGAATAGAATGCCAGAATAAATGGGACTTGGATCTGTTCCTACTGGGTTTTTCTTAACAGCGTTTTCCCCCCAATAGATAAATTAAAAAACTTTAGACTATAGTGACTGACCATGGAGCTAAAAATGCTATTGTCTAAAGTTAATAGAGTATGACTTTCTAGTTGAAATAACTGAGCAACAATGTGGATAGTGTGATTTTGCAAATTTATTTATTTTATTTATTTATTTATTTATTTGATTTTTATACCGCCCTTCTCCCGAAGGACTCAGGGCGGTGTACAGGCAAAAATAAAACAGACAGTACAATATACAATTTAAAATGCAATTAAAAAACTTATTTTAAAATTAGCCTGAAAAGTAAAAATATGCAATGAACTAAAAACCCCATTTAAAATTAGTTAATAAGAACTTAAAATTTAATAAAATTCAATTTAAGCCAGCCCCGCGCAAATAAAAAGATGTGTCTTCAGTTCGCGACGAAATGTCCGAAGGTCAGGTATTTGGCGTAAACCCGGGGGAAGTTCGTTCCAGAGTGTGGGAGCCCCCACAGAGAAGGACCTTCCCCTGGGGCCCGCCAGCCAGCATTGCTTGGCGGACGGCACCCTGAGAAGTCCCTCTCTGTGAGAGCGTACGGGTTGGTGGGAGGCATGTGGTAACAGCAGGCGGTCCCGTAAGTACCCAGGCCCTAAGCCATGGAGCGCTTTAAAGGTAGTAACCAGAAACCTTAAAGTGCACTCGAAAGGCCACAGGTAGCCAGTGTAGTCTGCGCAGGAGCGGTGTTATATGGGAGCTACGCGGAGCTCCCTCTATCACCCGCGCAGCTGCATTCTGGACTAACTGGAGCCTCCGAGTGCACTTCAAGGGGAGCCCCATGTAGAGAGCATTACAATAATCCAAGCGAGAGGTAACGAGCGCATGAGTGACCGTGCACAAGGCATCCCGATCAAGGAAGGGGCGCAACTGCCGAACCAGGCGAACCTGGTGGAAGGCCCCCCTGGAGACGGCCGTCAAATGATCTTCAAACGACAGCCGTTCGTCCAGGAGGACACCTAAGTTGCGCACCCTATCCTTTGGGGCCAATAACTCGCCTCCAACAGTCAGCCGCGGCTAACATTTGGAAGCTTGAAATGTGGTTTGAGAAAATTATTGATTTGGAAAATTTAAATGATAGCATTGGTTGGAACACAAAATCAGAAAGTTAGAAATTTAGCCTTTTCAATTGGTTAATTGCTTTATTTTGAACATTGTAACTTGAGGAAATGCTGTATAGCAAGGTAATCATTCAAAAGATTGGTTAACTGTACAGGCAGAACTACTATGTATTGGTAAGATCCAGCTATGTATGGATAAAACTTTAAACAGTTGCTAAACAAAAGGTTCATAAGTCAAAGTCATACAATTTCTGTACATTACAATCTCTGTCATTGTTGAAGGCATTCAGAAACCTGCTAAGGAAATATCTCTGAAATGACCCAACAACGCACAGGTTGTCTAGCTAAACTATATAACCAGGTATAGTTCTGGTAATTCCATAATTAACCATCCTCATATTTCAGTGCAGCTTTAAACAACCTGCTTGTTCTAATAAACATTAAACTTAGTAACTTTTGAATTGGACTAACAAGGCTGCTGGATCTGAAGTCTGCAATTTTTATTTCTCGTGATCAAGGATTCTGCTTTGCGTTTAACATGATTTACCTAGCATTAGAGGCTGAAGAAAAATCTCATTAAGCCACACAGTTCAAAGAATAGCCTTAAGATATAGCAATTGGGATCCACTGTAAATCCGTCTTTGCTAGGAGAGTATAATCTTTTTTTCACAGCTGCCAATCCCAAGACACAGTAGTAAAGCTGCCTTCCAAAAGTACCAAGCGTTTAAGCGCGTCTTTTTATTCTTTAGCATTGAATGCATTCCAGTTGGAAAATTGTAAAATGCTGTGCAAGTTATATAAAATGCCAGAACCAAGGTCTGATTTAGTCTTTCTACAGCAATTTTATTTTATTAGTCCTTTTATATTAGGAATTTATAATAGAATTATATATATTTAAAATTATTAAGCATTACATCCCTGTCTCAGTTTTCTACAATTAGTTCTCAATTTACAAACACATCTGAGCCTCAAATTTCCATTGCTAAGCAAAATAGTTGTTAAGTGAGTTTTACCCCATTTTATGAGCTTTCTTACCACAGCTGTTAAGTGAATGAATCCAATTCTTAAGTTAGAAACATGGTTGTTAACATGTAACATGTCAGTACAAGGATTTGTCTAAAAGCTTGGTAGAAAATCTGTAGTTAAAGGTAGCCCTTTGGTTATGATAACAATTTGGTCTATGGCTAAACAATGCAGTCATAAAGCATGATATGACATGACTGCATTGTTTAGTGATAGCAATTCCAGCAGTCTCTGTTACCATTGTTAAATGAAGATCATACAAGTTGTTAAGTGAAAACCTTATGCTATTGTGACTTCCAATTTCCTGCTGGCTTGTCCATAGGCTTTGCTTGTGGGAAGCTAGCAGGCAATTTCAGAAAGCACAACCTTGTGACCACAGCTTGCTGCCACATAATTGTGAGTTGGGCAAAGTACCTAGATCACAACCTTATGACCACAGGGAAATTGTGACAGTCGGAATTCTGAGGACTCATCATAAGTCCCCTTCATTCAGCACTGTCGTAACTTGACTAGTCACTGATAGAATGATTGTAACCTACCTGTATTACAAAATGCTGTGCATATATCTCACCAACTAACTGGAGACAACTCTACACATATGTAACCAATTGCTGTGCAATTGTTCCTCTAACTCTATATAGCAGGGGTCTCCAACCTCAGCAAAGCTGGCTGAGGAATTCCGGGTGTTGAAGTCCACAAGCCTTAAAGTTGCCAAGGTTGGAGACCCCAGCTATATATAATCAGTGCCCAATTATTGCCCACAAAAATGGAAATGGTATGAAGCCAGGCCTGGCAAGCTGAAATAATATTTTATGGTACATGAGCTTGGCTGAACTTTTTATTTGTTATCTGAGGTTCTTTTTGTGTATGTCTCTTGACACTTTATGTTCAGCACAGAGTGACCAACCTTGTCTGAGTATTGATGTGGAATGTCCTCCCTAAAAAAATACACATAGTGCCAGTTATGATACCTTTGTTGATTTCAGGAAAACAATTATTTTTATAGCCCAGATATTTCAACATGTTTTATTGCTAGTTTAGTATTTTATTTCCTCCAAAGGTTTGGGGCTAGGGTTGATGTGAATAGTAATCCCCTTTATCCAGGGAGCATCAGAGCTGAGAAAGTTATGTTAGCGCCTTGCAAGAAAGATTTAATGAGCTATTCTGGGGTTTCTATGTTTTTACTGATTTTGATTATTTTGTCTTGTGTGGAAACTAGATATAGGCATAGATATATAAAATATTTCAGTAAGTATGGATTTGTTAAACAATTTAGATCTGTTTTATAAATAGGCTAAATCAGTGATGGTTAACCATTTTCACTTCGGGTGCCAAAAGTGCGCATGCGTGCTGGCACCCATAATGCAATGCACCCCGCGCATGTGCGCATGCCCCCCCCACTGCGTTCATGCCCACATGACCCCCATGTGAATCCCCCATCCCAGGTGGGATTCAAAAATGTTAGCAACCTGCACCACGGTGGGGGGGGTTGTTTTCACCCTCCCCAGGCTCCGGAGGCTTTCCTCAAGCCTCTGGGAGGGCTAAATTGGCCTCCCCCCAGCTCCAGAGACCTTCCGGAGGCCAGAAAGTGGCCTGTTTCTGGACTTCGGAAACTTCTGCGAGGCCCAATTTTTGCCCTCTCCAGGCTCTGGATGCTTTCCCCAAGCCTCCAGGAAGGCAAAAATGGCCTCCCCCATGCTCCAGAAGCCCTCCAGAGGTGGGAAATGGGCCTGTTTCCGCACTTCTGGAACGCTCACACCACTCTCCCTGCGTTCCACCCACCCCCCGCACATGCGTACATGTCTCTCACATATGCCCCGCCCCTGTGTATCCCAAAAATCAGCTGGCTGACGGGAGGCGTGCGCATGGACTTGAGCTGGACGATACCTGCAGAGAGAGCTCTGCGTGCCAGCTGTAGCATGCGTGTCATAGGTTCGCCATCATGGGGCTAAATGCTTTAAATTGTTTCTCCAGTACTTGCAACTTCATTAGTTAATGTTCTATGTTATTATATTTACTTTGGGATGCCAATACTACAGAAAGTGTTTTGTTACTAAACAAAATCATAGCTGTCATTTGATAAAATATCTCTTTTCCCCTTTGCTTAACTATATATCTAAGAATTTGATTTGAATTATTTGCCTACAAAAGAAAGGAAAAATTATAGCTATGTTTTTTTTAATTTGCATTTATATCCCGCCCTTCTCCGAAGACTCAGGGCGGCTTACACTATGTTAGCAATAGTCTTCATCCTATTTGTATATTTATATACAAAATCAACTTATTGCCCCTAACAATCTGGGTCCTCATTTTACCTACCTTATAAAGGATGGAAGGCTGAGTCAACCTTGGGCCTGGTGGGACTAGAACCTGCAGTAATTGCAGGCAGCTGTGTTAATAACAGACTGTCTTACCAGTCTGAGCCACAGAGGTTTAATACAAATACTTTTTTCATTTTTCTATATAATATTTACTTTTTTTAAAGTAGTGATTTTTTTACGTATTCAAATGAAAGAAAAATATTTCATTGCAGATTTACAGGTAGATAATGGCAAACTCCCGAAGATCTCTCGTGTTCCAAAATGGTAAGTATTTTAAACCAGCGTCTATTATTATTATTTTTAATCTTAAAAATGGTTTATTGTTTCTTTATAGAAAACATGATACTTTTAGTCTAGTCTAATCTAGCATCTCCAGATAAATATATTTGTAGCTCTTAACTGAGGCAGACAATTCACTCTTTTTTTAAATAAGTGAGTGGGATAAAGAAAGGGACTCAAAGATAAGTGTTATGAGAGCATGAAATTCTCCTAAGTTACTATTTGCTACATCAGATCAAGAAATACATTGCAAACTAGTACGTGGTAGAAAATATATGTGAAAGTTGTAGAAACGATACACAAATGCCATGATGAGTCTATACCTACAAAGATCATATTCCATATGACACTCTATAGAAGCAAAAGTTGGATTGTGAAGAAGCAGAATTGAACACTTAGGCACTTTTTGAAACTTTGCTGTTAGAGAAGACTTCTGAGAATACCATGAACAGCCAAGAAAACAAAGCAATGGATCATTGAGCAAAATCCAGCCAGAGTTCCCACTCAACGCACAGATGCCCTGGCTCAAATTATCCCACTGTGAACACAGTATGCATAGATCTAACTCTCTGGAGAAACTCTAATGCTGGAAAAAGTGAAAGAAAGAAGACTAGAAAGAAAGAATGACCAGCAGCAAGATAAACTTAGTTACAGCAGCAATGAGTACATTGTTGGAAAATCTGAAAGATTGTCATGGAGGAAATCTGTTTATGTGATCCCAAAGATTTAACAACAGCTTGATGGCACAGACAATAATCAATCAATGTCTGAACCAAAATAATAATAGGTAGAAATTATTAGCAAAGTATTTTTCTATTGAATGTAGTCATGAAGTTATAATTGTGGCGTATTTTTCTTGGATGATGATTTTGAGAAAGACATGTTATTTTTTATGGCACATTGGAATTTATTATAATTATTCTTAACATAATAACAGAGTTGGAAGGGACCTTGGAGGTCTTCTAGTCCAACCCCCTGCCCAGGCAGGAAACTCTACACCATTTCAGACAAATGGCTATCCAACATTTTCTTAAAAATTTCCAGTGTTGGAGCATTCACAATTTCTGCAGGCAAGTTGTTCCACTTATTGATTGTTCTAACTGTCAGGAGATTTCTCCTTAGTTCTAAGTTGCTTCTCTCCTTGATTAGTTTCCACCCATTGCTTCTTGTTCTACCCTCAGGTGCTTTGGAGAATAGTTTGACTCCCTCTTCTTTGTGGCAATATCTTAATAAAATATATTTTGGTAGATAAGTACATTTGGGATACACCATTTGCTATTTTAGGTTAGAGAGAAATTGAACAAACTGAAATACCTATTTGGAAACGTTAAAGCTGAAACGTGTATAAAAGAATCAATAGCTAAGACAGTGATAGCAATGGTAGCATAATATCTGTTTCTTTAATAAAACACTCTTCTGCTTTTGGAATATTATTTCTTGCTTAAGACCCTTGATTTCTAAAGAGAGTCATTAAACTTCCTTAATAAATTAATAAAAAATATAGTACTGAAATCTCTGAAAGCCAGCTTGCCTACTTTTACTATATGCCTGAAAGGTTTTTTGTATGGACTACATACAAGATCACATATGAAGTCCAAGAACACTACCCTTGAAGAATTTCCACACTACTTTAAAATACCATGGCTGATGTTTAGGAGTTTCACATAAAACTATTGATATAGAAACAGATTTCTAAAAGTATAATGCTTAAAACTACCCATGATAGTGTATAGTACCTGTCAGTTAGTTGAACCAATATTTCTTAGGGATGATCAGTTAGGGAAGTTTTTATAACTTGGTCCCTTCAGATCTATTGGCAAGTATTTCATCCTCCATTGGCCCTGTTTGTCTTGGAATTACACCTCTAAAAAAAGGCCTTGGTTATCAAAAAAAAGAAGGTGTGTTTGAAATGAAAGGTAGCATTGTAACAAGATTCTTTAGTGACTTGTTTATCTGAAATATATTTGTGCTTTATAACATTTGAAAAACATTACTTATTTGTTGTTTTTACATATGTCCATGATGTTCCATTTTTCTGTCTGAAATAGGAAACATGCCACTTTACAGCCAATCCCAAAAGAAAGAAAATTACCATTCCTGACACCTGATAATAAATTCCTGGATCATAAAGGAAAATTATTTGAAAGTGAACCATTAATGGATAGTTGGAAAAATGCGGTTTTAAAGACAAAAAGAGTTAAACAAGGTAAAACATATTATAACAATTTTGTAGGAAATTTGTTAATACTTATTAAATCTAGTTGTGTATTTTTATCAGGGATGAAATCTAAAAATTTTCCCTACTGGTTCTGTGGGTGTGGCTTGGTGGGTGGGTATGTCCTGTGACTGAGTGGGCGTGGCCAACTCAAGGTCACTCACAGCCATGCCCACTTAGTCACAACCCCCCCCACCAAGCCACGCCCACAGAACCCAGTAGGAAAAACTTTTTAATTTCTATTCTGTCTTTTCCCTTTTTGCAAGATGCCTGCAGCTGCAACCTCTCTGCCCGCTTGCCACCCGCTCGCCACCTGTTCGCCCTTTGCCTTGGGTTGGGGGCTGGGGCCCAGGATGCACCATTCCCTGAGGCCCGGGAGCTGCCACCTGCTCAACCGGGTCTGGCCTTTCCCCAGAGCTGCCGCCCACTTGCTGCCTGCTTGCCCTTCACCTTCGGTCAGGGGCCAGGGCCCAGGGATGCCCATTCCCTGAGGCCCCGGAGCCACCACCTGCTCGTCATCTGCCTCAACTGGGTCAGGGAATGCACCACTCTCCGACACCAGCCTTGCCCTGGAGCCGCCACCCGCTCTTCCTTTGCCACATGGTGTATACTTCCCTTCCTCCAGTGGCTGGCTGCCAGGAAAGGCAAGCATCCGAAAGTTACCAGAGCTGCTCTCCTTCTTGAATATGCCACCACCATCACTGCCTTGTTCCATGTGCCAGCTGTACAAGTGCACACCCAACCTGCCACTGATAAATAAATGAAATAAACAGTGTGCGCTTGCGCAGCCGGCACATGGAAAAGGGGGCAATGGTGGCGGTATATTCAAGAAGGAGAGCGGCTCCGGTAACTTTTGGCTGCTTGCGTTTCCTGGCAGCCAGCCGCTGGAGGAAGGGAAGTATACACCATGTGGCAAAGGAAGAGCGGGTGGCGGCTCCGGGGCAAGACTGGTGTCAGGGAATGGTGCATTCCCTGACCCGGTTGAGGCAGGCTGCGAGCAGGTGGTGGCTCCAGGGCCTAGGAAATGGGGTGTCCCTGGGTCCCAACCTCTGACCGAAGGGCGAGCAGGCAGCGAGTGGGTGGCAGCTCCGGGGAAAGGCCAAAGTTGCGAAATGGTGCATTCTCCGACCCGGTTGAGGCAGGTGGCAGCTTTGGGGCCTTGGGGAATGGGCCCCAGCCCCTGACCGAAGGGCAAGTAGGTGGCGAGCTGCCTTCCCGGTGTCCCGGTGTCCAGCTTGCGAAGGCTGGACTGCCGGCCTTGGACTGATTTGGGGGCGTGGCCAGCCAGTGATTGCTACCGGTTCAGCGAACGAGACCCAATCTCCGCTACCTACTCGCTCGATCTGGTCCGATCCCGTAGCATTTCACCCCTGATTTTTATACAGGTGTTGTCATGATGTTACATATTTTAAAAAGATTTCAAAGAGTGTTTCTTGCACAGATTTATTAGTATTTTGAGTTCTTTTTGTTTTGCTTTGTTTGATGTCTTACATTTGATCATTTGTCAATTGTTTGGGAAGCAGGCCTGAAGGTAATTATATAATTTTTTAATGTAAATAAAATTAGTCAGTTATATTTACAGTTTAAATAATAACTATAATAATATTAGCAGCATATGGTTAAGATTAGCATATTCAAATTTTTCTGTAGTTCTTTTTCAGAGGGCTTTTTCCTTATATTTTAGGATATTGTCATTCACAGCTTTCTGAGATGGATGTATTTAGGTCCATGTAACTAGGATGCAGTTCTATACAGACAGCATCCTAGTTACAAACAGGTTACATTCTGAGAGGCTGTTCAAAACTCTGTTTTCTTTCCAAGTCCAATAAGAATAAAGGGCATACCCAGTTCTTACCCTATAGTATATGAGTAGAAGTTTGGAGAGGGTGGGAATGGGAAAGGATTAGTTTCTGGCACTCCTAACTGTTCTCTACCTTCTGCCGACTACTCGGACCTTCTAAACTGGAGTTGTGGACAGATTTATTTGCATTAGCAAAAGTTCGCAACTTGAAAATTCGTAAGTAATATCTATATAAACATACCTGGGAGTAAGTCTTGTGGAACTCTGTGGAGTTTATATTTTCGTTGCAGCTTTCTTGTCTGCATGTTTCAAGCTGATGATGAAAACTAAGTTGTCATGATGAAGACAGCTTTTCGTTTTTGTTTCCTCTCTTCTATTTTAAGCACTTATATACCTAAAAAATGATTTCACAGAAGATGCTTCCATTATTGATTGTTTCTGTTGTAGTTTTGGGTTTTTTCCCTAGACAGCCAAGTTGAAAGTATCTGTAGGTAAACATGTCCTTATTCTGGAGATATTTCTCTCATTGATTTCAGTGCTTGATTTCTATACATTTATAATTAAGGTTAGAGTATTTGAAATTCTGATGTGATATTTCATGTTTCTATTTTGAATTATTTCCCTAAGCAGAGTATGTTTCTGCATATGGCTTGAGAGATTCCAATGAAAATACTGCAATGCAGTGTCTTTCTCAGAGTACGGAGGAATATTCTGTAATACCAAACCCCCTTCCTGTTATACAAAATACACAAAGTTGTGCTAATCAATTTCCAAACAGGTATATTATTTTACTTTGGGTTTTAATATGAAGAATATGCAAATGTTATTTCTCAGATTTTACTGCACAGAATAATTTACAGAATCACAAGTGCCATTTCATTCCCAAATTATCCTTGTTTGTATGGTTCATTTGATACCATCAAAATGCTTTACAAAGAATATGTATGAATAGCTCCCGTGATGAATGGATCAACAATGATTCCATTATTATATTATTTGTATTTCTGATGTTAACTATGAAAGTCCTTAGAAATTATAGCAGTTTAGGGTTAGCACCCAGGAGTCACTATGATTGTTGTTAAGATGCTATTCCTGAGTAGAATACTTTCTTATAGACTCAAATTATTACCCATATTCCAGAGTTGGTCCTAATTCTTGTGTTTTTTAAGAAAAAAGTAATAAAGTGATAAATACAAATAAGGTCCTGTCTATGCCATAAAGGGCCTCAATTTAAGGCAATAAACTTTCAGTTTATTGAACAAATAATCTGTGTCAAAAAAATTCAATAAACTAAAATAGGATAGCAGTTCAAAAACCACCTGGCTAAGGCAACAATAAAGCAAATTTGCAATATTCATTATTGTATAGTTTATAGAGTAGGAGTTTATTCTGGTGGCTAGATCAAATGGGAAGAAGGAAATGGGACACTGCTCAGTCATCATTGTCAATTTCCTAAGTTTTTCAACTGCTAATGCTAGTCTTTATTGATATTATTTTCATCATTTTAGCTCTGATAGTAATGAAGACTCCAGATTGCCACCTTTATATTTGTTTCCATCTACTCTATCCCAAAGTTTTTTTGAAGGCCACTACAAAAGCAGGTAAGGCTTGTTTCTATGTTTGTTTGTATGTTTGTTTATTTTTTAAAAAATGAAAAAAATTATATATTAAAAAAAAAGCAGGTAAGGCTTACCGGTAATTTCTTTTCGAAAGGAATTAACTGTACTGCAATATTATATTCCTTATGTGAGCAAACTGTAGGCCACATATATTACCTACATACCTATTTTACAGCCCCAGAATATCACTGGCATGGGCGGGGACAATTTTTTTGTCCCCTTTAGGAAGATGGTTATTTTTGGAGCAGATGGAAGAGTTTAGAAAACTGAATCGAACTGTTCTGATCCTTAACATTTTCCCTCTTCTATCTTCCTCAGATTGGTCAATTGCAAACCTGCAAAGCTTAAAATCAAGAGCCAGTTTGGTGTATTGGTTAAGGCACCAAGCTAAAAACCAGGACTTGTGAGTTGTAGTCCAAGTTTAGGCAAAAGGCCAGCTGGGAATCTTGAGCTAGTCATTCTCTCTCAGTCCTAAGAAGCAGGCAATGGCAAACTACTTCTCAAACACCTTGCCAGGAATCAGTGTTGACATATAGGCATAAAAAAAGCAATTGAAGTAGACAGTCTATTTCTGGTACACATTGTTCTAAAAAAGCCAATACAAGGTGTAGCTTGAGTAGACATCAGGCTTACATTTGGAATCAGATCATTTAAAATTTAAAAAACATAAACATTCTTCTCCATGGGTCCCTATGGAATTGGTTTATTACTTTAAAAAAAACCTTACCTGTCATTTTAAATCTATAGAAGTATTCCCTGTTATGGTATAGAACAAGAAATATGTAAGAACTGTTACTTAGGCAAAAAAGCAGAGTAGCAGTACAGAATAACAGAGTTGGAAGGGACCTAGAAGGATCCGCTGCTCAAGCAGGAAAGCCTATGCCATTTCAGAAAAATGGTTGTCCAATCTCTTCTTAAAAACCTGCAGTGTTGGAGCACCCACAACTTCTGGAGGCTGAAAAGTTTTTAAGTCTTGGGAAGCAAGCCAATATTCATAAGCAGCTCAGGCAAGTACCTTCCTAGCTCTTTGAGGTATAAGGAGGAGAGGTAAAGCATAACCTAATTTGCAAGATTCTCTTATTTTAGCCAATCTAAATAAAGTGTAGTACTGGTCTTCCTGTGAGGTTGATTTTCATGGTCTGATCTACTTAAACAGTTATAAGCCTTCTAATTTAAAGGCACATCATATTATTTCATAGTATGATTAATTGAAATGCATTGTTTTAGTTGTTTTCTTTCATGTATTGCATTTGGTGATAAGCACATAATAAAGAACACTATTACTACTACTACAGTTATCTAAATCAGTATTTTAAAAATGTGGTCCAAAAACTCCTAGAGGGTCCACAAAATCAAATTACTTGCCAGATATTGAAGTTAGTTGAACCCATCTTTCTATAACTGTGGTTGGAGGACAAAAGTGCATACTGGTGTTCAACAGTTGTGTAATTGTACATTAAAGATTATACAAGAGTGGTACTTTGAAA
Organism: Ahaetulla prasina; assembly: GCF_028640845.1. NCBI lineage: Eukaryota > Metazoa > Chordata > Lepidosauria > Squamata > Colubridae > Ahaetulla > Ahaetulla prasina. Next base: position 42,220,633 of record NC_080541.1, on the reverse strand, counting down.
TAGCTCATTATGACTTATCCAATAGATGGCAGCACCTAACCAACTGTGGCTGATGTAATTAATTAGATCAGAGCTAATCAACTAATCAAGAGCTAATCAAGATCAAATTTGATTAGTATTTGGATAGAAATTCCAGCTATAGATTAGACTGGAAAATCAAACAAAAACAAAAACTGAAGAAAGCAATAGCAAACGGGACTATTTGCCAAGAAAACTATATGGACTTGCCTATCAGAAGTCTAGGTTACTATTATCTCCAAAGACAAAATCTTATCTATTCAAGCTTCCCAGCATATAGTTCCTTTACCAAATATTTTAACTGGTATTTTTGTGCAATACCAAAAATTAGGGGATGGTCATAATTGAATTCAGCGTAGCTTAAACTGTCAGAGGTGATAAAGAATAAATTTTATGTAATTGAATATGCTCATAATACAGTTTTCTCAGATACTTTGCTTGGTTATTCTAGATATATTTCATTTCCATTTTCCTTAATCTTAGCCAGCATTGCCAGATGGTTATAAACTCTGGGAGCCATAATTCAAACATCTAGATTAGTGTTTCTCAACCTTGGCAAGCTGAAGATGCTGGCTGGGGAATCCTAGGAGCTGAAGTTCACACATCTTAAAGTTGCAAAGACTGAGAAATATTGATCTAGACAATACAAGGCCATAAGCACTTTCCACATTACAAATTGTAAAAAATAAGGGATTTTAGAAGGCAGATTTAATTCATTCACACCTGTGATATATTATCATTCTTTACAGGGGAGACATTACCATGGGACACCCAACCAAAAAAGAAGTGCCTTGCATATCAGCACCTCTGAAGAACTCCAAACCACACTGTCAAGCTGCAGAGTTGGATACTGTGAGGTAAAGCGGATTGAAAGCACAAAGATAGCTAACTCTCTAGTGAAATGCTGAAAGTTAGGGTTTTTTTATTTTTTACTAGCTATTACCTAAATACTATTTTTGATTGTAATTGAGATAAACTAGCATAGCTGCTTGGTTTCAACAATTCAGGTTGCACATTTCATTTGTTATAAGTATAGGAGTTATTCTAGTGATATAAATAAAAGCTTAAGATTTGAGAAAATCTTAAAACTCCTTTACATACTTGACTGATTATATCTGTTAAATTTGTGGAATACACTAAACTGCATCTGAATAAAAATCACAATAAACATTCTTCATGAAAACAAGTAAGAACAGATTAAATATTACAGTCTGATCCGGCTGTAATCCCATTGACCAGGAAGCACTGAATAACTTTGGGATAGTGAGTGTTTTTTCTTTTTTTTTTCTTTTTTTTTTTATTGAAAGAGTTTTAAAAAACAAAAACATTTTTCCCCCTTTTTCCCCCCCTCCCTCCCAAAAAACCCCCTTCCCCTCCTCCCCCGGCTTCCGGGTCAATCCTGAGTATTGTTATACATAAACCAAACATAGAATAAAATTTTCCCTTCCAATCCAAATAACCACATCCACAGCTTTTCATCTCCCAACCCCCTCCCCATTACATAAAATAACTTTCTAATTATTCAAAGGCAATCTGATATTTCTTAATCTGATATCTATTTTGTAGATAATCAATCCATTTTTTCCATTCAATTAAATATCTTTCCTGCGTATTGTCTTTTTAAAAATTTTCCCTTAAATTCTGTGCTTGTGTAAACTTAACATTTCTAACCCAAATTTTCTCCCATGTTTCCAACATTATTGGTTCCTGAATATTCTGTGCCCATTTTATCATACAATCCTTTACCAAATCCTTTTCCGAATCTATTTCAAGCAACACATTATACAATCTCTTTATATGCTCCTGGGTCTGATTTCTAATTTGCTTTATTAAATTTTCCTCCCTTTGCATTATACCAATTTTTTGATCTTCTTTCCATCTAGCACTTATTTGCCCATATTGAAACCAAGTATAATTCCTCCCTTCTTCATTTAATACCTGTGTGAGTGTTTTTTCTTAAATTTAAATGATTTTGAGCTCTTGAAGTAAAGGCGAGAATGGAAATTTAATCAATAAATGTAAAGAAAATATCCTACCCACTGAAATAAAAATGCTATTTTCAGCAATATTAAACCTTCAAAATGGTTTGTAACCTGTAATATATCAGCATTTGACTTTATATGATAATTCTATATCTTCGACTACAATTTCAGTACTTACTAAGAATACAGTACCATTTAAAATGTTGGAATAGTGATGGCTACTGAATCATATCATGAGAAATATTAAATCAATATTTTAATTTTCTTCCACACCATTGACTTCATACAAACAAATAATTATTGATAATTAAAATATGCTATCCAATGTTATTGTACATTTATAGGTTGAAGAAACTGAATAAGTGTTCCAGACTGGCTTCATTTCCAGGAAGGGTCAAGTACAGGACTGGTAAAAGAGCCATTTCCTACTTCTTTCTTTATTTAAAAATAAAGCAAATTAGTATTCACTGTATTTTACTGTATCACAAGTTCTTTTACATATACCCAAGTCAGTGGGCTCCAAAATCCAAGAAAGCCAATACAACACAGGTCCCTTGGCAACACAGAAGCACTCAAAGGCTAGTATTCACTGCTCACTACTCCACTCTTTCCTACTTCTACCACACTTCTACCAGGCTTGAAAAGGTCAGGACAACAGCAGCACAGGTGTTAGCCATTTTGCAGGCAACCTGTCCTCTCCCACATTGTGAAATCTTCTTCCTGTTTTTACATTCACTATTGAATATTATTTTCTCTAAAATATGGGCAAGGAATGGAATCCAGAATAGTTTCCCCCCATACTGTAAAGTTTAGATCCATGATGGCGAACCTGTGGCACGCGTCCCGCAGGTGGAATGCAGCGCCCTCTCTGGGCATATGAGGGGTTGCCCAAGTTCAGCTCTGCCGCACATGCGTGTGCACTTCCCACCGGCAAGCTGGTCATCGGGTCTCTCCCATATGTGCGGGGGGGGGGGTGCATGCAAGGGGCATGCATACAGGGGGCTGGGGCACGTGTGGGGCCGCGCACACATGCACAGGGGGCGGGGCACATGCAGTGGTACATGCACAGGGGTAGGGGCCGTGCATGCATTGCATTTTGGGGGTTTGCGCTCTTTGGACACTTGGTCTGGAAAAGGTTAGCTGACTGATTTAGATCCTTTAAGAAAATATTCTGATGATCAAAGTAGGCTCATAGACACGCAGGTGTTTACATTGTGGATGTCTGTTCTGCCTTGACTTAAAAATAAAAAACCTTACAGCAATACTAGAGTAGAGCTTATAGGCTTGCTGTAGGCAGTCAAATTGCCATATTAAGAAGGCAAGACCCCTTCTCTAGCACTAAGACTGCTTCCCTCCCAAACATCAGTGGAGGATAAAGTCAAAGAAATGAGTTATTCAGGCAGAACTATCTTTCTGGATCTTTTTGCTAGAATTTGATAAAGCAGAACTCTCACAAGCTTTAGTCCATGGCATAGGACCGAGATATCTTCGGGACCGCCTTCTGCTACTACATGCCTCCCACCGGCCGGTACGTTCCCATAGAGAGGGTCTTCTCAGGGTGCCTTCAGCCAAACAGTGTAGGCTGGCGACACCCAGGGGGAAAGCCTTCTCTGTGGGGGCACCTACCCTCTGGAATGAGCTTCCCCCAGGACTTCGACAACTTCCTGACCTCTGGACCTTTCGCCGCGAGCTGAAGACATATCTATTCTTCCGAGGACTGGCTTAAATAGGGTTTTTTTATATATGGATTTTATTGGGGTTTATTTTATATTTTGTATTGTATTTTAAATTTTAGGCCATATTGAATAAGTTTTTTAAAGAGTGTTTTTATTGTAATATATGGTATTATTTTATCTGCCTGTTCACCGCCCTGAGTCCTTCAGGAGAAGGGCGGTATAAAAATTAAATTATTATTATTATTATTATTATTATTATTATTATTATTAGTCACTTTGAGCAGGGCAGAAAGGGAAAGTGGGGATGAGCTGCATTTGTGAGAACTCATTTCAAAAGATAATAAATACATCCATTTCTTCTGCCAGCAAAGAGGGAGCTCCTAAAATGCTTTGCTTTGGAGGTATTGGCAATCAATATTTAGCAATATCTTCAAATACACATTTTAGTTAATTGCAATTAAAAAACTTGGCACTGTAATTTCCAATTTTGGGGGTTTATTTATGTTGCAATTGATTTGTTTGAAAGAGTAATTATTTGTGATAATAAAAATATACCAATAAATGCATTTTTGAATTTTAATAACTCTTGCCTCTACTTTGATAGCCATCCCATACAATTCTCTTCTACCTCTAACATAAATCCCAAAAATAATTATGATTTTCAATTTCTGTATTTCTCAGAATATCTGGATTGCTGCTACGAATTACAGATTTTAATGAATATTGAGTGCATTTATAGTGATGTCCTATATTATCAATTTTAGATAGCTTGTAGCATATTTGCATTTAGTAGGTAACAGAAGTGGTTGAATTTTGACAATTTCACCCCAAAGTTGAGTAGAAAAAGAAGATATTTCAAGCTTTCCACTCCCTTATAGACTCGAGATTTATCGTTTGTTAGGGAAGGATTAAATCCCTTTTTTTAGCACTCTTGAGCATTGAGGCACCTTGCCTTTTGTTCTGCTTTTCATTCTACCTCCAGTTCCAAATATAGACAGAAAAACACATGGGCTGGAAAAGTCCATCTCATTCTGTCTGGTAACATTCTACCACCAAAATACTCATCTAAAAAAGGTGACGATTTAAGTTGCAACCCGATTCAAATGTTGTCCAATGTTGTTCACATGTTGCATTAAGCCACTGTTTACTAAATATGTATAGTGAATCAAAATGAAATATTTAATATAGTGACCCTACTGACCAGCTGGGGAAAAGTAACCTCTATTATGTTACCTGACCTAAATCACAACCAACATAAATTCAAGTCCTTCATCCAGGCTATAAATTATATAAATTACATCACTGCAAAAATTAGTGCTAGCATGCGACTTTTACATTTAATACACATTTGTGCAATTGTACTCTGTTATCATCATGCACAGCATAACAACTGGCAGAAGCTAATCAACCTTTGCTGATCTCAAAATAGCAACAATACTTAGACATATACTGCTCCAGTGCTTTACAGCACTGAGTGGTTTGCATCAACATATTGCCCTTAACTGGGTCATTATACCCACCTCTGAAGGATGGAAAGCTGAGTCAACCTTGAGTCAAACTCTCCTGGCAGTCAGCGGTTAGCCTTGTATAGTTGAATATGGATACGCATTTGAATGGTAGACCATCATGAAACCTAGGGCTATATGCTTATCTTAAATGACTCAACGCCAAAGGCGCACGGAACGCTGTTACCTTCCCACCAAGGTGGTCCCTATTTTTTCTACTTGCATTTTACGTGCTTTCGAAACTGCTAGGTTGGCAGAAGCTGGGACAAGTAACAGGAACTCACTCCGTTACACGGCAGCATTAGGGATTCGAACCTCTGAGCTGCCGACCTTTCAATCGACAAGCTCAACGTCCTAGCCCTTGAGCCACCGTGTCCCTCTTAAAAATGCAAAACACCCCAAAAAGCACTGATAAGCCATTTCTCTGTTGTGGCTAAAAGGACAGGAATATGTCAATGGAGACTTCAATTGATTATGACCCAAAATTTGTATTTTCCACATGATTTTTACACATGTATCGTTAAATAAAAATCAAGTAGAATCTTTTTTTTCTTCTTAGGTTACCAATTTGCTGATCCTGCCAATGGAGCCCCATCTCAGTTCCTTCAGAGGCTTGCTGAATTAGCTGCTCTTCAATGCACAACCATTCATGAGGAGAAAACTAGAAAAATAAGGAAGACCAAGAAACAAGAAGCATAGACCCCAATTATGCAAGGAGCAGGCTCCTTTGCAATTAATGTTTTTGTTTGATCTCCTTTAACATATATTGTGTTGATCAATGAATCACAATTAATGTAAAATAATAATTTGATATTTAATAAATGTATTATCATGTTTATATCGTCCAAACCAAGTTGTTTAAAAATTGGTCACTCAAAATGGAAGAAAAAAAAAATCAACTTTCAACCTTCTCTAAATGCATGCATCCTTCTCTGACCTATATTCAAAGCATTTAAGGTAGGGCTGTCAAACTCCTGGTCCCCGGGTTGGATGCATCACGCACTGCCCATAGCCAGTTTAGCGAAGGGGGAAAAAGTCCTGATACATCACGTGATACCACCGTGACACGAGTTTGACACCTGATTTAAGGTTTTATTCCCAGCAAGCATAATGACCTAGGCATACTACTATGCAATTCTAATCATTGATTAGTTTATGCAAATTAGTTTATTTTTATTTTTGGAGACTGCCAGTAAGTCCCTACTTTTTTCTATTTCAGAAGTGTTTTGCTATTGCCTCCTTCCTAGGCTAAAGTGACTGGGCCAAGGTCACCCAACTGGCTTTGTGCCTAAGGACTCAGTGTTTTGGCTTCCAACTTTATGCCTTAACCACTACACCAAACTACATCTCTATTAAATTATAACACTTTGGATAGCGAGATGGGCAGCATAGGGCCGGGCTATTTACGGGACCGCCTACTGCTACCGAATACCTCTCACCGACCCGTGCGCTCTCACAGAGAGGGACTCCTCAGGGTGCCGTCAGCTAGGCTGTGCCGTCTGGCGACACCCAGGGAAGGGCCTTCTCTGTGGGGGCTCCCACCCTCTGGAACGAACTTCCCCCAGGACTCTGTCAACTGCCGGACCTCTGAACCTTTCGTCGCGAGCTTAAAACACACTTATTCATTTGCGCAGGACTGGATTAGTTTTTAAATTTATATTGGTTTTAAATGGGTTTTTATTATTTATATTGCTTTTTAATTCGGCTTTGTAGAATACGTTTTTTAAATGTGGTTTTAGTGTGTATTTATATGTCTTTTACTTGCCTGTGAACCGCCCTGAGTCCCTCGGGAGATAGGGCGGTATATAAATGTGATTAATAAATAAATAAGTAAGTAAATAAAACTACCTGTAGATTGGCTTTGCCTGCAATAATGCAAAGATCATAAACCTGGAATATGCTGAATACATGAGAGGAATAGAAAATTTTTGTCCATTTCTGGAATTATTAGCTGCTTCAGATGATCTCTCTCAATCCTGAGCATATTTCTGAAATTGTAGGCATTTCCTCCTTTCCCAACCATTCCATAGTTACAAATGTAATGGAGCCTGCCCATTCCATTCATAACCCAAGAATTCATGGGAGGGAATCTCGGACCTTGAACAGGATCACTCTCTCCTTTCGCCCACACATTTGCTAATTGAATGTGTGGCTCGTAAAGTGCATGAGGCCTTTCAGGGTGGGGGAGGCCATGGGGGCCTAGTGATTGACAAGCAACTTAATCAGAATTTAATTCTTATACTGTACCATATTTTACTTTACTTTTACATAGGGCCCAGTTCTCTTTGTAAGCAATGCCATTTGGACACCAAAAAGAAAAATAGCTAGATGTCAAACACTGGTTTAATTAGAAAAGAATTTCCTGACTAAAAAAGTGTCTAGTGAGAAATTATTTGATATTACTTATAGGGGCTATTCAGCAATTAAGTCAACATAATAATACAAAGCATGTATGGTTTCCTTCCAGTAACTGAATTATAGTTCCATTAGCTTATCCTACTGGTTTATTGAAAGAAGCAGGATTAAATGTATGTGTTTGAAATGCACAATATACGATACTAATGAGCAAGTTACTTAACATGACGACACACTATTTAACTAAAACTTTTACCCTGGCAAAACAGGTGTTTACAGTTAGATAGCTGAAATCGTCATGTGTCTATACACCATACAGATACACCTTGTATTTATTGAAGTTATCTTATGACTCTCAGGTTATTTAATAACAACATTCACTTCACTATTGTATTACTTAATCATATTTAGTGGAATCAGAATATTCAGAAGCACTTCATGTATCAGTAAAAGAATTTAACAGTGCAAGCAGTTTTCATAGTTCTCTTTATTAACAAAGTGTAGAGCAGTCATCTTCTGAGCCTCTAGAAGAGAAGAGATATTAACACTTAAAAAGTGGAAAACAAATCACATTTCACAGAGAAAAAAACTGAATACAGGTAATGTATTAAAATTTCTGAAAACCACCAACATATTATATTGCATTTACTTCCCCATTTCTGAATCAAGGACCCACAGAACCTTTGAGTGGTACTTTCATGGCTACATTCTACAAAGCAGATGGCAACTAGATGGATTGGCTACAGCCAGCACAAAAGCTAAGTTTTATTTAAAATAAAATTAGAATACACTTAGGAGTGTAAACATAAATCATTTTATCTTATACCCCAATAAAAATTTAATCTATTCTTCCTTCCCTCACAGCCCCAGAAAGGCAACATTTAAAACCCATTAACGAAAAAAACTAATTCCTTTTCTGGTATTTATTTAAAGCATAGAATTAACAACATAACAGCACTAGTAAAAAAAATAATAAAGGGATCAAAATTTGTATGCTGGAAATGCACTCATCTAACTGTATCTTACCATTAATTCATCCTCCTAATCATCCTGTTAATCTGGTCCTCCCTGTTTCCTGCATCACCACCTTCTACAAAATGAGTTGTTTTCTTCTTCATTCCACCCCTTGGAGAAGATAGCTTGAATGGCCAGAGAAAGTTGTTTGCAGCTTTGAAGTTTTTGCCAACAGTATAGATTTCATGGATCAAGTCTTCCATGCAAATAATGCCATATTTTTCTGAAAATTAAAACACCAGAAAATATTAAAATAATCTGCAAAATGTTCTTTTACCATGCTCAAAATATTTCAACCTTCGCATCCCGGCACGTTCAGATATGAAATAGTTTAAGGAAATCTGTCAATCAAATAAATCTACAGCATCAGTCCTGAGAACAAATGAAACTGAAGGACCAAGAAAAATAGTAACATTACTGTCTCTGGTGGACTTTAAAAAGAAATGATTTGCTTTTGTTGTGCCTTCTCCCTAATGACAAAAGCAAAAGTTTTCTTCCAGGCAGCAAGAAGCCAGGCAAGCAAATCCCTAAAAAAGCTGTAACTGGAGAATCATAAAAAAAATACAGGTAGTCTTTGATTTATGACAACTGAGCCCAAAATTCCTGTTGCTGAGACAGTTAAGTGAATTTTGCCCCATTTTACGACTTTTTTTGCCACACTTATTAAATGAATCACTGAAGCTGTTAAGTTTAGAAATTGTTTGAATTGGCACACTTTTCTAGAAGGACTTAAGACTTCTACTTTTGAATCTCCCTGGGAGGTTGCAGCAGAAGTGTTTTAACTAGAAATCTAGAGACCCCAGTGTGGATGACAGCCCAGTTCACCAGATCTCCTGTGCATATGCAACTACACATCCCAGTAAGAAGCCCACATGAAATACCGTATTTTCTGGACTATAAGATGCTCCAAAGTATAAGACATACCTAGCTTTTGGGGAGGAAAACAAAGGGGAAAAAATCTGCCTCTGCCTCCCAGCAATTTACCTCCTTGCAGCAAATAGCAAATAGCCTAGTCAGCTTCAGTACAGCCTACTTTAGCACAAACAGCTTATTGGCAGTTGGATCGGCCTCCTGGAATAAAGCCTATCAGCTGTTCCAGGCTACGGGATTACCACTGCCCATTGTTGCCACCGTCTATCGCTGCCTCTGCAAGCCATTTTTGGCCTCCGCACATCCCGTTTTTGGCCTCTGCATGCCGTTTTCAGCCTCTGCACAACCTATTTTTGGCCTGTTCCAGGCGATAGGGATCGGTGCTGACACCTATCCACTCTGTTTGGAACGGGCCAAAAACAGGACCTGTGGAGGCCGAAAATGGGATGCGTGGAGACGGCAGCAGCGATGGGCGGCGACGATCCTTGCAGCCTGGAACAGCTGATATGCTGTATTCTGGGAGGCCGAGCCAACCACCAATCAGCTGCTTGTGCTAAATCAGGCTGTGCTGAAGCTGACCAGGCCGTTTGCTCTAAGGAGATAAATTTCTGAGAGGCAGAGGCCAAAGAGTGGGGGCTGGCAGGTGGGCTGGGCTTCAGCAACATTCACTGTATAAGACACACACAGACATTTCCACCCACTTTTTGCAGAAATCAGAGGTATTCTATCAGTCAATTAAAAACTGATCATAACTACTAATGCTCCAATCAGACCATGCTACTTGAAGGATACAGCCTTTGCTTGCTCTTATATAAAACGGAAAAGTCCTGTACTCACTACAGCAAAAAACAAGCCAGAGTCCCCAGGTGAAGCAATGTTCTAGGCACTTGACCCTTTGACAAACCATCTGCTCAGTACTTTACTTTTCTGACTATTTATATAACAAAGTCCTTCCATTCAGAGAACCTTAAAGCAGTGAAAGATTAAATGTCTCAAGTATAAATAGGTACTATACTGTAAAACACGCTCAGTTAAAATTTGCCAATTATTTTCAAATAATGGAAATGTGCAAAATGTGTCAAAGTCTAAATAAGCTTGAAAACAGTGGTTTCAAGTTCAAAATAGATTGTTCTGGCCATTTTGGAAGTACTCATTTCAGAAGTGCTAATTCTGCACTCTGTTTTGAGCTCCAAGTGGTACTTTCTCAACATTGGAACATTTTTTAAATGTTTGGAATAGCTGTTTAAAACTTGTTTTACAAGTTCAAAATGTTTCAAATTCAAAACATTTTGCATACAACTATTGATTTGATATAAATACACACACATACACACACGATCTTGCAGTTTTTAAATACTCAAATTATTTTTTGGATTTATAATTAAAGATGTACTATTTTAAATCCTGCTGTATTACAAAGTGTATATTGCATATTTTAAACTGCTGGAATTGTTAATCTTTACTGTTATTCTAATTTGTAAGATCTCAAGGCTCAATGGAGCTAATATTTATCATTAGGTTTCCAAAACATAATTCTTCTAAGCATTATAAAAATTTCATTACTTCAAAATTACAAGTTGTTATATGAAACTAGATTTCAATCTTGTCAGAAAATATAATCCGTAGTATTAGAATTTTTCCAGTGAAGTTAGATATTTATAGACTGAAACATTTTGACCTCAGATGTTTTGAACGCATGTTCAAAAGTAAGCTGCAAGAACACAAGAACTTGGAATTCTAAAACCTTATTCTGAACACTATATATTGCTGTGTTCCTTAGCTCCTATTTCATGAAACAATAAGTTACCAAGTTTTGAAAATGCAGCTCAATAATATGAGCAAATATATATTATACTGCAGAAGGGTTGGGTGAATTTTCAAAGAAAAACAGCCCCTGCATACACACACACAAAATATAACTGTGATTATTCAAACCAGCACATCATGTTGTGTACAAAAGTTACAATATGTACCTCAAAGAAAACATACCTCAAGTTTATAGGTGTAGCTATAACTTAATACCATCACTAGTTAAGCAACAATGCAAAGGAAATTGTACTTACTCAGATTTTTCTTAATCAGAGAGTTGTCGGTCAAAGCTATACGCTGCTTGTTGATCTTCCCATAACCGCGCTTATAGATCAGCTCATGCACAGACTTTAAGTTAGGATATCTAGAAGATAAACAATTGTTTTGGTGTAATTACTGACAGAACTTTACTTTGATCATTGATCAATAAAAAGATCACAAAACCATATTTTGCATATATTTGGTACTTATTCTTCTTACATACTGAATTCATTTGGGATACATGATTAAAAAGTCTGCAAGTTGAAACTTCTGAAACTCACACTTCGTCTAGTGCACTGAAATTAAAGGTATTAAGGAAAACCTAGCCCTGCCTAACTTGCTCAGAAAATTTAGATTGAAAGATGGAGAGGGCTAAAGGAAAAATATCCTGCAATTGTGTTATATATTAATTTTTTTTAAATGTTCCTACTGAAATCATGACACACAAGATAGTTCTCAACTTTAAAAGTGCACATATAAACAATTAAGAATATTACTTATTTTGTAGTAAGGTACATATGCACATAGCCATTAAAATATTTTTAAATACCTGCTTGCCAATTAATTTCTAACGAAGTGTCTTAATCACAGGCAGATCAAGAGAGAAATCCAGCCAAATCTTCCAGACTTCTATAGTCTGTGGTTACCACTGTCTATGTGTCAAATTCTATTTTAAATCATTGCAAGGACATTATGAATGTCTCATTCTGTAGTCATTAAGGAATGAGCAGGTACACAAAAAGAAATTATACTCTTATGCTGGACCAAAACCATCATGGCAAGTTTCTGAGGCATTCATGAGAATAAGAATGAGGTACTATTTGTTGATGACGCCCCTACTTTCTTGATAAAGAAATGTTTTTAATCTTACAACACTTGTAGCAAGTATTTGACCATGCTTCCTATAACCGTAGTTAGCAGGCCCCAAGTCTTACACAGTCTGGTATAATAAAACCTCGGTTGTTTGAGGACCGGGTTGCAAAATCTCTTCTAGATCAAAGACTCTCTAAATAGCAAATTAGCAAAAACACTACTAAAAAGTGAATGCGAGCACTAACAAAAGGTAGATTTCACCCGATTTTAATAAATGACATATCCTTTTAAAAAAATCAGTGATCACTAAATGTGATTCAACTTACCCCCAAGCAATGTAAGGTTCAACAATCCTCAGCATGTTAATGGATGCCTTGTTGAGTTTCACAAAAGTCCCATTAAAAATCTGCCGCAGACGAAGGAGCTGTAGGACCTTACGAACCTTGGGACTGACGCCATTAATTCTAAACGGCAAAATAGAAACTCTTTTCAGCATATACGTTCAAATGTACTTGCTATTAATAAAGTTGCATCTATAAGCTAACATACAATACTAAAAGTTGCATTGTATAAAATATATATAATTGTAGTCCTACATTAGTAACTTGTTCTTTAATTGAAGGATGCAAGTCCATCTATTTCTTAGGAACAACATTAATGTGCTTGTTCTAAATTTATTCTGAGATGTTTTTTTCAACATTCCAGCCTACCTGCACACAAGATTTTTTGGTCTCTCATTTACTAGGTCCAATCCTGTTTAGCTTTTATGGTATCAACCAAGGTAAGCAATTCCTGTTATCTAGGTAGGAACTATGCAAAGTTCTACAAAATTTGATTACCTATACCCTAAAAATACATTTCCTAATTAACCTAAACTAAGAAGCAATTGGAAATAAATTATGAAGGTTTAGATGATCAAACATAACATACATTGGTTACTTGACTATTGGTTGACAGCTATCGGTACTAACTCATACAGTTTGTAGAAAAATTAGGTTGATCTCAGATCTGTCTTAAGAAATGCAAACATGTAGTGATCTATAGAACTCACTGATTTGTGCATGGAAACTTCCAGAGAATTATGAAATGTTTTATTCGCAGTCCTGACCACACTTCCAAAGGCAGTTTCATGGTCTCCAGAAATAAAAGCTTAAAACCAGAAGCTGTTTGAAATATCCTGAAAAGGGGGGCCTATTTTAAGACTGATCACCCCAGAACACTTTAAACTGCTTCCAGTTTGGAGGATCTAGTTCTAGCAGCTGCAAAACCACCCTCTCAATAGCCTGATTTCAAAGAATACTTGGCAGGGTCTAGAGAGGGAGCAGAAAGTTCCAGATTTCTAACAAAATTTCTATTTCTGCATCAGTGAGTTTTTCACATCCCTGACATGTTATCCTATATTTTTCTCTATACTCTGCATAAAACACACTCATTTTGTACCCAACATTTGCTAATTTACAATTCTTCATCAACAGATCAGATACATCCCTTTGTATGCAAGAAGCTGAACTTCAATTCTTAGCTCATTACGTTAGAACAGAAAAAAATCTTGCCTGAAACCTTTCAAACCATGGTCAAAAATGATCTGACTTGCTGACTTCATAGAGTATATAATCAGTACAATACTGGGATAGAAATAAATCATTAAATTCTACTTAAAACTGCCTTTAAAGTGTGCCTAAATTGAATACTGGACAAGGTAAATGTGATAAACAATCACAATCTCCTTAATAAAAAATATTGACATCTAAATAAAACTGCCTAATTAGTATTGTCTTGAATTAATTGTTTAACAGTGGGTTTCCTACCAGGGCTTAAATAGTACTACACACAGAGTTAGCATTACACTTGTTTACCTTACCCTCTGATCCGGATTACAAATGCCAATTTGGGTTCAGCAGGTACATAGTAATTGCCAGCTTTGCGAGCCATACGTGCCATGCGAATCTCACGACGGTACATCTGCCTATATTCTTTGTGGTAGGTCTGGGCTCTTTTATAAATGACTTTTCGTTCCTCCTTTCGCAACTGAAATGAGAATGTTATATTGAGAAATTTATCTTTTTCTCCCCCTCAGGAGATCAGAATGACTAGTTATCCTCCATTTAATCTCATAACTATGTTGTCAGGTAAAATTAGATATCAAACAAAATGAATATGAATTTCAATTTACTCGTCATATCACTGAAATTTATTTTTTTATTTCACTTCAAAGACAACATAGCTCCAAGACAGTAAATTCTTTTTAAAAAAAATATTTTTCCTAATTTCTAATCAACTTGTGCTGGTTCTCAATTTTTTATGGCATTTATTTTAAAGTAAATACTTACTCTTTTTAATCTTTACCATCTTTACCTTTTTCTTGCAGGGAAGGGCAACTTCCCAAATTTTGGTAGATTCAAGCCAAATTTAAGCTAAAGAAGAATAACAGAAGAGACTTTGGAGGTCTTCTCGTCTAACCCTTGCTCAACGCTGCATCATTTTATATATATGTACAGCAGATTAGGATAGACAAGGATTTTCAATAAGAACAGTGAAAGCAGGAATTATTTTTGCAAAGTACAATTTAGGAATGGCTGAAAAATCCTGAGTAGTGAAGAGTTTTCTAGCATGTATCTTGCTAAACCATGTAAAATTAAAGTGCAAGATATAAGAAAAAATGAATCCAGGATCTATTAAGAAAAACATGTTAGATTAGAAGCTAGAATGATTTGGAAAAGTCATATGTGAATCCCAAATAACTTGATTTAATATGCTACACTGAATGCAGTCCATTCCAGAAAAAAGGCAGAACACTCAGAATAAAAGCATAATGTTTAAGATAAACTCTGCTCTGTTTTGCTTGAAATGGGAAAACTTTGGGGTTCTGTAGATGCCACACTGCTACAAAACACTAAAAGAAAATTCAAAGTAAAGCTAAAAATAAATGCAGTTTTTGCAGGTTCATAATTGATTACCCTTTCTTCAGATCAAAATGAAACATACCAGGGCGACCTTTGCTTTAAATTAAGTCACATACTAATTTGCAATTTGATAGATTTACTTGTTAATAAGCCAAATAAACATAATGTGTCTATATTCTATGTAAAAGAGCATATAATTTGTTATTAAATCTTACTGGATTTTATTGTTTTACTGTACTCTTATGTAAACTGTTGTAGGATGTGTCTCATGGGGTAGATTAAAAATATAGTATTTACCTTCTTTTGGACCAACAGTCTCTTCATACGTTTGACCTTTAAATCCGCAAAAGCCTTCCTTTTCTTTAAAAGGCTTTCTGGCACTGAAGGCAACTTCTTCTTTCCTCTAAATTATAAAGCAAATTAACAAAAATTATTCAAGTGAAAATGTTTGATAACTAGTAAAATGTACCCAATTTTTTAAAAAAACCCAGAACTGCAAGAAATATAAGCACACCAGATAATTCAGATATACTTTGTTCTTAACTTATTTGGCTCATTTTTGCAGTTTTTATGGTATTTATTCTAATGATCCAAATATGCATCATCAACCATTCTTAAAATATCAGTCACAAAAACACTTCCTTCAACTCACTCTGCCTGTTACTATTGCACGTTTTGCCCCACTAAAATAATTCTAAAACTTACAAAAAAACCATGTTTACTACTGATTGACAGAAGTTGGAAGACATTTATTTTCAAAAATCATGGAAAAGGAGGAAGAATTCCAAGGTGTGTGTTTTGTTTTGTTTTTTGCCATTTTCAAGGATGAATACCGCGGAGTTTCAGATCCCTGATTTTGAGCGAAGGATCACGTTCCTTGCTGTCTTCCATTCACCCCCACTGTATGCGTGTACGATACCGGAAAGGAATAGCTAGGCCTAGATTAAACCATTTATCAAATAAATGGTTAATTAACCATTAATCAAGCAACAGTGGACCTGGGAGGCCGCAAATGCCCTCCTCCGTTACACTTCTCTCGCTCTGAAAAAATAAGTTTCTACAACACTCAACGCGATCCATTACAGCAGGGATCCAGTTTTCAGCCACATCTCCCTAATTAACACCTCCAGACAACTGTTGCAGTAGTTTAGGGAAAACCTTCCAAGTTACAAAGCCATAATAAAACTTTTTTAAAAAAGAAAGGCTTGCAAAGAAGGTCTTAATGCGGTGGATGGCAACAGATTGCCTCCCAAAAGCATTACTTACTCCTCGGCCGCCATGGTCGCTACCGGAAAAAGGGAGACAGGGAGCATGCGCAGAGAACATGAACTGTCGCTTAGCAGGCCAATAGAAGGGACTGCTGAATGAGAAGCCCCCGCTCCCGCTTAGCTGTCTAAATTAACGCCTGCACCAAGTAGATCAGCCTGGTGACCAGATTAGTGCTGAAACGAACGCGGAAGCTGTCGTGACTTCTTCAAATGGTGAAATATTGTTTTCATGCTTTCGTTTTTATTGCCAACCAGGGTAGGCGATAAGAAAAGGTGGTGACATTTAAAGTATATTATTTTATCAGTGTATTAAAGTAACCTATTTTGGAATTCGATTGATAATACTACCTGTTTTTATCTTTTCATATCTCCTTTTCTAGGCAAACAGTGTCGTCTAAATATAAAGGAAGTCTACATGAATAGAATACAGTATGCCGTTCTTATTGCATATATGACCCAGATTGGTTAAGTGCGGCTTTCTCATAAAGCTTTTCCCAAGTGCCTTTTTCACTAGGCTACTATATGGAAATTGGAATACTTCGTGGGGATCACATTACATTACACGGATTTACATTCTATTCTATTTACTCCATGTAAATTTCAATGCCCCTGTACGAAGAGCAGCACGTGGCTGGATTTGAAAGTGTCTGGTTTGTTTAGTATTTGGATGAAAGACTGGCTGGAAGTTTGGTAAAGGCAATCTTCTTTCATTTTACTGCCAAGAAAATCATGCAGACTGACCATCGTGTAATCGGGAATCAAGCTCGACTTGAAAGGTGCTTTAGTTTACAGTAAATCCTGTTCATTGTGAGTACAATGGGTAAACTGAATCCGGAGCATGGGAAAGCCTAAAAGACGAGAGAGAAGCCAACTGCTTATGTAAAAACTACATTCCCCAGCATTTCAACCCCAGGCTGGCAAAAGAGGAAAAATGGAGTTATAATATGCTACGGGAGCAAGTCTTTCTACATAGAGGCATGCAGTCAGGTGCATTCTGAAGTGACATCATTTGCCGGTTAAGAATTTTGGTATCTGTAGGTCACCTCCTTTACTTCAGCCTTCCCAATCCAGCTGAATGTGACCGGTGTGACATCACACTCGTGCAGAAATCCTTTCTGAACTTGATCTTTCCCAATGTTTCTTCACCGTATGCATTATCTCGCCCGTAAATTCCATGGGAAATCATTGCTTTGCAGATGTCAAGGAAGTTTATGTGGGATAGGAATAAATCACCTTTAAATGTCCTCCAACTAATTTGGGGTCGCGTTGTGGATCGGATTGATCAGATTTCCAGTTATTGGGAATGGTGATGGGGAAAAAAATTACTCGTGGAAGTGGTCCTGCGGACTAGACGTGGGAAGCCGTTTCAGCTAGAAAGCAACGCGCCTCTCTTTTGCTCCAATTTACAGTTTGTAAAGAAAAATAAGGAGTTCCACTCAATAATGTTACTGAGTCACATTGTTTCGGGTAGTCTGTTACAGGAAAACAGCAATCTCGAGCTACCTTAAAAACCCACTCCTTTTGTTCTGGAATCAAGATTACTGAGATACGTTTATGCGATGATAACTTTTGTTCAAAGGCGGCATAGAATTCTTGACGGGTTTACAGATCACGCTAAACTAACTCCCGGTTCCTATTTGTGTACATTGTAAGTATTGGGTGAATTTAGCCACGGGGACTTCTACTCCCTGGTCACACCGTGGTTCGTGGCGCTATACTCTACTCAGGTGTCTCAGGATTCTCTGTTAAAGGACGCACGCCTGGGCTTGTTCGCCCACTCCTGGGCCAAATCCGTGGACAGAGTTTTTTTTCTTTTTTTTTCCCGGTGGCGGCTGGTAAGGGAAAGTGCCGGTCGTGGGGGACTTGTCCGCTCTGTCCAGTCCGGGCCGTCGGCCAAATTGCGAGGGTGGCGCTGTTGGGCGAAAATGTGTGGGGAGAAACGGTTCGGAATGCAAAGTGGGCGACGAGGAGGAGGGGCCGGGCTGCGAAGCGCAGACGGAGGGGGAGCTTGGGGGCGGGCTGGCGTTCTCGCGCCGGGGCTATATAGAGCCCCGAGCGGTGCGAACATGCTCACTTAGCGGGCGCTGCGCGGAGCCCTTGGCGTAGGCGCGAGGTAAAGTCTGCAGGTAGGGCTGGGGAAGGACGCGTGGAAGAGCGGCAGTGGCGCTCCAAGCAGCCGCCTCTTAAGACTCCTTCGGTACTCTAGCTGAGGCAGGCAAGGTGGTCGCAGCGCGCGTCCTTTTTATAGGGGAGCCCAGTAGTGCGCGAGCGGATGAGGCAGGACGAAGGGAAACCCTTTTATCCGAACTTGTACTTTGCTCCCTTACTTTGCCGACTTCCCGCGTCGACTCGCCGAGTGTAGGTTTGGCTTCTCCTGCAGGAGAGGCAAGGTGGCCGTTAGGTAACAGAGCTTGTGTTCGCCACACAAAACAACCGCTGAGTCAGAGGCGGGGAGGAGTTGCACTCTACAGGTCTGTCCCGGCCAGCCAGGTGTCTTTAGAAAGTGTCCAAAGAGTGTGTGTGTGTGTGTGTGTGTGTGTGTGTGTGTGTGTGTGTGTGTGTGAGAGAGAGAGAGAGAGAGAGAGAAACTCTTGCTTGCCTCTCTGAAGAGTGGTAGCCACTCTCCCGAATTGCTCGGGGCAAGGTGCGCGAGAACAGGGGCTCTTCCTGCTCTGAGCTGGCACGCTGCTTTTGACTTGTCGAGCCGGTGCCCAAGTCCTGTGCGGGGAACCCAGCGCCCTCACGCCCTCGCCAGACGGGGCTCCCCGAATCCTCCGAGGCTTCTCCGGCTCGGCAGCCATGAACATCATCCTGGAATTCTTCGTGGTCACCTTCAAGGTCCTCTGGGCGTTCGTGGTGGCCGCCGCCAAATGGCTCATGCGCCCCAAGGAGAAGAGCGTGGCCGGGCAGGTGTGCCTGATTACCGGCGCCGGCAGCGGGCTGGGTCGGCTCTTTGCTCTGGAGTTCGCCCGCCGCCGAGCACGCTTGGTCCTGTGGGACATCAACACGCAGAGCAACGAGGATACGGCGGGCATGGTGCGGCACATCTACCGGGAGATCTCGGAAGAAGCCGTGGTCGCGGCTCAGAAAGGTAACGGGGCTTGGCTGAAGGCGGGTGGACCCTCCGGGGTTTGGGCACCTTCGCGTGAGGCGGTCGCCAAATTCTCCAAGAGGTCAAGAAAAGTGGGCATCGAGAATTGCTTCGTTCGAAGGAGGACAATTGGACTGTGTGGGTATCGTGAAATCCTGACCTGAGGTGCGCTGAAATGAGAAGGGAAAGAAAATTATTCTTGATAGTCCCAAAGGTGCTTTTTCAAGAGGTAACTGGACTTTCTGGTTTTTCTTTGAAGATTCTCATCCAAGAAGCTTCTTACTCTTATTCTTTATTCTTATTCCTATTCCTATTCTTGATTGTGCTTGGCATAGAGTTTCCTATTTCACTGAGTTCAATGCATATCTAAATGAGTCTCCAGAAGCAATATTGTATCTAAGCTTTCTTTGCTTAGAATAAAAATATTGACTGGTTCTGGACCAGCACTAAGGTAGGAATATCCAGATGTTTTGCAGGAGGAAACATTTCCACAAGTCACTAGGAGGTTCAGTGAGTTGTGTTGCTGCTTTGCAACCTCTCCAGAGTGACTTGCCCTGCTCTTTTCTTAAGGGCAGCAGACTTGAAAGTATTCAAAGATTTTGGCTTTAGGAGTGGAGGGTGGAGGAGAAGCATTGAAGGGAATCCTTAAAACTGTGGCTCTTGGAGAAATATTCTCCATTCTTGCCACCCAAGAAGTTTAGGAATTTGGGCATTTTTTTTTTTGTTCAATTGCCTGAGGTTGATAGCATTGTATTATAATGTCTCTTAGCTATTTGCATTTCCTTTTATTTTTATTGTGTTTTAAATGTTTTATGATTGTTTGCATCCAAAGTCACTGACTGGAGATGGGTGGTCGTACAAATTAAATAAATTTCCATGTCATTCTACTCCATGACATTGAATGACTAAAAGACACCAGATAAATAATTTAAAGTTTAAGGTTCAAAGCTTACAGAAAAATGACAATGGTGACAACAGAATTTGTTTCTATCATAGTAGGAGCTAGACTTTTTTAAATAGATTGTTACGATTTAAGAAATAGGCAATTGCTATAAAATAAGCAAACAGCACTTATGTCAAGTACTTTTCTTGACATAAGGATGTAGAAAGTGGCATAATAATTTTGCACAATGATATAAATAATTTTAAATAATGTTAAACCTATTTGGTAGGAAGTCTTAATTACAGGTAGTACAATAGCACTTATTCCCAGGTAAATAAATCAAAGATTGCAGCCTGCAAAATAAATAAATGATACTCATTAATGGCTTGTTTCTGAACAAATATGGAAAAGTTAGGTCTACATGTCCTTACTGAGCTTGGTGTTTCTCTGTTTCATTTTTTAATTAGTAATGGTAAATTCCTTGGTCATGTTACCTTCCATTTTGGCATCAGTAGATCACTGGTGAAGATTAGCACTGTAAGGCTTGGTACTTCATTGTTTTGGTATTTAGTTGTCACACTTTATTTTTTGGAACAGGACTAACAAGAATCTTGTCAAACTGGGTAGATTAATAATTGCCTCTTATTTCCTGGTATGGAAACACTGAATATATATTTAATTAAATTCTTATTTGTCCCTCTCCTTTGCTTTTCTGGATTTCTGTAAGCAGCTGGGCATGGTGAAGAGGAAGTGCTACCTCCCCACAACTTACAAGTTCATACATACACTTGTGATGTGAGCAACAGAGAGAATGTGTACAAGACTGCTGAGAGAGTCTGCAAGGAGGTTGGTGAAGTCTCAGTCCTCGTGAACAATGCTGGTGTTGTTTCCGGTCACCATCTTCTGGAATGTCCTGATGAGCTTATTGAAAGGACCATGATGGTTAATTGCCACGCACATTTTTGGGTAAATATATTTATTTCTAGTGGGATGACTATATGACTTGGTTACAGTAAGCTTTGATATTCTGAAGATGAACAAGGCTATTTACTTATATTTAGTTCGTTTTCATTTTTCCATTTTTGCTTTGTCCTTTTTCTTAAAGTTAAATGATGTTTAAAATTAGTAGCATTTTTTTTGCATTAGACTGTAGCTTCAAGATGGTTTTGCCCTAGTCTGTTGTGCCTTCTACCTTTTTGCTGATCTTTGTACTCAATGAGTCTGATCCATAGAAATTATACTGCCATGAAAATAGTAATTAGACATGTTTGACCAACCAACTTCTCTCCTACAGATTTCAGTAAGGTTTGGGAATGTTATAGATCTTCCAGTTCAGAGATATTACTGTAGAAATAACATTCACTAGTGACTTCTGTTAATTCTCCTTTTGAATTATATTGTACAGTTGGCTCTTTAGAAGTTGTAATATATGTAATGGGTTATGACAATGAAAAAAGACATTTCTTTTTGAACATGGGTTACAGCCTATCTGATTTATCTGGAACTGGCTACAAGAAACTCTTGTCTCAAAAACATGAAGCTTCTCTACTCTGACTATGATCATTGCTCAACAGAATCTTTTGTCTTTTGAGTAGTAGCAGCTGTCTGAAATCCCAAACAGAAGTACATTCTAGCCTTATTTTCAATCAAGGCTGGTAAATGTTCTATGCTGTATTTATAGTCTACTTTCTGCTCTGTTGCTATTTGCTACTTTGAATGACTGTGGTTTTCATCACCTGTACTGACATCTCCAGAGGGGCTTACTTCCAGGTAAGTATATAGCCAATTGAATCTAAAAAGCACTTGAGTAATGGAAATGGTTCCTTGGCCCCCTTTGCTTTTTTGGTAGTCTTAAATCCTCTTAATGTTAGGAATGCTATTTTTAATTTCTGTTACTGACTGTAAACAAGTATTTCATTAAATACGATTTTTAAAAAATGATTCACGCACCATTGTACAGTAGTCATCATCCCAGCACCTGCAATGTTGATATAGTTTGTAGCTCTTCGCTATTGAGAATCTTAAATACATGCTGAACATACCTTAGGAGAGAAGAGCAGACAAGCAGTTCATGATCCTTCTGTCAAGCTTATTCTTTAGATCCATACTATAGGTTGTTGAATGACTTGATCTGAGAACCCATTTCAGCACATACCAGTTGCAAAATTCAAAGAAGTTTGTGTTTAGTATTTTACAAAGGGAAAGTACTGTAATTAGAAATTTTTTCTGCTAGAAGGATAAACATCCAGCTGATACTTAAAAAGGCAGAAACAGTGTTAAGTTCACAAATTTGATTAAAGAAAAAATATATAAATGAGAGGCATTGTCATTCATTAAATTCCTGAATTATCTTGTTCTTCATTTTGGCAACTAAATCAATTACTTACAAATTTGTGTGTGGTTTAACGAATCATGTCTAAATCCTCAACTAATTTACAACATTTAGTTGTAATCCTATAAGACTTTATTAACAAATAAGCACCATAGTGATGAACAGAATTTGAATAATGTATGTAGGATTATTGCAGCAACTTTGATCTAGCCTTATTTCTGATTTTTTTTTCTCTGCTCTGGGGCAATAGTGTTTTATTTGAAGCAGACAGACTTAATAATACACTAAAAATTATACAATAATTTAATTGTTAATTATACAATAATAATAATACACTAAAAATACACTAAAAAGCCTAGTGGGGTTTTAATAAGGGGTTTTATTGGTTTTAAGTTCTTCAACCAACTCTAAATTTTCCTTTTAAACTGGTCCTAAAAATTGTACTAACTGTCTTTACTTTGGCTGTAAACCGCCCTGAGTCCTTTGGGCGAAGGGCGGTATAGAAATTGAAACAATAAATAAATAAATAAATAAAAATGACTTCAGATCTTGTATAGTTGTATAGTTTTAGTTAGCAACCACAACTACTTTAGTTCCATGTATATGATTTCTATAGTTCAATGAAAATGTCTTTAGGAAGAAATTATTTTCTTATGTAGATACTTAGGCTTCTCTTGTTTTCCAATCCAAAGTACGAAGATCACAAAAACAATTAAAACTAAAAGACTGCGCTATTGACATCTTCTACTGATGATCATAAATACACATGTCATTTAGTATAGTAGTATAGCAAGTCTTTATTAGTGCATGGTGACAACAATTGGTCATCTACAATCTTGAATTCCATTGCTGATTAAGCCACAATCTCTAATCCTAAAAAGTTGGGTGATAACCTGGCTTCCATTCATTTATACTACCTAGTAGAAAGGGGGATTTGTGCAGATTTCTTCCCTTGCTCTGCACAAGACCCCCAGAATTATTCTCATTGGAGAGTGACTGCTTTTTCTGTTGATGGATGGCTTTCTTCCACAAGGAAGACACAATGGGACACAATCCTTAGTGTCATTTTTAGATGCAATGCCAGTTTACCATGAAGTATTTTATTAAATATATGGGATTTTTTTAAAAATGGCACTTAGTTTTTAGTCTACATAGAATTAATCAGTCTTCAATTATTTCTAAGCATATAATTATCTCACTATGTCAAGTGAAAAAAAGATTCCAATTCTCTTTTTGGTCATGTTTGGAATCCATTATGACCACCTCATAATCTGTTCTTTAAAACATTATGCTGTGGTAGCACAGTGGTTAGAATGCAGGCAGTCTCTGCCCACTGCCAGGAGTTCAATCCTGACCAGCTCAAGGTTGACTCAGCTTTCTATCTTTCCAAGGTTGGTAAAATGAGGACCCATATTATTGGGGGCAATATGCTGACTCTGTAAACCACTTAGAGAGTGCTATAAAGCACTGTGAAGTGGTATATAAATCTAAGTGCTATTGCTATTATGTATTTAAAATGTGATGTTCTGTAATATGCACTTCAACTACAAACCAATAAAACAGCTTAATCAATGTATCTTAGCAAAGGTAAAGGAACTAGAACTTTAAAGTAACTTTTGCATTAAAACACCCATGCACCACATTAAATATATATATTTCTTGTTTTTAATGCAAACATTTCTAGACCATTCAGCTCCAAGAATTGGAGGGTTAGGGTTAGGGTTAGGGTTTTAGGGTTAGGGTTACATTGTCCACCTATAAAATTATTTTTCCTTAATTATAATATGAACAAGTAAAGATCTTGGTGGTGTGTGGTAAGCGCTATTGTTGTAGAAATATATTCAAAATAGGGCTGCTAATGAGTCTAACAATTGTAAGAGCAACATTAACTACATCTTAACTTTGTATATAATAGTCCATTCTAATAAAGATAATACACATTAACATAGTTTTAGCATTGGTATAGTAGAAAATAGTTTTGAGTATCTTATTGTCTTCATGCCATGCCATGATGCACCTTTGAGAACATAACCAACTTGATCTTATATATACAATGTTAGAATAAGCAGTGCACTATATGTTCACATTCATTCTTTGTGATGTGGCTGAAACGTATACCTAATTATTCTGTTGTTGCTTTATTTATTGCTTAGACAACTGCCTTAGAATCTGATTCATCAAATTTTGTTTTAGCTAATCTACTTTAATGTCATGCTGGACAAAATCTATCCATTATAATTTTTTCAGGGGAACTCAGAGCTATTGATTGCAATTATTGGTCAGCATGATTTTTCCTACCTCTTCAACAGGGTTAGCAGTGAAAGTATACTACCAGTTCAAGTGCTGTTTTATATGAAATTATCGGACCTTCTGTTATTCATTTTACGTATTTATCATGGTTAAGACTACCTGAGTCATCCCGGGAAGGACAAACATCCTTCCCAATAACTGTTTTCCCTAATTAGTGTTGATATGTATATCTAACAACACTGGGATTGAAATGAATGGGAAAATTCATCCAAGAAAGAAAAGGGGATGTGGGCCCTTGTGACTTTCCTGGTCTCCTAATCTGAGGCTTTATAGACACTTTTACGGCTAAGCTAAAAATAGCTTTGGAATGCCCTGTATAATATCAACCCATATTTAGACTGTATACATTATTTCTTTATCCTTTCCAGAGAAAACTGAGATGATTCCAAGGATTAATTTAAATAGTCTCTATAATGGTCTGTATATATATATATATATAAATGTCCTATAGTTTATTAAAGGCATGTGTTGAATTCAGTGATAAATGGTGGCTCTACTTCTGTGCAAAAGTTTAAATATAGACCAGTTGGCTTTTTTAACAAGTGCTTTTAAGTACGCCTCCAAGTATCTTTTAGACAATTGTTCTCTGCATTTTAAAAATAGATGAAAGTAGGTGTATCTAATTTGTTTCAGTATGTGCTTTTTCATCATCATCAATCTTAACTCCAATTTTTATATGTAATAAGCTCAGCAAGCTTGTCCACAGATACATATCTTTATTGTGTGTATAGTTTTTGAGCACTTAATATTCAACCTCCTCATCAGATGCATTATTTGATCTTTGATTAAGCTTGAATTAGTCAATTAGTGCTACTGGTATCCATCAAATATAAGACTTGAGGTATCTTGTTGACTAGGAATGGAAAGCCATGAAAGCTGATAATTATTAAAAACTCTCTTTCAAGTTGATAGAAGTTGAAGTCTTTTGATACTCCATTGTGTGCTTGGATTAGTTTGTGCTAGGGGCTTTAGATTAGCAATAAATAGTTGGAATGTAAAGCGCAAGTATGATATATATTCACTGAGGAGTTAGGAACTCCTTAGGAGTGAATTTGTTAATCATTAAAGTATCTGCTAAGTGGAAGGTGGCTTTTATGGCTTGCATACCGTTAACTCATAATTCAAAACATTTTACACCTTTGCTCCCTATTTATATATGTAGTTTTGAAAAGCCCTTTTTTTCTGATTCTTTCCTTTGATCAGTCTGTATTTACAAAGAATTAGATTCAGTTGACCTAAGTAATATTTGTTGATCTCACTCTTGTGATACTACCTTTCAACTCGACAATGTTATACAGATGAAACTATCTTAAGTTAAAAGAAATGAAACTTTCTATCTCCCTTTTATCTATTGTGGTTGTATATGACCCTCCAAACTCTTGAGCAGAAGTCTTCTTCCCCAAATTCTTTTTTTGGAGATACCAGAATTGAATGTACATATTTTCACACATCTACAGTATGAAGATAACATAATAGTATCTGTTGGCACCAATTTCTTTATTTTTTCAAATTTGGAAAGCTTTTTTTATATAAATAATTTTATTGTAATTTTTCTTTTCCATAACTCTAATACATAGTCTATTAGACTATAGTCTAATAGTCTAATAGATGACTATGTATCAAATTTGGAAAGCTTCTTAATGCCATAGCAACTCTAGGCAGCATGCAGTATTAAAAACAGGTTATAATAATTTTTAAATGACAAGGAAAACAACATTTTCTTTCACAATGCACTTGTACATGGGACCTAGCCCAAGGCTCAAGGGGGAAAACCATATTTCAACAGCCCATTCCATATCACTAGTAGGAAAAGTGGACTTTCTGGCTTTTTCTTTTGGAACAGTCTTCTGCTGGAAACTTCACCTGTCCTTTGAGATCTGTATCTGATGATAGTCAGAAAGCTCTGAAATTGAAACTAATGAGCTGTGCTTTCCAAAAGCGGGACTATACACTAGTGCTCCCCAGTTGATGATCCCAAAATGCATTCAGATTGCAAATTCCAGAATTTCCTACCAATTCTATCTTTACATATATCCCCAAGTTTTTTTTAACTCTTAACCCTTTTTGTCTGCTTATCCATAGGCTTTGAGTAAAAAGTATTTTTGTTATTGTCTCCAGTTTTTCCTTTTACTGTATTTTAAAATATTTCTATTACAGTCTTCTGCAATACTTAATAAGGTATAAATGCTTTTCAGAATGATTCAGAAAACTTTAAAAAGCCATTTGGTGATTACTTGTAATGAAAAGCAATGTAGAAATTACACAAAATTAACATCAGAAAGGACTAACATTATGTTCTATTTTTAAAATTTTTTAAAAGAATGTATTTCCTTATAGTAGGATATGTGCATATCCTGCTTGTTCCCAGAATCAAATTAAAATGGGAGTGATACACATTACACTAGGAAGTATGTGACATAATACAATTGGGAGCAATTTTTTTCTTTTGGGGGTGGGGATTGTGAGTAAGAAACTTATTCTGTCACTACCTCATTATGTCAAAAATGTGGCATTTTATTGTCACCACTTGGCCTATATATTTAACTTAATCTACTCATTACAACCTAAGTCATTTTTTGGTCTGGTGTATATTTGCATACACCAATTCAATTTCCAAAATGTTCTGTTGAACATAAGGGTTTTTTCTTCTGAAAAAGTATAGAATTGTGTGGTAAAAAGGTAAATATATTGTAAGCAATTTTTTTGTGTTTATTGAAAGGAAATTAGGCTGTCTTATGCAAATGTCAGTTATCTTTAATTGAATTTCTAATCGTGAAAAAAATATTCTGGCAACATTGATTTGTAAGCTTATCAGCATTGCCTATTTACATTTACTGATGACTCATTTAAAGTGTATTTCTAAGGAAGGCCTAATTAAATACTTTTATTTGATCTTATTTCTGAGAGAAACCTTGTATGTTTTTGCTATATTTATCATTTTCTACAGAATTACAGATCCTATGTGGTTTTTTCCCATCTCCAGCTTGTGGAAAAAGATTTTTGCCCATTGTATGAGAATGAAGCTTATTGGGTGGTTGGTTTGTTTGTCTAGACAGTAGGTTTCTCAGATTTCCTTTCCATCTCCAATGGAATCTTTCTGAAGCAGAATGAAAAATAACACTAGGAGCTGCAATGGGGATTCCATTCTCTTGTATTTACAGGAAGTCTCTGGAACATTTTCCTCCATAAATGGAAAGATCTTTTGTCCATGTAGAAGGACAATTCAGGTTTAAAATAATGATTTCATTTCAACTACTAGATCAATATTGTACTTTACTAACATTGTGTAAAAGTGATGCATCTCCTTTTTGGATTTATTGAAGTAATCCCTTGGATGTTTTCTGCCTTAGTAGAGCTACAGGTGATTCTCTTCCTTTCTCCTTGCATTATTCATTGATTTTTAACCAAATGGCAACAAGCTTTGGTGCTAATTGAACAGAGGTGAAGGATTTTCACAACTAGAAATTGAATGTGTTAGTAAGTGAGATTTAGGATTTAGGTGCTAGGAAACTTCTAATGTATAATGAACAGCTAAAGACAAAAGGTGACTCCTTTTGCTGGAACTTGGTAGTTCAAAAATAAGCTTTTGATGTTTCCTTTGTTGTTCCTTAGTAAAGTCTCTGCCAACTTTCTTGTTTTCCTTCCTTTTACATCCTGAATTAAAGTGTGTGGGAAATATAGAGACAAAGATTGCTAAACCTGTAATTTCTTAACGCATTTCCCATTTTGACTTATTTGTTTTCTTAGCTCATTTTCCATTTTGGCTTATTTGTTTTCTTGATGGTACAGTAAGTAACCTGTGTAGATTGATTGATTATGTGTCATTGCAACTACATAGATCTTTCTCAAGAACAAATGGGTGTGTATAATCAACTTGTAAGGTTTTTAGTCTTTGACTGCAACTTTCAGAAGCTATTGGAAACAGAAGTTTCTCAGGTACCATTTGGAATCAAGAGACTCATAATATTTGCGATATCAAGAGACTCGTAATATTTTTCTAGGGCCCTGTCCTGTTTCATTTGATTTTGTGCTTATTAGATTATTTTAGTTTGGATTGTCTTCCTGATTTGATATTTATAGCTGTTTTTATAGGGGTCTTCTATGTCATCCAGAGCCCATTGGGGGTGGGAGGCTAATATAATAATTGCATCATCATCATCCTCATATTATTATTGTTGTTGTTGTTGTTACTGTACATTGACAAACATTTTTATCTCACTTATATATGTGCATCCAAGCAGATCCACACTGCTTGGATCCACACACATATTATGCCAATACATTATAACATCATAGGTTCTTGGAAAGAACTCAATGCATATGAAGGCCAATACCATCTGAAAAACTGGCAGATGTGACATTACATTGCTCTGTTTACAATAATAATGAAAAATGCCATATGGTTATATATTTATATTTGACCTATACTGTTGTCCTTTATTTTTCCTGACAGTTGAAATGAAGTTTAGATTGACCAAGGTCAGATTACTAGCTAGGCTAGCAAAGCCTTGCTGTAAAGCTCATGGTTCTCCTAATGCATTTGTTGTTTTTTACTCCATTTTAACATTTCATATTATCCAGTATACAGTCAATGATATAAAAATATCACAGTGCTATTGACTAATATAAGTCCTTGTAGATTGCTAAAAACAGTTATACTGGATGTAAATGAAATAAAATTTTGTGATGTTATCCCCCAATACCAGTGTCTTAATACAGAATCATAATTCATTATCACTACTACCATTTTTATGCTTCTGTTTAATAGCAATAAGATCTGAGTTTTCTTGACACACAGTTTGGCACTTTTTTTGTTAGACACATTATACAGAATCCCACGCTAGAGTTAAAAGCAATTTCTTTGTGTGTATCAAGGGAATTCCTTTTATGGCTATAAAAGTAGTTGAGCCAGTTCCTTTGCAACTGCATAGAATATGGTTAACAGTTGTTCTCCTGTTTGCTCCATTAAATAGATAGTGGTATTGGTAGGAACCATACTAGTTATATCACTTTGTAGACTAAAACTAGAACTAAAGTAATAAAGGAGGAGGATATTGAAAACTAAGTTTTGCATGAATAGAAATATCTTAGCCCCCACCTCATAAAACAATATACTTGCTGTTTTATTAAACTAGTTTCATTAGGCATTCCCCCCCCCCCCGAAACTTTATAAAACTATTGTAGCAGAAATAACTCAACAGCTCTTTTTTTAAAAATAAGATTAAGGATGGTGAATGGAATTATCCTGATGTTATGGGAACTTGGCTGCCTCTAAAAAGGAGTCTAGGTATGTTTTTAAAAAGATTTTTGTGATGATAGCTAATTCATAGCTTCCTTCTAAATCTAGATTGGTGCTTTTTCATATATTAGCTGCATTTCTCCTCCATTTTAGTCAAAGACTCAATCAGGAGGAGACTGAAAGGTTTGGTGAAGTGGTTAAAGTTAGAAACCAAAAGACTGTGAATTCTAGTTTTATGCATGAAAGACGACTGAGTGACTATTGGTGAATCTCTTAGTCCAACCCTGCTCATAGGCTTCTTGTAGAATAATTAGGAGGCAAAAACATGCATATACTACCCTGAGCTGTACAAAAATAAAAATAGGATATAAATCTTAATGTAACTATGCGTTTATATTTCTCTATTCGTATTGCAAGTTGAAGAATATAGTGTTAGGGGAAACTTTGAGTCATAAAAGGCAAAATTGCTTCGTTAATTTTATTCATTTATTTGGTATTTATCAAATAAATGCCATCTCTTCTTATGGTAATATTGTATGCTTATTTATAATTGGATTGTAAAAAGTGTTGAGATGCAATTCTTGCTTAATGTATTCCCCCCCCCCCCCAAACTCTCACATACTTAAACAGGTATTAAATCAAGGGTTATTTAAAGATATACTAAATCAAACTAGTAGTCCATTTAGCTGATTATTGTTGACATTGACTGGCAGCAACTGTTCAAATCTACTTATATATTCCAGAAATTGAACTTGATATTTTCTGCAAACAAAGTTTGTTCTTTCATGGCAATGTAGTTCTCTGCCTCTTTGTATGAAGAATTCACACATTTTACAAGCAACTAGGCAATCATTGGCCTATAATAAATTGTCTTTAATCATGATTTAACAAGTTTGACTTTGGAGATTAAATGAGGTAGATCCTATTTTTTCTCAAGACACATATTTGCAGATGCTTTCTGCTGTAAGTGGAATGACAAGCGCAAAATAAGAAACTATACTAAATTTGTGAATGCAGATCTGTGTATAGAAATTTGCATTAGGTGCCAAATCTGAGTTTTCAGAATGATATATATATATATATATATATATATATTTAGTTTTGTAGCTCCAGAGAAATCATTTTAAAAAGCATTGATTTTTCTGTATAAGTTCCTAAAACAAAGGACCATCAATACATTTTATCAGCTGCTACATCTGCTTATGTTGACCTGTTGGGCGTTCAGCATTTTCCAGTCATAACTCCTGGAGAGGAACTGGGGCAAACACCAGTGTAGAACAAGAAGGATTTACCACATACCTTCTTTCTAGTTTCAGCTCATTAACAAAATGAATACTTTAGACATTACTGGGGAAAGTGATACCACATTTTGTTTCCATAATATATACTTTAATTTCATAATTTAAATCTTGAGCATTCAACTTCTAAATCAAGTGCTATACTTGTATTTTAAATAGTTGAAGTAAAATGGAGTGAGAATCAAAAATTTAAATTTGATTTTATGTCAGCGGCAGTTAATTAAAATTAAATACAGTTAATACATATTGTCAAACTGCTTTACATTAAAAATTGCAAGTTGATAACAACTTTATGTATGGACCTTAGATTTTGCATTTCTAATTAATGTGACTACCTGCTCTGCAATAAGTTTTTAGAATGTTTCCAAGAACTCCAAAGGAAGATGGGGTGGACAGATCAAACAAGCAAGGTTAATTCTGAAAAACATATTTTAATCAGTAGAAGCAAGAATAGAACAACTTTAATCTTCTGTCATCCAACAAGTGCACATAAAATGCTTTGTTTGGTGTTCAGAGCTCAGAGTTAATAACTGCAAGCAAAACTCTGGTTCAAGGAACATGTGAAAATTGTTAAGTCATTTCTGATTGAAAAACAAAGTCATCATAAAAATGAAATTAGACTGAGTCAGCTGTTAGTAAAATTATTTAATCCAACAGTTATTTAGAGAGCAAATTCACATGGCATCATATGGTGATTTAAGTTTTGGAGGACAAGGGAGAAGAATCCACATGTGTGTAGAATTGATATATAGCAGTCCAAAACCGAGCCTTTATTTTGGCTTACAGATACAATCAGTTTGGCAGAAATGCAATTCTAGCACATTATCTCTTACTGCAAGCACATGGCAGCTGCAATGTGACACCTTATAAATGTTTTACTATTTCAAATGGATTTCTGCATGAGGAAGTTCATAAAACTCCACAGAGGCATGTCCAGGTGTTCTAGGATGGGATTATAAAAGAAACCTTGTGGAGGTTTTTGTTGTTGTTGTTGGGTACTTGGGTACTGTTAAGAGAAGAGGGAATTGGCTAAATGCTGCTCTGAGAAGCTGCAAATAATTATAAATTTTAAAATGCAAACAATGAGACAATCTTTGGGAAAAAAGTTCCTGTATTGTAATACAACTTTTCACTCATACAGTAATGTGCATTTATCGATATGGTCACTGATATCTAGCAGAAGAGATCTTCGGAAGTTATCTAAAAATAATTTATATTATTTTTAATAATTAGGCTTTTGAATATGTCTCTTAATGGTTTTCTTAATTTGTATATACCGTATATACTCGAATATAAGCCGATCCGAGTATAAGCCGAGGTCCCCAATTTTACCCCAAAAACTGGGGTAAACTGGGGACTCGAGTATAAGCCGAGGGTGGGAAATGAGGCACCTACCGGTTGGGGAAACCCTCCCTCCCTCAGCTGAGAAGGCTGGCGGCTCCCCCGCCCCGCCCTCTCACTGCACCGGCAGGGCTTCCCCGCGCCGTCCGGTAAAATGTGAAAAAAAGAAAAAAAAAAAACTCGAGTATAAGCCGTATATACTCGAGTATAAGCCGAGGGGCTTAAAAAAAAAACAAAACTCGAGTATAAGCCGTATAGACCCGAGTATAAGCCGAGGGGACGTTTTTCAGCACAAAAAACGTGCTGAAAAACTCGGCTTATACTCGAGTATATACGGTATATGTTTTTTATCTGCCTGTGAACCGCCCTGAGTCCTTCGGGAGATAGGGCGGTATATAAATTCGAATAATAAATAAAATAAATAAATAAATCTTAGTGGCCTATGGCCATTTTAGAGAATGTTCCTCCCTTTGAACTTGTCCTGTGTCTGAAAGGCTGATCCATGGTAAACCTCATTTTAAAGTAATTATTTTAAAAAAATCAAAGATCTGGACGCTGTCATCACTATTGACTCAGCACATGTTACAGGCCTTTGATTATGATGATAGCATTTTTATCTGAACTATAGTAATTGTTTTTACATATGCATCAGAACATTTTAAGTAGAACTAGCTTCTCGGTTATCTATTTAATTTGATTCATGTTTATTTTTAAGAGATTAAAGTGCATTTTCTGTCAAGGATCCTGAGAGTTTATCATGTTTATTCAATATTTGTCAAGTAATCCACAATGGATGTATTCTTCCCTCCCCCAGCTGCCAAATCAAATGAACTATTTTACGTTATAATTACACATAGTGCATTAAATATAGGCTTGGTTTTACATAAATAATCCTATAGAAGTGTGACTTAATACAATAACTGAATATTTTCAGTAGACAATTAATTAGAACTACAGGTATTATCCTGTGTAATTTTATGTAAGGCACTTTTGTAAATTCATTTTACTTTTTGCTTCAACAACTTTACTTAAAATAACTTTTATTTTTAGTTATTTTTTGCTTAAATTTCCATCTTGGTCCTGAAATGAAATAAGCAGTTTTCAGATTGGAGGACTGCTTAAGTCTGACAACATTGCCTTACCTTTGGGCTGGCTCATCAAAGATTAAGGCATTATTTCTTGTGTTCTTTGCAGACCACTAAAGCATTCCTTCCCAAAATGCTGGAACTGAACCATGGACACATTGTCACTGTTGCAAGTTCTCTTGGCCTCTTTAGTACTGCTGGAGTAGAGGTCTGTTCAAATTTCTTAAATCATGTATCTTGCATGTTGAAAGAGTTTGTTTTTATCACCAAGCTTGATGTGCAAGGTAATATGTGCAGCACTTGGACAAAACAATTCAACTTTTGAGGAATCCATCAGTCAGGAGTAACTAATTTAATTTCTTTGGAAAACTAAATCACCAGTGAATTAAAGGCAGTAGACATTGCAATGAAACTACCACCAGCCTTTTCAGATCTTTTATAGAAAAGTTTGTTGTAAAGCTACCATTATAGAAGAAAAATAAGAAAAAAGCCCAGCCCTTAATTTATGAAATCTCAATATGAGAATTAAATTTAGTATCTCAAAGTATTATTACGGTATGTTATAAAGCAGCTTTATAACATACCGTAATAATAAAACCAAACCATCAAAATTGTTCCTATTAAATGGCAGCACATCTCAAGAGATTTTATCTAGTGCTGGGAGATGCTAAGAAATTAACCTGGGACCTCTTTCACTGAGCCATGTGTCATTTGAGGATTCTAGATGTTGTAATAGAGCCGTGATGGCGAACCTATGACATGCGTGCCACAGGTGGCATGCAAAACAATATCAGTGGGCACGTGAGCTCAGTTCCAGAGTGCAAGTGCCTGCTGGCCAGCTGATTTTTGGGCCTTCTGGGTCACCCAGAAGTAGGGAAATAGGCTGTTTCCTGCCTCTGGAGGGCCTGGGGGATGGTGTGGGGAAGGTCTGTTTTTTGCTCTCTCCAGGCTCCAGAGCCTCTCTAGGAGCCTGGGGAGGGCGAAAACAGCCTTCCCTCCCACCCCCGAGGCTAGAAACAGCCCGTTTATTTTAATAGTGAAAGCAGCTAGACTGACAATGGGAGGAACGTTGTGGGACACTGTGAGTGGGACAGCTTTCTGTCAGGGATGCTTCAAACTGGATTCTTCCTATGAGCATGGGGTTTGGACTCAGTAGCGTAAGTGCATCTCTGTGGTTCTATATTTTCCCAGGATATTTGTAAATTTTTCTTATATTGTATCAGAAGCAGGTTTCCAATATCAGCAATATATTTTTCTTTTTTACTACTGAAGATAGGATGACAAGCAATTATTTTATATATCCTTCCCCTGCAGCTTCCTTCTTTCTCAGTACCCTGTTAATGAACGCTTCCTAAGTTTTAAACTAAACATTACACTATGGACTAAGATTCTGATTTGTCCTGATACTGCTCAGACTTAGCTACTAATGTGAAAAAGTCCAAACTTTCCAGTTTCTGGAATTAAAACCACTGAGCAAACCTAAGAAAAAAGATGCTACTTAATGGCTGTTTCTCCAAATTGCTTGAGGTAGCTCTTCTTTCTCTAAAAGAAAACAATGGCTGAATTGAGAAGTGGGTTTTTTTTTTTAATGCTGCTTGAAAGACAGAGAGCTTTTTATTTCTTCAAAAAGCTACATCAAAGAATGTTATTTAAGTTGAATTTTTCAAAAAGACATTTTTATTTAATAAAAGTAAGATGATCGGTTTAAGTCTGTTTTTTAAAAAAATTGTGTAACTTGTTTCATGCTTGTTTTTTATATTGCCAATTTAGGATTATTGTGCCAGTAAATTTGGAGCAGTGGGGTTTCATGAATCCCTGAGCCATGAACTAAAGGCTGCTGAAAAAGAGGGCATTAAAACAACACTGGTTTGCCCTTACCTTGTAGATACAGGAATGTTCAGAGGCTGCAGAATTAGGTAAGTAGGCAACTTTTTAAAAAAAATCTATATACAGGTAGTTCTCAACTTACAACAGTTCATTTAGTGAACATTCAGAGTTACAACGGCACTGAAAAAAGGGACTTATGCCCATTTTTCACACTTATGACCATTATAGCATACCCATGTCACATGATTTACATTCAGATCCTTGATAACTGACTCACATTTATGACGGTTGCAATGTCCCAGGGTCATGTGATCATCTTTGGCGGCTTTCCGACAAGCAAAGTCAATGGGGAAACCAGATTCACTGAATAACCGTGTCATTAATTTAACAACTGCGGTGATTTACTTAATAAATGTGGCAAGAAAAAGTCGTAAAATAGGATAAAACTCACTTAACAAATTTCTCAATGACATAAATTTTGAACTCAATTGTTGTAATTTGAGGATTACCTGTATATAAAAAAATAATGTAGTTGTATCAAATACATTACACATAGCATCACTCTACTTGCATTAAAACATTCTTTCTTCATGAACAAAATCATAATAAAATATCATATTTCCTATATTCTGGGGATATATTTGAAAATACATTGGATCAGAATCTAATATGGTAAAGTTTAAAATAGTTCATTAGACTCACATAGCTAGTTTTTGCTGTAATTGTAAGGTACTATTTATAGTGTAGCATAAATGCCTCTTACATTAAATACATTGGTTATTATTTATATAATACACATTAAACCTTTTAGATTAAAAAGCAATGTTATAATTCAAAGTTAAGTCTGAAGTTTGTAATCATGATATGTGACCCTGATTATGGTTCATGTCCTAAACAATTAAAATTCTAGTAAGATTCTAGTTTCATAATTTCTTCTCTAGGTGATTTAATTTGACTTCATTATTGGTATTTGTATTATGCTACTGAGTTCCAACTATAATGTACAGTACACTTAGATTTTATATTATGTGTATTATTTAGTTTTTGAAGGTGCATATCTTGTGGGAAGGATGATTTGTACTAAACAATGACCTCATCCTAATGAATTAGTAAAACAAACATGCTTGACATCATCTTCTGTCTTCGTGTACTTTTTATCTAATATATTTTTTAAATGTAGCTTGTTATTTTTATTTTTTCAGAAAAGAAATAGAGCCATTCCTTCCACCTTTGAAACCAGATTACTGTGTAAAGCAAGCTATGAGAGCTATACTAACAGATCAACCTATGATTTGCACACCTCGTTTGATGTATATGGTTACCTTCATGAAAAGGTTATTATTTAGATCTACTCAGTAACATGTACATATTTCAGAAATAAATGGGCAGTCAGACTGTGGGATAGATGTCCAGCTTTTACATCTAATTAATTCAAGTATTATTGATTGTCAAAGAAAATGTGATAGAACAGAGAGCCCAGGAATCTATAATCATTCATAATATATGGGATTGATACAGCCAGTTCTCAAACTTGGCATACTGAAGTGTTCATTCTATAAAGTTGAATATTTGTAGCTCAGTATTGAAATGAGAGGTCCTTGGTGCTCTCTGACCTTGGCTGTTTTCTTGCAGATGTTTTATTACCCAAACAAGGTAACATCATCAGTGCTAGACAAGAAAACAACCAAGCTCAAGGAGCACCAGGGATCCCTCACTATTCATTCTTTCTGTCTCTCCTAGCACTGTTTCCTCTTCATTAGCAAAATGTATGAAGCAGAAGTCCTTCACCATCTACTACTTGAAATTTTTTTAAAATTAGTAGTAGTAGCAGATATTGCATGCAGATTCTTTTAGGTGCAAAGCATTCTTTCTCCCTTGGACAGCCCATCAATATGGAGACATCACTAGGGCAATTGTATTTCTTTTGAAGGAACAGAAACACAAAACAGACTTCATTGATAGTGTACCAAAAAGAAAAGTATCCAAAATTTTTGTGCCTGGAGAATAATAAGGCCATATATCCTCGCCTTACTGGCTTAAGAGGCATGAATTCTGCACAATTGGAGCTTTAACTTCCCTAGAAATAAATGATAAGGCTAATTAAACCATTTTCAATCTATTGCTGATGAGCCCTGAAAAGTTAATAGCTATATTTCATTTATTTATTTGTATCCCACCTTTATTATTTTTACAAATAATTCAAGGTGGTGAACATGTCCAACACACTTTCCTCTTGCTATTTTCCCCACAGCAACAACCCTGTGAGATGAACTGGGCTGGGCTTAGATCCCAAAGATCCAAAATTTGTTATCAATCATAAATGTGAATAAAATGCCATGTCATGTAATCATGTGGGAGACAGATGGCCAGAAGTGTATTATAGACCTTAAAGCAAGCTTTCTGAGCTGTGGTAACTCTGAACAGTTATCAAACAACTGGTTGTAAGCTGAGAATGACCCATAACAATATTGGTCCCCTCCCAAATGTGTTTGGAAGGAATCATAAAAGTGAAATTAAGAAACAACGCATCTCCTTAATCAAAGGCATCTGGACTGTTACATTCTATGATATTCTCCCTGTTTTGATTTTATGGATTATTAATTTCTTGGAAAACCACCTTCCTTTTCAAGGAACTTCACAAATCAGTGTAAAGCCTTATTAAATTCCTCAAGGGCTCATACCATTTCCAATTGTTGAAGTCTCTAGACACAGTGAAAATAGAAACAGTAACACACGAAAACAAAAGCAAAGTACCAAGGAAAGAAAGAATGAGCCATAGCGCAAGTATTTTGAAGTAAAAAGAATGCTAGCAAATGTTTCGATGTGAGGCCCTTTTTAAGTATGGAATCCAGCCAAATGGTCCTTCTGGTCTTCTGGTCTACTTAATCTCTGAGTAATTTTATTTTTAGCTCAAAGAAAGGAAATATATATTGGTTTTAAAATAGTTAATAGTTTGATGAATTGTTATTGCTGATAAAATTACTGTATTATTCTACAGAGGCATTGTCAATAGCTCATTAGTTAAAACAGTCAAAAGTATGTGCAGCCAAGACTAAGCCACCCTGGGAAGCATTCTTTAGTGAAAAATAGCAAGTGGGGTTTGTGCTTCAGAAGAAGCCCTTTAATTGTCCATAAAACACATTATAGTCTTGTACAGAATAGCTTTATTAACATTCAGAGCCTATAGCTCTTTGGAACATATAGCTCTTTGTTAGGATTTGCACTATTAAAGCTTTTGACTTATTATATTACATTCAAAACATTTAATAATAATAGATACTTTCATTACTTTAGCTTAGGAATTATTTGTTCCTGAGTTGTTGATTTTGCAGAAGAGAAGCAATAATTTTGAAACTTAAACTTCTATCTTTAGCCTATCATATCTAACAGAATCTGCTCTAGATAGTATTTTAATTGTCTTACATTTGTTATTGTAATTTTTAAAAGCAAATAACCATCTTTATCGCTATATTTACAATCCTATTTATCTGTTTCCTTGTTTTAGCATCTTACCTTTTGAAGCAGTTGTGTGCATGTACCGGTTTTTGGGAGCAGACAAGTGTATGTATCCTTTCATTGCTCAACGAAAACAGGCCACAAATAACAATGAAGCAAAGAATGAAATATAACATTTTATAAAGGACTGTTATTTGTAACAGAATTATTATCAAATGCTAGAACTGTATTCTGGAGTGCACTTGCATTTAGCAGGAGCAACTGTTAACATTTTATCATGACATTCTCTTGGATCCTATACCTGAATAGTGAACAGGAAAAACATTTTTTTTAAAGTATTGTATGTAAAGTAATCAGAATTTCTGAGAACCATGAGAGGCAAATTTATAAAAAGTAGTGAACACCCTTGTTCTTTTGAAATTTTATTAGATGTACAGTAATATGCTACTCTTTTTATAGAGAGAAACTTTGTATGATTTCTCTTAAGATGGTCATGCAATTAGACGATTCAATTGTTTCATCAATTGTTCATTTTCTTGTGATGTTTTCATGGGTTGTCATTTACATTATGTAATGTAGCAGGGGCAGTGCTTCAGAAGCTCACTCAGTCTGTGTGTGATAAATACATTTTAATTACTTTTTATTTTTCAGTATTGCATATATTGAACCTAAATATGTCTTCATTAAGAGGAAGTTTGGAATGCTTTCAGAATGGAAAGTCATAATCCATACCATTTCTTCCTGTTAAATAATAATATATGGCTTGCATTTAAAATCAACCACTCTAAAAGCCAACTTTAATGGAATTGGATGGGCAAAGAAATAAATAGCTAAATAGTCTTTCTAGACCAGGGGTCTCCAACCTTGGCAACTTTCAGACTTGTGGACTTCAACTCCCAGAATTCTGGGAGTTGAAGTCCGCCAGGCTTAAAGTTGCCAGGGTTGGAGGCCCCTGTTCTAGACTATATAGTGAAATCCATTTCCCTATCATTGATTACTGTCCAATAACCCATGTTTTTGCTTAAAATTCAAAAGCAAATTGAGTTAAGAAAAAAATAAATAATGGTCCTCCTGCCAATTGTCACATTAAAGTTACATAAACAAAATGTAATATTATTAGATGCAACTTGAACATTAGAAAGACTGTAAACATTTTTTGAAATTGCATTATAGAGCAGAAAACATTTTTTACCTTTTTTTGTAAGAACAATTTTGTGCCTTGAATTTGGTGAACTGTTTTAGTAGAATATTGTAAAGGTGAACTTCTACCTCTATATCTAAATGTATATCATTCATTTGTAAATTTGTTTAAGAAATTGTGACTTTTTTTTAGAATGTCATGTTAAATACTGACCAACTTTTGTGGTTATTAAAATTATCCACTTGTTCTTTAATACATAACTTGGTCGGATTTGAGGTACTTTTTTATACTAATTATGTTCCATTTCAATATGGGACAATATGTGTTTTTATATTGTGTTCCTATGGTAGTAACAGTATCAAAATATATAGTTGTAGTTGATAACTTGGCCTATTCAATCCTGATATTTCCACTATTTCCAATGACCTTTAGAGGAACAGTGCATTTGCTTCAGAAGGCACTATTTATGGGAGGATAGCTTTAGTATGTACTGCTGTTCAATTCTCTACAATATGGATTCTATTGCATATATATTCCACAAAATTCAGATCAAAGTTTTAAAAACAAGAAGCAGTTGTAGAAAACTACTGAAATGATACACTATTCCAGAAAAATGGAATTATTGGAGACAATGCTGCATATTTTAAACACTTCTTCTGGCCACATAAAGTACTATATTCTGCTATCCAATAAATAACCAAAATTAGTTAAAGACATATATGATGGGAATTATTTTTCCCAGCTTTGGTTTGAGTATGGCTATTAAGTTCCATCTCTATCACTGGAAGTTTTCAGATAATCTTGCCTGTTCTACAACATGATTTTTACACGAATAAACTACTGATATAGTAGGTTTATTCTGATATGGTTTACTAGATCTCTATTAGGACACGTAAGAGAGATTACCTTCTGAATAATCTTCATCACTTGTTGGTTTAAAAGTACTGAATCTCTGTCCAGAAAAAGGGAAAACCCTTCTCAACCCAGTGCTAATCAAATACAAATTTATCTCTTAAGATAACAGATCAAAGAGATTGGAGAAAAAAAGATGGCTATATGTTAAATGAATATTCAAAGCAGTCAATATTTTAATGAATAAAAAATAGCTAACAAATTGTGAAAGGAGTGCCTGTAAGAATTTTATATTCAAAGTATATCCAGTTGTTAGAAGAATGGATATTAATCAGAATAGAGAGCTGGCAGTGACCAGCTGTAGGTCTTCTAATTCAATTCAGTTCTATTACATGGAATTAATACTTGGTTCACACATTATATGAAGCCATAGTCTAATTAACTATAGTTTGATTAAACCTGTTGACTAGATTTGCAAATGCATTAAAATCAGAGTTGGGCAACTTATAACCCTGGCTGTATAATTGGCTCTTGTTGACTTTCCTAATAGTTGCAAGAGTTATTTCCAACTACTTTGATATATTAAGTTTTTACTATTTTGAAATGGAAACCACATGGAAGCTGTAGCCCAAGTTTAAAATGAACTTAAATTCTTATCTTATTCAAATACCTTAGATGGTTATGGTCCTGACTACTGCAATCCACTCCCTTAAAATCATTAAGAGCAGCATCCGAGACAAAG
Source organism: Ahaetulla prasina (assembly GCF_028640845.1). Classification (NCBI taxonomy): domain Eukaryota; kingdom Metazoa; phylum Chordata; class Lepidosauria; order Squamata; family Colubridae; genus Ahaetulla; species Ahaetulla prasina. Next base: position 42,178,562 of record NC_080541.1, on the reverse strand, counting down.
CCATAACCATTATCTCCATGACAGCATTAGTACCTTGTTTACATAAAGGTTCTCTACAGCAGGTTTTCTATTGTCCCAGCAGATTTTAAGCTACAGTCTCCATCCCATTTTGAAGATACCATTATCCATGTTCTTTTTTCACACATTATTCACATCAAGGTAGAACTTGGAAGATTGTATGGGAGAATTTTTAATGTCTCTTGCCAAATACATCTCTTGACAATTACGATTCACAAAGTCACAGATTCAAACAACAAATTGTTTTCTGGAATTCCCTCCCCCATTTTTTTTTACATATATATTTATGCTTTTAAGGAATTTAAAAAAATATTAACAAATAACCTACCTAATCCACAAAGATCATGGATCACTAAAAACTGATTGATTGTATTTTAAAAGTGCCCATATAATAAAATCATTCTCAGGCAGGACATATCCAATTTGTGCTTTTTCCAGTTCCATGTTGAACACCAGCTGTGTTTACATAATGTATTTAACCAGATCAGCTAAAGACCTAGCAACGGCAGGTGCATATCATCTAAACTTTGGTTTGCAATAGAGTTTTTAAAAATAAAATATATTTTGTTTTTGATTTGATCATGCTGGTTCTTCTGTAATAATGGTGTAAAAATGTGATCATTTGTTCCACTAGATTTTTCTTTCCACAAACGGTTGGTTGCTTTCTGCAGAAAAAGGTTGGAATTTGAGCCAAGTATGGAATTTCCAATTTTAGAATGTACAGACAGTATCATCTATTTATTATTAAATTTGCATGGCACGCAACCTTCCCCCCCCCCAATTGGGTTGCTCCAAACAATCAAAGATAATACAATATTATATTTAAAAGAAAGGGGAAAAAGTCTAAAACTGGCAACAATGAAAGGTACAAGGGATCCCACTTTCACTTACCAAAGGTCTGGATGAAGAGTCAGGTTTTCATGGCCCTTCTAAGTAACAACAGAGCTGGGGCCCTCTGGATCATGAGGAACCTCATTCCAAGGGATAGTTACTGTTACAGAGGATGCCACTTTGGGGATCCTGATAGACTGCATTGTTTAATTGAAGGAACCTGGATTTTGCCAATCCTACAAGTCTGAATTGGCTGGCTATATACACACAAAATATAGCACATATCTGTCACAGGGAATGAAAACAGTCACAGCCCATTTTGCAGAATTCATATCAAATGGTAAGTCTAGAAAATATTATGTTTGATCAGTAACCGGATAGCATGTAACAAGGAAGCACAGTATCAATTTTTGGAACTATATTTGCAATATTTAAGGACAGGGCCTCCACTTCTACTCTCAACCCTAGCACAGAAAATTTGATTATTCTTTGACTTTTTATTCTTATTTATTTTTATTTTTATTCTTCATCCCAAACACACCTATCAAACAAAGTCCATTCAGATGAGGTTTTTTTAAAACGTTACTACATATTGAATTAAATAATAAACTCAAAAGCACATGATCTCCTTAACATCCATCTGATCTCACATTTTAATTCTCACGCCATAAGATTATTTTCCACATTTGCTGATCTCCCACAACCATCTTTAAACCTCCCTTATGATGTGCCTTTATAATCAATTGACTTAAAGAAAGTTTGCCCCATTCCTGAAAAGTATCAGTACATTCTTTTCTTTGCAGAAGGAATGAGTGCATGTAATGGAATACCATCCAAATAGACTATGCAGCATTTCAGAAACCCTGAAATACTTATTTAATACAGCTTCCAATTGAAATGTGTAGATATCTGTTCATGATAACTGGTTATCCTCTCCATCTGTGATTGTTTCATTGATTGGTGACAAAAGCTGAATCAAAAGAATTAGGCAATTCCTTGAAATTAGGCAAATCACAAAAGACAGACCTGCAGCTGCAATGAAAAGCCGGTCTATTTCTCTGCCACAAACAGAAAAATTATAAGTGAGAAATGTATCTGAAAAAAGATTAATGGGTACTATATCATTAACAAAAGGAAATAGTCAAACTGATTTAACACTTTTCAGGGATGTATACATACCATTATATAAGACAATGACCACACTATAATTTTTCATATTTATACTTAGTGTTTACTTCATGCACGGAATTTGCTAGATGACTGAATAACTTCTTCCTAGATTTTAATTTGACATGTAGTTTAAGATAGGGAATTTTATGCTAAATCTTTGGAGCATTTTATTCAAACTGTAGCCATTGTGATTCAGAACGAAAGTCAAGGTATGTGGCTGCCCAGACTAAAATGGTGTCTAAACACTGTAACATTACCACAAATTGATATAATTCTACTCTTGGTGCCTAGTTAACAATGAAACTATTTGATATTCCCTCATCTCCTCCTGATGAATCATAATGTGTGTTTGTAGAATTTTTTTTACATTGGTCAAGAACCATTATAACTAAAGTTTGAGAAGAATAGTTTACCCGAAAAGACTGACAGAGAGAGAATTTCTAAATGTGATTGCGTAAATACTTAACTGTAAGTTAAGATTTAAATGACTGAGACTGGATATTTATTTATACCAACTACACTGAGTATACCTTATTTTGAGGAGATCTGGAGGATTGTGCTGTAAACCTTTGGCCCTTCCTATTTTGCCCTGATTATTTTCATTTTTTATAGATAATAGACCTTGAGTCTAAAAAAAGAACAAAATAAATGTTAAATAAAGCCATAAATATGGCCATCAGAGCCCTATTAAAGATCACTGAAAGTGCCATGACAGCTATAATCATACTTCCTGATTACTCGTCAGCTAAACTCTTCTGGAAATCCTATAGTTCTGTTGCCATATTCCATTTCCAAATTTTTACTTTAAAAGAATAAGGGAGACATGGATGTAACAGAGGTAGTAATTCTCCAAGTTCAGCTTCTTTTAATAACATTTGAATCGAAGTTTAGTGGCAGTTTCAGGATAGAAAGAACTTATAGTACTATACATTTGTATAGATTTTATACTAGTTTAATGACATTACATCAAACCTCGGTAATTATAGTTTGCTAGTTACTCTGTCTCACTTTCACACACACATGGCATATGTAGACCCACAATTCCAGTGAGATGCCAAAGCTTTAAAAAGGAGCAATGATTGTTAAACCAGGTAAAATTTTTAAACTTTAGCTGTGTCTTTTTAAATGATAGAAACTTAAATCAACAGATCATATGTTCAGTTTTTTTATCACAAGAAGAACCTGTATCAAACTTACAATTAATTAAATAAAACCATTGTTTCAGTCTGGAGGCTTGTAAAAAGAAAAATGGAATAAGCATTGCATACTTTCTGTGATTGTAAGCTTCCTTTTTATGAGTCATGAGAGATTCACACTTTTTCATTTTTTTTCTACTTCTGCTCTCCACTTCTTGTGTCTATTTTTGTGTACAATAATAAAAAATTTAACTGATCATTATGACATCAGTGACACTGCTGAATACTCACGATTGGCAGATCTTTGTAAAATTATCTTTAAACTGAATACTTATAAAGAATATGAAAAGTGATCATGCTATATATTCAGACTGGTCTTTTTTATATATTTCATACTAAACAAGCTACTAAATGCAGTGAGATAAGCACCATGCTAAACAATTGAAACAAGTAATAATACATCCCTCAGAGCATAGGACATTCAAGTAGACCTAAATTCATTTATAAGCCTAAATGAATTCGAAAACCAGAATGCCCTAACTGAAAAAAGCCTCTGTTTTGGTTGCCATGCACCATATTGTTAAGTCTTGGGTTTTTGGAGAAAGGTCTCACCATAAGATAGAAGTAAAAAGGAAGAACTGAAGTAAGCACACCTTGAGATACTAGATCCATACAATATACGGCTTTATAATACAAGTTGAGCATTACAAATTGGGCTGAAAATACAGTTAAAGCTGGTGAAATATTTCAGAAGAGTACAAAGTGTTCAAATTTAGTTAAAGCCCTTGCTAATCTTTTAAAACTGTACTATTTAACAGCCACTTATTGAGTGAAAAATGTCTCATTAAAAAAAGTTAGGAAAGAAGATCAAGCTAACTTAAAGTAGATGTAAAAAATTTTATAAACATACTTTAAAATATATTAAAAATAGATTTAAAGCATATACAATAAAACAGGCAAGCTGAAAAGCAGGTTATAAATATTTGATATAACTTTTCAAAATCTATCATGTTGTATTCTCTTACAAATGTGACCACTATATGGGTGCACCATAGGTTTGTATAAGGCATTACAATGTTGACAGCCTCATTTCCTTTTACTAAGGATGCCTAAAATAAAATTTGCTTTCTGACACCTTCCCTGAGCGATCCATTATAGTCCCCATGAACTTTTTTTCTGGTTAGTTAGTTAACCCAGGCCTTACCTGTATATATAAAGTTAGGCAGTTTTAATATATAATATAATATAATATAATATAATATAATATAATATAATATAATATAATATAATATAATATAATATAATAATATAATATAATATAATATAATATAATATAATATAATATAATATAATATAATATAATATAATATAATATAATATAATATAACAACAGAGTTGGAAGGGACCTTGGAGGCCTTCTAGTCCAACCCCCTGCCCAGGCAGGAAACCCTACACCATCTCAGATGGTTATCCAACATTTTCTTAAAAATTTCCAGTGTTGAAGCATTCACAGCTTCTGCAGGCAAGTCGTTCCACTTATTAATTGTTCTAACTATCAGGAAATTTCTCCTTAGTTCTAAGTTGCTTCTTTCCTTGATCAGTTTCCACCCATTGCTTCTTGTTCTACCCTCAGGTGCTTTGGAGAACAGCCCGACTCCCTCTTCTTTGTGGCAACCCCTGAGATATTGGAACACTGCTATCATGTCTCCCCTAGTCCTTCTTTTTATTAAACTAGACATACCGAGTTCTTGCAACCGTTCTTCATATGTTTTAGCCTCCAGTCCCCTAATCATCTTTGTTGCTCTTCTCTGCACTCTTTCTAGAGTCTCAGCATCTTTTTTACATCGCGGCGACCAAAACTGAATGCAGTATTCCAAGTGTGGCCTTACCAAGGCATTATAAAGTGGCACTAACACTTCACGTGATCTTGATTCTATCCCTTTGTTTATGCAGCCCAGAACTGTGTTGGCTTTTTTAGCAGCTGCTGCACACTGCTGGCTCATATCTAAATGGTTATTTTATTTATTTATTTATTTATTGCATTTGTATACCGCCCTTCTCCCAAAGGACTCAGGGCGGTTAACAGCCAATTTAAAAGATATAATAAATACACGTTAAACAGACTAAAAATTTATATAAATAGTGGCCAAAAATATTAAAAAACTAAATAATACAAAAAACTAAAACCCCATTTAAAATTACTTAATCAGGCTAGCCCAGCTCGATGGAATAAAAGAGTCTTCAGCTCACGGCGGAAGGTCCGAAGGTCAGGGAGTTGGAGAAGCCCTGGAGGCAGCTCGTTCCAGAGAGCAGGAGCCCCCACAGAGAAGGCCCTACCCCTGGGGGTTGCCAGTTGACATTGTTTCACCGACGGCACCCCAAGGAGGCCCTCCCTGTGGGAGCGCACAGGTCGGTGGGAGGCTGTTTGTGGCAGTAGGCGGTCCCGTAAATAGCCTGGTTATCCATTAGGACTCCAAGATCCCTCTCACAGGTATTACTATTGAGCAAGGTACCACATATACGGTACCTGTGCATTTTGGGTTTTTTTGCCTAAATGTAGAACCTTACTTTTTTCACTGTTGAATTTCATTTTGTTGGATAGCGCCCAATGTGTTCAAGTCTGTCAAGATCTTTCTGTAACTTGAGCCTATCTTCTGGAGTGTTGGCTATTTTCTCCAATGTGTATCACTTACACTTACCTAAACTCAGTTGTATTTGCCCTTTGCTTGTATTTGTGTGCGTATGCCACTTTCAAATTAGTCCTGACATCTGGTGTCTTCCTGGGTTCATTGCAATATCATGGTAGTGGTTTGTCAGTGCCTCCTTCCTGGGGCAGAGAGAAATTACCCAACTGGATTCATGTCCAAGGTGAGAATCATTATAGCCTGGTTTTTAGCCCAGTGCCTTTAACTACTACACCAAATTGGATTTGTTGGTTGTTGGAAAGCATTCTGGAATAAGATCCTTCTGGATAATTTCAGTCAATTTTGACTTTACAATCCTGAATAGTTTGATTACATGCATCAAATTTCCAGCTCACTTCTTATTTCAAAATTAAGGCAATTTAGGAAGGTTCCTGTATCCTTATTTCCTCCACTGAGGATTATATTTTAATATTCTATGTTTTCTGTTTTTAATCAGGTAACAATCTTTAAAAGGACAAATCCTCTAATCCATAATCCTTAAATTTATGCAAGAGCCTTTTCTTAGGAACTTTATCAAAGACTTTTTGAAAATACAAGACTACAGTAACTGCAAGCTCTCCTCTATCCATATGCCTAATGAAGTTCAAAAAAGGTTGGAAGATTAGCAATTTCAAAATTGAATTTTTTGAGAACTCTTGGATGTCTTCAGATCTCATTATTAACAATTAAAAAATTAGTAAACATCTTTTTTCTCCTGTTACTATTTAACTTTCTAAAGGCCAGTTTTATTTGGTGATTGCTTCCATGCCCTGTATTTTATTAAAACAGCCAAACTTTGTGTGAATCAGCAGTTCTCCCACAATTCACACAGTTACATTTCCTGAAAACTGGGATTGGCAGTTTCCTATTTTACTTCTGAATCCTAATCTGACCAGTTAAATAGCACAGTATTGTTAAATGTTTTAGGATACACTTAGGGAATCTAAGCTCTGGGCCTGAAGATAATTTAGGAGGACCTTTTTGGGTGGAGGAATGATATATAAATAAATTCAATACAGTTAGTTATATGCCCTTTCACATAAAATCCTGAAGACAGTCTAGTATGCTGAACACTCTTGAACTAAACAAGTTGAAGGACAGAGATATATTGGAACAACACAAATTAAATCTGCACCAGGCCTGAGAAAATGAGCAAATGCTGAAAACCCTTTGGGAAATTTTGATAGCAGCTGGTGCTTCCTGTTCCTGCATGTATGTGTGCGGGTGTGTGTTTCTTTCCTGGTTTACTGTCCAAGAGGAGTAATTCCATCAGGCTAACACAAAATACAAATGTTCACATGGCTTCTTTCCACATGAAACGCCTATGCCTCCCTTGCATATGAATATAATCCTATTTAGGATCTATTTAATGCAGGTTTTGCTCATCAAAGTTGTTTTTTAAAGTACGCTGCTTTACTTGCCTGTAATTCAGAAGATAGTAGTTAGTAATTAATAGTGCCATCCTAAGTGAATTGTCCACTTCCCTTTTAAGACTAGCTATATTTGGTGACTAATGTCATACTTGATAACAATAAATTCTGTAGTTTAACTGAATTTCCCCAGGCTTAGTTTCAATGCAGGATCTTAAATTCTAAATTAAATTAAAATAACTAGAATGGGAGTGAACATATATTTAGGCTATCACAGCCATAGTCCAACCTATATCTCCATAGAACATAAATCATGCATGTTCTATGAACATTTTTAAAGTGCTTCCAGCAGTTGAGTCATCTCTGAGTTCTTCTCTACCATAAGTTCAGGAAAAAGAAAAAACTGCATAAAGTATCGGGCTAGAAAGCAGGAGATAGTGAGTTCAAGTCCTGCCTTAGTCATGAAAAAATCTGGGTGACTTTGGGCCAATCATTCCCTCTCAGCCCACAGGATTCCTGTTGTAGAGAAAATAGGAGGAGGAAGGCCTGTTGGATATGTTTGCTGCCATGAGTTGTTTGTAAAAATAATAAAGGTAGAATACAAATAAATAAATAAAAATAAAAAAGACATCCTGTTTAAATGAAAATTACCCTTAAAGATAGGCAAAGGAAACTGCTAACATAGTTAAGGGGCTCTTTTCGGTAGTTATATTCTACCCATTTTTTTGTCCAATATCGTATTATTAATCCTGACTCGGATCAAATTAAAACAATTAGATGTAATTAATAAGAAAAAAATTAAAGAGTTTTTCCACCTTTTAAATGTGTCCAACTTTTTATTAGTTTAGGTTCGTTTTATACAAAGTGACACATTTGTGTTGGCAGTTTTCTTTGAATTTTCTAGCAGAGCATTCATCACAATGAAAGGTCCTGGAGTTACATATAGAAAAGTTCTAAAGCGAGGACTAGCAGTCCTTTCCCGTTATGGATAGACTGCTGTTGTAAGAGAATGTCAGTAATGGGCAGGGATGAAATAAATGAAGTAACATCAAAAAGTAGGTGGAAATATGTACATTGGTAATATCTATCTTTTTCTTCCCATGGAGAATATTATGTGGAAGAGGCAAATCACAGTGATTGTGAAAGTAGGCTGAAGGGCACTTATAACTTGTAAAGCTATGAGTTGCATTAGCATAGTTGGCAATGTGGGAAATAATAATTTGTCTTCATTCTGGACTGTATGTCTAGTATAGAGTATTTAACAATGGACTCAATTGCCAAAGGAAATAGTGGAGATATGTTCAGATTATATATATATTGCCATATCTCACACCAGGTTTAATTTAGATTTCTGCACTGAATAGGAGTAGGAGGTGGGATTTGATGGTTTAAATAACCCATTTTAGTTCAGATTCTTTGATTTATGGATTTAGGACCGTTGGTCATCACCTCTGCCTTATAGAGAAAAGCCACGTGTTAATCTCCGTGGTTCTGTGATCAGTGAGAATTATGCTATCCGCTTTTCATGGAGACAATATTACCCAACCAGTACAGTACAACATTATTTCCAAATACAATATTTTATGGCTTTCCCTCAGAACAGCTCCCATTTAAGATTTAAGAGCAAAATATTATTTAAGATACCTGTTTTGAAAAAAAAAAAGACAATCTATTACAAATTAATCCTCCTTGCTTCTTCTTGTTCAACATTCCTTCTTTCCAAAGTTGTATGCCATTTATCACAGAAGGGCATAAAATCCATACCTAACACAAATTATCCTTCTACAGATATGACTGACCAACCTAAAATAAGAAATACGGAGGTAAGCTGGAGATTTTGTAACATCCTGTGTTATACAATCTACATGTAAAGGTAGTGCAATAAATGAGAGAGAAGTAGTATTACTTCTAATAAGATACGTCACTGTTGTGCATAGAAAGCCAAACTATTTTTTCCTATGTGAATTTGTTAGTATGAATGAATTCCTAGCAATCATTTTATAATTCTGTGAATGTATAGCAGATCACTTTGTGTTTCTGTCAGAGTAACTATAGCTCTGACAGTTACAGATGATTTTTATTCAACCCTGGAGTCATATTTAAATTTACATAAAGCTAATGGCTATTTATATTTCTTGAGCAGAAATTGAAATGGCATTGAACAAGCTTTTCTAATGAAGGAGAAGGAAATAGAGGGACACAGAGCTAAGTTCTCACTGTTCCACTAGAGTTTAGATCTTAATTTATACGTCAATAAGCAGACTTTGTTAATTTATCAAAGTACTTCCACTGAAGAATATTTAACAACATAACTATGGAACTAAAAATTTACAAGAAAATGGAGAATTTCCCTCCACTTGTCAGGATTATAGTAAAAGCAATGTTCTTTGATTGGTTGCTGATGATTCAGAAAAGAAAAGCCAGCATATTGTCTTTTGGCAGGATAGTTAGAATGGACCTTGGCCTCTATTCTGAATAAGCAATGACTGTATCTTCCAACTACAATGTGTGTGGGTGTTTGTGTGCAGTTAAGAAGAGAGAAAAACGCTTCAGCTGGGTTTTTCTTTCACATTACAGAAAATGATGCAAAACTATGAATGAGCAGCAAAGTGATAATACAAATACTGGAATTTTTCCCGCCTACTAGACAGTCTGGTATTTTGTGAAGTAATATATCAGTTTCTTTATCACTGTATACAGTGACAAAAATTCCTCAGTATCTAAAAAAAATTCTTAGCAAAGTCTCGCTAGTGGAGTTTGTTCCCATGTGGTGCTTAGCATTATGACAGGATGCCAAATTTAAGATAAGCTCCATAGACAAAAAGATTTATCTTCAATGAACACTCCAATCTGGAATGCGAAATGGGGGAAAAAAACATTTATAGAACTCAGTAACACATTTCTCTTCCAGCGAATTGCTCAGGGAACTTCCCCAGATATTCCTCTGAGAGGAAATGTGTCAAGGAATCTGGGTAAGGGAATTATTTAAGGATGGCAAAAGGAAGATGACTTGAAGAAGTGTTTATGGTTGTAATAATTGGAGACTTCCAAAGGCTGTTTTGCAATTATTGTTTTGCAATTATTAATTCATCTGATATGGGGATATATGTAACTATGGAGAAAAGATGCCTGTAGAAATATATTGTCATGATAACATTTTCCCCTAACATGATACCAGTATTAACTTTCAATTGCAAACAACCCACCATAAAGGTGTTCTTATGTATAGTTATGAGATTTGTCTAAAATGTTAGTCTTCATGTTAGGCATGGCATTAAATCTTAATACTGCAAATACCCAGTCTTTTATTTAGGAACTTGCTGACTGCAGAAGCTTCACAAACACAACTAGACAAATTGCCATAGTTTGCCAAGAAAGATGCCTTATGTACACAGAAGATCTGTCTACTGGAGAATGTGGTAAACCAGCTCATCTACTCATTGTTTACACAGCAATTCTGCATCCTCAAATTTCTAGCTTCAACCCTTACAAATAGGGGTATTATTTAATGTACTACTTTTTCTTATATGTATATTAATATCTATATACTAAAACCGTAAAATGATGTCAAAATTTCAGCTCATTATATAAACAGGAACACATAATTTATGCTAACATTCGAGAAAAGGAAATATAGCTAAGTATAATTTATACTAACACATTCACTATCCTTTTCCATACTTTTCTATATTACAAACCATCCATCCATAAACTTCTTAATTTTTGTTTTATTTGCTGTTACCATTTGTCTTATAAACTTCATTTTTCTCTTTTTTGAGACTCTTACGAGCTCCATCCAAAACTACAACTTTTTCAGTCATCCTTTTCCTTCCAACCTATTCACGTTTCTTTCATATGTTTATCATGTGATTCTCAAAGTACTTCTTTTGTACCAATCATTCACTTACAATTACACATCATCCCATTACAACTTCCACTCCCAATGCATTCATTATGTTTCCCCAGTATGCATAGAATAGAATAGAATAGAATTTTTATAGGCCAAGTGTGATTGGACACACAAGGAATTTGTCTTGGTGCATATGCTCTCAGTGTACATAAAAGAAAAGATACGTTCATCAAGGTACAACATTTACAACACAATTGATGATCAATATATCAATATAAATCATAAGGATTGCCAGCAACAAGTTATAGTCATACAGTCATAAGTGGAAGGAGATTGGTGATGGGAGCTATGAAACGATTAATAGTAGTGCAGATTCAGTAAATAGTCTGACAGTGTTGAGGGAATTATTTGTTTAGCAGAGTGATGGCCTTCGGGAAAAAACTGTTCTTGTGTCTAGTTGTTCTGGTGTGCAGTGCTCTATAGCGTCGTTTTGAGGGTTAGCTGGATATGAATAGTAGAATATCAATGATAGAAGAAGCAGGTTTAATCAATTTTAATCAACTGATATGTTTATTCATAAAAATATATATACAAAAGCAGAAGTGAAAATCTACCAACATATGGGCAACTAACTTGATATCGGCTCAACCATAGACCCAGGTTCCCAGGATCAGTGATGGTCCAATAAGGTAGACTAGACTAAGAAACCAATGTCATATAGGTCAAGTTCACTTTTATTGCAACAGGAACTGTTACAGAATCTTGGAAATCTGAATGAGCTTTCCCTTGCTCACTCTTTTTGTGTGTGTGAACTATAAAGGGAATAGGAGAACTCCCAAATTGCACATAGAATCCATCTGTGGTAATAGGTGGACCAACATGGAGAGCTATGAGGGGAAAAAAAAACAATAAAATTTAATCCAAGCTATGTTGCTTTATTTAATCCAAGCTATATTTAAAAGAAAACTGGTACAAAATTGTCTATATTTTGAAAACCAATTTGGTGTATTGCTTAAGGTGCTGGCCTAGAAATCAAGAGAAAGTAAATTCTAGTTGCACCTTAAACATGAAAGCTGACTGGGTGACTTTGAGCCAGCCACTCTCTCTCTGTCCAACTGACCTCACATGATTGTTGTTGCAGGGAAAACAGGAGAATGAAGGAGGATTATATAGATTTGCCACCTTGAGGTACTTATTTATATACTAGTAAAACTCTTGTGTTTGTAACCCTTAACTAGGTGAAGTAGTGTACTATAAGGCAAAATATTTTCAACCAAGGTACTTCAAAGGGTGTAATTTACAGAATATGTCCACAATCCAAGTCCCATAACTCCAGTGGAATTAAAATTTGGCAAATGTTATAAAGCCCTTTATGATGTACGATTATCATAAAGCAAATATCATAGAACATTTCCTGTGGCCAGTTCTGGGTTGACTGTGCTGTACAGTTCAACATGGACTATTTTCAAGGCAGATACATCTCTGAATATCTCACTTAATTTTTAAGAACTTTTTTCAAAAACATTCGAAGCTCTTGCCATTGTTGAAGGCACTAAGAAATCTGACAAGATAATGTCTCTGAGATTAGGGATTAAGAGTTTCTGAGACCCAAGGGATTAAGAGTTTAGTAAAGTAATAAAGGTGGGTTAAAAAAACTCACTTAAATTAAATACACAGTAGATGGTACCGTACAAATTATTCAATCTACAATCACCTAGATAGATAAAGCATATAACAACAAATGCCAAAATAAAGAAGGAACATTTTACTGGATATCCACAGACATGCAAAAAAATTCAAGAGTATTGGAAAGAAATACATTTTAAAAATCCAACAATTAATTAAAAAAACTGAAGCCACATAAAGGCATAACTCCAGAAAATATGAATGAAAAATACTAGAGTTTACTAAGATACATATTCCTTAGCACCGTGATGGTGAACCTATGGCATGCATGCCAGAGGTGGTACGCAGCGCCCTCTCTGTGGGCACACGAGCTATCACCCTAGTTCAGTTCTGCCGCACATGCATGTGCACCTCCCGCCAGCCAACTGGTCTTTGGGCCTCTGCAGAGCAGGCACACAGGGTGCGTGGGGGCATGTGTCACATGCATGTTTGTGTGTGCATGAGTGGGGTGTGCGTGGGGCTGCACGTATGCTCAGGAGGTTGGTGTGCATGCGTGGGGTCCACCTGCATTGCATTTTGGGGGTTCAGGCATGTGCGCTGGCAGTCGCGCACATGCACGCTTTGGGCATTCGGTCAAATGGTTGGCCATCACTGACCTAGCACTATATTGAAAAAGAGATATTTTGCCTATGATATCACACAGGGTGACTAAAATTACGTATATTGTATATATATTATAATGTAACCTCTTGTTTATTGCTTGCTTGTTTATAACTAATAGGGATTACTGTCTTGTTTCCTCTAATTTTCAAACTTTTAGGATGGCTATATTTTAGAAAAGTGCACATTTTACCCAAACTAGATCTCAGAGTCATTTCTAACCTGGCTCACATGAAAGAAAAACATGAATACTTAACTGCTTTTAACATCAGCATGGAATGCAGAGTAATCCCATTTGGTCTTATTTTAAGTCCCTCACATTCATGCAATATATTGGTTAGCCATTTGATAGTTTTTCTGATGACTAGTTAATTTATTCTGAAGATCCAATTATTCACACTGGAATGATTTCAATTATATTACAGCATCTTCATCAATTGTACTTGTATTTAAAGCTGGAAGAATATGCCTTTGATCTGCCTGCTTGGATTATATGGGCTACCATATTTCATCAGAAGGTATTCAGATGGTCCTGCCAAAGCAGAATCTATTTTATCGTGGTCCCTGGTCCCTTGGATTTTCAGGGATGTTTGCCACTTCTATTATTTTACTCCTGATTTTATTCATTGTGAAGCAATGACAGTAACCTTCTTTAAAAGGGATTCCAATGCCCAAAGACCTTTCTCTTACTCAGATTTTTATTTCCCAATCCTCTGTTAACCTTCTTGATTCTACACATTGATTTAACTTCATTCTATTTGTCATACCTCTAACATTGGCTTTAATTTCTGAAACTCAGAAGGCAGAACTATTCTTTATCAGATGAAGCAATTTCATACCTATAGGAACAGGATGCATAAAGCAAGGTTCTATATATGGCCTTTAGGCAACCTCCCCAATTGAACCTTGTGAAGGGAACTGCCCAAAATAATTAATTTTATATTTCTTATTCTCTAAAGAAGGATTCTCATAGTTCTGCCATGATAGCTGGTCAGCTGAATACTTTAATTTTTAAAAATTATTCACTTCCTAGTCCATAATTTCTCCATATTTGAGCAGATATTAAGACCTAATTTTCTCCTTGCCACACCTGTTGTACCAAGCATTCCCTTCCCTTTCTGCATGAACTGTGGGACACACTTTTTTTGGGTTTTATTTTATAGCACAGCCTAAATGGTAATTCCCTCCTAAAATGACTCAGTTTATTTCCTTTGCACTTTTGAGAAAGCTCAACAGCTACCTTTGAGCAAGACTTTAATTGCTATGTAAACTATTAGGAAAAAAACTGGCCTTCTGCCTATGATTGAATTCACTTATAGTAACTGAATTTATTTTTCCATTTGCATGTCACATTTCAGGCCTCAGATGACTACCATCTATCTTTCCACTTTCTCTAGTAACTTTAAGAACACAGAAACTCCTGAAGGAGCAATAAAATCTTAACAATCTTCCTACAAATAAAATACTGACATCACCACAAAGGCCACCTACATTGCTACTGGAGATCACATATGCCTTTCCACAATTCTTTCAATCTAGATAACCATCCAAAATGTTGCCTGCCAGATTTATTACACTGTTATTTGTAACTGCACTGGTTAATTCAGTCATATTTTATCCAATGTTTTCAGCTGTAATGAAGATTGTTATCTCTAGAAAAATGCTAGAACCTCCACTCCCACCTTCCCTTTATATAGGAGAAGAGTAACACTAGTGTTTTAATTATAAGATTCAGCCTTCATGTAGACATTGAGCAAGTCACTACATACGTAGATGGGGAAGGAGGCAAGTGGTGAAATCATTCAAATGCTATGAGTTAAAATACTTCTATCAGACGTCAGGATGAAGTACATATTGGCAGTATTTGAATGATGAAGCAATCATCCATGTTGTCGTTTTGACATAATTGTGGTTTGCTATGGATGCCACTGGCTTTGTAAGCAAATCACATTCCATATTTCAAGATTCCTTAAAATTTAAGATTTGTCCAGCTACACCAACCACACATGAATCATTACCATTTTTCCACTTATCTACAGTGTTTTCAATTTCTGTTTTACCACCTTACCACCTTAGATACTAGTAGCATCAAGGTACACTGTGCTGTGGTGGCACAGTGATTAGAAAGCAGTACTGCAGACTAATTCTGCTGACTGCCGGCTACCAGCAATTCGGCAGTTCAATTCTCACTTGCTTAAGGTTGACTCAGCCTTCTGTCCTTCCGAGGTCGGTAAAATGAGGACTCTGTTGGGGGCAATATGCTGACTCTGTAAATCGCTTAGAGAGGGCAGTAAAGCACTGTGAAGCGGTATATGCTATTCCTCCTTGTTGGTAAACTGCCGCCCTGCAAGAGTGGCACTGAGTTGAACATGTACTAGCCATGAGCCTCGGTCAAGAAACTGGTCTGTCAATTTCTATCTGTAGGAGAAGGAGTGGCAGAATCTGGGGCAAAGTGAAAAGAGGGATCAGCCTAGCATCCCTACATAACCACATGTGATCAAAGTCAAACCCTCCCTTAAATGCTTGTTGACCCTTATCTAACACTAATGAGGTGTTCACTGTCAGTTGAGAAGGTTCCTGTGCATAGGCTTTTAGCAATAAATCAGCTTATTTGAACTTTCACAAATGGACCTGGTCTTTCACATGTGACACTGACATTACTAATGCATTAACAGCCATAAAGAATTTATGTATTTATTTTTTATTTATTTTGTCACACAGTATATATAAGCATAAGCATGAAATAACTATACAATATATAAGCATATATATAAACATAAGTATGTAATAACTATATTAATTGGATATAATGAAAGGAAACAATAGGACAGGAATGGTAGGCACGTTTGTGCTTTTATGCACGCCCCTTACAGACCTCTTAGGAATGGGGTGAGGTCAATAGTACGAGAGTTTTTGGTTGAAGCTTTGAGGATTTTGGGAAGAGACCACAGAGTCAGGTAGTATATTCCAAGCATTAACAACTCTGTTACTGAAGTCATATTTTCTGCAATCAAGATTGGAGTGGTTAACATTAAGTTTAAATCTATTGTTTGCTCGTGTATTGTTGCAACTGAAGCTGAAGTAGTCTTCAACAGGAAGGACATTGTAATAGATGATTCTATTAGTTAAACTCAGGTCATGTTGAAGGCAGCGGAATTCTAAGTTTTCTAAACCCAGTATTTCAAGTCTGGTGGTGTAAGGTATTTTGTTGTATTCAGAGGAGCGGAGAACTCTTCTTGTAAAATATTTCTGGACACGTTCAATTGTATTGATGTCTGAAATGTGGTATGGATTCCAGACACGTGAGCTGTATTCAAGAATTGGTCTAGCAAATGTTTTATATGCTCTGGTTAGTAGTGCAGTGTTTCTAGAGAAGCAGCTACACAAGATTAGGTTTACAACTCTTAAAGCCTTTTTTTGCGATGTAGTTGCAGTGGGCTTTGGCACTTAGATCATTTGATATGAAAACTCCAAGGTCTTTAACAGGGTGGAGGTCATCTGTAAGGTAATGTCCATCAAGCTTGTACTTAGTGTTTAGATTCTTTTTTCCAATGTGTAAGACTGAGCATTTGCTGGTTGAGATCTGGAGTTGCCAAGTTTTAGACTATTCTGACACAAAGTCAAGGTGTTTTTGAAGAGTAGCTGTATTGTTGGTGGTGTTAAATAGTTTGACATCGTCAGCAAAGAGAACACAATTACTTATAATATGGTCACAGAGATCATTAATGTATAATATGAAGAGTGTTGGTCCAAGATGCTGAACAATGCTAGGGTGTCCCCTGGGAACAGTGCAGATTGGCCTCAACTAACCATCACAACAAGTGGGCAAGGGCTACTGGTTCAAGGATAGAAATTGCTAAAGAAAGAAGCATCCTAGATTGTAACTTTAATAGCATTTGTTTAAATTCCACTTTTTGTCACATCAAATCATTCTCATAGAAATCTCTAAATTATCCTTCCAGTCACTTTAGTTTCATTACAAATCAATTTTTCCCCAATTTTATTCTTAATTCCATGCTCTATTAGAGTCTTTATCCTTGGGCTTCTCTATCCATTTACAAAACATTGTAAATGCTGTGCATTTTTTCCAGTCTCTTTTAATTTTAACATTCTTCACTCTGACAACATTCTCTGACCAATTTTATTCTCTGTACAATCAGTTTTCTTACTGATTGATTATTTTTGGTGGGCTTAGCTTGGTATTAAAATTATTATATATATAATAATAGTGCCAAGGCCAATTTATGCAAAACCAGTAATCACTAAAAATACACATAGCATTCTGGACTAACGCTTGAGGAAAAAAACAAGTTTTCAATGTCTTACTGTGTTTTCCTGAAAATAAGATCCTGTCTTATATTTTTCTGAACCCCAAAACAAGCACTTGGCCTTATTTTCGGGGAGGTCTTATTATTTTGGGGCATGTGG
The DNA here is from genome assembly GCF_028640845.1 of Ahaetulla prasina. Classification (NCBI taxonomy): domain Eukaryota; kingdom Metazoa; phylum Chordata; class Lepidosauria; order Squamata; family Colubridae; genus Ahaetulla; species Ahaetulla prasina. Next base: position 42,160,789 of record NC_080541.1, on the reverse strand, counting down.
AGCAAGACGGGGCTCCTCTTGCATCTTACCTGATTTCCAGTTCTGTCTCTCTAACCCTAACCAGAGGAAATGGCAGGGACTGGCTGCGCATGTGGTTAAATATTTTCAAGGAGGGCTTATTTTCAGGGGTGGGGGTTTATTTTAGCGCATGCGCTCAAAAGCCCGATTGGGCTTATTATCAGGGGATGTCTTATTTTCAGGGAAACAGGGTACAAAAAGACAACAAAGTCAGGGCTGTTTTAATCTCGCAGAGTATGCTGCTTTATAGAGCAGGCACTAGAACAGAAAAGACACATCTCAATTTCATCTGATGACATAATTTAATAAAAGAAACTTCTATTCTATTGGATCTTATAAGATGAACAGAAATCATCAATAAGATCTCAAATAACCTGGTTCTGTGCTGTGAAGAGCTATATAACTGATGACAGCAGCTCGAATTGTATCAAGAAGCTCACTAGAAGTCATGAAGCATATTGGTATATGTTAAGTATCCACACCATTCTACTTATTTGTAGCTACATGCAGTATGTTGACGCACACTCAGAACATTAAATATTCAGACCTTGAGTATTGCTTAATATTGAATATTTTAGAAGTGATAGTTAGATGTGTCATTTATTATTTCATTAAAACAAACTTTTTTAACCTTGCTCTTTTTGTTCTTTCTGATTACCAGTAATTATGTTAGTTCCTTATTTTCTTAATGTAAGAATATAAGGACTAGTGGGCAATCTAATCAAGGATTCTAGTCTTACAACAGCCCTTAATGGTGATTCATGGGAAGCCCACAAGCAGAACATGATGGCAAAGTGCTTCTTCACAATAATAGGCTGTCAGAGGCAAATTGTCTTTGATGCTGGAAGCAACAAATAGCCATCATAACCAGTAGCTGTTAAAAGATTGTCCTCCATCCCTCACCCCTCAATTAATTTATCTCGGTTGGTAGCTATCGAAGGCATTCAAACTGGTAGCCAGCTAGTTGTCTACAGGAAGAACATGAACAAAACAAGAATGCACTGCAGTCTCCAAGGAATTTGTGTCCTTAATTTTAGAGCCTGTGAAAATAAAACATTAATTTTATTAATAAAAAATACCACTTGGACTGCATACTTGCGTGCTTGCATTTCTTTTTATAAAAGCAGGTCAGTAATCCAGGGTTCATGACATATTCTCCTTTCTAAAATATTTATCAGTAAAGCAATTAACTTGTATTCTTGAGCAAAAAATTCTCAAAGAGGTTTGACCTCTTTGGCTAACGAATGTGGTTCGTTAAATTCCCATATTTATGACTAAAAGTTATAACTCTACGATCAAATTCCATTCAATTTCCTCTGAATATCTTACTAAAACCTAAAATGACAAAAGACATTCCTTGACTAGGTAGAGTGTGTGATAAAAGGTTGTTAAAATCATTTTTAAATATAATATTTTCAAGAATTTAGAGTTAGAAGGAAGGAAGGAAGACAACAGGAAGTATCTCTTTCCAAGTAAAAGGAAGCCAGATGTCATTTGTTTATTGACCGAAATATGGGAACTTGGACCACAGAGCATGACGCTGAAACTCCATAAGAAAAACAAACATGATAATTTAAAATAATTAGATTGCAGTTACTGTAAAAGCACTCTGTGGAATGAGGTATTTTTTGGAAAGGAATAGAAAAATAAGGGAATACAGAGAAAACAAATTGAAAAAAGAGATACCAAAATATATACACAAATGTCTTTTGATAAATTAATACTATTGACTTCTTTCCCAATCCTTTCCCCCTCACAATACTATTTATGCTACCAATGATTTATCTCTCTCAAACACACATTACTTTTACTCTAAATTCTTCCATTATTAGATGCTGACTCTTCCTACCTCTTTTATCAAACGCTCCATTTGATTTCTGGCTTATTATTAAAAGCATTCTGCAATATCCAGAAGCCAACATTGTGTGAAAGCCACTACACTTTATTGATGCTGAGAACTAGGAAGGCCGGATCCTAGCTGTAGCTTTATTATCATGAAGTGTTTTTCCTACTGTCTATAGCTGTGTTTCTCAACTTCAGCAACTTTAAGAAGTGTTTACAGGATTAGGGAATCCTGGGAGTTGAATCCCAGATACCTTAAACTTACTGAGGTTGACACACTGCTAAATTGGATACTGTTCTATTTGGCCAACTGTTTAAATGTGCTGTCCATTTAAAGGACTCTCTAATCCAAGTTATCAGGCAGCTGGACAACAATAGGCACAGGGATTATTATCTTCCTTTCATGGATAGAAGATTGGATTTATATTTAAATTGCTACAATTATTTCCAAATTTATACCTGTGCATTACACTTACATTTATATACTACATGTAGGTATTATATATTACATTATATGCAATATATACTTTAAGCAATGCTTGTGTTCTTTGTCTTCTTTATTGAATGAGTTTCCTCATTTTGACTTCAGTTTATGCCAACTAGCCCTATTCTATCTTGAAAGCCAATGGAGGGCTGAACCAAAGAGATTTGCTAAGGTTGCAGCTGCAGCATAACCAGGAATTTATTTTTATTTTTTTGTCACAACAGTATACACAAACAATTGTCATAGATAAAACAACATGTATTGAAGAAAATATATAAGTAAAAATATGCATCAATAATATTAATTTGATATAATGAAGGGAACAATAGGACAGGAACGGTAGGCATTATTGTGCTCTTATGCACGCCCCTTATAGTCCTCTTAGGAATGGGGTGAGGTCAATAGTAGACAGTTTTTGGTTAAAGCTTTTGGGATTTTGAGAAGAGACCACAGAGTCAGGTAGTGTGTTCCAAGCGTTAATAACTCTGTTACATAAGTCATATTTTCTGCAATCAAGACTGAAGCAGTTAACATTAAGTTTAAATTTATTTATTTATTTATTTATTTATTTTGTCACAACAATATATGTAGGAATCATACAAAAGATTATATAGTATATAAACATATATGGGTAAATATAAGGAGGTATAAGCATATATATAGAAAGAAGAAAAGAAAAACAATAGGACAGGAATGGTAGGCACGTTTGTGCGCTTATGCATGCCCCTTACGGTCCTCTTAGGAATGGGGTGAGGTCAATAGTAGAAAGTTTTTGGATAAAGCTTTTAGGATTATGGGAAGAGACCACAGAGTCAGGTAAAGTGTTCCAAGCACTGATGATTCTGTTACAGAAGTCATATTTTCTGCAATCTAGATTAAAGCGGTTGACATTAAGTTTAAATCTATTAGTTGCTCTAGTATTATTGCAATTAAAGCTGAAGTAGTCTTTAACCGGAAGGACATTACAATAGATGATTCTGTGAGTTAAGCTTAGGTCTGGCGGAAGGCGACGGAGTTCCAAGTTTTCTAAGCCTAGGATTTCAAGTCTGGTGGGATAGGGTATTCTATTGTTTTCAGAGGAATGGAGAACTCTTCTTGTAAAATATTTCTGGACACGTTCAATTGTATTGATGTCAGAGATGTGGTGAGGGTTCCAAACAGGCGAGCTGTATTCTAGAATTGGTCTAGCAAATGTTTTATATGCTCTGGTTAATAGTGTGGTGTTTTTGGAAAAGAAACTACGCAAGATTAGGTTTACAACTCTTAGAGCTTTTTTTGCTATGTAATTGCAGTGGGCTTTGGCACTTAGATCATTTGACATGAAAACTCCAAGGTCTTTAACGGGATGGGGGTCATCTGTAAGGTAATATCCATCTAGTATGTACTTAGTTTTTGGGTTCTTTTTTCCTATATGTAAGACTGAGCATTTGCTGGTTGAAATTTGGAGCTGCCAATTTTTAGACCAAGCGGTTAGATGATCAAGGTTGTTTTGAATGATAGAAGTATTGTCTGTGATGTTAAATAGTTTGACATCATCAGCAAAGAGAACACAATTACTTGAGATATGGTCAAAAGATCATTAATGTATAGTATAAAGAGTGTTGGTCCAAGAACGCTGCATTGAGGAACGCCACTATTGACAGGAACAGGATTTGATAGAGCATTGCCAATTTTGACCACTTGTTATCTGTTTGACAGGAAAGCAGTTATCAAATTGTGAAGAGGTCCTGAAATGCCGTAGGATTTTAGTTTTAGGAGGAGTTTATCATGTATTACTGAGTCAAAAGCTTTGCAGAAGTCTTGCTTTGCCTTGATCAAGATTAGTAATCCATATGTTTTTGCAGTGGAGAAGTTGTAAATTACATGATAATTTTTTTTCTGAAACCAAATTGTTTATTAGAGAGTAGGTTGTTTATTTCTAGGTGGAGGGTAATGGATTGGTTGATGATAGATTCCATTACTTTGCAGGTGACGCAGCATAGAGAGATTGGTCTGTAATTTTCAACTAGGCTTGGATCTCCTTTTTTGAAGATAGGGATGACTGTGGCTAGAGACCAAAGTTTGGGAAGGGAACTAGTTGTGAAAGCTTTATCAAAGATTATGCTTAGGGGTTCTGCTATATTAGTGGAATTTTTTTTTAAGAAGTATGCACATAATCCATCAGACCCAATAGATAAAGATGGTTTCAGTTTGGGAAGAGCTTTTTCAACATTATCTTCTGTGAAGTCTATATGTGTTAAGTTGTTGTAATATTGTTGGTACGATTGGGGAATGTCGGATATGTGCCATCACTGTTAACAAAGACTGAGCCAAAGAATGTGTTAAAGAAGTTTGCTTTAACAGTTTCATCATTACATTCTTTGCTGTTAGATTCTTTTAGTGGTGAGATCTTGATTCTTTAAGTTTATTGTTCACAAAATTATAAAAAGCACGATTGGAATTTGTGTGCAGAAGGTTTCCTTCTTGCTTGGTGTGGTAAATGGTGCATTCAGTTTTTATTTGGTTGCAAATATTTCTGTAGCGGTTTTTGAAGTTTGCTACATAGCCCTTTTTGTTTCTTCTCCAGAGGGATCTTTTTTTGGATTGAAGCTTTTTTATTGATATGGGTAATTTGCTTTTTTTGATTTTGGTGGTGATTTGTGGTATGTATAGTTTAATGATTCTATTGATTTCAAGTAGGAAAACTCTGTAGTGGTCTTTGGCAGTGATACAGGTTGAGAACAGATTTTGCCAGTCAAGAGATGAGAGGTCATTGTTTATAAGGTCATAGTTGGCTTTTTTGAAATTTGTAGTTAAGAGTACTATTTGTACTCTTTGTACAACTACTTTGTAATTAAGAGTACTATTATTATGACGATTTATGTGAGGGCGTATATTGAGACAAAAGTCTATCATGCAGTGGTCACTGTTGGAAAAGGGTTCTTTTATTTTTAGTCCATAAACTGAGTTTGTGTTATTGCAAAAGATGAGGTGAAGGCAGTTGTTGAGTCTTGTATTGTTAGTTACTAGTTGTTCAAGACCTAGGTTTGTAACGGCATTGTATAGTGTAGTATGGATTGGTTCAGTTGTACATTCATTTGTTATCCAGTTAATAAAAGGTAGATTTAGGTCACCCAGGAAGATGAGAGGATATGGGCAAGAAGTAGCCCATATTAGCAGTGTGGTTAACATATTTGCATGAGCAATGTCGTAGTCAGGGGCTCTGTAGCATAGTAAGAACTGAAGTGTGGTGTTAAGGGACAGGTCGCATACAATAGTTTCAGGAAGAGAAAGTTTATGTGCAACTTGAATGTTTTTTAGGTTCAGTGATTTTTTGTAAAAGATAGCCATTCCACCACCTCTGTGGTTTTCATGATCTAATCGAAAAACTTGATACTCTTTGTTTGAAATAATGGAGTCAGGGAGGGATGCCATGTTTCACAAACAAATATAATATCAAATGTACCACCACCACCACCACCATCATCATCATCATCATCATCATCATCATCATCATCATAATATTTTAATTTGTATACCGCCCTTCTCCCGAAGGACTCAGGGCAGTGAACAGGCAGATAAAATATAAATACACACAATAATTAAAAACATCCCTTTAAAAACTAATTTAAATGCCCAAAATGTTAAAAAACGTACTCCCCCGTAAAATCACAGAATTTTAAAAACCCATCCAATAAAAATAAAAATCAGGCTAGTCCAGCCATACGAAATAAATAAGTTTTAAGTTCGCGGCGAAAGGTCCTAAGGTCAGGTAATTGTCGAAGTCCGAGGGGAAGTTCGTTCCACAGGGTCGGAGCTCCCACAGAGAAGGCCCTCCCCCTGGGGGCCGCCAGTCGACACTGTTTGGCTGATGGCACCCTGAGGAGTCCCTCTCTGTGGGAACGTACCGGACGATGGGAGATAGAAGCTGGCAGTAGACGGTCCCGTAGATAACCCGGTCCTAAGCCATGGAGCGCTTTGAAGCCTGAGCTTCAAAGACTGGAAAGGCAGCATTTTTGCCTGCAAACTCACTCTGGAGGAGAACACAAGTGTGCAGCATTTCGAGAGGCGATTCTTCTCCCCCCTAGCACCAAACAGTATTGTTCTGAAAATTGCAGTGGCCAGAGATGCCAAACAGATCCAGGCCACTGATCCAGGAAGAGCTGTGCTGATCAAAATGGATAGAATAGAGCTGGAAGGGACCTTGGAGGTCTTCTAGTCCAACCCCCTGCTCAGGCAGGAGACCCTATACAGGCATGTGGTTCTCCAGTCTCTTCTTGAAAGCTTCCAGGGATGGAGGCTCACAACTTTCTATGGCAAGCTGTTTCACTGGTTAATTGTCCTCACTGTTAGGAAATTTCTCCTTAGTTCTAGGTGGCTTCTCTCCTTGTGTTCCATCCATGAAGCCCAGCGATTCTTGCATTCAGATCCCCAGCAGGGATCCTGCAGCTGCTCAGGCTTCTGAGGGACCAGGAAGCTGCCCCCCTCCCTCCTACCCAGAAGTGGCTGAGCTCAGGGTCCCCTTCTGCATCAAACAGCAAACCCAGAGTTCAACCATGCAGTGCCTTTCCCAAGTGCTCTTGAAGGCGATAGGGTCCCTGCAGGGCCCCAGTACTTCAGGAGACAGCAAGCAACGCACGATGCTTTGCTTCTTTCCCTTCTCTGGCTCTCCGCCCCTAATCAGGGACACTTTTCTTCCTCCGGGCGCTGCCTGGAGGTGGATCCTTTGACTGCCTTTTTGCACATCTAGAACGTCTTGGTGTGGGTAACCATCTTCTGCCTGGTGCCTCTGCCTCACATGTTGGCAAGGGTGAAGAATGAATGCTGGGATTCCCTTTGAGAGGGCACTTGCAGTGAATTCTGATCACCCTTTTCTGGCTCGGATTCAGCCAGCCAGCAACACAGCCTGCTGCAAGTTTTTCATAGCTCCACCTGCCCACAAGCATCGGACAGACCCTCTAAGAAGCAGCGGGCACCTTTCTCCTCAACCCCTGTGACTCTTTGTCCTGGGAGGAGGGGAGTTTTATGCCCCCAAAATAAAGAAAGTGAGGGCAAGGAGAGGTGGAAAGGTGACAAAGGGAGCATATTTTTCACCCAAACTGGGTTTATTCTGTGACAAGCTTTGTAACTTTTATAGTGGCCCATTTCTTCGCAGCGACTCCCTTCCACATCAGCCTTTTGATTAGCTCCAATGAAGTCCATCATGGGACGTCTCCTGCCCACCAGGTGCCTCTCCCATAAAGCAGCAGCAGCAGGCGCTGGCAGGGCCCAGAAAGCCTCTTTTATTACAGAAGGCCTTGCCCTGGCTGCCCCCCTCCCCCTCCCCCTCCCCAGGCCCCTTGTTCATTTTAAGATGTGCACCACCATCAAGCATTTCCCATGATTGGCTCTAAGCCCCACTTTCAGAATGTTTACCCCAACCTCTTGACCAGCCAGATTTATGCCCAGAAAGCAATGCAGTTAGCAGCAGATCAGGGCTCCCAAGCTGCTGCTGTGTTGAGCGGAGCTGGAGGACGGCTGTGCTGTCCAAGAGGGAGGGGAACAATTACCATTGTTTAACAAGAGGATAAATTCAGGCAATTTGTTTACAATACTTCTTGCATTTATCAATTTACATTTAAGACCTGCAGTATTTAGTGTAGAAGAGGTAAGGGGCGTGCATACCTAGTTTTGATTGATAGTTGATTGAGGGTTATGCACAACAGATGGTTGGAGAAAGGTTGGTTGAGCAATGAGTGGTTGATCATTGGATGGTTGGAGGTTTTGTACGGGTAGTTGGAGGTTGGTTGGTTGATCAACAGTTGATTGAACAGATGGATGGATGCTTTGATTGTCGGGTGGATGGATGCCTTGATTGATGGATGGTTGGATGCTTTGATTGAAGTGTGGTTGAGTGATTTGATTATAGGTTTTTCTTTTTATTCAGTCAGCACGGTAATCAATGTAAAGGTTGGTTTCACCTTCATCTTGCCGTCGTTTGAGTTCTGAACGAAGTTCACGGGATCTAATACGTTGTAGGAATGATAGGTCAGGTCTAGCTCTATGTTTGTTGAGGTTGAGGTGGTTTCTGGCAATTGTGTTTATAGTTAGTATAGTTAGTTATAGTATAGATGAAATTTCGTTTGCTGGTTTCATTTTTGCAGATGACTCTACAGAACCATCACTGTTTTTGGGTTCGGGTCCATCGGGTCCATCTCTGGAGACTTCGGTTATTTCACTAGGGTTGAAGGTTGATAATTTGTAATTTGAAATGATGTTACGTATTTTATCAATATCTGGTTCATTTGTAATATCTAGTCCAAATAATATAGCATTTTGACACTTTGTTCTCTCTCAATGGTATCTTTTACTAGTATTGCTTCATTGTTTGGTTGAGTGGTAGATGTTTGTGGTTTAGTTTGTGTAAGAGGCAATGTTTGTTGGATTGGGAAATGTTTTTGATCAGTTGCATTTCCGTTTATTTGTGGTATTATAAAATGAAACAAGAAAACAGTTAAAATAGTTTTTAAAGCTTCATTCAGTCCTAGACTTATGAGCACAATTGGGATGGAAATCCAGATGTTGCAGTCATAAATCATGGAACCCATGTGAATGGGCTCATTTTTTGAACATTTTTCATGGCAGTTATTAAGCATATCATAGTTATTAAGGAAATGGAATAATTAAACATAATCTTCCAAATGAATTCATTCCGTTGCAAATAACAGTCATATGGCTGAAGGATCCTGTAACGAGTCATAAGTGTGAGCCGGTTGCCAAGCAACCAAAGTATGATCATGTGACCATGAGGGAGAAGCAACATTTTGCCATAGCTGGAAGCGCAACTCATAAAGCATCCATTCTAAGGCCATTGTAACTCCAAACAATCATAAAATGACCAGTTATATGTCACGAACTACCTGTATTAGTTTACCTTATTAAACTGGTTCAAGCTACTCCACAATGAAATAATAGAATTGGAAGCTAATTTATTTAAAGTAAGATAATATCCTTTTAAATATTGATTTGAAAAATTGGGCTTTTTCACCACTGGCTGCCTGGAGTGCAATAATCATTGCTTAATAATGAGACTGCGATAGAATTAGTCACATATCTTCATCACATACCTCCTGAATTAGTTATATTTGGATGCCATTTCATTTTTTGCTTGCTCATTTTAACCTCTGAGGTATTCAGAACCATGAACCAATTACAGCAGGAGCTAACATAAGAACAGCGATGATCAAGATAGTGATTTACTACACTGGATCTCTTATCAGGGTTAAAATGACTCAAAATGATGCCATGGTTAGATAAAAAAGTGAGATTTCTTTGGCTGCCTTGAGCCTTTGCGATTACATCTTTAACACATCAATAACTTACCCTCGGGTTATTGAGGCTTGCAGGGGCATGACTAATCGGCAGATGAAAGTGTCTTTCTGGGGATTAGCTCTAATGAAAAGAAAAAGGATAGTTATTTTGTTTGGTTGAAATCTTCCATAAATCAGAGCAAATACTGACAAAGCAGGTTCATACAGGAAGAATGAAGCTTTTGTAGGTGAAATTAAGGGAAAGGAAAGTTTTATATAAATCACAGGCTGAAGTTAGCATTTGTGAGAGAGCCTATGGGAACAAAACCATTTAATGTCAGGTGTTAAAAAAGGATGTTTGGTTATTCTTAAAGCATTCCCTTTCTAAATAATAAAACATAGATAAATGGGGCTTCATTATTGCTCTTTCTCTCTCCTTCTCTCTCTCTCCCTTCTGCCAGAATTACCACCAAGATTTTGCAGTGGACAATAATAGCCACCATGTGCAGCACAGGATTGCAGGCTGGTGGCATTGTTGGTGTTGTTAAGATTAAGAGACTGCCCAACTCCAGAATTATGGTTTATACTTTAAAAACAGAAATACATTAGAGAGACAGTTTTAAGGGTCCAGACATCCATATACCAAAGATTTTTTTAAAAACACAGCATGGACAAAGTTCCACAAACATACAATCCCAATGTCTGACTGGGACAGTCATAAATCTACCCCAAAACCTTCTGGGACATTATTAGCATGGGAGCTACATGGATTTTTGAGGGGTTATCATTTCAAAGAACAAAAGAATCACAAAGAAGCTCTCCTTCCCAAACCCAACCCCCATTGTTTGATTGAAGGATTCAAAGCAAATTGACTCAACCTGATCTTACCAAGACAGAAAGTATAGGAGACAGTTGTCCCTCAACTATCTGGCACTATACCATGAAGAACTTTCTAGTAATAACCAATACTTGAATTGTACCTGGAAGCTCACCAGTAACAAATGCAGCTCACGGGCAGTAGCATCATATATCATACTGACTACAATACTGCATTCTGGACTAATTTTAGTCTCTGAATGATTTTCAAGAGCAGGTCCATATAAAAACCTGCAATAATTGAACTATGAGGTAACTAAGGCATAAGTGACTATCTAAGCAATTTCACAATTCAGGAACAGGTACACAATTCAGGAATAGGCACAACTGGCATGTGAACTAAAGCAGTGCAAAGTCCCATTTGGCCACAACTATTATCTGCTCTTTGACTAGAAGTTGTAAGTCCAAGACTCAAACTTCTAAATCTGTTTAGCTTCTAAGCTTAGAGAAGTTCAGCCAGGGAGATTCACCTACTGAGATTCCCAATAGAGTTACAAAATTGCTACTGGAATATTTTTTTGTTTTAAACTATGACTAACTAATTTCATATGTTATTCCTTTACCAATCATAGGGTATTAACTATTGATCAATATTACTCAATCATTTATTATTGATAGTGTTTTCGTTGCACGGGAATATGGCCCTTTGACCAGTATATTGAATTCAGAGCTTGATTTCATAGCTTAGATATTAAAAGAATAAATTGACTCATAGTACTGCAATTCTTAAAACTGATGGTGTATGACTGATATGCCTTTTTCAAAATGCCCACTGCTAAATGTTGATTCGCTTTTGGGTGTCTTTGAGAAATTAATTTTAAACCACCAATTATACATACCATAAATGGTCATACTTCTTCAAAAGAATATTTTAAGCTGGAAAAAATACAAGAAGGGACAATCAAAATAATCAGGAGTTACAATGAAAAAGATATAAAAAGTTTGAGGTTTTTTTAGATTAGACAGGAGGCTGATAGAGGTGTAGAAAGGGTTTTGTAAAAAAAAAACTTCTCCAGCAATGTTATACTCACATTGAAGTAAAATGCAGGGAGATTAGGATGTGAGTAATTCAATTAGTTTTAAAAGTGAATCAGGCAAATTCATAGAAAAAAGGCTATATTGTTTTGATGATTATGTTCTGATTTACAGGCAGCATACATTAATAATCAGCTATATCAGCGAGGAGAGGAGTTTGTATCCCACTGTCCTATTTTAGACATCCTTAGAAGGAAGAGATGACCATTCTGGGATGCAGAATGCTGGACCAAATCATTCATTAAAGCATTGATTATTATTATTTTTTTAAAAGCAAGTAATGTTTTTCTGTCTATAACGAAACAAACGTTTACATAATGTTTTTGTATCTGTGAGACTGCCTAGTGATTGTCTATTAAAGAGAATGTTCAAGTATTGTTGTTCTCCCTATTCCTTAGTGTTTCTATTCAGGGACTCTAAATGTCAAGATGGCTGCTTCAATCACAAAGTTGCCATCTTAATTTTTTAACCCACCCACAGATGTCTCTAATTTTCATGAATCTCAAATGATAGTGAAGTTAATTTTTCTTGTAACTGGCTCAAAGATGTATCTTACGCCAAAAAAGTTTCCAAGGGTGTATTGTGAATACATTTTGGTTAATTATACAGAGCTGCTAACAATCAAAAGATTTGTTTTAATGTGTCCATGCTTTTCTTAATATTAACATATTGTCATGTATAAAATATTTAATGAAAAAGATGAGCTAGCTGTTTTAAAACCAGCTCTGTCCATGTGGTATGAATAACTATGAATTCTTAATAGAGCATAATACAATTCACAAATAAACAATTCCAAGATTTTAACAAAGCAGCCAAAAGAAATGATTATATTATATATTCTTAACACCTTCTACATTTAAAAATCTGTTTTTTCAAGTTTATGTTTTGGTTTTAAATTACTTGGGTTTAGCAATCTGAGTCAGCAAAGAAAGAACCTACAACAAAGAGGATTTCTGGAGATGCACTGCCATAGCAAAGGCTGAAACAAGCTGCAGTCCTGTGGGAGAAATGCATATTCAGCATCCTGTCAGTGTGCTTTGCCATTGACTTTCTGGTTGCTAAGGAACAGCCTTGGACAAGCTATTGCCCTTCTGTCCTAAGGGTGGGATTCCCAGACTCATTCAGCTGGCCACTTTAAGAAATGGAAGGTTAGACAACATCCATCTTCAAGTAGAGTTTTTGTATCCAGTTTGTGGGTCCATGGATAGTGTTCTCACTGAGATCTTGGTTTCTAAAGAACTTGGCTTTGTTGTTTCTTTCTCTGAGTAAGAAGTATTGCCTTGTCAGGCAACATTTACCACACTTGCTCACATCTATATTTCTCCTGGTCATCTAACCCTGGAGCAGAAGCAATATTCATCCATGTGTGTTCTATCCAGTTAGTGGCACCTAAGCTAAGCATCATGTTTCTCTCCCTACACACACACACTACTATAATACTCAGCATGAGACATTTCCTAATACTATCTTTAGTACAAATCCATAGTGATGAATGGGAAATATGTAAACATGTTTTGTCCTGGAGTTTTATACTTTGGAATATATATTAAAAAGATCCAAGCCCTCATGAACTGACTCAAGAGACGAAGAACCGTTATATCTACTCTACACACTGCAATGGATTAAACACATATAAGCTTTGGGATAATACAATTCTCTTTGGGGGAGAAGACTGGAGCAAAATAGGTATTGATGAATTCCATTTTCTTATTATTGCTATCTTAGGAAGAATCTTATGACTTCCTTTTCTCTCCTTTTACATAGTCTTCCTTTTCTCTCCTACATAGTCAGGAAGTCCACTTTGTTGCTTTTAGCTTCCCTTGAGTTCCCTAAGTGCTTTAGCCCAAGTCCCTTTTTACCGATATTACTATTTATTTGTACAATTATTTGGTGATCATGCCTATATCCTATAAATGTTCCTTTTAATTCTTAGTTCATTCAAAATAGGAAGGAAGGAAGGAAGGAAGGAAGGAAGGAAGGAAGGAAGGAAGGAAGGAAGGAAGGAAGGAAGGAAGGAAAACAATACTCTAATGGTTTCCTAAACTGATTTCTAGCTGCACTTTTCCTTGTTAGAATGATATGCAATCGTATTTCCAGTTATTTTTTAGAAGTTCCCAACCCTCCTGTATTCACATGTCCTTTGACCTCAGAATTTCTGTCCATGGGATCTGACCCAGTATTTCTCTACGGTTGTTGAACTTGGATATTCAGAAATGTTATGTCCATAAAATAACTAGATTCCAATTTTAATTTCAGCAGCATTTGACCCAAGATGACAAAGTCACTTCCTCCCAATGTTCATGCTGTCTTTGCGTGAAATCTCTGTTCATTAGGATCACATGCAGGAAAGCCTATTGGCTTCTGGAAAAAGAGACATTGAGCAAGACCACAAAGGAGTTTTTAGGATATGGTAAACTTGACTAAGTTGATGTGGCTATTTTGATATTATCTACCAAATTAAAATTTTAATTTGTAAAGCAATTATATTTAAAATAATTTCTTCTCAGCAACTGGGAGACAGTAGGTTGCTTTATGATCTAAATTTTAAAATAAAACATATGATTAATATGGATGGACATACCCAGACCCACATTCACATCAATTATCATGTGAGTGAACATTTGTTCATGTTTGGAGATGATTTTGGGCCAGGTACATTATCACAAGTGGAGGTGGATGAGGAATACAATCTCCCAGCAATGTCTATTTTGCTGTGGAAGATTAAGAACTAGATACAATCCACAGTTAGATTCTATGTCCCACAGGTACTTGCATGTTGCATCCATTTGAATCTCTTGTTTCAAATTTGCATGGGGAAAGCCAGGACATTTGACACCTTCTTAGCCACTGAAAATTTGGCTTATAGTGCTGGTTCCGACAGCTGAGACTTTATTTCCATGTATGCAATGAAATTCATCTTCAACATAAACTGGCATACAATAGCCTTAAAAATATTAATACAGATGTTTTTAACGTGCTAAATTATACTCAAAGCCTTGCAGCTGGATAGCAGAGCAATTCAATTCACATTCAAAGTGTGTGCTTCAGACTGCAATAGTGGGCATGATCTGACAAACAAAGCTTCACCACAAAAATCGTTTCAATTCCTGGCCACACCTGCCATTTTGACTTTGTTAATTTCCCTTGAAAGATGGTATATCTTTTTTATCTTTTTTTAATGAAGTGATTCTTCCCGTACTTCCAAAATGACACTAAAATGCCTGAAGTGCATGATTCCTTATACATTCCCCTGCAAAACAGTTTAGTTAATGATTGGATAAATTTTATAGGAGTTACATTGCTACACTGACCTTTGAAGCAGTTATTCAAGCACAACAGCATACAGGGTATCACTTCTATCTGTGCATTTTCTGTGTTCAAAATTCAAGATGGTAGTTCCTGACTTTAAAGCCCTAGCCATTATTTATTTGTTTGTTTGTTTGTTTATGTATTTATTTATTTCTAATTTATATGGTCACTCATCTGAACAGGCATGTACAACACATGTAATAAATGATGGCATGTTTATGGATGCCTTCTTGACTTTTTGACATCTAACACCTTGCAGATAGCTTATGTTCATGAAAATTCTTATCATATACTAGTTTTTAACGGGGGGGAGCGAGTTGTGCAGCAAATGTGCCTATCCACATTTTTATTGCTAATTTTTAAAACAGTATTTGAACATATAAAAAATAGGACTCCAGAATACGAGAAGACATCCCTTTCATTGCAGACAGCTGTAGGATGGAAAGTATAGTCTAATTGAGTTTTTGCTATTAATAGCAGGTGATATATGACAAATCTGATTTCAGTCATTTTCAAGTCAAGAAAGAAAAGACACAATTGCTGTATAATGAATTGATGAGATTTTACTGCATTGGATATGGATCAGAATGCAGTGACTAAAAACACTCAATTGATACAATGGTGGGGCAAATAAAAACACAGAAATTAATAAAAAAATGTATTGCACACAATGGAGAACAGAATTGAGGAGACAAATGTTTCATCAGTCAATAAACAGAAAAAGAAATTTAAAAGCATCACAGTTTTCACCTGAAATATGTTGGGACTAATCATTAATATATAAGCAAATATTCATGATCCACATTTCAGTTTGAAACAACTATAATGTAATAGTAGGAACAATGTATAATGCTGACATAAAACAAGCTATATGAAGACAACTACAATTATCATAGTACTACCCTTGATTAATTTGAAAATATTAATGTTTGAGATTTTTTGAGGAGAAAAGCTGGATTTGTTCTTCATTGCAAAAAAGTAAACTTAATTCATTGCTGACTTCTATTTTCTCCCAGATGCTTGACACTTTTGAAAGATTAATACATGAGTTGGATTTAACTGTAACCTTAACTTCATCTACCCTTCTGGGTCAATTGTTAATTGCTTGCTTTTTAAGGACTCCAGTTATTGGATTAGATTTTCAGCATCTCTTGAGCAGCCTAAATAATTAATTTTTTTTTCTGTGTGACTAGGAAAAAAGTCAATGTTTTCTTTCTTTTCCTCTTGCTCATAAACAGCACCATGAGTACTATGGTACCGTCTCCACATAAGACTGAAATAATAGCATTAATAATTGATTTTATTCCTTTCTACTTGCATATCATATTGCCTGATGACAGGTTTATAAGGAAGCAGCGACAGTCACGGGTGCTGGGATGTTCCTAGATGATGGCCTTTGAATCTTTGCAGTCCTGAGCAATTGTGCCTCAGTTAGTCTGTTTATTGTCTAAATTTTCTCCCAGATGCTTGACACTTTTGAAAGATTAATACATTAACAACAGCAGTAAAGTCCAGGTTTGCACATCTTCAAGACATTTTTATTAGCAAATGGCACATGAGATTCAAAGGTCACCTCAAGGGGAGACTTTTTAAAGTTGAACAATAATATTTATGTTCAGATACTATACTGGTGAGATCATGTGGTAAATGGTTCTGATTAAATGAGCTAAGACAACCACTACATATCAACTGAAAATTCTCATCCATTTCTTGCTTTCTTCTGTGTTGTCCACTTTCTAAAAATATCTGCCTGGCCATACAGATTCAAAAAAAGCAGCAATAAGATCCAATTATCTCATCATATCCTGTGCTTGAATAATTTAATTAGCATGTAAATTTAATAATAAGTAAAAATAAATTAAAAGCTGGTATGAGTTGAAGTATCCTCCTCTAAGAATATACAGAAAAAATATATATTTTCATGTTTCCATTATTCTATTAGCTATTCATTAATCTGATGTGTTTCTATTATATATGAATATCATTCTGGCATCTGATCAACCACTTGGGGTTTCATCATTAAATACTTCCAATCAAAAGCCAAATTTTCATCACCTTATATAATAATGATCACTTTCCTAGATAGATGGAAGCAAAAATAAGATTGTGAGATTTCCTATTTTGTTAATGTCCTAACAAAACAGTAACTCTGGAAGATGGTGATGAAAATAAGTATTATGTTGTAAGGTTTCCTGAAGGAAAACCATCTGGAAATCATTTGAATGTCACCCTGAGCTTTCTGAAGCAAGAACATGGCATAGGTTTGCTAAATAAAACTTTTCAATAGGCTGATTACTTCTTGGAGAGAACTTTTCTTAAATATTCTCACAGTTCTTTCTGGTGTTACTTTCACAAATGATGACAGTGAATACATTTTTTTAACAAAAAAGGGAATTAATATAAAACAGTTTCATTGTCACTTCATTTAAGTATTTCTGATTTTGTTCAGCAATTTTGTAACTCCATAATGAAATATCAACCTAGTTTCTCACACAGTTTGAAGAATTCATTCATGGGAACCTCTGTTTCTTTCTTTACCCACAACATGTATCTCTATCTCTTTGAAGAAAATATTACAACAAAAGCAAGTAATTCTTTTGAATAAGAGCACTAGTTCCCATTTAAGGAATTCCAAGGATAAAAAGGTGAAACACATGTATCTATCTGAAGTCTTTCTAAAAAACAATAGTAAAATATTTATTACAAAACTTTATATGGCAGAATAAAATTACACTAATAAAATTGCACTAAAATAAGTACACACACATACACACGATATACAGTTTAACAGGGGTGTCAAAATCACGGTGTCACTGCATCGTCATGTGACGTATCGGGACTTTTTCCCCCTTTGCTAAACCAGGGATGGGCATGGCCAGCATGTGACGCATCTGGCCCGTGGGCTGTGAGTTTGACACCCCTGAAAAATAATGTATATTAATATGACAAAATGGTGCCACTTGCATTGCATCTTTCATTATACTATAATTTCTGGGAGCTTTACAGACACATGCACACATACAAATCAGAGAGATCTGATTGAAATAGGACTGAAAAGAAAGGAATATTCTCAGAATGTCAGAATGAAGGCAATTATATTTATTCTAAGTAGTATTACCTTAGAGTCCCATCTGATTAACAACATGGCTTTGAATTCTTACATTATTTCCTAAATAAATCCTAAGTAGATTGAGTAACAAGGCAGAAATAAGCTTTATTAAGAAGAGCTTTATTAAAATAATGAAGTGGCTGTGAATTAGTTACAGTACTTTTAATCTCTATGAAAGCACAGTGCTAAAATGCAAGAAAGGGAACATTAATGAAAACACATTTTGTACTGTGCTGTTTTTTAACCATGGAAAGATTAGGGCATAATATGGCATAATTTTAACAATAAAAACTATTAAAAAACATGAAGAGAACATCTACTTCATTAAAGCATTAGCCTCTATTCATTAACCATATATGACATACTGTATCACTATGGTAATCGTTTAAAAAATCTCCATAGTAGTGAAAGGTTGAATAATACCTGTCTTCTATAAGAGGATTGTGTAATTCTGGACCATTTTGACCATTTCTTGGGGCATCAGAGGAAATAATCAAACAAATAAAGAATTTTTTTTTTAAATGAAATTCTCTGAACAGTAGTTTTGTTTGGAAACTGCAGAACCTGGGTAGCACAAATGTTTGAGATAAGTTGCTGGGTGCCACTGAAGTCACATTGGCTAGGATCATTAGATTCCGAAATCATTAGATTCTGGAGATTCCCGAGTCTTGATCATAGAAGCATATGTAATTTTCTCCAGGATGTTTTGTGCATCTAATAGGGATTTGAGGATTGGTTCTTAAAACAAAATATTAGAGTGAAAGAATTAAAGAAAACATTAAAGTTTTATAATACATTTTACTATCTTTTAACTCTTCCCGTGATTTTCTGAAAATCTTTTCATTATATTTGTGTGGGGGGTGGGGTGGGGGGGAAATGAATGAAAATCATATCCGTGAAGTATTGCAAAGACAATGAGTTTAAACTCAGCATATTTGCAATGAACTGGGTCAGAATCTTGATAACTTGATGCTAGTCAATTTTTGTTAAACTGAAGACAGAGGGAATATCAGACACGGACAAATTATTTTTCCAAAGCCTCTTTGAATGATTTTTTAAACAAAAGAGCATCTGCATAGATATACAGAAATATTTCCCTCCCTCAGAAGATTTTATAACTGAGAGAAAAGCCCCATAGGTTATGAAACAGATGTCTTTACACATTTCATGTATCGCTTGTTTTTTGTACAGATATAGCAATGCCAAAACACAATGCCAACAGGATGCACAATTCCGTTTTTTATTTGTCTTGGCTCCTCTTCTTATTATAAATATGTCTGGATCTGGCTGGAGATGCATTTTTCCAATCAGCTTGGTGGTTTTTAGCTTTCCTTAAGCCAATTAGCAATTTGTTAATTTCTTTCCCTTTGGTTCTCTTTTGTGGGAAACTGGATATCGTAATGACAATTTAATAACATCAGGTCGTTCTTACAAAAACAGTTTGCATACAGAGGCTACTCTAGAAAAACATGGTTTCAGTTTGGTTCTTATAATAATGACAATATTTTTCAGTTGATATGTAGTGGCTGCCTTAACTAATTATTTTCAGAGCACGGTTCTTATTATAATAGCAATGCTTTTTAATTTCTTTCCAAGGTGTGACTCAATAGTTCTGTGTATATGTGACATTTATCTTATATGACTGGCATGCATTCTGAAGATTGGAAGGAAGCCTAATCTTTATATAGAAAGAATATAAAGAATTCTTTATATAGAAAGGACACTCTTTAGTTATTTCTATATTTATTAAGTCAGCTAAAACATGCCTATTTCAAGATTTAGCCTAAAGACTCTCAGAACAGTGTTCAGAATCAAAGCTACACAATCCCTGCCTTCAGGCTTATAAACTAAAGGATGCAGTACGTTAAGAAAAGAAGACAATGGTGGAGAAATAAAACAAGATAACTTTGTCAAGAGCTCTTAATATTTTATGAGCAGTTATTTAAAAAAACACTGTTATTAAAGCAATAATGCTCTTAAACCTTTAGCCAATCCACTGTTTTGGCTTACAATTGTCCATTTCTAAGTTAATTCTGAATTCTTATGATCTTAAAAGAATGCTGTTAAGTAAATCTTCCCACAAATGTGGAGCAAGTTGAGTAGGTGTGAGCAAATAGCAATGAGTTAAATGGGACTTATTTCTAGGTACTATATTATTAATTGACTTAAGATTTTTTGACAACTATGTAAAGAAGTTTTCAAAATTAGATAAAAGAATAGAAATGTCATTGTTGGTGGGTCCATGTTATGAGCTCTAAATTGCAAGCCAAAGCCCTCCAAACGTAAAACTTATAAAACAGTAAAAGGGACTGAGAAAAACAAAACACCAACAAGAAAGAAAGAAAGAAAGATAGAAAGAAAGAAAGAAAGAAAGAAAGATGATAGATAGATAGATAGATAGATAGATGGATGGATGGATGGGGATTATAGATTTATAATTAATTATTAATTATAAATAATTAATTATTTTAATTATTAATTATTAATAATTAATAATTAATTATAAATAATTAATTATTTATAATTAATTATTAATTATAATTTATAATTAATTTAGATTATAGATTTTAGAGGATTATAAATGCTTCTTTGTTGGAAGGGGTCTTCCCTGCCGCCTTGAAAGAGGCGGTGGTGAGACCCCTCCTTAAGAAGCCCTCTTTGGACCCGGCTATTTTGGGAAATTATCGGCCAGTCTCCAACCTTCGCTTTGTTGCGAAGGTTGTAGAGAGTGCTGTGGCGTGCCAGCTACCCCAATACCTGGATGAATCCGTCTATCTAGACCCGTTCCAGTCCGGCTTCCGACCCAGTTACAGCACGGAGACAGCTTTGGTCGCATTGGTGGATGATCTCTGGAGGGCCAGGGACAGGGGTTATTCCTCTGCCCTGGTCCTATTAGACCTCTCAGCGGCTTTTGATACCATCGACCATGGTATCTTGCTGCGCCGGCTGGGGGGATTGGGAGTGGGAGGCACCGTTTATCGGTGGTTCTCCTCCTATCTCTCCGACCGGTCGCAGACGGTGTTGACAGGGGGGCAGAGGTCGACCGCGAGGGCCCTCACTTGTGGGGTGCCGCAGGGGTCGATTCTCTCGCCCCTTCTGTTCAACATCTACATGAAGCCGTTGGGTGAGATCATCAGTGGCTTTGGGGTGAAGTACCATCAGTACGCTGATGACACTCAGCTGTACTTCTCCACCCCAGGTCACCCCAATGAAGTTGTTTGGAAGCCGTACGGGTCTGGATGGGGAGAAACAGGCTCAAGCTCAATCCCTCCAAGACGGAGTGGCTGTGGATGCCAGCATCTCGATTCAGTCAGCTGCAGCTGACTGTTGGAGGCGAGTTATTGGCCCCAAAGGATAGGATGCGCAACTTAGGTGTCCTCCTGGATGAGCGGCTGTCGTTTGAAGACCATTTGACGGCCGTCTCCAGGGGGGCCTTCCACCAGGTCCGCCTGCTTCGGCAGTTGCGCCCCTTCCTTGATCGGGATGCCTTGTGCACAGTCACTCACGCACTCGTTACCTCTCGCTTGGATTATTGTAATGCTCTCTACATGGGGCTCCCCTTGAGGTGCACTCGAAGGCTTCAGTTAGTCCAGAATGCAGCTGCGCGGGTGATAGAGGGAGCGTCGCGGAGCTCCCATGTAACACCCCTCCTGCGCAGACTGCACTGGCTACCTGTGGCTTTTCGGGTGCACTTTAAGGTTTTGGTTATGACCTTTAAAGCGCTCCATGGCTTAGGGCCTGGGTACTTACGGGACCGCCTGCTGTTACCACATGCCTCCCACCAACCCGTACGCTCTCACAGAGAGGGACTTCTCAGGGTGCCATCCGCCAAGCAATGTCGGCTGGCGGCCCCCAGGGGAAGGTCCTTCTCTGTGGGGGCTCCCACACTCTGGAACGAACTTCCCCCGGGTTTACGCCAAATACCTGACCTTCGGACCTTTCGCCGCGAACTGAAGACACATCTTTTCATTCGCGCGGGGCTGGCTTAAATTATATGGATTTTATAGTTTTTATCATTAATTTTAAATGGGGTTTTAGTTTCTATATATTCTAAATTTTTAGGCAAATTATAATAAGTTTTTTAATCTTGTATTTTATATAATATTGTCTTGTCTGTTTTTATTTGCCTGTACACCGCCCTGAGTCCTTCGGGAGAAGGGCGGTATAAAAATCAAATAAATAAATAAATAAATAAATAAATGGATGGATGGATGGATGTGTGGTATGGTGGTGAATGTCAGTAACAACAGAAAAGGGTAACTGGGCACAGAACAGATATGATACCACCAAAGCAAACTATGAAATAATACTACAGAACAAAATTTATAGTTAGCACCTGGAGCAGCCAGACTTCTCTTGGGAAGATCACCAGAAGTAGATGATGAAATGAAATGGCTCTACACTGCAAGGCTACTTATGGACCTTCAGGTAGGCTTGGGAACATGGCATAAGATCTGTTACTGAACAGAAAATAAGTGAGGACTATTGTCCAGTGGGGCAGAAAGTTCTCTTCCAGGAAGGAATGAACAGATCATAGACTTATGGGACTTACTAGGTCCATAAGACCACTGACTGGAGTTAAGTGCAAACGTGGCTTAAAAAGGCAGATGTAGAATTGCAGAACAACATGCTGCTAAGCAGTTGTAAATGATGCTATTCTCACTCTAAGTTTCCACATAAATTATTTCACAAATAAGTTTCTGCTGAATTGCTTCTTTCCTGATTCCGCTAGCCTATTTTAGAAGGTGCAATTGTTAAAACATCGCAAGCCTGAAATCCTTCCTGATGTTACATTCCCCAGAAAGTTAGATTCTGATCTACTTTCTGTCTCACTGAGTTAACCATTTATTACCTTAAAAGTACTAGCACTTTGAAACAAATAAACATTTAAACATTGTAAGCATTCCACCTGCCACAAAATGGTCCAATGGCAATACTTAAGCCTAACTATCATCTGTAGATGTTTTCCAAGAGCAACATCATCAAAACTTGATTCATTACAACAGTGTGGAGACTGAGAAAGCTCAGTTTTTTCCTTCCAGGCAAAAAAAAAAAGCTATAGCCTACATCACTAAGGATTTATCTGGAAGCAGCTTAGATTAAAATACATCCCAATGCAGCAAATCTGCATTTTAAATAAATTTGGAATTCTATTCAGCACAGGCATGTTTAAGCTTGGAGTGAGATTACTTTGAGTCTTCTATCCTTTAAGGATTATATTTTAGTTTTCTATCCTTTAAAGATTATGTTCCTCACTAGCCCCTGGCTCAGGTTTCTGCTTGCTTCCTGAAAATCTAAACAAACTACTTAGCAAAGCATTAGCATATCTACAATTCTCGATCTCAGATCTGCATAAAAAGAGATATATACCTTCAGTATGGAAGATAAAATGGATTCCCAGGGCAAGCTTCCTGCAATTAATTGAATAAAGGAAATCCTTTGGTTACAATTGCAATTTTTTTGTCACAACAATATACATAAGCATCACACAAAAAGATTATATAGTATATAAACATATATATGAGGAAACATAAGGAAGTATAAGCATATATGTATAAGAATAAAAAACAATAGGACAGGAACGATAGGCACGTTTTTGCTCTTATGCACGCCCCTTATAGTCCTTTTAGGAACGGGGTGAGGTCAATAGTAGAAAGTTTTTGGTTAAAGCTTTTGGGATTATGAGAAGAGACCACAGAGTCAGGTAATGTGTTCCAAGCACTGATAACTCTGTTATAGAAGTCATATTTTCTGCAATCTAGATTGAAGCGGTTAACATTAAGTTTAAATCTATTGGTTATTCTTGTATTATTGTAATTAAAGCTGAAGTAGTCTTTAACAGGAAGGACATTACAATAAATGATTCTATGAGTTAAACTTAGGTCTTGTTGAAGGCGACGGAGTTCTAAGTTTTCTAAACCTAGGATTTCAAGTCTGGTGGGATAAGGTATTTTGTTGTTTTCAGAGGAGTGGAGAACTCTTCTTGTAAAATATTTCTGGACACGTTCAATTGTATTGATGTCAGAAATGTGGTGTGGGTTCCAGACAGGCGAGCTGTATTCAAGGATTGGTCTAGCAAATGTTTTATATGTTCTGGTTAGTAGTGTAGTGTTTTTGGAAAAGAAGCTATGCGAGATTAGGTTTACAACTCTTAGAGCCTTTTCTGCTATGTAGTTGCAGTGGGCTTTGGAACTTAGATCATTTGATTTGAATTGGGACTGGGATTGCTGTTGCTAAGTGATGCAGTCCTAAAGCACAACATCATGTGACCACATTGCTTAGTGACAGCAATCCCTGGCAGTCCTGATTGCCATTGTAAATCCAAAATGTGTGGGATTACAGGAAGCAGGGAGAGGCAGGAGTCCCAGGTAAGGAGCGTAGGGGTGCTGTGAGGGTGGGTGTGTAGTCCTGGGAAGTCTTGATAGAGCTGGTGCCAGTTACACACAAATCACGGGAGCCAGAGGAGGATTGGTGGAGGATGCATGTGTGTGCATGCTGTGGGTGGGAGAAAAAGTTTGAGCAACCTTAACAGAGGAACTTGCCACCTTTCCTGCTGGCTTCCCCACTGACTTTTGCTTATGGGAAGCTAGCAGAGCTCATCAATGTTGTCATGTGACCACAATTCCCTGTAGCATCATAATCATGACCCAGGCACCCCAGTGTCTGGGTCATGATTATGATGCTACAGGGAATTGTGATCATGATCATGATTATATGACCACAAGGGTGCTTAGATGGCTTGAACTTCCAGGGTCAGTCATATCTTATTTTTTTTCAGTGCTGCTATATTTTTGAGTAGTTACTGAATGAAAGAACGCAAACTGAGGATTACCTGTTATATCTCCTAAAATAATTTCTCAAGAAAATAACCCTTCTTGATTATTAGTGTCTTTTTGCTTTAGCTCTAGGAGGTTTCAGGAAAGGAAAAGCTCATTTCCCATCATATCCCTTCTTTTCCAAAATATTAGATTAGGTTATAAATTAATTATATATCAGAATATTTCCAAATATTAGGAAAAGCCTTTTTTGAAAAATGATATTTATTTATTTATTTTATTTATTTATTTGTCAAACACAACAATATATATAAGCATGAAATAACCATACGAATTGGATACAACCAAAGGGAACATTAGGACAGGAATGGTAGGCACGCTGGTGCTCTTATGCATGCCCCTTACAGACCTCTTAGGAATGAGGTGAGGTCAACAGTAGATAGTCTTTGGTTAAAGCTTTGGGGATTTTGGGAAGAGACCACAGAGTCAGGTAGTGCATTCCAGGCATTAACAACTCTATTACTGAAGTCATATTTTCTACAATCAAGATTGGAGCGGTTCACTTTAAGTTTAAATCTATTGTGTACTCGTGTATTGTTGTGGTTGAAGCTGAAGTAGTCTTTGACAGGAAGGACATTGTAGCAGATGATTTTATGAGTTATATTCAGATCATACCGAAGGCGGCGGAGTTCTAAATTTTCTAAACACAGGATTTCAAGTCTGGTGGCATAAGGTATTTTGTTGTGATCAGAGGAGTGGAGAACTCTTCTTGTAAAATATTTCTGGACACGCTCAATTGTATTAATGTCCGAAATGAGGTGTGGGTTCCAGACAGGCGAACTGTAATCGAGAATTGGTCTAGCAAATGTTTTGTATGCTCTGGTTAGTAGTGTAATCTTTCTGGAGAAGAAGCTATGCAAGATTAGGTTTACAACTCTTAAAGCCTTTTTGGTGATGTAGTTGCAGTGGGTTTTGGCACTTAGATCGTTTGATATGAAAACTCCAAGGTCTTTGACAGAGTGAAGGTCATCTACAAGATAATGTCCATCAAGCTTGTATTTAGTGTTCTGATTCTTTTTTCCAATGTGTAAGAAAAAGAATTTGTTGGTTGAGATTGGAGTTGCCAAATTTTTGACCATTCTGACACAAAGTCAAGGTCTTTTTGAAGGGTAGCCGCACTGTTGGTAGTGTTAAATAGTTTAACATAATTGTTGAAGAGAACACAATTACTTATAATATGGTCACAGAGGTCGTTAATGTATAATATGAAGAGTGTTGGTCCTAGAACGCTGCATTGGAAGACACCGCTATTGACAGGAGCGGGATTTGATAGGGCACTGCCTATTTTGACCACTTGTTGCCTGTTTTACAGGAACGCAGTTATCCAATTATGGAGGGGTCCGGAGATGCCGTAGGATTTTAGTTTTGGAAGAAGTTTGTCATGTACCACTGAGTCAAAAGCTTTACAGAAGTCTATGTAAATTGCATCTATTGCTTTGCCCTGATCAAGATTTGTAGCCCATATGTTTTTGCAGTGAAGAAGTTGTAAATTACAGGATAATTTTTTTCTGAAACCAAATTCTTTATTAGAGAGTAGGTTGTTTGTTTCTAGATGGAGGGTGATGGATTGGTTGATGATTGATTCCACTACTTTGTAGGTGATGCAGCATAATGAAATTGGTCTGTAATTTTCAACTAGGCAAGGGTCTCCTTTTTTAAAGACAGGGATGACCGTGGCTAGTAACCATAGTTTGGGAAGGGAGCTGGTCCTGAAAGATTTTTCAAAGATTATGCTTAGGGGTTCTGCTATAACAGCGGAAAGCTTTTTTAAGAAGTATGCACATAGACCATCAGGTCCAATAGATAGAGATGGTTTCAGTCTGCGAAACTATTTATCATATAGTTTATATGATATATATATATATAATATAGATATATCATATATATATCAGCCACATCTCCTTCTACCATATATTGTTTTTACCAAGATTGATTTACTGTTCAAATTTGTCACTGTTTTCCTTTGAAGATCCAGTAATAAAAATTTTATTATTAATTGAAACCTTTATTTGTTGTTGTTAGTTGCAAAGTCATGTCTGACCCATCACAACCCCATGGACAACATTCCTCCAGGCCTTCCTGTCCTCTACCATCCTCTGGAGTTCATTTAAGCTCACGCCTACTGCTTCAGTGACTCCTTCCAGCCACCTCATTCTCTGTCATCCCCTTCTTCTTTTACCCTCAGTCTTTCCTAGCATTAGGCTCTTCTCCAGTGAGTCCTTTCTTCTCATTAGGTGGCCAAAGTATTTGAGTTTCATCTTCAGGATCTGGCCTTCTAAAGATCAGTCAGGATTGATCTCCTGTAGGACTGACTGGTTTGATTGCAGTTCAAGGGACTCACAGGAGTCTTCTCCAGCAAACCTTTATAACTTTATAACTCCACTTATATCAGTGGATCTATGAGTTGCAAACCGAGTATAAAACTTCAGATGAAGTTTGAGCTGTAACTATCAAAATTTTAAAGTCAGGATGAATATTCAGGCATTTAAGTTGGAAATGATAATAGCAACGATCTCTTAACCAGAATTTTCTAACCATAATGTCACAGATCTTCATATTCTTCATTATTAGGATACAAATGTTGGAACTAGGATGCTGTAAGGAAAAAATATCCCAAAATTCCCACCACACATTCTTATGGGAGATACCTTTGAGCAATAGTTTGGATGTTGACAACCATTTCATTGTAGGTCTCTTCATGGTCCTCCCTCCTGATCATGTGACCCAGATCAGTGCATAAACAGACTAACCTGAGCTTCCCAGTCGAGACAGTCAAATGTACCATATACACATAACAGATACTACATGGAATAAAATAAAGATGCCTTCTATGACAGCTGCTGATAAAGTGGGTGAGAAGAATTCAAGAAGTCATATTCTGCATGCTTTCCCTATCTTGTTTTCTCAGTTACATAATCAAATTAAATATATAACTTGGAGGAAATTCAAGGTTTTCATTCCAGATGATTTTCTATTCAACATCATCTTTGTTCTTGCCAATTTTTATTATGACCATCAGAGCTTCTTCAAAATCTGTTAACAAATCATAATGTACAGAAGGAGAATTATTAAATACTCATATTTACTATGTTGAATTAATTAAGTTTTAATTAATTTAATTCCATAGAATTCTCTTGGCAACATTTTTCAGAAGTTGTCAATCCTACCTGACACCTGACATTCAAATCAGGGATTATTGATACCTATACCATAGCTATACTATAACTTACATTTTAACTAGTTCTCATATAGAAGAAAATTTTTTAAATGGGAGGTATTTTTTCTAATGTGGAATAAAATTCTTTGAAATCTATATATAACTAAAACTCTCATTGTCATGATATTTAACTAAGCAAAGCGACATGGGACAACAATTTTTGAATCAAGGTACTTCAATTAGGCTAACGTATAGAATATGTTCAAATTTGGGACACATGTTTTCCAAGAATGAAATTTGGGAAAATTGTGGCTGTTTCATAGGTAATGGCTGCTACTGTGCTGCTATGTGGTCACGTGATCTTCATTTTCAGTGTTCTGTGACAATGATAGCAGTGTTCCAATATTTCAGAGGTTGCCACAAAGAAGAGGGAGTCGGGCTGTTCTCCAAAGCACCTGAGGGTAGAACAAGAAGCAATGGGTGGAAACTGATCAAGGAAAGAAGCAACTTAGAACTAAGGAGAAATTTCCTGACAGTTAGAACAATTAATAAGTGGAACGACTTGCCTGCAGAAGTTGTGAATGCTCCAACACTGGAAATTTTAAAGAAAATGTTGGATAACCATCTGTCTGAGATGGTGTAGGGTTTCCTGCCTGGGCAGGGGGTTGGACTAGAAGGCCTCCAAGGTCCCTTCCAATTCTGTTGTTATATTATATTATATTATAATTTCTCAGTCACTTGCAATCCCTCGCTTCCTTCCCCACTCAGTAGCAGTGACTTACCTGCCTCAAGGAAAGGAAAGAAAAAGGAAGAGGAAGAGAAGGGAAGGGAAATGAAGGGAAATTTCCAATGTCTCCTGCCACAAATATCATGAGGAAACTCAATGGGGAAGCCACAGGAAGTTGGGAGTTGCTCCTACTCCAACTGCTTTTTTGCCTGTCCTTGGTTATTCTATTTCTAGTAAGAAAATATCTCAGAAACAATGACCCAATGGGGCAAGGGTTGTCCAGTATATTTTTATTCCTTCCTAATTCTATAAATTGCTTTTACAGATTGATATTAATGTTTTAAAGGCTTTAGAATTGGTAGGTTCACATTTGGTTTAAAGATGAGAAAATATATACGCCTATTATTTGTTTAATATTTAATATTAAACTCCTTCGATTCATTCATAATTTATCTTAGAGTTCAAGCACTTGAGGAAGTATATAACTGTAACAGATGTGATAGATTGATGAAATGTCTCACTAAGACTGTGACCCCCACATGAATACCAAGCCAATATTGTGTTCATAATACCCCTTAGTTCTAGTCCACCCTCTTCCATGATAACAATAACCCTCTTCCATTGGCATCCATTACACATGATAATATACAAAACTCTGCATGCAGATGGTGGATATTGACTTAGAACAATGCTATCTGTGAGTAAATAATTTAGAAGTAATACTTCTATGTGCTCTAAATCTTAAACTCATCTCTCCCCCCATCACTTAGGTGGAGAATCATAAATCAAATCCATTTGTTTTGCTGGGATGGTTTACAGAAGGAGATTTCTACTACTATTTGTTTTGCTTTTCTTGAAAGATAAAAAGGAAAACATCACACATACACATTTTTTTCACTTTAAAGACAGGCAGGATATAATTTCAAAGGCCTGTTTGTTTAGCTACAGATGCTTTTGCTTTGGACAAGTCTTTGAATATCACATTTATTTCAAGAATATATTAAGAACAAGAAAAGAAAGATTATAGTACTCTGCTTCCACAATAAAAAATGTTTACGTTTAACTTCCTGTCAATCCATATATAGCGTGACATCTTTAATTATTTGTCAATAGCAACAAATTATTTGACGGAAGCAAATAGCTATCTCTTAAACTCTAATTCTAGGTTAGGCTACCCATTTTAGTGTAATTTATAAAAAAGTGCTTTAATAGTCACAATGTAATTACAACTATGCAGCATTAATGTATAATGTACAGATTCATATGTATTCTCCTTTTAAATTGTTGTGAAGTTTTCAGAGCTGACCAAGGCTTTGAAAATCATACAAAACTACTATGATTGTTTCATGGTCATTTTGTCTCCTTAGAAAGCCTAGTACACATTAATAGGCCAACTTGTTGAAGGACTTTTCTATTGCTTTAGAAGGCAGATTCATGGATATAAATAAGTTTATATCGTAGGATCGTACTCCCGTGAAATGTTAAAAGATAAACCAGTGTCTCTATAGCTCCCTGTTTAATGGTCTGTTTGATTGATGGATGGTATTTGGACTTCCTTTTAGTCAAAAGGACTGCCAGAGTAGCTTAGCATCAACCACAATTTATAAGAAAAAAACAAACATGGAAAAAAATGGGAAAATAATCGGTTCGTACAGTTTCAATTAAGAATTATATGGAATGGAAATAATTTAGTATAAAGGAAATCAAAGTCAGCTAGTAAGAGCAATATAATCCTCTCTGTCCTTTTCTCCTGCCATTGCAGTCTAACAGAGTATCTGCTTTTCCATGTCCATATTTGGAATGAGGAATCTGATGAGATATCACCCTTTTCTCCACAATTCTTTAGATATGAAACATATCTTTCTTTTCCTAAGATAATCATTTATTTGGCCAACTAGGAGGCTCACAAGAGCATCTTCTGATCTATAAAGCAGACCTTCCAAACCATCTTAGTTTATCACCAAAGAGATGTAACATTTTCTGTATTTTTTTCTTCTGAACATTGTAACTTACTGTGATTCCAAAAAACAGAACCTAAAAATGTGAAACTTAGAATAAATGAGCAATAGTAAATAGTGCCCAAAATATATAGTTTTATGAATATTTTAAATTTCCATGATTGTGCCTTTCCTTTAATTCACATTGGAATACAACAGAGTCTTCTTGACTCTGAAGCCATTGGTAGTGCAATTTTGTCCCTAATAACAGCTGATGTCCTGTCCACATCCCATTCCAATCTTTCCTAGTTCCTTTAATGGAAGTGTCTATAAAGATCCTCCTTAAAATATGCTTTTCCAGCACACTTAATGTCTTTTAATGTCTTTCCAATTAAATCCAGATGTGAAAAGCTTAAGTTCTCAGGACTGAAAAAGATGACATAAATCTTGCAGCTGACAGAGATCCCACTGAGCTTGGTTGGGGAAACTCACAGAGGACTTGTTGTGGGCCAGGAAAGCTGCTGGGTATAAAGACAGATGTGTTCACTTCTATTGAAAATGCTGAAATAAAGGAAAGTCTTTTGAAATAGACCAGGATACTGCAAATCCTACAAGATCAGCCCGATCCTGTGGGTATCGCAAGCACCCAGTGAGCCTGTGATATCTCACAGTTCCCATACCCCAGCACAGTTAATTAGTACAGTGAATGCTAAGCATTTCACAGGAGGAGGTCCTTCCCCTCCTTTCTCTCTTAATGAATAAAGGATCTCCTTTTCTACAAGAACATCACATGCTGTTTTCAGTGGGAGTCAAAAGGATTGCACATTTTACAGGATGTGTTCATCACCCTACAGAATCCCAGCCAGCTTCCTATCCTGACACAAAGCTGTCCACGGCCTGCTTTACAAGATGTCATATTAATTACAGATTTTCACTAATCTGATGAGAATTTATTTACTCCTCAAATTGAACAATGGTGCTATATTGTTTATGCAGCTGGCAACTGCCATTATTCCCCAAAGTAATTTCTACAGAATGTTTTTTCCTCAATAGGTGGTAAGAAGTGGATTTTCCTCCATGCTATCCATTTAAAGGAACTGAAAAAAATGCCCATAAAATTCAGTTTCCTAAGAATTGTAGTGGTTGATTCTAAAGCTACTGAAATATATTGCAATTATGTGTAATCATTCCATATTCAATTAAATATAAATGTAAAAGCTAAACTTTTCTTTTTCCAGATGTGTCTGACTCTAGGGCTTGATGGTCATCTCTGTTTCTTGGCCAAGGGAGCCAGAGTTGTCAGAAGACATTTTCTGTGGTCATGTGGCCAGCATGGCTATATGCCAAAGGCACACAGAATGCTATGAATACTCCAACACTGGAAGTTTTTAAAGATATTGTCTGAACCATTTGTTTGAAATGGTATACATTTTCCTGCCAGAGAAGGGGGTTGTACTAAGAAGATCTCCAATGTCTCTTCCAACTCTGTTATTCTGTTATCTTCCCACCAAAGTGGTACCTATTAATCTACTTGCATTTGCATGCTTTTGAACACGGGCAGGAGCTGGGGCAGGAACGGAAGTTGACCCTTTTACGTGGTGCTTGGATCTCGAACCCAGGCTATCAACTTCCCACTTGACAAGCTTAGTTTCTTTAACCACTGAGCCATCACACTCCCTATTGTATAAATATATAGATATATATTATTTATGTAATAATATAAATTTATAAATATAGATACATAATAAATGTATATAAATGTAATAAATGTAAATAAATAAAATCCAAAACATGAATGAAGGCAAATATAGGTGTCCCAAGATAGTTGTAGGATCCAATCTGGATTGGTCACCGAGATCAGAGGTTTAGTCTTCTGAGCTTTTGGAGCCCATCCTCAGGGAATTTCTCTCTCACCAGAATGTCGAAAAGCTCAGAAGACTAAGCCTCTGGTTCTGATGACTGACCCAGATTAGATTCTGCAAAACCAAACACTGTTTTTATAAGAACTATTATATTATAGAGTATAGGACACAAGTACTGGTAAATAAGAGAATTTCCAAATAAATTTTTGAGTGGTATTGTGAATGGTCACAGCAGAAATACTCTATGGCAAGTGAGGCATTTGGCTTTAAGTGTCTTAGCATTACAAAAAAGAATAATGAGCCACATTATCAAGCATAGTTAAGCAGACTTTGACAGATGATGATACATCATCTGTTCTCAAAGATCTGCAACAATTTTGCTTTATGCAGTATCCTAACCTGATCATTACAGAAAAGAACAAGAGCTCTCTGTGGCTCCAAAAAGTTTTGAATTTAGTGCCCACTGCACAGAACTTCCTCAACATTTTCTGTGCACAGTAATTTAATGTGATAGAACGTGATTCTTTTAAAAGGGGAGGGTAATTATATTAACTTATATTATTCACATTCATTTGAAATGTGAACATCAAATTTAATATTTGACCAGTCCCTGCCATTTCTGTGTCTTTATTCTTTCTTCTGTCGGAGGTGCTGCTTCCTTTCAAAGTCCATGTCTTATCCCCCAAATGTTGTGTGCCTCTTAACTTAAATCAAGAAATTAGTATTTGTAATAGTAGCATTAAGGGATATTTCTTGGCAATAAAGTAAATTATTTATTGCAGATGCTTTTTGGATAAAAGACAGTCAAATGATAGTGAATCAGCTTCTACCAACAATTTTGAACAAAGTCCATCTCTGTTCCATGTTAATTTATAATGCTATAAATATATATCACGCTGAAAGTATCTATGGCTCAGAAAAAATAGGAATGCATGGGTATGGGCCAGTAAGGTCAAAAGCAATAAACTGTACTCAGAGCTTGGACAGGGATATGAAAGAAAGGTCACATTTGTTCCTGGTCACTGATTTATTTAACCCAGTTTGGCTGCTCCTGCTGTAAACTCTAATACAGTCCACAATGCCAGGTAATCCTAACTTTCAATGTTTGGCAGCTAAGAGTTGAACATTAAGAAGGTGATGGTGAAAATAAAATAGGGAGATTCACTGTTAGTATTTCACTCTGTAACTGGAATGCACTAAGACAGATCAGTTTTGAAATTATTAGAAAAAGCTTGTTTGATTCCTCCTTGTTAGATTAAACATGGTAGTCTGATTTATCTTTTCTCCTTTGAAAATTTCTGGCAATCTTTGGGGGACCAAAAGACTGCTAATAAACCCGGTGGGTGCTGTTGTCTTTTCAAGAGGTGTAGCACTACTTCATCATAGGCCAGGAAAATACATCTCAAATTTCAACCTCAAGACTCTAATAGTTGCTGCTTCTAGTGCAGAAAAGAATGTGTCTATTTTTTTTAATAGGGAGAACACAGAGAAGCTATCATTTTTTGCAGTTTTGTATTTTTTAGTTAACTATTATTATCTAGGTTTCAAGTTTTAGTCTTATTATATTGTGTGATTATAGATAAATGATATGTTTATAAGCACTTCAAAGTTTCAGTCACTAAACAAGCTGGTCCAAACAATTAAATTAGCAGAAAATCATAAACTCAACCAACGGATTTATTTGAAGTATTTTAATAGATTCACATGGAGTATCTTTACCTTAACCGAGTATTCAGTTTTGATGGACATGAAAGCAAAAATTATATTATTTTTTAAAAATAGTAATTTCACATTTAGATATATAAGCAACAATGTGAAATTCTAAGACACATTTTCATGGACTCTAAAACTCTAAGCTATTTTAAGAGCCCTAGTTTGGTGGAAATTTTTCTATGACTAAGAAGGACACAGGAAATTAATTGCTTCTACTCCCCATTAGGAGAGAACTAGATAAATGTGAACACAGGCAAAAATTGCTAATGGACAATTATTAGAGCTATTTGCTACCAGGCATTTTTCCATCTGGCTAAAACTTATTTGACACTGCTTAACCCAACAACTGCAGCCCCGCTTTTTCTCCAATTATCCTAGAGCCAATGTAATGTAGTGACTATGATGTTAGGATTTGAACAGGAGATACTAATTATAGTACTTCTTTAGGTGTGGAAAACTGGGTGGGTGACTTAGGGCCAGTTGCTTTCAGCCCTAGACTGGGAACTTGAAAAACCTTTATCTGCTAACCTGCAGTGTACTAGCTTGATAGACTATGATATTTAACCTTCAGTGGACCAAATGTTGTTAATAAGTACACACACGCACACGCATACACACACACCACAGATCCATAAGGACATTAAGGGTTCCCCTGCTACTTGAAATTTAGGTCAGAACAGGATCCAGTGCTTTTCAGTTAAGCCTCCATCCCACTGCAATGGTCATCTCTCAGAAACAGATACGTTGCCCTTCATTTTGATGTTCCAGAAAGCAATCAGGACCAAGCTCTTTCACAAAGGTGTTAATTGTTAAAAGTATTGCCAGAGGAAGGATGCCAAGGAATACTTTATTGAACTGTATTATTTGATTCTATTTAACTGCATTTGTTAAGTTCTGGCTGTCTTTTACTTTGCCCACAACAAGAAGTCTATTTGAGCTAATGTTATAGTCATTCAGCTGCTCTGCCTGGTAAAATATGTGGTCTTCTAGAAAGTGCTTTGCATTTTGCTGGGGAAGTTATTTCTGTTACTCATTTATTTTTTAAAAGCTTGTTAGTGGGCTTTGCCGTTCAGCCTAGGGCTGAAATTAGCCCATATAATCTGTGTATAATATGCATATTCCCACAAGAAATCCTGTATGATTATTCACATTTGTCCACCACCTGGTGACCATCTGGTCATCATCTTGCTACATGTTTATAAAATTTGTGTATGGCAGATAGACCATGTGAATATACACTAAAGTGTGTGATTCCTTTTTTCGTTCCTTTTTTAACCATAAACATCTGGTTTATTTGCTCATTCGTGAAAAAAATTGCTTGTAAAATAAATTTCGATTCAATATGTTATAACCAGTACATTATTATTGTGACAAACTAACAGGTGTTTTGAACTTCAGTGGCATCAACATACTTAAATACCAGACTAATAAATATCTGAGAGAATCAGTTGTCATATGCCTTCTTTTTTCTTGCAAGCCGATAGATAAATACAAAACCATCAACAACAACAAACCATATGGAATGTGTATTTGTATTTGTGGAAAAAGAAGAATTCTGCATGAGCAAGAAGCTGACAAAATGAGTATGAACCTAAAGTTGTGACTTGGTATAAGGTGGCTTCATCTATTCACAATAAAGATACTATTATTTATAGATGATGAAGTTATACTATTTGTTCATCCTACCTGTGAAGGCCAAGCAGGTTGTGGAATATGTCTCCCCAAATAAAGCCAATTCAGTAACTTCTAAGAACATAAGATATTTTAAAACAAGTCAAGCTATGGTTCATCTAGTTGGACAATCTTTTGAACTGCAGCACTTACTATTTGGAAAGAGCTTGAAGACTGCAATGGAGAGAGTGATGATGCAAAGAGATGTCGCTTGGGATGTTGAGTTCTGTGTGTCATGGTTTCGGCAAAGAATTTTGAATACATTTGTTAAAGCAAAGTTAAACTTATTTTTTTAGCAATTATGATAAGAGGAGACTATGAGCTTTGATAAACAGGGCTCATGAGTTATATGCAACCCTAGGGTAGCAGAAGATCAATATTGCTTTGAACAATATTGTTCAAATTGGCTGTCAAGTGTTCTTCCAATTGTATCGGGAAATAATGCAGATTGGATACTTTTTCCAGGCCCAAGCCTCACTGTAAATGGTATTCTGTATCAAATGTTCAATTTATTTATTTATTTATTTATTTTATTTATTTATTCATATTTTTATACCGCCCTATCTCCCTAGGGACTCAGGGCGGTGTACAGCCATCTAAAAGCAACATAAATATACACAGTAAAACATTAATCTAAAAAACTTATTAAATAGGCCGAATATTTAAAATAGACATAAATAATAAAACCCCAAGTTAAAACCAAATCTAAAATTTAAACAATTAAAATTTAAGAATCTAGTCCAGTCCTGCGCAAATAAATAGATGTGTCTTAAGCTCGCGGCGGAAGGTCCGAAGGTCAGGAAGTTGACGAAGTCCTGGGGAAAGCTCGTTCCAGAGGGTGGGAGCCCCCACAGAAAAGGCCCTTCCCCGGGCGTCGCCAGTCGGCACTGCCTAGCTGACGGCACCCTGAGGAGTCCCTCCCTGTGGGAGCGCACGGGTCGGTGGGAGGCATTCAGTGGCAGCAGACGGTCCCGTAAGTAACCCGGCCCTATGCCATGGAGCACTTTAAAGATCATTACCAAAACCTTGAAGCGCACCCGGAAAACCACAGGTAGCCAGTGCAGTCTGCGCAGGAGAGGTGTTACATGGGAGCCACGAGGGGCTCCCTCTATCACCCGCGCAGCCGCATTCTGAACTACCTGGAGTCTCTGGGTGCTCCTCAAGGGGAGCCCCATGTAGAGAGCATTGCAGTAGTCCAGACGAGATGTCACGAGAGCATGAGTGACCGTGCATAAGGCATCCCGGTCTAGAAAGGGGCACAACTGGCGGACCAGGCAAACCTGGTAAAAAGCTCTCCTGGAGACGGCCGTCAGATGATCTTCGAAAGACAGCCGTCCATCCAGGAGAACGCCCAAGTTGCGTACCCTCTCCATTGGGGCCAATGATTCGCCCCCAACAGTCAGCCGAGGCTGCAGCTGACTGTACCGGGATGCCGGCATCCACAGCCACTCCGTCTTGGAGGGACTGAGCTTGAGCCTGTTTCTCCCCATCCAGACCCGTACGGCTTCCAGACACGGGACAGCACCTTGATAGCTTCGCTGGGGTGGTCCGGTGTGGAAAAGTACAGTTGGGTGTCATCAGCGTACAGCTGGTACCTCACACCGAAACCACTGATGATCTCACCCAGCGGCTTCATGTAGATGTTGAACAAGAGGGGCGAGAGAATCGACCCCTGAGGCACCCCACAAGTGAGGCGCCTCGGGGCCGACCTCTGCCCCCCCGTCAACACCGTCTGCGACCGATTGGAGAGATAGGAGGAGAACCACCGATAAATGGTGCCTCCCACTCCCAATCCCTCCAACCGGTGCAGCAGGATACCATGGTCGATGGTATCAAAAGCCGCTGAGAGGTCTAATAGGACCAAGGCAGAGGAACAACCCCTATCCCTGGCCCTCCAGAGATCATCCACCAACGCGACCAAAGCTGTCTCAGTGCTGTAACCGGGTCGGAAACTGGACTGGAACGGGTCTAGATAGACGGTTTCCTCCAGGTACCGAGGTAGCTGACATGCCACCACACTCTCTACAACCTTCGCTGCGAAGCGAAGGTTGGAGACCGGACGATAATTACCTAACACAGCTGGGTCCAGGGAAGGCTTCTTGAGGAGAGGCCTCACCACTGCCTCTTTCAAGGCGGCCGGAAAGACCCCCTCCTGCAAAGAAGCATTTGTAAGCCCCTGGAGCCAGCCTCGTGTCACATCCTGTGTGGCCAGCACCAACCAGGAGGGACACGGGTCCAGTAAACATGTGGTGGCATTCAACCTACCCAGTAACCTGTCCATGTCCTCGGGAGCCACAGGGTCAAACTCATCCCAAACAATCTCAACAAGACCGCTCTCTGACATCCCACCCGGATCTACCCAATTTTGGTCCAGACCGTCCCGAAGCTGAACGATTTTGTCGTATAGATAACCACTAAACTCCTCAGCACGTCCCTGCAACGGGTCATCCCGCTCTCCCTGTTGAAGGAGAGAGCGAGCTACCCGAAACAGGGCGGCCGGGCGGTTATCTGCTGACGCAATGAGGGAGGAGATGTAGCAATGTCTCGCTTCCCTCATTGCCACTAGGTAGGTCCTAGTATAGGACCTAACTAGTGTCCGATCAGCCTCTGAACGACTAGACCTCCAGGAACTCTCTAGGCGTCTTCTCCGGCGTTTCATCTCCCTCAGCTCCCCGGAGTACCAGGGAGCTGGTTGAGACCTACGCCGGGTCAGAGGCCACAAAGGCACGACACGATCCAAGGCCCCCGCCGCGGCTCGTTCCCAAGCCGCGACAAGTTCCTCGGCCGTGCCGTGAGCCAGACCCTCAGGAAACGGCCCAAGCTCCGTCTGGAACCTCTCCGGGTCCATCAGGCGCCTGGGACGGAACCAACGCATTGGTTCCGTCTCCCTGCGGTGTTGAGTGGCGGTCAGAAAGTCTAGGCGAAGGAGGAAGTGATCTGACCATGACAAAGGCTCAATGACTAAATCCCTCAAGTCCAGATCCTTCAACCACTGACCAGAGATGAAAATCAAATCCAGAGTGCCACCCCCACTGTGAGTAGGGCCATCAATTACTTGAGTCAGGTCCAAGGCTGTCATGGAAGCCGTGAACTCCCGAGCAGCTGAAGATGACAGGCCGGTCGATGGCAAGTTAAAGTCCCCCAAGACAATAAGTCTGGGGGTCTCCACCGCCACTCCAGCAAGCACCTCCAGGAGCTCGGGCAGGGCTGCTGCCACGCCGCAAGGAGCCAGGTACGTGACAAACAAGTCCATCTGACATCTATGACCCCACCTCACAAAGAGGGATTCACACCCGGCAATCTGAGGTACAGTGGTCTCCCTCGGCTCTAGACTCTCTCTAATCACAACCGCCACCCCTCCACCCCTACCCTGGGCCCTCGGCTGATGGAATGCTCGGAAACCCGGCGGGCACATTTGCACCAGGGGCACGCCCCCTTCTGCGCCCAACCAGGTCTCTGTAACGCCCATAAAGTCCGCGGCACCCCCCTGGATAAGATCTTTTGTAAGGTTTCTTTGATTGCTGACTAACTTCAACCACTATTTTGAATTTCATGCACAATACAATAAGGAAGGCCATCTTCCTTATGAAATTATTTGAAACTTGGAACATTATAAATCTTGGAAAAGTACCAGAGAAAATGTGTACACAAGTTAACAAAATACAAAC
The DNA here is from genome assembly GCF_028640845.1 of Ahaetulla prasina. Classification (NCBI taxonomy): domain Eukaryota; kingdom Metazoa; phylum Chordata; class Lepidosauria; order Squamata; family Colubridae; genus Ahaetulla; species Ahaetulla prasina. Next base: position 42,121,277 of record NC_080541.1, on the reverse strand, counting down.
ATTTCTTGGGAATATGCCTCTGTTTTCATCATAGATTAGAAAGACTCTCTAGATAATATGCCAAGTCACTGGACCTGATCCAGCAGGGATCATAAAAACTACCAGAACACCATGCCTTGATGATGTGCTGACAGAAATTTCCCACAAGTCTTGGTTATCTCCTGCGTCCCCTCTAAAAGTAACTAAATTTTTGGTTTCACAGGCTCACATTAAACTACACTGTCTAAAGTATAGGAAATAGATGCTATTTTCTTCTATAATAGCAGCTATCTCGATTATAGATGGAGTTGAAACTGCTCCAGGAACTTGTTTTCTGGATTGCAGAAAATATTCTAATTATAAGGTGGAAAAAACTGTTAAAGACTGCAGAAATTTAAGGCAAGATTATCTCCCAGACAAAAATCACCCAAACAGAACAAAACATCTAAAGCCCTGTTCCCACTTATCTTGTCAATCATTAATCTATTTAAACCTCATTTACCAGCAGTTCTGGTAGGTAACAATTACTGAAGACACTTTGGGAGTCACCCAATTTCTCCAGGAAGTACTAGGTACCCCAAGAACCTGACTCCACACAAATGTTGACAAGGCTTCATAACATCTTCACCCTGTCCCCACTGGCCAAGCAGGACCAATGAATGTGAAAGGGAAAGGGAGAAGGAAGACAGGATAACTAACAGGAAAGCTGGTAATATTCTAAGATCCAATTCATACAAAAGGATTTACATCCCACTCACTTCAAACCCTATTCGATCTCTCACAATTTTGGAGTTCCTTTCACATAGCTGACCAGTTAGCCTAATGTAGCATGACTGGATCTGTTTGGTACTAAATCTTACATAGCTGACTCCTTTCTAGGATTCCCACAATGCATTTAATTCCCAACTGAGTCAACTTAGAAACATTGAGGGAACATGGCTGAAAAATTTGTGTAGCATCTATAAGACTCAGTCATCTATTGCAACATAACCTTTTTATGATGGATACCAGTGGTTCTCAATTCTTGGTCTGCGGATGCCGGGGGGTGGGCACAATGTCATCACAGGGGGTCCACAAAGGCTGAAGAAATGTTATAATTTAAATCTTTTGTTAAGTCTTGGGGGTCTGTAATCATGGTCCGTGGCCACAAAAGGTATTTAAAGAGGGTCTGTGGTAAAGAAAAGGTTAAGAACTATTGATGTATACTTTAGTCCCCAGTATGACAGCCAGTTTGGCATAGTGGTAAAGGTATCAGACTAGACACTGGGAGACTCTAGGTTCTAGTCCTGCCTTAGGCACAAAGCCAGGTGGGTGATCGTGGGCCAGTTACTTTCTCTCAACCCTAGGGAGGCGGCAATGGCAAACCACTTCTGAAAAACCTTGTCAAGAAAACTACAGGGACTTGTCTAGATAGCCTTCAAGAATCATACAGAACTGAACAGAAGAAGAAAACTGACCATAACAAACAAACATCACAATGTATTCTTAATCTTTAACATAGCAAACACACATTGGTGTTTCTCTTGCAACCAACTAATATGGTGAACACCTGCAAGGAAATATTGAAAGTATTACCCTTACTCTGAATAAGAAAAGTAGAAAAATAAGCAATGCATTGTTTAAAAATTGTTTTAATGAATTTTACAAGGTGTAGTGGATCAAAAGACATGATGCAGAGAGAGAGAGAGAGAGAGAGAGAGAGAAACCCCAACAGTGAAAACCATGCTACGTGTAAGGATTTCAGATGAGATTATATTCCCTTTAGTCTGGCTACAGTAACAGGGGCAGGAATTTCAGAGAGTTTGCATAAATATCTTTGGGATGATATAAACAGAAATAAACAATGTATAAGAGATCATGTAGTAAATAAAATATTGAATTTCTGGAATAAATACAGAAAAACAGTAAGTCTAAATTCTCTTCTTTTGTTTTGCTGTTAAATATTTATTTCTACAAATAGAAAAGCATTAAAAGCTCAGTGAAGAACTAATATGTCATTTAGTTTGCAAGGTTTAATTATTAATAAGAAAAAGATTTTCAGACTTAATTTACAATGGTCCAGTCTACCTGACTGATTTCAATATTTTCAGATAAGTAGTATTGTACTAAAAGAGTTTCAGAAACAAGTCACTGAATTTCAAAATCTCATAATACATTGGAAATTTGGAACAAATTTGGAACATTTGCTGGGCCTTATCTATAAACTGTTGGCGAAGTATGATTAACAACCCAAATAAGAAAAATATTGTATGGTACACATTGATGTAAAATTTGAATGCAATAGTAGAGAAGCAACACTAGAAATTTCAATAGGAATGGAATACTAAATTTATCTCCTTCATGTATTGTTTTTTATGCCATCCAATTTCATTCTACTCTGACAAAATTTCTGTGCTGCAGATTTTAATGATCCCTGAATCTTCTTCCAATGCCGAAAAGTGCTCCTGATTTCAGTAATTTATATTATTTCTAATGTTGCATTTTTTAAAAAAGAAAGACATGCTTCAATCATCCATTACTTTCATTTTCTAGAATATCTCTGAGTTATGTTTGTATGTGAAGATTAGAACAATAGTGGACAACTGGAACCATCAGTCTGCTTTGAAGCATTATTTACAAAAAGATTGCCTGTGTAAGACGGTCAGTACTCTCCAAAAGATTTAAGACTAATGGATTATTGTATGATTTCTAAATTTATTCAAGGACCTTTGTGAGGATTGTTCAGAATCCAAGTGTAGTTAATCTGCTCCATCATCATTATCAACATCTTAATTTCTCCCTGTTAATATCTCAAAACATTAGTGAGGATTTCCCTCTTTAAAAAATCAGATATATTCTTGGCATAGCATTTTCTTCTCTATGTTTAACAACTGTAGCTTTAATAAAAACTCAAGTTTCAATATATTTATACAGATGTTAAATTTAATGTTGCAATAGCTTCCTAAGTGCTTTTTGGAAAAAAAATCAATGATCTGTTGGTAAGATTCCAGTCCTCCAGCAAGGAAGCCAATTTTAGTGACATCATATCATTTTGATAACTTGTCAATATTTTCACATTGAAATTCATTAAGAACTGTAAGTACATAGAATGCAATCTCAGTGATGTCTTGATTTTTAATCTTTCCACCAAGAACTCTACATTCAGGATTTTTTTTCACAAAGCAAAGTTATTTTGCATATATTTATTCTTCATGTTCTGCAATGTGAAAAAATATATTCAGGTATTCTATCCTTGTTAGCTAATACAGGTAACCCTTGACTTACAACTGTTCACTTAGTGACTGTTCAAAGTTACAAAAATACTGAAAAAAGTGTCTTATTACCATTTTTCATACTTACAACCATTCCAAAATGACCCATGGTCACATGATTTACATTCAGATATTTGACAACTGGCTCACCCAGGGTCATGTGATCCCCCTTTCCAACCTTCTGATAAGCAAAGTCAGTGGGAACATCCAATTCACTTAACAAACCTGTTACTAATTTAACAACTGCAATAATTCACTTAACAAATGTGGCAAGAAAAGTCATAAAATGGGGGGATCACTTAACAAATTTCTCACTTAGCAACCTAAATTTTGGGCTGAATTGTGGTCATTTGAGGACTACCATGTTTCTCCAAAAATAAGACCCACCCCCCAAAAAAGCCCTAGCCTGATTTTTTTGGGTGGGCCTAATATAAGCCTTACCCCAAAAATAAGCCTGGGGGAATGGGTGTGGCCAGCATGAGAGATGGGGAGTGCATGGGGCCGACAGTATCCGGCAGCAGCCACAATCGACCAGTCCCTTGGCACAGCACAAATACTAGTAAGTCCGAGCGTGGAGGCAGAGGTGGGGGGGAGAAGATAGGTGATCCAGATGTACTGTGTAGCTGCCTAACTCACGGGAGATTTGCAGGAGGCTTGCGCGGTGGCACCGGCAGCAGGCAAAGGGAGAGGCATGGGAGATGGGGAAGGAAGGCAATCCCAATGCCCCGTAGGTGGCTGCAGGCAAGCCAAGAAATGGTGGGATGGAGTAGGTGGCACCTTGGAATCGCCTCTGCCTCTGCCTGTCTCTGCTGCTCACTTTTCGCCCAGAGGGAGACAAAGCTTTGTCTGGAGCATATCGCTCTTTTCCCAAGCAACCCATAGGCAACCAAACACTTTTTACCTGGATGGAGAAATGATGGAGACTCAAAGCTTCATGTACTTGCAAAGGGGATGGTTTGAAATGGAGCTGTTAGCTCCATTTCAAGGTGTCCCCTTTGCAAACAGACAAAGCTTTGGCTCCCTCTGGGCAAAAATTGTTTGGGCAGCCCTCTCCATCTCACTGTCTGCTTGCCCATAGCCTCAATCGGGACCAAGCTCTTGGCATGCCCTGGAATCCACCTGCCCTGCCAGGAGGGCAAAGAATCCTATGAGGCCAGCAGCAGCATGAACAACCGCTTGGTAACCAGCATAGCGCCTGCTGCAGCCAAAAAATGTCCCTGCAGCAGCTGGGCCAGTAGGCAGGGTATGTGGAGGCTGGGGCAAACCGAGAGCTTGGCCTGTAGCAGCCATGGGCAAGCCGGCAGTGGGACAGAGAGAGCAGGGCCAGCAGTAGCTGCACTCCCACTTCCGTTGCCCCCCCGTGCTCACCGCCACCTGTACTTAAAAAAAAAACTAACTCCTGAAAATAAGTCTGAGTGCTTACTTTTAAGCCCCAAAGAAAATAAGACTGGGTCTTACTTTTGGGGATATATGGGAGCTGTAGTTTGTTATTTATTTCACTACTCACTATTGCTATTTCTTTGTGTTTCAAAAGAAATTGTGTATTTATCCAAGTCTATGACCATAATAAAGATTGATTTGATTTTCAACTGTTTACTGTAAACATTCTAGCAAAGGTGTGATAAAGATATAATAACAGCAACAATAATAATATGTACTTTGTATTTTCTTTGTAATTGCCTAATTATTAATGCTCATGTCCTTAGTAAGGTATTATATTTTAAATTTCCTGAATTGACCTAGTGCAATTTGTATTGCAATCAAATCTTGGATCAGTATCCTTAAAGGTCTAATTAGAAATTATATTGCTCATATTGGAAGGGACATTTTCCATATAATACGTATCTCAAAGAGAAAGGCAGTGTATCTTTTAATACACTTTTCTTAACTCCAGCAGACTCATTGCAAGCAGAACAATGGATGTACTGAAGTATACTTTTAAACTTTTTTAAAAAATTCAAATTGTGTTATCCATAGATTGAAAATTTCCAATTATACAGCATATGCCCTGTTCCACTTGTCCTGATCCCATAAAGGCATTAGTTTAAATGCTGTACAATTTTCTCCTCCCTCCCTTCCACATTAGCCTGCTTAGTGCTTTTTGACCAATATACCAGTAGATAGTCAATTAGTCAGAGATGGGCCATTTGAGTGAATTAAAATCTTCTACTGCATTCTTGATGACATGTATCACAGAAAACATCCAGGCAGCATTCCTTTATCGGTTAGCTGCTAGTAGACATGCAGAAAGCATTGGAGGATGCTAGAATACCATAACAAAATTTATCCCTGTACTTAGAATGTTTTGCTTTTGATTCAGACAAGGGGCTTCAGATATCATGGAAGCATATATGCAGCACTTATCAGCAATTAATTCCAGCAGCCTTGTCTATTTCCAGGATTGAGTAGATGCATGCAGTTGGGAACAAGCAGGGTTAGTTTAATGGGTCACAGACAATGTTTATTTATTTATTTGATTTATTTATTTAATTTTGTCATAACATGTTGTGTTCATGCTCCTTCACATTCCAAGCACCTTTTAAAAAATGAATCTGAGGGATTACACAGCTTCAGTAGAAAGACTCCCAAGTAAAGATTATCAGATAAAGGATCTTAAGGAAAATGGTTGTGCTACAGAAAGACAATATTGCCTAAACTGATCGTCTCAGTAAAAATCCATTTCATATACTGCAGAAAAAGGAAGAGCCTGTATATTTTCAACATAAAATGTCAGCTGACTGTACTGGACATTTGTGTTACCTTGAGATATAAAATAAAACAAGACTAGTACAACCTGGAATATCAATCTGCTTAAATCTAAATAAACTGCAAACATGAATTATTTTTAAAATACGTTTTTTTCCTTAAATCTTCCTACCTCTAGCCTTAATTGTCTTTATAAGAGGAAAGTACAAGTTTTATATTTCTAATTCCGATCAGTTTTTTTATGTACACTATTAACTTTCATACTGTACTATTTCCACATGACTGCTTGTCAAACTGATAACTCAGCAATCAAAAACAACTCTTTTTCTATTTTAAAGATAGAATTCTTTGTCTTCAAGCTTCTACGTTTAACTTTTCTTTCAGCAGTAACTTTTTTTAGTGATGGGGAAAATGCACCTACTATTCAACTTTAGTGGTGACTTAAAACCCAAAATAAAGCTCAGAACTCATTAAAAGCTATGGCTATTATTCAAAAACAAAGAAGGCACATGTTATGAAAACAGCTTTTAAATACTGAGATCATTTATCTTCATTATATCAATTTGAATGCATTATACTTGAGGGAACACTTATAACATCATGTAAAAGGAGAAAAATATGAAAAGTATGTGAAGATTATGTCTATGAATAAGGTATGTAAAAGTATGTAGGTATGTTATGAGCACATAAAAGTATGTAGCAATGGGGTTCTGTGTGTTTGTTAAGGAATTTGTTATAAACAGGGTTAATTTCTAGATTTGGTTACACTAACTATGCCAACACTTTATATCTTGTTAAAATGCTTCTTTACACAATTCATGGTCCTAAAACAAAGCACGCACATTGTCGGGGGCTGGAAATGAGTGTGGTTAAGTAGAAGTGACAATCAAGTTGCATCCAAAAATAAGAATATTTAATGGGGAGCTCTGGCAAACTCTTCAGAGGCATGGAATAAAAAAAAAACCCAATGTGACAATGACATGCCCCACAGTTCTGATTCACAACCTCCTCTGAGATGACAGCCTTTCTCTTTGTACGCTGCAGCAGGAAACAACAATAATGAGCAATTCAAAGGAAGTTTGTCTTTCCCAATAAATTTATACAGAAATGACACACATGGTTTAAAAGAAGCAAACACTTAATTTAACAGGGAGAGAAAACAGACTGCTCATTAAGCAACTGATTCTGCAAAATGCTGTGCTAGTAGCTCTCAGAACCCAGCGAATGAAGTCTATAAGGTAACAGAACCTTTCTCAAACAGGTCCTATTGGTACTGCTTTGTACTAGTTTTAGCTCGCTTCCATATGAATCCAGACGCACAACAAATTAGAGGCTTCAACAAGATTGGCATCTGCATTTACTCACGCACAAATGGCTAATATATGTGACAAATATATATACAACTTTTTAATTTAAAAAACAGCTCCCTCAAACAAGGTTGTGAAAATAGCAATAGAAATATTAGATGGATAATTTTTAATTTTTTTGTTTATCGAATTCTTTTTAAAGTCTAGTGAAATCTTGCTAAACCCACTGGAATTCTTCATCATCCTAGATGAAGGATTGTTTAGTTTCATAATTCATTGCAAGTAGATGATGATGATGATGATGACGACAACAACAACATCATCATTCAGGACAGGAGTTTAACTTTTTCCACTGCAAAGTACATTCTTCCTGAAGTTTGCCTACTCTGTGTAATATCTGTTTCAAGAAAGTGGTTAGAAAAAGATATTGGAGGACTAGAAAACGCAGTAATAAAAACCTGAAAAGTAAATATAAGGTAGTTTTTATAAAGGTAGTTTTACAGCCAAAGCTTCTGGATGCCAAATTCTCTGCCAACCTGTACTGAAAACTAGTCACCCGTACCAATAGGAACAGAGCTTCAGCCTCATATGTTTAACTTGCATGAACAATCTGATGAATTGCCCATAAAAATCTGCTGAATGAGATGTTGGGTACTCATTAGATATTACCAGGTAAAGGCTGGTTACAGCATCTTTTCTCTCTCAATATTTATCACAGATAGGTAATTCCAGCAGTTAGCTGTCACATGCCCAAACCTCCTAATTCTTGTTTTTACTGGAAAATCATGCACATTTTGTTCTAATTAGAGCACTTAAAGTGGGCAAAGCAGCAGAAGAGAATGCTATGCTTTGTTCTTGCCACATTCTTAGACTGAAAATTGTTGGGACAAATTTATCCATAATATAATACAACTAAAGTCTTATGCCCTGAAGGAATCAGGCCCCTGAAAGTTCAGGCAGCCAATTCCAGGTTTATTCGATCATATGAGAGTGCTTATTCACCCGTTAGGAATCCCATAACATTTTCATTCAGCAGAGAATTTTTCGCTGGATTCCCACCTCTCAACGAAGAGAAATTAACATGCAATCATGCATGAAGATGTCTGAGCCAGCTGCCGTGTATTTGAAGTACGCCCCAGGTTAAGATTAAAGCATGGTATCGAGCCAAGTAAATTGACCTAACCAGCAGTTTTCTCTAAAAAGAACACTGAACAGAACGATAATACCGCTTTTAATTTCCTTGCGTCAGCAGCAAAGATAACATTTGATCGTAGGTTCACATCATTTACAAAGGAAAAGAAAATCACTTACACACACATAAGAAATTTTATCTACTCGTTAAATTGGCAAGAGAAGTAGTGAGGTAGCTAGAAATTTACAGGGAGGAATTAGATACACAGATAATGAAGTTTTTCCCCCCTTGCTTCTCTTTCTCCTGAACTGCATATAAAAAGAAAATCCTCGCCCACTACTGATCAAAATACTGCTTGAACAGCAGAGATTAAAGGAAGGCACAAAGTATTTATCATATTATTTTATGTTTCAGTCAGTTCTTGGGATGTAACCTTGAGATATTTGGAGAGAAAGAAACCTACAGAGGTGCAGCCTTTATGCTACTTTGCCAACTTTCCTTAGGTATGACCTTCAAGCTCAATTTGCCATGCAATCAATACTTTACCATGAAGATTCATGATAATGAAAGCATTTTTGTTACACTGGCATCTGTCTGCTACGCATTCACATAAAAGCCTTTTTATACATTACAGTTTCAGGTGTATAGTCTAACATATATTTAGAAATGTAAAGCACTTGGGTAAAGAACAAAGATTTTTAAAAGTCCCAAATCCACCATACAAGTTGATATTTAAACTTATTTATGAATTATAGTGCTGTCTTGCTATATATTTTCTCACAAAAGAAGTAAAATGGTTTTCAAATCCATCTTTATCCAATGCTGTCAGTACCTGCATGCATTCTTTCCCAACATGCTCAACAGCCTCAATAAGTTACATATCATGCCTGATACAATTTCATATATTTTGCATGAAAATCCTGAGCTCTTCTCTATGAATTATACAGTATCTTGCGACCTGTTCTCTTTTAAATCTCCAATGCTATTGTCTGAGTCTTCTTTAGCAATGGATGCACCGGGGCTTTCTAATAATTCCAGGACAATACCAGCCATACCATTGCAAGCATTGTCTATGCATGCATACATGATCTGATAGATGAGAAGGGCCTCAAAGTGGCTGCCTTGAGAACAGGACACTTCAAAGTTTTAAGGAGTAGATCTCTTCTGGTTTTGTGTGGCTAATAAATAGGTCAATAGAAAAAAACCATGAGAGTTCTATATGTTAACTATAATATTCTTTTCATTGTATATTTTATCAAAAGATGCTGGCACCATTGGGGAACAGGTGGTTCAGTAGTTGCTAGATCCAGGAGATTGTGAACACTTCTTTAACAAAAGGGACCATTACATGTAGTCTTGAAGGAGACTATGGTGCACCTTTTCTAAAGAGGCCCTTATTTTGTGTGGGCATATTTGACAGATATTGTTATTTCTGTACTATTCAGTAATAAGGGCTCTTCCAGAATGTTCTTAGAGAAAGAAGCAAACAAATATTTATCAATACAAATTCCAGTGTTAAAGTCATACAGTCTGTCGTATCAAGAAACATGAACTATCTAGGTTGTAGAGTCAACTAAGTAGTCTATGTTAACAAAACCTAATAACTATTGTACTGGGTGAGTCTGTGAAAGCTTATTAATCCTAAAAATACATTTTAGGATAATTTTAAGATAGTTTAATGGATAGTTTCCACTCTGGTGTTATTAATTATATACATTTTATAAGTTAAGAAATGCAATCACTTATTCAATCTCTCCATATATAAGAGTTCTCTTATACTTAATGCTCCTGTCTCCTTCCAAGAAAAAATTATGGCATTTGCTGTGCATTTATCCTTTCAGGAGATCAGAGATACAAGAAATAATGTTGTATCTTGAGACAAAATGTGGATCACACTATTTCAAGAAAAAAAAAGTCACGCTCTGACTTGACATATTCATGCATGTCAGTCCTTCAATGTAATCCAGGCTAGGAAACCAAGATCATGTAGGTCAATACTATTTTTACTATAAAGTTATAGAAACAGAATCTTGTAAGTCTGAATGGGCCTCCCTCTCTTTATCTTTGTATGAACTAGGAAGGAACTTGTCTGAGATGTCTGTGAATATTACATAGCTATCCCTTACTTAGAAGTCTTTTCTCTGTCTGTTGCCTTGGCAGCAGCTCTTCCTTCTGTCCCTCAAGGCCATTTCCTCTTTCCTCTACATAGATTAAATTGCTGTCCTTTTAATTCTTGTTATAATTTTTCTACTGAATGTTTTTAGAGATTAACAAATTTTCTTTGAATCATGTTTCGAACAGTCCTAGAAATAGCTAAGTTCAAATTCATACAAATTAAACAAAAAATTTATGAACAAATATAACTACTATCAACATTTTAAAAAATAACTTTTCTAATTTTACTTTCATTTCATTTACAGGAATATTTTGGGGGGTTAGTTATTATTTTTTTAAAAAACAGACTTTCTTACTGTACAAAAATGAATAAAAAATTAAAATATTCATTAGGATATTTACATGATTTGCTATAGGCTTAATTTGTTTAATTAATACTTTTCTAAGCTATGAAAAGGTAAAACAGAAAGCTAACTTTAAAATCTGAAACGTATGTGTTAGGATGATCAGCTGCATATAACTCTGATCAAAAGTAGAGCAAAGCAATTTAAATCAGAAATACTTCTAGTAGTCATACTAATTTGCACATTCATTTTGATGGTTGTACTCTGATTAAGTGAGGCTTCCACTAATTGTATATGTTGAATAATCTTATAAATAGATATGATACAGAAACAGGGATTTTGTTTTTTAGAATACCAGTTCATAATATTATAAATGTCAAATGTGATTTGCAGAATACTGTTTCTGACTTTTTTTGATCAAAAGAATTTTAGAATTAAAATCAGATAAAGCAAGAAGACTTGTGGATGCTGAGAGATCTTTGAGCATACTGGTGCTCATGATACTTTGCTAGGTCTAGACAATAGAACCAGAGTGGGGGAAAACAGCATGTAAAATCCCTTAATTTACCCTTAAATTAAGGGATTTTACACACTGTTTTTCCCCACTCTGGTTCTGTTGTCTAGACCTGTAGAAAGTATTGTTCATCAAAACCTCACACAGAAAAAGCTCAAGTATAAACTTTGAAAGTATTCCATGCAAAATGTATATGTAATTCTACAGCCTACTATAATGCAGGTAGGCTTCGACTTACCACATTGAGTCGTTGGCAGCCCACAATTTCAGTGATAAGTCGAGACAGTCATAAAGCAGGTCATCATGTGACTGTGCCCAATTTTGCAACCTTTTTTTTTTCTTAAACAAATGAGACAGTCATTAAACAAATGTTGTGGTTGTTAAGTGAACTCATTGTTCACTATGGGGTGACTTTTGCCAGAAACCAGAAATAACACCGGTTTCTGGCAAAAACATTGTAAATGGCCATAAATGCAGACCAGTTTCTGAGCACCCAAAATACAAGTGACTCAGGCATCAGAACTTTGAATTCTGGTTATAAGTCACTTTTTAGTCTGTTGTAACTTTGAATGGTTGCTAAACAACCAGTTGTAAGTCAAAGACTACTTGTAAGTGAGCTTTTCTTAGCATCTGGACTATAATACAGGTACTAAAAATGAAAACATATGTATAGGTGAAATACACAGTCAGAGCATAAATTAATCTTATTAAAGCTTTCTTTACTTAGATTATCATCCTCTTGCTACTTCATAGATAACCCATTGAAAATTGCTTTAGGGCAGAATTCCTATGCTACAAATAAGGCTATACAATTAAGCCCTAACTTTAAAATCTACCGGCAAACTTAAATAAAGAAGAATTATGAAGTAACGGGGTAATTTAAAACTCAACTTTGAGTTTAAGCTTTCACTACATTGCAGATTAAGTTACCCAAAACTTTTTCTCAGTTTTACTGCAGAAGCTAGAACAATATTTCATTCCTCTTCAGAGGAATAAGGAATGTTATCAATATCTTTAGTAAGAAAAATAATCATGGATTGCTCTAAAAGAGAGCTGTGATATCTATGAAGTTCACATCATATTACAATGTAATTTTTAAAAAAATTCTTTTCTTTTTGGATCACACCCTCTAGCCGCTGATTTAGATTTTTAAAAAGTATGGAATTTAAAATAAAATATTAGAATAGAATAGAATAGAATAGAATAGAATAGAATAGAATAGAATAGAATAGAATAGAATAGAATAGAATTTTATTGGCCGAGTGTGATTGGACACACAAGGAATTTGTCTTGGTGCATATGCTCTCAGTGCACATAAAAGAAAAGATACATTCATCAAGGTACAACATTTACAACACATTTACAACATTAGCAAGTATTGATTGCATTTGTGCTGTATTATTATGCTTAGTTTTAAAATATATTTTTCCCTTAAGCAGTGCAGCTTATCCCAATCCCACAAGCTTAATAAAAATATATATGGTGATTTACATAGACTTGTAACTGCTCTTAAGCTACTCTTTTGTGCTAGTCATTTGGAATTCCTGGTTAAATCATGGACAATGGCAAGCAGATCACCATCATCCCAGAGTCTTCCTGCCTCATAGGTATTGCTTCTAATGCCTTGTACAGCATATCCCAGTGGCCAGCCGGCCTATGATCACCTTTCTGTCCTTTTTTCATTCAATCACTATTCATTCTGGTTCCTAGCTTATTTAATTTCTGTGGAATTTTAATATTAATGTTTTAATGTTTCTATCTGGAAGTGAACTTTTGTCTTTTGGGGAGAATGTAAGGAAGATAAGGGAGCTGTAGGGCACAAAAGCTTACACCTTTCCCCCTTGGCTTCAACATAACAGAATAACAGAGTTGGAAGGGACCTTTGTGATGTTGTAAGCTGCTCAGAGTTGCTTGACAGTGAGATGGCTGGCACCTAAATTTAATCAATAAATAAATAAAATCCCATCATGGTATATCCTACCAGCCTGCTTGTCCTCAGTCTTCCTAGCCTCTTCTCCTCTCCCTCAATTTCTTTTTTTGTGTTGCCCTCACCTTGACCCACTTCCACCTGAAAGAATTCAAGCAAGTGTGGAATTTTGTGCATATGTGTTTTGCACATCCCTTCTATTCAGCCATGTTTGAGCTAGCAAAGAATTATATGAGTGTAGAATTTGCTGTCTGCTGCCAATCCTTATTCTGATTAAATTTCATTGTTCTGATTCAGTGCCTAATGGTCCTGTCCTGATCATTCATGTGAGCTATAATATAGGCAAAGTGTAAACCTAGTATCTCTTTGAAATAAAAGTTAAAAAAATATTTATACACCTATCAAGAATACTGAAATCAATGTACAAATGAATGAATACTCTCTGGTTACAGGAACAAAAAAGAACAAAATAGACAGGATGTCTTCTCTTTATGTTTAAATTGTCCTCCGTTTACTATAGCTCTATTCCCAACTTTCCACAATTTTCTGCTCCACTAACTTAAAAGTAACTTCCTTTTTTAAAAAACAAATGACAGACAACTTGAGTGACTGATTATATTGTGCCAACACTTTGTTTTTTTTTCTTGGAGGCCTTGGTTTAAGAGGATGGATGTTAGTGTAAATGACAGAAATGGAGCTTCACATAGGATTTCACTCCTGTTCAAAGACAAGCAAAGGCAACCTCAGTGAGGAGCAATCAACTTGACAAATGGATGCTGTTCAACCCTGTGCCTCCCACTGAAACTAGAGAGCCTGATTTACACAATTTTTTTCCTGTAAACTTAAAGAGCAGCAAATTCCAGACAGACTTAATACTGCTTTGCTGTACAATGGGTTGAGCTGATAATTCTACTCGTATAATGAAATCTGATAATAGTAGGGAGGAAAAAACACACCAGGAAGAATGGAACACATTAACAGTCTTATAAAAATACACTTAAGACTCACAAATCTACAATAAAAAGAAAAGCAAATTGGTTGTACCAAGAAGATTTTATGTAGTTATATTACCTAAGGTTAAAACAGTTCCCCTGATATTTACAACTCACAGTATATCTAATAAAAGCATTTAAATATAAAAAAACTTTGAACACATGGATGTGTTGTTCTGTCCCCCCCAGGCAGTACTTTATTGATAAATGAAATAATGAAAAAGGAACTCATATTTGGATTTCTTTCCTCAATATAGCATTTCTTAACTGCTTAAAGTGAAACGTATGCATTTAAGGCATTAACGCTTATTAAACTTAATAGGACATCTGAATCAAAATGTACAGATTGTGCTGTCATCTACTTCATTTTAGCTGTTCTCCTCTATTATAGGTAGATCATGTTTGGAAAGGAGAGACTGAACAGAAATCATAAGAACAGTAGAACCACTAGTACATTGGCATCAATAATGTTCACCTCTGTAAAAGCTGAATATCGTGAACATTTCAGTTTCCTATTTATTTTTCTGTAGTCACAAATAAAATAAATTGGGGGAGGACCCCTTATATAAACATTTCATGCTGGAGTGAATGGACCTCAACAGCTGCTGATTTGGTGACACTGAGAACTCCAGTGGAGCTGTCCTGCTGAATTAACGTCTTGGAACTGTTAAGAAGAAACTTCAAACAGACCTTGTTTAGCAGGTGGTCAAAGCTTTCCCTCTGTGGGGATCATGTGAAGACTAGCAGAACAGTCACTCAGTCATGAATCAGGCCTGTCAATAGTTGCCTATTTTCTCAACAGGTTTCTCGATCATACTCTAAAAGCATTCCTCCCACAACAACCTACTCTTCTATGTAGCTTCTTACAAATTACCACCAAATGGAGTTCAACGATTTTGCTTGTATTATTAATTTCAATTATTGATTTGTATTTAATGAAGAACAAGAGTCAAGATAATATACAAGAGGTGTACGCATTTTTAAATAAGCTAATTTGAGGCTTATTGCATGCTGTTGCAAACTGGAAGTAATAAGTTGGTGCTCCAGATCAGAAGGCTGTATTTGAGAAGCTGTTTATGAAATATGTTTCTGATGTTCAAGCCTGAAGTTTTCACTATTGTTCAGGATGCCAATAGAAAAGCACAAAATACTCTCTCATAATTTTAATTTCTATTTTTTTCCTGATGGAATTCATTTTTTTAAAAAAATTGCACATAGAAAAGTAGACATCAGGTTGAGCTCGTACCTTTTTCCCCAACACATCAAATTTACCAACTAGGGGAAAAATTATTTTGGGAACTGCATTAGTCTTACAAGCCATAGACTCAGCAGTAGCAGCCCCCAATGAGAGAAGCATATCAAAAAATTAAGATGGTGGCTACAACTGCATGACCAAAGCCGTGACCCTTTAATGCATGCAACTACATAAAAAGGTCAGAGATTCAATCACATGGCCATCTTAGGTTTTGTGATACCCCTCCCTTATGCAGCCAGAAGTTATATAATCCAAATTTAATTTTGGTATCAACAGAAAGGGGAGAAAATAATCCTATCCTGAATAAAAATAATCATTTAATGGACCTCTTTGTATAATTATTTCAAAGACAATTTTCTTGGGTTTGGCTAATTTGTTGAAGGGATTAAGCAATGTTTACAGAATATACTACTATTCATTCATGTAAAAAATGGTTGGAAAGCCACTATCCTAGTTTCATTGTAAAATACAAAATCAAAGTTTGAGAAAAATAGTTTTGCAGACAATGTAGATCTACTTCAGCCTAAACACTTTAATAAGTATATCAAATTGCTAAACATTTTTCTTTTAATATAGAGCAACATGGAGCTTCTGTAAAACAAATATATTTTTAAATTTTATTTTAATTAATATAATGAACAATGTAAATAGTCTGGAGCTCAGTTTTCATATACAATTTTTGTATATGAAAGGGTTTAAAGGGTGTATGTGTGTGTGTGTTTGCATCTCTCTCTCTCTCCCCCCCCTCCCTATATGTAAACTGGTGCACCTGACTGAAAGTGTATTTCTAAATAATTCAAAGCAAACAATGCTTTTTTTACTTAAAATATTTAAAATTATGATTTTTTTTGCTTTAGAGAACATTGAGGAAAATAATTTTTAAAAGTGTCCTTCATAAACAAAAGTTGCAAATCATAAATGAAATATCAGAAATTAAAAACAAATGAAAGATTAGAGTTTTTCAATAAGGTTTCTGATTTTAAGTGCCTTTTTATAATTGTTTGATAAACAATCTCCATGGGGAAGTTAAATTGACCAAACATGCTACAGAGTTTAATAACTTTCAAGGGCTCTGAGCACCATGTTAAATTAAACTAGAAAAGAAAATTAGTTCAGTTTGATCACTTTGGCTGTACATCAACATTTCTTCCACACCGCTGAAGAACATGAAAGTATAGTGGTAGTTCCTGTCACCTTGCTTCTAAAATGTATGGCATATTACTTCAGTGCAAAGACTTGTTTAAATACAATGTGCATCATCAGTGAACTATAGATACCACCTGCTCCTAATTTAGTTTTGCAGAATAGTGATTACACAGCCACAGAGAGATTCTGATTAAGTATACAGCTATTCATACTCTAATTTTATAATGCAGAATAACAATGGAGATAAGCATTTCAATATCGCTTTCCATATAACAGAGAGAAGAGAGTTCTTATGAGACTCAGAATAGTACTCCACAACATGCCATGCTGCTGCAAATGCTTATCTAGGGTAGAATAGAGAGTTTAGCAGTTTTTCTGTAACAGACAGAATGGACAAAATTATCTGGGACTTAGAACAAAAGAATCTCACAGTGTAATACTTCAGGCAGTCACTTTAATGCTTAGAAAAATGAAAAGACTCCCTTGAGTTGACCTTCACTCCCACCTGACTGAAAAAAACTAAGATCTGACTTTGTTAGTATTTGGATGGAGACCACCAGAAAATCCCTGGATTGTTTGGTTGGTTATTTCTAAAGCTGCCCAATTTCTTGATGACTGAGCAGTGCACAAAGGTAAAATCAAAATAACAGAACAACACTAGACAGGAAGAGGATCATCTCAGTTAAAGAGACATATAAAGTTTCACATAGGAAACCCACATCCACATCTTAGGCCAATGCCTGGGAAAGGAACTCATTTTTTTCAAGGCTCATTTAAAGGAGAGTAGGGTTGAGGTCACTTGAATCTCTGGGGTAAAAGCTGTTCCAGAGCAGGGATCTCCAACCTTGGCAACTTTCAGACTTGTGGACTTCAATTCCCAGAATTCCTCAGCCAGCTTTGCTGGCTGAGGGCTCTGGGAGTTGAAGTCCACAAGTCTTAAAGGGATCAAGGTTGGAGACCCCTGGTTTAGAGAGTAAGGAAGATGATTTTGATGGAGATATGCAAAATCTATTACCAAAATGATGAAGGATCAAATACATTTTAACTCCAAGTCCACACAGATAGAAAACATTCAGGAGAGACTCAGACAGGTATAATCTTGAAAGATTCTGTTATTATATATAATAAAACCTTCTTTTAGCCTTCCCGTGGATTTAATTTCTTCATCTGGACTATCTGGTAGGATCTGTTTATTTATTTTTATTTATTTATTTATTTTTGTCACAACAATATACATAAGCATCACACAAAATGGTTATATGGTATATAAACATATATATGAGGAAATATAAGGAAGTATAAGCATATAAGTATAAGAATAAAAAACAATAGGACAGGAACGGTAGGCACGTTTTTGCTCTTATGCATGCCCCTTATAGTTGTCTTAGGAATGGGGTGAGGTCAATAGTAGAAAGTTTTTGGTTACAGCTTTTGGGATTATGAGAAAAGACCACAGAGTCAGGTAATGTGTTCCAAACACTGATAACTCTGGTACAGAAGTCATATTTTCTGCAATCTGCAGTTAACATTAAGTTTAAATCTATTGGTTGTTCTTGTATCATTGTAATTGAAGCTGAAGTAGTCTTTAACAGGAAGGACATTACAATAGATGATTCTATGAGTTAAACTTAGGTCTTGTCGAAGGCGACGGAGTTCTAAGTTTTCTAAACCTAGGATTTCAAGTCTGGTAGGATAAGGTATTTTGTTGTTTTCAGAGGAGTGGAGAACTCTTCTTGTAAAATATTTCTGGACACGTTCAATTGTATTGATGTCAGAAATGTGGTGTGGGTTCCAGACAGGCGAGCTGTATTCAAAGATTGGCCTAGCAAATGTTTTATATGCTCTGGTTAGTAGTGTAGTGTTTTTGGAAAAGAAGCTACGCAAGATTAGGTTTATAACTCTTAGAGCCTTTTTTGTGATGTAGTTGCAGTGGCCTTTGGCACTTAGATCATTTGATATGAAAACTCCAAGGTCTTTAACAGGGTGGGGGGTCATCTGTAAGGTAATATCCATCAAGCATGTACTTAGTGTTTGGGTTCTTTTTTCCAATATGTAAGACTGAGCATTTGCTGGTTGAGATTTGGAGTTGCCAAATTTTAGACCAAGTGGTTAGAAGATCAAGATCTTTTTGAATGGTAGATGTATTGTCTGTA
The DNA here is from genome assembly GCF_028640845.1 of Ahaetulla prasina. Classification (NCBI taxonomy): domain Eukaryota; kingdom Metazoa; phylum Chordata; class Lepidosauria; order Squamata; family Colubridae; genus Ahaetulla; species Ahaetulla prasina. The sequence continues at coordinate 42,102,456 of NC_080541.1, read as the reverse complement.
GTGTTAAATAGTTTGACATCGTCAGCAAAGAGAACACAATTACTTGAGATATGGTCACAAAGATCATTTATGTATAGTATGAAGAGTGTTGGTCCAAGAAAGCTGCCTTGAGGAACGCCACACTTGACAGGAACAGAATTTGATAGAACATTGCCAATTTTAACCACTTGTTGTCTGTTAAACAGAAAAGCAGATATCCAATTGTGAAAGGGTCTTGAAATGCCATAGGATTTTAGTTTTAGAAGGAGTTTATCATGTACTACTGAGTCAAAAGCTTTGCAGAAGTCTATGTAGATTGCATCTATTGCTTTGCCTTGATCAAGATTTGTAGTCCATATGTTTTTACAGTGGAGAAGTTGTAAGTTACATGATAATTTTTTTCTGAAACCAAATTGTTTATTAGAAAGTAGATTGTTTATTTCTAAGTGGAAGGTAATGGATTGGTTGATTCTTGTTTCCATTACTTCAGCATAGAGAGATTGGTCTGTAATTTTCAACTAAGCTGGGGTCTCCTTTTTTGAAGATTGGGATGACTGTGGCTAGTGACCAAAGTTTGGGAAGGGAACTGGTCGTGAAAGCTTTATCAAAGATTATGCTTAGGGGTTCTGCTATATTAGTGGAAAGTTTTTTTAAGAAGTATGTACATAGTCCGTCAGGTCCAATAGATAGAGATGGTTTCAAGTTATGAAGAGCTTTTCCAACATTATCTTCTGTGAAATCTATATGTGTTAAGTTTAATGAATAGGATACAGAACATGCTGAATCAGGGCAGAAACAATGGAAGAGTAACAGTCCAGGGGTGAAATGCTAATGGAAATGCTAACGGTCCAGGGGTGAAATGCTAACGGTTCGCACCGGTTAAGTGAACCAGTAGCAATGGGTGGTTCAGAGAATTGGTAGTGGCGGCAGTGCGAGGCTTTGCTGACCCGCTTGGACATCATTACTTCCTGGTTTTAACCTGTTTTTAACTCTGCGTATGCACAGAAGGCTTTGTGCATGCTCAGAGGGTCCAAAATGGGAAGGTAAGTAGATTTCACCCCTGTAACAGTCCCTCAAATTATAAGACCTACATCATGCAAGGTGATAAGCAACACCTTGAACTGCAGCAAGGAGCCTATTGGTAACTGGTGAAGTTTGCTAAAAATTAGAATTGCAGTACTGCAGGCTACTTCTGCTGACTGCTGGCTTGCTGCAATTTGGCAGTTCAAATCTCACCAGGCTCAAGGTTGACTCAGTCTTCCATCCTTCTGAGGTCAGTAAAATGAGGACCCAGATTGTTGGGGGAAATATGCTGGCTCTATAAACCATTTAGAGAGGGCTGTAAAGCACTGTGAAGCGGTATATAAGTCTAAGTGGTATTGTTATTGCTATCTGATGGCATGCCTGTAATTGCTCTTGCTATTATATACTTGACCAGCTGAAGCTGCCATATGGCCTTCAAGGACAGCCATCTATAAAATAAATTGCGAAGTACATGTGTGAAATAACCTAGGCAGGAATAACCAAGAGGAGGGAGTCCCAATCCAGGAAAGAATGCAATTAGAATAGAATAGAATATAATTTTTTATTGGCCAAGTGTGATTGGACACACAAGGAATTTGTCTTGGTGTATATGCTCATATATGTACATAAAAGAAAAGATACACAAAAGATACACAAGACAAATCTGTATGAAGACCTTCTTGGCTAAATGTGCTACCTGTTCCTTAACCAGGAGGTGAAATCCCAGGAAGACCTAAAAAGGTCCACCAGTTCTGTCTGGGGAAGTGCAATCCCATTCAGAATTAGATATGAAAGTCTCTGAATCTGGAAAGTCCATTCATGTCCATTTCCTTGGTATTTCTAAGGATGAGTTTAAGTATTTTCTTCCCCATCTAGATCCCCACAGTTTCTAGGCACTGAGACAAGATCCTGACAATATTATTCAGTTGGCCAGGAATCAGGATATACAGCTGAGAATCATCAGCATACTGATTATACCTGACCCCATGCCAACAGATGATCTCACTCGGTAGCTTCATGAACACGTTAAACAGGAGGGTGAATTTTTTAGCCCTGTGGCACCCTGCAAGTCAGGGTCTTTGGATTTGATCTCTTCTCTCCCATCTACTTCAACTGCAATTGGATAAGGAGAAAAACCAACATTAATCCTGTGCCTCCTGGACCCAATTCTCATATCTGAACCAGAAGGATACACATAACTAAATCTAAAGCTACCAAGAACTCAAAGACAGTAAAGATGGTTGTACCACCTATATCCCAGCTCTGCTAGTGGTTACCGACAAGTAGATCAATGTCGTATCAGTATATTATCTCACAGAAGAACCTTCACTGAATAGGGTTCTTCTGAAGCTGCAGCCTAGTCATTTTTCTGCAACTTTCTCCATAAAGAGGACATTGGAAGTTGAACAAAAATTTAGCAATGATCTACTGAGGAGTGGCCCCTTCATGGCAGATGGAACCACCTTCCTTTCAAATACATCATTACTGTATGAACACTATGTCACCTCTGGATGCCTTCAACAACCAAAAAAGACATGGTTCTCCCAAGGATCCTGTCTACTTGCTTAGGAGTTAAATAAACTGAGCACATTTGTGCCTCATTTGCCTTGAATGGACCCGCCGAGTCAATCAAACCCTAGAGTATCCAAATGATTTTTATAGTCACTATTAGAATTCTGCACAACAGCCCTGTAGATGTTCCTCTGTCCTGTCCTTCTCTTATACAGGGAAGGGTCACCTTAAGGGAGGCTGATGGATGGTTATCTACAGAGGTAGTAAGAACATAAAAATAAATATACTTTATCACTCTTTTTTTCACAGCATAATCCCTAATGTAAGTTCTTCCACAAACTCAGTTGGATTCACTTTTCATATTTCTCCAATAGTACCTGAGGCATTTCTTATGTTTCCCATTGCTTTTTTATAGATGATGATGATGATGATGATGATGATCATACTTGTATTCATTAAACATGAAACTCAGTCAACTGAACATTTAAAAATGTATCACAAATATTATTGACTGGCACTGATAGTTGATATGGGTTGCTGCCAGCATCCTAGGTATCGACCAAGTATCTTCTTATAATGTACAATGTTCCGAGTAGCAGTTTTTTTGTAGTTCTGCTGGTGTTATTGCAGGAAGCTGCAATTTCTTGATGTATTTTGTAAAATTCTTGGATAAGGTGCCAAGTGCCCCAATGACAGTGGGTATCATGTTTCATCCATAATCACATCGTGTCAATGGCCAGATCACGATATTTTGTGGTTTTTTTCTAGTTCTTTTTCTTCAATCTAGCATCTCCTGGTACAGCAATATCAACAAATTGTAACGCTTTGGTTTTTGATGACTGTGATATCTGGCATGTTGTGTTCCAAATAACAATCCATCTGTATTCGAAAGTACCACAAGATCTTCACCTTCTCACTTTTGACAACTTTTTCTACTTTGTGTTCCCATGACTTTTTGGATACAGGTAAATCATATTTTTTACATAATGACCAGTTTAGCAACTCTGCAATTATTATTATTATTATATACTTTATTTATTAAACATGAAACTCAGTCAACTGAGTTTCTATTATTATTATTGTTGTTGTTGTTGTTGTTGTTCTTATTCTTATTACTTCTGTCTATAGCCATTAATCCTCAGATTTCCTGCTGCAATTCTTGACACCTGCAAATCATTGTTGTGTATTGCTCAGAACAATCTGGGGAGATGGGCAGTTACACAAATTTGATTAACAAAATAAATAAGTAAATAATATCTTGACAGTTACAGACCACATTCTGGGCAATTCAGTACAATTTTGTTATTAAGCTCATCTATACTTAACCATACTTTCTCATAAGCAGTTCCTTAATTTCACATTTTACAATATGCAATAATGAAACAAGAAAAACTTTATCTATATTTTGTTTGTTCAAATTGAAAAATTATGATTACTAGCTTTGGGGCATGTCAGAATATTAAGCTATCTTCCATTTAAAAATCCCTCAATATTCTAGTTTGTTCTAAAGCTCTGGATTTGAAAAAAAAAATGGAAATATGATTCTAGTTTAGTGGTTGCACACAAAAGGAGGAAAGGGACTAGATATATAAGCAAATGACTCAAGCCTATCTTAACTTATTTAGAATTCAGTTACACTATTTTTGTGTCTATACTTACAAAAATGTCTTAAATATGATACATGCTTCTTTATACCTACAAACAAAACTAAATTATTTAATGCTCAAAGAAACATAATCATTACTCTTCTAATTTTAAGTAGAAGGTGGTAATAATTACACTCATATGACAAATCTTACTAATTTCTAAAACGTTGCTTTACTTCTTAAGCTGTTTATTTTACAACTACACATTAATGCTTACACTTTTTCAAAATTCAACATAGCAGTATAGTTTTAACGTAAAAAGCATATTGACAATAAACTTAGAAAGTAAATTGAATGAATTTCTCCTAGAACTTCACTGACTGTAAGCACACATACAGACATCTGGGAATATTTTATGAGTAAATATATATAGGATAAAGCACCTATAAAAATTCATAAATATTCAACAAGTTTAATAAAAAAGCATAGCATCTTTGCTTCAATGATTAAGTTGAGTATACTTTAGCTTTTCAATGGCTATTACTTATTAGTATGGAGGCACCTGGAAAATATTAATTCCATATAGCTGAAAAATTATTCTTTCTTCTTTATATGCTGAATGCAGATGTTAGTTGGTGCCAAAATGGGTGCAGGAGGATATAAATCCCTATCATTGGAGGATGAATAAAAGTTTCACATCAATATATGCAGGAAATCATCATCGTCATCCCTTAAGCAGGGAAAGTTCAAATCTCCCTTGAACTTGAGAGGACTAAATTATGTAAACTTTTCTGGGAGCAATCTAAAATTTATTTTAATACGTTTTTAATTTTTTAAAATGTTTTAAATTTAAAATATTTAAGAAAAAAATAAAGGGAAAAAGACTAAAATGAAAAAGAACATAGCAGATGAAAAATAAAATACCAGTAAATAGAGTATTTACAATTGTCATAAAATTTAACTTTTATCATTTCATTAATAAAATATAAACTCGACTCATTATATCATTTTAAGAAATAATTGATAATGACCACAAAACACTAATGTTTATATTACAATGTGTCATGACAATTTATCACTGTTCCTAAAATCAATGCACTTAATCGTCTACAATTAATAATTTTTAAAAGGCCTATAAAAATAATATTTAGTGCTAAATTTTCTCCAATTGTAACTGGTAATTATATTAAAATATTTATAGACGTTAAAATTACTTTAGACTACTAATATTACATTAAATATTTTCACCTTAAAAACCTGTATTATTTGAGTGTGCTAGATAATATATACAGAAGTCATTCTTGCCTAAGTTAAGTCAAAGTTGTGCTCTGGATTATACTCTTAATTTTGCCATTACTAGTATACGTTAAGCTTGATTTCCCTATCTGCTATTATTAGCAATTTATGTCTTTTCTAATGTGGGCAAATTTGTGTTACCATTAGAATATAATTTAAAAAGTAGTGATTTTTTTCAAATTTATTTTATCTAGAAAAATTCCTACTAGGAAAAAACAGACTTTCTTTATGCATTATTTTTATTTTTAAAATAATCCTGTGTATATCTTTCCAGTACTTTTAATGTTATTGTATGACCATCACATATATAATGTACTTCTGTATCAAAAATATTTTCCACATTTATTATTCTATGGTTTTATTATATTTTTGCAATTATGTGTTACATTATAACATTTTGTACCAATTTCTTAAATTTACCTTGTGGTAAATTTTGCTGAATATTTACATAAATTTTCCCATTGTTTTAATGAAATTGTTTTTTTTAATTGCAATAATTTAATCATACAGTGTTTTATTTATTCTGTCTCCCTGTCATATTTTAAGAGCAATTTTATACACGTCCTAACAGGAGGTCTTATTTCTGCGTGTTTCCAATTCTGTCATTTGATTATAAACCTCCCCCCCTCCCCTTCTTTCTTGAGATCACTTTCATTCTTAAGGATAGGTGTTTCATTATCATTTGGTTTTTTTTTATTAATTTTATATCCTGAAAATCAACAAACCCCTTAATTATCCATCAGCTATCTTGTAAATCGAGTCTAGTTTGAGGATTTTTCATTTGGTAGAATTTATTTATTTATATTTTGTATTTCTAAACCACCCTCTACCTCACACAGCACAGGTCAAATTTCTGGCATTCTTAATTTGTAATACTACTACCTTCTAAATATGTTTTGAGGTAGGGATGGGCAAAGCAGCAGGTAAGCCAAGCAATCTTTCCATTCAGCCAGCTCTTGCTGGTTTCCACATCCACTTGAACTATGAATTTTGTTTAAGTTTCCTTAAAGAACACAGTAGTGGTAATAAATAGTGAGAAAATAAGAATTGCCCAAATCTATTTTTAATGTTTTTTTTACAAGTTGTAGAAGCATAGCAGAGAAAGAAAATATATGTAAGAGCAGAAAACCTAATATGCTTAAATATGTACATTTAAGCAATTTACCAAGAACAAAGATAAAAATTATTTTTGCCCATTATTATGTTAATATCAAAAATACTTGCTATAAATATGGACAATTATAAAATTTGTCTATTTGTCTATAAAATTATAGATATATTATTAAAAGTGTATTTTATGAAAAAGTAGAAGAAAAAGATATGTCATAATAATTTGAAAGGCATCCTGGGAAAAGAATAACTTATTTTCATAATTAAACTCCAAAAAGAAATGAAATTTTTAAAAAATCAACAAATACACGATATTTTTTTTTCCACAGTCCCAAAGTGTTGTACATATTGCAGAAACCAGCTATTATGTCTTGTTAATTATATACAATTAAATTACATTAACTGTATGTTTTTAATAAAAGGGGGGGGAATAAATTTGCACAACAGATCTTTTTCTATTCCAAATTAATCATTTTGAAATTTCTCTCAGATTACATCAGTGTTTTACCCATTGTCAAATTGTAAGATGGCATCTATTATATATCATTGGTGATGCATTAAATTAGTTGTTTATATTATAAAGTCTAAACATAGGAGAATCTTTTGTGTGGAATTTCTTGTCTAATTTAGCCTCCCAAAGCAAATAGCTGTCTTTTTTGTTTAGTTAATGCACCACTGGAGAACCTAAAGATGTATAATCTTGTTACCATCTACGTATATACATCCATACACACCCATCATGCTATTCCTTTCATGATAAGCAATGTTTGCAGAGTGCAGAACAGAAGTACAAAAAAATGAGAGCAAGAAATTAAAGGTGTGAGGTAAGAAAAAGAAAAATAGCTAAAACTAATTTACACAAGCCACATTCATAATACCTCTCATTGCTTTACAAACTATCCTGGCTTTCCCAACTCCAAACACAACTTCATTAAATTTCTCACCTCTCTCTTTTCCACACTTTTGTCAGCTCAAGACAGACAGCCTGCCATGATTGTGACTACCAGATTCAATGAGGTGCAGAGGTTAAAGTGATGGATTAGGAACGGCAGGATTCTAGACTCTAGTCCCCCTCTAGCCACTCAAGGTCACTGGATGACTTTGGACCAGCTCAAAAGATGGTTATTATGAGGAGTAGAGGCCTTGTTCTGTGCTTAGACATAAGCATATATCAAGTAAAAATACTAATTAGTAATCCCACTAGCTTAGTCTTGCAATTCCTCTTGAGCAGTGATCCTTCATGTATCCATTTTGTAATTCAATCCTCATTCATTTTCTAATAGGACTAAATCACCTCAATGTAATTCTTTCATACTGATTATTCATTTTTGTATTCAATTCACAATTCATTTATCTCCTTCATTCTAGACCCTGCTACTTCTTATTTTACAAGACACATTTAAATACCCCATCGTGACTACATTATTATTATATTGCTCATAGCAAACCTAGCCCTCATGTTATATATATAACAAAGTGGGCAAAGCAGTAAATACACAATGTTTTATTTCCAACCAAATTAGTCTGCATTTTGGCTTAATTGTTTCTTGCTGTCTTTGTTTTCTGCAATTGTTTCTCTTTATCCACATTATACAATATCTCTTCTCATTTTTGCAGCAATTACATTATACTTTCCTCATCCACAGCTTGTCTTATTTTTCCTCTCTACTAATGATCCATTTTATACTCCTCTCAACATAATTCTACACTAAGCTGACCAGATGTCCCGCTTTTGGCGGGACAGTCCCGCTTTTGGCAAATTTGTCCCGGGTCCCGCTGCGTTTTTAAAAAGCCCCGCTTTTTCCTGCGGAGGCAACAACTTTCAAGACACATGGACTTCAACTCCCAGGATTCCCAGCCACGGCTTCCCGTGCTGCACTGCGATTGGCTCCCTCTGGCCGCCTTTCAAAAAGAGAGGTTTGCCATTGGTTGCGCAGACGGGGCACGCTGGCAATTGGGCGTTGCTAGGGAGACGGAGGTGTGTTCCTGCTCCGCCCAGGCCCCGTTCGACTCTCCTGGCAGACGAAGTTCCCTCAAGCCAAGCAATTTTTAATATTCGGCCTTATTTAATAAGTTTTTTAAATTGGTGTTTTATTTTGTATTCATATGTATGTTTTTATTAGGCTGTAAACCACCCTGAGTCCCTCGGGAGATAGGGAGGTATACAAATGTGATTAAATAAATAAATAATAAATAATAAGAAGGAGAAAGATGAAGACGAGAAAGGGGGGAGAAAGAGAAGGAAGGAGAAAGAGAGATTAAGGAGAGAAAGATTGAGAGAAAGAGAGTGAGGGAGAAAGAGATTAAGGAGAGAAAGAGAGAAAGGTGGAGAAAGAGATGGAGAGAAAGAGGGAGGAAGAATGGATTTGTTCTGGTAATTGGTTTAACAAGCATGGCACTGAAAAAGTGACTTATGACTGTTTTTTCACACTTAAGAACATTGCAGCAAACAGTCATTAGGGCAAAGAAGCTATGTCACATGACCACCTGGACATGCCCACCCGGTCACATGAAGCAGTTGTGACATGAGTGACATGGTTATTAAAAATGCTGCAATAGGGATAAATGATGACCGGTCATAAGTGTGAGGACTGTGCATAGGGACTACCCAGACGGTTGAAAAAAGTGATTTCTGACAGGTTCTCGCACTTTTGACCAGTCCTCACACTTATGACCGGTCATCATTTATCCCTGTTGCAGCATTTTGTGTGTAGGGACTACTCGGAGGACTGAAAAAGTTATTTTTGACCTGTCCTCACACTTTTGACTGGTCCTCACACCTACAACTGTCCTCACATTTTACATTTTGCACCCTATCTTGTAACCGTGATGAAGAGAAGCAGTTGTGAAATAAGTGACATGGTTGTTAAAAATGCTGCAATGGGCATAAATGTGAGGATGGTCATAAGTGCGAGGACCGGTCAGAAATTACTTTTTTTAGCCCTCTGAGTAGTTTCTATGCCCATAGCCAGGCCCACCCGGTCACATGAGCAGCTAGCCATGCCCACCCAGTCACATGACCACCAAGCCACACCCCAAAATAAGCCACGCCTACACAACCGGTACTAAAAAAATTTAGAACAACCCCCCCGGTCAATGGTGTCCCACTTTACCAATGTTAAAATCTGGTCACTATATTCTACACACTTCTTTAGCACTACATAATGTAGTTCTTTTCACTTTATTCCAAGTAACTCTCCATTTCTGTTCACTTTGTTAGGATGTTAACTTAACTTCTATCATGTTTTCCCGAAAATATGACCCTGTCTTATATTTTTTTTGAACCCTGTAATAAGCGATTGGCCATATTGCCATGTGCTCAAAAGCCCGTTTGGGTTTATTATCAGGGGATGTCTTATTTTGGGGGAAACAGATCTTTTCTAATCTTTTAACTTCATATTTTTCCCCTGAAAGTCTTCCACTTTTATTCTTGTTTCTTTTATTCTGTTTCTCCATCATTTGTTTCCCCATGATTCACTTTTGGCATTACCAAATAATGGCTTGAAGCACATACAGAATCACTCATTACTCTGTATCTTTCACCAATTATCTCAATATTTTATCATAAACAATCATGCTTTTAGATTTATATTCTTACTTTCACCTGAAAAATATGAATACAATAAACTTATGTTTGAGCCATTTTCTGGCTCAAGATCTTTTTCACTGCAAATATCAACAGTCACCATTAACATTGATTGTTGAGTTTTGAAATGATGCAATCACTTTTTAATGCTCTTTCTCCATCATTTTTACGATCTAAGCATGTTATTTAACAAAATAACCTTTTCTCTTGGATCACATTAATTCAAACTTCATCTCTAGAACATATATTACCATTTGCACACAATTGCATTCACTAATATTTTCTCACACATATATTTCTGGCATATATTTTACGTTTATAATTATCCTTACACTCTCTCTTCCCTGCCTGTGTCCATCAACTCCATTCCAATATAATGATAATGATGATGATGATATTATTATTATTAATATATTAAATTAACTGCTGCCAACTTCCTGTGACTCTGGATGGTTAAATGTTTTTAAAAACATTTAGAAACAAAGACAAAACAACAAAAACAGCACAAGAACAATGATGGCAAAGAAAACAAACCCAAAGAATAAGAAAGGAAGAAAGGGTATCAATCATCTTCATCAAAGGGCTGAGCAAAGAGCCAGATTTTTAGTGTTCTTCAAAATACCAGTAGGGTAGTATCTTCCTCTACATAGTTTCACAGGAACACAGTGTAATTTGTTTTTCCGTTTTTTCCACTTCCTTTACTAATTTATAATCTTGCATATGGTGTGATTGTCATCACATGGGTCACTAATACTGATTTCCACTGCCCATTGTGTTTTGGCCAATCAAAACTTTCAGGTAAGTTTTTTCATAAGATAGAGAAAGTATATTAGCTGACAATAACTGTAACTGTTAACATCAACTTCTGAAAACCTAGCAATATAATGATTATAATGATTTTTATATAAATATATACAGTTATAAAATTATAGTGTGCAAAATTACTTTTCTAAGACAGAAAATATTTGAAAACTGATCTTTTTAAAAGCATATACTTTTGTCTGGAAAAAAAAGAGAAGTCAGGACATTTTATTTACTTTAATCTATGACTTATACAACCATAAACAGTTTACAAAATGAGAACATCCATAGCAATTAAAACATCCACAATAAATATAAATTAACTAACTACAATTAATTGAAATATCTGTGGTAATTAAAATAAAAAATCATAAGAAATAAAATAATATCAATAATTAAATCCATATAAGAAAATAACAGTAATAAACTATTCAAGCGAAAACTCCTCTCTTCGGTAATGTCTCAAATGATAGAAAGCATTAATTACCTTAATATAGTTTTATCTTTCTAAGGATGTTTAGCTTGGCTACATGATTGTTACTTGTAAATATTGAGAAAATAAAACAAAAGGGGAGATATACACACCAATGGTTATTCGTTGGTTATTCTTTACATCTTATAAAGAGGATTATCCATATGTTTCTCATTTCCTAACTGAGTGCATATATATGGTCATGTTTTTATACTGGGAAAGAAGTTTGTAATAGTTTAGGTATCGAAAAAAGATTCACTTATACATTTATTATACAAATAATATCAATTTTTAATGAATTAATAATTGGATAATAAATCTATAATGCACAGTTCTACATACTACTGACAGCAGAATACTTCTAATCAGATATTTATTTACTAAATTGTAATATATTGTTTCTATAGTTTTGAATATTTTCTAAATTTTATCCCCAAAAGCTATCAGCTGGTAGACCAGATCAGGAAACAGAATACAGATTTGGAAACTTGAAAGGCTAAAAAGTGTTTTCCGTCCCTCTCAAGAGTGTTAAGTATTCAAGAGTATTCAAGAGTGTTAAGATGGAGTCAGTTTAAGTTTCTTTTTAGTATTTTCATCTTGTTCTGGACTTAAATCATTTTTGTATAACTGGCATCACATACTTTTTCCAAATCTGTCTCTGGTTCCTAACAATATGCTCCTTATCTAAGGAAATTAAATTATTTGGAGAATACACAATAAAAGAATTGGAAGGGACCTTGAAGGTCTTCTTGTCCAACCCCCAACCCTTCTCAAACAGGATACCCTGTACCATTCCAGAAAAATAGCTGTGCAATCTCTTCTTAAATACCTCCAGTGATGGAGCACCCACAACTTCTGCAGGCAAGCTATTCCAGATTAACCTAGAACTAAGGAGAAATTTTCTGACAGTAAGAACAAGCAATCTGTCTTAGATCAAGAAATAGATTACAACATGACATTGCATTTGCTTTGAAATGATTAAGAATCTGTTGAGTAATAAATTTGATCCAAGTATGGAAGAGCACTTGGTCCTACAACTATTATCTTTGCAATTAAGCATTTGATCTTTTAATGAAATTCTTCCATTTCTTGGAGCAGATAACAAGAACAGAAAGAAAAGCCAAAGTTAAGCTTTTGCATGAGACTGCATGATGAAGTGATGGAAAAAATAAAGCTTGCTCGGTGGAGAACTTTCAGCAAAGCTACTATTGAATCTGTTTCAGAAAATATCCTTGATCAACATTCAAAGGAAAGAATTTAGAACTCTTGGTCAAAGTGGCATTTTGTATTGTTTTCTCTACTGTGACATACCCATGCATGGTTTATTGAACAAAAGAATAAAAGTACAGAAAAAGCATTTCAGAATTATGCATACCTTACAGAAAACTTACTAATAACTAAAATTTAGAATATATTGCAGTTCCACTCTGAACAGAAGATTGCCATTAGTTTGTTGTTGTATATACTGAGATGACACACTTTGCATATTTCATAGACTGAAAAAATGTACAACTTCTGCTTTCAGTTGTCTCTGATTTTCCTATCCTTTACATTTTATGCATATGTAACCTGATACTTTTTATTATGTATCTTTCCTACTCTTATCACATTTTCCTGCCTGGTGGACCAGAAGTGAGATAATAAACATTTTAGTTCTGTGTTTACTTAGCTTTATCTTCTCCAATCTAGTGCCCTTCAGATATAACAAGACTAAAATCCCAGCTTGATGGCTGGGAATTTTGGAAATCGTAATCTCAAAGTATCTTGGATGTCAGACTGGGTGAACCTGGCCTAAATATTGAAGAGATACATAATGGTAGCAATTCTACTTTGTGGTCCAGTTAAATCATTCAGTTTAGATTCTAATTGCATTTGGGATACAACTAATAACTTACTTGTGTAAAAGAAATATGACATTCTATGCAAATACATTGTTTTTATAGATTGTGTGCCAGAAATATCTCCAACTATTGTCCAACTATTGAAGTAAACATTCTTTAGTATATTTCCTACACGTGAGAGAGAAAGTAACTTAATATGAAACAGGACAAAGAAAGGATTGATATATAATGGTTTCTATGCAAAAAAAAAAACCCCAAGAAAATGCCAAATCATCAGAAAAAACATGCCATAATCTTCCAGACACATGTAAAACCTTATTGGATAACTATAATAACAGAGACATTAAGATTGAATGACACATTGTCATGGTGAAAGATGAGATTTGTCAGCTACACACTTACATTTTGGCAATGAAAAATGTGAAAATTCTTATAAATTAAAATAAAGTATTTTCTGAATTTAATTTAGTATTAGTAAATGCATATTAAATATGATTTAATTAGTTTTTCAAATAAAAGAAAATAAAAGTTATCATTAGTAGACAGAAAACTTAATAATGATTTTTGCAAAGAATGTAAAGTATAGAGAACCATTGTTTGGCATTCATTTACATATTATAAACACTGAAAAATAACATCTCATTTTCTGTTATAGTAAAAAAACTACAGTAAACATTAGGAATAAGTATTGAAAATGAAAGTCGGAATCACCATACTATTATATAAACCTCCACAAAGTTTAGTTTATAATATGGCATATAATTTGTGTTATCATATATCAAAAGGATTTTATAACTAGAAAAGGATACATTTAAAGGGAACTGTAGATCAATAAAAGGATCAGAGATTACTAAGTAGCTAAATAGTGTGTGGAATATTTTATATATAACGGACAAATTTATACGACAAATGGTCAGGAAAAGATCAATTTATAAATGTGTAAAATATGAATTTATATATATATATATATTCAAGCATTTTGATAAAAATGTACGTCTGACTATAATTTAAGAATGTTATGTAAATATTTTTCTGCTTCCACAATGTTTTTGTATTTATGTTTCTTGTTCTGATTATTTCTTGAAATATATCTGTAAACCTATTTCTGTTATTAATTGCCTTAAATATGGTTTTATTTATATATTTTCTGCCTCATCTGGAAATTATTTGTGTTATTATGTATTATTTAATATTTGCTTGAGGGATAGTACACCATTAATTTGAGAAATATTTATAGTATTTTAAAATAAAGTAATAACAGAAGAAAGACAAAGAAGAAAAAGATACAGTTATTAATTTTGTTCAAGCTAAAACTACATTAAAATATTGCATTCTGGGAAGTCTTGTAAAAGCAGCAATAGATTTTCAGTTGATAACCCAAAAACAAATAAACAACTTCTGAAATTCATTACCACAGGATGTAAGATAGTTATGAGTTCACAGGGCATTCAAAATGATTAGCTATATTAATAGATGACATGACTATCAACAGCTGTTTTCTATGATAGCTAAAAAGGGAACTTCCGTGTTGTAAAGAAATATATGTAATTAGCAGATGTTGGAGACAAACCATGAGGGACATTTCTCATCTCAATGTGCATTGGAAAAAAAACCTGAACAATGTCTTATATCATTCTGAAAATATATGAAGAGACTTTAGACTCACACTGCTGATTCTGATTCGAATACACACCTTTATATGTGAACAACTCTTCATATTTTCAATTTTAAAATGCCAGCAGAATATTCATGTTTTTACAATAGATAGAACTGAATTAATCTTTCCATTGTCATGATGAGGCATGCAAAATTGAATAACCACAATTTTTCATAATTTTTCTAATAAAATAATTTGGAACATTCATGTATTTTGTAACAGTCAAAAATAATTTTGGAACAAACAAAAAGAAATGGAGATCAATTAAATGTATTCATACCTGATCATGGCTAGCTTCAGCAGAGCTTCCAATTCCATGAAAAATTCTTTTTAGAGAAGACAGAATCAAATAGGTAATGCATTCTCTGCCATTCTAACACTGTAATGTATTTGTAACAGAATAATATTATTATTTGGGTAAGATCAGGGCAGTATAATAATTCCAAAAACAGATGGATGATGTAGTTTTAATGTTTCATACATACCACTAATGGAAAAATGAGAAAATTGGCAAACAGAATTAACAGAATGACTTCATAAGTTCTTTAACTCCAAGGATTAGTAAATAGTATTGAAATATATTTATAATTTTAAACAAATCAATTTAATCAGACCAAGTTTAGCATATACTGGTGGAAGCAAATAAATTGATATTATTTTTGATCAGTTATTCTTTCCAATAGTTCATTTTAAAAGTTTGCAGGATGGCTGATCTAAAACAATCTTGCCAACAAACTCCCTTGTAAGAAAAAAAGGTATTGGAATATCCAGACAGCTACGGAGAACTATACCTAGCGAACTTCAGCATCACAGAGTAATCGAAAGCTGGTTTGATTTGTAGATTAGAGTGCCAATATATTATGGAAACCATATTTTCTTGGAAAAAATAAACTAAAAAAGACACTATCTGAAAGAGGTTTATAAGGATGAAAAGCTGTTTACGTTCATCACTTTGCTTTACACATCTTTATTTTAAAATTCAAGAGGAAAACCAAGAGAAATGCATATTCTAATAAACATATGTAAAATCAAACAGTATGTGTAAATGCATTTATTTATTTTATTTAAAGACAATTCAATTTCCATATTTTTCAGAAGAAATGTGAAAGACTGAGCATTATGTGGTACTATTTGTACAATAAAAGTTAAATGACCAAAATAAAAGGCAAAACTGAGTTTTTGAAAAATAAATAAATCTAAAGAGTTGAAATTAAGAGCTGTCATTTATAAATAAAGGACATATGGTGATTGTACAATATATACATACATGCAAACTCAAGTAGAATTCTTATTTCAACCTATATTTGATGACTTATTTTGCTTTTTCCACATGCTCTCCCTCATCATATTTATACTACGTAGACAAGCTAAATTTACATTTTTTTCAGTTCTTCCTCTTCCTTATAGAAAATATATTGCCTCTCTTTCCTTTATAGTCTTTTTACTAAGTGCCCCCCAAATCACTGAGGTTTTTTTAACCAAAATATTGTTATAACATTTTTTTTTACTTTCAGTCTTTCTAAAATAAGTACTTTTTAACTTACCAGTTACTTAATAATTCCTGTTTATTACTCAACAGCAGTTACATCTCTAGTTATTACATTATATATGTGTATATAATGTCTATATGTGACAAAGTTGCTCTGAAAATACAAGCCTTTATTCAGTGATTTAAAACTGATTATGTCTAACAGATACGCCTTTGAACTATGACTTGTTTTTTGTACTAAAATTCCTTCTTGGTTCCCACTCAGTGACATGAAATATAATCTAGAGGCCCCCCTTCCAAGCAATGTTTCTGTTGCCAAGATATCAGATTTACCCAGTACCCAAAAGGCAGTATTTTGCTGCTGAAAACAACAATCTTTTAAAGTTCTTATAAAATGCAGTTTAGTCTGTGTATCCTAAAAAACAACAACTTTGTGTTTCTTTCAAAATTTCAATTAACTACTAAAAGCTTATTTTTAATTTCATTTATTTCTTTGAGACTGAAGAATAGTGGAATCTATTAGACCCACATTTGTCTTACATGGCAATCAAAGGACACAAATTTCACTATACTTGAAAAAAACAATGCGTTTCACAAAAATCAAGGAAGGGAAGCAGCTATTGAAATGTAGAGTTTAAGAGAGAAGGGAACCACAAGCAATTTTCTGAGCTCTTTTCACTTCTGAAAAATTTCAGAGAAAAGTATTTAAAATACACATTCACTTTCTTTCTGGTGTGCTAGAAAGGCAGATGCAACAGTGCAAAACCGTAACACAGTGCCGATACTTGCTGTTACTGGTATTTCATACAACAGCCACTTCTGCAGTAAGAAAAATGTGTTCTTGTGATTGAGAAGTCAATGGTGGTAAGCGATCCAGAGTTGTGGTTTAAAGATAGGCTATCCTCTAAGTCTTTAAATAAATATGTAAATTTCCTGTATATTTTTCTTTGTAGAAAGGGAGCAATTTGGCCCAAAATCCTCCCCCATTTCTTGGTGCTTCTAGAAATTTCTTGTATGCATGTTTGAAACCTTATATGGCTTGTCACCTAGGTATGTGAGATCAAGGAATCTCTCTTATAATGAAGTTGTGCCCCATTTCCAGAAAGTGAAGGGGATCCAAGACTCCCATGATGCCCCTGTTCTCTATTATAGTCTTTCCTTGGAGAAAAGATTGGCTCCATCATTAAAAAAACCTTCCAAATTATTTCAGAGAATTTTGGGCTACATTATGACATCATCAAGATTGTGTTAACTTGTAACTTTGATTAGCTTACATTTTGATTTATTATAAACATTTAATTGTTGTATTTTTTAATTGTTGTAAACAATCTATAGAGTTATGAGATGTGGTGATATATTAAATAATAAATAAATATCCAACACGCACATCTGATACTAATGTGCCTTGAAAGGTCTATAGATATGCTGCATGAGCTAGAGTCCCACCTCTGTAACATCACCAGAGGTGAATTGCCTCTATTTCGCTCCTGAGCCCCAGTAACATGTAACATCATGGGACCTCCACTTTCATGACCCAGAAGTCCCACCTATGAGATGAAAAAGATTAAAAAAATCTGAATTGGATGGTTGCTGAATGCTTTTGTCACTTTTGCTGGCTGAGCATGAACTCAGGAGCATAGGTGCAAGCAAGCATTATATATCAGATTTATAGCCTGAAGAAACAAAGGTACAGCCCTACTAAGGAGATAAAAAGCCTCAAAGAGTTTGGATAACTTGCACTTTCAAAACAATATATGAAAATTCTATTTTCTATAACATTGAGTATGCTAAATTTCTATTGAGTAGAAAAGGAAAAAAGAGAAAGTAGGAGAGAGTGACTGAACAGACGTTTCTTGAAGGAAAGTGCAGTTTTATTTTCTTCTTATGGTTTATCTATTCAAATTATGTCTGAATTCATTTTACAACAGTATTCTGGAATTGTATGCTCTTGCTGCATGTAGCACTATCAAAGAAATTTTCCTTCTAATAAAGATATTAAGCCAGAAATAAATAATAGTGTTGTGATTTCCATATATTATTTTGTATAATTTGAAACATTTTCTACAAAACTTTTCTAGTTTAAATTTTAGCATTTTAATTTGAATCATGCTCTCAACTATCATTGGAACACTTTTTTGGAATTGCCACAGATATAGAATTTATTATTTGGGCAAGGCAAAAACATTTGAAATTCAAGAGAGAGAAATTATTTAAAATGGTTAAGAATGTTATATGGTTTCCAAAGAAATCAAACGTAGAGAAAGATGAGTAGGAAAAAAAATACTAAACATAATTTACAATCCTATGTCTTAAAATCACTGAACTTAATGAAATGTACTTCTTGTAAACATACATACAACAATGCTGTCTTTTGGCTTATTTCCACTGGAAAATGGATAAATAAAACTTGAGGCACAGAGTGAATTACTGTGCCAGTTTGTCAGGAGTTTTATATTACAGGAATGATGGGCTAATGTTCCAAACTTCATTAATCTATCCTTTAAAAATAAAACTGCAAATCAAATGTTGACAATTAACAGACGGTGCTTTCATCCTTGGATTTCAGAATATTAAATAGCACTCAGCTTTTCAATGGCTCAGGGAACTAAAGGTTTTTCAGGTGGTGACATCAACTGATTTGCCCATTCATCTAAGTACATCACAAAGATGGATATAAGCATACAGAAAAAGGGCAACACCGTAACACCGTATTGTACTGAAGCTTACTAAAAAGGGTGAGAGACTACTGATGTATAAAAGATATAAAATATACTGATGTATAAAAGATATCAATTGGATATCTGCTTTCCTATCAAACAGACAACAAGTCAAAATTCGCAATGCTATATCAAATCCTGTTCCTGTCAAAAGTAGCGTTCCCCAAGGCAGCGTTCTTGGACCAACGCTCTTCATATTATACATCAACGATCTCTGCGACCATATCACAAGTAATTGTGTTCTCTTTGCTGACAATGTCAAACTATTTAACACCACCAACAACACAACTACCCTTCAAAAAGACCTTGACTTTGTATCCGAATGGTCTAAAACTTGGCAACTCCAAATCTCAACCAGCAAATGCTCAGTCTTACATATTGGAAAAAAGAACCAAAACACTAAGTACAAGCTTGATGGACATTACCTTACAGATGACCCCCACCCTGTTAAAGACCTTGGAGTTTTAATATCAAATGATCTAAAGGCCAAAGCCCACTGCAATTACGTAACAAAAAGGGCTCTAAGAGTTGTAAACCTAATCTTACATAGCTTCTTTTCCAAAAACACTACACTACTAACTAGAGCATATAAAACATTTGCTAGACCAATTCTTGAATACAACTCGCCTGTTTGGAAGCCATACCACATTTCTGATATCAACACAATTGAACGTATCCAGAAATATTTTACAAGAAGAATTCTCCACTCCTCCGAATACAACAAAATACCTTATGCCACCAGACTTGAAATCCTGGGTTTAGAAAATTTAGAACTCCGCTGCCTTCAACAGGACCTGTGTTTAACACATAGAAACATCTATTGCAATGTTCTTCCTGTTGAAGACTACTTCACCTTCAATCACAACAATACAAGAGCAAACAATAGATTTAAACTTAATGTTAACCGCTTCAATCTTGATTGCAGAAAATATGACTTCAGTAACAGAGTTGTTAATGCTTGGAACACATTACCTGACTCTGTGGTCTCTTCTCAAAATCCTAAAAGCTTTAACCAAAAACTATCTTCTATTGACCTCACCCCATTCCTAAGAGGTCTATAAGGGGCATGCATAAGAGCACAAACGTGCCTACCATTCCCTGTCCTATTGTTCCTCTTCATTATATCCAATTAATACAGTTATTACATACTTATGCTCATATATATGCTTATATATTATATAGTTATTTCATGTTAATGCTTATATACACTGTTATGACAAAAATAAATAAATAAAATGAATAAAATAAAAGTTTTACAGCAGCAAAACGTTTCCCCTGTCCTGTCATGATCGACTCAAGTGGGCGGTGCTCATCTCTGATTTTTAGCTGAGGGAGACTGTGTTGCCTAATAGACGCTTCCATCATCACTATGTCAGCATGAAAATGGAAGGCAGAAGCCTTCCTGCCAAAACGGTACCTACTTATTTATTTACATTTGCATGCTTTCAAACTGCTAAATTGACAGGAGCTGAGGCGATTAACAGGAGCTCACCCCATCACGTGACCCTTGGGTCTCAAGCCTGGGCTGTCAACTTTCCAGCTGACAACCTCAGCATCTTAACCTACTGGGACATTTCACCACACATTGCAGCAGCATAATAAGCAATAAATAAATCAACAAATAACTAACACATTTTAACCTGAAAGAGTTTCAAACAATGAATCCGGAATGTGGCAAATTTGATTTGAATTAGGCAGAAAGTTAATTTTGCCACACTACACAGAGTGGGATTTTTTTTTTGCATGCCAGATACCTGATTTCCGAATTTGTGTACTCAGACCCATTGTCCCTTGGAGAAAGTAATTCTTCAATCTCTGTGGTGACCCAAATACACTTATTCTACTCAGCTGCTTTTTACTGAGGTTCTTTGAAGATTTCTCATTCACAATCTCAAAAGGCTAAGGGGTTTAACATAATGATTTGTTGGTTTCATTTTCTGATTCTCTATATTTCAGTCTTGGCTGTTTTTAGATACTCTGCCATGTCCCTGTATTTCCCTATTCCTGTCCTAGAATTATGTCCAAGATGACAACTGGCAAACTAGAAGCTTAGAAAAGGAACTGTAGGTAAAGGCTTTCAATCTTTTACTCTTAAGCAGCCAATTATTATTTAGCTATTACATCTATTGGCTATAATAATGAAAACATATTTTCTGTTTTATTTCCATGCATTTCTATGTAAAAATACATTAGTCTTTCATTAAGTAGATATCAATGAGATTAAAAATGTAATTATGTGAACAAATTTTCCCACACCAAAGCTTTGCTGCTCACAGTTTGAAAACACATTTTTGTCTGGTTAGATGCTTTCTTCCCTTAACATTTATTAGCTTTAAAAATTATTTTTAAAATGATGGGTGACAGTGAAGTTCATGCATCCAACCCATGAAACATACTCTGTGTGACTCAAAACACCAGCAGGGGTTTCAGAAGGTCAGAAGAAATATACTAGTAATAAAATACCTCTATCTCCTTCAGTGCACAAATCCCAACAATTGACAACCTACTGCCATTTGCCAGGGTGAAATCTGCTTAAAATAATGTCTCTAATATTTATTTATTTAAACAATGAAAAAACCTCTAGTTGCAATTTATTGTGATACTGCTTCAGATTTAAGTCAGTACTTGTTAGAGAACCCATACAATTACTTAATGGGCAATATAGTTACAGGGATACTAATAAACTATTTTGAACTGTTAATGTTTCTGCATATATATGACCTAAAATGTGTTTTTTTCCCATACAGTAAAAGACAGCCCATTTAAGTCTTTTTCATTAATTCATTTAGGAAAATGATTCAAAGCTCATTGTGGCAAAAGTATTGAACTTCTAGCATTTCAAGCAGATATTAAAGTCAATGAATGAGATGATAATTCCGTGCAAATGTGGGAAGACCTATTTAAAAAACAATTCAGGGTATTCACAATCAATGTCCATCCCTTACAATACAGAAATGTGGAAATGTATTATGACTTAAACAAGGGAGATTTTTGAGAACTTCTGAAAAAAATGACAGTTGATGCTCACTAAGGTTACAAAACTATTTGGACTCTACCAGTGCACTGTATTTGAGAGGATTTTTAAACATATGATTTGGGCTTGCTATAGAGTAATTCTATTTCAGATGGACATTTAAACATTTAGTAATATGATTCTGCCAAGAGGAATAAGATTTAAATAATGTCATGTTCAATTATATAACAAACCTTGGAATTTATCTATGAAGACTTTTGGATTTCTTTTTTTTATAATATTTTTATTATTTTTTAATATAATAATTCCATCTTCAATTAAACAGTGTGTCATCCGGGTACAAATATCTTTGTAAAATGATAATCAAGATTTACAACAATATTCATTACATCAACATTAATTCTATAATATTAAAATGATAATATTAAACATAATAATCATATATATTTGCTTTTCTCTCTTATCTTCTTTATTTCACTAATCTTTTTCTTTTGTTTCCCAGTTTCTAACTTCCATTTTTGTTGTCTAACCATTGATAAAATAAGTCCCATGTCATATAATATTCAGTTTGTTCTTTCTCCTTACTTGCTAGTGTTAATCTATTCATTTCTGCACATTCTAATATTTTCCTGATCACATTCCCATCTGTGGGGATCTCTTCACTTTTCCAATTTTGTGCAAATACAATTCTAGCTGCAGTTAATATATAAATAATTAAACATGCATTCCCCCGACTATATTTTTCAGGTAAAATCCCCAACAAGAATATTTCTGGCTTTAAATCAATATGCTGCTTGATCATTTTTTCCAGCCATGTATGTATTTTTGTCCAATATCTTTTTGCTTTTGAATATGTCCACTGTACAGAATGATTCTGTACAGGTTAAACCTTTATTTGACTGATTTGCCAAGATAAAACTTTTGTAATATGCATTATGTATTTAGGATTGTTTTCTCATTAGTTTCTTTTCTTTTTTGGTATTTTTTATAAACACCGTGTATTTTTAATTCTACTTGTTGGTATATTATAGTAACAAATCAAAAATATTTTGGTACTTATTTACGTCTACCAAAAAAAGCCAGATTGGAGGCTGTTGCAGCCAAAAATGGAGCTGAGGAGCCTGTTTTTGCTGGCAGAGTGCTCAGGCCACCACAGCCACCCCCAACATGAGTGACATCAATCTAGCCACTCCCATCCTGGCCATGCCCACCCCAACCCCCTCAAACACAACTCTCATGCAACCCTTGATGAAATCGAGTTTTATACCCCTGGTTTTGAGGTTAGGGTTAGGGTTACGTGATTTTGCCTAGGTGATTTTGGGTCAGTCACTTTCTCTCGCTCAGCTCAACCCACTTCACAGGGTTGCTGTTATAAGGAAAAGAGGAGGAGGAAAGTGTTGGGTATGTTTGCTGCCTTGAGTTAATTATACAGTATTAAAAGTAGGATTAAATTCTAATAAACAAATAAATAAACCATTTCTACATCTGAAGTAACAATTAATTCATCCATACTTTAGTTTCTGTCTTTTCTTGAGGATTTCTATTAAGTTTTAACATTCTTATCCAGATTTTTCCTCCAGAAATATTAATCATATGTTAATGTTGTAAATTTTATTATGCTATACTATTAGAATATATAGTCTATTATAGAATAATTGTACAGAGTATGATTTTAATTATCTCTATAGGATTCACTTATTTCAACAGGACTTTCTAAAACACTCATAACATATTCTCCATTCGGATTACAATAATAGCAAGACAAAAACCCTCTAAATTAAGATATCTGGAAACTATTATAAAGCTATTTGCAATTAATGTTAATGGGCAATAAATACAAGATAAATGCCAAAATCTTAGTCTGATTTCTCTTACTATAACATTAAAATATCTTTAATAACCCTTATTTCCTGAAAATACTGGGGTTTTTGATTTACAGCAGAATTAGATATTTTGCTAATCTCACAAGGGAGCTGCTAATTACTCAATCCCTGTGGAATAAATTTAAGTACAATGCAAATACTCATATTTAAGCAAGACCACTTCCAAGATCATTAACCGTAAAGGCCTGTACATTTACATGTGATAGATAATAGATAATAGATAGATAAGTCAAGAAAACATGTTTGATTATTACTCCTCAGACTCATTAATTGCTGTCTGCCTCATAGTAGTGAGCTATTGAATCAAGGAGGAGATACAAACCCACTAAATACTGGCAGCATCTTGCTAGTAAAGCTCCCTGCTTGAAAAATCTCCAACTCAGCAAGTGTAAAATAGATTTAAATGTTCTTTATAATACACAATGCAGAAACAAAATGAATACTCTCAGATGTTTGAAAAAGTTCAAAGTTTGGAACTGCATGTTAGCTAGAAAGAAACTGATGACATTGCGTGGGTCAGTGTAGTTAGGGATGATCATAGAAACCTATGCCAGTTCAGGTGGATCTCACTTATCAGCTGTGTCATTCAATGACCATTCAAAGTAACTGTGGTACTGAAAAATAGGTTTATGAGCAATGCCCATATTCACAACTTTTGCAGTGTTCCTCAGACATATGATTGCCATTACATTCAGTACATGTTGTTCTTGTCTGATCTGTTTCTGTTTTCTTTTTCTCCCATGCAGAATGCAGAGACTGGAGAGATTACAAAAGAATAAAAAGGCACATAATGAGGAATACACATTGAAAGGAATGCAGTGGCTCTAGGATCCCTGAGTACACTTGGGGCTGAAACCACAAGTGAGCTATGTAAACAGACAAATATATTTCCCATTGTGCGCCCGCTTGCTCTCTTGTAATTCCTTTCTCTCCTAATCTCACCACTTTGTGGGGGGTGGGGGTGGAGAGAGAAAAATTGGGTCGGGCCATTGCCAACAGAGATCATTTTTTCTTCTTCCCCACCATTGGAGAGTGAACAGATTGCTTTAAAAAAGGGAAAGGGATAAAAAAAAACCAAACAATCTCTCTGTTAAGTTCTGGAAGTAACGAGGCTGGAGACCAGGGTAGTGACAACAGCTCTTTAATATAGGGTGAACCCAGCAACAGGCTGGGGGAAAAACCTCTCCTTTTATACAGTTCTACTGGAGGCTTCGTCCAATCAGCAACGTGCTGATTTCCCGCTCAAATATTTAAAGGTACAAACATGAATACATAACACTCCTCCCCTCCCAGAAAACACTTTGCCTCTATTTACATATTTATTTACATGTTATTTTTCGACGTAGTCACGCAAATAACCTGGGCGTCTCCTAGTTCTTTCTGACCTGCGCGGTTCAGTTCTGGGTGGTGTCCTGAGCTGGTCGGAGGGGCTGTCCTCTCCTCCCAGTTCTTTCTCTGAGCCAACGGGCTCCGGATTATTGGCCGACTCTTTTTCTTGGCCATCCGGCCTTGGATTACTTTTGAAACTTTCCCTGCTGTTTCCCTCGGGAACCTGATGGCGTCGCTGGAACTCTGGGACCTCAGCTAAGTCTTGCGCCTCCCCCGGGTCATTGTCAGCTGTGAATTCAAATTGGTATTGGTCATGATCTGTTTCATTTGGTTCGGTTTGATCAGTTATTCGTTTCCTTATCTGATCTATGTGGCGCCTCCACACTCGGTTGTCTGGTAGCTCTACCACGTACGATTTTGGGCCGGTTATCTTTATTATTTGTCCTGCGAACCAACTAGGGCCGTCCCCATAGTTTCGGGCCACACCCGGTCGCCTATGCTCATTTCCCTTGTCTTTTCTAGTTCCCCCTTGTAACCCTCTGGTGTGTAATGGGGATTCAAACGGTCAAGTGGGCACCGGAGTTTCCGTCCCATTAGTAATTCGGCTGGGCTTTTCCCGGTGGCCGTGCTTGGGGTTCTGTGCTGAACGGCTAGGAAAAAGTCTATCTTTGTTTGCCAGTCACCTGGCTTGAGCCTGGACAATGCCTCCTTAGCGCTCCGGACGGAACGCTCTGCAAGGCCATTCGACGCAGGGTGGAAAGGCGCAGAGAGGGCATGTCGGATGCCCTCCTCTGCCAGGTATTCTTCAAACTGGGCTGCCGTGAATTGAGGCCCATTGTCGGACACCAGAGTGTCCGGCAACCCGTGAGTTGCGAATAGGTGGCGCAGGGCTGCGATTACTGCTTCTGCCGTAGTGGATTTCATGAGTATGATCTCCAACCATTTAGAGAATGCATCAACCACCACTAGGAACGTTTGGCGTGGAAGGGCCAGCAAAATCAATGTGGATTCTTGACCAGGGCCCTTGGGGCTTTTCCCATTCCCTGACTGGGGCCGTTGGGGGTAGAGGTCTGGACTCTTGGCAAGCCTGGCATTTCCCTACCCTCTCAGCAATCTCTGCGTCCATGAGTGGCCACCACACATAGCTTCTAGCTAACCCCTTCATCCTTACGATCCCTGGGTGACCCTCGTGGAGGAGGTCCAATACCTTTCCCCTTAATTTATCAGGAATTATTACACGATCACCCCATAACAGGCACCCCCCTTGAGCCGAGAGCTCATCTCGTTTTTTAACAAATTCTTTGAACCGTTCGCCCGGCGCAGCGGGCCACCCTCTCTGTACCCAACCCGGTACAGTCCGTAACACAATGTCGGTATGATGCCGAGCCACTTCCTTAGATGTGACTGGGCCAGAGTCCAAAGAGTCAATAAGTAGGATGGGCGTCCCCGGAGTGGGGTCTTCGGTCGCCCCTGGTAGTGGGCATCGGCTTAACGCGTCTGCATGCCCCACTTCTTTTCCTGGTCGATGCTGCAGCTTGTACGAATAAGCGGCTAAGAATATAGTCCATCGGGTCAAGCGTGGCGAAAGTGCCACAGGCGTTGGGCGGTCGCCAGCCAGTATCCCTAGTAGCGGTCTGTGGTCAGTCACGATTTCAAAATTCCGCCCAAAGACATATTCGTGGAATTTTTTAACCCCTGACACAATGGCTAGTGCTTCTTTATCTAATTGGCTGTAGTTTCTCTCTGGGGAGGACATCGTTCTAGAGTAAAAAGCTATAGGGACTTCTGTGCCGTTTGGAAGTCTATGGCTGAGTACAGCCCCCACCCCATAAGGGGAGGCATCGCAAACCAACACTAGGGGTAATGAGTTGTGATATTGTATGAGCAGGCTATCACTTGAGAGCAGGTTCTTTACTGCTTCGAAAGCCCTATTTTCTGTCTTTCCCCAAGACCAAACAGTATTTTTCCCTAAGAGCCTATGCAGCGGTTCCGCGACGGTTGCTTTGTTCTTTAAAAAGACCGCATAGAAATTCACCAACCCCAGGAATGCCTGCAGCTCTGCTTTATTTTTAGGCGCTGGAGCCTTCCTAATTGCCTTGACCTTGCTCTCAGTAGGGTGAATTCCTTTCTTGTCTATCCGGTAGCCCAAGAAATCGACGGATTCGACCCCTATCTGGCATTTGTTTGCCTTGACTTTTAATCCGGCTGTCCGGAAAATCCCCAAAACCTTTCTTAAACGCTCCCCCAATTCCTCCATGTTTTCCCCTGAAATTAGGACGTCATCAAAGTAGGGGACTACCCCTGGGAGCCCCTGCAGTAGTCGTTCCATTAGGTTTTGGAACAACCCTGGTGCCACACTGACCCCAAATTGCAATCGGGTGCACTTGAATGCCCCCCTGTGCGTTACAATCGTTTGGGCTTCGGCTGTGCGGGCGCCTACGGGCAGCTGTTGGTAGGCTTGGGCCAAGTCTAACTTTGCAAAGACTTGCCCTTGCCCCAAAGAGTGCAATAAGTGTTGCACCACGGGAACCGGGTAAGCGCTTTTCTGTAAGGCTTTGTTAAGCGTCGCCTTGTAGTCAGCGCAAATTCTAATTGACCCGTCCGACTTTATTGGGGTGACGATTGGCGTCTCCCACTTCGCGTGATCGACTGGCACCAAAATCCCCTGATTTATGAGCTTGTCCAGCTCCTTATCGATTTTTGGTTTTAGGGCAAAGGACTCTCCTCGCCTTAAGCCTAATGGGGCTACCTGGGGTCTAAGTTGAAGGAAATAGGGGTCCCCTTGTACTTGCCCAGGCAGTCCTTGAAGACATCTTCGAACTCGTTAAAGAGAATGTCTTTCAGGTTACAGTCACTTCTGTAGATGCCAGTCACTCCCATGCCCAGGGCACGAAACCAGTCTAGTCCCAACAGACTGGGCAGAGTTCCTTCGACGATCGTGATGGGCAGGGTCTTCTTGTGTGGACCGTACTCGACTCGGACGGAGGTGGTCCCTCGAACAGGGATGCGATTCCCCTGGTAGTCGTGGACTCGTAGCCGTTGTGCTTGCAGGTGGCGCTTCGCGACAGACGGCAGCGACTTCGCCAAAGTGTCCCAGGACATGATGGTGATCGCTGATCCCGTGTCTACTTCAAGCCGGCACCGTACTCCCTCTATTTTTGGCTTGGTGAAGATCTTCTTCTCCACTTGGGTCGAGGCGCGGCCTATGACCACAGTTGTTTGGTTGGAATCCGCGCCTTTTTTGTTTGAGCCAATCGCGGGTCGCCTTGCCGATTCCGCGCTCTGATTGGCCGATTTGAATTTTCGGCGGGAAGGTTGGGCCGCTCGACAAACTTGAGCTAGGTGCCCTTTCTTCCCACACCGCCGACATGTCGCGTCCTTAAACTTGCAGCGTTGGCGCTGGTGTTGACCCCCGCAGCTTCCGCATTCGTCTCGGTCCCCTTTGTCGCGTTTCTCGGTGCGGCAGACCCCTTCCTCATCTTCACCGTCGGATTCGGTCTGAACCTCCTCCTGGTGCACCGGAGTTGCCTTCGCGCTCGCCTTTTGTGGGACCGGCTTCTGCAGTGTCTCTGCCGCTTGGGAGGACATTTCATGTGCTCTGGCTTCGTCCAGAGCGTTGGCCAGCGTTAGGTTGCTCTTTGCTAGCAGCCGTCGCCGCAAACGGATGTCTTTGACCCCTCGGATGAGTTGCTCGAGGAGCACCTCGTCTAGGTCACGGTATCCGCAGTCCTTGGACGCTTTTCTTAGGGCGGCCATGTAGTCACCGATGGATTCGCCCTCCATCTGCCTTCGCTCTCCGAATTCAAACCGCCGCACGTATTTGGACGGCGTTGGTGCGAAGTGGTTTTTCAGTAAAGTCTGTAAAGTTGGCCACGACACCGACTGCAACGGCGTTGGCTCTGCCAGGGCTTCCGCGATATCAATGACCTCCGGACCACAGTGGCTTAGGAAATAAGCCCTTTTTCGGTTATCTGGAACTCCGTGCAGTTCGTTGGCTTCTAGGAAGCTTTCGAAACGGGTCATATACGTCCCCCATTTCTCTTTAGCCGGGTCAAACGGTGCGGGCGGAGTGTAACTGGCCATCTCCGCTTTTCTGCCCTGGGTTTGCTGGGTTCGGGTCTATCGTGCTTCAGCTCGGTTCTGGTTCTCCTCAGCCTCGAGATCCCACCTTCGTCGCCAATGTTAAGTTCTGGAAGTAACGAGGCTGGAGACCAGGGTAGTGACAACAGCTCTTTAATATAGGGTGAACCCAGCAACAGGCTGGGGGAAAAACCTCTCCTTTTATACAGTTCTACTGGAGGCTTCGTCCAATCAGCAACGTGCTGATTTCCCGCTCAAATATTTAAAGGTACAAACATGAATACATAACACTCTCCATCAGTTTTTTTCAATATATATTCCCCATTATATATTCCCCATTATATATATATTCCCCTTATCTCTTGTAATACCTTCCTCTCCCAAAAATATACTGTAAATACCAACACTATTTCTCCTCCTGTTAATTATTCCAGCACTGAAGTGAGCATGCCAGAGAGTGGAGGTGTGGAGGAAAAGCTGAAGTAAAATCATTTAGGAGGCAAACAAAAGGGCGGGTATGAAATTGATTAGTTTTGTCAATTACAGGCAGAGGCTGCAAGCTGGCTATCCTAGTATCTGGATAAATATTTCAAAGGGTGGGGGGAATGGCAAAAGGAAAGCAAGGTCATCATGTGATTTCCATTTATTGGTTGTTTCACTTAACAGCGGAGCTGGTGGTCCAAATTATGGTTGCTAAATGATGACCTTTTTATAGTATCATCCCTAATATATGATATTACAAGAGTTTATGGACAGAAAACATAAACAGTCATAGAGAAGCAGAACAAATTAAAACAACACAGATTACTAGAACCAACGCCATGGATATTATTATGAATAAATAAATTCTATATCACTGCAAAATAATTTAATGTGCTATATAGTATTTATTATACTTTGAAATGTACAAAAATATTGAATAATCTTCATATTTGGCTTTGGCATGAAGCTGATAAAACCATCTCTAAATTTTTAGACTGTTACAACTAATTACTTTTTTTCCCCAGGGTTACAACAATCCTGTAAAGCAGTCAACAATCAGGGTTACAACAGGGTTACAACAATCCTGTAAAGAAAAGAATGTAACTCACCCAACACAATTCACAGATGAATGAAAACTAGAGCTAGGTTTTATTCCTGTATTTTAATTTCAATCTTCATCCTCTCAGGCTTTTTAGGTTACAGTTCGTTACATTGGTGGCACTTTCCAAGCTATCTGGAAAGGCACAAAATAGGAAGCACAGTACTAGAACAGATAAGCACAAAAATACGAATGAGCAACTCTCCCAAATATGTACTGACTGAAGGCAAACCAATGATGAGAAGTTAACTAACTATGATTTAGTGTAATCTAAATTTAATTCAATGTCATTAATATGAGATTGCTTATATATCCATTTTGTCACGTTCAAAGTTAGAATTTAGTAATTCTAGATTAATTCTAGAGACTGTTTTTGGTGGCACATGTACCTTTAAAGCCACCAATGGTACATTCTTATTATACATCCAACTGTTTCTATTAAGTTGAGTGATACTCAACATCACTGTTTCAACTTTAAATTAGTAATATGCATCTAAATCACAGCTATACAATCAAATTAGACAGGCTTCACTAAAATGAATGAGAGCAATGAGAGAGAGAAAACCAAATTTATTATTCTGTATGACATGAATTCTGCTGACAATAGCTTAATACTGTATATCCACAAGCAAAAATCCTTTTTTTAAAAAATATTTCATAATAAAAAAAATTAAAGGTTGCCAAATATATAGAGAGAGGTCTCAATTACCTCCTATTTCATCATAGGCAAAGTAAACATCCACAAAGATTTTAAAAACCCTAGTTCAAAGCCTGCTAACCCTCTATGTATAGAACAGAACACAGTTCTTTTCACAATATGTGATCCTGCTGAATTACTGAGCAAGCTGTATCCAATCTCAGTGAAGAATTAAGGTAGGTTTAGTTAATAAAAAAAGATCATATTTCAAATAATATTTTGTTTTCTGCCTCAGTGAAAATGTTTTTCACCTGCTACTAATTTTCTTCTTGGTTAGTAGAACTGTTATTTGTCTAAGTGAGAATGAAGAAAGATTTTATGCTTTCTAGTGAAGCCAGATCTGGAATGCATGCAAACTAATGGGCAAATGGTACTGATCAATCTGTTCAAAACTGTTGAAAATTATGATGGTAATTCAATTATAGCCTCACAATATGACATGGAGCAACCAGAGCTATTTCCATTTGTGCAAAAAAGAAAAAGAAAACCTCTTTCATT
This sequence comes from Ahaetulla prasina, assembly GCF_028640845.1. Taxonomy (NCBI): domain Eukaryota; kingdom Metazoa; phylum Chordata; class Lepidosauria; order Squamata; family Colubridae; genus Ahaetulla; species Ahaetulla prasina. The sequence continues at coordinate 42,070,845 of NC_080541.1, read as the reverse complement.
CTCCATATGCTGGAAGTTTACAAACTGATACTCTCCAGTCCAATTCTCTCCCCACTCCCCATTTTAATCTGTTTCTGGCTTTTCTTTTGAAGAAATATTTTTTATAAATTAAATGCACTGAATTTAATTTTGAACAAGTATCACCTGACAAACAATTCAGCACTATGTTTTTGCTTTTCTGTCTGTAGCAACTTAAGCTTTTTGAAGTGTTGGCTTCACTCCAGTAAAAGGTTGGCATCTAATTTTATCAAAGATTTGCTTAACAGGAATTTGGCAGAAAGCACAAGCTGCTTTGTTTAGTACTGGTTACATTATTGTGAGAGGTTCTAACAGTTTTACAGCTATTTTAAAAAACCAAACTCCAGTCTATCAGTGTTAAAAATATCACTTAGATTTCCCCATGTGTAAAAGTAGTTTCAGGAATGAGCATATTAATAAATAATTCAGAATTATGTTATTCAATTCATGATCACTACACCTGTATTTTCTTATATATAATCTTTACATTTTAAGTACCAGTACTTCCATTCCATTCAGTGTTCTGTCACTAAAATTAGCTCAAATATGGGAATACCTCTTCTTTTCTTTCAATGGGCCTATCCCAGAATCTGTGGGAAATGCTACACATAAAATTGGAATGCTTCCTGAACGAGATTAAACTGCAGCATATAGAACTGAAATGAAACAGAAGGGTATCCCAAAGTCGCAGAAGAATTACACTACTGAACAATAATGCTTTATATGAACATGTGACATACTCAAATATTTTAAAAATACAATTCTTTCTCATTTTTCAGCAATACTGTTCAACAAGATACCTATTGTTTACTAGTCTTCTCAATTCTGATAATTATGTGAAGATGCATATGTGCGTAAAAAGCTAATTTCATATAGAAGCCCAAATTTAAAAGGCCTTTTTGCTATAGGAAGTAGATACTGCGGATGACAACAAATGTGGTTCTTCATTGCATCAAACAATCGACTACAGGGATGTCAAACTTGTGGCACACGGGCCGGATGCATCACGCGCTGGCCACACCCATGCCTGGTTTAACAAAGGGTGAAAAAGTCCCGATATGTTACGGGATGTCACCATGATGCTACCCCGATCTACTATGAGATCCCTGATCCACTATAACCTACCAAAGAGAATCAGAAGCCAATAAAGGAGAATATTTGCAGCTCAAGGTTGAAATGAGGGGTCCTCTCTAAGCTTGGTTGGTTTCTTGTGATTGGAATTAGAAGCAGAAATGGAAAGCAGAAAAAAGCCCAGGGAGAGTCAGTCCAGTTTATGTTGTTTTTCTCATCTTAATTTGGATTATAGGGAAATTATTAGATTAAAAATTGGCAAGATCAACCAAGTTCTTTGCCAGACCAAAGAACATAATCAACTTCAGATCTTGAAGAATAGATTTACATAGAGCTTGCAAAAGAAAAGATCTACTGAAATCAATGGGACAAAATAGTCATACCAGTTCACTAAATCTAATCTAAGCATGACTAGATCTGGAAACTACATTAGAAATTTCAAGAATGAATGGCAATATCTGCATGAAAATATCATGCAGATTGGATCAGCCTTGACCTGGGAGCAGGAGAAAGAAATAACAAGTTCAAACTCTAGGTAAAGAACATCTACATACGATTTAATTCTTAATGTGTTAATTTTAAAAGTTATGCTACAGAAATTTGGATTTCAGAGGCTCGGTGCCTTTGCTTTCCCTATCTTAAGAAAAAAATCAGCATCAATTTCATGCAACTTTCAATGTCAGTCCAAACACTTCAGTGTTCTTCCTTGTAAATATCTGACTAACTCTTGTTTACTTTCTGAACAGCATTTTTCAAAGCTTAAAATGAGTAAAACAGAGAAATCTGTCCTCAGGTGTTCCACAAAATTCAAACTGAAATACTTTGGGGCAACTAATTAAATAACAGATTAGCAGAATAACAGGGTTGGAAAGGACCTTGGAGGTGTTCTAGTCCAGGGGTGTCCAACCTTTTGGACCTCATGGACCACCAAGTTCATAATTTTAAATCCTGTGGACCACTAATACAAATCCAGTGCGCCGCTTGCTGAAGCGCCTGGATTCCCAGTGACCGGATGGGGTCCTTCAGGCACTCTCCCTCCTCTCTCATTCTCTTTCTCTCTCCCTTTCTTTCTCTCTCCTCCTCCTCTCTTTTTTTCTCTCTCTCTCCCACTCATTCTCATTCTCATTCTCTCTCTCTCATCTCTCTCTCTCTCATTCTGATTCTCTCTCTAATTCTCTTTCGTTCTGTCTCTCATTCTCTCTTATTCTGATTCTCTCTCATTCTCTCTCTCTCTCTCTCTCTCATTCTCTCTCTTTCATTCTCTTTCTCTCTTTCATTTTCTCTCTCTCTCTCTCTCATTCTGATTCTCTCTTTCTCTCATTCTCTCTCTGTCTCTCTCTCTGTTTGTCTGTCTCTCTCTCTTGCTCTCATTCTCTTTCATATCATGGGCCAGTCTTGGGGCTGAGGGGAAGTCAAGCATTTCTGTGAGAGACCGAGGTGCGCGGAGCACCAACGAGGGCCAGAAGAAGTGTGGGAGCGAAGCACTACTTGAACTTGCGTGGCATCAGCATTCTGCCTCGGTATATTTGCGCCAGCTGGTGGCACAAAGCAGCCCTCATCTCCTGCTGCTTGGGATTCGGAGCAGTAAATGGTATCTAGTCTGGAGAGCAGCTGGATTTTGCTCTCCATTGCGGATGCCAGATCGCCCCCCCTGCAAGCTCTCGTCTCTCAAGGAGTGCCCCCTGAAGCGGCGCAGGAAGCTTTGATCGGGTTCCTCAAGAGATAAGAGCTTGCAGGGGGATGATCTGGCATCTGCAACGGAGAGCAAAAATCCGGCTGCTCCCTAGACTAGACGCCGTTTACCACTCCGAGTCCCAAGTGGCAGGAAACAAGGGCTGCCTTGCGCTGCAAATATTCTGAGGCAGAATCCTGATGTCACACTACAGTAGAGAGAAGAAGCCGGATTTCGCTCTCCATTGCAGATGCCAGGTCACCCCCCTGCAAGCTCTCATCTCTCGAGGAGCCCGACCAAAGCTTCCCGCGCCGCTTCAGGGAGCACTCCTCGAGAGACGAGAGCTTGCAGTGGGGCGATCTGGCATCCGCAATGGAGAGCAAAATCCAGCTGGTCCCCCGAACTAGATGCCGTTTACAGCTCTGAATCCCAAGCAGCAGGAGATGAGGGCTGTTTTGTGCCACCAGCTGGCACAAATATACCGAGGTGGAATGCTGTTGCCGTGCAAATGAAAGCAGTGCATCGCTTCTGCAGCTTCCAGCCATCTCAAGCACCACTTTGGCCCACTTGCACCGCCCCCTCCTCTGCCACCACAACAGCACCATTATTTCATTCCAGACAGCGAGGACTGTACTCCTTTTTGCACATTGCATGTGCCACCCCAGGGCACAGATTTCCAGCCCCCATGGCCGGTCCCATATTCCAGAGCTGTAGAAGTCTCACAGGACTGACCCATTGGTCATCCTGAAGCAGCTCCTCCACCAGGGTGCACTGGCATGCCGGGGAGCAGCCAGCTCCCCTGCAGGCTGGTACACCCTGGTGGAGGAACTGCTTCGGGATGACCAATGGGCCAGTCCTGTAACTACTACAGTCTCAACCAGAGGCCTTGCAGAAGGAGAGATGTAGGCCTGAAAGGCGGCTGCACCTCCCCACCGGCAGCCATTCGGGTGAGCGTGGCGAGCTCTTAGTCTTACCATCCAGTTCCAATTCGTGTGGCTCGCACCGCTCTACTCAAGGTGAGGTTTGCGCTTGGCCTTAAGAGTGGGGCCTGGCATGTGAGCAGGGTGATGTGGGCGGTGCAACCACATGTTCCTGCGCAAGGGCTGGATTAATTGCTCTCAGGGGCCATATCCGGCCCAGGGACCATAGCTTGATGATGAGTGCAATACAAAAAATGCAAAAATACAAAAATTTCTCCACGGACCACCAAAATTTTCTTGCAGACCACTAGTGGTCCGCAGACCACCGGTTGGTGACCACTGTTCTCATCCAATCCCCTGCTTAAGCAGGAGACCCTATACCATTCAAGACAAGTGGCTGTTCAGTCTCTTCTTAAAAACTTCCAGTGATGGAGCACCCACAACTTCTGAAGGCAAGCTGTTCCATTGGTTGATCTCACTGTTAGGGAATTTCTCCTTAGGTCCTTGATTAGCTTCCATCCATTGTTCCTTGCCTTCTTGTGCTTTGGAAATTAGGTTGACTCCCTCTTTTTTGCAGCAACCCCTCAAATATTGGAACACCACTAATATGCAATCCTTGTAATCCTTTTCACTAAAAGAATAAACCAATGACTCTCTATGTTTTTTTGCTCTGGAAGAGGGTCATCTAATTAAATTAAAATAGAAAGAGGTTTTTTTTGCTGTCACCACAAATATTCAGCAATCTGCACATACACCAATAAACTTATAAAAGAAGATACTTTACGAACTAACGTAAGTCATAATAACTAGAAGAGGAGACTAACCCAACCTCTTGACTGTGAATTACCACAATATATAATAATAAATAATAATCTATCACTAAGATCAGTCTAAAATCATAAAACTACTCAAACTCTACTAATATGAAAGATGAAGAATAAATAAAAAGAGAAGGTGGGAGTTATTCATCTCTGGAATGCACTTTAGAGATCAAGTCATCTGCTGCATTCTATTTCTCAAAAATACTTACATATTATGATGACTAAGATTTATTATTAGGTATAAAACATCAAATAAATATGCTTTCAAATGCCTTCAAACTGGCAATTTATGTTGAATAACCCTTGATTATGAATCTATAGTGCGCTCTTTCTCAAATTAAGGATATTTCTTGGTTTTGTTATGAAGTGACAGATATGCACATAACATGTGAACACATCCTAGATTCTATCAGTATAGGTTTTATTAAAAACAACAACATGCAGGCCTCATTCATAAGAGCAATGCAAGTTTTCTGAAAATGCAGCTTCATGACGATAGCTTCAGAATGCCAATCATTTGGGAGAAACAGACTTGTTTTATAGCTCAAGAAAGATTATGTCCCTAACTAGTTGTTTAAGGTCAACCGGAGAACTTTTTCGGAAGATGGCCCTGCTGTCAGAGGCTAGGGTGTGGTTTTTTTTGTTTTTTGTTTTGCAATACAATTTCTGCATTGTCCCCAGGCTACATTATGTTAGGCTCCCACTGTGTGCTTGGCTGTTAATTATTAAATGATTTAGGATTTAATATTTACATTTACTTTGTTGTTATTTTTAATCTGTCTTAAACATCTTTATATTCTGTTTTTGTTTCTAAAGTTTGTAAGCTACCATGAGTACATGACAGCACAAAATGTGAGATTAAATCATACAAACCAAATAAATACACAAATTTTAACAGGTATCATGATATATGCACTTCAAAAAATTATTGTAATGTTATACAGATGATCTTCTAAATCATGTCCAGTCCATTTCAGACCAATACAGCCTGTGATAGCAGACTATTCATAGCATGGACAGATCCATACCCAATTAGCATATTCTAGAGAAAACAAGAATGCCATTTGTTATTCCATTAAACATAAATATTACAGCGTGTTTCCCTGGACACAACGGCAAGGAACGCAACAGAGCTTGAAAGGTAAGACCTGCATCCCACTTCTTGCCCGTCCCACTTGCCACCCCCAAATAGCTTCCCTAAAGAAGGCGAGTGGCTAAGCAAGATGCAGGAGCCCTGTCATGCTCAGTGAGGGGGGTGGGGAAGAGACAGCAAGGGGAGCCACGTTTCGCTCCACGCATCTCGCTTCTTCCCTGTCCCACCACCCTTCTTGATAGATAGACGGAAGGAAAGCAGCCAGGCTGCTGTTGCCATTGGGGTAGGACGGGATGTTTTGGGACACAAGACACACATCTTGCCTTCAAGTTCCATCACTTTCCTCACTGTTGTGTCCAGGGAAACATGCTGTAAAAAATCTTCTCGCAAGTTTGAGAAGTGTTGTGACCCAAGTTCCTGGACCCGGACTCCTGGACTCGGATGATTCAGAAAGTGAGGGAGAAGACCTAGCCAGCCCTGCTTCTCGTGAGCCCTTTCCCTCTCTGGCACCCACTCAAAGGGAGGAGGAGGGGCCGGCAAAGCCTGATTCCATGGAGCCTCCTTCTGATTTGGCAACGCCCCAAGAACAGTTTTGGAGTGATGCAAGATTACGAAGACGTGATCGGCGTGCGCAGCAGCGGAAGAGTTGGGACAAAGCCAAGTCATAATTGTCATGCAGTGACATCTGCAGAGACTATAAATAGGAGGCGGGACTTCCTGGTTTTTGTCTTGGACAAAGTAATGAATTCTTGGGCAATCTGTATCAACGGAGGGAAGAATATATTCGTGAGTAATTCTGGCCTTATCTGTAATTTCCTTGTTATCTCCAGAAACTTGGCAGGCCCGTGGGTAGACGTAGCCAGGACATTTATATATATGTAAATAAATCAGAAAAGAGGCCTCTGACTGACTCTTTGCTGGGAGTATTTGGGGAAGGGAAACAGAACAAGAAGTTTGATTGAACTTGTAAGGTCTTCTTTTACAGCATGATTCCCTGGACACAATGGCGAGAAATGCAATGGAGCTTGAAAGGTAAGACCTGCATCCCGCTTCTCGCCCGTCCCACCTGCCACCCCCAAATTGCATCCCTAAAGAGGGTGGGTAGCTAAGCAAGGGACAGGAACCCTGTCATGCCCGGCAATGGGGGGGGTAGAAAAGTCGGAAAGGGGAGCCACGTTTCGCTTCACGCATCTCGCTTCTTCCCTGTCCCACCACCCTTCTTGATAGACAGACTGAAGGAAAGCAGCCAGGCTGCTGTTGCCATTGGGGTGGGACGGGATGTTTTGGGACACAAGACACACATCTTGCCTTCAAGTTTCATCACTTTCCTCACTGTTGTGTCCAGGGAAACATGCTGTAAAAGATCTTCTCGCAAGTTTGAGAAGTGTTGTGACCCAAGTTCCTGGACCCGGACTCCTGGACTCGGATGATTCAGAAAGTGAGGGAGAAGACCTAGCCAGCCCTGCTTCTCGTGAGCCCTTTCCCTCTCTGGCACCCACTCAAAGGGAGGAGGAGGGGCCGGCAAAGCCTGATTCCATGGAGCCTCCTTCTGATTTGGCAACGCCCCAAGAACAGTTTTGGAGTGATGCAAGATTACGAAGACGTGATCGGCGTGCGCAGCAGCGGAAGAGTTGGGACAAAGCCAAGTCATAATTGTCATGCAGTGACATCTGCAGAGACTATAAATAGGAGGCGGGACTTCCTGGTTTTTTGTCTTGGACAAAGTAATGAATTCTTGGGCAATCTGTATCAACGGAGGAAGAATATATAATGTAATATAATATAATATAATATAATATAATATAATATAATATAATATAATATAATATAATATAATATAATATAATATAATATAATATAATATAATATAATATAATATAATATAACTTATTTACTTTGAATCATAACCGGCTTCTGTGTTCAAAATGTTTATTTTAAAAATAAAAAATTAAAACATAAATAAAAATTCATATAAAAATTCAGTAATAATGTTCATTACAAATTTTTGCCCTCTGTATAGTTTGTTCATTTTAATATATATTTATTTATATGTGCAACACATTTCACAACTATGACTCCTATTTACTACATGACCTTTCTTTAAAGAAAAAAAAAAACCAGATTAGGTTGATTATTAGTCTAACCCAATCCTTAGATCTCATGCTGCAGTCACTGGTGAGTATCAATATGATACTGACATTAACAGAAGTGTTCTGAAGTGCACCAAATACAGATAAGCTATGTATTTTCTGAAGAACAGTTGCAAAAAGTGTCAAAAAAGCAAAAATATTGTAGTTGCACTGCAGGGCATATTGTATACATTAAACATAAAACTAATATTTGCAGGTAGAGAACTGAAAATAATTTACTTAACTTTATATAGACTACAGTACTTTTAATCTCTGAGAAGGTCACACTTCCTATTAGTTAAATGTATTGGTGGGAGGAGAAGGAAGTTTTCATAGAACTTTGAGAGGTGGTAGTAAAATTTCAAAAGAAAAGGAAGTGTCAATGCTAAGATTGTCGAGGATATCTTCCAACAAGGACCTAAAATTACACATACTTTGATCATCTAAAAGCAACATCAGAACACTGGTAGGCTTGATTTTTATTAAATCATCATCATCATCATCATCATCATCATCCTAAACTCCATCTGAGTACGCTGTAATATTTGTTTATCACATTTACAAACTGCCCATTTCCCAGGATTTTTGTTCATTCTATTCAATGTCAATTATTCTACTCCTTACATAATTTCAAGTGACAGAGATGCTGCTGTAAATATATCCATTTAATAAATCCACTCAATTAACCTAAATATGTTTTTATTTGTTAGTTGTTTGATTAGCCATTGTGGTAGTACATGCATGGTAATATGTTAACAAGGAGGAGCTGCAATAAAAATTGCAACACAGAGGGAGCTCTTGGGGTTATGGTGGGATCTCTGTCCTTGGGATCTCATACTCCATAACAGAAAAAGTGGTGGGAACAACTTATGGAAGCAAATTGACTTTCCTTATGGGAAGTTGGCAGGGAAGGTTGCAAATAGTGATCATGTGACCACAGGACGCTGCAACTGTTGTAAGTGAGAGCCAGTTGTCAAGCACCCAAATTGTGATGTGACTAGAGGGATGCTGTGATAATTGGAACTTCATGGACTGGTTGTAAGTATCACATGTTCAGTTTTTCATAACTTTGAATGGCTGCAGAATGAGTAGTTATAAACTTTTTTAAAAAAAATTCCTACTTACGCCCTGTTTTCCCTAAAATAAGACATCCCCAATTGGGCTTTTGAGCCCATGTGCTAAAATAAGCCCCTCCTGAAAATAAGCCCTTCCCAAAAATATTTAAACGCATGCACAGCCAGTCCCCACCATTTCCGCTGGTTATGGTTAGGGAGACAGAAATAGAAATCAGGTAAGATGGCAAGAGGAACCCCATATTGCTCCACGCACCCCAAAATAATAAGACATCAAGGCCAAGCACTTATTTCGGGGTTCAAAAAAATATAAGACAGGATCTTATTTTCGGAGAAACATGGTGTTTTAACATTACAAATTGCAGTCTTGTTTTTGTACATAAGTAGCTAGTATGATTTTAAAGGTAATCTCTAAAGAAATGGTTTAGGTTCAAGGCACCCTGAACTATGACAATGCTTTATTCAGTACTGCAAAATGTTGTTAAATACTTGGCTCCATTAATTTGAAATGCTTTTATATAAGAATTGCTAAAGGAGGAAATGAATCTGTTAATGTGCTTATCTAGCAAAAATAAATATAATCAGGCCATATTTTCAATAATAATTATTGCTTGTTCAACATGTGTTGTTTTATAAGTAATATGAATTAAGAAAAATTCACATCAAGTAACCATCTTGAAAAAATGTTGAATTTTCTAGCTAAAGATTGTGAATTCATATGATTTTTCCCTTTTTTATTATGTGAAGATAGTTCTTGAATGTTTACATTTTGAATAACTTAAAAGTTTAACAGTGCATTGAACTGTACATGCAAGGATTGTCAGTAGAAAACAAAGTTAGGCTTATAATTTAAAACATGGACAAGTTAATGATTATTGCTTGAGAAAATAGACGTTTCTTTTTATTTTATTCTTTAAAAATATGGTGAAGTATTTTGGTAGATGTACTTTTATTTTTTAATTGGAAACCTGCTAGAATACAATAACTTATAAAGGAAAAGGCTTTTAAATCATGAACAGAAAGTGCTTTCTGTGGTGAGAAAGTGAAGAGACCAGTGACAGGCATTTGACAACTCACTAAGCCATTTCCCACAAAGATTCTGTTCAACTTTCTCCTTGGTGCTCAGTGATCCAGCACAGAGCTTCTTGCTCATTCCAAAAATTCAGGCAGCCAAGATATTAAGCTGAACTTTACAAAAGAATATGGGTAGGAAGCCAAAATCACAAGCTCCTTGAAACTGTAAAGGTATAAGTGAGAATTACAGATAATATCTGCTGAAGTTCAGTAAGAATGAAGCAAGCAAGCGTGATCAGCTATAATCTTGGCAAAAAGAAAACAAAGCTTCTGTTTTTCAAGCTCAAATAAATAATGAAGGTGGGGAAATGGGAAAGGTGCACATGATCGGTGTCTAGTAATTGTATCCCACAGCTAGGGTAGTATGGAAATAACTTGGCAAAAACATCTTGAACAGAGTTTTGGCACTGTAAGAATAAAACATATTCTTAATGTATGTCAGCACACTGCATATACTTCCTAGCTGAGAGAATGTAGGCTGCAATATGTGGCTTGCAAAGTAGTGTGTAGGTATTTAACTTGCACAGAATAATATCTTCACACTTGGGGTAAACTGGGCTGTTGCTTTTGTTGTGCTTCAGTACTACTGGCCAAAATTTGCCAACACTGACTGGTATTGTCTTTACCATTAATAGGGAATGTAGTATGTGTACAACTAAGACAAAGATCCTAGTTTATGTGTTCTCAATCTTACTCATAACATTATATGAAAGCCTCAATTGCTCAAAACCATGATGGGTGGCATCTCTATAGGTTCATTTAGCATATGGAATATTTTATTTTGTGCCCTAACAGTTGAGACTCTAGGCAGTGTACAACAAGGCACAGTAAGACAATGAAAGATAAAAAAATTCAATATCAAATACTATAACAACTAATATAATAGTCAATCAAGATCAAAGCATGTTGGAAGTAGGTGATTTTGATGGGCACAGAAAATCAGGTCCATGTGAAGGTTCAATTTAACTGATTATTGCTAAAAGCCTATGCACAGAACTACTCTCAACTGACAGTCAACACCGGTTAGAGCTATATAAGTTCCGCTAGCAATAAAGGGGGGGTCTGGATTTAGCTTGTTTATGGGTACAAACTCTGAACAGACTCTAAACTTGTCCCTCTTTTTAGCCCTACTGCTGCCTCTGCCAGTTCTCCTACAGGAGCTTCTACTTTCTTAGAACACTGGCTAAGTTTACAAATGCTGTGCAAGATTTGTTTGTATTTAGATCACAATTATAATACAAAAATATCTGAGTACTGGTTGTAAAGGGTTGTAAAGGGTAAGTATAAAAAGTGGAAAGAGGGGCAAATAACTAAGGCAGAATATCAACAAATAGTCCGAGCCTGTAAAGATGAAGTGAGGAAAGCTAAGGCTCACAACGAACAAAGGTGAGCGACAAAAGTAAAAAATAACAAAAAAAGCTTCTTCCAACATGTTAAAAACAAGAAAAAAGTCAAGGAAACGATTGGCCCATTGCTGGGAGAAAGTTGCAAGAAGGTGACAAGCAACAGGGAGAAAGCAGATCTACTTAACTCATATTTTGCACCTGTCTTTACACAAAAGGAAAAAACAATCCAACCTATCAAAAACAGCACCACAAAAAACAGATTAGGAACACAAGAAAGAAGAAGAAAATGGTAAGTGAACACCTGTCTACCCTAGACGAGTTCAAATCACCAGGACCGGATGGATTACACCCCAAGTTCTGAAGGAACTGGCAGACGAGATCTCAGAACCACTGAACTATATCTTTCAAAGATCCTGGAGCACAGGGGAGCTGCCAGAGGACTGAAAAAGAGCTGATGTAGTTCCCATCTTCAAAAAAGGAAAAAAAAACAGATCCAGGAAATTACAGACCTATCAGCCTAACCTCAATACCAGGGAAGATACTGGAAAAGATAATCAAGCAATGAATCACCGAACACCTAGAACAAAGTAATAACCAAAAGCCAACGTATGTTTGTCAAAACAGATCTTATTGCCAGACTAATCTTATTGCATTCTTTGACAAAGTGACAAAATTAGTAGTCCAGAGGAATGCTGTTGATATAATTTACTTGGACTTCAGTAAAGCATTTGATAAAGTAGACCATAACCTACTACTAGATAAAGTATAAAAATGTGGGTTAGACAGCACCACTACCAGATGGATTCGTAACTGACTGACCAACCGCACTCAGCATGTAGCACTCAACGGAACTACATCCATATGGAGGGAAGTATGCAGTGGAGTACCCCAAGGCTTTGTTTTAGGCCCAGTACTCTTCAACATCTTCATCAATGACTTGGACAAGGGGATAGATGGGGAACTCATCAAATTTGCAGATGACACCAAGCTGGCAGGAATAGCCAACACTCCAGAAGATAGGCTCAAGTTACAGAAGGATCTTGACAGACTTGAACATTGGGCGCTATCTAACAAAATGAAATTCAACAGTGAAAAAAGTAAGGTTTTACATTTAGGCAAAAAAACCCAAAATGCACAGGTACCGTATAGTAGTACCTATGAGAGGGATCTTGGAGTCCTAGTGGACAACCATTTAGATATGAGCCAGCAGTGTGCAGCAGCTGCTAAAAAAGCCAACACAGTTGTGGGCTGCATAAACAGAGGGATAGAATCAAGATCATGTGAAGTGTTAGTGCCACTTTATAATGCCTTGGTAAGGCCACACTTGGAATACTGCATTCAGTTTTGGTCGCCGCGATGTAAAAAAGATGCTGAGATTCTAGAAAGAGTGCAGAGAAGAGCAACAAAGATCATTAGGGGATTGGAGGCTAAAACATATGAAGAACGGTTGCAGGAACTGGGTATGTCTAGTTTAATAAAAAGGACTAGGGGAGACATGATAGCAGTGTTCCAATATCTCAGGGGTTGCCACAAAGAAGAGGGAGTCGGGCTGTTCTCCGAAGTACCTGAGGGTAGAACAAGAAGCAATGGGTGGAAACTGATCAAGGAAAGAAGCAACTTAGAACTAAGGAGAAATTTCCTGACAGTTAGAACAATTAATAAGTGGAACAACTTGCCTGCAGAAGTTGTGAATGCTCCAACACTGGAAATTTTTAAGAAAATGTTGGATAACCATCTGTCTGAGATGGTGTAGGGTTTCCTGCCTGGGCAGGGGGTTGGACTAGAAGGCCTCCAAGGTCCCTTCCAACTCTGTTGTTGTTGTTGTTGTTGTTGTTGTTATTCCAATCTACTATACCTGCCACATATTTCAGTTGTTTTGAAGGCTATACTGTACAACAATGGGATTTGGATGACACTTCTTTTAGACCTTTAGTTTACCACTTGAGGATGTTCCATTCATGAGGAATTCCCTTGCAATTGTAGCTGTATTCTTAGTGGCAGGAGATATACTGAAAAAACAAATAGACGTCAGGCTCATTTCCTTGGATGTCAGATAGTTTATGGAGGCACTGGGGCAGGGGTGTTTTGTTGCAGCTGGTTTCCATTGATAAACATCAGGAGGCAGATGAAGATTTTCCCTGGGCGCCAAAATTAAGAGCAAAGATCATTCGAAATTTTCATGTAATTTTAATATGCATTCAATTATTTGTAATTTTAAACAATGTCTTTCCCTCAGTTACTTAAGGTAGTATGTACAGTGATCCCTCCCTGTTTGGTTAGGTAAGACACTCCAAATTAAAATGTGTAATCAGGCAATTTGTGTTCTCTTCCTAATAGTCATCATTGTCTATCAGCCCTCTATAAGACAATTTCATAATACAGTTCAATGTAGCAATTGTCTAACCTCCTTTTTATTACATAAATAATATTTTAACATATATATTTGTTGTTGATAATATGAAGTTTCTACAATAGTAGATCTAAACTTAAGAAAAAACTCTACTTTAAGGGTTCTACTTTGAGCAAAGTACTTGGGCCAATAATTTTTTTTTCACAATATGACTAAAAAATGCGGTATCAAATCACATTTGATAAATAAATGGAATAAAAATTCAGACTGAGAAATATGAAAATATTACTTTACAACCTTGAGATTAAAGGATACCAAACTATATTGTTTTCAAAAATGCTATATAAATTTATGGATGTTGCCACTAATATACAATAGCTAACATGGATAGATATTATATAAATATTTAATATGTGTGTCAATATAGTTGCTGAGGGATACATTTGCACTCAATATGCTTCTCATAAGTACACATAGATCACAAGGTGAACAGAATATAGGACTGATGGGATCCAGCACAATTCTTCATTTATTTTGTGGGGAAATCCAAGCTGGGTATCCATGGAAAACTCAGCTGGCAGCTGCAAAGCACTATCCCTAATGCACAGCATATTGAATTTATTAATTTCATTGTGCCTTATTTGCCTCCCACCTATTATAACCAGGAAAATACTCATCTTTCTGTTCTATAACAAGTAGTGAAATACAGTGGTAAAGCAAGATTTTCTTGATATATCTACAGAAAAACAAAACAAAAGGCAACACCACCTCAGGGAAACTGGAAGTTCTCATGTTTCCTTTGAATTGGACCAGTACAAATTCAGTTAACATAAAAGCACTCCATCTATATAAGGATGCCACATCTTTAATAACAGAACTGAAAAATACAGAAATAATAGAATTAATATGGTGAAAGAGCGCCCATTTAAAATTCCTGTACAATACTATAAACCTTCTAAAACCACATCAAAAAGTACAGATGTCTTGTTCACTGATGTAATATCACTTCAAACAAACATTTCACATGCTCTCTCAGCCTTTTCAGTGTTTTTACATGATCCACCCAAGTATCTAACTGCTGTCTGGAACAATAGTTGGGAATTCTTCCAGATTACTAATCTCTTTAAAAGTTAAAACAACTAATATGCATCACAGGATGAAGAAAAAGCTCTCTGTCATAATATCCCATATGTTTCTAAATTGCATCCACATTATTGTAATATGATCATTCAATTAGCAATAATGACAACAACTTTCCACTTATGCAACACCTTCTATTTTGAGGTTTTTGGAACTTATACAGTATACACAAAAACAAATTATGTCACCCAATACTCTTTTGAGGTTTCTGCTAACCATATTATCTAGAAATAACATTTGAAATATAATTGTCTCAGTCTCTATAATAAATGAAGTATTTTTTACTTCATTGATATTTTAAATACTCATTTTTGAATTCTCACTTTTATATCGGTTTAATGAATAACAAAAGTACAACAGTCTAACACATTAATTTTCTATTACATTAATTAGCCTCTTTCCACTTTAAATTATCAATAGTATTTAATAAAAAATAATTGAATTAATTTCCACTTTCTTGTTACTAGGTGTGTTTGCTTCATTTTATAAAGAATATGAGCAACTATAAAATAATTATGAGATCCCTTGCAAAGCACCTGGTATTGTCACTGTAAATATTATCCATCTTATATCTGGAATTAATTTAATTGTAAAAATCTAGTACAATTACACCCTGAAAAGGAATGTATACATGACAAGCTCTGCTGATTTGTACAGCAAGATGTATATGTATCCCATTGAAAGAAATGCGCTGTAGAAAAACAGTAACTACAGCCCAAATATATATTTTGGTAAAGAATTTGTATCAACAAATAAAGAATGTGCACACCTATTTGCTTAACTGGAGATATAGATAGATTATAGATAGACAGACAGACAAAAGACAGGTGTGTGAGTGTATGTGTGTGTGTGTGTACACATGTACAGGTATGCATGGATCTCTCTCTCTCTCTCTCTCTCTCAAATACACACACATCTATATCTATAGGTAAAGGTAATGGTTCCCCTCGCACATAGTGCTAGTCGTTCCCGACTCTAGAGGGCGGTGCTCATCTCCGTTTCAAAGTTGAAGAGCCAGCGCTGTCAGAAGACATCTCCGTGGTCATGTGACCGGCATGACTCAAGGCCAAAGGCGCATGGAACGTTGTTACCTTCCCACCAAAGGTGGTCCCTATTTTTCTATTTGCATTTTTTATGTGCTTTCGAACTGCTAGGTTGGCAGAAGCTAGGTTGGCAGAAGCTGGGACAAGTAATGGGAGCTCACCCCGTTACGCGGCACTAGGGATTCAGACTGTTGACCTTTCGATCGACAAGCTCAGCGTCTTACCCACTAAGCCACTGTGTATTATATCTATCTATCTATCTATCTATCTATCTATCTATCTATCTATCTATCTATCTATCTATCTATCTATCTATCTATCTATCTATCTATCTATCTTTGTATATGTGTGTGTGTGTGTGTGTGTGTGTGTGTGTGTGTGTAGGTCTTGGCATTTTCGGGTCTTTTCCCATGTAAGGTTGAGAGTATCTTGGTGACGTTTCGACGAGGTCTCACTCATCATCTTCAGGCTGGTGTCTTCAGCTTAGTGCTTCTCGAGCAAAGAGTGGTCGGAGCTGCTGTCTCTCTGTAAATACTGGTGGGGAGGTGGGGAGTGTTGCTGTGAGTGGGTTGGTTGGCTGTGTGGTGGCCAACCAACCCGCTGCGTAAGCCACTGCTGAACTGCCGACCTTTCGATCGACAAGCTTATAATACGCAGTGGCCAAACCGCTCACAGCAACATTCCCCACCTCGACCAATCTGCAAACACCCACTCCATCTACTAATCAAGATGCAACCACACAGCCAATCAACCCGAAGCCGAAGACACCAGCCTGAAGATGATGAGTGAGACCTTGTCGAAATGTTGCCCAGATACTCTCAACCTTACACGGGAAAAAACCCCAAAATGCCAAGACCTACATACCTATACCCGTGAAAACCTACAAAAACACACACATATATATAAACATAAACATATACATATACATATACATATACATATACATATACATATACATATATATACACACACATACATACATACATACATACATACATACATACATACATACATATATATTTAATACATGGATACCTGTACACTGCCCAGAGTCACTCTGAGACTAAGATGGGTGGTATACAAGTTTAATCAATCAATCAATCAATCAGTATCTGATTCTCTAGGTTTTAATTGATAAAGAATAAAGAAGTCACAATTAAATGCTCTGAAATCCTGAACTAAAACAGATATTAAGCATAATAAATACTAAGCAATACTAAGCAATATTCATAATGATACTCCCATTTTTAATCCCAGAAAGAAAAATCTCTCAGCTCAAGGAAAGAAACTAAAAACAAGACCATGAAATGTTTATGCACACGCCTTTATAGTAACAGAAAGATATGATAGCAAACTTTAATTGAGAACTTTCAGATTCTCCAAATTATTTTGCATCTGTTCACAATTAGCCTTGGGCCAAGAGTAGGAAATTGATGTTTTTCTTAATGCTATCAAAGGGCAATCTTATCTCTCATATGACAGATGACCAGTTTCTTAACCTTGTTGATGGATGTTGCTGACACAAAGCCAATGATAAGTCAACAAATAGCTTAATATGGCTATAAATAAAAACATAAATGAAAAAATTAAATTAATTCCAATTATTGCACTTTCTAGAAAATGCTGCTTATAAATTTTTAAAATATGAGGTGTTTACCTATCAATAGTTGGTAAAGGTAAACCTTATTCTGGTAAAAAGTTGTAACTCCTTTGAGTTGAAACATTGTAGCTTTATTCAAAATTTGGGAAATTTTTGCTGAATTCTTTTATAAACGCAAAGAATAAAGAGAAGTCCATAAACATGCACAAAAATGTCAAGTGTGCATAATTTTCAAAAACATATTCAAACTTAACAGTTTCTGTGTAGCAAAGTTAAAGAAGTAGAGTTTAATATTCTTTTTCTGTTCTCAAAAGTTGTCTAGCAACTTCATAAAATAAAACAATTCCTTGAGAAAAATGAGAACATTGTGAAAAATGCTGATACCAATACTAAGGTAATACTGTAAATTCTGAAAGTGACTCAAACTAGAATATGAACCTAGACCATAAAAAAGAGGTTTTGAAAACATATGCACTGGAAATAAGCAAAGTAGATAGACAATATCACTTAAGAAAAGTAAGTAACAAAAATGAATTTATAAAGCTCCTCATAGGCAGGAAAAAGTTTTAGGGATATCATTGTCAAGGAATTTAAGAGAATATTCCTATGTTGCCCAACAAAGCATCAAGGTGCAGAGGTGCTGATTCCTTTGTCATTTTTTTGACAATTATGGAACTTGGGTTAAATATTATTTTTAGCACATTGAAGAATCTAAGGAAAAAATGCACACACTTTAAAAAATAAAAGTCAAATTAGTAAAACACAAGGCCACTTGGTGTCCTATAAAACTTTAGACATAGTAAAAATGTACAGTATATCAACTCATAAAACAATCATTTTCCTAAGTACTAGATCAGATTTTAGCAGATATGAAATATAACAAAGGTATTTTATTCAATTTTACATGGCTGTATTTATCATTCATGGAAAATTCACAAGTGTTACAATAGCCATAGGAAGGCTCAACCAACATTCCCTGTCCTTCGATCAAAAGAAACATGTGGAGATATGCAAGGAAGAATTCACAAAATTATTCAACACAAGGTCTATAAATGTGGTTCTCATTTCACATAAAATACTTGCAAGTATGCTGCATTTCATAATATCTGTCTTGGTGTATTTTGTTTATGCAAAAAAATGAAGTAAATGACAATGTGTTTCTGGGAGATTTAGTTAACTAGGGATTAAAAATGTTTTGACATGTTTTCCTACCTGGTGCTGTCCAAAGACCAGAACTAACTATATTCATCCAAACTTGAATTTGTAAAAAAAAAAAAAAACAACCTATGACATGAGTATCTATTTTCCCCATGCTTTTTCTTCTTTGTTCCTTCAAAGTTCATTAGTTCCTGCTGGTTGTTCACCACCTGAAATCATAATCATCTGTTTGTGACATCACAATTAGTTACTGTGAAAATGATTAGTGTGTCACAAACAGATGATTATGATTTCAGATGGTGAACAAACAGCAGGAGCAGATGGACTCCTAAGGAACAAAGTTCCTGGTTTCATGCATAAGTCCAGAGTAATAAATGAGTTACGAAGAAAAACAAGTGTTTTGAAATAAAAGGTTTTCCATGGTTTTGATTTTCACATGAACATTTTAGATGTTCACAGAATTTATTCCCAATGCATATAGAAAAATTTACATTCCAACAAGCTTGGTAAATTATGTTCAATCATTATTTTAAAGTTCAAAAGCTAATTTACTTGATCTACTTGGTTGTCTGACTGAAAATATATTCTTTGGAATTAAAAATATTAAAAAGATTCTTGAAGTATAGCTATAGTTGGATTATTTTTTATCGGGCAATGATATGAAGAAATATTAAGTTATTATTTTAGCATTTTTCATTACTAAAATAGTTTTCAATTGCACTAAAATTTGCATATCTATGTAATAACATTTTTCTAATAACTGTGAATCACAGAAAATACTATTTGTATTAATTTAAAAAAAATATTGGGGGGAAAAACCAAAATGACATGTTTCTACTACCAACTGTTTTCTCTCAAATTATTTATTATTTTATTGCTATCCAGGAATAGTCCTAGGCCTCTAATATTGTTCATAATTTTAATCAGGGAAGCTTCGAATATAACACAACTGATCTTTATTACATAAGCTTATATATATATCTTTATATTAATGGCACAGATTTAAAATAAAAATATTCCGTTTATAACAGAGCCAGAGGTTACATCAGAATGCTACAAGTAGCAACATAAAATTTGTGGTTGTTCACCTTGAGAAACATCTCTGACCCATCTGGGAAGATGTAATAATAAAAATGAAATAAACTCCGTAAGATGATTCCCATAAAAAAAGTGAATGGTTTTACTGTTCTAATCAGAGACCCAAGCACATCCATTATTGAAATTGTCCTGTTTCAGAATGATGGAAGAACAACAGTAGGGACATTTTTAAAGAATGCTCTTCAGCGTTGGACAGAGCCAAGGTCTTAAAAGAACTGGTTCCATTTCCATCTCCATTTCTAGCTCCAAGAGACTTTTGTATCAAGCAATAAGAAACCCAGAAATATACCAACATTTTCTCTATAAAAACAAATCTCAAGTCCTCCATTCTCAAAGAAAGTGAATTGTCCTCTAACTCTGTTATTTGATAAGAGCTCTGTTTCAGTAGTCTTCTAACATTGATATTAGTCTTAACTTTCTCTTTAGTTGCTAGCAGTCCCCATTCCATACTGCCCAGCTGATGCTGCTCTTCATCTAACACTGGATACTACTCATTCCTTAGCTGGGGACTGTTCTTCTCAGGCTGTGCTCTGCCAGATTAATTCTATCAAAATTAACTTCCTTCACATTCTACCAGCCCTGAACCTTTTCTCGATGACATATTTTTCAATTTTCAGCAACTTCTGACATTCCATCTTTGGTATCTTCCCTTCCTTCTATTTCACTCCACTTTCATAATCTCTTAGTTCTAAAGCTAACTCCTTCACATTTCCAACTTTTGCATTTTCTCCTAAACAGTTCCTTAACATCTGCAATTTTCTATCACTATATCTTTCACACACTATTCTTCATACTCAGTAACATACCCTATCAAAAGGCAAGGAGGTCTTGTGGGAATCTCAAAATCGTTCTCTCCACCCAAGAATTCTTCATCACAATCTCTCTCCACAGTTCTACAACCATAAATAAGGTCAGCTAAGGGGAACCCAAACCAATCACTGTTAGAGAAAATTAGCAGAGGGGAACAGCTTCCCTACTGCCCACAAATTTTCTACTTAAAATACTATTCTTCCCTGTGCCAGAATGCTAACTGAGAAATGTGTGCATGGAATACAATTTGTCTTGTTTTATAGATAAAAGTATTTCCTCTAGATAATCACCTCTTGTATAAGTAACCACAAACTGTTTATTCTTGCTGTGTTCCCATGACAGGCTTAATTAGGGTTAATGTTTTATGGGAATTCTTCAATCCAGTTGGTTTGATTAAAATAATCCTGGATTTGTTTTTAGTTAAAGTTTCCTTCCACTTGCCCAACTTAGATACTCAGCCCTTCAAGAAAAAGAATTGGGAAGAGTAGCCAGAAAAGCCAGGATATTCATTTTAAAATTCACTCTTGACAGCCACTGAGCACATATCCCTAATGTATATTGGCTCCCAGGCCAGCTAGCCATTGCTACATCACACAGCTTGCAAATACAGTACTCTTTCTGCAGGCATTTACTTACAATCAATAATTCCAAAAACCCCTTGGCAGGGACTCTTCACACCTAAGCTGTGAAAGTGCTCACAAACTCTGCAATATACTTCCAAATGTAAACAAACAACAAAGCTCCAAATAATGCTGTTTGGAGAAAAGCTTGGATCCAGCATACATGATGTGAGCAGGGCCCTAATGATGACCCTCCTGTTTTAGAGATCCTGGTGCTAGGGATATATCCTAAAGTGTGCTTTGCTTCCTCCCTTTCTGCTTCTATTGGATTACCTTATTCTCTTAGTGGGGCTTGTGATATGTTACATCTGCCACATTTGCTGTTGCTTTTCTTCTGTAATAAAAATTCTGCTTTCCTTGCCAGAAGAATACATCTGGTTTATAGGAAATTTTGTGGAGATTAGCTTGAAAGTTGGAGGGGGGGGGGGAGGAAATACCCTTCCTCTGGCAGCTTGCCTTCTGATTTGTGTGGCCAAATTGGGGAAAAGACAAGGGGAAAACCTCATGGAGGAGCTCATGATGAACAGAGGAAGAGTAGAATGTGTGATGGTCTGAAGATAAAAAAGTCAGCCAGAGTGAGAGACTTGTGGGCTTTTGTATAGATTACAGCCTTTTATCAGTTCTTCCATTTGTACTTCCTTCTGTATCTACTGCTGCCTGCCTGAAAATATTGTTTTAGTGCAAAAACTCATGTGCTGCCACAGCCATAAGCAAAGAGATGTGATTTGGTCATGGAAACATTGCCCTGAGATAGATATATTTTTAAAGATAAAGTCTTCCAGGAATCTAATACCAACTATTCATAGAATATAATTTTTGGCATACATAATTCTCAGTATTTAAATATTTGTGCCAATAAATTTTGTAAGATGGAGAGTGAGAATATATGTACTTTTTCTTCCTCTGCATTCAGATCAAAAACTATTGATAAAATATTTTAATTAAATATTGATATGAAAATGTCTGGATTGTTTCCATTGCAGAGCTGAATAAGCTGTCAGACCAAAAGCTAGATTTTGGGCTTTGAATAAAAAATTGGCTACTTTTCAAAAGCTGGAATGAGACAGAACAGATACTAGAACAGTAGGACTCTACAAGGACAGCCTGACCTGCTTCAAAGCAGAACTCTTAGTTGGGAAAACTGCCCACTATGCTTTGGTCTTGGCTTAGTTCATTCCAACCAATCTCTTATTCTTGAAACCCATAGTCTACCCTTTCATAATCTAGCATGGGAAAAAACATAAAGGAATGGTTATAGTGCTGTTTCTTATCAGGTTATGATGACATTTTCAGAGATGTTAGAATATTTTACATAGATAAATCATGCTCAAATGTCACAGAAACTGTTGCAATTTCTGCATTGAACAACAGTAAAGCTACATGCCTTTAATATTTTTTAATGATTATAACTTTATTTTGAAAAACAATGACATTTGCAGAACAAACAGAACTATCTGTGATAAATTATTGGAAGACAGTCCTAGAAGATTTTGTCTAGGGCGCTGCTGATTAACAAGGGTAAAGAGTATGAAAAAAGATATAGTCCTTAGGTTAGTAAACAAGATGGTTATGAAACAACTTCTCAGGGGTAGCTTGAATAAACTTTCTAAAGTTCTTTCAAATCTATTTCTCCCAAAATATTAGTGGCACAAACCAATGGTAGCAAGAGTCACTTGTATTTTGCCACTGATTTTTATAGTACCTGAACTTTTATAGTCCTTGACTTACAACCATTCATTTAGTGACCATTCAGAGTTACAAATGGCACTGCAAAAGTGACATGATCAATCCTTGCACTTACAACTCTTGTTCCTATAGTCACATGTTCAAATTTGGGCCTTCAGCAACAGATACAGGGGTCAAATGATCACCATTTGCAATTGATTCTGAACAAATTAGCATTATCCATAATTTTGTTGAAATGATTATTTTGATTAAAATATTAAAATGATTGCATTTTTAAATGATTATTACTTTATTTGCATTATTGAATCTTATTATATCATATATATCTTTTACTTAATTTTTTTACATAGCTGATGTAAAAATGGATGAATACAAATGTTTCACTAACTTTTTGATTCTGGATAGCAAACATTTTGACCATTTCATCCCCTAGCTGATAAATATACATAAGAACATAAAATGTGCATGATACAAAAGAATACAATTACTATTAAATATTATTTATGTACACATAGGAGGTGAGATGCTTTGAAAATAAGGACACCAGATTGTTCAATGAGAACAATTGAGTGATTTATGCTTCTACCATCTCTTTTCCCCCAGTAGTCAACCAGATGGTTTGGACAAGGCCATACACAAACAGAAGGCAATAACCATAGAGGTACTCTTCAACTTATAACCACAATTGGGGCCAACATTTTGATTGCTAAGCAATGCAGTCATTAAATGAATCCTCCACATGACTGGATTGATTTTATAGCCATTTTAGTGTGTTGTTTAAGGAAATTATCAGGTCATTAAGTGAATTCAACTTCCCCAATTTATTTTGCTTGTCAGAAGCTGGCTGGGAAGATCACAAATAACTGTACCAGCAATTGGACTAAGTATATTTAGAAAACAAATATTGAAGAAGCATGAGGCAATGGCATTTCTCTTCTTGTACCTGAACAAACCCTTACCGTTTCTGGCTGTTCTTTAAGTAGAGGAAGAGGCTTTATAGCCAAGCTGTAATAACATAGCTTCAGATGCATTCCGTTTTGCTATTTTCTTCTTGGGTCCTGTTCCAATTGTAATTTCATGTCCCACTTTAACCTAGTAAAATGAATAAAAAATAACATTGCATCACTGGTTTTTAAGACAACATAATAATACTCTAGTCATTCAATTAGTGTTGCTGAACTACAAGGCAACTTATACCTGAGGAATTTTTTGCTTTGGTCTTGTGCAAAGACCAAAGTTCTCATTACGTTATGTAGCTCCAGAGTAATTTTAAGCTAGTCACTTTGTCTTAGCCTAATCTAATTATGGTTGCAAGGAATATTTTCCATATATGATACCTACATTCTTAGATAAAAGAGATAACATAATAATAACAATGATAATCATATAGTTTTAATCATGGTTCAAATAATAAGTTATGATCAACCTCAAATCAGAAGGAAGGTAGGGAACTCATATAGAAGTGGAAAAGTGACAGATAAGATGAGTGACATTATATACCTAAGTATGAAAGCAACTCTTGATATTTGTACAGGTGGCAATTGGTTCCCAGATTGCCATTACTAAACTATGCATTAATAAAGCATATCATCACAATATACAATCTATTTGTTGATAGAAATAGATTCTGAAAGAGATTTAATAAAGGATTGTATGATAAAATGGGCACAGAATATTCAAGAACCAATAATGTTGGAAACATGGGAAAAAATTTGGGTTAGAAATGTTAAATTTACGCAAGCGCAGAATTTAAGGGAAAATTTTTATAAGATGTTTTATAGATGGCATTTAGATCCTAAGAAATTATCATGTATGTATCCAGATATGCAAGCGAAATGTTGGAGATGTAATTGTGATGATGCTACATATTTTCATGTATGGTGGACTTGTAAGAAAATTAAGTCTTTCTGGATAAGAATCTGGTGGATTATGCAGAATGTTCTGAAGAAGAAGATAAAGTTCCTACCGCAATTTTTCCTTTTGGGAATAACAACGGACTGTACAGTGATTGAGACTAAGTTGATTTTGAACTTAATAACAGCAGCAAGACTGTTGATTGGACAATATTGGAAGAAAAAAGAATTACCCACAATAGAAGAATGGATATTGAAAGTTTCCAATTTGGCTGAGATGGCTAAAATTTCAGCCTTCTTGAAAGACAGTACTCAAGAAAAATATTTAAATGAATGGAAGAACTGGATTGATTATATTCAAAATAGATATCAGATTAAGAAATTTCGGATTGCCTTTGAATGAAGGATGTTGTTTTTGATTTTAATGGAAGAAGTCAGGTTATGTGGGAGAGAAGGATTATAATTGTGTTAGATTTTAAAAATTTAATGTATGACTGTTTGTTTAATGAACTATACCTTGTGTTTGCTCCGGGAAGTCGGGGGGGGGAGGGGGTTTTGGAGGGAGGGGGGAAGGTGGGGGAGGGAGAAAAATTTAATTGTTGTTCTAAAACTTTTTCAATAAAAAAATAAAATAAAAATAAAGCATATCATGTGACTGCATCACTTGGTGATGGTAAGTCCCAGTTGCTGTTGTAATTCCAGGACTGTGCAGGTCATTAAGCAGGAAGAGATGGGAATCCCAAGCAAGGAGTGTCAAGGATTTGCAGCTGCTGAGGAAATGGGGAGTGCTAAGGCAGGCACTATAGAGTGTGGGGGAGTGCTGCAGGCAAGTACTAGGAAGCACAGCTAAGCCAGCAAATGCCATGAGTAGGTACTAGGGAGCGCAAGCAGGCTGGTAGGGACTATGGAGCAGCCCTAGGGAATGCAGGCAGGTGTGTGATTGTGGGTGGACACACACTAGAGTGCAGGAGGGCAGAGATGCACTATACAGGGTGAGTTGGAGAGGAAGCACTACAAAATATGCAATCTCTGTTATGTAGTTCCTTGGGAGAAAAAGTGGGGGAAGTGACCTGCAGAAGTGCCTTGCAACCTTTCCCCTTTGACTTTGCTTGTGGGAAACTGGCAGGGAAGGTTCCAAATGGCAATCCCATGATCACTGGATTATGATCATGTGACTGTGGGGAAACTGCAATGCCCACAATTTCACGAACTGGTTATAAGTCTCCCTAGTTCAGCACCATCACTTTTGAACAGTGGTCGTAAGTTGAAGATTACCTGCAAGTGCCCAGAAACAACTATGTACTTGAAGGTGGATTTCTTATTTTCTATTCAGCCTACATGGTACATCAATGAAATTTTAGAGATAAAAAGTAAAAAAAAAACACCTGATGTTTAAATTCTTGTATTTAACTTATGTCTAAATTCTTTCAGCCTAATATGTCTTGCAGATTTATTATGAGGATTGAATTGAGATAAACACATGGAGGCAACATAATAATAATTATAATCATTGTGATTTTGAATTAATTTAAATTAGATATCTATTCTCAAAAGTATATAAAACTGGTTAAGGCACCAGGCTAGAAGCACAGGGGAGGCTCTGGGTCAGTCAGTCTCTCTCAGCCCAATTTCCCTCACCTCACAGGATTATTGTTATGAGGAAAATAGGAAGAGGTAGTATTGTGTGCTTTTTTCATACTGAGTTATTTATAAAAATAATAAAGGTAGGATATAAATTAGCAAATAAAATATAATCTGTAAGAAAAATAAACTTTTTATGTGACTTTTTAAAAAAAATATTATTATTATTATTTAAATTTATTTTTATTATGATTTTTTTTCATAACAATTGTACATATTCAACAGAGCCATGACATTATTGTATATTTCGGACAATTTCTATATACATTATATACATCTAATCATCAATAGCCTTATATGTATTTATTTATTTGTTTTTTATTTATTTATTTATATTTATATTTATATACCGCCCTATCTCCCTAAGGACTCAGGGCGGTTCACAGGCAGTTAAAACACATATAAATACAGATTAAAAACAACAATTAAAAAACTTATTCTATAGCCTAATTTTTAAAACAATATAAATAATAAAAACCCCTTAAAACCAATTTTTTAAAATCTAATCCAGTCCCGCGCAGATGAATAGGTGTGTTTTAAGCTCGCGACGAAAGGTTCGGAGGTCCGGAAGTTGACGAAGTCCTGGAGGGAGTTCGTTCCAGAGGGTGGGAGCCCCCACAGAGAAGGCCCTTCCCCTGGGTGTCGCCAGACGGCACTGCCTAGCTGACGGCACCCTGAGGAGTCCCTCTGTGAGAGCGCACGGTCGGTGAGAGGTATTTGGTAGCAGTAGGCGGTCCCGTAAATAGCCCGGCCCTATGCCATGGAGCGCTTTAAAGATTGTCACCAGCACCTTGAAGCGCACCCGGAAGGCCACAGGTAGCCAGTGCAGTCTGCACAGGATAGGTGTCACACGGGAGCCACGAGGAGCTCCCTCTATCACCCGCGCAGCCGCATTCTGGACTAACTGAAGCCTCCGGATGCCCCTCAAGGGGAGCCCCATGTAGAGAGCATTGCAGTAATCCAGGCGAGACGTCACGAGGGCGTGAGTGACCGTGCATAAGGCATCCCGGTCTAGAAAGGGGCGCAACTGGCGCACCAGGCGAACCTGGTGGAAAGCTCTCCTGGAGATGGCCGTCAAATGGTCTTCAAAAGACAGCCGTTCATCCAGGAGAACGCCCAAGTTGCGCACCCTCTCCATCGGGGCCAGTGACTCGCCCCCAACAGTCAGCCGAGGACTCAGCTGACTGTACCGGGATGCCGGCATCCACAGCCACTCTGTCTTGGGAGGATTGGGCTTGGGCCTGTTTCTCCCCATCCAGACCCGTACGGCTTCCAAACACCGGGGCAGCACTTGATAGCTCCATTGGGGTGGCCCGGTGTGGAAAAGTACAGCTGGGTGTCATCAGCGTACAGCTGGTACCTCACACCGAAGCCACTGATGATCTCACCCAGCGGCTTCATATAGATGTTGAACAGAAGGGGCGAGAGAATCGACCCCTGCGGCACCCCACAAGTGAGGCGCCTCGGGGCCGACCTCTGCCCCCCTGTCAACACCGTCTGCGGCCGGTCGGAGAGATAGGAGGAGAACCACCGATAAACGGTGCCTCCCACTCCCAATCCCTCCAACCGGCGCAGCAGGATACCATGGTCGATGGTATCGAAAGCCGCTGAGAGGTCTAATAGGACCAGGACAGAGGAGCAACCCCTATCCCTGGCCCTCCAGAGATCATCCACCAACGCGACCAAAGCCGTCTCCGTGCTGTAACCGGGCCGGAAACCGGACTGGAACGGGTCTAGATAGACAGTTTCATCCAGGTGTAGGGGAAACTGATATGCCACCATACTCTCAACAACCTTCGCCGCGAAGCGAAGGTTGGAGACCGACGATAATTACCTAAAACAGCGGGTCAGGAGGCTTCTTGAGGAGGGCCTCACCACCGCCTCTTTCAAGGCGGCGGAAGACTCCTCCAACAAGGAGGCACTCGTAATCGCCTGGAGCCAGCCTCGTGTCACCTCCTGAGTGGCCAGCACCAGCCAGGAGGGGCACGGGTCCAGTAAACACGTGGTGGCATTCAGCCTGCCAACAACCTGTCCATGTCCTCGGAGCCACAGGGTCAAACTCATCCCAGAAAATATCACCAAGACCACCCTCAGACGCCTCATCTGAATCACCGCAAGTTTGGTCTAAACCGTCTCGAAGCTGAACGATTTTATCGTATAGATAACCGTTAAACTCCTCAGCACGTCCCTGCAACGGGTCATCCCGCTCCCCCTGGTGAAGGAGGGAACGGGTCACCCGAAACAGGGCGGCTGGGCGGTTATCTGCCGACGCAATGAGGGAGGAGGCGTAGCAACGCCTCGCTTCCTTCAGTGCCACTAGGTAGGTCCTAGTATAGGACCTAACTAGTGTCCGATCAGCCTCTAAACGGCTAGACCTCCAGGAGCTCTCTAGGCGTCTTCTCCGGCATTTCATCCCCCTCAGCTCCTCGGAGAACCAAGGAGCCGGTTGGGATCTGCGCCAGGTCAGAGGCCGCAGAGGCACGACACGGTCTAAAGCCCCAGCCGGAGCCCGCTGCCACGCTGGGGCTAGTTCCTCTGCCGTGCCGTGAGCCAGACCTCAGGAAGTGGCCCAAGCTCCGTCCGGAACCTCTCCGGGTCCATCAGGCGCCTGGGACGGGACCAGCGGGGTTGAGTGGCGGTCAGAAAGTCCAGGCGAAGGAGAGAGTGATCTGACCATGACAAAGGTTCTATGACTACATCTCTCAAATCCAGATCCTTCAACCACTGACCAGAGATAAAAATCAGGTCCAGTGTGCCACCCCCAGTGTGAGTGGGGCCATCCACTACTTGAGTCAGGTCCAAGGCCGTCATGGAAGCCATGAACTCCCGAGCCACTGTCGATGACAAGCCGGCAGATGGCAAGTTAAAGTCCCCCATGACTAAAAGTCTGGGGTCTCCACTGCCACCCCGCAAGCACCTCCAGGAGCTCGGGCAGGGCAGCTGTCACGCAGCAAGGAGCCAGGTACGTGACCAGCAAGCCCATCTGACACCTATGACCCCATCTCACAAAGAGGGATTCACACCGCAATCTGAGGTACAGTGGTCTCCTCGGCTCTAGACTCTCTTTAATAGCAACCGCCACCCCCACCCCTACCCTGGGCCTCGGCTGATGGAATGCACGGAAACCCGTGGGCACATTTCGACCAGGGCACGCCCCTTCAGTGCCCAACCAGGTCTCCGTAACGCCTATAAGATCCGCGCCCCTGAATAAGATCGTATATTAGGGGGCCTTATTGGCCACGGACCGTGCGTTGCATAACATGAGACGAAGGCCCAGGCTCTGAGGGTCTTGACCATCCGGGAACGGAAAAGTCAGAGGATCGGGCACGCGATCGCTTGCAGACATCGAACGCGTGACCCCTAGACCGATACGATCCCCTTCCGCCATATCTGCCCCTCCCACTTACCGTGCAAATGGAACCACCTCACAAAAGGAACACATTCCCCCATAACCTCCGAACCCACTAAATAATCGCCACGAGCACGCGAGACTGGTTTCTCCCGACGGGCTACCCCCAACACCCGCCCTAACCCTCCCACCCCTTAAAAATGCCCTATCTAAAAAACCCCAAAGGCTCTTCCTCTTCGCATGCCACCTCTGTGGGTCCCAAGACCCGTCATTGAGGCCGGCCTTAGGTAAGGTAACAGGCTGTTCCCACGAGGCGGGGGCACCTCGCAGGCGCAAGAGTTCGGATCTAGAATAGCACATGCAATAAAACAATAAAAGTCAGCAGAAAATAGATTGTCCCGGACTAACAGAGATGTTAACAGAGATGTTCTCCTGAGGTAGGTCTCTAATCTATTTTGTTTTCTATTTCTACTGATTGTCCATGTGTACCAATTTTCCCAGAGCGCATAGTATTCTGAATCTTCTTTTTCTTGTAGTTCTATGGTAAGCCTGTCCATTTCTGCGCAATCATATACTTTTTGGATAATCAGACTCTCTGGTGGTATGTTACTAAGTTTCCAATATTGCGCGAACACAATCCTTGCCGCTGTTAGAATGTGCAAAATCAAGTATCTTGTTTTTTTATCAAATTTTGTCTTAAATATTCCCAAGAGAAATGTTTCTGGATTCAGTCCAATTTGGCATTTTGTTATATCCTGTAACCATCCCTGTATCTTAATCCAGTACTTTTTCACTTTGGGGCACGTCCACCAGACATGAAAGAAGGAACCTTGATGTTGATTACATTTCCAGCACTTTGGACTTAGATTCGGGTACATTTTGGCCAACCTATCTGGCGCTAGGTGCCAGCGGTAAAGCATTTTATATTGATTTTCTTTGTAAGCAGTAGATTTGGTTAATTTTAAATTTTTATTCCAAATTAATTCCCAATTATCTAAATCTATATTGTGCCCTATATTTTTTGCACATGCAATCAACAGTTCTTTCACCACCTCTTCCATTCTATCAAACTCTAGTAGGTATTTATATAATTTAGATATTAATTTTCCTTCTGGGCCTATCAATAATTTGTCTAGTTGATTTGGTTCCAATCAATTCCAAATTCTTCCATGTCTTATATATCTGGATTGCAATTGTAAATAAGGCCACCAATCTACCGATATTCCCTGTTCCTTTAATGTCTGAATATTTTTAAGTTTTTCCTGTTTGTCTAGTATTTCCGAATATCTTGGCATCTTACTTATGTCTAGTGTATTGGGGTGGATCATCACCTCCGTATTGGATAGCCAGCCAGGAATTTTCGTATAGTGTTTTTTCCTTATGTCTTGCCAATTCCGTACCAATGCGTCTCTTATTCTATGTCTGCAAAAATTTGAATGTGTCTTACTAAAAAAATTTTTTTTAATGTTTATTAATTGGATAATATCCAAATTCAGTCATGCTTGGAGTATGTAGACAAAAAAAGAGAGTTCTAATTACTTATTATTGATAATTTCAAGTTTAATGTAATGTAATGTAACTAAGTCTCTCAGTTCTATGGAAAATACAGTATTTTCTTGCAATATATGAAATACAGTAACAAAAAAGTAAAATGTAATTAAAAAGTTAAAATGAATCATTTTTTTAAAAAATAATTCTAATCAGCTCAAGTCTTCCATCCTTCCGAGGTCAGCAAAATGAGGACTCAGATTGTTGAGGGCAATATGCTGACATTATACATACAAGAGAGTGCTGTAAAGCACTATAGAACAGTATATAAGTCTAAATGTTAAATGCTGTTGCTAAAAAAATTAAATGTCCTAAAATTAAATTATAACCAAATGAACAGAATTATGAGCTGCCAAAGAATAATCCCCCCTGAATTCAGTAGGTCATACTTGCTAACAGACATGTTTATGATTGCACTGTAAATAAAATAACATTTAAAACAAATAGTGAAGTGAAAATTCAGTGCCTGATGCATGGACTGCTATTTCTCAGACTTGTAGAGCTGATTTAAGTATTATTATAACCTCTATCGAGGATTAAAGGTCTGACTACAAAGAAAGAGTTTTCTGAAATTAACTTTGGGAACAAAACTTCAACTAATGTCATCAGAGGTTTTCTTCTGTTTATCTAACAGTCAGCATAAGTAATTGGATCCATTTCATCACATCTAAGCTTGTTCTTTGTGTGACAGATAAAAATGAACATATTATCTCCATATATTTTACTTCCACATTCAATTAAAACAAATGAAAGCAAGGTTTAAGTACTTTATACAAAAGTCATTTTGCTTTGATAAGTTTTTGAAGACAGTAATAAATCTACCAAGACTTGTTTCTGTCAGATATCACATGATTTTAGTGTGAATATTTTGAAAACAGTCTTATATGTCTCAAGCCATAAAGTTTATTTATAACTACTAAAAGCAATCAAACTAGAAACAATAGTGTCCAACAACATTAAATCATGTTAATTCTTCTTGACTTTCATGGGAGCAATTAAAACCCATGCTTAATTCCCTGACTGAAATCAACAGGACGTGAAAGTATTCAACACTGATTGGATTATATCCCTAGGCCCAACAAGAGATTTGTTTAATACTTGCAACAGCTAGCTATGTTAACTTGTTTTTCTTTAAATAATTATAAGACTAGGACCCCTTACTGGGAAATGAAGTCTATCTCTTCAACCCCCTTACTGTGATCAAAATGGGAACCTTCCCTTTACACAACAGGCTCTAGAATCCTTTCTGTGGATTGTTTTTCTGCTGTGTGCCACACAGAATCGCTTTTAGCGAGATGGGCAGCTACATAAATTTGATTATAATTTGATTATTGCAAATAATCAAAGAATTATAAATCAATAAATTTAGAATATGATTCATGTTATATAAAGTACTCAAGCTGTACAAAAAGTTTATGTTGTATGTTACTAAGCACTGTCTAATGGTAAAACTTTAATTTTAGCCTTTCTATTCAAATTTGTAAATCTCGCTTTTAAAATAATTATATACCTGGCTATTTATACAGATTTAACATTTTAAGCATTTTTAAGTTTTGTTTGGGGGGGAAAAATCCCAAGAACAGTGTTGAACCATCGAATAAACGAAGCCCATGTAGAAAATGTTAAAAATAACAAAACAAGTAAGTCAAATACAATTAAACAAACAACTTAAATGTTTAGAACATGAATATAAACACAGAGATGTTTTCAAAGTTGATTAATTATATGTGTCTGAGAAGAAACTGTTGACTTAGGGGTCATGCTGGAGCTTTTGAAGCTTTCTCTGTGAATCCCCAGAACTAACTTTAAAATTCATACTGATGGGGCTTCTTTTTCCCATTAGAGAAGTGTATAGATAAAAGTGTACATACTTAATATTACAGGAATTTCATTATTAGAAGGCAGACAAAGGAAAAGAATGTGCTATTAAATCTCAATGAGTAGAGTATTTGCAGTGGAGAAAATTAAGATCTTCCTGTTATTTGAAATGAAAAACAATAGATAGATTTTCTGCATGATCTGTCCTAACATGATCTGACAGGTTTTCCAAGGGTCTACTCATCACCACCATAACTGAGTCCATCCACCTTGTTACTGTCATTCTCTTGCTCCTTTTCCTTCTACCTTTCTAAGTATTAAAAGCCTTTTCCAGAGAGCTGGGTCTTTGCATAATGTGTTGGAAGTAGGATAATTTGAGCCTGGTCATTTGTGCCTCAAATAAGAATTCTGGATGGATTTTTTGGATGATCCATTTATTTATTTTTCTTGGCTACCTGTTCAATTTTATTTCATATACACACACATGCATAACACATATACGTCGTATATGTTGGGGAGGAACATAAGGAGAATTTTTAGATTTTTATATCTTTATTTCTCAGTGAATTTCTGTGATCTGCTATTTTAGGAATTCTTCTAAAACATGCTATACTGATGAATACACTGAGTGAGACAGGAAGCTAAGAATCTTTTTTAAATGGACTGTAGGAAAAAACAATAAAGAAGTTAAAATGCAAATAGCATTTAACAAGATGTAAAGCTAAAATGTTAGAGATGAAGTGATTAAACTGAAGTGAAATGGAAGTACCCATTATCATAGTTTAGCAGTCACCATGACTGACTTAGCTATATATCAGTATATAACATAGTTTTAGAATAGAAAAACTTTAGAGCTCCTACAATGATAAATCAAGGACAAAAGTTTCTGATCTGAAAAGAGAAACTGCATAAACCCATTGGGGGGGGGCGTCTTACAAATGCAATACACATCAAACTAATATTTCTAAATGATTTCTGTATCAACTTTCTTAACTCATAGGAACTTTTCTGCCTCACATCAAGATAAGTAAGTTTCTTGATTCTAAATCCTCCTCCATTATTTATATTAGGGGTGGATTCTAAATTTTTTACTACTGGTTCGGAGAACTAGTCCTTAAGTTACTACCTATTCGGTAGAACTGAGCAGAACCAGTAGGAACCCATCATTGATTTATATACACTATGTTTTAAATGGTACAAACAATTTACCAGCAAATCTACAATCCTGCTTTATTTCATCTGGCTGCTTCATACCTTGCAACAATACTGTATGATAGGTAAATTTTACTACTGGTTCGGAGAACTAGTCCCTTAAGTTACTACCTATTCGGTAGAACTGAGCAGAACCAGTAGGAACCCATCATTGATTTATATACACTATGTTTTAAATGGTACAAACAATTTACCAGCAAATCTACAATCCTGCTTTATTTCATCTGGCTGCTTCATACCTTGCAACAATACTGTATGATAGGTAAATTTTACTAGATTATTTTTGCAGGCAAAAAGGAGAAGGGTCAGAGTCATTAGCTTTCCTAATATTACACAACTAAATAGAATAAGAAGTTAGGGCTGACACACATCACTCCTCCTCTAAACAATCTATATAAAGGATCCCTCATGATAAATTAAAATTTTCCCTCAGATTCTGTGCCTGCGTGAATTTAACATTTCTAACCCAAATTCTTTCCCACGTTTCCAATAATATTGGCTCCTGAAAATTTTGTGCCCACTTTATCATACAGTCCTTTACCAAGTCCCTTTCAGAATCTATTTCAAGTAACACATTATACAATCTCTTTATGTGCTCCTGAGACTGATTTCTAATTTGCTTTACCAAATTTCCCTCGTTCTGCTCTATACCAATTTTCTGATCTCCCTTCCATCTAGCATGTAATTGCTCATATTGAAACCAAGTATAATTTTTCCCTTCCTCTCTTAATACTTGCAGAGATTTTAACTGCAAATTACCTCTTTCAGTATACAAAAGATCTTTATATGTAATCATTTCCTGCTTCTGTTCTATGTTTATATTTTCTACTGTATGTCTAGGACATGCCCATATAGGAACCTTATAATTTAGTTTATAAGAGTATTTTTTCCAAACACGCAGAAGGGCATTTCTTAGCACATGATTTTTAAAGGCCTTATCCACCTTTTTGTCATAAATTAAATATGCATGCCATCCATATAACAAATCATAACCTTCTATATTCAAAATTCTGTCCTCTGTTAAATTAAACCAATCACTTATTGCAGAGAGAGCAGCTGCTTCATAATATAATTTAAAATTAGGCATTTTTAAACCTCCCCTTTCCCGAGAATCTTGAATTATTTTCATTTTAACCCTAGCTTTTTTACCTTCCCATATAAATTTGTTAATTCCCTTCTGCCATTCCTCAAGATTCTTATCTTTCTTAATTATTGGTATCATCTGAAAGAGGAATAAAAATCTAGGTAAAACATTCATTTTAATAGCAGCAATTCTCCCAGCAAAGATAATTGCAATTTTTCCAAACAATCAACTCCTTCTGAACTTTTGCCATAAAACCTCATAGTTATTCTTATACAATTTCACATTTGATGACGTAATATAAACCCTAAATACTTAACCTTCTTTACAATTTCAAATCCTGTTACTTCCTCTAGTTTTTCTTTCTGTTGTCTGGCCGCTATTTTAGGAATTCTTCTAAAACATGCTATACTGATGAATACACTGAGTGAGACAGGAAGCTAAGAATCTTTTTTAAATGGACTGTAGGAAAAAACAATAAAGAAGTTAAAATGCAAATAGCATTTAACAAGATGTAAAGCTAAAATGTTAAAGATGAAGTGATTAAACTGAAGTGAAAGGGAAGTACCCATTATCATAGTTTAGCAGTCACCATGATTGACTTAGCTATATATCAGTATATAACATAGTTTTAGAATAGAAAAACCTTAGAGCTCCTACAATGATAAATCAAGGACAAAAGTTTCTGATCTGAAAAGAGAAACTGCATAAACCCATTGGGGGGGGGCGTCTTACAAATGCAATACACATCAAACTAATATTTCTAAATGATTTCTGTATCAACTTTCTTAACTCATAGGAACTTTTCTGCCTCACATCAAGATAAGTAAGTTTCTTGATTCTAAATCCTCCTCCATTATTTATATTAGGGGTGGATTCTAAATTTTTTACTACTGGTTCTGTGGGTATGGCTAGGTGGGGGGGGAGAAAACTGCGTGGGCATGGCCAACTTGACGTCACTCACGCACTCAGTCACATGACCCCACACAAAAAGCCACGGCCACCGAAACAGTGCCGAAAATTTTTGGGACTTTTTGACACTTTTTTTTTGATACTCCAGCCCCATATCCAGGGCAGTGGGGTAGCAGTGGTCACCTCGGTGAAATTTAACAACCATGAGCCATGCTTTCCTCCAAGTCTCATCCGAAAAGCTCTGTGCAGAGAAAACCTCCTGTTTCCCTCTGCCTCCCACAGCGCTTAGAGGAAAGCACGGCTCATGGCTGTTAAATTTCGCTGTGCTGTGGCAAACACTTTCCCATAAAGAGTAGCAAAGGAGAGAAACAGCCGCTGACCTGGAGAACACATGGACTGGAGCAGCTCTGTGCTCTCTACTGGCTGTTTCTTCCCCTTCGCTCGTCCAGCACAGCGAAATGTAGCAGCCATGAGTTGCGCTTTCCTCCAAGTCAAATCCGGAAAGTTCTGGCTGGGGAGGGGTGCCTCCGTCTGCCGGCTCAGGGCAGTGGACTCAGCAGCCCAGACAAGCCGAGGAACTGCGGGGAGCCTCTGCGCCATTTTCAGGCACCCAGCTTACTGGGCTGCCCCAGTCCCTGTCAAAGCTCCAACGGCGGCGGCTTCAGGAGATGCTGGCAGCACGGAGGTGCAGGTGAAGGCTGGGAGGGCGGTTCAACATGTGGAGGGCTGAGTCCGCTCCCTTCGCCTCCCCACACTTGTTTACCCATCCCAGAGAGCTCGGGCTACAGGGAGGACCTGGCCGCCTTCCTCGCCGGCATCGCTCCTGAGAGAAATCTTCCGTCCTCGGCTGTTGCGAAGAAACAGCAGCTCCAGGTGCACCATGACTGCTTCATTCTCTTTGAGAGCAGCTTTGCAAAGCTGCTCTCAAGGAGAATGAAGTGGGCATGGCGCACCCGGAGCTGCAGCTTCTTCGCAACAGCCGATGACGCTTGGAGCTCCAAGCTGCGGGGATGGGGGGGTTGCAATGTCTGCAGCTTTGAGGGGGCTCCTTCCCTCAGTGGTTCATTTTTTTTTTACCTCTTCTAGGCAGCTATGCCTACTTTCTCCTTAAAGGCTGCTCCGAGCCTTTTGATCTTTCTCAAGCATGGAGAAAAGTGACCCTGTGAAGGAACCAAGCCTGCTGCTGAACTTGGAAGCCAACAGGCTTCTTTTCCACCCAGCTGCTGATGCAGGGTGCCAAAAAGACCTCCAATCGCTACCACCATCTTTGCACATGCGCAGCTTTCTTCTCACAGGCGGAAGGACTTTTTGGCACCCTGTGGTCAGGTGGCTGAGAAGCTTCTTTGCCAGCCAGCCGCTTCCCAGCTCTGGTCAGCTTACCATCCGATGGATGCGTCGGGTGGATGAGCAAGCAACGACCAGGGGACTGGTTTTGGGGTGTGGCCAGGCTGTCCTTACTACTGGTTCGGAGAACTAGTCCCTTAAGTTACTACCTATTCGGTAGAACTGAGCAGAACCAGTAGGAACCCATCATTGATTTATATACACTATGTTTTAAATGGTACAAACAATTTACCAGCAAATCTACAATCCTGCTTTATTTCATCTGGCTGCTTCATACCTTGCAACAATAGAATAGAATAGAATAGAATAGAATTTTATTGGCCAAGTGTGATTGGACACACAAGGAATTTGTCTTGGTGCATATGCTCTCAGTGTACATAAAAGAAAAGATACGTTCATCAAGGTACAACATTTACAACACAATTGATGATCAATATATCAATATAAATCATAAGGATTGCCAGCAACAAGTTATAGTCATACAGTCATAAGTGGAAAGAGATTGGTGATGGGAACTATGAAACGATTAATAGTAGTGCAGATTCAGTAAATAGTCTGACAGTGTTGAGGGAATTATTTGTTTAGCAGAATGATGGCCTTCGGGAAAAAACTGTTCTTGTGTCTAGTTGTTCTGGTGTGCAGTGCTCTATAGCGTTTTGAGGTAGGAGTTGAAACAGTTTATGTCCAGGATGCGAGGGATCTGCAAATATTTTCACGGCTCTCTTCTTGATTCGTGCAGTATACAGGTCCTCAATGGAAGGCAAGTTGGTAGCAATTATTTTTTCTGCAGTTCTAATTATCCTCTGAAGTCTGTGTTTTTCTTGTTGGGTTGCAGATACCGTATGATAGGTAAATTTTACTAGATTATTTTTGCAGGCAAAAAGGAGAAGGGTCAGAGTCATTAGCTTTCCTAATATTACACAACTAAATAGAATAAGAAGTTAGGGCTGACACACATCACTCCTCCTCTAAACAATTTATATAAAGGATCCCTCATGATAAATTAAAAATAAAAAATGATTAGTCATACAGCTAGTTATCAATACTGATAGTACATAATTGTATGCTAAGTATAATATGCAAGAGAAAGTAGAACACATATTTGTAAAATAGTAGAGAAGAATCTACAGGTGACTCAAAATAAATAAAGTGCAGCACTAATATAGAAATCAGATTTCAGCAGTGATTTGTATAGCGGTACAACAGATAAGATAAAGTTGTTGAATTTAAGCAACTCAGTTATCCAAAATGTTCATTTGGGCATATGTTACATCATTAAATAATAAATCACTATAGAATAAAAACTGCATTGAAGGATAGAGAGACACACAAAAACAAAATAGAAAGCAAAAAATTTAAGTAAAATGGATTATCTTAGCAGAGTACATTAATTAGAAAGTGATTTTTTAGATGATGAATAAGATTACATTACCATCAAATTTATGGACAATCTACCCATTAATTCTAGTGAAAGTAAATAAGCTTTAATTCACATCCCATGGATTGATGTTTTGTTGTTCAGGAACAGTTTGTAAAGTGAGTAATTATAATGAAAGAAATCAATTCTGAAAGAAGTTGCTTCGCATCTGTGTTGCTGTTTATGTCTTAACAAGATGTAAGGAAGCGTCACTTAAGGTTGAAGAGTTTTAACTGCTTCGCTCCACTATTATTTTCTTCCTGACTCCTAAACAGACTTCAATAAAATAACATAAGAGGGAATATGTACAAAACCAATTACTTAGCTAGCTGGGAGGCTGAGAGTGGCTTTTATGATGAAGACCCAGTGATAATGTTTCACAAATTATACAGAGAATGGCATGTGGCTGACTTACACACCTGAGTTTGATCAGATTTAATGCAGATAAAACTAAATTTACTCCTTTTCCCCATTTTCAAAAGGAATTTCAGATGAATACACAAATTAGGGCCAGCCCCGCAGAACCAAAGCTCATGAAGTGGCAATAAATCTACTGCCACCAGAAATAAACACTCCATTTAGAAAACTTGAGCTCACAGGAATTTAGGAGGTTTAGAAAAAAGTTACATTAAAGCACAGGAAAGCACACCAATATTCAGTAAAAGGAAATAAATCCCACATCTTTGATAGATAAGCAGGTTACAATTCAATGTGTACTTATAGATGTAATAATTATAAGGCAACTATGAAACTCCAATTGAATTTTTCAGATTTGAAGAGTTGTAACAAACAGCTTCTTGTAATAATTTTTTAAAGGATAATACCATTTACAAATGTTGGCATTGCCAGTTTTTTTTTTAAAAAATCAAAAATAAAACATATCTTAGGACTTCCGCTTGGCTCCACCTTTCTCGCTGGGTGCTAATTTATGGCACTCCGCGCTGGATATTGTAAAAGCGGTGTAAATAGCTTTCGAACAGCTGTTCCCGACTTAATTTTCCCTCTCTGGTTGAGAGAGCAGGGGAAAGAGCAGGGGGGAGAAAGGTAGATTCCCTTAGGGGCTTTGTTTTTCTTATGCAAAGTCCTGGAAGGTCGAGTCCCTTCGAATCCCTCCCATCTCCATTATCCAGCGCGTCTCTTGCAACAGCAGGAAAAGAGGAAGGTGTCCAAGTTCTGCTAACAATTGATTTCTTTTTGTGGATTTATAAGCAGGCGGAAGAAGCATGAGTGAATAATTACTGGTTTGCAAGTATTGTTGATTTCCTGACTTCCTCCTCTTTTTAAAGAGAGAAAAATTATTCTTTTTTTTCCCCTTCTCTTAAAATGGCATTTTAGACTAATAGACCAGCCTTGCTGTGAAATCAAAACTGAATGGAGACATCATTTTATTGTGTTGGATTCTGGTTTGTTGGATTATATTACGTTATTTAAGTATTTCATAAGGGGATTTTCAGCAAGAACTTTGTTATGAAGGTTCTTTCAGAAGAATGGATTTGTGACTTTATACAGGATTACACAGAAAGAATGTATTTAATTACTCAAAAATACGAACTGAAACAGGACTTAAATGCAATGGATGAAGATATGATCGTGAATAAACAAGTTGATGTAAAGAAGTTTCCTTTAAATAGT
The DNA here is from genome assembly GCF_028640845.1 of Ahaetulla prasina. Taxonomy (NCBI): domain Eukaryota; kingdom Metazoa; phylum Chordata; class Lepidosauria; order Squamata; family Colubridae; genus Ahaetulla; species Ahaetulla prasina. The sequence goes on along the minus strand of NC_080541.1, from coordinate 42,030,316 downwards.
TTGGATGAAATGTCAGAATTTGTGCTACAGGAGGCTGTCTCCCGAACTGAAACAACTTATAGGTTTAATGTTTATCAAGAATTCCCTCTTTGGATTGATGGAATATATGGTAGTATTTTGTGGATTTTTGAACGTAAGGATTTATTGTGACTGACTTTTCAAAAGGAGAAATGAAGGAAAGACAGAGATTAATGCATCAAAAAAAATGGCAAGAGACAAAAGTACTATTCTTTGAATTATTAATAGACAAAAATATTATTGTCCCTGAAAGACAATGACGAAGACCTGGAAGAAATGGGTTGATTATATGTTTTATATCTAGTATAAAAGACTAGGTATTTGGATTTATACTGGATTTTGACGAGGATGGACTAAATTTGAATAGCTACTGTAACTCTTGGTATTGAAATTTTATAATGTGTTGTATTGTATCTTGAATAGAATATTTTTGAAAGAGTTTATGTAAGGAAGACCTGGGGGGAAAAATTATATGGTTATAGAAGCTATAAGGGAGATATTTTATGAATTGGATTGGTTTTTTATGTTTTAGTTGGTTTTAAATACTTTAGGATTAATTTGTTTTATTGATTTATATATTTTGTTATTTTTAATTTTTAATTTTCTTATTTTTCATATATATTTTTTTTCTTCTTGAAGGATTTTGGTTGTGTTAGGAGGAAGTCAGAGCTAGAAAGGGAAAATTGGTATAATAGTTTTGGGGGAAAATTTTCTTAGCATATGTTTGTTTTATTTTTAACTATACCTTGTGCTTCATCCGGGAAGTCAGGGGAGGGAGGGTTTAGTGAAGGGAGGGGGGTTGGGGGGAAAAGGGGGGGGATTTTTTTTTTGTAAAACGTTTTGAATAAAAAAAAACATATCTTAATGTTTTATTAAGGGGCTTATTATTTATTATTTATTAATGCTTTATTAAGGGGCATGCATATAAGAGCACAAAAGTGCCTACCATTCCTGTCCTATTGTTCCCTTCATTATATCAAATTGATATAGTTGATGCATATTTTTTACATATATATATATATATTTTCTTCAAAATATGTTGTTTTATCTATGACAATTGTTTGTGTATATGACAAAAAGAAATAAATAAAATAAATAAATAAAATCTGCCTAATCTCAAATAAGGCAGTTGCCTATATATGAGAGACTAGGAACACAAACACATAGCAAGATGGAATTGCTACATGTCCAATAAGAGCAGAGGATTGTTCAATGGTGAGCAAGTTTGTGAGACCTGTTTCAATCATCAGTAGTAGTCTTTAGATCAATACGCAGCCTCCCGTCCAATGAGGACACAGATAAGCATTAGCTGTTGCTTAGAACTAGGGACACAATAGTAAGAATGGTGTCACGGAATGCTTTAATGTTTCATATATTGATAGTTATCTGTTTGGTATAAGTTATTTATTTACACAGTAAGATTATATCCAGAATATAATTTTGGAAGGAAGGAAGGAAGGAAAGAAGGAAGGAAGGAAGGAAGGAAGGAAGGAAGGAAGGAGAAACACTTCAAAGAGAAAGCAATAGGTAGGAAAAGCATTATGGGCCTTTTCCATTGCAACTGCATCAGTGCTTTGCAGTTGTTTAGAAGTGATCTGGGTTCTCAGCCTGCTCCTGAACAAATGAACATCGATTTCCTCAGTTAATTTTGGAGCGGAAGGAATTACATTGGTGGAAGCGTGATGCACAAATGATAAAATATGTGTTTGTTTTTGAATATTGCTTAGCTTTGACTATAAATGTTATTAGCCCATAAGGTCTAACTGGATGCAGCCAGACTCCTTTGTCCCTGTATCAGAGATCTTTAAGACAAAAGTAAAAACAGAACAAACAAAGCTACTCATCATATGGGAGTCATTATGTGAGAACTATTGCCCTTTCATAAAAACTTTCTGATGGCCCAGACTCTCAAGAAAAGCAATGATCTCAATTTATATTAAGAACATGATATAACATATGGTAATCTTTTGAAATGACTATCTTTCTATCTCATACCTTTTCTTAATACGAATGAGATAACGATGCAAAATTTAGCAGTCTATCTTTTCTAAAATGTTTTTTTTTAAATATTTAATTCATATCATACATGTATTAGATATAGGTAGTCCTCACTTACTGACCACCTGTTCAGCAACTGTCTAAAGTTGGAAGGGCACTGAACAAATGGAATATATGATCAGTTTTCAAAGTTCTGGCTGTTGCAGCACTTCCTTAAGCGACATGATTATGATTCAAGTACTTAGCAACCAATTCCTATTTACAACCGTTGCAGCATCCCACAGTCATGTGGCCACCATTTATGACCTTTCCGGTCAGCTTTTCACAAGCAAAGTCAAAGACAGCAAAAGTAAGACCCACCAAGCCTACCTGTGCACCACACTAACCTGTGTCCTCCTTCCTTCAGTCTTCCTGTACTAGCACCAACTTGTGTCTTCCTTCCCTCAACCTACCTCTGGACACATGGATTATGCCCTCCTACCTTCAGTATCCCTCTGCTTGCACTGCCCCATGCCCTCCTTTTCTTGGTCTCTTATCACACTGTGGTACCCCTGTACCCCAATTTGTGTGTGCCTGTGCCAGGCTTGTTAGGGCCTCCCTCGCCCCCCTACGGCACTCCTGCACTCCTTACCTATAACTCTCACTATTTCCCACTGAACAACCAACACATCTTACAACTGGCACATCTTACAATTGCCACCATAAACTGCAGTCCACTTGTATAATCATTGCTATTCTTTGCAATTAAATTGCTTTTTTCCTATCCAGATTAAAGTTGCAGTACAGCTCCGGAAAAGTGGGAATATGGGAATATTCCTTGCCTATTCCTATTACTTGCCATAACCTTTCCCCAGAAATGTTATTTCCTTGTATCTAAATGGTTGCTAGGAGTTAAAAATGACTTTTTGGTCAATGAATATGATATATACAGTATTTCCAGATTAAGTGGAAGATTTCACAGCTATTATACTAGGACATACCAAGTTCTAAGTCATATATGCAAAATTTCTTACTTTTAACATTTTTCTTCTACATTTTTAAAAATGAACTTTTGGCTTTCAAATTATAGGAAGAAGAGAAAGTTTTCGAAGTTCTTGCAGGACTATTATTACAGCATATTTCTTTGACAATTTTTTGCTGTTTCCTTCACCTTAAACTGAGAAATCTCCAATTGATACTTGAGTAACAAAACTCTTCATATATGGGGACTATTTTGCTTTATTTAGTATTTGCCAAGACAAAATCAATAAAATGGTTATAGAACTGAACTTCTAATAAATAAAACTGCATTTACTTGTGCTAAACAGGTTTCATAGCATATTTTCTTTTTCAGATAACAAATTATTATAATTTTTATCATATTTAGTCAGACATATATTCCTATAATTATGATTCAGAGAGCTAGTGAAGTGTGGTATCTAAGAGAAATGGTGTAAAACAGAAAATTTCCATGATTGAACTTCATTTCTACCACAAACTAAGTGTCAAGCAACCAGTGTCTTTCAGACTTATTTTGCACTATGGAGAATAATAATACTGTTTTAATGTATAGAGTTTAATAAGGATGTAAATAATATTATATATCATCCAAAAATACAAAACAATCCTGAATAATAAGCCTGTGTGGAATTTTGTTTTCTTATCATAATATAAAAGTCAACCAATACTTCATAGGCATCTGTAAAAGGAACCAGATAGATAGCACTTTGTGCTAAGCCCCTATATAAACAATAAATTTTACAACTGGTTTGGTAATAATTTTTAAAATAGCTTTTAAAATGTATAAAAAATTGCATGATTATTGCTAGTATAAACAGCATAAGCTTCTAAGACGGATCAATATGACCATTGTGATACACCTCTTGTTTGCATTATAACCACATTGTTATTTCCAAATATTTTTTCCTGTGAAAAATATGGAGAACATGTTGAACATCTAATGCTACAAGAAATACACCAAACATACACATATATGTACAGATATACTTCTACACAATATCAATGTACTTATCACATATTTACCTCTTGAAAAATATTTTGCAGTATGATCCTTTTCTCCACTACAACCTATCAGTTTAACAATCCTTCATTAAGCAAGATAGGAGAGGAACCAGAAGCGTTGTGGACAGACTGGCTGGAAAATAGCAGACTCAACGAGCCTTGCGAAAATCTAGCCAGACAAACAGCTGTCGGGGGTGTGTGTGTCTTCAGACCAGATCCATCTTGTAGGGACGGTGAAGAAGGAGAGGCACCTCGGACGACCAAGAGGAACAGGCAAGTTCCTCGGAAATCGGAGGAAACTCTTTGATCTGGCAACAAGGCAGTGGCCATTACGACTGTCATGAAGCTGGGGCAACCGGACTAAGATTTGAGCAGGAGCAGTGTTTTGGACAGAATATTGGTACCAGGTGAGTGATTGGCTGACTCACAGGTAAAAAATAAGTATTCTAAATTTTTTAAAAGAAGTCCCGGCGAGGAAATAGCAACTAATTGGTGTTGGGGAATGTTAATGGAGGAAAAGAACAAAACGGAAATTAAAGCACTAAAGCCCAGAACGGATTGCACTAAAGCCCAGAACATATTTGGATTGGAAATTGGATTTGGAGATATTAAAATTATTATAAGAAAAAGAAACTCAAAAGAAGATAGTTTCTGAACAAGATTGGACATAATGTTAAAAGGTTTGAACTTTGAAGGAAGAATAAAGAAAAATTCAAAATAGAAAAGCCCTGTAAAGGACATTTTTCAATTGGATTTGAAATTGAATTTTAAACTGGAATTTGGGATATATAAAATTAAGAAGAGAAAGAAGAAACTTGAAAAGCATTTGATAAGTGGATTTAATAGACAAATTGGTTGTTGATTTGAAACTTATGGATTGGAGAGAGAGACATCTGCTGGTGGAAAAAAAGCACTACAACAAACAATTTGAAATCTGGAAAAAATTACAGTGACCTTGAGCTACAAGAGCTGTGAGAAATTTGAAGGAAGATTTGTTTTCTTTTAAGCTGTTTGATCTCAACAACCAAAGGAGGTGGAAACTAACAAAACTGTAAACTGGAGTTAAAAATAAACCAGAACCTCAAAATGTGGCAGGAACTAATTGAAATGGTCAAAATGATGCATGTATCATTTAATCTTGATAGAAAATGAGTAATTGTGTCAGAACATATTTAATTGGATAAAGAGGCTAAGAACGAGAAGCAAGAAAACAGCACTGAAGATAAAGACATTGATGATGAAAAATTAAATGATTACATTGGGAATAACAATAAAAAAAAAGAAGGGATAGGAGGAAACAACCTACAAAAAAGAAACAAACTAAGGGAAGAAAAGGAAAGGGGAAAAGGCTAGAAAAAAATATGTTTAATGATTACACTGGGATTAACAATGGCAGAGATAGAAGATAGGACTAAGCAAGAGAGAAAAGAAAAGGGGAAAGGATTAGGCACAAAAAAGTTAAATGAATACACCGAGATCAACAGTGGGGAAATAAGAAAAGTGAGAGGAGAAAATGGGAGTAGATCAGATGGGAACTTAGGGCAAACTAGACGAGTAAAGGATTTAAAAGTCAAAGGAAGGATATAGAAGAAAAGACATAATAATTATAAAAAGAAAAGAAAGAAAATGAGAGAATGGGATAAAGGAATGAAAATTTTAAAGAGGTGGATTGGACCAAGAGAAAATGGATGGACCAAGAGAAAATGGTTAAAAGGAATAATTAATGGAAAGGAGGAAGGGTAATAGGATATATATCTATAGTAATAACAGAACTGTATTATTATTAATATTTGTGTTTGCAATATGAATTAAATGAATTGTATTAATATCAGTATTGTAAAAATTGAATTATGATATAAATTGTGAAATACAAAAAGAATGGTAGAAGGGTTAATATGACCTTATTATGATGTATTTAGAAGGGGTTAAAATATGAAATTCAAATGAAATTGAAATTGAATAAGAAAAAAAAGAAAATGATTAAGAGATTAAGATAATGTTTGTGTCTGAAAAAGGTGGTATGAAAAACAAATCTGAAGAAATATATTGTTTTTGGTAAAATGGTAAAATGATTAATAGGGAAATAAGAAATGATAAATTGGTCCACCTTAGAAAATAATTGACATTAAGAGATGTGAAATATCAAGCTACAATAAAAAAATAGAAACTAAGGATGAAAATGACTATATTTAAATTAAAGCGATTCAATCAGGGGTGAAATGCTCCCGGTTCGGACCGGATCGCATGATCCGGTAGCGATGGGAGCAGGTAGTTCAGAGACCCAGTAGCAAAAATCCCTGCCCCCCCACCCCACTGCCCATGCCTCACTGTTCCTCTTCTCTGTCCCTGAAGCGCTCGGTGGTGATATAGCTGCAAACGGCCTTAAATGACTGCCGCCGCACTTCAAAGGGCTGCACTACAGCTGATCAGCACTGTAGGCAGCTAGTAAACCGGTGCCTCTATTTTTAAAGAAGGTAGACCGGTGCCTGCCAAAAAAAGGCACTTGGTAGACTGGTGCCTCTCAGTAAAACGCAATTGGTAGACTGGGGCCTCTATTTTTAAAGAAGGTAGACTGGTGCCTCAGTAAAAGGCAACTGGTAGATCGGGGCCTCTATTTTTAAAGAAGGTAGACTGGTGCCTCTCAATAAAAGGCAACTGATAGACCGGTGCCTCTATTTTGAAAGAAAGTAGACTGGTGCCTGCCAAAAAAAGGCACTTGGTAGACCGGTGCCTCTCAGTAAACGCAATTGGTAGACTGGGGCCTCTGGTTTTAAAGAAGGTAGACTGGTGCCTCTCAGTAAAACGCAATTGGTAGACTGGGGCCTCTATTTTTAAAGAAGGTAGACTGGTGCCTCAGTAAAAGGCAATTGGTAGATCGGGGCCTCTATTTTTAAAGAAGGTAGACTGGTGCCTCTCAGTAAAATGCAATTGGTAGACTGAAGCCTCTATTTTTAAAGAAGGTAGACCAGTGCCTCCCAAGTTTTGTATACTTTATTATTTTTATTATTTATTATTATTGACCATGCCCATTCAGTCACCTGACCACCAAGCCACACCCACCAATTAAGCCACGCCGACAGAACCTGTAGGGAAAATTTTTAGATTTCACCCCTGGTTTCAATAGAAAAAAGGAAATAAGAGAAAACAAATTGATGATGATTTACAAATGTGGTGATTTTGAGAAATATATGCGATAAATGGAGAAATAAGATAATGAAATGAAATAAGATTAAGTGGAGGTTAGGGCGGATGGTAATATTGATTATATATTAAATATTTATTTATTTATTTTATTTATTTTAATATTAAGTAGAGATGAAAAATAAAAAAGTAGAAAAAAAGAATATTATGGCAGAAATTGAAATATATGAATTATATTTGGGAAATATTTATGTTATAATCTGTATAAATTTTGACTCAATCAATGCTCCATTCAAAAGGTACTGTTTGTTTGTTTTAAAAAATATATATATATAAAAAAACAATCCTTCATTACTAAATAATTTTGCTTAACAAGTAAGGTCCACATCTTAGCACCAGAAATGTCCATACCCTCACCACTGCCACAATAAATGCTTCAGCAGCTCTTTATTTATCTGTGCAGTGATCATTACATAGCAAGGGTTTTCTTAAATGCACGGATGCTGACCTGATCCCCTCTAGATGTGATACACCAGTCCATATGAAATCCAAGTCAACGCAACTGAATTGTGGCAGGCTGGGAAAATTGTTTTTACAATGTTTCACAACAACAGCAGACAACAATAGAATTTAATTGGAAAAACTATAACAGAAAACCAGACAATTTACTAAGAAGTTCTACTACATTTCTTTTTAAAAAGGTAAATAAAACTCAAGTCTATTTTATAAAATAGAGTGAATGGAATTAGGTGACCGCATAATCCCTTTGGACTTAATATTTAGGACAAGATTTTGCCCTCAGGCTGTATTGCTGACATCACTGGGCAGAACTTGGCTTCAAGGGACACTACACACCCTACCCATTCATCAAATATTGTGCAAGTCCAAGAAGTTGTTTACATGAAACTTCAAACATTTTAACTGTTTGCTAACTTATGTAACAGTGATATATAATATTTTCTATAGGTCTTGTAACAAAAAAAATGCAAGCAACTTCGTAAATACTATATCATGTAAAGAGTGATATTTAAAAATTTGTATCAGTCCTTGAGAGGAAATAATACTGAAAGTTCTTAAATTAAAAGTCTATTAACAACAGCAAATCTTATGGCAAATTACAAGATAACATGTCATTGTATGTTATAAAATCTGCCTCCAAATATAACATCTGGGTCAAAACTGAATCCTAGCAGCAAGTGAAATAGGTTCTGCACTCTGTAAAGTTTTAACTTAAGAAGAGAATGCCTCAGGTTAGCGCAGTGATTCCCAAAGTGTGAGCCGCGGCTCCCCAGGGAGCCGCGCTATCGTCATGGGGGCGCCGCGGAATATCTGCGCCCGCTGGGTCTGGCGCTGATGCGCCATTTCTGGGGCGTCTGGTGCGCATGCGCAGTTGCAGGTCGGACTTCCGGGGGAGCCGCGGGCGAAAAAGATTGGGAACCTCTGGGTTAGCGGGTAAATGTGTTCAGAGGAAGCTGTTGCAAAGTGAAAACTATGCCTTAAGGTGATTATCTCATGTTATACACTGGAGGAAGCCCATATTATTAGTCTATTATTTCATCTTGTGTTCTTACTGGTTTCTCCCAGCTATAAGATTAACTGTAATTCTGAATAGAATAGAATAGAATAGAATTTTATTGGCCAAGTGTGATTGGACACACAAGGAATTTGTCTTGGTGCATATGCTCTCAGTGTACATAAAAGAAAAGATATGTTCATCAAGGTACAACATTTACAACACAATTGATGATCAATATATCAATATAAATCATAAGGATTGCCAGCAACAAGTTATAGTCATACAGTCATAAGTGGAAAGAGATTGGTGATGGGAACTATGAAACGATTAATAGTAGTGCAGATTCAGTAAATAGTCTGACAGTGTTGAGGGAATTATTTGTTTAGCAGAGTGATGGCCTTCGGGAAAAAACTGTTCTTGTGTCTAGTTGTTCTGGTGTGCAGTGCTCTATAGCGTCGTTTTGAGGGTAGGAGTTGAAACAGTTTATGTCCAGGATGCGAGGGATCTGCAAATATTTTCACGGCCCTCTTCTTGATTCGTGCAGTATACAGGTCCTCAATGGAAGGCAAGTTGGTAGCAATTATTTTTTCTGCAGTTCTAATTATCCTCTGAAGTCTGTGTTTTTCTTGTTGGGTTGCAGAACCGAACCAGACAGTTATAGAGGTGCAAATGACAGACTCAATAATTCCTCTGTAGAATGAAGAAATCATTCTGTGAAAATTTGCCACAGTCACTACTTCCAGAAAACACTGTCTGCAAAATTTTCCTGTAGACATGCTGCTATGACTGTGAACTGGGTGAAGATCTTTTTCAAAAAGTCAGAAGGATAAAAGAGAGAATAATGAGCTAGGAAGAGGTAACTAGGGAACCAATTTTCATTTAATGGCTGGAGATCAAACCAAACTTTATCCGGCTCTACCATCCCTTTGAATCTCTACCAGGCTACTGTCCTGAATATAAGTTTTAGCGTCACAGAGGACCCTTTTTGGTAATTCATGGCTGAAGGCCAAAGGAAAGAATTTCAGCAACTGTCAGGACCAAACAAGAAACTGAAAGCTGAACTACCTATGTTAGGGAAGATAATGGCTATTCATTTGCTACATTTAACTTTCTTTTGTTGCCTTTCCCTCTAGTGCTATTTTTGCTTCATGTTCTACTTTGACAAGAATTTATACAAAGGACCACATATTGATTTAGGCAGAATATTAGAGACACTTAATATTCACTAAAATCAGCAGGATACAAGTAAATTATGACCGAACTTTTCCACTGATAACACTGGGAATTGGCTGCCAATAGATTGACTTGAATACAATATCTATGATTTATGTCTTGAACTAACATTTTCCTCTTGACAAAGGATAGAGACCAACACTAATGGAATAAATGTTGATGTGAGAAATAAGGAGGAGGTTGGTGGTAAGTCACTTGAAAGATTACTTCAGAAATGGCAACTCAGTCCAGGTGCTGAGAGATCTGGAAAAAAAGCTCTACTAAGAGGCTCTGCTTTAACTAATTATGAGTGAGGCTGGGAGATTCCTATTACAATTTGCAAGATTTTTTATTTGCCCCAGACTAACATGAAAGCCCTTATTGAAATCCAGCTTATTCTTTGAAATCCATATTTCCTTGAAACCTACTTAATTTTTGCCATTAAATAAGGCTCGGCAGTCCTTTTATCAATTAAGCCATGAGATAAAAATGAAGAACAACTACTACTACTTCTCCTTCTTCTCCTCTTCCTCCATCATCATCATCATCATCATCATTAGAAGGGACCTTGTAGGTCTTCTAGTCCAGCCCCCTGCTCAAGCAAGAGACCCGAAAGCATTTCAGACAAATGGCTGTCCAGTCTCTTCTTACAAGCCTCCAGCGATGGAGCTCCCACAACATCTGAAGGCAAGCTGTTCCATTGGTTGATTTTTCTCACAGGAAGGACAAAGTCAATTGCCAGTGTCCTTCCTGTTGCCATGATTCAGATTCACTATTGTCTTTTGTTAGTTTAAAATTAGCAGCACTCAAATAAACTAATATCTGAGTATCATCCATTACAAGTACTTAAATTTAATGGAAATTATTAATTTTATTCATGGTACATTTTAATGTTGTTCTTAGTAGTTTTGGACACAGCACATGAGAAAGAGGGGAGAAGGGAGGGAGGGCAAGCGAGGGAGCGAGTGGGAGGGAGGGAGATCATGTAAAACATACCACAAAACTTGTATGCGTGTTGTGGTTCAGTGCAATTTCAAATACTGTATTGACTTCTGACTTATTTGCATCTTTTTCCTTCTTCCATTTCATTTCCTGTCTGATCCATTCTGAACAAAAATGAGAAGTTATTCTTTTTTTTTTAAATTTACATTTATATCCCGCCCTTCTCCGAAGACTCAGGGCAGCTTACCGTGTATAAGGCAATAGTCTCATTCTATTTGTATATTTACAAAGTCAACTTATTGCCCCCCCCAACAATCTGGGTCCTCATTTTACCTACCTTATAAAGGATGGAAGGCTGAGTCAACCTTGGGCCGGGCTTGAACCTGCAGTAATTGCAGGCTGCTGTGTTCTAATAACAGGTTTCTTACAGCCTGAGCTATCACGGCCCAAGCCATCTTTCTTTCAACCATCTTTCTTCTAAGAGCATAATTAATTATCTAGCATTTTTCTTCAAACTATGCAAAATAATGCAATTTTATATTTGTTTATATTCTTTTAAAATTTTTGATTGTTAATGTATTTATATAGTACAGCCATTTTTAAAGATTTCAGGTATGGTATCAAGATAACAGTTGATCAAAATAGTGTGCCTTCTCTCGGCCAGAGAGTCAAACAGAATATCTTCCTAATATTACTTCTTTCCCCAGGGATAAAGGAATGCCTCCGGTCTTTTTTGTTTTTGTAATACCAATAGCACTTAGACTTACATACTGCTTCCAGTATTTCCCTCAAGGACATCTCCATGTGGTTCTCTACAATAGGGCCTTCTGCAGTGTTAGTTCTGCTACTTCTCAGTTATATTCCTGATCTTCAAAGTTAACAAGCACCACCTCTGAAGTGGTAGGAGCTAGGATCCAAGTAGTAATTAACACTGAGTGAGGAATGTTTCCATCATCTCTGAAGTAAATGGTGGTACATTTCAGACTCAAGAATCCTTCATATGACCTAATTATCTTGCAAAAGTGTAGACATATCTATACTTTCTTCCCCCTCCCCTGTTTTTGGAAAGGTAGTAGAAAAGTAGTGGTACTACAACTGCAAAGGATCAGCATGGAAATTGCACTGATTATGTTGGTGAACAATCTCTGGAAAGACTGGAATTTAAAGAGTATAATCTTTCTAGTCCTCCTTGATATCCTAGTGGTTCTTGATACCAAGAACATTGTATTTATCCGACAGTTTCTGAGAGATTGGATAAAGGAATACTGTTTTGCACTGGTTCTTTTCTTTTCTACAGACTGGGTTCCAGATATAATGTTGGAAGAAGAGAGTTCTACTGAAAATTCTCTACTTTGTGCAGTTCCTCAAAGGTCACTCTTGTGTCCATCTATATCAGGGGTGTCAAACTCGATTTCATTGAGGGCTGCATCAGGGTTATGTTTGACCTTGGGGGCTGGGATAGGTATGACCAAGGTGGGCGCGGCCAGCTTGACGTCACTTATGTCAGGGCCTCTGTTGTGGCCCAAGCTCTCTGCCAGCAAAAACAGGCTCCAGAGCTCCATTTTCAGCTGCAACGGCCTCCTGCCGCCCTCTGCCAGTAAAAATGGAGTTTGGTGGGCGTGCGTGTGTGCCCTCTACCAAAATGTAAAAAATGATGGCAGAGGGCAGCAGGAGGCTGTTACAACCGAAAATGAAGACTCAGAGGGCCACCTGCTGTCCTCCCAAGCTCCATTTTTGCTGGAAGAACCATGGCCAGGTCCTTTGCTGTTTCTAGGGTGGCCCTGTTTGACACCCGATCTATATGAAATCACTGGAGAAGTCATCTGCCACCATTGGAAAATGGCCAGGGAAGTGAGCTGCAATTGGGCCTGTGAAGTGATGTTGGCTTTTTGATGAAGGATATGGTTCCTCCTGCCTTGAAAGAGTCAATGCAATGGCCCCTCCTCCAGAGGCTATCCTTGGACTCCATATTTTTTGCTAGCTATTGAACAGTCTCCAACCATCCAAGCTGGGGAAAGCTATTGAAAAGGTGATTGGTCTGCAGCTGATGAGAGCCTTGGAGGAAACGGATTATCTAGACCAATTCCAGATGGTTTTCAGGCTGGGATTTTCTGAGACAGCTTGGTCACACTTGTAGATGACCTGTGGTAGAACCATGATGATGGTGGTTATAACTGTCCTTCTGTTGCTTGAACTCTTGGCAGATTTTGATACCTTTGACCAAGGTATCTTTCCAAGCCAGCTTTGCAGGTTGAGAATTGAGAGCACCATTTTGGGGTAGTTTTATGTCCTTTTCTGGAGCTGGTTCCAGACAGTGTTGATTGGGGAGAGAGACTGCTTCCTACGCCTGTTCTTTGTGAAGTCCTTCAGAGTTCCATTCCGTCCCGCCTCCTTTTTAACAGTAACAGAGTTGGAAGGGACCTTGGAAGTCATCTAGTCCAATCTCCTGCTCAAGCAGGAGACCTGTACTAGGGATTCGAACCACTGAACTGCCGACCTTTCTGATCGACAAGCTCAGTGTCTTAGCCACTGAGCCACCTAGTCAATATTTTTAATTTTTAATACATACATGAAAATTCTGGATTAGATCATCTACCAGTATGGGGTTTAGTATCATCATTACATGATAATACCTAATTATATCATCCAAATCTGTGCCATCCAAGTGAGGCTGTCAAGGTTTTGTCATAGTGTTTGGAGGCTGTGCAGGTTTGGAAGGAATCTTTTAATCTTCCTAATTTGGGTGTTTGGGCACCTAGGTTTCACAATATTCTCTATCTAATGTTATATGGAATGGCACATCCCCATTCAAGGGCGATGCATGTTTTGTGATATTCCTGGATTCACAGTTCCTGCCTGATGAACAGGTGGCAACTATATTAGGAAAGCCTTTGCACAACTTCTACTGGTGTGCCAGCTAGCCAAACTCTGGGAGCCCTTCAGAAAGTCACTCATGCCCTGGTAACCTTATGGCTTGACTGCAGCAATATGCTTTACCCAGGGCTGTCATTGAAGACTACCCAAAAGTTTCCATTGGTCCAGAATGCAGTGGTATGAGCATGATGGGTGTACCTCAGTATGCCCATGTAACACTTTTGCTTTGTGATCTGCACTGGTTGCCAGTTTACTTCCAGATATGAATCAAGGTCCTGGTCAATACCTATAAAGGCATAGGGCCAGATTACTGGAGGGACCACCTCTTTCCCATAGTATCTGCTCACCAGTGGTGGGATTCAAATTTTTTTACTACCGGTTCTGTGGGCATGGCTTGGTGGGTGTGGCATGACTTGGTGGGCATGGCAGGGGAAGGATACTGTAAAATCTCCATTCCCATCCCACTCCAGGGGAAGGTTACTGCAAAATCCCCATTTCCTCCCGATCAGCCGCGACTCAGAAGGCAGAGAATAGATGGGGGTGGGGCCAGTCAGAGGTGATATTTACCGGTTCTCTGAACTACTCAGAATTTCCACTACCGGTTCTCCAGAACTGGTCAGAACCTGCTGAATACCACCTCTGCTGCTCACCCAATTCAATCTTGATGGATTCATGCAAAATTCAATTACACAGTGCCATCTATCTGTAGCCTGGAAGTGTGCCTTCTCTGTAAAAGCACCTGCCTTCTGGAATGAGGTTCCCGAAGATCTGAACTGCCCCTACCCTAATGGTGTTTTCAAGGGCTTTGAAGACTCTATTAGACTGTGTAGGTTGCTTTCCTTTATCCTATCTACTTTTATCACCCATGCCATCTTTACTCTCCATATTCCTTGGACTTACTTTGAAAGCAATCTGTAAAATTTACTGCCAGCATAATAATAAAGGAAGTTGAAAATCATTTTTCTGTTTAAAGACTGATTCTTTTTTTTTTTTGATGATTTCCTAAAGTGCCCTAAATTAAAAAATGTTCTTGCATTTAAGCATACACAGAGTTATAGTCACAAATCAAACAGAATTTTCTTTGGATACAAACTTATTTCTGATTCTATGCAGATACACTAGTTCTTGAAATCCAAACATAGGATAGCTAAATGAAAGATTGCCATTTATTTTTATAAAAATAGTTGAAGTTGCTACTGGAAAACAACACATTGTCCAGTTGAAATTGAGATAGAAAACATGTATTTATCCTCAATATGGCCACTAATATACAGTGGAATCTCAAGTCCCACCCATCAAAGATATTTGAAATGTCCTCAATTTTGAGCTGTTAAGGGTAGTAATAATGATTATTATTACTACAAGCAATGGTTTGCAAACCCACATTAAATCAGGGGTGAAATGTAAAATTTATTATTACCCGTTCTGTGGGCGTAGCTTGATGGGGAGGGGGTAATGTGACTAGTGGGTGTGGCCAACTTTTTTTTTTAACTTTTAAAAGCATTTTTTCTACAAACTCTGCAGCCGAAGAGACTAAAAAAATGCTTTGAAAGGGTTCTGGTGATTAGGCAACTCAGCTGGGATTGTCAGAACCCTTTCAAAGCATTTTTTCTACAAGTTCTTCGGCCAAAGAGGCTGTAAAAAAATGCTTTGAAAGGATTCTGACAATCCCAGCTGTTGCCTAATCACCAGAACCCTTTCAAAGCATTTTTTTACAGCCTTTTCGGCTGAACAGCTGAGTTTTGACAATCCCAGCTGAGTTGCATGGGATCATCAGATGTTTTTTTTTTTTAACTTTTAAAAACATTTTTTTGGCCGAAGAAAAAATGCTTTTAAAAGTTTAAAAAACCTCTGATGATCATGCGGCTTAGCTGGGCATGCGGGGGAAGGCGGGGCCAGGGATTTTTGCTACCAGTTCTCCAAACCACCCACCACCATTGCTACTGGATCGGGCGATCCAGTCCGAACTGGGAGCATTTCACCCCTGCATTAAATCATGATCTCATATCCCAGATGCTGACCAGTATGCATATGCAAAAGAATGTCTTCATAAAATTTAAGCAACAGAAATCCAATCTATATGAGAACATCAGTACACCAACATTATATTTTACTAAATAATCAAATGTAAGTAGAACATAAGTTCTAAGTTAGTGAGCAGCTAAATTCCTTACACTCAAATTGTTATATTATAAAAATAGACAGTAAAAGTCAAGCCAAGAGTAAACAGGGACACAACTCTTCTGCATTATTTATTGGCATTGGCACTGAACAGTAAGTCTTTGAGACCCTTTCACATCAGCTTCCTAGTCATTGTCAAAAATAAAGGAAAGGGGATGGATGGATGATTGGTGGTACTGAGAGATCCCTGACTTACGTGTGATCTCATCACAAAACTAAAACTCTTGGCGATGTATTCCCTTCTCAGGCTTCACTTTGGCTGCTTGGCAGGGGTAAGCTGGCAACTATACAGCAGTTCTTTCATGAATGCAAGTTTGTGTTCCCATACACTCCCTGTTTTCATCACTGCTGTTTGCATTGTGATTTTACCAAACAGTCCCAATAAATATTCAAACTCATAAAGTTCTACCATACAGAACTTGGAAAGACTGTGTGTCCAACATTAAGCAAGGGGAAAACACACTGTTTGCTCAGTAAGAAGTTTGTGTCTAATGTGTCAAAACTTCTACAACACAAGCAAGGTGGTATAATTTAAAAGAGCTACTACCTACATTGCTCCATTACTTGATTCATGATTGTTCTATCAGTTGCAAAACAAGCTACTATCAGGGCAGCATTCCTTATAACAATCTGATTTGTGGGCCATATGGAAGCAGGTTTCCCAGAATGCATGGATGTTCCTATTACTAAACTAACAATGAAATAATCTATGATATTGGTAATATTGTTAGTCTTATTAGATTGTTACAAAGTTTACTCTGCAACATGTAAAGAATTTTAATTAAAGAATTTAATTACATGTAAAGAATTTAATTAAGAATGAACATAAATATTAAATAGGATTAAAATAGGTAAGCAAGAGATGTTGTCCAAATGATGGACGACACTTACTCCTGAATGCAAGAGAAGAATAAAAGTATTTCATCTGCCTCCTTCCAAAGCAGACTCAGTGAAGCCTAGCTGTTCATTTCTCTTTAAGGTAAAGATAAAGATTCCCCTCGCACATATGTGCTAGTCGTTGCCGACTCTAGGGGGCAGTGCTCATCTCCGTTTCAAAGCTGAAGAGCCAGCGCTGTCCGAAGAGGTCTCCTTGGTCATGTGGCCGGCATGACTCAACGCCAAAGGCGCACAGAACGCTGTTACCTTCCCACCAAAGGTGGTCCCTATTTTTTCTACTTGCATTTTTACATGCTTTCAAAACTGCTAGGTTGGCAAAAGCTGGGACAAGTAACAGGAGCTCACCCCGTTACACGGCAGCACTAGGGATTTGAACCGCCGAGCTGCCGACCTTTCGATCGACAAGCTCAACGTCCTAGCCCCTGAGCCACCGCGTCCCTTGTTCATTTCTCTTTTTTTTTTTTCCATAAAAAGTTTTATTTTTACAATCATATCAAATAATTCATCCAATGTACAGTTATATACAATTAGTCGGGCTTGCCCAGTCACCACCCCCCTTTTTAACACTCTTCCCTCTTCTACCTTCTTTTACTTTCCAAACCTTCCTCTCCTTCTCTTATCTACATCCGCCTCCTCCACCCTACACCTTCCTTCTCCCTCTACTATCCCTCTTCCTTCCTCTTCTCCTCTTTCCTACCTCCTACTCTCTTTTCTCCCTCCTCACCGTTCTAAAATGGTAACTATGCAGACCCGATCCTACATTAATTATATTTCTTCAATAATCCCTGTACATTAACCATCACTCCATCTCTTCCAAACCCCCCCCAATTCCTCCCCTTACCCCCACCCCCCATCCCGACTTCCCAGAACAAAATGCAGGGTATCAAAACTAACAATCATAATCCAAAATAATTCCTAAATTATAATCTCTAGTCACACCACACTTAGTCACACTCTCAATTCCCCTCTCCTTCAAAAATATATCTAATACAAAATATTTCCTAAATTTACTCATATGCTATTCAATATTTTTTTTTATCTGGTACTTATTTTAAATATAATCAATCCACATTTTCCATTCTAGAATATATTTTTCTAGTGTATAGTCTTTCAAGTAAGCGGAGATTTTTGTCATCTCTGCCAGATTTGATACTTTGAGTGTCCATTCTTCGATTGTAGGTAATTCTTCTTTCTTCCAATACTGAGCAATCAAAAGTCTTGCGACTGTTATTAAGTTCAATCCTTGAGTCCTCTACCAGACTCTATCTCAAGTTGTGTGAGCAGCTTCCTCTTCACTCCATTAACATGTGGAATAATTAGCTAGGTCGTCTATCCATCCATACTTCCCTCATACATTTGATATATCCTTTATCCTTATGTCTACTCTTGTAGTAGCATTCCTTCAATTCCAGGTTCCCTTGTCTCGTCCATATATGGTTAGTTCCAGTAGCATATTTATCATTGTCCCTGGTTCTCAAAATCTGAAGTAGACCTTGTTAATCCTGGTGACAGCTGAAATGGCATTATATTCTTGATTTGTGTCCCTGTCATATTTGAGGTAGGCATGTAGAGTGCCCAAGGACCCTAGATAGATACCAACTGCGATTAGAACCTCCCACATTGATGGTGATGCTCTAACCACTACGATATCCAGCCAACATATATACTCCATGCTAGATGGAATACGAGAGATCCATGATCAGAATTATCTATTTCCAGTTAAAAGCGGCTACTCAAAGTCAGGTAAGTTGTACTTAGTGCTGAAAGGAAGGCGTTATTTCTCAGGGCTCAGACTCACAACATACATGCCACTGCAGAAATGTGTTTTGCTAATTGTTTTTGAGAGATGTGTCCTTTTAACCTTCTCTTCATGTCATCCCCAATACACTGCTAAGGCAGCCTAGAGCCATCCTTAATAGTAGTAATCTAAGACGACACTAGGACAAGCTTGGAGATGAGCTAGTCAGGGACAGTGATCTGCCAGACTACTAGATTGCCAGGCACTGTACCTCCTTGGGCATTTTTGGCTGCAAAAAGGGTCTTTTTTTCTTTACGATGGAATAACTCTTAGCAATAAGTCAGTCAGAAAATATGTTGTTGGCTGTGTGTGTAAGTCACATGCATATGCGTGTGCCGGGATGATCATCAATTCAGGAAAGCCCTTGAAATTCACACACTCAAAGGAAGAACAGGAAGTGAAAAGAGGCCTTTTCCCTAATCAAAAGGGATTTCCTCCAAAAATTGATCTCAGGAGGGATAAAGATAACATTGATCCAGAAAGTAATAACAGCACTGAGAGTGTTTTGGCTTGAGTTTCTTTGCTTTGTATTTCAAATCAATTCTTTCAATTATTCAGACATTTGGGGGGGAGGGATAGATCTATGAAATTGATTTACAAAATGAGTATGCAATAATAATAACAATTAAAACTGAGTAATTTTTTAAAAAGAACTTTAATCCCCAAACCTGATGTACTGCACATTCAGGAGATAAATTGGTAGTTGGGTTCTCTGCCGGCAGGTGATGTTGGATGGAATAGGAAAGGACAACATGGAATTTACCATGCATTACCCTTGGTGAAACTGTTCCCACTAACTCATGTGAAGATACCAATGCTACCCAGGCCTGATGCTGAGGCACTTAAAATTAGGCTGTAGGAGCAATGCAACTTATGTCAATATGCTTTCCTTCTGACTCAAGGATGGGAAGAATTAACATTAACAGGGCTGTAAGGAAGAGTTCTCCAACTTCTTCCAATCTGTTTAGCAATCAGAGAAATTTCCCAAGCAGGGCCTAAATAAACTAATAAAACTAATAATTTAAATCTGGAAATAGCAGGAGAGAAAATAAGACTACCTTAATCTACTTTCAGAATTCCAATCTATTCTGTCCCTTTCATCTTCATTTAGAAATTTCTGTAAATATAGAAATGCTATTATTCTAGTCCTTTTATTTTAGTCCTATGTATTTTCACAATATTTTTACAATTTTTTTAAAAATGCTGCGGTGGGGGGGGGCAGGAGGGAAGAATAACAAACTATAGGCTCATACAACTGCTCTGTGATACACCAAGGGATTAATAGACTGCCTAAAACCATCTGACAGCTGTTCTGAAGCTCAGTCAAAATGTTTTTGTAATCTCATACTTATGCACAAAAACATTATAATGTCATCATTTAGAAGATCTGAAGGAAGCAAATTCTTAAGAGTAGGTAGTTGGGATCAGTTGATGTAACATTCTTTATTTTTATTTTCTGAGGCATGAAAGCATTCCTGTAATGATTTAATTGAAACTAGAAGACACAGAGATATTATTTCAAAGTGCATTAATAATTATTTTCCCAACAAACAAAATAGAGTTAAAATTTTATGATTAAATACAATTCTCGTTCCCTATAATGTCTCTGATGTTTTGCATGGAATGGCATTCGGTTGGATAGTGCCTCTATTACAGGGGTCCCCAACCTTGGCAACTTTAAGCCTGGAGGACTTCAACTCCCAGAATGCCCCAGCCAGCAAAGCTTCATATATGTGTGTGTGTGAGAGAGAGAGCCTCCGTATGCTGCTTATATTGTTTTATTGTTGTATTGCTCAGTTAATTGGTTTATTGTTGTCTTTAGTGCTAGGCATTGGAAAGGGGTACTGTATCTTTAATTGTGGGTCTGCTGCTTCGGCTGCCATAGGTGGGAGGGGGAAGAGACTGATCCAGAAACGAAACTGATGAATTAAAAAACCTAAGAAGCGGGCTGATAACCCTCGCAGCCAACGGTTGTGCATAGCAGAGAGATGACATCATCTGAAGTTGACCTCCACGTTACGCTTGAGGGAGAAGTGAATTGGACCGAACTGTCTGACCTTTGGAGGGAGGTGGGATTTATGTGGGGACATGTATGTGTAAGACACTCCTATTATTCAGAACTTGCTTTACTTCGTTGCATTCAGTTCATTCTTAGTAAAAGATACCTTTCTCTACAAACAATGGAGTTGGGATTTTTCTTTCTTAAATTTTGAAAGGAGGCACGTCTGACAGTGTGTATGTATGTATATATATATATACTGTATGTATGTATGTATATATGTGTGTGTGTGTGTGTGTGTGTGTGTGTGTATATGTGTGTATATATGTACATACACACACATACACAGACAGGCAGACAGATCGATACACACACACAATATAGTCCCCCACACCTAGCTATATACACACATTAAGTAACAATACAACAGAGATCTCAATATTAGGTAATTAATTCACTGATATCTAAATGATAATTAATCGTGATAGAGTTTTACTCTTCTCTTTCTGGTTTAATTAATTTTTTAAATAATAGAATGTTAATAATTTTAACCATATAAACATTACTGCATTGAAATCCACCTTGAAATAGAAGTACCATATATGTCATTATTATTTACAATGTTACAATAATAAAAATGACTATATATAGATCTTTATATGAAAAAGCAGTATATTCCACATAGATTTCACCATCAGTTCGGAATGCCACATAACTGACAGATAAAGCATTCTTTTTCAACCTGATCTGCCCCATTAATGGTGGGGAATTACAGTTCTATGGTCCTAATGCTAAAATCAACAGTGATGAAGCTTAAGAATATTTTTTTTTTCCTAGAAGAACCTTCAACATGCTCATAGAAATGAAATCAGGACACAGAACTCTAGTCATATACCAAAGCACTAGACTGAGACTAGTGATCTATAAGAAACATGATATCTGACAACAAAGTTAAGACTTGAAACAAATGCTGATAAGGGAGGCAGAAGGCTTGGTAGTAAATCTAGTAACAGTTTGGCTCTAATCCAACATTCCACTTCACTGGCTCATGTGTGTCTATGTGTATGTACATTTCCTCTGAACAGCAAAGTCCAACTTTCCTCCAAATTCTATTCCATACAATTACATCACTTAAATATATAAATTAAAAATATGTGCATACTGTGTTTAGAGGAAAAAAATAAACCACTCACCTAAGATAATTTTGGAGGGATTGGCTCATTCCGAAGAGCTTTATTGCAGCATTGTGTCTAGCAACATTGGAGAGTCTTTCCTTCACCAAAAAACTCACGCTCACCTCTAGTTAACTGAACATAGAAAACCTTAGACATTGGGTGGTGGCATCTAAGAAAAAAAAATATGGGAAAAGTGTTTCTCACTGTACGTTAAATCCACATACTAAGCAATTTGTACATAAATTATAAGTGAAATATATCACAAGGAGCTAAGATCCAACTGAAACAAAGTTTCAGAGGCTTTTTTTCCTGAAGCTCTGTTTTGGAGGCTTTTTTTCTGAAGCTCTGTTTCTGAAGCTCTGTTTCGAAGGCTTTTTTTCTAAAGCTTCATTTCTCAGGCTTTTTTTTCTGAAACTCCATTTCAGCCTCTGAAACCTCCGTCTGAGAGGCTGGGTGAGGCTACATTCATAGTATAAGACGCATAGTATAAGACGCATAGTATAAGACGCACCCAGATTTTCACCCTCTTTTTTGGGGGAAAAAGGTGTGTCTTATATTCTGAAAAATACTGTAATTAAAAACTGTATCATTTCCCCCTTCCATTTTTTTCTAAACTACATTTCAGTGTATGATTATATTATTTTTGCACTTGGTAGTTTTATCATTCATGTTATCATTTTATTATTTTGTTCTAAAAAATTCAGGACAGATGAATTTCTAATGCTAGACCCAAAATACTCACCCAGCCAATTTCAAGATCAATCTGATCCAAACTTTTCTGCAGGCTCCAATCTGAGCCGGTCACCTGGACCAAAGGTTTATTCTTCCAAGCTTTCAGACTCATGCTGGAGCCCATCATCAGGGAACATCTCTCTCTCTCTCCAGAACATGTGCACTGGGCTGTTCTACATGTTGTATTTATATGGTGAGTGGCTTTAGTTGTTAATTAGGGTGTTCATTTGTCTAGTATGTGCTTCTAATTAATCCAAGGAGAGGTTTTATGAGTGACTACTAAGAGAACTACGGTAATACGTAAGTGAACTGTGACTCTCCTGAAGCCATTACTCACATTATCTTAATGTGGCATTTTATGAAGCATTGAAGTGGCAATAATAATCAGACAATATTTTTCTGTGGCAAACCTACTAGTATAATTGAAAATTTCATCAAAGAGGGTTTGCCTGGGTAAGATTCAAAGGTCCCAATGCATTTAACATAAGGTTTGTAAATATTTTAACAAAGTTTAAAATAAATTCTCAAAGTAGGCAACTATTTTTGGAGACCACTAATAGGAGACCATTTAAGAACTAAAAATATTAAACTTAAACTCAGTTTCTAAGCTATGATCCAACATAAAGCTCTTAAGCAATGAAGAATGTTTACAACTAGTTCTTAGCATCTGAAAGGGGATTTATAATATGCCTTCAACATTGGGGGATTAGGCGCCATTGTAATTAAATAAAATGTTATGGTCTGTTGGCAATTACAAAGCTAATTTTGGTTTGCCAGAGGCAAACAAAATTTGTGTTTATTATAATTTTAATGGAGTATGATGTCATATGAAAAAAAACATGCTGAATCAATTCTGTATTTCTAGCCAAATATTACTTGCATACTAAACATGCCTTAAAAATTCTCCATGCAGGGCCACTAAATATAAAAAGTAAAGTATTATTTCATGAAACAATCTATTGAATTTCCCATATTTTTTCGGATTCCTCTATGGCACGGGTGTCAAATATGCCAGGTCACTTTGCTGTCATGTGATGTTTTGTGATGTTTTCCCCCATTCACGGAGCTGGGGTGGGCATGGCCTGCGAATGACGCATCCAGCCTGTGGCCACCAGTTTGACACCCCTCCTCTAGCCTTAAATATTCCTTGAAGAATACATGTTTTTACAAACTTTCTAACAAAATTTCAAAGCAGTATGAACTGCATGTATTTAATTTAATTTTCTTTTCATATTATAATTTGCAATATAAAGCTAGGTTTATGCACTTTGTCTCCTTTAGCATTTTCTGAATTGCCTATTTCTTAAGTTCCCTGATAAATGTATTTGTACCACACTATTTCTGAAGTATTCAAAGATTCTCCATTTTTACTGCAAAACATTTATTGACAAAATAAAACAGAAAAGAAATGTCCTGAAAATCTTGTTTTCAAAAAAAACCATTTTTAATCAATATGATGACGGGAGGTCTATAAGTAAATTACATTACAGATAATCCTCATTTAGTGACCATAATTAGGAATGGTAACTCAGTTATTGAACAAAGTGGTATCTGAAACCACAACTCTGCTTATCCTCTGATTTCTTTTGCTTTACAGTCTTGCAAAGGTTGTAAATGCAAGGATTGGTTGTAAAGCTAGTTTTTCATCATCACTGTAACTGTGAAGAATTGATAAATGAAACAGCTGCTAAACTAGGACTAGCAGGAGAACTTTAAAAAGTATCCAAATGCTATAAAAATGCGAGAAGACTAATGTCCTGAATAAAAGGAAAATCAATTCTGGGTCTTTTAGGAGGTCTTTCTACAAGTAGGTAGCTGTAAGTGAAAAAGATCTTTTGCTGGAATCAAGCATCTAACATTCCTCAGCAGGAATGTCCAGAGAAGAACCTCTGAAGAGAACTGGAACATCTCATAGAAATCTATTAGAGGAAGTGTTCTCTGATATTCTTCAGAAAAGTTCTTATTCTGTAGTCTTTTAGCACAGGGTGACTCCTTCATAGCCATGCAGTTTATCACATTGGGTATATATCTGATGGGGTGTGTGTGTGTGTGTGTCTGTCTGTCTGTATGTGCTCATTGGTAAAAAATGATCCTCTTTGTTTCAAAGAACAATGATATTATTAAACACTTCTCTGATCTGGCTATATAATGACATCATTAAGGGACATTTACGAAGTAGATTAAAAGCATCTGACTGTTTATTTTGACCTCTAGACACAGTCATGTAGCTGAGATCACAATTGTGATCGCAATTGTTGCTATGGAAGAATTTAAAATGGTTTTCAGTAGATCCAGCTTGTTTAATGATTAAATTTTGATTGCACAACAAAGGCCATAAAGTAACAATTAAAAAATAAATAAACAGAAATAGAAATAACATTCAGTTAGCAGAAATTTTGCTTTGTTTTGTTTTGTTTTATTTATTTATTTTATTTCTATAGCTGCCCATCTCAACAAGTGAATTTTTTCCTATAGAATTCACATCCATCTATAGCTGATAAATGGCACAAAAGAGCTTAGTACTCTGTTTAGACCAGAGTCAATTTATGTGATCCTTCAATTTTTTTTAAACTGCACCTTTTAAAAGACTGAAGCTGAAGCAAAAAGGAGAAGCAGCTAATTTGTTCCAGAGCTGAAGGAACCCCAAAGCAGTGTTTGAGTCAGTGGTAGGATTCAAATAGTTTAACAACTGGTTCTCTGTCCTAATGATTTCTTCCAACCACCAGTTCACCAAACTGCTCAGAAAGTTAACAACCGGTTCTCCTGAAGTGGTGCGAACTGGCTGAATCCCACCACTGGTTTGAGTGTGTGTGTATAGGAAAAAAAACAAGACTTACTCCTCCTGAAAACATATCAGTGGATCCTACCATAGTTATAGGAAGATTAGAAATCTAAAGCATATTAATTTATCTATATGACCGCAGTTTCTACACCACGCTTTACCTGTAATCTAAAAGAATTTTGTATGCATGCAAAACATCACTACTTTTGACCATTGCAGCATCCCATAGACACCTGATCAAAAGTCAAATTCATGGTGTGGAGACAAAACTTGGTCCTTAACACAAATAAGACCAAGGAGCTTATAGTGGACTATAGAAGGAACAGATCAGACATCCAGCCTTTGCTTATTAGTGGAGATCGAGTGGGGCAAGTGGCCAATTTTAAATTTCTGGGTATTATCATAAAAGAGGTCCTGACCTGGGGCACTCACATTGCAGCACTGGTCAAAAGGGCCTAACAGAGTTTATACAACCTGAGAAAAACTGCTGGTGATCTTCTACCACTGCACCATAGAGAGTATTTTAACTTACTGCACCTGTATATGGTTTGCCAATCGCACAGTGGCAGATAGGACAGCATTCTAGAGCAGTGATTCTCAACCTGTGGGTCGGGACCCCGTTGGGGGTCGAATGAAGATTTGCCAGGGGTCACCTAAGACCATCGGAAATATGGGAAGTATACTTGCGAGTCAAAGAATCGTGCTCCAATGGTTGACTCCACAAGCCAGCTGCAGGCTCTTCAAATCGCTAGCCGAATTTGGCTTCAGGTGCGATGAATTAAAAAAGAGAGAAATCTTTGCTCTGATGTCTCCCTCTCAAGCCAGCTGCAATCACTCCCAATCGCTAGCCTAATCTGGCTTAATAGGGGAGGAGTCTCCGCTTTAATGCCTCCGTCCTCAAGGCAATCGCAAGCAGTTCAGATCGCTAGCCAATACGGCTTCAGGCGCGATAAATTCAAAACAAAAATAATTTTATGGTTGGGGTCGCCACATCGTGGGGAATTGTATTAAAGGGGTCTCCACATTGTGGGGAATTGTATTAAAGGGGTCGCAGCACTATAAAGGTTGAGAACCACTATTCTAGAGAGTTAACATTATTGCCCTCTCATTGGTTGCCCTTTCCCCTGTTTGGAAGAGCTTTATAGCTCCCGCTGCCTTAAGAAAGTTCAAAACATTCTTAAAGATCCATCTCATCCTGGGCACCCTTTTTTTTTTTGAATGATTACCATCTGGCAGACAGTACAGATCAATAAAAACAAAGACAAATAGGCTGAAAAACAGCTTTTATCCCAGGGCAATAACCATATTGATTTTGACGGTGTAGTGCAATATCAGGTTTTCAATTTCAATTATATAATGTAAAGGATGTATGTTTGTGTTTTTATTTTTATGGTTATAATGTACACTGAAGACGGCATTTAATTTCATTGTATCATGTGCAATGACAATAAAGTAAACTAACTAGCTAGCTAACTAACAAATGTTTGGCAACTGACTCATATTTATGACAGTTGCAGTGTCCTAGGTTCATGTGATCACCTTTTGTGGCCTTCTGAGAAGAAAAGTCAATGAGGAAGCCAGATTCACTTGCCAACCATGACACTAAATTAACAACTGTAGTGATTCAGTTAACAACTGTGGCAAGAAAAGTCATAAAATGGGGCAAAACTCACTTAACAACTGCCTTGCTTAACAACAGAAATTTCGGGCTCAGTTATGGTCTTAAATCGAGGACTGTGTATATTTTAAATGAACTATTAATCCTCTTCCATAAATTAACAAGATTAATGTGATGGAAAATGTCTGAGCAGGACTCCCAAAGTTGCTCTAGAATTCATGAACATTTTTTTCAGAGTCTGAAATAATATGTAGTGACATCATGTCATACTGTATTAATTTTGGACTTACTGGTTAGGATATATTTAAGAAACACCCTATCCATATAATGCAGAGATATACCTTTCATAAGCTAATAGAAACTTACAAGGAAAAGAGGTATATTCTCATATCTAAGATAGAGGACAATACACATTTACCCTTTCAAGTAAATTTATGCGTTTGAATGCGTTATGTAGTTTGTAAATTATGCAAATGTACTTTGAATTCAGATTTCCTATGTTTAATGTTTTTTGTTTTGTTTGAAAAAAATACATTACTTCTTATAAAGGTTGCCCTTGAGAGATAATGGCAATTGGGATCAGAAGTTGCAAGAAATTAAAAAGTTTCTTTTTCAAACTAAAAAAGGCAAATTCCATGTCATAGATTATTCAACTCTCTTATCTATTTTAGCACATAAAAACTTTTCCATGAACAAGATTACCACCATGCCAGTGGTTAGAAAGACAATTTTCTAAATACTTCAAAATTTTTGAAACATAAGAACATAAAAAATGCTGTATATCTTACTATTTTGTTCCCTAAAAATAACACTGTATTTGCCACTATACTGGCTACTTAAGGAAAGAATTTCAGCCCTTTAATTTAGCATTATATTTATCCCTATTGACATTATATACATCAAGCTAATTCGGACAACTTATTAAGATGAATGTTTTCCTATTACATAATGCTTAAAAGTTAGAATGAACAAGAGCAAGCATAAGAAAGCCCAAGCTTTTCATGAGAAAAAATTAAATTGTAGAGTCAAAAGGTTTAGCAGAGGGTTTGTTTTGATTACATATAATACTCAATGATCTAGATATAAAAAGTACTATATTCACTGAAAGACAAAATGTCCTGGAAAAAAGGGTTATTGTACTTAAATCATGTTCTAGTTTTGTTGTTGTTGTTGAACTTTATTTATTTACACATATAACTGCAACCATATCAACATTCTATGCCCACTGAGAGTACTCAATGTTTATGGCCTATTTCAAGATATCTTCCACTGGTGGATTTTTTTATCATGTTTTATACTTATGCAACCTTGAAGCCAAATTTACTCCTCTCTCCCCTGCTTAGAAGTTGTAATAGGATAATTTAATTAACATTAATATATGTAAAGGACTGTATGATAAAGTGGGCACAAAATTTTCAGGAGCCAATATTATTGGAAACGTGGGAAAAAATTTGGGTTAGAAATGTTAAATTCACGCAGGCACAGAATCTGAGGGAAAATTTTTATAAAATGTTTTATAGATGGCATCTAGATCCTAAAAAATTATCGTGTATGTATCCAGATATGCAAGCAAAATGTTGGAGATGTAATTGTGATGACGCTACATATTTTCACATTTGGTGGACTTGTAAGGACATAAAGGCCTTTTGGATAAAAATTTGGTGGATTTTACAAAATGTTTTGAAAAAGAAGATAAAGTTCCTGCCGCAATTTTTCTTGTTGGGAATTATTACGGATTGTACAGTAATTGAGACTAAATTGATTTTAAATCTAATAACTGCAGCAAGATTACTAATAGGACAATATTGGAAGAAAAAAGAAGTACCAACAATAGAAGAATGGATATTGAAAGTTGCCAATTTGGCTGAGATGGCGAAGATATCAGCCTTTTTGAAAGACAATACGCAAGAAAGATACTTAAAGGAATGGAAAAAATGGATTGACTATATTCAACGTAGATATCAGACTAAGAGTTATCAGACTGTTTTTGAATGATTATGATGTATTATTTTTGATTGCTGTCGGGGGAAGTTAGGAATTGATGATTGTAGGGGTATAATTAAGTTGGGACGAAAATTTTTTAGCATATGTTTGTTTTATTTTTAACTATACCTTGTGCTCGTTCCGGGAAGTCGGGGGAGGGGTTGCGAAGGGAGGGGGGAGGAGGGGGGGAAAGGGGAAAAAAATTTTTGTAAAACTTTTTGAATAAAAAAACAACAACATTAATATATGTAATATAATTTATTTACAATATTACTAATGTTTATAGAATATTATGTAAATCAAAGAAACAAAAAAAAAACTGAAATAAAAAACTCCTAGGCAATTCTTCATCTCAACTTTATACTTTAAAATCTTCCTGTAGCAAAGACAAGAAAGAGATGGAGAAAAAAGAAAATCAAGGCAAGAGGAGATAAATAAATATAAATGCTATTCTACATTCATAAGTATATTTCCAGTTGTGGAATAAAATTTTTCACAAAGATGATTCTCTTTTTTTAGGAAGACAGATCATACATTGTGTAAATTCTGGGATAATCCTTATATTTACTTATAAAAGTACAACTCTTATAATCAGCCATTATTCTTTACTTATCTTCATATTTACTTCCCCAACATGTTATGTTCCCTCTGATGTTATGAGAGCACAGCTCCCAGAATTCTGACTGGGAATTCTTATGCAATAACAATCTTAAAAACAAAACTTCACATTATATCACCCGTCCCACATTTAAGCAAGCGTTCCCTTTGTATATACAAGATGGAAGACAACATAAACAACTACATTTCAGCTTGAGATTATTCCTGAAATTCAGGAGTAAGGGATCCAAACAATTCTGTAGTATGACTCCTAATCAAGAAAGCATGGATTCTAATCTTCATACTTTTTTAAATTTTTTTTTATTTATTTTTGTCACACAGTATATATAAGCATAAGCATGTAATAACTATAGAATATATAAGCATATATATATAAGTATGAGTATGTAATAACTATATTAATTAGATATAACGAAAGGAAACAATAGGACAGGAATGGTAGGCACGTTTGTGCTCTTATGCACGCCCCTTACAGACCTCTTAGAAATGGGGTGAGGTCAATAGTAGACAGTTTTTGGTTGAAGTTTTGGGGATTTTGGGAAGAGACCACAGAGTCAGGTAGTTTATTCCAAGCATTAACAACTCTGTTACTGAAGTCATATTTTCTGCAATCAAGATTGGAGCGGTTAACATTAAGCTTAAATCTATTGTGTGCTCGTGTATTGTTGCAATTGAAGCTGAAGTAGTCTTTGACAGGAAGGACATTGTAATAGATGATTCTATGAGTTAAACTCAGGTCATGTCGAAGGCGGCATAGTTCTAAATTTTCTAAGCCCAGGATTTCAAGTCTGGTGGCATAAGGTATTTTGTTGTATTCAGAGGAGAACTCTTCTTGTAAAATATTTCTGGACACGCTCAATTGTATTAATGTCCAAAATGAGATATGGGTTCCAGACAGTTGAGCTGTATTCAAGAATTGTTTTAGCAAATGTTTTATATGCTCTGATTAGTAGTATAGTGTTTTTGGAGAAAACACTACACTACTAACCTATTTGTTTTTACCTATTCATGGGCCAAAACTCTCAATAAGCTTTCTTTAGGTGAACTGACAGGATGGGCAGATTTATTCTGAACAAGGTAAATCAAACTTGCTATCACACTCTCTTAGCAACCACAACTGGGACCGGTAATACAGTCGCTAACAGTTGTTAAGTAAGATTACATGACTGCAACACTTACAACCTTTCCTAGGTGTTAAGTGAATCAATTAGCCATTAAGCAAGACATCATGTGACCATGATTGGCCATTTTATTGCTGGCTTCTGCATTGTCAGAAGCCAGCTATGAAGTGTACAAATGATGATCATATGACTGCTGAATCCTCTAAATGTCGTAAGTGGGTAGACCACTTTTAAAATAACTTTTTCAGTGCCACCGTAACTTCAAATGACCACTAAATGGGGCAGTCTTTGTGTGGGGCTGTACAGGGCTTTGTAGGTGATAACAAGTACTACTGAATTGAGCCTGGAAGTCTATTGAAAGCCAGTGTAGCAACAATAAAATAGCTGTTATTCTATAGTGGTGGACGCTACCTGATAACAGCTGGGCTGCTGCATTTTGCTCTGAGTTATCCTCAGTCCCAGTCCTATAGATCGTGTCATGCAAGAGTCCAACTGCATGGGCTCTTGAATTATAAAAGAACATGAGTTGCCAGGGGCTTCGCTGACCAAACACTATCTCATTAAAAAGTACTGATCTCAATTTCCCTGAATCTGATACCTTCCAAATGTGCTGAACTTAAAATCCGAAAATTCACAAACCAGTCTAGCCACTGATAAGAGAGAAAATCCAGAGAATGCTTTTGTTAACTATAGAGGATATCAGGGTGGGGAAATCTCTTAATTCAAAGTTATTTTATGTTTCATCTAAAACCCAGTTTGGTTAATATTCCAGTTATCAAAACCCCAGCCCTCTTTCTCCTCTATGCTTGTCCTCATAATGGATGTTTTTCCCCAGTTCCTAGTTTTGGATGCCTTCTAATTTAACCTTCCTATCCTCTGAATGAAGCTCAACAGAATCTATAATTTTATAAACTAGAGTTAAATTGTTGCAAGTATTTGGGAAATGGGCATTGTGTACTTGTTCAGCCACAGATTTTCAAAATATGTGAAATATGTTGAGAAATGAGACAGCATGGAAGGAGGAGAGAAAGAAAATATAGAACTGCATAGGTATGGCATTAAACAGGCATTTTGCAGGAAATAATGTCATAGATTAAAAATACCTCTGTGGTAAATAAACCATATGCTGTGTTCTTTAACTTTTCTGACATCTAGTTTAAAGAATAGTCTGTTAAAAAATGCCTCAGCTTCTGTAGTAGAAATTAAAAACAAATAATAAATTCATACTGCCCTCTGGTGGCCAATAAGAATTTTTTTAAGTTATACTATTTTCTAAATATAATCAAGAGTGACAATTGATCTTGTAAACTTCACTTTTCGCATGGATAAATAACCATTGTTTTCAAAGCTTTTTCCTCACAGATTGACTTTCATATTATTCTAGACAAATAGAAACCATGAGCACAAGCTTTGTGACAGCACTTTCATGAGCCTCCCATATTTCTTCAAGCCATACAGAGTCTCTACTTCTTTGGGTATAAGTAGATATTCACTGGTCTTGAACTGATTATTATGTGCAATTTTTGTGTAATATAAAGATAATCTTGAAGTTATGACTCCAGATAAGAGCACAAGGGTTTTTAATATACTAATTATATGGCCAGACCATTCCCTACCTGTGTCCCACTCCCAAATTTATTTTAAAATATACTGGTCCTATACATAGATAATTAAGTAAACTGACTCTTAAACTGAGTCCTATGTGATCATGATAATGTAGCACAGGTATTCTGTATTACTGTCATGATATATGAATGCAGCCTCAGTTTTCTTAACAAATTAATAATTGGCAGAAAAAAGCATGCAAAGGATGAAAGGCCTCAAGTTTCTTAAACCTTCTTCATAGTCCAAACTGTTTTTATTATTTATTCAATATAAGAAATTTATATTTCTTTCAATTTCTTTGGCCCCAACTTCTTTTTTAAATCAACTAGCCTACCACTCAGGAATCAATTGAAGCCTTAGTATTTTTTAAAAAAAGAAGTGCAGTCAGCTCTGTTTTAGATGACTAAGTTACATACCATACTAACGATACAGAAACTCCTAACTGGCTCAAAATGCTGAGAAATCATATGTCGTCTGATAGCAGAAAAGAGAACACAAATATGTTCTAAACATTCTTTATTGTCACATTTGCCAGTACTTTCAAAAATGGTACCATATTTCTCAGAGTATAAGACGCACCTTCCCCCCCCCAAAAAGGTGAAAATCTGGGTGCATCTTATACTCTGAATGTAGCCCTGCCCAGCCTATCAAACAGAAAAAAGCCTCTGAAAGAAGCTTCAGAAAAAAAGTCTCCAAACAGAGCTTCAGAAAAAATGCTTCTGAAAGAAGCTTCAGAGACTTTTTTTCTAAAGCTCTGTTTTGGAGGCTTCAGGAACAAAAGCAAGGCACAGAGCTCACAATCAACCAACCTGTTGCTAAAATTCACCTTTGGGAACAGCTGATTGGGGATATTCCGGGTGGCTGATTCACCCACCAATCAGTTTTTTTCCTATTTTCCTCCCCCCAAAATAAGGTGCGTCTTATACTTTAGTGTACAGATTAGTCAGTTATTTATTTATACAAAGTGACTACAGCCCATCTATTTCCAATAATGTATTGAATGGAAGGATTTGTAAAATTTAAAATGAACATTTTTTAAAAAAATATAAACCAAGTGCTATTGAATAACAACATTTGCAGACCAAAGAATGTAATATATTTCTACTGAGATAGAGAAGTTGTTTCATTTTCTGATAATTTTCCACATGCATTCTCTCACTGTGAAGGAAAAGGAAATTTGGAAACTAAAGCATACCTGAAGTAGGTATCAAATAATGAAATGCAGCATACAAAAATTAAAAGATTAAAATCTGCTGGCATATTGGAGCTACAATAATTAAAAATATAATTAAAATGCACAAACCTCCGATTGTACATGCCACAAAAATTATAATTTGCTTTGTAGCTGGGGCTGGCTTTTGATCTAATGGTATAGAGATGGCAGGCTTCCCTCTTTTCATTTCAAGACCATTCAATTTCACTGTTGGAGTAATACTGCCTGTAAAAACAGAAATGTATATATATATTTAACAGGCATAACAGAAATACCAGGATCAGTTTTGTTTCCATTTCCTACCTTTGAATCATAAAATAACATATCCAAAAAGCACCACTGACTAAAATATTCAGATCTAAATTTACAAAATCTCTAAATGCTAAAGCTGGAGATAATCTCATTCACTCATGAGGCTACTCCAGAAGATGTTAAGCACGCTAAAAATGAAAGTTTATATTGTCAAATTGAACATAAGGAATGATGAATGATACAATATGAGGTGTTTATATTAAGATGCAGGCTATTTGCTGTATGTATAAACACTGTATGACAATAGTTATAAAAAAGTTAAAATTAAAACTTCAGAGGCTTATCCATTCATATGGCTATTCTTACAGTAGTGCATAAAATATTAATCATCAGTTAATTTATTTTGAATGGCCACTTTGAGAAGGAGTAACATAGTGATTCCTATTTAGGGGTAATGGCTGATGGGCACATGAGCATTCTTATAGAAAATGTTTGTGCAGCTGTTTCATTGTGTTTCACATAATCCCCTTCACAATGTGGATGCCAATCATAAAATAAAAAAGACAACCTTCTGAGAAAAAAAAAACAACCACCCAAAGTTCCTCAAGGCAGAGATAAGATGCAAAACATACAGCAACTCTGTTGAATGCACAATTTTCTATCTTAACATACATTTCAGATGCTCCACAAGCTGAATATTAGAAAGATCTGACATCTCAGAACCACAATGTCTAATCTCATGTTTGTTCTCACAAATCACCACTTATTTTACAGAAAGTGCACAAAATGCTCATTACATGAGCATTTTGCTTGCCCCCCTCCTTTTTAACTGTGTGTTATTTTGAAGACCACCAACTTTACTTCTGTAAAATAAATAGTTGATTTGTGATATATATATCACAACATATATGTACATATAATAAAATCCAGAAAATAACACAATCACTTATGAAACTTCAGTCTAAATATAATGCAGGGCAAAATGAATCAAAACTATTGCCTGATGGAACAAAATGGTTCCGTTGAGATCAGCATATGTGGGACTGATTGGGGTTGATTGTAGGGGTGACACTGAAATATAAATATAATATATAAAATATATAATTTTATCGTATTTTATTTATCCATATATTATTGTATTTTATTCCAATTTCATTTTAAATTGTATTTTATTCCTATTCCACTTTAAATTGTTTTTATCAGATTTTAGTAATAATTTATGTTTGGAACTCTGCCCTCTGCACATGGGCTAATCAATAAAGTAAACTAACTATTGCCTGATGGTATATGCACTATTAAATTGTCTGATGGTATATGCACTATTAAAAAATTAAGTAATAAGGGTTGAATGAAAAGCAATGACTCCACCTCCATATCTTTAATTGGGATGGGTATAATGGCAAGATCCAACTTCATAATAGCCTTTTGGATGGCTTGTGAGGTGTGAGACCTAGCATTCTCATATTATAGCAAAAGTTCCTTCTTTGCTTCCAAACGCTTCTTAAACACTGTTTCAAAAGTTGTAATATTCAATATTCTGAGCTGATAAACATACCAGGTTCAAAGAAATCCATACTATTAGAATAATCTGTCACAAAAAATGTAACCATGAGTTTTCCTGCTGAAGTCTATGTTTTGATTTTAGTGATATTATTTTGTGACTGCTTCATTCCTGGATCATAATGATGAGCTACTGTGTTGTCATCATGACGTCAAGACATTGTTCACTCTCATTCTCCTAAGGTGGCAACAACTGCTGACAAATTTCAGTTCCTGAAGCTTTCATCTCTGCAGTCAACATGCTAAGAACCTATCTTACACAAATTTTTTGGGGGTTGGGAATAATATCATTTAGCATATCTAAGAGTTTGACTTTAGTGGGTAAAAAACCTGTACAATGATAACATGCTGATTTAGTTCTACTTTCTGTACACTGTTGATGTCAGAGTTTGTCTAACAGTTTTGAGGGAATAATGATCAATTATGTGGGTATATTTTTTGTTCAAAAACATTCCTTATCTGTGATGTTATACATTTCAGAAATAAGCTTTATTGAGTTAAATGTGCCCTAACTTACTAAATGAAATGGGGGACGCCTGTTAAGTTAAATGAGACCATGTCTATATGTAGTTGTACCGCATCTTTAGAACTTCCTGAAAGTAAAGATTATTATTTCCTCATAGTGAGTTGGGTAATCAATAGAGCTTTCATTACTATGACGAAACAAGCCCTTGACATCCCCTGATTTGAACTGATCTTTTCAGAAGCACCACGAGGCTCCCAAGGTGTGGGGGGTCCCTACTGTGCGCTCCCCGCCCTGCCGGATAAGCGACTCTAGGAGGGACGACGAGAGGCTCCCTGCTATCCCATCTTTTTAAAGGCTTTTTAAAAGAGGCCGGACAGCCTCTTGTCTGGAAAGGCGTAGGAAGGGTGTCCCGCTTGAGCAGGAGGTTGGACTAGAAGACCTCCGAGGTCCCTTTCAACTCTTGTTATTCTGTGCAGAGCCAAAGAGGCGCATCTCAATTCCTCATCTCAATTCCTCTCCACCGGCCGCCTTCGCCGCAACAACCACGGAGGCTCTTTTCTGCCCCGCGGGAGCATTTCCAGCAGCCGTCCTCGCGCTACCCCGGTCCCCCGGCGGGCCGTACGGCACAAGGTTACCTGGTTCCCGGGACATTTTGGAGACTTCGTCAACATCTGCAAATGCTAACAAGAAGGGACCCCGCCGTGGAGATCGGCTCCAACCAACCGCTTCGCCACCCTCCCACTCAGGCTACACGCCGCGACAAGGCACCGCCAACGTCGCGGGCCGCTGTCCGACCTCTGGCCGGGGCCTAGCCTATCCAGGCTGGGTTGAAGCGTCTTTACGCGGGTCTGCTACCGCCGATACTCACCCCCCCTCCCCAACTTCTGACCGTGCGAAGGGCCGCCTCCGCATCACCTTTCCCAGCGCCTCCCAATCCCAAACCGCAAGCGGTGTTTCGCGCCCCCCGGTGGCAGCTGAAGACAGCGCGGTCCTCTGGATTCAGTCCCAGGATGGAGAAAAGACGCTTCTCTTACAACTGGCATTAGACCTTGCTGGCATGTGGTATTGTATTGTCATTTTTTAAAATTCGGCTGCTGCTCTACTTTTAGCTGTTGTGGCAGCGGAAATCGGCAAACCTGCTCATGACACACCTTACCTGTCAACAATGACATCAGAAATAGTCTAATTTCTCATTCTTTAATCCTCTGCTAGGGGTTCCCTTTAACAATATTTTTATTTGGATGATCTAAACATGAAGGAGTGAGTACATGATATTTTTTTTCAGTTGTTATTGCTGCAAAACCATAAACAAATGCATTTCAGTACTGGATTTTCTATCAGCCTTCTCCCACCCACTGACCCTGCCCCCAGTGCCAGGTAACTAACTAACTGATCTTTTCTTGCACTTTTGGGGATCATTTTAATCTAGCACCTGGATTATCTCTCTAGCCAGTTACTTCACGCTACAATACTTTATCAAACAACTGATACAGCTCTTACTTAGAAGAGAAAGCAGACATGGATTTTAATTTCCTTTTTTGGGGGGGGGCACAGCCTATATTTTGGCCTTTCCTATCCCAAGTCTGACTTTTCATCTTGATCAGGTAAGCTCTTGCTTATCACTCCTGAGGTACTATAATACAATACACACCACTTTTTTGAATCACCCCACTTGAATCAATTTTTTTTCCAATTTTTTTTAATTCTAATTTTTTGAATCACCCCACTTGATTCAAGTAACTAGCCTTCTTCCTCTTCTTCACACCCACCATCCATCCACTCTTGTCCCTTGCAAGTATCCTCATTCCCTGCCACTAGGTTGGATCTGATTATATGACTATATAGAAACTTGGACTTATCATGTAAACACAGCCCTTAGTAAGTTAACATCACTGTTGGACTGCTGTTGTAAGAGTTTAAGCTAGAGAGGGAAGAACATGGGCACCTTCTTTTCCTTTGCTACTACCCTCTATTGTCCACGTTGTTGACTGCTGCAATTTCTCCATAGCTGGACATTTGGAGTTTATTGCTACAAGATACATGTTTTCCGGCCAAGCAACTAGTAAGCAGTTTATCAGTCTTTCCCTACCTGACACTTTTGTGCAATCATCTGGACCACAGTGGACAGAGCTGTTTGCATCCTCTCACCATCTCCCCTCACTAGTAACTGAAACATCAGTCAGTAGATCCCTCATATCTTTCACTCCTCAAATGACTTCTTTATGACTTAATCGTTGTCATGGTACACTTGTCTGCCTCCATCATCAACTGTGAGTCTGTGGAGCTTTGTTTTTATGCAAAGCTCACAGACTTGCTGTTTTGCAATGGTGTAATGAGCAGTCTGTATATTCTGCAGAAAGTTTTATTTATTTGGTCAATATCTAAGACCACTCACTCAATGATTTTGGACATATTTGCAGTGGTTCAAAGCAGTAAAAAAACAAACATTAAACATCAAAATATGATCAAACTCAGGAAAAGCCAAACTACTATATTCACCTGGAAATTAGCAAGACCACACATTATCCTCTCCAGCCCTGTGGGAGCAGCCGCTTTTAAATGTCTTCCTAAAAGCCAGCGATTAGGATCATTGGGATTTGGGGGGGGGCATTCCAAAGAGCAGTAGCAACAATGAAAGCATATTTCTTGTGTCCCCTAAGATGGCACTCTTTAATTGATGGAATCCCAAGCATGCTGGTTCTGATATATTTCTTTTAAGGCAGGCAGAAACAATAGGTAGAGATGGTCCTACAAATATCTAGATTCTAGACCCTATACCTTGAAAGGCTTTATAGATGACCAACAGGACCTTGAATTTACTTGAAAGCTCACTGGTAACCAATGCAGTTCAAAAAGTAGCAGTATGACATGGGTATCCAATGGTGCGCCCATACCAATTTGCCCTGTTGTATTTTGGACCATTCTAAAGTGGCTTGCAGAGCAGCCTCAGTATGTTGCAATAATCCAACTATCAACTATTAAGGCAAGTATATTCCATAAGAATATTCTCATCTAAGAATGGCACAACTTCTGCACAAGGCAAATTTGGAAAAGCCTTCCTGGACTATTTGCTGTTAAGCACAAGCTGCAAGTCAAGTGATTTCTACCAGTGTGCTATAAATGTAAGATAAACTGATTACATTTGATAAATTGCAATATATTTTTTCCCAAAAAATGAGAAAAAGTCATTTATACAAATTAAGCTATGTATCTTTAAAAGTCTTTAACACATTTCAGAAGTATTTTATATTTGATAGGGGAGAAAGCTTCCTAGCAGAGAGAACTTTCTACCACAATAAACTTCAGTAAAGAAACAGAAACATCTTTTCAACCACAACCTTTCAGTAGTTTTAGAATGTTGAATGTTTATATTTTGTTTTATTTTGCTTCCATTGGCTGCCTTTCCAGGTACTAATGAATGAAAAGTGGTAGTATCCACAATAAACAAGTTTTTAAAAAGTGGATATAAATTGAAATCATACAAAGTACAGCTAGATAGTTTTAGACATCTTTAGGTAGATTATTTTATATGTGCCATCCAGTTCCTTAAAAGCCTTAAGCAATTTATGGTTTAAACCTTAAAAGTAATTTAAGAATATAAAAATATTAAGTTCATTTGCCTTCTTAATTATCCTTTTTCTTAAAAAAAAAGAGAGAATATGTACTGTACCACTGTCTCCCAGGTCAGTCTTGTTTTTTTGCTTTCCAGTTTAGCAGTTGAATGCAGAAATGTCTACTGAATTTTACTCTGTGCACCCATCCTCTTTTATTGGCATGAACTATAAACAGCATGAAAGATACAGTACTGAATACCAAAAATTGGATCCATGTCATTTAGATCTAGAAGAAACTGATGGTTTGAAAATGCTGAGAAATAGGAATGGCTTTATATAAGCAATTTTATCACATTTTAATACATTACTAGCAATACCTATATTATTCTATTCTGCCCGTTGTTCATCCTTCACTGCAAATATTGTAGATTATATTAATGGATTTGCAACAAGATGTACTCAGCAAATAGTCCTTAATGGTATCACATCCACATGGAGGGAAGTAAGCAGTGGGGTACCACACGGTTCTGTCTTAGGCCCAGTACTCTTCAATATCTTCATAAAGGATTTAGATGAAAAAGGACTGGGGGGGGGGAACATGATAGCAATATTCCACTATTTGAAAGGCTGCCATAAAGAAGAGGGGGTCAATTTATTTCAAAAGCACCAGGGGCAGAACAAGAAACAATAGATGCAAACTATCAAGGAGAGAAGCAACCTGGAATTTATTTATTTATTTTATTTTTATTTTTATTTGAATTTATATCCCGCCCTTCTCCGAAGACTCAGGGCAGCTTACATTGTGTTAAGCAAGAGTCTCATCCATTTGTATATTATATACAAAGTCAACTTTTATTGCCCCCAACAATCTGGGTCCTCATTTTACCTACCCTATAAAGGATGGAAGGCTGAGTCAACCTTGGGCCTGGTGGGACTTGAACTTGCAGTAATTGCAAGCAGCTGTGTTAATAACAGACTGCATTAGTCTGTTGAGCCACCAGAGGCCCACATATCGAGGAGAAACCTCCTAACAGCGAGGACAATTAACCAATGGAACAGCTTGCATTCAGACATTATGGGTGCTTCATCACTTGAGGTTTTAAGAAGAGACTGGACAGTCACTTGTCTGAAATGATAAAGGATCTCCTGCTTGAGCAGGGAGCTGGACTAGAAGACCTCCAAGGTCCCTTCCAGCTCCAATCTGATTCTGATTCTGATTCTAGTTTTGATAAGTATTCCCATCTGACAACCAGCAACCCAATTCAAGTAAGCAGCAACGGTGAAAATGGATTCATGTATTTGCTTATCTAATAACAATAAGCATGAGGTATGATTATACAAAAGATGTATGTGCTACTGAACCATTAAAAAACACACTACACGTGGTTCAGTCAAGGTCTAAGTAGAAATCTTCAGATTGCTATCAACAGAGGGATCTGGCAAAATAAATGCAATTATAGGTGGCTATTGCTACATTGAAGCAAATTTCCTAAATAGATGCCTGATTAGAATTAAGTGAAATTAAGGATAGCATGAGACTGCAGGCAAATTGAATTAATTCACAGCATCCATCTTCACTGAAAAAAATAGGATATTAATATCCAAAAAGCATTGCTGAGCAATTTGATTGTTTCATAACTTTTAATATATTATTTATCAGAACCTTCTGAGAAAACTTCTCATGGAGATAAGAGAATGATCTTTTCATCCACAACATCATCATATACAACAGAAAGCAAATATATAAACTGACATTTTTTTTGCCACGAAGGGAGGAAAAGATGATTTAACTAAGAACTGATACAAAGACAGGTGGTTCTTAGTTGTTCATGACATTAGAAAAGAGACTCCAAGCTATTAAGATACCAAAAATAATGAAGAAAACATACAAGTGGACTATAAAACTTCAAAATGATATTGAGGCGAGTGGTTAACATTAACAGAAACCAAGGAATTCAATGACTGAATTTAGGTCAATGATTCCCCTTTAATTCAATCCACCTCACAGGTTGATAACCAGGATAAAATTAAGGAACATCTCTATGTAAGTTGCCTTGCATGTTCTAAGCAAAATACCACATATATAAAATGAATAATAAAATGTGATGTTTGCTACTAAGTGCAATTTATAATGATGAGCAGCCTCCAGGGGGAAAAATCCCCAAAAGGGCATCTTCCATGTATATATTACAGACTGAAATGTGATTAAGTAGAAAGTAGATCCTGAACTTGTTGATGGCACAGAATCAACTCAGCATGTCCCAGTTGTAGAGAACATATTTTTTTCAGTGACACCATTTTTTACGAAAAAAAGGAATGATCATTTGTATCAATCCTTCATTTTCACTATGTCATTTCATATACTTTTGCAGTGAGCTCCTAATTTCCCAAAACAGATTTTCAGGTGACAACAGAATTTAAGGGTAAAGCGAAAAAAGCTAAACTTGATTTCTTCCTCTGCCTCCATGCCCTAATGTGGGATCATCCAGTTTATGAAAATCCAAATGATACAATTCTGGTTTAAAATCCTTACTACATATTTAAACAGCCTCCACACCCAAGAAATAGTATAAAACAACCCGGGTAATATTTTGTTGAGCAATTTTGATTTAATCCAAACTGAGAAATCTATAGGCAAATAAAATACATGCAAGACTAAAGCATGGATTATGTAACCAACCTTTAAAAATCAGATATTATATGGGAACAGTTGCATTAATCTTTAAGATGGACAAATTGAACCTCCAGACATATGAAGGTCCTTCATAGTGAATTACAGAACAGATTGACATTATCTAAACATATGAATACATAGTTTTTGTTGGTTGCGGAATTATGAAGATTCCATTTAAATATTTAGTGGTACCCTTCATGTATACACTTCTTAACATGTTTTCACAATTTAATTTACAAATGGAAAAAGACCTAGAAGAAAATCAAAAAGGAATACAAATGTCAACATCAACATTATTTTTGGCTTGAACAAAAATTACTATAGTAATATTAATAATGCAATGGAGAAATATAAACATTTATATACAAGTTTTCCCACAGTATCTTATTTTTGATTAAGAGGCCAATAATCTTCTTCAAAACAGAAAAGGTAACATACCCTTATTTAAAACTGCTCTACCAATAGTTTGGAATTCAGTGCCTGGACAGAACACCTCTTTTTCTTTCATTTGATTTCTTCCCACCCCTGAGCTTAGCAATTATATTGATTTTAAATATTACAGCTACTGTAGTATATACATATCTATAAAACTTCAAAATGATATTGAGGCGAGTGGTTAACATTAACAGAAACCAAGGAATTCAATGACTGAATTTAGGTCAATGATTCCCCTTTAATTCAATCCACCTCACAGGTTGATAACCAGGATAAAATTAAGGAACATCTCTATGTAAGTTGCCTTGCATGTTCTAAGCAAAATACCACATATATAAAATGAATAATAAAATGTGATGTTTGCTACTAAGTGCAATTTATAATGATGAGCAGCCTCCAGGGGGAAAAATCCCCAAAAGGGCATCTTCCATGTATATATTACAGACTGAAATGTGATTAAGTAGAAAGTAGATCCTGAACTTGTTGATGGCACAGAATCAACTCAGCATGTCCCAGTTGTAGAGAACATATTTTTTTCAGTGACACCATTTTTTACGAAAAAAAGGAATGATCATTTGTATCAATCCTTCATTTTCACTATGTCATTTCATATACTTTTGCAGTGAGCTCCTAATTTCCCAAAACAGATTTTCAGGTGACAACAGAATTTAAGGGTAAAGCGAAAAAAGCTAAACTTGATTTCTTCCTCTGCCTCCATGCCCTAATGTGGGATCATCCAGTTTATGAAAATCCAAATGATACAATTCTGGTTTAAAATCCTTACTACATATTTAAACAGCCTCCACACCCAAGAAATAGTATAAAACAACCCGGTTAATATTTTGTTGAGCAATTT
Source organism: Ahaetulla prasina (assembly GCF_028640845.1). Lineage (NCBI taxonomy): Eukaryota > Metazoa > Chordata > Lepidosauria > Squamata > Colubridae > Ahaetulla > Ahaetulla prasina. The sequence goes on along the minus strand of NC_080541.1, from coordinate 41,987,095 downwards.
TGTTTTAATCCAAACTGAGAAATCTATAGGCAAATAAAATACATGCAAGACTAAAGCATGGATTATGTAACCAACCTTTAAAAATCAGATATTATATGGGAACAGTTGCATTAATCTTTAAGATGGACAAATTGAACCTCCAGACATATGAAGGTCCTTCATAGTGAATTACAGAACAGATTGACATTATCTAAACATATGAATACATAGTTTTTGTTGGTTGCGGAATTATGAAGATTCCATTTAAATATTTAGTGGTACCCTTCATGTATACACTTCTTAACATGTTTTCACAATTTAATTTACAAATGGAAAAAGACCTAGAAGAAAATCAAAAAGGAATACAAATGTCAACATCAACATTATTTTTGGCTTGAACAAAAATTACTATAGTAATATTAATAATGCAATGGAGAAATATAAACATTTATATACAAGTTTTCCCACAGTATCTTATTTTTGATTAAGAGGCCAATAATCTTCTTCAAAACAGAAAAGGTAACATACCCTTATTTAAAACTGCTCTACCAATAGTTTGGAATTCAGTGCCTGGACAGAACACCTCTTTTTCTTTCATTTGATTTCTTCCCACCCCTGAGCTTAGCAATTATATTGATTTTAAATATTACAGCTACTGTAGTATATACATATCTATAAAACTTGTAAGATTCAATGCAGCAGTTAAAAAAAAATCCACACACACTAGAGTATTTTCAGCCAATCCTGGGAGATTTGTTTTGCTTATATGATTCTTACTTTAAAAATCAAGTAAGAAGTTTACTCTGCAGTTCAGACATTCATTTATTGACTACTAGATTTGATTTTTTTTAGTGCAACAGTAAGGCAACATTAAAAAGAGCATTGAAATAGAAAGTTTGCATATGTGTAAAGGTAGCAAGTTTATAAAAGACACATCATTGCTTCCTAAAAAGACAGCCTAGATCCAGTATCATAAAATTACATATAGGTGAAGATCAATTCACTATTGTTTAACAATTGTTTTTCTATATAAAAGGTAAATCTAGTTTTTGTCATATCTTTAAAGAAAACCTGGAAAATTGTTATGGCTGTATGGGACAAGTAAGGTAAGAAAAATATATATATTTATATATATTTGTCTTAAGTTTAAATAAAAAGATCCACACTTTTTGTCAAAACAGTTCATCTCTGTCCAAAATGTATTTCTTTCTTTATGGTACAGAATTAAAAGACAAGATAAATGTTAATAAAGAAATAATTTACAAGAAAATATCTTCTGATAGCTTTTCAGTGAAAATATTGTTTTATAACATTCAAATATGACATATAAGACCACAAAAGAAACTATGAACTCAAAAAATTTCTAGACACATAAATAAATGAAATATTGTGTAGGCAACAGGGCTCATGCTGAAGGCTAGTATGAAATAACAGTGTGCAATCTACTTGGAAAATAGCTCTAGTATACATATTAACAAGCCCAATCATGGACTGCAGCAAATTCAGTTTTATCACTGCTACCTGTTTCTATTTTATAACATGGTTTTCCTTGATTAAACCACTTCTTATTTATTCATACCTTCTCTTCAGAAATATAACATACACAAACAAAAGATATTTATTCTACCATAGAACGTACCTCTCTGCTGACATAACTTGAAAAAACTTGCTTGTCAAGACACTGACAGTTCAGTAAATATGCAATGATCTTATTAATTTCTTGGTTAAGCATGTTTTAACTTATGCTGCTAGTTTTATGATCACAGTGCACAGAATCCATATCTAAACAAATTAGGTGGCTTTCAAAGTAAAAGATAGGTTACTTATCATCCTAATATACTTAAAACCTTTCATAGGCCTATCATGCATCTAAACTATTGTGTGGAAAGCATATATGTTTCCTGATACAATCTTTTGTGGCAATGGATATACCAAAACCACCAAGAAATTCATATTATTGCACAATACATGAAGACCTGGAATTCTTCCAAATGTTAAAATTGAATGACATTTTCCAGCATTAACGTTGTATGACTACGAAAGGCATGTCAGTAGCATGGTGTGAACCAGCAATCAACATGCGCCCAGAATGCATACTAGTAAAAATTCAGTCAAAGGAAGTAGTCTTCATTGCCTATTTATCATTTCCAGTCAGGAGGTTAAAGTTCAAAGACTGAATGATCAAAGTGCTCATTTTCTCAGTAGGACTATCTTCTGTTAGGAGAATCATAGAACGATGGTGTCAACAAGTGTCATCTTTAAAGAAAAACAAAATATAAAATATTATATTCTGCACATATTCATTTTCAAAACATATTAAGATTTTTATTGCTGGAATAGCCCTTAACAGTACCACTTCAATAAATTAAAATAAGGATTAAAAATTATAAATTCTAGAGACAATATAATTCTGAACCACTGACTTGCCTTGTTCCGTTCAAACAAATCTGACAATGTACTAAGGCTCAACTGCCTATTCAGTAAAACAGTGCATTTTTCAAATAAAAACGCAAATATACAAAAAGCCCAAAAGCTCAGAAACCGTGGAAGATTTTGGGAAAAAAATCTGTGCTATGCAAGTACCTTCACATCATAAAGTGGCTGAAGGATGAGAGGTGGTAGAAAAACCCTCAATACCATTTTGTCTTGATATTTCTGTGCAGAGTAAACAAATTGTTATATTTTAAACTGTTCATTGCACTTTATTTTATGCTAGCTTTGGCGACCTATTTCTTCAGTTCAATTCCATTTTATTAATATCTATTCCCATGATGGCGAACCTATGGCACACGTGCCACAGGTGGCATGCAGCACCCTGTGGGCATCTGAGCTGTCATCCCAGTTCAGTTCAGCCACGCATGTGCTCACACCTCCCGCCAGCCAGCTGGTCGGGTCTCTGCTGTGCATACAGGTGTGTGTGCATGTTCATGCGTGGGGGGGGCGGGGTGTGTGCAGATGGCACACACGCACATTGCATTTTGGGGGTTTGCGTGCATGCACTTTGGGCACTCAGTCCGGAAAAGGTTAGCAATCACTGATCTACTCATTCATAGATTTCTTTACCAAGCAGTGAGGTTATTCATTATTTCATTCTACTAATATGATGCATGGATTTACACTAAAGGTACTAAGTGGTTAATTTATTCATGGCTATTCTCAATATTAGAAAAATCCTTAAAACTCAACATATGCATTACATATAGGAAAGCCTGTTTTCACTGCTTCTGTAGTTCAGAGTGCCAAAACTTCATTCCCCAGCAGGTTTCTTGGAAACATTCTGTACCTGAAATTTTCATGGGCCTATAAGATATAGATCTTTCTCACATGAATTCATTAAGACAAGTCTAAGTAACTTAATAGTAGACTCATTTGTAGTGTTATTTGTGAATATTAAGAAACTTATTAAGGATTATACGGGAAGCTTTGTAAATTAAGTACTAATTATTCATTACTTAGAATATTGTTTTCAAACTAAATGCTTACCATGATACCACCATTTTGTTTTCTTTGGATTCTTGTTACATGTTCTTACATAAAATGAATTATCTGGTGGCCTTCTCTGCAATAAAGTAAAACTATATTAAATTATAAGCTTACTTCAATTATACAAAACTGCAAATTAGTGGTTTAATTGAAAGTAGAATATAAATCTAACAAATTAAGGGAAGGGAGGGAGGAAATTTCAGAAATGCATTCATTGAAATGAGAGAAAAAATTATAAGTTTCTTTTCCAAGATTTTATTCCTAGTTTGCAATACTTTTGACTGCTCCTCAACTCTTACACAATTTAAGAGAATAAATTGTTAATATTTCAGATGACTTTATAATTCTTGACATATAGACACACATATTTAAATAAAAGTAATACCTCTCTTAGTCATGTTTAAATAAACTAGCACGTAATCAATATAGGTTTGGAAAAACCCTCAAGTTGTGTCAAAAAATAAACTGGATAAAGAAATAAATAAGTGAATAATACATAAGCAGGCTAAATGATAGAAGAAAATATTTCTTTACCAAACTTTAAATAGCAGTTTCTAGAGGAAATAATAATCAGAAGTTCTCCTCCTACTCCTTCCCCACCACACAATTTGAATATATGGGAAGAAAATGTTCTTCCAACTGTAATCTGCATAGGAACCATCTAGTATTTATAATGTATTTTTAGTAAAAGATGCCAAGCATGTCAGAAAGATTGTTATATTGCTTGAATGTGTTTTTATATTTGTTCTCTTTAAACAAATATAAATATAGGCCAGGGGGGAGTTCTGGAATGAACTCCCCCCTGGCCTACGTCAAGTGCCTGATCTTCGGACCTTCCATCGTGAGCTAAAAACATACTTATTTATTCAAGCGGGACTGGCATAATAGTTGATTTTAAATTGGGGTTTTATTAATATTTTAAATATTTTAAATTTAAATTTTATTTATCAGCCGTTTTTGTAATTTTGCTATATTTTAATTCGTTTTTTAACTGTGTATATTCTGTATTTTATTTCTGGCTGTACACCGCCCTGAGTCCTTCGGGAGAAGGGCGGTATAAAAATTTAATAAATAATAATAATAATAAACCAAACAAGAAGTCTCAATCTAAGCAAGACACAATTTAGATATTATAACACTGCAACATATACCAATGAAATTATCTGCAACTATACAAAGAGCCATCATTTCATTGGTGCCCAAGTGTGCTCTGCTAAAAGCTGAATTTTATTTTAGAAAGAAAGCCATTAATTTGCTTCAGAGACATTCAAAATGTTATTAATATCAAGCTCACTAAGTGTACCATACAAATATCTCACTAAATACCCATTACCAGCCTGTGACATTCATAAGCTGTCCAATGAACTTTTCAAGATTTCTTGAAATAACAACTCTATGTGAATTAAGAAATGTGGCAACATGAAGCAGGAACTTCACACTAATTTCAGTGAAACTAGGTAATGAGCTTTCTTTTGAAGACAATTATTCTGTTTTGTTGGTCTCCAAAGGTTGGAAAGAAAAATGGTTGTTATCTAACTAGTTTGCATTGTAGTTACATAAAATAACCTTTCTGAAATTTTTTGAAGTGCATTGTTTAACAATGTACCTATTTTAGGGTCCACTAAATGTCATTAGAGAGAAAAAGAAACATGATTGGTTTAGAGTACAGCAGTCTACCACCATTAAACTTATAGCAATATTATCTTTAAATTCATACCTTTTCTTTGCAACTTGAAAGCATGCTGATAATGCTAAGACAAACTGATTGCACTGAAAGAGCTGGAGACCAGTCTTCTGTTAGAATAGATAAACAGATATGTCCATTGCTATAAACGTGAGGATGAACAGGAATATTTTCACCAGTAAACACAACCTATAAAGTAAAAATCAAATTAATATTTTATTAGCATAATAGATCAAAAAGTATACTAATGCTATTTGTAAAATATTCCATTTTTATATAAAAAACATTTCAATTCAAACATGGACATAATCTGTAAAATAACAAATGTTAGAAGGGTATGAATCAAATTTGATATTTCATATATCACAGATAGTCTTGAATTTAATGAAACTTTATTGTTCAGTATGTTGCACAGGTACAGAATAGGTGGTACCTGGCTCAATAGTGGCAACTGTGAGGGATTTAGGGGTCTTCACTTAAATATGAGCCAGCAGTGAGCTGGAACTACAAAAAAAGTCAGCAGTCACAGGCTGCATTAACAGATAGAATAATATGAAATGCTACTTTATAATGCCTTGGTAAGACCACGCATGAAATATTGCATACAGTTTTGGTCACCACGATATAAAAAGGATGTTGAGACTCTAGAACGAGTGTAGAGATGATGATTAGATGATTAGGGGCTGGAGACTAAAACATATGAAGAACGGTTATAGGAATTCAATATGTCTAATTTAGTGAAAAGAAGTGAAAAGAGGTTTTCCAATATTTGAGAGTCTGTCACAAGGAAGAGTGAGTCAACATATTCTCCAAAACAGTTGAAGGCAGGATAAAAAGCAATGAATGGAAATTAATTAAGGAGCATACCAACCTAGAAATTTCCTGATAGTGAGAACAATTAATCAGTGGAATGGCTTGCCTCCATAAACTGTGGGTGCTCCAACAATGGACAGCCATTTGCCTGAAATGGCATAGGATCTCCTGGACTAGAAGGACTAGAAGGCCTCCAATATCTCTTTAACTCTGTTTTTCGATTATATTCTGTTATGTACAATCTGTTACTTCAGTGCTATTGCCTAATCAGGTAGTCCTCGACTTATGACCACAACTGAGCCCAACATTTCTGTTGCTAAGTGACAATTGTTAAGTGAGTTTTGTCCCATTTCATGAGATTTCTTGCCACAGTTGTTAAGTGAATCACTGCACGATCACAATCTCCCTACTGACTTTGCTTGTCAGAAGATCACAAAAGGTGATCAAATAATGTGGGACATTTCAACCATCATGAATGAGTCAGTTGTCAAGCATCTGAATTTTGATCATATGACCATGAGGATGCTGCAATGGTCATTACGTGTGAAAAATGGTCATAGATCATTTTTTTTAATGCCATTGTAACTTCAGATGGTCACTAAATGAACTGTATCTATACTGTGATTACACAGCTAGTAATAAAATGGTTCAAGTTTTTTCCCTTGCTCAGTCTTTCCAAATCAGCTCAGTTTATGGTCATAGGGTTTAATAATGTCCCAGTTATTCTAATTTCCATTATTTAGTTTAAAATCCAGTACATTTATATAAAAGCATATATTGTGTATTTATTTGGGCTCTTATATAACTAAATAATTGAAAGTATATTAGGTGGCAATTCCAGGCAGTTAAAACAGTATGTATATCATTATTAAAGAGACCAACACAAAGGACATACTAAAAATCAAAAATAAAGTTGTAATGGTAATAAATATAGCATAAAATCCAATTTTTAAAGTGTCAACTGCTTTCCTCTTCTACAGTCACACCTGAGACAATTTGATATGCAGGAAGAAATGGAACTAACTTCAGAGTCACATATCAATACACAAATTTAAAATATTTTAAATTATACAAGTAAAGAATTCATAGGAGCATAGGAAATTGCTTGATATCATAAATTGTATACTGGTGTACACTCTTTCATTTAAAGTGTCAATAACAGTTAAGCTTTCTATTTTTTGAGGGATTTTGAATGTATTTATATTTAAAATAAAACTGATAGCTTTTATTTTGCCCAGAATATTTTTTTTAAAAAATCTATTTTGCTTTCATCAGTCTCATTTTATTTTGTCATGTACCTAATATTTCAATTGAAAGCTGGAAAAGCATTGCTCATTTTCTCCTTTATCTAATTAGGTTCTCAGAGAAGAAAATACACCTTTATATATTTATTCTTGTCAGATAAATGTCCTCCATATGATTTTTTTCCTATTTTGTTTTTACTACTCTTCTTAGCTTTTTTAACCTGAAGTTTTCTATACAAATTGTTCATACAGGTTACATATGTTAAGCATCTTGAAAGAATCTAAATACTTTCTACTCACAGAGTAATCAATCCTGATCATGTGTTATGCAACTCTGCAATTCAGAATATGCAGTTCAGAACTTGGCTGTTTAATAGTACTTTTTACCTCTTGTGTCAAATATCCCATGGAAATATTTCTTTAATTTGGGGAAACAATGGAAATCACAAGGGACCAAGTTGGTAAGATGGAGAGATCCAACTTTGCAATTATCTTCTGGGTTGCTTGTGAGGCCTGAGCCCTAGTACTGTTACATTACAGGAAATTTCTTTCTCAGCTCTGATTATTTGAAAGGTTTCTTCCAATGTAAAGTTTTCAGCTAATAGTGGATTCAAGGAATTCTATGTAAATAACATCTCTGTAAACCCCTCCCCCCAAAAAACCTGTAACACATGAGTTTTCCTGCTAAAGCCTGAGTTTTGAAAAAAAAATTACAGGTGAAGCTTTATGATGTAATTGAATGGACTGAAGCTTCATTTTTGGGCCATAATGACAAACATGTTTTATCAGCTTTCATAATGATATAATGAATGTCTTCAATTTCACTCCTATAGCATGTCATCAAATGCTGGCAAATATCAACCAAAGCTTCAATTTTCCATTTCTGCTGTCAGCTTGCAAGAAATATATCTTGATAAAGCTTCCAATATTAAAGCACATCAATAATGTGACCCATATGTTCCTGTGAGATGGATAGCAATTTCCCTTTGAGTAATCTGCCAATTGTCCTAGTTCATCAACCATTCTCAAATGAAACTCCTCAGTTACTTCATTTTTTATCATATACTGTAAATCAACTCTTCCCAATTCACCAACTTTCCATGTCTTGGTTCAAGAACACATATTCAAGTTAATGCAATCATCAGTATAAAAAAATCTACATTTAGTGGTGAATTTCAGTTCAGCAGTCAAAAATTCAATCACAGCACATTGCTTAAAGCCTGCCAACTCACTACAGGTTTCCACTTTACAAACAATAGCACAGCAACTTCCGAACAACTGAAGTGAATCAGTTACTGATACAGGTATCAGATATATAATTAAACCATTCTTGCTGTTTTCTGAAGAGCTATCCTAGCAAAAGTTTCAATAAAACAAACATTCAATGTTACCAAATATTTTATAATTTAATTGAGCATATGATAAATTACCTGAGGAGAATCAAATGGATAACGACTACTGAATTTAAATAGCAGTTGAAATTTCTCCCCTTCATATAATGTTCCAGAAGCCCCTTCCATGTCTACTATCCACCTTGGGAAAGAAAATGGTTTACAATGATGAAACATATAACTATAGTATTTGATGTTCTGTAAGTAACCTGATGTAAGTTATTGTCTGCAAATTGCTACCATATCCCCCAATTTCAAAAACGCATCTTAAAAATCCCACAATTATGGGCTCCCTTTTTTCCTTAAAAGGTCATATTCTCCATAAATATTCTCTTTTAAAAAAATAATGAAGTTAGATTACAGAAATATTGTATTAACAATTGGACTGTTGAATCCAAGGCAGAGAATTCTTCAATTTCTAATCTCTTTTCTCTGAATCAGTAGGCTGGTTTATCATTTCCTAGACAACACAGCAATGGATAGCTATGTACTGGTATTTTTTTAATTACCTCCTAAACCATTCTCAAATTATCATCTTTCCTCTTAGAAATTGTGAGGAGGTTGAGAAAGAAATGGAAGAATAGATACTGACAATCAAAGAAATAAGATAAATCATCAGCAAGTCATTTCCAAAAATGGCAGCCAGGTGGCAAAAAGTGTGAAGAAATTTTCTAAATCATTCAGAAGTTCTGCTTTAATGATATCATTATAAATGAGGGTGGAACATTCCTTTATGGTGTACAATATTCTCTATTTATTCCAGACTAGAATTAAAGATACCTTACTCATATTTCTTGCTTTCCTGATTATGCCCAATTAAGTAGGGCTTCACAATATTCACTAATAAAATTCTACTTCTTGATCATTCAGTAAGTTTTTAACCCCAATTCCTGTTTTCATTGAATAGGTCTGGTGTTTTTTAATAAATGCATATACTGCATCATACTGCAATAACAAATCAAACTAAAAAGATTAAAACTTTTACAGCCCTTATTAAAGTTACCCACTGCTTGTTACTTGCTTATTTCTACACTGTTATGTTTGCTGCCTTAGAGAAGAAAGACGTTTATGATCAGCTCAGATTTCTGGAGCAGAAATTCTTAGAGGCAGAGTGAGAGGCAATTTGATCTAGTGGATGGTTGTCCAAACATTTTTCTTGCATGGTCCACACTAAACGAAGAGGAATTGTTTGGGGCAACATAAAATATATAATATAATTAATATATGTAAACAACAAAATTCCTTAACTTTTTAATATTTTTATTATATCTTGTGAGGCTACATTACTAGCTGTCCAGGGCTGCATGCAGCCTGCAGGCAACAGGTTGGACACACCTGATTTAGTAGTTAATGCAGCAAGGTACAAAACCAGGAGATTGTGAGTTATAATCTACTTTAGGCATGAAAACCAGCTAGGTGACTTTGGGCCAGTCACTGTCTCTCAGCTCACATCAAGCTCAGGCAACAAGCTGGTCAATCAATTCCTGTCATAACCAATGGATCAACAGTTAGTTGATCTGGGGGGAAAAGGAAACTTATAGGAAAATACTATGAAGAAAAAAAACCCCTCGTTGTGAGGAATTTGGTTCTAGTAATGAAACAATTCTAAAGTTAGCAGAAGTCAACTCATAGTATTTTCCTGCAACGTATTTACCCACTTTAATTGAAGAATTCTACTTGTCTCTAGGTCAGGAACAAGCAATCTGGTGCAGATTATCTGGAATTAAACTTCTACAATCCTTACATAGGGCACATGTATTGATGCTGACAGGAATTGAAATTAAAATATTGTTTATCTCACTCTTATGTTGCATGCAATAGTCTCCTTCAGCTTATTGCTTACAGATATTATTATAGGGCATGTCACTTTCTTTAAAGCCATATATTCCTCAACCATCCTGCTTTTACCAAAATGGCAGAGAACAACATGTGGCTGATCCACCAGCTACTACTGAAATAAAAATCTCAATAATCTCAACCAACTTAGTCAATAATGAAATATTTTGTGATAGGATATAAATTGTATAAATAAAATTACAAAATATATAAATATAAACCCAATAAAAGTATAAAACAACAACATATAAACACATAAATGCCAGAGACAAAAAAATGAACTTTTGGGTAATACCATTTCTAGAGCCAATGTCTGAGGTTGTTCCATCTGAGGGTCTTTATGGTAAAACACAATAACTTGAATTACATTCAAAAGCACTCTGGTCACTTAGTGCAGCTCACAAAGTAGAAATGTACATAAGTATATCAAGATACTTCCATAACTACCCATTGCGCTGTATTCTGGACCAGCTATTGCTTCTAATTGGTCACCAAGAATGCACTGCATTAATCTTCTTATAAAATAACTACCGTAAGCAGTGGGATGCACAAGATGAACTGTAAAAACCAGGGGGCCCTAAAGGAACCATAAAAAAATAGAGGCCACGCAGGCATAATCTGGTGCAGCTTCTTATTCAAGTGGTGATTTAAGGCCTCAGTAGCTGATCATCAGGAATTCTAACCAGTGGTGGGATTCAGCCAGTTCGCACCACTTCGGGAGAACCGGTTGTTAACTTTCTGAGCAGTTTGGTGAACTGGTTGTTGGAAGAAATCATTAGGGCAGAGAACCGGTTGTTAAATTACTTGAATCCCACCACTGATTCTAACTAGTACCCTGTGAAACCTAACTGCTTTCATCTGGCACTTGGTGGACCATTTTTTAATTCATTTCCTTAAGTAAATTTATATGGCCACCCATCTTGCAATCAGCAATTCTAGGCAGCTAACAGAATTAAAAACACAATAAAAAAAACCAATCATAATAATATGCAAAAATAAAACTCCTTCATCCATAACCATCATGTAGGCCCCCTACAGGTCCTGCCATCCTGTAGTAGAGAATGGGTAGAACTTCAAAATAATCAATCTGTTCATGACACGGGACAAACAAAATTTGTTGCCAATACCCAAAACAAAATTTTTATTTACACAGAATATGCATATAGGTATAAATAAATTCGTAAGTAGAATTTCAGGACTGCCATTTATTGTCATAGGTATCATATTGCCTATATATGTTACAAAGCAGTATTTCATGCCCTAATATCACAAACCTTGTTTAAAAGGTTTAAATTGTGATAAAATATCGGAGCATTCTCCTAACTGAAATAAATAGGAGGTATTTACTTATTTGTAAAATTTATTAGCCATCCATCTTGCCACACCAACTCATGGTAAAAATGTATCCTTTTTAAACATGCATCTAAGTAAATACACTATATATATCCAAGTCTGATAGCAATGTAAACAGGATAAGTGGATCAAACTAAGTATTTAGTAATATAATAATGGCAAATATGTTTGTATTTTCCTACAAATCATATCTTTCACAACTATAATAAAAATACATATACTTACTGTGTAATTGAATTTTGTACACTCTTTTCATTCAAGGTCATTCCTGGTGGCGGGTCATTCTGCAAAGCTAGCAGTTCTTTCTGTAGCCTCTTCTAAAGAGAAAGAAAAATCTTTAAAAATGTTTCATAAAGTATTTGAATAGTCCTTAAAGTTGTTATCTATATAATACAAGACATTGCTCAATCTGAGTGGCCAAGCCTATTATTTATGCCTTAAACACAATAATCATCATGTGTATTATTTGCTTTGCATTTTGTGTAGCAAGTCAACAGTAGCTGACATTTTACTTTTAATTATATATTGTTCTAATCTTACCTACAAAGGTAGGTTAAGGATACATAAGCTGCTAAGAATTGGTAATGACTCAAATAGCATATAAGCCTAGTAAGATAAGTAAGTAAATAAATAAATATCATACTGATTATCATCCAGAGAACTATTATTTCTGAACAAGACTAGGACAGGTAGGCTGTACTTCATAAATAACAAAGTATGTTATATGGAAAATCAGTACAGCACAAGAAACAGATATCCAACAGAAAACGTTTATTGATGAAGTTCAACATTTCTTTAGCCCCATAATTATCAGAAAAGTAAAGAAACTTTAATTAAACTATCTAAATATTCTTCTAAGAATATTTAGCAAATTGGCTTGAGCACCAATTAAATTTATGATTAGTAAAAGGACACAATTAAATTTTATCTGAGCAATTGTCCATATGTGTAGCATGACTTCAAAACAGATCTAGTCTTGATTCACATAATTAAAGCTGCAAGTATGTCAAATTTACTTAACGGTGAACCTAACTGAATATACAGAGCTAATTCAGAGGAAACATACATTGCATCATACTAGTTATATATTGAGTTACAGCTTGGTGTAGTGGTTAAGAATTGGGAGACTGTGATTTCTAGACCTGTCTTAGGCACAAAGCCAGCTGGGTGACCTTGTGCTAGAGTCACGATCCCTCAGACCCATCAGAAGGCAAAATGGTTTTTCCAAACCATTTTGGAAAAATATTGTCAAAAAATTGCAGGGACTTGTCAAGGCAATTCTCTGAGAATTGAACACATTTCAATGGGAAAAAATACATTAATTAATTAATTAATGCATGAGGAAATTGTAGAAACAGGTTTTTATTATTTACAGTATTAAATCAAATAGTTAATGTTTGATTAGATAAGAATACTACATGATTGGGTAAAATTATATCCCTGCACTTAGCAACTAAAAAAATATATCAAAGTATTCTCCAGATAATCATGAGATAACTATAGATTTCCACTACTTGGTGCTTTCCACATTTGTTAGATGAACACTCTTACCATCCATAGTCAACCTGAGGGGGTAAAAATTAACATGAACTGCTATAAGCATGAGGATAAAAAGTGAAAGTATACTTTTACTTGAAAGTCATGAAACAGATGCAGGAAAACCAATCTAGAACTTATAGATAAATGTACTTTAATGCACATTCATATTCAAAACAATTACTATATAACGCATCCTCCTGAAGTTTCACAACATTCATACAGTTATGAAACTCTATGAGCCCAGAATTTAATTTTCCTCTGGTCATTATGGAGATTATAAGATATCTATAGGGCATCAATATGTTGCCAACAGTCCATCACTTATTTATTTAAACCTCACAGTTTGAGACAGCTTTAAAAAAGAATATTAATGAGGATTGGAAAAATATATACAAATTGCTGACCAACAGTGTATCCAGAAGAAAATGTTGCAGTATATGCTAATAAAATACAGTAATCCTTCTTTTCAGGATTTCAGCCTACTTCATTCTCTCCTGAATATTTCATTTCACTCTAACTTTCTATTTTCCATTTTAATGGACCTTTTAAATTTTGCATTAATGAGCATGGTTATTCACTACTTGCTCCCCTATATTGTTATTTTGCAAGGGAGTTGCAGCAGTTGATATTTTGTGACTTTTAGTTCCTACCTCATTAAAACACTAATTATATAAATTTATAGAGTAACAAATATATATTTATAAATCACTGCCTTTTATAAAGCTATATTTGGTTTATTAAAGATTGGCATGCTTTTGCAAAGCACATTAATTAAATAAATATGTGCGCTCCAGTTTATTTACGGGATAACACTCTAGAATTTCAGAAAATAATGATAGGATATAACGTATTTAGTATCCTAATAGCTCCATAGGAAAATTTGGGGTAGATCTTATTGGAGTATATGTCTGTTTGGGCAATAGGACTCCCTTATACAGTACTTTCTTTTCTAATACAGCTTGCCATGTGTCTTTGAGTCTTCTCAAAATCACCCTTGGATTCTATCCCAGAAATTTTACCAAAGAATAATCAAGTTTTAAATTATGTTTAGAAAATGACAAGAGTATATTTATTATGTACTAATGTTAAAGACTCACTGTCTTTACAATATAGGTCTGTACAATATAAACTTCAAACACATGGAAAGCGTTTTGCAGTCCTTTTGTTATATGTTTTGTTATATTTTTTCTATTTCATTTTGTTACTGAAAAATACTTTTTGCAGACAATTTAATAAGAAATGCTTGAAAAATAGAGTTATTATTTTGAAGTGAATAAGGCAGCTTCTGTATAAAGTCATAAGAAATATATATATGCCTTCAAGTTGGTGTTGATTCCTGGTAACTGCCTAGACTAGTCTCTGCAGTTTTCTTCGCAAACTTTTTTTTAATGATTTGCCATTGCCTCTTTTCTAGGGCTGAGAATGACTGACTGCCTCAAGGTCACCCAGCTGGTTTTATGCCTAAAGAGAGATTAGAATTCATGATCTCCTGGTTTCTAATCTGATGGTTTAACCACTACATCAAACTGGCTCTGCATGTAATTTTAAGGCTATCCAATATTTCAGATTCAAAGCAGAAAAAGCCAAACATTATATTTTCCTTAGATCGTAGAGGGTAGCTGTGTGAACCTGGAATTCAGTTGCTTTGAATTTATCTCAGTTCGCTTGAAGAATGTTCACCAACATCAAGGATTTTTTTTTAATTAAGGTGGAGCATTAAAACTCTTTGATGTTAAAATCCTTGCCACATCCTATATGGCATACATGGCTTTAGGCTGCTTGCCATGCTGCTGCTCAGGGATTTCTTGACACACCAAAGGTCTGGAGTTGCAATAAAAAAACCTCTGAACCATCACACAAAGCTCTTCACAACATGAAGCCCAGCTCCAACCCAGCCTAGCAGCACAACACAAAGAGGCTTCTTTGGCACAGCACAACTCTGGGCCTGCTAAAAAACCCTATGTCATTCTCCCAAGTAAAACAGAAATGAACCCAACAGATCAGCTAATTCTTACTGTAACACCACATTAACAGATTCTTGCAAATCTGAAAGAACAAACTTCCCACAAACACTTTTAACTGCTTGATCCATTAGTGCAGGTCCTTCCTAAGTTTTCTTCCTTTGACTGTTAATCCATTAGGAGCTCCTGCCTCTCTTGTCTGACTGCCCCCAAGGTTATGCACATTCTATTACACCATGATCCCCAGCACACAGCAAAGCCCTTGGCCCAGCAGTGTGGCTCATCCTTACCCCTCCGGCCGCCTGCTGTCCTAAGCTCTGTCACCCCAGCTGATATTTGCCATCTTCTTACTCCCATTGCTAACAAGGCATACCCACTCTGGCCTTTCACAAGGCAGCTGCTGGCCACATGAGGCCATCTCCCCCACGTCTTATGAAGAAAATGCCTGAGGAAAAAAGCCTCGTATGGCTAGCAGCTGCCTCACAAAGAGAGTCAGGCCAGGGATGCTTGGTTAGCAGTGGCAACAAGAAGACAGCAAAGGCCAGTTACCCAGGCAGGGGCCTCAGAATGCTGGGAGACAAAAGGGGGGAAATAAGTGATGTGGGGAGTTGAAGCACTTCTGTGGTCATAGCAGGACACACCTACACTTGTATAAAGAGGGGAAAAGCCACTTGGTGTTACAAGATGCAGAGCAATGTTGTAGGAGAAGGAGAGGCAGAGCTTGGAAGCAGAGTCAAGAGAGGAATCAGCCTGGAGTCATTACGACCACAAAAGTGATTCTAGGGCAGCCCATCTTTTATATAGTGTTAAGCAATAGTCTTTGGAGAAGGGCGGGATATAAATTCATATATATATATATATATATATTTGTTTTCTGAGGTTTTCGCGGGTGTTTGTATGTAGGTCTTTGGTTATTCGGGTTTTCTCCCACGTAAAATTGGAAGTGTCTTGGCGACGTTTCGACGAAGTCTCATTCGTCATCTTCAGGCTTCAGCTTCGTCCTAAGCTCTTCGTCCTTTGCTCCCAGAAGACGAAGCTGAAGCCTGAAGATGACGAATGAGACTTCGTCGAAACGTCGCCAAGACACTTCCAATTTTACGTGGGAGAAAACCCGAATAACCAAAGACCTACATACAAACACCCGCGAAAACCTCAGAAAACAAATATATATATATATATATGAATTTATATCCCGCCCTTCTCCAAAGACTATTGCTTAACACTATGTTAAGCAATAGTCTTCATCCATTTGTATATTATATACAAAGTCAACTTTATTGCCCCCAACAATCTGGGTCTTCATTTTACCTACCTTATAAAGGATGGAAGGCTGAGTCAACCTTGGGCCTGGTGGGACTTGAACTTGCAGTAATTGCAAGCAGCTGTGTTAGTAACAGACATAGTCTGCTGAGCCACCAGAGGCCCTTGAATTCTTGAATTCCATTAACTCTTATCTAGCGCCAATTTAGTGCTGATTCTCTCTTGACTCTGCCTCTAGGTTCTGCCTCTCCTTCTTGATTAAATTAATGTTAGGCATGAAGAATCAGATCCACATGTTAAATTCTAGTTAAACTGATTTATTGCTCATGCCTGTAAACAAGAATCTAGTCTACTAACAGTCAGCACTTAATTGGTCCTAGATAAAAGATAATAGAATTCACGAAGAGCTGGACTTGGACCAACTGTGGGAACATAACAACTCCAGGTTGATTCCCCTCTTGACTCTGCCTCCAGCTCTCCCTCTTCTTCTCCTACAGAAAGAACAGAACTGGGGTTATCCAATTTAAAAGAGAATTTTGCTGCTTACTGTTTAGTTTGGGTGAAAGAGTGGGCATTGCTGAGAAATAAAACACTTGTGGAGCTGGAGCTAGAAGACACAATTTATGATTTGGATGGCATGATTGTTTGTCATATAATAAAACTAAGGTTAATATAGATTTTAAAAATCATGCTAGATGTACCAGATTGAGAATATGGAATAGATATACACCCAGGTTTGTCCAAAAACACCTCTGTTTTTGATAATTGGCTCTGAGCAATTATCAATGAGAATTTAAGTAAACATAAATGATTAGCTTACCATGAGATATTAGAATTTTTTCAAGGAGAATGTAAAATAAATTCAAGAGAAGATGTAATAGCAAAGTGATACATTTCTCAATGGCTCTCCTATACATAATTGTCAGAAAATTTTAAAGTAGATAAAAGAATGTATAAATATTATGGACATATAAAGACTGAATTGGAAATAGAATTCCCTATAAATGGAAAATAAGTGGTTGACAAGATGAAATATACATTTTGTTACAATCTTAAAGAGAATTTCTATAAAGTGATGGATCATTGATATGTCACCAGAAAAATTGCACAGGATGTAACTTCGTACTTCAAATTTATGTTGCAAATGTAAAGAACATAAAGTGACATTTTATCATCTTTAGTGGATGTGCAAAAAAGCCAGAAAATTTTGGGTGCAAATGAATACACTACTGCAGAAGCTTTTGATGATTAACATAATTAACAACAGAAACCACAGATTTTCTTTTGAGACTGATAGACAAAGAACTGGAAAAAAAGTCATGGAACTTTATTTTTATACAACTTCAGCAAGAATATTAAATATACAAAAGCAGAAAGACTCAAGTTAGCTACAATAGAGGAATGGTTGGTGAAGATGATGGAATTTGCAAAGATAGCTAAATTGATTCATTTAATTAGAGAAAAGACATAATATTTACTATTGAGTGGAAGCCCCTTATAGACTTTTTTGTGAGAAACAAAAAATAATGAACATATGACTTACAGATTTGATAATTAGACAGAAATAGGTAATATAATAAAGAGAATGTTTTTTAACCAAAGAGTAAGAGGCATTTTTTATTTGTAAATTATACTTGCTGAAAAGCAAATCAGCAACTTCGTATTTTTTGTTTGCATTTTTTCTTTTTCATTGTTCTTTCCCTTTTCTTTTTTACTTGGTATTAGTTCTTGTTAATTTTTATATTGTTTAAACTTTTTAATAAAAATTATACATATATAAAATTTAAACATTTTAGTTGAAATAAAAACATTACACACAGCTATCTAGATAATAAATTGTCCTATGCTAAGCTAAAAACAAATGCTGATATCAACCAACATTTAATATGCAAAACCATATATATATATATATATGAATTTATATCCCGCCCTTCTCCAAAGACTATTGCTTAACACTATGTTAAGCAATAGTCTTCATCCATTTGTATATTATATACAAAGTCAACTTTATTGCCCCCAACAATCTGGGTCTTCATTTTACCTACCTTATAAAGGATGGAAGGCTGAGTCAACCTTGGGCCTGGTGGGACTTGAACTTGCAGTAATTGCAAGCAGCTGTGTTAGTAACAGACATAGTCTGCTGAGCCACCAGAGGCCCTTGAATTCTTGAATTCCATTAACTCTTATCTAGCGCCAATTTAGTGCTGATTCCTCTCTTGACTCTGCCTCTAGGTTCTGCCTCTCCTTCTTGATTAAATTAATGTTAGGCATGAAGAATCAGATCCACATGTTAAATTCTAGTTAAACTGATTTATTGCTCATGCCTGTAAACAAGAATCTAGTCTACTAACAGTCAGCACTTAATTGGTCCTAGATAAAAGATAATAGAATTCACGAAGAGCTGGACTTGGACCAACTGTGGGAACATAACAACTCCAGGTTGATTCCCCTCTTGACTCTGCCTCCAGCTCTCCCTCTTCTTCTCCTACAGAAAGAACAGAACTGGGCTTATCCAATTTAAAAGAGAATTTTGCTGCTTACTGTTTAGTTTGGGTGAAAGAGTGGGCATTGCTGAGAAATAAAACACTTGTGGAGCTGGAGCTAGAAGACACAATTTATGATTTGGATGGCATGATTGTTTGTCATATAATAAAACTAAGGTTAATATAGATTTTAAAAATCATGCTAGATGTACCAGATTGAGAATATGGAATAGATATACACCCAGGTTTGTCCAAAAACACCTCTGTTTTTGATAATTGGCTCTGAGCAATTATCAATGAGAATTTAAGTAAACATAAATGATTAGCTTACCATGAGATATTAGAATTTTTTCAAGGAGAATGTAAAATAAATTCAAGAGAAGATGTAATAGCAAAGTGATACATTTCTCAATGGCTCTCCTATACATAATTGTCAGAAAATTTTAAAGTAGATAAAGAATGTATAAATATTATGGACATATAAAGACTGAATTGGAAATAGAATTCTATAAATGGAAAATAAGTGGTTGACAAGATGAAATATACATTTTGTTACAATCTTAAAGAGAATTTTGCTGCTTACTGTTTAGTTTGGGTGAAAGAGTGGGCATTGCTGAGAGGGCCAGGGATAGGGGTTGTTCCTCTGCCCTGGTCCTATTAGATCTCTCAGCGGCTTTTGATACCATCAACCATGGTATCTTGCTGCACCGGTTGGAGGGGTTGGGAGTGGGGGGCACCGTTTATCGGTGGTTCTCCTCCTATCTCTCTGACCGGTCGCAGACGGTGTTGACGGGGGGGCAGAGGTCGACCGTGAGGCACTTACTTGTGGGGTGCCTCAGGGGTCGATTCTCTCGCCCTTCCTGTTCAACATCTACATGAAGCCGCTGGGTGAGGTCATCAGTGGTTTCGGGGTGAGTTATCATCTGTACGCTGATGATACTCAGCTGTACTTTTCCACCCCGGACCACCCCAATGAAGCTGTCGAAGTGCTGTCCCGGTGTCTGGAAGCCGTACGGGTCTGGATGGGGAGAAACAGACTCAAGCTCAATCCCTCCAAGACGGAGTGGCTGTGGATGCCGGCACCCCGGTACAGTCAGCTGCAGCCGCAGCTGGCTGTGGGGGGCGAGTTATTGGCCCCAACGGAGAGGGTGCGCAACTTGGGTGTCCTCTTGGGTGGGCGGCTGTCGTTTGGCGATCATTTGGCGGCCGTCTCCAGGAGGGCCTTCCACCAAGTACGCTTGGTGCGCCAGTTGCGCCCCTTTCTTGACCGGGATGCTTTATGCACGGTCACTCATGCCCTTGTCACTTCCCGCTTGGACTATTGCAATGCTCTCTACATGGGGCTGCCCTTGAAGTGCACCCGGAGGCTGCAGCTAGTTCAGAATGCAGCTGCGCGGGTAATAGTGGGAGCGACTCGTTGCTCCCATGTAACACCAATCCTGCGCAGCTTGCACTGGCTTCCTGTGGTCTTTCGGGTGCGCTTCAAGATTTTGGTTACCACCTTTAAAGCGCTCCATGGCTTAGGACCCGGGTACTTACGGGACCGCCTGCTGTTACCTTTGCCTCCCACCGACCCGTGCGCTCACACAGAGGGCCTTCTCAGGGTGCCGTCCGCCAAGCAATGCCGGCTGGCGGCCCCCAGGGGAAGAGCCTTCTCTGTTGGAGCTCCTACGCTCTGGAATGAACTTCCCCCTGGTTTACGTCAAGTGCCTGATCTTCGGACCTTTCGCCGTGAGCTGAAAACGCACCTATTTATTCAAGCGGGACTGGATTGATATTTTATTGGGGTATTTATGTCTTATGATTTTAAATGGTTTTAAAAATTTTGGCCACGTTATAATATTTCTTTTTAATTTCTTTTTAATGTTTATACATTGTATTTTTACTAGGCTGTACACCGCCCTGAGTCCTTCGGGAGAAGGGCGGTATAAAAATTGAAATAAATAAATAAATAAAATAAATAAACTACTTAAAGGATGTCTTCAGATCTTTGTTGCTCATAGTTTTCAATGTGAAAGTATATTATTTTAATTCTGTAAATGATTGTTAAGGAGCAGAATACAACTTCAATAATTCTTAAAGGCTATTAAAAACACAGCATGGGGAAGTCAAATTGTAAGCTTTGGAAGATCTTAGAAGCAGGTATATTGACTTTGGACTAACTGATAGATAATAAGGGTAGTTTTTTAACATATCCTGCAAAGATAAATAAATTATCTACCAGATATAAGTCAATGGCAATATTTACAATTACAGTATTTGCTATCAACATTATTCGGAGGAGCAGCATTTTCAGTTTCTAAGACACTTGAGGTACTAGAACAACTTGTTAAATTCTTTAAAACTAAAAAACCTATTACTTTTTATAGATAGTTGTTATCAATTCAATTCAATTCAATTCAATTCGCAAATGTTTAAAAATGAGTGGAAAATAGAATTAGACGTTCCTATATTATCTAGATAATGGAGAATGTCTTAACCCGTAGCAAGAATGTCAGTGGAAATGGACCTCCAATTACAATTTATACAACAAATATTTAGAATTTATTGGACTCTGTTACATTTGTATAGAAAGGTTTGTCAAAAACAGCATTTTATTGGAGATGTAATAATGGCAATGCTTCTTTAAAACAGATGTTTTTACTATGTCTTATAGCTACATTTTTGGGAGAAAGTAATGGATTATATGATTGTGCAAGTAAAACTAATTCTTAGAGTTATATTTTCTTGAATTATGTATCTAATTCATTGAATTTGAGAACTGGACAATGTAAATGCCTTCTCCATGCTCTTACTAAGGCCAAAGATTAATATTGCAGTATTGGAAAGATAAATTCATGTGCCTTTTCACTCAATGGATTGAAAACCTGATTGCACTTGCCATCAGTGTATGGATTTCCTATAGACATAGGCTTTGTATGGACAAGTATAATGAAATATAGGACTCATTTATACAGAATAAAGTAAGTTAGAAATAATCATATAAATGTATCAGACTGATATGTCTTCACTATTTATATTATATATATATATATGTTATGTATGTATGTATCTATGTATGTATGTATGCATGCAACTGTTTATTGTTATAAAAGACATATTACATTTTTCTATTGTTTTTCACTTTTTGTTAGAGTACTTTTTATGTGCTTTTTTCTCTTTGGCACTATATGTATCACTATCACTATTATTTTTGGGTACTGTATTGTCCTTTTTATTAATTCAAAAAGCAATAAAAATAAATACAAAACTGTAGAAAACAGTTATGGTGAGATTTTTCAATGATAAGGGGGACAAAGCAAATGGGATATTACAAGATTTGCAGTGGGCAATTAGCTGACCAGCAAGAGGTTGACTTCCTGATTCCAACATAAAGGCAAAACAGAAATGTCAGTTAGAATTTCACAACTCATACATACTTGTTTTCGAATATGCCTGCCATCAAACTGTCTAAGATAACAGTAATAAACTACCTGTACTTAGTGGGGAGAACAGATCATCCTGGACCTATTTCACCTCTGTCCACCACTCTTTTCCATTGGTGACCCAGAAATCCAGGGACTACTCAGGCGTCCCTGAAATCAGGGTAAATTAGTCTTTGGGACCAGACAAATAATTAGAACTCTATCTTCATACAGAGAATGATAGATCCAATGGCAAATGCAGTGCTTACTGTCACTCCTACAAAAACAAAACGTGCCATGACTAACGCACAAGAAAGAAAGAAAGAAAGAAAGAAAGAAAGCAAGCAAGCAAGCAAGCAAGCAAGCAAGCAAGCAAGCAAGCAAGCACACCAAGACTTCCTGACCTCCGTCTTTCTCAAACCCTCTCACACGCAGGTGCTCCATCAAAACTCTTTCTCCATACTTCAAGAGCAAAGCAGTCCTTCCAAGCAGGAGTCTCCAACCTTGGCAACTTTTAAGCCTGGCAGACTTCAACTCCCAGAATTCAGCAAAGCTGGCTGGGGAATTCTGGGAGTAGAAGTCTGCCAGGCTTAAAGTTGCCAAGGTTGGAGACTCCTGCTTCAAAGGATTCCAAAGAAAAGGGTTTCTTAAAATATTTCATTTCCTGAAGCAGCCACAGCCAGTATGCGCCTTTTACTGCCCCTTTCCCACATTCACCAACCAAGCCAGGCCGAGCAGCACAGCCCAAGTCTCTGAAAGCCACACCTAGGAAACAGCCACCTGCTCTCCACCCGGCGAAGCCCAACCTGGCCCGCCGCCACGGCCGCCGCCTCCACCCCTGCCTCTCTTTCCCCGCTTCCGAACCGCAGGACAGCCCGGCTTTTTCCTGCCGTCTCCTGTCCTTATCCTTAGCCGCGAAGGGAGAACGAAGGCGGGGAGAAACAGAAGCTCTCGCCTTCCTGGCCTTCTCTGTCCCGTCCCCCCCACCACCACTCGCCCGGCTTCTCGCCCGTCCCCTTCAGGACGAAGTTCCTCTCTCGGCGGTTTTTTTTTTTTTACCCCCCAACCGCTCAGGCAGGAAACGCCACAAGAGCAGCTCCAACCGCCGCCGCTTCACGGAAGTCAGCGGAGGCGAGAGGCTCCGCTCCAACCTTCACCAACTCCTTGCTGACGGCAACGCGGCTCTCCGCCCCACTTCTTCTCCGTAGTCCCGAGAGAGTCACCTGGGGACGAAGGGGACACGCCACTCCAGCCTGCCGCAGGCTGCTCACCTGCATAGACGCCATGATGGATACGCCTCCCCACACTGTCCGCTCTCGGCGGCGGCGCCGGCCGGGACCGGGAGAGACGCAGGGCGACGGCGGCGGCGTCGGCAGGAACGCCGGCACTCTTTCCCGGTCGCTTCCTTCTCCTCCTCCTCGCCTCTCCCCCCCACCCACTACGGGTCACGTGGGAACTCCGGCCATCCCGTGAAAAGTGCGCATGCGCCCCGAAGCCTTGCCGTAGTCGGGTGCCAGGTGGGCATGGGACGTCTTCGGGCGGGTTGCTAAAATTCTGGCCTTTCTTTAAAAAAAAAACAACCAAAAGCAAAATACAACCAAAAAAGGTTCAAAGGAAATCGTAACTCCTCTCTATACGGCGTCAGAACTCGGTAACACCGTAGGCCACGTGCGCGCAGTGCTGGCTTCCCGAGTAGAGCAGGATGCCAGGCGTTTTATATAAACATAGGTGTGTGTATCCCCGTGGACGCAGCAGACATCGCATGCCCTTTAAGGGTTTTCTCCGACTACGGCCTTGCATCTGGAAGGGGTGCCCAAAAAACCTCACGGACGATGTGAGGTCACCCATTGTAGGGCTCGACTTGGTGAGCTTGAAGGAGAAGCAAACGCATTTTTGGTTGCCACCTGGAATCTCGTCCTATCGCCAGCAGTGACATCACAAGTGACCTACGTTTCAGATACGGCATATACTTAGATCCTTCAAAATGTGTGCTTACATCTGACAGGCTATAAAAAATACCTTTGCCTTGATTCTAGACAGAATATATTATCACAGAACAGAAATCATTAGCTTAGATAATGTATAGGAAACGACATCATGCCATGATTAAATAACTGCTTGTTTTCTGGCAGTGCCTGGTTTTTTGTTACTCATGGAAAGTATAATCTAAAAGTAAGTAAAATCTTGCAATTGTATCTGGACAGATTCTCTCTGAACAGGGAATTTGAAACCTTAAATGTTTTTGTCAGAAATAAATACATGAGTTTATCAATTCAGGAAGGGTTTGCATGTACTGATCTATTTATAATGAAAATTAATAAGCAATTGGAAGATGATTTTTTTAATTTGAATTTATATCCCGCCCTTCTCCAAAGACTCAGGGCGGCTTACAATGTGTTAAGCAATAGTCTTCATCCATTTGTATATTATATACAAAGTCAATTTAATTGCCCCCAACAATCTGGGTCCTCATTTTACCTACCTTATAAAGGATGGAAGGCTGAGTCAACCTTGGGCCTGGTGGGACTTGAACTTGCAGTAATTGCAAGCAGCTGTGTTAATAACAGACAGACTTAGTCTGTTGAGCTACCAGAGGCCCTCTTCACTTCAGATTTTCCTATCATCCAGTCAAATAACATCCACAGCCATATAATTCCCATTACAGCCACAAATGTTTTTTTGTCATACAGAACATTTGTTAATGTGGCAAATGATATACAAAAACATAGGTTAATAGGGATCTTGAACTTGACATTAAAAAAAAAAGCATTTGCCACAATCTTTTTTGAAATTCCACTGGTTAATGGAGTAATTTTGTGTAGTGATTAAGGTATTGGGAAGACTGAGTTCTAGTTCCGCCTTAGGTATGAAACTAGCTGGATGATCTTGGGTCAGTCAGTCATTCTCAGCCTGAGAAAGTAGGCAATGGCAAACAATTTCTGGGGGGAAAATGCTAAGAAAATTGCAGGGCTTAGTCCAGGAAGTTGCCAGGAGTCCACTCTGATGCAAAGCCACAAATAGATACACAAATAACAAACTGGACACAAGATTACACGATGACATATTTTGTAAATCAATGACACATTTATGACATACAGCTCATGACTGTTTTCTTTAGAACTGAGGTGCCATTAATGATGATGTAATATATTGCTAACATCTTACTAAACTATGATTTTCAAATTTATTTTGATATATGGACATTAACATACGACAGGAAGCATGTCGTATTTAACTAGTATTGTTAAAATGGCGGACTTTAAAGAAGTGAACAAAAATTAGAGAAGAATCTATTAGCTCACTGAGCAATTTTGAATAGATTGCCAAGGGTTTCTGACTCCCAACTGTCTTGACAGTTACTAAATTATTTTCATTTGAATTAGAAAGAAAACAAGGATTGGAGTTTTGGGTTAAAGATTCTGTGAATGTGATTTTGGAACTTATCATAAATTTTGGATTGAGTGGATACCCAGACACATCCATTTCCTTAATATATATCTATCTGCTTACTATTTATACCTGGGCTTTGGCTGACAGACCCCAGGATTCTAGTAGAGAAACAGATTCCACAGATAATCTTCCATAGGTTTAACATGACAAGAAACCAAATGAATCTAGATCAGATTTTTTTTTCAGTTTCTCTTCTTAAAACTATTATTAAATAAAATTATATCAATTATCTCCCTATTAGTTCAGTGGGAATTGTTTTTGAACTTACTAATATTTCAACAGTTCAATCTGGTACTTTGTTTATGGAACAAGTTAACAAGGCTGCTTGAGGGGCATAATTGTCTTACTTAGGAAGAACGCATATGTATTTCATTGGGCAATGCTGTATTTTATTTATTTATTTATTTATTTATTAATCGTATTTATATACCGCCCTATCTCCCGAAGGACTCAGGGCGGTTCACAGGCATTTAAAAACATATAAATATAAATACAGAATAAAAACAATTAAGAAACTTATTTGAAAGCCCGTTAATTAAAATATACAAATAGAACCCAATTAAAACCCATGAATTTAAAACCTAGCTCAGTCCTGCACAATTAAATAAATATGTTTTAAGCCCGGCGGAAGGTCGAAGGTCCGGAAGCTGGCGGAGTCGAGGAAGTTCGTTCCAAAGGGTGGGAGCCCCACAGAAGGCCCTTGCCTGGGCGTCGCCAGGCGACATTGCCTTGCTGACGGCACCCTGAGGAGACCCTCTCTGTGAGGCGCGGGTCGGTGAGAGGTATTCGGTAGCAGTAGGCGGTCCCGTAAGTAACCCGGCCCAATGCCATGGGCGCTTTAAAGGTGGTCACCAAGACCTTGAGCGCACCGGAAAGCCACAGGTAGCCAGTGCAGTCTGCGCAGGATGGGTGTTATCACGGGAGCCACGAGGGCTCCATCTATCACCAGCGCAGCGTTCTGGACTAACTGCAGCCTCGGATGCCCTTCAAGGGAGCCCCATGTAGAGAGCATTGCAGTAATCCAGGCGAGGCGTCACGAGTGCGTGGTGACCGTGCATAGGGCATCTCGGTCCAGAAAGGCGCAACTGGCGTACCAGGCGAACCTGGTAGAACGCTCTCCTGGAGCGGCCGTCAAATGGTCTTCTAGAGACAGCCGTTCATCCAGGAGGGCGCCTAAGTTGCGGACCCTTTCCGCCGGGGCCAATGACTCGCCACCGATGGTCAGCCGCGGATTAAGCTGACTGTGCGGGATGCGGCATCCACAACCACTCTGTCTTGGCGGGATTGAGCTTGAGCCTGTTTCTCCCCATCCAGACCCGTCGGCCTCCAGACACCGGGACAGCACTTGATAACCGTTGGGGTGGTCCGGTGTAGAAAAGCACAGCTGGGTGTCATCCGCATACAGCTGATACTTCACACGAAACCACTGATGATCTCACCCAGCGGCTTCATGTAGATGTTAAACAGGAGGCGAGAGAATCGACCCTGCGGCACCCACAAGTGAGGCGCCTCGGGTCGACCTCTGCCCCCTGTCAACACCGACTGCGACCGGTCGGAGAGATAGGAGGAGAACCACCGATAAACGGTGCCTCCCACTCCCAATCCCTCCAACCGGCGCAGCAGGATACCATGGTCGATGGTATCGAAAGCCGCTGAGAGGTCTAATAGGACCAGGGCAGAGGAGCAACCCCTATCCCTGGCCCTCCAGAGATCATCCACCAACGCGACCAAAGCCGTCTCCGTGCTGTAACCGGGATTATGTATGAGCATAATCCCAACTATACATAAAGGTTTCCCCTGTCCAGTCACGTTCAACTTTAGGGGGCAGCACTCATTTCTGTTTCCTAAATGAGGGAGCCAGTGTTGTCCAAAGGCACTTCTACGGTCATGTTACTGTACGTAGATGAGGGGTGTCAAACTTGTGGGCTGAATGCATCACGTGCTAGCCCAGCCCCTCCTGATTTAGCAAAAGGGAAAAAACTCTTGATACGTCACGAGACTGCGCGAGTTGGACATCCATGACCTAGAGGACAACTGGGGAAAACTGCATTACCAAGTGACTTGATTACATAGATTTACATGATATATGGCATTTAGCCATGGGTTGTTTAACCATGTTTGGTTCACACTATGTATTAAGCTGTAAATCATGATTTATAAGCCAAAATGCCTGGTTTCATACTGTTCTTTAATCAAAATAAGTCAAACTATATAATTTGGCATATGAATCTAATCAATGCGAGTTTAGGACTCCCTGAATAATTTGAAATATCTGGAATGTTTGCAATACTAGCAAATACTTTATCAAAGTCAGATCGAACTGTAAGGGTTCCACTGTTTGCAAAGACAAGACTAAGAAGTGTTATTCTACTCTTTCAAATCTTATGGGTTATTTGTTGCAAGGTTGTTGTTTTTAATTCCAGGGAAACAGAAACTTGTAAAACTATTAAATTGCAGGGAATACACCAGGTAGTCAGGGCAGAGATACGTTGACTCAAAGTAACTAAAAAAGGTAAGAAGAAAACAATTAAAATTGAGTGTTCTGAAGCATAATTAATTTTAAATATCCATTAAATTATGTTATTTAATACTAATCTACAATTAATCCTGTAAGCATAAAAGTAACATTTACTGTCACTACACACTGGGTAAACACTAACAATAGACTAAAATTGGAAAATAGCATGTTTCATAAAAGACAATATGTGGTTCCACTTCAGTATGGGAATACATCCCTATGAATATTTTAAGTGGAATAGTTTTGCAGTGTAAAGTATATAGAAGTAAGTCTTAGCTTTGTATGTGTGCAGACAGCTTCCTATCAGGTGTAGACCTGGATGTTTCAAATTCTACCAATTTCACAATTTACTTTATAAATGAATGAATATTTGAACATCTTACACAATTAAGAAATTTCTGTATTTCCCTCACAGCATAGTTGTTTATACCTCTTACCAAATGGAATGGAAGATTTATATTCACATTCTTTTGTTGGGCTAGTTGCATAGCAACTAACATTTGCAGTATCAGGAGGCCACCTCACTATGAGCAGTATACCTTAACAGAATTATTCCAGTTTCTCCTATCTTCAGCGTATGCAAAACTAGAAACTACTGACAGTGGGAGTGTGAGATTTAAAAAAAAAAACTACACTGAAATTCATGGTATACTTTTTGTTTTTACAATGCTCCTTTTCTATATATCAGTTCCTTCCTCATTTTTCAAAAAGAGAAAGAGAATAATCCTGAAATAAACACATTACACTGTACTTTCAGAATACATGCATAAATGAACAATATTCAGAATAGATTAAAAAAACTTGTGTATGACAAATAGAACAGGAATATTGGTCTTAAATTGACTAATTTAAGGTTCTAGACCAAATTGTGCCAGAAGACACTGTTACTGCAAATATACGCAAGAGTTGAATGTTAAGTTCAACTAGAAAAGCTGGATCTCTAGATTTTCCCCTACTCCAATATCATGCCTTGTTTTGGCCTGGATAAGTACATTATGAAAAGTATATAAAATCATGGCAAAGCATATTTATCAAGATCTTTTACCGACAATGCAATTAGTATAATAACTGATCTAAAAGTCACCAAACTAGAAACAGGGACATTGTAATTTCTATTTTTGCCTTAGGTATGAAGGCAGTTAGTTGGGTGACCTTGGGCTAGATATACGCTCAGCCCTAAGAAGGCAAGCACTGGTAAGCCACTTCTGAAATAGTTCCAAGAAAACTGCAGGGACTAGTCTAGGTAGTCACCAGGAGTCAAGACTGACTCAAAAGACAACTAAAAGAAAATAAAAACTTTATTTCACAAGTAAGGTCACTCTAAAAAATTAAGTATTTAAGGCAATCTTTCATAATTCCCCACTGCATTTTTTAAAAACTGAACAGACGCCTTAGTTTGAACACATATCAAATCTGTGGAGCTTTAGTTTCTTTTTACCCGATTGCACCCATGCATATACATTTACTGAACTTTTTTATTCAAAACCATTTTCTTTTCTGTAATGCTTGTTAAACAGAAGTTTACAACAAAAAAAAAATATTGAGGCTGGACTAGCCCTGGTGCAGTTGGAATGATTCATGGTCAGAATAGGATCGCAGAATGTTCCTTGAAACATTTGCATATCTCTGTTGCCAAACAGCAATATCCAAAATGACCTTAACAGAGCTTATTGTAAACAGCTCTCAGACACAACAAAAACGCTGGATAAAAACAGCATATACTCTATAATAATTTCTAGAGATTATGTATAAATTGTTACACAAAATAATGCCCTAAACTATACTGTCCCATATGTGCCTAGCTGGTTCAATCTGGCAGGATTGGCATGACCCATGTTCCATTGATTAAATAATGCTGTATTTTGGGACCCTGAAATTATGTCTTCTGAAGCAGCATCTGTACTCTGAAATAAGGTTCCTCCCGAGATTTGAACAGCCTCCATCCTAATGAGATTTCAAAAAGCCTTGAAGACGTTGATCTTCATTAGGGATTTGGTGAGGATAGTTGATGTCTATTTTTTCCTTCCCTTGTTCCTATCCTACTTTGTTTTCTCTGCTATGTTTTTTATTTCTTGTACTGTATTGTTATATGTTTTTAACAATTTGTAAACCATCCAGAATCGCTCGGAGTCAGGTGGCACATGGATTTAATGAATTATTATTGACTGCACATAATGAAGTCCAGTTATGATTGAAAATCTTATTATTCAGGATGAAGTTTGCTCATGTTAAATTGAGAAGTGTCATTCTGTCACGATCTTGTGTTTTACATTTGACAGTATAGTTGGGAATCATCATTTTTATAATGCCTATAGATGAATTTATAAAGATTACTAAAAGTAAACAAGAACTGGAAGTATGGGAAAAGCCATGATAGATTACTATGTAAATGTAGTAATGCCCAGCAATAGGTTGAACATACAAACTAAATGCAGTGAAGTATTGCAACAAATGTGTTATAAGCATAGCTATATACCATCTTTACAATTACAACATAAATCCATTTTATTATTAGCACAATCTGAGAATATGCTAACATAAAATTCCATCCGCCCTCCCCAGCACATTTGTAGCATACCCCAATATTGAGGATTCCAAATGAGTGATGTCGGATTCATCCCCAGAGAGGATTCCATCTTTAACTGTGATCTGCTCTCAGAAAGAAGTAATTTCAGCAAATTCATAGCGTTGATAACATAACTATTTTTTTTTGCTGAAGGATAAGGCAAAGGTCATGCATAACGTGGCATGTTTATTTATCAATTGATAAGAAGTCCGTACTTGTGTAAGCAGCAAAACAAAATCTGAGCATGAATGATTCCTATGCAAAACCACTGTGAGAAATATCCTCCAGAGTGATGAGTACAGTTCTTGGCCAAACATATAAAACATGCTATACGAAAAAGTTGCTAACTAAACATATGTATTAAATACTGGAAGGGAAGGGGGTGGTTTACATTTTTATTATAATTTATTCTATTTAACAATCTAAGAAGTTTGCAGCCATCAGCAGTTCCAGTGCAATCTCAGGTGCAATTGGAAATTCAGGAATCTCTGTGGAGCTGTTAGTGTAGCGAACCTTGTAGGTGAAATACATGCATACTTTAGATAGGACGTGAGAAGGAATCTCTCTGAAATTCACTTCGTTTGTTTCATTTTCAGCAAACTGCCCTGTGCACATAAAAAACAAAGATAACTCATGAGTATATTTTTTGACAAACGTTTAATTCAGTAGTGTGTGTGTGTGTTGTATTTGTATGTATATACATATAATTTAATGAAATCACTGCTACTTGTACTTCTGCATCTTAGATTTGTTATGCCTTTTTTATCTTTAATAATTATTTAAGTTTAATCAACCTGAACAAATTCAAAATGAATTTTCAGATATATTCATTTGACCTTAGGTATTTTTTTTAAATAAATCCTGTCAAACGAATCCTTAAACATGTTTTAATTATACCATTGGATCTAATCAGAATAAAATCAGTTAACTTCTTGAATATGATGCACTAATAACATTGCCCTTTCAGCCACTATTTTTACACACACACACACACAGCACATTCATATGTACATATAAAGCTGAAAACTGCACTATTAAAAGTTATATTCTGTGACCATTTCCTCTCTATTCACTGGCCTTCCGATACATGTATTTCTTGGAGGAAAAGCCAAAATAGATAAGTATTTGGCATACATAGTTCTCATTCAAGCCTTGACTTCGTTTAGTACTTGTAGTTTAGAAGATAATCTCATATTTAGTCATTGGCCCCCATTAAATGTTGGGGGGGTGGGGGGCGGAAAGCACCTTGAATCCACAAAGCTGATTGATATTTGAGAAGATATGTGAAATAATCTGTTTTCTATTGTCGATCTACATCCAGAAGTAATAATTGCTGCATTATATTGCTAAAATTTTGAGCTGTTTTTATGTTATCCTGGCTTTCCAATAAGGAGTTGAGAAAAACATATTTGGCTGCCCCATTTTTATTCCTAATTCTATGATGTTAATTAGCAAACTGAGAGATAATGGTTGATCCATTAGTTGATCAGCTAGCTTTAGAGTTGAGAAGTGTCTTATTCAGATATTTTCATTATTATTGTATTTGCAGACATAAAAATATATTGACTGAAATTAACTGCTATCCTAAATCCTAAATTATAGTTAGGAATATGGGAAAGCATCCAAAAAAGTAGCTAACAATACATCAACATTCAGATACCTTTTAAAGTTCTTAGTAAATCCTGTACAAATTATATTGATAATTATATACGAGGGACCTGTTTTTTGTCAGATTTTGCTGCATGAATCCATCATTTATAATTTTATTTCTGTCCTGAAAGCAGATTAGGCCTCTACATTTTAGAGAAACTTAAACTCACATTTATCTAGTTAAAACTTAAAAACTATTCCTTTAGCAATATTAAATGCAATTTTAAAAATAACTGAATTTTAAATGAATCGGATTTTATTTCCAAAAAGAAATGAATTGGGAATTGTGCCATACTGATGTTAATTATTATAAAAGTATTTGTCATAAATTTGAATTAAATCTGAGTTTGATAACTGTTGATTATCCCTGAATTTTATTCCTAGAATAAAATTGTAGTAAGCATGATTCAACATATGTGAAATATAAGTGAATGTGATATGAAATATAAGCTCTTTCACCCCATAAATCTGGCTTGTAGGAACCCAAATCTATTTTATGGATTTAGTGGGCAGGGCAGATAGAATAATATATTTGTTAGGAAATGGCTACAGTGAGGAAGGGAAATTCATGCTACCAGTGATATCCCTTGTATTGGCAAATACACTCTAAGTCTCTATAGAATTGTACAATTATTATCATTAGCAGAATGAACATGAAAATTATTTTTCCATAATGTATATAATTGACCCAAATTGGTAGTCTGGCTAACTCAAAACTAATCCCTTTTCAAAAAAACAAAAACTGATTTATAAAAATATACCTAAAGCTTAAAATCTTTCCTCTGGTAATATTGGAAAATCCCCATGATTCCAAAATCATTTTCACTTTTGTTTGGACACATAATCTCTGTCTGAAATTTAAATACCAAATCCTACAAAACTGTATTGTTCTTTTTGAAAAACTGGTTCCAAATATTACTCTAGTATTACAAGACAAAGAAAAAATTCTCAATCCATTTTTTAGAAATGAGTGTTATACCAACCTGGGCCACTCAACATTGCCTTTATTGTTCCTGATGTGAGTGCATGCTCTCGTTTAACAATGAATTCATGGCCATCAGAAGATATCAACTTCACATACATAGCATCAGGGCCTTCACACCCACCGTATGTTTTCTCTTCTCCATCTACAATATGAAATGAATGAATAATTTCAATCTATGACTATTAGAAGGTTTAATAAATAATAAACAATACAGCATTGAATTAATTATTATATAATATATAGTTTGGCATGGAGAACCTGTTTGGTGTAGTGGCTAAGGTATTGATCTAGAAACTAGAAGACTGTGAGTTTCACGCCTTGGGCATGAAAGATGGTTGGGTTACTTTGGACAAGTCACTCTCTCTCAGCCTAACCCACCTGATAGGATTGTCGTTGGGAGGAAAATAGGAAGAAGAAAGGGTATTGGATACGTTTGCTTCCTTGAGTTCTTATAAAGTAATAAAAGTGGGATAAAAATCAAATAAAGCAAATATATATGAGAATGGTAGCAAGCCAACATGTAAATATGATATTGAGATATATCTTATTTGGGATAAATACTGTAAGAGTTCTTATCTCAAGTTACTTTAATACTAGGTAGACACTAATCTACTACCTGAAATCTTTCAAAATACTATAGCATTCCTTGGTAATATTAAAATCTGATGAACTTTAAAAAGACATCCTTATTAACATTGAGATATAGTTATCTAAAATACTTCATAACAGCAAATAAATTTTAAAAGATAGAATTTAAATATAGATATAATTTCTGCACACTATAAAGTAGAATGAATTCTAGTGTTTTCTGTTATACCCACCCTCCCTGCAGGTACTGGCAATCTTTGTGTTTAAAAAAAATATTTCACTTGTCAGGATAATACAACATGATTTATAAAAAGACCATATTTGTAGAATTCTTTCTATAGGCTGTTAATGGAAATTAGCTTCATGAGGGAGAATGGCTGAAGGAAAAGTTCAATTATGCAGGCTTTGAGATGGTAATTACTTCTCTTCCTTCTCCAATTTTCAGAACTGCTTACACTGCCACTTCCTTCTGGGGAAGCATGTTTTCCTGATAGTTTGTCACTTGCCCATCTTTCTTCTTTGTTCCTCTTCAGTTTATCAAAGTTTTTGGAATCCCCATGTCCTTTCATTCATATTTTATTCATACTTTATTTTGTGAAAACTTGATTTATCTCCAATTAACGTGAGGAGTTTTTTTTGAAGTTTTAAAAGGGGGAAGTGTTGAGGAAATGATACAAATCTCCAAATAATGTAAGATTACAAAAGTGTCATTTTGTCATCCAGTACAAAATGAACCTTAAAAGATACTCCGTAACAAACAATTGCAATCACAAGTATTATATTAATTACTAATCTGAACTCTCACCCAAATTTTTATTTAAGCATGACTGGAAGTAAAATTATCACTTTTATGATATATTGAATATGTTCTTAAAAAGCAAATATACGTCTAAAGGATATTTTTGTCAATATCCTTACCCATCTCTTCTTAACAAATGCCTTTGGAGCTTTTAAACAGGATCTGAAAACAAATGGAAAAGTACATACATATTCAAGTTCATTATGGAAAAAAAGAATATTGTCTAGTGGCAGTACAAGGTCACAACTTCAGTCCTTCCTACAGTTGGTAGTGACCTCAAAGAAAAACATGGTTTAGCTATGTTTACTGTACTATATTACTATACCATATATAGCACCGTGTTTACACTACTACCCCTTAATTTGAGGCCAAGGTTATCTAAGGATCCTTAATGCACAATTATGAATTTGACTTGCCAATCACATGCCTGGCTAAAATCTTATCTAGGTATTTTATGCTCAAAACATTTACAACAGGTTTCAATGTAGTTCATTTACAATGTCACAGGCAACCAAAGTCACATGATCACTACTTCACAAAGTGGGGAAGCCAGCAAGGAAAGGTGCAAATCACTCTGGTAAGTTGTTTCCATCTGCAGTGGATACTCTTACCTGTGCACAACCTCTACCAGCCCTTTCAAACCTCCACTAACTCACTCCCCCAGTTCCCTCATTTCACCCACAGCATGGCTAGGCCTCCCAAGCCATCCCCACCCTCTGTGGCAACTCTGTGCTCCTTACCTGGGATTCCCTCTGCTTCCCCCTCAACAACCCATGTCTTCACTTAACATAACAGCCACCGGACCCATCAGGATTGCCACTGCTAAGTGATGGTCATGTGACCCTGCATTTTATGACTGCATCGCATAGCAGTGGCAATCCCACTCTCAATTGCTGTCATAATCCAAGAACTATTTTATACTAAGTAGATTATTCTATGATGTTATTCTGGAGATTAATTAACTAAATAATGTTTTTTCTAAGGACTTTTAATAGACATTCAAATTATCATGGGAAATGTTATCAAAATAACATGGCTTAGGGCCGGGATATTTACGGGACCGCCTACTGCCACCATTAGCCCTCACCGACCAGTGCGCTCTCACAGAGAGGGCCTCCTTCGCATACTGTCAGCTAAACAATGTCGGCTGGTGACCTCCAGGGGGAGGGCCTTCTCTGTAGGGGCTCCTACCCTCTGGAACGAGCTCCCTCTAGGGCTTTGTCAACTCCCCGACCTCAGGTCCTTCCGCCGCGAGCTGAAGACGTTGCTGTTTCGAAGAGCAGGACTAGCGTGAACGTAGTTTTAAATTGGGGTTTTAAATCAGGGGTTTTAAACGGGGTTTTAAATTTGTATTTAAAAGTTTTAGGCCATCAATTGAATTAATTTTCTATTCTTTTTGCTGTTTTATATGTATTATATATTTTCTGTTGTTTTATTGGCTGTGAACCGCCCTGAGTCCTTCGGGAGATGGGCGGTATACAAATATAATAAATAAATAAATAAAAATAAGAGACAAAAACCGACAAATGAGAATATGCATAGCTCAGGGTTGAAATAAGTGGGTCTTTGGTGCTCTCTAAACTTGGTTGTTTTCTTGCAGATGTTTCATTACCCAAACTAGATAACATCATCAGTAACAAGCACGTCAGATGATTTAATTCAGTCTTCCAGAACTTAATACCTAACAGATATGTTGGATTATACCTCCTACAATCTAAAGGCCAAGGGTAACTGCTTGCACAGAGAGCCAAGGTGGTAACATGATTGGATAAAGAGTGGCTGGCTTCTGGTCACAGAAGTCACTTGGTAACTATAGTCTATAGAACATAGAATATCAGAGCTGGAAGGGACCTTGGACATCTTTAGTCCAACTCCCTGCTTGAGCAGGAGACCCTATACTATTTAGCCAGGTGGCTGTCCACTCTCTTCTTAAAAGCCTCCAGTGATAAAGCACCCACTTCTTCTGAAGGCAAGGTCTTCTACTGGTTGATTGTTCTCACTGTCAGGAAATTTTATAAAAGCCTATATAAATATAGTCTTCACACACTCTTAGCCCAATCTATTTAGTCAAGCTATGTGGAAACACAGAATAGTACACTTCACCATAAAGTAAATGGATAGACAGTCAGTCCAGGAATTTCTTTCACATACCAGTACTATTTTTATTAAAAACATCTAACTGGATTTTTTTTTGCCAGATGTAACCTTGATTTTACAAGTATTTTTCAGGATAAATCCCCACCCCACACACATTGGATGATACCTCAAAATTCCTTACAGATAAAAACACATAGTAATGATTAGGAAATTCTCATTCTAGGCAGCATGGGCAGAAGTAATGTTGTTATCTGAATACTGTTAAAAATCCTGAAGACACATTATAAAAATATTGTCCTCACTTAGAAGACAGAATTGTCTGTTTTGCCCTCTATATTAGATAGAGATCTTGTTTAAAATTGAAATACACATAGAAAGAGCAGAACTTAAATGTTTAACTTCAGTTAAGTCTGTGATGTGCCAAGTTGGGAATCAAGAAAACACAAGCCTTGCTATCAGCTAATTCCATGATTTACCTACTGAATAAAACAATTGAGATTAAAAAATGCCTGACCATACTTAGATATTACATTAATATCTGCTTTGTCAATTGATACCAACACAACTGGCACTAGGCAAAGAAAATGACTTTGAATGTCATTTTGCACAAAACCCTTCACAAATTTATTTGAATATTTGGGAGATATTATTCCTATAGAAGGGGCACTGCTACCTGTATATTTAATCTAATTTTGCCAAAAATTATACATGCTGCCTTTTAAAATAAAAAATCAAAGATGTATTGGTCAAAAATCCTAGATGCCCTGAAAGTGGACATGCTTCATCTCATCAGAAAGCAACTTTGTGCCTTCAGTTTCAATATATCAGATAAACATTTTAAAAGTTTTAGTTATTTTGGGTTGCTCATCCTAGTCCACAAGAACTATTAAATTCTTGTTGAATTAATTAGTTATTTAATTAATTAGATGTAATAATGTACCTTGATGAACGTATCTTTTCTTTTATGTACACTGAGAGCATATGCACCAAGACAAATTCCTTGTGTGTCCAATCACCCTTGGCCAATAAAATTCTATGCTATGCTTATAATACCCACTAGCCCGGATAGTTTTAAAAAGGATTTGGATAACTTCATAGAGGACAGATATATCAAGGGCTTTTAATCTTGAGACTCAAATACTGTACCTCCAAAATATCAATCTCAGAACAATGGTGAAAAGAGTAATTTCTCCATCTCCTGTTTGCAAGAAACCTAGAGGACAGCTTGGACATTGTGAAAAACAAAATGGACTGACTTGTGTTTTTGAGATTTTAGATTTCTAAATTTTAACTTGTAAACAGCTGCTAATTTAATCGGAATCAAAATCAGTTTCATCAAACTGGATCTGAAAAGATTTTTTTGTTGTTGCTTGTGCACACACAAAGTGACACTACATAGGTAGCTCTTTCTCCTATGGTACCATTCAGATCTATAATTCTTAGAAATTTTACCTAGCATGACAAACAGCTACATTAGCCGGAGAATTTGGGGCAGTTGCAGTCCTAATATTATATACTTTGAGTTCTCCATAGTAAGAGTAGGCTGATATGTGTGATTTGGTTTTGATACATAGTTTATACATAGTACATAGCTGTACTTAATTTCCTAGCATCATATGTATAGTAACAGAGTCCATTTGGTGCAGTGGTAAAGGCACCAGGCTAGAAACCGGAAAACTGTGGTTTCTAGTCTTGCCTTAGATACAAAAACAACTGAGTGTCTGTGGGACACAGTCACTTTCTCTCTGTTCTAGGAAGAATGCAATAGTAAACCATTTCTTAAATCTTGCCAAAAAATATGCAGAAATCCAGGCAGTTGGTAGATGTCAACACTGTCTGAAAGGCACAACATGTATGGTATAATCTGTATTCTTATTGCATTGGATTATATTTTAAATAACATTGAAATATACTTGGGAACTGTAGGCAAATAACAGATTTTAGAAGAGTGAGGGAATAGTATCACATTACCAAAGCTACCACGCTTGATTTCTAAGCTACCCAAATATTTGAATTATCAATATCTTGCTATAGCAGTGGCCATTTCATTTTAATCGTAACTGGGGGAAAGCACAGAAGAATACTAGAGAATAGAGGAAAGAAATGATAGGGGAAAAAATATATGTGTGGCAAAGTCACCCCAAGAGAAAAATCCATCCAGAAGTTCACAAATAAGGAAGAGGTGAAGCCAACAGAAAAAAAATGACATAAAGTCCTCTTAAGTCCTTACTAAAAGGGAAGAAGGCGGAGCAACCCTCACAACAGTTGTCTAGAGAGGTGGCAGCTCTGAGGATAAAAAGTAATTTTCAGGGGATTCAGGGAGAAAAATAGACACGGGGTGCTTTTAAGAGGGCATCAATAAGTCCTACCAGAGGCAAGAGCGGCTTTCTCAATGCAAAGCGAAGGAAGGCTGGTTGAAGAGATTCAAGCCCGGGATTAAAGTCACTTTCCGCCCAGCATTGATACCAGCCCCTTCCCACGGCTCTCGAGTCCTCGTGACGAACAAAACACGCCAGAAAGAAACGTGTCTACCAAGCCGAGCACTCGTCGCGCTCCCAACAACTCACCGCTTCCCAGCCGCAGAAATCCGCGAGGCAGCTTCTCAGGCACGACACCACTCCAGCCGGGACAATCATCCACAGAAACCACTTCCTGTAGGTCACCGATAACGATTTCCGGTATCCGAAACGTAAGGAGGGGAA
Source organism: Ahaetulla prasina (assembly GCF_028640845.1). Lineage (NCBI taxonomy): Eukaryota > Metazoa > Chordata > Lepidosauria > Squamata > Colubridae > Ahaetulla > Ahaetulla prasina. Next base: position 41,947,310 of record NC_080541.1, on the reverse strand, counting down.
ACGAAAGACGATAGAGCTATAAATTAGAGTAACACGCCATGGGAGGAGCAACTGCGGGAATCATTTCTTCCGTGACTCAGATGGCTGGAGGGCGAGACGTTTTACTAACGGAATTGTAAAATGCCGACGAACGGCCCTGTACGGATTTGAATTATTAGAGCTACTAATATTAGTAGCTCTAATATATTATTAATATACAGTAATTCTGGGAGTTGAAGTCTACCAGGCTTAAAGTTGCCAAGGTTAGAGATTCCTTCCTCTATCCGACACTCCCACCACTGCATCCCAATATGTATATGTTGTTTAAATCTCATATGGATCTAAGCAAAGGCACTTTTTCTTTCTCCGATAGGGAGCTGTTTACCAAAATCTGGAGCAAAAGACTTGAATAAGCTCGGTCTTGCGATGTGAATATCACATTACAAATTGTAGACGTCGATTATTTTCCTTATAAGTTTTTCAAACTTGGCAACTCTTTAAGATGGGTGGACTATAACATTCAGAATTCCCCAGTCAGCATGAAATGTTGAATGACACTTTTTGAAAAAGGCTTCTTTTAGATCAGGGGTCCCCAAACTTGGCCGCTTTAAGACTTGTGGACTTCAACTCCCAGAATTCTCCAGCCAGCATAATTGACTGGAGAATTCTGGGAGTTGAAGTCCAAAAGCCTTAAAGCTGCCAAGTTTGAAGACCTCTCTGCTTTAGACTTAAACAGAGGAACCTGCGCCTTGGGTGTACTGGATGTAATGGGAAAGACAGTTCACGAAAGTAACCAGCTGCGGGTTCTTACGGCTCCACTCTTTTAATTAATTAAATTAATTCATTTTTAATTAAGCTGAATTTTAATTAGGTTGAATCATTCCTTTCTGAGATCAGCGCTAAACTTAAAACTATAAACTAGACTGCGGCTGGCTCTCGCGAGGCTCTGGAGCTGCTTAGCATGAAAAGGCGGAAGTTTGAATTCCTCTCCACCCTCGCCCGCCAAAGCAGAGCAGTTGTTCTTCCCCTTTGGGATTTACTCTTCAGCCTTACAGATCCCTCTGAATCGTACGCGGATGGATTCTTGTGATCACTAGGTAATAAATCTAGGAAAGACACTGGAGCTTAATACCAAATAAGGGGAGAAGTAGCTCTGTTAATTTCCAAAGAAAAGGGACTTTAATAGGAAACGAGTAGAAAGGGTTTTTGCATGATTTTGCCATTGACTATTGAAATGCCTTGTTATCAGTGTGCAAAATTCTAATTGATTTGAAACCATACGATGGTTTTCTAAATAAATTGACAAAATACAGGTCTTTATAAAACTAATTTATTTTCATTATCCCATACTTTTCTTTTCTAGGAATACTTGAAAATGTGGTAGAAAACTGCTGCAATATCCAGCATCAACAAGTGAACTCAGTTATGGATGGTGGAGCTAGGTTTGTTGAAACTCTAAAGCGGACAGGATATTTCAAGGCAAATTCACTTAACGGAGAAGACTTTGACTGGTTATTTGAAACTTTGGAAAATAAATCATTTCTGGAGTGGTTCTGTTCAGCTTTGAATGAACGTAATGTATTATCTGAAGAAGAGTTGCAGTCATTTAATGCTCTCCTAAAATCATCAAAATCTATTTTAGGAGAAGAAGCTCTCAATGAAGTTCTTAAGATTTCCAAGCCTCCTGATTTGAACATTAACAATTGTGAGGAAGAAGAGGAAACCCTTAAAATGTTAGAAAACGAAGTTCAAACTCTTAAAAAGATTAAACAGGTAAAGATTCATCGTCGTAACAAACTTCAAATCATGGCTTCAGCCAATAGTTTTATCTCCTTAAAGGTTAAAGAAAGAGGTGAGGAAGGACTTAAAATCCTGAAAGATGGTCAAGGGAACTTTACAGCCATGAATATAAAGATAAACAATGAGCTTCAAACCCTAACTGAAGGAGTTAAGAAACTTGCTTCTTTTCTTGCGGTTGCAGCTGGACAAGATCTGGATTATCCTCCTGTGTTGCTAACCCAACTTCCTTTAGACAATTATTTGTATCAAGAAGAACAAAGCACTGGAGCTCTTACTTCCTATACAAAAAAACAGTTTTTCCAGGGTATATCTGAATTGGTGGAAAGTTCTAATGAAGAAAATTTTCAACTTTTACATATAAGTAAGTCCTCCAGCTACGAGGGAAGCAGTGATATATGTGATGAAAGATCAGAACTGACAAGGTTGCAAATGGCATATATTTGTGCTCAGCATCAATTAATTCAACAGCAAGCTAAGAACCTAAGTATGAAATCGGGTCTTCAGTGGGCAGAGAAGAGTATTGGCACTTTAAAAAAGGTAAGGTGATTTTTGCATAAGGCTTAATGCTATTGCCTTAAAGTTATGATTTTAATTGTTCTTTGAATTCATAGTGACTTGATTTGAACATGTCACCCTTTTAAGTGTTCCATAGGCTGGCACTCATTATTTTGAACAAACTCATTTGGCATTTTAGATTAGATTAATCCTGAAAATGAAGTAAGAGTTGCTCACATCCATGCTGAGTTGGAGCTTGGCTGGTTTTGAGGTGTGAGCTGGAATGAGTTTTGAATCAGTGATTTTTGAGGTAAATAGGATTCTCTGTGCCATTAAAGAATGGTCTTTGAAGGAGGGGGTAATAACTTCAGATTTGAAGAAGGCAGTGGTTGGATCCTGCTTAAGAATTCATCCCTGAAGCCAATACTTTTAGTAGTTATCACCCCTTTTTAGGGAAGGTTGTTGAAAGTGTAGTCTGGCTGCAGCTGTAGAGCATCTTGGAGAAAGTAGATTATCTAGGCCTGTTTCAGTTAGATTTCAGGCCAGGATTTATTACAGAGACAATCTTGGTTACACTCACAGATGACCTGTGCTGGAACTAGGATGGAGGTGATGCATTCATTCTTGTGCTCCTTGATCTCTCAGGGGTTTAGTACATCGACCATGCTCTCCTGGATTAGTTTGGACAGTTGGGAATTGGAGAGACCATTCTCTTCCTTTAGGGCCAACTTCAGTTGATGCAGGAGTGGGAGAAATAGCTCCCTAGGCCCCTCATTTGTGAGATACCACAGGGCTCAATGTGGTGTCCCTTCCTATTCAACATCTACATGAAGCTTCAGGGTGAGGTCCATATCAGTCAGTAGTATTGGAAGTGAATTGAGAAATACTTGATAAAAGAACAAAAGACTTCTAAAAGTTTCCATCCTTAATATGAATCATTGATGGCTGAATTTGCTTCATAGAATAATTTCTTTGTTGCAATCCATTATGGTGCCTTTTAAAAATCCATTATAGTAAAGTCCATTATACTGTGAATAAAATAATTATAAGATTGATAAATGAAGTTTTGAAAAATATTTCTCACTGGCTTACGTCTACAGCAACTCAGATTTTAAAGATGGGTAATTGTAATATACTTCAAAATATAGTGTGTTATGGAATGTATTCAATTGATATAGCTGACCACTTCTCAAATGATTCTGGGCAAGTTGGTAAGGGTTAAATACATCACAATATGTAAAGAAGGCAATGAAAATAAAGCACACTTCTTTAGGGAAAACCACAGAGTTTTGGTCAGAGGTCTTCTGAGAGTTGAAGTCCACAAGTCTGAATTCTGGGAGTTGAAGTCCACGAGTCTTAAAACTGCAAAGTTTGAAGACCTCTGCTTTAAGTAGTTGCAACAGACATATATATTATCCTGGCTCAGAGCACTGTGGAAGAGTCAGGTCTTTGGGGATTTTTTAAAGGCCAGAATTGGGTTAGGATGTATTCCATAGAGCAGGCACCAGATAGAGAAGCATACCTTCTCTGTGATATGCTCTGTGGCTCTTGTGTCTTACAAGATGACATTGTTCAATTGTTGACCTAGAGTACCTCAACTCTGTTGGATGCTGTGAGGAGAACTTCTGGAATTCAAGACTTAACCAGTAATTCACTTAAACAAAAACTCAGAAACCATTTCTCTATTTTGCAGATTCATGGAAAAGAAAACTTTGAAGCTAAAATTTCTAGCTTGAATAATGACATTGCGAAAATAAAAATAGATTTATCACAAATAAACAGTGGAACCCTACCTTCGCTGATTAAGGAGAATGCAGAGCTCTTGAATATGCCTGTGGTTAAAGGGGATTTTGATTTACAAATTGCTCGACAGGACTACTATATATCTAGGCAGGATCAGATTTGTAACCAGCTGATCAAACAGAAGGCTTCATTTGAATTTCTTCAGTTGGCATATGAAATTGAATTCCAAAAATTTAGGGAAAACAGCCGTCTGCTGGAAAATATGGTGCAAGACCTGAAATTAAGCAAGGACATTTTAGTACGGACAATAGAAACAATGTCTGAGTCCTCTATAGCCCTTCAAAGGACACCAAGAAGCACTGTTGAACGAGAGGATATTGCAGCTCATAGGTAAGAAGCTGGGTCATTTCAAACTTACTGAAGCATTAAACACAAGGTCAATAAATAAATCTCAGGCCAAAACATAAAAATAATTTGTTTGAAATTAGTGGGTCTTCCTTACTGGTAACTGTTCTAAGCCAGCCTATGCTGTTATGTACAGGTAGTCCTTGACATACAACAGTTCCTTAAATCAAGTTGATTTAAATCAAGTCGATTTAAATCATAATTTAAATCAGGTTACCAACCTTTCGAACCTCAGGGACCACTAAGTTCATAATTTTAAATCCTGTGGACCACTAATATGATCTGCCTAATGACTAGCTGAGGGGGCATAGCTAGATGATCATGTGACTGGGTGGGCGTGACCAACTCCTCACCTCCTCACCCAGGCTCCATAGGACCCCAACAAGAAGCAGTTGTTGGAGGTAAGCAGGCACCACGAGAAAGAGTTGGCAAAACAGCCAGCTCAGTTCAAATTGGATCTGACAGAGAAGGAGGCTCAGCAGAAGCACCTCACTGAGGACTAGGAGCATAGGCTTTCCAAGCAGAGAGAAGACCTATGGGGGTGCAAGACCAATTACCGGTGCCTGGAGACTCGGCAGGCTGAGATGGTCAGCCAGTTTCAGGCCATGATACAGTCCCACTGGAACAAGGCCCACTGGCTCTTTGCCACCAGCAGCACTTCCCTCCAGCCTTCACCCAAAGACCCACACCAGGAGGCCAAAGCAGACCCCAAGTTGGAATTTCTCTCCCCCTCCGACCCACACAACCCCAAAGGGGGAGACTCCCTGCAGCAACACAAATGTTCATTGCATGTATCCGTCCCAGGGGTGGTAATTTGAGGACCCCTGATTTAGTGCAATATTAAAAATGCGAATAGTTTTTCTGGGGACCACCAAAATTTTCTCATGGACCACCATTGGTCCACGAACCACCAGTTGGTGACCTCTGATTTAAATCACTAGTAAAAAGGCTTGATTTAAATCAACTTGATTTTGATCATAATTTTTAAAGAGCAATTGTCATCTCTGTCCCGCAGCGGCTCCTCCTCTCACTTGCTGTTGATTCACTGACAGTCCTAATTTTGCAGAATATACAGCCGCATACTACATAACTAAGCTCCATTTCATGCTGAATAAACTAAATTATTAATGTATCTTAAATAGAAAACGATGTTTAGATAGATTTTTATTCCAAAAGCATTTTATTAAAATAATTTTGATAAAAATAAAAAAAATCTATTTAAATAAAAAAAATCAGATTTTTTAAAAAAATAATAATTTTTATTCACTCTGCTTAGTGACTGTTCAAAATTACAACAGCACTGAAAACAACTTACAACTGTTTTTCACATTTATGACTGCTTCCACATCCCCATGATCATTTGATCAAAATTGATCATGTGAAAACTGATTGTAAGGGGAATAGACGATTTTTCTGCAGTGGTATAGAAAGCTGAAATGGAGATGACCTTTAAAATCAATGGATGTAATCTCACTTCCCATCCAAACTTTGCAAAATTGAGATGCTTGGCAAGTGACTCCTATTTATGACAGCTGCAGTGCCCCTAGCTCATGTGATCACCTTTTGTGACCTGACAAGCAAAGTCAATGGGGAAACCAGATTCATTTAACAACTGCGTTGCTAACTTAACAACAGCATTGTTTCACGTAAAAATTGTGGCAAGAAAGATTGTAAAATGGAGCAAAACTCAGTTAACAAATGTCTCAGCAACAGAAATTTTGGGCTCAATGACCTTTAAAATCAATGGATGTAATCTCACTTCCCATCCAAACTTTGCAGATAAATAGTTTCTAAGTTTACTTTTAATATACAAATATTTTGGAATTTGTTATTTGGATTGGAGAGTATAATTTACTTCCTTCCTTGATTAAAAGAGTGTATGGATGTTACAGTTTTCATCAAATGTACTTTTTCATCTAACTTTGGTAACTTTTCAACCAAGAATATTGGGTAGTTTAATATTCTCCCTGTAATAATATATACAATACAATAGCTGACTGATATTAGATACATTCCAAAGTCAGCTCTACTTTGCCAGGTTTTGGTCTTAATTTATTTAAAATAATGAATTCCAGTGGTGGCACAAGAAATAATGTCAAGCGTGACTCTTGAACCAAGCATAACATGAATGCAAAGGCCCAATATCTTTTGTACTGCTGTATTTGCACCAGACTTTACAGATTTTATTAAATAATGTAATATTTTATGCTTCACTGTTAATGAAATACTGGCATTGCTAATACTGACTTTGTTGCATTTTTATCCTACTTCTATACACATTTTAAAGGATTTGTCAACTTTTGGAAGGAAGGAATCCAAAGCAATTATTTAGAACATATGAAAGGCTTGAGGAAATGGCTGAAAAGTTACATTTGGATTCAGTATCAGTGCTTGACCAATTACTGCTAGCTGGCCAAGAACAAAAACGTCTTCTGTCAAAGATGGATGCTGATTTAACAATTCTTCATGATTCTATATACTGCAAAGGAGAAAGTGTATGCCTTAGTAATCAGGTAAGTAATTGGATTATGATAATCTGAGATGGTGGTTTCATGGACTATTCAGCCGTACATTTGTTAATACTGTAATTAAAAGAAAGTACCTTATTCACATAACTTTGATGTGTCTAATCTAAACTCTTTAGTAAGCTATCACAAAGCTGATAGGCAGAATTAAATTCTTCCAAATCTGTGACACACTGTGGACCTAGCCTTAATAGTCTGACTCAGGCTGGTTCTTTTTTCTTGACCATCTTAGTGCTATCAGCTGTTCATATTCTGTTGAACGCCAAGCTTGCAGCCCCCTGCTTCACTGTGACAGTACAGGTAGTCCTTGATTTACAACTGTTCATTTAGGGACTGAAATTACAGCGGACTGAAAAAAGTTATTTATAACCATTTTTCGCACTTATGACTGTTGCAGCATCCCCACGCAACATTCGGATGCTTGACAACAGGTTCATTTTTATGACTGTTGAAGTGTCCTGGGGTCATGTGATCACCTTTTGAAACCTTCTGACAAGCAAAGTCAATGGGGAAGCCAGATTCACTTAACAATCACGTTACTAACTTAGCAACTGCAATGATTAACTTAACAAATGTGGCAAGAAAAGTCATAAAATGGGGCAAAGCTCACTTATCAAATTTCTTATTTAGCAACATACATTTTGGGCCTAATTTATGGTCGTAAGTCAAAGTTTTTTTATTCTGGCTTTCCAATGTTATTTTTTGTACTTCCACTATTGGAAAGAATGAATGAAAGAATGAAGATCCAACATAAAATTGCAGTGCTGGCTACGTGAAGTGCATACAGTAAAAATAATCTGCAACCCCAAATAATATAATTCAATTCAGGTTCATGAAGAATTACTGCAATACTCAGTAAATATTTCCAGTTGTGAATAATAATTTTTTAAAGCCCTCTCCTATCAAGGTTCTGTCTTTGGAGGTGGGAATTGTGCTTGTTTAAGATAAGTCTTTTAGGTGCATTGGCACTATGGTGGAAAAACACTTTCTGGCCTCTTGTTTCTTTCACCTACCTTCCAAGACAATTCTGATGTATCTTCTGAGCCTCCTCAGTGGACCAAAGTATATCCTGACATTGGTGCACTGAAAGAGGCCGCTTGGAGGCATTTTCATCAAGAGTTTGGAGTCATCTATGGCCAGAAGCCACAGTAATCAATGGAACAGCATGTCAGGTAATTGGGAAATGTGCTCCTGGGGCAGATCTAAAAAGGAATGCAAGGAAATTAAATTGCTCTACTCACCAAGACAAGAGAAAGAACATAAAAACAGGATTTGGGTAGCTCTTTTGATCTGGGTTACTTACACCAGATATTGGTGTTTTAGTTAAAGAGCCCACCTTCATATCACTCATGCATTTGGTTCTTAATTTTATCTAAATCTTGTTAATCTTAATGTTTTTCTATTTGTGTTTTTATTATATTGTTAGCAGCCCAGAGTTGCTTTGGATAGTGAGATGGGTGACATAAATTTTACTGCCAACGACCAGTAATAGTTGGCCTATAAAATCAAATCAAAATTTTCATATTCTTGATGTACAGTATAAATGGCAGGAATTCCAAGTTTTAATTTTAAAGAACCATATTTCAAAAAGATGGCAGAAAAAGCTCACATTTGCATAAATAAAAGAGTTAATATGAAGATATTTCTAAGATATAGTGGGACAGGAATGTATTGAACTCACTATTGTATTTCTCTCATGTTTAGCATCTGTCTGAACAGTTTCAGCAGCTGGAATTCCAGTTGAATAAAATAAATCAGCTTATTACAGATTTTCTTGCCGATATAAAAGCTAAGAAGGACGTCCTGGATAATAATAAAATACAGGAGATGGAAAGAAAACTCTACGTGTTCTTCTTCAACGATGAAGAACGTTTGAAAAACATTGTGGAATCATTGGAGCAACGGGTTGAGGCTCAACCCAACCTTTAAAGATTATATGTTAAATTACTAACATAGTTTTTTGAGGGGAGGTGTTTATAGATTAATTTTTTTGCATTGAATTTTAATCAAAAGGGCTATTGTTTAGCACCAGAAAGTTTAAAAGAAACTACGAAATCACCTCTATGTGTCAATAGTTATTTAGCGAACTAGATATACTATATTCTTATATTAAAAAACTAAGTCCAAATGGACTTGTTGCAAGACTTCCTAATTTATTACACTAAGTAGGAGGGATGTGTAGAATATTAATTCATTAGCCAATAGTTTTTCCATTTTTTTAAAAATCCTTATGTTCATCCTTATATAATATTTCTCATTAACATTTCACCCTAATTAGGCAAAAATTCTGAGCTACCGTCCTCAATCTGATGCTTTCCCATAGTGTGATTAGAATAGTTGTGGATTAGGACAGCAGGGCCATATTGGGCTATGAAAAGCTATTCTTACAGGATAATTAAACCTGCATTTCTGTAACCAATAATACTCTGTATTTGTATGCTACACCGTCTTTCCACATTTATATTCAGTTGTAATCATTAATTTTAGTACCAGATTTAACAGAGTTGATGATTAGATTGTAAATATTGGCCCTATCAGAAAGCTGAGTTTTATAACTGAAACGTGTAAGCTTCAAATAAATGTTTAAGCATCTCAAAGGCTATGTTTTTTTTATTTCCTAGTCTTATTCCCCCCCCCCACTTCTAAAAAAAAAACCATTTTATTCCAGGTACAGAACAGAGGGAACCCTTTGCAGCATGTTTACATATGTAGCTCATATGCCAAGGGCAGGGAGGGATATTCCCAAATCTTATGTTAGTTTCCCCAGGGTGCATTTTTGATTCACTTGGCATTGCTATTTTTTTTTAATAGTCCAGTTGCTTCCTCCACCATCTTTTCACCGCCTCTCGAGCTTCTCTTTTCCCAGGACCACTTGAAGAGTGGCACTTCATCCGGGGCTCCATTCCCAAGGCTGGGAAAAGCCGGGCTCTTGGCATTTGATCGGGATCCCAGTAATTTCAAACGCCTTTCAGCCCCACCTTCAGGCAGAGGCGCTGAACTTGAAACGTCGGGCTCCTCCCACAGCGGCGCTTTGCAGTAACTTTCCCAACGCCGCTTTCGGCCTCTGTAGGCCGGAAGAGGAGGCCCCGCAGCTGCCTTCGGTTTGCTTTTCTCAGTAGCTTTAGCTTCCCGCGGAGGAGATGTTGCTGGTGGCCGGGTTGAGGCTCCACGCTCCCGGCCTAAAACTGTGGCAGCAAAGCGCCGGAAGATGTAGAGCGCTCCAGGCGGCGAAGAGGTTGGGGGGAATCCCCGAGAAGCGCCAGCCCTTCACGGCTTCCCATTGCAAACTACTAACGCCGCTTGGTTCGCCCCGAGCGTTTGCATCCCGGTTTTGGCTGGGAGAAAACAAGCAGGTCAGTACTGCAGCGAACGGTGCTTCCTTACACGGCGAGGGAGGGAGAAAGTTCCCGTAGAAAGCCTGCAACCGGGGCTTAAGTCACGGCTCCTGGCCTGCAGGTTGTTGCACGTGTGGATCTACATTCAGTGCTATCATCCGGTGATTCTCGACCTCGGGAGCTTTAAGATGTGCGGAGTGCAGTTCCCAGAATTCCTGAGCCACCAAGTGGAGCGATCCATGCTACCTACCTGGGCTCAGCCGAAGAACGCTTGGGATGAAAGATTTTATTTATTTTTATTCATTGTTTTATTTTTGTCAATCATATATAAGATAATAGGGAAAAGTATAAACAATTTGGATACATGAAAAGAGTAAGTAAAAAGGAATATTAAGACAGGGACGGTAGGCACGCAGGTGCACTTACAGACCTCTTAGGAATGGGGTGAGGTCAACAGTAGACAGTTTAAGCTTAAAGTTTTGGGGGTTTGCGGAAGAAACTACAGAATCAGGTAGTGCATTCCAGGCATTGACCACTCTGTTACTGAAGTCATATTTTCTGCCCAGCAGCAGCAGGAAATTGAAAACAAAATCTGAGATGTGTATCTTGTTTTCTTTTTCCACCAGGAGATATAAGCAGATGGTTTCGTTTTTATTTGGTAGGAAATACTTCAAAATGCTTTTGTTGCTGCCTCTTTAAAATCCATGTATAGTAGCAAACATGTTGCATAGTGGGGAAATTGCTAATGATTAAAGAGGGACATCTAAAAGGTATTTGTAGTTGCTTTAATTTGTTACGTTTTCTTTATTGCAGTTGTTGCCCACCCAAGATTATATTGCAGAAGATAGGTGGCCATATAAGCCTTACACAATAAATATATCTGAATCGTGGACAGGGAATTTTAATTTTTCATGTGGTCTATGCATCACTCACACAACAAAGGGAAGCATGGTTAGAGGTAGGGCAGCAGTTTGCCAATCCCAGCCAGGTTTTCGGGATTATTATTTAAATTAGTTGCCAGAAGAAAGCATGTCCGCATATATATGTTGATATATGAGTAAAGGTTACTGGAAGAGATATTGATATTAATTATATATGGTATTTGGCCCTTAGATTCCATTTCTCCGTGCAGTGTCTTTGTGTCGCTTTGGTACATCATCCCTGGAGGAACATTCAGAATATGGAAGATTAATTTATTCTGGAACTTTATCAAAAACTGTGTTAGGTAAGTGTGTTGGGATTGGTTTTGTTTTTTAAAAAATTTTTTGTGAGTGATAATTCTTCTCATACAGAAATGCATGCAAAGTGTGTTAGCTATAAATTTGCTTATGCATTTAAATATCTTATTTAAGTACTACTAAATGTAATAGCTTAACCCAGGCATTTGTGACTGTTGCTAGAAAGAAGAATGTTAAGATGCTTTCTCTGTTACATATTTCTCCTGCCTAAAATATTTTTGGAGCATCTTGGTGGCTCCTTTTAGTTTATTGGGGAACACAGTGCCTGGAAGGAAAAATGCTGGTGGGTGGAAAGGGATAATCCAGGAAGTATTTGGGTTTAAACAAGGTTCTCCCCTGCCTCAAATTAAACCTAAGTAAAAAATGGAAATGAATTTCCTGGCATCTTTGTATGATGTAAATATGTTCTAATGTTCTGAATATAAGTTGCCATAAAGTTTTCTGTTTTATGTACAACCACTTGAAAAATGAGCAATAGTGAGCTGGGACTATTCTCCAAAGTATAGCCAAACTACATTGTTATCTCTGGGTGTTTGAGATACTGCCTGGTATCTCATTACCAATTTGATGCTCTCTTGATTCAACTAACTAACACTCTCTCAGCCGTTATGGCCATGCTTTTTGAAAATTATGAGAATTCATATCCAGTTATCTGGAGGAAAAATTTTCATTAAACTTAACTATGAGGGCTTAACTCTGAGTAGAACATACAACTCTTTAAAACTTACATTACTTTCTGTAAATTTAAAACTGAGTCTTCATTTATTGAACTATCCAGTCTGCAGCCTTCACTCCTAATCATAGCTATCAGGAACTACTACAAGTTCTTAGTTGTCAGTCAATATGAGAAATACCAGCCCACTTAATTGCCTTCCAAAGTCCTTTTTTAACAAAATATTTGGTCTGTTTTTCGTCTATTCTTTTATGCTTTTATTAAATTTATATGCCAACCATCTCACAATAATATAAAAACATAAAACATTAAGGAACATTAAACATTAAGGATTAAAATATTTAAATTAACCAAGGACTAGATAAAAAGGGACTAATATGTAAATGGAATTGAGGTGGAATCTTTTCTCAATCTAGTAACCACCTCCAAAGTGGAAGGCCCAAGCCAGTTTGCAGAGCCAGGTTTTCAGTGCTTTTTGAAGGGCTAAAAAGGTAGGGCCAGACCTCATCATGAGAGCAGAATGTTCCAAAGGGCGGGAGCCATGATGGAAAAGGCTTTTCTCCTGGATCTTGCCAGCTGAAATTCTTTGGCCAATGTAGTATGCACCATACTCCCTCCAGGCCAATCCCACTGGGATGAGACAGTTCTTCGGATAGGCTGGATCCATGCCATAAAGGACTTTAAAGGTGATAATTGGACCCAGAAGCATACTAGCAACTTTTAAAAACATTCTTTGTATCAGTGGCATATTTTAGATGCCTGGCAGGGCAACAATTTGTAGCAAAAGAGTGGAACTTGATTAAAAAAACGGGGGTACACTGTTTTAATCCCTTCCATTCCAGCATTTCTACTCTGGGTGTTGGGAGGAAAAACTAGTCAGGCCCAGGAGAGATTGCTTTAGAAATTGTTTGTTTCCCCAGATAAAGACATTAGAATGGAAGGGATTACAAAAAGTTAAACAGGCACACAATGGGCAATATATTGGACTATTTGCATAGTATGCTCATAGCTGCGGGTGCATCACATTGCTTTTGATGTGTATTCCGCATTGTGTGCCTGCATATTCTCTTGCAATCTCTCTCCAACAAATGTAAATACAATTATTAATTTCCTTCCTGTTAATTATCCTAGCATCCAGCCAGGGTGAGCATTCAAAGCTGAGGGATTAGTTAGGTGGGAAGCAAAAGTGGAAGATGTGAAACTGATTAGTCTTGTCAGTTTCAAGCATCTCAAAGCTTGGGAGGGCTTGGGGAAAAAGGAAAGCACAGACCTGTCACATGATTTTCCACTTAGCAACTGTTTCACTTAACAGAGCTGCTAGTCATAATTGGGATTGCTAAACAAGAACTATCTGTACAGCTTTTTCTGGCAGCCATTTCTTTACAGGAGTGATAAAAGCTGCAGCAAGTGCCTCTTTTCGGCTTCCCATTCAAACTGCTGCATATTGTTAAATATTTCATTTAGCTCTGTTAACTGAACTATATCAATTCAGAAGCCAATACTACTGAGGAAGATGGCCCTCCCAGCAAATGGATGTAAATGGCTCTTAGTATTGCATAGCTCTTGAATTACTGTCTGGGAGTATATCAATATGTGGTTGGGAGCCAATTTGGACCTGTTAACTATTAATATGTTTTTCTTTTCTTGCAGGAGTGAAAATGTTCTGTTTTACCACCAGCATACTTACCGCTTCCATGTTGTTCGCTATTATACACAAGTATGGCTTAAATTTTGACAAACTCTACTCGGAAATTGCTTTTTATAGTGCCACATTATTCTTCATTTTCCTAACACCAACGATCTTACATTTATTTACTAGAAGGTATATTATCCGCCTGTACTATAAAGATAAAACAGACACATATACAGCAATTACATACAGTGGCATTTTGAGAGAAAAGAAAACTTTGTTCCATCAGAAAGATGTGACTGTTCCAGACATGAGCAAGATGTTCACAACATTTTACGTTAAAAGAAGAGCAATGCTTGTTAATCCATTCCTTTTTAATTATGCTCAAGACTACAGCCATCTTATGGGTTATGATAAACCCTTTCAGTTTAGTTTGAAGGACTCAGAAAAATAGAATTCTAAACTGTCAAAGTCTTTATATATTACCTGATTTCTGCTTGATGTTCAGAAGTCTTTCACAGATTCTATATGACCTAATATTGCTTTTTTCATCATTATTTAGTTTTGTTATTTTAAATATTGATAAAGGTAATTAAAAGTGCTTTTACTGGGATGGGCATTTAGTCTGCTGAGCAAAAAGATGGTCTTTTAAGATGTTGCATCTTTGACCCCTCTTTCAGAGTTTCCATTCTGAACAAAGAGAGATCAAAGAGGTCATCTATGTAAAAATTAAACAGCCCACTCTCAACAGAGGAGGAGGGATACAACACCTCTGCCTCCTGTTTACAACACAGTACTTTCAGCAATTCCAAGAAGATTCCACACCCATTTCCATTCTGATTCACAGGACCCTGATAGTCCCTCCCCCCACAACTCCCAGAGAAAGTACTAATAACCAGATGACTACAAGGAATATAAATCCTTTCATTACCCCTCACCCACCCCCATTCAGTCAGAACTGAAGAAGCATCTTGGATGAGAAGTAAAATATTGGGGGAGGGAACCTGTTACTTTTGTGACTATAGCATCTATTTCACAGATGGCTCGATACAATATTCAAAGAATCCTCACTCACTTCTGAGAACTAGCTCAGTTTTAAGAAGTACATGTTTTTTTTAAATTTATTTTTAAGTGTCTGCCTATTGAGATCATCTTCAGTTTTCCCAAAACTATATCGTTGAGGAAGTTTCAATTCACAATTATGGATAACTAAAGAATGGATGAACTTCACTACAATAAAGGCAGTGTTTTTACCACTAGAGGGACCTGAACCACAATATATGACATCTTTAAATGCGGGGCCCCTCTAATGGAGTGCTCAAAAAGCATGCATTGTTAAATAAATGGAGCCATAATTGACTTACTAATAAATGATTTAGAAGGACATACACAATTTTTTTTCGTTTAAAATAATGTTCTTAAGGTGTTTTTGGATTGTTGCCACATTACTCATTTCAGTAATATTTTTTACGACTTTGTATAAAATATCACAAGAGTTCACTATCTCTGGCATGTGACAACAGTGGCAAGATTTGTTTCTTTGTAAGACTGATTAATAAACATAATTAAAAATTATATCCTTTGAAGGATGGATTTTACAAACTACACAAGTCTAAATAGTCCTATGCCTTCCATACTACATATTCATGCAAAGATAAACTGCCTGCTCCTCTTGTGCACATACAGGTTCTATGACCTTTGGCTGTAAGGGGTAAGAAAGAATATAGTTTGGTAATAAAGCACAGGTTTTGAAGAACAAATAAATCATGTCTCATCTGGACTGGCTTTGTCTGAAATGGTCGGCAAGTAAAGGTAGATTTATCAATCCAGTTTAGTTTTCAAAATGATTTCTATTAGAATGATTACTCTTACTCTGAAGAACATTATGGCTATTCTCAACATTTTTATCTGTGATTAAGTAGTTTATATGCATATGTCCTGCATCTGCAATGCAGCCAAATATTGTTTGACTATCACTTTCATGAAAAGAGGCTGAAGCTCTTAACAGTAATGTATATATAAGAATAGCTAAAAAGATGGTTGTCTAATTTTTTTGAAAGTGTGACCATAACATTTAAATCTAGAAAAGAGTACAACTAGTTCTTTGCTTGACAAACCCTAAACATCAGGTTTGATATAATTAATTTTGGGTGCAATGCATAACTCACTTTTATTGGCCAATTGGAACTGAGATAACAGCATCATTTACATATAGGAGGGTTGCAATATACCGATATCTGGCCTTCAGTTTTGGAGACTGGCAAGTATGATTATTCATCTTGGATGCTAGACAGTTAACAAATGTGCCATAGAAGCAACCCAGATATGCATCTGCTTAATTCTTATGCTAGCATGAATTGCCTTGGTGCAGCCTTGCATACAAGCCTAATCTTAAACTAGAATTTTTGAGTTTATATATAGCATAAGAAAGACTTATCTGTTATTTTAGATAATATTTGTCCATGATAAAATTCTTGTAGGTTTATCATAAATTTATATCATTTCTCGATATAAGATCAAAGTTGATTTTGGCTAACCCCATTATTTTTAGGATCAGAATCTTATTGTATATAAATGTGAACAGGAAGGACACAACAGTAATCTACCAATCCAAATTATTCCAACTTTTTTTTAAACTGGCAGGTTTTGATTAGACTTGGTCTGCTTAATTAAATTGCTATTTCAGAGCATATTAAGGAGGGCCACCATGGGAATAACTAATTAAACTCTAGGTCAGGTTTGTGTAGTTGGGATTATTCCAGCATATATGTCCCAAAAGGGTCCATTCATGCTTGTGAGTGAAGGAAAAGATTGGTCGTTAGAATTGAATTGAATTAAATTAAATTTTTTATTGGCCAAGTGTGATTGGACACAAGGAATTTGTCTTGGTGCATATGCTCTCAGTATACATAAAAGAAAAGATACATTCATCAAGAATCATAAGGTACAACACTTAATGATAGTCATAGGGTACAAATAAGCAATCAGAACACAATATCCATATAAATCATAAAGATACAAGCAACAAAGTTACAGTCATAAGTGGAAGGAGATGGGTGATAGGAACGATGAGAAGATTAATAGTAGTGCAGATTTAGTAAATAGTTTGACAGTGTTGAAGGAATTATTTGTTTAGCATAAAGCTGAATTGAGAAGCCAATATTTCTTGCTTCCTGACAGCCATAATCAAATCAAGCTTCGGTGAATATAGTGATTCTCTCTCCCTTCCTCCCTTTCTCATTTTACACAACTAAGATTCAAAATATATTGTGTGTTTTCTGTAACAATGGGCAAAATATTAAAAGATTTTCAGGTAATTGTTTTGGTATCATTTAAGATACAACATAGCTATTCCCCTTTAAAAAAAAAAATCTCATTTGAGGATGACGAAGCGTAACATTCTTCCTCTTTTTACTGAAAATGAAGTTACTTTGTTACTGGCAACATGATGTTGCGATATCTACAGTTTTTCCAGCTTATTATCATTCTTTCTCTTTATGGCGTTACTGTGGCGCTGGAAAAACAACTGCTTTGTACATCTAATGACATTGATATTTTATATTCCTATTGTGGTAAGTAAAGAACCACTATGCCTTTGTTTAACAGAGTTTGCAAATGCTTTCAGATTAGTTTGTCCTTTCTTTGGCTATATTGTTCTGTTTATTTAAAATAGCCAGAAAACTAGGTCCTGGATAATCCTTGGTAATGGATCAGAAGAAGGAAGATAGATCATTTTGGGGAGGCTACTATTGAGCCCTCATTCTGGTGAACTAGATTTCTCCATGTGTTCGCTTTTCACTAACCCAGAACCATTTTGTGTACTATCTCTGTTTCCTTTTCTTGTTATATATTTACAAAAAGGCTGTGTGTAACTTTAGGTAGAGAGCCAGTTTAGTATAACTTGAAAAGGGACACAATTTGGTGTAGCCATCAGGATAGGAGGCAGGAGACCCTGAGGATTCCAGTCCTGCCTCAAGCACAAAGCTAGCTGGGTGACTTTGAGCCAAGTTCCTCCATTGCCAAACCGCTTCCCCAAAACCTTGCCAGAGACTGGTCCAGGCAAGGCAATTAACACTGTGATTCACACACAGACAGACACGCACACTCTTACAGTCACTTAAAAAGCCATGTCATCTTCAGTAAAGTGGAATTCTGTTTTTCCATTTGCCCTATTTTTGCAATAAAGTAACCCTGACAAAACTAGTTTTAGTGTCATGAACCAGTATGGTCTTTACTCTTAATGTGATAACTTGCAATCTAGGATGCACAATTTTAATTAGAAAATAGTACACGTGTGGTGCTTTGAACGGGAAAATCTCTTAAGTTTGCAAAACTTTACAACCTTTTTAATTTTTTAATTACATTAAAATTAAAATTTTTAATTTTTTCCTTTTTGTTTGTTTAGGTAATTTATCCCTCAGTCTGAGTTAAACAACTTCCTCATTTTAAGACTATATTACATTCAGTTTCCATTATGCTCTTCATTAGCAATTTCTATTTCAGATGCATTTTGCTTTTGATTTAACATCTAGTCTAGGCCAAAACAGATTTCTGTAAAATGAAAACAATAATCTGATGCTTTATGATTTCAGGTTCTTAGTAAAAAAAATCATTGCTATTGGTTAGAAAAATGAAACTAATTGTTAGTTAATCTCAACAGATTTTTAAACTTCAAAAGTGAAGTTACTTTCTTTTCACCAATCACGAATGAAATTGAAAAATGCAGTAAGACAAAATTCTACCCTATTTCAAATGTATTTCCAATATTTGGTTCATGGCTAAACTGGTGTCAAATCTACACCTATAGGCTTGTCTTATGACTGCAGCATCACAGAATTATTTTTAGATTTTAAACAGGTATCCCAAAACTTTTACCCTAAGATGCTCTAATTTCCATTACATTATCATAACGTTAGTGTAATAACTTCTGTAGAAATTCCTGTCAAGTAGCTGTGAAACACAGAAAGTACAATTCTATTTAGAGCTATTCTAGGAGTTGACACTGTCATAGTAACCTTGAATCCTCCTTATTCAGGAGTGAAAGTTTGTCATCTTCCTAGATTATGTGTGTGTGTGTGTGTTTATTTATTTATCACATTGCTGAACCGCCCATGTCTCACAAAGTGTGTAAATGAACAATAAAACAAGCAATAAATAAAGCAATAAAAATGCTCATTGACTTCAAAAAATAAAGCATAATCCTTGAAAAGTATATGAAACTTCAGCTGATGTAGAATGTGGCCACACAAGGATATTGGGTGCCCAAGGAAGGGCACGGGTAACATCTTGCTCCATGAACTACAATATCTTCAATATCTGGCAAGAATTTTGGTTTTGGTTTTCGGGTCTCTCAAAAGGATCTTCGGGCCACACTTTGGAAAACATGGTTCTAGTATAAAGCAACATGCCTGTATTATTTTTTAAAAGTCCACCTTTTAATTTAAAAATTTCATCACATCTAATGTATGGTAAATATGTAGGTTGCATTGTCTGTGATGATGGCGTTACATTTCTGCCTTCACTTGCACCTTTGTTCTTTCATGGACACTCTTGGTCCCACTCATTTGCTAATGAGTTCTTTGGAATTGGCACAAAAGTTATTTTTCATTTTGTAAATTAGTTTAAATCTTGTGGGATGACCATAACAATTTCTTTTAATTTAAATAAAATGAACTAATGAATTAATATCACATGTGAGCAAGCAGTGGGGACTGAAACACCTTATTTCTACAAGGAGTAGGCATGCCTTTACATTTATTTTACCACTTTTTGTAACCCGCAAAGCTGAAAGAGAACTTGTTTAAATATTTGCTTTGGAGCAGAAAATAATACTATATTAAATCTGTTTTGGGTACCACGTGAAAATTGAGATCTATTCAGAAAAGTTCAGCCATAGAATATGGCCTGAGTTGGCTTAATAGCTTCTTTCTTCACTTATTGAAAGCTCTGACATCCCCATTTATGAGAAGATGATTTCTTATGACTTAATGGGTTGCATGCTTTGTAGAATACCTTAGTAGGTGAGCAAAAATAGAATAATCCACAAATAACACGGCCCCAAAGATGAGAAACAAGCAAATATGAAAATTCTAAATAGAATAATACTATGTTTACATGATCCCTGTTGCAATCTCAGCTGCTTTGATTAGCTACAGATGTAGAAGAACTCTTAAACTCTGCATTTCTTTTTTATATGAACTGGTTTTCTAGATGCAATTGCTGTATATTATCCTGATCCTTGCTAGTTTCTTCCATCCCCGCACAGACTCAAAGTATTGGTTGACTTTTATTTTCAAAAGTATGTTAGTTGTGTGTTTTAGTCGTCCAACAGGAATGGTCAAAGATTCATGTCATTTTTTAATGTTTTTTTTTTACTTTACTAAATTTGTTTGCCTCACAGGTTCTGGGAGAGATAACTTCTTATTTTCAGTGGAGCCATGTTTGTTACGGGGTCGTTCAGAATGGCGGGGAACTATTTTTTGGATTCCAAGTGAGTTTACTGCCTATGTCAGACCACACCAGACTTAATTCTTCCTCATTACAGGTGGGCCTTGCTTAACAACCCACTTGGAAGGATTACATGTACAGCAAGTATACCATGCTATTTTTTTTCCTGTTATTGGGTTGGATCTGATGGTAACTTTCTTTGGAAAGTGTTTCTGCTTATTCAGGATCAAGCACCAGACCTGGCTGATCTTTGAATCCACAGTAGTGTTCCATTAGATTGTATATACAGATGGTGCTAACTTAACGTTAGACAGCCTTGTTTACCAATCCCAGCCCCTGCTCTCCCTGATACTACCATTAAACATGGGGTACCTCGTGGGTGAGTGAGGGTAGGTCTATAAAGGAGGCAGACAAGCAGCAAAAAGATTTTCAAAGCCAAAAACAGCCCAGGAGGAGGGAAGACCCCTGGTAGATTAGGGCATAGCACCTCATTTCACTACCAGAGAGGCTTCCAAGCAAGCCTCTGAAGGACTGGGTCTCTGCCTTGATCAACTGGCATTCAGGAAACTGCAAACCTTTCCTGGCCCTTGCTAGGCTTTGTGGAAACCAGCTGCCTGCATGCAAAGATGGCAGCTTCAGGATGAGCTAAATTTAACAAATGAAGTAGTTAAACGGGATCTAGATTGGAGGGCAGAAGTAGAGAGTTTAATTTCAGCACCTAATTGGAGGGAATCAGCAAGTCTGACCCAGTAGTGGGATTCACCGGTTGTGACAACCGGCTTGCATGTGCGCCAAACCTGCGCTTCCACGCATGCACATTATGATTGAAAGTTATCTTCTACTGAATCCAGAGTGAGTAAAACAGCTGAGGCACAATCTGCTCTGCCGCGCCTATCAGTTGGGCTTAAAAGAAAAGAAATATAGGTAGATTATAGCGCAGGGGTGGGTAGGCCCATCTGATCATCGGAGCAAACCGGTTCGCTCTCAGCTGATTGTTGGAGCTACCATATGCCCAAACAGGTCAGAATTGGCTGAATTCCAGCCCTGGTCTGACCCTCTGAGTTGTTTTTGTTTTCTTTATTGAAGAAATGTGAGTTTTTGGAAGAGGGAGGGGTTAAGTGAGGGTAAGGTTTTGGGAAGCTGGTCCTAAAGCTGCCCCCTTTGCATGATCAGGACATAAAACTCTGAATGCAGCCGCCTTTTCCTCAAGGAATTGTCAGAGTGCTGAAAATGGTGTCTGGTTCCAGTAAATATGGGTACCAGGCCCAAGCACTGTGGAGTCCTGTCAGGGCAGGATGGGGGGAGAAAGGTGGGGAGCGTTGCAGCATCCCTGTGGTTAGTTATAAGGGCAAATGACTGAGGGGTAT
The DNA here is from genome assembly GCF_028640845.1 of Ahaetulla prasina. Taxonomy (NCBI): domain Eukaryota; kingdom Metazoa; phylum Chordata; class Lepidosauria; order Squamata; family Colubridae; genus Ahaetulla; species Ahaetulla prasina. The sequence continues at coordinate 41,925,673 of NC_080541.1, read as the reverse complement.
TGTAGCCTCTGTGAATTTGAAACAGGATTGTATGCAGATTTTGGAGAAGGGGTCTGTCATAAGTTTGGTCATTAATTGACTGGTGATATTTTGAGAACTAGTTGTACACTAATTACTCCAGGATGACTGACTTTCAGTATTCAATAGCTGTTATGGGAAAGCATGAGAGAGAGTTAAGACGGACAGCTTTTTTGAATAAAAATCTGAAGTACTGCAAAGTTAACATTCATATAACTCAGTACTTCAGATTTTTATTCAAAAAAGCTGTCCGTCTTAACTCTTTCTCATGCTTTCCCACAACAGCTATTGAATACTGAATGTCAGTCATCCTGGAGTATAGAGACTCAATATCCTAGCAGTCCATATTCATTTCTGAATATGTTTTTTGAATGACCCTAGCAATTAAGATTCACACACAATGCTGAACATATTTCATGGTATCCATAAATAACAATAGAAGAGAATATCTGTAGCTCAGGTATGTGGAGTCCATAGTGCTCTCAGAATCTGGTTGTTTGCTTGCAGATATGTCATTATAACATACGGAATAACATCAGTACCAGTGAATGTGGAGTTTGCTCCATTTATATATTTACATAGGCAGTTTACTATAAATACAATAAAGCAATCATAGTTTACTCACAAAACGATGAGCAGTTAAAGTGATAAGATATTGATAAAAATGATTGCTACCACTCTTGTATACCATACAATTGGTTCTAGTGAAAATACAGCCTGTTAAGGGTGAACACTTGTACACAATACTTAATTGATATGTGAAGGTCATAGAAGTGCAAGGAAATACTCTTGTTCATCTTTCTGTGTTTTTCATATTATCAGCACATATCTCATATACCTAAGGACTGCTGGAGTATTAGCAATCAAAGCTACCTTCTGCTTGTTCTTTCATATTCATTAATATTTTTGGGCAGCAATTTCTCCTAAATGGGAAATATTGGCTCAAGCCTTTCATTGTATACAATTAAGTCCTGTTCAATTTAATGGGCTTATTCCGCAGTCAATGACTTGAGTTTACATTCTTTACTGTTGAGCCATCAATTTCTTTTTTTTTTTCTTAGACTATCATGTGAACCTGTTCATTGAAGTTTGTAATGCATAAATCATGCCTTAGAAGTTTGTAAATCAAGAGAGACACAGGGTATTCTGTTGAAACTGATGGTAGGGATAATGTAACACATCTGGAAGCAACTGTTTGAGTTAGAGAGCAAGAGAGGACCTTTAATCCACAGAAACAAATTTAGTTTTCTCATGCTAAGTATGTATATTATATATTTTTTCTCCACTTTTGGTATGTAAAAAACTACTAAGCAACCAGTTCACTTCTCAGTTTGGTGGAAGATCTCTGATTAGTTCCAAATTTCGTTACAAGAATGATAATGTATAATCTGACAAAATAAATGATAAAAGTATGATAAAGTACACTGCTCAAAAAAATAAAGGGAACACTTAAACAACACAATGTAACTCCAAGTCAATCACACTTCTGTGAAATCAAACTGTCCACTTAGGTAGCAACACTGATTGACAATCAATTCCACATGCCGTTGTGCACATGGAATAGACAACAGGTGGAAAGCATAGGCAGTTAGCAAGATATCCCCAATAAAGGAGTGGTTCTGCAGGTGATGACCACAGACCACTTCTTAGTTCCTATGCTTTCTGGCTGATGGTTTGGTCACTTTTGAATGCTGGCGGTGCTGTCACTCTAGTGGTAGCATGAGACGGAGTCTACAACCCACACAAGTGGTTCAGGTAATGCAGCTCATCCAGGATGGCACATCAATGCAAGCTGTGGCAAGAAGGTTTGCTGTGTCTGTCAGCTTAGTGTCCAGAGCATGGAAGTGCTACCAGGAGACAGGCCAGTATATCAGGAGATGTGGAGGAGGGCAACAACCCAGCAGCAGGACCGCTACTCTGCCTTTGTGTAAGAAGGGACAGGAGGAGCACTGCCAGAGCCCTGCAAATGATCTCCAGTGGGCCACAAATGTGCATGTGGCTGCTCAAATGGTCAGAAACAGACTTCATGAGGGTGGTATGAGGGCCCGACGTCCACAGGTGGGGGTTGTGCTTACAGCCCAACACCGTGCAGGACGTTTGGCATTTGCCAGAGAACACCAAGATTGGCAATTTTGCCACTGGCACCCTGTGCTCTTCACAGATGAAAGCAGGTTAACACTAAGCACATGTGACAGACGTGAGAGGATCTGGAGATGCCATGGAGAACGTTCTGCTGCCTGCAACATCCTTCAGCATGACCGGTTTGGCAGTGGGTCAGTAATGGTGTGGGGTGGCATTTCTTTAGGGGGCCGCACAGCCCTCCATGTGCTCGCCAGAGGTAGCCTGACTGCCATTAGGTACCGGGATGAGATCCTCAGACCCTTTGTGAGACCATATGCTGGTGCGGTTGGCCCTGGGTTCCTCCTAATGCAAGACAATGCTAGACCTCATGTGGCTGGAGTGTGTCAGCAGTTCCTGCAAGACAAAGGCATTGATGCTATGGACTGGCCTGCTCATTCCCCAGACCTGAATCCAATTGAGCACATCTGGGACATCATGTCTCGCTCCATCCACCAACGCCACGTTGCACCACAGACTGTCCAGGAGTTGGGGGATGCTTTAGTCCAGGTGTAGGAGGAGATCCCTCAGGAGACCATCCGCCACCACATCAGGAGCATGCCCAGGTGTTGTGGGGAGGTCATACAGGATGTGGAGGCCACATGCACTACTGAGCCTCATTTTGACTTGTTTTAAGAACATTACATCAAAGTTGGATCAGCCTGTAGTGTTGTTTTCCACTTTAATTTTGAGTGTAACTCCAAATCCAGACCTCCATTGGTTGCTCAGTTTGATTTCCATTGATAATTTTTGTGTGATTGTGTTGTCAGCACATTCAATTACTGTACATTGTGTTGTTTAAGTGTTCCCTTTATTTTTTGAGCAGCTTATTTTTCATTCCTCTGGCTTTGTTGTCACCATTTATAAATGTCTGTAGAAATATGTTTTCAATTGATGCCTTCTTCTGGGACACAAAATGTTTTGTGAAATCCCATGGCTTTAAAAAGAATTTTAAAATCATCAAATGTTCACTATCTTTCTCATACACATATAAGGAATATGTTACAGGGCTATATTATATAATTGCATAAAGACATTATCAATAATCTTTTTGTAACCTATTTCTGCAGAGGCTGATTTGACAGTTGTCAATGCACGCATACAGTTGTTGAATGGGCCTTCCAAAGCCTTCAAATGGGAGAGTACTGTTTGTCATGGTGTGGATGATGACTATTCATTTTGTGGAGCTCTGAAAGGAGGTAAGTATGAATATGCAGTCTATCAGACCTATGAAATTTGTTCTAATTCTTGTATTCTATTTATCCAGTATATTTATCCACTTCCAATATATCCTTTTATGAAGAAAGCAACAGAAAAGAACATACTGAGGGTTAATAAATTTCATATTTTCTAAAATTTATGAAGTAGATTGTGTTCACAAAAATGCATACTATTAGTTGGTGGTTTTCAGAATCAAACAGATAAAATTATAGTATAAACTTTTGTCTCAATTTCTTACAAAATAATTATGGTCCATTGTTAGCAAGGTAAAAGGAAAAAAGGGAAATGAAGAAACAATGACCAAATACAGCAAAAACAATGCAATAGTAACTCCCCCCTAAAAAAACAGACCTCAAAAAAAAAGTTAAAGTATGGTAAGGTGTGTCCGCTCAATAACTGATGTAAAAAGCACAACAGAAAAATGCATAAGAAAATATATCAGGTTTATCTTGATCTCAAGGACGTCATCTATCAGTGAATAGAATTGTATCATACCACCACTGTCTTATGAATTTGTTTGGTATTTTTCTTTACTTGTGATAGGATACAATAAGATAGGACTTTAGTGTCTTTTAAAATCTTACTTTTAGAACTATATTACTTTGCAGGCGAATATAAATAATACAAATAATGCATCTATCTGAAAGATAGTCTCCCTACTCTTCTCCTGGCATGACTGCTGGGAAAAGATTATAATTCAGTAAATCACTTTATTACCGTAATTATTCCCATCAAAGATTAGCTACTTCCCTCTCTGAAAAATAATACTTCTTCAAAGGTCAGAGTGTCTGTGCAAAGAGAAGCAAATGTGCAGAATCTATTATGTGAACTGAAAGAACAGAAGTATCTCTTATGTCCTGAGAAGGAAAACTTGGGATGACTCACTGGGTATAAGAGGGAGGAAAGGACAACCTCAAGCAGATTTGGCACATTCTGTAATTGTAGTCCACATCAATAAAGTTTAGTTCTAGTCTTCCTGTGGAGTGGGTTTCCTGGTTGAGTCTACCTTGTAGGGCTGACAGTCTTATCTATTGTCATGTGTATAGCTGTAACTACCAGTAAGTTCCCTTTAGATTACATCAGGGGCTTTGGGTAAACTTAACTGCCAATCTTTCCTGAATGCTAATCTTTGGATCCTCTTCTCCTGTGGGAATTCTGCATAGAGTGGACTGTTCCTTGAAGCCTAGCCTTTCTCTGTTTTGGGAGATCTTTAGTGTTCTTTCATCCATCTGAGAATTAATTTCTCTTCAGCAGTTCAACATTGTCAAAATTGTACTTTGTTTGTCAGCCAAGCTTTTGTTCTTCTGAGTTCAGTCGCAACGTCTTACCCATTTCAGCTTCCTCCACTCTGTCTTAAGAGAGATTCTCTCTGTGTATTAGTTTGTTTCTTTCCCAGTGTTTTCCCTAGCTTGTTACCTACAAGTATCTATACTAGGATGGCAACCAGTGTTTACCTGATCTGTTCCCTAGTATTGATAGTCTTATTGACTCATTCAGCAACTTTTCAAACTTCTGAAGGTGCTGAATAAGTGCTACTTACAACCAGTTGTCACTGTTCCGAATCTCCAGTATCAAGAAACAGCAAGAAAAAGGGTCAGTTAATTGCTTTTAATCTTGGAAGGCCTGAAACATGGACACACAGCAACCAAAAAGAGGCGGCACTAACTGTCGCTGCTTTCCTGCCAATTTATCATCACCCCTGCGCGCGGCCTGCCCCACCCACGTAACTGCTGCACTTCTCGAGAGGCCTGGAAGCTTCTGTTGGGCCTATTTCTTTTTTCTGCTGCCGGCCTGCTTTCCAGCCATGGACTCCACTCCCCAGCTGATTGTCGGCTCGCTCTTTCTTCTCTGTCAGCCTCCCATACTGTGAGTCTACAGCTTTTTCAATGTCCCTGTAAGCCTACCTCCTGAATGGCAACCCCGAGATGGCCCACCAGAGGCTAGCAATTTCGAGGGTTGACACCAGTCTTCAAAATCCTAGCCATCACAGCACACTTGCAGTCACATAATTGCCATTTGTGACCTTTTGTGCCACCTTCCTACAAACGAACTCAATAGGAAAGCCAGCAAGAGTTTGCAATGGCAACCACATGACAGCCTCATTTAATGACCATGATGATTTGCTTAATGTTGACAACTAGGGAAATGCCTAGTTGTCTGCCATCACTAAATGCTGCTCACTTGCTTACATGACATTGTGTTTTACAATCACATCAGTTAGTGACAGAAATTCCAGCCCCAACTGTTGTTGCAAACTGAAGACTATATATATATCACAATAAACATTCCACAAGACTGCTATATTTTGACTAAAATTCTTTATTTTAACTAAGCAATTCTTAATACCTTTAGTCATAGGAAATTATTATTACTATTATTGTTATTGCTGGTATGGTTGTTGTAGATCAGACCCCGAAGAAATTAAGTACCAAAGAAGAAACTATGATTCTTATAATTAAGAAAGATGTATTAAAATGACCCCAATAGTTACAGTATCAGAAAACATACCTGGATTTGAGTTGTGGCAAGGTTGGTAATCCATGGACATGTCTCATACAGATTTGCCATGTGGTATCATGCTTTATGACCTCGACACTTAATGACAGTAAACTTGGTCCCTACTTTCATTGAATTCTGAGGATGTGAAAATGCAATTATAATCTGATTATTTAATCACATGCTTCACCTAAGCCATAGGTCTGCTTTTCACAGATGTTGCTGCTAGATTATATAATTTTAAAGTGGTAGAAATTGGGAAGGGACAATCAAATTAGAGTTTGGCATGTGATAGAAAAGAGAAGTCACTAAATTGTTGAAAGTTAATCATATTAATTTTAATGTAATAGGTTTATGATAAGTACAAGTAGTCCTCAATTTATACACATTTGTTTAGTGACCATTTGAAGTTACGACTTATAATTGTTTTTCACACCTACAATAGTTGCAGCATCCCCATGGTCACCTGATCAAAATTCAGGAACTTGGCAACTGGATTGCTTTTATGATGGTTGCAATGTCCCACGGTTATGCGATCACATTTTTCCAATCTTCTGACAAGCAATTTTGTTGTCAATTGTTAAGTGAATCAAGCAAATTCACTTGTGTTGAATTCAACTGTGTTACTAATTTAACAACTGCAGTGATTCACTTAACAACTGTGGCAAGAAAGATCATAGAATGGGGCAAAGCTCTCAACAACTGTCTTACTTAGCAGTGGAAATCTGGGGTTCAATTGTGGTTGTAAGTCGATGATTAACTGTAACATTTTCATTTAAATAAAATCACATTGAGGTGTTCTAGGACCCTCGCACTTTTTGGGATTCTGAGCCCCGGCAATGACCACCCAAAAGTTGTGCACTCCTGCCTAGGAGGTGGTATTATAGACATCCCACACAAGTTGTTATAATGTTATGTGTGTCATTACATCATCATGCAGATTATATAATTTTTCAGTATTTGTGTGATTATATCATGATGTATCTGGCATCACTTTTCCACAGGACTGCAGCAACTAATATAAGATTCTATTTGAATGCTCTTGCATGGCTAAAGCATTGGCAGCCAATTTTTTGTCTTTTATCCCTTGTCATTTGCAATAATTTGTCCAGTTGTTATGCTTCTAAATTTATTTTTGATATGCCATCTACAATATGTGTTAAAATGTGGAAAAATAACAGAATAACCTGTATTTGTGCATACTCTTGATCGCTGTTTCTTTTGTGCAGAAACAATCAACACAACTGTGAAAATCAGAGGATCAGGGTCAAAATATCTGCAGCTTTTAAAGGTATAAACTTCAGTTTTTGGAGGAAGGGGGGAAGGAGGGAGGGGGGAGGGGAGGGGAAAAATTTAATTGTTGTTGTAAAACCTTTTCAATAAAAAAAAAGGTATAAACTTCAGATAACTTGAAACTATAGGCAATCGTTGCTTCAAAATATTAAAAAAATACCTTTGTTCAGCTGGTAATTAATTTTTTTCCTCTTTGTTATAGGGGGAATACATTGTATTTTTCGAAGTATTGACAGGTCTCAAGGAGTTGGCAACTTGTGTGAATTACACACTGATCCTTAAATAGGGATTATTTTGGAGAGAAGGCTTTGGTAAATCCTCAGCATCTGATCCTTCAAATTGTGGAATTGTACCATCAATATAATTAGCCAAAAAAAAAAGTAAGATGAAGTCAAATATTCATTATATACGAGGCAACATGAAACTTTAATAAAGTATGTTGCTTGACAAAACTCCAAAACAACCAGTCTATTAAAACTACTTCACAAAGCCATGTTGTTCTTTTGTTCCCAAGAATGAAGTAAATTGATTTGACTTCCTCTGCTTCAGAGCCCTTCCAGACCTCAAAGTTTGCACTAGGAGGACACTGATGGAAGCCTGCGTATCAAGGGACATCATGGGCCATTGTGAAGAACAAATTGTGTTTTTTCCCTTAATGTACTAAATAAACCACAGAAAACAGTCCTAATCTAGCCTCTGGATTAAACCATCCATATTGGTAGCCATTACATCATAAAGATACACTCATGGATATAAAGTTGCAATTAGAAATGTAAGGTGAATAAAGTTGTAAATGTTAATTACCCTTTCTGGCTATGTATTACGACTCCTACTTTTTTATTCTTGTCTATAAAATGTTTTGTTTTGGTATTTCACTCTATTGGCCCAATAGTAGGGAAGGGCATAATTTGTAGCACTGCAAGATTTGCTTAAATTCCTCTCACTCATCTTGGCCAAATTTTATCAGAAGCAACTTAAAGCAAACCCCACTCAAAAATGGAAGGGAAAATACTTTCAGTGGCTATTTTTTTCTAAAAGAGCTTCAACCTTCAAGCGTGAGAGATCTGTGAAGATGTCAAGATGCTCTCTGAATCTGCAATGTTTGCAGCAATGTCTTCAGGTAAGTAAGTAGTCTTAGTAAAGTCACACCTGGAATACTGCACCCAGCTTTGGTTACCACACTATAAAAAAGATGTTGAGATTCTAGAAAGAATGCAGTGGAACAGCTTGCCCTCAGAGGTTGTGGGTGTTTCATCATTGGAGGCTTTCAAGAAGAGACTGGACACTTGTCAGAAATGATATAGGATCTCCTGCTTGAGCAGGGGTTGGACTAGATGAACTGCAAGATTCCTTACAACTCTTTTTATTCTGTTATTCAGGTGGAGTAGGGATCAAAAATGCTGTCATGGCAGATATGGCTGCAAGATGAAGACTGTTTTAACATTTTGGGCAGACCCATTATCCAACAATTGCTCCTGAATATTTGCAAAAGATAATAGCAAAACTGGAGTGGAGTGAAGGAAGGAGATACAGTGGGCAGAACTTTCACTGAGAGAAACCTTAAATTATTTCAGGAAAAGTGCAGTGGCCTGCAGTCAAATATAAAGTCAGTCTTAAAGTCATTTGAGGCTACATAACATTATCTGATGAAATACTTTTAAATAAGGGGCAGATGGTGGGCCAGGCAGTCAATTTCAGATGATCTAAAAACAGCAATAAGTTGATATTTGCAAGAACAGACTGAGCTTCTCAAAACTAAAATGAACATCCACAGAATGAACTCACTGGTAGGAGGATGAGCTGTCTGTTATTGGAGAAAATCCACTGAATCAGAAAATCGGGTATTGTGAGGATTTATATCATTTGTGTGATAGTGTCACAACAAAGGTTGTAAATGAATGCAAATACTGTAATTTATCTCCAGAATAAGATCATTATGCAAATGAGATAAATCACAGCAGAAATTGAGTCCACACTATGTCAAGCACATTGCTTCATTACTGCCTTAAAAAAATTAAGACCCTATTTGCAGTTTGGATTTTAAAACATTTTGAGATTTACTTTTCTGTTGCGTTAGTGAGCTACTGCATTTAGATTAAATACTGTATACCACATCTGACACTAGTTGCTCTCTTAATGTTCTTACAAGATTGCAACAAAACTAAAATAACTTACTAATTAGGGGCATAAGCAGCTCCAGGGGTGGGCTTTAAAATTTGTAGCACGGGGTTCTCTGCCCGGTTGCTGGGTGGGTGTGGCCATGGTGGGCGTGGCCTAATTGGACTCCTGCACCACGGCGGGAGGGGGCTTTTTTGACCTCCCTGGGCTCCAGAGGCTTTTCTTGAGCCTCCAGGAGGGGGAAAATGGTCTCCCCAGGCTCTGGAGGACCTCTGGAGGCTGGAAACAGGCCCATTTCCAGCCTTCCTGAACTTCCAGTAGGCCCATTTTTTGCTCTCCCCAAGCCTCTGCATGCGCCCTGCACTTACCAGGCCACGTTGGGATTCCTGGGAAGGGTGGGGTGGAGTGGGCAGGGCCAGCCAGGAGTGGGATTTGGGGGTTCTCCAAACTGCACAGAATCTTAGCTAGAAGTTCTCCTGAACCCCTGCAAACCCCCAGCAGCCCACTGCTGAGCAGCTCTCTCAAAAGATTCCCACCCCCCGGGGCTCCCTGGGATGGAATGGTGGACTGAAGATGTCTCCACAAAAGTGGAGCTGATAGCTTCAGCAAAGAATAAAGAACCTGTGAACAGACTGACTGTTCAGAACCTGTTCAGTCAAGGAAAGAATGGGAGATTATCCACATATACTCCAGATAGCTCTTCCTCATGAGGAAACCACCAGACAATGAACTTGGGGATATGATGGAAGTAACCATCTTGCTTGCAAAAACAACTGGTGCCTTTTAAAGGATGCTAAATTCTCTAACCTAACTATAATCATTTTCAGGAATTACTAAATAGGTATTTTTAAGCTGTTCAGAATAAGAAGTTTGAAAATGCCAGGTAAATTTGCTTTCAATCTTAAATGAAAGAAAAATTTAATCACAAGCTTAAGAATTTAAAGAATTTGAAATAAGCAAAAAATAAATTTATTTATTTATTTATTTACATTTATACTGTAGGAATTTAGCACCCACCCCCCTCCTAGAAGAATGAAATATTCTAGGAAATATTTTAAAAAGCAGAATATTATACCTTCCTGGATGAGAAAAGGAGAAACATGCTCTTGGAAAGCGGCCCCCACCTTTGTTAATAGCCCCAGAAAGACAAAAGACATCTTATCTACAACACAGAAGACCTTCAGCTCCAGGGTGATGGGATTAAGACATGGCCCTCAGGACATGATAGGATTAGCCTCTACCCATCTCACCACATGGCACCTGGGAAGATTACATCAGCCAGCAAGGCTAGCTAAGACTCCCCCACCCCCTGGGAGTCTGACAACCAATCAGGATACTCTTTCTGTGCCCCAGAAAGTTCAAAGCTCAGAAAAAGCATAAAGCCAGGGAGCACACAGGATCTCGGCCTTTTTTTCTGTTCAGGAACTCAAGCCATGTGATCCTGGCCACCATTAAACCATCTTTCCAAGCAGTCTCCATGTTTCCAGTGTCTTTGTCCCCACTTGGAACTGAACCCAGATGGATATTTCTTCCAACAATACCTTGCCCTCCTCCGAAGACTCAGGGCGGCTTACACTGTATTAAGCAATAGTCTTCATCCTATTTGTATATTATATACAAAGTCAACTTATTGCCCCCAACAATCTGGGTCCTCATTTTACCTACCTTATAAAGGATGGAAGGCTGAGTCAACCTTGGGCCTGGTGGGACTTGAACCTGCAGTAATTGCAGGCAGCTGCTAGATTAAGATACTAGATAAATTTAGAATATAGAAACTTTTTACCCCCCCAAAAAATTGAAATTAATTATAAAGAACAAATTCTTTTTATAGAAAACAAATACAGTATGTTTTTTTTTTTTTGCAAAACATAGCAAAGCTAAATAATGTTATGATTTTAAAAATTAGACACTAGAGGGGGTTAAAGATTCTAGGCAGAGGGAAAAAACTCTAGCCTACATTTTGTATTAATTAATGGGATCTACAAAATAATGCAATAAACATTAATAACAGACTGTTTAGCAGTCTGCGCCACTCAAGGACCCTAAATAAGATTTTGATTTTAGAAAGCTGTAAAAGGACTAAGGCAGGGGTCTCCAACCCCCAGGTCGCGGCCCACTACCAGGTCACATCCCATTCGGAACCTGGCCACCCAAAGGGTGGGCGAGTGTGCGCGCAGCTCCACTTGTGTGAGTGGCGAGTGCTCACATGCGAAGCTCGATTTGAGCTTGTAATAGGCGCTTATGCACAAAGCTCCATTTGCACTTGTGACAGTCCCGTGCGCCTGCTGCTTGTGCAAATGGAGTTGTGCGCACAAGCATGCCCGTCTGCCATTTGCATGGAAGAATCCCTTGTGCCCCTCCCTGCCAGTCTGCCAAGTCAGAAAGGTTGGGGACTGCTAGATTAAGATACTAGATAAATTTAGAATATAGAAACTTTTTACCCCCCCAAAAAATTGAAATTAATTATAAAGAACAAATTCTTTTTATAGAAAACAAATACAGTATGTTTTTTTTTTTTTTGCAAAACATAGCAAAGCTAAATAATGTTATGATTTTAAAAATTAGACACTAGAGGGGGTTAAAGATTCTAGGCAGAGGGAAAAAACTCTAGCCTACATTTTGTATTAATTAATGGGATCTACAAAATAATGCAAAATGTTATAACACTGAAAATAGTACCGGAGACATTTGAAGAACTGAACCAAAAATAAATAGCCACAATATCAATAGTGTCAGTCATGATGTCTGCCTCTATGAATAGTTATGTTCAAAAGATGTTACTGAAGAAATAACAGATATGAAACAAATTTTGTCTTGAATTTGAATTTCAAGCGACAGGACAAAATAATGACATGGAAAAGGATATCTCTAAATATACAAAAGAAACTGGCTGATATTTTAAAAATCAAAAGGGAAACACAAATGATTAAGAAAGTGAGCTAGTTAATTTTGTTAATGAAATTACAAAAGAGGCTTGTAAGAGACTTGAAGAACTCTGCAATGGGATAAAGAAGAAATGAATAAAAACCAAGTCCTAAGGCAATATTTGTATGAACAAATATTTATATTTGTATGATTAAGAAGGAATATAAAGTTGATTATTTGATCAACGTTAAAACAAGATATGATGTTACTTCGGGCAACCCTTTATGGCCTTTCTGCTGTATAGATTATATTTTATGGATTTGCCTGTCAATAAGAGATGGGATATGGGATAAGGAAATCATTGTTTGTAACCTTAGAAGGGATAAGGAGTCATTAAATTTGTTGATATTTGTTGTGATGAATGTTGGAAATGTTTTAAATATTTGTTCTTTATTACATTCTTATTTTTCTCTGTTTTTATCCTTTTTCTTGCACTTTCTACTCTTTCTTTATGTTTACTTTGTGTGAGATTATACTATTATAATCCAGACTATTAATAGAAATTATGTATCTAAAAATTGTTTTATCTGATTCCTCCCCCTCACAGCTGCACACAACATTTATAATTGTGTGTTGCACACACCTTTACCTGACTATTGAATGGATAAATCCCTGTCTTTCACAGGGCTTAAGGAATTTTTTTTTTTAAAAAAAGACATAATTTTCAAGGTGCTCTGGTTATGTTTCATCCCAGAAGATAAGCAGGCAGGTTTTGCTAATTGCTGGGGACACTTTGCATATCCAACAGTTTGGTGGAATGCAGAACTCATAAATCAAGCATACCAAACATTGGATATATTATTTATTTATTTATTTAGTCAAATACATATTAAATAATATATATAAGTATAAGCATGAATTGAAAACATAAAATGAATACAACTACAGGGAACATTAGGACAGGGATGGTAGGCACGCTGGTGCTCTTATGCACGCCCCTTACAGACCTCTTAGGAATGGGGTGAGGTTAACAGTAGACAGTCTTAGGTTAAAGTTTTGGGGATTTTGGGATGAGACCACGGAGTCTGGTAGTGCATTCCAGGCATTAACAACTCTGTTACTGAAGTCATATTTTCTGCAATCGAGATGGTTCACTTTCAGTTTGAATCTATTGTGTGCTTGTATATTGTTGTGGTTGAAGCTGAAGTAGTCATTGACAGGAAGGACATTGTAGCAGATGATTTTATGAGCTATGCTCAGGCATACCGAAGGCGGCGTAGTTCTAAATTTTCTAAACCCAGAATTTCAAGTCTGGTGGCATAAGGTATTTTCTTGCGAGCAGGGCAGCGGATGACTCTTCTTGTGAAATATTTCTGGATGCGTTCAATTGTATTAATGTCCGATATGCAGTTTGGGTTCCAGACAGATGAACTGTATTCGAGAATTGGTCTAGCAAATGTTTTGTATGCTCTGGTTAGTAGTGTAATCTTACCGGAGAAGAAGCTACGCAAGATTAGGTTTACAACTCTTAATGTCTTTTTGGCGATGTTGTTACAGTGGGCTTTGGCACTTAGGTTAAAGTTTTGGGGATTTTGGGATGAGACCACGGAGTCTGGTAGTGCATTCCAGGCATTTGATATGAGTACTCCAAGGTCCTTGACAGAGTGAGGGTCATCTACAAGGTCATGTCCACCTAGCTTGTATTTTGTGTTCTGATTCTTTTTGCCAATGTGTAAGACAGAGCATTTGTTGGTTGAGATTTGGAGTTGCCAATTTTTTGACCATTCCGACACAAAGTCAAGGTCTTTTTGAAGGGTAGCAGCATTGTTGGCAGTGTTAAATAGTTGAGCATCATCGGCAAAGAGAACACAGTTACTTATAATATGATCACAAAGGTCATTTATGTATAATGTGAAGAGTGTTGGTCCTAGAACGCTGCCTTGGGGGACACCGCTATTAACAGGTACAGGATTTGATAGGGCGCTGCCTATTTTGACCACTTGTGGCTGTTTGACAGGAACGCAGTTATCCAATTATGGAGGAGTCTGGAGATGCCATAGGATTTTAGTTTTAAAAGTAGTTTGTTGTGTACCACTGAATCAAAAGCTTTACGGAAGTCTATGTAAATTGCATCTATTACTTTGCCCTGATCAAGATTTGTAATCCATATGTTTTTGCAGTGTAGAAGTTGTAGATTGCAGAATAATTTTTTTCTGAAACCAAATTGTTTATTAGAGAATAGGTTGTTTGTTTCTAGGTGGAGGGTAATGGATTGGTTGATGATTGATTCCATTACTTTGCAGGTGACACACCATAAAAAGATTGGTGTGTAATTTTCAAGTAGGCTGGGGTCTCCCTTTTTGAAGATAGGGATGACAATGGCTAGTGGCCATAGATTGGGAAGGGAGCTGGTCCTGAAATTTTTCAAAGATTATGCTTAGGGGTTCTGCTATAACAGTGGAAAGCTTTTTTAAGAAGTATGCACATAATCCATCAGGTCTAATAGACAGAGATGGTTTCAGTCTATGTAGTGCCTTTTCAACTTTATCTTCTGTGAAATCTATTTGTGTTAGATCGTTGTAGTCATTATTGGTACTACTAGGGAATGTTGGGCATTAAGCCATTGCTGTTAACGAAGACTGAGCCGAAGAATGTATTAAAGAAGTTTGCTTTAACTGCTTCATCATTGCATTCTTTACCATTAGATCCTATTAGGGATGGGATGGATCTCAAGGCTTTAAGTTTGTTGTTTACAAAATTATAGAAAGTGCGATTGGATTTTGTGTGCAGAAGGTTTTCTTCTTGTTTGATGTGGTAATTGGTGCATTCAAATCTTTATTTGGTGGCATATATTTCTGTAGAGGCTTTTAAAGTTAGCTACATAGCCAGTTTTGTTTTTTCGCCAGAGGGATTTTTGTTTTTAGATTGGAGCTTTCTTATTGATATGGATAATTTGTTTTTCCTGGTTTTGGTGTTAATTTGTGGTACATATAGTTTGATAACTCTATTGACTTCAAGCAAGAAAATATTATAGTAGTCTTCAGCAGTGATACAGTTAGAGAATAGAATTTGCCAGTCAAGAGATGAGAGGTTGGTGTCTATAAAATCATAGTTGGCTTTTTTGAAGTTGTAGTTTGGTATTCCATTATTATGGAGATTTTTAGAAGGTCATATATTGAGACAAAAGTCTATCATGCTGTGGTCACTATTGGAAAATGGTTCTTTTATTTGTAGCCCATAAATTGAGTTTAAGTTGTTGCAGAAGATGAGGTCAAGGCATATAAAACGCCAACTGACAATATTTCCAAAAATATTCTTTTGAGCCTTACTTATTTTTCTGCAAAATGTTAGGAATGTTCATCATCACCACGAACACAGTGACACTGAAAGAGTGGAGAATGCTAATATTATCAGGAGTTCCATTTTCCAGCCCTGTACGGAAAACTTCAAGAAGAATTATTGGCATTCCTCTTCATGGCTCTCTCTCCCCATGAACAGACGGAGCAATCTGTGAGGTGTTCAACATAGAAGTGCCTAAGAAAAAATATTACTTGTGTGAAAATGAATAGTCATTTTTATTTGGAAAGAAAACAAAGGAAATGAGGATGAAGGCAGAAAATTAAGGCTTAGTCAATGAAGACAAGACAGTCCTTCCCTACTTTACTAAATAAGCTTAAGTGGCCATTTGATTCATAAACAGATGAAATGGCATGGAACATGGGTGTGTGTGTGAACGGTTGAAAATCTCAGTCCTTTCTTCTAGAAGCCCTCTGGGTCCTTGTTCACCATACAGAGTTCCATTTCGTACTTTGGTGTGCAGCTAAAGAGTTGTCACTGCCACTACTTTTTTTCCATACAGTGACTCATCTGGTGATCTCTTCACCAATGACATCCTGTGAGATTTACTCAAATCAAAATTTCAATTTAAGAAAAAATCCCATATTAAAACTTAAAGGAAAATATAAGGCTTTGAGTAGACTGTAATATTATGCTTGTCTTTTCCTAATTTAGAGACATCTCTGCTACAAAGAGGTTCTAGTTACATAAAAACACACTGATACTAAGCTTGTATAGATAAAATAAATACAACAGCAGAGGTGTTTTTCTCTGATTTTAGCCTAACTTCCCTTGATTCTCTTACCATACACTTTCCAAACAATACCATGATTGTGTGCTACTCCACAACATTCATGCCAGTTCCCTAATTTTAGGGGCTGATCGTGGTACCCCAAAGTAGGTGAGAAATCCTAATTTGTAGCAGAAGATAATACATTTATCTGATGACAAGCTGTAGCAAAGCATGTTTCTGCAGGCATGCAGATGGAAAATCACAACATTCCATCCTGTTCCGCTTGGGGGAAAAAAGCAGAAGTTGGCAATTAATTTCATTTATTCAGTGTTTCATGTGTCAAAGTACAAAAGGATGAGAACAAAAGGGCATTGTCTCAAAATACAAGAAAGCACTGATGCCTTCTAGCAGCACAGGAGTTGCTGCATCAGAGTGAAAGGTGGGGCTCATTTTTACATATTCTTATTTCATAGCCAGGTGGTTTCCATTAAATAATCTTTTAAGAAATATTATCAGGGTTTATTTTCATGACACAAAAAAGAGTCCTATGATATCTGAGAGATTAATTGGCCATAAACTTTTAGGACTGCAGCCCAGTCTGTTGGATGAATAACATGTTATCTTCAGCTGACAGATATATCGCATTGCTAAATTCCTACACAACAATGAGCAGAAGACAAAGGAGCATGAAAACAAGCAGTACAAATCTATCATATTCTATACAATGTTCAAATGTAAATGTGGTACAGCATCGGACTAAAATAACCTAGAATGTAGCTTGCTCCCAGATTTAATTGTGTGTAAGAATGGTTTGGGACAGGGGTTTTCAACCTTGTCAACTTTAAGACTTGTGGACTTCAACTCCCAGAGCTCCTCAGCCAGCAAAGCTGGCTGAGGAACTCTGGGAGTTGAAGTCCACAAGTCTTAAAGTTGACAAGGTTGGAGACCATTGGTTTGGGAGATTACCTCACCTTGCCCTTGTGACTAGCTCCAGTTCAGATTTTTGGTGCACAATAACTTCCCTTCCCACATCAGCCCTTGCTGATTTTATATACAATGCATAAATTATTGTATACTCTTTTAATTAATACCGACTCATTTGATTGACACAAATGTTATCTCACAGCATTTTAAAACTGTGATTTTAAGTATATTTTTATATTATCCAAATATGAAATAGAAAGGCAGTATAAACTATTTTAAATAACGTTAAATAAAGCTGTTAACAAGCAATTCATGAAAATGGTTAAAATAGGAAGCATGCAAACCCAGTGTCCTTTTTTGTCTTCTAAATGGCTGCCTCACCTAGCCAATTAAAGTAGCCAGAAGAGGGTTATTGATGAAGCCTATGGGTGGCAGAAAATTCTAGACACTTCCTTAGGTTCTTCACACTCAAAAATATCTTCATCACAGCGTAAGATTGCCCCAATTTACACAATTTATCACATCGATCTCTGCCCAACTAATATCCAAACCAGAGCAGAAATAAATGATGTTATGCACAAGAAACAATAAAAATACATCCAGCAAGTAAGCGTTATGGCCTACCTATCATTCCCCTTGGTGTCACTGTTGCTTCAAGACCTGAAGCCTGAGCTAGCAGATTTTCAACAGAGCCCCAGTGCTGCCCAGCCAGATCTCAATAATACGTGCAAGATCTGCATGTCCATGTGTCACCATATAATACACAGGCATTCTCTTATTCCAAACATACCTAATGCAGAGGTGGGTTCCACCAGTGGTGGGTTGCTCCCGGTTCGGTCCGTTTCTTGTGAACTGATAATAATGGAAGCAGGAGGCTCCGCCCACCTGCCCCGACATCATCTGATGGTCTGCGCATGCACAGACGCGCATGTGCACTTCTGTTGCAAACCGGTAGTAAAGGTAAGTGGAACCCACCCTTTTACTATTAGTTCGCAATGAGACCATGTACACGCTTCTGCATATGCGCAGATAGTCAGTGATGATGTTGGGGCAGGTGGGCAGAGCCTCCCGCCGCCATTACTACCAGTTCGCAAGAACTTGACTGAACCGGGAGCAACCCACCACTGACCTAATGGCAGTCAGCATCAACCAGACTTCCAATAATTAGGCCCAGGACCAGGCAACTGTTAGCAGCTTTAGGTAGACTAGAGCAGGAAATCAAGTTCACACAAAGACTTTACTGAAATTGGCTGCAGTAATAGAATCTTACAAGTCTGACTACACTAAACTCACAGCTCATCCCACCAGTGAATCAGCATCTGCCTGAGCTGCTTCCAAATATAATTGTATTTCTCAGAGCTTAAAAAATGTTTTGGCCCCGTTACTCTAGGTAACGATGTATTTACACATCTTACACATGTATTTACACATCTTACACACCTTTACACATTTACACATAATACAATTTTTAGCATTTTTAATTTTTCTCTATTCTTATTTTATTGTGTTGTGAGCCACTCGGAGTCACTTTGAGAGTGAGATGGGAAGCATATAAATGTAATAAATAAATAATCTGTATATTTCTGTCAGGGTCGTCTTCCTTACTGCCTGTAGCAGGGGTGTGGAACTATGGCCCTTTTATGACTTGTGGATTTCAACTGCCAAAATTTCTGAGCCAGCCATGCTGGTTCAGGAATTCTGGGAGTTGAAGTGCACAAGTCATAAAGGGGCCATAGTTCCTCAACTCTGGTCTATAGTGATAGTCCTAGAAAAGAGGACCTGCACCATGCATCTATATGTAGTTCCCCCCTTCATCTGCAACAAGCTATTCAGCACTCTGACCCCTCTCTATTTCCCATCAAGATTCAGATTTGCATTACTGTTACCACCTTCTCAGAGATCAGCCCCAACTTTTACTCCCTTCCATCTTCAAATGCCCTTCACCTTTACTCATCCCATCAGCATCAGTTGTCATTCTGAGGATTTTACTCTCTATTCCACTCTCCTATCTTTCCTAATACATTTCTAATGGATTCATGTGCTTCCCAGAAATTTTCTCCAGTAATATATGCATTCTAGTCTAGTGGACTTTTCATACATTATACAATGCCCAATGGATAAAATGTGATAACAAAACAGAAGAAAGATACTGTAGAAAAAGAGACAAAACAATTTTAAAAAGCTAGAGATATTTTTTTAAGTATTTTCATGTTGTGATTAGTGAAATAATACCAAAATGATGACTTATGCATCATGCTATCATTCAAATGACATGATTAAATAATGGCATCATGATCTTTAGTGCAAATATATAAGTTATATCATTTGAGTGATGACCAAATAATGGAAATATTTGTCTATTTCCCCTCCCCTACCATGGATGTCAGGTTTTCACAGCACTGGAAAGATAAGAATATTAATAAAATATGTGATTGGAAATAGTTTATGATAAAGATCTTACAGTGAGAACAACATCAGCTGATAATTTTAGCACTAAGTTTTAAAAAGCTAGAAGTTTTATGCTTTAGCATGTGTTGTGCACTCAGGCAATTGTAGCCTATTTACACGTTGTAGTTGATCATATCTTGGTTTTGCATGATGTATACTGTAGGCTATTGGAAGGGACCTCTGTTGGTGGCATAGTTAGAATCTATCAAGGTTTCCAGGAGTAGAAACCTGATCATCTGAACGTCTTTGTTATATGTGTTGGTTAGATCAGGTGGGTTATTGGTGACTAACCAAATGAAAATGCTACTACTGTACTTCTTTGGATTCTGATCACAAAATGTTCCTAGTGTTAAAGTTGCATTTTAACTTGTAGCCACCAGGCTGCATTGTGCCTCACTGTTTGAAACAGGTTATTCAATCACCATTATTCTCTAGACACTGAAGAATACAAGTTAGGAAATTATTGATAATTTGAAAATTTATCCATATAGTATATATGACATAGTTGCATTACTTGACCTTAATGTCAAATCTGTTGCTTGAATATGCTGTATAAACCCCTTTGTCTTACTATTCAAGAAAGAACAGTAAAAAATAATAATTAAGAAAGGCTTCACAGTGGAAACAGGCTACTTACTTACTTATTTACTTTATTAATTAAATTTATATAGCTGTCCATCTGACTACTTGTATTGGTTATATGGTAATGTTTGCCCATCTTAAGGATTAGTTATTCCTTCTTTTATATATACACACAGTGACTGCCTCTGAGATGTGGGGAAACTGGGAACCAGACTTTTATATGCAATCTAGTCTGGCCTTATCTCCAAAATGAAAATGATTCCCAATTTTTGTGGCTTGATTCGTTATCAGGTCTGAAATGATTCATAACATGTTCCATAGATTTCATTAAATGCTGGTGGGAGGCACCATCCTGCATTTTCTCTCTTGAGTCATTGAGTATTGGAAACATCTGCTGGTTTCATACATCTGAATAATTTTAGTCAAAAAACGTGCAAAGGAAATCAGCCACCCTAGATTTCATAACGTGCAAGTTGTTCCTTACAACCTTATGTCACACCAGTGTTCTAATGGGGCTGTGTGACAGTCGGTTATATATTCACTGCCTTTTGCTCCATGGTAAAAATAATCCTCCCGTAATTGTGGGTCATTCAAGGTGACTGGATTTCAACATCTGAGAAGTTCCATATATAAGAACAAGAAGCTAGCGGGAGAGGGGAAGCTGGGTTGCCTCTGAACACGGGGAACTAATCAAAATGTTCCTGTAGAATCTTTGGGCAAGAGATGCCTGTGATATTTGTGGAAACTAGATCTTCATACCAAACATAGGGTGGATAGATGTAAAAGATGACAGGGCTTCTGCACCTTTAATAGGCATGTAGAAGAGGGGAATTCAAGCAATCTAAACCTACTGAAATCTTCTCTTGTCCTGGGCTGTTAGTAAGAGCAGGGAAATTCTTTTGCACATGCCAAATGCTTTGGAATTAAGCAAGTTCATGAAGAAGATGCAACACAGCCAGGCTAAGCAAAGCTGAGAACGTCACAGAATCCTCTATAGAATGACTAATGCAACCAAAAGGAAACTCCCCTCCCCTGCCCCTTCCCAAGCATGTCAAGAAAGGCAGGCCAAATAATAAAAGCAATAAATCTATTTCTCTCTTCTCAGATTAACATGGATCCTGTATGTCAAATGTCTTGCAGATAAAACTTCTGTGCAGCTGACTCAGAACCCACATCAGACTTTTACAACCACATGGAATTACAGTAGCACACTAACTAAAGCTCTCCAAAACATCCTAAGTAAACTGAAAGACCCAGCAGCCTCAGCAGGTATCATCTACAATATACGGTATAAAGATTGTAACAACCATTATGTAGGACAAAACAGGCAGAAGACTAGCAGAATGCATTTATGAATACCAACTTGCAATCAGAAATCATGATGAAAACTTCTTAATAATTAACTATGGATAGACTCAACCATAGTTTCTACTGGAAAACTGTGAGTATCCTAGATCAAGCCAAGACCCAAAAATCAGAATTCCTGGAGGCCTGGCATGTAGACAAATTGGCCATCAATGGGCACATAGAGACAAACAAGATCTACATACCACTCAAAAGAGACAACCGAAAAGCCCGAAAGAAAACAAAAAGACCAAAACACCTCCTCCCAAGCAATGAACACCCAAACCAACAGAGAATAATACCAATATTAGATCAACAATCAAGAAGTAAACAATATCTCAATCAAGGAACTACCAACTCAGACTAACAAGCTAACAGCATGCAGCCTAATCAAGGAACCACCAAGAACACTCCCATTCCCACTGAAAGGGCAATTCACTAGTATATAAAAATAAGAGCAACTGATGTTATCTAGTTATCTAGTAAGAAAACCATCAAACTCACCGAGCATCAAGAGAGCATCAAGGACCCCACAGTTCAACCCTGAGCTACAAATATTTTCCTCTATTGGAGCTGGCTAAGTGTAAACCTGCAAAGCAAAGTATGTAGAGCAGGAAAATTATCTGCTCTCATTTTATTTGGCTGACATTACTTTTCATGCACAAATTGAAAAAAGGGGAAGCTCGATTCTTCTGCAAAAGATATGTTTTTCTACTTTCACACCTTTCCTCACAAAGCGTTTGTTCTCTCCACATCTCTGACTTATCTAGGTCAGATTGATCCCTGCTTATTCCAGGAGAAATTGAGAAATCAAGAAATCTGTGTCTTAGATAGTAATCACAAAACACCATTATTTGGAAAGCTATTACTGGCAAAATCAACATGTATGTTAAATAATTAATTGCAGCTTTAGCAAACTAGATGAATGTGCATTTTGCAAGCCTGGATGTTGCATTACGTTAATCATATCTTTCAGATATAAATCATTCCTCTCATCTCCAAATCACAGAAAGACCAGATAAAAACCTGTCTCTGATTCACTTCATATTTTATGAAGTCCTTTCAGTTTTAAAAAGACTTTGAGGTGTTCAATTTACTGAAATGGGAAGGCAGAGGCATTGCTGACTTCTTTAATGTCTCTTATTTTTCTCTAAAATTGAAACTCAAAAACTATAGAAATTTTTAGGAACTCAGAAATTCAGAAACAATTTGTTATGAATTAATTCATGCTAGCTTCAAAACGGAACAATATTGTACAGATAAATTCAGAGATCACACACATAGGTTCAGAAAATGATGCCAGTAAAAGTAGCCAGTAGCCAGTAGACAAAGTAGCCAGTAGACAAAGTAGGCTACTGTGATGTGTAAAATGCATTAAAATGTTATAGAAACCCAGACAGTATCATTCAGAGCCTAAGCACTGTAATGTAATGTCTATACGGAAAGATATATGCAGGATATCTTTTTCATACAAGGTATTGGTTAAGTTCAGTAGGTGGTAATCGTTATTACAAATGCATCTGATTTTGATAGCCATACTACTAGTAATAAAAAGATGCTGTTATTTAATATCATGCAATTTACATTTGTATGTGTTTTGTGCACTGTTCATAGGACCCCAATCCAGCCTGCAAGACTTAGCATAACTGTCTCTGATCGAGAATATTTTCTGATCATGGATGGCTAGACTACAAAGCATCCAACATACCAGACATACTTTACATATTGTATTATGAGACAGCTGCATAGTCACCATTTCCGTCTGCTAACCAGGCAGTGCAAATACATGTACAGGCACTGGGGAATCAATAAAACGCTATTCCCTTGTATAGAGGGTGTGTCTAATGTGCCTGCAACTTTAAAAGTAATACTACTGTTCTGTTGATAAACTAGAGATTTAAATGGACATAGAGATGGTGCCCTGTTCTGTTTTGTGAGGCGAGGCAAGACTGTTGATACATATTGCTAAGTTTTTCATACTTTATACCGAACATCTAAGGATTTCCTAAGTTTTTGGATCCAGAATAAAGGGAATTTGTTTCATTTTGTTCAAGTAATATTTGATATCCTTCAGAATAAATGTTTTCCCAAGGTGATGTAAAACATTTTAAAATCAGAACTGACAGCTACAACTATATAACATAGAATCGGTACTAATTTCTTAGCTGTGGAGCATAAAACAGAAGAAATTAATCAAAAGGATCCTCTGCAATACACTATTAATTTATTTAATATTTTATGATATTAAGTTCGTCATACATATTAAAATGTGAGTTCTGGGGCCCGATTAAGAAAGCCTTTTTGGGGTAGCCAACAATCATACATCAGAATTCTATTGGTAGTTTATTTATTTAGTGTATGGCACAACATACATGGATTTGCAAGGTATATTGACATTTCACCTAAATAAAAAACAGTAAAATATGAATATTAAAAAAAAAAATCTATATTCAAATACCCATGTCTAGACCATCTAACCATTGAAGTGCAGCATCATTTATCTAAAAGAAAAGAGAAACTGGAGTGGTATATCAGTAATGGGTTTTAATTTCAGTCACTACCGGTTCGCTTGTGGGCAGCAGGCGCTCACATGAATGTGCTGCGCTTCTGTACATGTACAGAGACATCTGGGCAGGTGGGTGGAACCTCCTCCTACCACCGCTACTGTTTCTCCTAATCCGGGGTGAATCGGTAGCAACCCACATCTTTAATATATTTTTTTTAATTTTTATTTGCATTTATATCCCGCTCTTCTTCTCAGGGCGGCTTACACTATGTCAAGCAATAGTCTTCATCCATTTGTATATTATATACAAAGTCAACTTATTGCCCCCAACAATCTGGGTCCTCATTTTACCTACCTTATAAAGGATGGAAGGCTGAGTCAACCTTGGGCCTGGTGGGCCTGGTGCAATAATTGCAAGCAGCTGCTGTTAATAACAGACTGCATTAGCCTGTTGAGCCACCAGAGGCCCTATATATATATATATATCTTTATAATATAATATATAATATAATATATAATATAATATATATCTTTATATATTCTATTCTAGTTTTTATGATACCCAAATTAAAGTAAAAAAATATGAAATGATCAACATTTGTATGGCTTACCATCCTTTAAAAAAAAATCTACTATACAAAGTATAGTATGCTGGGTTATTGTTATCAATTGATTGCAATGAGTTAAGTAATTAAGGAATTTTTGCAAACAGACCAGCGCAAATTCTTCCTGAAATTTCAGTAAAACAAGCAACAGAATAACTTACATCTAGTTCAAGTGTACTTTATATTAACTCTTATTAATTTGTATATCCCACCCTTCAACTTTCAATCTCATAATGGAGTCTGGGTAAATGACTGCAAAATTAAATTTCATGTAAGCTATATAGCTTACATGAAATTAAGTTTGCAGTTACCCAAACCATTATGTCACTTAGCCATTCCTGGAATCTTTTTGATCTTAGGAGGAAGTAAGATAATGTACAGAAATTAATCTCCTTAAAGTCAAACTGGATTGCTGACTTCTTTGTAGTTTTCCTGGCAACAGCATAGAAGTGATTTGTCACTATCTTGCCACTAGGATTATTCTTTGTTTAAATCTTTTCTGAATTACCAGCATGTTATTTCCTTGTGGTGGTGTCATCCTGAGTACTAATCAGGTCTGACTCTGCTTAGCTTTTTGAAATCAGTTTGGCCAGCTGCCACTTTCTCAGTTATGGTATCTGACTTCTGAAATGCTCTCTCCTTTCCTTGCACCTATCTTGCTCTCTACTCTGTGCCAAACTAAGACAATCTTTCCTTCTCAAGTATTTAGTATTCTGAATGTTTAAGTATCCACATTATCATGGAATAATTTTTTTTATATTTTATTCCAGTTTTATTGTGCTATTTGTGGAGCATTAAACTGTGTATAAACCACAGTGTAGGCAATCTTTATAGTCCCTCTGCATAAATTTTGTTACTCAGCAGATTAAACTATAACAAATAATGTTAAAAAATGTTTTAAAAAGATATGTAATGTTAAAAAAGATTAAAAAGATTAAGTGAACTTTAAAAAACTGTCTTAAATTATTAAGTGACAAAGAAACACACAGCTTAGACATTTAAATTATGTGACACTATGTAATAATGTCATCATTATGTTTTATGTAATATTGTAATATAATACTTACAATGTTACATTTTAATTACAATTAGTCAGGATTTTTGTGAGAATTGCCCAAAATGAAGCATTATATAGATACACACTCATAAACCCACTCTACAAAAAACAAAACTGTTTTATTAAACACATTTCATTTTTTTTTAGTACAAAACCCAATACTCATCTTCCACCCTCTGACACAAGCTGCTATCCTGTCATTGTGTCGTGTAGGATTTGAGTTGCCAGAGGAACGGCTTGGAAGGAGATAGAGGAACTTTAATTAGACAAGGAGTATTAAATCTGTCTTTCTTGCCATTTCTAAATATAGAAAGTGAATTAAACATTTGGAAATCCTCAGGTTTTGGAAACCAAACGGCCTATTTTAATTGGCAAGTGGCTTTGTTTCAGCCTTTTATAACATTTGACTTCCCTCACTCACTCCCACGTGACAGAGAGGTATGTAACAGAAAAACAGACACCAGCATTCTTAACAATATTGTAAGCTCAAAACCCCAGCAAAATCAGTTCTGGAGTGTTCTGAAAATGAGAGGAAAGAACTGAAGATTTCTTTCTCTGGAGAAAGAATAATTAAGTGAATGTGAAGAATATATTTCACTGCCTTATAGTGTGCCATTTGAACTTACTGCTCTTACATAGCATCCCCCAACAATCTCTTACAAGGAGCTACATATAATGTTATATAAGCATATTGTACTTCTATATATGAAATTGGATTTCCCTTTGCCCCTTTCCTTCTTCTTCATCTCAACTGAAAATCTGATTGACGAAATAAAGAGAAAAAAAAACAATTCAACATTCAGATATCATGCATCCAATATAACGATATCACTGGTATAAGTGCTTGGCTACACATGATTATTTATTCATTACATAACTCTTGGCGGTTGTTGCTTTAAGCAACCCAACTCTAATATAATTATAGTCATTTAGAACATGGCTGTCTACATTCACATTTAATTGTTGTATATGTCTTGCTTGTAATACAGTCCTATGTATCAACGAGTCCAAACACTGCTCTCCTCCTATCATAGTTATGGATGTTGTTATTTAGCAGATGTCCATTCTTGCTACATGTTCCTTCCCAGAAATGGTGTTACATTTCTATGTATTAGGGACCTGTTCTGCAGCATCCAAGTGTAACCTATCAAACAAGTGCACTACTAATTTCAATTTTGTTGGCATGGATGGCATCTTTGCTAATACAGAGCTACTTGTTTTGGGTAACATAGTGTTTTCTGATATTGAGAATGACCATATGGCAGGCTGTTAGCATTTACGGGAATCTGAATTTCCAAAGATATTAATTATACAAGAAGTTCTGTGGAAAGCTAGTTATAGGAGTTTTATTTTAGCGAGTCAAGTACTCAGCTGACTGATGTAAATTCTACATGCTCATATACTGGTAGCATGATAGGGCAGAAGATAGAAGTATGAAATAAGGGGAAAGGAATGTCGAAAGTGGAAAATGTGTTGCAGAATCTGGTGATGAACCAAACAACAGTTTGACTAAAACAAGGGTGAAATGCTCCCGGTTTGGACCGGCTCACCCGATTTGGTAGCGATGGTGGTGGGTGGTTCGGAGAACCAGTAGTAAAAATCCCTGGCCCCGCCCCCTGCCTCTGCTGAGCCACATCATCATCAGAGGGTGTTTTTTTTTACTTTTAAAAGCAGTTTTTCTTCAGCCAAAAACATGCCTTTAAAAGTTAAAAAAAAAGCCTTTGAGGATCTCGCGGCTCAGCTGAGATCATCAGAACCCTTTAATTTTTTTTTTAACAACCTCTTCGGCTGAAGAGGTTGTAAAAAAAAAAGGTTTTAAAAGGCTCCTCTGTCGATCCCAGTTGAATTCCTCATCACCAGAACCTTAAAAAGCATGTTCTTAAAAACCTCATTTTAAGAGATTCTGGGCTGCGATGAAGCACTTACCTTATTCTGCTCCTTTCTGGCTGAGAAATCCATCTCAGTCAGCAACTTAATTTGCCTGCTTTGCTGGCTGAGGAACTCTGGGAATTGAAGTCCACTAACCTTAAAGTTACTAAGGTTGGAGACCCCTGATCTAAAAAATATAAATAAAATAAAATAATAAAATAAAATATTTGTGCAGCTTTCTGAGATTTGGTGTGTTTCTCTAGTGTTTCACTCTAACTATACAAACACACAAAATCTCACAAAGCTGTATGTGGCATTTTGTGTGTGTGTGTGTAAGTCAGTTGTGTTGTGTTGTGTTGTGTGTATGTAAAGTGTGAAAGTTGGTTTTTGAGCTTTTTGTGGCTGTGTGAGGTTCCTGCTTGTTGCGGGGGGCATTTTGGGTGAAGTGCAGCTGCTTTTACATTGTGTGTGAATCAGTTGTGTTGTGTTGTGTGTGTGTAAAGTGTGAAAGTTGGTTTTTGGTACCTCTTATTGTTTTGTATACTTTGTTTATTATTTTTATTATTTATTGTTATTGGCCACACCCACCCATTCATCTGACCACCAAGCCATGACCACCAATTAAGCCATGCCCACAGAACTGGTAGGGAAAATTTTTAGATTTCACCCCTGACTAAAACCATATTCAGAATCATGGAGAAAAAGTAAATAAAGTAACTGCATTCCATTATGAGGATCAGAATTAATATACTTTCCTGAACAAAGCCCATTGAAAACTTAGTCGTCGCCATCATCATCATCATCATCATCATCATCATCATCATCATCATCATCATCATCATCTATATTCTCCCCAACTCCCAGGGACATTTATAATATGTTTCCAACCCCTAGATCTCAGCTTGCCTTGGATTCTTGGCTTTCTATTTGCTGCTCCTGGTACTTTTTCTAAAATTTGATGGCAAATTATTGAATCACAGCAGCATATTTTAAATACATAAATAAGTGGATGGATCTTCATCTTCATTTTGAGATCTTCCAACATTTCATTCAAAATAAAAAAGGATGAATATTACTTGTACCTCTTGGGCCATCAATATGGCTCTCGAATGCTGAAAAAGACAGTAAAATGGGAATGGACCCAATATCTAAATTTTGCACTGTATGTGTCAGTCTTCCCGGGTAGGAAACATGATCAGATGAGCTAATTCTACTAATTCTACTTTATTGTAAGATTATATTAGTATAATCTTCAAGCCTGAAAATACAAATTTTTCACTGTCTCTTTTTACAGTCTAATGAATTAGGAAGGGTCCTTTCTGAATTTCTTTCTCTGCTTGTTATGCAGCTGCAGGTTCCACCCCCCCACACACAAAAAAATCTCATTGTTTCCTAGGCAGCATATTTTCCTTCTCTCCCAAGGTCATTCCTACATACCATCACATCATGATTTCTGAATTTAGTGTGCATATTCACAAAATGTATTGCTAATTTTTTTCTTAATGATTTCTCCAGCAAAGAATGGAAATGGAGCAAACTCCGGGGACGAGCTATTAAAGATTAAAGGGGCACTGGCAGATCCTATTTGTTGCTTGGCAAATGGCATCTTAGTTTTTTGTCCTAATGCCTAATGTAAAGAATGATGCTCAAAAGTTTTCGTATTTTTAATGGTATTCCGGGGCACAAAAGAAAATGCACATGACAACTATGTTCCCATGGAAGAATCTGAAATTGTGGTGGTACAGCCTCCACATTTCCCACATCCCCAATTGTGGTGGTATAGCACCACATTTCCCCCATTGCTCTATTTAAACATTTTAATAGTTTAAGTAATGTCCATTCCTGCATTTTTACTTTATATCTAAATGAAGAGCATTATATTTTCTATAAACTGAAGGTGTTGTGGGTCTGTTTGAAAACAATCAAGGAATTACAGTATATAAGCCAAAGACTGCACTTTATTATAGCCCAGTGACCTTATTATGTGTTTGTGGCGAGCTGTCAGGAGCCAGTGTTATGCTGTAATTAGCTTTAAAGAGCTCTGACAGGATCAATAGTTTGCACATTGATCTTTTGCTTTCATTACTTTACGTCTCAGTGCTAGCTGGTACTCAGAATTAACTATCAAATAAGCTGAATTGCATCCAGTGAGATCTCTGGCACATTTTAAAAAAGAGAAAGAGACAAAGGAGAAAGACAAGTGAGGGAACATGTTGTTTTTCTTGGCCTGGAGTTTAGATAAGTTATTCTTGTCACCCATCTGCGGTTGCCAATAATCAACTAGATTCTGACTTTTCCACTTTTAATCTGAAGTTTGGCTTCTCTCTTTTTAAGTCCCCAGAAATCCGAATAACACTTGAATTTGTGATTCTGTTTACAGGCTTTTGGCAGGAATGTAACTTTCAGAAGAATCTGGTGGCAGGACAGATGAATGAATGATGTGTGTAATCAAGAATGAGCCCATGGCAGAGACAGTAACAGTTGTCAATGGGCAGGAGTTCAAATGAAGTAAAAAACAAAGCAGACATCAAATCAGATGAAAAACTAGGAAGCAGATATTCATTTCCTAAAGAAAAATTTAAACCACAGAAGACACAGATTTGGGGAGTATAAATGTATTCTCTATTCCCAGACTAAGTATGAGCCTTACATTCTATGCAACTGTAAAGTGGTGGCACCTTTTTTCTTAGCTTGTGCAAAAGCCTGAAAAATATCAAGCTACTTTAATGAGCAGCAGAAAGGTCCTGCACTTGCACTGGGGTCCAAAGTGCTTATTCTGAGACACTTTAGAAGCATGCACAGCTCTTATAAAAATGTCATCATTCATGGGTTTTCATATCAATATGAAACTGACTATCTGAAAATTTGCATCTCCTGTTACAATAGTCCAGATGTTAAGATTTGCAGGAGAATGTCTGTTGAATATACCGGTACGCTACAATCAGAGTATAGAATCAGAGATTTTTTTTTAAAATCAGCATCTTCATTTTTATGCCTCAGAGACAGTGAAAGTACTAAGAATAAAGACAAAACTTAAATGGAGTCAGTCTAGTATAGTAGTTAAGGCATCAGACTAGCAACAGGGAGAATTCTATATCATCCTATGCACAAAGCTAGCTGGATGACCATGGGATTATCACTCTATCTCAGGTTTTTAAAAAGCCTGTCAATGGCTTTTTGACTTCTGAAGATAAGTGCTCTAAAAAACTGGATTGGCTGTAGAAAAGACTTAAGTCTGCTATAAATATAATTCTGCAATTGCAACCAAAGCTAAATGATCATAATAAAGTGGGAATAGAGTTTATAGAATAAATGGTTGTCTTGATAATCTGTTCCAGCTTCATAGTTTACATGAAGTTCCAGCTGTACATTTTGTTTTGTTACATTTCATTTGTTTAATTTCCTAAAAGATAGTAATGGACTTGGGAGTTTTTAAAAAATGCAAACTAGATCATAACTGAGCCCACTTACTCGTTTAGGCTAATAAAACAAATAGGAAATTACATGGTATTTCAGGCTGGCCTCCTCCAGATATCCTGTCTCTGAAAATAACTCCTACTGTAGCTTGACTGACTGAGGAAGTTGAATTTATTCAGCTTCTGCCACATTTTGTACTGTGGTGATCAGAAGCACCGATAGAAAATAGTAAATGTTGAACTATTGATTTATTTTACATGATAAAGAATTAAAAACTATGTAGGAAACTTGTACCTTCTCAACAGAGGGGGAGGTCTATAACAGTTCCAAGAAGGCTCCACAGTCCACACCCATTTTCAGGTGACCCTGATGACACAGATAAACTTCCAGGTGGCCTTAATGACTCGCTAAAAGAATGCAAATGACCGGCTATCTGCAAGGAGTATAAATTCTTTCATTCCCCATCATTCAGCTAGAGCTGAAGAAGCTTCTTGGATGAGAAGGGAAAATTATTCAAAGAAAGACCAGAAAGTCCAGTTGCCTCTTGGAAAAACCATTTTGCACAGCTACTGAGAATATTCCCTGCTTTCTGTGTGTGGTGCATTAAGTCATTATAGTAATTATCTCATTAGCAAAGTTATGATAGTTGTTTAAAGCCGTGATGTTTAATGCCATGTAAGATGTTCACTTGGTTAAGTTATATGCCAAGGAAAGGGGAAATAGAGAATATTAGTGCCGGGGTGGTTTCACTTACCTTTGTTATTGGTTCACTGTCATTATCATGACAATATATTCTTCCCTTAAAAGAATCAAACAGTGCTGTCTTGCATGTTGTCAAGTATAATTGGACAAATTGTGGTGCTAAAGTGGACTGAAATGCTGTTGGATGAATTGTCCTATAGAGTTGATTTCCCTGAACTCTCATCTGATTCCACTTCTATGTTCATTCCTGAGATTTTTTGAGATGTCCTTGTCTTAACCCAGTGGTTCTCAACCTGAGGTCCATGGACGCTGGGGGGCTGTGGTGTCGTCACAGGGGATCTGCAAGGGCTTGAAGAAGTGTTATGATTTAAATCTTGAGTTAATAGTCTTGGGGATTCATGGCAGAGGTGGATTTCAGCAGGTTCTGACTAGTTCTGGGGAACCGGTAGCAGAAATTTTGAGTAGTTCGGAGACCGGTAGTAAAAATTCTGACTGGCCCCGCCCCCAACTATTCACTGCCTTCCAAGTCCCAGCTGATTGGGAAGAAATTAGGATTTTGCAGTAATCTTTCCCCAGAATGGGATGGGAATAGAGATTTTACAGTATCCTTCCCCTGCCATACCCACCAAGCCACACCCACCAAATCATGCCATGCCATGCCTACCAAGCCACACCCCCAGAACTGGTAGTAACATTTTTTGAAACCCACTACTGATCCATGGCCATGGTCCATAGCCACAGAAGGGTGTCCATGGTGAAGAAAAAGTTGAGAACCACTGCCTTAAGCATGTCAATGGCCAGTCAAACTTAACATAATTCCTAAACCCAAAAAAAAATGGTATTGGCAGAAGTAGCCCCATATTTTCCTATGGCAGCTTTATCCACTCCAACGTAAACCCCCCCCGATGAATATCATTCAGAAGAAATTATCTCCCTCCCCCCACCGCCCCCCACCAAATGCCAAAAGCCATGCAGGTAAAAAAAGATATATCCACATTTGGATGGAAATGAGTTTGGAGAAAGAAATCTAATCTATAAAGTTATTGCTATAAATATTGTTCATCTATATTTATACTTCTGCCTTGTTTAAAAAAAAAACTTAGTAGCTGGAAACATTGATTTGGTAAAAAAAAAATCTATTATAAACACGATTTTCGTAAGAGGGGTTTATACATTTATACCAAGTCTTAACAAAAGATAGCTGCTGTGATTTACATTTTCCAGCTTACTTTGCACTATGTATAAAGCAGATCCAAAATCCAGGCTATGCTTTGTGGTGTAAATGCATGTGCAAATGGCTTACATTACCAAACAACTCAGCATTTTGTAGGTTTAAATATGATAGGCAGTAACAGGTGGCTGGTGTGCCAATTAACCTTGGAAAGAAGATCCCCCAAGGAACTATTAATTTACATCTGATGGTTGCAAGATAAAGTAAGAGTTAATTAAAGAAAATCCAGAGGGACACCAGAACATTCAGGTAAAAAGAATACAAAAGACTGATACAAAAGCAAAATTGCACCAAGATGACATCATGACTTAATGCTTGGCATACATACAGAATATCCCACCGTTGGGAGAAATCTCACATTAGTGATGCTCTGTGGTCTTACAGGTCATGTGCATAGAATAAATCCATAACTATGGGGCAAAGTACTGTACCATTTGCAATCAAATCCAGATGTGGTCCATACAGGAAAAGAGAAATGCCCAACAATTGCTGGATATATCGGAATTCTGTCAGAAGACCTCAAATAAGGAAATCCAACATTCAGTTTCCATTTTGATCTTTGGATGTACTGTATTTCTGCAGTCCTTCCTGTTGTGACTCCGGCCCTCAAGCCTGTTCTCATGAAGGAGAGTGACTCGGAAAGTGAGGGAGAGGACCCAGCAAGGTCTCCCTCACCAGGACCTTCCTTGCTGGCACTGCCCCAAGTTCCAGATGCAGGCCAGGAGGGGGAGCTGAGAAGGTCTCCCTCTCCCGCACCTTCCTCCCCCTCCCTGGCAACGCCTCAGGTCCCAGCTGCTGACGATCAATCCTGGGTGGATCCGAGGCAGCGACGTAAGGATAAGCGGGCGCAGCAGAGGAAAAGGTGTGGCAGGCTCAGAGATTGCTGAGTCACTGAGCCACACCCCACAGGGTATAAAAGTGGGTGGAGCTGCCATGTGGCCCTTGTGACAGACAAAAAAGCTACCGGGTGCACTGCAGTCGGTTGTTGGAGGATTAAAGGACTTTGTCAGTGAGTTTTGGCAATGGATCTTGGACACGAGATAACGGACTCAGAACTTGGCAGGCCTTTGCACAGTCACTGCCAGGTATTTCCTCAACTGAAGAAAATCAGGTCTGTAGCAAATAAAAAGATTGGGAGACACGTGTCTTTGAGTTTACTCTGTGAAGTGGGGAGGGGGACATAACACTTCCCTTCCTGAAGTCGGAACGGTATTTGAGAGTATCAGTGGTGGGTTTCAAATTTTTTTCCTACAGGTTTTGTGGGTGTGGCTTAGTGGACGTGGCATGGCTTGGTGGGCATGGCTTGATGGGCGTGGCAGGGGAAGGTTACTGTAAAATCCGCATTTCCTTCCGATCCGCTGGGACCTGGGAGGCAGAGAATAGATGGGGGCGGGGCCAGTCAGAATTTTTACTACTGGTTCTCTGAAATACTCAAAATTTCTGCTACCGGTTCTCCAGAACTGGTCAGAACCTGCTGAAACCCACCTCTGGAGAGTATGTGAAGTCCTATACTAGGGCTTACCTAGTGGCATTGAGGGAAGCGAGGCGTAGCTACGCCTCCTCCCTCATTGCATCGGCAGATAACCGCCCAGCTGCCCTGTTTCGGGTGACTCGCTCCCTCCTACATCAGGGGGAGCGGGATGACCCGTTGCAGGGACGTGCTGAGGAGTTTAACGGTTATCTATACGATAAAATCGTTCAGCTTCGGGATGGTCTGGACCAAAATTGCGGTGACGCGGGTGAGACGGCTGAGGGTGGTCTTGGTGACATTTTATGGGATGAGTTTGACCCTGTGGCTCCCGAGGACATGGACAGGTTGTTGGGTAGGTTGAATGCCACCACGTGTTTACTGGACCCGTGCCCCTCCTGGTTGGTGCTGGCCACTCAGGAGGTGACACGAGGCTGGCTCCAGGCAATTCTGGCGCTTCCTTGGTGGAGGAGTCTTCCGGCCGCCTTGAAAGAGGCGGTGGTGAGACCCTCCTCAAGAAGCCTTCCTGACCCGCTGTTTTAGGTAATTATCGTCCGGTCTCCAACCTTCGCTTTGCGGCGAAGGTTGTAGAGAGTATGGTGGCATATCAGCTTCCCTTACACCTGGATGAAACTGTCTATCTAGACCCGTTCCAGTCTGGCTTCCGGCCCGGTTACAGCACTGAGACGGCTTTGGTCGCGTTGGTGGATGATCTCTGGAGGGCCAGGGATAGGGGATGTTCCTCTGCCCTGGTCCTATTAGACCTCTCAGCGGCTTTTGATACCATCGACCATGGTATCCTGCTGCGCCGGTTGGGGGGATTGGGAGTGGGAGGCACCGTTTATCGGTGGTTCTCCTCCTATCTCTCCGATCGGTCGCAGACGGTGTTGACAGGGGGGCAGAGGTCGGCTCCGAGGCGCCTCACTTGTGGGGTGCCGCAGGGGTCGATCCTCTCGCCCCTTCTGTTCAACATCTATATGAAGCCGCTGGGTGAGATCATCAGTGGCTTCGGTGTGAGGTACCAGCTGTACGCTGATGACACCCAGCTGTACTTTTCCACACCGGGCCACCCCAACGAAACTATCGAAGTGTTGTCCCGGTGCTTGGAGGCCGTACGGGTCTGGATGGGGAGAAATAGGCTCAAGCTCAATCCCTCCAAGACTGAGTGGCTGTGGATGCCGGCATCCCGGTACAGTCAGCTGAGTCCTCGGCTGACTGTTGGGGGCGAGTCATTGGCCCCGATGGAAGGGGTGCGTAACTTGGGCGTCCTCCTGGATGAACCGCTGTCTTTTGAAGACCATTTGATGGCCGTCTCCAGGAGAGCTTTTTACCAGGTCCGCCTGGTACGCCAGTTGCGCCCCTTTCTAGACCGGGATGCCCTATGCACGGTCACTCACGCCCTCGTGACGTCTCGCCTGGATTACTGCAATGCTCTCTACATGGGGCTCCCCTTGAAGGGCATCCGGAGGCTGCAGTTAGTTCAGAATGCAGCTGCGCGGGTTATAGAGGGAGCCCCGCGTGGCTCCCGTATGACACCAATCCTGCGCAGACTGCACTGGCTGCCTGTGGCCTTCCGGGTGCGCTTCAAGGTTTTGGTAACCACCTTCAAAGCGCTCCATGGCATAGGGCCGGGTTATCTACGGGACCGCCTACTGCTACCTAATACCTCTCACCGACCCGTGCGCTCTCACAGAGAGGGACTCCTCAGGGTGCCGTCAGCTAGGCAGTGCCGCCTGGCGACGCCCAGGGGAAGGGCCTTCTCTGTGGGGGCTCCCACCCTCTGGAACGAACTCCCCCCAGGACTCCGTCAACTTCCGGACCTCCGAACCTTCCGTCGCGAGCTCAAGACACATTTATTCATCTGTGCAGGACTGGCCTAGATTTTAAATTTATTGGGGTTTTAAATTGGTTTTAATATTTATATTTATATTTTAAAATTTGGCATTAGAATAAGTTTTTTAATGGTTATTTTAATGTGTATATGAATGTTTTATTTGCCTGTGAACCGCCCTGAGTCCTTCGGGAGATAGGGCGGTATACAAATATGAATAATAAATAAATAAATAAATAAAATAAATGTATGCCATGGATAAATCTGCAGGATCCAAATTTGTATCCTCTGCTTATTGAGCCCAACTCTTAACCTCTTTTATTACTCACAACAGGAGGGAGAACTGCAAGGAGAATAGGAAATGTCAGTCATTTTTCTTTTGCATCTTATGGCTCCAAATTAACAATAGGGTCACCTTTTTTATTAATATAATTACAGTTCCAGATAGGTATGCAGAATTTGCCTTATAGTCTAGCAACTACTAAGAACCAGTCGGGTGTAGTGTTTATGGCACTAGGCAGGAGACTGTGAATTCTAATCCTGCCTTTATCATGCAGCCAGCTGGATGATCTTGGGCCAGTAACTCTGCCTCCACTCTAAAAAGAAGAAATTACCAGAGTCAACACTGAAAGAAAGGCACTCTTTCCAAAATAACACTGAACTGTTGGCTATTTTTTGTAATTTAGGCTGTGTTAAATTTAGGCCGTATCACTGGAACTTATTTCTTAAAAGATAATTGTGAGGTTAGTGGTGCTTCTACACTAAGTCACACAACATAATAAAACAAAACCATTTACCCATACAAGTTGTCAGCTGCATTACTTTGTCACCAAGTTCACATCGTCACACAGCATAGAAATCAAATTTAAGGCTGCTTCTGGATTGTGTTAGGGCTATGTATCGCTTCAGAATCAGATCTGCTCACCCAAGGATACTTTTGTTTAGACCATTTGGGAACACCTTAAGCACTTTAAGCAGCTTTTCTTTTCATAGAATTGCTGTTGCTATGGGGCAGATGTGATATTTGTGGACAGGTATTCTTTGAAATGTTTTGGGATATTGAATTCAAAGTACGACACATTTTGTGGTGATAGTTACTTTCTGGTTTCAAACAGAAATGCTTGCAATTCCATATGTTTTATTGTTTCAGCAATATTTGGAAAGAGAGGGAGGGTGGCAGGGGTGAAATGTAACATTTGTTACTACTGGTTCTGTGGGCATGGCTTAGTGGGGGTGTAATGTGACTGGGTGGGCATGGCCAATTTTTTATTTTTACTTTTAAAAGCATTTTTTCTACAACCTCTTCGGCTGAAGAAGTTGTAAAAAAATGCTTTTAAAGGATTCTGACAATCCCAGCTGAGTTGCGCGATCATCAGAGGCTTTTTTTTTTACTTTCAAAAACATTTTTTTGGCCAAAGAGAACCACCCGCCGCCATCGTTACCAGATCGGGTGATCCAGTCACCCCAGGAGGGAGGGAAGAGAGAGAAAGAGAAAGAGAGTTGAATTTCATTAATTCAGTGCATGTTGAAATAATGGTTTTTGCTAAGGGGCATGTTTTTATATTATTTTGCACTTAGAAAATACTAAAATTGAAATATTAAAATTGAAATATTCTACAGAGGAATTATTGAGTCTGTCATTTGCACCTCTTTAACTGTCTGGTTCGGTTCTGCAACCCAACAAGAAAGACACAGACTTCAGAGGATAATTAGAACTGCAGAAAAAATAATTGCTACCAACCTGCCTTCCATTGAGGATCTGTATACTGCACGAATCAAGAAGAGGGCCATGAAAATATTTACAGATCCCTTGTATCCTGGACATAAACTGTTTCAACTCCTACCCTCAAAACGACGCTATAGAGCACTGCACAACAGAACAACTAGACACAAGAACAGTTTTTTCCTGAAGGCCATCACTCTGCTAAACAAATAATTCCCTCAACACTGTCAAACTATTTACTAAATCTGCGCTACTATTAATCTTCTCATCGTTCCCATCACCAATCTCCTTCCACTTATGATTGTATGACTGTAACTTTGTTGCTGGCAATCCTTATGATTTATATTGATATATTGACCATCAATTGTGTTGTAAATGTTGTACTTTGATGAACGTATCTTTTCTTTTATGCACACTGAGAGCATATGCACCAAGACAAATTCCTTGTGTGTCCAATCACACTTGGCCAATAAAAAATTCTATTCTATTCTATTCTATTAAAGAAACTTTTGGTAGTGAGTTTGCCAGAAATATTGCTCATTTCAGGTACCTAGAAGTTATAAATTATATTTGTCTGCTAGCAGGTACTATTCTGTTCTGTTCAAGAAGTTCATTTTTATATCCCAATATTAAGCATACAGAAAAAAACAGAGAGATTAACACTATTTTAACACTTTAAAACAACCTGGCCTTCACCTGCTTATTAACTTCAAAACATTCTTATTTTTCCTTATATTTTATTGTTAAGTGAAAGAGGGGCATGACTAGAGAACTAATATGCTGTTGCATATTTACAAAGCATTTGGCTTGTGGGCTCCACCGAGACTACCGGTCCCTAGAAGAGACAATAATTTTATTTATTTATTTTATTATTTTATTTTTATCTTGCCTTTATTCATTTTAAAAAGATAAAATGAAGGGCCGTAATAGCTCAGGTTGTAAGGAGCCTGTTATTAGAACACAGCAGCCTGCAATTACTGCAGGTTCAAGCCCGGCCCAAGGTTGACTCAGCCTTCCATCCTTTATAAGGTAGGTAAAATGAGGACCCAGATTGTTGGGGGGGCAATAAGTTGACTTTGTAAATATACAAATGGAATGAGACTATTGCCTTATACACTGTAAGCCGCCCTGAGTCTTCGGAGAAGGGCGGGATATAAATGTAAATAAATTTTTAAAAAAAACTCAAATTGACAAACACATTTAACACATTTTTCTCCTATTTCCCCCACAACAACATCCCTGTGAGGTGTGTTGGTCTGAGAGAGAATAAATGGCACAAAGTCACAATGATGCTTGAGCCAAGAATTTTCAATGTAGTAGTGTTCAGACAAAATAAAGATACTCTGTATTGGATTGGAAGAGTTGTACAAGATCACCAACAAATCTATAATTAATCTATAATAGCTGTCATTAAGGCTTTCAGGAGGTAGACTGGGCTGTTTGAAGTCTATGTATCACATCTTCTTTATTGAGGATGTTGGGATTTATGCATTATAATGGCTGATATATGCATTAGGAATTACGTTTTTATGGAAAAATGGGATTTTAAGGAAAAGTTAAATGTGTGTTGAAGGATGGCAGTATGACATCACATATACTACTATTGATCTGTGTTTCTATTCTAAAAGGATTAGCATTTAACTAGACAACTCATGACTCATAGGGTCATTCTTCTAGCCACATATAATATAGGCTTTCCATGTATATCAGCAGCCTACCTCCATTAGGGAATTTCAAATTTTGGTCTTGGTTCCAAAGTAGCCATTCGGCCTTCTGCCAGCTGATTGGATGCAGGGTCCAGAGGGAGAAAGGAAAGAGAGCGGAAATACACCCTTTCTATCTTTCCATGTCATGCAACCTACAGGTTTCTGGGATGCGTAGTTGGAAGATGTGGTGGCACTAAATTCCATGGGAGTCATGGATGCTGAATTTTGGATGGATTATACCTACTAAAACAATTTAGAAATCAGATTACACATTTATTTACCAAGTTTTGAAATCAATATAGCTTATATATTATAAAATATATATAGCATAAAAACACTATATAAAATTTGAAAGGCAATGATGAATTAGTATTAAGTTAGTTAAAAGGCAGGGGAAGAGCTTTCATGGTGCTTACTAGCTCCTGGTCCCTCTATGAGGCCTTTGCCTCAGAGCCAAGTATTCACACTTTCCAAAAGGTCAGAAGAGTGGGGACCCACCTCATTTTGGGGGGTGGCAGTTTCACAAGTGGGAGCAATGGCAGAGAAGGCACTTTTCCTGGACCATGCCAGTCAGAATTCTTTAGCTTGCTATCTTACCTACTTGATCAGGTGAGATGGGTTGATGTAATGGGATGAAGACTGTTCAACAGATAACCTGCTACACTATGGCATGTAATGATTAGTTAGTGACAGATGAATTGCAGAGAAAATGCTTCTGTGAAAGATTTAAGTAGTCTTTAGATGAAGGTTTGGAGTAACTTGCTGGGTTAATGCTGTTCTGATTACTTTACTGCTACAATAGTGGTTTATAATAAATCAATGTTAATTTTGTATGCATACAATATATATGCATATCTTGATTATTAAGATGATAGTTTGGTTCTCATGCAAAAAATTGTGACTAGCAATCATTGTTGATGGCTTTTTGTATACCATTTCTTAAATGATTAAAGGAACAATTCCAGACCGAGTTCCAAATTACCATGCATAAAATTGAATTATGAGGACTGACTAAGGTGTTTTTGGTGCCATGTGGATGCTGCATTGAAAGAGTACATCACAGGAAAAAAGATTCACAGTCCTGTTAAATTGAATGGGATCTGCTTCTCAGTGAACTTGGGTAGGATTGTATGGTGAACAATTACTTGCCTGTCTTTCAAAGCATTATTATGATTTGAAGGCACTTCTGACACGAATAAAGAAACATCAGAAGTAGAGGCACCATAGAAAAGTATTTCCAGTTTGCAGAATTCTAGGATATTCTAGATAAAGCCACATTCTACAGAGACATCAAAAACAGTTTTGGTCCACAAAAATCCTTTTCTAGTTCTAAAAAGTGGACAGGAATCATCCCCAATACTTATAGAATTTGTTTTTCAGGAATACCTTTTCTATGCTATATTTTGTGTATAGCATTTGGCTTTTATGTACACCTTGTTGGATCCAATCTGCTAAGGCATAATTGTTGCTCAGCGACCAGAACTGTATGATTGTTTCTGATAAATAATCAACAGCATGATATAAAAATACAGAAGCAGAAGAAGTCATCACGTCTGTTTATTCAAGATCCATACATGTAGTTTGGGAAGTTGAATGATGATAAGTTTTTCAAGACATTCTTATAGTAAGGTCTATTCATTCCTTATCCATTTTAAGCCATTTACACTGAATTTCCTAAGCAGAAAGTAGAGATGGAAACAAAGCACTTTGGTCAGTAAAGTAATGCTTACTCCAGGGCCTGTAAGCTATATAGTCATAGGGACATTTATTCTTACAACTAATGCAGATTGATAGTTCATGCAATTATAAGTTGCAAGCCTAGAGGCTACTCAAAGCCTATTTTAAATAAGTGAGGAAAGTAACTTGATGAAGGGATATCCACTTTCATTTCCATTCCATTCTGGACCAGAGAAATGCCTATTGGCATTAATGAATAATTCCCTGCCATACAAAAGAGTGACCATTCATTTCTACAAGTATTATGCTTATTGAGAAAACCTATTGATATTTCTCCTGGTTTATCTTCACCTTGAAATGTATTGTGAATCAAGGAAGTTTTCCAAAAGCAAAAAGGAAATAGACACCAACCTTATTACCGCTATTTTTTCACATCTATGCCCTCATAAATCTTTGTCAGTCATCAACTTCCATTCAAGTTAGAATGGCTGCCAAAAAGGATCCTAGCATTAGTAGAGTTGAGCCATAGCATTTTTTTTACCTTTTATCCAGGGGTGCTATTCAGAAGGTTCTGAGAGGTTCTGGAGAACCGGTAGTAGAAATTTTGAGGAGTTCGGAAAACCGGCAAATACCACCTTTGGCTGGCCCCAGAGTGGGGTGGGAATGGAGATTTTTCAGTAGTCTTCCCCAGGAGTGGGGACGGAATGGGGATTTTGCAGTATCCTTCCCCTGCCATGGCCACCAAGCCATGGCCACCAAGCCATGGCCACCAAGCCACGCCCATTAAGCTCCGCCCCACCCACCAAGCCATGCCCACAGAACTGGTAGTAAAAAAAAATTGAATTCCACCACTGCTTTTATCCTCTAGAAGTAATGTAGGACTAGTAATCTAATGTCAGATTACAACGCAGAAAACCCCAAGCCTTTGTTGCCATCTGGTGAGTGCCTTGATTTTGTAGCTGAGATGCATTAGATCTAGGTAATTTTTATCCTTTCCTGGTTAGTCTGACCAAACAATATTGTCAGCCAGAAACAATCTGAAGGAGGAAACACATTT
Source organism: Ahaetulla prasina (assembly GCF_028640845.1). Taxonomy (NCBI): domain Eukaryota; kingdom Metazoa; phylum Chordata; class Lepidosauria; order Squamata; family Colubridae; genus Ahaetulla; species Ahaetulla prasina. Next base: position 41,883,328 of record NC_080541.1, on the reverse strand, counting down.
GAATATTTGCAGGTGTCAACATAAGACATCGGTCTAAGAACAATTATTGTAATTTGACCCCTTGGTCTGGTACTCCTTCTGAGTTTGGGACAAAGAGTTGATAGTATCAAGGCCATTTAATTATTCTGCAAATGTAGTCAGGTTTTATATAGCATTTTGTAAAACAGAATATATGGCCACCTAAGCCTCAACTTTGGTTGAACTCATTTTACTGATAAACACAAAAGGTGGCAAAGTCATGGCTGAAACTTATTCACAATTTATGGACGAAAAGACAAAAGTTGGATATGCTCTCAATCTTATGCTTTTCAGTGGCCTTTTGAAAGAATATGACCACTCAACTAAGTAAAAGTTGAAGCAAGCCAATAGTATACAAATGCTAAGAGTTGTAATTAAGCAGTATGTGGAGAGCTAAAGGTTCCCCATATTGGCTCTAAATCCTGTATGTAGTCTTTCTCCTTAGGCAAGTAATCTTAGTCTTGCAGATGGTATATGCTTCCTCCCTCTTGGAACATGTTTATTCATTATTTTGCAATGAACAATTTAAGCGATAGTCAGATTCTCTTTGAAAGCAGTGAACTAAAGAATAATAAAGACTCCTTCCATGCTGCTGGAGCTTTAAGTAACATTATCAGGTGGAATCAACCTGCATAATACAGTGGTAACTACCTACTGTAATCAGAAAGAAAGCCAAGTATGCAACTGTTGAATGGACAAGCCTGAAAAATCAGGAAGTACCTCACAGAACAATTGGCTATGTGTCATGATGTATTCTTGCACCAATGACAAAAGTATATATTATTGTTTTAAAACACAAGGCCTGTCTTTCAGTTGCCATGGCACGTAGCAATTAGGAGATGGGGGCTTTGCAACATTTGCTGCTCTCCTCAAAACCTAAATTCTAATTCCAATTGACACTGCCTAAATTAATTGTACTGTATCACAATGGAGCTTTAGAAGTCTTTTAAATGTTGGCTTTTATATCTTCTAAAGTGTACAGAACACCATTAAAAAAAAAACACATTCTCAGCAGTGAGCCACAATTGTTCTGCTCTTCTTTTTTCATGTGCTTCTCCAGTGCTGGGAAATCAAGGATAGATTTAATAGAGTGTAGGGGTGTAGTAAATAAAACTTAATAAAAGGCATGCAATGTATGCATTCATGTGCCACCATCCCCTAGCAATTTGGGCTCCTTCCAATGCATTGAATTTAGGCTTCAGAAGCAGTCTGAAGCAGGATACATTAGAAGCGTGTTTTCAGATTGTTAGTGGTGTGATTCCATATATATCATTCATGGTTAATTGTGGCTATCTACTTCATGCATATGTAGCAAAAAGAAGATCGGTGTATTTTCTCACAGGTTGGCTGATATCAATAAAATGGTTCATTTTTCTGGGGAACGTTTGTTTGGAGGAATTACTTGGATGCCTAGATCAGAAGGTCTCATAATGTTTAGGACTCACTAAAGACTTTCAAAATGCTAACAGCTACCATTTATTTAGAAACATATATGGCCACTTATATAAGATCATCTTGGGTGGTTTGCAATAATAATAAAACAAAATAAATAAAACTGACCAAACCTCCCAACATCAGTACAAACCCCAACCACAGTGCTGTGATACCTCATAAACTTTACATGCTGGGAAAAGTACCAGATCTGGAAGACTAACAGGGTGAATTATTTCTTGATGAAAAAAACAAGCTTTTATTATGGAAATATTTATTTTAACAGCTTTTTTGTTTCTTTCCAAATTCTGTCACACTTCCAGGCCATTTATCTCCAAATCCTTTCTCCTCTTCTGACTGGAGGTATATAGACAAGAAAGTTCAAAGAAATGAAATGAGATTCAGTGGTGGGTCTTAAACCCATAATTATAGTTTAGAAAGAGAATAGCTGCTCTCTATGATCTTGCTCTCTGTGGTCTATGATCTTGCTCGCTATGGTCTATGATCTATGGCATGCAAAAGCTTCTTTATATGGATTTGATAAAATCTTCTATTACTTAGCAATCCTATGAAATGATCTTATACAGTTTAGGTCTTTTGACCACAACTATGATTTCAAGCCTTAATATGTATGGCTTAGAGTTACATATTGAGATCCATATCTGCCTTAAATCTTGAGATTCCTACTATGTTTAATGCAAAAGTACTAATTAGGTCAAGGATTTCTTTATCCTCTTTAGCTCAAATAAAAGTTATGCACTTACTATGTGAAAAATAATCCAGAAAGTTCTAAAAATATCTTAGATTGTATGTTCTTTTTACGGATTTATTTTGATTAATGCCAATTATATCTTTAGGAAAAAGTAATCAGATCTTAATTATTGATTGGGCTGGAGGAAAATCTTTAATATGCTGGAACAGTAATCCTTTTCTATCTTAAAAAAATCTTTATGGGTAGGCACAATTTTTAGGTAGTTCGTATCAAGCAAGATGAAAAGCTTGGAAAACAGAGCCATAAATCTTTAAAGATCTTAGACTTGCACAGATATTATGCCCTGCTACGCTGGCAGGCTGTGAAATATTATCTGATGATGTACCACAGGAGGGTATGTGAGCTTGATATTTCACTAAGCCTAGGAGTGGGAAAAACTGAATACTAAGTTAAAAATGGGAACAAAAATTGAAGGCTTGTGAATTGACAGACTGACTTCTTGGGATAGACATCCATCTGACTGACTGAAAGCCTGCTTCCTTTGACTGAATCTGTTACATTGTCTGATACTGAAAATTGGCTTGCAAATTTAGGATATAGCACAGTATGAAATATTAAATATTAATAACAATGAAATATTTTAAATGTTAAAATATTATTTATTTATTAAATTTCTGTGCTGCCCATCTCACTATTACAGTGACAAATATTAATGAAAGGAAGCAATTTGGATAGCTTTCATGGCACTAATGTGCCATTATTTTCACAGCTACTGCTTTCACAAGTAAGAAATGCCACTTAAATATATTACTGTTTCTCATGTATATATAACATTCCATGAAGCTATAAAGTTTCAGGAAGTGGTATGCCTTTGCTTCTGTGAATCTGAGCCTTTTATTCTTCATTGTCACAAAGTTTCTGTGGAACAAGATGGTAAATGGGGAGGAAGGGTCACATAGTCAAAGGAAAGAAGGGTGTGTGAAGATATCTAGATGTGCAAACATCTAGGAAAGCAAAGGAAAAGAATGTGGAAAAGTGTGGGAGGAAAAATCACTAAAAGGACTACAGTAGGAAGGCACTGGTAGACCTAATGATCACCCAATGAAGCTTGTCTATTGTGCATAGATGGGAAGCATGGGAAGTAGGACAACGGCAAAGGCACCTGCAGTGGTCATAATCTGTACTAGCCTGCCCCATTTCCAAATCATTGCAATTTGTTCCAAAATTGTTTAAATCAGTTTCAGAAGTAGCCAAGTGACACACAAGAGACAAACAACTTAAGTGGCCAGCAGAATTTCTCTTAATCTCTAGAGCAGTGGTGGCGAACCTATGACATGCGTGCCAGAGGTGGCATGCAGAGCCCTCTCTGTGGGCTCACAAGCTGTTGCCCCAGTTCAGCTCTGCCGTGCATGCGCACATGCCTCCCGGCTGGCCAGCTGGTCTTCAGGTCTCTGCTGCGCATGCGGGGAATGCATGCGGAGGGCGTGCATATGTGCGGGGGTGGGGCACATGAACCGGGGGGCACACATTGCAATTTTTTTGGGGGGGGGCAGCGCGCTTTGGGCACTTAGTCCAGAAAAGGTTAGCCATCACTGCTCTAGAGTAAATTTTATTATGGGGAAATGTCAGTCTCCCAAAAAAACCAGACAGGAAAAACAAGATGAGCTACTTCAGTGTAGGGCTACATTAATATCACCCTGCAAATCTGAAAGTACAAATCTCCTGCCATGTTTTTACCATCTGATAGGTTAGGGCAGATCCTTTCTAAATTTCTTTCTTTGCCTGTTACAATATTCAGCTGCAGGTTCCTCCCCCTTTAATCTGATAGTTTCCTAGGCAGCATCTCTTCCCTTTATTTCCCCAGGTCATTCCCACATACTATTACAGGAAGACAAACAGGAAGAATTTTTGATCTCCATGTAGTACAGACGCAGATCCTCTCATCCTCAACAGCTTCTGGCTGACTCAAATAAGGTCAGAGATAGCAAAATGCCAAGAAATGAGAAGGTAAAAAGTAGCCATAGCTTAGCTGGTATAGACAGTTGGTGATGTTTGGCAATCAGATAATAAAAAGAAGAACTAGGGGAGACATGATAGCAGTGTTCCAATATCTCAGGGGTTGCCACAAAGAAGAGGGAATTGGGCTGTTCTCCAAAGCACCTGAGGGTAGAACAAGAAGCAATGGGTGGAAACTGATCAAGGAAAGAAGCAACTTAGAACTAAGGAGAAATTTCCTGACAGTTAGAATAATCAATAAGTGGAACAACTTGCCTGCAGAAGTTGTAAATGCCCCAACAATGGAAATTTTTAAGAAGATGTTGGATAACCATCTGTCTGAGATGGTGTAGGGTTTCCTGCCTGGGCAGGGGGTTGGACTAGAAGGCCTCCAAGGTCCCTTCCAACTCTGTTGTTGTTATTATTAAGAATATTCAGATTTTAATAAAAGATGATCCAAAGTAGATTACTCCGTGCTGAACCTCATGGGTTCTTTTCAGGATGAGAATGCTCCCAGATTCAGATATTGGTTATAGGTGGTTATGAGGTGACTGATTAGAGCTGTCACCATAAACAGGACAAGAGATGCTAGGCATATGGAGATAGATTAAAAAGAGAGGCTGGATAACCCAGGGTACCTAAGGCAGAACAGGTTAAACAGCTCATTTTACCAATTAGCATTATTCTAATGATTAATGAATTTCCTCTGAAGAGCTAAAGCCATAGAGAATCTAGGCTCCCCTAGCCTATTCAAACAATCTGTGATCAATGTAGAATAGTTAGAAGTAATACAGAATTACATTAAGTCCTATGAAAGGTCTCATTGTGTTTTAATTTTGTGATGGTTTATTAATAGATGCAAGTAAATATTTGATGCTACAGCAGTCAGAGTGCAGAGGAAGGTAGATTATTGCACTGATTAATATAATTGGCTTGTGCTTTTGCTATTATGTGAAGCTAAGCTTGCTGTACAGGTGATCACAAGAGGGACCAGAATGTCAGTTAAGCCATGCAGTCGTTAAGTGAATTGTGTCTGATTTTACAACTTTTTTTTGCCATGGTTGTTAAGTGAATCAGGCTTTTCCCATTGACTTTGGAGATTTGAAGCCTTCAGGGAAGGTTGCAAAGGACAATCACATGACCCCAGGATGTCACAAATACATGCTGGTTGCCAACCATCTTGGTCAAAAGACTACAGTACAGGGAAGCTGCAAGGGTTATTAGTGTGAGGACCAGTTGTAGGTCACTTTTTTCAGCACGGTTTTAACTTTGAATGATTGTTGAACTAATGGTCATAAGTCAAGGATTACCTCAGTAAGATTAGATCACCAATAAAGCAATGCGCAAATCCTACGTTTCCTAGAACTCAGATTACACAAACCACTGGACAATAGATAATTGTTTAAAAATGTAAAACTGGCTTCCCCTGGATAAGGTGCAAAAAAATTGAATTACCTTTTACGTCTGAGTAAAAAATGTGCTTGTTTTCCAGTTATTTTGGAATGGCAACATTCACTTTCTTTATCTGAAATCAAATTTTGACACAGTATATTTGGAATATAAAAAATAACATGGGAGTAATTTATGGGCATCCATAACTTTTTTCCACAATAGTATGAAAAAGATTTGTGGTACATACCTAACTTGCAAGAGTGAAGCATAGAACAGAATTCTTTATTAGCCAAGTGTGATTTGACACACAAGGAATTTGTCTTGGTGCAAAGAACCTCCAAATGCCAACGAGCTATGTATGGATCACTTTTCCATTTGCAGGTTATTATATTGTGCATGCATAAATCAGGATGTATTTTATTTTGATTGGGTTTTATGCAAACATGTATACAGTATATTAGCAGAATCAATATTGTTTCTCTTGTAGCATTCGACCATCTGCTGCATTCTTGAGCTGGAAGTTGTGAATTTTGCTTTCAGTGCAGCCCTATTCTATGGATTAGCAACTGTAATTCTTTAATGTACTGTATGTGGTCAAGTGGATTATAGGCAGTATAATATTACCATAATATGAGAAACATTTTAAAGGGAATATACAGGTAGCTTTTCCCCAATGTTAGCCACCATTCACCATGAAAGCTGTATCAGACCAAAAACAACTCAAGGTTTGTGTGTGTGTGTGTATGTGTGAATGTGCATCCACATGTGTGTGCTTTGAGTAAATGTTGACTCCTGGCCACTGCCTGGACAAGTTCCTGTAGTTTTCTTGGCAAAGTTTTTCAGAAGTGGTTTGCCATTGTCTGCTTCTTGAGAGAGAAGAACTGGCCCAAAATTACCCAGCTTGCTTTGGCAGGATTAGGCAGCACTAGAATTCATGTCCTCCCTGTTTATAGCCTGATGCCTTAATCACTACACCAAACTGGCTCTCCAGCAATATAAATGTTTTCATTAATGTGTTAAATAGGCAAGAAACAGAGGAGGAAGTAAGTGCAGTCTTGTATAAAAAAAACTTCTCTCTAGTCTTATTAATGGACTTATTGTATAGATATTGTGGTTTTGCATGAAAAAGGCAAGAGGCAAGGACAAAGACGCAGGTCATAAAGCCTTCTGAATATTAAAAAAAAAGGAACTATTGCCTTTCATATTATATCACATACATACTAAAATACACACAATGGCCCTCCATCAATTTATTCTCAAAACACTATGAAGTGGGATTTAGTGACTCAGCCCAATGGTTAAAGAGGCATTTGAACATGAGTTTCCACTGTTTTAATATAATACAGTACTCTATATGCTTCCCTATATTACAAGTATTTGTATATAATCCTCCTACATTAAAGCTGCTCTCTTTGCATTTGTGGGTGGACCAGATCTCCTAGCAAAAGGTGTCAAAACAAGCAAGGCTGTACTGAACTTTCCCAGGAAAAGCAGTTTATGTATTTAGATCTTTGCAAGAGAGCTGCTACCAGATAATCATTTTAACCACATTTTAGTGGTTTTTAGTAATAATGTTATTTTAGTAGTAATGGTATCAAGGGTGGGTTTCTACCAGTTCGCCCTGGTTTGGGTCAACCAGTAGCGGTGGTGACGAGAGACTCTGCCCACCGGCCCGACGTCATCAAAAATGCTCTGCGTATGCGCAGAAGCTTCTGTGCATGCGTAGAAGTGCTGCGCACTCACAAAGTGAGTGCCCCCCCGCATGCTACCGATAGTGAACATGTTGCACTGTGATTTGAATCCCATCTCTGAATGGTACCATTATGTTGGTATTTTATGGTTTAGTATAAACCATTGTAATATAACAGTAGTTGAGAGTAGCAGAAACTAGATACATTTCCCTGCCCTCTCTCTGCATCGGAGAGACATACAAAAGCTGAGCATTATACAGAGGCAGAATTTAATATATAGCTGCCATTCTGGTGGCAGCTCTGCCCTGATTATAACATTGAAGAGCATGAACGCCATATCTTGGGCAGGAGTTCCTCTTTCTTATAGCACACAAGAAAGGACGTATTCTTCTGATACGTGCAGAAGAGCAATTTCTGATATAAGAGTGACATCATAGCTGCTATTCAGAGAACATTCACCTCTCCATAATCAGCAGTAAGATTATATTCAGTTTGATTTAACCCTAGATTACCTTTGGCAGGACTTGCAGTTGGAGTTCTGAAACAACAGACTTACTGTGCCCCTAAATCATAAAAACAAGTGAGTATCCTGAAGTATAATGATATCAAATTAAAATAGGAAATTTTACTTGGCAGCACTCATTCTTATTTCTGGCCAGGAGACAGGAAAATCAAAAGGAAAAGTGCTGGGGTGGACATGTGATTCCATATAGCTATTGATGTGGTTCTCATCTTCCTGAGATCTTTTGAATATCAGCTCATAATGCCCACAATCTTCCTACTGTTTTACCATATTTGTGTTGTGTTCCTTTAGTTGAGATTTAACTAAAAAATGAACCCACAAGAATCACATCCAGCTAATCAATGTTATCATGATGTAGAAAGAAGCCAGCTCATGGCCAATAAGAAGTATAAGAAAAAAAGAATGTTTTAAATTTTTATTGTTCTAAGACAAATGTCCTAAAGGTACTTTTTCAGGAGGCAACTGGACTTTGTTTTTTTCTTTGAAGACGTTTTGCTTCTCATCCAAGGAGCTTCTTCAGCTCTGACAGGATAGTGGGGAATTGAAGGATCTGAAGGAATGGAAAAATGACTGTCATTTTCACTGTGGGATGCTGCAAATAGTTCTAAATGCGAGCCACTTGCCAAGTGTCCAAAATGTGATCGTGTGTTTGTGGGGTGTATGTGTCTGTGACCATCAGAATTTAGAAAGTGGGTCATAAGTAGTTTCCCCTGAAGGGTGAAGGGTCACTAAATGATTGGTTATTAAGCAAGGATTCCCTCTATGCTTTTGTATCCAATTAGTAAGAAACAATTTAGAACCTGAATAGGCAAATTCCAAATGTGAAATATTACTATTCTCCTAAAATGCAAATTAATGCATAGATTATTTGCAATAGTTCTTTGTGATTGTTTTTGGTTGTTTGATTTTAGTAACAGCAGAGTTTTATATTTCTTCCCATTACCCAGAATACATCCATTGTTATCTCTGACTTTTAATCCATTCCATGTACAAGTAGTCCTTCTGACTGGTCGCTTAATGATTATTCAAAGTTATGAGAGAATTTAAAGAAAGTTATCCTCAAAGTTACAACTGCCACATTACCATCACAGTTGCATTTTGGGTACTTGGCCAGTGGCTTGCATTTACAACCAGTTGCAGTATCCCATGGGCATGTGATCACATTTTGCAATATTTTTTGTTATTTTCTAGCAAAGACACTTTTTGGATAGCTAGATTAGGATTTAATTACAGTCGCGTGATTTGCTTAATGAACATTATAAAAATGGTTGTAAAATCAAATCAAGTCATGTGACAACTCACCTAATGACCACAACAATGAACTATGACCAACATTTCTGGCTCAATTGTGGTTGTAAGTTGAGCACTACCTGTATTGTCTTAAGCCAGTCTATTTTCTTCTCATATAATAAATTCTGCATTCACTCTTCTTTGCTGTGCATGTAAAATAAAGTTACTAATTGAATGTTAATATATGTGTGAGGTAGTTCTCCCTTGATGCTTGTTTTTCTTCTTGAGCTAATGACACTCCACTGTTTATAGGTTTTGAGCGTGAGTTGAACTAATTAATCCTTATTTGTTACTCAAAACCAGACACCTTCTATATACCCAAACTAAAAGTGCATAAATGTGCTGTTTACATGCTACTTTACATAATTTGTTCTGGTTACAAGTATATTTATGCAAAATTCAGAAAGTGATATATTGTTCACCAACTTACATTTATCAGAAGTTTATTACAAACACCATGTGGCACCTTGACACAAATACCATGTGGCAGGTGCATACAGTTTTAAAAGGTTGTGGATCAAGAGACCCACAAAGGGAATTTTTATTTGTGTCAAGTGATTTATGCTTAAAAGCATGGCTTTGGCAATTAATGTTGTACATTACATTTAAGATGATTCATTTTTATAGCGGCAGCATATCAAGGTACAAGTGTACCTTAAAATATAGCAAAACTATTCTTCTAAAAAGATTCTAGTCCTTTTAACAACGTTTCAGATGCATAAAGGCTAGCTGAAAGAACTGGATTAAAGAAAACAGCACAGACCATCTGGCAGAAAAAAATGTTCCAAATTTTAATTTAACCATCTGGGAACTTTTTTCTCAGAGCATTTAGGAAACCCAATAATCCACTAATTTTGGCTCAATTGTGGTTGTAAGTTGAGCACTACCTGTATTGTCTTAAGCCAGTCTATTTTCTTCTCATATAATAAATTCTGCATTCACTCTTCTTTGCTGTGCATGTAAAATAAAGTTACTAATTGAATGTTAATATATGTGTGAGGTAGTTCTCCCTTGATGCTTGTTTTTCTTCTTGAGCTAATGACACTCCACTGTTTATAGGTTTTGAGCGTGAGTTGAACTAATTAATCCTTATTTGTTACTCAAAACCAGACACCTTCCATATACCCAAACTAAAAGTGCATAAATGTGCTGTTTACATGCTACTTTACATAATTTGTTCTGGTTACAAGTATATTTATGCAAAATTCAGAAAGTGATATATTGTTCACCAACTTACATTTATCAGAAGTTTATTACAAACACCATGTGGCACCTTGACACAAATACCATGTGGCAGGTGCATACAGTTTTAAAAGGTTGTGGATCAAGAGACCCACAAAGGGAATTTTTATTTGTGTCAAGTGATTTATGCTTAAAAGCATGGCTTTGGCAATTAATGTTGTACATTACATTTAAGATGATTCATTTTTATAGCGGCAGCATATCAAGGTACAAGTGTACCTTAAAATATAGCAAAACTATTCTTCTAAAAAGATTCTAGTCCTTTTAACAACGTTTCAGATGCATAAAGGCTAGCTGAAAGAACTGGATTAAAGAAAACAGCACAGACCATCTGGCAGAAAAAAATGTTCCAAATTTTAATTTAACCATCTGGGAACTTTTTTCTCAGAGCATTTAGGAAACCCAATAATCCACTAATTTTGGCTAAAGTGTTTCTACAAAAATTCATCCTGTTTTTATCAGAATTCATTTAAAGGTACAACCAATCATCCTGTTTTGCACTTTGTTGGTATCAGAATTTATACATATAACTTTACTGATATGGAAAGCAAGAAAATTAAAAATGACTGGGAGGGTTCTAGAATGTATTGGCTTGGTGGTTATAGATGGACACATATATTATGCAAAACTCTCAAATGCTTATTTTTCTGAATTCTGTAGTCCCAAATCTGAACTTATTACTAATCAATTTCTGTCCTTTACTACATGACTTGCTGTGCACAAAATTGTTGGGCAAAGCATTACACCCTTATCAGTATCATAATATCCCACCTTTGATGGCCATATCGTTTTTAACAGATAGAATCTGACAGTTCTGAAATCTCAAGATAAATGGTCCTTTGGTAGCTTCCAGCACTAAATAAATTCTATAGCTATGAATCATTATAAGAGAATCAGCCATGTGGAAATGAGAAAAAAGAATAATAAATAATTGTAGACTTGAGTACCGGAAGAGAAAAAAAATCAGGTGTCGTGCTTTTTTTTATTAAAAGCAGCTGCTTCAGGGCCCTCCTATAGTTTGCATGATTCTACACATGCTTAATTATAATTTGTCACAAGATGAATTTTTGGTAGTAGAGCTAAGCAATTCAATTGTCTTTGAGCTTTCTGAAATGATCCATGTAAAAATCGTTTTGTCTGGTGGTTTTGTAACTATGAACAAGTATGAGCTGATGCGAAACATGTCCTACCTGAAAACTTACCTCTTTTAGAATATTATAATTTCAAAGTAGGAAAATCTCGAGTTGAAAATACTTCTCTCCAATGTTTTATGTAATCAATCAATACAGACAAGCTCAGTAACGTGTACCATTTAATCAAATCTTTATTATAAGGCTCACTTCATGACCTCGTTTAAAACAAAGCGCTTTACGGAACATCAACAATCAGCATCGCTGTCCTTTTAAACATTAAAAAGGAGAATGCCAAACATCATCTTCACAGGCTGGACTGGCCTTTCGACTATTTTTTTCAGGGAAAGGAGAGGTACTATAAAATACATCCCATACAAGAATGCAACTTTATTCCAGCATAAGCCCAGAAAGGGCTGTTATAGATCAGGACTGCTGAAGGGAAAGGTTGAGCCTTGTTCTAACCCTAACCCTAACCCTAACTTTTTAAAAAATAAAACTCATTAAGGAAAATATTCAGTCTAGTTTTCTTAGATATAGTCATATTAGCACATCTCACTGTTGTGCTTTGATTAAGAAGAGCAATAAAAATCTTTCCTAAACAGAATCTTCCTCTACTGCTTGACTTCCATCAGAAGGCAATTTATTTATCCGCTCAAGAATCTCCTTGATTAATACACATATTAATTCTGGTGTATCTACAACACAGAATGAAATTCTCTGAAGGCTGTACTGGCCTTCAGCACATTTCATTTGTCTAGGACAGGGATGACAAACTCAAGGCCTGCAGGGTGCTTAGATCTGGCCTGCAGGGCTGCCCTTGAAACTGCGAAGGACCAGTCTGTGGTGCCTGCCACATGCGGCCTCCTGAGCTCCATTTTCACTTCCAGAGGGTTGCAGGTGGCCATTGCAGTCGAAAACGGAGCTTGGGAGCCCATTTTCTCTGGCAGAGCGCTTGGGCCATCACAGGTACCACCAACACGAATGACTTTGAGCTGGCCACACCCACTCCAGCCTCCCCAAGATCAGACACAACCCTGATGCGGCCCTCGATGAAATTGAGTTTGACACCTGTGATCTAGGATAACAGTACATTTTTCTCGTCTCATTCTAGATGCTGATTGTTACTGTGTCCCATCTTGAAAAGGAGGAAGATATTTTATAAGTGTGTAATGTAGTCTATAATCGACCAAGCTGTCTAATTGTAGGAAGCAGCAATTCAATCAATCACACCCAAGAAAAGATGTGGCTGCCTTAAAGTGTTACAGGTCTTCATACTGTTATACACTCAAATCCTTTGTAGACAGAATTTGAAAGGCTACACATAGATTCTGTTTTGTCCCGTAAGTTTATGGGACAAAGAGTGAAGGTATATAGAGAAAATATAACATTCACTCAATGAATCAATGCTTTGCTTCAATGAATGTGATAAAGATAGCATTATATTTTGGAAAACAGCATTGTAAAAGTATTTCTGTCATTTTGTATACTGATTTCTAAGGGAACCTAATATGACATATTGTCTATATAACCAAAATAAAGCTGAACTTGTAAGATAGATGTGTTTTATTTGTAAACTATTTAGTTTTCCTTTTAAAAAAAGCGAGAGAGAGAGAGAGAGAGAGAGAATGAGAATGAATAAAGGACATCTACACATTTGTAACCAATACTATTCTTTAATTAGAGCAAATACAGTTATGAAACTGTACATTATCCATTTTGGTTTCCAGAAATTATAAATAAAGCAGCTCATTAGATAAAAGAGTTCATTCACAGCAAGAAATTTTAAATAGACAAAGTGACGTATTTAAATACATTGGCAGGATTATAAGCTGTCCAAAATGTAGTGTACAATATTACAACCAGCTATAAATAACCTTTTATGTAAAATACAGCAATGCACATTTTAGAAAAATACTAACAATTTTTTATTGGAGCTTTACTCTTAAAAAAGCTTATAAATCATATTTATAAACAGAAACAACATGTTTAATTTATAAATTTTCAAAAGCCATACTTTTTGGATTTTTAAATACACATGTAATATTGTGTTACAAAATTAGCATAATCAACAACTTAATTGGGGCATGTTGTAGATAAGCATGTTTACATAAGGCTTGTTAAAATTCAATGTTCTGATTCTTAATGAAGAAATATTTTTCTAAATGTATAAGTAAACTATGTTTTGCTTCTTTAAAAAAATATACTTGTTACATTTCATTTGCTGTCTTTTTGTGTTCTTCTCATTTCCGTACTGGTCAAAATACAGGACTGTCAACCCATTTCTGCAAAAAATGCCACTATATTATTTTCCTGCACTAGCAGCTCCAATTTCTGAGAATTACTCCAAACCATTTCAGTTAGAATGGGCTGCCTTTTGTGATAACTAATGTAATTATGAGAAACCTTTCTACTAAACCATGCAAATAATAGTATTAGTAATAATAATCATTAATAATAATATACAATAGTATTAAATATCTATTGAAAAGCATAATTTCTAAGAGCTAAAAATAAAAGAAAACCAGTCCTAATTTTATTTCAAATTAAAATGCTGACTTTCCAAATGATCACACCGTGTAGTTTTCTGATAAATAAATAAGCATGCTCCTTTACTACATTTATTTCATTGGGGAGCGTAAAACATGGATCACATCATCAAAACAAAGGACTGTACATCTAACTGACACAAAGAATCAAATTAAAATTTGAGGCTTAAAGTTTTGAGTGGCTGAGGTAAGATGACAGACTTTGTTTAGCAACATTATAGGCATCAAGCTGATAGACATTGTTAAAGATTTAAATGCTCTACCTGAATGTATTCAACATGAAGTATAATCTTTAAAAATGGTTATGTATGATAAGTTGAATTAACAGGTTTCACTGTATAATCAGGCAAGGCTTTAATCCTAGTAGAATTTAAATGCAACTGGGCAAAATCTCACATTGCTGACTAACTGGCAAAACGCTTCTCAAAGTCTCCCACTTTGCTAATTCAGCATGCTGTTATAGCTTGATAAACCCTACAGCATTTTAAATAATTCAACTTGCTGGTATCACCAGGAAGATATAAGCTATGGCTTAAAGTTCATCATAGTGTATTGCCTGCTAATCCTGAAAAATGACTTTTCTTACATTTTAAAATAATTATTATGTAGAAATAGATCTTGCCAGAAAATATTCTCACTGTGCTTATAGCACAGGCTTTATTTGTTTTCTCCAATACAGGTTAAAAACCAGTGAAGTTTTCCAGGCTGGTCAACATTCTTATATTACTGCTGTACAAAGGCTTTAAATAAATAGCAAGTGAGCAGAAATCATGCATAAGCAAATGAAATGCAATCTCCCAGAAAATGGCAGAGATTTTAAAAGCAGCAGGTAATGGAATAAGACTGGTGAGTGATGCTGCTAACTATTTCTTCTAATGAGATAGGAGTGAATACTGGAATCTCTTCCACAGCAACAGAATCCTCTGAACACATTCCTCTGGCAGTCACTTTCCCATCTCCCCCACCAAAAACATCAGACAGCAAAATAGTAAGGCAGCTGTTCGGTTCCATCAACAAAAGTGCAGCTCCGTACATTTCCAGTTTAGTTACACTCTCTGTTCAAACAGATGGAGTAACCAACACACTTTATTTGTTGGAGTGCTTCAGAAAGCTGGTGTGTATGATGATGATTTTTTCCCCCCCAACAGTGGCTGCTTGCTTCAGCTTTCAGAGGACCTCAAAAGCCCTTGGGCTGAATTTTCCAAGTTTCCACATTTCTCGTGTCCCATCCTAATTCCATGCCTCCTTCCCTGTGTCTGAACATGACTCGTGCCATTAAAAAGGCTGATGACACAACTGCTGAGAACTGTGGGCTTACGCCACTAGTTGTCATGACTTCACTGAAGGATCAAAACAGTTATATCATTAAGTAACTATGTTGAATCACATTCAGGCATAGCCAAAATTAAATTAGGGAGTCATGAAAGTTTACAAATCATTTTAAAATGGAAAAGTGTTGGGGAAGGGTAGAATTTCTGTATGGGAAGTACAAGAGCATTCTTACCTTTCTTAATTCCAATCAAGTTAGGAAATGGACAAAAAGAATGGCTAAGCCAATATTCAAGAGCATTACCATGACAATCATGATTGAATTAGGACCCTAAAAAATGAAAAAAAAAAGATGTGATTACACTTGCAAAATAAATAAAATGTGTCAAATTATTTCATAATGACAGAATTAAAACACCTGTTATGGACCTTACGAAACCTTTGAGAAATGAAAGATTTTGAAATCAAAAACCTTGCTCCTGTTTAAAAATTCACATTACATTTATTTTCTGAGATGTCCAAAAATGTCTTTGTTACATGTATATAAAGTAAATAACTATGATACTGTCATCTGAATTAATTTTTTTCCTTGAGAAATCAGGAAATGCTGTGAAAAGAATGAATAGCTGTATAACATCAAACAGTTTAAATTGTAGATGTAAATAAAGGTATGATTTCCAGATGCTTTTATGTCTATCAACATCAAACTATTAATCTCTACAAATATTAAAACAAAAGATTTTTGATCATTGTATATCTTCACAATACTGACATTTGTTCCAATATAGTTTTGAATTCCAAAGAGCTTATGTTACAAATACAATGTAGTTTCATTACAATTAACAGAAATAGCTTCAAAGGATTAATATAATATAATTTTCATTTCTGTTATTCTGGTTTTTGTTATGCAATTGTTGTTGTTTTAACCATTTAGCTGTATCCGACTCTTGACGACTTTATAGGCAAGTGCTCTCCATGCTACCCTATCAAGCACAGCTTCTTAATTGTTGATGTTCAACTTTGTATCAGATTTGATGTTTATCAAGCTGGCATGTTCTTTTCTTGCCCCTTCTTCTTGTTCCATTAACTATTCCTAGCATCATTGCCTTCTCCAACAAATTTGCACATATGACATGGCCAAAGTAAATCAGATGTCATTTTATGATTTTAGTGTCTAATGATGTGTCCAATTTTATACAATTTAACATCTCTCTGTTAGTTACTCTGGCTGCCCATAATATATGAAGTAATTTATGCCAGCACCACAGTTCAAAAGCATCAATTCTTTTTCGATCAGCCAATCTTAGTGTCCATCTTCATACCCATTACATCATTATAGGGAAGACTATTGCTCTAACTAGCCTGCTTTTTAAATTATTTATATCAATATCTGCTTTTCCAGATTGTATTCATGTTAACCATTTCATTGTTATGAAATACTCTCATGCTATTCCTAAAGATAGCTGACACTGGCACATATATCTCCATAGTACAAAACAAATTCTTTTGAAGAATGGTGTTTCATATTCTGGTTCTGATAAAATGATGAAATTCATTCATTCATTTAGGACAGTACTTGTTATTGATTACTGTTATTTGGTTATGGGGATTTTAGTATTACAGGTAGTCCTTACCTTACAACAGTTCATTTAGTGGCCATTCAAAGTTACAAAGGCACTGAAAAAGGTGATTTATGGTCAAGGGATCAAAATTCAGTTTTTTGACAACTGGCTCATATTTATGACGGCTACAATGTTCTGGTATGCAGTCACCTTTTGTGACCTTCTGACAAGCAAAGTCAATGGGAAAGCCAGATTTACTTAATATCTAATTTTACTAATATTTACTAACTTAATAACTGCAATGATTCACTTAACAAATGTGATAAGGAAGATCATAAAACGGAGCAAAACTCACTTAACAACCGTCTCATTTAGCAACAGAAATGTTGGGCTCAATTGTGGTTGTACATTGAGAACTTACCTGTATGTTATTATACAGTAGACATTTTATTGGTATATTATATTTTAAGTGTGTTTTATAAGCTGTCATAAGCCTAACTGGTTTTGGCAAAATATAAATCAGTCTCTGTTGCATTTAATGATATCCGTAATACATGTTTCAACTTCAACTCAGCACTAACTATGACCCCTGCTTGAGAGTATAAAGATGGTTATTTTTTGATGCTCTCTGAATTTTGCTATTTGATTATGGACATTTTATTATCCAACGAGATAATGACAGTGTAAACTAGAGTTTGGTGTTTGCTGATGTTATCTAGTTGGGTAATGAAATGTCAAACAACCCAGCTCAGAGATCTCTAGGGATTCCACAATTCAACCCTGAGCCATAGACATTCTCTTTTAATGGTAATTTTTGTCAGATTCCTAGTACATAATGTCAGTACTGCTGATGATAGTAAAGGATTGATATGAGGCTCCTAAAAGTCTTGGGTGAGGCTCTTCTAAAACTCCAAACTACATTATTAAAAGAAAATTAAAAACACGGGAAGCAATACCATCCATGCTTTAATGAATTTAATTATAATTTAATTATGTTTAATTAAGATCCTGCCTTGCTAGAGCAATTTCAAATTTAGTAATTTCCTCATTGTTTCCTTCTTTGTTTTACTCTTCCTATATTTCCAAATGTGGCCTGTGGTGAATTGCTCAAGTATGACACTTGCTTCAAAGAAGTTTGAGAGCCCTTTGATTCAGCTGAAATAGAAATATAACCACGTAAATCAAGAAATAAAATAAAAGGAATGCTTCACACATCAGGAAGAACAGAAGAAGACACTCATATAATTGGAGGTGCTTTAAACAATAAAAAATGCAAACAGACTGCTCTATAATAAAATCCAAAGTGCAGCTCAACTTGTGTCTTTTAAAACATTAACAGTGTGACTCCAGAATGCTTTAGGGTGAAGCACCATAAATAAGGGCTTAGTGATCAGCCATGGCTTAAAATAGAAAAAGGTAAAATTAGTCTCTGCTTTCAGTGACTGATTGGAGCAGGTGTTTATAAGGAAGCTATAATAGAAAAGCTTTATTCATGCCTGGAGAATTGTCCTTGTATAACAGTAAGCTTAAGGTGTACAAAAGAGAAAAATACAAAATTTAGCTCTTTTTTCCCCCTCAGACATTATGATACGTTGGCTGGTAGGAACTATTGTACATATTAAAAGAGGGTCAGTTAAGAAAGAACAGTTTTCTCGCTGATTTTAGTTGCAGGTGTATTTTATGAACAGAATCTCACTATTTATGAAGTACAACGAAGGGGAAGGCTCTGAAGGGCTATGCCCATCTCATCTCTTCTTTTTATCATTGTACAGTATATCTGGGCTCTCAAATACGTACATCATATAGTGCTCTTTCAAGAAAAGTAACATTATGCAGAATGCAAAGAAGAAGTAAGAACTAGTTAAGACAAAAAAATTAAGAACGTGAGACAAGGGGGGAAAATATGTAAAATTAGTTTATACTAACATCATTCATTCTATCTATGTAACCATAACATCCATGATATTCATAAGCTCCTTCAGATGGAACCTTTTCCACTTCTGATTTCTGTCTTTTAGAATATATTAAATCTACCTATGATTTCCATTGTCTTCCTGTTCCTCGTCCGTCATGCATTTGTTTTGCAATTGGATCCTCATCCATTCTCTTGATATGACCAAATCATTTCAGAATGCCCTTTTATACTGGTCATTCATTCAAACCACATTAATCCAGGACCCATTCATTCTTGATCCCATCTTTTCTGTTACCGCAACCTCAAGTACCAGATTCCTACTGTGTTCAACTTTTAAGTTTTATGTACACATCTTTCACTTCTAAACAGACAAGAATTTATTCTTAAACACAGCCATTTTAATTTCTTTATGGTACAGTAATTCCTCATTTTTCCATTTTTACTGAACATTTTTACAAATGTAAACTATTTATTTATTTATTAAATTTATATGCTTCCCATCTGTCTGCCATCATTTTTAACCATGTATATATAACTTGGAATTATTCAAAGCATTTTTCCCTGTCAAACATAATTACCCTGGTTTTGGATACATGAATGTCAGAGCCATATTCTTGTTCCATCATATTGTCTAATATTTTCTGAAAATCATTCAGATTTTCCCCACAAATTAATTAGTAATTACTTCTTTTTTGCATTCTGATCATGTTAGGGGTGCATCAGTAGGGGATATACATAGATATGTACCAGAACCAGGGTGGGGTTGGACTCTCCTGCAGCGTACATAGAAAGAACGTTCAGGTAAGTCCAATGTTCCTTCTCCTGTGCGCTGGTTGGAGAGTACAAGCATGGGATAGCTAAATTGTTGAAGGGCAGGAAACAGCTTGGTTCAGGGTCCACTCAGTCAGCAGAACCTGTTGTAGCACCCTTCATCCAAACACCGCCTCAGCCGAGGCAAACATGTCCAATTTGTAATTTCTGACAAATGGAGAGGGAAAAGGCCATGTGGATGCCCTGCAAATTTCCAAAATTGAAGCCTGCGTAGCCCAGGCCACTGTGGTGGCCGCACTTTTGGTAGAGTGTTCCCTGCCGTGGTGTAGTGTGGGCCTGGCTCATAGTTGGTTCATAGGCCAGAGCGATACACGCCTTTAGCCAGCACCCATTGGTAGATGGGGAAACCTTCTTGCCGATCGACCTGGGCTGGAAAGAAACGAACAGCGATTCTGTTTGTTGAAATGGAACTGTACACTTTATGTACCTGCGAACGGCCCTGTGGACATCCAGGGTATGCCACAGTTTTTCGTGTGGATGTTTGGGTTTCGGGCAAAAGTCTGGTAAAATAAGTCTGCGCCCTGTGAAACCAGGTGTTAATTTTTGGAACAAAGGTTGGATTGAGACGGAGAATGACCCTATTTGGGTGAATAATACATAAGTCAGGTCGCACAGAAAGTGCTGCCAGCTCCGAAATTCTGCGTGATGATGTTATCGTGATCAGAAAGGTCATCTTGAAGGTAAGTAGTCTGAGGCTGGTCAAGGTCAAGGGTTCAAACGGTGGAGACATGAGTGCCTGCAACACCACTGACAGATCCCAAGATGGGTATCTATGTACTGCTGGGGGCAACAGGTTGGAGATCTCTTTCAAAAAACTACACACCCTAGGGTGCTGGGAAAAAGAGGTCATTCCTTCACCAGGCAGGACTATGGCCAAGGCTGCCACCTGCCTGTGGAGAGTGTTTGTGGATAGTCCCTTCTCAAGACCCACTTGTAAAAAGTCCAGGGCCTGTGCACAGTCGCAGAAGTCAGACTCAATTTGTCCTTAACGCACCAGTGACAGAATGAAGCACATGTGGCTTCATATATTCTGTTTGTAGAGTCCTTCCGTGCTGCAAGAATAGTAAAAATTACTTTATTTGAAAATTGTCCAGTTCTGAGGATCTCCCTCTCAAGTGCCAAGCGGCCAATTGGAGCCACTGGGGGTCTGGATGTTGTAGATCCCCTTGACTGAGGGAGATCCTGTGCGGTGGAATCTTCCATGGCCTTGCGATGGATAGCGCCACCAGATCCGCGAACCATGGATGCCAGGGCCCGTGGGGTGCCACCAGAATTACCTCCACTTCCTCCTTTAAGATCTTCCTGATGACCCTCAGAATTAGAGGAGTCAGAAGGAATGCATATAGGAGTTTGGCTGGTCATCAGCAACAGAGGGCATAGGTGCCCTCCGCTGACTGAGTCTGGAATCTGGAGAAAAATCTCAGAAGTTGTGAGTTTTGTGGGCTGGCAAATAAATCCAAGGTTGGGGTTCTGAACTTGACTGTTATTTGGTGGAAAAGATCTGGGTGGAGTCGCCATTCAGACTGGTCGATGGTTGTTCTGCTCAACCAGTCTGCTTGAGTGTTGTCTGCACCAGAAATGTGTTTTGCTCGTAGTTTCAGCAGATGTTATTCCGCCCAAAGACCGAAGGCCTGCGCCTCACGCATCAGATCCCTGGAGCGAGTGCCGCCCTGTCTGTTGACATGTACTTTGCCTGTCACATTGTTGGTAAGGAGCAGCACACGCTGGCCCATCAATTGTGTCTGAAAGTGTCGCCCTCAGTTTGAGCCAATTGATGTTGTGAAGCAGCTCCTGTTGCGACCACCGACCTTGGGTCATCCTGGAATCCAAGTGGGCGCCCCAGCCGAAGAGGTTGGTGCCCAAGGTGAGAATTGTCCAGGAAGTTTCCTGAAACAGACTGCCTTTATTCATGGCTCCTGACAGCTACCAGTCCAAGAACCAGACTATCTGCCTGGAAATCCTGATCAGTGAATTGCTGTGCCTTGATCTCTGGCTGGGTAAGAGTAGCCATTGCAAGGGTCATGCATGCAAACGAGCCCCCGGAACTATCGTTAAACATGAGATCATTTTTCAAAATAATTGGGAAAGCAGGATCAAAGGTGCTCTTTTTAAGACCTTTACCTGCCTCACCATGTCCTTTATATTGACTAGATGTTCCTGAGACAGGAATACCTGTGACGTCTGTGTGTTGATCACCGCCCCCAAATGGGTGATGATGGTGGAAGGTACCATGTGGCTTTTCTCCCAGTTCATGGAAAATCCGTGATCCTGGAGAGTTTGGACCATGATTTGAAGACCCTGTTCTGCCAGTCTTAAGGACGATGACTGAATTAAGACATCACCTAGATAGCATTGGAGCCTTCTGGGCCTCAGCCACAGATGGGCTGCAATGACATCTAACAATTTGGTAAATGTTCACGGGGCTGAGGAAAGGCCGAAGGGCAGTACCCTGTACTGCCAATGGTTGCCTGCAAATGAAAACCTGAGGAACTTCCTGTGGGACAGCCTGATTGGTACATGGAGATATGCCTCCTTGAGATCTATTGAAGTCAGAAGATCTCCCTGTCTGATGCAACCCAAAATGGTGTACAGGGATTGCATCTTGAACCTTTTATACTTTATGTGTATATTGAGGTCCTTTAAATTCAAAATGGCTCTCTGCCCCCACGAATTTTTGGGAATCAGAAAGAGGACTGAATAAAACCCTAGGTCTCTTTGGTGTACTGGCACCGGTTCTATGACCCTGATGTCCAGCAGATGCTGGATCTCGACCTCCATTAGAGTCCTCTTGGTGACATCCCTGGGCATGGGGCACTTGGTGACATCCCTGGGCATGGGAATGAAACATCATGATGGGGTTGAGCAAAATTCCAGAGTGAGCCTCACTGTTTGCAGTGCCCAAGCATCTGTCATGGTCCTGCCACTGGCTGGCAAACAGCTTCAACCGGCAGCCAATGGGGACATGTGACTGAGAGTCATTTGGAGCAGCGGTAGGGCCTGGAACTGACACCCCTGAAGGGCCATTTGGATTGGGGTTGCCGAGCCCTATCCAGAAAGGATGGCCCTGTCTTTTGACCAGTCCATACACTGTGGGCATGGCCTCTGGTAGTGTGGGGCGGAGAATCCTACCTCAGATCCACGAAAGTGCTGCCTCCGGTAATATGGAGTAGGCCTTCTTTCCGCTCTTTTGTAAATATGCAGAAGAGACTTCCTCTTATCTTTCTCTTCCACTAGGATGAGGTCCAATACTTTCCCAAAGAGTTGACCTCCCTTAAATGGAGCTGATGCTAATCTCCATTTTGATTTAGTGTCAGCTTGCCACTGGCGAAGCCTGGAGGTAACATTAGACGCCAGGGCCATTGAGGCAAATTTGGCTGCATTTAGGATCGCGTCAGCCGAGTACTCGGCTGCTGCGATAAATTTACTAATGTCCTGCTGCAGCCTTAAATCCTCTGGAGAGGCTCTAACCTGCATTTGACGCAGCCATAATAGCGAAGTCCTCGAAAAGAAGGAAGCTGCTGTGGCTGATCTAATCACCCAGGCAGCAGCCTGGTGAGTTTTACGGGCCAACAGCTCTGCTTTCCTGTCTTCTGCTTTTAACTCTTCTTCAGTGTCTGAAGGCAGAATGGCAGCTGAAGCTAAGGTGGCCAGTGGGGCAGCTGGAATCTGCAGGAGCTCTTCTAGCTCTTGCTCTGCTGTGTACATCCTTTTGTCCATTCCACTAAAAGCAGGAATGGAATCAGGCTGATCCCACTGCTTTGTATGACATCTACAAAAAATTTGGGTGAGGAAATCACTTCCTGTGCTGTGAGCTCCTCCGTAAAGAAGCTGGCACAGGGGTCCTAAGATGCTATGACATTGTCAACTAGACTGTCAGTTCTCCCCATATTGGCTATCGCTTTGGCCTTAAATAATAAGGTCTTAAACAGATTAGGGCAGAATAGCCCAGAATAAGTGGGTTTGTCTGGGGAGACACCTTCATCCTCTGAGAATTCAAAGTCTCCTATTGTTTCTCCCCCTTCAAGCGAGGCCTCGCTTTGCGTTGAATGGGGCGGGTAATGTAGTTCTCACAGATAACCCAGTTCTTGGTTGGAAGTGATGATGAGGAAATGATCCTATTAACCCCCTTTGGTGTAGAGCTGTGTCAATGCCTTGTGCAATAGTCTGAGTAATCACATTACACAATTCTACAGACAAACCCTGGTCCAAATTCTCCCGAGGGCGGAGTCCCGCCACAGTCGGAGTAAATGTGGCAGATGGAGCAGAAGTATGACTGCCAGCCATAGCGTGCAATCCTGATGCAGAAAAGCCAGAGCCAGGATCACCTGCTTCCTCATAGGAGGTTGGCTGAAATTCCTGCAGCTCCGTAATCACATTAGGAGACCAGTTTAGCTGGTCATCCAATAGTGTTTGAGATGGCTTCTCCATGTCCGATGACATGCAAGCCCCACTAGTGCTCCCAGAAGCCCCTGGAGCCCTTGCAGCCTCTGCCTGCTTTTGCAAACTGTTTTTCCAAGGCTTTCTGCCTTCTCTGGGCATCATTGTCAGTTGCTGAAGAAGCTGATTTAGAATGTTTGGCCTTTGATCTAGTAGAAGGCCCTTTGGCTGCTGGTCTCGCCTTTTGTGGCTCAACACACTTAGCCATCTGCTGTCTGGGGGAGGAGTCAGCAGAATTAGTACTAATAGAATCCATTATGGCTGGAATCATTGGTAGTAATAGCTCGTTAAATCACACAGTATTAAAAGAGATTTGTATTACTGATCAATAAGGCAAAGTACTCACTGCATAGTTCAGGCCACAGGATTAGTGCCAAACTGGCAACACAGTTTGTAAGCTCAGGCAAGCTGCAGAAGCAGCTGCAGTGGCAAAGGTGCAAAACCGGCAACACCGGTTACAAACACCACCACCAAAAGCATGTGAAAACTGGCAACACTTGTCTGTAATGGCCGCCTTCCTTGTTCCAAACTCTCACAACATTCCAGCCAAATTTAGAAGTAATTTAGTTAGAATGTCCAAATTAATCAATTTAATTGTTTAAGCAAATACTGGCTCTCTAGGCAGTTGAAAAAACTGAGGTTCGGCCTGGAGGAAGAGGCATGGCCAAAGAATTTAATCCATGCTTGGACTCTCCAAGCAGTGCACAGGAGAAGCATTCTTTATGTCAGTGATGGCAAAACTTTTTGCTGTCACATACCAAAAGTGGGGGGAACGTGTGGGGGATGGTGTCGCATGTGTGCGTGCCCACACCCATAATGCAATGCCCTTTGTGCCCCCGTGCACATGCACGCATGACCCCCCCCCCACATCCCATTTTGGACCTAGCAGGCTTCCCTAAAGCCTCTGGAGGCCGGAAATGGCTTGCTTCTGGACTTCCTGTAGGCCTGTTAGGCCCATTTTTCACCCTCCCCAGGCTCTGGAAGCTTTCCTGGAGCCTGGGGAAGGCAAAAACAGCCTCCCCTCACTGTCTGGAGCCGGAGGCTGGAAACAGCCCATTTTCAGACTTTCGGTAGGCCTGTTTTTTGCCGTCCAGTGGCTCTGGAGGTTATCCTGGAGCCTCCAGGAGGGCGAAAACGGCCTCCCCCAGCTGGAAACGGCCTGTTTCCAAACTTTCAGTAGCTCCATTTTTTGCCCTCCCAGAGGCGTGTGCTTACCTGGCATCCAAAACAGGCAGTGTGGAGACTCCTGGGAGGGGTGGGGCGCCATGGGCATGCGTGCGCGTCTTCCGTATGCAGGGCAGAGACCCGAAAATCAGTTGGCTGTCGGGAGACATGCACGCATGTGCAGTGGAGCTGAACTAGGGTGATGGCTTGTGTGCCTGCAGAAATGGCTCCGCATGCCACAGGTAGCATGCGTGCCATAGGTTCACCATCACGGCTTTATGCACTTATCAGTAAATATTTCAGATAACTAAGAAGGCTTTACAGATACTTTTATCAGTCATTGCTCATTATTGAACCATTTGCTAAGCATTTCATTTACCTTTCATTATTTACTGTTCTATGTTCATTAATCAGTTTTCCACTCCATATATGCATATAATTTTCAATGTGTGGGTTCTTTAAATCAACAAACACATTTTTTTTTACATTAATACATTTCTCAATGATCTGCATTAGTAATCCAAATAAGGAATTAGCCTTGGAAAAATCTCTTCTATTGTGGGCTGGAAGGATTAGTTGTAATGGTCTAACTTATTAGACAGTTCTCTTCATTCAAGCATAGTTACCGGTAATTTTATTTCCACGGGGGGTGGGGGGGAGAAAAGGAGGGAGTGGGGAGAGACAGGGAGAGAGAGGGAGGGAGAGAGGAGGAGGAGGAAAGCAAGAGGAAGAAAGCTTTTCATATTTTACAAATATCACAGCTCATTGGATTTTATCTCCAATAGGGTTTTTTATTTTTGCCGTTCTTTCTGCTGAGGCATGGCACATGGGATAGATTTTTTTTTTACTGAAATAGTCTAGGAAGAGGTAAGACAAAGATTATTTTATTAAGCTGATATCTTGTATTTAGAAAAGCTTATTTATGACATATGTGCATAAATATGATTTTCACAATGCTGTTCATGTCTGAGAATAACCTTTAGTAAAATATGCATATGTATGTTTCTCTCTCTCTCTCTCTTTATATTTATTACCATGGCTAATAACTCCTAAGCTCATTAAACTACTATTACAGGTAGTTTTCATGTCTGGGACAGAAAATTCATCATTAAGTGGTGCAGTTGTTAAATGAGGCATCATGTGACCACACTTGATTTTACAACCCGTAATTGTGATTTGTGACCTTTCCTGCTGATTTTCCCATTGATGTTGCTCACAAATAGTGATCACGTGATCTTGGGATGCTACAACCAAGGTAAATGTGAGCTGGTGTCCCAGTGTCCAAATCATGGTCATATGACTGTGGAAACACTGCGACAGTTATAAGTACAAGGATTAGTCATAAGTAACTTTTTTCAGCACTATTATAACTTTAAATAGTTCTAGTTGAATGGTCCTAAGTTGAAGACCACCTTTGTAAAGGTATTTTATACCTTTAAAAATTCAAAACACTGAAACACTTCATTATGTTCCCTTTGTGTACCTGCTTATTATCTTGTAATCCCCTTTTCTCCAATCTCTCTTTTCTGCAAGGGGGAATGGGAAAGAAAAACATTTCTAGCCCTAAAATATTCATAGGTTTCCTTTCACGCACTGTTATATCTGAAATCTGCTCATAGTTTTTTTTAAAATAATATTCAAGTCTGACAACTGTGAAACCCATTCCAAAGCCTTTTCCCCCCTGGTAATTCTTTATGGTTATTTAGATCATAGTTTTACTGAACTATTTAAACTTTTCCACTTTCAATTTCCTCCTCTTAGAATACTTTGATATTTAATTGAATCCATTTTCCATCTACACAATAGTTCCTCTGCCATTTGCTGTCACAAACCACAAAAAGAATAATAAAACTACCCTCAAGTTTAATGGCAAGGTGTTCTTTTTTCAAATGCTTCATCGATTTTTCTCCAAATATATTGTTTGACTGAGCCCAAACAGTTCATTTTTTTTAATCATTCAAAATACTTTATTCCCAAAGATTTCACATTTACTAAGGCTTTATTTCCCTTGTTTTAGTCAGTGAACTTTTTCATTATGTTTCTGGTAAGATTTTCTTTTTACAACCCTGACAGTATAGATGAGTAAGCAGCTAACCTTGAAGAAGGAATGTAATAGTGGTTAAATGAAGATTAATTTAGCCCAGGAAGGGAAGATGGAACAAGAAAGAAACTCAAGACTGCACTGAATCTCTTTGGTATAAGAAGTGCAGAGGGAAATTCTGTCAGGGCAGAATGTACTAGAGTAACTCTGACAATTAATTACCCAGCCTGTTTGAAGACCTCCAAGGAAGGAGATGTCACTGTAATTCTTAGCTCATGCAGCAACTTTTTCCACTGACTGATATTTCACATAATCAAGAATTTCCTGATACATAGCCTGAAATATTAATATTCCTTGAAATTTTAACTCACTGGTTCTGCCTACTTCCTTTTCTACATAACAGCCCTATAAATATTTGAAGGCTACAACCATCTCCTATCATGGCCAACTCACTGCGGCCAACTCAACACAGGACAACTCAATAAATCAAAAGTTAAATTAATTTCAACAGACCATGGCCAATAATAATAAAATAAAGTCAATCAGAAAATGCAAGAGTTACAATAATTTAGATGAAAATGTGGTCACCAATAATAAAAGTGACTGAATTAATCAATTAATACAGCACTGAATTGTCCCATGGTGAGTTGTCCTGTGGCGAGTTGGCCATGGTATCCTTTGCTTATAGACTAAACATTCTTTAACCATTTCTTACAGTGCTTTCAATCTACCATACCTACCAAACTGATTTCGTTTTCCATTGAAGAGAAGTCATTATTAGCTGGATTCTTTGGTGCCAGGGATTCCGATTTCTTTAATGATTCTTTGGCAACTAATTGATTCCCAGCTCTGGTAGGGCTTGGCTTCTGAGCTGATGCTGCTGGTTTAACTGCTGAAGATGATGGGTTGCTATGGTCCTCATCTTCCCCAATCTCATATGGATACACTGTTGGATTAGTTTTCACATAATACCCATGGTAATGATCGTGCAACTCTCCATTCTCTTTGCTTTTGGGATTGTTGCGAGGTGACAACTTTTGGTGGTGTTTGGCCATCATTTCCTCTTTCACAGCAGGTGCTTTAGAAATAACAGGTTTGTGTACTACTGGTACAATGTTTTCACTTATTAAATTCTTTTTTTCTTGAATGAGTCTGTCTTCTGGGGTAGAATTCTGTCTCCTTCCTTGTTCTGCAGGAGAAGGCTTGGCAGAGGAGGCTGAGCTATGCTTATGGCTTTCTTCTGGACTCTCAGGAGGTGTAGTACCCTTTCGATAGAAATGAGGAGATTCTTTTGGTGTAGGAGGATTTTCCTGAGCTTTTTCTTCTAATTTTTCCTTAATTTCTCCTTCCTGAAATCGCTGCTTAATATAATCAGGACCTGAAATTAAAAACAAACCAGCAATAACTTGAGAAGTACTAAATTATTGAAGAAACAAGAAGGAAATCTATTGGATTTCTTATGGAAATCCTCTTTTTCACCACGTCACAAAAGATACTCCTAATGCCCAAAATAAAAATGCAAAAATCCATAATAGGAATAATATCCTAGTAATACTTTGAAATTGTTATTTTTAGTTTCTGTTTTGTAATTGCGAATTATTTTCTTTAAGAATGAAATATTTCCACATTTTCTTATTATTGTAAGAAAAGAGAAATTTGGTTATAAGTATTTTTATATTTGTGCTTTCCTTTTAATAAAGACTGCTACTGATAGTGAAATACACTAAAATTATTGGTTTCCTAATCTGTGTCAGTAAAGTATATAGTATTTGTAATTTTATATCACAACTTGAATTTCTGAACTCAAATAACTGCCACTACATATCCATGTGAGTAAATTACATTCATTCTGTGAGATGGATGCTTTCTAAATAGGATAAAAAAATAAATAGTTCACACTGATACTATTTAACAAGTAAGTCCATATATGTCAATTATATCAGAAATAAAAGTTAACTTTAAAAATAGTTAACTGTGAACAATCTGAATTGTTGTAATATTATCAGTGGAAATTTAAGTTTTCCACTATTTGAAACATGTAACTTCTGCAAGGCAATGCAGGCTGCAAGATCATTTTTCCAAAGCAGCTTCCAGAATGAAATCTTACTTATACCATTACTATTTCTTTTAATTCCTTTCACCTTCTCTCCATCTTTTCAGTACTGCAATTGCCAATATCCAATGCAGACATATGCAAAGAAGGGACTATCACTTTGCTTCTCCATGACGTTCTGCTTTTCCATACACAGCCTAAAATAGCATTAGCACTTTTGCACTTGTATCATGTTTCAATTACATGGGCTGAACCTGCAGCGTTTGGCAGTTAACTTTGATGGGTGCAGAATCAGGTTTCTCATCTAATGTGCTGACTCCTATCACCTCTAAATTAGTTTCACAGCATTAATTTTGATTTATTTAAGCTTCTTGCTTTCACCCAATTGCTATTTATTTCTATTTTTTTATTAACATTCCTAGTCTCTCCTACCTTTGTATAATAAAAGCAATATAGGTGGTATTATTTTGGTGCTACTAACAATCTGTCTCTGTGGTTTTTAGAGGTTTTGTAAATTTTATTGGCATTTAATCAAAATTCACTTCTAATTAAACCCTATGCTATGCATTTCTGCAATGGAATGTGTGTGTGTGTGAATGCAAACATTTACACCCCCCTTTGTCCTATAAGTGGCTAATTTAAAACTGGACAAAAATTTGTTCTAAAAATATACAGATACTGTGTAGCACTAACTATGATACACAAATATAGGTGGCAAAAAACGTCCAGCATTCATACTTCAAACTAAAGTGCGTATTTTCAAAGCAATTCTCCCTGAATTTATTAGTATCAATACAACAGCAGGTTTAAAAACATACAGTATTATTATATTCTGCCAAATACAATGGTTACAGGTGTCCAGATATGCTGAGCTGCCAGTCTCAGAGAAACCATCAGTATAGCCTAAAAAAATCTAACACTGTCCTGGAAGACCCTATGTAGAAAAAAAAATGCACACGATACGTGGCAGAAGACAGAAGGAATGCTGAAGGAGCTGGTACTTCTCCCAGGCATCAGGCTAAGATGTGGGTTGAGCTGCGAGGCTGGTGCCAGGTGAGGAAGGATGATTTTGTTTTTATCTCTGTTTTAACTGAGTGTTGTGAACTGATTAGGAATCATTATAGTTCCTATTGTCTTTATCTAAATATCTATGGGATGTTTATATCATCTGGCTGGCGATGCTGACTAGGAGAGAAATGTTAGATTTTTACTACTGCAATCTGTCAAATTCCATTTTAAGGGCTATTAAGGGACTGTATTTTCTTTTCTGGTTTGGTTTTAATTTGGATATTTTATATTCTGTTTATTTTTGCAATTGTCAGAAATAAAGTTAATCGTTAGAAATTATTGGATTGAATCCAACTAAGTCATTCTGTTGATGGAATTGCCCCTTCTCCTACATTTAAAGTCTATTCTGGAGAACTAGCAGATCAGGTGCATTATAGGATTCTTTCCTAATTATATGGTCTAAAATGTATAATTTTAAGATAGATTACTGGTAATCTTCCAATGTCAATGAAATTATGGCTGACAGATCATCAATTATGCATCAGCTGGCTAGATTTGGACATGGATTTACCTAGCAAGTCTTCCAGAGCACCTTTGCTTTGTCCACCTACTGGATAACTTGGCAGGCGGCTAAACCTCAGTCACCAGTGCTTGCCCAGGTCTGCCCCACCACATATTAAGGATAGTGATAAATGATGGTTTTTCCCACTGGGGAGTGATGCTGACTGGGAGAGAAAAATGAACTCTGGAAAATCCACCTAATCTTAAATTGTTCTGCAATACACCTGTAAGGAGAGAAACTCTTACAAATACCTTTTCTGTACTGTAGCAGATTAAAGCCTGACCGTTGGACCATATAACTCATACAATGATATCTTTTTTGTTGACTCAGGCTGGAAAAGCACACATTAACATAGCCATATAGGAGTCTTTTGACCTAGCATGTTTTTAAAAGTTAGGGCTATGAACATTTTGAGACTAAATTTATTTGAAACTTAAACCAAACCAGCTTTAAAGAATGGTTCCCTCTTTTGTTGTTCCTGTTGAACTACAGAACATTTGGGGAGTTGTGCTGGCTGAAAATCCAATGTTTTATGAGTTATTTCTGTTGAGCCTAAGGTAGAGCTGCTCTCACAACTTTGTACAATGACAGTTAGTTGGCAAAAATGGTAACAAAATGCCTGAATCATACTGAATGAAGTAAAATAAATAAATGTATATGCATTTATAAAAAATGATGTTGTTACTTTTTAAAACATAAGATAGAGAATAATTTATAATAATAATAATGATAATAATAATAATGATAATAATAATAATAATAATAATAATAATAATAATAATAATAATAATAATAATAATAATAATGATGATGATGATGATGATGATGATGATGATGATGATGTTTTAATTTGTATACCGCCCTTCTCCTGAAGGACTCAGGGCGGTGAACAGGCAAATAAAATACAGACAGAAATACATCATAATTAAAACAACCCTTAAAAAATTGATTCAAATTTGCCAATAATTTAAAATAACCTTATACCCCATAAAATTACAAAAATTTAAAACCCATCAAAATTCCATTAAAATTTAAAATTTAGAATTTAAAATCAGGCCAGTCCAGCCATACGAAATAAATAGGTTTTAAGTTCGCGGCGAAAGGTCCTAAGGTCAGGTAGTTGTCGAAGCCCGAGGGGAAGCTCGTTCCACAGGGTAGGAGCCCCCCCAGAGAAGGCCCTCCCCCTGGGGGCCGCCAGTCAACACTGTTTGGCTGACGGCACCCTGAGGAGTCCCTCTCTGTGGGAACGCATATATAATAACATAATTATAATATAATAATATAATTAATACCTAATACATAATATAATTAATACCTGTGTTTCTCCAAAAAGAAGGCTGGATCTTATTTTCTTTTGGCCCCTGAAAAAACGGCTAAGCCTTCATATTGGAGGTTTCTAATTATTGATTCACCTTGCGGCAGTGGCACTGAGAGTGCTACCCAGCAGGAGCCCACTGCTGGCCCACTTTTTCTGCAGCCACTTGCCACCACTTGCACACATCGTCCCGGCCTCCATTTTACCTTCAGATGCCTGCCGGAAGGCATCTGCAGCTGATAATAGAGCTCCGGAAGAAGAAGCGGCCGCAGAAGGCGGCGAGGCATGTGTCGGGGTGTGCGAGGCCTGGTAAGTAGGGCAGCTCCACACCCTCTCCATCCCTACCCTAGCTTATTATTTACTTGTGGTGCCTCATCCCACACCCTGCACCCCGGGTGGATGGGGTCTTAATTAGGGCTAATTTTGTGGGTGGGCCTTAATTTGATCGCATGTACTCAAAAAAGTGATAGGGCTTCTTTTCAAGGTGGGTTGTCTTTTTGGAGAAACATGGTAGTAATAATAACAACATAATTGTGATCTTATAATTTATGATAGTTATTAATTATAATAATATGATAATTGTGATCTTGTCTCTCAGTACCTGTCTCAGAGCAACTGTGAGATGGACTTTGGAATCCTAGTGGACAATCACTTAAATATGAGCCATCAGTGTGCGGAAGCAGCCAAAAAAGCTAATACAATCCTTGGTTATATAAAAACAGGCGTAGAATCAAAATCACATGAAGTATTAGTACGCTTTATAAATCCTTGGTTAGACCACACCTGGAACACTGCATTCAGTTTTTGTCAGCACATTACAAAAAAGATGCTGAGACTTTGGAAAAAGTGCAAAGAGCAACTATGGTGATTAAGGGTCTGGAGATAAAAAGATATGAAGAACAGATGCAGGATTTGGGTATGGCCAGTCCAGAGAAAAGAAGAACTAGGGGTGACATGATAGCAGTATTCCAGTATTTGAGAGGCTTTCACAAACAAGAGGGGATCAACTTATTTCCAAAGCACCAGAAGGCAAGACAAGAAACAATAGATGGAAACTAATCAAGGAGAGAAGCAACCTGGAATTAAAGAGAAACTTCCTAACAGTGAGGACAATTAACCAATGGAACAGCTTGCCTTCAGAACTTGTAGGTGCTTCATTACTGGTGGTTTTTAAGAAAAGACTGGAAGCCACCTATCTGAAATGGTATAGGATCTCCCACTTGAGCAGGGGTTGGACTAGAAGACTTCCAAGATCCCTTCCAGCTCTATTCTGATTGATGATTGATTGGCGATCTGATTTGGTTGTTTGCTTGCAGACATTCCATTATATGTACTCTTCAACTTATAACCGTAATTGGGACCAGAATTTCTGTTGCTAAGTAAGGTAGTTCATAAGTGATTTGCGCCCAGTTTAATGACCTTTTATGTTGTTAAGTGAGTTAGCACAGTTGTTAAGTGAATCATGCAGCTATTAATATAAATGTAAATGTAAATAAAAAAAAATTAGGTGATTCTGGCTTTCCCATTGACTTTGCTTGTCAGAAGCCAGCTGGGAAGGTCGCAAATGGCAATTACATGATTCCAGGATGTTGCAATCATCATAAATATATTCCAGTTGCCAAATGTCTGAATTTTGATCCTGCTGCAATGGTCATAAGTGCAAAGACCAATCATAAGTCACTCTTTCAGTTCCATTGTAACTTTTAATGGTCACTAAACAAATGGTTATCAGTTGAGGACTACCTATCCCTAACTATTGGACCTATGTTATCCAGTCAAGTAATGAAATATCTGAAAGCAAACAACCAAGTACAGAGCACAGTAAGGACTCCACAGTTCAACCCCAAGCTATATATATTCTCTTAAATTGGAATTTATTACCATTTATAGACAAAATATACATGCACATAACTGTAATCAAAAATATGTTATGTTTGCTCATTTCAGTTACACCTTTTTTTTTCTGTTATAGTATATTCAGCTAAAATTCTCAGGATATTTTGCAAAAATATATATCACAAAACAAACAATAAAAGACAAAAATGGCAAGAAGTAAATATGTTTTTATCTATAAAGGGTTTCCTCAAAGTAACTAATGTGAGAGAAAGCTCACAATTTCAGCCTTAACAAAGGATATAGTTTATTTGACTCAAGAGGTAACTGAATCCTGCACTTAAATTAAAAATAAACGAATAAAAAGTCTTAAAACTAAACCATATTTTACAAAGACCAACAATCTTGCAGTGGATACAATAGTTGTTCCAACCTGAAGTTCCCTACTCATGCTGGATGGATGGGAATTTAGCAGGATAGCTCAGAAAGGCATCAGACTGGAAAAAACTGATGCCCAGACTCCAGTCCAAAGGTAAACCAGTGATGCATTAAAGAGAGGAAGAATGACTCATAGAATGCAGAATTGAGGACTGGTGTGTCTTCTTACCAGATTTTTTTTATCTCCAGGCAGATCTAGGCTTTATAGGTCCCTTTTTTGATTATTAGTTCTGTAGATTTATCCTGTGATTGGCCATTAAATGTCAGAAATCTTGCTTTACAGATTAAGCTCTTTTCCACTAGAATAGTGTAAAATTATATTTTCCTACAATATTGACTTTCAGGACATTTTAGCCCAAGAAGAAAATGTTGCTTAGCTACAGTTAGGAAATGTAGGGAACTGCCAGGATTCAGAAAAGGAACGACCAGATTTTATTAACATACGATGTGCTCTTAAAGCTGCTGGCTGTAGGGGTGAGCTGTTGCAAAGAACTGAAACATCTCCGAAAATCCCTGTCTTTCTCTGAGCTGATTGATTGGTGGCCAGGATTATATTTGCACAGGGATGGCTAGCGCATTAGCAATATACTAAAGTGTTAACTCACAACTAACTTGTAAATACACAAAAGATATAAAAGTTACCATAGCTTTCTGTAATAAAAATATGATATTAGGTGTCTTGCCCTCTTTCCCAGGACATGCGTTCTTAGAAGACAATACGCACTATCTCAAAGGTATTCATTCACGAATATTCATTTTTAAAAGCAATATAATGCATTGTATTATGTAAATAAAGCAAAGATTCCTTCTGTCACCTGGTTGATAGAAACCCGGAGATAGTTCTCTGGCAACTGCTCTAGCAACATCACATTCCTGACGAGCAGACTGAGAGGCTTGTTCTGCAGCATCTGCTTTAGCTCTTGCATGTGCAGTTCTGTAGGGGACATAGAAATGTTCTTGAGCATGTGTTCCGGTACAGGAACATCCCTACTTCTGGAAAAGTGATTATACATGTATATTTAGGCATCCTATAAAGACTGCTGGTGTTAAATAATTTTGAAACTCTTGCACAACGTACCTTAACACATTTCTTACTATTTTCTATAACAGAATATACAGTTAAGTACTAAAACAATCTGATGTTTGAAGAATTTTGACATAAGTAAATTGAGTATTGTAAAGATAGGGTACCTATGACCCTCCAGATTTGATGAATGACAACTTTCTAGCTCAAATAATCAATAATGTGCTGGGAAATCTACTTTAGCAAAATTTGGAAGACCACAGGCTCCAGATGTTTAGCTTTTAGTTCTGAAAAAAAAAAAGTTAGAGGGAAATGACAAAGTTTAGAAATCTGTTCTGGTATGCAGTTAGTACAGCATTTCTTTTCCGCTGATACATAACAATTGAAGTGGTCAGGCAGACAAAAGTACATCTTCAGAGAACCATTTACTATCACCCAAACTCAGCCTCCTATCTCCTAAAGGCTTTCAACAACCATGAAGAACAGGGATCTAAGCTTCAAAATAGCAGAGAACTTTGCCCACTTCTTCAGGACTGAGATTAAAATTCATCCTTGAAACCTGCAAGAGGTAGCCCACATCATCTTGTTAGTCCTGCTCAACTGATGTCCAACTGTGAGCCATTTTATTGCCTAGATGTCCTGAAAATTCTTCACATGACCCAACAAATGTCTTCTGGTCCATTTCTATATAGCAGTTAAAATAAAACCAACAAGGAAAGGTGTCACCTGGGCTCAGTGTCTAGAGCAATGCAATCCCAACTTTTCTGCCTTATGAAATTATTATTATTATTTATTATTTATTAAATTTTTATACCGCCCTTCTCCCGAAGGACTCAGGGCGGTGTACAGCCAAAGATAAAACACAAGACATATACAATTAAAACCAACAATTAAAACCTAGCAAATTACAAAAGGCTGATAATTAAAAGTTTAAATTTAAAATTATAAAAGAATTTAGAAAACCCAATAAAAACCCCAGTTTAAGATTAAAACTATTAAAACCATTATGCCAGTCCCGCTTGAATAAATAAATATGTTTTTAGCTCACGACGGAAGGTCCGAAGATCAGGCACTTGACGTAGGCCAGGGGGAAGTTCATTCCAGAGCGTCGATGCTCCAACAGAGAAGGCCCTACTCCTAGATTACTCTACTAATCTAAAATTCATTTTAGATTAGTAAATTTTATCCAATCCACCACAGGACTCAAAACCATGCACAGCCTTCTAGAATTCCTATATTATAAAAATATAGTATGAGATATCTTTCAGGAATTCTTTAGTAACCTCACTAGTTTTTACAGATATGAAATTCCATTGAAGACAATGCATTTTTTTGGTCTGTCTCACATAACAATTGTTAGGGACTGGCCTATAATCTTCCAATACTATTTTTTGGAAATAGCTCTATCTGAAGTTAAATACATAAAAATGCTACAAATATTCAAAATCTCCGGAGCCAAACCAGGAAAATACCGTGGTGAAAGTTTTAGAGATGACCTTAAAGAAACTATGCAGAGACAGCAACTACAATTGTCTATATCAATAAACATATAGTAGTTCCAGTCAAGCTTGTGGAATTGATTCCCTGATATGGCCTATCTCAAAGGACTAACAATGATGATATTAAAACTTGTTGTGAGATCAAACAGGAGCAACAGACTAAACTATTTCTGTCCCTTTCCCAGCATATGTCACATATTATCGCAATCTAATAAACCAATTAATGCATTTTACATAAGCCTTCTATACTTAAAAGAAACTCAGCTTGGTTAATGTGATTTAAGCATGATATAGAAGCAGGGGTGAAATTGTTCTGTCCTCCTTGCCTCTGTCCGAATGATGGCTTAATTAGCCGGCACTATCAGTTCTGGCAGCCAGCGTCTGCCAAGAGTCCTCGTTATTTTCCACGACGCTGGTGAGTCACAAACTTCAGCTCTAGTCAATCAGTGGATTTGCCTGTTACAAAGAAACACACCAGCTCTCACTGCCTTTTATATCCTGTGGGGTGTGGCTCCATGACTCAGCACTTCCTAGGCCTCATTATTTCTTCCACCTGGCCTGCTTCTGGCTCCTGGAACTGAGCCAGGGAAGCCGGTGCTCCCAAGGTAAGTCCTGACAGCCTTTCCCCCTCACTGTCCAAGTCACTTTCTGACAGCAGGCCTGGCTCCAAGTTACTTCCGGGCATGGGGCCAGGTTCGGGGGCTGGAGTCACAACAGAAATGCTCCCGGTTTGGCCAAACTGGTAGTGATGACGGTTGGTGGTTCAGAGAACTGATAGCAATGGTAGCTCAAGGCTCCGCCCACCTACCCAGTAATCTGTTTTTTACCCTCTGCTCATGTGCAGAAGGGTTTGCGCATGCGCAGAGGGTCGGCATGTGTGTGTAAAGCACACACACACATCATGTGCCCTTCTGAACCAGTAGGGAAGGTAAGTAGATTTCACTCCTGTATAGAAGTTATATCTAGTAATAGTGCTGAAGTTGAATAAAATTAACATTTTAGTAAAGAAGAATTTAAATGAAAGAATAAAGCAAGAGATCCCTGGTAGTAGAAGAGCGGTGTAAAACTCGTGGCATCACGGCGGCATCATATGATGTATCAGGACGTTCCCCCCCTTCGCTATACCAGGCGTAGGCGTGGTCAGCGTGTGACCCATCTGGCCCGCAAGTTTAACAGCCCTGTAGTAGAGGGATTGCCAATTTGACAGCATGTTGGATGCATGTATGGATCTTGTGGATCAAAGAATTTATTCATTCGCAGACTTGTTGCCAGGGTGGTACAGCTCAATGGAAAACAAAGAAGTCAATTGTTGAGGATCTTTCAGCACCACACAGGAATCTCTACTTCTGGAAAACAAAAGAACCACAAAGCTTACTGATTTATCTAATTAATATGAATACTATCAGCAGCTGCATTGATTTCCAAACCATGTTATTACCAGGGTAATATAAAATCTATTGAGACGATACAATCCTTTTATCAAAATAGTTCACATAAAATATTAAAAGACAAGTGACCAAATTAATATTTTGTCAGTTTTGGAAGACAGTTTTCCTTTTTGCTTCCTAACTGCCACATATTTTAGCCTGGGAAATTGGGAGGGGTTTTTGTTGGAGCGGTAGAACATTAGCCATAACAACATTAATTCAAGGACACTTTTTCCTGCACCTGCTGGAGACTGCCTGGAGACTGTATCCCGTTGAATGTGAAGAGTTGATTGGACTATGTGATGAATTTGTGGGTATGGAGTAGGGCTGTGAACTGTTAGCTGGGTGTGTAAAACCTGGAAGCTTTCAGATTCCGGTTTTCCCAGATGTGCCAACATGACATCTCTAATAAATTGGAACTTTGAGGAACCTCAGGCCTTGGAGTTTTATTTCATTGGGGGTGTTCCTTGGAACCCTGACGTCTTTGCTATAAGTACTTACATGTCTGTTTAAAAAAGAAATGAAGCAAAACAGCAAGCACACCAAAAAGATGAATGAATTTCAGAAACTTATTCAACCTTGTAACAATTACTATTATCTCAGTCATTCTGATATTCTTTATCCATTGCTTAAACATGAGCAATTAAGACAAGAAGTATATTTATGTGGGAGTAATAACTGTCAGAAATAAAATATAAAGATAGGGGTAGGAAAATAACAGACAAAGTGTGTTTGTTTCACAGCACAATTTACCACAGAGCACATCCATGCATGTGGATGTGAAAAAAACATGTAAAAATAATTAGGTTACCCGGTGTTATTAGAAAAACTCCTACACATTAATCTATTATTTCCATTCATGCATGGTAACACAAATTTTATTCCAGTTTTTTTTTTAATATACAGTTCTAGTTTCTAGGAATTGTATGCCACAATTTTTTCAATTACTTATATCTGGAAATTTCTTTTCTGCTATTCTTCTTACTCTGTTTTAATCAGATTAGATTAGGAAATAAACCCCAGCCTTTAATAAGGCATTAATAAATAGAAAATACTAATACTGCCTAAATTTTCTGATTTGAAAGCAACTTGGGTTAAGCCTGATAGAAAACTTCCAGGGAATAGAATAGTAAATAAATAAATAATAATGATGATGTGAAACACAGGCAGCAAGAGGAAGATGAGGAAGTTGAGGAATTATTATTCTACTCCCATATTGCTATCAAGATGACCCCCAGGGTAAGCCTGACTTAAAGGAAACTTTGTCTTAATGCTGCATTTGCAAGTTAACATGCAGAGACAGACAAATCCTCCTAACCAGAAAATTCCAAAGTCTGCATACAGCAAAACAAAATGCATTTACTTTTTTATACTGACAAGAACACCTTTAACTTCTACCACATTTCATTTTTTCTTTGATAAATTCAGGTAAAAGTTAATCTTGAAAAACATTCATCATAATTATCATAATTGCCAGTTAATTTATATTTTTTTCCTATACAAATTCCATAATATGAATTTAAACTGAAATAGACCTTCTGTTTTAAACGTTTCGCAAACAATTTACAAGCAATTTCTATTAAATATTTTAGGTAGTATATTACATATCCGTCCATAGATGTGTGTATGTGTGCATACACACATCTATGCCTCCCAAAAGATTCTAGTTGTTTAGCATACTTTGGATCAACAAACATGCATTATATGTGTATTCATGCGTCCTCCACTTCTGCCCTTTTCGCCACCCTGAATCACGTAGCTCTGGGGCTGCTTGGAGTGCCCTGGGAAGCTGCAGTCACCTTTGCCATCCTGCAGCTTGAGACCCCTGCCAGTTTGTTGCCCTGGTTGACCTTCATCATCTTCTTGCTCCTGCTGTTGATGAGGTATACCCAGTTTGGCCCGGCTGCTGAACCAAACTGGGATGGGTTTTAACTGTGAAAAAAATAATTCAAAAGGAGCCCTAGATCCATAATATGCTAACATTTACCAAACGTTCTTGGTCACTCTGAGCTTTGACAAAAAATGTCAAATTCTTCTCCTTTTCCTCTTTCTCCTCTTTTGTGGAGTGCAAAATCCAGCCTTACCTAGGGGCTTTTTTTTTTGGCATGCAACAGCTCTGGGATATTTCTTTCTTTCTATTTTTTTTTGCCACATAAAACCCAATTTCAAGTTTGTCCCAGCAGCTAGTCTGGCCATGCCTCATCAGCACTGGAAGAAAGAAAATGGTGAAGGTCAGCCGGGATGGTGGAGCACAGAGTGACAAGAAGTGTAAAGGGCAGAGATAGGGGAGATAGGTTAAGTATGTGGAGTTGAAACGTACCTGCAGTTTTAAGTGCAAATACCCAAAATTTGATCACGTGACTGTGGGATGCTACAACAGCTGTAACCTCAGGCACAGGTTTGTATTGTGACTTTGAATAGTTGCTAAATCATTATAGCTGTATGCTGAAGACTATCTGTATGAAAAAGGTAGGCTCCATGCCAAAATATTTTGGATGATTTGATCCTTGCTTTCCATGTATAATATTGCTAACAGGGCGTAATTGTCTCTTCTTGGGCCAAGCAAGCACTTTAGAAATGGGCGAAAGGGTAAGCAATATAACATCATGGTGGAAAATACAAGGCTTGGTCTTGCTTTCTAACCCTAGCAGTACCAAAGAGGAAATTGCTAGCACTATGTTCCTATGCATGGTTTATCCTTCTGCTAATGGCAAACTCCTACACATGGGGGACATTTTTCAGATCTTCGTGTGTCACATCTTTGTAGAGAAAGTGACTAACAGATGGAATAAGAATGTGCTGTTTCTGTCATCACAGTTATGAATCTAACTATACTTTTTTATAAAAAGAACCTCTCCAGTGTTCACTTTTTAAAATAGAGCTGGCATTCAAAGCTACTGAAATTCTTTTCAATATGTTGAATTAGTTGGTACATGTCATTAACAGAAGAAAAATTGGAAGGTAACAATAGCCACATTGTAGTACGCTATTTTTTAACAGTTAGGATTGAATAACAGAGCATCATACAATTGGGTCTGAACTTAACCTCTTCAAGATACCTAGGTCAAGGA
Organism: Ahaetulla prasina; assembly: GCF_028640845.1. NCBI lineage: Eukaryota > Metazoa > Chordata > Lepidosauria > Squamata > Colubridae > Ahaetulla > Ahaetulla prasina. Next base: position 41,841,906 of record NC_080541.1, on the reverse strand, counting down.
GGGGATAAACTGTTTAGAATAGGCTACATATGACCTACCCCACTCCCAAGTGGCTATTAGATCATCACTAAAGTTGCCATTAAAAGAATGTAAAATGTGGTGATTAAGAAAAAGAGATGGACAGACAGATAAACTTGTTAAGTATATTCATTTAATGCAATTATAATAAAATTAAATTTAAATTTAGTTCTTATCCCGATTCTTTCTCCTAGTTAGTTTTCAGTATCCTCTGTTTATATCACAGAAAGCAATATGTCTTGTAGTTATTTCTAATTCTTTATTTATTAAAAAAAATGCACAACAGGCTAAAATGTAATGGAAAAATTAGGCAAATACTCCAGTCAACAAAAAAAATATATGTTCATACTAGATTGGGTTGTGGTTGATTAGTAATTGTAGACAAACAAAGAACCAATTTGGGTTTTTTTGTTTTTTTTTTTTTGTTTTTTTTATTTTAGTTTTCGTTTTAGTTATTATAGTCTTCATCCATTTGTATATTATATACAAAGTCAACTTATTGCCCCCAACAATCTGGGTCCTCATTTTACCTACCTTATAAAGGATGGAAGGCTGAGTCAACCTTGGGCCTGGTGGGGCTTGAACCTGCAGTAATTGCAAGCAGCTGCTGTTAATAACAGACTGTCTTACCAGTCTGAGTCACAGAGGCCCTTTTTTTTTTTTTACATTTATATCCCGCCCTTTTCCGAAGACTCAGGGCGGCTTACAGTGTATAAGGCAATAGTCTCATTCTATTTGTGTATTTACAAAGTCAACTTATTGCCCCCCCAACAATCTGGGTCCTCATTTTACCTACCTTATAAAGGATGGAAGGCTGAGTCAATCTTGGGCCGGGCTTGAACCTGCAGTAATTGCAGGCTACTGTGTTCTAATAACAGGCTCCTTACAGCCTGAGCTATCCAAGGATATATTTTAAAATAATTTTTTAAAGATTTTTTTAAAGAATTAAGAATCTTTAAAATTTTCTTCAAGAAATATTTGGCAGGTATAGAAATTATTGTGTCAGTATAGTTTCTTTGCCCGTCCTTTCATTTTATTATTCTGAAAAATTGGATATTTTAAAAAATATAATTTTATTTTGATTGAGGGTCCTGATTCGAAGTTTGGTATCTGTTACATTTATGTTATGACATGAAACCATGCCTTGAATTTTTTGCCTGAAAGGATCTACTGTAAAACCATGAAGGGAAGACAACCATTTGAAGCTTTGAAATTAAAGTGTCAGGGCATGTACAGGCACATTTATATGTACATACAAATACAAACTTTCTTCCACATTTAACTTCCACATACATATACAGAATTTTTCCATGCATAGGCACATATGCCTGCACAATTATATCATACATGCAAACCACCCTTAAATATAAACATATTCTCTCATATACATATATATGAACTGCATTCCTACACAAGATACAACTGCTCTTTACAACTGCTCCATTTCATTCATACACCCCATCCTCTGCTAATGAAGCAATTTTGAACCTTTTGTAGAGGGGCACTGTAAGTTTTATGACTTATGGTTTTTCCCTCAGATAAAGCTTCAACTTTGCAACTGCCCCTATAATTACTTTTTCTCTTCCAGCTCATTATCCTCTTCTCCACCTATCACCTCAGCTTCTCTCTCACCTGATAACTTGTACCCAGAAAAATTGCCATGATAAACTGGGAAAGCTTTAATTTCTATTTTTTCTTCCTTTGATATGGAACTTGTTTTTTACATGATGACTAAATATTGAACAGCCCATCAAAACTGTTGAGAACTATCTCAACTGAGACCTCTCTAGTGGGCGGCCTCCCAACAGATTAATTGCCACTCATATATTGATTCTAAAAATAAACAACAAAACAACAAACAAGATTTATATTGAGACAACTGAAAATTTTTGGCAGTATTTACGAAATCTGAGTTGCAAAGATTTCTTAAGGTAATTAATGATACTTGAGAAAAGGCAGATTCAAACTGGGAAAAGATGAAAAGTTGCTACTGCTAGTTAGTATAAAATGACATGTTCTGCCCCTAAAACAACATGTGCCTTGAGTTTGGATATATACATTGTAAGTATCAACTCATAGTATATAGAAAACTTACAGAATAAACTTTAGAACAGGAAAAAAGAGAAGTCAAACTGGTATCAGATTTTGCAGTAGCAGTAAACTACAGAACTTTATGTAGCTAATATTTTGCTTAAATCCTGTTTTCAAAGCATTTCCTTTTCATAAATCATTGCATACTCTCAACCCTTAATTGGTGACATATTGAAATTATTTTATGGCAATTATCTAAAAAAGAATAATAATATTTAGTTCTTGAGTTGGAAGGATGGTGAAGGCAAGTGGCCATTAATAAGTATCTCTGTAAATAAGTGTTATATAAATGAACTCACAAATATGAATAGGTAAGACTGGAGATTTATGAAACTTTCCAAGGTACTTTTCATGATCCTACAAGGTGGAGAGGCAAATTGTCTATTTTAAGCACAGTTTGAAATTTATGACATATTTTAAAAAAGAAATACTTTACAGATTTAATATTTTATCCAATGCAACAAAATAAATAATAAAAACCTCATTTAAAGAAAGACCAAATTGTCTGTCTGTCCGTCCGTCCATCCATCTAATATAACATCACATCTTGTATATGATCAGCATCTAATCATATCACTGAGATAGTAACTCTGTATCTAATCATATCACAAGGTCAGACTTCCAAGTAAATTTAGTTTTTCAAAATGACCTCCCAGAGAAGATTTAAAAATTCCAGCATGCTTTTTATGCTAGAAATTTGAACTTATTTTCAGAAATATCTGGGTAAATGCTAGAGGTACTGCAATAGTGTGTACAGTATTAGGCATCAAAATATTGATTCCCAGTGCAACCATAAAACAATTTTTTTTGAGAAAAACTATGTGCATGGATAATTTGAAACCAAAATTAAATAAAAGTTGACAAATACACCTTTATGATTCCCGAGTGTTATAACAAATGACTGCTGCCCATTTAAAAACAAAAGGTTGCATATGTCTGCAACTCCTAAGTAGTCATGCATTTTTCTGTGACCTTATGCAATACTGCAGGCTAACTTACTGCTCACTCCAGCAGTTCGATCCTGACCGGCTCAAGGTTGACTCAGCCTTCCATCCTTCTGAGGTGATAAAATGACCCAGATTGTTGGGGGCAATATGCTGACTCTGTAAACAGCTTAGAGAAGGCTGTAAAGCACGGTGAAATGGTATATAAGTCTAAGTGCTATTGCTATAAAACTATCGATCTTGAGAAAATGCATGCATGGTTTAAATAGTTGCAGACAGGGGCTATGTAAAGAACCTTGCAAATATTTTTTTGCCTTCAAAAACAAAGTGCTTCAGAGCTTTAATGCTACAACTAATCTGCAAACTTAAAACTTTTGGGGGGATACTTTTAAGGCAGAGGTCCACAATCCCTGGTCTGTGGACCAGCACTTTATTGGGTGACTTCCTGTTACTGGCCAGCCTTGAGGAAGATTGACTTTATTAGCTTTGTAGCTGAGCCTTACATCGGCTGTGTGTCTCTATCAGCATCGGAAGGGAAAGGGAAGATTAAGGGGGGCAGGGTGTGGCAGGACAGGGAGAAGGCCCAGAACTCTTGAGAATGGCAGGGAGGAGATGCAGGAGGCCCATGCACCTAGCCTACGTTTCTAGACATGGTGGGACAGGGAGAAAGCCCAGGTCTCTTGGAAAGGGAGGAGGTCTGCAGGCTGTTGGGTTGAGCTAGCCAATGCCTCCTGGCCCTTGGCACATTTTCCAGCCGATGGTGTAGCGGGGAGATGCAGCATTTCCATGGTCGTTAAGGGCAGGCGTGGTGCAATAGTTGGAACTATGGGCAAGGGTTGTAAGTCTCTTCATCAGTGCTATTGTAATTTTGAACAGTTGCTGAACAAATGGTCATAAGTCATGGACTATCTGTATTATTTGATATGGTCAAAATTTAACAGTATGTTTAAAAATGAAGTTGTTCTTGAATAGTATTAAAGTTTTGTTTTTTCTTCTTCCGTTTGTTTGCTTTTGCACCCCCTTCTATATATTAAAACAATACATTATAAAAATAGTCCTTCTTGTAGTGTGATTTACAGGTGGTCCTTGGCTTAGAACCATTCATTTAGAAAAAAATGACTTACGACTGGTCCTTACAGTTATGATTGTGGTATCATTCCCATAGTCATGTAATCACAATTTGATGCTTGGCAATTGGCATGTATTTATGAGTTACAGCATCCCAGGATCATGTGATCACCATTTGTAACTTTCCCAGATGACTTCCAGCAAGCAAAGTCAATGGGGAAAATCAGATTCATTTTAATGACTATGTGATTCACTTAACAATTTCAGTGATTCTCTTAACAACTGTAGCAAAAAGGGTTGTAAAATCAGGTATAACTCACTTCACAACCAGCATGACTGACAGCTAAAATTCTAGTCCTAACCATGATTGTATATCAAGGACTGAAATATACTGGGGTTCAGGTGAAAGTGTATGTCTGCTCTAAAAACTAGTAATGGATACCAACTCCTCCTCCTTTGCTTTGAAGGAGGTTGGAGGGAATGTTCAGGGGGATATGTGTTACAACTCTGCCTCTGTGTCCAACTTTCTTCCACTAGTAATGTGTGAATCCCAACCAATTGCATCAATTGTGGTCAGTGGAGATATAACTTTCACAGAACCAAGAACACACTGTAGTATTATAACCAAATATTTCTTCTCCCAATGCACTGAGATTGAACAGTTCCGATAAACATGACAAATTTCTTCTAAAACTAAAATCCTACGGCATCTCCAGACCCCTCCATAATTGGATAACTACGTTCCTGTCAAACAGGCAACAAGTGGTCAAAATAGACAATGCCCTATCAAATCCTGCTCCTGTCAATAGTGGTGTCCCCCAAGGCAGCGTTCTACGACCAACACTCTTCATATGATACATTAACGACCTCTGTGACCATATTATAAGTAATTGTGTTCTCTTCGCTGATGATGTTAAACAATTTAACACTACCAACAATGCGGCTACCCTTCAAAAAGACCTTGACTTTGTGTTGGAATGGTCAAAAATTTGGCAACTCCAAATCTCAACCAACAAATGCTCTGTCTTACACATTGGCAAAAAGAATCAGAACATTAAATACAAGCTTGATGGACATTACCTTGTAGATGACCCTCACTCCGTCAAAGACCTTGGAGTTTTCATATCAAATGATCTAAGTGCCAAAGCCCACTGCAACTACATCGCCAAAAAGGCTTTAAGAGTTGTAAACCTAATCTTGCATAGCTTCTTCTCCAGAAAGATTACACTACTAACCAGAGCATACAAAACATTTGCTAGACCAATTCTTAATTACAGCTCGCCTGTCTGGAACCCACACCTCATTTCGGACATTAATACAATTGAGCGTGTCCAGAAATATTTTACAAGAAGAGTTCTCCACTCCTCTGATCACAACAAAATACCTTATGCCACCAGGTTTGAAATCCTTGGTTTAGAAAATTTAGAACTCTGCCGCCTTCGGCATGACCTGAGTATAACTCATAAAATCATCTGCTACAATGTCCTTCCTGTCGAAGACTACTTCAGCTTCAACCGCAACAATACACAAGCACACAATAGATTTAAACTTAAAGTGAACCGCTCCAATCTTGATTGTAGAAAATATGACTTCAGTAACAGAGTTGTTAATGCCTGGAATGCACTACCTGACTCTGTGGTCTCTTCCCCAAATCCCCAAAGCTTTAACCAAAGACTATCTACGGTTGACCTCACCCCATTCCTAAGAGGTCTGTAAGGGCGTGCATAAGAGCACCAGCGTGCCTACCATTCCTGTCCTAATGTTCCCTTTGGTTGTATCCAATTCGTATGGTTATTTCATGCTTATGCTTATATATATTGTTGTGTTTGACAAATAAATAAAATAAATAAATAAACAATTTGTCTGTGATTAGATGATAAGTTTATCATTCAGTAACTGCTCTTTTCCTTCCATTCTAACATTATTAATATATGGAAAGCAACACAAAGTGGAAAAAAAATTCTTCAGCTAGGTTGTTTGTCTTTCTTAAGCCCAGAATTGTTCACAAACCTTTGTTGATAGTCTTTGTGTTGGTTTTGGAGGAAATTCCAGTTCATAATGTGGAGTGTCACATTATGTCTCCAAAGTAGCCCAATTCAACCTAGAATTCAGCTGGATCAAAAGCATATCCATAAATAAGCACAATGATCAACGATTTAGTTGATGTGGAAAACCAGATTAGATCTGATGAGATGGAAACAGCAATCACTAGAGCAACTATCTTTTAAGACAGGAAGTGGAAAGAAGAGCATTGTAGTCATTTCTCCTTACCCATTTAACAGTTTCACTCTAATAATTATATAACCTGAGCATGATATTAAAAAAAGATCACCACATTAGTGAAACACATGACATAACATGTTGTGATTTCTGCTTATAATACATTAATACAAATTTTGAACTGAGAAGAAAACAATAAACTGAGCAGCTGCATCAATATCAGAGTTTCTTAAGTTCAGAATATGTTCTACTTGAAGACTGAATACAATCATAGCAGAGCTCAATGCAAAATTGTAAGTTGGCTTTATCCTTATCCAAGACAGAATGAATTAAGGTAACTGAAAGAAGTAAAGGAAAATTGAATATGTTTATAAACACAATTATGGTTTCGCTTCATGACCACCAAAACAACATTGTTCATTCCAACTGTGGTCACTAACATAAAGCTCCCAACAGTTGGGAGACTGCTGATTAAAATAAAAAAAAATGCTAGTCTCAGTGGTTTTATTTGTAAATATAGTCTTCTATATTTTTAATTAATTATAGAAGGCCCTTCTCTAGGATGGCTCCCTCTCTCTGGAACATCATTCCAGACATTAGACTGGCCCCCATTTTAACACTCTTTTGGAAGGCGCTGAAGACATGGTTCTATCAGTGGGCCTGGGGAACCCAGAATGGGATGGAGCCCATTAAATGGTTTGTATGAATGTGTGTTGTTGCTGGGGTGAGAGGGTTATTATTTTACTAATTTATTATTTTTCTTTTTATTGTTTTTATTTCTTTTATATGGTTTTTATATCTGTGTAAGCCTCATTGAGTCGCTATGTGTGAGCAGGCAACAATATAAATTTTCTAAAACAAACAAACAAACAAACAATTCTTTGGCATTACAGAACAAATCTTTGATAAAGTTTCTATATACTGGTATTTCATAATCTCTGACAATTCCCAGTAGGTCTGAAAGCATTTTCCCACATATATTATTTAGGCCTTCTGGGTGTTGATAAGTATCTTATATCCATTGATGATACCTCTAACGCCATCAAACAACATCTGCTTAACCCAGGTTCTTGGGAAGGACTTGATTGGTGGAAGACAATATCAGATCCAATCTAAACATCTGGCTGATTGTGTCACCAACCATAATACAAATAAAGCAGCACCCACACCATCTCATGTAGAATATAAGAAAAATTATTAAGTTATATCTTTTACAAATGTAAGAAAACAAATATCTCAATTTTAACTTAGTAAGCCCCTACAATTAACAAGCAGTACCTAGAAGCAGAAGAAAAAAATAAAAACACAGCAATTTTAGCTTAGTGTGAATCAAAATAAGTATTGGTGTAATCCAGATAAGATGCATTTAAAATTTAAGGGAGATTCTCAATCAGAATTAGTTGAAAAACAGATTCAAGAAGATAGCTTGTTCCTTTCTATTGGAACTCTGCTCCTGGAAATGTGAGGTTCTATTATTAGCTCGCTCTATGTTTTTCTACCTGAGGATTAATGTTTATTACAACAGAATACATAAATCACTTCATCAGAAGTGCTTAATATTATCTCACTTGGTCTTACAAATTCTGAACACCTGAAAAATGACCCCTCTTTATTTGCATTTTTATTCCCAAGGGCCAAGGAGAAGACAAGGGGTTGTCTGCTATGGGCTAAGCTAAGTTGATGACTCCTGGCTCTTACAACATTTGATTGGAAGGCATCATTATTTATTATTCAGCCTCAAGTAAAAAAAACCAACGATCAGCCAAAAACTGGGGTTAATAGTAGAAACTTATTCTGAATTTGCTCTTTACAAAAGTTAATAAAAAAAGTGATCAGCAATTCAAGATGTATTCCTATTTTTTTAAATAACATATTGCATTATGGATTCCCAAGATATAAGGTATTCCTGAAAGATAAATTTCTTTTAGCAGACTTGTGGACTGGATTTATATATTGATTTTCCAGAGTTTTTAGTTCAACAAAGTTTGAATTCTGTTACAACTGAACTGGACAGGTTATAAAAATTTAAACATTTCTAATATCAAGTAAAATATGAATATATAGTAAGAAGGCATCAACTTGTACATAACATTTAACAAAGGTAAGAAAAAGGAGCATTTCTTCTTTCTTTTTTTTCTTGTATCCTATCATCTTATTCTTGTAGGCAGAGTACTGATATATTTTGTTGGAAACTTAATATAAATAATTACAATTAAACAATATAATGAAGAAATTCTTATTTATATGATTTTACCAATGGATTTTTAAATATGGGGATTTTAAGGGCTGGGAAGGGGGGGAGGGATGTGACGGGTAGGGGAAGAAGCCCGGTCAGGGAGGGTATGTCCAGTCCCAGCGCGCGCTCACGGCACCATTCCATCTGGTCCGAAGGCAGGGGGGATGGGGATGTTCAGAGCGTAGAGTGTTATTCCATCTGTACGGTAAGTGGGAGAGGCAGATATGGCGGAGGCAAGGGGTCGTATCGTTCCCCAGGAGCACGTGCTCGATGTATAAAAGCGATCACGTGCTCCGGCCCCTTAGTCCTTACTCGTTCCCCGGTTGGCCAAGATCCTCAGAGCCTGGGGCTTCGGCTGATGTTGTGCAATGCCCGGTCCGTGGTAAATAAGGCTCCCTTGATTTGTGATCTTATTCAGAGGGAGTCCGCGGACTTTACAGGCATTACGGAGACCTGGTTGGGCACAGAAGGGGGTGTACCCCTGGTAGAACTGTGTCCTCCGGGTTTCTGTGAATTCCATCAGCCGAGGGCCCAAGGTAGGGGTGGGGGGGTGGCGGTTGTGATTAAAGAAAGTCTAGAGCCGAGGGAGTCCACTGTGCCTCAGATAGCTGGTTGTGAATCCCTCCTTGTGAAGCGGGGCCATAGGAATCAGATGGGTCTGTTGATCGCGTACCTGGCTCCTTGCTGCGTGACTACAGCCCTACCTGAGCTGCTGGAGGTGCTTGCCGGGGTGGCAGTTGAGATTCCCAGGTTTTTGGTCATGGGGGATTTCAACTTGCCATCGACCGGCTTGTCATCAATGGTAGCTCAGGAGTTCATGGCTTCCATGACGGCCATGGACCTGATTCAAGTAACTGATGGCCCTACACACACGGGGGGAGGCACAGTAGATTTGATTTTTATCTCTGGACAGTGGATTAATGATCTGGAATTAGGAGATTTAGTGACGGAACCAGTGTCATGGTCGGATCATTTTCTCCTTCACCTAGACTTTCGGACCGCCGCTCACCACCGCAGGGAGATGGAGCCAATGCGTTGGTTCCGTCCCAGGCGCCTGATGGACCCTGAGAGGTTCCGGACGGAGCTTGGGCCATTCCCTGAGGATCTTGCCCACGGCACGACTGAAGAACTAGTTGCGGCCTGGGAACGGGCCGCGGCGGGGGCTTTGGACCGTGTCGTGCCTTTGCGGCCTCTGACCCGGCGTAGATCTCAATTGGCTCCCTGGTTTTCCGAGGAGCTGAGAGAGATGAAACGCCGGAGAAGACGCCTAGAGAGCTCTTGGAGGTCCAGCCATTCCGAAGCTGATCGGACACTAGTGAGGTCTTTTACTAAGACCTACCTAGTGGCATTGAGGGAGGCGAAACGTTCTTACGTTTCCACCCTCATTGCATTGGCAGATAACCACCCGGCCACCCTGTTTCGGGTGACCCGTTCCCTCCTTCATCAGGAGGGACGGGATGACCCTTTACAGGGACGAGCTGAGGAGTTTAACGGTTATCTATACGATAAAATCGTTCAGCTTCGGGATAGTTTGGACCAAGATTGTGATGATCCGACCGAGATGACTGAGACACGTCTTGTTGAGGTTATTTGGCTCCCGAGGACGTGGACAGGCTGCTGGGGAGGTTACATGCAACTACATGTTTACTGGACCCGTGCCCTTCCTGGCTAGTGCTGGCTGCTCAGGAAGTGACATGAGGCTGGCTCCAGGGGATTATAAATGCTTCTTTGGTGGAAGGGGTTTTCCCCGCCGCCTTGAAAGAGGCGGTGGTGAGACCTCTCCTGAAGAAGCCTTCCCTGGATCCAGCTATTTTGGGGAATTACCGTCCAGTCTCCAACCTTCGCTTTGTGGTGAAGGTTGTAGAGAGTGTGGTTGCATGGCAGCTTCCCTGGCACCTGGATGAAGCTGTCTATCTAGACCCGTTCCAGTCCGGCTTCCGACCCGGTTATAGCACGGAGACGGCTTTGGTCACGTTGGTGGATGACCTCTGGAGGGCCAGGGCCAGGGGTTGCTCCTCTGCCCTGGTCCTATTAGATCTCTCAGCGGCTTTTGATACCATCGACCATGGTATCCTGCTGCGCCGGTTGGAGGGATTGGGAGTGGAAGGCACCGTTTATCGGTGGTTCTCCTCCTATCTCTCTGACCGGTCGCAGACGGTGTTGACAGGGGGGCAGAGGTCGTCCGCGAGGCACGTCACTTGTGGGGTGCCTCAGGGGTCGATTCTCTCGCCTACCCTGTTCAACATCTATATGAAGCCGCTGGGCGAGGTCATCAGTGGTTTCGGGGTGAGTTATCATCTGTACGCTGATGATACTCAGCTGTACTTTTCCACCCCGGACCACCCCAACGAAGCGGTCGAAGTGCTGTCCCAGTGCCTGGAAGCCGTACGGGTCTGGATGGGGAGAAACACTCAGGCTCAATCCCTCCAAGACGGAGTGGCTGTGGATGCCGCAGCTGACTGTTGGGGGCGAGTTAGTGGCCCCAAAGGAGGTGGTTCGCAACTTGGGTGTCCTCCTGGATGGACGGCTGTCCTTTGATGAACATCTGGCGGCCGTCTCCAGGAGGGCTTTCTACCAAGTTCGCTTGGTCCGCCAGTTGCGTCCCTTCCTTGACCGGGATGCCTTATGAACAGTCACTCACGCTCTGGTCATGTCTCGGTTGGATTACTGCAATGCTCTCTACATGGGGCTGCTCTTGAGGTGCACCCGGAGGCTACAGTTAGTCCAGAATGCGGCTGCGCTAGTAACGGGAGCCGCTCGCGGCTCCCATGTAACATCACTGCTGCGTAGTCTGCACTGGCTTCCTGTGGTCTTTCGGGTGCGCTTCAAGATTCTGGTTACCACCTTTAAAGCGCTCCATGGCTTAGGACCCGGGTACTTACGAGACTGCCTGCTGTTACCCTATGCCTCCCACCGACCCGTACGCTCTCACAGAGAAGGTCTACTCAGGGTGCCGTCCGCCAAACAGTGTCGGCTGGCGGCCCCCAGGAGTAGGGCCTTCTCTGTTGGAGCATCAACGCTCTGGAATGAACTTCCCCCTGGCCTACGTCAAGTGCCTGATCTTCGGACCTTCCGTCGTGAGCTAAAAACATATTTATTTATTCAAGCGGGACTGGCATAATGTTTTAATAGTTTTAATCTTAAACTGGGTTTTTATTGGGTTTTTAAAAATCTTTTATAATTTTAAATTTAAACTTTTAATTATCAGCCTTTTGTAATTTGCTAGGTTTTAATTGTTGGCTTTAATTGTATATGTATTGTGTTTTATTTTTGGCTGTACACCGCCCTGAGTCCTTCGGGAGAAGGGCGGTATAAAAATTTAATAAATAAATAAATAAAAAATAAATAAATCCTTAAGAGATGCATACAGGACAAGATGATAAGATTATTAGCCAGTAATCAACTTAAAAGACGATACAGGGGGTTTGTTAGATAGAATAGAATAGAATAGATTTTTTTATTGGCCAAGTGTGATTGGACACACAAGGAATTTGTCTTGGTGCATATGCTCTCAGTGTACATAAAAGAAAATATATGTTCATCAAGAATTCTAAGGTACAACACTTAATGATAGTCATAAGGTACAAATAAGCAACCAGGAAACAATCAATATCAATATAAATCGTAAGGATACAAGCAACAAAGTTACAGTCATACAGTCATAAGTGGAAGGAGATAGGTGATGGGAACGATGAGATTAATAGTAGTGTAGATTTAGTAAATAGTTTGACAGTGTTGAGGGAATTATTTGTTTAGCGGAGTGATGACGTTGGGGAAGAAACTGTTCTTGTGTCTAGTTGTTCTGGTGTACAGTGCTCTGTAGCATCATTTTGAGGGTAGGAGTTGAACCAGTTTATGTGAGGTCTGTAAATATTTTCACAGCCCTCTTTTTGACTTGTGCAGTATATAGGTCCTCAATGGAAGACAGGTTGGAAACAATTAGCCGTTCTAATTATCCTCTGAAGTCTGTGTCTATCTTGTTGGGCTGCAGAACCAAACTAGACAGTTATAAAGGTGCAGATTACAGACTCAATAATTCCTCTGTAGAACTGGAACAGCAGCTCCTTGTGCAGTTTGAGCTTTCTGAGTTGGCGCAGAAAGAATATTCTTTGTTGTCCTTTTTTTAATGATGTTTTTGATGTTAGCTGTCCATTTTACATCTTGCGATATGGTAGAACCTAGAAATTTGAAGGTTTCTACTATTGATACTGTGTTATCTAGTATTGTAAGAGGTGGAAGGGTTTTTTTTAAAGTCTACCACCATTTCTATGGTTTTGAGTGTGTTCAGTTCAAGATTGTTCCAGTCATACCACGAGGCTAGTTGTTCAACCTCCCATCTGTATGCGGATTCATCATTGTCACTGTATGCGGATTCATTATTGTCTCGAATGAGACCGATCACTGAGGTGTCATCTGCAAACTTCAGCAGATGAAGGTTTCTACTATTGATACTGTGTTATCTAGTATTGTAAGAGGTGGAAGGGTTTTTCTTAAAGTCTACCACCATTTCTATGGTTTTGAGTGTGTTCAATTCAAGATTGTTCCAGTCGTACCACGAGGCTAGTTGTTCAACCTCCCATCTGTATGCGGATTCATCATTTTCTCGAATGAGACCGATCACTGAGGTGTCACCTGCAAACTTCAGCAGTTTAACAGATGGATCGTTAGAGATGCAGTCATTGATATAGAGAGAGATGTGGGGAGAGCACACAGCCTGGGGGGGGGCCTCTGTGCTAATTGTAGGGGTATCTGATGTGATTCTGCGTAGCTTCACCTGCGTAGCTTCACCTGCTACTTCCTCTTTATTAAGAAGCTTACAAGTGTGTTGCTGGTTTAGCTTTGTTAGAAGAGTGCCTGGAATGATGGTATTGAATGCTGAACTAAAGTCTACAAAGAGGACCCTTGCGTAGGTCTTTGGAGATTCAAGATGTTGTAGGATGTAGTGTAGATTTTATGGTAGTATCTAGTGCTAATGATGATCTTGAGGTAGTCAGGCTCTACCTGAATCGTATCACTTGCATTTATTGCCAGGCATGAATTACATTATTATACAGGTAGTCCTTGACTTACGGCCAAAATTTAGCCGAACATTTCTATAGTTAAGTGACACTTTTGTTAATTTAGTTTTGCCCCATTTTACCACCTTTCTTGCTACAGTTGTTAAGTGAATCACTGCAGTTGATAAGTTAGTAACTTGGTTGTTAAGTGAATCTGGCTTCCTCACTGACTTTGCCTGTCAGAAGGTCACAAAAAGTGATCCTATCACCTTGGGACACAACGGTCATAAATATGAACCAGTTGCCAAGCATCTGAATTTTGACCACATGATTGGGGATGCTGCAAAAGTCGTAACTGTGAAAAACAGTCTTAAATCACATTTTTCAGTGTTGTTGTAAATTTGAATGGTCACTAAATGAATTGTTGTAAGTCGAGGACTACCTGAATTTTAATTGATGAATAAGTTATACAATAGGCAAGTCTACAGTACTATAGTGACTATCTGTGAAGATGCAAAAAAATTGCTATTACATTACATTTGCATTTGTTTTGCTCCTGAAGTCTCAAGAAAATGATCTTGGAACTCATCACATTTTATTTGAACTCACACACATTTTGAACTCAAATACATTTAATCCAATTCACCATATTTTATTCCCGAATAATAGTCAGGACAGATAGTTTGTATTAATAATTGATCCTAAATCATTCATTGAGTAACACAGTTGAATGGAACTTGAAGGCTTTAGAGGCCTTATATGGATAAAAATGAACAGTCCCCATTTCCAAAGAAAAATTTCTCAAAACTCTTCCTTAATAACTTACAGCAAATGAAAGGCATGAGGTTGAACATAGGGAAAATAAACCTTTCATGATTTTTATCTGGGTCTATGTAAAATGTACTTATGGAATTAATTCAGACAGGAACCTAGAGATTACTACTATCACATACTTTTTAATCACTTAAGAAATTTCCATAATGCTGAGACTGATAGATATAAGAGCTGCCTTCATCTAGGCAACCTTTGAAATAACTAGAAATAATTATTAAAGCAATATTTCTTAATTTTAGTAACTTTAAGAAGTATGGACTTCACCATCCTGAATTCCCCAACCAGCATGGGGTTGGTCCACATATCTGAAAAATTGCCAAGGTTGAGAAACACTGATCTAAATGAAAAGAACACAATAGAGCAGAGGTCCCAACCTTTCAGACTTCAGGGACCACTAAATTCATATTTTTAAATCCTGTGGACCACTAATATAATCTGTCTAATGACCGGCTGGGTGGGTGCAGCTAGGGAGTCATGTGACTGGGTGGGTGTGGCCAATTCAATGTCAGTCATGTGGAGGGGCGCCTCGCCAGCCTCTACTCACCCCCCCTCCTTCCCTCCTCTCCCGGGCTCCTTAGGGCCCCAACAGGAAGTAGTTGTTGGAGCTAAGCAACGAGAAAGAGTTGGCAAAACAGCTCAATTCAAATTGGATCTGACCGAGAAGGGTGCTCAGCAGAAGCACCTCACTGAAGACTAGGAGCATAGGCTTTCCAAGCAGAGGGAAGACCTGCAGGAGTGCAAGGCCAGGTACTGACGCCTGGAGGCTCAGTCGGCTGAGATGGTCAGCCAGTTCGAGGCCATGATGCAGTCTCACTGGAACAAGGCCCTCTGGCTCTTTGCTACCAGTGGTGCTTCCCTCCAGTCTTCACCCAAAGCCCTGCACCAGGAGGCTGAAGCAGACCCCAGGTCGGAATTTCTACCCCCCTCTGCCCCCCTCAAAAAGACCCCGAAGGGGGAGACTCTCTGAAGCAACACAAACTTTCATTGCACATATCTGTCCCCAGGCCGTAGTTTGATGACCCCTGATTTAGTGCAATATAAAAAATGAAAATAATTTTTCTGCAGACCACCAAAATTTTCTCGTGGCCCACCAGTGGTCCACGGACCACCATTTGGTGACAGCTGCAATAAATTATTAAGTGTGGAAGTTTTATTATTTTGCAATTTTTTTCAGCTACAGACTCATGTAAGGATTTCATTAGTGGACGGTGGCCATCAAGCAGCAAGAAATGTAGTTTTCCTTGGCCCTGTTTTGATAATCAAAGCTTGATGTAATGAAACAACATTTAAATTATACCTTTGTCAACACATGTGGCCCCTTAACCATATTAAGAAATTTACAAGGAAGCCTCTAATTAATTATGGTTTCCCATAATTGTAATGGATAATGGTATCCAAATTGGGAACCTACAATTACCAGGTTTAGATTTTAAATTGCACATGAAATAATATCCTGGCAAGTCCTTAGCCTAGCAATCATAGCTTTGCAGTTTAGATGAAATGCAGAAGCTATAATTAATTGAACATTTCCAGATTTGATTTTGTGTCAAAAGGAAGAACAAAGGGACAATTCACAGGAAAAAGATCTATTTATAGACTAGCTTATTAAGATATATTATCATCATGCCTCTTATTTTTCTGCTCCTATACATATGTAGAGGACAGAGTCCTATTATCATGCTATTAAAATATTCTCTACATTTTAAGCTGCTTTGATAAACAAAATAAGCATTGCTCGTAAGTATACAAATATATATTTGTAAATTAATAAAAATAAGTACTCTTCATATGTTATACTGATTAAATGAGGCAATTGCCTTTATGTATGGAAAGCTAGTGTCCGCTGTATATATGCAGAGCTATAGAAAAAATGAAATTTAAAAAAACGTATTAACATGGTACCTGCAAATATAGGCATGTATTCTAATACAAATGAGCCATTTAATTATACAAGACACTACCTAGCAAGATATATTTCAAATTGCTTTAATTACTCAACAGCTTGATAATTTTAATATAACTGTATTACACCTTCCAAAGCTTCATTTGGATTTATTTATTTTTAAAGAAACTGTATATAGAAAAGAGAAAAAAGCTTCATAGTAAAAACTAACTTCCAAGATTTAATATTCTTCACATTCATCTTTAAAACAATATTTTTCCCTCTTGAGTTTGCTGTCCTTAATCAATACATACTGTTTTAGCATAACTTTTATTAAAGATTTTAATTACAGCAGTAAAAGCAAACACAAATAAAACTGGGAAATAGAATGAATAAAAAGTGCAAAGAAAGAAAAAAGAAAAAAAATAAGACAAAAAAACTTGTTTTGTAATCCAGATTTTTTTATTATCCAGTTTTTTATATTTCTGCATCAGATTTAATACATTATAGGCATACAGAAGGGGCCGGGATAGCTCAGGCTGTTAAGAAGCCTGTTATTAGAACACAGTAGCCTGCAATTACTGCAGGTTCAAGCCCGGCCCAAGGTTGACTCAGCCTTCCATCCTTTATAAGGTAGGTAAAATGAGGACCCAGATGTTGGGGGGGCAATAAGTTGACTTTGTAAAAAAAATATACAAATAGAATGAGACTATTGCCTTATACACTGTAAGCCGCCCTGAGTCTTCGGAGAAGGGCGGGATATAAATGTAAACAAAAAAATAAATAAAAAAATTGATATTTCTTATATTGTAGCAACTAATATCTGACCTTGTTCTTCAAAATTCTTGTAATATTTCTAATGCTATAGTGATTGGTGTCGTTCTTTTTCCCCTTTTCCACCTGGAATCTTTAGTCCATTCTAGTGTCCTGCTTTCTGATAATCATAAAATTTAAAATTATGGTTTTAACTCAAGATAGACTAAACATTTTGGTTCCCAAAAAATGCTCTTTATTTTATTTAATTCTTTCCAAATTCTTGCAGTAAAAGTCAATATTCCAAATTTACCCGGACCCTTAATCCATTTATAACTTTCTTAGGTTAAAATATTATTTAGCTTTTTGCCATTTATTTCCATTAACTTCTTAAATTTATGATTATTTTTTCTTTTGTTCAAAAAGAATGGTAAACTTATGTGGCTTTTCAAGCATGTTATTCTATGGATTTCGAATAGACTTAAAATAGTAAATACAACAACTTTTGAACATTATTACGAAGTAAGGACTAGGTGACAAACATATGAAATGGAAGTATTTTTACTTTTAAAATTCCTGAGGCGTGCCACTTATGTGGAGACCTCACCTCTCCCCCTGCTGGTCCGCAGAGCTGGAAAGGTTGGGGACTGCTGTTTTATGTAACTGATTAAAAAAAAAGGTAAAAGAGCTATGGCTAAATTTGTTAGGCAAGATCAATATTAAGAGGTTTCTAGATATGTTTTATGATTATGTACACATCTTAGGTTCTGGCTTCATTTTGGAAATGATGACTATTCATAAAATATTAATAAGCGTACTTCTTTACAAATATTCATAGATTATTTGTCATATTAGAACAACTCAAAGTAAGTATTTCAGTGCTATGTTGAAAACTGATCACATACATTCAGAAAGATGTTAAGTAATACCCACAGAATCAATACTCTCATTGTAATTGTGCACATTTTGAATAAAGAAACCTTTCATAAGCTTTCATTCTTTTTTGTGCTGCCATTAGCAGAATGGTGATGTTTACAACATTCTGCTACCAGAGAACAGAAAACCAGTTTGTAGTACTGGTATTTTAAGGTCAGGGTTTTTTTTAAAGTGATGCTTATGCCTGTCTCAATTATTTGTATTCTAAAGTTTTCACATTTTAGAAATTCAATGGCATTATTCAACGTTTCTCTATCTAGTATTATTCACAATTAAAGTTCTACATAGGTAAATATGCACTCTATACTCCTAATCTGGCCAGTTTTACCCTCAATACAATAAGTGCTGGAATGTTTATTGTTGTGATAATAAAATAATTCAGTAAAGCAATCAGAATATAGGATTGCAAAATGTTATTATTGTAATCTTTGGATACTCTGGTGAAAAGATCATCAAGGCAGCTAATGAAACCAAAGATATGTAAATCTAAAAACCAAGGCTTCAAAACTACAAAGAGAAACACTCTTAAATGTAAAATTATAAAAGCTACAATTTTCTAATATGTGTGTATGTGTGTGTGTGTGTGTGTGTGTGTATATACATACATGTATATAATATATATATATTAGATGCCCTGTAAAGACATTATATTGGGGAAAGAAAAACCCAAACCCAGCAGAAACCAGTGGAATTTGACATTAGTTTGTGAATAATTACAACATTAAAAGATTAGAAATGAAATCATGGAATATTGTTTTGATCTAAATGAAATTTTAAAATTCAGAGAGGGAAGCTATATGAGAAAAACTTTTCCCAACTACATTCAAGAAGTTATCATTGTCTTCCCACGTACTTTTTAAAATGAGGTCACTATCATG
The DNA here is from genome assembly GCF_028640845.1 of Ahaetulla prasina. Taxonomy (NCBI): domain Eukaryota; kingdom Metazoa; phylum Chordata; class Lepidosauria; order Squamata; family Colubridae; genus Ahaetulla; species Ahaetulla prasina. The sequence goes on along the minus strand of NC_080541.1, from coordinate 41,823,049 downwards.
ATGAAAGGTTTGAATGTATTTCCCATAGGTATCTTTCCAATTTATCTCTTCTGGTCAGCTAACAATTGAGCACATATTTATGGGAATAAACAGGAATATGGAATGCATTCCCATAGCCAAGTAGATTTGACTCCAATCTGTATCTTTAAATAAATTGGTCAACACCTCTTTTTCTCTTGACCTTTACTGGTTCGCTATTCTGAATGGTAATTTATATCCATGCTCATTTCAAGAAGAAAGATGGGACATAAGCCTAGATGTAAATAAATATGAAAGGTATGGCCCCAAGTAATATTTCTAAAAAGGGTCCTTATTAATAGTTTATGAATAGTCATAGTTTCTAAAATGGAGTCAGAACATAAGCTGTGTACATAATCATAAAGCATATCTGAAAGCCTCTTAATATTGATGTTGTCTAACAAATTTAGTCATAGCTTTTTTTACCATTTCTTTTTTATCCGTTAAATAAAACTAGTATGTCCTCCCAGAATATTAGTACATAAAGGCACTATATCTAGGGTGGACTATTTTTACCCTTCTAGCCCATGGGGTCTCCCCATTCAATCTGCTGATTAAGCCTCCGAGCAGAGAATCACTGTAAATGGGAAGAAGTTTCATTTACTGACATCATGTACTGACTTTTGGAAAAAGATTTCTCCCTCCTGTCCATGTCTCAATGAATAAGTATATGATTCATCTGAACAATTGCACTGCCTTAAAATCTGAAACTTCTGAAATACCAATTTTTATTTATTCTTTGATGTGGCTTTGTTTTATATATAATTCAAGGCACTGAATAAAACTAGTACTCCTTCCTCCTCCTATTTTCCCCACAACGACAACTCTGTGGAGTGTGTTGGGTTAAGAGAGAGTGACTGGTCCAAAGTCACATCCCAGCTTTCATGATTAAGGCAGGTCTAGAACTCCCAGTATCCTGGTCTCTAACCTGAGGCTATTACCACTAGACCAAAGTGATCTATTAGCAAAAATATTCTAATTTCAGTACAGATTGAACTGCTTCATTTGCCTGTGAAATACTTATTTTTAACAGGAGAAAGACTGGCTATTTAGTCATCATAAAAAAGAACATTTACCTTGTCAGTTGAGACCATATAATAAAACTGTGATAGTATACAACCAGATACAACAAAAACGTTCTTGACTACTGAACAAACTCATTCTTACAAAGACTGCCAGTGTTTTCAGTACAAGCCGCTGACTACAGCCTCAGATTCCCAGGAATGAAGTAACAGCATCAGATGGCCCGTGTGAGATTTGCTTTGTATTACAGTGGTGGGTACAATGAATAAAAGAACTCTGTGTTTTTTGGTTTAATCATTACTGAGAATTTTACTGTTAGAATATGTGGTCTCATGGCATCTGCAGGATAAACATATACAAGAGATTGCTATAGGTTTTCAGTCTGATCTAGCAACAAGATTTATTTTTTGTAAAGGAAACTTTTAAAATTGAATTTACAATTGCATAAAAACAAAATAAAACAATTTTAATTAAGATTTAAATAAATAATCCTATAAGATTATTATATTTTTAAAAGACAGCATTTTTGCTTATTCTAAAAATGCAAAGTATGTTTTAGGTGTAGCAAGCAATATTCTTAACATGGGCACTCTGATAAATGCCTAGTCAGCAAAAATGATGGGTTACTGTTATCAACTAATACCTTATATTCCTGTCACAGGCTGATAGGGAAATGAATGAAATCGACTGTTTAATAAGACTTCTCTATGACCAACAGCCAGTAAACTGTTTCAATGTTGGAGAAACAAACTACAGGTTCTGTTTAATTTTCAGTTTATAGATAAACACATTAAGCACTAGAAAAACAAAAACCCTTTAACTGATAGGACAAAGACTGCAAATGTTCTTGATTTGTTCACTAAAAAAGGCCAAATTATGGCTTTTCACTATAATCATTCTTAAAATGCATAAATTTAAGGTCTCTCAAACCTTAAACCAAAAGCTAACCCTAGCTTTTCTTATTTTTTAAAAATCCTTAATTGCCTCACTTTCATGTTTTGAATTTAGTTAACAGTTGGAACATTATTTTCTTTCTCTTCCCAAATTTGGAATTATAATCATGTAGCAAATAACCTTACTTTGTAGAAAAAGTGCAGAATAAACCTGAGGAAATTTAATCTTATAATAAAAATGGCCCAGCTCTGTTTATGAAGGGATTCATCAAGTTCTGCATAGAACAAATGTAAATTTATACAAATGCATGTGAAATGTGATGTGTTTATTTTTCATACAGATCAGAACATTATTTGGCACTCATTTCCTCCTTTTATTCACAGGGAATTTACCAACTGTGCAAAAAAAAATACTACTATAAGAGAGAAAAAGAGAAAACCTACAGTAAAATAAGGAAGCATGCTTCTATTTTTATCTAATTTTATTTATAAGTAGGCCTGATAACAGGCTTTCAATGTATTTTTGTAACTATTTATATTTTACCTTCTTAATTTTTTTTATTATTTCCCCAAAGCAATAAAAGCTTATAAATTTTAGTAATACAATAAAACAAATCATTACTCAAAACAGTAAAAAGCAAAGTACAGTAATGACTAAACACTACACATTGATGTACAATTAGCTTTTTCTAATACAGCACAATTTCTCTTGTAATAAACCAGGATGTTAAGTAGATGTCAAATGAGAAGACTCCATTGCTAATTCTGTTTGATCTACGGTATAGTGGCATGTTGCATAATTACATCAAAATCAATGTAACTGCTAAATGAAACACTCATTTCCTTCTTTTTCTGAGAAAGAGGCTCCCAAAGGAATGAAATCAAAATAGACCTGGAAAATGGTAAAGGTAAAGGTAAAGGTTCCCCTTGCACATACGTGCTAATCGTTGCCGACTCTAGGGGGTGGTGCTCATCTCCGTTTCAAAGCCGAAGAGCCAGCACTGTCTGAAGATGTGGCTGGCATGACTCAACGCCAAAGGCGCACGGAATGCTGTTACCTTCCCACCAAAGGTGGTCCCTATTTTTTCTACTTGCATTTTTACGTGCTTTCGAAACTGCTAGGTTGGCAGAAGCTGGGACAAGTAATGGGAGCTCACCCCGTTACACGGCAGCACTAGGGATTCGAACCGCTGAGCTGCCACCTTTCAATTGACAAGGTCAACGTCCTAGTCCAGAAATGTATTTAGAGAAAGTGTTGTACCTATATATACCTATACTGTTTCTGTAGAATCCTTGGTGTTCTCTGAGCTTGTCTATTTGCTTTGCATACATTTCATATTCGTTTCTCCTTGGTTCCTTGATTAGGCTGTTGTTTACTGCTTGACTGTTTTTCTGTTTTTAATCCAGGTGTTAATCCTTACTTCTCTCTCCTATTGGTACTTTATTGTTTCATATTGCTCCAATCCCTGAATCAACAGAAGGAGTTTATGAAATCAAGGTGAAAGTTCTTTATGATAAATTCATACAGAGCCAATTCCCCAAGAACCACATTTGCCCTGAAAGTTTAGAAAATATTTAAGGCTGCATCTTTTTTTGTCTGGCCTTTAATTGTTAAATGATTTAGGGTTTGTTTTTTGAATTAATTTTATCCTGTACTTTAATCTTTTTAAAATTCTTTTTATGTTTTAATTTTGTTTAGCTATCATGAGTGCTTAGGATGGAAATGATCAAAATCAGTAAAACTGGACATAGTTCAGACTGGGTCCTATGCCAACTGGGTGTGGAGATTGCCAATCAAAGCATTGCAAGCAGGACACCTCCTTTCAGTCTACACTGCACAGTGAGGAAGGAATTGAGGAGAGAGAGTTTTGTGAAAAGAGACAAGAACTCAGAATGCCAATCTAGCAAAATGGGAAAGAAACAGGTTGTCAATATATTTAGAGCTAGGAGGACAAGTACTGGCAGAATATAGCTAAATCCACAGAATCAAGGGATATTGTTTATAATTTAAGTTATTTTATAACACTTAATTCACGTCTTAACATTAAATAGGGACAGTGACATCCAATATCTTCCCTGTGTTCTACCTGGTTATGGCATTCACAGATTTTGCATCTTAAAGGATGGTTCACAAAAGTCCAGAAGGCTTGTGACTAGAATCTAAATAATTCTTGGATAGCCAAAATATTGCTATATTGAACAATGATTTTCATCATTTCCCCATCAAATCCATGCATATTTAACTCTTTTTACTGCAGAGCTGAATTTCATTTATAAGTGAGTCACCACGAACTAATCACAAGGAAAACTTTGGTATAATGTAATATTATACCTCCAGAAGGTTGAGTAAAGGTGTTTAGAGTAATATGCTAATTAACTTCCAGTTTGTGAGTGAAAAACTGTCTTTCATTTTGATTATTTAAATTTGATCATACTTGCATAAAAGTAATTTGAATGACTCAAAACCAGCAGGGACTTGCCATCAAATGCTGCAATATAGAATGTTCCTACTTATGGTTCCATGCAGTTACATTTTTTGTTGAAACAATCCATTCCATTCAGTCTCCAATCTTTGTTCCTTCTTTAAATAGCTATTGTACTATGTAATTCCAACTCTTTTGTGATTGTGGATCCTATGAAAAGACCCACTACTTTTAAAGACTTACAGACAGGTATTAATTTGTGCCCCACCTTGCTCTGCAGCACTTTTTGGGAACTGAATTTCAGATGCCTCAAACCCTTGCAAATATATATGACACACAATGTTATAGCTTTGGATGGAAGAAATACCAGAAAGAAAATAAACCCTTACACTACCAAGTGTTAAGTCACCAATATGCATATGGCTATCCCTTAACATAATCTTGAAATTTCAAAACTTTTAAACTGACTTTCAGAGTGGAGATTAAGAAGTGTTTTAACGCATGTAAGTATAATAATCCCATTGTGTCTCTAAAATTTATGTAATTGGAAAGCAAAGAGAAAATAGAAAGCAAATAATAAATAATGAGTTCTGTTTGTCTAAAGACATTAATGGAAAAAGCATTAAAAATCTTTAAACCATGAAGGCTAATGGTTTGATAATTGTTATTTTGCACAAAGTAAGAATAAAAAGCAGGGCTGTGAGTTCTTGAATAACATTATTCAAATTTATAGTCTGTCTTATTGCTAAAATGTGAATATAGAGTCACATTTCTGAGGTATGTGACTACTAGTCACATTAAAAAAATCAACTAATTGTACTGTAACAATGCTAGGATTTGAATAGAATTCTACTATTTTAACTATTTAATTCCACAAATCCATTGGTAAAAATCAACAAATCTTTCATGACTTTGTTTATAGATCATTCAAGAACTGATTTGGTTTACATGTTTTGCTTATTCTTGACACTGTAATGTCCTAGATGCACTGTGTTTAAATGTGCTAGCACGGTTTACAAAATCAGGCAAAGCTGTATTAATAACATTAGCACTAGTTGAATGCTATTCCTCTGCATAATGTTCATACTTCAATTATAATAAGTAAAGCATTTTAATAATTTGTTTGTCACTACTCTTGAAAAAGTGATCAGTTTAGTTTCTTGTGTCAAATAAAACTATCTTGCCAGCTTAATCCATAGTGGAAAGTTGTTTGCTCTGCTCGGTGCATAAATTCACATCATTCGGCAGAGTGAACTACTAACAGTCATTGAAGGAAGAGTATGAAATACGATTTCAAACAAAATGGTGGAGGATACTGAAATTTGTCCACAACTAACTCCTATAAGTAATCGAAAATTTTTTAAATTCCTGAAAAGACAGCAAGTGATATTTTCTTCTGCAGAAATAACTAAAATAAATATATTGCCATTTTTAAAAAAAATCACAAATCCTTATAATCACCAAATTTTCTGATTGTTACAAGATATAGTCTTTTTGAAATAGTCTGGAACCAAGAAAAAAACAGGTGGAGGAGAGGCACTGCATTGGGAGGAGGATAATACAGTGGCTGTACCTGGCTTAGACTGGACCAGGGTTGGAAGGATGATTACTGGTATAGTAATGGTCTACTATAGGGGTGTCAAACTCGTGGCCTGTGGACGGGATGTGTCATGTGCTGGCCACACCCACACCTGGTTTAGCGAAGGGGAAAAAGTCATAATACTTCACATGACGCTGCCATGACGATGCGAGTTTGACACCCCTGGTCTACTACATATCCAACTCCAGTGTAACTCCAGTGTTACTAGAACTCATCTATCCTCACAATCCTGCTTAGATTAAGTATGTTATGCATGGCTAATATGTTACACTATTATACTCCTTTTGCATTTGTTGAACACCAAGAGAGCAAGCAGGATTTACCAGCATTGCAACCTCATTTCCTCAGCTGACATTAGTATCATTTTCATAAAGATATAGACACCACTTTGATGCACAACAAGCTACAGGTAGTCCTCAACTTATGACCACAATTGAGCCCAAAATTTTTGTTGTTAAGTGAGACATTTGTTAAATGAATTTTGCCCCATTTTACAACCTTTCTTGCCTCAGTTGTTAAGTAAATCACTGCAGTTGATAAGTAAGTAACTTCGTTGTAACTTAAATTTGTCTTTCCATTGACTTCTTGTCAGAAAGATGCAAGAGGGGAATCACATGTCTGTGGGAAAAAACAAGGGTCATAAATATGAGCCAGTTGCCGAGATCTGCATTTTGATCACATGAACATGAGGATGCTGAAAGGATGTAATTGTGAAAGATGGACATAAGTAACTTTTTTCAGGAGGATGTAGCTTTGTGGAGACAAGCTAAAAAGACTAATTAAGAAATGTATAGTTTCCAGTAACAAGAAATGGAAATGGCTATGACTCATTTTTATTTTTGTGAATGTTTCCTGAAAAGCATGGGCACCTTCACTTAAGCCAGTTATATGGTACGTCATAAATTAAATTTACTCTAAGTATTGCTGGTATAAAATGCCAATAATAAAGCATCATAAATTTGTACCCTATGATTTATATAAGAGACATATCAAAATATTGTGTCCCAAGCTGCTTTAAGACCCATATCTTTCTCTAATTCCACTGAAACTGTACAATCCATATAAACCAGGCTTAAAGGACACATATATAAGGCTCCTCCTTCTTTTCTCACAAAGCTAGTTTCTGCAAATCTCCAGTTGCCACTGAATTAATGATCATAACTGGGTTTTCTAAGTCATGCCTTCTTTCTCTAGTTAGTATAAACATTAGTCCTACTTTAACCTACATCCAAACATTGATATCTAGTCACACCATAAACATAAGTTTGGTGTGTCTTTATCTAGCGCAGCCAGATTAGCAGTGAATGAGTGTCTTGTTCCCACCAGGCAAAAGTGCCTATGTAATTATGCAGCAAGTACACAACTTGTGAGGAAACTGGAGTGGGCCAAATTAAAGTGGAAAACTGGCAGATGAAAATTAAGAAACCCTTTCCAGACCTTTGCTTTTCTGCTTCGTTTTCAGATAAGCTTTTCTTTAAAGAAAATCTGGGTTTGCTATCTATACGCAATAGCTCTCAGTGCGATTTAGGCTCTATTAATACAGTGCCAGTAATATAAGTAAGCACTTGCAGCATCCACTTTAAAGGCAGGCATGTGGGGGCTGAGCTGTGTGGCAAGCAGATGTACATGAAGAGCTGACCACCCAAAATTCCTTGAGAAAAGGTCTCGGCATGAAGTGCTGAAACCAACTAATGTCTTTGCAAATAGCCTCTATAACTAGCAGCTTCTGCACTGCTTGGTTACTAATTCACTGCGATTAGGACACAAAAGAAAAATGTTTCTTCCATATATAGTACAAACTACTGTACTATAGACAATTGATTTAAAAAAAAACCTTTTATAAAAATAGGAAAGACTTCGCTTCTTTCGAAAGAGAATTCTTGTTGTAGGGCACAGATTTGCTACATTTAAAAGTCACTGTCTTTTCTTGATTCATTTTAGAATGAAAGCCTTAAAAGATGTTTTAGAATCTGCTCCCAAGCAAATTTCATCTTGTATTTTATTGTTCCTTTGATACCAGACAAAGGGCTGTGCAATTCTTACGTTATTTTAATCTTTTTTTTATTGTCGCACTGTGGCCTTCAAATTAATTTTATATGGTCTCCTAATTAATTTTATATCTACTCTTTTAGTTTCTGCTTTTTAATAGCTTTTTAAATTGACTGGTTGATTTACTCTTTTTTGTCTTTATATTACACATTAAGAAATGATTCAAATTGGTCTGGGAGTCAGAAAAAAGAAAACTTATTCATATATCTGCTTTAAGTATGCCCATTTAAAAATCCAGTTCAAAATCCAGGGGGGGGGGAATGATTTCTATTTCATCCCCTCCTTATTTCTCACTTGAAATTATATATATAAAAAAACTGAGATTCACAATGGGCAGACACAACAATGTTTAATCTGCACTGAGTTCAGTCATTTTTATTCATTCTATTTCTATATTTGCCTACATGTTGAGCGTGATCCTTACACACAGCTTTTAAGAATGATATAGAAATGGTATGTTGCAATCTTCTTCCAGAATGTATTGACTTCCCTGTCTAGCCAACCAAACTGGTTTTCTGACAGTCTAAAATCCACATTCAAATCAGGTCAATCCTGCATATTTTCCTAGTTCAACACAAATTTTCCCATACTCTACTAAGTTTTTGTTGGTTTTCATACAGTAGCATTATAGAGTTTGTTCATACATATTGCTTCTTACGATGTTTCTCAATACAGATAGTCCTGGAGTTACAATCACAATTGAGCCCAAAATTTATGTTGCTAAGTGAAAAAAATGAGAAGATAAGTGCGTTCGCCCAATTTTATGACTTTTCTTGCCACAGCTGTGCATTACATTTGTTCAGTTAGTAACATGGTTATTAGGCAGTGGTGAAATTCAAATTTTTTTTACTACTAGTTCTGTGGGCGTGGCTTGGTGGGCGTGGTGTGGCTTGGTGGGCATGGCACGGGAAGGATACTGCAAAATCTCCATTCCCACCCCAGTCCAGGGGAAAGATACTGCAAAATCCCCATTCCCATCCCACTCTAGGGGAAGAATACTGCCAGCCAGAGATGATATTTGCCAGTTCTCCGAACTATTCAAAACTTCCACTATCGGTTCTCTGAACTACTCAAAATTTCCACTACCGGTTCTCCAGAACCTGTCAGAACCTGCTGGATTTCACCCTTGTTGTTAGGTCATTGACTTTGCTTGTCAGAAGATTGCAAAAGGTGATCACATGACCCCAGAACACTGCAACTATCCTAAATATGAACCTGCTGCCAAGCTTCTGAATGTTGAACATGTAACCATAGGGATGCTGCAATGGTCGTAAGCATAAAAACTTGTCATAAGTCAATTTTTCCAGAGCCGTTGTAACTTTGAATGGTCACTAAATGAACTGTTGTAAATAAACCTGCATCTGTTTCTTAAAATGGAATTTCTTAGAATCTTTTCATTTGAAACGTGAGGAGGGGCATATTCAATTCTGAGAGCCATAATAGATACCAAGTTGGTTATCGGGAGTTGTAAATGTTCTAATACACCCCATCTCAGGCATAACACTTCTTCACGGATACCTAATTCAATTCCTTTTTTTCCAGTGTCTACTGTAGATGCTGATATCCTGATGCCATTCATGGCAGGAAACCAGTAATATGATCCCCACCAGGCAAATGATCATATAGTGCTTGATTTTATGCTATGAATGGCAGCAAATTGCCTCCTCCTCATCCAGCAACCAAATTCCTGAAGACTATTTGCTCATACTGTTCATCTGGCCAACAAAGAGAAAAGAGAAGAGCGTCTCTAGGACCACATTTTTTTGGTGACTGAAAATCATATGTAATACCTGTGTTTTGCACAGATGAATTAAACCTGCCTCTCTGAGTACAAACTATCATTCACATGATGAAAACATGCTTTTCAGAGGAAAGCTACTGGTTTCATTTTGACACCTTTTTTTTTTTTAAGATGCCAGGAAGAATGAGTGAAAAAGATTAGGCTTTGATCACAGTTCTAAGTTAGAAATGATCCAGCAAATTGCATATGAAACTGACTTTCACATACCAACTGATAATTAAGAATATTTAAAAATTAACAAAATAAGTGTATTTTTTTAAAATACAAATTTCTAAATACAAGCCCACACTACACTTGGTCAGGAAAAAAGGGTCCACGATTTATCAGTCATCTAATAAAGATAATATGATCCTTGAACACAGTAGTTATTTATTTTTAATTAATTAATTAATTATTTTTAACTTTATTTTATATATCAATTTATATGGGCATCAATACAATTCCTGGTGGCTAACAAGAATTAAAATACAATATAAATATCTGGCTAAATTAACAAAATCAGGAAACACCATTCCTAGCTAAGTAATACAACACACCACATCCTAGAATGGGCTTGATCCTAATCCAATGTAATTGTACTGGTAGAAAAAACTGGATTAAGGCAATCCCTCAAACACCTTGATCTCACGCCATGCAGGTAATAATTAGCACCTTGAATTGCATCTGGAAAAAACTTAAAGTCAGTGGAACTTTTGCAACAGAAGGTGCAACATGATCAAAGCGAAACACATCAAAATTGCCAATGCTGTGCATTCTGGATCAACTAAAGCTTCTTGATGTTCTTCAAGGATAGCCCCATGTACATTACAGTAATCCATTCAGGAGATGATCAAAGAATGAGTGATTGAATGAAGAGCCTTCTAATCTGGGAAAGGTACACAATATAAAACTGTGTGAAGGTCCCTCTATCTATGCAATTCTGTTGTGAACAAGTAATGTTACCAAGCACTTCTTTATAAAATCAAGCTATCGTGCAACAGTATTTATATAACCATGTACATTCAATCTCTAGATGCAAATTTAAAGCTGATTTTTACATGATAAATTTACTTATACCTGTGCTAAATCCTGTCATTTAAATAGGAATCTTCCTGATTCAAACTGCTACGTGTATAGTGAAGCCACACTTAAAAAGTATACCCAATGGGGTTTATTTAATCTAAATGTCAGGGGTAAGCTGCACAAAATCATTTTACATAGGTACCATAAACATATCCTTACAATTTATACTGCAGAATGTTTTTTGCCAAATGCTAGTACTGATTTTCCTGAATTTTCTGTAAAACTCCCCAAATAATTCTTTTATATCTGAACAACAAGTCACAATTTCCTAAACTTGTCTGAAAGGTTTATCTTCCCACTAATAGCTTTTACATTCATGTTAACATAATACAAAAGTTACCCTGCAGGAGAAGATATTGAGGAAAAAACACATTTATCACATCAAAGTAGCAATTATTCAAAAACTGTGACTTGACCAATACGAGCTACCAGAATATACTCAAAAAACTTTAAAAAGACTAGGGAATTCCACTGATTTTGAGGGCCCTAATTGTGATTAAATATACACTACACTTAATCTTAGCCAAAAGGCCAAGAATCTGAATTTAAATCGTTGCATTTGCCTTTGTATTCTACTTTCAACAGAATTATTGCCAAAGCTGCTTAACTAAAGTATAAAATTAAAAATAAATGTCATACTTTACTTAAGTATCCAGGATGCTCACATGACAAATTACATGGTTATAAAAAAAAATTCTGATTTCAGCATAACCAGTACATCCCACATAATTCCTAAAATTAGTCTAATTCACATCAATCTTCAGAATCTTCAAAGAACAGAGGTTAGGGAAGCTTAAAAGGATGCTCAAGAGAAAAAGCCTTTAATCAAGTTAGCAGATATGCCCTTTATCTTCAGTGTCAATTGCAGGTTTAGTCAGAAAAAGAAATCATGCCAAGAACCAGTGCAGGGGAAAAATACACATGACTTAGTTTCGAAATAGATTTATACATTCTAGAGTGTCAACAATCAATGCTGTCAATATTGTGCAACCTCATTTCAGCATAATTGTACAGCTTAAACATTTTGACCCCCTTTCCTTTTTACTTTGATATCCAATTTGATTGAACCAAATAAGTTCCACGCAAAAAAAGCATAAGCTATAATTCTTAGCTATCAAGATCTTTCTAGTCTGTGTCATTAAAGCCAAGAATGAACCTACCTGGAGGTTGCAATTTCTACTTTAGTTCTAGCCATGGCAGCTGCACGCTGGGCACCTTCAAGTGCTCTCTCCACCTTTTCTTTAGTTTTTGTGTTCCTTATTGGTATAAGCTGCTTCCTTATTCCACGGACCAAAACATTGTTTTTATACTTTCCCTCTTCCTTGGTGCCATCTGGAAGCATAGTACATCCATACCCATGTCTCTTGTTGTTTAGCCACTCGCCTTCGTATTTCATACCATTTGAACGCTCACTAATACCAAAGCCATTACGCTTGTCATTCTTCCATTCACCCATATAGGTTTCTGTGGTGGTAGCATCAACATGGTCTTCTACTGGAGAATAATCACAGTCCATATCTCCAAAACTAATGGTAGAATTGGCATCACTAGAACTAATCCTGCTCATGGCAGCATCACTCCTGACAGAGCTACGTTTGCTAGATATTGATGACTTTGATTCAGATTTTCTAAGTTTTATACTACCAAGAAGAGATCCTCTTCTGAACAGGCCTCCTTTTTTCTTACTACCAACACTATCGGGATCACTGTGAAAATTCAACACAAACCCTCCTCTAGTTCCAGCAGGACTGTCTGCTGTGATATCATGTAGAACAGTACCATTGCTCTGCTCGCTACGGAGTGAAGCTAGAGATGTCCGGAGGGGTGAACGGATCACAGTCGCCATGCCATAAGGAACACTTTGCCGCATACCATAGCCGTGTCTCATCCCTCCTGTCCATTGTCCCTGGTATGTACCTTGTCAAAGAAAAATAATGAAATAAATAAATAAATATATATTTGAAATTTTTAATCAAATGTATTCATCAGCAGTCCACAAGATTCAACTTTTTTTTATTTTTCAACACAAGTATTTTAAGGCAGCACCTGTAGACAATCACTCTAAAGCGGTATATAAGTCTAAGTGCTATTGCTATATAAAAATACTTGGTAATTCAATACTGTAAATTATATTACTTTGTAAGATTTTGTACAAAGTAATATATAAGATTGCAAAGACAGTGCTCTCAAAAAGTCTACAATGCTGGGAAAGTTAGAAGGAAAAAGAAACTACTAGCAGCAAAGGAGATGGACACAATTACAGGGACAAGGGATGTAGTGTTGGAAGACCTGAAGGACCAATTGGGGATAGAGTATCATGGACAAAATATATGTGGGCATTAAAGAGTTAAAAACAACTTGATGGCATATAATCAATCAATCAATCTTGAACTGAAAAATGACCTTTTAAACTAAGAAACTATAATTTTCTGCCCATTTACTTGAAATAAGCCTCGTGAAATATATTAAGAATGACTTAAGAAATTAGAGTAGGGCTGTGAGATATGATATTCAACATATTTTTAAAAATCTTAAAACATTTTAAAGAAAAGCTTATCAATTACAGGATATATTGAATATGACTTAATTTGAAATCATGTTTACCACAAGTTACATATCTATGATTATTGGGATCATGGCTGAAAAATATGTATAATATGAAAATATTATATAAAAAATATCTATATTTTCTGGGTCTTCGAAATCAGAAGCACTGATCCTTGGAAATGAATGAAATAAAAGAATGGGCTGCAATGGCTCTTAAGTAAATGCTGTAAGAAGTTCACTACATATGTACACACTCACAAAAAGTACCATCTGGACAGTTATGTACCAGCAAACACTCAGAGAACTGAGCTGTTAAGCTATAAATGGGTCTTTCATCTGAGTAAGAAGTTGTATAGCATTTGGTCATCACACAGTTCTGTACTGTGCCAAGACAGAATAATATAGCTTTAAAAATACTTTTTTTCTCTAAATAGATTTGGATATAAAGTATTGTGAAATAATCTGCAAAGTACATTATTTTTGCAATATTAATTGCCCACAAAAAATAAATATTCCTATGTTTTATTTGCATACATATTTTTATTTTGTCTTTCCTTAAATGTGAGATGACTGTGAGATGAGATTAATACTTGTAACACACAACATTAGTAAAATATCTTTAGGTTAGAATATGTCAAGAATGGTTCTATAGCCTTCGATAAATGTTGTTACTGGAAATAAGCCAAACAGTGACTAGTGTCCAAACGACACAAATACAGGGTGTCGTTGAAAGAATTATCTGAACATGATGTACTCTTGCCTGAAGATGCTTGTTTGACATCCTTACAATGTTCACTTTGAAGTCAGAAGAAACTGAAATATTAATTGCAAGCATTTTTTTCTTCTAGAATAAAGTCATAGGATTAGGACTGGATATCATCATGCCCACGAATATTGTTTTTTATACCTAATATAAAATAATTACTTTAAATAATTTTTATAATAAAAACATGCAAAATTCACTACAAGTAAGCCTACAGAGAAAACATTTTACATCAACTGTCGACATGCTAAAATTATCCTCAACTCTTAACAGGACAAAACATATGACAATTTTTTTATCTGGGCTTATCATAGTTTATATTACATTTTAACAAGGAATTAATTCATGATATCCAAAAGAATGTTAAAACACAATCCTATATCTAAATTCTGTAAGTGTAAATGAAGATAAGAATTGTAATCCTTTTCACTAATATTGTCTATGTCCTGCTGGATGAAAACTATCTGGGGAAAGGGATTGATACTGTACATTGTGTATTCTGATCACGTTCTGTGCTCCTCCAGTCTTCCTACCATTTCAAATTTTTAGCAGGTTTGGGGCAAGTACAGTACTTAAAGTATTTACAACTTTCTGTGTTGCAAATTCCTTCATCCTATCCACTGCTTAATGGTCCTGACTACTTTTAAACCAAAAAGAGACAGGTGTGAAGGTGAGATTGTTACTTTTCTACCTAGATATAGCCTTATCTCTGGGGAGAAGGGGAACGACAACTCACAATCCAGTGCCGTTCTGCGATGGGGAAGCAAGTAACCAGAGAATTGCACTCTAACATTTTTATTAATATTCCTAATTAATTAATTCCATATAAAATGGTGTCCTGTTCATTTAAAGAAAGTAGTATTAAAACTACTGATAAATAACAAAGACAGAGAATATTGCAGATATATTTCTATTCTCCCTATTAA
The DNA here is from genome assembly GCF_028640845.1 of Ahaetulla prasina. Lineage (NCBI taxonomy): Eukaryota > Metazoa > Chordata > Lepidosauria > Squamata > Colubridae > Ahaetulla > Ahaetulla prasina. The sequence goes on along the minus strand of NC_080541.1, from coordinate 41,807,944 downwards.
ATGTCATTTAACAGAAAAAGGGGGGAAAAAACAGACAGTCCTAAAGATTCTTAATTAAACCTTCCTTAATTCCAGATAATGTTAACCATATAGACTGATTTCAATTATCTCCTACCTGAATACCTGAAAAAATGTCATGCACTCACAACTTTGTATCTGTATGAAAAAAAAATGATTTCAGAGGGCCCAGCACACTCTGAAGTGTAGTGAGAAAAGAACTGTAACCTAATTTATATTTCTGGATCTTCAGTATCTACCTGGAACCGTTCACTGAGATCAGCTGAAGTTTCACAGTCAGGTGCCATCAACATGCTTATAAAATCCATATTACTTCTTTCAGCATGGCAGAAACAATGAATCAATACTATCAGAGTATTGTAATATTATACCATATCAAGGCAAGCCTACTGAAGCTTAACTCCACTCTAGTTGATCGGCTAGAAATATCAGGCATTAAATTCCTTTTTATAATTTATTTTAACTCTGGTTGGCTTAATGGCTTCCATTTCTTTTACCCTTACTTTTATATTTTTATTGAAATGGTATTGTTGATGGTGTGCTCGCTATAAATTTTTCCGTGCTTACACTAAAGGTAAATGCATAGTTGACAGCTCTGCTGTGTTATCTCATCCTAAAAAAATTGGCTGGTTGTGTGGACTCTACCTCAAAGCTATTTTTATTGAAATCAGTATGACTGTCAAAGTACGGCTCCTGTTATCAATATTCTATCAATAATAGCCGGAGCAATAAATTTCTCACAATTTCCCCTAAGGAAAATTAAGAACCAACTTTTGTAATTAACTGTGAGAAAATTTTGCACTTAAAGTGCAGCTTAATAACTCAGAAATTCTTTGGCAAGTGTTCCTGAGGATGACTTAAGTGAAATTCCAAACTGAAATCAGAGTAGCCAGCCATTTAGTTCTACTAATGGAAATACTGCCCAGGGAGAAAGTGGGATAAAATACTTTGGAAATTCTTGGTAAATTTCTAGTTGTCAAGCTAATATTTTTTGACTCTCAATAGTTTAACCATGGAAAAAAGTAAAATGATGCCAGAATACCTCTACCAAAGTGTAAAAAATCTGTGTAATGATGCTCAAAACTGTTATTAAATCCACGGCTTTGCTATCGTTTGAGCCCATTTGTATTTCTTTGCAACTGCCTTATCGATTGACAAGTTTATTCCAGCAGGGAGTGTATACAATATTTCTTTGCGAACTACAGGTCTCCAAGAATTCATTTGAATGCGCTTATTCATAGTAGAGTAGACTTCCCCCCCCTTAAAAAACCTAAAAAAAATAAAACTGAAAGCAAGAGAAACCAAACGCATTACCTGCTGAGCGCACCTTCACACTCTTGAGCCCCGCGGTTGCACACGCCCGTGTGGAAGAGCAGCGCTCTGCACGCCCCAATGTGCGCCGGCCCCGGGCGCCCCCTAGCGGCCGTTCCTCAGCTCACCCACTCACCTCCGTCCCCGTAGGTCTCGACGCCGTAACCGTCCTGCAGCCCGTTGCTCCAGGTGCCCTCGTAGCGGGCAGGGCTGGCGAGGCTCTGGCGCACGCCGTAGCGGCCTTTGAAGCCATGCGACCACTCGCCCCGGTACATCCATTTGCCCTTCGTCTCCACGCCCAGCCCGTGGCGTTTGCCCTGCGCCCAATACCCGTGGTAGGTGTTGCCGCTGGGCCAGGTGTAAGTACCCACCACCTCGAAGCCGTGCGCCCACGAACCCGCGTACTCGCCCTGCCCTTTGGGCCCGGTGCAAATGCCGTGCCCGTGGGCTTTGCCGTCCTCCCAGCCGCCGCAATAGGTGCCGCCATCGTCGAAGTCGAACCTGCCGCCCGTCATTCAGGGGGAGCGGGGCGCGCCCGGGCCGAGATTACCCCTTCGCCACCTCGCGCTGCCGCCGCCGCCGCCGCCGCGCGCTGCGTTCCCTGCCAAGGTGCCCGCGACAAATGCCGCGGCTCCGTCCCACTCAGCGATCTTCGGCTCGGCACTGACTCCCGCCCTCGGCTCTGCTCCTCCCCTCCTTGCCCGTCCCCTCCTTCCGTCCTCAGCCCTCGCCGTCCGACTCTACCCCGGGCGAAGGAAACGAGCAGGAGGCGCGGCGAGCGAGGCGGAGCCCGCCGGGGCAGGTGTCTCAGGAGGCGCGTGAGAAAAGGCTGGTTCCCGGAACTCGAAAGCAAAAGCTTGCCAGCCCCAGTCGCTGGAGTTGCCATCTGGCCTTAGGGAGGGCGAAGCTGTGGCTTTGTGTGTGTGTTAGTGTGTTGATGTGTGTGAAAGTGGGCAAATACGCTTGCGCAGCCTTTTGGTCACCTGAAACCCCCGGGGTGGACTGGCCCCTTCTGGGTATTTGGTCGTCTCAGAGCCCTAAGTTAGGAAACGTTTGGCAAACCTCTTAGGTTTCTTTCTCTGAGCATGAGCAGAGCTCCTTTCCCCTTCCCTGCCTTTGTTTTTGAGCAAGTCTTCCTTGGGGGGATGTTGCTTAGTTATTTACAAAATTACGGTTTAGAAGACTGAATTGCTTCAGATTGTGGATGAATCAGGACGATTTTAATTCTCTGGGTGCAAAACGGTAGCAAAATATGCCTTTGTGAGCGGGGGACTACAAAGCCAACGAGGTTGGCTATTGCTGGAAACTTGCTAGGTACTTAAGAGTTATGGAATTAGATGTATATTCTTACAGTGTAGGATAAATCTCTCCCGTGCATACACACACATGCAGATTTTATAAATGTATACACTGTGAAGCTCTTACTGCATTTTGCTCTGTGTGAAGATTAGAGCGGATTTGTTTCAGGAAGGTAGAGTTACTATCTTTCTTCCATGCACAGGCAGAAATTATTCAGGTCCATCACCAAAGTAAAATGTTAAGGACATCTGCATCTGTTGAATGCTGAACTATTATGATAACTTGTTTGAAATATTTGCTTAGTCTTGATAAACAGTTCATCGCCCTTGGTCCAGAATCCTTTTCTTCCTAGCCTACCTTTACAATATTTTAGTGAGGATAAAATCTGAAGAACTCATGTGCTGCCGCAACTTCTATAGCTATAAGAAAGCTGTGAGCATTGTCTCAGTCCAAATCTACTTTTAGCGCAAAAAGGGATGAAAAAATAGCAACAGGGTGGCTTCCACCAAATCTGAAAGGCAATAGAAATAAACAGGGAGGACAGAATTCTATATGTACAAGGCCTTTACTGCAATGGATATGGCTTTTGGCCAACACAAAATAAACAACTTGCCTTTCCCAGGGGTACTTCCTTCCTGGGGTGTAAGGTTTTCGACAGAAGTCAGAGAAAACACAGCTTTGAAGTGGAATTTCTGCAGATGAGAAGGGCTGTCTAATTAGAGCAATGGATTATATAGAACAATAGAAGAATGGTGGAGGCAGTGGCATGCCAAAAGGAAAAGTAGGAAGTAAGTTTGACAGGCAAGGAGAAAAATAGAAATAAAAACTACAGGAAGGGGGCCTTGGAGAAACAATAGAAAGATACGTAGGTTGTCATAGGAACCAGGAGGATTGAGCATTTGGAGCGGGATTGCAAATACATGACAGATCCATAAGTGGAATGACAATCAGTTGGAATGTCCATCTGCCATCCCCAAGGAGAAATCATGGGGTCCAGGGTGAAACTACAGCACATAGAATGGAATAACAGCTGTATCTGTTCGGGCAGATACTGAAGAATAACAATGAGAGCTGATGCTTTCTTTCCAGCAGAGCGAGTTGTGAGAAAATCCTCCATTCCAATCTTAGCTCATTTGTGAAGTTAAAGATAATCCCAAAAATATAGGATTTAGTTACGTTGGTTGTGACCACTTTTATAGAAGAATAAAAATGCTATATTTTCAGTAGGCACATAATTTGCTTTATTCTAGAGCAGGGGTGTCAAACTCAAGGCCCAGGGGCTAGAATCGGCACGCAGGGTGCTTAGATCTGACCCGTAGGGCTGCCCTGGAAACAGCAAAGGTGCCTCTGCCAGTGAAAATGGAGCTCAGGAGGGCCACCCACAGCCCTCCTGAGCTTCATATTCGCTGGCACAGGGTTGCAGGAAACTGTCGCAGCCAAAAACGGAGCTCAGGAGCCCACTTTCGCTGGCAGAGCACTCTGGCCTCACAGGCACCTCTGGCATGAGTGACGTTGAACTGGCCATGCCCACCCTGGCCACACCCATCATGCCCCCCCCGAGGTCAAATATAACCCTGATATGGCCCTTAATGAAATCAGTTTTGCTACTACTGCCCTAGAGATACTTTTCTTAGAACAAAGAAGCTAGATGCAACAATTTTGAACTCTGAAAATATCCTCTATAAGCATATACAGTAGTCCTCGACTTACGACCACAATTGAAGCCCAAATTTCTATTGCTGAGCAAGATATTTGTTAAGTGATTTTGCCCCATTTTATCTTTCTTACCACTGTTAAGTGAATCACTACGATTGTTATTAACATGGTTGCTAAATGAATCTGGTTTCCCTATTGACTTTGCTTGTCAGAAGCTCTCAAAAGGTGACATGACCTCAGGACACTGCAACAGTCATAAATATGAGTCAGTTGCCAAGTTTCTGAATTTTAATCATGTGACCATGGGGATGCTGCAATGGTCATAAGTATGAAAAACAGTCATAAGTCACTTTTCTTAACGCTGTTATAACTTTGAACAGTCACTAAACAAACTGATGTAAGTTGAGGACTACCTGTATTTCTGATAGGCATAATATTAACTGGAATTTTCTTAATAAATAGTATCTCAGAAGTTAAACTAGAAAGATATATCTAAACAGCAGTGCAATTCTTGGTTTTCATGCTGATGGATTTTAGGCAAATTCTGATATATGTATTTATCAGTTATTTTATGTATATCATAGCTTTCCATAGCTGACAATAAATAGGATGAATAACTTGCCAGAGCAGGCTGAAATGAGATGCCTAAGATAGAAGTCTTCAAACTCACTATTTGGATTCAGAGGTTATAGTAATGTGCTAATGTAATTCTTTTTATAAAAACCTTTAAAAAGAAGAAATTGATTGGTAGGAAAAAATATCACATTTTTCAGATGCACAAGTATATACAGCATATTAAGTCTAATGCAACTATTTCCACAAGGCTGATGTTTAATTTTATCCAGTCCTTATTTACATTAACTTGCCTATGCAAGTTTTTCAGTGGTTATTTTTATCACCTCTGTGTTCCAGTGGGTGTACTATATGAATGCCCGCTTTCTTCTTATGAAGCAATGACTTTGGTTCTTTTATTCTCACAAGAATCCTGTGAGGTGAGTGCGAGTGAGCGATAGGAACTGATTCAAAATTACTCAGGAAATATTACAATTTAATTGATACAGGGACATGATTGACAATCCCAGTCTCTCCAGATATTGCTGAAAGATGGCTCCCAGCATTCTTGCCATTACCCACAATATTTTTAGGAATGCTGGGTGTATAATTTATCAACATCTGGTGTATCATCAGTTTTCTATTCTTGTTATAACTAGCAATACATTACATGGATTCATGATGGTTCTTTCTTGGCACCATATGTTTCTCCAATTAAAGTAAATGCACACACACACACACACACACACACACACTTACCCTTCAAAGTATCGTATCTCCCTGCAGTCTTCTCTTTTGAAAGCTAAACGTGTCCAAAGGTGCTTTTTCAAGAGGCAACTGGACTTTCTAGTTTTTTCTTTGAAGATGTTTTGCTTCTCATCCAAGAAGCTTTTTCACCTGAAGAAACTTCTTGGATGAGAAGCAAACCGTCTTCAAAGGAAAATCAGAAAGTCCAGTTGCCTCTTGAAAAAGCATTTGGGGACAACCTTGACCTGTATGACTGAGAATCTCCATAGACATTTAAACATGTCCAACTTCTTAGTTGTTTCTTGCAGAGCCTGGTTTTCAGATCTTTTACCATCCTGATAGATTTCTGAATCCATTCCGCTTTCTTCATGTTCCTTTTAAAATACAGGTGGTGCTATTTAGTGACTGACTCGTTTAGTAACTGTTCATAGTTATGACAATGATGAAAAAATAACTTTAAAAGAAATCCTCTCATTTATGACTTTTGTAAAGTCTGTAAAGCAAAGGAAAACTGAAGTAAGATAATAAATACAGTTGCAGCTTCATTTAGCAACCACTTTTCTTAATGACCAATTTGTTGGTCCCAATTGTGTCACTAAACTAAATACACAAAGACTTCCTGTATCATGTTCAGAAGTGAACATAGTATTCCAAGCATGGTGTAATTTCTGCTGAGTACTGGGAAATTATTATCTCCCATAATCTAAATAACATGCTTCTGTTAATGTAAATTGCTTTATATATTTTGTCTGAACACAAAAGTAGGTGACAACTATTTTTTTCAGTATCATAAGCCTTGAACATGGAAAGCCCTGAAACTTAGAAATTAATATGTTGCTTGTAACCAATTATGGCAATCCCACATATTCCAACATTAATCTACTATAAACTATAATCCACTGTAACTTTCTTGTGTAGAATAGGTTGCCTGTGGTCGGTCGGTCGGTCGGTCGGTCTGTCTGTCTGTCTGTCTGTCTGTCTGTCTGTCTGTCTATCTATCTATCTATCTATCTATCTATCTATCTATCTATCTATCTATCTATCTATCTATCATCTATCCAAATTCTGATAGGGATATAGGAGTGCAGAGATTTTGCCATATTTGGAGTATCTTGTGAACTTGCATTCTGTGTAACTAGCATGCTGATGCTTGCTTTATACAGACTGCTACATTTGCTAGCCAGCCAAGATATGGTAGGTGATGATAAGCCAACCCAGCTTTGAACTCGTATGAACCAATACATGAGATTAACTGTATTTTATAGGAACAGGCTGGGAGAAGAATAGGTATAGGTATAACATGCCTAAATATAAGAGTAGCATTACTGTACAGTTATTGTCACATCAGGTTGAACTACATTGTAATCAAGACACTTTAAAAAAAAAAGTCTGATGCATGCAAGCCGTATTTCTTCGAGTAAACTGTACATTTTATTTCATTCTCTCCTGTGGGCTGTGAGTGTTGAAAGACGAAGGGGCAAGCAATGTGCTTCTGCTGCCAAGAGAACAGAGGCAGCAACCTGCTGCCCCAGAATAGCAACAGTCATAAATATGGTCATGCTACTCCTCCACTTGGAGATCCAGATCACATTCCCGGTACCCAGTGGGGCCATTGGCTGCCAGGCATGCAAAGGCTTTGATAAAACAGTTGCAAATGGAGCTGTGGTTAAGAGAAGCTTAACTGCCCTCCCAGCCAAGTTGACATCAAGCAAAATAGGAGGTTGATGCCTTTGGAGCACACAGTGCCGAGGGCTGTTTGGTGCTAGTTATTACGGGAGCAGCTGACTCAGGGTTTTGGGGACAGAGTATCTTTGACATGAGAGCTGGCTGTTATTTGTGGTCTTGACAGCAACGTGCCTCTCCTTGCATAATGCAAAATGGAAGCGCAAGACCGTGGTATTTCTGAGTTAGAATTCCTTTGAAGATTATCTAAAACAGGCTTTGGAGAAGGTGAATGCTACCATACCATGCCACAAAAATCTGGGCGCACAGTAGTTATTGTTTTGCTGCTACTTAGGGATTGGCTGGATTTTTTTTCAACCAATATGCAGACCTATTGAAGGTATCCACCTGCTAATACGAAATGGACAAGTTAAAATTCTATTGCAGGCATTGTAATTGTCTTTCTGATTAATTTAAACTTTTCTTTATAGAAGAAACTTAATACTAGGTGTCCATATTTTGGGCATGGTTTCAGATTGCTCACAAATCCTCATTCACAATTTCTAAGAAACATACATACATACACAATGTGTGCGTGTATAATAACAGAATAATGCTTTTTTTAAAAAAAAACAATCATCATTAAAAATATTAGCTCTTCCTTGATTTGATTTTTTCCTCAGGTAAAGTACATTATCCAAACCTTCTCCCCAGAACTAAGCTATTTCTTACTTAGCTAAAGTTGAATCTATATTATACAGAATGAATCAATCAAATTAAAATAATTACACTGACTTTTTGAATTTTCACTTAAAAGGGCCTTATTCTCCTAACCAGAAGTGGGAATCGTCTTTTTAGCCAGAGAAATTATTTTTTTTCCCCTGCAGGATTTCCAGAGAGGCTCTGTGCCAGTATACAAGGAGGCATTCTCAAGTTCTGACTCCACCTATTTTAGCCCTGCTCCAGCCCTGTTTAGGGCTGGCATTGTTCAAGTCCAAACATTTTGGAAGGCATTCCAAATACTCCGGTGTAGTTGCTGCCAGGGGAGATATTTGGGGTAGGTAGAGGAGAATGACTTCAGAGCCTTCTGAGAGCAGGGCCCTTTCCTCTCATGCTCTGACTTTTCATTTAAGAGGTGCTATTTTTGGACAGGATACTAAGCCACTGGATAATGTCTGGGCAAACTTTTATTTTTTTTCCCAATTGAAAAATGAGAACACAAGGATCAGAGGGGGTGTTTCACCTTTCTTAAAACTTATTACAATCGCATTGTGGAATGGCCTCTGTTTAAAAATCTATTCAGTTCTTTTGCAGGACAATGGTGGTAAACTGAGCCTCTTTTAATAGCTTTCAACAATCTTAGGTTTAAAGAAACAGTTTTTAAATTTCTCTGCAACTTAAAACCAAGTTTGACTTTCCTCAGGACACTGGTTAAAATGATAATCTGCATTAGTCATCCGTGGGTTGAAGCATGGTATGTGAAAAATATTTCTCCTAATTCGTTCTGGGTAGAATAGGTCTTTAAAAAAAAGCATTGGGAATTCTTTGATGTCCCACCACATAATTTTTGTTTGGATTTAAAGTAACTTACGTAATTTTTCAATTGTCTGACATGTAAATTGATACACATATTCAGCAATTTTGCTTTTAAATATCGAAGCTTTAGATAGAATACCCTATCTCACCAGACTCGAAATCCTAGGCTTAGAAAACTTGGAACTCCGTCGCCTTCGACGAGACCTAAGCTTAACTCACAGAATCATCTATTGTAATGTCCTTCCTGTTAAAGACTACTTCAGCTTTAATTGCAATAATACTAGAGCAACTAATAGATTTAAACTTAATGTCAACCGCTTTAATCTAGATTGCAGAAAATATGACTTCTCTAACAGAATCACCAGTGCTTGGAATACTTTACCTGACTCTGTGGTCTCTTCCCATAATCCTAAAAGCTTTATCCAAAAACTTTCTACTATTGACCTCACCCCATTCCTAAGAGGACTATAAGGGGCATGCATAAGCGCACAAACGTGCCTACCGTTCCTGTCCTATTGTTTTTCTTTTCTTCTTTCTATATATATGCTTATACCTCCTTATATTTACTCATATATGTTTATATACTATATAATCTTTTGTATGATTCCTACATATATTGTTGTGACAAAATAAAATAAATAAATAAATAAATATTCATTGAGTTTCATGTGGAAAAACGATCGCTCTGCCGCGAAAGTTTGTTTCTCTTTGTGTTATATAATGATATACGGGTTCTTGAAGAGCAGTATTTATAATAAATCTTGATCTTAAGGAGAAAGAGAACATTTTTATTTTATGCATTATTATGTCTAATTTGGAGAGAATGTTTTCTAATTTGGATGCACAGTTAAAAATCATCTATGATCACAAATATCTCTAAAGTAGCTAAAACACCCACAATAGATTTATGAGATAAAATACAAGCTATTTATGTGAGAAGGAGGGATGCTTTACTCCACCATAGAATTCATACTGAGGTAATTCCTTTATAAACCCAATTAATGGGCTTTTTTAATGGGAAGGTTATAAGTGTCCATCATTTTTCATCATGCAATATTATTAAAGAGAATAAGAGAGAGAAAAACAGTGAGAAGTAAACTTGGCAGATGTTCCAAATACACTGGCAGAGTTTTTAGCCATAGCTGGAGTACGTGAATATTCCATCATCATGTAAATCAGGTTTTGTGAAGTGTAAAAGTAGGGTGAGGTTACACCAAGAAAATAGCTAAAATTTGGCCTTATTTTTGGAAACATGCTAAGTACTCCTGTTGGCTTAATTCTCTTTCCAGAAAAATCGATGCAGTTTATTGAAAATTAACTTTGGTTGGATTGCTTGTCCTCCGGTTCCCTCTAGCTGCCGTGTTCATGGTTGACTGCTATTGATTTTGTAGCCAAACCAGTATCACCCATGCATGACAAGAAAGCAACAAATAACCAACAACATTATGAACGGAACCTAGGGAAGCAGGGAATCAGCCCCCACCAAAAAGTAGTGCAATCAGAACTTTTGGTTGCTGTGCCTACTTTTCTACTACTTCAAATCTCAATTTTTTCTGCCCCTGCTGATAATTCATGCTTGTTCACCGGTAATGCTGTTTTATCTCTGCTAGCAAATGCAATCACAGCTGAACATTTGAAAAAACATGAATAAAATCAATAGCTGAAGGGGAGTAGAGACATACACATACCATAGGAAATTAGGAGACCCAGTTGTCACATCTTTGAAAGGCTACGAAATTATATTCTGGAAATGAAATATGCCAGAACAATATATTTGATGCATTAAATTTATATAGAAAGGAAAGGAAGATAAAATACTTAATTTTTCTGGAACAGGATTATTAACTGCTAAAGGGATATACAGTTGGTAAAAGTTTTTGTTGCTGTTGCTGCTGCTGTTAAATTGTCAGATGTAGCAGAAAAATCCCTCTATGTTCTTCTTAAACTTCTATATAGTTTCCATAGTTCACAACCATTTGTACATAGTTTTTCCATGTGTACAAGCAAAAATGGCATTAGCATTGATGGGACTTACATTTACATCAGATTAATTTTAATTCTGTTTCCTCCAACAACATATATAGAATGAAATTCAGCCAGAATCTGAAATCATGCTTTGTAATCAATATTAGGATGAAATTAAATGGAAACAAAATTAAAGCATTTTATATACTGAAAGTATTCCATATTATATACTGAACTATTTTTATTCCAAGTATTCCAACAGTAGGTTTGAAAAAAACCTGCCTCTATTTCTCTCTCTCCTCTTTTAATTAAAAAAATGACCCACATTTTGTACTAGTAATCAGATATAAGTCTCAACCCACAGAGGCAACAGATCAGAATCTGAGATGTTCCAGTTTTACATATCACTCTCATATTGCCGACATAACAAAACCTTACGTGACTTGTACAGATTACAAAGCAAATGAGTAAAGGCTTTGTAACAATGTTGAACCGTTGCCTAGTTCTAGTCATAAAACTTGTGAACCCATGACTAATTATAATGGAATGCAATTGATATGTTCATTTAGATTACTTGCAGGAGTGATAGGCAGACTTTTGTGGGTTTGAAGCAGGAGTGAAATCCAGCAGGTTCTGGCAGGTTCTGGAGAACTGGTAGCGGAAATTTTGAGTAGTTTGGAGAATACCACCTCTGGCTGGCCCCTGAGTAGAGTGGGAATGGAGATTTTGCAATATCCTTCCCCCAGGAGTGGGGAGCGAATGGGGATTTTTCAGTATCCTTCCCCTGCCACACCCACCAATGCCCACCAAGCCACACCCACAGAACTGGTAGTACAAAAATTTGAAATTCACCACTGTTTTGAAAGGTAGGAATAAGTAAATGAATGAATCCCAGTACCCACTTTTCACTTTTATTGGTTGAATTCAGCAGCCAGGTTGTCATGATATTCTTTGATCTATTGCAGACTTTATGAAAATGTCCAAGCAATTTGCTTTCCTTCTCTCTTTCTCACTCTCTCTCTATGCTCCTTCCTCCTGCTATTTTCCCCACAACAACTCTGTGAGAAGGGTTAGGCATATATATATATATATTCTGAGGTTTTTGTGGGTGTTTGTATGTAGATCTTTGGTTATTCGGGTTTTCTCCCGCGTAAAATTGGAAGTGTCTTGGCGACGTTTCAACGAAGTCTCATTCGTCATCTTCAGGCTTCAGCTTCGTGCTTCTGGGAGCAATAATTTGGAAACCTGCCCTTATTGACAAACGTGTCCCTAACATGAGGAATGACACCAGACCCACACTCACGAGGTCCACACAGGATGTCACCACCACACATCCACCCAGAAAGCAGACCCAAACCCACACTGATCATGAAGCACGATTAAGGACCAGAAGCCAGACCGCAGCTGCAACATTAGCCATTTCAAACCCCTCCAATCCATACATGCAGCAGACTGACACCCACTGTGAAGATGTGGCACGACCGCGAACATGAAGCCGGACAACAGCTGTGCAGCTCACCAGCTCAAATCCCCCTGCAGCTCAGACTAATCTGAGCACAACCAAGCCCCCACCCAAAGAGGACACACCCCCATCCAATCAGAGCACCCCCAAAAAAACACCCCATCCAATCAGAGCACAGCCAAGCTCCCACCCAATCAGTTCAAACCCCCACTAGCAGTTAAAAAGGAAGAAACAGCTGCAGTCACACATTGCTCCCAGAAGCACGAAGCTGAAGCCTGAAGATGACGAATGAGACTTCGTTGAAACGTCGCCAAGACACTTCCAATTTTACGCGGGAGAAAACCCGAATAACCAAAGATCTACATATATATATATATATTAGCTCAAAATTATACAGTTGGCTTCCATGTTTAAGGCAGGACTAGAACTCACAATCTCTTGGTTTCCAGTCTAGTGCCTTAACCACTGGACCAAATTGACTCTTAATATGCAAGTGGCTTTCCATTTTCTAGTCCAGATTAATTAGTGAAGCATACTTTATAACAGAAGGGAGATTTATTTAGAGGAAATACATACCCTATACATTATAGTAATAGACAAAGCCTAACACCTAGCTACATGCTACCAGGAAAGTCCAAGAGCATGTAGTCAGGGAGGAAGGCAGAAGACCAACTTCAAATTAGCAGTCTCAGACAAACAACAGGCAGGGTGAAAGACAGGAGACACAGAATTTAACCCTTAACGATTTACTACTACTAACTACTGCCCTCTTGTGGTCATTTGGTTTGAACTACTCAAAAAATCAGTGCCATTGAATTTGGCATTGAATTCAGCTTTTTAGTCTAATCTACTGTGCTGAGATTTCTTGATGGCCTTATCTAGATGCCATGAAAAAATGTCTGGGGCTTGCCCTATATAAGCATTTCCCTTTCTTTGGTTTATAGAGAACTGGTATTGATGGTGGTTTTCAATTCAGTCTCAGAAATATAGGTTGCTCATTTCTCTATTTTTTTTCTTTACACTGTAATAAACAGCTATGAGTACCAGATGTATATTCCCAAATGTTATTTTTTTCTCCCTCTGGGATATTCCTGACTGTTATCATGTAGAAAAGATAGTTAAGTTTGAGGTGCAGTTTGTTTTTATGCATTTATCTTCAGCAGTTTTGCTCTAAAGAGTTAAAAACAACAACAACAAAATATGTCTGACAGAGCACTTATATTACATCTCCACTGGGAACAATTTTAATAATGATGATGATGATGATGATGATGATGATGATGATGATGATGATGAATTCAGTCTAAACTTCTAGCTGACTGTGCTACCAGCCATAATAAGTAACTGCTACATAAATCCCCAGACTTAACAATTGTCAATAAAAGAGACAAAAAATTTGAATAGTGGGTGTGGCAATACCTGGAGATAGCAGAACAGAAATGAAAGAGAACTAAATACAAAGCCCTGCAAATAAAAATAGAATGACTGCAGCAAAAGAAAGCAAAGTAGGTGCCTTTGGTGTAATCCCAAAGCAATTGGAGCAATTTATTTGAACACTATCAATATTGACAAAGTCACCATTGGTCATTTGCAAAAGGCAGTTTTACTTGGAACAGCTTACACCTTGCTTTAACACAATCAAACAACATCTGCCTATCCCAGGTCCTTAGGAAGAATACCATAGGTGGACAAAAATGCCAAATCCCCTCAAAACATCTGGCTGACTGTGCAACCAGCCATAATAATAAGAAAATATAAGTTCAGTATAACCTTTTACTTGAGGAAGTGTATCCTCATTATTTCTAGAACTATGGAGACCTCTTGTGGTGATTCAAAGTTAAGTAATTTAATTTATTAAGAATTTTTCAAGTGGTGTATATTAGTGATGTTTTCCAGAAACATTTATTTTGCTGTGCTCATTTATTGACAAAAAACCCTTACTTTTAAGTGACTCCTTTCATTCATTATTCTACAACTTGAAATATTTATTAATTTATTATTCTGTAATCAAAACACTCTGTAAAAATGTAATTTTCTAAACAATGTTATCCACATTAATAACACATTTCAATCTTTGTTATAAATTATCTTAAGAAGATTAGTAGTTCTAGCATGAAAATGTGTAACCCACATTTGGATGTTTACGTGATTATTTTCCAAAAGTGTATTTGTCATTTCCATGATACTATTAGCAGTCTGTATTTTTTAAAAACTGATTAAACATATAATCATGCTAAAACATGGTTAAGATGTTCAGGTCTGGCTTCAACCATAAGGGAATAAAAGTGAAAGAAGATTCCCCAGTAAATATCTTCAATCTGAGATGAGGAAAAGCTAGAATATACATTTTTAAATACAACAGAAAGTATCACATTTACCATTATGAAACAAACATAACATTAATTACAATGGAACACAATTATGAGCCACTGAAATGCCCAGGAGGTTAATAAAGTTATGTATGAAGCTGACTTGGACTAAAAGAAAAACATGGGAAATACATAACATTCATGCACCTCATACATATTTTGAGGCAGATATTAATATACTATTGAAATGTTGAAGGCATATCCATTTAATTCCGTTATCCTGCATTATTTAAGTTCGGATTACTGTCTGAGTTCAAAGAAGCTGGTTTGTATTTTAGTTAAATTAATTAAATGTATCTAGAATATTTATTTATTACAAATTAGAGAAGAAATTCAGGAAAAAGAACAATTTTTCTTGAATTTAGGTAGATAACTTAGTTATCTCTGGGCTGATCCTGAATTCTCAAGATTTTCAACAGTTTCTTCATTTCATGAAATCCTGTCGGAGAGTGAGGGCAAAATCAGGAAGGCAGCTTCATCGGCTAATAATGAGCATGCTCAGTTTATGGAGCAGACTCAGTAACAGAGAGAGGGGAGAGAAAAAAAAATCTCATGGGCAGAATCTCGGAGCAGTGAATTGAGCAGGAAGAAAAACGTGAAATGGCAGAAGAAAAGGAGGACCAGATGGCCGACAAAGCACCCCCAGCTGAAGTGGAGGTCAAGACAGAGGCTAAACTCATCCTCTATCACTGGACACAGTCCTTCAGTTCCCAAAAGGTGAGTGTCTCATCTGCTAAAAGGAATGTTGTATTTCAGAACCTGGATAGCTCCCTCCACCCACGTAACCCCCCCTCCCCACTGCCTATTTGCCCTGGGATGACAAAGGACTGTATTAAAGGCAGCTCTGAATGGGTGCCCAAGAGAAGAAGGAATAAAATATAATGAAAGAATGGCATACTCAAATCAGGAAGCTTCATAAACAGGCCCAGACTCTTTCCCACTATTGTTAAATTTTGTGCATTAAGAATTGGAGCTTGGCTAATCCAAGATAAAGGAATGAAAAATAGGCAATAACAAAACCAAGTGAGATCAATTTATCTTACAGGAAAAAAGTGTCATATGAAGAGCTGATATTTAATATTCACATTAAATGGTTCCTGCAGGTTTCTTACTGTTTCTCTGGAATAGCAGCATGTTTTATTTAGCGATTTATTATCATAATCTCCCAATGTCCATAAGCAAATATCCCATGACCAAGTTCGATGTGGCACTCTGGAGATTCCATGGCCACGTTTGGCTCTGAATCCATACATTATGTGATAAACGGTGCTTTATATATATATATATATATATATATATAAGCTCATCCATTTGTTTCAGGTACGACTGGTGATTGCTGAAAAGGGGTTGAAATGTGAAGAGCATGATGTAAGCCTTCCATTGAGTGAACATAACGAACCTTGGTTTATGCGTTTAAATGCCTCAGGAGAAGTCCCTGTGCTCATTCACAAAGAGAACATAATTTGTGATGCAACTCAGATTATTGACTACCTTGAAGATACTTTTGTGAATGGTAATTATTTATTTATTTATTAAAAGCTTAATGCGTGCATTTATTTCATATATCTATGGAGATTCTTTTTTTTTTAAATTTTTTAATTTACATTTATATCCCGCCCTTCTCCGAAGACTCAGGGCGGCTTACATTATGTAAGGCAATAGTTTCATCCTATTTGTATATTTATATACAAAGTCAACTTATTGCCCCCCCAACAATCTGGGTCCTCATTTTACCTACCTTATAAAGGATGGAAGGCCTGGTGGGACTCGAGCCTGCAGTAATTGCAGGCAGTTGTGTCTGCAATTCTCATTCATCCAGGCCATTGTTGTTCCAAAGGTACTTTTTCAAGAGGCAATTGGACTTTCTTGTTTTTCTTTCACCTCTCATCCTCTCATGGGGAATGGAAGGATTTATATTTCTTGCAGACAGCTGGTCATTTGCATTCTTTTAGAGAATCCTTGTGGCCTCAACCACTCTCAAAAAGAATACAAATGACCAGCTGTCTGCAAGGACTATAAATCTTTCCATTTCCCACTATCCAGTCAGAGCTGAAGAAGCTTCTTAGATAAGAAGCAAAAAGTCTTCAAAGAAAAACAAGAAGGTCCAGTTACCTCTTGAAAAAGCATCTTTGGGACATCTTATTTCATAGAAATTTATTTATGTACTAAATGATTATTTATAGTATAGATTTTATGTTTTATGTCTTATTTATACACCACGCAGAGTCCTTCTGTGAGGGAGATGGGTGGTTTCTAAATGTGATAAATAAATTGCAGTTTGAGAAGGTTGTCAGGAGGGATACATAATTTTAAGCTTTATTTTTGCAAGACATAGAAAAGACACTTTGAAAGGAAAACATTTTTTTGGACTGGGATATAGGCACATATAAATCTTTTTATCAGCAACTCTTCTGTAGAGAAACAGGAATCTACCTTGATCAGTATTATCTACCTTAATTGGCAATGGCAATCTGGGAAGCTAGAGGATTTTTTTATTTCTTATATGATCCTGTTAACTAAAATCATATCAAGAATATGTTACTCTATATACAGGTATTCAACAGGATGGAGTTAAATGATAACATATAGAATAGTATGGATTCCTACAAAATATATTCCTTGCACCTGAGCATAAATCTACCAGTTGTACCTTGGGGAGACAGGCATCTAAATACAAACAAACAAAATTATCCAGATTTGATTTAGCCTCTAGAAAGGATACCATAAGTAGTAATATTAATTTAGTGGAGTGGCATCTACAACCAATTTAAATAAATAAATATTAATTCAATTGAAAGTACTGAATTGAATTGAAATAGTAATTGAAAGCTGCTGAGAGTTTTGAGAGGATAAACAAGGCCCCATTTATCTTGCTTCTGTCTTATTTTTGCTACTGGGCTACCAAATTATAAATAACTCTGGATGAGTATATGGATATGAATTTGGCAAATATGTTTGCCATTGTCTTCTAGGCCAGTGATGGTGAACTTTTTAGATATTAGTGCCCAAACTACAACCCAAAACTCACTTATTTATCGCAAAGTGCCAACACGACAATTTAACCTGAATACTGAGGTTTTACTACCTAAAATAATGATAAACAAGGCAAAGTTTGGCTAATCGTTCTTAGAAAAATATGATAAATGCACTTTTATGTCCCTTCATTTTTTTTTTGCTTCTGAAATATTACATTTAGCAACAATAAAAAAGAAAAACTTTTGTAATATCATTTCTCTCTTTCCCTCCCTATCTCTCTTTCCCTCCCTCTCTCTCTCTTTCTCTGTTTCTCTCTCTTCCTTACCCTCTCTCTTTCTCTCCCTCCCCACTCTCTCTGTTTCTCTCTTTCCCTCGCTTTCCTGTCCCCGCTCTCTTTTCCTCCCTCCCTCCCCTCTCTCTGTCTCTGTTTTTCTCTCTCTCTTTCTCTCTCTTTCCCTCCCCCTCTTTCTCTTTCTCTGTCTCTCTCTCTTTCTCTCTCTCTTTCCCTATGTCTCTCTCATCTATCTACCTATCTATCTATCTATCTATCTATCTATCTATCTATCTATCTATCTATCTATCATCCATCCATCTATCTATCCATCTATCCATCCATCTATCTATCTATCTATCTATCTTTGCTTTCCTGCCCAGCTTCACATGTCATGTGAAGCCAACCACTTGGTCTGTGGAGGGAGAGTAGAGGCTGGCAGGCAAAGCCAAGCATTGGAGATCCATGCAAAATATGGCAACTCCAACCTGGATCCTGCTGGGGAGACACCTCCTCCCTGTCCGTCTCCTCTCTCCACCCACAGTGGGGCCTGGGTGGCCTGAGGAAAGCTCTCTCCTTGGAGGCAGCCAGCAAGCAAACAAACGTGGCACTCCGGCGTGGAGGCAGCGATGCAGAGTCCCACTTCTGGCTGGCAAGAGCAGAACAGGGAGGGACGCGCAAGCCAAATATTTGGAGCAGGGGTGAAATGCTCCCGGTTCGCACCGGCTCGCCTGATTAGGTAGCGATGGCAGCTGCCGGTTTGGAGGACCGGTAGCAAAAATCCCTGGCCCCGCCCCCCCGCCTCTGCTGAGCCACACCATCAGCAGAGGTTTTTTTTTTACTTTTAAAAGTTTTTCTTCAGCCGAAAACATGCCTTTAAAAGTAAAAAAAAACAAACACCTCTGATGATCAGAGCAGAGATCATCAGAACACTTTAAAAGTTTTTTTTTTTAAAAAAAACATCTTCAGCCGAAGGGGGAAAAAAGGAAAAGTGGGGGGGCTTTAAAAGGCTCCTCTGGCAATCCCAGCTGAGTTCCTCATCACCAGAACCTTAAAAAACATGTTTTCTACATGTTAAAACAATTATTTTAAGAGGTTCTGGGCTGCTATGAGGGAACTTCAGCTGAGATCGTCAGAGGAGCTGACTTTAAAACTTTTTTTCCTCTGGCGATCCCAGAGGAGTTTCCTGATCCTAGCAGGCTTTTAAAATCACTTTTTAACAGCCCCCACTTACAAGAGCCCCCACCCATGCCCACCCAATGCCCCCTCCTCACTTACCTATAATTACTGCATACTGCTCCTTTCGGGCTGGCAACGCAATGCTTACTTTAGCTACTGATTACAGCCTGCTTTGACTTCCTGCTTTGCTGAATGAGGAACTCTGGGATTTGAAGTCCACAAACCTAAAGCTACTAAAGTCCACAAACCTAAAGACCCCCTGATCTAAATAAATAAATAAAAATAATAAAATAAAATATTTGTGCAGCTTTCTGAAATTTGGTGTGTTTCTGTAGTGTTTCACTCTAACTAAACAAACACACAAAATCTCACAAAGCTGTATGTGGCATTTTGTGTGTATGTGAGTCAGTTGTGTTGTGTGTGTGTGAAGTGTGAAAGTGTGAGGTTCCTGCTTGTTGCAGGGGCGATTTTGAGTGAAGTGCAGCTGCTTTTACATTGTGTGTGAGTCAGTTGTGTTGTGTTGTGTGTAAAGTGTGAAAGTTGGTTTTTGGTACCTCTTACAGTTTTGTATACTTTGTTTACTATTTTTATTATTTATTGTTATTGGACATGCCCACCTAGTCATCTGACCACCAAGCCACGCCCACCAATTAAGCCACGCCCACAGAACCGGTAGGGAAAATTGTTAGATTTCACTCCTGATTTGGAGCTGTGCTCAGTGGAGTTTGTAAGCGGGCTTGGCAGGGCCGCTTAACGGGGAGGGAGACCCTGGTCTGTTTGGTTTGCTTAAGTGTCGGGTGGGAATGCAGAAGGCAGAGGAAATCTGTACCACTTGGCATTCAACCCTCAAAGACTCCTTTGAAGTGACTGGGAGGGCAGGGTGGGGCCAGCCAGTGGTGGGAT
The DNA here is from genome assembly GCF_028640845.1 of Ahaetulla prasina. Taxonomy (NCBI): domain Eukaryota; kingdom Metazoa; phylum Chordata; class Lepidosauria; order Squamata; family Colubridae; genus Ahaetulla; species Ahaetulla prasina. Next base: position 41,788,038 of record NC_080541.1, on the reverse strand, counting down.
CACCCAACAGGGAGCCACAGCAGACGGGCGAAAGAGCCTGTGGCTTGCTGACACCCATCCTATGGCATACTCTGTACTGGGGTGATGGCGCGTGTACCCACAGAGAGGGCTCTGCAAGCCACCTCGCACACATGCCATAGATTCACCACCAGGGTTCTAGGCTGTTTTGATTTCCCAGACTCCTATCCAAGTACTTCCCAGAAGAGATCTTGTTTAATTTTCAAGTTCAGAGAAAGTCACCCTTGATAGTGCAACCTGGTGGAACATATTCAAAATAGCATCACTGCCAAAACAAGGCTAAATCCTGGTGAAAAAAGGTCTTGAAAATCTGTTTTATTCAAAAGTGGGTAGAATTTATCAGCTTCTACACTTTCTCAGATCTGGAGCCCATATTAATTTTTTTTTTTTGCTCAGGAGTTAAGGGATATTTGCTTTCTTTAATAAAGATTGGCTTAATACACCTTGTAACTTCTTGGACCCAGCTGAACATGAAAGCAAGGATGAAAGAAATAAAAGCTGCTTAACAAGTCTTTTATTCACATTCTACAGCTTTAAAATTGAAGAAGGAAGCTTCCCCTAGTAGTTTATAATCAGTTCTTAAAATATGGTGCTTAATAAGCGTCTGACAAACTTATTTCATTTCTACTGAGACAGAAGTTAAAGGGCCAAAACTAATGAAAGATTAACAAATGACTCATTTAGCAGCAGAAATTTTGAGCTCAATTGTGGTCATAAATTGAGGTCTATGTATGTTAAGAAAATGTTACTTTTATCATGAAGTAGGTTCAAGGTTGCCAATTCTCATTTTGACTAAGCAAAGAAAGATTAGCCCCATCTCAAATCTCTTATAACTTGATTAGTTCAAGAGACACTGCATTCCAACTTGTATGAAGATTCTTAGAACAACAAATGCTGCAGAGATATTTAAAACAGAGATTTATGATTTTGGTGAATGAGATGCAATCTTTGGGAAAGATCTCAGTTAAAATTCTAAGGAAAAGTTTTATCATTAAGCATTAATCAAGGATATTTGATTCCAGAAGGACCAACGATAATAATTGTGGTGGTTTAAGGTAGATTAGAAGTCTTTCTGCGAGTTACAGTAAATATAATCACAGATTATTAACAGAGTTTTGAGATTTAAGTGTTGCTGGTTTTATTTTTAATAGCTTGTTTTGTTTTGTCCTTGTATTTTTTCCTCCTTTTTGAGTTGTGTTTTAATGTTGTGAATAAAATAAAAAAACTTATTGAAAAAAATAACATTGCCAATTCAGCCTTTCATCCACAATCACATCATATTGAAAATCTCTTTTATTTTTCACTTTCAGTTATAAGGGCTGAAGTGGGTAAGAGGTTATAAATATCTAAGCCAACGTTTTTTTAATTTTTTTTGTTAACTTTCATTATGGATATTCTTCTCTGCAGAAAAGACTCCAAAACTAATGCCAGAAGAAGGAAGTATGTATTATCCAAGGGTTCAACACTACAGAGAACTCCTAGATTCCTTGCCTATGGATGCATACACACATGGTTGCATTTTACATCCTGAATTAGCAGTAGACTCCATGATTCCTGCATATGCCACAACCAGAATTCGTAGTATGTACAAGAATTTTATCTGTCCTAGTTATCTGTGATGTTCAATTTCATTTTAATTTTCTTATTTAAATGATTTTACCAAATTTACATTTATTAAAAATTAAGTTATCAGCCTGCTGAAATAAACAACATATGGTGTTTTAAAAAACAATTTGTCAAATAAATTTTAGTTGACTTTCAGGATTAATCCTGCATTATAGATGAGGGTTCACTGAACTGTTCACACAAGATATTGTAAATGCATACATTTGGTTAGGAAGTATAACATTTTAACAAGATAAAGTTTACTTAATTTACTTGAAAGTTTGATGATAGATAACTTTAACTGAATTATTGCTGTTTTGCAAGGCCAAATAGGTAATACTGAATCTGAATTAAAAAAACTCGCTGAAGAAAACCCAGATCTGCAAGATGCATATATAGCAAAGCAGAAACGACTCAAAGTAAGAACAGAATATGTATAATTAGTTAAAATGGATCCTAGGATTGCTTGGAGCATGATATTAATGTGAAATAGCAAATATTGTCATTGCATGCTTTTCTGCTTGGAATAATTTCATTTTAAAAGGAATTATATACATGTCATTTAGTGTCATTTAGTAGTCTTACAATTGCTTGCTGAGATTCACAATATTCAAGAGAACTTATCATCATTTTTTGCAAGCTAATATATAATCTATTTATTTCCTGTAGTCTAAATTGATGGACCATGATAACATAAAGTACTTACAGAAAATACTAGATGAGTTGGAAAAAGTTTTGGATCAGGTTGAAACTGAGTTGCAAAGAAGAAATGAAGAAACACCAGGTAAATTATTATTTGCAGTCAATTCTATCTCATTTTCTTTTGATTCTGCAATGTTGAACAATATCTCCATTTAGAAATCTCTAGGCTGTTTCAAGTCAAGTAATATTCCTATTTACCAAACCATTGCAACAAGTAATCTAGAACTAATGGTTACACACATTTAATAAGAATATTAATTGCAAGCAATAGAGGAATCTTTGCATCATGTTGCATTTTATTATCTCTAATTATTTATGCCTTTATTTTTGATATCAGAAAATGGACATCAGCCTTGGCTCTGTGGAGAATTCTTTAGCTTGGCTGACGTATCCCTTGCTGTAACACTCCATCGTCTGAAGTTCATTGGACTAGCAAGGAGAAGTTGGGGAAATGGAAAGCGGCCTAACTTGGAAGCCTATTATGAGCGTGTCTTGAAGAGACAACCATTTCATAAGGTTTTGGGACATGTCAACAACATACTAATCTCAGCAGTTCTTCCAACAGCATTTCGAGTAGCGAAGAAGAGGGCACCCAAAGTTTTTGGCACAACTCTCCTGGCTGGCTTTTTAGCAGGAATAGCATATTTTGCATTTATGTGTGCTCGGAAGAGGTTTGCTAACTTGCTATTATCAATAAGAGGAAGGCAGAGTTATCTGTAGGTGCTTCCTTGCTAGATTGGGATCATAGTACTTTATTTTCCAAAGAGGTTGATTTGAAGAATAATGGTCCAAAATATTGTCTTCTATTATTAGGCCTTTTTCTGACTGTAGAAATACATTAGTAACGTAAAGAAATCTTGCAAATTTAAGGGAAAAAACACGATTAATTTCAAACATCTTGCTATGCTATTATATGTTCAATATTATAAGTTCAATATGATTTGGATTTAGTGTAACATCCATCAAGCCATTATGGATCATAAACTATTGTTGATGGGTTCCCTGTTGTAAGCAATGTTTCAGTAACCTATGGGTAAAAAACCCCACGGTTAACTCAATGTGTGAAACAGCCAGTAGGTTGTTTGTGGAACTGTGGAAGCATATTTTTGTTCCCTCTTGCTCCGTGCTGCCTTTATTTTTTCTTTTTTATAATGTCTTTATTAATTTTCAACATCAAACTTTAAAATACAAATTAATAGAAAAGGGAAAGGGAATTAAATTAAAATTAAAAGTGACAAAAATATATCAAACAAATTTGTAACAAAAATGAGCTCTTTCTTTCTTTTGATACAGCAATAACAATAGAACCACCCCTTTCTTAGTTTAAACAAATAGCACCAATATACAAAACACATTAAAATACTAATAATCAATTTACTAAAATCTCCAATATGCATAAAATATTATTCTCTTAATTTTATCTAAGAAGTAGTAAATTATTAAATACAAATCTCTATGTTTAAAAAGCTGAAATATTTCTCTAGTTGAATCCAGTCTCATCTTCAGATCTCAAAGTCAAAAGTTGATTTTCCTCCTTATTGTATAAGAAATCTAACAATGGACTCCAAGTCATAAAAAATCTAGTCAAATCATACTGCCTTTCTTTACCTACAGAAGAATTTATCTGGAGAACAGGTCTAGGCCTCTGAGCAGGATAGGATGAAGGATGCAGAGCAGGGGTGAAATGCTCCCGGTTCTGACCGAATCTCGCGATCCGGTAGCAATCCTGGCCGGTGGTTCGGCGATCCGGTAGCAATCGCCGAACCACCGGCCACACCTGCTGCCCGGGTGTCATTACTTCCTGGTTTTAATGTGTTTTTTACCTTCTGCGCATGCGCAGCTCTGCACGCGCATGTGATGTGTGTGGGCAGCATGTGGACTTCCGAGCCGGTAAAGAAGATAAGTCGATTTCACCCCTGATGCAGAGTTGTGGGTTAAAGCTGGATTTATCTGAAACTGGATAGATGGAGTTTTCTTAAATTTAATTCTGTGCAGAGCCCTTCATGTAATTTTGATTAACTTCCTCCCCTTCACATCATTCTGGATATTATCTCATTATGTTAAGGTGAGTCCCTAGCCCTTCATTTTTCCTAAACATTATCTATCTATCTATCTATCTATCTATCTATCTATCTATCTATCTATCTATCTATCTATCTATCTATCTATCTATCTATTTTCCATCTTACCAATAAGCCAACTCTAAGCGACTTACAAATGATAAAAAAGATAAATACAGAAACAATTACAATTTAAAAAGCCACAAAAAGTCATGTCATTTATTAAAGTCACAATTATAAGTCATTGTATCTTACCAGTGAATTTGTTTGTAAACAATGGAAGTTTATATCTGTCATTTTAATAGAATGTTGTACTGTGATTGGCTTATAAAGCTTATTAAATGTTGGCTGACACAATGGCACATGCTTCAATTACAGCCTTAAAAAGATATGACTAGATAGATAGCAGATAGCATTCCAAGGCATAAATTAAAGTTATGCCTATCAGACTTTCTTGATTGTGTGATTTGGAAACATTTATGCACATTAGTGATCTATAATCCATTCATTTAGAAGCAGTGGGCATTTTATACTGGATTTTGTGCAGATAATATATGGGTAATTGTTTTTTTTCTTAATGTAAACCTGTTTCGTGCTAGTGTATTAATGCAATCTAAGGTGTAACTTCAGAAAATATCTGTTTCACAAATACAGCTTCTTGAGAACAAACATGAGCATAGTGTTTTGATTAATTCTTTCATGCTTTTTTAAAAAAAATAATTAAAATTGGTTAACCAAATATTAGCTTAATTGCTAAACATGACTATGATAGAATATTGAATTTCCATCATATGTCATGATGGTTGCCAATCATGGCAATCATGAGATCGATCCAATTTTATGATCTTTCTGTGGCAGACATTAAGTGAATACAACAGTTGTAAAGTGAGTGCTGCAATTGTAAAGCAAATCCATTGTGTGCAGCGGGCACCTGGGGCAAGGCACAGAGGCAACACAGTCAGCTGATAGTTCAGATTGTCCCTATATTGCTCCAACTTTCTCTCAAATGCTCCCATGTTATGGTAAGTCCCAGAATGCAGTGATCACACACACACACACACACACACACACACACACACACACACACACACGATACCCCTCTAGCAGCCTTTGGCTGCAAATAGTCTTGCAAAATGCTGTGAGCACAACAGCTACAAAGCAAGAAATCCAGTGGGGCAAGGGAATAAGTCAGAGTCCAAGAAGCAAAGGAATAAGGCAATGGTTTCAGGAAGCAAGAAATAAAGCAAGAAGTCCAGGAAACTCTAAACATAAGCAATGGCACACAAAACTCCATCAATTCAGTGTTTGTTCCTGACAAACGCCCTTCCCCACAGTGTCTCCTTAACTCTCAAACCCCAGGTGTACCTTGTGAAGATGGGTGGGGCGCTCTCCTCCTGAGTTGTCGGGTTGGCCTGCATTGTTCTTGCCTCCTTTCCACTCTCCTTGCTTGGGGATCAGGAGGGGGTGGTTCTTGCTCATTGCCTGGGCTCCTTCGCTCCCCATTTCCACTGCCTGCCCTCTGTTGGTCCCTGTTCTTTCCTGCTAGCAAGCCATCCCACTCCTGGCCTGCCTTCTCTTCACATTCCTCTGAAGCCAACAAAGCCGCTGCCTCAGCTCCAGCTCTGACTCGTCTTCCTCCGCAGATTCAGGCTCAGATGGGGACATGACAGGTAAATGTTGATTTCCAGTAAAATATTGCAGTCCTGGAACTGCGAGATATTGCAAATGGCTGTTAATATGTGCTGGTGACAGTGGAGTGGTGGTGATCATCAGAACGTTAAATCTGGGTCCTAAGTAACTTTTGGCGGTGGGTCCCTCATAACTTTGAGTGGTTTCTAAGCAACTAGTAATTAGTTGAGGGACTAGCAGTATATCACAGTGTCAGACATTGTGCAAAAAAGTCAAGAGGAGACTTCCCATCTATCTTTCCCTTTATCCAGTATTGCAAGCCCAGTTGTACTAGTGTTATCCTAGCTAAAAGCATTGTTATAGCATCAGTCTATTTATTCATTTTGACAATCCCAATTCTTCTAAGGAGTTTTATTCACTATATGTGTTAATTCAGAAACAAGCCCTCTTGTTGTGACCCATCAGCGACGAACAGAGCTGGCAGCAGATTCGGACAGTGAGGAGGTTGGGGAAGAACATGGGCCAGTCCTGGAGTCTGGGGAAGACTCGGACGAGGGCTCTGTGTCAGAGGCAGAGAGGGGGCCAGGGCCAACTGGTAGTTACGTGCTTCCTCTGGAGCCTCCAGAATCTGACATCAGCGAGGCAGAAGAACAGTATAAGCCTGCTTCCAGTGTGCGCATGCACAGAGCTGCCAGAAGGCAAGAACAATTAAGAAAAAGAAGGATGACTCGGGAGTAAGGCTTGGAGTTGATTGGCCCCTCCCATAAGACATAAAAGAGGAACAAATGCACGTGAACCTTTGCAGGAAACAATTAGTTCATATAGTCAATTCAAGCTCTGAGAACTCCGTTTGACTCTGCGCTCCATTTTGCCTTGCAAAATCAACTGACAATTAGGTCTCTGGCAGCGTTTCAAGGACGATAAGGGTGGATGCTTATTAACATTACCATGAAAGACTGTGTCAACTTGAACAGACTATTTGTGAATCATTACGGGTTGTGAATGACCATAATTCATAGCCGTCTCAATAAAAGAGGGTTTTGGGGACTAAGATTGTGATATATGCTTTCTCAGGAAGCCTAGGTCAGAACACCTCTGAAGTCGGTGAGAATAAGCCTCAAGTTAGAGGACAGTTCTATCTTCATAACCCTCTTAGCAGATAGCAATAACACTTAGACTTACATACTGCTTCACAATGCTTTACAGCCCTTTCTAAGTGGTTTACAGAGTCATCATATTGCCTTCAACAATCTGGGTTCTCATTTTGCCAACCTTGGAAGGATGGAAGGCTGAGTCAACCCTGAGCCGGTCATGATTGAACTGCTGGCAGTCAGCAGAATTAGCCTGCAATATTGTATTCTAACCATAGATATGAGACCAAGAAATTTCCCAGGTGATGAAGGATTTGAATTAAGTATTTCCATATCTAAGTTAGCTCTTTTGTTTCAATATGAATATTTCTCAATCTTTCTGAACTCTGTTTCATTTATATTTGGGGCTTCCCCTCCATTTATAGAGAAAATTAAAAATATAAAAACTTGAGAAACCCCACACCAGTCATACAAATGTTTCAGGAATTTTTCATATAATTAAGCTCTTATTCCTAGATTTTCAAATTTCCATTTATTTTAGGCTCATCAGAAAAGAGATTAAGACCTGGTTATTATTTTTGTGTTGCATCACATAGCCAAACATAATCCCTTTTGGTGAAAACATTCTGATAAGGTCCCAGGTATTTATTTATTTAGACAAGTCTTTTGCAACGATTATGAATCTTTCCACTGTAGGTAACAATGGCAGCAGGAAGGATGAATAGACACAGAGGCCTATTTGTTTACCAGTGTTTTAAATAATGTTCTAATGCTTGGGGTAGAACATTTATTTATTTATTTATTCAAATTTGTATACCGCCCTATCTCCCTAGGGACTCAGGGCGGTGCACAGGCAAATAAAATACATATAAATACAAAAATAAAATATCCATTAAAAAACTTATTAGATGCAGCCAGATAATTAAAAACAATATATATAATAAAACCCATTAAAATCTACATTTAAAAATTTGGGGTAGGCAAGACATCATATTCTTTTCTTGATTTTTACCCAGTTGGAAAGGCTGAGATTTTGCTTTCTAAATTAATCATTCAGCTAAAATTGTTTATCAGTTTTGGCTATCGATGAGCAAACAGTAATCCTTCATGCACCCCTGAAGACTATTCATGTTATTGAAGATAAAAAACTATCTCACCATTTGGGAAGCACTTCTCTTTACCATATCATATTGTTTCTCAGTATAATCACTGTGGAATGTTGGCTAAAGAACCATCTGTTTCATTTTATTTTATTTTTTATTTATTTATTTTTGTCACACAATATATAAAAGCATAAGCATGAAATAACTATACAACATATAAGCATATATATGAGTAATAACTATATTAATTGGATATAACGAAGGAAAACAATAGGACAGGAACAGTAGGCATGTTTGTGCTCTTATGCACGCCCCTTATAGTCCTCTTAGGAATGGGGTGAGGTCAATAGTTGACAGTTTTTGGTTAAAGCTTTTGGGATTTTGGGAAGAGACCACAGAGTCAGGTAGTGTATTCCAAGCATTAACAACTCTGTTACTGAAGTCATATTTTCTGCAATCAAGATTGGAGCAGTTAACATTAAGCTTAAAACTATTGTGTGCTCGTGTATTGTTGCAATTGAAGCTGAAATAGTCTTTAACAGGAAGGACATTGTAACAGATGATTCTATGAGTTAAACTCAGGTAATGTCGAAGACGGCGTAGGTCTAAATTTTCTAAACCCAGGATTTCAAGTTTGGTGGCATAAGGTATTTTGTTGTATTCGGAGGAGTGGAGTACTCTTCTTGTAAAATATTTCTGGACACGTTCAATTGTATTGATGTCAGAAATGTGGTATGGGTTCCAAACAGTCGAGCTGTATTCAAGAATTGGTCTAGCAAATGTTTTATATGCTTTGGTTAGTAGTGTAGTGTTTTTGGAGAAGAAGCTACACAAGATTAGGTTTACAACTTTTAAAGCCTTTTTTGCGATGTAGTTACAGTGGGCTTTGGCGCTTAGAACATTTGATATGATCAGTATGATAGAATGTTTCAGTATCATTCTACTATCAAAGAGGGCTTGGATATATGGATCATGTCTGACATTTTCATGAGAATATATCTATTGCAGCCAGTGGCTTAAAGCATAACCATGTCTGTTTCTTGAGAAATGCTAGAGCTGAATCTTATTAAAACACTGACATGCACTTCTAATTGTAATACGATATATTTAAATCAGCTGAAACAGACCATAATACATCATTAAAGTTTGGGTCCCCAAAGAACACTTTGGAAACCCAAACTATAAAGTCATTGCAAAAAGTATGAATTTGACTTATTTCAACACATTTTTCAATCAAATACAATATTTTCCAGGACTCCTTTTCCTCACTGAAGAATTTTTGAATGTTGCTGTCAACCACACCTAATATAAAGTTATAGACAATGAATTAAAATACATTCTGTTAGTTTTTTTCTGGGATTAGATCTTCGGATGGGACTAAGTTAAAATTATATATAAAAATATAGTCAAACTTAAGAAACATATACTATTGTATGGTATTGGTATATAAAAATAAAAATGCTAAATTCCAAATCCTCATTCATTTTTCATGGAGCTCAAATGTTTTAAAAGCTATGGCTTGATAGAGAATGAACCAACATTTCTGAAGAAACTAAGCAGACAAAATTTGGCCAACGGTTAGCTATAAACATATATTACCTTTAATTTTATGACAGAAAACTGATAATAAACAAGTAGACTTACCTCTGTAACAGCTTCTATTGAAGGTTGGCCTTCAAATTAGTGTGTGATACTTTTAATTTTTTAATAGAAAGTTACTTTGATTCTCTGCTTAAACTGTAATAAGAAACATACTTTTAAAGCTTTTTGGGTTTAGTAGGTGGTAGAAAACAGATGAAAATAATTTAACTTCATGACCCAGATATTCTGGCAATACTAACAAATTGGACATGCTCTGTTTACCACAGATTTTAATTTAACCAAACAATACTGATTATGTACTGGCATCTTCTTTATTCTCCAGTACTAAGCAGATTTAGATGGAAGAAATCCCAGTTCTCAACAAAGGTTACTTCCAGGTAAGAGTAGAATTAGAACTTTGCTTTGGCATTGTTGCTTATCTACTTCAGTCATATTTAATATTCAAGAATGGGAGACCAAAATTGGAGAATATGTAGCAAGAAAAAAAATTGACTGTATAGATTCATTACAGACATTCATCTACATTCAGTGCATCAAATACCAAAGCAGGCTTACATATTGGCAATATGTTTTTATTGTTTTTAATAAACAAGAGATTAATTAAAATATCAGATAAAGTTTATTTTAAATAAATATAAGCAACAGTGTCCAATATTTCAAGAAAAGGAGAAATGCTTAAGTAGTGATTAATGACTAGGATGGTAAAGGGAATGTGTATCAAAAGTTCTTCCTTTCCTTGTTTTTTATATTTTACTTTTTACTTTGTGTCAGTATTTAATTTTTATAAATCTAAATGATCTTTGTTATCAGCTTGAATAATGCAAAATCATTTATAATAAAATACCATTTTTTTAAAAAAAAACCCTTTGATGTTCACAAATTGTGAAACTGGATAGATGCAATGATGCATATGCTTGATTGAGGATTCTGTAATTTATCATTAAAACATAATCTGCTATAACCATGATAAAACTAGAATATGTTATTAACTGATAGTTCAGAAAAAAATCAGCATGCCATTCTTTGCACTGCTTTTTAAAAATGTACAGCATCACTTTTTTCTTGATTAAAGTTCATGCTTTCCTAAATAGTATGATCTACAATGAAAATTTATTCGGACATATGATGGCATTTGATTTACTAGGATACAGCAGTTATTCTTTGGGACACTGTATAGGAAATTGTCCACCAAATGACCACCAGATGGCATTGTTTTCCCAACACAATGCATGTTAAAGGAAAAAACTAACTCTAGTTTCCCATTTTTAAAAATTTTATTTTAAATATTACCCATTGGCATTACTAAATCTTCCACCTAGAGTATGAAAATGCATATGGGAAAAGTGGAACCTCAAAGAAATGCATTTCATACATGCATAAAGAAGGCAAAGTTATGCCTGATTGATGACCACTGTGTGAAAGAGGTCGGGCATTATCTTCTCGAGGGAACTTTTTAGCTTCCTGGTAAAACTTTCAGTTCTGGATTTCTTAGGTAATCTTCCATACAAGTTCTTACTAGGCTCAACCAGCTTATCTTTGAACGTCAGATAAAATTGTGCAAGCATATCCATTGCATGCCTACAACCACCTGAATAATCTGACAGGATAGTGACATTAAAAGCTAGCAACAGCACTTAGACTTATAGAACCTTCTCGAAATGGTTTACAGAGTCAACATATTGCCCCCACAATCTGGGTCTTCATTTTGCCAACCTCGGAAGGCTGGAAGGCCTTGAGTCAATGAGAATCGGACTGCTGGCAGTCAGCAGAATTAGCCAGCAATACTGCATTCTAACCACTGCAACATCACAGCTCTTTATTAGGTACATTTATTGATAAGAAACACACAGAACAGGGGTGTCAAACTCCAGGCCCACAGCCTGCATCTGGCCCGCAAGGATTTGGCCCATGGAAACAGCAAAAGACTGGCCCACGATGCCTCTGCCAGCAAAAATGGAGCTTGGGAGGGCCGCGCATGGCCCTCCCAAGCTCAATTTTCATTGGCAGAGCTCTCAGACCACTACAGGCGCCCTCAGCACAAGTGATATTGAGCTGGCCATGCCCACCTTGCCACGCCTACCCTGGCCATGCTCACATGGCCATCCCCCCAGAACCCTGAGGTAAAAACCCTGATGCAGCCCTGAATGAAATTGAGTTTGACACCCTTGACATCGAACAATTAAACCAGTTTAGCAGAGTTTCAGCAAAAATCCCAAACAGTAGAAACAGAAAGACAAAGGATCAATGGTATTACTTAAGTAACCCTTAATATGACAACAAAATGCTTCTGTAATACTTGCTACACTAAGAGTTTGCAAACCTGTTTCTTTCCAACTCATAGTTTTTATAATTTTCTGCATTGCAAAGAATGGGGAAGGGAGAGGGGCAGTGGAAAGTGGAATTGATTAATTTCATGTAAAGTCAAGTGGTTCTTCTTCCTATCATGCAAGCTCATGAGCATTGTGTCAATCCATATATTGATCACGGAATGGATTTGTATTGTGAATTTCAGGTCACACTAGAAATCAATGCATTACCATATCCAATTGAATGGAATATATGTAGCTCACAGTTGCACTGATGTTGTCTAGTGTCAGTCCTTTGAGGGAGATTACACTAGGAAATCAAAGTTATGAAAGTTAGTATTACTTTTATTGTAAGGTTACAGTCACAGGATCTTGCAACTCTGAATGTACCTCTCCTGCTACACTTTAAGAAAATTAGGAAGAGTCAAGTCTGAGATACTTCTCAAACTGCATTTCTGCCTTGGACCCAAATTTCTTTTATCTGACTGTTGCCTTAGTTGCGGTTGTTTCTCCAGTTTTCTAAAATTGGAATATGATTGGATGGAACAGAATAACAGAGTTGGAAGGGACCTTGGAGGTCTTCTAGTCCAACCCTCTGCTTAGGCAGGAAATCCTACACCAATTCAGACAAATGATTATCCAACATCTTCTTAAAAACTTCCAGTGTTGGAGCGTTCGCAACTTCTGCAGGCAAGTTGTTCCACTGATTAATTGTTCTAACTGTCAGGAAACTTCTCCTTAGTTCTAAGTTGCATCTCTCCTTGATTAGTTTCCATCCATTGTTTCTTGTCCTGCCCTCAGGTGCTTTGGAGAATAGCTTGACTCCCTCTTCTTTGTGGCAACCCCTGAGAAACTGGAACACTGCTATCATGTCTCCCCTTCTTTTCATTTAACTAGACATACCCAGTTCCTGCAACTGTTCTTCATATGTTTTAGTCTCCAGGCCCCTAATCATCTTTGTTGCTCTTCTCCGCACTCTTTCTAGAATGTCCACATTTTTTTTATATTGTGGTGACCAAAACTGGATGCAGTATTCCAAATGTGGCCTTACCAAGGCATTATAAAGTGGTATTAACGCTTCATGTGATCTTGATTCTACCCCTTTGTTTATGCAGCCTAGAACTGTGTTGGCTTTTTTGGCAGCTGCTGCACACTGCTAGCTCATATTTAAATGGTTGTCCACTAGGACTCCAAGATCATTCTCACAGTTACTACTATTGAGCGAGGTACCACGTATACTGTACCTGTGTATTTTGTTTTTCTTGTCTAAATGTAGAACCTTATTTTTTTCACCATTGAATTTCATTTTGTTAGATAGGGGCCAATGTTCAAGTCTGTCAAGATCCTTCTGTATCTTAAACCTATCTTCTGGAGTGTTGGCTATTCCTACTAGCTTGGTGTCATCTGAAAATTTGATGAGTTTCCCATCTATCCCCTTGTCCAAATCATTGATGAAGATGTTGAAGAATACTGGGCCTAAAACACAGCCTTGGGGTAATCCACTGCATAGTTCCCTCCATGTAGATGCAGTTCCATTGAGGACTACACGTTGAGTATGGTTGGTCAGAATGGAATGGAATAGAAAATAGAAAATAGGATAGGATAGGATACTTTTTTAGCCAAGTGTGACTGGACATACAAGGAATTTGTCTCTGTTATAACAAGCATTCAGTGTACATTCATTCATCTTTTTTTCTATTTCCAACACTTCAAGCTATCTAAGCAATAGAATGTCAATAACATTAGTTAATAATGTACAAATATCATTATATATGAAACAATATGTTTATGATTTATTATAATTAGAATGAAAAAAGTTAGAGTTATTACAATTAGTTGGGTAATGAAATGTTTGCAAGGAAACAACTAAACTTCAGGGAGCACCAAGAACTCCATATTACAATATCTGAATAATTGCTAATGTTTTATTTAGAAGTATATTTTTTGTTTCTTTTCCTCCTTGAACAAAAGGACATTTGTGGAAAGAGGAAAGGAATATGCTAAGGCAAGTCAATCTCTGGACTGCATTGGACTTCTCCATTCATTTTTTTACAGTCTCAAGAGTAACTCCAGATTTCTGAATTTTGACACCAATACCATATTTTCTGTATATATACTGATGGTGGGTGATGTGTATGGGTGTCTGCCCTGTAAAGGGGCAAACTAGGTACATTAACAAAACGCTTCCAAGTGATGAACATTTTCAACTCTGCCCCATTCCCTAGAGATATGCCACCTCCTGAATCCTTCAGAGGATATTTGTATATGTTTTTTAAAAAATGAGCCATATATAAAAGAGCAAAGAACTAAGATGACCAAAAATATATTCCAATGAGGAATAAACATTAGCCTCCTACAGCTTCAGGTGGCTTAGTCAGTCTGAGAAAGCGCCACTGGAATTACCCTGTGAAACAGATTTGTAAATTGAAGGGGTGACTTGCTTTGAAAGAATGAATGGAACCTGACAACTTCAAAAAAGCTTTGGAGCTTTCAGAAGTTCTTCAAAGAATCAGTGGCTTTTCTGTTGCTTCTAAGACTCTGTCAGTTCATAACATTACAGCTTAAATTCTTCATATAGAGATTGTTGGAAGGTTAAGTTCAGATTAGTTCTCTGACATTGCTATGAGTAGTTTCAGCTTTTTAAAAATGTGGCTAGCCACAGGCTTCATGTTTTTTTCTTTCTGTTGTTCTAATTGAATTTTATATTTTCATTCTGGTTCCGCTAACACAAATGAAGTCTGCTCAGCTCTCAACATTCTTAATGTGGACTCAAGGCTGGGCAGTCCAGTGTTATGAAGTCTAAAATCCATTGGAAGTCTGGTGCTAATAAATTCAACTAAGTAACTAAATGGTCAACCCTACTTTCACATTGGAGTAGGTTGAAGTGTGTTTGCCTTACAATGAGTTATGGTGTTCTAACTTGACATTGATAAGTGCCTGATTCAAACATTTACTACCTCTAACAATGGGAATTGGGGTGGGGAGAGAGCCTTAAGAATACAAATTTTCCATGAATTATGACCATCTGCCTATCTGTGACATAGTATGTATATTTACTAGCCTGCTTCTGGTACTATTGCTAATAAACTTAGAATATTGCAAGACAGCAGAATTCTGAGAGTATTAAATAGGTCTTCTAAGAAAGGGCCAAGAGAGCCAGATTGATATAGAGGTTAAGAAACCAGCCTAGAAACCAGGAGATGGTGACTTCTAGTCTCTCCTTAGACACAAAGTCAGATGGTTGACCTTAGGCCAGTCACTTTATCCCAACCCTAGGAAGGAGGCAATGCCAATCCAATTCTGAAATCTTGCCAAGAAAATTGGAGGAATTGTCCATGCAGTTACCAAAAATGAAGACTGTTTTGAAGGCACAAGAAGAAGAAAAGGCTAAATTTATTAAATGTTTATGCTAGCCCTGTGCATGACCTAGCTCTGCCTATCCAGTTGTTAGGGAGTCCCAAGGTACATAAGAAGTATAGAATTGCTTCCAAGTCTCATTGATGGTCCTCAATGGAACAAGTTAGTCATGCTTAACTTAAGTTAAATTGCTTTTAATTAAATGTACTTAGTCATGGCTAACATTTTGCTGGTTTACAGAACTTGATTACAATTCTTGAAATATTTAAATGAATAAAAAGCTGTGGAAAAAGCAACCTATTCTATCTGCCAATAGTATGTTAGAAGTAGAATTCGAGGCAGTTTCAGTCAGTTTTCATTTCTGTTATAATATCAAATTTTGGAAGGAAATATATGTTCATGCCTTCTTTCCTCCATTATTCTCCTTCTTTGATAAAATGAATTAACGACCCATTGTTATTTTGTCATGGGAAAAACTAAGTACATGGTGCATTGAGGGAACTGTCAAACTGAAAATAACCTGAAAAGTCAAATTTCACAGAGGACAAAACTTGTAGTGTAGGAGAGGTGGGATATTTATTTAATTTTAAATTGCTTTGGAGTGTGGTTATTTTTTTTTTTTTTCATCCCACAAATTCACTGTGAATATTCTTACAACAGACCAGTAATGCTATTTATGCCATTAATCACCAAACTCTGTTCTTCGCATGAAAAATTATCCTTTAAAAACAGCCCAGTTGGTTCTGAATAATCAAGAGCCTCACAATATTCCTCTTTAAAAGAGGGATTGCATGATAACCATTAAAATGCAGTGGGTTAGCTTGTTTAAGCTTTAAATATGGGCATAATGTTCTGAACTTTGGAACATGAAGTTGTTTCCTTGGGAAAAAGTCCATTTAAAAACAATTTGTGAGTATGTTTAGGATTGTTTCCAGGATAGCATCATAAAAGTACACGTGTATGTTTAACACAACGAAAGAATAATAAAATTTAAGAGTTTTCTTCTCAATCTGTAATCTCTGTAAATGGGAGATTTTAACTGCCCAGGGAAAATGTAATTTATTGCACAAGTAATGTATTGGAATAAAGGCCCTGGTTACTTCATATCATTTAAAACTTCCAGGAAATTATTGCCACAAAAACATTAAATACTAATAAGGTTATCGCATCAATTTTAATGTGCAATACTTTCAGCTGTCTAAACAGACTTGACTCTGACTGCTATTAGTTCTTAAAAACTGAGATGTGATTCTAAGGGGGTAACTTTAATGTTACTTCAGCACTTAGCTTTATAATCAAAACCAGGGTAATGTTGTTTATATCAAAGAAGCTTTGGAATTTATCCCACCAGTTCTTAGCTCCATAATTATAGAAGAAAAATTGTAAGTTCGCTAATTAACCTTCCAGTTTAACATCAATGGCATTGGATTTCCATTTGCTACGCAATTTTGATCATTGTTTTGAGCAGCTAATTAATGACTAAGGTATGCTAAGCTATGATTCTGATACTTTGTGATTCATCCACGTTTGCATTTTAGAACTTTTTGTATGTTACAAATGCTGGAAAGATGCCCAATGTATTTATTTATTATTTACAACAATGACAGAAATAAAGAAAAAATTCATCAATATTTCTATTTGGCTCAGTATTGTGGTACAGAGATATAAGGTCAAAAGAAATATGACATAATCCCGAATCTGTTAATGCTATGAATAAAATGTGATTTTGGATTCAGAAGAACAAATATCTATGTAAGTCATGCTCACATGTTCTATTCAAATCAATGGAATAAGGATTAGCTGATTCCATTTATTTCATCAGTCATAAACAATTTGAGATCAAAATGCCAAGAATATAAACTTCTGAATGAATTTTTTTTCATTTTTATCAAGAGAAACATAATGGCTTGCTGAGTTCGTTCTTTGATGGACATTTTACCCTACTCTTTGTCAGAAGATAAACATAAAAGGGTAATACTAATATTTATTGTTTTCTTTGCTTTCATTGTAATATTTGCTATTGCAATATATAGCTTAGATGTTCTATAATAGCATGCAAATTTATAGGAAACTTTGTTTGAATGAATAATTTTTCTTTGTATGTTTGATGGGCTCCCTTTTTCTCAAGCACCAACATCTTCACTCTTCACTGTGTCCACTTAAAACAGTATTAAGGACAGTGTTAATTTGTCCATCTGTAGTTCCATATATTTGATCATGAATACTTTTTTATTTGCATATTCAGGATCTTATCCATAAAGCGGGTAAAAAGCAATCTGATTTCCTTCCTTCCTTCCTTCCTTCCTTCCTTCCTTCCTTCCTTCCTTCCTTCCTTCCTTCCTTCCTTCCTTCCTTCCTTCCTTCCTTCCTCTGTGGTAATCACATATGAAGGAAATGCATTCAAAATATATTCAAATTCTAGAGAATTATATAGAATAGAATAGAATAGAATTTTTTATTGGCCAAGTGTGATTGGACACACAAGGAATTTGTCTTGGTGCATATGTTCTCAGTGTACATAAAAGAAAAGATACGTTCATCAAGGTACAACATTTACAACACAATTGATGATCAATATCAATATAAATCATAAGGACTGCCAGCAACAAGTTATAGTCATACATTCATAAGTGGAAAGAGATTGGTGATGGGAACTATGAAACGATTAATAGTAGTGCAGATTCAGTAAATAGTCTGACAGTGTTGAGGGAATTATTTGTTTAGCAGAGTGATGGCCTTCGGGAAAAAACTGTTCTTGTGTCTAGTTGTTCTGGTGTGCAGTGCTCTATAGCGTCGTTTTGAGGGTAGGAGTTGAAACAGTTTATGTCCAGGATGTGAGGGATCTGCAAATATTTTCACGGCCCTCTTCTTGATTCGTGCAGTATACAGGTCCTCAATGGAAGGCAAGTTGGTAGCAATTATTTTTTCTGCAGTTCTAATTATCCTCTGAAGTCTGTGTTTTCTTGTTGGGTTGCAGAACCGAACCAGACAGTTATAGAGGTGCAAATGACAGACTCAATAATTCCTCTGTAGAATTGGATCAGCAGCTCCTTGGGCAGTTTGAGCTTACTGAGTTGGCGCAGAAAGAACATTCTTTGTTGTCCTTTTTAATGATGTTTTGATGTTAGCTGTCCATTTGAGATCTTGCGATATGATAGAACCCAGAAATTTGAAGGTTTCTACTGTTGATACTGTGTTGTCAAGTATTGTGAGAGGTGGAAGTATGGAAGGGTTTTTCCTAAAGTCTACCACCATTTCTACGGTTTTGAGTGGGTTCAGTTCCAGATTGTTTGGGTTGCACCACAAGGCTAATCGCTCGACCTCTCGTCTATATGCGGATTCGTCATTGTCTCGAATGAGACCAATCACTGTTGTGTCATCTGCAAACTTCAGTAGCTTAACAGATGGATCATTGGAGATGCAGTCATTGGTATACAGAGAGAAGAGAAGTGGGGAGAGCACACAGCCTTGGGGGGCCCTGTGCTAATTGTACAGGTATTTGATGTGATCTTGCTTAGCTTCACCTGCTGCTTCCTGTTTGTTAGGAAGCTTGTGATCCACTTACAAGTCTGTTCCGTACCTGTAGCTGGTTTAGCTTAGTTAGAAGAATGTCTGGAATGATGGTATTGAATGCTGAACTAAAGTCTACAAAAAGGACCCTTGCATAGGTCTTTGGAGACTCAAGATGTTGTAGGATGTAGTGCAGAGCCATATTAACAGCATCATCTGTTGATCTATTTGCTCGGTATGCAAATTGCAAGGGGTCTAACAGCGGATCCGTGATGGTTTTCAGGTAGGAAAGCACTAGCCTTTCAAAGGTTTTCATGACTACAGATGTTAGAGCAACTGGTCTGTAGTCATTCAGTTCCTTGATGGTGGGCTTCTTCGGCACTGGGATGATGGTAGAGCGTTTGAAGCAAGAAGGAACATAACACATCTCTAGTGATTTATTGAAAATATGGGTGAAGATGGGGCCAATTGGTCAGCACAGACTTTTAAGCAAGAAGGAGTTATCTTGTCTGGGCCTGGAGCTTTTCCTGGCTTTTGTCTGTGAAATAGGTCCTGCACTTCCTTTTCTGTGATCACTAGGGGTTGTGAACCCAATGAAATGGGGTCAGTTGTAGGAGGCTTGGCTGTTGTTGGTGTGTCTGAGATGGGGTTGTGAGATAGGTGGCTGTAGTTTCCTTTCAAACCTGCAGTAAAACTCATTCAGGTCATCTGCCAGTTGTTGATTACCTTCAGCCTGGGAAGGAGGTTTGCCATAGCCGGTGATATTTTTAAGAGTTTTCCACATGTTTGCTGGTTCATTTGCTGAAAATTGATTCTTTAGCTTTTCAGAGTAGCTTCTTTTGCTGCTCTTATCTCCTTGTTAGTGCATTTCTGGCCTGATTGTACAGCATTTTATCACCTTTTCTGTAGGCTTCCTCTTGGAATGTCGAGCTGCTTAAGTTTAGGTGTAAACCAAGGTTTGTTGTTACTGTGTATTCGCAAGTTCCTTGTAGGTACACATAGGTCTTCACAGAAGCTGACATATGATGTTACAGTATCTGTGAGTTCATCCAGGTCTGCAGAGGTATCTTTAAAATATTCCAATCAGTGCAGTCAAAACATGCCTGTAGCTTTAATTCAGATTCCTCCGTCCAGGTTTTCACTGATTTAATTATTGGTTTTATGGCTTTAAGTCTTTGCCTGTAAGCAGGTACAAGGTGAATCATGCAATGATCAGAGTGTCCTACAGCTGCACGTGGTAAAGACCGATAGGCATCTTTTAGTGTTGTGTAGCAGTGGTCTAGAGTATTCTTGCCTCTGGTGGGACAATTGACATGCTGAAAGTATTTTGGTAGTTCTTTCCTTAAGTTTGCCTTGTTTAGATCTCCCAAAACAATGGCCAGTGAATCAGGGTGTTTGGCTTCAGCCTCCATGATTTGGTCAGCTAGAGTTCGTAATGCCTTGTTTACACAGGCTTGTGGTGGGACATAAACAGCAATTAGAAGAAATGAGGAAAATTCACGAGGCTAATAGTAAGGTTTGCAGTTGATAATTAGAGTCTCTAAGTTGTTGTCACAGAATTTGTAAATTATGTTAAAATCTTGACACCAGGTTGAATTAATATATAGGCATAAGCCTCCTCCTTTCTTTTTACCAGATGTTTCTGGAATCCTGTCTGATCGTTCAATTTGAAATCCTGGAATGTTCAGGCTGCTATTTTCAATTGATTCATTTAACCAGGTTTCAGAGAAGCATAGGACTGCTGAATTGCGAAAATCAGAATAGTATTTGTTTAAGAGGAGTATTTCATCCATCTTATTTGCAAGTGAGCGTATATTTGTTAGGAAAATTGAAGGCAGAGGAGTTTTAATGCGAGTTCTTAGCTTGATTAAGATCCCAGATCGCTTACCTCTTTTCCTTCGTTTCCGTCGTTTGGTTTTTTTAGTAATCCATGGCTCCGTGGGAATTGCCTCCTCCTGTGTTAGAATCTCCTCCATGTTTGTAAAGACAGGCGGGAGTGAGATTAAAGAAAGCTGCTCCTTAAAGAAATGTTCCTTAATTTTTAGCAGATGGTCTCGTGAGTAGGAAATCCGTAGTGAGTCACAGAGAACAATTAGAAATAAAGAAACAATTAGAGAGCATTTCACCGAGGCAGCCTTCGTCGGCGCCATCTTAGGTATCTATCTATCTATCTATCTATCTATCTATCTATCTATCTATCTATCTATCTATCTATCTATCTATCTATCTATCTATCTATCTATATCAGTATGAATACTACATGATCTGCTGGAAACAAATGTTTTCTCAAGTTTTGGTCTAAACAGGAAAAATATTTATGACCAATTCTTCTGTAATATTAAGTCATGATAAATTCACTCATAATTTTCCCTGATAATCTTTAGGTACCAACACTTAAGGTATTTTACATGCTTTAATTGTTTTCATAAAACACATGGCCATACATCATAGGTTTTAGGAATATTTTTTAATATGACTTCTTATAGATATATATATATATTTTTTTTGTTTACATTTATACCCCGCCCTTCTCCGAAGACTCAGGGCGGCTTACAATGTATAGGGCAATAGTCTCATTCTATTTGTATATATTTACAAAGTCAACTTATTGCCCCCCCAACAATCTGGGTCCTCATTTTACCTACCTTATAAAGGATGGAAGGCTGAGTCAACCTTGGGCCGGGCTCGAACCTGCAGTAATTGCAGGCTTTGTGTTCTTAATAACAGGCCTTACCAGGCAGAGCTAAACCGGCCCAGTACCTTTCAGTAAATCTCATGAACTCCCAAATTGCGGAATGCCAGCAATAATATTTTGGTTAAAAGATTAGAGATCCAAGCTTACCTGATGTGCTCATGTTAGGTATAGATGTGGTTATACTATATTTGTGGCTTACTGCCCCTTATATGCTGTAATGTGAAATACTGTCCCTATTGCCAGCAGAGAATGCATTTGGACAACTAAAGCTGACTAATCCATCTATACTTTCTCTATTTTACTAGAGAACCTTAAGTGGAAACCTCAATAGATCAAAGTCATCGTAGCCAGTAGAGGTCAATCATTAAGAGGCTATCTGGTGATGATTATGTCCTACATCAGTTTTCTTTTTGGAATGTAAGAAGAGTAAATTCATCAGCATGAATTAAAACAAAAGGAGGTAAAGTAAATTAATTTATTAATTAATTTACTTTGCTTCCTTAATTAATTAATTAATTTTGGTCGCCTATTTCTAGTGGGCTCTAGGTGGCACACAGACTAAAAGAGAGATAAAACTGCTAAAAATTTTTTTAAAAATCCAGACTATACTCTAGTAACAAAATCTATAAAACAAAACCAAAAAGACTATAAAAAATAATAATCATCATCTCCAGGCCTTGGACCAAAACCAGGTTTTCAGAGCTTTCTAGAACCTTAGGAGAAAGGGTACCATCCTTGTTCCTGGGGGAATTCTGTCCCGTGTGATAGAGGCCAAATGATATATTGACCATCATTTGTGTTGTAAATGTTGTACCTTGATGAAGGTATCTTTTCTTTTATGTACACTGAGAGCATATGCACCAAGACAAATTCCTTGTGTGTCCAATCACACTTGGCCAATAAAAAATTCTATTCTATTCTATTCTATTCTATTCTATTCTATTCTATTCTATTCTATTCTCTTCTCTTCTCTTCTCTTCTCTTCTATTCTATTCTATTCTATTCTATTCTATTCTATTCTATTCTATTCTATTCTAACAGAGAAGGAGGCTTCCTCGGTCCCACCAAGTTGGAAACATTTCATGGGGGATACCTGGAGAATATCCATTCTGTTAAAACCTACTGGGCAGGCAGAAATATTTTGGAGACAAGCAATCTCTCAGCTATCCAAATATATTGGAAGTCTGTGAATCAGAAAGGGGAAAGATGTTATGGATCTGAATGAAGGTCATCTGATCTTATGGAGTTGTATAATACATATAGGGATGTAAACGTGTAGATTTAATTTTGAAAGAAAGAGCTAAACTGTATATCAATAAACATGAACTGATGTCATTTATTGTGAGCATGTGTGAAAGAGGAAATCCATAGGTTAGCGATAGTTGCATGTTATGTTCCAGTGCAGAAGATAATGGAATAAACCAGAGATGAATTTTGGGAAAAATTGTGCAATGTTCTGAATGAATGTAATTTAGAGGAAAATAAAATGAACAGATGGGTGAGAATAAGAATACAGATAATGATAGGGTCATTTAGAGAACTAAGAATGAATGAGAATGGTGACTGGTGAATATTTCCTTAGAATTCTCGAATACAGCTCGTCTGTCTGGAACCTGCACTCCATATTGGACATTAATACAATTGAACGTGTCCAGAAATATTTCACAAGAAGAGTCCTTCACTCCTCCGCTCACAACAAAATACCGTATGCCACTAGACTTGAAATTTTGGGCTTCGAAAATTTAGAATTACGCTGCCTTTGGTGTGACCTGGTATCCACCCCTGACCACCCCAATGAAGCCGTTGAAGTGATGTCCCGGTGTCTAGAGGCCGTGCGGGTCTGGATGGGGAGGAACGGGCTTCGACTCAATCCCTCCAAGACTGAGTGGCTGTGGATGCCGGAGTCCCGGTACAGCCAGCTGGTTCCATCGCTGGCTGTTGGAGCCAAGTCACTGGCCCCTATAGAGAGAGTTCACAACTTCGGTGTTCTCCTGGATGCCCGGCTGTTGTTAGAAGATCATATGATGGCCGTTGCCAGGGGAGTCTTTTATCAGGTACGCCTGATCCGCCAGTTGCGCCTTCGGAGATGGAGCTTTTGTTTTGCCGATTCTTAGTCTCAGCTGCTACGCACTATACTCATGAGGAACTCTTGCGCCTCAGGTGCCCCCGCCGCAGGAATGGCCTCCTCACTACCGAGGCCGGCCTCCATGACGGGTCTTGGGACCCACAGAGGTGGCATGCGAAAAAGAAGAGCTTGTGGGGTTTTTAGAGAGGAACTTTAAGGGTGGGAGGGTGAGGCGGGCAATGGGGTAACCACGTCGGGTAAGGCCAGTCTCTGCACATGCTCGGTCTTTCTTTATCAGGTTCGGAGGTTATGGGGGTGGAGGTGTTCCTATTGATGAGGGTGGTTCTATTGACACAGTAAGTGGGAGAGGCAGATATGGCGGAGCGGTCATACCAAGTTTCGGGAGCGCGTGCTCGATGTCTGAAAGCGATCACGCGCTCCGACCCTTGGACTTCTCCGTTCCCGGATGGTCAGGATCCTCAGAGCCTGGGCCTCGTTGATGTTGTGCAATGCTCGGTCCGTGGTGAACAAAGCCCCTTGTTTGTGATCTTATTCAGGGGGTTCCATGGACCTTATAGGCATTACGGAGACCTGGTTGGGCACGGAAGGGGTGTGCCCTCGTGGAGATGTGCCCACTGGTTTCCGTGCATTCCATCAACCGAGGGCCCAGGGTAGGGGTGGTGGGGTGGCGGTTGTGATTAGAGAGAGTCTAGAGCCGAGGGAGACCACTGTGCCTCAGATTGCCGGGTGCGAATCCTCTTGTGAGATGGGGTCATAGGTGTCAGATGGGTTTGCTGATCGCGTGCCTGGCTCCTTGCTACGTGACAGCTGCCCTGCCCGAGCTCCTGGAGGTGCTGGCTGGGTGGTAGTTGAGACCCCAGACTTTTAGTCATGGGGACTTTAACTTGCCATCTTCCGCCCGTCATCGACAGCGGCTCGGGAGTTCACGGCTTCCATGACGGCCTTGGACCTGACCCAGGTAATTGATGGCCCTACTCACATTGGGGTGGCACTCTGGACCTGATTTTTCTCTGGTCAGTGGTTGAGAGATCTGGACTTAAAGGAAATAGTCACTGAACCTTTGTCATGGTCAGATCACTCTTCTTCGCCTGGACTTTCTGCCCGCCATTCCCCCCGCCAGGGAGACGGAGCCCGTACGTTGGTTCCGGCCCAGGCGCCTGATGGACCCGGATGGGTTCCGGACGGAGCTTGGGCCATTTCCTGAGGGTCTCGCTCACGGCTCGGCCGAGGAACTTGTGGCGGCCTGGGAACGGGCCGTGGCGGGGCCTTAGACCGAGTCGTGCCTTTGCGGCCTCTGACCCGCGCGGGGCCCAACCGCCCTTGGTTCTCCGAGGAGCTGAGGGGATGAAGCGCCGGAGAAGACGCCTAGAGAGTTCCTGGAGGTCTAGCCGCTCGAAGCTGATCGACACTAGTGAAGTCCTATACTAGGACTTACCTAGTGGCATTGAGGAAGCGGCGTGTCGCCTCCTCCTCATTGCATCGGCAGATAACCGCCCGCCGCCCTGTTTGGTGACTCGCTCCCTCCTTCATCAGGGGAGCGGGATGACCCGCTGCAGGGACGGGCTGAGGAGTTTAACGGTTATCTATACGATAAAATCGCTCAGCTCGGGATGGTCTGGACCAAGATTGCGTGATGCGGTGAGACGCCGAGGGTGGTCTTGGCGACATTATTTGGGATGAGTTTGACCCTGTGGCTCCCGAGGACATGGACAGGTTGCTGGGTAGGTTGAATGCCACCACGTGTTTACTGGACCCGTGCCCTCCTGGCTGGTGCTGGCCACCGGGAGGTGACACGAGGCTGGCTCCAGGCGATTACGATCGCTTCTTTGGTGGAGGGTGTCTTCCGCCGCCTTGAAAGAGGCGGTGGTGAGGCCCTCCTTAAGAAGCCTTCCTGACCCGCTGTTTTAGGTAATTATCGTCCGGTCTCAACCTTCGCTGCGGCGAAGGTTGTAGAGAGTATGGTGGCATATCAGCTTCCCTTGCACCTGGATGAAACTGTCTATCTAGACCCGTTCCAGTCCGGTTTCCACCCGGTTACAGCACGGAGACGGCTTTGGTCGCGTTGGTAGATGATCTCTGGAGGGCCAGGGATAGGGGTTGTTCCTCTGCCCTGGTCCTATTAGACCTCTCAGCGGCTTTCGATACCATCGACCATGGTATCCTGCTGCGGTTGGGGGATTGGGAGTGGGAGGCACCGCATCGGTGGTTCTCCTCCTATCTCTCCGACCGGTCGCAGTCGGTGTTGACAGGGGGCAGAGGTCGCCCCGAGGCGCCTCACTTGTGGGTGCCGAGGGGTCGATTCTCTCGCCTTCTGTTTAACATCTACATGAAACCGCTGGGTGAGATCATCAGTGGTTTCGTGTGAAGTATCAGCTGTATGCGGATGATACTCAGCTGTACTTTTCACACCGAACCACCCCAACGGTTATCAAGTGCTGTCCCGGTGTCTGGAGGCCGACGGGTCTGGATGGGGAGAAACAGGCTCAAGCTCAATCCCGCCAAGACAGAGTGGCTGTGGATGCCGGCATCCCGGTACAGTCAGCTAAATCCGCGGCTGAACATCGGTGGCGAGTCATTGGCCCGATGGAGAGGGTCCGCAACTTAGGCGCCCTCCTGGATGAACGGCTGTCTCTAGAAGAGCATTTGACGGCCGCTCCAGGAGAGCGTTCTGCAGGTTCGCCTGGTACGCCAGTTGCGCCTTTCTGGACCGGGATGCCCTATCCACGGTTACTCACGCACTCGTGACGCCTCGCCTGGATTACTGCAATGCTCTCACATGGGGCTCCCTTGAGGGCATCCGGAGGCTACAGTTAGTCCAGAATGCAGCTGCGCTGGTGATAGATGGAGCCCTCGTGGCTCCCATATGACACCTATCCTGCGCAGACTGCACTGGCTTCCTGTGGCCTTCCGGTGCGCTTCAAGGTTTTGGTGACCACCTTTAAAGCGCCCATGGCATTGGGCCGGGTTATTTACGGGACCGCCTACTGCGACCGAATACCTCCCACCGCCCGTGCGCCTCACAGAGAGGGTCTCCTCAGGGTGCCGTCAGCGAGGCAATGTCGGCTGGCGACGCCCAGGAAGGGCCTTCTGTGGGGCTCCCACCCTCTGGAACGATCTACCCCGGACTTCGTCAGCTGGACCTTCGGACCTTCCGCCGCGGGCTTAAAACATACTTATTTAATTGTGCAGGACTGAGCTAGATTTTAAATTTTGGGTTTTAAATTGGGTTTTATTTCTATTTTTAATTGGACGGGCTTTAGAATAAGTTTTTTAAATGTTTTATATTGTATTTATATTCTATTTATCTGTTTTTAGTGCCTGTAAACCGCCCTGAGTCCCTTGGGAGATAGGGCGGTATATAAATACGATTAAATAAATAAATAAATAAATAAATGTGCTCATGTTAGGTATAGATGTGGTTTTACTATATTTGTGGCTTACTGCCCCTTATATGCTGTAATGTGAAATACTGTCCCTATTGCCAGCAGAGAATGCATTTGGACAACTAAAGCTGACTAATCCATCTATACTTTCTCTATTTTACTAGAGAACCTTAAGTGGAAACCTCAATAGATCAAAGTCATCGTAGCCAGTAGAGGTCAATCATTAAGAGGCTATCTGGTGATGATTATGTCCTACATCAGTTTTCTTTTTGGAATGTAAGAAGAGTAAATTCATCAGCATGAATTAAAACAAAAGGAGGCGAAGTAAATTAATTAATTAATTAATTTACTTTGCTTCCTTAATTAATTAATTAATTTTGGTCGCCTATTTCTAGTGGGCTCTAGGTGGCACACAGACTAAAAGAGAGATAAAACTGCTAAAAAATTTTTTTTAAATCCAGACTATACTCACTAGAGTATAAAATCTATAAAACAAAACCAAAAAGACTATAAAAAATAATCATCATCATCTCCAGGCCTTGGACCAAAACCAGGTTTTCAGAGCTTTCTAGAACCTTAGGAGAAAGGGTACCATCCTTGTTCCTGGGGGAATTCTGTCCCGTGTGATAGAGGCCAAATGATATATTGACCATCATTTGTGTTGTAAATGTTGTACCTTGATGAAGGTATCTTTTCTTTTATGTACACTGAGAGCATATGCACCAAGACAAATTCCTTGTGTGTCCAATCACACTTGGCCAATAAAAAATTCTATTCTATTCTATTCTATTCTATTCTATTCTATTCTATTCTATTCTATTCTATTCTATTCTAACAGAGAAGGAAGGCTTCCTCGGTCCCACCAAGTTGGAAACATTTCATGGGGGATACCTGGAGAATATCCATTCTGTTAGAACCTACTGGGCAGGCAGAAATATTTTGGAGACAAGCAATCTCTCAGCTATCCAAATATATTGGAAGTCTGTGAATCACAAAGGGGAAAGATGTTATGGATCTGAATGAAGGTCATCTGATCTTATGGAGTTGTATAATACATATAGGGATGTAAACGTGTAGATTTAATTTTGAAAGAAAGAGCTAAACTGTATATCAATAAACATGAACTGATGTCATTTATTGTGAGCATGTGTGAAAGAGGAAATCCATAGGTTAGCGATAGTTGCATGTTATGTTCCAGTGCAGAAGATAATGGAATAAACCAGAGATGAATTTTGGGAAAAATTGTGCAATGTTCTGAATGAATGTAATTTAGAGGAAAATAAAATGAACAGATGGGTGAGAATAAGAATACAGACAATGATAGGGTCATTTAGAGAACTAAGAATGAATGAGAATGGTGACTGGTGAATATTTCCTTAGAATTCTCGAATACAGCTCGTCTGTCTGGAACCTGCACTCCATATTGGACATTAATACAATTGAACGTGTCCAGAAATATTTCACAAGAAGAGTCCTTCACTCCTCCGCTCACAACAAAATACCGTATGCCACTAGACTTGAAATTTTGGGCTTCGAAAATTTAGAATTACGCTGCCTTTGGTGTGACCTGGTATCCACCCCTGACCACCCCAATGAAGCCGTTGAAGTGATGTCCCGGTGTCTAGAGGCCGTGCGGGTCTGGATGGGGAGGAACGGGCTTCGACTCAATCCCTCCAAGACTGAGTGGCTGTGGATGCCGGAGTCCCGGTACAGCCAGCTGGTTCCATCGCTGGCTGTTGGAGCCAAGTCACTGGCCCCTATGGAGAGGGTTCACAACTTCGGTGTTCTCCTGGATGCCCGGCTGTCGTTAGAAGATATGACGGCCGTTGCCAGGGGAGTCTTTTATCAGGTACGCCTGATCCGCCAGTTGCGCCCCTTCATAGACTGGGACTCCTTGTGCACGGTCACTCATGCTCTCGTCACTTCCCGCCTGGACTACTGTAACGCTCTCTACATGGGGTCCCCTTGAAAGGCACCCAGAGGCTCCAACTGGTCCAGAATGCGGCTGCGCGGTGTTCCTCCAGGGTTACGATCACTCCCCGACCTCCGGGCCTTCCAACGTGAGCTCAAGACCCTCTTGTTTCATCGCGCAGGGTTGGCCTAATTGTGTTATGGTTTTTAATTGGGATTTTATTATCATTTTTAATACTTTTAATGTGAGCCAAAATTTAATTAGATTTTTATAGTGTTTTTAATTTTTATTATGAATATTGTTTTATATTTGGCTGTAAACTGCCCTGAGTCCTTCAGGAGAAGGGCAGTATAGAAATTTAATAAAATAAAATAAATAAATAAATAAAATAAATAACCTAAGCATAGCTCATAAAATCATCTGCTACAATGTCCTACCTGTCAATGACTACTTCAGCTTCAACCGCAACAATACATGAGCACACAATAGATACAAACTTAAAGTAAACCTCACCAAACTTGATTGCAGAAAATATGTCTTCAGCAACAGAGTGGTCAATGCCTGGAATGCACTACCTGACTCTGGGGTTTCTTCCCCAAACCCAGGGGTGGGTTTCAGCAGGTTCTGACCAGTTCTGGAGAACCGGTAGCGGAAATTTTGAGTAGTTTGGAGAACCGGTAGTAAAAATTCTGACTGGCCCCGCCCCCATCTATTCTCTGCCTCCCGAGTCCCAGCTGATCGGGAGGAAATGGGGATTTTGCAGTAACGTTCCCCTGGAATGGGCTGGGAATGGAGATCCTTCCCCTGCCACACCCACCAAGCCACACCCACAGAACCGGTAGTAAAAAAATTTGAAACCCACTACTGCCCAAAAACCCAAAACTTTAAGCTTAAACTGTCTACTGTTGACCTCACCCCATTGCTAAGAGATCTTTAAGGGGCGTGCATAAGAGCACCTGCGTGTCTACCGTCCCTAATGTTCCCTTTAATTGTATTCATTTTATGTATTCAATTCATGCTTATACTTATATATATTATCTAATATGTACTCAACAAATAAATAAATACATAAAATAAAAGTCAAATAGACTGTGAATGAGAAAATGTATATACATGTAGTCCTTGATGTATGCCTATTTGTTTGGTAACCGTTATGGCTGTGCTGAAAGAAATGGACTTGTGACCAGTCCTTGAAGTTCTGGCAGTCACAGCATCCACATGGTCACATGATTGTGATCTGGGTGGTCAGGTCCCTGGCTTCTGATTATAATGTTACAATGTGCCATGCCATATGGTTGTCCTTTGTGATCTTTCCTGCCAGCTTTCCAAAGAAAAGTTAATGAAGAAGCTGGCAGGGAAGGTCACAAGTCACTCCAGTAAGTCATTCCCTGTGTCATTTCTCCTGAAGAGCCTGATGCCCCCCATACTCCCATGACTGTCATCAGCCCACACTCTGTAGCATCTCCCTACAACATCCTCCTATCTGTTGTGGTCTGCCAGCAGCCTGCGAACCTGGCAGCGGAGTCGGACAGTGAGGAGGCTGGGGAGAACAATGGGCCAGTCCTGGAGTCAGTGGAAGGCCTAGAATAGGGCTCTGCATCGGAGGCAGAGATTGGGCCAAGGCCATGTGGGAGCGATGCGTGGACTCCAGAGGTGGACAGCAGAGAGGCAGAGAAACAAGAATATCCTGTTCCTAGTGCACGCATGAGAAGAGCTACCAGAAGGCAAGAGCAGCTGAAGCAAAAAGGACGCTCAGGAATAAGGCCAGAAGATGATTGGCCACTCCCATTAGGCTTAAAAGAGCAGCAACTAGCTGTTGGGTTCTTTGTAGAAAAGTAACATAGATTCCTGTGTTTCTTGTCAGCGTCTCTTGAACTTTTGGGGGGTTTTGCCAAGAAAAGCCTTTGGCAGGTTGCTAAAGACAAGTTTGGTGATAAGGCCGAAGGACTGTTATGAAGAATTTGTCTTGGACTAAGCTGAGAATGAATTAATTCTCAGGTGTTTTAATAAAATAAGTTTGTTCAGGACTAATTGTGTTTGGTAATCACTATTTGGGTCTCGGTCACAACACCATCTTCCTGTGGTACCCACATGCCTTTATTTGGGATTTCTGCCTCTTCTTAAGACCTGTACTTTCTGGAGTTGGGATGGCAATTGAGGTTGCCTGGATTACCAACACTAAGTGATGCAGTCATGTGACATTATGTTTTACATCACTTAGCAATGACAATCTCCATCCCTCACCTGAAGTCTAGTGGTAAGGGAATGAAAAAGAAAAGTTCATCTATGGTTCTTCCATTATCATCTTCACTTGAACATAACCCTCAACCCTAGGCCCTCTTGTTGCTTATAGTAGAATTTTTTAGAAACCAGGAAGACAGACATTCACTCTTTTGTCTAGTTCAGACAGTATCTACATATGTTGCAGCATGCTAGATCTTTGAGTGATCTGGCCATTTATTTCAAAAGGCATTTGAAGAATTGTACAAAATGCTGTGTCAGATTTTAAGAGGCACTGAACTAGCCTGTGGTGTTGGAAATCCTGAGATAAAATTGCATTTATGAGACCCTACTGAGAACTTAACCAGATGGGTGAAATTCTTGGATTAATGAAAAAATTCCCTCTAACTTCAGTCATTGTTGACATGATACAGCTTACAATCAACTGACTCAAACCCATATTCTCATATGGGAAAGCTCTGCTTACTTCTCTTTGACTAATGCCACAGATTTGTAAGTGATATGTTTATTGTTATGGAAAAGGACATAGCAAGTGTTAAGATCTGGATTTATAGGAAGACAACAATGTAAGCAAAATGCTTACAAATGAAATTCAACTTGAGTCCAAAATCTGGTTCAATGCAAGTTGCCAAATGAATTTTTTACTAGCAGTAATGAAGAAAGAAAGATTATCTGATACTGTTTATTTAATGTTCCTCATTACTTGTTTTGGATGCTTCCATATGAACATACAGACATTTCTAAGTATCCTGATCTAAAATTGTAAACCCATTGGATATTGAGAATATTTTAACTGGAAAACTAAACCTTGTGCAAGCTCAAGTAATTTACATTGTGTGAAAAGCTCCCACTGTGTGCACAAAACTGACTGCTTTGAAATAG
Organism: Ahaetulla prasina; assembly: GCF_028640845.1. Taxonomy (NCBI): domain Eukaryota; kingdom Metazoa; phylum Chordata; class Lepidosauria; order Squamata; family Colubridae; genus Ahaetulla; species Ahaetulla prasina. The sequence goes on along the minus strand of NC_080541.1, from coordinate 41,755,856 downwards.
AAAAATGTGGAATTAATATAATACTAGTAACAAAAGAGTTAAAAATCAAAGTTAAAGGAATGTTTATGATATATGCATTATGTGCAGATAAGTCTGGCAGATGTGATTTCCTTTTCAGAGTCTTTTTTAACAAGATGCCAAAACTGAGCTCATATGTTGTTTGGCGACAATGGAACATAACGTCAGAAGCCACAAAATAACTTCCATCCTTCTTTAATTAAAACAGCAAAACATAATTGATTGCTAATGATAAAATGGAGTAAGCTGACATTCTGTAGCCATTACCTAGGAGTAACCACCATTATATCAAAAAAGACTTCATAGAAATGTAGAAAATTGTACAATTCATGACTTACAATTCCAACAATTTGAAATGGATGCTGGCATAGCAAAATCAAAGGCTTTTCAAGATAGTGATAAACATGAGCAGGATTTTCATTAGATATTTTTCTTTTTCCTCAATATATTCTGTAGATATGTTTTTTAAATCCGTAATCTAATAAACAGAATTTTTAAAAATATCCCTAAGTAATGACTCTTGGGGTTTTATTTTAACTGATTGGTTTTACAATCTTGAATGAAAAGTATCAACCTTTCTCATCAAGTTCAATTTCAGATCTTAACTTGGAAGAGAGGGACTGGGTGGCCTATATTTCTGTGCTTAAAACCTTGAAAAGTTATTAAGGACACATTTTCCCCCACTATCTATTTGGGGCGTTCTTTCTCCCCAGAGTTTTAAAGTATACTTTCAATAAGCCTAACTAAAGAAGCAATAAAATTAGTCAACCTTTCCAAGATGGAACGTTTTCTCCCTAAATGCCCAGAGAATCCTTGGAAACAATTATTTCCAACAACAGAACAACATTTGTGTATCAGCACCAATCAGATCACTAATTCAGTCTTACAGAAATCAGACATCAATATTTGGAGGGCTACTAAAAATCTATCATGGTTTACTGCTTGATACTCAGTTCTTCCTCTACCCTGGTTTAAGTACCAAAAACCACTTTAGAATTCTTCTAAAGCTGGAACTTTCAAACAGCAAACTTAATCAGTTATGTAAAACATATTTTAGGGTTTTCCCAAATAAAAAAGTTACTTTTACATATCTATGACGAGATACTAGACTGTACAAATGTGCTCTACATATCCTGTATTTAAACATGCACATATCTCTTATTGCCTGCACTTCCTATTTCTATAAGAGCTTAAAAAACCACTACTTACAATACATATTCATGCATTTGGGTACCAGATTTTCACTTTCATTGCATTCAATCAAAGGCTGCCGATGGCATATCAAATCAGATCCTGACCTGTTAAAGTCATCAATATAGCACTGTTGACAAAGTAAAAAACCAGTAATTTTGAGATGGTAAATGCTGTAATTCAGATGAATAGAATAGAATAGAATAGAATAGAATAGATTAGATTTTTTTATTTGCCAAGTGTGATTAGACACATAAGGAATTTGTGTTGATGCATATGCTCTCAGTCTAATAAAGGAAAAGATATGTTCATTAAGAATTCTAAGGTACAACACTTAATGATAGTCATTGAGTACAAATAAGCAATCAGGAAACAATATCAATATAAATCTTAAGGATACAAGCAATAAAGTTACAGTCATACAGTCATAAGTGGAAGGAGATGGGTGATGGGAATGATGAGAAGATTAATAGTAGTGCAGTTTTAATAAATAGTTTGACAGTGTTGAGGGAATTATTTGTTTAGCAGAGTGATGGTGTTCAGGAAGAAACTGTTCTTGTGTCTAGTTGTTCTGGTGTGCAGTGCTCTGTAGTGTCGTTCTGAGGGTAGGAATTGAAACAGTTTATGTCCAGGATGTGAGGGGTCTGTAAATATTTTCACAGCCCTCTTTTTGACTCGTGCAGTATATAGGTCCTCAATGGAAGGCAGGTTGGTAGTAATTGTTTTTGCTGTAGTTCTAAATATCCTCTGAAGTCTGTGTCTCTCTTGTTGGGTTGCAGAACCAAACCAGACAGTTATTGAGGTGCAGATGACAGACTCAGTATATACAATACATTAAAGACCCATGAGCACAAAAGGGTACCCTTGATACTCTTTTAGCCAGGTGAAGAGTTCCAACAAAAAGGATGAGATTCAGGAGACTGGCAATTGTTAAATGAATCTTAAAGAACTTAAAACCCAACATTGTCAAAGAAGGAGCAGCTCTCTTCCTTTGAGGGTTTCATAAGATATGTTCTTTTCAATGCCAGCCGGTTTGGTTGGCTTGAAGTGCCAAATTATAGATCTAATTATTGTTCATTTCTCACACATTTCATGTTGATCAGATCACATTTGTGGTGAAATATAGGTTTCCCCTCCTCCCTCCTTACTTCATGGATGGAAAAACGCCAGAGCATAGAGCAAAGTCATGTGCTACTTGAAAAGCAGTCAACTTCTCTGATACTTATCAACTGCTACACTTTCTTGGATTGAGCAATGATAAATGATAATTTGCTAACCATCTTCCAGGATAGCTCAGCTCATTGTAAGAGGACCCCAAAGTTCAGAAACAATAACTGGTGAGCCAACAGCTGTGGCTAGTTAAATGGAGAAGATTAAACAGACCAGCTGGAAGAGAATGCAAAGTTTATAAGCAAAAGTTTTCAAAATTTTAAACACATCAACAAAACTGAAATCATGAAAACTCTGATACCTTATGTAATCGATTACTTTAAGGGATTGTTTAGGTTACACCTCAGCAAATCTAAATTTTTCATGGGATTTGTGGTTGGGATGAACAAAGGAGGAAGTATTTTAATTCAACAAAGCTTTGATTGAAATTGATTTATCAAAATACCGTAGCAAATTGAAAGGGGGAACTTTCTTTAAAGCAATGAATTGAATCAAATAGCTTCAAAAAGCTTTATAGTTTGTTATGTGCTTAACTTATCCAGTGGGGTTTTACCCCCCATTTCTGGAGTTCCTACAGTATAGGCAACATGTAAGAGTACAACTTCATTTCCATTTATGAGAAGCAGTGGGGGTGGAGGGATGTGATGACTAGCACGGTGGGCTTTCTAACATTAAAATGAATAGCTGGCCAATATATTTTATTTTATCGCTTTTTAAAGCTGCCTATTGGGGGTTCTCCAGGATAGCAACATTGTTTTGGTGTTCTTGCCAGCAGCATGAGTGGAAATTCAGCACTCCTAATATGGACTCAGGAGTGACTAATGCAGAACGCACTGTTGGATCAAAATCTACTTTTCAATTCTGCCTGACCAGGGATAAATTTAAGGCTGTCAACAATGAGTAAATAGGTGCTGGCCTAAGATGAACTGTGATGGTTTTAACCTGATTGTTTTATAAGAACAGAGGTGGCAAGTCCACAAATCTACTTTTTTGTGCCAGCCACTTTTTTTGTCTTCTCTCTCTCTTGCACTGTATCTCATTGTGCCATCTTTGCTGCATCTACTAACCCAAAGTATTGCCAGCAACCACGGCATTAATACAACCAGCCATGTCATCTCTCATGATACTATCGAAAATCCAATCATCTAAGGCAGCAAAACACCCCACCCCATAAGGATCATATAATGTTGATTATTCAGCAACATATTAGAGTCCTGGTATTCCAGAAAAAACAAATTGAAAAGCAAGAACCTATTTTTAAAACTAAATCTGAATGTTTTTATCTGGTTGTTGTAGAATACTTTATGTGTTAAGGAGATGTTTTGAGATCTATATGGGGACTATATAGCATGGGGACTATAGTGAAGTCCTTCTAACTATTTTTATCTCTGTACAGAGTTTGCCCTTGAAGATTTCTGGCTGAAACCTGACATGCTCTTTTTAGATCCAGCAGTTCTACCATTTTCATTTCATTTCATTTCATATATGTGAAGCAGCAGAAGGTGTTAGCACCCAAACTTTGCATAAAAACAAAATAGAACGAAGTCCTATACTTCGATTCACAACCATGTTTTGTTTTCGAATAGCTATAAATAAGGGACTTGAGGTTTAGGTTTTTGTCATGTTAATCTCCTTGATGAATGCATTTTGTCGGCATTGTTTTATATGAGTTAAATTGTTGTACCCCTTTGGAATGCGGATCAGATTTGTACAAAAATCTGCTTGTGGTTTATAGAAGCATGTGTGTGTATTGCCATTTGGTTCAAATATATAGCAATATGCAGAAATTCATCTAGCTTTATGGTCATGTCAATAAAGTTTAGAGACAGAGAAATTAAAGTAGTTTTATACATTCCTGGCTACTCCAGACTTCACAAACATGGTGTTTTGCTGGATATTATGGGGATTGTAGTCCAAGCATATTTTTAGAACAGCACGTAGGAAAAGCAACTGAATCCTCTGTACTATAGCAGCATTTATTAAAATTTCTAATCTGGAGATGTAAATAGAGAATGCCATTTACTTCAGCTGGAATATTAATACAGAATGGTCTCATGGCTAAGGACGAGCACAGTAGAATAAGTTGGTATCCACACCACAAGTAATTGTTAAACTAACACTGTCTGACATGAAATTAATGGAATCATAGATTTGGAAGAGAACATTAAATTGAACTCCATGGTCTGTGCAACAATCCAAATTAAAGTATCCATAACAGATGCCTGTCTAGCCTCCAACACAGTGAAGGGGACCCTACTACCTTTCTAGTTAATTGGTTCCACAGTTGAGCTCTTTTTATTGTTAGGCATTTTTTCCCTAACATTCAGTCAGAATCTATTTTTCTGTAACTTAAATTTATTATTTTCTGCCTTGTATATTAAATCGATGGAGAATTGATCCTCAGTGGGATGTTTTTTTCAGGTATCCGAAGAGTGTAGTTATGCAGTATTTCCCTCATCATCTATTATATGAAAGCAAATTGAAAGTTTCCAATATAGTGATAAAATGAGCAATATTACTAAGTTCTCAATTCAGAATATGAATGTTTAGTTATTTTTTATTTTAGTTATTGCTCAGAGCAAAACACATCAAATGGCATCTCCCCACTCAGGTCATAGTGTGATTCTGTTCATTAATGCAGCTGTTGTAACTATCCCTATTAAATTCTTCATGAGTAAATAAGTTACTAGTTGGCTACAAGCAGTTTGGGTCAATCTTCATGTTGAGTCTCATTGCTGCCTTCATTTTTTTTCCACTTGCATTTCTTTGAGCTAATTAAATTACTTGGTGCCATTGTGACTCCTGGATGAAGTGTTCATTCCAGCTTTGGATGTCTTAGTAGGGAAGTTAACTTATTTGCATCAGTTCCATAGTCAGAGAACATTAAATGGAGAAAAAGGAGAAGGAGGAAGAGGAGGAGATTTATATTTCAGAGGAAGAGTACATCCCATTATTTAAACCAGTTGTGTGTGATCCAGAGGCTCATACTGCTTGGTAATTTTAGGAAAGAATAGGGCCATTACCATTCTCTTTTGGCTGATGAGCACAAGGATGGAACCCTGGATAGTGTCCTACAAAGTCCACTACTGATTCAGATTCCTAATTCAAATGACTGGATCACAAATCCCTGTCTTTGTAAAAGGAGTTCCTTCTCTGAAGTATGCTAGACATAACAGGCAGAATGCCTTAGGAAATGTGGGTTACATGAATAAAGGAAGGATGCATGTCCTGAGAACCATAAATGTATGCAATACAGTTTCAGAATCAAGAGGAAATAGCAGCATAGAGAACCCAAAATAATCTATTTGGAGGTAATAGAACATGTGTTGATGTAAAAAGATCTACTTTATCTTCAATTCTCCACCCCCTTGAATAGTGTAGGAAACAGACAACATTTCTCTCTATTATGTTTCTACTTACCACTTGTTGAGGAGGTATTTGGAAAGGTGTTTTCCAGAGGAAAAATGGAAAAACCATATGGAAGTAGTTTGCTATCGCCTTGTTAAACATCTCAGAGAGCTCCTGATGATCTACCACCTATATACTAAGCTTAGATTTTTTTTTGAGATCACTGTGATTGAATTGCCTTATCTAAGAGCTATTTGATTTAAATCTTTTAGCAAGAAATTCATTAAATCCTTTAGCAATTACATGTGGGCCAATTTTGTACCAATTGAAGGCAGTTCGAAGGTTACTACAAGTGTCAGCTCCTGAATAACTATTCCAAAATCAGGGCATCAGACACTCAGAACATCTGATAAAATATATTTATAAGATGATTGCTATTTAATACCTTTATGTCAGTTTAGATAAAGTTTATTATTGTTTCATACAAGAGGACTGAGATTCAAGGTACCACTTTGAACCAAATCTTCACAAGACATCTGAACACATAACATTTAAAATATATTTTAAAATATACTTACTAGGTAGTCCTTAGACATCTTAAAATGAATCATTTTTACTTTTACATTAGCCAATTTAATTTGCATTTATGATAATCTTTTATAATATTAATTCAGTTTAATGAGTTGTATTTATTATTTAATTCATAACAGTTGTATGAGTCAGCAGGAAAAACAACTGAATTCATTACTCTTGCTAGTAGCCAGAAGAAATCAAACTGCTGGGCCTATAATTTTCCTCTAATAAATACTGCAGCAAGACCACACTTCTTTGGTGAGAGTAGTTTATAGCCTGATTATAATAGAATCTAGGATAATCACACAGCACACACACAATTATTTCTTTCCATGCCAATGCTCTCTAACTCATCTTGGCAGAGCACCTTGGATCTTAAAGGTTCCTTTCTCTTTCTTAATAAATGGATATAATCCAAAGGCCTATGTGGATTGTTCTTGGAAACATTGTTTTTCACTTCTATCTAGGTACTTAGTCATGACAGAAATTAAAATGACCAAGTCTTTTAAAAATAGCATCATGCAATGGCAGCCCTTCATCTTTGGGGAGTTTCCAAATTTATTGTGTGGCTTATGGCCCAAGCTCTGAAAACGGACAGTTTTCTTGGGGTGCCTCAGGGAGAGGGAAAGCTAATTTAACTCCTGCTTTTCCTCTGTGATACATTAATGCCTCAATTCAGCAATTAGAAACTTCTCTCTTTCTATTACACCAGAACAAAAACCCGTCTTTGTTAAATCTTGATGAAAAGCTTAGCTAAATTACATTTTAGGTATGCAAACTCGCTTTGAATTCCAACTGTTGCCAACTCATTTCTGTGGCCCAGAATATCTTCACTTTAACTGAAGACCCTTTCAAAAGGAACTCTGTTTCAAGGGAAACTATTGCATTTCAAAAAGGAACAAGTCAATTGATTTGCTCAAAGAGATCTGCTTATTTATTCTGGAGAAGGGAATCATTTGATCGACTGTCCTTCTTTGCACCTGCCAATTGGCTCTGTTGACTGAAATCTGTACATCCAAGAATTTGAATCCTATTTAATAAATCGTAAGAGCTACCAACAGGAATGTATGGGAAAATGCAGATTAGAACTCTACCATTGAATATTGAAACATATGGCCAAAGGCAAATAAGACCATTCCAGTGTCACTTTTGAATTCTTATAACAGCCAGCTGAAAGGTGCAACCTAGATATGCTCAGACAACATCCAGAGCAGGTGGCTTGTCTTGTTGCTGTTCCACAATGAAAGAGTGCTTTGCTGCTCAGTTAAAACTGCAGCAAGTTGTCAATCCCTCACTATTTGCTAAGGATATCATACCTGGGTAGCGAAAATTGGAATGATTTTGTAGATGACATGAAAAGAAAAGTCTGTATGTTCCTCTGAGCTTCTAGAAGGAAAGACAAGATATACATATCAAAACAGCATTTGATGAAAAGAACTGCAGCACACATTTTTATAAGTACAATTAACTTTAAGTTAGGTTCAAAAGATGCCACCAGATTTCTGATTGTCAGAACCAAAGCAAATACAAGCGTATAGACAGCTGTGGTCTAACAAGACACACCCTCAAGATGGTTTTCCTGGAGTCTTTTGGCAAGTACAGAAACTAGTAGATTCCAGATCTGATGTGATGCTCCATATATTTTCTTCTTTTCATAGCAGTCATAACACTTTGTTTACTTTTTTTGCCTGGAATGAAGTTTTATAATCAGATTGTCTCAGAGTTCCCTCTGGTGGTGGCTGCTGGAAAGGCTGTCTGTAATCTAGCATAAGAAAATAGTAAACAAATTTATTGTAAAATAACTGCAGTACGCCCATGAAGTATCAAGAGTTATTGCTGATAAAATGAACAATAATTGCACAAAAATAAAACAATTGCACAAAAGATATGTTAAAATTGGGGGTGGGGGGTTGCAGTCAAGATGTAAGTTTATTTACTTAATAGGATTTAGAGCCCACCCCAATCCCAAAGGACTCTGGAGTATTATTGCCAATTAAATATTGCACAAATATGTAAAAATAAAACAGAAATTACTGGATCATTTTCATGCATGTTTTTTAGCTACATAACCAATACTGCAAAAGATGAACATGAAAATTAAAATTCATCTGCAAAATCCTTTTTTTCAGTGCAAAATGGGATAGCTGTCTCTTTGTAGTTAAAGCTGAGGTTTTATCTCTATTTTTTTTAAAAAACTTTTTTTGTTTATCAATAGTTTTCGCATTCACAGTTATCTGAAAAATTTAAAAAGGATAAAAGACTTATGGATAAAAAGACTTATGGTATGGAGCAAAGTAAGTCAGGATTTGAAATACAATTGTGTGTACTAATGAGAAAATTACTAAAATTTACAGTCTTTTATTGCTCTTTGAAACACAGGAAGAACAGATTAAAGGATAACCCCAAGGCTCTGTTTTAGGCCCAGTACTCCTCAATATCTTCATCAATGACTTGGACGAGGGGATAGATGGGAAACTCATCAAATTTGCAGATGATACCAAGCTGGCAGAAATAGCCAACACTCCAGAAGATAGGCTCAAGATACAGAAAGATCTTGACAGACTAGAACATTGGGTGCTATCTAACAAAATGAAATTCAGTGGTGGAAAAAGTAAGGTTCTACATTTAGGCAAGAAAAACAAAATGCACAGGTACAGTATATGTGGTACCTCGCTCAATAGTAGTAACTGGGAGAGGGATTTTGGAGTCCTAGTGGACAACCATTTAAAATATGAGCCAGCAATATGCAGCAATTGCCAAAAAAGCCAACACAGTTCTAAGCTGCATAAACAGAGGGATAGAATCAAGATCACATGAAGCATTAATACCACTTTATAATGCCTTGGTAAGGCCACATTTGGAATACTGCATCCAGTTTTGGTCGCCACGATGTAAAAAAGATGTGGAGACTCTAGAAAGAGTGCAGAGAAGAGCAACAAAGATGATTAGGGGACTGGAGGCTAAAACATATGAAGAACTGGTATGTCTAGTGTAATGAAAAGAAGGACTAGGGGAGACATGATAGCAATGTTCCAATGTCTCAGGGGTTGCCACAAAGAAGAGGGAGTCGGGCTGTTCTCCAAAGCACTTGAGGGTAGAACAAGAAGCAATGGGTGGAAACTGATCAAGGAAAGAAGCAACTTAGAACTAAGGAGAAATTTCCTGACAGTTAGAACAATTAATCATGGAACAACTTGCCTGCAGAAGTTTTGAATGCTCCAACACTGGAAGTTTTTAAGAAGATGTTAGATAATCATTTGTCTGAATTGGTGTAGGGTTTCCTGCCTAGGCAGGGGATTGGACTAGAAGACCTCCAAGGACCCTTCCAACTCTTTTATTCTATTTCTATTTCTAATATATGATAAAGTTAGCTAATTATTTCAGTTATAATATACCAATGGGTAACTATGTGGTTGAAAGGGTTGAAATTTACATTGTGTTGTGTTCTAAGAGAATTTGAGGTGCGAGTGGGAGGAGGAAGTTCTCCAACCAGAATATTACTAACCAAAAAAGTGTGCTTTAAATACAACCCTCCAAGTGGGATTTTTCAATGAATCCTAATCGATGAGCCTATGTGTAGAACAAGACAAACTTTCTAATACTGTAGCCCATTTTTGGTAGGCATTTCATTTTTATAGAAGCAAAGCAAAATACTGTGATACTGCACATCTACTCTCTTACCTGTTTGCTTTTCTGTTGTACTTAGTATTTGGATACAGAGCTGATGGAACGTGCATTGCTTTTTCCAGGCTATGGATGATTTCTCTCTCTAAAAGCCCATGGCTTGGCACTAGCAGACATATTTCTTTTAGTTTTCCTGTGGTTGAGTAATGCAGACTGCATCAGAGATGGTAGAATAATTCCAATCCTGGCAAAGTAAGCTGGGAAAACTTCTATTCAATAGACTTTTCTAAAACTATATCATTATTCTGAACAGACATATAAGAGCACTATAGATTATAGGAAGTACAGTATATAGGATGTTCTGTATACTTTGCGTTTGAGCTGATTGCCATGTCCTGGACAAACCATACCTCTTCTTCAAAGAACATTTGAAAATTTCTGACCTCTGGTATACAGGTTATATAAGCAACAGTAAATCACAGTAAATAGCAATGTTGTGCAGCTATTTTTGAACCATGAACCAAAGAAATATGCTGGGCTATTTTGATTTCTGCGATTATGAATAACCATGAAGTGTATATTTTTAAAATCCTATCTCTCCAACATATACTTTAAGCTGTAGAATTTCTTCCAAATCAAATGCTTTAAATATGAGGTTACTAAAGGCCTTTTTCAAACTTTGATCCTAGAGTAATGATACATTTGGCATCGGGGAAAAATGTATACTCTGGATCCTTCAATCAGAACATTTTACCACAACTAATAAAAAGTAGCATTAACATGAGAGCAAGTATATGAGTTACAGTATTGATTTCATACCTTAATCATGTACCAGTAATAAACTGTTTGGCAAAACTTTGTTACCTTTTTTCATTTTTCTACACTCTCAATATATTTTGTATAGTATTGACAAAACACTTGTATACTTTAAAAACACCAAAGAAAAACAAATACAAGACAGTGAATCAGGAAATGTCACAGTTATAAACCCAGAAAGTTTTTGTTGATGAATTGAATTATTTTTCATGCCTTTCTCATGAATTATGTCACATATCAATTCTAGATCAGAGAAAGTTTTTTTTTATTTGCATCAAAAGGCCAATTAATTGGTGTCATGTTCTTGTTTGTTTTGCTCATAATTCTTTAGTGGCTTTACTGTCCTTTTCATCATATGCTAGATGAAATTATCAGAGGCATGGAGAAGTTCTGGTTGGCAACATTTAGTTCGACTTTCCAATTTAGTATCTTCAGAAATATTGTGATTATTCTAATTGTTGCAGTTGTAGTATGTAAGAATCTCATATCTTTTCTGAAGCAACAGACATGGTCTTGGAAGAGCTGAAACATTAAAATCTCAAACATACACACACCAGGATTGGAAAATTTATAACTGGCACAATTAAATGGCTGTTGTAACTATTTATTTGATCTCTCCATCCATCCATCCCCAATTATTTATTAAGAGCCATGGTGGCACAGTGGTTAGAATGCAGTATTGCAGGCTAACTCTGCACATTGCCAGCAGTTTGATCCTGAGTGGCTCAAAGTTGACTCAACCTTCCATCCTTTCGAGCTAGGTAAAATGAGAACCCAAATTGTTGGGAGCAATATACCGACTCTGTAAATCGCTTAGAGAGTGCTGAAAAGCAGTGTGAAGCAGTATATAAAACTAACTGCTATTGCTATTGCTTTCTTGCTTCCATTTTCAAATAACTCAACATGGTGAACATATACAACACACCTCCCTCCTCCTATTTTGCTCACAGCAACAACCCTGTGAAGTGAGCTGGGCTGAGAGAGAGGGACTGGCCCAAGGTCATTCAGCTGGCTTTCATGGTTTAGATGGAACTTGAACACGTGGTGAATTTCCTTTTCTCTCTCTCTGAAGTGCAATTGTTAGCTGGCAAGAGTCAAATCAGGGTTTTTGAATGGGTAACCATTGAATTATTAGTTATGTGTTTCTCCTGCTAGACTATAACTACAATCAAATGCAATCATGTTGATTAGCAATATATATAGAAAGTAATCACTTGAAGTTTGAATATTTTTGAAAATAAGATGCTGAATTATCAGAATCAGTGCTGTTAATTAGGGGAGGAATCTAACTTTTTTCTTCTATAGTACTGATGAACTGCATGTTTCCTGACACATGATCAATAACTTTATTTTTATCTTATACATAAAATTTGCAGAGTAAGTCTCTTTTTAACCTCCCCTTAGTAGCTTTTGGATACAGTAAATGCCAGATAAGCTTTAAGTGCAAGAGTTTTTATATAACTGCCAAATTTCCCATCTCTTCAAATGTGATTTGACATTACAGCATTTTGTGAATGCATGGAAAACAGCAATTAGTCAAACTATTCCTGTATTGGATTACAGTGCACAAATGTTTGGTAATGATTTTAGGGGAATAGCCAAACCTGCCTTTTTTATTAAATTTGAAGGTAGCAAAATTCAATTTCAGCTGACTCTTATGATTCTCAAACAGCCTTTAATCTGTTAAATGCTATTTTGATATCATTGTGGCTGCTATTACAAATTGCTATTCCAAGCACCCAATTATCTCCTTTATCAGGGGTGTCAAACTCAAGGCCCGGGGGCCGGATCCCCATGGGGCACCCTGGAAACAGCGAAGGACCAGCTCGTGGACTCCCGAGCTCCATTTTCGGCTGCCACGGCTTCCTGCAACCCTCTGCCAGTGAAAACATAGTTCCATTTTCAATGGCAGAGGATTGCAGGAGGCCTTGGCAGCCGGAAATGGAGCTCGGAAGCCTGTTTTTGTTGGCAGAATGCTCGGGCCATCACAGGCACCCCTGACAGGAGTGACATTGAGCTGGCCACGGCCCCCTAGCTCCCCCAAGGTCAAATACAACCCTGATGCGGCCCTCAATGAAATCGAGTTTGACCTCCCTGTCCTATATGGATAAAAGTGCCATTTCATTCCTTATATTGACTGCAACTGGAACAAAGTGAGGACAGAGAACCGGACCCTTTTTTCTTAACCAATACCTCCCTTTCCACTAAAGATGAAACACTGTTTCTGTTGAGTGCCACTGGTGTGATCAGATGGGGGTTGAGTCCAGAAAAGTGGTGTATGGGATGAGAGCCCATAATGGGTAAGGTCTCTTTTTGACGCCTCCTTTTGAATAAGATTTTCATATACCCTTTCTCTCTCTCTCCTCTTTCACATACTTCTGCAAGGAACAGATCACTTATGCCAGCTGTTTGAATTGTTTATGACTTTTACTAAGGGATAAAGCTAGGCTAAGAACTTCATATCTTCCCGTTTTTATTTTAAAGATCAGCTGCATACAAAATTAAAGTGAGCTATGTGAAAGAAACAGTCTTCACATCAACTGCTCTGAAGGATGTAGAACATGTATCCATCACCAGATGTTTAATGCCAGCTTTTTATTGAACTTTCATATACACTTTTTATTGCTTTGCTTTGATTTAATTTGCTAATTTGGCTTCTTTTTCTACTGGTACTTTTTCTGAGTTCAGTGCATATTTAATTACCCCCCTCCCCCCCCCCGCACCTTTGATTTTTGAAACGACTATAATAAATTATTGTGATACATTAACAATAAATAAAGGAGCTAAAGTACAGTTATTACACTTGCCAATCAGCGAACTTTTGATTAAGCTAGGATTTGAAGCATTTTTTTTGTTTGACCTTTAAAATTCTTTGCAAAAAGGACATGCACATTCAGTGGCATCACTAGTTTCCTAAACAATATAAAGAAATAATGATCTGATGCAATAAGTCATTTAGAAATATATGCATTGATTTCAAAAGATTGGAATTTCCTATTTGTGGATAATTCCTTTGACATCTTTTCTTGCTCAATATGCTTCATAGCTGTAATATCCAGGAAATCCACTGTGTGTCTATTCTTCCTTGACTTAGGCAACCATTTATTTAAGAAAATGTTTTGATAAGACACTGCAGTAATCTATTTATATAGCTAAAAACAATATTCTAAAGATCATTATTGATTGCCATTTGTAAACCCACAGAGAACTGTGGGAAGAGAACAATATTTCAAAATTGCACGTTATTAAAGAGTCTCAAGATTAATTTGTTAGAAAAGTGCTCATTTGCCAGGTCATAGTACTCTCTTTCTTTCCAACCTTGGCCTTCCCTTTTTTCCCCTTTCCCTTTCCTTACTCTTATAGCCAAGAAAGGTATGATTCAGCTTTCAAAATGTTTTATGTCTTAACAAATGGATTTGTGGGTAATTTCAGAGATCTTGGAAGAATCAAATCATCAGCCAACAGCCCTCGAAGTCTGCTGTAAAGAATCCATCTGCAATTGGATCATAACTTAAAACTACTGCCAAAGAAAAAAGAGAGAGAAAGGGTGAGCTAGCTCATGCTTGGCTGTTTCTGAGCGTCAGGGTTTTAGAATGAAGCAACATAATTAAGCCTTTCCAGTCTATTTTTCTATGCTCTTGATGCTGAAGGAACACGTTTTAAACAAACAAAAATGGTGAAACAGTAAACTGTTCAGTTTCATTGTATGCAATCAACCATTTTTCAAGGAAATTTCTTTACTCTAATGAAACATTGACAAGGTTGTGTAAAAGTTTCTGGATATTACATAAGGATTTTTTCCTAAACAGATCAGTTGTTCACAGAATAAAACTCAGGGCAATATTTAAAGGGATATGTCTTTTTCCCTCCCGCAACAAGAATAATCTTTCATGTGCCCTATTTCAGTGATAAGAGCTGACAAGAAATCAAACGTCAAACTCAAATACAGCCATCAATTTAAATACTTGTAAAATATATATATATATTACAAATATATATATATATATATTTGCGGCCTCTGACCCGGCGTAGATCTCAATTGGCTCCTTGGTTCTCTGAGGAGCTGAGAGAGATGAAACGCCGGAGAAGACGCCTAGAGAGTACCTGGAGGTCCAGCCGTTCCGAGGCTGATCGGACACTAGTTAGGTCTTTTTCGAAGGCCTACCTAGTGGCAATGAGGGTTGCGAAACGTTCCTATGTTTCCACCCTCATTGCGTCGGCAGATAACCGCCCGGCTGCCCTGTTTCGGGTGACCCGTTCCCTTTTACACCAGGGGGGACGGGATGAACCCTTGCAGGGACGTGCTGAGGAGTTTAGTGGTTATCTATACGATAAAATCGCTCAGCTTCGGGATAGTTTGGACCAAGATTGTGATGATCCGGATGGGATGACTGAGACACGTCTTGTTGATGTTGTTTGGGATGAGTTTGATTCTGTGGCTCCCGAGGACGTGGACAGGCTGCTGGGGAGGTTACATGCCACTACATGTTTACTGGACCCGTGTCCTCCTGGCTGGTGCTGGCCACTCAGGAGGTGACACGAGGCTGGCTCCGGGGAATTATAAATGCTTCTCTGTTGGAAGGGGTTTTCCCCGCTGCCTTGAAAGAGGCGGTGGTGAGACCCCTCCTCAAGAAGCCTTCCCTGGACCCAGCTATTTTGGGTAACTACCGTCCAGTCTCCAACCTTCGCTTTGTGGCGAAGGTTGTAGAGAGTGTGGTGGCATGGCAGCTTCCCCAGTACCTGGATGAAGCCGTCTATCTAGACCCATTCCAGTCCGGCTTCCGGTCCGGGTACAGCACGGAGACAGCTTTGGTCGCGTTGGTGGATGACCTCTGGAGGGCCAGGGATAGGGGTTGTTCCTCTGCCCTGGTCCTGTTGGATCTTTCATCGGCTTTTGATACCATCGACCATGGTATCCTGCTGCGCCGGTTGGAGAGATTGGGAGTGGGAGGCACCGTTTATCGGTGGTTCTCCTCCTATCTCTGACCGGACGCAGACGGTGTTGACAGGGGGGCAGAGATCGACCGCGAGGTGCCTTACTTGTGGGGTGCCCCAGGGGTCGATTCTCTCGCCCCTCCTGTTCAACATCTACATGAAGCCGTTGTGTGAGGTCATCAGTGGCTTCGGGGTGAGTTATCAGCTGTACGCTGATGACACTCAGCTGTACTTTTCCACCCCGGGCCACCCCAACGAAGCTGTTGAACTGCTGTCTCGTTGCCTGGAGGCCGTACGGGTCTGGATGGGGAGAAACAGACTCAGACTCAATCCATCCAAGACGGAGTGGCTGTGGATGCCGGCACCTCGGTACAGTCAGCTGCCACCGCAGCTGTCTGTTGGGGCGAGTCACTGGCCCCAACAGAGAGTGCATAACTTGGGCGTTCTCCTGGATGGACGGCTGTCGTTTGAAGATCATTTGGCGGCCGTCTCCAGGAGAGCCTTTTACCAGGTTCGCCTAGTCCGCCAGTTGCGTCCCTTTCTGGACCGGGATACCTTATGCACGGTCACTCATGCTCTCGTCACTTCCCACCTGGATTATTGCAATGCTCTCTACATGGGGCTACCCCTGAAGTGCACTCGGAGACTCCAGTTAGTCCAGAATGCAGCTGCGCGGGTGATCGAGGGAGCTCCTCATTGCTCCCGGGTAACACCGCTCCTGCGCAGTTTGCACTGGCTACCTGTGGTCTTTCGGGTGCGCTTCAAGGTTTTGGTTACCACTTTTAAAGCGCTCCATGGCTTAGGGCCTGGGTACTTACGGGACCGCCTGCTGTTACCTTATGCCTCCCATCGACCCGTACGCTCTCACAGAGAGGGTCTCCTCAGGGTGCCGTCCGCCAAGCAATGCCGGCTGGCGGCCCCCAGGGGGAGGGCCTTCTCTGTTGGAGCACCTATGCTCTGGAACGACCTTCCCCCCAGTTTGCGCCAAATATCTGACCTTCGGACCTTTCGCCGGGAATTAAAAACTCACTTATTTATTCAAGCGGGATTGGACTGATTTTTTAAATTCTAAATTTTAAAGTTTTAATCCTTTGTAATTTTATATGGGGTATTTTAGGTTAGGTCAATCTGACGGTTTTAATTCGGCCATTATGGAATAGGTATTTTAAATTGATATTTTAACTTTGTATATTTGCTGTTTTTATTTTTGGCTGTACACCGCCCTGAGTCCTTCGGGAGAAGGGCGGTATAAAAATTTAAATAAATAAATAAATAAATAAATAAATAAATAAATAAATAAATAAATAAATAAATAAATAAATATACAATAGCTTTTTAGTCAGTCTATCATCAAATCAACTAGCAATTGAAAGTGCTATTTATTTATTATTCATTATAGCATGCATAATAATGTATATTACAAATAATGAAATAACTACTGTACTTTACATAGTATTCCTTTTCAAAGATATAGTTGAGTTAATCAGCAGAATCTCTGTTTATACTCAACTAGAAGAAAGCAAAATTGAACTAAGTGGGGATTATTTCTGAACAGATATAGTTTTTGGATTGCAATGAGAACCAAGGATTCTGCAGAACCTCAAACATTAACTCATTTTTCTGGTATAAACATTTCTGGGCAAGAGCAATTTGGTCTTTGGGCTGATTTCAGTGCAAATACATCAGGTGCTTCAAAAGTACTACATATTAAATGTTCAGAGGCTACTCATCGGGGAAGATCCACATAAAGGGTGATTATGTGTATGCCTTTTAAAATCTTCACCTATGATTTGCATGACCAGCTTTGGGGCACCAAGTTAGACATCAGGAAACTGGGTTTGTGTCCTGTCTTATGCATGAACCCAGTGGGATTAACTAGGGCCAATCACACTTGTTCAGCCCTAGAAAGCAAGCAATAGCAAACCACTTCCAAAATCTTGTCAAAAAAACCCCTAAAGGGCTTTTTTAAATTTTATTTACATTTATATCCCGCCCTTCTCCGAAGACTCAGGGCGGCTTACATTGTGTAAGGCAATGGTCTCATTCTATTTGTATTTTTATATACAAAGTCAACTTATTGCCCCCCCAACAATCTGGGTCCTCATTTTACCTACCTTATAAAGGATGGAAGGCTGAGTCAACCTTGGGCTTGGTGGGACTTGAACTTGCAATAATTGCAAGCAGCTGTGTTTAATAACAGGCTTCTTACAGCCTGAGCCACACCGCGGCTTTGAACAATAGTTGCCAGGAATCAAGACTTACTCAAAGGCACACGTGCACACACACACACATACTTATATACTTGTAAAGTATTTTATGCACTATTATCATCCAATTAAATATTATTACCTTACTTGGTTTATTGTTTAGCAGTGTGAATGAATAATGTCCTTTGGTTGAATCTTCAATGGAAATCGTATCCTTTCCCTGGTAATTCCTTCCAGTAACGACAATATATGACTACCACTGTTGATATTACTTAGTCTGGGTAATGAAACATCTGCAAGAAAACAACCATGCTCAGAGAGCATCAAGGATCCCCCAACTACTGCCATGTCAACAGTGAAAATATTTACAGATCTCTCACATCCTGGACATAAACTGTTTCAACTCCTACCCTCAAAACGACGCTACAGAGCACTGCACACCAGAACAACTAGACACAAGAACAGTTTTTCCCCGAAGGCTATCACTCTGCTAAACAAATAATTCCCTCAACACTGTCAAACTATTTACTAAATCTGCACTACTATTAATCTTCTCATCATTCCCATCACCCATCTCTTCCCACTTATGATTGTATGACTGTAACTTTGTTGCTGGTAATCCTTATGACTTATATTGATATTGATTGTTCCTGATTGCTTATTTGTACCCTATGCTTATCATTAAGTGTTGTATCATTAAGTGTTAAATTGTACCCTATGACCATCATTTGTGTTGTAAATGTTGTACCTTGATGAAGATACCTTTTCTTTTATGTACACTGAGAGCATATGCACCAAGACAAATTCCTTGTGTGTCCAATTACACTTGGCCAATAAAAAATCTATTCTATTCTATTCTGTTCTGTTCTGTTCTGTTCTGTTCTGTTCTGTTCTGTTCTGTTCTATTCATATGTGATCAGAATTTGTGAATACTTAGAGATGTAGTCTATTCACTGGTAATGTTTACTAAACAACCTTTGATAGATACTGAAAGTATTCAGAACTAAGAAAAATACTCAAGGGACAATTTACTTTACTTAGAGGTGAGCTAACTTTAAATTCTTTTATTTATTTATTTATTTATTTATTTATTTATTTATTTATTTATTCATATTTTTATACCGCCCTTCTCCGAAGACTCAGGGCGGTGTACAGCCAATAAAACGACAAGAATCCTAACAAATTAAAATAAAATATCAAGTTTAAAAAACTGATTCAATCACTGTATACTTAAAATATTAGCTAAAATTTATCAAAACTAAAACCTTAGTAAAGCCCTATTAAAACCCACTAAAACCCCCATACTAAAATCAATCAGGCCAGCCCCGCTTGGTGAAAAAAGAAAATCTTGAGCTCGCGCTTAAAGGTCCGGAGATCAGGGAGGAGACGGAGTCCCACCGGCAGCTCATTCCATAAAGCTGGGGCCCCCACAGAGAACGCCCTTCCCCTGGGGGCCGCCAGCCGACATTGACTAGCCGACGGCACCCTAAGAAGACCCTCCCTGTGGGCACGCACTGGACCTACCGGACAATGGGAGGTAACTGTCGGCAGCAGGCGGTCCCGTAAATATCCCGGTCTAATGCCATGGAGCGCTTTAAAGGTGATAACCAACACCTTGAAGCACACCCGGAAGACCATGGCAACCAATGCAGCCTGTGCAGGAGAGGTGTTACATGGGAGCTACGAGAGCGCGGCCGCATTCTGCACCAGTTGGAACCAGTTGGAACCTCCGGGTGCTCCTCAAGGGGAGCCCCATGTAGAGAGCATTGCAGTAATCCACACGGGAAGTGACGAGGGCATGAGTGACTGTGCATAACGCGTCCTGGTCCAGGAAAGGGCGCAATTGGCGAATCAGGCAAACCTGATGAAAAGCTCCCCTGGCGACGGCTTTCAAATGGTCTTCTAAAGACAGGAGAACGCCTAAATTGCGCACCGATTCCCTGGGGGCTAACGATTCGCCCCCCACAGTCAGCGATGGAGTAAGCTGACTGTGCCGGGACACCGGCATCCACAGCCACTCCGTCCTGGATGGGTTGAGTCGGAGCCTGTTCGTCCCCATCCAGACCCGAATGGCCTCAAGACACTGAGTCATCACATTGACGGCTTCGTTGGGGTGGTTCGGGATGGAGATGTACAATTGAGTGTCATCAGCATACAGCTGACAGCTCACCCTGAAACCACGGATGATCTCTCCCAGCAGCTTCATATAGATGTTGAACAAGAGGGGTGAGAGAATCGACCCCTGCGGTACCCCACAAGTGAGTTGCCTAGGGGTCGATCTCTGCCCCCCTGTCAACACCGTCTGCGAGCGGTCGGAGAGGTAGGAGGAGAACCACCGTAGAATGGTGCCTCCCACCCCCAAGCCCTCCAACCGCTGCAGCAGGATACCATGGTCGATGGTATCGAACGCCGCTGATAGATCTAACAGGACAAGAACAGAGGAACAACCTCTGTCCCGTGCCCTCCAGAGATCATCAACCAACGCGACCAAAGCCATCTCTGTGCTGTACCCAGGCCTGAAGCCAGACTGGCACGGGTCTAGATTAACAGTTTCCTCCAGGTACTGGGGGAGTTGCCAAGCCACCACACTCTCTACAACCTTTGCCAGAAAGCGAAGATTGGAGACTGGACGATAATTAGCCAAAATAGCTGAGTCCAGGGAAGGCTTCTTAAGGAGGGGCCTCACCACCGCCTCTTTCAAGGCGGCTGGGAAGACTACCTCCCTCAGAGAAGCACTGATAATTCCCTGGAGCCAGCCTCGTGTAACCTCCTGGGTGGCCAGTACCAACCAGGAGGGACACGGGTCCAATAAACATGTGGTGGCATTCAACCTCCCCAGTATCCTGTCCATGTCATCGGGAGTCACAGGATCAAACTCAGCCCAAACAATATTCTCAAGACGTGCCCGCGTCATCCTGTCCGGATCTACCCAATCTGTGTCCAACCCATCCCGGATCTGAGCGATTTTATCGTGCAGATAACTTCCAAATTCCTCAGTCCGACCTTGCAAGGGGTCCTCCCGAGCCCCCTGAAACAGAAGGGAGCAGGTCACTCTAAACAAGGCGGCTGGGCGGTTATCTGCTGATGCTATAAGGGTGGCCAAGTATACTTGCTTCGCCGTCCTTATTGCCACTAGATAGGTCTGAATATGTGACCGTACTAGTGTTCGGTCAGATTCGGAGCGGCTGGCCCTCCAGGCGCTCTCTAGGCGTCTTCTCCGGCGCTTCATCTCTCTCAGCTCCTCAGTAAACCAAGGAGCCGGTCGAGAGCAGCGCCGGGTCAGAGGCCGCATAGGCACGACGCGGTCTAAAGCCCCTGCCGCTGCCCTTTCCCAGACGGTAGTGAGTTCTTCAGCCGAGCCGTGGGCCAGCTCCTCAGGAAATGGCCCAAGCTCCGTCAGGAACCTACTCGGGTCCATCAGGAGCCTGGGACGGAACCAACGAACTGGCTCCGTATCCCTGCGGTGAGGGTCTGCGGTCCGAAAGTCCAGGCGAAGGAGAGAGTGATCTGTCCACGGTAGGGGAGTAATGACTAAGTCCCCCACATCCAGATCATTCAGCTACTGTCCCGAGACAAAAATCAAGTCCAGCGTGTGTCCCCCAGTGTGAGGGACCATTCACTAACTGGGTCAGGTCCAAGGCTGCCATGGAGGCCATGAATTTAGAGTCTTGGTAAATGAGTAAGTTCTCTATTGTATAACAATGACAAGAATTGTATTTTCAGTGCAGCTCTAGTATATTCCTGCAAAACAATAAGTTGAGCTCTAAAATTAGATTCATATTTCTAATTAAGCCACAAAAGAAACCTTACCGAAAACTAATCAAGATTTGAACACCATGCAACTGCAGCCATTGGTTGAACATCTGTGAACGCAGCCCTTGAATCTGATCCTTCCTCAAGTCCTAGAACAGGATATTTGGTTTTCGATGATTATATTGCATTTGCTGAACTTGTTGATAAACTTTGTAAGACTGGGAGTTTTTGAAAGACTTCAGAAAAAGGAACTACTAAACATCATAACTTTCAATTAAAATGTACTTAGCTGCTTCTAGCCAGTGGTGGGTTTCACATTTTGTTGCTACCAGTTCTCTGTGCATGTGCACACTTGCTTCACGCACACACCTTCTGCACATGCACCCGGCCTTCCCTGCATGTGCTTTGCTTGCATGCCCACCTGCCCGGCTTCAAAACCAGGCCTAAATAGGACGGCATAGAGTTGGGGTAGATGGGCAGGTGGGCAGGTGGGCGGCCACGATCTCCACTACCGGTTCGCCCGAACCGATACGAACTGGCTGAATACCACCTCTGCTTCTAACCTAAGAAAGAGATGCTAATGTGAAAGTCCCAGCACTTCTATTCTTTTCATAGCTGTTTTCTTTCTTTCTTTCTTTCTTTCTTTCTTTCTTTCTTTCTTTCTTTCTTTCTTTCTTTCTTTCTTTCTTTCTTTCTTTCTTTCTTTCCTTCCTTCCTTCCTTCCTTCCTTCCTTCCTTCCTTCCTTCCTTCCTTCCTTCCTTCCTTCCACTTATTTCTAATTTTGATGATCTCCTAATCACTTTAGTTCCTGACTTCAAAAGATGACTCCTGGAATAGGTCTTTGGCTATCAATTTACCTTTTAAACAATTGAAAGTGTCATTAATTTAGTAACCTCTTCTGGCCTTTATAATTTGGCTGCCCTTCCCTCTTTGGTGAGTTATACTAGCGCTGTAGAATTTGGTTCGACTTTATTAAAGATTCAGGAAGATGATTTCCAGAAACTTGAAACTTATGCCAGTTTTTTTGCTTTCTGTTCCTTAATGTTTATAAACTGAATATGAAATTTCAGCACACAAAGGCTATTTTTTTTAAATTTACATTTATATCCCGCCCTTCTCCGAAGACTCAGGGCGGCTTACAGTGTATAAGGCAATAGTCTCATTCTATTTGTATATTTTACAAAGTCAACTTATTGTCCCCCCAACAATCTGGGTCCTCATTTTACCTACCTTATAAAGGATGGAAGGCTGAGTCAACCTCGGGCCGGGCTTGAACCTGCAGTAATTGCAGGCTGCTGTGTTCTAATAACAGGCTTCTAACAGCCTGAGCTATTATGGCCCTTACGGGGATGCCCATTTGTGTTGCAGTTTAGCTTGATCCCAAATAGCTGCTTCAGTTACTTTAGCTACACAGGGATTCATTATCCCTTAGGTAACCCTGACACTATTCATTAGAGAACAATTATGCTGTTGAGTTGTTGATCCTGCCTACTGCCTGTGGAGTTCTATTTCTTTAGGACAGGGGTGTCAAACTCGCATCATCATGGCGTCGTCACGTGACGTATCGTAATTTTTCTCCTTTGCTAAACTGGGCATGGGTGTGGCCAACGCATGACACATCTGGCCCACAGGCCGCGAGTTTGACAGCCTTGCTTTAGGAAACGTAACTTATGCCATAAAATGAACCTCTTTTGAGCATACTTAAATGCATAAATTGCCATTGGTGACCACCGATCATCTGTATTTTTCAAGGATATTGCAGTCATACTTCCCCTGACAAATCTTCAGGTGAAGTAAAAGTTGAGCAACTGCTAGATTTGGGCTTAGAAAATTTTGTCCAACTTGAGACTGGACCAAGCAGCATAGGCAGTCCTTGACATACAGCACTTCACTTAGTGACCGTTTGAAGTTACAATGCTGAAAAAAGTGACTTCTGACCATTTTTCACACGACCATTGCAGCATCCCCATGGTCACATGATTTACATTCGGATGCTTGACAATTGACTCACATTTATGATGCTTGTGGTATCCTGGAGACATGTGATCCCCTGTTGTGACCTTCTAACCAGAAAAGTCAGGGGAAATCGGATTCATTTAACAACCATGTTACTTATTTAACAACTGCAGTGATTCATTTAACAACTGGGGCAGGAAAAGTAGTAAAATGGGACAAAACTCACTTACCAAATTTCCTATTTAGCAACATACATTTTGGGTTCAATTGTGGTCGTAAATTGAGGACTCCCTCTGCTCCTAGAAATGAGTGAATTAATGAGGCATAATACTTCCTCCTCCTCAGGCCTTAGGAATATTGAAACAGGAAAAGTGCAAGAAATGAAGTATAACGAACAATCGAAGTATAAATCTTCATATCTGTCTTTACAATGTTGAAGAAATCAATGACACTGGGGTTTATTTAAGCACTGTCTATTGTGCTATTGTGATCAACCCAGGTATAGTCCCTCAGATTTCTGACACTTTCTGATCTTTGTTCTACCTACTCTTTGAACTAAACAACTATTTTAATAGATTTCTTGGTTACAGATTTTTGGATTCTTACTCATTCCTCCTCTTTAGTGTTTAATTTGTAAGAACCTATCGCAACTAATATTGATAAAATGGAAAAAGTTGCTGTATAATTTTATTATTTATTTATTTATTTATTTTATTAGATTTATAAACCGCCCTTCTCCCGAAGGACTCAGGGCGGTGTACAGCCAAAATAAAAAGAAACAATGTACAGTTAAAATAAAATTGAAAAACTTATTATACAGTGTGGCCGAAATTAAAATAGTTAAGAATCTAAAAACCCCAATTAAAACCAGAGAGAAGTTTAAAATTTAAAACTAAACAATTTAAGAAAGCCCCGCACGAACAAACAGATATGTTTTCAGTTCGCGGCGGAAGGTCCGAAGGTCAGGTATTTGACGTAAACCAGGGGGAAGTTCATTCCAAAGAGTGGGGGCCCCCACAGAGAAGGATCTTCCCCTGGGGGCCGCCAGCCGACATTGTCTGGTGGACAGCACCCTGAGAAGGCCCTCTCTGTGCGAGCGTACGGGTCGGTGGGAGGCATGCAGTAACAGAAGGCGGTCCCGTAAGTACCCAGGTCCCAAGCCATGGAGCGCTTTAAAGGTGGTAACCAGAACCTTGAAATGCACCCGGAAGGCAACAGGAAGCCAGTGCAGTCTGCGCAGGAGAGGTGTCACATGGGAGCTACGTGAGACTCCCTCTATCACCCGCGCAGCTGCATTCTGGACCAACTGAAGCCTCCGAGTGCATCTCAAGGGGAGCCCCATGTAGAGAGCATTGCAATAATCCAGGCGGGAGGTAACAAGAGCATGAGTGACTGTGCATAGGGCATCCCGATCAAGGAAGGGGCGCAACTGGCGCACCAGGTGAACCTGGTGAAAGGCCTTCCTGGAGACGGCCGGCAAATGATCTTCTAACGACAGCCATGCATCCAGGAGAACACCCAAGTTGCGCACTCCCTCCTTTGGGGCCAATAACTCGCCCCCAACAGTCAGCTGCGGCTGCAGCTGACTGTATCAGGGTGCCGGCATCCACAGCCACTCCGTCTTGGAGGGATTGAGCTTGAGCTTGTTCCTCCCCATCAAGACCCGTACGGCTTCCAAACACCGGGACAACACTTCAACAGCTTCGTTAGGGTGGCCCGGGGTGGAAAAGTACAGCTGAGTATCATCAGCGTACAGTTGATATCTCACCCCAAAGCCACTGATGATCTCACCCAACGGCTTCATATAGATGTTGAACAGGAGGGGCGAGAGAATCGACCCCTGCGGCACCCCACAAGTGAGGTGTCTCGCGGCCGACCTCTGCCCCCCTGTCAACACCGTCTGCGGCCGGTCGGAGAGATAGGAGGAGAACCACCGATAAACGGTGCCTCCCACTCCCAACCCCTCCAACCGGCGCAGCAGGATACCATGGTCGATGGTATCGAAAGCCGCTGAGAGGTCTAATAGGACCAGGGCAGAGGAATAACCCCTGTCTCTGGCCCTCCAGAGATCATCCACCAACGCGACCAAAGCTGTCTCCGTGCTGTATCCGGGTCGGAAACCGGACTGGAACGGGTCTAGATAGACAGCTTCATCCAGGTACTGGGGTAGCTGCCGTGCCACAGCACTCTCTACAACCTTCGCAGTAAAGCGAAGGTTGGAGACCGGACGGTAGTTACCTAAAATAGCTGGGTCCAGGGAAGGCTTCTTGAGGAGGGGTCTCACCACTGCCTCCTTCAAGGCAACAGGGAAAACTCCCTCCAACAAAGAAGCGTTAGTAATCCCCTGGAGCCAGCCTTGTGTCACTTCCCGGGAGGCCAGCACCAACCAGGAAGGGCACGGGTCCAGTAAACATGTCGTAGTATGCAGCCTCCCCAGCAACCTGTCCACGTCCTCGAGAGTCACAGGATCAAACTTATCCCAAATAACCTCCACAAGATGCGACTCCGCCCTCCCACCTGGATCATCCCAATTTCGGTCCAAGCCGTCCCGGAGCTGAACGATTTTGTCGTATAGATAACCACTAAACTCCTCGGCACGGCCCTGCAACGGGTCATCCCGCACCTCCTGATGCAGGAGGGAGCGGGCCACCCGAAACAGGGTGGCTGGGCGGTTATCTGCCGACGAAATGAGGGTGGAAGCGTAGGAGCGCCTCGCCTCCCTCATTGCCACTAGGTAGGTCCTAGAATAGGATCTAACTAGTGTTCGGCCAGCTTCTGAACGGCTGGACCTCCAGGCACTCTCTAGGCATCTTCTCCGGTGTTTCATCTCCCTCAGCCCCTCGGAGAACCAAGGGGCCGGTCGAGACCTATGCCGGGTCAGAGGCCGCAAGGGCACGACATGGTCCAAAGCTCCAGCCGCGGCCCGTTCCCAGGCCGCAACTAGCTCTCCAGCCGTGCCGTGGGCCAGATCCTCAGGAAACGGCCCAAGCTCCATCAGGAACCTCTCCGGGTCTATCAGGCGCCTGGGACGGAACCAACGCATTGGCTCCGTCTCCCTGCAGTGGTGGATAGCAGTCCGAAAATCTAGGCGAAGGAGAAAATGATCTGACCATGACACCGGTTCTGTTTCTAACTTATCTAATACCAGATCATTTCGCCACTGACCAGAGATATAAATCAAGTCCAGTGTGCCACCCCCTATGTGCATGGGGCCATCAATTACCTGAATCAGGTCCAAGGCCGTCATGGAAGCCTGGAACTCCCAAGCCGTTGTTGATGACAAGCCTGTCGATGGCAGGTTAAAGTCCCCCATGACTATCAGTCTGGGGGTCTCAACCGCCACCCCGGCGAGCACCTCCAACAACTTGGGTAGGGCTGTGGTCACGCAGCAAGGAGCCAGGTACGTGATCAACAAGCCCATCTGATCCCGATGGCCCCACTTCACAAAGAGGGATTCACAACCGGCAATCTGAGGTACAGTGGCCTCCCTCGGCTCTAGACTTTCTGTAATGATAACCGCTACCCCCCCACCCCTACCTTGGGCTCTCGGCTGATGAAATGCTCGGAAACCTGGCGGGCATAACTCCACAAGGGGAACCCCCCCCTCCGGACCCAACCAGGTCTCCGTAATGCCCATAAGGTCCGCGGCTTCCCCCTGAATAAGATCACCAATCAGGGGGGCCTTATTGACCACGGACCGGGCATTACATAACATCAACCGGAGACGAAGGCTCTGAGGACCATGGCCACCCGGGGAACGGGTAAAGACTGAGGGGCCGGAGCACATGATCGTTTTGAGACAGCGAGCACGTGCTCCCAACACTTGATATGACCCCCCGCTTCCGCCATATCTGCCTCTCCCATTTACCGTACAGATGGAACGATTCTCCACTCCTGGAACGAACCCATCCCCCTCCGCCTTCGGACCAGATGGTACAATGCCGCGAACAAGCACAGGGGCTAAATCCCTCCCCGATGGGTTATTCCCTCCACCCGTCGTATCCCTCCCTCCCCTTAAAAGACCCCTCTTAAAAAACCTATTTAAAAATCCCCAAAAACTCTTCTTGGCCGCATGCCACCTCTCTGGGTCCCAAGACCCTTCGTTGAGGTAAGCTCTCGATAACCTAGAGGGCCATTCCTGTGAGGCGGGGGAACCTCGCAGTCGTAATAGATCGGTGGATGAGTATCTCATGAAAGAATAACAGTTTACGACAGCTAAAGTGTACAACCCAAGCCAGCATAGATGTTAAACGGCTTCTAGGCCAACCGAGTTGACTGTTCCGCCCAAGTCCAGATGAACCCAAAGCCGGCCAAGTCCAGATGATCCAGGAAACAACCAAGGGGTCCAGGGGTCCGGCCAAATCTAATGGTCTCCCCCCCGACAGCTGGTACAATAATATCCTCCTCGGTTGCCGACCACTAAGATGAAATAGTGGCCCTCGGAAACTCGGCATTTCTCCATCCTGGGAAAGGGGTTCCTGCCGCTCCGTGGTCTGATGGAATACCGCACGCTCTAGTGCCGCCAGTACCGCAATTGCCGCCAAAATCACCGCCGTTCCAGAGGCCGCCATTAATAGCGCTGGATCCATGTTAGATTCATGTTCCAGCGTGCCACAGATAGAAGTCGAGGACGCTCCGCCGATGTGCCGCTGATGAAAAATGCGGCACAAAATCATGCCGCTGAGGAACATTTCAGCGAAGGCCAGACCTGACAGAAAAGTCAACTGGGGGGGGGGGAGAAACAGCCGATCTTCGGGCCCTCCAAAAGTCCAGCCCGAGCGGCCCACCACCCTGCCGCCAACCTTGTAAGCGGCCAGGGGATCGAACTAAGGCCCGCCCAGGACGACTGCCCCGCCCCGAAATGGTCGCCGCCATCCGCTGTCCCTCTGTTGGTAAAGAATGCGGTTCCAAAATCCTGCCGCTGATGGAAGTCGCGGCCAAGGCTAAACAGATAGTATATTCTATTATGGGATGAGCAAATTGTTAAACCTGTGTGTAAGATATGGAGACAGTTGACCTTAAGAAACTCATTAAGGGATCATAAAGATTAAGTAGCTTCTCTGAGTAAATTTTCACAAGTGAACTGTGAACTGAAATGTGGAACTTTTTAATCAAGAACTGTGCTTATTTTAGGCAGGCCCAATTTTTATTTGAGGAGCAAACCTCTTTAAATCCCACCGGGTCAAACTGAGGTAATTAATATTTAGGACCTTCAGAGCATGTCATGCCCTTTCCATCACTGATTGTTACACCACTTATAGAATAGAATAGAATAGAATTTTATTGGCCAAGTGTGATTGGACACACAAGGAATTTGTCTTGGTGCATATGCTCTCAGTGTACATAAAAGAAAAGATACGTTCATCAAGGTACAACATTTACAACACAATTGATGGTCAATATATCAATATAAATCATAAGGATTGCCAGCAACAAGTTATAGTCATACAGTCATAAGTGGAAAGAGATTGGTGATGGGAACTATGAGACGATTAATAGTAGTGCAGATTCAGTAAATAGTCTGACAGTGTTGATGGAATTCTTTGTTTAACAGAGTGATGGCCTTTGGGAAAAAACTGTTCTTGTGTCTAGTTGTTCTGGTGTGCAGTGCTCTATAGCATCGTTTTGAGGGTAGGAGTTGAAACATTTTATGTCCTGGATGTGAGGGATCTGTAAATATTTTCACGGCCCTCTTCTTGATTCGTGCAGTATACAGGTCCTCAATGGAAGGCAGGTTGGTAGCAATTATTTTTTCTGCAGTTCTAATTATCCTCTGAAGTCTGTGTTTTTCTTGTTGGGTTGCAGAACCGAACCAGACAGTTATAGAGGTGCAAATGACACTCAATAATTCCTCTGTAGAACTGAATCAGCAGCTCCTTGGGCAGTTTGAGCTTACTGAGTTGGCGCAGAAAGAACATTCTTTATTGTCCTTTTTTAATGATGTTTTTGATGTTAGCTGTCCATTTTAGATCTTGCGATATGATAGAACCTAGAAATTTGAAGGTTTCTATTGTTGATACTGTGTTGTCAAGTATTGTGAGTGGTGGAAGTATGGAAGGGTTTCTCCTAAAGTCTACCACCATTTCTACGGTTTTGAGTGTGTTCAGTTCCAGATTGTTTTGATTGCACCACAAGGCTAGTTGTTATCAGATCATTGTTAATGAACTGTAGATATTTTTGATTTTGGTATTCTTAGCTGGTAATTGCTCAACAAGTTGGGCTTGCAACCTTCACAATGTTTGCCCACCCCACTATGGAATATGCACCTGCTCATTTCCCCAGCTTGTAAGAAGAATCTAAGTACTTTCCTTTTTAAACGGACCTATATCTTACTTGAGGAATGCTATTTTTTTTATTTTGACTATTCTCAGTTGTAAGGTGGGTGTTGGAAGGCATTTCTTTTACTGCCATTGTACACGTTCTAGAATTTTTATAGTATGATGATGTTGATATTCGTTTAGTCAAGTCTGACTTTTGGTGATTTTATGGGCCAGATCTCTCCACATCTTCTGATTTTGCACTATTTCTTTGAGTTTTTCTATGCTCTGGCTGCTGTCAGCTTTGATAGTATCCAGCCACTGTGTTCTTTGATAGCCTGGTTTCCTTTTACCACTAACTTTTCAAAACACAATTGCTTTCTCTAGTGAATTCCCCTATATGACATGACCAAAGTAAGTGAGAAGCAATTTCATGATTTTGTCTTCTGGTGACACATCTGTTGTTTTTCCCTGTAGTTGCTTGTTAATCACCTTTGCTGTTGAAGGAATACGCAGGAGACTTTCCCAGCACTACAGTTCAAACGAGTCGATTTTCTTCCCAACATGTTTTTTAAGGTCCAACTTTCACAACCATCTAGTAGTCTAGGCAGTAAGAAATCACTAACATAAAATGAGAGAAGTTTAGCATCTATCTATCTATCTATCTATCTATCTATCTATCTATCTATCTATCTATCTATCTATCTATCTATCATCTACCAAATCTTTCATTTATCTATGCATACTTTGTATTTAATTGTTGTTTTTGAGACTTCGTTCTTGTCTGCAATAAATTATTTTAAAATATAAATGAATAAAAAATGTGAGAATCTTCTGTCAAACTAAAGTAATGGTTAATTTACTACAGTTCTATGATTGGCTCCTGAGCTCTTGCTTGAGGATTGACAAAAACAACACTTTTATCTTATTTTGGAGAAATTAATTGGCTCATTATGCTTTATTGCTAAGCAACTATTGTACATCAACTTCTTTTAAGTGAATATGACTCTGCCTGTTAATGAGTCAGTCTGTGTAACAGCATAATAACTTTAAAAAAGCAGCTTTACCTCTTTGCAATAACAAGGCTAACTAAAATATATTTGTTCTTTACAGAGCATTGATTTATGTTGTGCATATCTTTATATTGTTTGGTAGTACAATAGAGCCCCTTACAGTATGAAATTTGTCTTGTTTCATCAGTGGTTCCATGAAACCATACTGTAAAATGTTAGAACTTTAGGCTTTTTTTTCCTATTAAAAAGTACAGAATAATAAACTGCTATTGCTTACAGCTGTGAAATCTTGAATGTAAAAGTATTATGATCATGCAAAGAACAACTTGTTCGGGTCAGTTCAACTTATGTTACAAAGCTGCTATTTTAGCCAAGTGATGGTTTTAGTATATTATTCCAAAAACTACCTAGGACGATCAGCTTGCTTGTTCGCCTAAAGTTCTCTCAATGCAAACAACCCCAAACAAAGTTTAATTTTTATTTTGAGTGTAAACTACTTATGCAGTGCCATGGTGAAGTTTTAGATCCTCTACTTTACTGTAGAGAAGGTATGATGGCCAAAGGCCACCCAATAGACCTCATGCTTAAGTCATAACCAGAATTCACAGGCTGCTGGTTTCTGGCCTGATGCCACTACACCAAGCTGCCCCTCCTAATAACTTAAAGCTCTACTAAATCTGTTTTATTAATGTTCTACAAAGAACCTACATTTTTCTTACCGGTTGGTATTTGATCTTAGGAAAATAATTGCTTTCTAAGTTTAGTAAATAAAAAATCACCTTAGACAAACTCTGTTCTCACAGATGGAAAGTGGTGCATTATGTAGTTAGGAAGTGTCCAATGGGACATTTCCTGAACAGACTCTTGTACAGTTACCTCTCCAGTGATCCATAATCAGCTCTTAATTTCCCATGTTTCTATGAAATCCTAAGGAAAGACACTATGAAAAAATATGCGCCTATGAGGTTTTTTTAGATAGAAAATGTATTTTATCAGGAAGGCTCCAAGATGATAGAAAGATGTGTACCTGGCAGAACATAATTGGTAGCACCCTTCACCATTCCGAAGAGTAAACTGAGAAATATAAAACAACATAAAATGGTGAAGCCCCCTAAGGATAAGATAGAACAGAAATGGCTGTTTGATCCTGAAAAATAAAACTTCCCTCCCAAATTGCAAGGCAAATTTCATAACTGGATTTGATGCCAGATCTGTTAGATTCTGAACTAAAGCTGTATTTACCATACCACGTGGTCTTGATTTATATGCTTGAGTAATCTGGAGCTAACTCTTTGGCAGTTTTCATGCCTTGATGTATTTTTTTCTGACTTACAGCTTTTATTTTTTTAACTGGGCACACATTTTGATTTCTCCTTCTGGAAGTATAGTCAATTCAAATATATTTCATATATTTGGTCCAAATGTTAAATCTAAAACTTCACTACAGTCAACACAGGAATGTATTTTGACTCACTTTACATCTATCTACAATCTTTTTTAAAAGCACTAGAGAATATTTAAGGTGGTTATCAGTTACAAGCAATCCTTGCCTAACTATAGCAATTGGAATTTCCATTGCTAAGGAATAAAATGCAAGCTCATGTGACCCCATTGCTTAATGACATCGATCCCAGCAGTCCATGTTGCTGTCATTAAGGAAGGATTGTGGGTTGTTAAGCAAGAGCCTCATTTGACTATGGCTTGTGACTTCCTGTAGGATTCTGACATGCAGAGTTATGGAGAAGCCAACAAGAAGTTGCATGTCCTGTGTGGTTCACAAGCAGGCTGGGCTTGGGTGAATGCTGTGTGTTTGTAGAGTGCCTCAGTGCCATGTGAGTGGAGGCAAGTGGGGGCAGGGTGCTGTGGCCCTGCACAGGTGTATGTGTGTGTGTGTGGGGAGGGGAGAGGGAGTGTTGTGAGTATGGTTGGGTGGATGAAATGAACTGTGGCATTATATGAGCCACAGCCAGGCTGGGGATGGTGTGTGCTGGCACTGCACAAGCATGGTTGGCCATGCATGTGTGTACTATCGAGTGCAGGTGGGAGGTGCTATGGGATCTCCTATTGCATAGCAGGCTCCTTGGGAGATAAGGTGGCAGGAGTGACTTACAGGAACGACTTGAAAATTTCCCTATGGGTTTGCCCATTGAGTTTGCTTGTGGGAAGCCAGCAGGAAGATTGCAAATATCAGTTGGGAGACTGTGGGACACTGCAACTGTCCTAAATGCAAATTGGTTGCCAAATTGCTGAATTGCAATCAACTGTCTGCTGGGGTGCTGCAACAGACAGAACTTCGAAGACCAATTGGAAGGACTTCTCATTCAGTACTGTTATAACATCAAACAGTTGCTGAATGAGTTAACTGAGGATTTACATTTATTCGCAACAACTTTGGAAACTGAATGAACAGTTAAGAGTCTTAAAATATCAGCTTTCTTATGATTATAACAAAAGATGAATTGTGAGATTTTAATCAACATTTCATTGTCATTGCTTAGGATTGTCATCATGTCTTCTGACTGCCATTTGATGTAGATCAGAAGATATGATGAAAACTGCTTAATTTCAGAACATACTAATAAGCCCAAACACAATTAAGGGGTGTGCATAAGAGCACCAGCGTGCCTACTGTTCCTGTCCTAATGTTCCCTTTAGTTGTATTCATTTTATGTTTTCAATTTATGCTGATATATATTATTTAATATGTATTTGACAAAACAAACAAACAATTTCATTTGAGAAAGTGTTTATTTCATTTCATTTTAGACCAGGCCATCTAAACATAAACAATTCCTAGAGCTTTGCCATTTAGCCAAATTAGCTATTAACCAATACATTGAGATAAGTTCCATCCATGAACTTCCAAAGGAAACCCCCCAAAATCAAGGAAAGGAGCAAACAGCCCTTATTACATCCTTCCTTATCATGCACCTATTAATCAATAACCAGGCAAGCAGGGACCAGCACCAGACAAGCAGGACAATCAAGATGAAGCAGAACCCCATTCAAGCAGCAGTCTAAAAGGAAAGTATACTGTAATCAAACTAGTGAGGCAAATTACCAAAAACAGCCAGAAAATGTCACTCCCTCCCCTGCACTAATGAAGTTACCTATCCTGGTAATGAAATGCTGCCAAAGAAAACAAATTCAGAGAACACTGAGAAGTCAATAATTTAATTTCAAGTTACATATATTCTTCACTATTGTGAAGAGACTAATTGAAGAACAATAGCAAAAACATTTTAATGCAATAATCATTTTTTGGACACTTCAAAAGATGTTTAAGGATTGCCTCCCAATTTTATTCTGAAAGTGTAAAATAATGATATTGCATAAGATACGCTTGACTTACTATCATTCAATCTTAGTTTATTATCATTCAATTCCACTTTGGGGAATAGTTCAACCACATGATTTTGAACTGCAGACCAAAAATTTGGAACTTGCTTTCTAAACTTCAAATATTTTTGTTTGAAGATCTACGGATTTACACATCTTCCATGAATAAAAATATTTTTAAGTATGATCAAGATGACTCAATCTTATTCTGATAATAAGATTCCAATTGTGCTTAAAAATATGGCAAGCTAACTTTCTCCAATTTGGTGTCCTCTTGAAATGTTGGACTTTCATGGTCAAAGAAGAACAATACCCAGACAGCATGGTGAGCACACCCAAAAGGCAGCAGGTTGGGAAAAACTACTTTATATGATATCTATGCATGGAGTGAAAGCTGATTTTTAAATAGCTTTGAAATAAAAGCAGAAAGTCCTCTGTTGTGATTGGCTGATAGCTCCAGTGGTGGTTCTCAGGAAAAAATAGCATAACTGACCATTTTAATGGATTTGGCAACATCTTGTATAGCTGCATTACCAAACTCAAAGGTGCAATAATTCTGTAACCAAGTATATCCCACTGAAGGTTTCTGTGTTGTTGATTGTCATATAATTTGCTCTTTTCATGCCAGGATTTTTTGTTTAATTTGGTGTTTTACTACTGTATTTTTATTTTCGGAAAGAAATGAAGCCTGTTGGCCTTAAGACTTGTATATTATAGGTCACCCTACTAAGAGTGGCCCAAGAAATCTCTGTCATTTATTTTAACATTGTCTCATAATAGAAGTCTCTTAGGTGTGATTGTTGGCTTCTGTACGTAGCTGTAGATCAAAAAGTACTAGTAGCCAGACAGTCTATGATGATCAAAGAGAGGGTAGCCAAAAGTAATGGGCAGCTGCCAATGACTTCAGAGGTCATTAAAGAAGAAATGGGATGAGAGAAGTACAGTACTATTGAAGCTTCAAATGGCCACAGTTCAAAATGCTACTGGAGAAAAAGCTATTGCTGATGAAACCGAACTTGCTTTCCCTTTCTAAGACATTTAAATGCAAATAAATACAAGGATAACATGGCCTTTTCCACAATATATATATGCACAGCAGTATAGGACCAGCTTCATGGGTCTCATAATATTGCACTGTTGGGCTGTGAGGATTTCAGTCTCAAGTTCTGATTCCCAAGGCTTCAGGAAAGAATGCCCATAACTTTTTAATTTGCAACCTTCATCTTCTTTTAAAACCAGTAGTAAACATTTTCCAAATCTCATATGTATTCTCCAAGCAGCCCACCCATGTTTTATCCTTACAGTTGTATTTTTCAACAATGTTTTTTTTAATTCAGTTGTGTTTTTCAGATCTGCTACAACCCAAATGGGATGATTCCTTGATAGATTTCCTGAAAGATTTCTCTCAATCACATTTTTCTTGACCTGCACAATGTTTTTGTATTTGCACAGGAACAAGAGGAAGGTGGGTTTAAATTATGAAAGTTCTGGAAGGTCCTTTTTGGCATACTTTATTTCTCAGATTATGAGATTAAAATGGAGTCTTGTACTTCTATCTGAATTAGGAAGGTCCTGTAAATTTTGCTAAGATGGCCTGTACAGAAGTTACAAAGGTAGGAATTTGGGCAGATGGTTTTGACAACTCTTTCACCTCTCTGATTTTACATTCTGTATTAACTGCTTTTCGCAAGTAATATAGATATGTTTGCTGGTACATTCCCTTGACCTATCAAATAAAGATAAAGGTTGGATTCACACTTGATAATAATTGATGCTACAACATTTATTCTGTAGGCACCATTGAGGCCCTTAGTTTCTATTACTTTCCTCAATTTTTTAAAATATACTTTTGTTACATTTAGCCACGCTTTGTAAGTGAAGAATTCAAGCGCCCCAAGATCCAGCCGTAGAACATTATATGAAATGCTAATATGTATCTACATTTCATTGGGTCCTTGAGTGGCTCAGACTGCTAAGACAGTCTGTTATTAACAGCAGCTGCTTGCAATTACTGCAGGTTCAAGCCCCACCAGGCCCAAGGTTGACTCAGCCTTCCATCCTTTATAAGGTAGGTAAAATGAGGACCCAGATTGTTGGGGGCAATAAGTTGACTTTGTATATAATATACAAATGGATGAAGACTATTGCTTGACATAGTGTAAGCCGCCCTGAGTCTTCGGAGAAGGGTGGGATATAAATGCAAATTAAAAAAAATTGTCTCTTGAAAGTATTATTTCAAATATTTAACAGAGTTGGACAGCTGCAGACATTAGCTCCTCCAAGTGGTGGCAGTGGAAAACACTCTATACATGGTGAAAATGCAAGGAAAGCCAAATAGCCACCAGTATTGCAAAAGTGGAGTAGAGATCCTTTTCTGCAAAGAGCAAAAATATTGATAAGAAAAAGCTTCACCTCCTTCAAGATGCCAGAAAGAACCAACAGAGACTCTGAAGAGTAAGCCAAAGGAAACAGAATGACATATTTGGGGGGCGGCATTCCAACTGACTTGTGACATCTGTTTGCATAATTGTTTTCATGATGATCCACGCACAAAGTTTTTCCATATCCATAGAGGACAACAAGGCATTACTCACATGGAAGATCCCATATTGATTGCTAATACATTTAACTCAGATTGTTTTCTTTTCTATATTTGTGCCTTCAAGTCAGGTTTTTTCTCCTCTCCTTATTACTGCATGGATAATCTTTTTTTCTTGACAAGAATTTTCAGAAGTGGTTTTCCATTGCTTGCTTCCTACCACTGACAGAGAGAGTGGTTGGCCCAAAATCACGCAGTTGATTTTGTGTAAAAGTTAGGCACAAAATTACTTGATGGGTATTTCAGATCTCTAATTATTTACTTACTATTCCTTTGCCTGTCATATCAGCATTCTCAAAAATTAATAGAAACCAACTTGGTTTGTCAGAGCAAATTATGAACTTCCATCTATAGAGCTACTGCTATATTTAATAAAAGAAACTTACTTTGCAGCTCCGAGTAATAGTCTCTGTTTTTATTTAGAGTACATCAACTATAAAGCAGAAATATGACCAACAAATCTATACACAAATTTGATCTCAGATATTCTCCATTTAACTTACTAAATGGTCACTCTTTCATTTTCTCACTACTTCCTTTTCATGAAACCCCCCACCCCCAGTAATGAAGTTGCCTTTCTCCACCAATCCATCGAAGATGTTGGCTAGCTCTTCACTTCTCTTTCTGTTGTTTGTTATGTCTAACATAAATGCCAAATGTGAGTTTGAAAGATGCAATGCAGAACTGAAGTTGAAGTTTGTTTATTAAGAAACCAGATTCACAAAATGACACTATTTTTACAAGCCTGGAAAAAAATAGATCATTTTTGTACATGACTTATACACTAAAACAGCTGATCTATAGAGGGAGATTGAATTTGTCATTTCTGTAATAATTTTACAAGAAACTTCTGGATTACTGAGACAAAAATAGTACTATCCTCATAGGATTTAAGACTATAATCCTCCTTCCATTAGGTAATGCAGTCAATGAAAGTCAAATTAACTCTCTGTATATGGCATTTATTTTCAGGGTTTGGGCATTATAAAAATATTGTGTTGCTCCACTTTCTAAAGAATATGTGCATCAAGATATGTCCAGTAACACAGACACTATGCTCTTCCACTTTGCCTCCTCCCACGCAAGAATTGTTCCATAAAACCTTTGGAAGATCATGGGAGAACTGTACAAATTGTATAACACATTTCTTCTTGAGCTTGGTTTACTTTAGCTCATTTAATTTATTTGGCAAGTCATAAAACAGATATGTTATCACATGCAATACCATGATTCTTCTGTTTAAAAAGATATATGACCTCTGTCCAGTTAACAATAATCCATAATATGGGAGAACAGAGAGATGAAATTACTATCAACACCTAATAGGCAGAAAGACGTTCCAGCAGACACAGTTTGCATCTTGAAACTGTCAACATATTCAAACATTGAAATTAGCTGATGATATCAGGTGGGTCTCCATAAGATCCAGTGAAGGAGTCAAGGTCGTTGCTAGTTAAAGCCTTCTCTGGAAGCATTTGTTGTTATTAAAAGGAAGATATAATATGTAAGTTATAATATAGAACTCCGCCGCCTCCGACAGGACCTGTGTTTAACTCATAGAATCATCTATTGCAGTGTCCTTCCTGTTGAAGACTACTTCAGCTTCAATCACAACAATACAAGAGCAAACAATAGATTTAAACTTAATGTTAACCGCTTCAATCTTGGTTGCAGAAAATATGACTTCAGTAACAGAGTTGTTAATACTTGGAACACACTACCTGTTGTGTCTTGCCCGCTCTCACCGCAGCCGGGGTCTGCTTATCTGCTTCCGAATGCTGAAGAATGTCCTCCCGGCCCCAGCCCTGGCTCCATGCCCAGACAGGCTGAGGAGGGGGCATCTCCCGGCCCCAGCCCTGGCTCCATGCCCAAGCAGGCTGCAGAGGAGGGAGCACCCCCTGGCCCCAGCCCTGGCTCCATGCCCAGGCAAACGGAGCAGCTAGACCCCTCCCTCTCCTCCACAGCATGTGAGCCTGAGGAAAGTTTATTTCCAACAGCTGCTGATTGGAGTGACTCTCGCATCAGAAACTGGATAGGCGGAGGCAACAGAAGGAAGGGAGGGGCAGGCCTTAATGAGTGCTGAGTCATGGAGCCACACCCCATGGCCTATATAAAGGATCTGCTTTCTGGCAGTCTCTGAGTCAGGCAAAGTCAAACTTATCTTGCTGAAGTCACTTTCTGGTCTCCTGCCTGCTCTGAGGACTTTGCTAGGACTTTGGGCAGAGCTGCAGAGGCAAGCCTGATTCGGATTTCCCTGACCCGGCCGTCAGCGGAGGAGTGGGACACGACACTACCTGACTCTGTGGTCTCTTCTCAAAGTCCCCAAAGCTTCAACCAAAATCTGTCTACTATTGACCTCACCCCTTTCCTAAGAGGTCTATAGGGGGCGTGCATAACAGCACAAACATGCCTACCATTCCTGTCCTACTGTTGCTTCATGCTTATGCTTATGTATGATATTGTAACAAATAAATAAAATAAAATAAATAAATAATATGCAAGTGTAACAATTTTTGTACCCCATATTGGTTTCAATTGCCTCTTATAACCATAATTTTCAGTAAAGGGAAACATATAATTGATTAAAAAAAAGAGAAATATTTTCTGTTTATATCCTTGGTGGAGATTTGCCAACATGCAAATTTCTCCCATCTGCATAATCACTAGCACTTATCACTAGCATTGATATTCTGTTCCATTGGATAGTAAATTGAAGTTTCATACAACTGTAACAAAATTGCAGTAAGATGTTGTCTACTCACATTTAACACCCCCAAAACTACAGGATAGTTGACTATGTGCCTTATCCTATCTATTGTCTTGCATTAATTCTCAACATACAACATACTATTTTCTGAAAATTGTGATACATTTCAGCACAGTTTTAGGCTGGGTTTTTTTCATTACAATAAGCCATAAAGGTTTAACCAAAACTTAGATAATCCCCCCCCCCCCGAGAAAGCAGCTGAGTCATAAATCATGGCTTGAAAACCACAACACTACTGTCTAAATAATACCAATATCTAAATCAAGTAAAACACTTCGTGACTTTATATGCTTTGCAACAATGTACATTCCTTATAGCAAATAGCCCACTTGTTCAGCCAGGTTGCTATTTCACATATTCCTGTATTTTTTTCATTTTGCAGTCAAAACATGGGATGGAATTATAACTAAATAAGTTTGTTTTGAAAAGTCTGATACATCTCATTATTTAGTAAAAAAAAACTTAATGGGAAACAGTATGTCATGAAGATTTGGAAAAATATGATTTTGGCCAGGTTAGAATATAGCTGCCATCTTTTTCTCCTTTGGGGGAATTCTTACATATTTAAGATCTGCATGTCATACAATTTTTTTCCTATGCCATGTTAAAAAAAGCTAAAGATTCAGAGTTTCTATCTGTAATACAATTGGTCCTGCCAGTTGTGTGTCTGTTTTATATCCATGTAGCAGATTGAATCTATTTGAACAAACCCAGCAAACTTTGCAATAATACAAGAATTGAAGCTAAGTGTCCATCACCAAAATGAGCCCAGCATTTCAGAGGAAATGGGCCAGGAAGAGGGGGTGCACACAAAGGCCAGATGTTGAGGAAGCAATGCTGAACTGAGAATGGATGGAGATCAAAGGCTGTGGTTTGGCTTGCTTCCATGAAATTAAAGAGGCTATCTGGGGTCATAGTATCAGAAAATAAAAGGTCTGAATAATAATGAAGGGATCCCGCTTCTTTTTTTCTTTCTTGATATGGATTTTTTAAAAAAGTAATACAATCATTTTGCAAAGATAGATGTTGGAAGCTGTCCTTTAAGACAGAAACATCTGTTGTGCTTAATTTAAATCAGAAGTTGGAAAACATTAGGCTTTTGAGAGTTGGTGTTTTGGCTTCATCTAGATGTATGTTTCTCATGGTGCACATTAGGGCAGGGGTGTAAAACTCAGGTTGTCACAGTGGTGCCATGTGACGTATCAGGACTTCTCCCTCTCACTAAAATGGGTGTGGGCGTGGCCAGCACATGACGCATCCGGCCTGCTGCATGCGAGTTTGACAGACCTGCATTAGGGTAACTGTCACAGTAAAGAAAATGTCAGAAAGAGACATTCCTTCAGATCCATCCTCTAAATGACAGCTTGAATTAAATGTACCCCTTCAATGCACACAGTAAACCAAAGTCAAATCCAGCTTTATTGTGTAACTATGAATTATTGTTTAATGCAATGTGTGAACCCAATATTTTTTGATACATTTTTTGGGTTTTGGATATTCAAGATTTACATGTTAAAGAAAGACAGCATCTTCAACTGTTTTTGCATCTAATAAAGCCTTAACAATTGTTAAGCTGTTTTAGGGAACAAGCTGTGTAAATTATTGGTGCAAACCAGGCATGAAAAATCATGGCCAGGACTATATGATTGCTATATCACGTATCCAAACACAGGATTGAACTATCAAAAGGATAAAAACTTGCAAAATGGTGGCCATGATTGCATAATTGAAAACTTGCCATGATTCACATATAAGAGGTAAGGCTTTGATTATGTTGTTGCTACTGCTGTATTTATGTTTTTGACCTCCATGGGTACAGCCTCCAGATATTTGATACAAATGAATCACTGAAGGATGGATTTTGCAGTTGAGGCAAAATCTTATAATACTATAATCCACCTGAAATTTGAAAGCAAAATCCTACTATTTTAAGTATTTCAGTCTTCATTTATGTTGCCAATGATTTCATTCAGCTATTTATTTGTAATGTGGCAGTATTAATCTGTTTTTAAATTGGCCTGACTGTCTGAACAAATAGTAAAGTGATGTTAGTAAAATTATACCCTTAGTTTTCTGATAGCTTTAGAATATTAAATTATAGGATTGCATTATCCTTCAACTCAGAATTTTTTAAAATTGAACACACAACTGAAGCCAGAAGCTTTTCTTTTAGACTTGATGGATAAATATATTTTTTTAAAAAACATGGAATTTTGTTTTTATATAAAACCACAGGAGCAAGGCTTCTATATACACAGAGATGGAAGGACTCATGTGTAGCCACAAGGGAAAAATAGATGGTGAAATTAATGGAGTTAGAGGAAATGGAGGAATTAACTACTTTGATTAAAGAAAATACTTTACCTAATTTCTACCTGGAAACCACACTTGAAGTTTTTATTTATTTATTTATTTATTTATTTATTTATTTATTTATTTATTTAATCATATTTATATACCGCCCTATCTCCCGAGGGACTCAGGGCGGTTTACAGGCACTAAAAACAGATAAATACAATATAAATACAA
Source organism: Ahaetulla prasina (assembly GCF_028640845.1). Classification (NCBI taxonomy): domain Eukaryota; kingdom Metazoa; phylum Chordata; class Lepidosauria; order Squamata; family Colubridae; genus Ahaetulla; species Ahaetulla prasina. The sequence goes on along the minus strand of NC_080541.1, from coordinate 41,713,760 downwards.
TATAAAAACAATTAAAAAACTTATTCTAAAGCCCATTAATTAAAAAGTATAAAAATAAAACCCAATTTAAAACCCATAAATTTAAAATCTAACTCAGTCCTGCACAATTAAATAAGTATGTTTTAAGCCCGCAGCGGAAGGTCCGAAGGTCCGAAAGCTGACGAAGTCTGGGGGGTAGATCGTTCCAGAGGGTGGGAGCCCCCACAGAGAAGGCCCTTCCCCTGGGCGTCGCCAGACGACATTGCCTTGCTGACGGCACCCTGAGGAGACCCTCTCTGTGAGAGCGCATGGGTCGGTGAGAGGTATTCGGTAGCAGTAGGCGGTCCCGTAAATAACCCGGCCCAATGCCATGGAGCGCTTTAAAGGTGGTCACCAAAACCTTGAAGCGCACCCGGAAGGCCACAGGTAGCCAGTGCAGTCTGCGCAGGATGGGTGTTATGCGGGAGCCACGAGGGGCTCCATCTATCACCCGCGCAGCCGCATTCTGGACTAACTGCAGCCTCCGGATGCCCTTCAAGGGGAGCCCCATGTAGAGAGCATTGCAGTAATCCAGGCGGGACATCACGAGTGCGTGAGTGACCGTGCATAGGGCATCCCGGTCCAGAAAGGGGCGCAACTGGCGGACCAGGCGAACCTGGTAGAACGCTCTCCTGGAGACGGCCGTCAAATGCTCTTCTAGAGACAGCCGTTCATCCAGGAGGACGCCTAAGTTGTGGACCCTCTCCATCGGGGCCAATGACTCGCCACCGATGGTCAGCCGCAGATTTAGCTGACTGTACCGGGACGCCGGCATCCACAGCCACTCTGTCTTGGCGGGATTGAGCTTGAGCCTGTTTCTCCCCATCCAGACCTGTACGGCCTCCAGACACCGGGACAGGACTTCGATAGCTTCGTTGGGGTGGTCCGGTGTAGAAAAGTACAGCTGGGTGTCATCCGCATACAGCTGGTATTTCACACCGAAACCACTGATGATCTCACCCAGCGGCTTCATATAGATGTTAAACAGAAGGGGCGAGAGGATCGACCCCTGCGGCACCCCACAAGTGAGGCGCCTCGGGGCCGACCTCTGCCCCCCTGTCAACACCAACTGCGACCGGTCGGAGAGATAGGAGGAGAACCACCGATAAACGGTGCCTCCCACTCCCAATCCCTCCAACCGGCGCAGCAGGATACCATGGTCGATGGTATCGAAAGCCGCTGAGAGGTCTAATAGGACCAGGGCAGAGGAACAACCCCTATCCCTGGCCCTCCAGAGATCATCCACCAACGCGATTCAGTTTTGACTAAAACTGAAAGAAATGAGATGTTAATTTTGATGATTGTGCTAGAACTGCTACTGAAGACCCAAATAGGATCAGAATATTTCATTGCCTTAGTTACTGAGATGTTCTAAAACCACCATGACTACATTATTATGTTATTTATATTTCATTGGAAGTAAGTATTAAGAAAACCAAGATGTTGCCTGAGTTCAGCCTTTTTATTTTAGCTGTCCACCAAGCATGGTAGAATGTTCCTTCAAGTTGTTCATATTTCCAACATACATTTGTAATGCCTTTATACATTATAGATAATTTATGTGGTGTAAATGTACCAATGATATACAATTTTATAAATATTCTCTTTATGATCATAACATAATGTAAATTTCAGCCTTTTGACCAGATATTTTCCCATTGATTCATCTATATATTATAAGCAAAATTCTCAGCTCATTTTATTATACATTCCTCAACCTTTTTTTAAAAAAAATATTTATTTATTTTTGTCAAGTACTTATTAGATAATATATATAAGTATAAGCATGAATTGAATACATAAAATTAATACAAATAAAGGGAACATTAGGACTGGGATGGTAGGCACGCTGGTGCTCTTATGCACTCCCCTTACAGATCTCTTAGAAATGGGGTAAGGTCAACAGTAGACAGTCTTAGGTTAAAGTTTTGGAGGTTTGGAGATGAAACCACAGAGTCAGGTAGTGCATTCCAAGCATTGACCACTCTGTTGCTGAAGTATTGTCTGCAATTGAGTTTGGAGTGGTTCACTTTAAGTTTGTATCTATTGTGTGCTCATGTATTGTTGTGGTTGAAGCTGAAATAGTCATTGGCAGGTAGGACATTGTAGCAGATAATTTTATGAGCCATGCTTAGTCATACCGAAGACGGTGTAGTTCTAAGCTTTCTAAGCCTAGAATTTCAAGTCTGGTGGCATAAAGTATTTTGTTGCGAGCAGAGGAGTGGAGGACTCTTCTTGTGAAATATTTCTGGACATGCTCAGTTGTATTACTGTCCTATATGCAGTGTGGGTTCAAGAGCTGTTTATCTTCTTTTCAAATTTCAACAAACTTCATACATTTTAGCAATTACATGTTCACCTATACACAGTTGCATTTCAAATTCTTGTTTCTTTGCTCCATATCATAAGTATTTTTTATCCATTTTAAAACTTTCTCATAACTTATGAACTAATGAAAAACATTTAAAATTTTGAAATCTTTTCATTTGCTTCAAGTATCTTGGCTTTTAACTCCATTAGACATTACCAACATTCTGTACTGTTGGCTTGGGGTTTGTTCTGCGTAGTCAGCAATTCAGTTATATTTCAGCTTTTATGACAAAGCTGTTTTTCTAGGTACTCAGACTCAAAATGAAGGAAGCATGGCTTACATAATCAAGGCAATTACAGTCCTACTCATCTAAATCTTAATTCCTAATAATCCCTGGAATTGGATCATGCCTTGAAATTAAATGCTGTAGGATTAAAATGCTTGAGGAAGCCCCAAGTGTTGGAGAAGGAAAAGCTAGCTTTTGTTGAAAGGGTAAGGAGGAGCATCCATTTGACCTGCTGATTAGATGGTTATCTAAGAATCCTTCACAGTGAAATACCTGGTTAATGGTCTTACTTGGGATGCATGGCACTAATGGACAAACCTTTGCAAGAGAGTGTGAAAGCAAGCAATAGAGGAAACAGTGGGCCTAGGGAGACCTAGTACTGCCTAGATGTGGGAGCCATGACAATAAATATTCCCACCTTCTTCCCACAGTCTCTCAGAGCATTGGAACTGAAATTATGGAATCTCAACTTATAGTGCGCAAACTTTTTACTGCCCAGTTAGAACTGGGCTTGAAAAACTTAAGTCATTACCAAAAAAGTAAGAAACCAGCCTTCCTTTTCTCTGAACCCAATGAATTATACATTAGAAAGTAGTTGTGTCCAAATATGTACCATACTTAATTGTAATTTTCAACTTCTTATGAACACCCCTACCCTGCTCTATTTTATCTATTTCCCTTTTCTAGCATTTATACATTTTAGATGCACATTTAATTTCAGAAACAGGGGTTAAAACTTCCTTCTCATAAAAAAAATCTCTCTGGTATCAGTAAAAATATATAATATGCTAAATTGATCCACAAAAGTAAGTATAAATACATTCAATACCATTCATGGAATAGTCTTTTTCTTTTTACATTTAGCTTTATATAGAAGGGAGGAAATGGGCAAAAAGAAAAGGCAACACTGAAATCTCTCTGAACTTTGTGCTGGATGGAGCCCTAAATAACCAATTATTTAGGAAATTTTAGATAGTAAACTGAAGACAGAAGACAACTTCTAGCCTAGCTGTGAGTGGGCTTTGGCTATGACAGAGGAAAAACATCTGCAGTCTTAATAAGGTTATTTATATAGTGAATGAGTACATTACAGATGATGGATCTAATGAAATAAACAATTGCAACGCTCATAAACTGGATTTTAGAACAATTTAACAAAAAGATTATGTAACTATGTAGATAGTTTTCTTTCTTTTTTTCTTTTTATTTATTTATTTATTATTTAGCCGAACTATAGACATTGAAAAATGTTTGTGTGTGTGTGGGGTGGGTGGGGGGTGGTATTCATCTATCTTCTGTCTTCTTGGTAACCCATAATACCCTGGCTTCTAGCAGAAATGAATGATGGCAAATTTGAAATTTTGATGCGGTGTTATATCTGTTTTCACAAAATGGCTGTAATAGTGGTTATAAGTAGTCACAAAACGGCTATTTAGCCCAGGAAAAACTTGTGACAATTCTGTGTCATGCTGCTTAGCCCCCTGATCTTTGTTGTTGTTGTTAGTTGAGAAGTCTGACCCATCGCGACCCCACGGACAACATTCCTCCAGGCCTTCCTGTCCTCTACCATCCTCTGGAGTCCATTTAAGCTCACACCTACTGCTTCAGTGATTCCATCCAGACACCTCATTCTCTAACATTCCATTCTTCTTTTACCCTCAATCTTTCCCAGTATTAGGCTCTTTTCCAGTGAGTCCTTCCTTCTCATTAGGTGGCCAAAGTATATGAGTTTCATCTTGAGGATTTGGCCTTCTAAAGAGCAGTCAGGGCTGATCTCGTCTAAGACTGACTGGTTTGTTTGCCTTACAGGCCAAGGGACTCGCAGGAGTCTTCTCCAGCATCATAGTTCAAAGGCCTCAATTCTTTGATGCTCAGCCTTTCTTATGGTCCAACTTTCATAGCCATACATTGCAACTGGGAAAACCATAGCCTTGACTATACACACTTTTGTTGGCAGGTTATGTCTTTGCTTTTTAGTATGCTGTCTAGATTTGCCATAGCTTTCCTCCCCAGGAGCAAGAGTCTTTTAATTTCTTGGCTGTAGTCCCCATCTGCGGTGATCTTGGAGCCCAGGAAAATAAAATCTGTCACTACCTCCATTTCTTCCCCATCTATTTGCCAGGAATTGAGGGGGCCAGATGCCATGATTTTAGTTTTCTTAATGTTAGTTTCAAGCCAACTTTTGCACTCTCCTTCTTCACCCACATCAAGAGGCTCTTTGGTTCTTCTTCACTTTCTGCCATTAGAGTGGTGTCATCTGCATATTTGAGGTTGTTGATATTTCTCTCTGATCTTATCATGTTCTTATTTTATGCTTGTTACATTTCTAAGCAAGTGGGCAGTGTTTCAGACAAACACAAGGTTTCACTAAACCATCTTTTCATTTCTAATAGAACCAATGGGACTTCATAATCAACTTAACCAATCTCCTTTCAGAAGGGGTACTTGGGAGCTGAAGTGATTGCATTCCAGCCCAACAGTAGCGTGGTCTTTCTGTTTGCATTGCATAATTTATTTTCCTATTGGCAGAAATTCTTGCCTGACACTCTTTGTCACATTTTTAATATGGTCTTTTCAATGCAGAAATGGAATGATGGCTTAATAGCTTAGCAACAAGATAAATGCACTTGTTAGATATCAAAAAAATTATTAGAAGGATAGGGAAGGTGGCAGAGATTAATTTCTTTCCATTTTGGGTGGGAATAACAGTAGGAGTTTAGTCTTTGGTACAATGGTAGCTTGAATTGAGGCACTGACTTAATTAAGTGCTTTTCTTTGCACTCTTCTACTCATTAGCTCATTGGCGGTTCTGGGTTTTAAATATTTCTAACATTCAACATTTTGAAGCCATTGGTCAGCCTCAAAGGGTTTTTGAGAGATCAAGGAGTGGGAATTTTGTCTCAAAGTGGCCTTACATTCAGTCCTATTACTATCATTAATGGAAAAGGATTTTACAAATTCTTAATTTTGGTATAATTTATAGAAGCAATACATTATTCTTTTCTACCAGACGTTTTAAGTTAGCAAAAGTCTTCCTGCTTTAAAACAGAAAGTGTGGGAGATGATTTCAGTTAATTTAAGAAGCAACTATGTTCACTCTCTCATTCTCTCTTCCACCCCTTCCATTCAAGGTTACTCTCGCATCATCTCGGAGTCATTGGCCCCAGTGGAGAGGGTACGCAACTTGGGCGTTCTCCTGGATGGATGGCTGTCTTTCGAAGATCATCTGACGGCCATCTCCAGGAGAGCTTTTTACCAGGTTCGCCTGGTCCGCCAGTTGCGCCCCTTTCTAGACCGGGATGCCTTATGCACCGTAACTCATGCTCTCGTGACATCTCGTCTGGACTACTGCAATGCTCTCTACATGGGGCTCCCCTTGAGGAGCACCCGGAGACTCCAGGTAGTTCAGAATGCGGCTGTGCGGGTGATAGAGGGAGCCCCTCATGGCTCCCATGTAACACCTCTCCTGCGTAGACTGCACTGGCTACCTGTGGTTTTCCGGGTGCGCTTCAAGGTTTTGGTAATGATCTTTAAAGCGCTCCATGGCATAGGGCCGTGTTACTTACGGGACCGTCTGCTGCCACCGAATGCCTCCCACCGACCCGTGCGCTCCCACAGGGAGGGACTCCTCAGGGTGCCGTCAGCTAGGCAGTACCGACTGGCGACGCCCAGGGGAAGGGCCTTTTCTGTGGGGGCTCCCACCCTCTGGAATGAGCTTCCCCCAGGACTTCGTCAACTTCCTGAGCTTCGGACCTTCCGCTGCGAGCTTAAGACACATCTATTTATTTGCGCAGGACTGGACTAGATTCTTAAATTTTAATTGTTTAAATTTTAGATTTGGTTTTAACTTGGGGTTTTATTATTTATGTCTATTTTAAATATTCGGCCTATTTAATAAGTTTTTTAGATTAATGTTTTACTGTGTATATTTATGTTGTTTTTAGATGGCTGTACACCGCCCTGAGTCCCTAGGGAGATAGGGCGGTATAAAAATATGAATAAATAAATAAATAAATAAAGTAAAGGTAAAGGTCCCCCTCACACATAAGTGCTAGTCATTCCCAACTCTAGGGGGCGGTGCTCATCTCCGTTTCAAAGCCGAAGAGCCAACACTATCCAAAGACATCTCCGTAGTCATGTGGCCGGCATAACTAAACACCAAAGGTTCATGGAACACTGTTACCTTCCCACTTGCATTTTTTACGTGCTTTTCGAACTGCTAGGTTGGCAGAAGCTGGGACAAGTAACGGGAGCTCACCCTGTTTTGTGGCACAAGGGATATCTTACTCTCGCATATCATCACATATATAAAGTGACCAGATTTCAGCGATGGCAAAGCGGGACACCATTGACCGGGGGGGGCTGTGCATGCGCGCTGAGTCTTGCCACCTGCCTGAAGGAGGAGGAGCGGCTGCTGCTTCTCCGCTCTTCCAGGCAGGCTCGGCTCTTCTCTTCCTCTCGGGTGAAGTAAAGCGGCGTCTCTCCTCCCTCTCGCACCCCCTTCTCCACCACTCCCCCTTCTCTGCCTCCTCCTCTTGCGTTGCTGCCTCCCATTTTCAGAATGGGAGTGGTGGAGAAGCGGGACGTCTGGTCACTATACACATATAGTAAATATATTTTTATACCACCATGCAGGAATCTGAATTTGGAAAACATGATGGAGAATTCAGAGATGAGTAAACATGTTTTTCTTGTTGGCTGCACTTTTATTTGGACAGAGTCTTCAAAGGTTTCAGAAAAATTGATCATAGAAGCTGTGAGGTCATTAGAGTTTGGAGGGAGTAGGGTAGGTTATCATGGCAGTAGAGTTGGGTAAGTAGAATGAGGAATTGGTAGATTTACTATTAATGGAAGTCTTTGTGAGAAGTTCTTCCTTTATCTTCACATGTTGTGACCTAGGCTTACTGAGTCATTACAAGACACAATTAGTCCCAAACAAACCTATTTTATTGTAACAGCTGAGAATTATGTTCATTCCCAGCTGAGTCCCAATTAGTTGCAAAGCAAGTCCTTCGAAAGAAGTCCTTCAGGATAATCACTAACCTTTATCTTTGACACTCCGGCAAAGGCCTTACTTGGCAAAGCCCCACAAAGTTCAGAAACAAACAAGGGACACTGACTGGAAACAGAGTTAGCAATTTTGCTTTCCTGCAAAAGGCCCCAAGTGCCTTTGTTTCTCTTTTAAGCCTTATGGGAGAGGCCAATCATCTCCTGGCCTTACTCCCAAGTCATCCCTTTTGCTTTAACTGTTCTTACCTTTTGGCAGCTCTGCGCATGCATGGACTAGGAACAGGTTCCTCCTGTTCCTTTGCCTCTCTGCTGTCTGACTCTGAGGCTTCGGAGTCCGTGCATCACTCCCAGATGGCCCTGGCCCCATCTCTGCCTCTGACTCAGAGCCCTCATCCGGGCCTTCCCCAGACTTCAGGACTGGCCCATGTTCATTCCCAACCTCCTCACGGTCCAACTCCGCTGCCAGCTCTGCAGGCTGCTGGCAGACCACAACATCACATAGTAACTCTACTGCCAGGGCTAAATCCCTGGAATGGAATAGGCTACAAATTATGTATGTATTTCTAGGAATTTTCTGATTAAAGCATTTTGTTATTGGCCCCATGCTGTACTCAGAAACTTGCTGTACACAAACTGGCTTCATTAAAGTGCCTAAACATTCATTGGCAGTTCAGGGTCAGAGAAAAGTAAGCAAGAGAAAACTCTCAACTGTAGTAAAAAATAAGCAAGAGAAAAATTTGCCTGAATGCAGCATTTATTGAGACCGAAATAAATGTCAAAAGGATAGATTTTACAGATGACCATAAATTACTGATGTGACATTTCGTTGTAACAGTTCAGAAAACTGGTTAAAAAATGGCCACGGAAAAATAGCTCCTTTAATCCTTAGACAAAATTCAAGGAATTTTGTGTTAGTAGAAAAAAAAAATACAAAGTATACAATTGTGTGTGTGCACATTCCACAAATTCCATACTGGATATTTTCTGGAAAAGAAGAAACAAATTCAGCCTGTGGCAAAATTGGTCGCTATACTTCCAAGAAGCTTAATATCAATAATTCAGAGACTGAAAAGTGGCTTAGAGGAGGAGAGGGTATTGTGGATAGAGTCACTTCTTGTGGGCTTCAATCACCACAGCTGCAAAATGATTTAATCAGCAGATGTTCGTTATTTATTTACACTTCTTATTTATACCTATCTCATTTTCATTCCAAACAGAATTGCTTTGTCTTGGAGCAAAGGCAGGAAAAATAATATTTGTATTGTTTCATGACCAGATATATTTTATCTATATTAAATGGAGCTTGATACATTTTCAACAGTAATTTAAACTCTAAAATACAATCAATGTAGGCCACCTCCCACAAGAATTCTGTACCAGTTTGATGATTTGCAAAGTTGAACAGATTAATTTCCAATTAAACAGTAGAACAATTGGTGCTGCAGCCATTCTTTTTCTTTTTGTGTGTATGAAGTCAATTGAGACTTTCCACTCAGGCTTTGTCCATCCTCCTGCTCTTTTGAGGTTGGGGGTGAAGACAAATGTAAGGTTTGTAAAGTAAAAAAAGTGGTGATATAAAAGGGACAGTATTAAAAATAAATGGAGTAATCCGTTGTTTCTGCAGTACTGGTAATCCTCTGATAAATCTAGCTTCAAATTATCAAAAGATTTCTTATAATTTTTGGGAGGATATTAAACAGCTTTCAGATTCAGTTATATAAGTCAACAATCACTGTTTCCAGAAAGTAAAAATCACATCATTTAATTAAAAACTGTTACAAAGATTGATTTTACTTCCATCCTTTATAATATCGGAGATCTGCATACAGAGTACTTGTAGTAGGAAAAGATAGCTTTAATTATCATTTTTTGGGGATTAAAAACAAAGAATTTATGGGAGGTCATCTGAAATTTAATATCTGCTTGAAGTCCTTTAGAATGTCATTTGGACAAGATAAATTTTAAATACAAACTTGGTGGCTATATAGAGATCTCCAAATTTATCACATGAATAATGAACTATGTGACTACCACTGGACTAAGATGATGTAGAGAACAATTATTTCCCATAATCTGAACTCTGTTCACTTGTTAATACATCCTGAAATATCATTTGACCTTTCAGCAGCTGCGTCACACAGTTGGCTCATGTTCAACATGCTCTACTAGAGCACTCAAATCTTTTTCAATTCACTATTTGTATAGTCCCCAGTCTATGATTTCAGTTTTTCTTCTATGTTGCAGGACTTTGTTTTTTTCTGTTGATTTCATCCTATTAATTATGAGCACTTGTTCAGTTCTTCTTGGTTTTGTGTCATGTGCAAATTTGAGCATCATGTTCTCAATCTTTTCACCCAGAACATTAATGAAAATGTTAAACAGGGACCAGTACAAATCACTGTGACACTCTAGTTGATGCTACTCACCAATCTGATATGGAATCAGTTGTGTATCAGTACTTTCTGGATATATAGTAGTCATTCAGCCAATTAGAAATCTGCCTAGTAGTTGTATCATCTTGCCCATATTTTACAATTTATTAATTAGGCTAGCATAGGAAATATTAATTAGGCTAGCATAGGATAATTAGAACTGCAGAAAAAATAATTGCTACCAACCTGCCTTCCATTGAGGACCTGTATACTGCACGAATCAAGAAGAGGGCCGTGAAAATATTTGCAGATCCCTCGCATCCTGGACATAAACTGTTTCAACTCCTACCCTCAAAACGATGCTTTAGAGCACTGCACACCAGAACAACTAGACACAAGAACAGTTTTTTCCCGAAGGCCATCACTCTGCTAAACAAATAATTCCCTCAACACTGTCAGACTATTTACTGAATCTGCACTTCTATTAATCGTTTCATAGTTCCCATCACCAATCTCTTTCCACTTATGACTGTATGACTATAACTTGTTGCTGGCAATCCTTATGATTTATATTGATATATTGATCATCAATTGTGTTGTAAATGTTGTACCTTGATGAAGGTATCTTTTCTTTTATGTACACTGAGAGCATATGCACCAAGACAAATTCCTTGTGTGTCCAATCACACTTGGCCAATAAATTCTAATTCTAATTCTAATTCTATTGTCATATTCCTTGCTGATATCAAGATATACTGTAGCATTTCTCCCAATCTTTAAAGCTATTAATTACAATTAGCAGTTTCCCACCATCTCAGTTAGTTCCTAAAATACCATATTATAGAATTATAATTATAACCATATAAGTCATCTGACCCTGCAGGCATGAATTCATTTAAATTAGATAAATGTTCCCTAATTTTCTCTTTGTTAATCCTGAGCTGCTCCTCCCTCCTACTAATGACAAAATGATGGGCAGCTACAGTTTTCCTTCCCTGTTGAGAGAAGACATTAGTAAAATATGAATTTGCTTTCTTGCCATTACCAATTCACTCTTTCTTCTTTTAACAAACTTTCAGCATGGATTTCCCCTTCCTTATATACCTGAAAAACGGGTGGCTGGATTTTTAAAAAAAATAATTTTGGGAATTTCTTGCTAGTCTGAGCTCATTTAGTGCTTTAGGTTTTTGACACAATCCCTATAATTTATGGAACTGCCCTGTATCCTTTGAATGTGCTGTTTTCTTCCATTTTTAATAACTGACCCATTTCCCCCCCCCCCAGCATTTTAGAAACCTCTGTTTATCCACAATAAACTTTTTAGAATTTTCCTATTTTTCCTTCAGTAGGGATTGTTTGTCATTCTTTCCTCAAAATGTATCAGCATCTCTCTCTCTCTCTTTATCTTGGAAATATCATTTATCTTCTTTAAAATAAAGATCAGTAAACAAAAAAACCCTCTTGATACATAAAAAAAGTCTGATGTATGAATAATATATAACATCAACCCCAGTGGTGGCATTCTAAATTTTTTATTACCGCTTCTGTGGGCATAGCAGGGGAAGGATACTGTAAAATCTCCATTCCTACCCCACTCAAGGAGAAGGTTACTGCAAAATCCCCATTTCTTCTGATCAGCTGAGACTCAGGAGGCAGAGAATAGATGGGGGTGGGGCAGTCAGAGGTGGTATTTACCAGTTCTCCGAACTACTCAAAATTTCCGCTACTGGTTCTCCAGAACTAGTCAGAACCTGCTGAATGCCACCTCTGATCAATACCTCAATCAAACTAATTCACAATTTATTGGTTTGATGAAGGATATTGTATCTGTAATATGAAAGAAAACAAACCAGTAACATATGTTGTAACTAAATTTCAGTTTGACAATTGTGTATTAAAACACAGGCATTTGTTAAGAGAAAACAAGGATAATTTTACATATTTGGCTAATAATTTGTAGATCTCTATGTTATTAAATTTTAATATGTGCAACAGATTTTCTCAGATAATTTTCTGTATTATCTGTGTTCCACCCAGGTCTAAACAACAAATATTACAAGTAAAATATATTTCTTATGCTCAGGGCTTTCTCACAGACTATTTTAAAATAATAACATTTGACAAACTGTACTGGCTGGAATTCAAGGGCTCAAAGGAATACTGAACTCCCTTTTGCTCTATGTAGATGTTAAATTTCTTGTGGCCTGCCAGTACTGGTAGTCTGGTGTGTTTGGCAATATTGTTTGTCCTCAAGACTTGGCTGCTGGAATGGAAAATGCAAGGTCTTGTCTTGCTGGTTGTCAAGATTGGATTTAGCAGGGAAGACGTGAGGGATAATTGATGGCCAAAATGCAAGATAAATACAATTATCTTGCATTTCAGTCATCAACACAACCCATCAAGCTTACTTTCATGAGACATTGCAGTATAATCACACAGTATGAAGAAATCAGATCAACAATGAAGTTGCAGACAAATTGGGAAGCAGGTTTATGTAAGTTTCAATTTGGAATGGTTTGCACTGAAAGAAAACGGGAAAGCCAAACATACTGGCAGGTTTCCTAAGGAAAATTGTGACAATGTCTTTGCTAGCTGTATTTTAAATGTTAATGGCCACAAAGCACGGTGATAACAAGGGAGAACAGAATTCCTGTTACTTCATCAATATGCTGGGCATTCTATATAAGAGAAAGAAAAAAATAATGCCTTAACTTGCTCTTATTATTTCTCATAACTAAATATCAATCCTGGGCTTAGAAAATTTAGAACTACGCCGCCTTCAACATGATCTGAGTTTAACTCATAAAATCATCTATTACAATGTCCTTCCTGTTAAAGACTACTTCAGCTTCAATTGCAACAATACACGAACACACAATAGATTTAAGCTTAATGTTAACCGCTCCAATCTTGATTGCAGAAAATATGACTTCAGTAACAGAGTTGTTAATGCTTGGAATAAACTACCTAACTCTGTGGTCTCTTCCCAAAATCCCAAAAGCTTCAACCAAAAACTGTCTACTATTGACCTCACCCCATTTCTAAGAGGTCTGTAAGGGGCGTGCATAAGGGCACAAGTGTGCCTACTGTTCCTGTCCTATTGTTTCCTTTAGTTATATCCAATTAATATAGTTATTACATACTCATACTCATACATATACTTATATATTGTATAGTTATTACATGCTTATGCTTATATATACTGTGTGACAAAATAAATAAATAAATAAATAAATATTACATTATCATTTTCAATAAATCATCCTAAACTGGCTGAGATTGTTCAAAGAAGTAACAAAAGAAATACATTTGTTGAAAAAACAGGATAGAATGAAAATAGCTTTTGCCAAGCATTCAAAACACAAATACAAACGAGAAGAGATCAGTAAGAGGACTTTTGGAAGCTGTGCCCTGAAAGTAACACCTTCTACCTCAGTTACTAAAAAAAGAGTAATTAAACAATGTTCACTTGGATAATTCTGGGTGATTAGGCATTTATTGTCCTTTTATTTTATTCTATAATTTGGTAGGGGTGAAGAAATTGCCTTTCAGTAAGTTACAGTATCAAGGTCAAGCACAGTATTATTTTAAGCTGTTTACAGTCTGGGTAAACACTCAGACTGTATGGGCAAATCATCAATAGAAAGAATAATAATGTGTTAGTTGACAAAAAGACAGTGTTTTGTTTTCTTTCACAATACTGCTGTTGAATTATTTCAACTAGATTAGTCGTTCTAGGAAATGTTTTTATCTGCTTCCAGTATGATTGTTTTGTTGTTGTTTTTTGTCTGAGAGTACCTCCACTTTAAAAGAGAAGTTTGGCAGATGCATTAATTGAAATATCGGGGTATCGGGGTATATAATCTCCCAATATTGGGGTATATAATCTCCCATTTTAGCAACCATTTTAAACATGCTTACTGGTAAAAGATGACCTTGCTTTCCCCACATTTCATCTACTCTGTTCCAGATCACCCACTGCTTTCCCTTCTATCCCAGCAAGACTGCTTGCCCTAAACCATTTCATAGGCTGCTGCTTTTGCAATAGGATGCTGTAATCTAAAGTGGAAAATGGGCCAATGAGTATGCAGTGTTCTCCTCTCTCTCAAATATCCTGTTAAAATTGTGTCAGATTTCTGCTCTAGGAAAGCAGTCATCGGTTTCTTGATGTCCTCCTAATGATCGTTTGGTGGGAAAAATATACTCTTGAGATTTCACAAATCACATTTGCCTAGCATGATCTTGGTACGAGAAGCTAGCCCACTTCTTAATTCAAATTATTATTCATAAAAAATGGTCAAAGATAATTTTAGTAGGATTGAAAAGAAGAAAAAAAATGAGAAAATGGTTACCCTGTAAAAAACAGAAGAGTAACATGTGGCAGATGTGAAAAATAAATATACATTTCAGAGAAATATTTTATGAACTATCCATTTACCATTTATTCATCAGCATTAGGCTGACTTCTCAGTAGTTTAGGCATAAATTCTACCTCTGAACTTGGCTGCCTGTCTAGACAGGAGGAAGAAGATGTTACAGTCTCTCTTAGTATGCTATTTTTCCCCCCCAATCATTTGTACTTAAAATTCATGTCACAGTTAGAAAGCCAAAATGCTAACTGGATATATTTCTCAGTGTACTTATTTATGACAATAACATTATAATCTTTGCTTTTGTGGCAGTTTGCTTTTTTAAAAACATGAACCATGTTGTTTTGGTACAAATATGTCTTACCCTTAAGGAATTCCCTTATTTCAAAATGGTTCACACTTTCAATATCATTGAATCATCTTATCTTGGCTGGAACCCTGTATTTCGAATAATGTATTTGATCTATCCAAGCTATGAAATTAGTTACAAGCTTCCCTTGGCAGGATACTGAGATATTTCATACCATGTGAAGATCTGTTATACATTGTTTTTATAAACTCTGGATGTATTCCTTTAACAGTTTCTAGCTGTACTTGCATTTTGAAAACAACGTTGGGCTCTAGCATTTTATTTTCTCTGGAGCATTAACTGAAGGATATTTTAAAACAATTTCAATCAGGAGTAGTTGGAGAAAACTAATCTTATATCTCACATAATAGTGGTCAAACATATTGTTGCTTCATAGCCCTTATTCCATGGTGGCACCAACTTTGGCTCTGAATGGAATTGTGCTCTCTTATTCTGAGAAGTAGAAATAGAGGGATGCGGTGGCTCAGTGGCTAAAATGCTGAGCTTGTCGATTGAAAGGTTGGCAGTTCAGCAGTTCGAATCCCTAGTGCAGCGTAACAGGGTGAGCTCCCATTACTTGCCCAAGCTTCTGCCAACCTAGCAGTTCGAAAGCACATAAAAAATGCAAGTAGAAAAATAGGGACTACCTTTGGTGGGAAGGTAACAGGGTTCGTGCCCCTTTGGCATTTAGTCATGCTGGCCAATGACCACAGAGATGTCTTTGGTCAGCGCTGGCTCTTCGGCTTTGAAACAGAGATGAGCACCGCCCCTTAGAGTCGGGAATGAATAGCACATATGTGCTAGGGGAACCTTTATGTTTACTTTTATTCTGAGAAGTCTGCAGTTTGGATGTCATTCTAGACCAGGGGTGTCCAAACTTTTTTGAGTGAGGGCCAAATACAGAAAAATAAGCAAAGGCCCGGGCCACCGGGGGGGGGATGGGCGTGGCTTATTTTGGGGTGTGGCTTGGTGGTCATGTGACTGGTGGGCGTGGCTAACTGCTCATGTGACTGAGTGGATGTGGCTATGGGCATAGAAACTACTCAGAGGGCTAAAAAAAGTAATTTTTGACCAGTCCTCACACTTATGACCATCCTCACATTTATGCCCATTGCAGCATTTTTAACAACCATATTACTCATTTCACAACTGCTTCTCTTCACCACAGTTACAAGATAGGGTGCAAAATGTAAAGATAGTTGTACGTGTGAGGACCAGTCAAAAGTGTGAGAACCTGTCAGAAATCACTTTTTTCAGCCGTCTGGGTAGTCCCTATGCACAGTTTAGGCTTAAGTATACTATATGTGTGTGAGTTATATATATGTGCATGTGTATCTCTATGTTTGTGTACTTGTGTGTTTGTGTTATGTTGATTTTAATGTAATATTTTTAAATATAATTATTCAGAAAGGCATGCGGCTGGACAACAAACAGTATATAAGCCTAGTAAATTCATGTGTGGCCCGGCCACACACAAGAGGTGACATATTGACACATGATTACTGTGTGTATTTCTAACTCGCCTATAATGTGAAGAACATTGCTCTCAGTGGGAGCAGTGATGCTGTCCTTTGGATTGAAGGATGGCTGGGATGTCAGGAGAAAGTTTGGTGGTTGAGACACGAAGGACTTCACAGAGATGGCTATCAGTCATTCTGAATCTCAGTCTGCTTTTGTTCTGATTTAACAGAGAAAATGTTTGTTCACATATGTATGTTGAGCCGAACAGGCTCATCATTCTTTTGCATGGCGTCTCATCAGAGGAAACTTGGCATGATCCAAATTCTGATAGAAGTCAGGAGGAGAGAAGCTGATGTTGACTCTTCAGAGAATCATCACATTGCATTTCAATCAGTTCTAACTGCAGACTCTCCTCCACTTCTTCTGCATCCACCAGGAAGGGGTCGAGAACAGCTTGATTTGTTTTTCAATGACAGAAAAATCTTGAAAACGCTGGTTGAATTCTGTCACGAGAGATGTAATTACAGAAACATATTTCTCCTTTTAGCAGAAAGGTCTGCCTTTGGAAAAGCAGACTTGATTTCAGACAGCGAGGGAAGTGTACAGCATTAAAGCTTCAGAGTTGTGTCTCAAACAGGCGGAGCTTTACACAGAAGGCTTTCATGTGCGCATACAGGTGTGATACCAGCTGTTCTTTGCCTTGTAGGTTCTTGTTCAGTGTATTCAGATGATGAGTAAGATCAACTAAAATGCCAGGTCTGCCAGCCACAGAGGGTCACTCAGTTCATGAAGAGGTCGGTCCTTCTCTTTCAAAAAATTGTCGATTTCTGATCTCAGCGAATAAAACCGCTGCAGCACAGAGCCACGGCTGAGCCAGCGCACATCAGAGTGGTAGAGTACATCCCCGTATTCAGCATCCATGTCAGATAAGAAAGCTTGAAATTCCTGTGGTACAGTCCTCTAGCTCGAATTATGTTGACAGTTTTACAACAGTGTTCATCACATCGCCCAGCTGCACAGTCTTGGCACACAGTGCTTCTTGGTGGATTATACAGTGCATCCTAACAGCCTCACCTCCGCCTCTTTACCTTGACGCACACCATGGATGCCATTCCTTTGCGCCACCCGTCATGGCCGGAGCTCCATCCGTTGTTACTCCACAGAGCTTGTCCCATTTAAGCCCCATCTTTTCAACTGCCTCTGACACAGCGTCAAAAATATTTCCACCTGTCGTTGTGCCTTTTAGGCTCATCATATCAAGCAGCTCCTCCGACAGCAAAATTATCATCGACTCCCGCAAAAAATTAAAAGCTGTGCGGTGTCTGTGCTCTCATCGCATGCTATCGAGTAAAAATCAAAAGCACAAGCTTTCTCTCTCAGCTGAAGTTTCAGGTTAGCTGACAAGTCCTCGATTCTCCGCACCACTGTATTTCTGGATAAGGTCACGTTGTTGAAATCCTGCACTTTTTCCGGGCACATTACTTCTGTGACTTTGATGAGGCGCTGCTTTATGAAATCACCGTCTGAGAACGGTTTGCCATGCTGGGCAATAAGTTTTGCGACTTCATAGCTTGCTGCTGTATGCTTTTCCTGTATTTTGTTAGCACGAAATAAAAACTGTTGTTGAGCTTGCAGGCTAGCTGCCATTTGCTTGAATTCTGTGCTCGTTTGGCCCCTGTGTACGATGCGTAGCTCTGATGCTTGGTCTCATAGTGCCGATGGACATTATACTCTTTCATCACGGCAACATCTTCATTGCAAATCAAACAGACACACTTTCCGTTGATTTCTTTAAAGAAATATTCATTTTCCCACCGTGTTTGAAATCTTCTACACTCACTTGCTATCTTGCTTTCTTCGGTGCTGCCATTTCTGGTGACTCGTGGTAAATAGACTATATCAGAGGCCTGAAAACCTGGGACATTACAATACAGATGGATACAGTCAGTCTACTAAAAGCAACAATATGTGGATATCATCTTCATTTAAGGGGAAAATGTTTCATATTCATTCATCTTGGTACCAAATTGTCTTAAGACTTGTGGATTAACTCCCAGAGTCCTCAGCCAGCAAAGCTGGCTGAGGAACTCTGGGAACTGAAGTCCACAAGTCTTAAAGAGACCAAGTTTGACACCCCTGATCTTGGCTTTGTTTTGTATTTGGTATGCCAGCAGCCCTTTCGCGCTTGCCGCCTCCCTTCGTTATTCCTGCCCGAGGAAGGCGAGACAGAGCTGCTGGGCCGGGCACGCCAGCAGCCTTTCGCGCTGCCGCCGCCTCCCCTTCGTTATTCCCTGCCCGAGGAAGGCGAGACAGAGCTGCTGCCGGGCACGGCCAGCAGCCTCTTCGCTGCCGCCATCTCCCCCTCCTTCGTTATTCCTGCCCGAGGAAGGCGAGGACAGAGCTGCTGCCGGGCACGGCCAGCAGCCTCTTCGCGCTTGCCGCCTCCTCCCCTTCGTTATTCCCTGCCCGAGGAAGGCGAGACAGAGCTGCTGGGCCGGGCACGCCAGCAGCCCTTTCGCGCTTGCCGCCTCCTCCCCTTCGTTATTCCCTGCCCGAGGAAGGCGAGGACAGAGCTGCTGGGCCGGGCACGCCAGCAGCCTCTTCGCGCTTGCCGCCGCCTCCCCTTCGTTATTCCCTGCCCGAGGAAGGCGAGACAGAGCTGCTGGGCCGGGCACGCCAGCAGCCTCTTCGCGCTTGCCGCCTCCCCTCCCTTCGTTATTCCTGCCCGAGGAAGGCGAGGACAGAGCTGCTGGGCACGGCCAGCAGCCTTTCGCGCTTGCCGCCTCCCCTTCGTTATTCCCTGCCCGAGGAAGGCGAGGACAGAGCTGTTGGCCGGGCACGGCCAGCAGCCTCTTCGCGCTTGCCGCCTCCCCTCCCTTCGTTATTCCCTGCCCGAGGAAGGCGAGGACAGAGCTGCTGGGCCGGGCACGCCAGCAGCCTCTTCGCGCTGCCGCCGCCTCCCCTTCGTTATTCCTGCCCGAGGAAGGCGAGGACAGAGCTGCTGGGCCGGGCACGGCCAGCAGCCTCTTCGCTGCCGCCGCCCCCCTTCATATTCCCTGCCCGAGGAAGGCGAGGACAGAGCTGCTGGGCCGGGCACGGCCAGCAGCCTCTTCGCGCTTGCCGCCGCCTCCTCCCTTCGTTATTCCCTGCCCGAGGAAGGCGAGGACAGAGCTGCTGCCGGGCACGCCAGCAGCCTCTTCGCGCTGCCGCCGCCTCCCCTTCGTTATTCCTGCCCGAGGAAGGCGAGGACAGAGCTGCTGCCGGGCACGGCCAGCAGCCTTTCGCGCTTGCCGCGCCTCCCCTCCCTTCGTTATTCCCTGCCCGAGGAAGGCGAGACAGAGCTGCTGGGCCGGGCACGCCAGCAGCCTCTTCGCTGCCGCCTCCCCTCCCTTTATTCCTGCCCGAGGAAGGCGAGACAGAACCCTCCTCACCTGTTTCTCGATGGCGGCCCGAGGAAGGCGAGGGTAGAACTGCTGGGGGCAGGCACGGCCAGCAGCCTCTTTCCCGCTCGCCGCCTCCTCTGCCCCCTCCCTTCATTATTCCCCGCCCATGGGGAGGAGCTGAGTAGGCCAAAAGGGCCATTTTAAATTATACTTCCAGAATTTGCTGCGGGCCAAAAAAAACTGACCCGCGGGCCGCAGTTGGCCCGCGGGCCGTAGTTTGGACACCCCTGTTCTAGACAAACACCTCCTACTTGAGATGGCACATATAGCTGAAATAATTTTATGCAGTAATGTGTCTTGGGTACCGATTGAGGGACCCTGCTCATAGTGACTCATGTACTCCTGTTTCAGTCATTCTGATATGTTGTATATGGAGCTGCTCTTGAAAATAATTCAAAACTGTAGATGGTATGCCAAAAGTGAGCACTGTATCCTAATATGATTCGACAAACCCAGTACTTTGGAAGATGTAATTCCTGGGGGTAATTCAAGGTGCTGGTTGTTTCTTTAAATACCTACATGGCTCTGCATTGTTTAACTGTGGGACCACTTTTTCCCATATTCAACTGTCTATCTGGTCCACACCTTCCAAGTCCCATGTGTCGGAGAATGCCATACTTTTGAGTTTATTTATTCTCTCTCTCTCTGTGTGCGTGTGTGTGAGTGTGTGCGTGTTGATTCTTATGATGTTCTGAATGTTAGCCACTCAGAGCTTCAGGAATGGATGGCATAGAAGTAAAGCAACTAGATAGATAGATGATAGATTGATAGATAGATGTTCTTGCAGCTAATAATGTTCTGTACATGCAATGATTTTTAAATAATCTGTATAAATGTTTGCAATTTATGAGGGGTTTTTTTTTCCTTAAAAAATGGGCTCATAAAAACAGTGGCTAGTTAACTTTCCTGGCAAAATTATGCAGTTCTGAGTCAATTTAGATTTAGTATATTATACTATATTGAATACCAGTTATTTGGTTTCTTTCAAGAGAACACTTTATTCTAATATTTTCAGAATAAGTTGAGCCTTCCAAGTGTTTTGTATTTCATAGAGCCAACTGTAGCAATACAAATTATTCTGATTGTTTATTGATTCCAGCCCACTGTGAAATGTGATACTAGAACATCATATGTGGAATAAGAAGAATAACCTGTTTATAGAAACAATTATATGAGTAAAAACCAAAGTAGAAAAATATTAATTTTGAAGAAATGAAATATTTAATCACTTTAAATAAAAATGGGGCAAATGGGGAATATATTGAATGAAATCCAAGTGATCTAGAGCGGGTATGTTGGATTAAGTACAGAGCAGTGTTTTTCAACCATGGCCATATTAAGATGTGTGGACTTCAATTCTCAGAATTATTCAACTAGCATAGGAAATATCCACAGCCAGGTTATTCGTAGTCCAGTCTCAGAACTGAATGTATTAATTAGCAGAGTTGTGTTACTTCACTTATAATATTTATTTTCACTGTTTTGGGAGCTGTCTAAGTTTGTGGTTCATGATATTGGTGGCTATATAAGTCAAGTAACTAAATAAGTTAGAGTACTATACTGAACATTAAACCTGGTGTTAAAAATTATGGTGTAAAGGCATAGCTTAAAGATCCCTTCACACAAAGTATTGTGTTAATGGTAGAAAACCAACTTACAAAAATACAAATTTAGCATTTGTTTAAGTTGACCACAGAAGACTAACATTAATTCCTACAAATGTACTCATTGTGAGTAGATAACTGCCCTAGTGAAGAAGAGGACAACATGTTCAATATATTTGGAAAATGGTTGAATAAGTCATGCTAACCATTCTTTTTGATGATATATGGATACATACAATGAAGTCATGCAGTCATAAATAGCTAATCTTGCTGTAGACTCCAAGGCCTTAAAATATTGCTTTTAGAAAGACCTTTGTCCTCCTTGAATTGTGTCACCAGAAATTCTCTCTTAAGGATATTTTAAGTGATAGTTAATTAGAAGATGACATATTGTTGATTAAGAGTTTTATTGCACAGGCTGTAAAGCCAAGGATTATAAGAGCCAGGGGCAGGATGACATGTTCCTCCAGAAATGTGAGGACTTTTTGTTTTGAAGTATAAATCTCTAGCAAAAAGTATATAGCTAATTCAAACTGAAAAATGTTACAGAGGCGACCATGTCTAAAAAAACATACAGTTTAGAAATATAAGATAAGCATTCCTAACCATAGTGAAGAATTATTATAACATTATGTTTTATTTATGTGTCTGAACTCTTTACCAGATATCTGTTTCCTTTTTAGTTTTATTTAAATATACTGTGAATGCTACCATACTGAGCATTTGTATCATGAAATATGCACCCTCCCAATGAATTAAAAAAGCATTTATCTCTATACATCATATGAGATGTAAATGTAATAAATTCATACATATGCATACTTGTCAAATGGATTTATTTACTACAATAGAACTTTTCTCCTGTTGGGACTGGAAGGATGATATGAGTCTTAATGTATTAATACATTAACTCAGTACACCGATTTCCCAGAATGCGGCTGGTAAAATTCACTTTGGCAGCTCTGCGCATGCATGGACTAGGAACAGGTTCCTCCTGTTCCTTTGCCTCTCTGCTGTCTGACTCTGAGGCTTCGGAGTCCGTGCATCACTCCCAGATGGCCCTGGCCCCATCTCTGCCTCTGACTCAGAGCCCTCATCCGGGCCTTCCCCAGACTTCAGGACTGGCCCATGTTCATTCCCAACCTCCTCACGGTCCAACTCCGCTGCCAGCTCTGCAGGCTGCTGGCAGACCACAACATCACATAGTAACTCTACTGCCAGGGCTAAATCCCTGGAATGGAATAGGCTACAAATTATGTATGTATTTCTAGGAATTTTCTGATTAAAGCATTTTGTTATTGGCCCCATGCTGTACTCAGAAACTTGCTGTACACAAACTGGCTTCATTAAAGTGCCTAAACATTCATTGGCAGTTCAGGGTCAGAGAAAAGTAAGCAAGAGAAAACTCTCAACTGTAGTAAAAAATAAGCAAGAGAAAAATTTGCCTGAATGCAGCATTTATTGAGACCGAAACAAATGTCAAAAGGATAGATTTTACAGATGACCATAAATTACTGATGTGACATTTCGTTGTAACAGTTCAGAAAACTGGTTAAAAAATGGCCACGGAAAAATAGCTCCTTTAATCCTTAGACAAAATTCAAGGAATTTTGTGTTAGTAGAAAAAAAAAATACAAAGTATACAATTGTGTGTGTGCACATTCCACAAATTCCATACTGGATATTTTCTGGAAAAGAAGAAACAAATTCAGCCTGTGGCAAAATTGGTCGCTATACTTCCAAGAAGCTTAATATCAATAATTCAGAGACTGAAAAGTGGCTTAGAGGAGGAGAGGGTATTGTGGATAGAGTCACTTCTTGTGGGCTTCAATCACCACAGCTGCAAAATGATTTAATCAGCAGATGTTCGTTATTTATTTACACTTCTTATTTATACCTATCTCATTTTCATTCCAAACAGAATTGCTTTGTCTTGGAGCAAAGGCAGGAAAAATAATATTTGTATTGTTTCATGACCAGATATATTTTATCTATATTAAATGGAGCTTGATACATTTTCAACAGTAATTTAAACTCTAAAATACAATCAATGTAGGCCACCTCCCACAAGAATTCTGTACCAGTTTGATGATTTGCAAAGTTGAACAGATTAATTTCCAATTAAACAGTAGAACAATTGGTGCTGCAGCCATTCTTTTTCTTTTTGTGTGTATGAAGTCAATTGAGACTTTCCACTCAGGCTTTGTCCATCCTCCCTGCTCTTTTTGAGGTTGGGGGTGAAGACAAATGTAAGGTTTGTAAAGTAAAAAAAGTGGTGATATAAAAGGGACAGTATTAAAAATAAATGGAGTAATCCGTTGTTTCTGCAGTACTGGTAATCCTCTGATAAATCTAGCTTCAAATTATCAAAAGATTTCTTATAATTTTTGGGAGGAAATTAAACAGCTTTCAGATTCAGTTATATAAGTCAACAATCACTGTTTCCAGAAAGTAAAAATCACATCATTTAATTAAAAACTGTTACAAAGATTGATTTTACTTCCATCCTTTATAATATCGGAGATCTGCATACAGAGTACTTGTAGTAGGAAAAGATAGCTTTAATTATCATTTTTGGGGGATTAAAAACAAAGAATTTATGGGAGGTCATCTGAAATTTAATATCTGCTTGAAGTCCTTTAGAATGTCATTTGGACAAGATAAATTTTAAATACAAACTTGGTGGCTATATAGAGATCTCCAAATTTATCACATGAATAATGAACTATGTGACTACCACTGGACTAAGATGATGTAGAGAACAATTATTTCCCATAATCTGAACTCTGTTCACTTGTTAATACATCCTGAAATATCATTTGACCTTTCAGCAGCTGCGTCACACAGTTGGCTCATGTTCAACATGCTCTACTAGAGCACTCAAATCTTTTTCAATTCACTATTTGTATAGTCCCCAGTCTATGATTTCAGTTTTTCTTTTATGTTGCAGGACTTTGTTTTTTTCTGTTGATTTCATCCTATTAATTATGAGCACTTGTTCAGTTCTTCTTGGTTTTGTGTCATGTGCAAATTTGAGCATCATGTTCTCAATCTTTTCACCCAGAACATTAATGAAAATGTTAAACAGGGACCAGTACAAATCACTGTGACACTCTAGTTGATGCTACTCACCAATATGATATGGAATCAGTTGTGTATCAGTACTTTCTGGATATATAGTAGTCATTCAGCCAATTAGAAATCTGCCTAGTAGTTGTATCATCTTGCCCATATTTTACAATTTATTAATTAGGCTAGCATAGGAAATATTAATTAGGCTAGCATAGGATAATTAGAACTGCAGAAAAAATAATTGCTACCAACCTGCCTTCCATTGAGGACCTGTATACTGCACGAATCAAGAAGAGGGCCATGAAAATATTTGCAGATCCCTCGCATCCTGGACATAAACTGTTTCAACTCCTACCCTCAAAACGATGCTTTAGAGCACTGCACACCAGAACAACTAGACACAAGAACAGTTTTCCTCAAGGCCATCACTCTGCTAAACAAATAATTCCCTCAACACTGTCAGACTATTTACTGAATCTGCACTTCTATTAATCGTTTCATAGTTCCCATCACCAATCTCTTTCCACTTATGACTGTATGACTATAACTTGTTGCTGGCAATCCTTATGATTTATATTGATATATTGATCATCAATTGTGTTGTAAATGTTGTACCTTGATGAAGGTATCTTTTCTTTTATGTACACTGAGAGCATATGCACCAAGGCAAATTCCTTGTGTGTCCAATCACACTTGGCCAATAAATTCTAATTCTAATTCTATTGTCATATTCCTTGCTGATATCAAGATATACTGTAGCATTTCTCCCAATCTTTAAAGCTATTAATTACAATTAGCAGTTTCCCACCATCTCAGTTAGTTCCTAAAATACCATATTATAGAATTATAATTATAACCATATAAGTCATCTGACCCTGCAGGCATGAATTCATTTAAATTAGATAAATGTTCCCTAATTTTCTCTTTGTTAATCCTGAGCTGCTCCTCCCTCCTACTAATGACAAAATGATGGGCAGCTACAGTTTTCCTTCCCTGTTGAGAGAAGACATTAGTAAAATATGAATTTGCTTTCTTGCCATTACCAATTCACTCTTTCTTCTTTTAACAAACTTTCAGCATGGATTTCCCCTTCCTTATATACCTGAAAAACGGGTGGCTGGATTTTTAAAAAAAATAATTTTGGGAACTTCTTGCTAGTCTGAGCTCATTTAGTGCTTTAGGTTTTTGACACAATCCCTATAATTTATGGAACTGCCCTGTATCCTTTGAATGTGCTGTTTTCTTCCATTTTTAATAACTGACCCATTTCCCCCCCCCCCCAGCATTTTAGAAACCTCTGTTTATCCACAATAAACTTTTTAGAATTTTCCTATTTTTCCTTCAATAGGGATTGTTTGTCATTCTTTCCTCAAAATGTATCAGCATCTCTCTCTCTCTCTCTTTATCTTGGAAATATCATTTATCTTCTTTAAAATAAAGATCAGTAAACAAAAAAACCCTCTTGAAACATAAAAAAAGTCTGATGTATGAATAATATATAACATCAACACCAGTGGTGGCATTCTAAATTTTTTATTACCGCTTCTGTGGGCATAGCAGGGGAAGGATACTGTAAAATCTCCATTCCTACCCCACTCAAGGAGAAGGTTACTGCAAAATCCCCATTTCTTCCGATCAGCTGAGACTCAGGAGGCAGAGAATAGATGGGGGTGGGGCAGTCAGAGGTGGTATTTACCAGTTCTCCGAACTACTCAAAATTTCCGCTACTGGTTCTCCAGAACTAGTCAGAACCTGCTGAATGCCACCTCTGATCAACACCTCAACCAAACTAATTCACAATTTATTGGTTTGATGAAGGATATTGTATCTGTAATATGAAAGAAAACAAACCAGTAACATATGTTGTAACTAAATTTCAGTTTGACAATTGTGTATTAAAACACAGGCATTTGTTAAGAGAAAACAAGGATAATTTTACATATTTGGCTAATAATTTGTAGATCTCTATGTTATTAAATTTTAATATGTGCAACAGATTTTCTCAGATAATTTTCTGTATTATCTGTGTTCCACCCAGGTCTAAACAACAAATATTACAAGTAAAATATATTTCTTATGCTCAGGGCTTTCTCACAGACTATTTTAAAATAATAACATTTGACAAACTGTACTGGCTGGAATTCAAGGGCTCAAAGGAATACTGAACTCCCTTTTGCTCTGTGTAGATGTTAAATTTCTTGTGGCCTGCCAGTACTGGTAGTCTGGTGTGTTTGGCAATATTGTTTGTCCTCAAGACTTGGCTGCTGGAATGGAAAATGCAAGGTCTTGTCTTGCTGGTTGTCAAGATTGGATTTAGCAGGGAAGACGTGAGGGATAATTGATGGCCAAAATGCAAGATAAATACAATTATCTTGCATTTCAGTCATCAACACAACCCATCAAGCTTACTTTCATGAGACATTGCAGTATAATCACACAGTATGAAGAAATCAGATCAACAATGAAGTTGCAGACAAATTGGGAAGCAGGTTTATGTAAGTTTCAATTTGGAATGGTTTGCACTGAAAGAAAACGGGAAAGCCAAACATATTGGCAGGTTTCCTAAGGAAAATTGTGACAATGTCTTTGCTAGCTGTATTTTAAATGTTAATGGCCACAAAGCACGGTGATAACAAGGGAGAACAGAATTCCTGTTACTTCATCAATATGCTGGGCATTCTATATAAGAGAAAGAAAAAAATAATGCCTTAACTTGCTCTTATTATTTCTCATAACTAAATATCAATCCTGGGCTTAGAAAATTTAGAACTACGCCGCCTTCAACATGATCTGAGTTTAACTCATAAAATCATCTATTACAATGTCCTTCCTGTTAAAGACTACTTCAGCTTCAATTGCAACAATACACGAACACACAATTTTTTTTTTGTTTACATTTATACCCCGCCCTTCTCCGAAGACTCAGGGCGTCTTACAGTGTATAAGGCAATAGTCTCATTCTATTTGTATATTTTTACAAAGTCAACTTATTGCCCCCCCAACAATCTGGGTCCTCATTTTACCTACCTTATAAAGGATGGAAGGCTGAGTCAACCTTGGGCCGGGCTCGAACCTGCAGTAATTGCAGGCTACTGTGTTCTTAATAACAGGCTTTACCAGCGTGAGCTAAGCCGGCCCTAGATTTAAGCTTAATGTTAACCGCTCCAATCTTGATTGCAGAAAATATGACTTCAGTAACAGAGTTGTTAATGCTTGGAATAAACTACCTAACTCTGTGGTCTCTTCCCAAAATCCCAAAAGCTTCAACCAAAAACTGTCTACTATTGACCTCACCCCATTTCTAAGAGGTCTGTAAGGGGCGTGCATAAGGGCACAAGTGTGCCTACTGTTCCTGTCCTATTGTTTCCTTTCGTTATATCCAATTAATATAGTTATTACATACTCATACATATACTTATATATTGTATAGTTATTACATGCTTATGCTTATATATACTGTGTGACAAAATAAATAAATAAATATTACATTATCATTTTCAATAAATCATCCTAAACTGGCTGAGATTGTTCAAAGAAGTAACAAAAGAAATACATTTGTTGAAAAAACAGGATAGAATGAAAACAGCTTTTGCCAAGCATTCAAAACACAAATACAAACGAGAAGAGATCAGTAAGAGGACTTTTGGAAGCTGTGCCCTGAAAGTAACACCTTCTACCTCAGTTACTAAAAAAAGAGTAATTAAACAATGTTCACTTGGATAATTCTGGGTGATTAGGCATTTATTGTCCTTTTATTTTATTCTATAATTTGGTAGGGGTGAAGAAATTGCCTTTCAGTAAGTTACAGTATCAAGGTCAAGCACAGTATTATTTTAAGCTGTTTACAGTCTGGGTAAACACTCAGACTGTATGGGCAAATCATCAATAGAAAGAATAATAATGTGTTAGTTGACAAAAAGACAGTGTTTTGTTTTCTTTCACAATACTGCTGTTGAATTATTTCAACTAGATTAGTCGTTCTAGGAAATGTTTTTATCTGCTTCCAGTATGATTGTTTTGTTGTTGTTTTTTGTCTGAGAGTACCTCCACTTTAAAAGAGAAGTTTGGCAGATGCATTAATTGAAATATCGGGGTATCGGGGTATATAATCTCCCAATATTGGGGTATATAATCTCCCATTTTAGCAACCATTTTAAACATGCTTACTGGTAAAAGATGACCTTGCTTTCCCCACATTTCATCTACTCTGTTCCAGATCACCCACTGCTTTCCCTTCTATCCCAGCAAGACTGCTTGCCCTAAACCATTTCATAGGCTGCTGCTTTTGCAATAGGATGCTGTAATCTAAAGTGGAAAATGGGCCAATGAGTATGCAGTGTTCTCCTCTCTCTCAAATATCCTGTTAAAATTGTGTCAGATTTCTGCTCTAGGAAAGCAGTCATCGGTTTCTTGATGTCCTCCTAATGATCGTTTGGTGGGAAAAATATACTCTTGAGATTTCACAAATCACATTTGCCTAGCATGATCTTGGTACGAGAAGCTAGCCCACTTCTTAATTCAAATTATTATTCATAAAAAATGGTTCAAAGATAATTTTAGTAGGATTGAAAAGAAGAAAAAAAATGAGAAAATGGTTACCCTGTAAAAAACAGAAGAGTAACATGTGGCAGATGTGAAAAATAAATATACATTTCAGAGAAATATTTTATGAACTATCCATTTACCATTTATTCATCAGCATTAGGCTGACTTCTCAGTAGTTTAGGCATACATTCTACCTCTGAACTTGGCTGCCTGTCTAGACAGGAGGAAGAAGATGTTACAGTCTCTCTTAGTATGCTATTTTCCCCCCCTAATCATTTGTACTTAAAATTCATGTCACAGTTAGAAAGCCAAAATGCTAACTGGATATATTTCTCAGTGTACTTATTTATGACAATAACATTATAATCTTTGCTTTTGTGGCAGTTTGCTTTTTTAAAAACATGAACCATGTTGTTTTGGTACAAATATGTCTTACCCTTAAGGAATTCCCTTATTTCAAAATGGTTCACACTTTCAATATCATTGAATCATCTTATCTTGGCTGGAACCCTGTATTTCGAATAATGTATTTGATCTATCCAAGCTATGAAATTAGTTACAAGCTTCCCTTGGCAGGATACTGAGATATTTCATACCATGTGAAGATCTGTTATACATTGTTTTTATAAACTCTGGATGTATTCCTTTAACAGTTTCTAGCTGTACTTGCATTTTGAAAACAACGTTGGGCTCTAGCATTTTATTTTCTCTGGAGCATTAACTGAAGGATATTTTAAAACAATTTCAATCAGGAGTAGTTGGAGAAAACTAATCTTATATCTCACATAATAGTGGTCAAACATATTGTTGCTTCATAGCCCTTATTCCATGGTGGCACGAACTTTGGCTCTGAATGGAATTGTGCTCTCTTATTCTGAGAAGTAGAAATAGAGGGATGCGGTGGCTCAGTGGCTAAAATGCTGAGCTTGTCGATTGAAAGGTTGGCAGTTCAGCAGTTCGAATCCCTAGTGCAGCGTAACAGGGTGAGCTCCCATTACTTGCCCAAGCTTCTGCCAACCTAGCAGTTCGAAAGCACATAAAAAATGCAAGTAGAAAAATAGGGACTACCTTTGGTGGGAAGGTAACAGGGTTCGTGCCCCTTTGGCATTTAGTCATGCTGGTCAATGACCACAGAGATGTCTTTGGTCAGCGCTGGCTCTTCGGCTTTGAAACAGAGATGAGCACCGCCCCTTAGAGTCGGGAATGAATAGCACATATGTGCTAGGGGAACCTTTACGTTTACTTTTATTCTGAGAAGTCTGCAGTTTGGATGTCATTCTAGACAAACACCTCCTACTTGAGATGGCACATATAGCTGAAATAATTTTATGCAGTAATGTGTCTTGGGTACCGATTGAGGGACCCTGCTCATAGTGGCTCATGTACTCCTGTTTCAGTCATTCTGATATGTTGTATATGGAGCTGCTCTTGAAAATAATTCAAAACTGTAGATGGTATGCCAAAAGTGAGCACTGTATCCTAATATGATTCGACAAACCCAGTACTTTGGAAGATGTAATTCCTGGGGGTAATTCAAGGTGCTGGTTGTTTCTTTAAATACCTACATGGCTCTGCATTGTTTAACTGTGGGACCACTTTTTCCCATATTCAACTGTCTATCTGGTCCACACCTTCCAAGTCCCATGTGTCGGAGAATGCCATACTTTTGAGTTTATTTATTCTCTCTCTCTCTGTGTGCGTGTGCGTGCGTGTGTGCGTGTTGATTCTTATGATGTTCTGAATGTTAGCCACTCAGAGCTTCAGGAATGGATGGCATAGAAGTAAAGCAAATAGATAGATAGATGATAGATTGATAGATAGATGTTCTTGCAGCTAATAATGTTCTGTACATGCAATGATTTTTAAATAATCTGTATAAATGTTTGCAATTTATGAGGGTTTTTTTTTCCTTAAAAAAAGGGCTCATAAAAACAGTGGCTAGTTAACTTTCCTGGCAAAATTATGCAGTTCTGAGTCAATTTAGATTTAGTATATTATACTATATTGAATACCAGTTATTTGGTTTCTTGCAAGAGAACACTTTATTCTAATATTTTCAGAATAAATTGAGCCTTCCAAGTGTTTTGTATTTCATAGAGCCAACTGTAGCAATACAAATTATTCTGATTGTTTATTGATTCCAGCCCACTGTGAAATGTGATACTAGAACATTATATGTGGAATAAGAAGAATAACCTGTTTATAGAAACAATTATATGAGTAAAAACCAAAGTAGAAAAATATTAATTTTGAAGAAATGAAATATTTAATCACTTTAAATAAAAATGGGGCAAATGGGGAATATATTGAATGAAATCCAAGTGATCTAGAGCGGGTATGTTGGATTAAGTACAGAGCAGTGTTTTTCAACCATGGCCATATTAAGATGTGTGGACTTCAATTCTCAGAATTATTCAACTAGCATAGGAAATATCCACAGCCAGGTTATTCGTAGTCCAGTCTCAGAACTGAATGTATTAATTAGCAGAGTTGTGTTACTTCACTTATAATATTTATTTTCACTGTTTTGGGAGCTGTCTAAGTTTGTGGTTCATGATATTGGTGGCTATATAAGTCAAGTAACTAAATAAGTTAGAGTACTATACTGAACATTAAACCTGGTGTTAAAAATTATGGTGTAAAGGCATAGCTTAAAGATCCCTTCACACAAAGTATTGTGTTAATGGTAGAAAACCAACTTACAAAAATACAAATTTAGCATTTGTTTAAGTTGACCACAGAAGACTAACATTAATTCCTACAAATGTACTCATTGTGAGTAGATAACTGCCCTAGTGAAGAAGAGGACAACATGTTCAATATATTTGGAAAATGGTTGAATAAGTCATGCTAACCATTCTTTTTGATGATATATGGATACATACAATGAAGTCATGCAGTCATAAATAGCTAATCTTGCTGTAGACTCCAAGGCCTTAAAATATTGCTTTTAGAAAGACCTTTGTCCTCCTTGAATTGTGTCACCAGAAATTCTCTCTTTAAGGATATTTTAAGTGATAGTTAATTAGAAGATGACATATTGTTGATTAAGAGTTTTATTGCACAGGCTGTAAAGCCAAGGATTATAAGAGCCAGGGGCAGGATGACATGTTCCTCCAGAAATGTGAGGACTTTTTGTTTTGAAGTATAAATCTCTAGCAAAAAGTGTATAGCTAATTCAAACTGAAAAATGTTACAGAGAGCGACCATGTCTAAAAAAACATACAGTTTAGAAATATAAGATAAGCATTCCTAACCATAGTGAAGAATTATTATAACATTATGTTTTATTTATGTGTCTGAACTCTTTACCAGATATCTGTTTCCTTTTTAGTTTTATTTAAATATACTGTGAATGCTACCATACTGAGCATTTGTATCATGAAATATGCACCCTCCCAATGAATTAAAAAAGCATTTATCTCTATACATCATATGAGATGTAAATGTAATAAATTCATACATATGCATACTTGTCAAATGGATTTATTTACTACAATAGAACTTTTCTCCTGTTGGGACTGGAAGGATGATATGAGTCTTAATGTATTAATACATTAACTCAGTACACCGATTTCCCAGAATGCGGCTGGTAAAATTCACTTTTGGCAGCTGCAAACATTCATTAGACTTTATTAAGGCTTTAACATGCATTTTTGCTATTATATTGGATGATTTTATAATGTGTGTACAGATAATTATATTTGAGTAATATATCAAGGGTTGTTAAGCATGATATCTTGACCTCCATTATGGGAGGTACTATGCAGTACTTCTGAATAGCTGGAAACAACATAAAGCTGTCTCTAGCATGGCAAATTTGTAGATGTATAAATGCCTACTGGTCTCTCTGTTGAAAAAGTCCTAGACTTTTCAAGGGAAGGAAAATTTGTAGCTTCTATATACAGTTTAGGTCTTTTAGTCTTAGTCAATATTGTAAAAGTCAAGGAGGATCAGTGGTGGTATTCAGCTGGTTCAGACCGGTTCAGGCGAACCTGTAGTGGCAACTTGGCCCTATGCTGTTCTATTTAGCCACATTTTCTAAGCCGCACGCATGCGTCAAGCTGCCTGCATGGCAAAGCATTTTTGGTGCACAGCGAACCGGTGGTAAAATTATATCAAACTCACCTCTGAGGAGGATAGGAATTATAGTCCAACAATGTTTAAACAGAACATATTTGCACTGTGTGCAAGCCTTCATTCTAAAAGAAGACACCCATGTGCAGAAATCTGCTTTCAAAGTTTAAAGATTGATTTGTACTGTGGGCAAATATTAACTCATCTGATTCACCAGACAAATGCAGTAGTATTGTTAAGTTTGGGCAATAAAGAGGCAGGAGACCAGTGAGTGACAACAGCTCTTTAGTTTATAGTGATCCCAGCAAAAGACAACAGGCAAAAACCCCTCTTTAAATACTATTT
Organism: Ahaetulla prasina; assembly: GCF_028640845.1. Lineage (NCBI taxonomy): Eukaryota > Metazoa > Chordata > Lepidosauria > Squamata > Colubridae > Ahaetulla > Ahaetulla prasina. Next base: position 41,680,497 of record NC_080541.1, on the reverse strand, counting down.
TGGCTGAGGCTTCAACCAATCAGCAACGTGCTAGTTCCCGCCCAAACTTCCCTCCTAAAGTTTAAATACATTACACTCCTTCCCTCCCAGAACGCATTGTACCCATATTTACATAAAATTAGCATGTTATTTTTCCACATAGTCACGCAGGTAGACAGGGCGTCTCCTAACTCTTTCTGACCTGCGCAATTCATTCTCTGGGAGTGAGTCGAGCTGGTCGGAGGGACTGTTTGTTCCTCCCAGCTCCTCCTCTGGGCCGTCCGGCCCTAGATTATTGGCAGAGTCGTCCCTGCTGTCTTCAGGAGGAACCGGTTGGCGTGGCTGGACTTCATCGGATTAAGATAAGTCCCCCACTCGCCTCGGGTTTGAGCTGTAGATTCAAACATTTGGTAGTCAGGGCCTGACTGTTTGGTTTCTGTATTACTTGGTATTCGTTTTCTTAATTGGTCTATGTGGCGTCTCCAAACCCGGCCATCCTCCATGTCTACTACATATGATTTCGGCCCGGTTATTCCAAGAATTGTCCCTTTTAACCATGTTGGGCCCTCGCTATAGTTGTGTGCCCACACTGGGTCACCCGCTGTCATTTCCCTTGTTTTTTCTTGTATACCCTTGTACCCATCTGGGGTGTAGGTTGGGTTTAGTCGGTCTAATGTGCACCTGAGTTTCCTGCCCATCAATAGTTCCGCTGGGCTGCGGCCAGTTGTCACACAGGGGGTTCTATGTTGGACTGCCAAGAATGTATCTATTTTGGTTTGCCAATCGCCTGGACTTATCCTAGATAGCGCTTCCTTGGCGCTCCGAACGAAACGTTCTGCAAGTCCGTTCGTCGCCGGGTGGAAAGGCGCCGAGAGGACATGTCTGATGCCCTCTTCCGCTAAGTACCCCTCAAACTGGTTTGCCGTGAATTGCGGGCCGTTGTCGGAAACTAGGGTGTCGGGCAGGCCATGTGTTACGAATAGCTGCCTCAGGACTGAGATAACTGCCTCGGCCGTCGTGGTTTTCATGATGATGATTTCTAACTATTTTGAGTAGGCATCTACTACAATTAAAAAGGTCTGCCCATGAAATGGCCCGGCAAAATTTATGTGAATCTTGGACCATGGTCCCTGGGGTTTCTCCCACTCTCTAATTGGGGCTGTAGGGGGTAGTGGCCTTGACTCTTGGCAGGATTGGCATTTCCCTACCCTGTCGCTAATTTCCTTATCCATTAGGGGCCACCATACATAACTCCTCGCTAAACTCTTCATCCTCACAATCCCCGGGTGGCCCACATGCAACAGTTCCAACACATTTCTGCGTAATTTCTCCGGGATAACCACCCTATCCCCCCATAACAGACACCCCCCTTGAACCGACAGTTCCGATCGTTTTTTCGCAAAGTCTTTGAAACGCTCACCCGGCGCAGCGGGCCATCCCCTTTGCACCCAACCGATTACAGTCCTTATGGTAATATCCTTGTAAGATGCCCTAGCCACTTCCTTGGATGTGACTGGGCCAGAGTCCAAAGAGTCAATTAGCAAGACGGGTGTCCCCGGGGTCGGGTCTTCGATAGTCTCTGGTAAAGGGCATCTACTAAGAGCGTCCGCATGCCCTAAGTCTTTTCCGGGACGGTGGAGCAATTTGTAAGAGTATGCCGCTAGAAAGATAGTCCATCGGGTCAGCCTGGGTGACAGTACAACAGGTGTTGGGCGGTCACCCGCTAGGAGTCCCAGTAGGGGTCTATGGTCCGTGACTATCTCGAAATCTCGTCCGAATAAGTATTCGTGGAATTTCTTAATCCCGGAGACTATAGCCAATGCCTCCCTATCTAGCTGGCTGTAGTTCCTTTCAGCTGAGGACATTGTTCGGGAATAATACGCTATAGGGGCTTCTGTTCCATTCGGTAACCTATGGCTGAGCACAGCCCCCACCCCGTAGGGAGATGCATCGCAAACTAGTACTAGTGGCAACGTGCCATTGTACTGAATGAGGAGGCTATCGCTGGACAAAAGGTTTTTTACCCCCTCAAATGCCTTAGCCTCCATCCTGCCCCAGGACTAAACAGCTTTCTTTGCTAGTAATTTATGTAACGGTTCGGCTATTGTTGCCTTATTCTTTAAGAATACCGCATAAAAGTTTACAAGCCCTAAGAATGCTTGTAATTCTGTTTTATTTTTGGGAGCTGGGGCCTTTCTAATGGCCCGTACCTTGCTCTCAGTAGGGTGAATCCCTTTCCTGTCTATTCGGTATCCCAGGAACTCTACGGATTCCACCCCAATTTGGCATTTGTTAAGCTTAACTTTAAGCCCAGCAGACCTGAAAATGCCCAAAACCTTCCTTAGTTTTACCCCAAGTTCATCTAAGTTTTCTGCTGATACCAATACATCGTCGAAATATGGTACCACCCCGGGTAGACCCTGTAACAGTCGCTCCATTAGGTTTTGGAATAGCCCTGGAGCCACACTAACTCCGAACTGGAGTCGAGTGCATTTGAAAGCCCCGCGGTGCGTGACAATTGTCTGCGCCTCGGCTGTCCTGCTATCTACGGGTAGTTGCTGGTAGGCTTGAGCCAAATCGAGTTTGGCGAAAACCTGCCCTTGTCCTAACGAGTGCAGCAAGTGTTGCACTACTGGGACGGGGTATGCGCTCTTCTGCAATGCTTTGTTAAGCGTTGCCTTGTAGTCAGCACAAATCCGGACCGATCCGTCTGGTTTGACTGGGGTCACTATAGGTGTCTCCCATTTTGCATGGTCGACAGGGGCTAGTATTCCCTGGCTTACTAGCTTGTCTAATTCCCTGTCAATCTTGGGCTTTAGGGCGAATGGGACCCTCCTAGCCTTTAACCTGATGGGGGCAACTTGTGGGTCTAGATTGAAGGAAATAGGGGTCCCCACATACTTGCCCAGGCAGTCTTTGAAGACGTCCTCGAACTCCTTCAGCAGTTCATCCTTGAGGTTGACTTCATTTCTGTAGACCCTGGTCACTCCCATGCCCAAAGCTCGGAACCAGTCCAGTCCTAGCAAACTCGGTAAAGTTCCATCTACTATGGTGATTGGCAGGGTTTTCTTGAATTGTCCATACTTGACGTTGACGGACGTGACCCCTCGAACAGGGATTCGATTTCCCTGGTAGTCTTGCACTCTCAGCTTCTGGGTTTGTAGCTGGCGCTTTGCAATGGCTGGCAAGTCCCTCACGAGGGTGTCCCAGGACATAATTGTGATTGATGAGCCGGTGTCCACCTCCATTTGGCATGGCACCCCTTCAATGTATGTTTTGGTAAAAATCTTCTTTTCTAGTCGTGTCGATGCGTGGCCCACTCTCACAGTGGTCTGATTTAACTTCGCGCCCTTTTTGAATGGACCAATCCTGGGCCGCTTTGCTGCTCCCGCGCTCTGATTGGTCGGTTTGAATTTTTGGCTGGAAGGTTGGGGGGCTCGATAGGCCTGAGCTATGTGTCCTTTCTTTTCACACCGCCGACAAATCGCGTCCTTGAACCTGCAGTTTTGTCGTTGGTGTTGGCCCTCGCAACTCACGCACTCGTCCCGGTCACCTCTCCCCAGCCTCCCGGTGTGGAAAACCTCTTCCTCTTCCTCACCTTCCGATTCGGCCTGGACTTCCTCGCTGTGGACCGGTGTTGTTTTCGCTCCGGCACCCTGCGCGTTCGGCTTTTGCAAGGTTTCCGCCGCTTTGGTGGACATCTCGTGAGCCCTGGCCTCGTCCAAGGCTATTGCCAAAGTCAGGTTGCTCTTAGACAGCAGCCGCCTTTGCAGTCGGATGTCCCTGACCCCACAAATGAGTTGTTCGAGTAAGGAGTCCTCCAAATCTCTGTACTCACAGTGGTTCGCGGCTTTCCTCAACGCGGCCATGTACATGCTTATCGATTCGCCCTCTCGCTGTACCCGTTGCCTCAACTCGAACCGTTGGACGAACTTTGAGGGTACCGGTGCGTAGTGCGCTCGAAGTGTTGTTTGTAGTGTTTGCCACGGTACCGATTGTACCGGCGTTGGCTCTGAAAGTGACTCCGCGGTATCGAAAACCTCTGGACCGCAGTGGCTTAGGAAGTACGCTCGCTTCCGATTGTCCGAGACTCCTTGGAGCTTGTTCGCTTCGAGGAAACACTCGAAACGAGCCATGTACGACCCCCACTTCTCCTTGGCTGGGTCAAATGGTGCTGGCGGCGTGTAGCTGGACATCGCTAACTATCCGCCCTTGAAACTGGCTGGGTTCGCAGATTCCTTTGCTCCTTCAGCTCTTTTCCCGATCTCACTGCCTCAAAATCCCACCTTCGTCACCAATGTTAAGTTTGGGCAATAAAGAGGCAGGAGACCAGTGAGTGACAACAGCTCTTTAGTTTATAGTGATCCCAGCAAAAGACAACAGGCAAAAACCCCTCTTTAAATACTATTTTGGCTGAGGCTTCAACCAATCAGCAACGTGCTAGTTCTCGCCCAAACTTCCCTCCTAAAGTTTAAATACATTACAAGTATAATAAGTCTATTTTCAAATTTCATGTCTTTTTCATCTTAATAGTTTCCATGGTCTGGATATTATTTCTTATTTTCAATTTGGATCCCTATAAAGCTTCCACTTATTGTTTCTTGTTCTGCCTTTGGGTACTAAGAAGACTATATCCATCTCCTCTTCCCTGTAACAATCCTTCAAATATTGGAAGAGTCCCTTTAATTTTCTTTCTTTTTTCAAACTAAACATAGCCAGATCTTTTTATTCATGTTTAATGGCTAAATATATCCAGCTGCAGGATTCAATCTGGGTTGGTCACTGGGACCAGAGGTTTTGTGTTCCAAGTTAGCTAGAGAGAAGTTCCCTGAAGATGGGCTCCAGCACGAATCCAAAAGCTCAGAACACAAAACCTCTGGTCCTAGTGACTGACCAGATTGGATCCTGCAACAGTATTCTGGGACATGTATATTTGCCTTCATTCATGAAATATATCCAGTCATCACAGGAATGAATCTCTAAGTCTCTCACCATCTTTGTTGCTCTTCTCTGCACTCTTTCCAGTTTATTAGAAACTTTTCTGTATTACGTGGTGACCAAACTGGAACACAATAGTCCAGATGCAGTGTTGACTAGAACTATCACTTTTAGGGGTACAGCAGTTCAGATTAGAAAGCAAAGCTTTAGGAGCACATAAAGTTGTAAATTTAGCGCCAACCTGCCTCCCTTTTAAGCTGCAGCTGTATCTTTTCCTTGCTCCTTCTTAATACTATAGAGTAGATGGAATCCAGATGGATCCAATAAGATTATTGCCTCTTTGAGAGACAGAGAGATTGAAAAAGGCAGTGATGTGCTTTTTGCTGAATCTCTCAGTTCAGGCATATTAGAAACTTCCAATCTTCTCTTTTGCAGGAAGATTTTGGAGGTAGTGGTTAGCTACAAAAGATTCCAAAGGAAATATATTATCTAAACCTCTTCCATTCAATTTTGCATAGTTTGCTTTGGTCAGTCTGATGAATAACCATTGGGACCCAGATGGAGCAAATCCAATCAGCTCAAATGGAATCTACAAGATACAAATAGAAGGCCTTTATTTCTCATAACTTTCTTGGGCTCTCAAGCTAGCCAAATACATAATAGTCCTCTTGAGTTAAAGACCTCTCCTTTAAATTCCTTCTAAAGTTCTTCTTCGTGAGCTTTCTTCTTAGAACTTGGCTATCATATATTCTTTTGCAAACTCTGCTTATTCAACAAGAATCAGTCCTCAATTTCCTGCTACGAGAAATTAGCACTTCAGAGAACACATTTTGTGCAATCAATGGTTGTTCTCTCTTCTTAACTGACGATTTATTTTGCAGGATATGTTGAATTTAAGTGAACAGAAGTAAGGGCAACCTCTTCCCTCTTCTTTCTCATGATTAGGAAACATCCTATTGCAGGTTTAGTTAAAAAGTTTTCCAGATATGGCAAATGTCACTGTTAATGCACCTGATAATCCCTGGTGCCTAAATGGTCCCTGTTGTTAATAGTCAATATTTTAGCTTTTAAAAAAGTTTCAGAAGTTCCTCTAAACATTATATATGGCAAACCCTTTTGTACCCAGTGTGATCAAAGTAGTCTGAGAAATTCCATAATCAGGGATACTTCTTGTGTCAAGGGTGACTTTTGATCCTCATCTAAAGACTTGAATTTATGACAGCAATGCTATTGAACAAATTATTGTGGCAGATAGCAAGGACTCTCCATTCTGTCACCACTTTTAGTATATAGTCATACTACTGTGATTGGGAGAGAATTAGCACTGGAGAAGAAATCACTTATTCTGAGCTTTGAGACAGAATTGTGTGCACTTGTTTGCTCTGGTATAGCTGTCTTCCTTTTGAATGGCAGATTTCATTGGTCACGCTTACAATTGGAATGTGTAAAAGAACAATAATCTTATGTTTTGTCTATTTTTGGGCAAGTCTTTATAGAATAGATGCCAAAATGTTTCCTACAAAGATTAACCACAAACATACTGATTCAGTGGAGAAAAATTACATGTTGTTGAGCTTATTAGCATTTGCAATTAATGCTGGCTCTAGAAAAATCAGATTCTGAGCCTGTGCCATAGGTTGAGGTGAGGTCAGGCTAAACTTATTTCTATTTAATTCATTAGTTAAAGAAAAGCCTTCTGTATGACTTGGCATAGTTCAGGTGACACACAGAGCCATCATTACTTGTCTGTACAATTCTCCAATTATTATTACTAGACCTATATTTTGCATTACGTCCAGTTCTGTGCTGTTGCTTTATTCCCCTTTGTTTTACCCTTGTCATTGTTTTGCTTTCAGAGTTTTGAGTTCAACAAGTCTGAATCCAGATGTTCAATTGCCTGGATTAATTTCAGGATGAAGGGTCTTATCTGTGTGGTATTAAGAGTGAAAAAACAGTTGAAAAGCCAAAAATCATTAGGGCTTTGGAAGGGAAAAATTATTGAAATGAAAAAGATTATTAACAATTATCAAGATATTGTATCACAATAAGCAATTTCACTGTTACACATCTCTTAGAAAACTGGAACTCATCAGCCATAAGACTATATTTTATAATTAAAATGATTTATTAAAAGATGATAGAGTATTAGTTGGTAATGATATTAATGATCAACATCACAAAAGATGAAGACGGAATTTAACCCTTTCCCTGTCTGCTACAGAGCTGAGAAAAATTCCTCCTCTGCAGCTAAGCATTTGATTTGCGGCCTACATAGTTCAGAACATTCAAAGGAGAATTTTTCTTTGTACTTAGTAATTAAGAAGGTTTAATTCTTTATCTCTATATCCACTATGCTAGCATAGTGAGACGGAAAATAGATAATAATTTGCCTTTTTGAAAAAAAAAATCCTATATTTTTATTTCAAAATTGAATTTAGGATACCTCCTTCTTTTCTACCTGCTGGACTCCAGTGATTTAGTGGAATATTTCACACAGCCTGACAGAGCCTTAGACAATTGCTCAGTAAGGCTTTCATATATCTGAACTATGTTACACTGCAAAGCAAATCTGCCACCATCTGGTTTAGTTCTTGAAATATAGTACACAATCTGGTAATCACTATAGCAAAGTTTCAGCTAGAATAGGAATGGAACATCCTCCATTCACATTTTTTTATTCAAAACTTGAGTTTGAAGTTGGGTAATTCTCCCAAACCCAAATGCAAATGGTCAACGTTTCATATATCACTAGGTAGTATCAGCAGAAGTGATCAAATAACTCATTGCCATCTTCCCTGAACTTTTCAACAATTGTAAAATCACACCTTTGTGAATTCTGTCTTAGCATTAATGAAAAGGAGTCTGCTTGTAAAAGTAAGGCTGCAGATGAACTCAGATATTTTCCTCTAAAAAAAAAAAAGTTGCCCAAGAGAGTGAGTGAAAAGGTAGAGCAAATGTAGGATTTATTTTATTCAATTTTAAGATCTCTCCATGCTGGTCTGATCAGTGATCTCTCTAATATGGAGGCAGGTTCAAACACTATATTCCTCTTTGCCACATGGCAATTTAAAGGCAGGATAAAAATCTAAGAAGTAAATAAATTTGCCTTTTTAAAAATTTCTTTGGGGCACAGCTGCCACAATGCTACCCTTTATCACACACTCCCAGAGAAACTGAAATAGAATACTACACAGTTTTAGGCCTACTTTATGGAGGCCTAAAACTGAACTGAGGCAGATTTAGATTTTTAGATTTAAACCTAGGATAAATAAAAATCTGTTTCAGATTATTTTATACCATGCCCTGATTTTTGATTCAGTGGAATCTAATATACATCCTTAGAATACAATAAAACTAAAATCTAAATAATTGTAAAGTTATATAACAGTAAAGAGAAACCATATTTGCAACCCTTCTCTTGTCTACCGAGGCACATGACCTGAAAAAACCCATCCTGGATTGATTCTGGCAACCATTCCTTTAAATAGGCCTTTCTTCTTCCATCCTCTGCATTTTCTCAGCTGTTCATCTGGATTCAGATTTGCTTTTGGAAATAAGATCACAATACTGAAGTGTGTTTTGAATTAGAAGTTGGCTCTGCCCAGCACAAATGGTCAGGTCTCAATACTTCCTCTATGAAGCCCACCCAACTTGCTTGACATCACTTGCTGCTTGACAGTTCCTAGAAATTCATTTTAGAAAACAAAAATATGGTATACTTGTCTAGTGGCTATCCAGTATTCCTCTTAGAACAAGTAAGAGCCCATAAATTTTCCGGCTATTATGAGAACCACCTGTAGTTGATATCATCTGAAAATGATACATTGTGTAAGACCAAATCTTATCAGTAGGGGATAGCAAAACCTGCAGCCAAATGAGTTCTTTAAAAAAACGACACACTATGCAGCCTCCTTTTTATAAATGCAGAATGTATAAAAACAGAAATGTTGGTACAGCTGCTGCTTCTAAAAGACTTGAAATAGTAATCAGCACAGAAGTATGAAATCTTACGAGACAAAATCTCTTTGTGTCCAAGGATTTGATAGATGAAGAACACTTATTATTAGTATTGTTTTCTCCACCTAGTTTATTTAAAAGCTTAACAGCAAATTCCCTTGGGGCAGATTTTCAAACCATGGAAGCAGTTATGGTCACTGTTTTTACTAACTAAAAAAGAGCACACATATATGCAAAAATGTCACTGAACTGATTAGGAATGAAATGATTTTCTAGGCAACATTTCATTCCTGCCCACCAGTAGTCTGGACCAGAACTTTATGGATCATAAGATTCTATTTCTAGTAGGTGAGGTTATTGTCCATTGGTATTGATGGGCATGTCAGGGGCTGACTTGGAAAGCTTGGCATTCATACTTGAAAAACAATGGATGCACTGTCTCACATAGACTCGTCTTTTGTTTTATCTAAGGTAGTGGAAGGGGAGAGGTCATTTTGCTTTTTAAAATTGGTTTTTTATTTGCGACTTGGCATCCTCCATCTCAAGACTAAAACATTGCTTTAAAAGAAAACTCTGTTTTTAAAAGTGGCTCAGTGGATAAGACACTGAGCTTGTCATTCAGCGGTTCGAATCCCCAGTGCTGAGTAACGGGGTGAGCTCCCATTACTTGTTCCAGCTTCTGCCAACCTAGCAGTTTGAAAGCACATAAAAAATGCAAGTAGAAAAATAGGGACCACCTTTGGTGGGTAACAGAGTTCCGTGCCCCTTTGGCGTTTAGTCATGCTGGCCACATGACCATGGAGATGTCTTCGGACAGTGCTGGCTCTTTGGCTTTGAAATGGAGATGAGCACTGCTCCCTAGAGTCGGGAATGACTAGCACATATGTGCGAGGGGAACCTTTATCTTTACCTTAATACATAGTACTTCCCCTAATTGGCCCACGTGTCTAATCACAACTGCAGTCATATTTGCTTAATACCCAATTGCTAAAAAGGCAAATACTGTCTTGGAGGGCATTAGTGAATATATAGGGTACAGATCTTAGGAAATGATCTGCTTTGGCCTAACCTCATTTGAAGTATTGTGTCCAGTTCTGAACATCACAGTTCACAAGGGACAATGACCCACTGGAACAGATTCAGAGGAGGGCTTACAAAATGGAGAAGAAATGAGAAAGCAAGCTCTGTAAAGATCTGTGTATGTTTAAGGTTAAAGGATCTGAGTATGTTTAATTTACAAAAAGGCAGTTAAGGGGTGATATGATAACAGTCTATGATATGTAAAAGGTTGTCACACAAAAGTCAGAGTGGACTTAGTTTCTATTGCCCCAGAGAGCCGGGCCAATGCCAATGGATTAAAACTATAAGGAATGAGGTTTAGGCTAGACAACAAGAGGAACATCCTGACTGTACAAGCTGTCTGCAAGGATAAGCTGACAAACAGCAGGGTGAGTTCTCCTTCACTAGAGGACTTCATAAACAGATTGGATGTCCATTTGTCACAGATGCTCTAATGGATATTGTTAGGGATTACACTAGTGGACTTTAATGTTCCCTCCCCACTCTATAAATCTATGTCTGTAAGATTTCTCCACGATGGATTTATGTTATACTAATGCTTAAGAGATTATGAAAAATAACACCCAATTACTTACTGTGATAGAAAATGGAGCAATATTCTTAAAATAGGGGCAGACTTAATGTGATCTTGAAGAATATTTATCCTGTTACCCATTACTCTTTTAAATGATCATATAAACTTACAGTCAGAATGGTTAAAAAGACACATCTTTTTTTCCAGGAGTATTATGATTGCTGAGCAGTGAAAACATACAAGGAGAAAGGAAAGCAATGAGTTCCCCCTCCTCCCAAAACATAACTCATCCCCCTGCCCTACAAAAACATTGGCACTCCAGTTCTCACAGATGGGGTAGTTGGAAGAATCCAGCTGGATCAAGCTAACATCTATGCAGTCCAACATTGTGTCACATGGTGGCCAGATGTTTGTAGGAAGTTCTGAAAAGAAGTTGGGTTCAGCTGAATCGTAAACTAGCCAGACATCTTTTAGCTTAGTATGTTGGGCTAATTGATGCAGGATGGCAACTTTATGGTTGCATATGTTGAATAAACCCCAGAAACTAGGTCAATTCTATAAACTACATTATGTTAACCAAAGCTAAGCATGTCATACAAATGCAGCTAGCAATTTTCTTCAAATGCTCAACATTCGTAGTCAAAGGGCCATGGTGGCTCAGGCTGTAAGATAGCCTGTTATTAAAACACAGCTGCTTGCAATTACTGCAGGCTTGAGTCCCACCAGGCCCAAGGTTGACTCAGCCTTCCATCCTTTATAAGGTAGGTAAAATGAGGACCCAGATTGTTGGGGGGGCAATAAGTTTACTTTGTAAATATACAAATAGAATGAGACTATTGCCTTACACACTGTAAGCCGCCCTGAGTCTTCGGAGAAGGACGGGATATAAATGTAAAAAAAGAAAAAGAAAATGAATACAGATACATAAAATACATATCATATCACATGGTAGTATGAGAGCATCTTGAAAGGTTTGAAATAGAAATGTTCTAGCTACCTAATGAAAAAGAAACACCAAAGCGAGGACTAGGGATCTTAGCCATCTGAATTAGCAAGGAATCATAACACTTCCCGACTTCACTCAGGTATTCAAGGATTATTCCAGAATTGTATCATTTAATCTCTGTCTTTTACTTTCCTTTGCATTCACAATAAGATGAAGTCTCAACTGGTTATTGGCAGAAAGAAAGATTGCTTTTTATTTCTGAATGCTTGGTACAAATAAAAAAAAACAAGTTTTCTTATTTGTCAGAAAGAGAATTTAGTAGTGAGTTAGAAACTAGACTAGGATCCTCAAAACATAATTCCTTCAAAACGTATTAGAAATCATTTATCAAGTAGGCAGTTATTCACTGCCAATTACATATGAAAAGCATCAAGAGTGTGTGGATTATATGTAATAATGGTGCAGTGGTAGCACAGTAGAATGCAGTATTGCAGGCTAATTCTACCAATTGTCAGCTCAAAGTTGACAGCTTTCCATCCTTCTGGGATCGTAAAATGAGGACCCTGATTGTTGGGCAATTTGTTGACTCTGTAAACTGCTTAGAGAGGGCTGTATAGCACTATGAAGCAGTATGTAAGTCTAAGTGCTATTGCTATTACTAATACGTTATTTAGAAAAATATCCTATACTTTAAACAGAAAACTATGACTCTTGTCCAGTTAACCTTGGGTCCACTAATAACCTTGGATGAAATTGGTTCAGCATTTTTGGTCTCTTTTCTTATGGTTTTTGGACTCTAAATAGTATTTCATCAGATACTCCTTCATCAGTTGTGACTGATAGAGTAAGACACAGAATAGAATAGAATAGAATAGAATAGAATAGAATTTATTGGCCAAGTGTGATTGGACACAAAAGGAATTTGTTTTGGTGCATATGCTCTCAGTGTACATAAGAGAAAAGAAAAAGAAAAAGAAAGAAAAAAAAACCTTCATCAAAGGTAAAACATTTACAACACAAATGATGGTCATAGGTTGCAATTTAACCCTTAGTGATAGCAACAAAAAGTTATAGTCATACAGTCATAAGTGGAAAGAGATTGGTGATGAAAATGATGAGAAGATTAATAGTAGTGTAGATTTAGTAAATAGTTTAACATTGTTGAGGGAATTATTTGTTTAGCAGAGTGATAGCCTTCAGGAAAAAACTGTTCTTGTGTCTAGTTGTTCTGATGTGCAATGCTCTATAGCGTCGTTTTGATGGTAGGAGTTGAAACAGTTTATGTCCAGGATGTGAGGGATCTGTAAATGTTTTCACAGCCCTCTTCTTGATTCGTGCAGTATACAGGTCTTCAATGGAAGGCAGGTTGGTAGCAATTATTTTTTCTGCAGTTCTAATTATCCTCTGAAGTCTGTGTCTTTCTTGTTGGGTTGCAGAATCAAACCAGACAGTTATAGAGGTGCAAATGACAGACTCAATAATTCCTCTGTAAACCATCTAATCACATAGAACTAATTTGCTGTATGCAAAATAACATTTTAAATGTATAAATAACATGACAGGTCACATAAATGTCCTAGAATCTTTGTTTCTTTATTTCTTTTTTACAGCTACCTATTTAAAAACTGAAATGTAAAACAACAATAAAACACATGCAAATCAGACATAAAACGCAGAAGTTATAAACATACTGTGAAAATGTTTAGCACAGAGTAAAACTGTTCATAAACATTATTAATCTTTATAGCATATTCTTTTAGACAGAGCACAACTAATTCCATTTTTAACTTTTAGGTTAGTAAACAGATCCTCCATCTGGATTGGAATTATTGTGTTTGTACATGTTATGTGTGTTGTGTTGAGAAGGGGAAAGGAGGCTTATACTTTCTCTTCTGAGCTCCTTGTGTCACAAAAATCCCCGTTTTTGCAAGGGAATTTAAAAAAGATAAAAGCTTACCAGTCTCCTTCTTGCTCTTTTTAAAAACTTCATATGTGGAATATGTATCTGAGGGCAAAACCTTAGGATTTAATTGGCAGAAGTGATAGATTAAAATCATCTTGTTTTACATACAGTGATCATAATCCAGACTGGAGAAAATGGGAGAGCAAGCATTATGTACACAGCCTTGAGCTATTGAATGAAAGTTGGGATAGAAAATCTAATAAACATACAATCAAATAAATAAGAGTGGCATTTCCTTCCTTCTTTCCCCCACCATCTGAAGATTTTAAAAAAATTGGCTGAGCATAATGGCCATATTTTTGCAACTCTGGGGCTTGCAAAAGACAACTTCAGCCAAACATTGCTCAACCTGTTAGCCAGCTGAGTGCAGAGAATGCCAGACAATCAGTACTTCTTTTCTTGGAGGGGAAAAAAAACCCTTTGCTAATCACTGAATTTAAAACCTGTCTTCTGCAATCAGTTTCCAGAGCTCCATGAATTAAAAACAATTCTTCCTTCATAAGAAGAAGAAAAATTATGTTTCTAATTGCCCTTACCCAAAACATAGTCTATACTTTTTGGGACATGATTTGTGTACATTTGACTGTTGATTGGAAAGCTGTCATGCCAGAAATACTATTTGAGACTGTTTCCTCTAAGCTACAATGGGGAAACCAGGGTTGGGAGGTAGGGTGTCGTCTTCCCAACAAGAACACAAATGTCACAAATACAGTGCAAACTCACTAGAACATAAAGGCCACCTTTCAGTGAAGTGTACGAGAGGGAGAGTGGAATGGAAATAGAATTTGCTTAAAGGAACATAATCACCTGGTGGAGAAACACCAGTATTATGGGGTCTTTGATGCTCTCTGAGCTTGGTGTTTTCTTGCAGACATTTTGCTACCAAATTAGGTGAGATCATCAGTGCACAGTTCAACACAGAGTTACAAATATTCTCTTCTGTCGGTTATCTCTATGTACTTGTTCTTGGCCAAATCCAAAAATGCCAGACAATTCCTGGAAGCCTGGCACTCAGACAAATCAGCAATCAACAAGCACATAGAGAAAAACAACATCTACATATCACTCAAAAGAGACAATCAAAAGCCAAAAAGGAAATAAAAAGACCAAAACAACTCCTCATCAGCAATCAATACCCAGATGAGTAGACATTAACACCTAACATTTCACCAACAATCAAGAAGCAAACAATATCTCAATCAACTATCAACTCAGACAAACAAGCTAACAATAAACAACAGCCCAATCAAGGAACCATGAAGACCACTCCCTTTAACACTGATCAAGCAAGCCACTAGTATATAAACTGAGAGAAAACTCCATCTATTTATGATAAATTGAGAGCAATGTTAGCTAGTACCTCTCATTTCTTGACTGGCAAAATCTATTCTCAAACTGTATCACTGCTGAAGACCACTACAGAGTTTTCCTACTCGAAGTCAATAGAGTCATTAAACTCTACGTACCACAAACCACCACCAAAATCAGGAAAAACAAATTACCCATATCAATAAAAAAGCTACAATCCAAAAAAAAAATCTCTATGGAGAAAAAACAAAAAGGGACATGTAGCTAATTTCAAAAACCACTACAGAGATATATGCAACCAAATAAAAATTGAATGCACCAATTACCACACCAAGCAAGAAGAAACCTTCTGCGCACAAATTCCAATTGTACTTTTTATAATTTTGTAAACAACAAACTTAATGATTCGAGATCCATCCCACCACTAAAAGAATCTAACAACAAAGAAAATAATGATGAAACAGTTAAAGCAAACCTATTTAACACATTCTTCGGCTCAGTCTTTGTTAACAGTAATGGCTCATACCCAACATTCCCCAACCGCACCAACAACAACCTAACACATATAGATTTCACTGAAGAAAATGTTGAAAAAGCTCTTCACAAACTGAAACCATCCCTATCTATAGGACCTGATGGACTATGGGAATACTTCTTAAAAAAGCTTTTCTCTAATATAGCAGAACCCTTAAGCATAATCTTTGGAAAAGCCTTCACGACCAGTTCCCTTCCCAAACTTTGGTCACTAGCCACGGTTATCCCTGTCTTCAAAAAAGGAGACCCCAGCTTAGTTGAAAATTACAGACCTACCTCTCTATGCCGTGTCACCTGTAAAGTTATGGAATCTATCATCAACCAATCCATTACCCTCCACCTAGAAACAAACAATCTACTCTCTAATAAACAATTTGGTTTCAGAAAAAAATATCATGTACAACTTACAACTTCTTCACTGCAAAAACATATGGACTACAAATCTTGATCAAGGTAAAACAATAGATGCAATTTACATAGACTTCTGTAAAGCTTTTGACTCAGTGGTACTTGACAAACTTCTCCTAAAACAAATCCTATGGCATCTCCGGACCCCTCTACAATTAGATAACAGCGTTCCTGTCAAACAGACAACAAGTGGTCAAAATAGGCAGTGCCCTATCAAATCCTGTTCCTGTCAATAGCAATGTTCCCCAAGGCAGTGTTCTTGGACCAATTGTTCTGTCCCCCCCACCTCAGTCCGGGAGGCACGAGAAATGACTCAATTAGCCGGCAATTGAGTCCATGGCAGTTATCAGCTCTGGCAGCAACCCAGCGAGCGTCTGCCAAGGTTTTTCTGTTATCTTTCTTGATGCCGGCATGTCAACCAGGAAGTCAGGAATAAACAGTACTTCAGCTCAAGTTTTCTCTAGGCAGTTTGATTTGTCCATCACGAAGCAGTATAGCAGCCCCTCCTGCTTTTATACCCTGTGGGGTGTGGCTCCGTGACTCAGCACTTTCTAGGCCTGCCCCACCCCTGCTTCTGTTGTTCCCGCCTCTCTTGTCTACGAAACCTGGGATCTAACCAGGACTGTCCTCAGCTGGGTCTGGAAGCGTTTCCTGGGTGAGGGGAGATACAGGAGACAGAGGCCTTGTCACCTCTTCCACCTGGCCTGCCTCTGGCTTCTGGAGCTGAGCCAGGGAAGCCGGCCCTGCAGAGGGGAGCCCTGATGGCCGTTCCCCCTCACTCTCTGAGTCACTCTCTGGCAAGGGGCCAGGCCCGGGGGGGGGGTGCTGGAGCCACAACACCAACACTCTTCATATTATACATTAATGATCTCTGTGACCATATTAAAAGTAATTGTGTTCTCTTCGCTGACAATGTCAAACTATTTAACACTACCAACAATACAGCTACCCTTCAAAAAGATCTTGACTTTGTGTCAGAATGGTCAAAAACTTGGCAACTCCAAATCTCAACCAGCAAATGCTCTGTCTTACACATTGGTAAAAAGAATCTAAACACTAAATACAAACTCAGCGGACATTACCGTACAGATGACTCTCACCCTGTTAAAGACCTTGGAGTTTTCATATCCAATGATCTAAGTGCCAAAGCCCATTGCAACTACATTGCAAAAAAGGCATTAAGAGTTGTAAACCTAATCTTATGTAGTTTTTTCTCCAGAAACACTACACTGCTAACCAGAGCTTATAAAACATTTGCTAGACCAATTCTTGAATACAGCTCACCTGTCTGGAACCCATACCACATTTCAGACATCAATACAATTGAACGTGTCCAGAAATATTTTACAAGAAGAGTTCTCCACTCCTCTGAATACAACAAAATACCTTATGCCACCAGACTTGAAATCTTGAAATTAGAAAACTTAGAACTCCGCCGCCTTCGACAAGACCTGTGTTTAACTCATAGAATCATCTATTGCAATGTCCTTCCTGTTGAAGACTACTTCAGCTTCAATCAGCAAACAATAGATTTAAACTCAATGTTAACCGTTTCAATCTTGATTGCAGAAAATATGACTTCTGTAACAGAGTTGTTAATACTTAGAACACACCACCTGACTCTGTGGTCTGTTCTCAAAATCCCCAAAGCTTTAACCAAAAACTCTCTACTATTAACCTCACCCCATTTCTAAGAGGTCTATAAGGGGTCTATAGAGGTCTATATTGTGCATAAGAGCACAAATGTGCCTACCGTTCCTGTCCTATTGTTTCCTTTCATTATATCCAATTAATATAGTTATTACATACTTATGCTCATATATATGCTTATATATTATATAGTTATTTTCATGCTTATGCTTATATATACTGTTGTGACAAAATAAAATAAATAAATAAATAAATAAAAATAGTTTGCTAATGAAATGCCTGCAAGAAAACAACCAAGCTCAG
The DNA here is from genome assembly GCF_028640845.1 of Ahaetulla prasina. Taxonomy (NCBI): domain Eukaryota; kingdom Metazoa; phylum Chordata; class Lepidosauria; order Squamata; family Colubridae; genus Ahaetulla; species Ahaetulla prasina. The sequence continues at coordinate 41,662,917 of NC_080541.1, read as the reverse complement.
ACAGCACCAATTCAACCTGAGTAACAAATACTTTCCTTTATTGAAGCACTAGTTCTCTAAATCCATTTTCTGGCATAGCAAGGGAAGGACAGCATGAGATATAGTTTTCTAAACTATAAGTAGCATAATATACATACCAGCAAAGTTTTCATGGATATCATTCAATTCTTTGGAAGGAGTAAGGGAAATGTGGGTTCACCTGGCTACCTAAAAAGAAAGTGGCTCAGGCTTCATGAACAAACCAAGGAGGAATTATTAGAAGAGGTAGTCCTTGAGTGATTCTTCCAGGTGTTATTCCTAGTTGTACATTTTAGTATAGAAGCCAGAGACAGGAACAAATGCTGTGTTCTTAGCAGAAAATTACTTAGTAGATAGGAAAGCAGAAGACACTAGGAGGGATAACTGAAGGCATAGAAAAAGCCCTAAGAAAGGTAGTATCCATAGTGGGCAAAAAGAATGAAGTAGCTAAGGATAGAAATCATATTGTTCTACCCAGATTTAAAGGCAAGTGGGGTTGTTAAAAGGGTGCTATAAATGTGGTAAACTGGAACACTTACTCAGGGACTGTAAGACATGGTCTCTACAAAGTTCCAGTTCAGAAGCTTTGAAAGAACCTGTAGGAAAAGAAATAATGGTTTCAGCAAGAGTAAATAGGAGAAGTGTGACTGTTACTACAGCTATAGACATAGGCAGAACTTAGTGCATTCTTATTTGGTAAATCCCTATAGTGGGTATAGAGAGGATAACAGGTGTATAAAAAAGAATTCAAAAAGTGCTCATAGTGAAAGCCCAAATACAAGTGAAAGGTATTAAAAAGATAGCCTTCATATGGATTGAAACAAAACATCTCTTTTATGTTCTTGTTGGAACTGGTTTTTCTAGTTATTATGTATTAAAGGATCAGAAGAGGAGAATAAGATGGAAGGATGGTTGGAATAACTACAAGAACCCAGGTTAAAAGAGAGGCAAAAGTAGCAGATGAAGAGGAAGAACTAGGCAAAGAAAAAAATAGGTGAAATCTGGCCCCAAAACAATAATTGTGAGAGGGACCTTAGAGTCCTAGTGGACAATCACTTAAATATGAGCCAGCAGTGTGTGATAGCAGCCAAAAAAACCTAATACAATCCTTGGTTGCGTAAACAGAGGCATAGAATCAAAATCACATGAAGTATTAATACTGCTTTATAAAACCTTAGTAAGGTCACGCCTGGAATACTGCATCCAGTTTTGGTCATTTAATTACAAACAAGATGTTGAGACTTTGGAAAGAGTGCAGAGAAGAACAACTAAGATGATTAAACCTAGAGACTAAAATATATGAAGAATGGTTGCAGGATTTGGGTATGGCTAGTCTAGAGAAAAGAAGGACTAAGGGTGACATGATAACAGTCTTCCAGTATTGAGGGGCTGCCACAAAGAAGAGGGGGGTCAACTTATTTTCCAAAGCACAAGAAGACAGGACAAGAAACAATGGATGGAAACTGAACAAGGAGAGAAGCAACCTGGAATTAAGGAGAAACTTGCTAACAGTGAGAACAATTAACCAGGGGAACAGCTTATCTTCAGAATCGTAGGAGCTTCATCACTGGAGGTCTTTAAGAAGAGACTGGACAGCTACTTGTGTGAAATAGTATAGGGTCTCCTACTTGAGCAAGGGGTTGGACTACAAGACTTCCAAGGTCCCTTCCAGCCCTATTCTTATTGATTGATTGAACTATTGATTTCACATCCCTATTTAATAGGAAGCCCCAAAGATCCTAAGAAAGAAAGGCATCTCTGTAAGGAAGATAAGCATAGATGTCAACCAATAGGGATTTTATGTTTGTCTTGAGAAATAGATATTAGCCCAATTAAAAAAAAACCATATTTGAAGAAAGAAGTGGAATATTATATTGGGCTGGATCATAATATATATTCCTTAATTGAAGTCAAGCTTAAACTAATAGAGATGCCTCAAAAGTATAGAGAGCAGATTCTTCAATTAGCTCATGAGAGCCCCCAGTCAAACATTTAGGCAAGGATCAGATCCTAGAGAGATTCTATTACCTAGGCATAGTTACAGATAGCAATTATCACTGTAAATCATGCATAGAGTGCCCCAAAAGTGCTTTTCCAAATGACAATGGGAACTTCTTGGTTTTTTTCTTTGAAAACGTCTCACTTCTCATCTAAGAAGCAGTAAAAAGGTCTTCTCTTGTGCCCATGTATCACCACTGCTATGTCAGCTGCATTGGCTATCAGTTGGCATCTGGATGTAATTTAGGGTGCTGAATGAAACATCTGGGTTTTGGCTGTTATGCTTAGAGCCCTTCATTGCCTTTCTCCAACTGTTTCTGTCCACCTGATACTTTCAAGTAGAGTAGCTATACTCCAGATCCCTTCTATAAGCAGTCCTTAGTTAATGACCATTGTTTAGCAATGGTTTGAAGTAATGATGACACTAAATGAGGAGGTTTACGGCTGGTCCTCAAAGTTGCAGTTTTTGCAGCATCTTTTTGGTTTTATGATTGTGATTTGGGTGCTTTGCAACCAGCTCACAATTCTGATGGCTGTAGCAGTCACATGACTATAATTTACTACTGCCAGCTTCCAACAAGCAAAGTCATTGAACCTTCAGAGGTGGCAAATGGTGATCCCATGATGTCAGCACTGGAGCTGCCAGAACTGTCAACATAAGTTAGTCCAACTATGCTGCTTAGTAGCAGAATTCCCTATCCCAATTACTGCTATTAAGCAAGGAATATGTGTATTAAATATTGTCATAAAATCTTGGAAGCATGCCTTCTGTGTTATAGTTTCACCTTCTAGAAAAGCATGCCCCCTTCTCAAGATACAGATAGTACTCTGTCCTATGATTCCCAAAAGCCCTTAAAACTTGCCTTTGATTCCAGACCTGGAGTTAATATGGGTGGGGGCATTTTTGGTGGTAGTGGGAACTGTTGTGTTTAATTTAGTATTATTTTTCGTAAGCTCTCCAGAATTTCCTGAAGTGGGCAGCTATATAAAAAGGAAAAAAGAAAGATGAGGCACCATATGAATCCAAGATATTGGTTAATTTCATAAACCATGAATAAATATATTACTGCTTATGTAAGCATTGTCAGTTGTCTTTGAATTGTCTTGGAATTGTATCATTGAACAAGAAAAGAAATAACATTATTTCCCATACCCATAGCTCTGAACAAATTAAGTTTCTGAGAAAAAGCAGACTTGTGATGCCACTGCTACAGTTTGCATTTCATCTGAATCAAAATTCCCAATAATTCCCAAAATTTACAGGACCTATAAAAAGGGAAAAACAAACAAAACAAAAACATAAATTACACAACCTTTCTTATGTTAGCCAAGATGAGTGATTCTTAGTAAAAGCAATGATGCTGGAAAAGAAAGAAGAGACTAAAATGTAGGAGTTTTTTTGGTAGAATTATTAATTTCAACAGAGTTATATTCTTCCTTAGATGTAATTCATTTTTCTGAAAAACTCTTAATCCTAATAATTAAGTCAGCACAATTGTATCTTAGGTTTACAACACCATGCATGATTGGTTAGTATAAAATTAGTGATATTAAAGAGAAGGCTGGATAAAGAACCCTTATTATTATCTTTTCACAGACATTGACAAGGTCATAATGTTCTCAATTATAATGTGGTTTTTAAGGTTCTGGTTTAAAGTGAAACAGTTATTTATAAATGATGGCTTATTACTTAGCTTTATGAATTAACTGGACTTCCTGTGAAGTAAAATCTTAACCATTTAAGAAAAAATCTAGAAATATTCTTCCTTTTAATAACTTAAATAAAAATACAGTGTATAAATAAAAGTAGCCACATATGAAACTTAGTAAAGAAATTTACTAAGACTTGGTCACTGTGCAGACATAATTATCTCATCTCTATTGTCATATTTCATGGGTGACTGGAACCTAAAAAGAGATAGCAAGCTGGCTACTATGGGATTATTGTTTGGCATCACTATTGACAGAATGTTTGACAGAATGGGTCACTCGATAAGCCGTCAAAAGTGTAAGCATTGAACATTGTGAAGAGCAGAGAAATGGGAACCTAGGATCAAAGGGAAATCAGTATGTAAAGACAAGACAAAAGTAAAGAAGATAATCAGGAATGAAGAACCATCACATTCATAAGCCAAACCAGAGACCTAAACCTGAATGAGAGCACCAAATGAATTTTGTTATCAATACCTTCAAAGGGAATTATCTCACAAAGGAAATTACAATTCCATCTATTTATCTTTAGCTTTTCCTTCATGTGCTCTTCATTTATGTAGATAATTATAATAAAAATGTAATTATATATACAGATAGGGTTTGCTCAGAATGTACAAAAAGACTGGAGGCTGGACCGATGAAGTTACAAATTGTCAGAAGGATAAAATCTTAAGAAGGAAAGAGGAATAAAACAAGATAACAGGGAAGATTGCACTGATATCCAGCCAGGACAAGTCACTTGCTCTGTGTCATATTTTAATCTATTTTAATTGTTCAATTTATATGTTATTTTACTTTACTTTGCCAGTCAATTTTACTATCAATTTTACTGTGGTGGAGCAGTGGTTAGAATGCAGTATTACAGGCTAATTCTGCTGACTGCCAGCAGTTTGATTCTCACTGGCTCAGCCTTCTATCATTCTGAGGTGGACTCAATGAGGACCCAGATTCTTGGAGGCAATATGCTGACATTGTAAACCACTCAGAGAGGGCTGTAAAGCACTATGAAGTGGTATCTAAGTCTAAATGCTATTGCTATTTATTGGTCCCTGAAGATAATTAATCATAGCATCTTGAAATTTAACTTAAATGCCTCAAGAAAAGAAGACCAAATGGTTAAAAAAAAGGAAGGGGGGATAAAAACAAGTTCAAGGTTTCAGCAATTACTTCAGTCATCAATGATCAACATTGATTAGGTAAGAAATTTACAGCATATACAATTAACAACAATAAAATTCTACCTACACTACACCTTGAATAGGAAAGAATATATAATTGTAATAGAATTGGAAACTTGATAAGAAAAATAACTTTTAGACCTCTTTTCTTGAGGCATTAAACCATGGGACGAAATCTCTCTTTTTACTGGCCACTCCCTCTAAAAGATATGTTGTTTCCCCAATAATTTGTTCCCAGCATGAGATGCACAAGTACAATCTTTAAAGGAATTTATAACATACCATATTACCAGACAGCATTTACCAACCGTTCAAATAATCATTTCTATCTGTGAGTCAGGAGTGTTTGCAGGGTGAATTATAAAAAATGTCAAGATGGCAGCTATAACAGACTGATTCGTTTATCTTATGTGTAAGAAATATATAAAACAGGCATTGCTTCAGTTGTGGCTACCATATTATTATTTTTTTTCCCAACCATATCCTGCAGGCAACCCTGTTTTCAATATTTAATGATTCTTAGAAATTTTTAAAAAGCTATATATTCCTGGTTCACAAAAAAGAACTGCTTTTAAAGAAAATGTAATTGTACCTTCTGAACAATAGTTTCCTTCCTCTTTTTCCTTTAAAGAGAAAACATTTGAAACACTGGTTTTTTTAAAAAAAATATTGCATTTCAAATGAATTCATTATGTTTATAAAACGATGGAATATTATTGTAACTATAATTCACAAGTTAATTTTCTTTTTGTTGCATTCTTTATTTTTCTATATAATTGTATATACAGTTTCCATTAGGTTTTTTTTTTAAGTATTAGAAACCTGGGAAAATATATGTTTAGTCTTTGCAAAAGACTGTATGACTTCTTGAATAATCAAAAGAAAGAGGCCTAATATAAAGAACAGTTGTTAGAGCATTGCATGAATTCCTTTTTAACCCATATTCCTGAAAAGTGCAAATGGTGCTATTGTTATTTTATTTCTTGGTTCCTTGAAGTGAACCCTAAAGAACTTAATGGTAGGTCTGTGTAATAAGTGCATAACTGTAAATATCTTGGCGAAGAGGCTTTCTATAGTAAATCAGAAAAAAAAATATTTAGACTAGCCTAGAATAGAAAGTTATGTGAAGAATTCCTGAGCAACCTAATAATAGTTGTTGAATACTGAGGATGGCAAAAAGAAATAAATTGTGTGGAAACCAAATACAATACAATAGAATTATGGCAAAGAAAACCCTTACAAAAATGAATAGAGAGGTTTTTTTTAAATTGTTTTAAATATACACATTAAATATTTGGGGTCAGACTTGCTGGGTTATGCTTGCACCACATTTATATAGCAAATAATTTAGTAACAAAAAGCACCCTTTAGGTTCTACCAGCTGAACTACAGTGAACTTTCTGACCAGATCTGCAGCATGAGAAGAAAAATTAAATCTTTGCCTATAAATGCCAGTTTTCATCTCAGCAAGTGAAGCAAAGGAATTTGATTCTGGGGATTTTATTTTATTTTATTTTATTTTATTTTGTCATCATATATAAGATAACAGGTAAAAGTATAAACATAATTTGGATACATGAAAAGAGTAAGTAAAAAAGAATATTAGGATGGGGACAGTAGGCACGCAGGTGCACTTATGCACGCCCCTTACAGACTTCTTAGGAATAGGGTGAGGTCAACAGTAGACGGTTTAAGCTTAAAGTTTTGGGGGTTTGGGGAACAAACTACAGAGTCAGGGTAGTGCATTCCAGGCATTGACCACTCTGTTACTGAAGTCATATTTTCTGCAATTAAGTTTGGAGTGGTTTACCTTGAGTTTGTATCTATTATTTGCTTATGTATTGTGGTTGAAGCTGAAGTAGTCATTGACAGGTAGGAGATTGTAGTAGATAATTTTATGTACTATGCTTAGGTCGGACTGAAGTCGGCGTAGTTCTAAATTGTCTAAGCCCAAAATTTGGAATCTGGTGGCATAAAGTATTTTATACCTTATGCCACCATAATTTATAATTTATAAATTTATAAGGGATGGCAGACTCTTTGAAAACAAAGTATTGTGCAGGGGAAAACCAGTATCTTTCTCTTTCTGGATGTAATTTATCCAATTTAAAAGTAAATTATTTGGAGGAAAAAGCCCTAGTCTTTCTTTGCGGTAAATATACTATTTAAAAAGAGTGAAAGGGGAATGGATTCACTAATTAAGAGAGTGATTATTTCAATACAATTTTTTGTTAATCATCCTAATTTACGGTATTGAACCCTCCCTCCTTTTTCAGAAATTTTAAAACATAGAAAATTGTTTGGCTAAGGATTTTTTTTAAGCTTGTTCGTTTTTCAAAGTTACTAGGATAACAAAAGAACCGACACTATAGAACAGAGCGAAAGGAAATACATGCACTGTGTCTCCAAGGAAAATATTGCTCAGAAGTTACTAATAAAAGGGTCAGCAATAGGTGCCCTGGATCTTTAATTTCACCAGTGAACGCCTTCAATGGAAAAGGGTAATCATGGATAATTTCAGAAACAATTGTTTTAGTAAAAAGTGCTGTAGGAAAATGCCATGAAATCATTCCTTTTCGCAATATTTCTTGCAGCCAATGATCACTTACTTTGCAGCAGGAAATGGTGCTTTCAGTCAAAGACAATGATCACATTAACAGTACGAAAACTGGTGGCAATTTGTAGTTCTTTTCAGATTTTTACTATTTTCCAGTCATTTGTCTTATTAACTTTGAGAACATCTTCCCTGACTCAACTGCTTCTTTCAGAATACACGATTTACCTTTTCTTCCATCTAAATTTAAATAATATTAGAATGTACTTAGTTTGTTGTTGATGAATTATGAAGCAAAAATGAAAAGGAAGAATGGTTACAGGAATTGGGTTTGGCTAGTCTAAAGAAAAGAAGAATTAGGGGTGATAGCAGTATTCCAGTATTTGAAGGGCCTTCACAAAGAAGAGGGGGTCAAATTATTCTCCAAAGCACTGGAGGGGCGGACAAGAAACAGTGATTGGAAACTAATCAAAGAGAGAAGCAAACTGGAATTAGGGAGAAACTTCCTAACAGTGAGGACAATTAACCAGTGGAACAGCTTGCCTTCAGAAATTATGGGCACTTCATCACTGGAGGTTTTTAAGAAGAGACTAGACAGTCACTTGTCTGAAATGGTATAGGTTCACCTGCTTGAGCAGGGGATTAGACTAGAAATCTTCCAAGGTCCTTTCCTACTCTATTATACTGTTACTGCAAGTTTGAGATATCCAATAAAATAAACATTTTTTTAAATGTAAGTTTTTATTCTGCTCTGCATGGGAACAGCTGGTATATTATAGAATGGTCTAAGATCCTGCTCAAAAACAATATTTAATTTGGAACTCCATTATGATTTACACCTAATGTTGGTCTCATTCTGATAAATAGCCAAATTATAAGAAATTAAGTAAAATGTAGCATTGAAAAACTGCCTAACAAGTATTAAAAGATAGTAAAATGTATTCTTGCATTAGAAAGATATCACAAGCATATCCATCTTCTTAAAAATCTAAAAAATTCAGATTACCTCTATTGCATCTTACATAATTAAGTTATTTTCAGTATATTTATGTAGAAAATAATACTGATTTAGAATAATGGCAGTGAGGAATTTGCTTGGATGTATGCCAGACTGAGATTGGTACCTTGTAACATTTCTCAAATTTTGCATTATATTTTGCAATATTTCAATGTCACCTGGGTATGATTCATTAGTTGGAAAGACAGAGGCCAAACCCTAAAATAAAAGTGAATTGTTCAGAAAACAGATCTAGCTTCAAATATAAAGTTTCAGAGATCAGAATAATCTAAAAGTAATAATCCTCCATAATTTCCATCAAAATGACATATGACAAGCTAAAAACAAAGATATAAAACCCAATTCAGTTAGAATTAATATAACATAATTCAGTGACTGAATGCTAATAGCTTCCATTCTCATAAAATAAACTAGAATTTTTTTATTTTATTGGCCAAGTGTGATTGGACACACAAGGAATTTGTCTTGGTGCATATGCTCTCAGTGTACATAAAAGAAAAGATACGTTCCAATTGCCAATTGCCAATTTGCCAAAAAGCCAATTGCATGCTGGAACAGAACTGCTTTAGTTTGTTTATGAAACTCTAACAGAGTTGGTTCTATTTTTAGCTCCAAGGGTAGAGTCTTCCATAAAATGGAGGCTACTACTGAGATCTATCACTTTGTTCATACACTATGTACTTTGTCGAAGGAGGATCTACAGAAGGCCCTGTCTCAATGACAATGTCAGATGGGCCAATTCAATTGTGTTAGAATTTGCCTGATACATTCTAATCCTTTCAGTTTTAAAGTTAACCAGCATTTTGATATGGATTAGAAAGTTACAGGTAACCAATGCAGTAACTTAGTGCTCTTCTAGCCTGCTGGAGTTATTCTAGAGCAGGGCTAGATGCGTCACACGCTGTCCATGCCCACGCCCAGTTTAGCAAAGGGGAAAAAAGTTCCTATACGTGACATGACACCACCATGAAGACATGAGTTTGACATCCCTGTTCTAGAGTGAGTCAGGAATTTGACTACTTAATTATTATTTTTTTACCAGCTGTAGCTTCTGTTTCATCTACAAAGGCAGTGCATTGCAATAATCAAAATAATGGGTGGTTAAGACATGTCTCCTGGTCTGTCTCCTCTGTGTGTGTGTGTGTGTGTGTGTGTGTGTGTGTGTGTGTGTGCATAAACGTATGTGTGTGTGTATAAATTAATAAAAATAGCATATAAAGCGTTTATCAAAATATTTAACATCAGAACAGTGAATTATTTTAAAAACACACAGCATGACTCATGAATAAAATTATGTATAAAATTAAATTATGTATGAATAGTTATTGGGTTGAATATTAAGATTGTCATGCAGGGATCCAGAGAATATTCTGAGCATTACATCAATCGGATGTAAAGATTGCAGGATATTCCCACAATCACAGTCAGCTGGATGGAATCTCTCCTGGTTATGCATCCATCTGCCGTTTAAGCAGGAAAAGTTTTGCCTGGATGATTCCCAGTCATGAAACAATTCTTTCAGTGGGAACGTGAATCTGTAATAAGTAACAATCAGCTGATGTTATTAGATTGTCAGGACTATCTAAATCCTATTGGTTACTAGGATTACAACTCCACCATGATAGCCTCCCATCTCATGATGTTCTGGAAAGTAGTGAAAAGATGGCTCTGGATCTTGCAAGGAAAGTCCAGAAGAGCCTGCAGCTGTGGGGCTGGTAAATGCCCTAAAAGCCCTCCCTTTCCCTTTCAATTAATTTCTACCAGTGTTTTAGTCATCCTTACATTTTTAAAATGTTTCACTTTATAAACTTTTTAATATTATAATATTTTACTATGTCCCTCTGTGTGGGAGATCAATTTGAGAAATGTGATCAATAAATGAATAATAAAAATCTTTTCAACCACCTTAGCTAGGTTTAATTTAATTTGACATAACATGACATACTTGTAAAAAATAATAAATAAGAGTAGAGAAGAAAATATGTATAACATTTGAACAGTTTGCAGAACTGGGGCTGAGCCTGAAGGAGAGGTCAAACATATCATCACCAGGCTGAGTCTTGAGGGAGAGGTCAAATGTGTCATCAGTCTTGGGTCCCTTTGCACCCAACAAGAGATCTAAATCCAGTCCACCTTGAATTCTGTTGACTCTTATCAACTGTCAATTTGTTTTGACCATTATTAGTCCAGATTCTTGTAGAGAGCATGAGTTTGCAATAAACCTTTATATTCATTTGAATTTCCTGATTTCCTGTGCTTGACACTAGTCTCCATATTTACAGTGAATAAACAGCATGTTTCTCCTTGCCAGGATACCTTAACAGTTGACTTCATAGACATAATAACTGTAGAGAATTTGGAGATGATGCCTTAAAAATCATCACTTCTTTATTAAGACAGTTTGTACAGTACATTCATTTTGAATTGGTTGTAGAATTTTTTCACATATATAGATGTAAAACAATAAGTACTCTATGACTCTTAGTGGAATTTTTCTTCTGCAATAGAGAAAACAGCCACTCAAATTCACGGATTATGAGAAAGTTAGAAGAGCTAAAGTCAACATTTTTACTGCTGGATTTCACATGACATTGATGACATTGATTTCTCTCAGTTCCATTGTTATTTTAAATGACTTGTTTAGAAACATTTCAGTGTAACATAACAAGGAACATTTCCAGTCAAAGTAAGTAAAAAAAAAATGGTGACTTTTTTTCCCTTGGCTGCTATATGCGTCACACAATTTTAGACTGTCCAGTTGCTAGGGTGAGTTATGATCTGCTGAAGTGAATCTTACTTGGCATATGTAAAACTTGGAAAGCTGTCTAGAGAGTTACGTACATTGCTTGATGAGCAAATCTGTCCAATATACTGTGAATACTGTACTGTTGTTTCGCTGGTATCTAAAGATATGTCAGACTGTGGTATCTGCAGGGCTACATAATTTGGAGGTTTCAGGCTACAAACCACAAGAAACTTCATTATTCCCTTTAATAGTTTGTGGAAACAACTTATGATACCATAAAACAAATATATTTTGGGTATGGAGCTCAATCCTCATAATTCCCATTTTATATAATATAATAATATTCATTATATTTTAGTCAATGGCAAAAATTGCTTCCTGTTCATACTGAAAACAGGTACCGTATATACTCGAATATAAGCCGATCCGAGTATAAGCCGAGGTCCCCAATTTTACCCCAAAAACTGGGGTAAACTGGGGACTCGAGTATAAGCCGAGGGTGGGAAATGAGGCACCTACCGGTTGGGGAAACCCTCCCTCCCTCAGCTGAGAAGGCTGGCGGCTCCCCCGCCCCGCCCTCTCACTGCACCGGCAGGGCTTCCCCGCGCTAATGCAAAAGCCCGCCAAGTTTGTGCCGGTAAAATGTGAAAAAAAGAAAAAAAAAACAACTCGAGTATAAGCCGTATATACTCGAGTATAAGCCGAGGGGCTTTAAAAAAAAACTTCATTATTCCCTTTAATAGTTTGTGGAAACAACTTATGATACCATAAAACAAATATATTTTGGGTATGGAGCTCAATCCTCATAATTCCCATTTTATATAATATAATAATATTCATTATATTTTAGTCAATGGCAAAAATTGCTTCCTGTTCATACTGAAAACAGGTATTTGGATGTAGCCTAGTGCTGAGTCTATAATCCTGCTTCTTTTAAACTGTTAGATCTCTGGAAGTCATGTGAATAGAAGATTGTGTTATTTGGTGCTAATCTGAAGAGCTATTTCAAATATGTGGTTTATCATTGCAACTTCACACTATTTTACATAGCTTTTTGTATGTGGACAACATGTAAATTAATTATCTCAGTGAGCTACAGTACATTCAGGAAATTCTAGAGTCACAATCTAAACTTCAGTATGAGAGATGCATTGTAGAAGGAGTGGCATATGCTGAGTCAAAAGAGGAATCAGCCTTGAGTCTTTATGTAGCCACAAACAGCCTAAGTCCATCTCCTCTTAACTTCTGCTAACTTTTATTTAGCACTAAACTAGTGCTAACCATTAGTTGGCAAAAACCTGTGCATAGGCATGAGTAGTACTAAACCACAATAATAAATAATAAAATAATAAATTTGAACTTCATGTATGCTCCTGGTCTTACATGCCTGACATAGATTTATCTTTTACAAATTAACACCAGCAGTCTTTTTTTGGTGTGTGTGTGTGTGTGTGTGTGTGTGTGTATAGATAAGAGGTAAAAATAACTTGGACTAAGATTTGGGAATGTGATATTTATTATTATTTAGCATATGGTATATAATACATGGACTAGCAATATAAGACCAGGACCGGGTTATTTACAGGACCGCCTACTGCCACCAATAGCCTCCCATCGGCCTGTGCGCTCCCATAGGGAAGGCCTCCTCAGGGTGCTGTCAGTCAAACAATGCCAACTGGCGACCCCCAGGGGGAGGGCCTTCTCTGTGGGGGCTCCTGCCCTTTGGAATGAACTGCCTCTGGGGTTGCATCAACTCCCCGACCTCCGGACTTTTAAACGCGAGCTCAAGACTTTGTTATAACATCGCGCGGGGCTAGCCTAATGAAATTTTAATGGAAGCTTTTATGATGGTTTTTACCCTAGTTTTAATTTTTTGGCCAAATTTTAGAATTAGTTTTTTAATATGTTTTTAACTTTTGTCTATTGCTATGTTGTTTTTATTTTGGCTGTGAACCACCCTGAGTCCTTCAGGAGAAGGGCGGTATAAAAATTGAATAAATAAATAAATAAATAACGAAATAAATAAACATTTCACCTAGATTAGTAAAACACAATAAAATATAAATGTTTAAAAGATCTGTGTTCAAATATCAATGTCTAGGGCAGTGGTGGCTAACCTTTTTGCCATCATGTGCCAAAAGAGGAGGAGCGTGGGGGGGAGATGTCACACGTGCCCGTGCTCACACCCATAATTCAATGCCTCTTGTACATTGCCCCATGCATCCGTGTGACCCATGCATCCATGTGCCCCATGCCCCATGCATTGCCCCATGCCCCTTGTGCATTGCCCTATGCCCCATGCATCTGCGTGCGATACCCCCCACGCTCTCCCCACTTTTGGCATGCGAAGGCAAAAAAAGTTACCACTGGACCCAATAGGCCCGGTAGGCCTGTTGTTTGCCCTCCCCAGGTTCCAGAGGCTTTCTTGGAGCCTGTGGAGGGTGAAAATGGCCTCCCCCACCACCCCAGAGGCCCTCCAAAGGCTGGAAAAAGCCCATTTCCTGACTTCCAGTGGGCCCAGAAGGCCCATTTTTCTCCAGAAGCTTTCTTCCAGTGGGCTCAGAAGGCCCGAAAATCATGTGCACTGGAGCTGAGCTAGGGCAACACTTGCGTGCCCACAGATATGGCTCTGCATGCCACCTGTTGCATGTGTGCCATAGGTTTACCATCATGGGCCTAGGGCCTAGGCCATCTAACCATTGAAGAAATCATTTACCTTAAAAAAAACCCCTCAGATACTGGACCGTATATGCCCTTTGCTTATAGAGGTCTTGATGTGATCTATAGTTTGACTTGGGACCCCATAGTCACACTGAGGAGAAGGTACTATGCCCCATTTATACAGAGAGTCCCAGCAGACACTTTGCAAGGTGCGAATCCTGTTCAGGATTGTCCATTGCTATCATGGTAGTTTAACGCCTAACACCTTTTTTTATGGGGTCATTTCTTTGTCTTTCTATGTCTGGGAGTTCAATAACCCATTTACTTTCCATTGGGAAGTGATGTTAAAGTTGTTGGGCAGATGTAGTGCCAGTGCCAGTGCCAGTGGGGGTTTCCTGGATTTGGGTGTTCCGGCTAATGAATGGGAAAGGTCAGTCTGTACCAGTAGGAGTGAGTTGTTCATATTTTTTCTGTATTCTTTCATAGGGCATCTTGCCTTCATAAAACTGGTGGTGCTATAAAGCTCAGAACAGCAAGCCAGCAAGTTGGAGTGGTTTTACTACATCCACTTATAATCCTCATGAGTTTGCTGTATAACTTACTAGTATGACAGCTGCTAAGCCATACTAGTAAGTATGGCACAATATCTGCTGTGGAGTAGACCAACCCTAGTGCTGATGAATGAGCAGCTAAAGATTCCCATTTAGTTCCACATAATTTCTGGAGTATGTTGTTCCTAGTATATGTTATGTATTTGAATTTTTGGAGGTAATTTTGGGTGGGAAAATGCACGTTGCTAATTGGCTGGTGCCTCAGCCTGAATTATATATAAGGAGGACTGTTCCCCTGTTCCAGTTGCTGGGTTCACACAATAAAGTAAAGAGCTGTTGTTACTGATGACCTGCCTCCTGCCTCCTCATTTCTCAAACCCAACTGTATAGATTTTTGCTGCCATATTCTCTAGGTGTATCTTATAGGAGAGAGTCCGGTCCAATGTTACTCTAAAGTACTTTGGAGGGGGATTATAGGGAAGTAGGTTGTTGTTTAAGTAGACCTTTGGGGCTTCATATGCTAGTTTGTTGTTAAGATGGAAGCATGTTTTGCTCGTGCTAGGAGTAACCCTTCAGTAAGTGAATTTTCCCATGGTTTTAAGAACTTTGGAAGTGTTTTTTGTGTTTTTCTTGTATTGCTATGGCCAAATTATCAGTGTATCCAAATTTGCATCCCCTTGTCACTGCCATATCTAATGGGTATAAGTTCAATAGTGTAGGTGTAGAGAGCACTGTGGGAGGTCGTTGTTTAATCTTATCTTATTTATGTTGTTTCCCATTATTATCTGAAAGAACATATCATTCAGCTTGTTACTAGTCAATACCATATGGTTTCCTAACTAGCTGACCAATCACACTCAACGTGTAGTCCTTAATATACCATAAACATTGAAGTTTATTTTGAGCAATTATCAAATTTATCAAATGTTGATATATAATTAAAAACAGAATGAAATCTTCAATAATATCAAAAGATGGAATTATTGAACCATAATGGTGTCATTATCAAATTTGACAGCATAAGCATTAAAATGACCTGCTCACATAAATGACAACCTTATATACTACTTATCATATATACTACCCAGTTTTTGATGATGTTTTCTAAAGTTTGATAATAAATGAAGTATATTAGTAAATTCCCTTTTTTTGGAATATAAAAAATATATTCTGCACTGTAGACACCCTTCTGTGGGGTATCATAGGGTTTGATCCTTTTACCCCTATGATTACAATATCTACATGAAACTCCCAGGAGAGTTTATCCATGGTTTTGAATGAAATAAAATCCATATATTGATGATACGTGAGTGCATATTGAACTGGGCTTGAGGTGACATGGAGAGCTTTATTGGTTGCTAAAGGGGCCTGGGTGGACTGAATCAGGCTAAACCTCAGCACATTGGTCCAGAAAACATCAGTTGTTCTGTGTGCTTCAGTTTCAATTCTGATGGGATGTCACTTCTCCTAAAAGAGCAGATCTATGACTTGGAAGTTCTAGACTCACAGCTACTGCTAGATTCAGAGGGGGATTCCATGGCTCAGGAAAAATTTGCCTTCCTCAGATACTTGGAACAATAGCTCCTGACAATAGAAACTCTTCTAGTAGTAATGTACTTTACATTATTTGAAATTACATTTACACTACATTTACTTGAAAAGGCTGCAACTGGTAAAAAAATGCAGTGGATGAGAGTTCCCACAACTAGATAAATGACAGGCACTACATTACCTTCCATTAGGTTTCCAAGTAAGGTGCTGGTTTCAGCCATTCATACTCACATGACTTCACTTCTTGGTATATTTGGAAGCACCTCACTTCCTCCTAGTGCAGGGGTCTGCAAATTTGGCTCTTTTAAGACTTGTGGACTTCAAGTCCCAGAGTTCCTCAAAGTTGGCTGAGGAACTCTGGGAAGTGAAGTCCACAAGTCCTAAAAGAGCCAAGTTTGCAGACCCCTGTCCTAATGGAAACAGTCCATCCTATGTTTCTTTCAGGTTGGGATGTTTAGGGTTCCCCCATATATGAGATAACAAAATGAAAGCTCACAAGTAAACCTTTTTTTAAAAAATAATAATCACTACTTATACCCCTCTTCCCAAGGGCTGAGTGGCATCTACTTGGCACTGTTTAGGTATTCTGTAAAAACAGAACTTTTCATTGGCATTCAAGGCTGAATTGCTATTATTAAGTTGGACTCGGTGCCATGATTGCATATGGTTAAATTGTTTTATTGTTTTTGTCCTTGGGGTTTTATTGCATGCTTGTGTTTTATTTATCTTGTAAACTATGAGAGTCAACCTTGATCACAGTGGTATACAAATGCAATGAATGTATAAATATGAAGCTGTCTAACCACTTCAAACTAATTTTTAGGACCTTACAGGATTATAAAAAAAATAGATGTCAGAAAACATCCTCTTTTATCAGAGATTACACATTTTGAACTAGTAGAAAGTTCTACCTGTCCCAGAGCCAAATTATATGCAAGGGAATACTTAGTTGTATCAATCTTTGCTGCAAATCTTTAGTGTGTCTGAAATGTACAATGTTTGTTGTCAGTTTGGAAGGCTATTTTTTCTGCAAATTCCATCACATTCTCTTCCAACAAAAAGTGTGGTTTGTTTAAATCTTGCTTTGGATGCAGGATGTGAATCAGATGGGTCTACTTTTGGAATGGCCTAGACCAGAATGAGCCATGTTGTGTTCCAGATTGGCTCCCTAAATTAGATCAGGTGATGCTTCACACTAATCTTTAACTCACGTTAACTCTTTCAGACTACATCTTTTCATTCAACAATAAAATCTCATAAGTAAAATCTCTAAGTAAAGAACCAATGGTGGAACTTGGTCCTTTCATATGGACTAAACACATGAAAACTTTGAGGAAATAATAGACCAGATGGAAATTAACAACATAAAAATACAAATGGATTTTCCTTAAAAACATTTGAATAAAATTCTAGAAAAATACAATGTGCAATGCAACACTCACCGTGGATCTGTATGCACATTTTGAACTGATAGTATCCTTACAAGCGATACACTGGTAGTTTACTCTCAATTAATCCATGTACAAAGTAATAAGAACTATAGTGTTTTCTCCACAGCAGTGTCTCTCAACCTCTGTAGCTTCATGCCTGAAGTTCAACTCCCAGAATTCTGCCTGGAGAGGTTGAGAAGCACAGCTCTACAATAAGAAATGCATTTCACACTTTTGGTGAGTGTGGGCCTACTTCAATGATTAATATTTTGGTTTTCTGTGATCAAAGAATAAATTAATAAAGGAATTCAGTTACCACTGTGAATAGCAGAATTTCTACTATTGCATTTCCCCCCCATCCCATCTGCTTGCTCAGTTTCCTTACCTTCCCACTATATGCTCATAAACTCTAGAATGGGGAGAAATAGAATGAATGTGATGAAACAATCCTTCCTATAACAATCCTTCAGAGAAATTGTCTTATACTAAGTCAACATTTTGCAACTATTCAAGAATTATTTCTTAGCTCCATATGAGATGTCACACCCAACTGTGATATTTTGTTTATTTATATGGCCAGCCATCTTAAATGCCTAATCCTAAAATAACAAAAACAACTACACATACACACACACACCTCAAAATATGAATGCAAAGTAAGTTAAAAGTAACCATAATACAATAAGCACGATAATAAACCCACAACACAGCTGCACCTGTTTTGGGTTCAACTATCATAGCAGCCCAGCAACTGGGGAAAAATCATCTTCACAGCTTTCAGGAAAAGTTTTGGGGCCCTCTGGATCTCAGGAGGAGAGAAAGAAGCTCAATACAGTAAAAATGACCACAAATTGGCTATTGCTTGTCATAGATGCCGTGTTCAGTGGCAGTTCAAGGATATAAGATCATGTTCAGTGAATTAGCTTTTAATTGTATTTTCCTTTATTGGCAAGCAAGGGTGCATTGCATTGGAAAAAAAAATCATCGGGAACATGAGGCAACTGATAGGGCCAAACCTGTGTAGTGAGTGCCAAAATTAAATATGGGAAGGAAGGATCAGCTTCCCTGGACTATTCCTCCTTTTCTTCTTCATCTATGGCTCCCCCAGAAAGCTGCCAGAAGAGAGACAGACAGCTTCTGTCCAGAGATTGCACAGCCTTTTGAAATTGGGCCAACAGATGCAGGAAATTAAACAGAGGGCTGTATACATGCCTTGAACCACAGATTGCACACTTCTCTATTAGGCCATATAAAAGGATTGCACAGTCAGTGAAACTATTTACTTTCAAGTTCTTAAAAGGAAGTGAAAGCATTAGCATAGAAATGGAAAAAAAATCTGGAAAAGTGCATTGGAAAAGTTTATTGTGACCTAGTATGCTAAAATCCAACATACTTTGAATATGATAATACTTCTTGAGACGCTAATATGCCAATTTAACCCCAAAATGAAAGAAATATGTGTAGTTCTGCAAATGTGTACGTATGTACATTTTTGCAGAGAAGTTAGGAAAATGATAAGTCATTCATTACTTCAGATAGAGTTACGTATATCAATCTGGTGAATAGCACAATATGCAATTTGCATGTATGTAATGTTGTCCTAAGAGACGACATTCAGCTTTGAACCGTCTTACCCCTTGAGATCGCAGCTGAATCAACTGTCCACTTCTAAGACTTAAATTGATAAAAATAGTGAAGTGACTAACACTGACATCAGAAGCATAGGTTTTAAAATAATGCCAATCATTTTAAAGCTACATAATCTAGTGCTGACGTTTGTAACTTAATTTTCTGGATAAAAACCAAGATGTTGTCTGGAACTGAGGATGAATTTCTCAACAGCTTAAGTCTGTTTTTATTTTATATGTAAACAAGATTACAAGTTATATCTTTTCTGAAGCATTGACAAATCTTTTTAGTTTTAAAAAATGGCCTTTGGTCTTCTAGACTATTTACTGTAATGTTAGCTCTCAGCTTTGGAAAGGTAAAACAACCAAACTCAATATTTTAATTATTTATTTTAAAATTTTAATTTATCAATTAATCAGATGGATAGCCAATGTAGTTCAGTGGTTAAGGTGATAGACTAGGAATGGAAGCCTCAGGGTCATGGAAGCTAACTGGTTCACTGGCTGCTCTCTTTCAGCACTAGACTAGGGAGTTGAGAAACATCAATCTACTAACCTAGACTGGACTAGTGGGTAGATTGTAGTCCATATGTTCAAGAAGCGTTCTTTGTCCTACAATGGATTGATAATAATTTTAATAAATTGAATAACAATATAATTTTATGTAAATGAGAAGATAAGCAGCCAAAGTGATCTGTGCAAGTTTTTTGGAAGAATGAAAATGTTTTAAGAAGTTTTATTAACAAAAGAAGGCAAACCCAGCAGACTTTTAGTAGGAAATAAGCCTCCTTAAGGTTCTTTGATTCAATTTAAACTATCCCTTGCAAATGACATTAGAGTATTACCTACTTTTTTCGCTAATACCAAATGTTAGGTGCAATTGGTAGCAATTGTCTTGCTTATAGTTATGAAATCTGGAAAGACCATAAAAGGTATTCAAAAATTTTTTTGAAAAGAAAATCTTCAGTGCACCATAACTGCACTTGAAATCAACTTAGATTTAGGAACTTAGAATTGGTAGGAAGTTATCATACAGGTTGTTGAGAGTGTGGTCTCACGACAGCTCCCTCAGTACCTGGATGAAACTGTCTATTTAGACCCGTTCCAGTCCGGCTTCCGACCTGGGTACAGCAGGAAACGGCTTTGGTTGCGTTGATGGATGATCTCTGGAGGGATCGGGATAGAGGCTGTTCCTCTGTCCTGGTCCTATTAGACCTCTCAGCAGCTTTTGATACCATCGACCATGGTATCCTGCTGCGACGATTGGAGAGACTGGGAGTGGGGGGCACCGTTTTTCGGTGGTTCTCCTCCTATCTCTCTGACCGGTTGCAGACGGTGTTGGAAGGGGAGCAGAGGTCGACCACGAGGCGCCTCATGTGTGGGGTGCCGCAGGGGTCGGTTCTCTCACCTCTCCTGTTCAACATCTATATGAAGCCGCTGGGGGAGATCATCCGTGGTTTTGGGGTGCAGTATCACCAGTACGCTGATGACACTCAGCTGTGCATTTCCACCCCTGACCACCCCAATGAGGCTGTTAAAGTGATATCCTGGTGTCTGGAGGCTGTCAAAGTGATGTCCTGGTGTCTGGAGGCCATACAGGTCTGGATGGGGAGGAATGGGCTCCGACTCAATCCTCCAAGACTGAGTGGCTGTGGATACCGGCGTCCCGGTACAGTCAGATGGTTCCATCGCTGACTGTGGGAGCCGAGTCATTGGCCCCTATGGAGAGGGTTTGCAACTTGGGTGTTCTTCTGGATGCTCGGCTGTCGTTAGAAGAACATTTGACGGCCGTCGCCAGGGGAGTCTTTTATCAGGTGCACCTGATTCGCCAGTTGCGCCCCTTCATAGACCGGGATGCCTTGTGCACGGTCACTCATGCCCTCGTCACTTCCCACCTGGACTACTGTAACGCTCTCTATATGGGCTCCCCTTGAAGGGCACCCGGAGGCTCCAACTGGTCCAGCATGCAGCTGCGTGGGTGATAAAGGGAGCCAGCTGTGGCTCCCATATAACACCTCTCCTGCGCAAGCTGCACTGGTTGCCGGTGGTCTTCCGGGTGCAATTCAAGGTGCTGGTAACCACCTTTAAAGTGCTCCCTGGCTTAGGATCGGGCTATTTATGGGACCGCCTGCTGCCACCGATAGCCTCCCATCGACCTGTGCGCTCCCACAGGGAGGGTCTCTTCAGGGTGCCGTCAGCCAAACAATGCTGGCTGGCGACCCCCAGAGGGAGAGCCTTCTCTGTGGGGGCACCTACCCTCTGGAATGAGCTTCCTCCGGGGTTACGATCACTCCCCAACCTCTGGACCTTCCGACGCGAGCTCAAGACCCTTTTATTCCATCGTGTGGGGCTGGCCTAATGGGTTATAGTTTTTAATTGGGTTTTTACTATTGATTTTTAATAGTTTTAATGTTTAGCCAAATTTGAATTAGATTTTTATAGTGTTTTTTAATCTATTTATGTATATTGTTTTATGTTGGCTGTAAACTGCCCTGAGCCCTTCGAGAGAAGGGCGCTATAGAAATTTAATAAACTAAAGTAAACTAAACTAAACATCTATCTAGCTTTGCATTCATTGTGTATTTTTACTTTGACTGGAAAAGTTATACCGTCCCTTTTGTATCAGATCATCTTGTGTTTGATCTCCCAGATTCCTACTGACATCACTGTTATAATAAATGGGTCATTACACCTGCTAGACACAATGCTTTAGAGAAAAATATAATGTCCTTTGCTAAACATGTCAGTTAATTCTATCTGAAATAAAATATTCACAATTTTTCCCAAATTAGACATTACAACCCAACTACGAATCCTTTCACCTGTTTTAGAATGGTCATATTTTTAATAAAGGAACACAGATAAATGGCTACAGTTTCCAGAGGAATTACAAATTACAAATATACAGTTTTTGTGATAGGTACTGATCAGTCTGAAACTAGGCGATATTGATATGTCAACAATTGATGCCTCAAAATGTCTAATTTTCTCCAAAATTGAAAATGTATAAGCATATAGACTTAAAATTTTTTGTAATGGAGTCTACCTCCAAACCTTCTGTGCTCTCTTTCTGAGGCAGAATTGACTTCATTTTTTCTGAAGAATATTGTGTCGGTGGATTTCACCCTATTCTGTGAAAAAAAATAACAAGAAAAAAAAAAGTTAAAAGCCATTTGTGGTTTTCTCATGGCAATTACTGAAAGACAGGAAGCTTCATTTCCCAGTCTTATTTCTGAGTCAGATCAGGGTCAAAGCTGGCAGGCTTATAGGGCCTGAGTTTAATCAAGGAATTCTCCAAAGAACCAAGTACAATATGAACTCAGTCTGGAAGGAGGCCTGTTGTATTTCATATATACTTGAGTACTGCTGAAATGGGCCCTTGATGAAGCAGGGGTCTGAGTTATATTGGTAACTATTCTCATTCAAGAGAATCCAAATGAAGTCTCTATTTTAGATTTTCCACCTGAACACAGAGTTGGAAACATGCCCCAATTTTCTTATTCAAGATTTTCAAATGTTCAAACACATTCAGCTTCCTTGTGCAGGTTTCCCTTTGGAACTAAAGAGATGACTGCATATTGTTATAATTGCACAGAAATATCATATCTGTGCAGCAGGGAAGTAAAGAAATATCAGTGCACATCTAACTACAATTAACTTCAATACTCTTTTGCAGGAGTTGGGAAAAATCTGGTGGATGTTCTTTGAAGGCAGCTATTAATCTACTAGCAATCCAAAACTGTTTCCAACTAAGCCTAACAACTATCAGAATGCTATCCCTCAATAGCATTCGTAGGGGTAATATCCTGGTTGGAGTCCGTACAATTTGTTTGGATTGTGCATTCTGCCTTTCTTGATCCTGTTAATTAAGAACATACATTGTCTCAGCAGATGGCACACACCTGATGAACCTTCAAGCTTTGAATATAAATCTTATTAGTGCTTGGATGTGAGATCACCCAGGAAACAATTATGGACTAGATTAGGAAGGTGATAAAAGACCCCAGAAGTTATCAGTGGTAAATGATATCTGCATCTTTTTGCAAAGAAAAAAAATATAACCGTCCAGTAAATTTGACTCAAAGGAGTAGTTGTGTAGCTGTGCATTAGCAGAGTCATTAGAGATTAGCCTTACAAACACCATGTACCTTTAGTTTATTCCTTAGCAGTGGCAGACACAATATAATTTTATTATAATTACTTTCTATTTCTATTTTAGTATCTTAATGTAGGAAATGAAATCAAGGCAGTTCGTTAGTTCAATATCTACTTCTGTTTTGAAAATACATGCAAGAAAAAAGTCAAAACCAGAATAAACCTTCCAAAAACGCTCCATGGCTTAGGACCGGGATACCTTCAAGACCGCCTTCTGCCGCCGATTGCCTCCCAATGACCTGTGCGCTCCCACAGAGTGGGCCTCCTCGGGGTGCCGTCGACCAAACAATGTAGGTTGGCGACCCCCAGAGGGAGGGCCTTCTCTGTGGCGGCACCAGCCCTGTGGAACGAGCTTCTTCCGGGATTACGACAACTCCCCGACCTCCGGACCTTCAGATGTGAACTGAAGACTCTATTATTTCAGCGTGCGGGACTAGCCTAAGAATAAAATGTTTTAGCTAAATTTTAATGGGGGTTTTACCGTTTTTTACTGTTTTAGTGATCAGGCCATGATAATATTTAGTTTTAACTGGGTTTTAACGTTTATTTATTATATTGTTTTTAATATGCCTGTGAACCGCCCTGAGTCCTCCGGGAGATGGTGCGGTATATAAGTTTGATAAATAAATAATAAATAAATAAATAAATAAAATAAATGAACAAATGTATTTATTTATTTCTCATATTTCTAGGCTGCCTGACTCTAAATGTCTCTGGGACATTTGACATATAAAAAACAATAAAATCAACTAATTTGATGTGGAATATCATTGGGAGGGTACAGTAACCAAAGTCTCTCCCCCATGAGGAGAGGCCAAAAAGGCCAATCTAACCTCTCTAAACCAAAGACCAGGGAAGAATCATGTTTTTACTAGTCTTTTAAAGGCTGGTAAGGTGGGAGTAGTCCGAGAAATCCTCCGAGGAATGTATTCCAGAAGTCAGGTCCATTTCCTGGATTCTACTAGATGCCAATCGTGTCAAATCTTACAGTATGAACAGAAACCATAGGAGCAGACAGTGCTTCAGATAACTAGGCCCTATCTCATGAGGGATTTTAAAGGTGACAACCAGTACTTTGAACTGCATCTGGAAACCAATTGGTAATCAGTATAGCACTTGAAGCATGGGTGTTCCATGAGAATTGTGTCACTTCCCATCATTGCTTGTACTGCTCTAATCTTGATATACTTCTCAATGGTTTTCAGCCACATATAGAGCACATTGTAACAATTCATCTGCAGGATAATCTATATATCTATATATCTATATATCTATAAAAGCAAAAACCACTCATGCCGTAATCACGAAATCTTCAGAACTGTAAAGCCTACAAACTTGAACTTTGCCACGCATGTTCCTCTTGGCTTCTAGATGCTCACTAAGAAAGGATTTTTCAAAATGACCATCAGAGCATTAGTATTTCCTATGTTATTATAACATGCTCTGATGCTAATTAGTTAGAAATTCTACTCCCTATCCCAACCTGAAAATAACTCTGGAGAGAACAGGATAGGATAGGAGATGTTTCGGTGGGGCAAGCCTGAGGGAGAGAAGGAGCTAGAAAGTCTGAGGGAGAGAAGGGGATAGGATAGGAGATGTGTCTGTGGGGCAAGCCTGAGGGAGAGAAGGGGATAGGATAGGGGAGGATTCTGTGGGGCAAGGCTGAGAGAGAGAAGGGGAGAGGAAAGGCCGATCATAATTACAGATTAATTTTCAAGCTTTAACTGTCAATTTATCAAGCCCCAACATATAGTTTTGTAGGGAAGCATGAGTATCCAGCTAGTCAGATAATAATTTTTACGTGGCTAGTATGGGCATCCTCTGAAAAAGTTGAGATGGCAACTGTGGCTGCACAATATAAGCCCTTTTCCTTTTAAATGTGCTTTAATTATGTAGTCACGGTCCCCATCTTGACTTTTTATTACTTCTTCTAGGATATTCCTGTTGAGCAGTTCTCATTAAAACACCACCATATATACTGGTATTTTTAGTTTTCAAAAAGGCAAGCTTAAAGGACATAATATATGTATAGTATTGCACATGTTTGAAAGCTGAAAGTAGATAAAGGGAAGCACTTCAGTGCATATTTAAATTATTAATTTAGATAAGGTTCACCAACTTCAGTCTGTTTCAAAATAATGGTGTATAAAGCTGTTAGAGCTTTTAATTATGATGGCTCTGTATTTTAGATATCTACCACAAGTTGAACCAGAAGAGATTAATTTTGTTTTCATTTGCTGGAGAAGGAACACAGCTATGTGTTATGTTCAGCCTAAATTAGCTTCGAATGGTACAAAGTTAGTATCAAGGCTCCAAAAAGACGAAAGCTGGATTTTTTTTACACAAGTCTTTCTTTTATATACAACTGCATGATGGGAAGGGAATTGAGACAAAAAGAAGCCTTGCATTTCAGTGACCTAAAGCCCCTGCCTTCATATCAAATTAGGCCACTGCTGACCAGTCTAATTACACCATTTTGGACAGTAGATAGATGATGCGGGTGAAAAGATCCTTAGTTTTACTATTTGGTCCCCATAGTGCTAAATGTTTCCTGCAGCTGTTGTTGATGAATATGATTTATTCACACATCTAGCTTGATCCATTCTGAGTCCTAGTGTAATTCAAAACATTGAGTACTTCATCCATCATTTTTATAGCACCCTATTCAATAAGAGTAAATGGAACAGACTAGTAAGTTAATTGCTTATTCTTTAGCCAAACCTCTAACAATCAGCTTCACTGCATTCAGAAAAAGGCGCCATTATTTCTTACAAATAAAAATTGGTCAACGTACTTGTTTTCAAGTATTTTTTTTTAAAAAAAGGAATTTAGCTTGGAAAGGCTCTACACTGATTTCCCGGGCATGTTTCACCTAATCTATTTGAAGTTCTTATATTTCTCATATCCTACTTAGTAACATGTAAATGATACATAAACTTGCGACTATTAAAAAAAAATATTCCAGGAGAAAATAATACATAATGATAAAAGTGCATAAATTCTGCATAGTGAAAAAAAAGGGGGAAGCAAATGCTAGATTACATAGACTTTGATTTGCTCAACTGGTCTTTTCTTAAGGAAAATAGGATCTTAGAATAGACCTCAATTAACAATCACAGCCAAGAAACAAAAGAAGACCATGGTGAGAATCTTATATTTATTCTGCCTTTATTTTGGGTTTTTAATGGGTTTTTATCTTAAATTTTTAATTGTGGCCAATTTAATAAGTTTTTTAATTGTATTTTAATCGTATTTATAGTGTATTGTGTATTTTTTACCTGGCTGTGAACCGCCCTGAGTCCTTCGGGAGAAGGGCGGTATACAAATTTAAATAAATAATAATAATAAAATAATAATTTTGAGTCAGATCTTTAGAAAAACACTTTCCAAAGTAAGCGTGGGCATGTACAGTATACATGTGCATCAAGAACTAGGAACTTCTTCAATATACTGGAATAGAATCTATGTAAATGTTTATATTTCTAAAAATCAGACTTGTCCCTGTGAAGTTTTAATAATTTATCAACATCTGTATATATGTAGACAATTCCATTAAAAAAAAAATTTCTTCACCCACTCCCTTGACATACATAAACCAAATAATTCAATCCACATAATGACCTTCTGTGCAAGAACAGATCCAAGGCAGAGCTAAAATTTTATTGAAAATATTAAAGTCACTCAAGCCAAGAAATGTGTTAACAATGAAAGATCACACACCAGTTTGAGAAATAGGCACTGGAAATGATCTTTTTAGTTCAAAGCACTTCCAGTACAATTTAAAAAAGAAGAAATGGCCTATTTTTGAATGGCCTTGTAGTCATTGCTTCCTCCCCAATTCTTCTAAAAATGGTTTGATTTGTTGAATATATACTACATGAACATTTGTTCGTGGAAATTGTTTTTTAAAAATGGTAATCCCAAAATAAATTCTGCAAGGTCTCTTGTGAAATACAAGCATCAGAACTGGGCATATGTTATTACTTTAATACCGTCAGTTTTCCACTATATTAAAATTTTCCAGTATTAAATGGAGAAAATCTCCACTTTATGAGATGATATATTTATTAAAGTAAGGAATTAAAACTTTATATAAAAGCGCATAAAATAATCAGTATTTCTGCTACCACTGCTAATTTACTACTCTTCTAGGATTCTTATCCATCCTAAATGTCCTCATAAGTAAAGGAAATGGTGGCAAGTTAGAAATCTATAAAAAAACATCCACAATATCCAAGTGCTTCACTAGTAAATTAATAACTAACATCCCACAAGAGGAGTTGTGGGAACATTTTTCAGATGAGCATACAGTGCAGCAACTCTGAAAAATTAGAAAATGAAAACTGACCACTTATACAATATCTTCCAACAAAATAGATATCCCTGCAACTTTATCAAAAAGTGCCAATATAGAACAATCAACACAAACCATGAAAGGGATAACTCCACCATACATCATAAATATCTTTGAAACATCCAATAGACTCTTCAGACCAGATGGCTTCACCTTAGCATGCCAGCTAATTAAAGCCCTACAAAATATCTTAACGTAATTCAAAAGACCCAATAACCCAAGAAGAAACAAGAATCATCTACAATATTCAATAAAGAACCGCAACAGCCACAATGTAGGCCATACAGAAGACTAGCAGAGAACTTCCATGAACACCTATTAGCAATTTAGAAGACATCATCAAAACACCTTAATTTCACAACACATGGACAGACTCAACCATAGTTTCAACTGGGAGACTGTGAGTATCCTAGACCAAATTAAATCTAAAACACCAAGGAATTCCTGGAAGCCTGACTCTCAACCATCAATAGAGATGTAGAGATAAACTACATTTACATACCATGTAAAAAAGACAATATAAAACTGAGAAGGAAACAAAAGACCAGAACACCTCCTCTCCAGTAGCCAACACCCAGATAAGTAGGAATTAACACTAGACGAACAATGAAGGAGACAAATAATACTATAATCAAGGAGCTATCAAGGAAATGAACAATTAAGAAGACAAATAATCAAGCAGAAAACAAGGATCTACCAAGGAGAAAGCCAACACCAACACCACACCAACACTAGCAGGGCAGGGCAGGCTGCAATATGTAAATAGAACGCAAACCCCACGCTCCCTACACTTTCTAGCACTGATGATGTATTTAGCCAGGCAGTGAAACCTAACTCAGACACCACCAAGGAATCCACAGTTCAACTATGAGTTGTATTTAATGTCTTCTATTGATACCCTTAATTCACCTGCACATTTGATACAAAATAATATGGTGTTTCAGGCTGACTTATTGACAGACATGTACTGATTTTGTAGGATAAAATTTTATCTAAAAATATAGTCTGAAGATATTCTGATAGACTGAAGACTTAGTTGTTGATATATGTCAACAACTTTTGAATTTCTAAAAGATATGTTTTCAGTTTATTCAGAAAAAATCCCCTCAATTTTTTTTTGTATTTATTCTGAATTATCTAAAAAGTCTTTATCATAACAATAGACTCCAGGCCTGTGGAATCCATTTTATTTTTCCTATAACCACAGTATATATTGACAAGACTAAATGCAAAAAAATGGTTCATGGGGTAGATACCTCTTCAGTAATAAAGAATAGGGAAACTAACAAACTGTGAAAATTAGATTTAATCCCGAGGACCCTCAGGTACAGCAGGAGAAAGAGTGCCAATGTTAGCAAATTAGATGTTCACTTCATTTGTGCTTATGTTTTTATAGTCTTATGCAGAAATCAACATGTAATAATACAAGGGTTAGATGAGCAAATTTATTTTATTTATTTTATTTATTTATTTTGTCACAACAATATATATAAGTATTATATATATATATATATATATATATATATATATATATATATATATATATATATATATATATATATATATATATATATATATATATATATATATATATATATATATATATATATATATATATATATATATATATATATATATATATATGAAGAAGAAAAGAAAAACAATAGGACAGGAACGGTAGGCACGTTTGTGCTCTTATGCACGCCTCTTATGGTCCTCTTAGGAATGGGGTGAGATCAATATTAGAAAGTTTTTGGTTAAAGGTTTTGGGATTATGGGAAGAGACCACAGATAGAAGCACAAATAGCACAAATATTATAAATATAAATAAATTATAATAAAATATTATAAATATAAATAGCACAAAAAGCACAGATAGAAGCACAAATAGGGTTTCTATCACAAGAAATAATGTTTCCTTTCTATTATGCATTGGTGATAATCTGTGTTAAGTACTATGCTGATGTAGGAATCACAATTCTGAGAAATTAGAATAGATTGAGTGTTGGAAAAAACAGATGATCAGAGAATTAGAAATTCAGTTTCTATTAAGGGAGATCAAAGGGGTAGATCAAAGGGGTTTCACTGTGACAGAGATTAAGGAAGCCAGTTTGATCTAATCGATAAAGGCAAAAGGCTAAAACCCATGAATTCTAGTCCTGCCTTGGGCATGAAAGCCATTTGGGTGATTTTAGGCCAGTCATTCTCTCTCAGGCCCATAGGATTGTTGCTGTAAAGAAAGTAGAAGGAGGAAGGTGTGTGGGATATGTTCGTTTCTGTAATGTATTTTGAACTTTGAGAGGGAATTTTGGGCGGGAAAATTGCACGTTGCTGATTGGTTGAAGCCTCAACCAAAAGAGTATTTAAAGAGGGGTTTTTGCCGGTTGTGTTTGCTGGGGTCACAATAAACTAAAGAGCTGTTGTCACTCACTGGTCTCCTGCCTCTTCATTGCCCGAACTTAACATTGGCGATGAAGGTGGGATGTTGAGGCAGTGAGATTGAAAAAAAGAGCTGAAGGAACCAGGAATTCGAAAACCCAGCCAGTTCTCGAAGGCGGAAAATAGCGATGTCCAGCTACACGCCGCCAGCGCCATTTGACCCAGCAAAGGAGAAATGGGGGTCGTACATGGCTCGCTTCGAGTGTTTCCTCGAAGCAAACGAACTACAGGGAGTCTCGGACAATCGGAAGCGATCATACTTCCTGAGCCACTGCGGTCCAGAGGTCTTCGATACGGCGGAGTCACTCTCAGAGCCAACGCCGGTACAATCGGTACCGTGGCAGACACTACAAACAACACTTCGAGCGCACTACGCACCGGTACCCTCAAAGTTTGTCCAAGGTTTCGAATTGAGGCAATGGGTACAGCGAGAAGACGAATCAATAAGTGTGTACATGGCCGCATTGAGGAAAGCCGCAAACCACTGTGAGTACAGAGATTTGGAGGATTCCTTACTCGAACAACTCATTTGTGGGGTCAGGGACATCAGACTACAAAGGCAGCTGCTGTCTAAAAGCAACCTGACTTTAGCGATAGCCCTGGACGAAGCCAGAGCTCATGAGATGTCCACCAAGGCGGCGGAGACCTTGCAAAAGCCAATCGCGCAGGGTGCCGGGACAAAGACTACACCGGTCCACAGTGAGGAAATCCAGGCCGAATCGGAAGGTGAGGAAGAGGAAGAGGTGTTCCACCATTCGCCGGAGCCTGTAGCAGCACCGCTCCCAGAGCCACATTGGACGCGTCCGCTTTCCACCACAAAAGGCCGGAGCGGGTCGGGATGCCTCAGGACGGGTTCCGTGACGAAGGCTTTCTTGAGGGCTGTGAATGCTTCTTGCTGCGGGGACCCCACCGAATGCAACCTTCTTCCTGAGGAGCTGGGTAAGTGGAGCTGTCAGTGTGGCGAAGCCCGGATGAAGGTCCGGTAGTAGTTGGCGAAGCCCAGTAGGCGCTGAACATCCTTCACCCGACGAGGGCTTCCCAGCTACACAAAGCTTCTACTTTACATGGGTCCATGGCTATGCCCTCGGGCGAGATGATATGCCCGAGGAATTCTATGGAAGTCCGGAAGAAGACGATTTCTCCAGCCGCATTGAGTTGTTGCTCCCGCAAGCGTTGCAGAACCAGACTGACGTGTCGAAGGTGGCTTTCCTGGACCGGGAGTAAATCAGGATGTCGCCGAGGTAGATAACCACGAACCGATCCAACATGTCTCGAACACGTCGTTCATGAAGTGCTGAAAACGGCGGGAGCATTGGTCAACCCAAATGGCATGACAGTGTATTCGTAGTGTCCGTATCGGTGCCGAATGCCGTCTTCCATTCGCCTCCTTCTCGTATCCGCACCAGGTTGTAGGCCCCGGAGATCGAGCTTGGTGAAGATCGTGGCCTCCCGCAACCTTTCCAGTAGCTCCGGGATGAGCGGCAGGGGTAGCGATTCCGCACCGTAATGGCGTTAGCCGCGGTAATCACAGCATAGGCGCAAGTCCCTGTCTTCTTCTTCACAAAGAGGACCGGGGCCGAGAGAGGGACTTTGAAGGCGGATGAACCCTCGGGCCAGGTTTTTGTCCAGGAAGTCCCTGAGGGCGGCCAACTCGGCCCGACATGGAATACAGGCGTCCCACAGGCAGTGGTGCGTTGGGCAGAAGGTCCACGGGCAATCGAGGGCCGATGCGGGGTAGTCGGTCCGCCTCCTTCTCGCTGAACACGCCGGCGAAGTCCGTCAGCTCAGGAGGCAAGGTGATGGCAGCGGTGGGACGTTCTGGCCGGCACAGGTGTGGCGGATGTGATCGACGCACTGCAGACTCGGAAAGAGATGGCGTTCGCGACCAGGCCACCTGAGGATCGTGGGTCCGCCAGGCCAACCCAAGGACCAAGGGAAAATGAAGGTCCGCCGTGACATAAAACTGGATCGCCTCCTCATGGTCCCCAATAGCCAGGCGCAAAGGCTGGGTGGCGAATTTAATGGGGCCGGACACCAGTTCTCGTCCATCAATTGTCTCTACCCGCATCGGAGGGTCCACCGGAACCACGGGGACCGCAAACTGGGTCACAAAGGCCTGGTCCATAAAGTTTGTTGTGGCCCCTGAGTCCACCAGCGCATGCGCCTGGAGCCCGTCCGACTGGTTCCCCAACCATATCCGTGTGTCCAGAATCAGATGCCGAGGGGGCCCAGAGTCTACTTCCGCAACGTCCAGTGGGGGCTTAGTACGTGCCCGACCTAGGGTTTCCCCGAGGTCGGGCCTGCTCCGTTTCCCGATTGGTCACGCTGTGATTCGGGGACCGGCGTGCGTGCCCCACTTCGCTTTCTGGGGCAAGAAGCGGCGAAGTGGCCGGGCTCCCCACAGTACAGGCACAATCCCCCTTGGCGCCTCCGGTTCCGCTCCTGGGCTGTTAGGCGAGGTCTGGCCGCTCCCAACTCCATGGGCTCTTCCGCAGCGGTTACAAAACGTGGGGCGACCCTGGGTGCTGGTGGTGCAGGAAGTGGGGGTGCAGATGTCGACGGAGGGTCCCGGGGGGTGCGACGGGACGGTCGCCGTTGCAGACGGGCATCGAGGCGGAGACAAAGGGGCACCAAGTTGTCGAGGGTCCGCGGCGCCTCCACGCGGGCCAGCTCGTCTTGCAATTCCTCTGAGAGTCCCTCCTGGGACGCGTCCACCAGCGCTGCATCATTCCAGTCAGAGTCCTGGCACAAAAGACGAAATTCGGCGATGTACTCCTGCAGGGGGCGTTTCCCTTGACGGAGTTCCTTAAGGCGCCTGGTTGCCGCCAGCATTCGAACGGGGTCCTCATACATGGTGCGTAGGTGCTGCCAAAAACGCTGTTGGTCCGCCAGCAGGGGGCTGTCCTGGAGCAAGAGGGGCGTGGCCCATCGAGCAGCCGAGCCGGAAAGAAGGTTAATCACGAAGGCCACCTTAGCCCGGTCGTCTGGGAAATCCTCTGGCCTCATAGCCATGTAGAGCTGGCACTGTCCCAAGAAGGTCGGGAACATCTCAGGCTGCCCAGAAAACTTATCCGGCACGGTTATCGGGCACTTGCGACGAGGAGGAGGAGTGGGAGGATGGGGGGGGCTGCAGGCACATTCCTGGCAGCAAGTTGGCCTGCCAAGTGAGCCACTTGCTGCTGGAGCTGTTGATTAGCCGCGTGTAGCTGCTCTAACTGCTGCTGTACCTGCTGCTGATCCATCTTTGGTGGAAGATGTTTTAGTCAGGTCTTGGACAAAATGTTCTGTTTCCCTTCCCCCAATACTCCCAGCAAAGAGTCCGTCAGAGGCCTTCCTTTTTTCCTTTTATTTACATAGATACATGTCCTGGCCACGTCTACCCACGGGCCTGCCAAGTTTCTGGAGATAACGAGGAAATTATAGATAAGGCCAGAATTACTCACGAATATATTCTTCCCTCCATTAAAACAGTTAGCTCGCCAATTCATTAGCTCGCCAACTCATTACTTTGTCCAAGACAAAAAACCAGAAAGTCCCGCCTCCTATTTATAGTCTCTGCAGATGTCACTGCATGACAATTATGACTTGGCTTTGTCCCAACTCTTCCGCTGCTGCGCACGCCGATCAAGCCTTCGTAATCTTGCGTCCCTCCAAAACTGTTCTTGGGGCGTTGCCAAATCAGAAGAAGGCCCGGGAGAATCAGGCCTTGCCGGCCCCTCCCTTTGAGTGGGTGCCAGGGAGGGAGAGGGCTCAAGAGAAGCAGGGCTTGCCAGGTCTTCTCCCTCATTTTCTGAATCATCCGAGTCCAGGAGTCTGGGTCCAGGAACCTGGGTCACAACAGCTATCTAGTATAAGTCCAGGCGACTGGCAAACGAAAATAGACACTTTCCTGGCCGTCCAACATAGGACCCCTTGTGTAACAACTGGCCGCAGCCCAGCGGAACTCTTAATGGGCAGGAAACTCAGGTGCCCACTAGACCGACTAAACCCAACTTATACCCCAGACGGGTACAAGGGTATTCAAGGAAAAACCAGGGAAATGA
The DNA here is from genome assembly GCF_028640845.1 of Ahaetulla prasina. NCBI lineage: Eukaryota > Metazoa > Chordata > Lepidosauria > Squamata > Colubridae > Ahaetulla > Ahaetulla prasina. The sequence continues at coordinate 41,628,880 of NC_080541.1, read as the reverse complement.
AGGTGGGTGACCCAGTATGGGCACACAACTATAGCGAGGGCCCAACATGGTTAAAGGGGGAAATTCTGGGCATAACCGGACCCAAATCATACGTAGTAGACATGGAGGACGGCCGGGTATGGAAACGCCACATAGACCAGTTAAGAAAACGTATACCAAACAAACTAGAAACCAAACAACCAGGCCCTGACTACCAATTGTTTGAATCTGCAGCTGACTCAAACCCGAGGCGAACGGAGGACTTATCTGATTCCGATGAAGTCCAGCGACGCCAACCGGTTCCTCCTAAAGGCAACAGAAACGACTCAGCCAATAATCCAGGGCCGGACGGCTTAGAGGAGGAGCTGGGAGGAACAAACAGTCGCTCCGACCAGCTCAACTCTCTCCCAGAAAATGAACTGCGCAGGTCAGAAAGAGTTAGGAGACGCCCTGTCTACCTGCGTGACTACGTAGAGAAATAGCATGTAAATATTATGTAGATAGAGGCACAAAGCGTTCTGGGAGGGAAGGATTGTAATGTATTTTGAACTTTGAGAGGGAATTTTGGGCAGGAAAATTGCACGTTGCTGATTGGTTGAAGCCTCAACCAAAAGAGTATTTAAAGAGGGGTTTTTGCCGGTTGTGTTTGCTGGGGTCACAATAAACTAAAGAGCTGTTGTCACTCACTGGTCTCCTGCCTCTTCATTGCCCGAACTTAACAGTTTCCTTGAGTTATTTATACAAATAATAAAGACACAAAATAAACAAATAATAAAGGAAAGGAGGATATGACAGCATGTTTCAAATACTTAAAGGGATATCACACAGAACAACTAGTTCTGTCTTTTTAACAGTGATTAACAGACACATGAATTCCTATTGCACAAAGGTACATTCTGTTTACAAATTAGAAAAAAATATTGATAATATAAACAGTTACCCAGAGAAGAGATTGGTTCCCTTCCCTGGATGAGTTGAAGCAGATTCTAACTGTTTCTCTGGGATGATTTAACTAGGATTTTTTTCCTGGGCAAGCATTGAATTCTATGACTTAAGGAGATCCATTCATTTGGATGATAATCTCTGCCTTTCTTAATTTGATTAATGTGAAGTTTTAATTAATAAAGCCAGGGATATGATACATAAATAATCAGTTGGCAAACTTTGTTTCTTTATAATTATTTATTATTGATTTATTTAGGAAACATTTTTACCACATTTAAATTAAGTTTAAATGCACCTAAACATAAAATTAGTAGATTTCAGTGTAATTTAAGTTCAAGCTATTGCTCCCAGATTAAATTTTATTTAAAGTGTTGTTTTGTCTGAAGTTTTTTTTAGTAACCATTTCCAAAATTGGCTTTTTCCTCAAAAATCAAATTAAACTTTATTTTTGAACAAAATTATTGGGGAAATAATTTATATTCTGCTGGGTTTAATGCAATTATCTATAAAGAAAACAATAAACTGAGTAGAACAGACAAGATCCATTAAAAATTGGCATACAGAACAAAGAAGATCCAATTATATTAGCATCATGAGCAAACACTTATTGGGTGGCTGTGAACATCTATTTCTGAATTTTGGTTTTCTCTATGTAAAATAGGAACAGTAGTAAAAAAAAATAAAGAGTAATTATTGCAAACTTTTTGAATATGAAAGTTTGGTACTAGAAGGGGTAGTATTTCCAAACCAACTTAAGCCCAAATAGTTTCTATACAAATTCTTTTTTATAACATGTTTGCCGTAAGTGGAATCATGAAGAATGATGGTCCATATAGAAAAAATGATTCCTGCCCAGTGACCCATTTTTCTGGAGCAGCTGACTGTTGATACCTAACAGGGGAATTTTTACAGTGAAGCATAAAGAGTAACAGTGTTCATTTCAAGAACTACACCAGATTTTTAACTCTTAATGCTTCCTATGAGGATTCTTCAGGGTGAACTGTAAGGGCAGATACTGTCCATTGCTGTCCTCTTTAACACATAATATCATAGGTCTTTCTCCTTTTATGCTTCAAGTATCCTGTTTTTTCTCACTATTACTACAAGGTTGATAAAAATACAGAACCTTCAAAATCCATGTTTGATTAGAAATTTCTTAAGTCAGTCAAGGATTGTTAGGATACTGAGCTAATGCTCGGAAGAAAGACTACTTGTTAACTAGACAGAAGTTGTGAGTTTGTGCTCAATGTAAAGAGTTCTTATTTAAGTTTATTTGAAGTTAATGTTGGTGATGTGGAAAAACTGGAAGAGGCGCAAAACACTCAATATCCATGTTTCTGGTATGAATTGGACTAGTCAGTTGCCTTCATACAGAGGAGTATGCAGCTTGTGTGTAGTTTGAAAAATGGATGGAATAAAATTGAATAAACAGTCTTCAAAAATGTAACTTTCTAATAAATTGCCTAGGATTAAAGCTCAGCCAATTCATCTTCATAATGTTTGATCAGTTCATCACACTGGACAAAGAAACATGGAAGAACTGTCTAACTAGGTTTTGGGATGGTCTGCCACCAAGTCTTCAGTAGCATAATTTGATCATTATATTATTCAATCCACTTCATATTTCTGAACTCCTTTTCAGTGTTTAGGATAAATAAAAAATATTATATTTTGCCAGGTCTGGGATGATAATCTAGCTAAATCTGCAGAAGCTTGGGCAGCTACCTGCATTTGGGACCATGGGCCTCCTTACTTGTTGAGATTTCTGGGACAAAATTTGTCTGTACGGACTGGAAGGTAATTAAATTTCATATATATTTGTTTCAAGCCACTAATTTTCAAGCATCTTTTATTCTGCAAGTGTATGACAATCAATTAAATAAACAAAATTAAAAATAACAAAAATAATTAATTAATATATATCTCTACATATAATATAAGACATATTAGTAATACTGAACAGTCAAAAATACCAATTTGTCTTATTTTAATTTTGCTCAGGTATCGATCCATTCTCCAGCTGGTGCAACCCTGGTTTGATGAAGTGAAAGATTATGCTTTTCCATATCCTCAGGACTGCAATCCAAGGTGCCCAATGAGATGCTACGGGCCCATGTGCACACATTATACTCAGGTGATATCGGTTCAGTTTTCCTGTATCAGTTCAAAGCTTATGTCTGTGTGATAAGTATGTTGCTTTTCAGGCTGGACTTTTAACAAATAACTTTTACTATTTCTTTAGATGGTTTGGGCCACTTCCAACAGAATAGGCTGTGCAATCCACACGTGCCCTAATATGAATGTCTGGGGAGCGGTTTGGAGCCGAGCTATTTATTTGGTATGCAACTATGCCCCAAAGTAAGTGTCTCTGTTTTCATTTAATCTATTGTTGCATATTGTCTCAGCACACAAGCCATCATTCTCATTTTCCAATTCATTTAGGTTATCTTCTATAAAGTTATAGGTTATGCATAGGTTGTACATGTAACACTGAATACAGTATGTTGGTTTTCTATAAAAGTAAATCAGGGCAGTTATAAATCAATCTATCAAAGAAATATAAGATTTCCCTGTTGTTAAACCTCATATCATGTTTTTAAATGACAATAGCAAAAGGGTCAAAAAATTGTCAGCAGCAAATACTTAGCATTTTTTGAAAAGCATTGAATTTTAAGAACATGTGATTTGGTCATAAACAATCTACAACCCCTAGATTTTATTTCTTAAATCAGCTAAACATAGGAGGGATCTATCTCAGTCTATTTATATTGTAGCTTATCTTCTCCTGAGGTTTTTCTGGGTCTACCCATAAATATCTAGTCTTATATCCATTGGAAATGGAGCTAAAAATTTAGCATCTGAATTCAACATCTGCACCTAAGAGCATTTGTATAATAGATTCTGCAGTGCAGATAACATATGGAAAAAGTATATTTTATGTTATTCAATAAAAAGTGTTATGAAATAGTTAGCATACTAAGTATGTTATTGTTTTTTCCTCCTTAGGGGAAATTGGATAGGAGAAGCACCGTATAAAGTTGGAGTGCCATGTTCTGCTTGTCCGCCCAGTTACGGAGGATCATGTACTAACAATCTTTGCTTTCCCGGAGTGACATCAAACTACTTATATTGGTTTAAATAATAGTACAATTGTTCTAATGAAATGCATGTGTAACAAAATCTTGTATATTTAAGTTTGCATATATTGTATATATAATGTATTGATTCATTAATATTATTATAGACTTTATATAATAATATGAAGATTAGTTTTTAAGGATATAATCAGGGGTGAAATGCTACTGGATCGGACTGGATCATGTGATCTGATAGCAATTGTGGCCGGTAGTTCGGCGATTTGGTAGCAATGGCGGAGCAATGCTCTGCCCACCCACCTGGGTATCATTACTTCCTGGTTTTAACCAGGAAGTAATGTATTTCTTAGCTTCTGCACATGTGCAGAAGGTCTGCGCATGCATGTGACGCATGTGCACTTCCGAGCCGGTAAGGAAGGTAAGTAGATTTCACCCCTGGATATAATGTATATTTAAATATTTCCCTTTAAGTGACAAAGTTACTCTTTTGGACCACTGATAGCTACAGATTAATAATGTGCCTTAAACCACAAAGACAAGGGGAATTGGAATAGGAATGAAAGTGATTATGTTTAGATCCTTAACGGCCTTAAAGGAATGTATCTTCAAATATTTTATATTTATAGGCCTGGCACAAGATGAACTTTAGATTATTATATCTAATCCTTTGAGTTTTACTTGTGTGCATATGTATGTGTTTTACAAAAATGGGAAACAAGATATATCCTGGCTACAAATTGAAAAGTTTAAATAACTCAGATTGGTAGAATAATATCAATATGGGATATTTCTTTGTATTACTATTTAGAATGAGCGAAATTATGATATTTTTGAAAAATGTGCCCAACCGACTGTAATTTTATAAAAGAACACGAAGTTCTCCAGAAAATTTAACAGAAGAAAAACAACAACACTGAAATTATAATGGTGTATATTTGTACAGCTTTATTCTCTAGTACAGGGGTCTCCAACCATGGCAACTTTAAGCCTGGCGGACTTCACCTCCCAGAATTCCCCAGCCAGCAAAGCAAAGGTGGCTGGGAAATTCTGGGAGTTGAAATCCGCCAGGCTTAAAGTTGCCAACATTGGAGACCCCTGCTCTAATAGTAGTATCTAGTGAGCAAAAAAAAAAAAAAAAAGTCCAAACATTTTCCTTTACTTAAAATATATATGTGCAATTGTGGCAAAATTCTGTGGACTAACTTTAGTTTTGTGCTTAGAAATATACTTAGTTATGTTGCTTTAGTTGAACAAAGCCCTAAATCAAAGCAACGTGGCTATCATCTGAGGGTCACAAACACTCTTCTTCCTGTTTGTGATACTTGAGGCCACTGTTGCTTCTGGGTTTTGCGTTGTGAACTACTTGACCCTTATCAATGATATTCTTTGTAGATAGAGTGGAGCAGATGGGTGCTGCCATGCTAATGTGGATCCCAAGTTCATTAGAGGATGTGCAATAATATCAGACAGCGAATTGTTTACTTTTGATAAAGTTAGATATATTTTAAACAGCATCAGGTTTACTATTACCTGGATGTTCAAGACAGGCCGGACTGTAATAATAATGCACTCTTCTATCCATATATAAGCTAACATTAATTTAGAGTCAAAGATCTTGCTTCTTAATGGAGAATATTAGTTTGCTTTATAGTAACCAACTAGTTTGCTTTATAGTAACCAAATTTTCCCCCAGCACTAAAATGGTGATTGGATAGCAATTATACTGTAAAACTGAGCTTCTGTGGGGTACATGATGTTCCACTAACTATAGTCCATAACTCATTGGCAAAAAGATAGTCAAGAAATAGTTTTGTAACATTACAAGCAAACCTTATAATCTGTTGACCTCTCATCACCGTCAATGTAGTGAGGGACTCATCCTGTCATAGGGAGAAAACCTCTTGAGTCCAGTATGATTTTAGCTTGTGGAATAGGTTAAAACCCTTTCTAAGTACTAGAAGGAATGGTGAGCAAAAAAATTGCTATATATTTAATTTTTTTTTAAAAAAAGGAGTGACATTTAAAGTGTAATCACTTTCAGAAGTAATATAGTATGCTTTCTGAATAGCAATTGTACATACCTGATTCTGTATTGCAGCTGAAACTATTACAAAGAATATACATGCATTCATATTTTAGTGATAATTATTCTTCTACATTGATAAAAATAACCTGATTCTATGGAATATTATCTTTTAATAACTCAGACCACAAAACCTTACTACCAAACTGGTGCATATGAGTTTTTATAATATGTAAAATGGTGCTAATCTAGAGCAAAATCCTGGCTCTGTTGAAAACTATGCCCATGTTTTTCATTGTTTTCAGAGAAACTATGGGTCATCTACCTATTCATTATAAACACACTGTTAATTGAAACAAATACAACATAAGCTATTTCATACGAGCAGCTTCTTAAAACAGGCAGCAGGAACTTTCTTCATAGACCTAAAGGACTTTCAGTGCATTGGTTGAGGAACTGACTTTTCTATCTTAATTATATAATGATATTATTAAATTACCTGTAGGGTTAACCCAAAATCATATAATATTTATCAGCTACGTTGGTTTCTGCCAAAGATGGTTAAACCATATTTCCTAGAAGTTTAGGATTTCTCAGTGAAAAAAAATGGTAATGACAGAGAAGCATTTCAGAAGGAATTTGATAACTATCAACTATTACTGGTCTTCATCTGAGTTGTAAAATATATCTTGGTTATATTCTAAGGAACTACTAGATTGCATTTGTAGGAGTGGCAAAGCCTAGCATGTCTGGATGATGAGCCATACTTATCATCTTTTGGCAGATGTATATGTTGCCTGGCAGACACATCTGGGTTCCTTGGTAAACAGATTGATGTGGAAAATGTTCTTTGAGTTTACAAAGTTTGAAAACTGCCAGTTTACATAAAAGGAAGGGTGATAAATCCTCATTTTCTTACAAAGCCAGTAATATCAATGGGTGCTTGATCAAGTAGCTCAACCTGAAGCCACAGTATGTATCTGTGCTAACATTAATTAATTAAATTACTGTGGCCTTGGACAAGCCTATAGCAGATATCTAAAGCATCAACCATCCTGTCACTATTTTTTTTCCAGTAAATATACAGAGTCCCAATTTGGAAAGTATAAATTTGGCCAATATGTGCAGACATTTTTAAAGGAAAATTAAAATTCTCTCAAAAAAGAGAAGACATTTGTGACTGCCCATGGCTCATTTTCTGATTTCAACAGAACTGCTAGTTCTTCGGTATTTTTTTTTTCTTCCTAGAATTTTCCTGCAAGTGCAGGATCTAGTTTTTTCAGATCAAACAAATGTTGATCCACTAGTTGTGACAGGAATTGACAGAATGGCTTGCACCTGAGCCTGCTGTGCCAGGTTGAGATAGGGTGATGGGCCAAAGTGAGCCAGTTGGATTTTATGCCTAAGGCAGAACTCACAATCGCCTACTTTATAGCTTGGTGCCTTAACCACTTGACCAAAATGTGTTGGTATATTGTCATACCAATTAAACTCTGAAGTTGGTGCTATTTTATATAACTAAGGTGCTACATTACTTTATCAATTATCTTGTACATTTCAGTTACTCAAAAATAAGGCAAGCTGGCTTTAATGAAATTTAAGTGGTTTAACAACAACAGCTGACCTGACCTACAACAGTGATCTAAGATTATGATATTAATCTTTTGACCAAAACACTCATTGATATGGTTATAAATCAATTGTTTAAAGATAGTGTACATTACAGAATGTCATTTCAACATGTTTATACAAAACTGAGAGTCTTGGTTGCAATGAACTTAAATATACATGTACAATGAGAATTTTGCATAATAATTTAAAAAGAATGGATGTGCACTGAATTCAAAGCATAACCAAAAGTCAAAAAAATAGAAACAAAACTTCATTAAACAAGGTGCCAAGAAATCAAACCTCCATATATCTCACCACAGATAGAAAATGCTGCACCAATACTTGACCAAGGAACCTATGCAAATAGCTTTCTGATAGGTTCCTTGGCATGCGGCAATCTAAGATTTTTCACTCATGAAATCTGATCTCATGAAGTAATATATCAAAATGTAAGAAATTTAAGTTTTGAAAGTAACTTGTGGATCTAATAGATACACATTTGTAAATATGTATATCACAGAAGTCTAGCCATCAGAAAGCTCTGAATGACTTTGCTTGCATATATGCACACTGTGGAAAAACAAAAGTTTGCTGCTGTATAAGCAAGCTTGATTAGCGCACTAATGCAACTTAAGTGATAACACATTAGGTAATTGTTGTTGCTGCTGCAAAAAGATTAGTGTCACTTTTTTTCCTTTCTGGCTGGAACACAGTGCTATGCTTCCCTTAATGGGATGAGTTTTCAGTTGAAGAAGAGATGAGCTAATCCTTCCTCTAAACCAGTGTTTCTCAATCTTGCAGGTTTAAGACCTCTGGATTTCAACTTTCGGAATTCCCCAACCAGTATGAGAAACACTGCTCTAAATTTTCCCTCTGTGCTCTTCTATTCTATTGAAGAAGATTTAGAAAGCAGGCCAGGTAGTGCAGGAAGGAAAAGAGAGGAAATAAAATCCTATTAAGCTAGTGGAAATTTACTAGTGATATGTTATATACCACTTTTATATTATTAGAAAAGTAATTATTCTTTTTAATTCCATGCCTAGTCTTGCTTCTCCCTGTGCTACCCAGATCTAGAATAGCTCAGTGGTGGGATTCAACCGGTGTAACAACCGGTTCGCTAAGTGTGCGCTTCACTTTGAAATGATAACTAAAATTAGTCTGATTTATCTGAACAACCTGAAATTGCCTTCATTTTACAAATCATAGTTAAAACTAATATTTATGCATTATGATTAATTAAAATGGAGTAAATGAGTCTATGACTCATACTACGATAGAGGAATGAACTTACACACAACAATTAGATAATTTGAAGAACGCACAAGACCTAGGCTCATTTGTCCATTGTTAAATCATAGTTTAGTGTTATATCTGAAAATAGCTAATATCTAAAAGATTGTGAGATCAACTTTCCATCTTGTAACGTGATATTGTTATTATCTGGAATCAGCAATTAATGTATTTATAAAATTAAACAACCATTTTTTCTTCTATATTTGGCTTATTTTTGTGGTTTGTTTGCCTGAAATTATAGATCATTGTCTGATATAGGTGTCATAACAGGTAAATTTACTTTTTTATATCATTGTAGCTATATTACAGATTGCAATAAGTATTACACTATTCCTGTGGTAACACAAACATAATTTTGAATGAGAATATACGTTTAAATAAAAATACCCCAAACCGTCAGATTTCTGAACATAAGCATTCTTTTTTTCCTCCCTCTTTATCAAAACTTGGAATTGATTCCCAGTGGGCCAATATTATATAATTCTAAATACAGAAATTAGTATGTGTGCATTATCCTGAGTCCTTTAAAAAAACTTTAGCAGCAATCCCATTATTTCTCAAAAAAGAACCACCTGATACCTCCTTCTTTACCTTTTTGGAGCCTGGCAAAGACTTTTTATTTCTATGGTCCATTGATCATTCCTATATTATTATTCAAAGTAACTTTATGAATGTGACATTTTTTAGATTTTGTCTTTAAGTCTGTGTTTTTGGTATTATTTCAATGCTATTTTAAATTATTTTAATTGACTATTTTGCTTGCTATTTGATTTTTATTGATTTTCTTAGTACCATTATTACATGACAGTTTAAAAGTATTTGGTCAGAGGAAAACCTGATTCTAGAAAGAAATATATAGAGTAATATTTTGCTTTGTAAGTAGGAAGTTCTGGCAAGTTCTGGCAATATAAATGCTAACAAGAAACTGAATAATCCTCAGCACTTTTGTCACATTTTCCCTTCATACTTCTCAGCCAAAAACACTACTTGTGCCTTAGGACCCACTGACGAAAGCCAGCATAGCACTGACTTGCTGGGAATTTGACCTTTCCCCTCGAAGTAATAAATCTAGTTTGGAAAAAAAGCAATCTGCTTGGTTTAGAATTATCATTTGCCTGATTGCATATAATCATACTGAACAACTCTAGTATATTGTTTTTTTTCATATAGATGACATAATTTTGAAAGAAGCCAACAGTAATGATCAAATATTCATCACTAATGATAATGCTCCCATTACGAAGAACAACTAACTGGGGAAGGACAATGTTTTCTGATTATACAAACCAGTCCCATTTCACAATTCAACAATAAATGGTTGCTTCTACACATTAGTTAAATGGAAACAGTTGCTATCAGGAAAGGACTCCATGCACTTGAATAGCTTTCATATGAATTTAGAAGCTAAATTAAATCAAATTTTTACTGTGTAGTAAGTTCGTGACAGATGATACTTTGAGAAAAATTGTAACTCTAATTATATCCGAACAAAAGGTACTATCTTAGTTAACACAGTCTTAAGGAAGCAATGTCCAAGGAAACATGCAAAAAACAACAGGTTGCATAATCTAAATAACATTAAACATTCTTAGAATCTACATTACAATATATTTATTAGGCAAGATCAAAGGGATCAAACAGTGCATATGCTGGAGAGGGCTGTCTTAACGCATGGGCCTGATGGAAACTTGTCCATGGGCCCCACAAGCATAGGGCACTTGTCCATGGGCCCCACACTAATATGTGTATGTTAATTCTTCAATGCACTTTGTATCATATAAATACAGCAACTGTATGGCTTACTGAGTATTATTGTGTTTTTCATGCCTCGTGTATTTTTCAAATATTTATCATGTTGATTAGTTGCTGCTGCATAGCATGTTTTTAATGTTTCAACACCAATTTTGTTGGAAGTGCCAATAAAATAAATATATGTTTAGTATTATCGATCATTTACATTTTTATTCCTGTGAGCAGTTGTCGTAGGGGCCCCAGTACACTGCTTTGCTCAGGACCTACAATGCTGTTAAAACGGCCCTGATGCTGGAGTAACCAAAACTTTATATCAGATTAACAACACTTGGAAAGATGTTTCACGAAAGCACCAAAAAGAAGAACTATGTAACAGTTTCCACCTGATATTCAGAATGAAGAAAGACTCAGCAGATGACTATCAAACTAGTTTCCTATTTTAGGGAATTTGTGGGCACTTATGGTATAAATGACCCAAAAGGGATTCTTCAAATAGATTTGACAATTAATTTAGAGATACTGAAACTTAAATATAACTGGCTTAATTTCTCAATTGAAACTTCTTTTATTAAAAAAAAATTATTTCCATTTTCCAACATCATATTTATGTACAATCTGTTATCCATCATTAATCATTAATTTTTATTTATTGCTGATTCGGGCCTGCCCGACTGCCACTTCCTTTCTTCACAACCTTCCTCTACCCTCTACTACTTTCCCCTCCTTCATCTCCTTCACTTTACTACTTCCTCTCCTCCTTCTCCACTCCTCCCTTCTTCCATCCTTTCTAACCTTCTTATTCCCCTCCTCCTTTTCAACTCTTTCCTACCTACTTTCTTCCCTCCTTCTACTCCTCTCTCCCTTTCTTTCTGAAATGGCAGTCGAGTAGCCCCAATATCATTTCAAATTTTAATTTCATATCTTCAATCATTACTGTACATTAATAACCAATCGATGTATCATTCCCCCCCTCCCCCCTCCTCCCCCCTCCTCCCCCCACCCCCCGGACTTCCCAGAGCAAATACCGGGTATTATGACCAACAATCACAAGCTAAAATATACAAAATATACATAAACTCCCACCCCTCTCTAAAACTTTAAATCCCCTCACAAATAAAAATAAAGAGATAAGAAAGAATAATAAAAAAGAAAAGAAAAGGAACAATATCAATACATCTTCCCTTCACATATTACTTCTTCTTACAGTCCATTTTTAAAATTAGTCCATCTTCTCAAATTCAGATTTTCTCCACTTGTATATTCCTTCAAATTTCATAAGTCCATTTCTTAAATTACAGTCCATCTTCTCGAACTCAAATTTTCATCACTTATATATTTCTTCAATTGTCATAACGTTTAATGTCCAATCTTCCAATATTACTCCATCAGTCAAATATCATTACGAATAAAGTCTCTCAGATACGATATTTCCAACTTAACTTCATAACTTTTGCTGTCTATAAACTTATATCCAAAGCATATCAATTAAAACGAATAATCATTTATGTTACATCCACAATATAACAGTAAACAATTAACATCATTACATCCACAACATTATCTAAATTCATAAATTTTACTTTCCATCCTTCACCATTAAATAGTATCATCCCATAGGTTTATACCTTACAAATAAATAACAAAAATCCTATAATTTATATCCTAAACAAATCAATTCTAGAAATTAACCATAATCATCATATTCACATCTTAAACATTCCTCCCCTCTCCTCTTCTATTTTCCATCATCTCCAAACCAGTTAACTTAACATTTAACAACAAAGGATTCCCACTCTTTAAAACATTAATATAGAAATGTCTTGCTTTCATAACTGTACTAAGAAAATACTTTCTACTTCTAAAATTCACTGACAAACCCATTGGAACTTCCCATCTAAAATATATCTGATGTTTCTTAAGCTCATCCACTAAAAAAGCAAATTCTCTTCTCTTTCTTAACATTTTAGGAGGAATTTCCTTCATCATTTTTATATCTTGTCCCAATATTTGAAATTTATTTTTATAAAAAGCTTGCAAGATTTCATATTTAACCTTTTTAGTTGTAAAATAAATAACCACATCCCTCGGTAATCTATTTTGTCTTGCCCACCAAGAATTAATACAATAAATTCTTTCAATATTAATCTCAAAGTCTTCTGGCTCCACACCCTTTATCTGAGCAAAAGGTTGCGTAAAAATCTCTTTTAAATTTTCCTTCCTACTTTCCTCCAACCCCCTCACCCTTACGGCATATTCTATTAATCTATATTGTAATATTACTCTTTCTTCATCTGCCCTATCTACCTTTGCCTGTATATCTTTCATCTTATTATCTAAGTTCCAATTGTTTTGATTCTTTTGAATTTCCTCTATTTTCCTTTACAACTCTAAATTAACCTTATTAAGTTCTTCCAAACTATCCTCCATCTGAATACAAGACCTTAATATTTGCGAAATTGCATCCTTTATCATTTTCATTTCCCTCTTCTGCTCTTCTACCACTTCCTTAAAATCCAACATCTCTTTCTCTATTTCATCAAATTTTTGATCTATTTTTGAAAAACGAGTCTCCAGAAACTCCTGTAAAAAATTTCTTAATTCCTCTTTGATGTCTTCTTTTAATTTTCGTATCTGAACTGAAGAAATTTCAAAGTTTTTAGTGGCTTTTGGTACTATTTGCTTAAAAGCCATTTTTTAAAATATATAACCTACCCAGTAAAAGGGGGCAAAAAGGGGTTAAAAATGAAAGATTCAAAAAACTTTTCTTCTAAATCACTATAATCCCAAAGAAGGAAAAAAAATATAAATCATAAAATTTTCATTTCTTTCATTTAGTCAGTAACTTCTTGTATCTCCTGGTTCCACACTGGCTGTTAATAAGCATTTCCTTAACTTTCGTTTCCAATACACAAATTGCCATTTGCTTGCATTCCACAAAACGCCATTTGCTTTCTTCTCTCCTATCTTTGCAACAAATGTATCCTCTATTAGGGGCTTGCAGGCTTCTTGCAAACAAATGCTAGAATTCCAGTTTCTGCTCTGTCCGCGTTACAATTCATCACAAATCCATTTCTGCCGCGGAGATTGGACGCTAAGTTTTTTTCTGCCAAAAGGCAGATGCCCTCCGAGTCTGGAGCTTCTTTCAGGTTTTAGAAGGAGCACTCCCCTCAAGCCTCCAGAAACTTTTCTGGGGCTTCTCCGGGTGGCTCAACTTCAGCCTGAATGCTCATCTCTCCCTCTTTGCCCGAGGGGGAGATTTTCAAGCCAGCGGACTGCTGATTTCTGCTGTCCTGGCAGCTCTACAGACTACAGGGTTAGCGGTCAAAAAAAGACCACCATCAACGAAGCGGAGCCAAACCGGAAGCCTCCTCAATTGAAACTTCTATTAGCATATTTTGCAGCAACTGCATTCTTAGTCATCTCCAAGGGGAACCAATGTACAACTAAATATATTAGCGCAGATGGAATTATTATTATGGAATACTAGCAAGTTATGAATCTAGGAAGTCTTGGTAACATGAGACAGGTTGAATCCCACTCACCCAGACTCAATCTACTGATTCTGTCTTAGCTTGAAATTGGAGTTTGGATAACATCTTTTCTGACAAACATTTTATTAAAAGATATAACCTTTCATAGGCTATATTTCATTTAATCAGATGCATAGATCAATATGCTGATGATAAACAGTTTTATATCTGCAGCCCCCATGATCCAAGTAATGCTGCCCTTTCTCAGTGCTGAGACGTTGTAAGAGTCTGAATTGAGAACAACAGGCCTCAGTTGAACCCTGGAAGTGTGGCTTTGGATGTAAGAGATTTCAGGATCTGCTTGTTTATCATCATTAGGTATGGATGAGGTTGCACTACCCCTTTGTGCAACTTCATGTTTGTACCAGTTGTGCCCTTACCTGGCTCATGAGACCCTGAGTATAGTCACTCATGTCCTAGTCATACCTTGGTTGGATTACTGCAACACACTCTACATGGGGCTACTCTTGAAGATTATTTGGAAGCTACAGTTGGTGCAGAATGTAGCAGCAAACACAGTTCTGGGGGGCCCTAGGGTGGTACATGAAATGCCATTGTTGCATGAGCTGCATTGGTTACCAGTTTGCTTCTGGGTCCAGTTCAAGGTATTGGTTACAACCTTTAAATCCAATATGAAATGTGTCCAGGTATCTGAGAAACTGTCTCATTCAAATGGAACTAGCCTGCCCCCACTTGTGTCAGTGGAAGAGATAGGCCTGCTACAGACTATAGAATTCCAGTGCTATAGAATTCCAGCTGGCAGGTTAAGTATTTTCTGCTGTGACCGAACCAGAGGTGGGTTTCAAATTTTTTTACTATCGGTGCTGTGGGTGTGGCATGGTTTGGTGGGTGTGACTTGGTGGGTGTGGCAGGGGAAGGATACTGTAAAATCTCCATTCCCACCCCACACCAGGGGATGGATACTGCAAAATCCCCATTTCTGGGAATTGGGAGGTAGAGAATAGATGGGGGTGGGTCCAGTCACAATTTTTACTACCGGTTCTCCGAACTACTCAAAATTTCTGCTACTGGTTCTCCAGAACTGGTCAGAACCTGCTGAAACCCATCTCTGGACCAAACCCTGTGGAACAGTCTAACACCAGAGGTGAGAACTGCGCTGAACACTCTACTATCAGAACTAAAGTATTTGTGAATGTATTTTATTTCAAATTATATATCATCAAACATATGATATCAGTTTGAGCTGAAACAGGATTGATTCACAGTAAATCCAATAGATTTGAGTCCATTCTGATCAAATCCATTTTTTAAATTTATTTTTAATTTATTTATTTTGACACAACAGTATATATAAGCATAAGCATGAAAATAACTATATAATATATAAGCATATATATATATAAGCATAAGTATGTAATAACTATATTAATTGGATATAATGAAAGGAAACAATAGGACAGGAACGGTAGGCTCTTATGCACGCCCCTTACAGACCTCTTAGGAATGGGGTGAGGTCAATAGTCCACTTGCATCTGAATTCTCAAACAACCAATAACAAACTTTCCTACGATCACAGCAACTGTAGGATAGTATGTTGTACTACACTTTCTCTAAGGACTCCCATTCCTCTAGAGAAACTTTCTTGGAAGATGCAGAAGACTGCTCTGAAGAGAAACAGATGGGAAAGCACTACTGGACGGCTGGATGTCTACACACATACACATTTGGTTACAAGCCAGCACACATACAATATAGGAAATATTTTTCTACTCCAAGAAAGGGTAATTAACTTTGACCACAAAAAGAAGTTATTCCCACCACAGGGAACTTTGCAGCTTTATTGTTAATTAAATATTTCTATTAATAATTATCAATTTATGACAGGAGGGGTTAATTATTATGCCAGTCATGATAGATTATGAAATGCTGAAGCTGTGTTTCCAATTTGAGAACAGGAACTTAGGGTTAAAGCCAAACCAAATCAACATACTTTTGTTTGCAGTGATTTAAATAAATAGTATCTGATTCCTATAAACTTTGGCTACCATAGATATGATAGTCCTTTGGGGTTGAAGAAGACATAGTGCTATGCAGTCTGGAAGCACAAAGACTAGCACAATGGGAGCACTGGAAGTCCATTGTTGTAGTAACTGTGTGTTACTATTCTCTGACACCACTCATGATTTTCTACCAATTTTTGACAGCGCCTGTCTTCAAAGCCAGTGAAGGCTTCATAGCACAGGGCTCGCCAGCGGGTTCTGTCAGCAGCTGCAGCTTCTCATTCCCTTGGCTTGATGTCACAGTGGCGTAAAGTTTCTTTCACGGCGTCTTTGTAGTGCTTCGTGGTTGACCTTGAGGTCTCTTCCCAGACTCCAGTATACTGTAGACCAGCTGGCTTGGCATACGGCAGTCATCCACTCTGTCCCACCCATCTCAAATGGGATCTCATAAGCAGGGATTCAGTACTGTGGATTCTGCACAATCCAAGACTCCCATATTTTAGCTGCAAATATACAGGTCACCACAAGGTGGGAGCATAGTCTTTGGTGCCATCTGGAAATGGTCTAGAGTTTTACACCCCAGGAATATTAATCCCGTCATAATTATGAAATACAACTTGGTAAGTACAAGCGTTGTCTAACTGTATACGAAACAGTCCACATTATTATAATGCCTGAATTGGAAAGTTATGTATAGCACCAGGATGCAAGTAAGAAAGACAAATTGTTGTCTTTTAATAGTAATTTTTCCATGTGTCATCAATCCTATTTGATATACTCACGGCACTTTCATATAGAAACTGGATTTACTCCACTGCCCCTTTCAACTTTCCATGCCAGTCTTGCGCCCCATGGAAATATCCTCATTGTTACCATTGTTGCAATATATAAGCCTGTTTATAACATGACCAGAACATCTTCCAGCCAGCCAGCTTTAGAAACAAACATTGACAGCGTCAATGGCTTGCTACCATTGTCCTTATGTCCCTGTCTTTATTTTCTGGCAAAAAAAATAAAAAATGAAAATGGGTATGGAATGGCGGGAAGGTGGCCAGGAGATGACTTTCTACTTACTATAATATTCTACCACAATTGACTGCAAAAAACAGTTTTGCCTTCATTCCTGCAAAGAGAGGGAAGATCCAAAGAGACTGGCAGAGGGAGAGGACAAAGCCTCTCTCACCCTACAGCAAACAGCTCTTTCTGCAGATCTAGTAAAAAAGGTGCAAAATATTCTATCTTCATTAAAATTACTCTGGAGTAGCAGGCAATAAATCTAGCTACAGAAACACTATCAAAATATGATGAAAGACCCAGAGCTGCATCGCTGATACCACTTTGATATAACTCTAGGGTGTGGAAATATCTCTTTAAGCAGAAAGCATTTCATTTACCTGCATCTGTATGAAGAGATGTGGCAAAGAAAGGATAGACCTTTTAGTGAATGTTTTTGTTGGAGAAGAAACATGCTCTGATTCATTTTCTGATCCTGCATTGCAGGCAGCTTTGAAATGAATAATTTTGATCAAGCAAATACACACACACAAAAATAAAACCTCAAACTTCATAAAGTATTAGATGAAGATTTGTACAGAGTCAGGAATCCTTTAATTTTTTCAGCTTAATTAATACCTTCATGGAAGTGCTTGCTATTACTGGTTCTGACGTAACTGCAATTCTGACAGGCTAACAGATCGAGAGATGTTGACTGTTGATGTAGCTGTATGGCTCTTTGTGGCTTGCCCATTTGAAAGGATATATTAAGGCTGGTCCAGATTACAAATGTTTAATCTGGCTGGGATATGTAGTGGCCACTAAAGCAAATATTGTGTCATTAATATAGCACTATCCACAAATGGGCCTGGCAACATATAATGCTGTGTCTGTGGGCATATTCAAATTGCATAGTAGATCCTTAACTAACCCCATTCTGCCTAGGTACACTCATCTGTTGAATACCTAAACACAAGAGAATGAGTTGGAGATGTATTTTTAGTTTTAATGCTAAATCCACTGGCATTTGTGGTTACAAATAAGATGATTATACCAGGCAAGTAAAGTTTTTCTGTGGGTCAGTGAAAAGTGCAGGCGTTTACATTTCAGCTTATTGAATTGTTTTTTTATAATGCTATTATTGAAAACAGAAGTATGTTTGAAATGCAAGAACTGAAGTGAGTGACCAGTATCACATTATGCATATATGTGTGTGCATGTGGAGAGAGGGGGGGAGGGAAGGAGGGACACACACACACACACACAGAGAGAGAGAGAGAGAGAGAGAGAGAGAGATACACATGCATTTCAGAATACATCTACATGGAGGAAAGTATACGATGGCGCACCCCAAGGTTCTGTTTTGGGCCAGTGCTCTTCAACATCTTCACAAATAACCTAGTTCTAGAGATAAAACAAGAACTCATCACATTTGTAGGCAACACCAAATGGGGGGAGAATTGTTAACAGTTTTGAGGGTAGATTCAAGATTCAAAAGGTTCTTGACAGAGTTGAGTATGGAGCCCTTGCTTACAAGATGTAATTCAGAGGTGAGAAAAGTAAGATCCTGCACCAAGGCAGGAAAAAATCACAGAAGGCAGTAGTTAGCTCAACAGTAGTAAATGTGATACGGTTCTAAGTGTCCTAGTGAACCACCACATAAGTATGAGCCAGCAGTGTGCTGCAGCTGCCAAAAAAGCTAATACAGTCCTAGACTGTATCAACAGAGGGATAGCACCAAGATCGTGAGAAGTGATAGTATTACTCAGGGGTGAAATGCTCCCGGTTCGCACCGGCTCTTCCGATTAGGAGCGATGACAACTGCTGGTTTGGAGGACTGGTAGCAAAAATCCTTGGCCCCGCCCCCTGCCTCTGCTGAGCCGTACCATCAGCAGAGGTTTTTTTTTTTACTTTTAAAAGTTTTTCTTCAGCCGAAACATGCCTTTAAAAGTAAAAAAAAACCCTCTGATGATCGCGGGGCTGAGCAGAGATCATCAAAAACCTTTAAAAGTTTTTTTTTAAAAAAACCTCTTCAGCCGAAGAGGAAAAAAAAAGAAAAAAACCCGAGGTTTTAAAAGCCTCCTCTGGCGATCCCAGAGGAGTTTCCTGATCCTCACAGGCTTTTAAATTCACTTTTTAACAGCCCCCACTTACAAGAGCCCCCACTCATGCCCAGCCAATTCCCCCTCCTCACTTACCTATAATTACTGCTCTTTCGGGCTGGCAACAGCATGCTTTCTTCAGCTACTGAAGGGAAAAAAAAGCTTGCTTTGACTTCCTTCTTTGCTGGCTGAGGAACTCTGGGATTTGGAGTCCACAATAAAATAAAATAAAATAAAATAATAAAATAAAATATTTGTGCAGCTTTCTGAGATTTGATGTGTTTCTGTAGTGTTTCACTCTAACTACACAAACACACAAAATCTCAGAAAGCTGTATGTGGCATTTTGTGTGTGTGTGTGAGAGAGAGTTGTGTGTGTGTAAAGTGTGAAAGTTGGTTTTTGAGCTTTTTGTGGCTGTGTGAAGTGTGAAGTGCAGTTGCTTTTACATTGTGTGTGAGTCAGTTGTGTTGTGTTGTGTTGTGTGTGTGTAAAGTGTGAAAGTTGGTTTTTGAGCTTTTTATGGCTGTGTGAAGTGTGAAGTGAAGCTGCTATTACATTGTGTGTGAGTCAGTTGTGTTGTGTTGTGTTGTGTTGTGTGTGTGTAAAGTGTGAAAGTTGGTTTTTGGTACCTCTTATTGTTTTTTATACTTTGTTTATTATTTTTATTATTTATTGTTATTGGCCACACCCACCCAGTCATCTGACCACCAAGCCATGCCCACCAATTAAGCTACGCCCACGGAACTGGTAGGGAAAATTTCACCCCTGGTATTACTATAAATTGCACTAGTGAGGTCACACTTGGAATACTGCATCCAGTTTTGGTTGCTACAATACCAAAAAGATGCTGAGGCCCAGAAAGAATATAAAGAAGAGTTTATATTATCACTAAGGTGATAAAGGTTCTGCAGGATAAATTCTACAATGAATAATTAAGAGAACATCTGGCCTAATGAAGAGAACAATTAAGGTGACATGATAGCAGTCTTTCGATACGTGAAGGGCTGCAACAGGGTGGGATTAGTGGGCTTGACTTATTTTCAAAAGCTCCAGAGGATGAGAAGCAATTGGTGGAAGCTCTTTAAAGAAAGATATCCAATCTGGAACTAAGGACAAACTTTCTGACAGTGAGAACAATTAACCAATGGAACAGCTTGCCTCCTGGAGTTGTGGGTGGTCAATCGCTCAAGGTTTTTAAGAAGAGATTGGGCAACCATTTGTCCTGGAAAGTATAAAGTGTCCTTCCATAGGCAGGGGGTTGGACTAGAAGATCTCCAATGTCCCTTCCTGCCCTATGATTCTATGACTCTAACAATATCTTGAACAAATTTCTAGAAACAGAGCTTTAAGCAGATTGAGCAGCTTCAGGCTTTGACTTTTAAGAAACAAATGACAGGGAAATTTTAGAAATATTTCAGTATTGTATGATGTCTATGTGACTATGATTCTATTGTTTAGATCTATGTTGGTCAATGTATTTTTGTGGCCAAATGAACCAGTTCTGGAATGAACTTTATAATATTTAAATAACACAAATTGTGATAAAACTTAGTTCTATGTTACTTTTGAAGTTATTTTGCCCTAAACAATAGTAACTTTTCTGTTGCTAAATAGAATAAGGAAATAATAACAGCAGCAAGAAGACAGACAGTGTTTCACTGCCCTCTGATGGATTTAAAAGGAAACCAAACATATAAAAAACCAAGTCCTGAGACTGAAATGAGAAAAAAGAGAAAAAAGTCCTATTCTGGAATAATTCCTTGTCTAGCATGAGTACTACTTACACATCAGAAATGTGGAAACGAAACAACAGAAACATATAAAACTTACAATAGACTTCATCATGGTTAAAAAAAAGGACAATCTTTTGTATGGTTCCTAAATCTGCTGTCTAAGGGGTAAATGTCCAGAAATGTTTCAGTATTTCTTTTTTGGTGTTTTGTGGTACTTCAAGGGGATTCACATTTTCAAGAGTGTAATGCATTTGATTGATGGGAATTCCTTCTTCATTTTTGCCACCTGTATTCTGGAGAGAGTATTTGTGGAATGCTAGAGCATATTCTCATAGTCTGGGAAGAAGGAGAACACCGGGCAAGAAGAAATAGTCTATTCCATAACTAGAAACCACATTCAGTGATGGAAATCTATAATTAAATTCTGCCCTGTATTTTCCTGGTTAGCCTTTCAAACAGGGTGCTTTTAAAAGATCAAACATATAGAATTGTCCTCTGTATGGCACATGTCTTCGCCCTAGGTCCAAATGTTACACTTTGCTTTCCTGAGGGTTATATTCAGTAGCCATTCTTCATGTCTCTTAGCCTTCTCAATGCAGATGATACAACAGTGGTGGGACTCATTTCCAAGGGAGGATGAGTCTGCCTATCGAGATGAAGTGGACTGGTTGCTTTTGTGGTGTGGAGACAATAATTTGGTCCTTAACACCAATAAGACCAAGGAGCTTTTACTGGACTACAGAAGGAATAGATCAGACATCCAACCCTTGGTTATCAATGGAGACCAAGTGGAACAAGCGGCCAGTTTCAAGTTTTTGGGTGTTATCATAAAAGAGGACCTGACCTGAGGTGCTCACATTGCAGCACTGGTCAAAAGGGCTCAGCAGAGATCATACTACCTGAGACTTCTCAGGAAACAACAACTTATGAAAAATTGCTGGTGACCTTCTACCACTGCACTATAGAGAGTATTTTAACTTATTGCACCTGTGTATGGTGTATAGTGTAAGGTCCTTTGCCTTAATTTTTGGCATCTAGGAAGTTTTCTTAGCAAGCCTCCACCCTCTTATCTTCCAGTAGGCCATAAGGAGCTGACTCAAACTTTGGAAAAAGGGGAAATTGGGACCTGAAGATGAGGGGAAGCTTGAAGATCATGGTGTAGAGTGCATTGGAGAAGAATGACTTGGGCACCAATTTTGGCTTTTTGCTTTTATTGAGGTATTTTTGTTGTTTCTTTTTATTGCCTTTATTAGCTACCGAAAATTGTATTTTTTAAAAATGGGCAGCAATGTAAGTCTTATGAATGTAACTAACTATGACTGACTGACTGACTAACTAACTACATTAAAAATAATTTGAGATATAAATTCATATATCTGAATCATCTCTCCCAATCTTGACACACTGACAATCAATTCCATAAAATCAGCTATATGAAAGTTAGTTGGAATGTAGCCATTAAAACTTAATTGAAGTAATTTAATTGCTCCATAGTAGTACCTGTGAGAGGGATCTTGGAGTCCTAGTGGACAACCATTTCGATATGAGCCAGCAGTGTGCAGCTGCTGCTAAAAAAGCCAACACAGTTCTGGGCTGCATAAACAGAGGGATAGAATCAAGATCACGTGAAGTGTTAGTGCCACTTTATAATGCCTTGGTAAGGCCACACTTGGAATACTGCATTCAATTTTGGTCGCCACAATGTAAAAAAGATGCTGAGTCTCTAGAAAGAGTGCAGAGAAGAGCAACAAAGATGATTAGGGGACTGGAGGCTAAAACATATGAAGAACGATTGCAGGAACTGGGTATGTCTAGTTTAATGAAGAGAAGGACTAGGGGAGACATGATAGCAGTGTTCCAATATCTCAGGGGCTGCCACAGAGAAGTGGGAGTCGGGCTGTTCTCCAAAGCACCTGAGGGTAGAACAAGAAGCAATGGGTGGAAACTGATCAAGGAAAGAAGCAACTTAGAACTAAGGAGAAATTTCCTGACAGTTAGAACAATTAATAAGTGGAACGACTTGCCTGCAGAAGTTGTGAATGCTCCAACACGGAAATTTTTAAGAAAATGTTGGATAGCCATCTGTCTGAGATGGTGTAGGGTTTCCTGCCTGGGCAGGGGGTTGGACTAGAAGGCCTCCAAGATCCCTTCCAACTCTGTTGTTATTATTGTATTATTGTTATTGTATTATTGTATTATTGTTATTGTTATTGTATTATTGTATTATTTTCTTACAAAACTGAAATTTATCCATTGCTCAGTGAAGGTCAGATGGGTTTGTTATACATCAGTCTTCTGAATCCTGGCAAGGTATATAAGAAAACCAATCAAGTTTAGGACCCTTGTGTCAAAGGTGTGGGGGAATGTGCTGGTGATTAATCATTAGTTTTCCACTATGATTCTAGTCTCCTGCTCAACAGTAAGAATTTCTTGTTCCCAATGGCGTTTTTACTTTAGGGATTTTCTTCTTTATAGCTTTACTTGGCTGTTTAGTTTTTGTGATTCTTAATATTCTCCTGAGCATCTTCATGCTCACCTTGTATGTGCGTATGTTGTATCTGTGTATTTTTCTTTTGCTGTTTCATTTATATATATATATATATAAATATAATTTTCTCTGATGAAAGCAATGTTACACTCCATGATGAAAGTAGCATTTTACATATCATGATGTTCTATATGTGCATACAACATCATGATGCATGTAGAAAAGACCTGTGGACCTGTGTTACTTCAGCACAATATTGTTTTCATGCTTTCATCTTTATCATGGAAGCCTTGAAAAGAAACATTAATAGATTAACAGAGTTGGAAGGTACCTTATAGGTCATCTAGTCCAACCCCCTGCTCATGCAGGAGACCCTATACCAAGCAGGAGACTCTATACCATTTCTGACAAATGGCATATTTGTTTGTTTATTTATTACATTTATATGGACCCATGACTCTCATTCCTGCAGAATGATAAAGCAACAAATAAGGACAACCTAATTACATATAATCTTTCTTTTGCAGAAGATAGGACTGAACCTTCCAATGGATTTTCTAATGATCTGTTTATTAATGCATAATATTAGCATGATTCAAACAAGCCTTCTAAAAAAGCCTGTGCTGTACTCAATACATCATCAGATTCAATTATCCAAATCATATCTCTGTCAATCTAATTCTAAAGGCTTTCAGACAAATTCAATTTATTATTTTAGTGCACAGTGCCAGTTCAGCTTTGTAGCATTTGGTATAGCTCAAAGTTCAATTGACTGAATCAGTCAACCTCACTATTACTGCTCAATTGTCTTTGAAATTACACGAAGAAAATACATTTGTTTTCATTTTTATGTAAAAAAGAAAGAAATAACATAAAAAAGAACATGATTTAACAATATAAAAACCATGCTCTTCACAGCTGCTGGATTTTATATTTTTATATAAAGGCAGACCTTAAGGTATGTGTTGTATGTATGGAAAATATATTCAGTTAAAAGAAAAGAAGGCAGTTAAACTTGTAGTCATTTGGTCTTTTGCTTAGCTGTCTAGTGTTCACTAATTCTGGCATTTATAAAACCTCTTCCTACCTATCTATAAGTTGGTCCCGAGCTGATAGCTAGATAGGTAAGTAGGTAGATAGATAGATAGATAGATAGATAGATAGATAGATAGATAGATAGATAGATAGATAGATGACAGATAGACAGACAGAAAGTTCTCTTAAATAGCAACAGCAACTACCAACACAACACACACTAAAAATGTGGGAGGACTGTATTAGGAATTCATTGTGTGAGATCAAGCAAGGACAAGGGTTGTTTTGTTACTCTAAGAGCTTTAGTAGTTCATAAAGTATGGCCAAGTTTGAGTCATCAACCTTTGAGGTAGGGGGAACTAAGGCAGGAAGTGACCAAATATGCATTATGCTATTGAGATCCAAATTCAGATTCTATATATTTGTGTGTGACATTTTGACACAAATGGTACAGGGCATAGATGGTATTATGAGGTTACTATGCATGTATTGTCATATTGGCAATATTGCTTATAGAAAAAAAAGGGGTTAGGGTTGGCAGGAGAAGAGAAGTTGCTAGAGGATTAGACTTAGAACAACTTTATTGTCACTTTGAATGAACACTAATCGGCATGCATTAAAATGAAATTTTGTTGCATAGAGCTCTCAAAGGGTCACCACTTCCAATATGCACTACATTAACATGACAAAATAAATAAATAAATAAATACAAAATTATGCATATATCCACATATATTAGAACTCTAGAAAAAACAATTGCTATCAACCTGCCTTCCATGGAGAACCTGTATACTGCACGAGTCAAAAAGAGGGCTGTGAAAATATTTACAGACCCCGCACATCATGGACATAAACTGTTTCAACTCCTACCCTCCAAACGACGCTATAGAGCACTGCACACCAGAACAAGAACACAAGAACAGTTTTTCCCCAAACGCCATCACTCTGCTAAACAAATAATTCCCTCAACACTGTCAAAGTATTTACTAAATCTGCACTACTATTAATCTTCTCATCGTTCCCATCACCCATCTCCTTCCACTTATGACTGTATGACTGTAACTTTTTTGCTTGTATCCTTACAATTTATATTGATATTGATTATTTCCTGATTGCTTATTTCTACCCCATGACTATCATTAAGTGTTGTACCATATGATTCTTGATGAAGGTATCTTTTCTTTTATGTACACTGAGAGCATATGCACCAAGACAAATTCCATGTGTGTCCAAGCACACTTGGCTAATAAAAAATTCTATACTATTCTATTCTATATGTCACAGAAAAACAACACAGTCTAGTTTGGATATATACATGTACATGGCAAGAAAAACGATTTTTGAGAGTTTATCAGACCGATGGCATACGGAACAAAGCTGTAACAGAATCTGATAGTCCTGCTAGAAATACTTCAAGACCTCTTCCCAGACTGGACCAAAAGACACAGACCATGAAGCGGCTATGTGAGGTCTTTAACAATGCTTTGAGCTCTAAGCACATAGTGCTTATAAGCAGTATTCTGAATGACAGGAAGTGAGCTTTCTATAATCTTCTTGGCTGTCCTCAACACTCTCTGAATGGACTTTCTCTCTGAGGTACTGCAGCCACTGCAGACCGTAAGAGACTGGAAGGTTGTAAGAAAACAGAGTAAAAATTAGACTCTGTGAGTTGCCCTGAGAATTAGTGTTGGTCCCTTTTTGATTATTGTGTTGTATATGTTTAAGCTGGCAATATAGCATAAGATTCATAATGGCACTGTTTGTATTGTGAAGTTGTGACCCAAATTTCAGAAAATATTGTCAAACAGGAGTAAGTCATAGAGCAAAGATTTTAAAGCACATAAAGACTTTAATTATCACCTTAAGGCTTCTTAAGAGTTGATATGCATAAATGAAACTTCCATTTGGGAAGAGTCTTTATTTTAGGCTACTTGAAAATGGGTTTAAAGGTTTGGTGGAGGCCGCAGGGAGATAAAGGGGACCTTACTGCTCCTCCTGCTGAGGAGGTGAAATGTACTATTCAACTTTTTCCTAGACATCTTTCTACTGTTTTCAGGCTGCCCACATTTTTAATATGTAAAGGCCAAATGAAAGGAATGACATTCTGACTTTTTTTCCTAGACTTCAACAGAAATATTAAGCTGCAGATAACCAGAAGAATGAATTTATAATGAAAGACAATACCATTTTTAGCAGCCAATTGGCACCAATTTAGGTAGCTGCTAGAATCTTATACTGCACTCATAATTATTTAGCAATTGTTCTGCCCAGAAGGATAGTAAGTAATTAACATCTGGAACATTTATATACTGCCCACCATGTCTCATTATTTGCCTTTAGGCAGCAGGAAATTAATAATGTCCTTTGTGTCCTTAACTAAGGGATTTTCCAGACCATCTGTTAAATGTTCCATATCCTTACACTGTTATGGAGCTGAATATGCAGCTGTTCTCTATTTCATGAAGAGAACCAGACATTCTTCTTCAAGGCAATGGTTCTGCTGCAGGCTTTTTGCATTTTCCCAACATTCATGCCAGTAGACTGAATGACTATGAAAATTGAAAACACAATACATTCCCTAGTTACAGTGTCAGTTGTGACTGTTAATTATTATAAAAAATAATGGTTGCAGACATGTTATATAGCCACCTAGCAGACAAAACTAGTGAAATCATAATTTATGAGCACTAAGTTATCTTCCCCCCTTCTTGTATAACATTTTAACAGACTGTTAAATGTTCCATGTTCCTGTTGCAAAGTGGCTGAAACTAGTAGCATTCATGGAAAGCAGAATGAGATGGATTTCTTGATAATACATCTAAAGAGCTATACATACTGTATTGGGGTGAAATGCTCCTGGTTCAGACGGAAAACCAGTAGCAAAAACCCTTTTCCCCCTGCCTCCGCGCCCCAGCTGAGCCACGCAATCATCAGAGGGCCCTCTGGTGGCTCAGCAGACTAAGTCTGTCTGTTATTAACACAGCTGCTTGCAATTACTGCAAGTTCAAGTCCCACCAGGCCCAAGGTTGACTCAGCCTTCCATCCTTTATAAGGTAGGTAAAATGAGGACCCAGATTGTAGGGGGCAATAAAAGTTGACTTTGTATATAATATACAAATGGATGAAGACTATTGCTTAACACAGTGTAAGCCGCCCTGAGTCTTCGGAGAAAGACTATAAATTGAATATAAATTCAAATTAAAAAAAAAAGAGGTTTTTTTTTTAGTTTTAAAAGCATTTTTTCTTCGGCCAAAAAAAATGCTTTTAAAAGTAAAAAAAAAAAAAAAGTTGGCCATGCCCACCCAGTCACATTACCCCCACACACACACCAAGCCACGCCCACAGAACCGGTAGTAACAAATTTTACATTTCATCCCTGTACCGTATGCTATTAAAGTCATTGGTCTTGGGGAGAATCCCATATTATTACAGACTGAAAGTTTGATATGATGACAAAACATACTGGAAATGAAAAAAATGATGATAAATTAAAAGAATGGGAACATTGATCAAACTGTGACGAATATATTCCAAGATCCTTAACAGGTAAATAGGCAAAACCTTGCCAGTAGGGAGAATGTAGGAACATATATTATGATATTTAATCTCTTTTGAATAACCCATTTAACATGAGCCAATGTATAGGTAGCAATGTTTTTACAAATGTTGCTTATAGGATAGCAAAAGTGGTAGTTTTATATTAAGAATGTGGGTGGATTCAAGATCTGTTTTATTATAGACTGTGTGCTTATATTTGGGATCTAAAATGTAAATAGTTTAAAATACCATTTTTCCTCCCAAACCACAAATGTTTTGTAAGCAATACATTCGTAAAATTTTCTTGAATATTTTGAACATAGCTCATCCAAAATCAATATTTCTTCTTAAAATTTTGTAAATGTATCTATATACATGGTACACTTGTATTTCTATTGGCATACTTAAGATTTTAGATGGATGCAGGGAGAATTGCATTCCAAATACAGTAGCACACAAGAAGGGAAGAAAATTCTTAAACCGAATACTTTAGCATATTGATCCACTGCTTAAGCTTGGGAGAATATTTAGTATATAACAATCTGATTATAATTATACAAAGACTATTGCATTAACTCATAGATACAGACAGTGACTCTGACATTGATACACAGAAACACAGATGCACACAGACACATAGCAATAGCACTATAGCACTTAGACTTATATACCGCTTCATAGTGCTTTACAGCCCTCTCTATCGGTTTACAGAGTTAGCATATTACCCCCAACAATCTGGCTCCTCATTTTACCGACCTTGGAAGGATGGAGTCAGCCTTGAGCCTGGTGAGATTCGATCTGCCAAACTGCTGGCTGCTGGTGATCAGCAGAAGCAGGAATGAAATCCAACAGATTCTGACAGGCTCTGGAGAACCAGTAGTCTAAATTTTGAGTAGTTTGGAGAACTGGCAAATACCACCTCTGGCTGATCCCAGAGTGAGGTGGGAATGGGGATTTTGCAATATCATTCCCCCAGGAGTGGGGAGGGAATGGGGATTTTGCAGTAATTCTTCCCCTGCCACGCCTTACCAAGCCATGCCCACCAAGCCACGCCTACAGAACCGGTAGTAAAAAAATTGAATTTCACCACTGAGCAGAAGTAGCCTGCAGTACTGCACTCTAACCACTATGCCACTGCAGCTCACATGTGGGGTCCTTGGTGCTCTCTGAGCTAATTTGCTTTCTTGCAGATGAAAAGAAAGGAAACAAGCAAGCTCAGAGAGCACCAAGGACCCCACATTTCAACCCTGAGATACAAACATTCTATGTACATCTGGTACAGACAGATGTACATAGTTCAAATTGGAATCTTTACTGTCTACAAATGTGATGATAGACCTCTGTCTTATCATCCTCTAGGTCCCACCTTCTTTTTTTCCCCTTTTATGTCTGATCATATCACTATGGCACCATTTTGTGAGCAATGGAATTGCTGAGTGGGAAGAGTTATTTTAAGCTATCATGTTCAACTGTTTGCTCATACAAGAATCCAAATTAAAATATTCTAGTTAGCTGGCTGCTTATCCTTTGCCTGAATAAACCCAGTGAAAGGAAGGTCACCATCTTTCTAGGAATTGATTTTTTTTGTCAAAATGCTCTTGCTGTTTTTAGTGTTCAACTGGAAGCTACTTTCCTGTAGCTTAAATCTATTATTCCATATCATCTATACTAAGGAATAATAGAAAACAAGCCTTTTTATGTCACATTCTTTCATATATTTATAAAATAATAGCATGTTTCTTCGGCTACCTTTTGAAGAACAAACATACCCAGGTCCTTCTTTATGGGATGTAGCTTCTAGTCATCTGATCATGTTTATTATGTCCAATATAGCAGTTTCAATTTCCTTCTTGAAGTGTGGTATCCAGAACTGACTCATCACTTGGGGTAGATTCTGGCCAATGTAGAATACAATGGAACAATTAGTTCCTATGATTTTGAAATCTTTATTTCTATTGAAAGTGCATTTGCCTTTTTTTTTGCAGCTGCATCATACTCAGTTTTGCTATCCCAGGATTATTTTTTTCCACAATTTCTGTTCTCAAGCTAGTTATTACCCTTTCCTATTTGATGTTTGATTCTTCAGTGAAGAACATTGTACTTGCCTCTGTTAAATTTCATCCTTTTAGTTTCAACCTATTTTTCTAGCCCAGGAATTGTTACACAAGCTTTGTGAATAAAGTATTTATGTGTTCAACTTTTTTTTTTTAATGCTTCAGTCATGATAGCTGAGTTTGAACTTTTGAGTATTGCTAAACTTAAAAACTGATTTTTCACTTGCTGCTTTTTTAGCACACAGACAAGGGCTCTATGAACTTCCAAAAACATTGCGTTTAAAAATGATTATGTTACAGAATGTTATTTCCAAATGAACTTTTATAGGCTTGTAAGTGAAGTTTGGTAATTTAATACAGTACATTGTTCTAGATATCTAGACTTTTAACCAGTGATGGAATTTAAGTAATTTAACAACCGGTTCTCTGCCATAATGATTTCTTCCAACAAACAGTTTGCCAAACTGCTCGGAAAGTTAACAGCTGCTTCTCCCAAAGTGGTGCGAATTGGCTGAATCCCACCACTGCTTTTAACCATGGAAATGTTTTAGGTGATGGTGAAAGAAAAGCTATATAGAAGATATATCTACTAGAAAATCTAGTTTCTAGTAGAGTTGAAAAAAAATCAAGCCTGAATCAAGAAAACAGGAGGAAATTTTTGTATCTTTTACCTGGACAAATGTTTTGCTTTTACTGGAAAAGAAATGGTCTTAGTGTGCCATTTGTTAAACATACATTCTTACATCTGAACTATACCTAAATTTAGGATCAAGCCTACATGTTTTGGCAGTCTTTGTTTTTATTGGTTCAGTGAAGATTCCTGGCTTATGTGTGTGATCTGTTACTCTCTTGAATTTGCATAGTGATACATAGACTGTATCACTAGTTGATATTCTCTGAGGACATCCAGTGCTTACATTCATTTTTCATGTATAAAAGTGTCCCTGTATTTTAATAACATATCCAATAAACTTACCAGTTTCTTAGAAATGTTTTATTAAAAACATATACAGCTAAAATGAATTCAGCCTAAAAGCACATTTACCCAAAAACTGCAATATAATGTATACTGTATGATTCTTATAGCTGACTATTTCATACTATAGCAAGTTGACTATACAAAATGTGTATTCATAAACAGTAGTTTGGTAATTTATTAAGGTATTGCTATACACTAAATTTCCAGGAGAGGGTGTAAGGCATCTACAAAGACCTTTCTTAATTTAAGTGAACACCATTGCTAGATACTTAATTTTGAATTTTGGCTATTCAGAATAAGCAGGAAAAATTCTGCTTTAAAAAAGAAGTGTTAATATTTTGTACAGAAAACATTTTACAAAATTCTGATACAGTCTTTTAAAATTACATATATGAGAAAGTTAAAAAGTTTTAAAAATATTAAAGTTCAGTTTTTATCTGAGAATGTATTAATATCTGAGATTGCATAATAATACCCAGTAAATCAATCTATTGTGCAATCCTATATTTATTTGGGTGGGAATAAGCAGAACTGAATTAAAATGAAATTATAGCATAATCCTATGTTTTCTCCCAAAAGTAAATTCTACTATGTTCAAGGTACTATCTAGTAAGTGTAATTTAGGATTGCAGGTTCAGTTTTCTTTCTGGAATCTTATAGTCCATCAATATTTGACCTGTACTAGTTCTTGTTGTGTAAAATTGTCCTCACATATAGCATAAAGTTTATTAATGTGTATATTATCTATCTATCTATCTATCTATCTATCTATCTATCTATCTATCTATCTATCTATCTATCTATCTATCATCTATCTATCTATCTATCTAATCTATCTATCTATCTATCTATCTATCTATCTATCTATCTATCTATCTATCTATCTAATCTATCTATCTATCTATCTATCTATCTATCTATCTATCTATCTATCTATCTATCTATCTATCTATCTATCTATCCTACTTCATTTTTTAATAATAGAATTTAGCTGTGATTTACTCATAAAACTATACATTATCTATCTCAACGTGTTAGTCAGCGATAAAGTTTGATACATGCCTGCTTGTATCATGTAGTTACTTGTTCATGGAATATCATTGCCTCCATAGATCAAGTGTACTTACAGTGGTATGCTTATTTAATCTGGTACTATGTATCAATTAACAAGCAAACATATGGATCAATACATTCTTATAAAGGAACAAACATCACTGTTTTGATATTATAATTGTCTGTCTCATCCTCTTAACAGTATCACTGCATTCCAAACTGTAAAGAATAAAGATGATGGCCTTGACGGAAAAATCTATTAAGAAGACAATAAGGAGCTAAACATGAGTTTAGCCCAAAACAAGGAGGAATCTGTAAACCTCTCAAGTCTAGACAAGTCCTTAATTCACAGGTGTGTAAGAAAGTACAGTCGGATTCTGTTAAGAGTCCATCTTAATAAAAGTAGTTTTAGATTTCATTCGAGTCTGTTTCTTCGTTTGGCCAACATTTAGGGATTGACAACCACACTCCAGGCAAACCTATGTATTATTGGGTATAGTGTTTGAAGGATTCTTGTGCGCTCTAAGCTTGCTGTTTCCTTGCAGATGTTTCACTATCCAAACTAGGTAACATCATCAGTGCTAGTACCAATCAAGCTCAGAGAGCACCAAGGACCTCTCATTTCAGTCCTAAATTAGAAACATTCTCCTTTATTGGTATGTTTGTAATATCAAGATATGGGACAGAGAAAACTGGAATACTCTTTTTTCATACCCTAGATATTCCTAGATATTCCTGTATCTTCAACTAAAATAATAATTTCCAACCTGATTATCCTCCAAATTGATGTCAACTCAGTCATGGGTATTTGGAAGTTCACACATCTGGAGAACACATGAATTCAGGAAGACTGACCTAAGTTATCTCACATGTTTATATGACTATATAGGGCAGACTCTTCAGCAGTTGGAAACTTATATCAGTTATCATAAAAGATGTGAGCAATGTTATTTCTTACAGATTGCATTCTTTACGGCATGTCTTTTTGTGGAACAAATGGATAAAGATATGGCAAAGAGCATTTACTTTATTGACTGCCCAACTCCAGTGGATTCTTCTGCATCTCCACATTTGACTTTTCAACAATGCCACCTAAACAATTGCCACCTAAAGTACACATCTCACTCCAGATGTGTGAATGGGAGGTCTGTATCTGTATTAAGGGGCATGCATAAGAGCACCAATGTGCCTACCGTTCCTGTCCTAATGTTCCCTTTGATTGTATCCAATTTCATATAGTTATTATATACTTATGATTATATTTATGTTTATATATCGTATAGTTATTTCATGCTTATGCCTATATATACTGTTGTGACAAATAAATAAATAAATAAATAAATAAATAAATATCACAAGACTTAGGAATAGATAAGTTCCATCCATTTGAGGGTTGCAACAGGTTTTGTAAAGCAAACTGGCATAATTTCTCAACCTTTGCAATTTTAAGATGTGTGGATTTCAACTCCCAACATTCCCCAGTGGTCATGGGTTAAAGGTAAATAGACCCTTTTGTTTCAGGGACTTGCTTTACTTCTTTATCCCTCTCTCCAATACTGAAATGCTGACCCCAACCTGAGGGTAGCAGGAGAGACGTTTGTGAATGGCATGCTCATTCCAGGCAGCATCTTTTGTACTTTTGATTTAAATGTTATATAAACATTTACATTCTGTTGGATACATATATTTGGAATTTACCAGCTTGTCCATAACACATTGAAAGAGAATATTGAATCTCATGAGAGAAAGAGAGCTGAAATACAAACTTCTATGGAATTGGTGGGTCTCATCTTTTCTTCATATCGTCTTATGTACCTCAGTAGGCCAAATTTTCATGACTAAAATAATCTTTAAAATATTATTGTTTAACAGACTATAATTATGACAGCCACCTTAACAAGTATTCACAACTTTTCATCTACAATTGTTATCCCCATTTGATGGCCATTATTGCTACAAGTTTTAAGAATCCTAGTTGGTAGACTTCATATTTAAAATTGGACTGATATCAGATCTGCCAACTAAGGTCCTTAAAACTTTTTTTGGCAACTTAACTGGACTTTATGAACCAATGAAAGCATAAAACTTTTGAATAGACTGAAATATAGCTATAGTAACATTCTTGGCAACTCTTTTATTTTCATTTAAATATATATTTATATGATTGTTATCCTCATATCACAGCAAAAGAATTGGGGTTAAGGATGAATGTTTTGCCTAAGGACATTAATGAAATTACCTTTAAGGGTTTTGGTGACCTCCCAAGTCATGATTAATATATAGTACATGCATTGTATGAAGTCACAATTCATATACATGAGGCTCTTCAGATGCTAATCTCTCACATGAAACTGGAAATGAAGCTGGCTTTAAAAAATCAGTTTCTAGATTTCAATCCTTTCCTCATTTGGACTAGAGTAAAAATGTAGTAATGGCTATAGAACTCCATAGCAACAGAGTGTGTTAATATAATGCAACTGGCAGCTGGAACAGAGGAAGAAGGGAGTAGAATGTCCCAGCCCACAGCATCATTCGTCTGGCTAGCATCCTGTCAATGTGTGAGAGAGTTGAGGGGAGTTTGGAAACTCAAACAGTATTTGCTGTGTGAGCAAGGAGACAGGAAGGAGGCTGGGTGTGGCTTAGCTCAACTGTTCTGTAGTAAAGCTGCTTCTTGCTGTGAAAGTAAAACTGAAAGTGAAATTCCTCTCCTCTTCTTGTGTTTTGCATTTGGAACAGATTTCCTTTCAGGTGGGAAGGTGGAGTAGAACTCCTTAGCATCAGAGCGTGTTAATAATAATATAGGAAATACTAATGCTCTGATGGTCATTTCAAAAAATCCTTTCTTAGTGAGCACCTAGATGCCAAAAGGAACATATGTGGCAGATTTCAAGTTTGTAGGCTTTACGGTTCTGGAGATTTCGTGATTATGGTGTGAGTGGTTTTCACTTTTATATATATAGATATATACTTTTTGAAAAACATAATGCTATTCACAATGTTAGATTGTAATACACACATGAGCTCTCTGTTTTAGAAAAAAAATACTGTTTTGCATTGCTCAAAATTTGTCTTCCTGTTGCAGCTATACAGCTACAGAACTGTGCCAATAATATATTGGTTATTAAGTTTGCCTCATGTGTGAAAGGTCCCCAGTTTAAAAAACACCTTTTTTAATTGCTATTTTTTCCCTTGAGCTACCAACTTTCTTTCTTTGGTGTTGTTTTTACTATTTACCAGTGGACCGTTTCATCACTCTTGCTGTCACTTGAGATAGAAGGGTTTGGTTCCAGCTGCCAAGCAGCCAAATAGATAACTGCTGCCAAGGACTTATCACAGTATCTACCTGAGGCCAGATAAAAATTAAAGAAAACAAGCTGCAATATTTCAACGGTCTCCCTAAAGACTATTTTTTTTTTTTTTTTAAAAGCCCAGTGGAAATGTGAATAGCTAGGAAAAATATTATTTGTAATTTCTTCCTGGCTGTGAAAGACACAAAAAAGTTTTATTCTGAAGCTGTTTTTTGTGTGTACATATATGTGTCTTTAATAAACCAAAGCAAATCACTATTTTGACAATGAGTACCTACCATCATGAATAACAGGCTGTATTAATGCCCACAAGTAACCAGGTCAGTTAAAGATGTAGCAGTTTATATACATTTATCTTATTTGGAGAAATTAGTGGTTCTATAGTTCAGTGAAATCCCCAAACCCTAGGAAGGTTCATTCTGAGCAGAGTATTTAGCTCAGTGCCTAACCAAAAACAGGATGTGGTAGAGCTAGAGAAGGTTTATAGTGGAGGGCAGCTAAGATGATCAAGGGACTAGATAAACTCCCCTTTTAAGAAAAGCTGTGACATTTAAGGGTTTTTTTAAAAAAAATCTCAAGATCTCAAAAAAATCTCTGAGAGAAAAGATGACTGAGATGTATAGAATTCTGCATAGTATGGAAAAAGTGGACTAGAAGAAGCTATTTTCCTTTCACAAAATGCTAGAACCATAGATCAACCAATGAAGTGGAATTATGGAAGAATTGGTGATATAAAGAAAATATTTTTTATGTAACTTGTAATTCTTTGGAATTTACTACCATGAAATATGGTGCTAACCACCAGCTTGGATGTCTTTAAAAAAAATTGACCCCATCACAATCTTGGGGATCAATAGTTACTAGACCTGATGGCAGTGAAACTGCCACTGAAGGCCACTTACTAGGAGACTCCTTGTACAGTTGGTTGGCTGCTATGAGAACAGATTGCTGAACTAGATGGGCAGGGATCCAATCCAACAAAGTATCGCTTACAGTTGTACATTGAAATGGACATGGCGACTATTGACCAGGGAATGGATACGGTTATTTCTGGACGTAACAGTGTATCTAATCACTGGAAGTATTTCACTAAAATTATGTGAAGTGCAGCAAAAAAAGAAAAAGCTATTTTTCTATTAGCAAGAGAAAAAAACTAGTTTTAAAACAATGAAAGATGTCATGGCAGCAGGTGGCATTTGCTGCAGGATGTGTTGGGTTTAGGATGATATCATTCATTTCTGTCCTCCTAAAAGGCAAGGGGTTCATGCTTACATTACAGTGCAGATTTCCCCATGGTTTCTTTAGCAAACTTTTCTTTCCTCCAGCTCTCCCTAATTCAAACCAAGTGCTAATGTATTTAACAGAACTATTAATGTGTTTAATGGATCTGATTTCCACCCAGTTTCAAAGGTTTTTTTAACCTTTCACCAGTACAAAGAGACTATATTATTAACTTAACCCAGATTTCAATATCCAGCCAGTGTAAATAACCACAACTCTTGCCGTGCTATTATAACATTTCTTTGTACATTTGGGCTTCCTTTGTGGTTCAGGAACGCACTGCAGGGCTGTTCCTAAGAATGTCTTTATGCATGCTACTAATTATACACAAATGGCCTGTATATAACATGTCTTCCAATTTCCTTCCCCCACTGTGATAGTAGAAGGTCACAAAGGTGACTTATATGGTATGATCTTCATCCAATCATGGTGGAGCCTGCTAGCTAGCTCTGCGTACCCTACAATGTATAGATTAATATTTCTCATCCTGTAAATAATACACCACAAGTGGGACTCTATGTTTAGTGTAAATCTAGAGTATAAGTCACCAAAACCTGTAGGGTAAAATTTAAATATAATAACAGAACAATTGTCCATGCTTGCAATCATATAGATGAAAAAATCCACTCAGAAAAGGTAACTTAAGGAACTGAAGAATATGCAGCTGTACTGGGCCCCAGAAATGTGTTACTGACTGCTAAGCAAGTGCCCTCCCAGCTCCCCATATATTCATTATTATTATTTTATTTATTTATTTGATTTCTATACCGCCCTTCTCCCGAAGGATTCAGGGCGGTGTACAGGCAAGAATAAAACAGACGGTACAATATACAAATTTAAAATGCAGTTAAAAAACTTATTTTAAAATTGGCCTGAGAAGTAAAATATATAATAAGCTAAAAAACCCCATTTAAAATTAATTTCTAAGAATTTAAAAATTTGTTAAAATCAATTTAAGCCAGCCCAGCGAATAAAAGATGTGTCTTCAGTTCGCGACGGAATGTCCGAAGGTCAGGTATTTGGCGTAAACCCGGGGAAGTTCGTTCCAGAGGGTGGAGCCCCACAGAAGGACCTTCCTGGGGCCGCCAGCCGACATTGCTTGGCGGACGGCACCCTGAGAAGTCCCTCTCTGTGACAGCGTCTGGTCGGTGGGAGGCATGTGGTAACAGCAGGCGGTCCCGTAAGTACCCAGGCCCTAAGCCATGGGCGCTTTAAAGGTAGTAACCAACACCTTAAAGTGCACTCGAAGGCCACAGGTAGCCAGTGCAGTCTGCGCAGGAGGCGGTGTTATATGGGAGCTACGGAGCTCCTTCTATCACCAGCAGCTGCATTCTGGACTAACTGAAGCCTCGAGTGCACTTCAAGGGAGCCCCATGTAGAGAGCATTACAATAATCCAAGCGAGAGGTAACGAGCGCATGAGTGACTGTGCACAAGGCATCCCGATCAAGGAAGGCGCAACTGCGAACCAGGCGAACCTGGTGGAAGGCCCCTGAGACGGCCGTCAAATGATCTTCAAGCGACAGCCGTTCATCCAGGAGGACACCTAAGTTGCGCACCCTATCCTTTGGGGCCAATAACTCGCCTCCAACAGTCAGCGCGGCTGCAGCTGACTGAATCGGGTGCCGGCATCCACAGCCACTCCGTCTTGGAGGATTAAGCTTGAGCCTGTTTCTCCCCATCCAGACCCGTCGGCTTACACACCAGGACAGCACTTCAACAGCTTCATTGGGGTGGCCTGGGGTGGAGAAGTACAGCTGGGTGTCATCAGCGTACAGCTGGTATCTCACCCCAAAGCCACTGATGATCTCACCCAATGGCTTCATATAGATGTTGAACAGAAGGAGCGAGAGAATCGACCCCTCGG
Source organism: Ahaetulla prasina (assembly GCF_028640845.1). Lineage (NCBI taxonomy): Eukaryota > Metazoa > Chordata > Lepidosauria > Squamata > Colubridae > Ahaetulla > Ahaetulla prasina. The sequence continues at coordinate 41,590,262 of NC_080541.1, read as the reverse complement.
CACCACAAGTGAGGTCCCTCGCGGTCGACCTCTGCCCCCCTGTCAACACCGTCTGCGACCAGTCAGAGATAGGAGGAGAACCACCGATACACGGTGCCTCCCACTCCCAATCCCCCCAACCGGCGCAGCAGGATACCATGGTCGATGGTATCAAAAGCCGCTGAGAGATCTAATAGGACCAGGGCAGAGGAATGGCCCCTGTCCCTGGCCCTCCAGAGATCATCCACCAATGCGACCAAAGCTGTCTCCGTGCTGTATCCGCGTCGGAAGCCGGACTGGAACGGGTCTAGATAGACGGCTTCATCCAGGTATTGGGGTAGCTGTCGCGCCACAGCACTCTCTACAACCTTCGCAACAAAGCGAAGGTTGGAGACTGGGCGATAATTACCCAAAATAGCTGGGTCCAGGAGGGCTTCTTGAGGAGGGTCTCACCACCGCCTCTTTCAAGGCGGCAGGAAAACCCTTTCCAACAGAGAAGCGTTGATAATCTCCTGGAGCCAGCCTCGTGTCACCTCCTGAGTGGCCAGTACCAGCCAGGAAGGACACGGGTCCAGTAAACATGTAGTGGCGTGAAGTCTCCCCAACAACCTGTCCACGTCCTCGGGAGCCACAGGGTCAAACTCATCCCAAATGGACTCAACAAGACGTGTCTCCTCTCCCTCGCTTGGATCATCCCAATTTCGGTCCAGACCATCCCGGAGCTGAGCGATTTTATCGTATAGATAACCACTAAACTCCTCAGCACGTCCCTGCAAAGGGTCGTCCCGCACCTCCTGATGAAGGAGGGAGTGGGTCACCCGAAACAGGGCGGCCGGGCGGTTATCTGCCAACACAATGAGGGTGGAGGCATATGAGCGCCTCGCCTCCCTCATTGCCACCAGGTAGGTCCTAGAATAGGACCTAACTAGTGTCCGATCAGCTTCGGAACGGCTGGACCTCCAGGTGCTCTCTAGACGTCTTCTCCGGCGTTTCATCTCCCTCAGCCCCTCGGAGAACCAAGGGGCCAAACGAGATCTGCGCCGGGTCAGAGGTCGCAAAGGCAAGACACGGTCCAAGGCCCCAGCCGCGGCCCGGACTCTCTCATCAGCCCTACCTGCTACAGTCATCCCCTGCTTGCTGTTCCTGCCAATCTTCTGCACTTATTTTTTTTTGTACCTGCACCTCCATCCTTTCTTGTAGTCTAAATCAGGGTCTCAAACCTTGGCCAGTTTAAGATATGTGGTCTTCAATGTCCAGCAAACCTGGCTGAGGAACTCTGGGATTTGAAGTCCACAAGTCTTAAAATGGCCAAGGTTGAAGACCCCTGGTCTAAATGCATGAGATCAAGCAGGCAGTGGAGAAGGAGGAACACAATGTCAGTTTTGTGGATATGGAGGGCACTGAAAGAAAAGCATTCTGTTTTGGCAGACGTCGCTGACAGATATGGAGGAAGCACATGATCCTGCCTGCCTACTGTACTCGGTGTCCAAAATCTAGTCTGTTGGTCCTAGTCAGTGTCTACAACATCTTACATCCTAATGGCTGCTGCTATCCAACCACTGTCTGGCTACTGTTCAACTCTTCCAGCAGCATGCTTTCCATACAAAACTTTTCTATTTTACTTTTAGAACTAGAAAGAGTGCTGTCCTTACACTCAGGTTTCCTGCTGTTGTTCGAGCTTATAGGGAGTCATTGCGTAGCTACTAATGAGGGTCTCCTTATCTGAAAGTATGGACAGAGATAGAGGTAGTCAAGGTAGATACAGTCTGTATGGACTTTGAAAAAAAAACTTTTAATGTTTCTCACCAAAGACTCTGGAGGAAGCTTAACATTTTCAGTTAAAAAGACAATCCTTCCAAGCAAAGGTAACTAAGGGACAGGAAATAGAGAGTAGGAATAAATGCACACTGAGATATTATTGTTATAGGAGGAATCCCATGTTCTTTTATGGTGTGTGTGTGTGATGTGTGTCTGTTTCTCTTTTTTGGGAGTAACTGAAATTGTGATAGAGGTTTTGTAGAAGTGTGGGGGACAGGGAGCAATGAAAGAAGCATTTCAAAAATAAAACTAACTTCTTTTTCTCTTTGCCAAAGAAAGTATGCCTCCCTCTAATCAAAATAATGTGATTTTTTTAAAAAAAGAATGCAAATAAAAGCAGTATTAAGGCTTTTATTTAATAAGTTTCTTACATTTTAGTTCTAGTTTGGTGAATACTTCATTTTGAAGACACAATATCTTCATATAATCTCTTTTTTGTAAGACTCCATCTTAGTATTAACTGAGAACTGTTTGTATGGGCCTCCAATGGAAAGACTATATGTGCACCACTGCAAGAACTTCTTGATGTTCTAATAATGTTAATGTGGAGTAAGTATTTTAAGTATTTTCAGGACAACACAAAGTGCTGCTTAGCTTGATTGTCTACATAAAATATACACAAGGTTAGGAGATACAATGTTTTTATTTTGTACCTGGGTTTATCTCAGCTCTACATACCACTGAAGTTTAAGTGCTCCCTTATAATTTACATGCAGATCAATCAATCATATCATGTTAATTCAGACCTCTCTTTGAGATATTACATCTTTGAAAATGCTAGTGCAGTCAGTATCTTCCAGACCCCAAATCTGTTTGATAAGCCATGTGATTAAAAACATTTTATTGAGAATTGACCAGGTAGATCAAATTTATGCAACAGTAACAGGCGCTGCTGATTTCACTTTTATAAATCTTCCTCTCTCTCTTTGTTGAACATACAGTGAAGCATGAAAAGCTTCTCAAATATTAATGGAAAGCATTTAAACAGATGTACGTGAGAAATACAACGAGTAGGAGTTAATTGAAAAGTGTAAGAACTTCTTGGTTCTTTACCCATTTTCTCAACGTTTAAAGTTGTTTCAGTATATTCTTGCAAGTTTATTTACGAATCTGATCAGCAAAGTAGTCTACATTTTGCTTAAATATAATGTATTTAGTATTTTGAAGTAGCATGTTTTTCAGTGTGGGAGTTCTCATGAGGAAAGTGAATGTTTTATGTATGCAAGTTTTGTGGTTGTGCCACTGTGGGACTGTGGTTTTGGTGGTGATTACTAGTTCTCTTCATTGCCTAACGTGCCTCTTTTACCACTTAAACAAGCAAGCTGATGTTGTGGTGAGGCCAGCAGCCAAAGGATAACGAGTCAAGTCATATCAATATACAGAAAGCAATTCTGTATATATATTTTTCTTACCATATCAAGCTATAATTAGTTAGTACTTTAGAGAAAGGATACTTTGTCCAGACTAATGATTCTAGTGGAAAAGAACATAAAAAGAAATAATGCAGTAATAAACTTTTAATGATATTAGCATTAATATTAGTTTATTAGCAGTAATAAACTCTTAATGACAAAGGACAATTTTTTTTTCATATTTTATAAGTTAATTTACCTAATTTATTCTTAAAACTATTCAATTGTATCAGAAGTAAAATCATCTGTGCTTTTCTATCTTAAAAGATGCTTACAACCTTATATTAGAAAATTAAATACAAAAATATACTACACTGAAAATTGCTTTGCAAAAAGAATGTTTGGAAAGAATATGCACAAACTATACATACTTGAAAAAAGTGGCCACAAAATGTCATATGATGAGAATTTGTAATTAAAATATTAAGTGACAATCTGGAATGCAATGAATGTTAAATTTGAAAAATGAAAAACTTAACAAAACAGATTTGATGATTTTGCCTATCCCTATAACTTCTGTACCATAATGATGAACTTTTTTTATTTTTATCACAGTATTTTATTTTTAGCTTTACTTTTTAAATTTCTTCTTTCTATATACTTTCTTTTAAAAGTCATGAAGAGTAACACTGAAGCACTGAGCTTCCAGGGGGGCTTAATTGTGATCTAATCATCACTGGAGGAATGGAGATGGCATCATGGTGGAGATCAGTGCCCAGTGGGTCAAGACTAGATCTCCAGATAAAGGAGATATTATGTAATGACATAGTTGTTCTGCAGACAGCACTACCTGTAAATAAATTGCAAGAAATGAAAATTTTGTGGTTCACTTGCAAGTTCTGTGGCTGAGAAATATGAAATTTCATTGATGTTCTTAGCCACGATGAAGCCTTTATGGACAATTACCCCAACCAAACCTAATTTTTTAGGAAATTATTGTCCAGTCTCCAACCTTCGCTTTGTGGCGAAGGTTGTAGAGAGTGTGGTGGCATGTCAATTACCCCGGTACCTGGATGAAACTGTCTATCTGGACCCGTTCCAGTCCGGCTTTCAGCCCGGTTATAGCACAGAGACGGCTTTGGTCACGTTGGTTGATGATCTCTGGAGGGCCAGGGATAGGGGTTTTTCCTCTGCCCTGGTCCTATTAGACCTCTCAGCGGCTTTTGATACCATCGACCATGGTTCCTGCTGCACCGATTGGGGGGATTGGGAGTGGGAGGCACCGTCTATGGTGGTTCTCCTCCTATCTCTCCGATCGGTCGCAGACGTGTTGACAGGGGGGCAGAGGTCGTCCCCGAGGCACCTCACTTGTGGGGTGCCGCAGGGGTCGATTCTCTCGCTCCTCCTGTTCAACATCTATATGAAGCCGCTGGGTGAGATCATCAGTGGCTTTGGGGTGAGGTACCATCTGTACGCTGATGATACTCAGCTGTACTTTTCCACCCCGGGCCACCCCAATGAAGCTATCAAAGTACTGTCCCGGTGCCTGGAAGCCATACGGGTCTGGATGGGGGAAACAGGCTCAAACTCAATCCCTCCAAGACGGAGTGGCTGTGGATGCCGGCACCCCGGTAGTCAGTTGCAGCCGCAGCTGACTGTTGGGGGCGAGTTATTGGCCCCGATAGAAAGGGTGCGCAACTTGGGCGTCCTCCTGGATGGATGGCTGTCTTTTGAAGATCATTTGACGGCCGTCTCCAGGAGAGCTTTTTACCAGGTTCGCCTGATTCGCCAGTTGTGCCCCTTCCTAGACCGGGGTGCCCTATGCACGGTCACTCATGCGCTCGTCACATCTCGCTTGGATTACTGCAATGCTCTCTACATGGGGCTCACCTTGAAGAGCATCTGGAGGCTTCAGTTGGATCAGAATGCAGCTGCGTGGGTAATAGAGGGAGCCCCTCGTGGCTCCCATGTGACACCTCTCCTGCGCAGACTGCACTGGCTACCTGTGGCCTTTCGGGTGCGCTTCAAGGTTTTGGTTACCATCTTTAAAGCGCTCCATGGCATAGGGCCGGGTTATGTACGGGACCGCCTGCTGCCACCACCTGCCTCCCACCGACCCGTATGCTCCCACAGAGAGGGACTCCTTAGGGTGCCATCCGCCAGGCAGTGCCGACTGGCGACACCCAGGGGAAGGGCTTTCTCTGTGGGGGCCCCCACTCTCTGGAACGAGCTCCCCCCAGGACTGCGCCAACTTCCTGACCTTCGAACCTTCCGCCGCGAGCTTAAGACACATCTATTTATTTGTGTGGGGCTGGCCTAGAGTTTAGTTTTAAAATTAGTTTTAAATGGGGTTTTGAATTATTTTAACGATAGTTTTAAATTTGGCCTAATGTAATAGATGTCGTGTCCCACTCCTCCGCTGACGGCCGGGTCAGGGAAATCCAAATCAGGCGTGCCTCTGCAGCTCTGCCAAAGTCCTAGCAAAGTCCTCAAGGCAGGCAGGAGACCAGAAAGTGACTTCAGCAAGATATGTTTAGACTTTTCCTGACTCAGAGACTGCGAGAAAGCAGATCCTTTATATAGGCCATGGGGTGTGGCTCCATGACTCAGCACTTATCCAGGCCTGCCCCTCCCTTCCTTCTGACGCTGCCGCCTATCAATTCTTCTGAAGCGAGGGTCACTCCAATCGGCAGCTGTTGGTAATTGACCTTCCTCAGGCTCACATGCTGTGGAGGAGGGGGAGGGGTCTAGTTGCTCCGTTTGCCTGGGCATGGAGCCAGAGCTGGGGGCTGGAGATACTTGCTCTTCTTCAGCCTGTTTGGGCATGGAGCCAGGGCTGGGGCCGGGAGATGCCCCCTCCTCAGCCTGTCTGGGCATGGAGCCAGGGCTGGGGCCGGGAGGCATGCTAGGACATTCTTCAGCGTTCGGAAGCAGATAAGCAGACCCCGGCTGTGGTGGTGAGATCGGACGAGACACAACAATAAGTTTTTTAAATGTTGTTTTAACTTGTATTTATTCTTATGTTTTCTATGTTTTTATAAGGCTGTAAACCGCCCTGAGTCCTTCGGGAGATAGGGCGGTATAAAAATTTGAATAATAAATAAATAAATAAAATAAATAAAATAATTTCTTAGGCATACTTGGGATTAATTTACAGGTGAAGACAGAGTCTCCTTTGTTGCAGGTAGGATTCCTCTTGGCAAGTTACATTTTCCCCACTAGAATACAAAGTAAAAAGAGAATTTAAAGATGTAAGATATTTGGCAAAAACAAGATACAATTTGAGAAAGCTTGAACTAGACAGGTATTTTTAAAATATTATATTTTTTTTCTACAAAAGTAATTGGAATATATGTAACTGAATTAGGCAGTTGACTTAGACATTTCATGGGAATGTTTTTACTTATTACTAAACAATGCAAACAATTTGGTTTTACAAAACAAAAGATACAGGCAACATGAGCAGACTGTGCTTCTGATTGAAACCATAGCAATGTGGATGTGATTACAGCATTAAAGGTGAAGTAAGATAAAAGAAGAAGCAGCTTTCCCTTTCTTTTTGTTTGTGATTTTCACTTTTGGATTGTAACTTAATGGCTGTTTAAGACTGCTAATCCTATTTGGTTCACTCATGTTTCCCAAGGTACGCCACAGTGGGTGACCTAGACAGAAAGAAATATGAGTGGCTTTCCTGCAGTGTCATCCAGGCCCCTCTCCCTCTTCTGAAGTCACCTTGCAAACAGGCATTGCAATCAAGAGGCTCCAGTGCCAGCAGGATTCTAACTGTCCACACGAAGTGCTGGCCTGTCTCCCACTGAAGTGGTACCTATTTATCTACTCACATACAACATGCTTTCAAACTGCTAGGTGGGCAGAAGCTGAGGTAAATGGAAGGAACTCACCCCAGTTGGTGCTAGGACTTGAACCCCTGGAATAAAGACCATCTCCATCATCATTAACTCACTGAGCCCCTGTGCCTCTGAACATAATGGTGACTCAAAAGGCAGCACAGAAGGGGAGAAAAAGATTATAGCCTGTGGAGAAGGGTACTCTAGATGAGATTTACTTCTGAAAGTGTTAATTAACTTGATAGCAAATTGGCTAAGTCACTCAAGACTAAATTTACAGTTTTTGAAAAAAAAAAGGTGAAAGACATATAGAGATAAAAGGAGATAAAAGAACTGAAAAAGATGAAAAACTAAGAAAATAGATGTCTGAAGATATAAAGTCAATGATAAAGTGGGAACTTTGGAAAGTAAGAAATAAATTATAGTTAAAAGAGAGTTGGATAATTTAAATAAAACAGGTTTAATGAAATACGTAAAAACTAAAAAACAACAGACACATTCAGTCATGATATTTTATTGATTTAATTACAGAATACAAAATAGCTTATTCCCAATTATTCTAAATAATATGTTATACCTTTACTCATTCTCAGACTATAGATTTCCAAAGGATTGTTGATTTTTCAAATATGATTGATGAACTTTCAATATGTCTAAACCTTTAAAATGCCCTCCATGTGCATAGTAATGTTGAGCTATTTATATGGAATTTACTTCTTCCATAATGAAATTATATCCATGTAAATTTAGTAATCATATTGGCATCTAAGGCATCACTGAAAAAGGAAAAGGTCATGGCATCTACCAGCACTGAGATGCCTAAATCCAGTTCCAAGCTAAGTCTGTAGCGGAATACCTCTATGTTGAATACAATAACAAGATTTGTTATTGTGCTAGTTCTCACCTTCTATTCCTTGTCAGCGCTCACTTTCTGATCTTTACCAGTTTATCTATTAGATTCCCTTTTTGTCTGCATTCTGTTTATTCCTCTTGAATTCTCAGTAATCTTGTTCTAGTCTTTTTCTTTTGTGAAAGTATAAAGTGGTCATATTTTCCAAGCTTCATCAAAGCCCAGAAAAGCTGATAAAAAAGTATATACAACCAAGTCTGCATTAGCTACATTCAAGAAATTAGTAAACTAGAATACATTCTGATAAGATAGTTCATTTCATTTAGTCCCCATGTTTTCTTTCCCTAAGCTACCTGTTCATTTACTTCACATAGTTTATTCCTCGCACTTTTGTCATGTCCCTGTCAAGTATGCATTAAAAGAAATTGCTTTCCTAAATTAAAAAAGATAACATTATTAAACCTTTGGAATTAATGCTTTGAATGACATTTTAAAAGAATCCTTTAACATATTTGTGAACACAAAAATTTAGATCTTTTATCCAGATTGCTAACAAGCTATTAAAAAATATTATTACCTATGTGATTAAGTGAGTGGTCTCTTTAGCATCTGTAGGGAAAAAAAGTAGAATTCCCTAATTTTACAGTATAAAGCTTCTGTGCATAGATAATATGATGTGTATAACATTTAGTAAGGAACTCAAAATGAACAACATGGAGAACTAAGGCAACATTACAGATTAGCATTATTTTTAATGCAAATGTACAAACATAGCTGTACAGGGACTGCCAATTACATAAATATTGAGACCTGCCTTGTGACTAATTTCTGATTCCTGAGAATAATTTATGAGAACTAGAACTTTACATTTCTTTGACCTATCATGATAAAATGCTTAAAAAGTATCTATGGAGATTCTCAGCCATCCAGGTCATGGTTGTCCCAAAGGCAAAACCAGAAAGTCCAGTTGCCTCTTGAAAAAGCACCTTTGGGACGGCCTAAAAAGTATCTATATGTTTTTGTGGCTTTTAAAAATTTGAACTGGATAAAAGTTGCAGCAGTTACATCATTAAAACAGAATAGCATATATCAAATTTAATACCATTTGGTACGTAAGATTTTTAAGTTACAACCCCTTAAAACTTTATTAATGTGCCCATTTTTTTTTTCATCGGAATACATGAAACTAGAAACAGAAATCATAAAGAGTGCAAATAATTCAGAAACTACAGATGGTACAGAATAGAACAGCCTGCATGTTTGTTGGGAACAGAAGCTATTGCAGCATTACATCTATAGTCTAGTTCTGTGATGCTGAACCTATAGCACACATGCCAGAAGTGGCATGACGCTCCCTCTTTGATGGCACGTGAGCCATCTGATGGCACCTGAGTTCAGCTCTGCTGAGCATGCATGTATGCCTCCTGCTAGCCAACTGGTCTTGGGGTCTCTGCTGCGTATGCATGGGGGCCAAGCGCATGCGGGACACACATGCGGGACACACATGCATGCGGGACACACATGCATGCATGGGGGCAGGGCACATTCAGGGGGCCACATGCGTATTTGTGGGAGTGGGGTGGGGTGCATGCAGGGGGCCACATACAAATTGCATTTTGGGGGTTCGGGCACATGTGCTTTGAACACTTGGTCTGGAAAAGGTAAGCCATCACTGCTCTAGTTATTGCACTGGTTGCTACCAGTAATAGCTTTCCTAGCCCAATCCAAAGTGCTGATTTAAGTTTATAAAGCACCTCACAGCATGAGTTACCTTTGGAACCATCTCATCCCATTCTTCTCATCTTATGAACTCATCAAGAGAAGAGACACTTAGGATGCCAGCTTCACAGATTTGAAGAAACCTGGAGAGAATATGGTGGTCCCAACATTTTGGAAGTCCTTTGCCTTCAGAGATGAACCTGGCCCTTCACTATAGCGCTTCCACAAGGCACTCAAAATTATACATTGGTCAGGTAAGTGGTTGAATTTTTAGTAAAGATGTCAATGCTTTGGTTTGCAATTTCAACTTGTTAATCTGGGTGTGATAATACTGGTAATATTGTTGTTTATGTGTTCTGTTTTTCATGGGATTTTATTGCATTCTGTTATGCAAGGGACAATGTATAAAAATGTAATAAATAATTCAGTGATGTGAGTCAGACTTATTAATCATTGTTTTTCACTATCCAACAAAATGATATTGTATCTGCTACAGGAACAACCTACCCAGGAAAATATAACATTGTCATTTTAGTAAATTAGATGTTATACATTAAAGTCGACTTTAACAAAGTTCTGTTACTGTGTCATAGTATTTAAATGGGAGGGGGGAGAGAAATAATTACATTTTTATCTTGAATATTTTACTGTAAAGATAAATAATGTATCTGAATCCTGTCTTATCTTGAAGCTCTTTAGGTGGCTTAGTCCTATTCTCAGTCCAACCTACCTGAATGGATTCTTGTGACTATGAGATGGGCGAGATAAATCAATTCTGTAAAGTTCTGTAAAGTAATACATAATCAACACACCAGCAAGCAATACGATCCACCAAGTGCAACGTGGCCCTGGCTCCATTTCTTCGCAATAGCATTTCGCTTGAAACCTCCTCAGATTCTCCTCCTTCCTTCCAGCCTGAATAATTGTCTGTTTGACTTGTCCCTGGGAAGAGCCTGAGTGACACTGGACCAGCCTCTCACCGAAGACCCTGCCGTGCCGGGGGAGGGGAGGGAGGGAGGGCGGCGGAATCCCGTTGCCCACAAACCTTTCCCCGCCTGGGATACTGGGGAGGAGTGAAGAGCCCGGGCGCGTCACGGTGGGTGTACGCGCCTACGAGCTTGTGATAAAGGGCTGGCAGCGAGAGGCGCTCCGCTCCCCAGCAGCCGGCTAACCCCCTTAGAGGCGCGAAGCTCTCCCGTGCTGTCGAGGGAGAAGGAACACTAAGAGACATCGCTCTGAACTGCCACTTGGCACAAACTTGGGCGCGCACAAGTTGGCAGCAGGCGCCTACGTGCTCCTAGCAGGGCCGGAGGTAGCCCCGTCCTTTTCTGCCACTTTGCTGCAAACTTCAACGACGCCCTGCGCGACCTTCAAAGCAGTGCAGCTCCACCGCGACCCGCTCTCAGAAAGAGGCCCGAGGTAAGAACCTTCCTTCTTGGCTCTTTGCTGCAAACGTGCGCCTGCGCACACTGGCCAAAGTCCCAATTCCCAGCGCGATTCCTTTTCGGTGCCGGCTGTTTGCATCCCTGTGAAAGAAAGCAGTCCTTTGAACCGAGGGGCGAAACTGCCTGTGCTTTTTTAAATTTCTCTCCCACCCGGTGGCCTCCCTGGAGTTCGGCGTCGTTCCCAGAAACAGGAAAGAAGAGTCATTGTCCCACTGCAGTGGGGGTTCGTTTGCTCTTGCGAACAAGATAGACTAGAGAATAAAAGAGAATTGGGGAGGGGGTATTGAGGGACTTCGATCCTTCTATCAAAGTTGTTGAAACCTACGGATTTTTAAAAGTATTTTTTACAATTTCTTGCAATAGAGAGGTGATTATGCGAGGCAAGGGAAAAATGCATCATTCAAAGGTAGATAAAACCTGCCTCTTTTATTTTTCATCGGTTTGTATCATTGTGCTCACTTGCCATTTATTAATGAAATGCTTGTAAGTTTCATTGATTTCTGAGAGAATTGTACCTTCCTTATTGCAGGTATGCACAACAATTCAGATTATTTTTCTACTACAGTTTAGAAGGAACTCTAACTGGTTTTTTTTTTGGGGGGGGGGAGGGGGTTGAGTTGCTTGCTTGCTTGCTTTGTCAAATACCTTGAATATGAATTGTTACCAAAGGTTTGAAAATGCTCAGGGATTAGTTCTAAAGATAGAATGCTTTTGTTCAAACTTACATAAAGTTCAGATCATACTTACATAAAGTTCAGATCATACTCATAAATACTTTGGTGTCTTAACTGAAACTAGCGTTTAGAGCAGAGCTTCTTTATTACCCAAAACCTCTTATCAGAAAATCCTCTTTATCCAATGTAGATAAAAATTTAAGCCAATTTAAATGTCCCTGATCAATGGGTTCATGTATCGTTAATCAAAGAAAAACCACTTTTCCAAAATTTGGGATAATTTACCCAGATTTGGAAACCATTGATTTAGAGAGTTCACCACAAGTTTAAATGTCTTCTAAATGAATAAAAGGTAGAAATATAACCTGTAATGTTTTGTATATAAATATGTTTGGCTTGCAATCTAAAATGATTATTTTTTTTATAAAAAACATTTTTCTATAGACCTCCTTAGATAAGGTTTTTCTTTTTCTATTCTTTAAATTCATAGTTCTTTTTAAGTTAAAAAAACTTTTTCAGAAGAGATTTTGAAAGAAAGTAGAATTGTCAGTTAATTATATGGTTTTTTTTTCTTTTTAAGTACTTTGATAGGAAATATTAGCTATAGTTATGCATTTAAATAGTCCAACATAATGCTAGTGAATGGAGACAAAGATAAGTTGCCATTCAGAATCAATGCAAATATGGTCTCTTTCCTCTTTAGTTGTGACACTGAAACAGCTGTACTTTCTACTGCTGTAAAATAGCTTGACTCTCTTGTGCCATTTCAACCAACAGACCTGAAAGAAGCTTTTGATTTGGAATTAACCCAGAAGAGTTTTGACATCATTCATCATGAACAGTGAAGAATGGTTTAGAGTAACTGCTTTGCTAGTCATAGCTCAAGCAGTTTCTACTATGGTGCTTCCCAATGCAACAGTATTTGAGGACATGCTGGAAAAATACATGGATGAAGATGGTGAATGGTGGATTGCAAAGCAAAGAGGAAAAAGAGCTATCACTGACAATGATATGCAAAGTATCTTGGATATTCATAATAAATTACGGGGTCAAGTTTATCCACAAGCTTCCAATATGGAATACATGGTAAGGGTCTATAGTTCTTCATCTTCAGAAATTGTGTGGAGGGAATGGGCATGGAGAAGAACAAAATGACAGAATGGTTTCTACTTTTGAACAACGTAGAAATATTACCTACTTGACATTGTATATGCTTTACAGCATTTTCTATTTATCTTTTATGAGGTTATAATAACAAAATAGAGCTTCCTTTTCTTATCAATTTCATGGTTTCTTCCAGAACTGTTAAAATGTTTTCTCAAATTTACATTTTTAAAGTTGTACTAGACAATTGGCTCGTCCTTTCAGAGATATTTACTTATCTAAATGGATAGACAGAATGACTATGGGTGGGCAAAAAAAGCAGTGAGAGTAGGAGTGATTTCTATCTTCCTGTTGACTTTCCCATTCATTTTAATTTTGGGAACCTGGCAGGGAGGGTGGGAAATTATGATCACATGACTATGGCTGACTGGTGCGCTGCAATGGCTATAACTTTGTGCAACTAAGGGAACTTAGTGGTGAGGATAAAGACAGTAGATAAGTAGACTGACCAAGAAAAGGAAACAATTAGTATATGTGGACATCAAAGAAGGAGGGGAGGGAGGAAAAGGGTGGAATGAAAGAGATGAGTGGAAAAAAGAGAATGTCAGCATTTGTGACATAGTAAAAATTTTGAGTAAAGGAAAAAAGGAAGAAATATTTAATGAAATGAACAAAAGCAAAGTGTTTCTAAAAGAAAGGGAAATGGATGTAAGATTGAATAGGTTTGATCTTACACAGTGAAATTGATGAATATAGTCATGGAAATGAAAGTGAAATATGCATGAAAGTTAAACTATGTCCCAGAAAAAAAAGGTTATTATTTAGATGGTAGTATAGGAACCAGTAGGAATGGGCATGTTGGTGATAAGGTTGTACACATTAATTCACGCATGCATTATTCTATGCACAGAACAGATAGGTTTTCCCAGATCCAAACATTTTTATGTTCCTGTGTTGACTAGGAAACTATGTTTAGTCTGGGAAGATCAGTGGCTGAGCTGGCAGAAAGGAGCATAAAGGAAAGAGGGACACAAGCTTTAATTTTTGAGCCATAATGTCTTTCAGAGTCATGGTGGCTCAGTGGTTAGAATGCAGTATTTAGCTCACTGCCAGGAGTTCGACTTCAACTTGCTCAAAGTTGACTCAACCTTCTACCCTCCTGAGGTTGGTAAACGGAGAACCTAGATTGTTGAGAGCAATATGCTGACTCTGTAAACCGCTTAGAGAGGACTATAAACCACTATGAAGCTGTATATAAATCTAAGTGCTATTGTTATTCAATATACGGAACAAAATGTATTTACTGTGCATACCTCTAAGTTGGTTATAATTGCATTTTACACTCTGGTGCAGGGGTGTCAAACTCAAGGCCCATGGGCTGGATCTGGCTTGCCTGGCCAACCGGAAACAATGAAAGATCGGCTGACGGTGCCTCTGCCAGTGAAAATGGAGTTCAGGAGGGCCATGGGAGGGTTGCAGGAGGCCATCAAAGCTGAAAACAGAGCTCGTGCACCTGTTTTTGCTGGTAGAGGACTTGGGCCACCACAGGTGCCCCCGACATGAGTAATTTTGAGCTGGCCATGCCCACCCTGGCCCCCAAGGACAAACACAACCCTGATGCTGCCCTCAATGAAATCGAGTTTGATTGGTGATAACAAATGGGTAAATCACAGGTTTTGGGAAATATGGCTTAAGGAAAATATTCTGAAGGAAAAATTATTCTCAGATGACATAATCAGATAGGTCAGACTAAAATGAGAGAGTCTATAAAAATGATTGGGCCAGAAATTCTAGAATGAATAAGAATGATGACTGTGGGTATTTATTAAAAAATACTGTTTGAATTTAATACAAAATTTAACCTCACATATTGTAAATAATTTAATATACATCTAAAAGTGTGATTAATTTGCCAGTTTGCAATGAAACACCAAGAGAACCAAATGCAAAGAAGATGAGAGATTCTAAATATGGTACAGACCATTATTTGATAAAAGTGGATAGTAAGCATATGTAAAAAAAAGGAAAGACAAATCAGGTATGAAGTTTTAGAAGATAGATAAATCTTTCAGTATAATGAATATAAAATGCATAGAAGGAAAAAGTATATGGCAGCTGCATGAAAAGAATTATATTATCAAATGCCACAGAAGTGAGTAAAGTTTTGCTAGCAAAATATTCTTACAGTACAGATAGCTACATGAGTACATTCAGAAATCATACAAGAGTGGATTGGTGAATAACAAGCACAATAGCAAGTACAATAACTGTAAATGATACAATCAGCTCAAGAGTAAAAGAGTATCTAAAAATAGGGTTCATTGAACTGAAGACCATTCATCCTTGATAGCTAAATAATTATATTTTGGAACAGGAAGTTTGTAGTCAAATTATTGTAATGGCATGGCATGTATGAGTTAAGTGATAAATAGATAGTTAATTTTGGTTTAAAGTTTTAGAGCAAAATTTAAATAAAAAAACCCCACTTAAAATGTCAAAAATTGGAAGGCCAATGTAATAATCTTGCTTGCCAAATATGAACTTGCCTGCTCTTAAAGATATAAAAAGGAGAAATATTTTCGGAGCTAGTCTCTTAATTTTATGCATATTTAGTCTACAATTGCATAAAATGTAAGATATTCTTTATATCAATGATAAAGTAGCTAGCAATAAAATAAAAACTACAGAGATATTTTTAGGAAATGTATTTTGGAAGGAGTTCGGAAAAAGTCTGATTAAAATGAAATATGATTATGACAGTGAGCAATATTTGAAAAGTAAATGGCAGTGACATAGACAGTAGACAGGTGCAATCTGGTTTTTTCTCTTTAACAGTTTACTGTGAAATGAATGAATGTGGGAGAGCTTATTGTATATATACTGATTTTTTTAAAAGTATGATAAAGTGAGTAAGTGAGTTAATGATGGAATGTTTTGTGTTGTATAAAATTGAAGGTTGGTTGTGAGTGAAATAAGATGATATACAATGGAAATAAACCACATAGAAGAATTAATTATATGCTTAGCCTTGGTTCAACATTGATTAGGGAGAAAGACATAAATAAGTGCAATCCCCTTGATTGTTTAGAACAGGGATGTCAAGGCCCGTGGGACGGATCCAGCCCATGGGATGTTTAGATCTGGCCCACGGGGCTGTCCTAGAAACAGTGAAGGACTGGCCTGTGGTGCCTCTGCCAGTGAAAATGGAGCTCGCGAGGGCAGTGTATGGCCCTCCCTGCCTCCATTTTTGGTTGCGATGTCCTCCTGCAGCCCTCTGCCAGCGAAAATGGAGCCTGGGAGGGCCAGGTAAAAATATCCAGGGTAAAGTTTTTGTTCAGAAAGTTCTTAAATACAATTAAAGTAAATGAAAACCCTGTATCAGAAACAATAGTACTGGGCAATGCAGAGTAGTCAATATGTACTAGAATATCATGATTTGTAACAGTGGATATTTTTTTTTTAGTTCGCTAACATTATTTTAATCCATTTGGGGCAGGTATTTACCACAATCAGTATGAAGTATTAACTGTAGCATTTTGTTAACTTCCCAAAAGTTAGGATTAGGCACATGCGTTACAAATGAATACTGTAGGTGCTTCTGTTCACCAGTGGAGCTGCTTTGTTTTTTAGAAGCAGGCAATCTATTACTTTATATTTTTTCTTCAAAAAGCTATGTGGTCAAACCTTTGACAAAAGCAAAACACACCACACAACTCCTATTATATGAAATAAGATGAAGTTTTTGTATTCTCTAACTGCTTTACTGAAGATAGACATGATGTCAGCAAATCACATTTACATTTACCTACTATACCTTAATTTTTATCAGAAAATGGTGCAAATTAACTGGCCAGTGATGTCTCAAACCAGGATCCTATTTTAGTTGTCATGAAATTGCTGTTTGTAGTCATAAATGATCACACAGGCATTAACATCAGTATATTTATTGTTTCTTTTTTTACAAAAAAGCAATATCCTTATCATAAAATTTATGCAAACTTTAAAAAGAAAAGAAAAAAAGCATGCTGACAGCTATCTTTTGGGTGTTGGTAGGCAAAATAATATCTTAAAGCCATGATGGCAAACCTATGGCACACGTGCCAGAAGTGGCACGCAGAGCCATTTTTCTGGGCATGTGAGCTGTTGCCCATCTCACCTGCAGCTGCGCATGTGCGTGCACGCCAGCTGGTGTTCAGGCCTTTGGTGCACATGCGCGTAATTCAGGGGACCTAGCTGGTCTTTGGAACTCTCCTGGGCATGCGTGGGTATTTGCGCAGGCGTGTGAGAGTACTGGTGTGCAGTGTGTGCATGCTCAGACAGCGTTCGCACATGTGCACTGCTCACAGGAAAACCGTGTGCATGCGCAGGTAGTGCAATTGCTCACACAGCGCACGGGGAGACCCACGAAACCTGCACGCATGCACAGATGGTGGGATTGTGCGCACAGCGCACAGTGGGGCATGCATGCAAAAGCTGTGCACATGTGCAGATGGTGTTGCATGTGCAGTGCATGGTGGGGGCATGCACAAAAGCTGTGTGCATGCGCAGATGGTGCAGTTGCATGTGCAGCACATGGGGAGGAGCCGCTCATTAGCGCGGATGGCATGCACACACGTGAAACACGCAAAACACGTACCTGTTTGGCAGTTGGTTAGTAAAAGTTTCATCACCACTGTTAAGAAGTCAATTTAAGAAAATACGTAGTTTCCACAAAATAATGGATCAGTGGAATGACTTGCCTCCAGAAGCTGTGGGTGCTCCAACACTGGAAGTTTTTAAGAAGAGATCTGGACAATCATTTGTCTGAAATGGTATAGGGTTTGCTGCCTGAGCAGGGGAATACCTATTATGGAAAAGTAAAAAGTTGAGGTTCAGTGTTAATCCTTTATTCTGCTGCAACAGAGAGAGTCAGAAGTCAACGCCTTTTTTTTCTTTTCCCCTCTCTTCCTCAGTTCTCTTCTCCCCTTTTCCTCCCCTCTGTGTCCTACTATTTGCTTTTGTATTTTATTTTAATACAATGTTTAAAAAAGTGATATAAGAAATAGGGGATCAGATAGGGAAATTCAGGAAAGCAGAAGACATAAATAACAGTAGAGCAGAAGGAACACAACCTAAGAAAAGGAATTGGGAGCATAATGTTTCTATTGATATTTATATTATTAGAAGAGAAATACAGCTGAGAGAAATTCAGCATAGGGCAGTGCTTGATATAAGGAGATAAAACAGTTTTATATGTACTTTACGGTATCAAAATCAATAGTGTGTTTTTTTTCTTCACACCATCTCTTCCTTCCTGCAAATACAATTCCCATTTCTAACTACAAGATATCCTGGCCTATGAAGTGACTGATTTTCATATGTGGTACATTTAACCAGAAACTATTTCAAAGTGAAAATTATCTTCCTCCTTGGCTTTCTTGTTTCCTGCTCAACTTCAAAGCTTAGTGAAAGTGAATAAGATTCTGTGCTTGAGTCTAGAGGCTATTGACCTAGTATCAAAGGGCTGAACAATGTCAACTTCTGTTTTTATTCTTATCTTGAACTCTTCATCAGTACAGTCTACATTAGATGGGTGGCCAAGAAAGCAAATAGATACTCAGTCTTTGTTGTGATATCTAAGGATACAGAGACAGGAATGGTTTACAGAATATAAATACAACTGAGAAAAATGTCAAAGCAAAACAGGACTGTGGACACAAGGAATTCACAAACATTATCGCAATAGTTCCACAAGATAGAGATAACTTCATCATATTTTATTTTTGCAGTTGTTTAAATTAATTATGAGAACAAAAAGGACAGATGTGAACTTTAATCTGTACAGGAACTTCTTTAGTTGAGGTTATTTACATTGGCTAATTGGAAATATTTGGAACATTTTTCTCCTCTTAATTTATGACATTACCACACTAGATGGGGGAATAGATGGGAAACTCATCAACTTTGCAGGCTACACTAAACTGGCAGGAATAGCCAACACTCCAGAAGATAGACTTAAGATCCAGATGGAGATTGACAGAATTGAACACTGGGCCCTATCTAACAAAATGTAATTCAGTGTAGGGAAAAATAAGGTTTTACACTTAGGCAAGAAAAATCAATTGTACAGGTACAGTTTATGTGAAACCTGGCTCAATAGCAGTAACTGAAAGGGAACTTGCAGTCCTAGTGGACAGTCACTTAAATATGAGCCAGTAGTGTGTGAAAGCAGCCAAAAAAAACCCCCCTCAATACAATCCTAGGTAGCATTAACAGAGGAATACAATCAAGATTATGTGAAGTAATAGTACTGCTTTGTAAAACTTTAGTAGGACCACACTTAGAATACTGCATCCAGTTTTGGTCACCATATTATAAAAAAAGATGTAGAGGCTCTGGAAAAGTGCAGAAAAGAGCAAGAATGATGATTAGTGGGCTGGGCTGGACATGAAGAATGGTTGCAGGAATTGGGTTTCTCTAGTCTTGTGAAAAGAAGGACATGGTAGCAGAGTTGCAATATTTGAGAAGCTGCCATTAAGCAGAGGGGATCAATCTATTTTCCAAAGCACCAGAAGGCAAGTCAAGAAATAATGAAAGGAAATTAAGCAAGGAGAGAAGTATTGAGAACAATTAACAAGTAGAACAGCTTGCCTTCAGACATTGCCTCTGGTGGCTCAACAGACTAAGACTGTCTGTTATTAACACAGCTGCTTGCAATTACTGCAAGTTCAAGTCCCACCAGGCCCAAGGTTGACTCAGCCTTCCATCCTTTATAAGGTAGGTAAAATGAGGACCCAGATTGTTGGGGGCAATAAGTTGACTTTGTATATAATATACAAATGGATGAAGACTATTGCTTGACATAGTGTAAGCCGCCCTGAGTTTTCGGAGAAGGGCAGGATATAAATGCAAATAAAAAAAAATTGTAGGTGCTTCATCACTGTAGGTTTTGAGAAGAGACTGGACAGTCATTTGTCTGGAATGGTATAGGGTCTCTTGCTTGAAACTTTCTAAAAGACTCCCACAGTCACTTCTATTATTCTGTTCTGTTCTGCTTTCAGTCATTGGAATTCAATGCCTTTTATATGCTTCTTTTTTATTTATTTAGTATCTTTGAAACAGTTATGACTCCTGGTAACAGCATGGATTAGTTCCAGCATTTCTATTGGCAAGGGTTTCAGAAATGGTTTGCCACCGACTCCTTAGTCAGTGCTGAAAGAGAGAAGTTATCCAGCCATCACTGAGTCTAAGGCAGGACAGTTTCTAGTCTTGATGGCTTAACCACTGGACCAAATTAGGCCTCTTATCTCCTATTACAGGCCTATTAAATTCTCATTCCCAAATATATTCATTATTCTGTGATATGTATAAATCATGTACAGGTAGTCCTCAACTTACAACTGGTCACTTAATGACCATTCAACAACACAACAATATGTCACAACAAACCCCAAAAGTTACTTATAAACCATTTTTGAGGTTACGACTGGACTTTTTGCAAGTTTCCAGCACTTACATCTGGTTTCCAACAAAAAATACCCATTGGTAAAATTGATTCACATAATGACTGTAGCATTCACTTAATGACAGCAGCATTCACTTAACAGGCATAAAAAAATGTCAAAACATCAAGTTTGGTCATGTGCTACCATGACCTACGACTACAATGACTTGCAATTTAATTCCTGGCTCAATTATCATCACTAGCTGAGTGCCATAATCTAATTTTTTGAAACAGATTTGGGTATATTATGTAGTGCAGCAGAGATTTTTTTCAAATTGCGATTAATTTATAAAAAATTTAAAAAATATACATAGTTGTACTTTCTAAGAAAAAACAATCTTTTCTTAAAACTGTTTTTCAAATAGCTTAGCTACTAGTATATTTAATGATTGATACACAGATTAATATTTTTCTAAACTTTAAAGAAGTTTATTGGCACTCAACTTGAATAATAGAAATATAATTTCTTTTTTTATGGGAAACATTTTAATATAGTGAATGTGATGTTTCAAATACAGGAAATTCTATTCCTCAAGCCTGTTTCTGTACTTCAGATAAATGTATAATAAAAATTAATACTGTCGTATTTTCACCTTCTCTATATTTTAATAAACAATAAAGAATATAGTGTGTTTTTAAAAAGTAAATACCAGCCATACTGTACTGTACTGTACTCTGATATTTACTTTACCACTCTATTTCTTATATATAGAATGAATACAACATTGAGGCCTTATATCATGCCACAGTAAATGTTTACTTCTGTTGGTGCCAACTGTGTGCCTTACTATACTAGGTATGAATCTTACCTTTTTATTATAGTTTGCACATTTTACATCTACCTCTGAAAGTGTTCTGTTTCTGTTCTATATTCCAAAGACTTCTTTGTCAGAAATACCTTACATATAGATTAAAAGTTGCTGCACTCACATTTTACAAAACTATTCTGTATGAGCATCATCTTAGTACTGCTACATAAATAACTGTGCAAATATATATATATACAATATCACGTGTATTTTATTCACAAAAACACTCATTACAGGCTGAGAATTCATCAAAATGACAAAATGTGTGTCATGATACCATACTGTAAGCTTCACCACTTACATCTTTATGTGAGACAAGCACGAAAGGGATGGAATCTGTATCATATTATAACATGTTTGTGTCATTTGCCTTCTCTTGACCTCTCCACAGATGCCCTTCTTCTCTATTTTGTAAAAGTGCTTAAAAAGATCTTTTAAGTATGTCCCACTTCAGAGTGAAAATTGTGACCTTCGATAAACTGAACATAACTTGGTATTTTAGGATCTCGAGTTGTTAGTAATTAGATGGTTGTATTTTAAAGGCTTTTCTACATAGGTACTAGAGTATCTATTTGAATAAGGGTTGCCCTGTTTACATCAGATTTTTTTTAATTGAGTAAGATAGTTATTGAGTTTTGATATGCATTTTATCCATTTACTAGATCAGGAGTGTCAAACTTGCATCTTCACGACGGTGTCACAGGACTTTTTCCCCTTCGCTAAACCAGATGTGGGCGTGGCCAGTGCATAGGCCGCGTGTTTGATACCACTGAACCAGTGGTGGAATTCAATTTTTTTTATTACTGATTCTGTGGGCATGGCTTGGTGGGCATGGTGTGGCTTGGTGGGTGTGACTTGGTGGGCATGGCAGGGGAGGGTATTGCAAAATCTCCATTCCCACCCCATTCTGTGGCCAGTCAGAGGTAGTATTTGATGGTTCTCCAAACTACTCAAAATTTCCACTAACTGTTCTCCAGAACCTGTCAGAACCTCCTGAATAGCACCCCTGCACTGAACTAGAACATAGCCATTTTTTACTGTATTACAAGGCAGCCACCAATCTCAGCTACCATGGCTATCCTGAGACTTTTATTTTCATTAGGAGATATTAGGAGAAACCCTCCCATACTACCATCAGTTACAATACTAGACAACACAGTATCAACAGTAGAGACCTTCAAATTTCTAGGTTCTACTATATCGCAAAATCTAAAATGGACAGCTAACATCAAAAAATCATCAAAAAAGCACAACAAAGAATGTTCTTTCTGCACCAACTCAGAAAGCTCAAGCTGCCCAAGGAGCTGCTGAAACAGTTCTACAGAGGAATTGTTGAGTCTGTCATCTGCATTTCTATAACTGTCTGGTTTGGTTCCGCAACCCAACAAGACAGACACAGACTTCAGAGGATAATAAAAACTGTAAAAAAAACCCAATTACTACAAACCTGCTTTCCATTGAGGACCTGTTTACTGCACGACTCAAAAAGAGGGCTGTGAAAATATTTATAGATCCCTCGCATCCTGGACATAAACTGTTTCAACCCCTACCCTCAAAACAATGCTGTAGAGCAGAGGTTCCCAATTTTTTTCGCCCGCGGCTCCCCCGGAAATCCGACCTGCAACTGCGCATGCGCACCAGACGCCCCAGAAATGGCGCATCAGCGCCAGACCCAGCGGGCGCAGATATTCATGGCGCCCCATGACGATAGCGCGGCTCCCTGGGGAGCCGCGGCTCACACTTTGGGAATCACTGCTGTAGAGCACTGCACACCAGAACAACTAGACACAAGAACAGTTTTTCCCCAAATGCCATCACTCTGCTAAACAAATAATGCTCACTCTACTCAACGCTTGTCAAACTAATTACTAAGTCTGCATTACTATTAATCTTCTCAATGTTCCTATCACCCATTTCCTCCCAATTACGACTGTAGAATCATAAGGTACAACACTTAATGATAGTCATAGGGAACAGTCAATATAAAATCTTGTTGCTGATATCCTTAAGATTTTATATTGACTGTTCCCTATGACTATCATTAAGTGTTGTACCTTATGATTCTTGATGAATGTATCTTTTCTTTTATGTACTCTGAGAGCATATGCACCAAGACAAATTCCTTGTGTGTCCAATCACACCTGGCCAATAAAGAATTCTATTCTATTCTATTCTATTCTATTCTATTCTATTCTATTCTATTCTATTCTATTCTATTCTATTCTATTCTATTCTATTCTATTCTGCAAACCTCTAACGCATTGTTGGAAATAAAAGTTTATAAATAAATAATACAAATAAAATGTAGCTTTTTTTCTATGTGTTTTTGCTCTGCTTTTACTATTTGTAAAATTCGTAGGCTCTCCTTTCAGCCAGCATCTTCAGTTACTTCTTTTTTCCCCTCCTCTATTGTTCCCAAATGCTGAGAACTGCAGGATTTTGATTTAAGTATTTTATAGAACTTTCTTCTTATTGTTTTATCTTTTTTTAAAAATACCAGGAGAATCATGGATTTACATGTAAAAGCTTATATGTTATTAGGCATATAGCTACATTTAAATAATGTGTTTTTTCTAATAAACACACACATTTATAGAATAGCAAAGTTGGAAGGGACCTTAGAGGTCTTCTTGTCCAATCCCTGCTCAGACAGGAACCCTATACCATTTCAGACAAATCATTGTCCAGTATCTTCTCAAAAACCTCCAAAGTCAGAGCACCTACAAATCTTGGAGGCAAGTGGTTCCACTGATTATTTGTTCTAACTGTTAGGAAATTTCTCTTTAGTTCTAGGCTGGTTCACTTCTTGATTACTTTTCATCCATTGACTCTTGTCCTATCTTTAGGTGCTTTGGAAAATAGGTTGACCCTGTTTTCTTCATGGCAGCTCCTTAGGTACATTTCACCCCTAGTCCTTCTTTTCATTAAACTAGATTCCTGCAACTGTTCTTCAATATGTTTTAGCTTTCAGCCCCCTATTCTTCTTTGTTGCTCTTCTCTTCCCACTAATATATATATATTTCAATTAGCATTGCTCATAGATCAATATTCAGAAATCTTTTTGTGTTGTGAATGTTTGTGACAGGGTCATTTCTGTTGTATTTGCCAAGCAGTTAAGAAATTCCACCTTGCGTGTCTGGAAGAAATATTTTTATAAATTAAATTATAAGGTTCCTATGTGGGCAAGTCCTAGACATACAATAGAAAATGAATGGAAAAAATGGATTGACTATATTCAAAACAGATATCAGACTAAGAGTTATCAGTCTGCCTTTGAATGATTAGGATGTATTATTTTTTATTGTTTCGGGGGAGGTTAGGAATTGATGAGAGTTGTAGGAGTATAATTCAGTTAGGGGGGAAATTTTTTTAGCATATGTTTGTTTTATTTTTAACTATACCTTGTGTTTGTTCCGGGAAGGGGGGGGTTGTGAAGGGAGGGGAGAGGGGGGTTTGGGGGGGGGGAAAGTGGGGAAAAATTTTTGTAAAACTTTTTCAATAAAAAAAAAAGAAATTCCAGCTCAAGCTGTTCTCTAGTTTACAGAGGAATTATAAAAAATAATAGTAGAAACTTACTCTAAGGAGGTTTTTTTTTGCATTAATAAATTAAAATATTTAATATCTTGCGTACAAAGTTGCAGGAACAATCTTCAGGGGATTGAAAATAGAGGGACACATTTATGAAAAAAGTTATATTTTTTTCTTCTGCTACCAGACTTGTGTTCTTGTTTATGAAAAAGGGCTTCATGTTTTTTAATTGTTTCTTTCTTCATCATAAATAAAAATTAAATCGTGGATGCCACATCTAGAGACAGAAAGATATTGCAAGGAACATGGAATTTCTTCAGACCAGTATCCATTTCTAGGCAAATAATACAAACCCAGCAATATTAATGATATCTGATCATGAGGTTAAATATTAATGCTGGAAATATTTTCTTACTTTCTGTTAAAAAATTGTCTTGGATCACCATGATGCAGCATTTGGATTATATGGTATATAATGTAGACTGCATAGATCAGGGGTCTCCAACCTTGGCAACTTTAAGACTTGTGGACTTCAACTCCCAGAATTCCTCAACCAGCAAAGCTTTAAGACTTTAAGACTTGTGGACTTCAACTTCCAGAATCCCTCAGCCAGCAAAGCTTTAAGACTTTAAGACTTGTGGACTTCAACTCCCAGAATTCCTCAGCCAGCAAAGCTGGCTGAGAAATTCTGGGAGTTGAAGTCCACAAGTCTTAAAGTTGCCAAGGTTGGAGACCACTGGCATAGATACATTGGTAGAAAACTTTTTTGGAAGAAACAAGTTAGACTTGACGGATACTTTTTTCTAATATTATACTTAAAAAACAATACATTTTAATATATATTTTTCTTAAATTAAAAAAGTATTTTAGGGATGAGTAAAGTATTAATAATGTTAACAAATATTAGAACCACATCATATTTATCTTTTCTCTTAATCCTTAAAATGTAGACATGGGATCCAGAGTTGGAAAGATCTGCTCAGTCCTGGGCTGAGACATGTCTTTGGGAACATGGACCTGCTAGTCTTCTTCCATCCATTGGTCAGAATTTGGGAGCACATTGGGGAAGGTAAAAAAAACCGCACCATTATGCCAGGGGTCTCCAACCTTGGCAACTTTAAGACTTGTGGACTTCAACTACCAGAATTCCTCAGCCAGCTTTGCTTAAAAGTCTTAAAGTTGCCAAGGTTGGAGACCCCTGCATTATGCTACTCTTACTTTAAAAGTGAAAAAACGGTATGCTTCTTTTGTAATATATTCTTGAATGATTTGGCAATTTCTTCATTTATTTTTTATAGGTATAGACCTCTAACATTTCATGTCCAATCATGGTATGATGAAGTGAGAGACTTTACTTATCCATATGCTCAAGAATGCAATCCTTATTGCCCCTATAGATGTTCTGGTCCTGTATGTACTCATTATACTCAGGTAAGTGTGACTTTTAAAAATGAATGATGGGGTTGAATTCATCACTTAGTGTTGGAATGGTAAAATTCAAGAGATAAATGATCAGAAAATATGTAAGTCACATGGAAGTTGTATCTGTGCTTAAAAATCTTTTCCCATTTTTTTAAAAATAGCTTGCAGCAATGTATCTATTCTTTATTTCTATATGTTACCATTGCAAATAACTTTTTCCTAAGAACACATGTTGATATGAATTTCTTGAAATATATCAGGATATCTATTAGCAGTCCATATACTACTATAGTAACTTGATTGATGAATGAATTGATTAACTTACAGATTGGGTTATTTTCTGAAATCAACCAATTAGCATGTAGATAAAGCTTACATGTTTGTTTGTTTTTGTGCTTGGAACAAAATACAAATTAACAATTTTGCTAAAGAAAACTGACTCTATTCTAAAATTAAATGTTTCTCATCTCTACATCTGATTTAACAATTTAATATTGCATTACATTCATACTTACCAAAAACAATAATAATTTAAACTGGAATTAATATAATTAAAACATGTATTTTAAGTAAAGCTATTTGTTTTTCAAATGTATACCGGTAATTCCTTCCATTTTAATAATAAAAGTTCTCATTTAGCAACTGCCTTACTTAGAGACTGTTCACAGTTATAAAAATGATGAAGTAACTTTACAATCAATCTTCATATTTATGTTTGGTGCTTGAGTATATCAGTGGATATTAATAAAGATCCTTATATTAAACTTGTTTTCTCTTTATAAAATAACAACATAAGTATTACTACATGTATATATTACATCCAGTTTGAATCCTTGTTTTTATATTTATTCCTCCATTTATATTTAAACAGATTCCCCCCATTCGTTTCTTCAAATAGTAAAAGTTCAGTTCCTGTCAAAAAGCAATTAAACATTATCAGAAATAGCCATCATTCCCAGGTCCAATCAGAAAATAATTAATTATCTTCAGAAATAGAAACTCATTATTTTAACCATGAACAAATACATTTATTTTGTATTTTTTCTTCTTTCTTCCAATGATCTTTAAATTCCTAAAAAAAAGAGTTCTGATATCTACTTTGTCTCATTGTCTATTCTCTTACAATTGTTGTCATCTTTGTCAGGCCCTTTTTCTAATTTTGCAACTCCAGCAAATCCTGCTTATAAATCGAATACAAAACTTTTATTCACTTCACTTTTCTAATTTATTAATTGTATTTATTTTTTTTATTTTTTTAAATCTTCATTTAATTGTAAATCCAATATTTCCTTTTCTTCGTTGCAGTCTATAATTTTTAAATCCACCTGTAAATCGGTTTCAATTTTATTCAATGATGTCTATTCCTGTTCAATAATACCTGACTGTATTATAGATTTAAAAGCAGAACGACCTTCTGTACCCAAACATCAAACATTTCTTGTAAGGTAGCCACCTGGTGCCCTCTAAGGTCTGATTTTCAAAATCGTCCTATCGATTTCAAAATAATACAAAATTATTTTCCCATGAGAAATGATTATTTCAATTATTTTCAAACTTTTCAATCAAGTCCATCTGAGGCCTTAATGATAATCCATTTAAAGCTTTCTAAAGCCAACAATAATCATACTTAGCAAAAGTATATATTCCAAAATCTTTTATTATAAATACTTAAACTTGTAGCTAAACATTTTTAAAGGATTTAAGTAAATTTACCCAATGTTTTCAATAAGGCTAGCCAATCTGAAGATATAAGAGAATGCATGGATAACCCTAAGGAAAGGGAAGAACAGATACTGTCTAGGAAACTATCAGATAAGAGAGGCAGAAGGCTGCAATCATTTAATAGTCAAAGAAAGAAAATTAAGAAGGAGTTGCTCTAATAGATCTTACAGTTAAAACAGTTAAAAGTAGTGGGTGGAAAGTTTGTACTTTCAGAGTTGTAGGATTCTGATAATTTAGCCATATAGTAAAGAAGACTTAGCTCACCTAGTTGTGTTTCCTGTCTGGTTTACTTAGGAAGGTCAATATAAGGTTCTCAATCTTTAAAAACCAAACAATAAAAGGAAAAAAAATTCAAAGTGATTAAGAAATGATCCTTGGTTGAAGTCCATGTAGGTGACATTAGTGACTATAAGCACAATGAAATCCATGACTCCAGCCAATTACCAACTTACCACAAAAATGCAGTTTCTGCCCTTAGCTGGTAAAATACAGTTGTGCAGAATTCATGTGGGTAATCTTGTTACTCTGGACAGATTTTGGTAGCCCAATTTGGGGGGCAATTTTCAGGTGCAATGTGTTCCTTTTTTCCAAAGGAATATCTGTTCACTATGACAGCTCATCAGAACTCAAATTTGGATAAGATTTAAAACTCTTCCTTTTCCCCTCAGGTGGTATGGGCAACAAGTAACCGAGTAGGCTGTGCAGTCAACCTGTGTCATAATATGAATGTGTGGGGACAGATATGGCCAAAAGCAATTTACTTAGTTTGCAATTATTCACCCAAGTAAGTATGACGATACAATTGTTAATATAAAAGGCATATCTAACTCCCCACTGCTACTATTTAATAAAATTATTTAGGATTGTGTTTTGCTTTAGATTGGAATCATGATAGGAAGTGAATGTTTAAACCTTTTGCTTGGAACTGCATCAGAATTGGCCATAGAATATGTACTGTAATTATCTTGAAATATAAACCGTAAAAAAATACGAAATAATATTGTTGATGAGAAAAAGAAATCTGCTTTCTGTACAGTATCTCCTTAAGCCTGCAGGAGCTCTCTTAACACAGAGTAATGCTAGATACTTGAATTTTCACAGTGCTAGCCAATATAAACTAGTATAAACCAAAGCACAATATTCAGAGTATTCATTGTAATCTGTACAATGTAATCTGTACAATACAGTGTATTCATTGTAATCTGTACAATGTAATCTCTACAATGCAGATAATAACAGAAGAGAATTGACTGGCTACAGGTCATATAAATTCAGTCCTTACATTCAGTGACATGTTGCTGGACTTCAAGTAATATAGCCAAAACAATCCAATATTCATTTTATACTAGAATGAGCACTTGTAAACCTGCATCGTATGTGGTGCTCAGTTAACGACTGCCTCATTCCCTGACTATTCAGACTCAATGATGGTAACAAATAGATTTTCAGCTATTGCAGTCTCCAGGAAAAGCAGAGGAAGCACTTAGTTGCAGAAACAGTTTGCATTCACATTCAAGGAATGCCAGAATGAAAGTCTAAACTAAAAATGATGGGTAGCTTATACCCATATTTCAATCATATGTTTCCCTTGTGTCCTGTTGCATGCTGCTTTTAGCTCGATGGACAAGTGTTTCCAAATTGCATCTCAGCAAACTTTCTTATCTTTCACCATCCCATTTTTTCTTCCCTTCTAAACCAATTGCTGAGTATACCCTGGCAGAAATCTCCTGCCGAGCCAGAATAAGGATAAGTGAATGAGTGAACCACTAGCTTGCCTTCCTCAAGGCTCTGTCTTGAGAATAACTGATACCAATTCATACTAGGCCTCAGGAAGAAATCCCAACCCTTAAGAATATAGAAAAGATAAATGGGATGCAGTCTGAGATGATACAGTTTATATCATTAATTTAGGCTGTCCTTCTATGCCTTAGAAGCAGAGGCGTGACAAATCAGCAGGAATAGTGTTTCTCATGGGGATCAAGCACTCCATTTATTTCACTATATTACTTTGTTTTTTATTCTTAGGGGCAATTGGTGGGGGCATGCGCCATATAAACACGGTCGTTCATGTTCTGAATGTCCCCCAAGTTTTGGGGGAAGCTGCAGAGAAAATCTTTGTTATAAAGGTATGTAATCAGAAAAAGAATGCTAGGTATACTGCTAGGTATGTAGTTTTGCTGATGCTTTAGGAGGCAAGCAGTTTTCTGATTTCATAATGAAACATATCTATTATGTAAGGATTCTACAATGGTTCTTTTTTTTTATGAAGAGTTTTGGGCATAAAAATACAATTAAATATGTTTTTGTAAGCATTTATAAGATCCTGAATCACCAATTCAGATGAGTTAAGTAATCAGCATAGAAATTTATCTAATAGTAAAAATTACAGTACCTATTAATTAAACTGCAAATATTTCATCCAGTTAAACAGATTCCTGTTTTGTTAATATGGCATGAATTTAGTAATTTAAACATGAATTATTTTGTAAACAATTTTGCAAAATATCTCTAATTCCATCTTGTCAGAACCTCTATGATTCATTAAGAAAACTCTTAGGTTTTTCTTTCTCAATGCAACCAAAGTCCATTTCACAAATTAAGAATAATATATTTGGTATATGAAATTTGACCTATATATATATTCATTAGAATTTTGGTATGGAACCACCTTCTGAACCACTCAGAAAACCTCATATGTGTATATTTGTTATTATAATGCAGCTTGTGTAGTGTTTTTATATGGAATACTAAGAAAAGAACTGATAATTTTGGTTGCTTTTCTAGTACTTCGAATTCCTTCTATTGTTTTTGTGTATATCATTCACTTAATGCAATGACTAGATAATCTCAGCTCATTAACGATGGCTGGTAGTAAAACAATCACAAGCCAACCAGTATTAAAGCCCATTGATTTCAGTGGATTTAGGCACAGTGGGATCAAGAAGCACTTAAGTCTGTAATCCTTTAAGTAAGTTCCTAGGAGTAAATTCCACTGAATACAGTAGAGTTTATTTCCAAGGAAATATGCACAGGATTATTCCCTGGCCTTATCATGTCTAGCAAAGATTAAACATGTCATATTTATGCCATTCTTAATTATAACTATTGAATGAATCCATTGTAAAAAATAGCACTTATTCCTTTCAATTGCTTTACCAGAAGGTTCAGAAAGGCATTACTTTCCAGAGATAGAAACCAATGAAGTTGAACGACATCAGTTACATGATCAGAATACATTACAAAATCAGGTGCAACCACAAGCATCTCCCCGTGATGATAGTGAAAGAAATGAAGTCATAAGCAAACAACAGATGTGTAAGGAAATTTCATTCATAGCATGATTTTGTTGTTGTTGTTAAGTGATTCACCTAAAACACTGCAGTAACATCACCTGTTTTCCTCCTTCAGCTCAAATTGTTTCCTGTGAACTACGGTTAAGGGACCAGTGCAAAGGAACAACATGTAATAGGTAAGATATCTTTTCATGGTTATCCATCAATTCTGGTATTTTATCTATTTTTTTAAATTTTCTATAGTTCTCAAGTTGTTTTTTTAATTCTTTAGGTATGAATGTCCTTCTGGATGTTTGGAGAGCAGCGCCAAAGTTGTGGGAAGTGTCTATTATGACATGGTACAGATATTGTAATTCATAGCATTTTGCTTTGTAACTTACTAGAAAATTTAACTAACATGTTACACTTAACAAAGTGCTCAGTAAAATGGCATTAAGTTGTTAATTTTGGCAGGATTTTGAGGTTTCTCTTATCTTATTAGTTTTTACTCAACGTATTGGAAACCTGGGCATCAAATGTCTAAAATAATCCATGCATATTGTAGAATCATACTGGTATACTGATTTTTACATAATTTGTTAACTTACCTCTCTCAATATGGAATTAATGGTAAACTTTTCATAGTTCCAAATTTAATAAAACACAAAATATTATTTCTAATACCGTAGAAATATGTATAAAAAATAAATTAATTTCTGTTTCTGCTTTTCTTTTTCTTTTCTGCCTAGCAATCAAGCATTTGTAGAGCCGCAATACATTATGGTATCCTAGATAATGATGGTGGCTGGGTTGATGTTACCAGACTAGGAAGAAGAAATTACTTCATAAAGTCCCAAAGAAATGGAGTCCAGTCAGTTGGGTAAATAAAAATGAAATATTCCCTCATAAATTGGTTCTTAAATTTTCAATATAATATAAACAAATTTAGGGAATAATTATAAAATATTTAATATTATATATCTTCAGAAGTGGTCATTAATGAATGCTGTGTTATATGATGATATAAGAGCTATGAAAGCTTGTCTGAAGTCATCTCCATTGATTGTCTACGGTCTTTTTAGTATCTGCATTATTTATAGTAGTCTTTATCATCTGTTTGTGACTTGTTTGATTAAGTTATTTTAATTATATATTTGAGTTAGTTGACTATGTTAGATATTGTTACTGTTTTGAGTCCATTTAGTAATATAAGAAAGACAAACTTAATTCATACTAAATAAATGCAGCTCCCCAAGATCCACTTTTGAAACTCTGACAGCATGCTCTCAGCATATAATTTTTGTCCCCCTATCTTTAGAAATTAAGGGAGCTAAGTCTTTATGCATGCTTCCGAATTTACAACCCCCCCCAAGAAGAAAACGTTTCTGTTATCCTAAACTGACAGAAGTTACACTTTCCTGATGTAGACTACAAATGGCCAAAATCCTCATGTATATGGACCTAAGAGCCTTTCCAATGGTTTTCATCATTTCTTACCCAATTAATATGATGATCTGGCCAGTACAATATGGATCATTGGCTTTCTTTCTCAGTTAAACCAAGCAGTGTGGTGTCTGTCATCCAGATGATGAACTGATGAGATGACTTGAAAGGACCAAGTCACTCTTTGATAACTACAATTAGTTGTAGGGAACCAACAATCAAGAGTCAATCAACCAATGGGGCCGGGATAGCTCAGGCAATAGAGAAGCCTGTTATTAGAACACAGAGCCTGCAATTACTGCAGGTTCGAGCCCAAGGTTGACTCAGCCTTCCACCCTTTATAAGGTAGGTAAAATGAGGACCCAGATTGTTGGGGGGGCAATAAGTTGACTTTGTAAAAAAATATACAAATAGAATGAGACTATTGCCTTATACATTGTAAGCCGCCCTGAGTCTTCGGAGAAGGGCGGGGTATAAATGTAAACAAACAAACAAACAAACAAAATCAAAGTAGCAGATTAAGTGATGGAGAGGGATGAAGTTTGAGTGTTCAGAATTATGTATATAGCAGTGATGGCTAACCTTTTTGCCATTGCGTGCCAGAATGGGGGGGGGTAGGTTAGCGCATGCACGCGGGCCCTCACCCATAATTCCATGTGCCCTGCCCTGCGCATGTGCACCCAACCCCCCTCCCCCCCGCTCCTGGCACATGATGGCCTGGTAGGCCCGTTTTTCTTTCTCACCTGGCTTCAGATCCTCTATGCATTTGGGGAGGGTGAAAAGAGCCTTCCCCACCCCCCTCGGAGGCCCTCGGGAGGCCCAAAACGGCCCGTTTTCCAACTTCTGGTTGGACAGGAAGTGACATTTTTTGCTGTCCCCAGCCTCCAGAGCCTTTACATACATACATATCCTTGAACCATAGTCCAGGTCTCTTAGTTTTCTGTTCAAATTGTGTTACAAAGTTTTATTGCGTTCGTATAGCCCTATTAAATAATTATTCTCACTATTTTTTGTTTCTCTTATTTCCCTGTCAAAAATATTGTAGAGGATTGTAAGATAATGGTATTACTGCTAATAACAATAGATTCTGTTTTTGCTCTAGGAAATATCAATCGGCTAATTCATTCACTGTCTCTAAAGTAACAGGTATGGATTTATTTTTATGATATAACATTAATATTGATGAATCTCTTTATAGCAAATATCTGTGTGCATTTTTTTCTTGTTTAATTTCAGTACAAGCTATCACTTGTGAAACTACGGTAGAACAGTTATGTCCATTTTATAGGCCAGCCACACATTGCCCAAGGTAAACCTTTTCATTATTGTTCCCATCCTGTGAAAAGTGTTTGTAACTAATCACACAATAATGCTAAGCATTCAATGTGATTATTGATTTTTTTCAGATACATTAAACTTTTGTTATTTTTTGAATGTCAAACTGCTAAGATGCAAAGACTGCTACACTTTATGAGTATAATGCAAGACATTAAGCTTCTCAATCTTTATTTTACAATAGGATTTTCCCATTAATTGCAAAGATCTACTGTACTTATGTGCATCAGTGCATATACAGTACTAAAAGCTGGTAGCAGAGCAAGATTTGTTGGAAAATCTTCAAGCATCCCATGGTGTGCTCTACTGAATTGATATGACAGAACAACACTTTAACAAACAATGCATTCTATTTTAAATGTTTATGCATTTGTCAATAGAATTAATTACCCAGAAAAGCGATAGGATCCTTTTTATTGGAGGAGTTCACATAAAAACTAGACAGCTTTCTGTCGGGGATAAT
Organism: Ahaetulla prasina; assembly: GCF_028640845.1. Classification (NCBI taxonomy): domain Eukaryota; kingdom Metazoa; phylum Chordata; class Lepidosauria; order Squamata; family Colubridae; genus Ahaetulla; species Ahaetulla prasina. The sequence continues at coordinate 41,555,996 of NC_080541.1, read as the reverse complement.
TTAATATGAATTCCTGTTCTTAGAAGAGTATTGGACTTGATAGTAGAACTGGTTTCTGTGGTTCTGTTTTTTGATAATATTTCTTTGTTTACATTCAATACAATGTTAACATTTGTCTTTAAGTTACTATAGTATATATACAGAATCCTTGATCTTCATCTTTCCTCTCAATTTTTAAAGGATCCACTGTCCTCACAATTGTATGCAGGCAAATCCACATTACGCCCGAGTGATTGGAACTATAATTTATTCTGATGTAAGTTGATAACATATTTTCCTCTGGAATATGATTTTAAAAACTTAAAATATATGGTCATAAAATAAATAATAAAATAATATAAAAAACAAACAACAACTCTTCCCAGAAAACAGAAAGCACACTAAAGTGAAAGAAACAGTATGGCACATATATAAATATTTTTGTAATTTAAGGAAAGATACACCATTTTGAACATCAATATTTATATCCAGAGACATATAGGTATTTATACATTTTGAGAGAGATGTATGAATACTGAAGGTATTGAATGAAATACTAAAGAATGTTATATAATTTTTCAGTTTCCTCAAAAATCTTTCAACCGCAGTGAATAAGCCATCTTCTCATTGATGAGAGCATTTGTATTCAAAATGCTGATAGTTCTCAAATCTTTGGCTAACTGAGATTGGGGAACTTGGGGAAGATTCTTTTCCTTCCCAGCATAATTTTATACTCGTGGAATCCATATAGTCTTTAACTTACAACCATTTCATTTAATGACTATTCAGAGTTATAACAGCACTGAAAAAAGTTACTTACAACTGGTACTCACAGACAGCTATCACAGCATTCTCATGGTCACATGATCAGAATTTAGGTGTTTGGCAATTGGCATGTATTTGTGATGGTTGTAGCATTCTAGGGTCACGTGAATGCCATTCACAACCTTCCTAGCCAAACTGTCCTCCTATTGCAGGGATGTCAAATTCAAGGCCTGGGGGCTGGATCCGGCTCATGGGGGCGGCTTAGATCTGGCCCGCAGAGCTGTTCTGGAAACAGCAAAGGACTGCCCACGGTGCCTCTGCCAATGAAAACAGAGCTTGGGAGGGCCACAGGCAGCCTTCCCTAGCTCCATTTTCACTGGCAGAGGGTTGCAGTAGCTCTGTTTTCACTGGTAAAGGGTTGCAAGAAGCCGTTATAACTGAAAACAGCTCAGGAGACCATTTTTGCTGGCAGATCGCTCAGGCCACCACAGGCCAGTGGGTTTCAGCAGGTTCTGACCAGTTCTGGAGAACCGGTAGCAGAAATTTTGAGTAGTTTGGAGAACTGATAGTAAAAATTCTGACTGGCCCCGCCCCCATCTATCCTCTGCCTCCCAATTCCCACCTGATTGGGATGAAATGGGGATTTTGCAGTATCCTTCCCCTGGAGTGGGGTGGGAATGGAGATTTTATAATATCTTTCCCCTGCCAGGCCCACCAAGCCATGTCCACCAAGGCATGCCACATCCACCAAGCCACGCCCACAGAACCAGTAGTAAAAAAATTTGAAACCCACCACTGCCCAGGCGCCCCGGACACGAGTGATGTCAAGCTGGCCACACCCACCCTGGTCCCCCAATGTCAAACACAACCCTGATGTGGCCCTCAATGAAACGGAGTTTGACACCCCTGTCCTATTGCTTAGGAGTGGACATCAGGAAAAACAAGATACTGTATAAATTCAGTTAATAATTTGTAAATCAATGTTACTTTCTAATATGGGAATTCTTCTTTTCTCTATTTCCCTCAGCTGTCTAGTATCTGCCGAACAGCAGTACATGCTGGAGTAATTCGCAATGAAGGTGGCTTTGTTGATGTCATGCCAGTAGATAAGAGAAGAATGTACACTGCTTCATTTCAAAATGGCATTTTTTCAGAAAGGTATACCTTTATATTACACCTGGTACTTTTTATTGAATTACTGGAGGAGGTATTGGCAATAGCAATAGCAATAGTACTTAGACTTATATACTGCTTCACAGTGCTTTTTACAGCCCTCTCTAAACAGTTTACAGAGTCCGCATATTGCCCCCAGCAATCTGGGTCCTCATATTACTGACCTCGGAAGCATGGAAGGCTGAGTCAACCTTGACCCAGTGGAACTTGAACTGCCGAACTGCTGTCAATCAGCAGTCAGCAAAAGTAGCCTGCAGTACTGCACCATGTTGTACCTTGATGAACGTATCTTTTCTTTTATGTACACTGAGAGCATATGCACCAAGACAAATTCCTTGTGTGTCCAATCACACTTGGCCAATAAAATTCTATTCTATTCTATTCTATTCTATTCTCTGACCACTGTGCCACCATGGCTCTATAAAGCCTATAAAGGATTTAATATTCCTTTAGTATCTCTTTTTTTTTATTTGATTCAATTGTGTCTGATTCTCGGAGACTGCCTGGATCAACGCTGCAATCTTCTTGACAAGGTTTTTCAGAAGTGCTTTCCATTGACTTCTTTCTAAGTGACTGGCTGAAATTCACTCAGTTAGCTTTGTGCCCAAGACAGGACTAGACCTCATAGTCTCACAGTTTCTATCCTGATACCTTAATCACTACAAGAAACTGGCTCTCGCTCCATTATCTTACCAATCTACAATTAAGAATTATGTTAATTATCATCCCATCAGCCCATGTTGCCAAATTAGCAAGTTCTTCATGAAACCTTTCTATCATAAATTTTTCAATGGGATGATCCAGAAGAATAGCTAAACTGCAGAACAAGTAGGCTTTCTTCCAGGTTATTCAAGTGTTTATCAGTGTGAAATCCCAGATCACCCAGTTGAGAAGTTGTTCAGCTTCCTAAGGAACTCTGTTTATTTGGAGGTGCTTTTTGACTTCCACTGAGAAAGATTGTCGCAGATGCCACCTGCGTCATTCACTAAACAGTGCCTCTTTCAGCTGATAATGTTAGTCAAAAATACTTTTATGCTGAATCCTAAAAGAAGTAAAGCAGCTGTATTTTTTCCTTTTATTGTTTAATACAGTATTTACAATAATGACATAATATTGGCCCTTGCAAAAATCATATTTAATTCTCTAGTTTTCACCCATCTCTATATACAGATAATATAGCTAACCTTTACCAAGTCAGTCTGTGTGGGCACTAGCATATTTCTGCCTTAGAAGAACATTAGAAATTAACTACAATAAAACAAAGGTACAAAGTTTTAATTAGTTAATTTACTGAATTACTCATTTAAGATTAGCTAACTTACTTAAAACTGCTTTTTGACTATTCTGTAACTGAAAAATTAATTATAGTCAATCAAGTTAGTTAAGGACTTCAAGAATATAGCTATTTATGTCCCATCTACTACCTCTAGATTCAACAATTACCAAACTAACAATACAAACATAAAATAAATCTTTATATATTTGTAAACCACAAAGGCAATTAATATGTGTCTGCAGCAGTCAGACTATTTAAACAAGATTTTAAATTTCCTAATGTGCAGCTCCCAAATCTGCATATATGCCAATCTGCCTTGGAAATCAAATTTCTAAATTTCTGAAAGCCATTTGGTACCTTTCAATCAGCAATGAATGTAGTTCTCTATGTAGAGTGTGGTTTTGTTCCTGCTAAATTCTAGCTAAAACAAATATTTGATGGCAAGTCTATGGTGAGCTTTACTTTTTTAACAATTACATTCAGAGAAAGACGCAAATATACTTGACCTGTCCTATTGTGAGCTGTCTCCTTCAGATATATTCTCACTGCAAACTATGACAACGCTCAAATTGAAAATTCTAAATATAGGCATCCAAAAAGATAGATTCCAAACTTTATACTTACATTATGGAATTCTTGTAAATGTCCCTTCATCACGCCTATATATTTTTATGGTATTGTCCATATGCAAAAAGCACATTTAAATAGGAATGAATCAATACCTTGCCTTCAGTGCAGTGGTAAGTTGCCCCTGGTTCGGACTGGTTCTATAGAACTGGTAGTAAAACCAGCGGCTCCACCCACTGACCCAAACATCATCAAAACTCTTCTGCGCATGCACGAGCAGGATATGAACTGGTAATAAAGGTAAGTAGAACCCACCCCTGCTTCAGTGGTAATGATATGTGTAATATTCCTGATAAGACTGTCTCAGAACTGAAGTTGACTTTTGACTTATATTAAACCTAGATCTTGAGCTCATTGCACTTCTTAGAGTAGTAATTATAGATGGGCTTTTGTGAGATTAGTCAATGAAATTTCTAGAAAGGCCATTTCTAGTTAGTGAAAAAAATAACTATTGCTTTTGCCATTAGATATACAGTAATTTAACTTGTAACCTGACCATGATGTCCAAATATTTATAGGTCATCCTTCTAGTAATGACATTAGCAATAAATATATAAATTTAATTGAGAGGGTCATATGTAAAATGAGAATACACGATAAGATTAAGTTCTTTCAAACCATTAGTTCTATTTTTCTTTTACAGTTTACGGAATCCTCCAGGGAGCAAAGCATTCAGAGTATTTGCAGTTGTTTGAAGACAAGAAAATGGCTTCTATAATATCAAATGCAAAATTTTACAAGAAACAAAATTAATTTTGATATGCTTCAAGTTTGTATAATAGTGTAATATGATTGTACAGAAGAGATATATTATTTGGTGATTAGAAGTGTGTTTAACTACATGAGAATCTTAATGAAGAACAATTTAAAATGTTAAACATTGGAAACTGCATTTGAGAAGTGAAGATGATGGAAAAGTATTTTAATCCTGTGTTAAATATTGCTATATTTTCTTAGCATTTCTTTCAATGTGGTGCATTCAAAACTCATAAACTTTCCACATTTTTAAAAACAACAACAGACTACATTATTAGTATGGTTAAATTTTATATATGCCACTAATATTAACTGGAAAAGTGTATTAATGATAAAACTTATAATTCTTGTATATAGAACGTTCCATTGTTTAAAATTAAAAAATTAGTCTCTGAAGCAAGGTATAAAAACTTATAAAAAGATTAGGAAATGTTGCCAGTTTTACATAATTTTTTCCCTGCCTTACAAGTAAGTCTTTTTTACAAAATAATTTTATTATCTTTGAATATACAAACTCTCACAGTAGCAGGTTAATTATTGTAGCAAATTTTAAAATTGCATTTTGGTAGATAAACTTTTTTAAAATAGGAAAACACGGTTGGATCTTACTAAAGTCTTACTGAACAGTCATTACATCATAAAGTGCAAGCATACTCATGAATAGATTTTAATTTTATCCATACAGACATCAGTAGGAATGACATTTGAATACAGGTAATCCTTGAGTTTTGAATGTAATAGAGCCTGCCATTTATAATCGTAACCTGAAGATTCATTGATTGGATCACGTTAAATGAACGTGATCCTTCCCTGCTATGCATTAATCGAATGCATAGGTCGTTAAGTTCACATGAGCTATCTCAGGCTGGGGAAGACCATGGGGCCTAGTGCTAGAACAGGCCACCTGCTTCTGAACACCAAGGCCTCCCCTGACCCACTGAGATTTCTCATGTTCCCTTGGGATCCCCATAGTTGTTCCCCCTCCACTATCCTGCCCCACTGGGTCTCCACAGGCCCGGGGAGGGGGAACAGACAAGGGGCATGTTGCAGTGTCTTCATAACCTCAGCTTCGGGTCATAAGTACTTTTTTGTGGGGGTGGTTGTAATTTTGAATGGTTGCTAAGTGAACTGTCGTAACTCGAGAAATACCTGTATACCATTAGAACTGAGTTAAGGTTGATTAGAGTTCCTTTTAGGTCCCCTAGGTCATTGTTTAAAAATTGCATAACCTTGCAAGTAGTATTGAGTAGATATTAATTAAGTCATACAGTATTGATGAATTGTAAGAATGTATGATATTGTGCATAAGTACTCTTTCTTCATCTGGCATATATTCCTGCAGGGCAGGACATAATGCCAAGGATTATAATCCCAGTATTATATTTTTCTATCAATGAATTTAATTTCTTTCTAGCAACAAGCGTTGTGCATTAAATAAATTGTATTGTGGTATATTCAGAATATATTCTAAGGCTGCCCAGAATCGCTGTCGAGTTGAGCAGTCTTAGAAATCTAAATTATAAATAAATAAAGCTGGTGACAATATCAAATTTTCTAAGAAAATTGTATTGTAAAACACTGTAAAATTAATAAAAAAACTTTATATGTTTTGTTTTTGTAACTTTATAATTTGTTATTTGTTTTTTCAAGACATTTTCAGAATTGCTGTTCTTCATACATGCTTCTTAAGACAGCCGTTTTTGGCTAATTTTTCCTATAGATATTGCAGTATTTATTTCATTACATATATTACCTCTTATAGTTGGGCAAGTATTTGTAAAAAAATTTGTAGACATTCCAGAGTTGGGAAGAGATATACCTCTGGGGCAGGAAAGATTTCTGTAAAGTGGGGCAGTTCCCAAGAAGGCTGGCCATCTTATCTACACCCAATGCAAGTTACAAAGAAGAGGAACTCTGATGGTCATCTCTTGACCTCCAGACTTGTGAAATAATTCTATTCTGACAAGGCAGTGACATGATACCCTGATACTGCTCCATGAATGAGATAATGTTTCAAATCCTGAGTTACATGAACAACTGAGCAATCTTTAAGGCAGGTCATCCTCATAGATAGCCAGGAAAAAGAATAATTCAATATAATCTTTACACTTAAAACCATATACTCCCTAAAACGGTATAAGGCTCAGTTACCATGCAAATACATGTCACAATACTAATTAGCCAAAGACCTGATGATGAACAAGTCCATCCATGCTTGATGGGTGGAGCCTTTGCAGTCCTTTCAGAACAATAGTGAAATAATTCTGATACCTCTGTCACCTCTTCGCAGAACTTTCAATTTCCAGAGCAATTTCTAGTGTGTTACATTAACTCAATCTTGATTTGCCAGTACATAGATTACTTGGTTATCCTTATCCAGAAATGGCCATAATGGAAGTGTAGTTATAGCTGCTGAGTCAGCTGGAACTGAGCAGAGGGACTTTTGGATATGGAGACTATTTGTGCTACAACAGTTTTGCCTTCAAATGAATTACCATGAATTCAATGTGTCTCTTCAAGGGCAGAACAATCCCATCTGATTATAGGGCACTCTACAAATTCTTTGATAAAGGAGCTGCCTATTCATAGTGATTCTTAGGACTTAGCCTCAGCTCAATAATCTCAAAATTAATTCAGTGCACGTACCATCTGACTCTAAACTCTGTGTGACTTACAATATAATTGACCATAAAAACAAAACAAGATGGATCTATACAAAAATATAGGCAAAAACTCATTAACAAGGACCTCCATATATCTCAACCCAAAGTTCAGGTGAATATCACCATGGCCACACATTGTTTAAAAGTTGGGAAGTGGCTTTTAAATATAAAAAATATGAAGAGTAACTTTCTTGATTCAAGGTTCTCTTAAGTGAGAAGTGCTTTCAAGTGTAGCTCACACATTCTATTTCAACATACCACTTGGAAGAACCAACTATTTTCAAATGCAGCTAATAAATAAAGCAACCTGGGAAACAGAATGGTCAGTTTCACTAAATAAAACCTGTGTTTTAAACTATAAAGTCTTTGTTCATTATTTGTTAAAAGCCATCTGTTTCTTGTTTTATTTTCATTTATTTTGGAAGTGTTGGGCTTCTGAACAAGCAGTTCTATTACTGTTCTATAGTAAGTCCAAATCCTTTTGGTCAGAAAGCAATATTAAACACAGAAAGAGAAACTATTATTTTTCCTTTTTCACAGAAAAAACTTAGTTTCCTATTCCAAAACTATCTGAGCACACAAATATTTTTTAAAAAAAATTAATTTAATATGTTTGCATTGGAGATGATAAACCTACTTTGACATAGCTATATCTGATCTAGGAGCTAAAGAAATACCATATGAAAATATTCTCTCACTCATCTAGAATGAATTGTGGATTTAATTAAATGCTTGTGTCTCTATATTTTGTGTGCATATGTTTATATGATTTAATAAGTAAATGAATGATCACAAGTCTTTGACTTTAAGACTACAGTATTCCAGGGTATTTCATATTTGAAATATTATAACAAAGTGTTTTATATGAAATCAGACCTAACTTACACATTGCACTAAATCATGGATAGTTTAATTATGGTTATTGAATAAAGGGTAATTGGCCGGGTTCACAGAACATGGAAAATCAAAACCAAAATAATGTTTTAGTTTAGTGTTGAGGAATAAACCAAGCTGTTTTAATATCTACTGGATAATCCTGTTCTTTATATTCTTTGGCTGTGTTTTTCTACAGGGTCATGTTTCTTGGTCATGATTTGTTTAAATAATGTTATCCAAGACCAGGCTTGGGACATTTTGGAAAATATGCATTGAGCCAAAGGGTAGTACTAGGATAGCTAATGATTATATATTGACTTTGGAAGCTAGGGTTAATGATAGGACATAACTAATAACTAATTTGTATCTTATAAACTGCATCTGCATTACCAAGCTGTTGGAATAATATTTAAGCATTTTTGGAGCTTAGTTATGATTTGCATTACAGAAGAAGGCCAATTTCTATTAGATAATATAACTTTTTCAGAATTGTCAAGCAGTCAAAATATTAAATCAGCCAGAACTTTTAGATTTTATTGAGACTCAGCCAACATTACTAGAAGGCTTCTCATACATCACTCTAAACTTGGAAAAAAGAGACAACTGGACAATTCACAAATAAATATGCCAGCCAATAGATGATTATACTTTAAGAAGAGTTATGTGTGTATTCTATAAATGAATTAAAAATATAGAAGCTAGAGTCCTTTGGGATTAGGGAAGATAATACACCTTATAAATAAATAACAATGTGCCCCTATGTAGATTCATAAAACTAGGAAGGTAAATTACTGTATATCATAATTGTGAGATAAAAATGCCAATAAGCAGCATACAATAGAAAATATATAAAAATAGTTGTAATAATCTAGGCTTTAAGTAGTATTAACATGAGAAAATATAAGCATAAAACCTCCAAAGAATACAGTCCATAAATAGAATACTATAAGTAAAAAATTCCCCATTTTGTAGCATTCCACATAATTTTATTAATTACATTTTTCAATGCCTAAAGACAAGTCTTTGTGGATGACCAAAAGAAATTACGTTTATACCTGCCAGCACAGAAATACCTTATTTTTTTTTTTGCCCTACTATTTTAAAAACCCAATGCAATAAGTTTTTCCACAGAACTAGTCAGGTACCATGCAACTAATGAAGCACTGGAATATTATAAGCATACTCGTATCTATAAATCCTGATTAGTAACTATGCTATGCTGTTTTTTTATTTCTCTGAAGTTTGTAGATCATTTTCAAAAATGCTATTTCACAAGCATTTTTGCAGTGTGGCACAATTTGTATCAGGTTAGTCACCAAGCCTACCAATTTTTAATAAACATATTCTGTCATACAATTGCTATCAAATCAATAGCCAACTTTAAGTCCCAGTATTCTATCCATCTCTTTTATCTATGGCTTTTTGTGCCTTTTTGTATGTGTCTTCGTAGAGTTGTTAGATATATTAATGACCAAAGACACAACATTGTGCTCCCTCTGAAAGAGTTTTGAGATTTCTTTAGTTTTCATTCATAAACTCCTTTTTGCTTCCGCCTAAAAACTGATATGCTTTTAGGATTTGAAATAAGATTCTTTAAACTGATTTTAACTCATTATGGATAAAAATAGGGAAAAGAATGTTCCTGAAATAATACATTTATTATAGAAGTGAATCTTGGCATGTGATCTCTTATGGAAGGGAAATGTTTCTTTTTGCAATTATGTAATCATTTTATATAACAGTTTGTAATTCAAATCAGCATTGTATTGACAAGAAAATGGATCTCATGCAAACTTATTTTAATAGGAGGACAGGCCTAACACATTCCTCCTCTTCCTCCTCCTCCTTCTCCTCCTTTTTTTTGTATATGTCTTATACGGTATGGAATCCCCACATTCTGTCCAGATGGGCAAACTAGTTTATTTACTGTAAAGTAAACTACATATATTAAACAACTATAAAGTAGTTTAATATTAGATCTATTCCAATTCTTTCCCTTGTAATCTCATTCCTGATTTTATCCCTTCTAGTCATTCCAATAGCTTTCCTCAAGCAGCTCTCAACCTCTCAAAGTCCAACTGCATGTCCACGCTGTGAGAGGTGGTAAGGGATTGTTAGGACTGGGTGAAGTATGGGCTTGCCTTGTGCCACAGGCTGCTATGGCAGCCATAAGGCCTGGGTCATCCTGAAAAGGCCTGGCTAAAGAGAGTCTGGTGAAGTTGCAACAGGCCCAGCAAGCCAGCAATGGATATTATATAGTTATACAAATCCAAATGAGATATGAACAAACGAGAAACAATTGCAGCAATAGCAAAGGATAAAGAAGTAGAATATTTCACCTTGCCTAGAAAATATTCCATTAATTATTATCAGCTTTTATTAGTTTATTTCCCGTATCCTAAATGTTGTCTGCCAAAGCTCAACTATCCTCAGAAAAAGCATCAGTGGCCTAAATTGTACAAATAAATAAATTCATCAGGATGCAGATAATATTTGCGCAAATATTTATAAAGAAAATGTCGCTTCTCTTGAAAAAGCAAAAAAAGAGCAGTAAAGAAAGAATACAATTTTTTTCAAGCATTTTTAAAATTGCATTTTTTTTAAAATTGAAAGAACTTACTATTCTCTTGAACCCACACTCTCTGCCCAACCCACCTCACAGAACTGTTGTGGGGAAAATAGGAGCAGAGAGCATTACATATGGACAGTTTGAAGGTGTGATATAAATAAAACAATAGAAGATAGATAGATAGATAGATAGATAGATAGATAGATAGATAGATAGATAGATAGATAGATAGATAGATAGATAGATAGATAGATTGATTTCATTCTTGGGAATAATTACTTAATTTTTGCGGATTGACATCCTAAATGCTGGTTAGTGAATTCTGGTTAATGCATTGACATTTCCATGCTGGTTAGTGAATTCTGGGAATTGAAGTCCACACATCTTCAAGTTTCCAAGGCTGAGAAACAGTGGCCTTAAGCCTAATAGTTCTCTTAAAGTAAATTAGTCCCTGAAAGCTTTACCTTCTTTTTGAGAGGAGTATTCAGTGAAGATGTTTTAAGCAATTTCATTTATCCTCAATATTAGTCCTCTGGCAATCTGAATAAAAAAAATTGTCTAACTACACACTTTATATAAACAGCAAAAATAACCTTCTTAATGTGTGTAGCAAAAGTAAATAACTGTCGTCCAATATAAGCAAACCAGTTTGCCAGCCAGCCAGATAGTTCCTAATAAGGTTTCTTGAGGGGAAAAGGAGGCAAAAAGATTTTCTTTATAATAAATGGTATAAAAACTGAATTCTTTTGCAGAATTTAAAAATAAATCTGATGTTACAGTAAAAACAGTTCAGTTTGTTGTTAGAATTAAAATGTCTTGTGTAAGCAGAAAATAAAATAAAAAAACTCTACCATAAGTGTCCTGATTTTATTTCTTATTAAAGAATAAAATATTAGGACATTCATGAGAAATAGTTTCATAACACCATATTACATTGTCTTGTCATAAATCAACTACTCAAAGAGTCTCTTGCAAAAATATACTGTTCCTGATCTTAGAGAATAAAATTGGAGTCTAAGAAATAACATGGAGGATTTCATAAGACCTAAGTCATTTATATTCTTCCAATCTATGTTCACCCTTAAGGTTAAAAAATGTCTACCTTTTGAAAATGAGTGTCCCAATTTGCAATATTACTTCAGATTGCTGTTTGTTTTCTCTCATTTCTACATATTGGAATTATCCAGCTAATTGATGCATTTTCTAGATGGTTATGTTCAAGCAAAATTATTCCTTCATTATACATGACTAATTAATGGACTTCAATTCCTTTCAGTCAGTTTTAAAGAAAAAGAAACAAATCCAACCATACATTACAGATAATCCTCTGTTTCCAACCATTTATTTAACAACCTTCCTAGATGGCTTCCGATGAGCAAGGTTAATGGAAGAAGCATAATGACTACATGGTTCACTTAACAATTGCAACGATTTGCTTAATAAACATGGCCCAAAAGATCATAAAATCGGGCATAACTTATGCCTTGCTTAGCAATAGAAGTTCTGGTCCCAATTGCAGTCATAAGAATAGAATAGAATAGAATAGAATAGAATAGAATAGAATAGAATTTTTTATTGGCCAAGTGTGATTGGACACACATGGAATTTGTCTTGCTGCATATGCTCTCAGTGTACATAAAAGAAAAGATACGTTTATCAAGAATTCTAAGGTACAACACTTAATGATAGTAATAGAGTACAAATAAGCAATCAGTAAACAATATCAATATAAATTGTAAGGATACAAGCAACAAAGTTACAGTCATACAGTCTGTTGTGACTCCACCCCCCCCCCCCCGAGCCTGTCCTCATGAAGGAGAGTGACTCGGAAAGTGAGGGAGAGGATCCAGCAAGGCCTCCTTCGCCAGGACCCTCCTCGCTGGCACCACCCCAAGTTCCAGATGCAGGCCAGGAAGAGAAGCTGACAAGGCCTCCCTCTCCCGCACCCTCCTCCTCCCTGGCAATGCCTCAAATCCCAGCTGCTGCTGATCAATCCTGGACTGATCCAAGGCAGCAACGAAAAGATAATTGTGCACAGCAGAGGAAAAGGTGTGGCAGGCTCAGAGATTGCTGAGTCACTGAGCCACACCCCACAGGGTATAAAAATGTGTGGTGCTGCCATGAGGCCCTTGTGACGGACAAAAAAGCTACCAAGGGTGGATTGCAGCTCGGTTGTTGGAGGGTTAAAGGACTTTGTCAGTGAGTTTTGGCAACGGATCTTGGACACAAGATAACGGACTCAGAACTTGGCAGGCCTTTGCACGGTCACTGCCAAGTATTTCCTCAACTGAAGAAAATCAGGTCTGTAGCAAATAAAAAGATTGGGAGACACGCGTTTTTGCGTTTGCTCTGTGAAGTGGGGAGGGGGAACAGAATGCAGACATAAGTGGAAGGAGATGGGTGATGGGAATGATAAGAAGATTAATAGTAGTGCAGACTTAGTAAATAGTTTGACAGTATTGAGGGGATTATTTGTTTAGCAGAGTGATGGCATTCAGGAAAAAACTGTTCTTGTGTCTAGTTGTTCTGGTGTGCAGTGCTCTGTAGCGTCATTTTGAGGGTAGGAGTTGAAACAGTTTATGTTCAGGATGTGAGGGGTCTGTAAATATTTTCACAGCCCTCTTTTTGACTTGTGCAGTATACAGGTCCTCAATGGAAGGCAAGTTGGTAGCAATTGTTTTTTCTGCAGTTCTAATTATCCGCTGAAGTCTGTGTATCTCTGGTTGGGTTGCAGAACCAAACCAGACATTTATAGAACTGCAAATGACAGACTCAACAATTTCTCGGTAGAACTGTATCAGCAGCTCCTTGGGCAGTTTGAACTTTCTGAGTTGGTGCAGAAAGAACATACTTTGTTGTGTTTTTTTGATGATGTTTTTGATGTTAGCTGTCCATTTTAGATCTTGCGATATGGTAGAACCTAGAAATTTGAAGGTCTCTTACTGTTGATACTGTGTTGTCTAGTATTGTGAGAAGTGGAAGTATGGAAGGGTTTTGTTATGTCCTCCTCGCCTCCGTTCGAACGATGGCTTAATTAGCCGGCTCTTATCAGCTCTGGCAGCAAAAGAGCCAGCGTCTGCCAAGAGCCCTCGTTGGCTGCCAAGACGCTGGTGAGTCACAACCTTCAGCTCTAGTCAATCTGTGGATTTGCCTGATACAAAGAGACACACCAGCTCTTGCTGCCTTTTATATCCTGTGGGGTGTGGCTCCATGACTCAGCACTTCCTAGGCCTGCCCCTCCCCTTCTTCTCTCCTGCCTATGAAACCTGGAATTGAGCCAAGCCTGATTGCTGTCAGCTGGGTCTGCAGGCGTGGCCTGGGGGGGGCAAGAGTCAGGAGAAGGAGGCCTCATTATCTCTTTTGCTTGGCCTGCTTCTGGCTCCTGGAACTGATCCAGGGAGGCTGGTGCTTCCGAGGTAAGTCCTGATGGCCCTTCCCCCTCACTGTCCGAGTCACATTCTGGCAGCAGGCCTGGCTCTGAGTGTTCTGGCAGCAGGCCCAGTGTTCTGGCAGCAGGCCCAGCTCCAAGGCACTTTCGGGCATGGGGCCAGGTTCGGGGGCGGGAGCCACAACAGGTTTCTCCTAAAGTCTACCACCATTTCTACAGTTTTGAGTGTGTTCAGTTCCAGATTGTTCTGGTCGCACCATGAGACTAATTGTTCAACCTCCTGTCTGTATGCGGATTCATCATTGTCTCAAATGAGACTGATCACTGTTGTGTCATCTGCGAACTTCAGTAGTTTAACAGATGGATCATTAAACATGCAGTCATTGGTATACAGAGAGAAGAGACGTGGGGAGAGCACACAGCCTTGGGGGCCCCCAGTGCTAATTGTAGAGGTATCTGATGTGATTCTGCTTAGCTTCACCTGCTGCTTCCTGTTTGTTAGGAAGCTTATAACCCACTTACAAGTGTCAAGTCGAAGACTATTTTTTCTGAATGTTGCAGAAAAGATTCAGTGCATTGAATCTCTCTGGAAAAATTCTTTTGACACCCTGATTATCTGTATTATTTCACATGTGCTCTTGTTTCAGGATCTCTTATAGCTTTTTTGATCAACAAGCAGTATAACAAGCAGTATGTCAACTTCAAACCGAACCTGGCAGCAGCCATTTTAATGTTCCTCAGTTGCCACCCAGAGGGGGAAGGGAGGAAGGAGGTTGGCATGCCTTACTAGACCCAACAGAGGGTTTTCTCGTGAGAACCAAGATCAGCTCCACTGGCAATGAATAATGTCAGGGAAGGAGTGCCTGGAGAGCCCGCCAACTAACCCAACTGGCCAACATGACCTGTGACACTTGGGGATGGGGTTATTTCCTTTTTTAATTATACTGAAACTGTGGAAAAGATTTAGAGTTGGCATTCCTTTGAAGCAGTGCCGATATGAGGTATTCAAGAAAGTAAAGCTTTGAGAAGGATTCCAGTCTCAGAGTTCTGATTTTCTTGGATTCATTAGTTGGAACCTTGACATAGCCACAGTTTATATAAATTAGTTATCATTTCACTTTCAAGTCTGGAGAAGCTCTAGTTAGTTTTCTTTCTAATAAATAGCAATGGAGCGGAAATGAAATTTTTAATCAGAACTGAACTGAAATTTTCTCAGCATTTTTAAACTATCCCCCTCCCACCCAAATAAAAGACAACTTTTTCCAAATTAATGACTCCTTCTCATTTTTTACACAACTGTTTTGTGTGTCAGCTGAGGTTACTCCTCTCCAGCATCATAGCAAAATAACTGCCATATTCCCATCACAGTTATCATTAAGAATCTGATGAATTTTACCTTATTCCTAGCCTATGAGCACACTCTTTTGAAAAGCTTATTTATCCGCTATTCTCTTTGCCTTTTGAGAAAAACTAAAGTGTAATTATTTTACTTTATTTCAATTGCTATAAATTTTAATATTACTTTTAAGTTGTTTTTAAAATAGTTATTTAATTTTTGTTAATGAACATGAATATATGACTGAAGCTCATAGCTCCATGATCCCAGCTTGCACTTTTATTTATGTTAGAAATAGAAGTTAAAACTGTTAAGTTCCATAGGATTTTGGACATTAAAAAAATATTAGATTTTTTAGTTAAAAGATTTTGACTAATGTGCCTGCCAATGTTATAAGAGACTAAGATAAACAAGATACTTTTTTCCCTGGATTTTGACTTGGGTTGAACACTAGAAAGGATATGACATGTTTGCCTGTCTAGTTCATTAAGAAAAGGGTCTTCTATATCAATGGTCACCAACCGGTGGTCAATGGACCACTGGTGGTCTGCACGAAAATTTTGGTGGTCCGCAGAAAAGTTATTTGCATTTGTTATATTGCAGTAAATCAGGGTCCTCAAACTACGGCCCCTGGGACGGATATGTGCAATGAACTCTCTCTTGCTGTGGAGAATCTCCCCCTCAGAGTCTTTTTGTGTGGGTTGGAGAGGGGCAGAAATTCTGATTTGGGGTCAGCTTCAGCCTCCTGGTGCAGGGCTTTGGGCGAAGGCTCGAGGGAAGCGCCATGGTGGCAAAGAGCCAGAGGGCCTTGTTCCAGTGGGACTGCGTCATGGCTTGGAACTGGCTGACCATCTCAGCCCACTGAGCCTCCAGGCATCGCTACCTAATCTTCCCTCTGCTTGGAAAGCCTATTCTCTTAGTCCTCAGTGAGGTGCTTCTGCTGAGCCTCCTTCTCAGTCAGATCCAATTTGAACTAAGCCAGCTGTTTTGCCAACTCTTTCTTGTGGTGCCTGCTTACCTCCAACAACTGCTTCCTATTGGGGCCCTAAGGAGCCAAGGCAGGGAGGGGAGGAGTGGCTGGGAGGGGAGGGGCAAGTAAAGGCTGGCGATGTCGTGAGTGACATCAAGTTGGCCATGCCCACCCAGTCACTTGACCACCCGGCCAGACCCACCTAGCCGGTCATTAGGCAGATCATATTAGTGGTCCGCGGGATTTAAAATTATTATTTTAGCAGTCCCTGAGGTCCGAAAGGTTGGGGACCCCTGTTCTATATCAGGGATCTCCAACCTTGGCAACTTTAAGCTTGGAGGACTTCATCTCCCAGAATTCTGGGAGTTGAAGTCTTCCAAGCTTAAAGTTGCCAAGATTGGAGACCCCTGTTCTATATTAATATTCTCATTTTTTGAAGTGGGAGAGATACTCCCTTGTTTTGAAATGGAAGAGATTGGGAAAGAAAATTAGAAAAAATGAGCAACCAAATCTTATTTCAACACTGAAGTCAGCTCCATATTTTACAGTAAATTTATTTATTTATTTATTTATTTATTTATTTATTTATTTATTTATTTATTTATTTATTTTGTCACACAGTATATATAAGCATAAGCATGAAATAACTATACAATATATATGTATATATATAAGCATGAGTATGTAATAACTATATTAATTGGATATAATGAAAGGAAACAATGGGACAGGAACAGTAGGCACGCTTGTGCTCCTATGCACGCCCCCTACAGACCTCTTAGAAATGGGGTGAGGTCAATAGTAGACACTTTTTTGTTGAAGCTTTGGGGATTTTGGGAAGAGACCACAGGTAGTGTATTTCAAGTATTAACAACTCTGTTACTGAAGTCATATTTTCTGCAATCAAGATGATTGCTATGAGTTAAATCTGAGCTCAAAGACTGAAGCACAGGCAACATGGCCCAGACCACTTTATAACTCTGCTGTTGCTTCCCTGGTTCTATGAACCTTTCCAAGAAGGCATGGTTTGGGAGCTTTCTAAATAAATGAATAGGAGAGCTAAATTAAGTCACATTTCTAAATCACTAGCCTAGTTAAGGTTAAAAAAAAGTTCCATCATAATAGGAGCCATTTACAGCACTCCTCTAAACTTTCACCACAGTTAACTATTTCTAGCATTTAACATTATAGCTTGAAAAAAATCTCTTTCAGCCCTTTCATACAAAGGTGAAGGCATAATAAATAGGATTTCAACTGTGAGAGAACATAACGCTAAACAAGATTAGAGGTCTTTATTTTTTAATGAATGCATGAACTCTGGAGATGATCCAGCTTTACTTTCCAACTGGTGACATTGTCCCTTGTCTCTGACCTGTACGGAAATGGGATCAAGGTGTAGGAATGCTGAGTTGTTTACATTCCAGTGAACTAAAGAGACCCAGACTGAGACAGCACTAACTCTCTCTAAATATGTTAAACATTTTACTCCATAGACTGGTCTTAGTGATGGAGAATTATAAGTAATCTGATGTTCAAACATCTTGCAGGAAGAAAGAAGAACAAATATCCCTGACAGTGGAGAATTCATCTGAATGGATGGATACATATGGGTATATATTCTCAGAAACGAAATCTCAATCTACTCGATGTTTTATATTCTGACACATATAGAAATTATTGGAATATTTGTTTTCTGAGGTTTTCGCGGGTGTTTGTATGTAGGTCTTTGGTTATTCGGATTTTCTCCCGCGTAAAATTGGAAGTGTCTTGGCAACGTTTCGATGAAGTCTCATTCGTCATATTCAGGCTTCAGCTTCGTGCTTCTGGGAGCAATGTGTGATTGCTCCCAGATATTGGAATAGTTTTACAATACTATAATAGGTATTTTTTGTATTTTAAAGCCATCAATAGTTAGGAGAGTCTAAAAAGTCTACAAAGTGGCTAAAGATCAGGAAATTCATATGGACAGCTTGATATTTATCTATACACTACTAAAACTCTCACTGTCATACCTTTATCTGGGTGAAATGATCATAGGGCAACATTTTTTGAACCAAGGTACCACAAGTGGTCTAACTTGAATGTGTCCAAAATCTGGGAATGGTTTCTCCCAAGGAAATAAAATTTGAAAGAATTGTGGCTGCTTCAGTGCTACTGGCTTCTCTGGTGCCCATAATATTGTTAAGATGGCTGCCCATGCACTACCCTAAACTTTGCTCTTCCCTCACATGTCTTCCCCATCCCATGTTACCCCCAGCATACCTTTCCTGACCCATGCAGCACCTCTTGTTTATCCCAATGCAACCCTCCTGACCCGCTGTACCTCTCTTGATCCCCATGCATCCTCATCAACCTGAATGCCTTCCCTGACCATGTAGCACCTCTTGTATACTCCTTTATGCTGACCCATGCCATCCCCTAATGCTTTCCCTCACCTGCACAGCACCTCTTGCATACTTCCAAGCAGCCTCAGGCATACTTCCTAACCCACACTATGTGACCTACATGTTGTCCCTGACCAGCATCGAACCTCTCACACACCCCTGTGACTCCATGTAGTCTTATTGATCTGCATCACTCCTCCATTCACCATACCCATAAGTGCACTATCTTTGTGCACTACTGTGATGTCCTCACACACTTCTTGACATGATATGCCACCCTGTGCTGCTCTGCATCTCTCACACATCCCCAGGCATCCTTCCTGATCTGTACTGCCCATCTACCTACCCAGCACCTTTCATGCATTCCGATATATCATTCCTGACCTCTACCCCACTCCATGCCCTTGCTCCTTCCCTCACTTACCTGCCTGCTGGCCTTGGACTACACCTTCCTGCAGTCTTCTCCGCTGACTTTTTCCCTTCAAGCTTTCCAGAAGTAAATGAGGAAGCCAGCAAGAAGTTAGAAATCATTCCCACTCCTACTGCTTTTTTTGCCCACCTATGGTGATTTTGTTTTGTCTGTTTAGGTAAAGGAATATCCTTCAAACAATGACCAAATGGGACCTGGGTTGTCAAGTTATGTTATTTATTTATTAAACTTATACGCTGCCTTTCTCATCATCAGGTGATTCTAGAAGTAGAGTCTAGAAGTAGGTAGACTTTTGTAGTAAGACTCATAGTAGATTTCTTTGGTGTTGTTGTTTTTTCTGTTGAAATAGAGGCAATTACTACAATGGTTCTATAGAAGTGTAGACACAAAAGTAAGGAAAAAAGCATTTCAAAAGCAGGGTTTTTTTTCTGTGCCAGGTATGGCGGCTGTGCCAGTTTGAAGTATGAGGCTGTTTATTAAATTAAGAATTAATAAGAATAAGGAGAATTAAAAAGTATTTAGATTTTGTATTTAACATGTTTCTTCTAGATACATGCTTAACTAATTTGTTTTTCTGATTTGGAGGGCCACCTTCTCCCAGATGACTCTGAACAGCTAACAGTTGAATTGAGAAAAAGGCAATTAGGAAAAAAAAGTACTTATACAGTATCACCTGATAAAATTACACGTTTTTATTACAAAGGAAAACTGCCAAGAAAACCAAAAACTAACCCTAAGTCTGGGAGCAAAGCATGTTTTTAAAATTTGAAGAACTTTTGTAGGATGTTCAGGTTCTGTTAATCTTTAATTTTAATATATTAAAGTAGTTATGTAGATGAAGTAATTGTCCTGCAGTGAATTCTATTCCAAATATCTGAACATTTTAAAGTAGTGATAATAAATTCATTTGATAATTTATTAAATATGCTGCATATTCATCTGGTTTGCAAATGAAGTGAAGAAGCATATATTTGGCCAAGTGTTAATTTAGTAAAAAAAATAGTAACAATAATTTGAACTTTAGATGTTTGGTGAAAGCCAAATCTTACAAACATTTGGTGATTATTTTGATTTAAAGTTTCCAGAGCATAGTATAGATCTATATAGTTAAGGATGGAAAATATTTTTTCTCTAGGTTCCTCAATTCAGATTTAAAAGTTTCTGTTTTAGATGTTATTTAAATGTTTGGAAAATAAA
The DNA here is from genome assembly GCF_028640845.1 of Ahaetulla prasina. Classification (NCBI taxonomy): domain Eukaryota; kingdom Metazoa; phylum Chordata; class Lepidosauria; order Squamata; family Colubridae; genus Ahaetulla; species Ahaetulla prasina. Next base: position 41,535,607 of record NC_080541.1, on the reverse strand, counting down.
TACTATTACATGGAAAATGGCTGGAGAAACTGGAAAAATGAGAGAAAGGTTATAGAGATTGTTTTTAACCAAAATCATCCAAGTCTAGTGGTTCCAGGCAACATTGCAGCTGTTCCAATAAAGCATTTCTCTGTTCCAAGAGAAAATGGTATGCTTTTTAGATTGTGCAAAGCATTCAAAACAAGTGTTTTCACAAAATGTAATGGCACGAATGAAACCACCTCATTCTGAAGTATCAGAACAGCTACATGCATTGCAAGGCTGATACAGCAGCTTCATCTCCAGCTGTTTTGCACATATGTGCATACATGGTGATGCCAAATCACTGGCAATACCAGTGGAAGTGTTGCATACAGGCACGTTTGCATTTGTGATTAATTTATTGATGGTTTGCTCTGCTGAGTCCTAAGATGCCAAATATATATGTTGCATTTTTATAGTCATGCACAAATATTCACATTACGTAAAACTTTGAAAAGCACCTATCCTCACAGTGGAGAAGCTGTTAAATAGTGGAACAGCTGGACTGCTTTCCCTCTTTGATATAAAGTCTATGTGGATTTAACTCAGTTGAATTTATGAGCTGAATATACATACATATCAGTGGTGGGATTCAAATTCTTTTACTACCAGTTCTGTGGGAGTGGCTTGTTGGGCATGGCATGGCATGGTGGGTGTGGCTTGTTGGGTGTGGCAGGGGAAGGATCTCCATTCCCACCCTACTCCAGGAGAAGGTTACTGAAAAATCCCCATTTCCTCCCGATCAGCTGGGACTTGGGAGGCAGAGAATAGATTGGGGCAGGGCCAGTGGTGGGATTCAGCCAGTTCGCACCATTTCGGGAGAACCGGTTGTTAACTTTCTGAGCAGTTTGGTGAACTGGTTGTTGGAAGAAATCATTAGGGCAGAGAACCGGTTGTTAAATTATTTGAATCCCACCACTAGGCAGGGCCAATCAGAGGTGGTATTTACAGGTTCTCCAAACTACTCAAAATTTCCGCTACCGGTTCTCCAGAACTGGTCAGAACCTGCTGAATATCACCTCTGATACATATGTATATACATATACATTTTCATATAACTATACATGTGCCTATACCTATACCTACACCTATACATATACATAAATTTACTTGGGAAGAAGACTCATTAAACCCAATAAGATTCTCTTCTGTACTGCTATATTTTTTCACATTATAGCTGCCAAGTTAACTTTATTGGAAAGTAAGAAAAAAGAAAAATATGCTGATAAATTGTTTGTGTCTCTGCAATCATATCTTTCAGCCCTGAGCAATAGGCTATGCCTATACGCCTCCACACTGAGACATTATCTGGAAAAAAAACCCTCTATGTTGCCTAATACTATGTCTTACTAATATAAAGTGACTTTCCTGAATGACATAAATAGAAGGACATGTCACCACATGCTGCGTCACTGTGGCACATAAGAACAAATGTGCCGTTCAGGACACTGTTTAATATGCTTATAATGTGTGATTATGACAATATTTATTTTTCCACTGTAGAATGATTTTCTATCCACATAAAAACTGTAGACTAATTGAAGATCAGGCTGTTCCACTGCAAGTCTTCACAAGTTTAATAATACTTGGCCTTGGCATTATACGATATTATTTAATGTAGATTTTTTGAAAAAACTGTTATGTTTGACATCATAATGAATGAAAAACTTTTGTAAATCAGTGGCAAACCTGCAGTTAATTGAAGGTTTTAATTCTGGACCACTGTAGAAATTTGGATTAAAAAAAAAGAATATATCACTATAATTCTGCAAAATCTCCTATTTTGTTCTCGTTTGGTATTGTTGAGAACCTTAGTTATTAACCAAAAATATATATGCAGATGTTAAATGTGTGTGTGTGGGGGGATGGGAACAATGTACTGTAGACATAATACTGTCATTATGTATTAGAACTGTATGGAAAGGAATGTGTAGTTTTCACCGAATTAATATAAGGATCCTTATATGCTTATAAGGATATAAGGAACATAGGTCTAGCATCCTATGCTCTATAAGTTCTGATACTTCCTAGTTTTGACAGATATTCCTTTAACATTACTCTATCATTTTCTACAGAGCCAAACCTTTAAGACCTTATGAAAAGCCAGTAGGTTTGCGGCAAATCTAATTTGGGGGAAATTATGTTGATGAGAGCTGGTACAAGAATAGAAAATGCTCTCTTCTGGGGAATCTGCCAAATGACATTCCCTAATGGATGGGAGTCAGAACATGCCACTCTTGGCAATATGGGCAGTATGGGTAGGTACAATTGGAGAGATATAGTCCAACAAATAACCTTTCTCCATGACATGAAAGACTATATTTTACCACCAATATCATGAATTGAACCTAGAAATATACAACCAGCCAACACAGCTGGAGGACCAGAGGGGTTACATCTACTGAAGAAAAATCATCCATAACTGTCTGCACTATTGCACATGATGAAACATCTGGATGCTCTTCAAGGGCAGCCCCATGTAGAGCACATTGCAATAATCCAGTCCAATGTTCTTGCTCAGTTTCTTGCTTGAGTTTTGTTTTGCTTTTGCTGAGGCTTGCTATCACAGAACTGCACCTCTATCACATGTGGTGCTGAGATTTTCCTGGATGAAGTACCCCAACAATGTTTGAGGTGACCTGTAGTTGCCTTGATGAAGATGTGCCCAAACCTACTTGTGTATACAATGGCATCTCAGCTGCAATATAAACTAGGATTGAATTATTATTACAAATGTTTGCAGCATGCCTGTATTCTGGCTCCAGAGACTGGTTTTGGAAGAAAAATTGTCTTCCAGGCACTGGAGAGGGGAGGATTTCAGGTGGGAAGAAACAATTCAGTATAATAGTCAGATGATAATTAGGGTTAGGGCAAAATTTTGATAATTTTAGAGAGTGTCTAGTCTATACCCAAAGCTTTGTGAGAATATGTGGATTTGGACAATATATTCTAGTAAAGTAAATACAATTTTTCTCCATGGAGGGAAGCAGGAAGGAAATATAGATAAAGTTTTAGTACGGACAAATGGAAATGGAAGACTATCTTGGTAAATGGGCCAATGTGACAATATGATTTTTCTGGGTTGAAATGAAAAAGAAGCAACTGGTTATGTTGTTTGTACTTCTGTACCACCTATCTTTACCTGAGATAACAAAGAAAAAAGACTTGTTGAAAAGGTGGCTCAGATAGGAACTAGGATGTTGAAGACCAGCACTTTCAGTTAGAATGGAAAGAGAGGATAATGTAGACTTATCTAGTAATACTAGACAACACAGTATCAACAGTAGAAACCTTCAAATTTCTAGGTTCTATCATATCGCAAGATCTAAAATGGACAGCTAACATCAAAAACATCATTAAAAAAGGACAACAAAGAATGTTCTTTCTGCGCCAACTCAGTAAGCTCAAACTGCCCAAGGAGCTGCTGATTCAGTTCTACAGAGGAATTATTGAGTCTGTCATTTGCACCTCTATAACTGTCTGGTTCGGTTCTGCAACCCAACAAGAAAAACACAGACTTCAGAGGATAATTAGAACTGCAGAAAAAATAATTGCTACCAACCTGCCTTCCATTGAGGACCTGTATACTGCACGAATCAAGAAGAGGGCCGTGAAAATATTTACAGACCCCTCGCATCCTGGACATAAACTGTTTCAACTCCTACCCTCAAAATGACGCTATAGAGCACTGCACACCAGAACAACTAGACACAAGAACAGTTTTTCCCGAAGGCCATCACTCTGCTAAACAAATAATTCCCTCAACACTGTCAAACTATTTACTGAATCTGCACTACTATTAATCTTCTCATAGTTCCCATCACCAATCTCTTTCCATTTATGACTGTATGACTATAACTTGTTGCTGGCAATCCTTATGATTTATATTGATATATTGACCATCAATTGTGTTGTAAATGTTGTACCTTGATGAACGTATCTTTTCTTTTATGTACACTGAGAGCATATGCACCAAGACAAATTCCTTGTGTGTCCAATCACACTTGGCCAATAAAAATTCTATTCTATTCTATTCTATTCTATTCTATTCTATTCTATTCTATTCTATTCTATTCTATTCTATTCTATTCTATTCTAGACTTGATATAATATAGTTTAAGTGTCAAAGCTCTATTGTTGTCCAGGATGCTATGTTCTATACCAACAGAAGTTTCCAAATCTATTTCAAAGGTAGATGCAGCCCTGCAGATGTGTAATCGCAATAGTCTAGCTTGTATGTAACAGTAAAAAAAAAAAAAGACACTGAGTTTTCATCACAGCTTTTGTGGATTTGCTGTATCAGCCTAAGCTTGCAAAATAATATCCAAACTGCTGCCTTCATTACTGCTGAGTCCCAATTTCCCACCAAAATTATTGTTAATTGCTTCCTTTGAGGAGAGAATGGAATGAAAACCTAAGCAAACTGCAGTTAAAAGCTGCTGGGTTTGGCCAAAGTATCATATGCATGAAAAACATAAGCAGTAAAATGAGTATAACTATTGCCATTTAACTTCTCTTTGAAAGGTATATTGTTCCTATTGCATTGTACCTTTCACAAGCAGTATTAAAGCAATGTTTTCTATATATTGTTTCTATTCAATAAATGATTAAACGTTAAGTGGTTTGTCTGAAATATGAAAGTATTTTTCTACTGCCCCTTCTTAATTTCATAAGGCTGTTAAAACTCTCTCTCTCTTTCTCTCTTCATTTAAATTGTAATAGGATGTAGGAATGATCTTGGGAAACAGAAGGATGAGCTGCAGACTGAACAAGCATGGAAAAGGTATCTCAGTAGGAGAGAGTGTGGGAAGCGTTTCAGACATTTCCTCGTTTTCTAGGCAGGAGTCCAGACAAGAAACCGAATCAAGAATATTAGTAATATCTTTATTGTAAAGTTACACTGGCAGAGTCTTGCAAGTCTGTGAATATTTCTCCCTGCCTCTCCTTTTAGTCTCTGAAAAACTAGGAAAGGTACTATATATTAATAGAAAAATCTAATTGTGTAGTGGATAACTACTGAATTTATATAGGATCTTATATTTTTTGAGAAAGCCCTCAGTCTTTAATTTTTCTCTCTACATATTCTTTACGTTGGGCACTGAATGAATGACTTAATCATACATTATATTGCAAGACTTTATTCCAGACTAATACTGGATCCTTAAGAAGAAGAAAAAGACACAGAAAACTTTGTAAAAGGTGGGCTGAGTTTTGAAGACAGTGTGTTATATCCTATATAAATCTCTTAATGAATGGTCTGGAAACATATAATCATCTGCTTCTATCCTGGACTATTTTTACTGTGGCTCATTAATGTATCTTCCTAGTGTGCTATTTGTCCTGGTGACTAATACACAAACCACATGTTTTAAAAGAGAGAGATGTGGTTTGAACCTTTGCTTTACTTCGGTTCAAAGAATGTTTTACAATGGGAGGATTTATGGGAAGAGTTTACTTAATTATTTAAGAATTGGGAAAGGGAATGCTGTCTGACTGATAATGCCAGAGATGGGATGTCTAGCAATCACAATGTCATAATTCTGAATTGAACAGAAGGTTGCAATAGAAGATTGCTATTTCTTTTCCACCATTGTAGCCATGAATCATAGCTTGAATAACACTTTTGTGTTTGCAAATATCTTTGTTAATTAATTCAAGTTTGGTTTAAATATGAAAAGGGGAAAGAGCCATTTTGAAATTGTCTATAAGCAATTTGAGTCTCAACTACAACCACAGAGGCACATACATTACCTGGCCATTATCTAATGAAGTTTTGTGTGTGTGTGTGTCTTCAAGTTAGCATTAACTCTCGGCAACTGCATGAAGAACTCTGTGTAATTTTCTTGGCAAGATTTCAGAAGTGGTTTGCCATTGCCTCCTTCTCAGGGCTGAGACAGAGTGGCTGGTCCAAAGTTACCCACTTGACTTTGTTCTAAGGTGGAACTAGAACTCATAGTTGACTGGTTCTACTTCTTCTCACTTTACCTGTTACTTATTTTGTTGTTGGTTCATTTAGAATTATGAGACTGTAAAAGCACCTGAAATGCATATTTTTTGAGGGAGAGTTGGAATAAAAATAATTAAATAAACAAAAGTCAGAAAATGTATGTTTATAGAAAATCATACTTTTTAATTGGGTACAGTTTAAACTGTGATGATTGCCATGTGAGTCAGTTGGATATAATGAGATTTCCATTTATAATGGTTGGAAGTAATGAGAGTGATGAGTGTTATACAGTGATTTTTGATGGACCAGGTAATTTAGTTGTAAATTGCAAACACATTTCAGATTGTGTTAAGACATGCCTAGTATCCTGTTTATCCTTGCTATTTGGGAAACTGTCAATAAACTGTCCAGAACATCCTCTCTATAGTAAGCTTTCAGTGGCAGCTCTCCTGGGCCCAAATTCAACCTGTTGTGAATAGGTTTTATTTAGTTTTTCCTTAGCCTTCACATACTGCAGACTCAGTATTCAGGATCCAAATTTTATTTTCAGTTCCTTTCTAATATAAACAAAACCAAAACAGATTCATGTACTGTCTTTCCACTTTTAAAACCATTCCTATTAGTGGCCATCATCTTATTTGATGTTAATAAAATCCACATGTTAATTTTCTGCTGTATGAAAGTACTTTCTTTTGTTCTAAATCTTCATTGCACGTTCCCTTCTTTATAAGAAAAACATGTTTTCTCTGAAGTGTCTCCATTTTGTGTGTGTGCATGAATTGCTGATCACATTTTAGGTGTTTAATTGCTTGTATTGGTTTTTGTATTTTACAAGCTATGTAGAGTACATTGGAGTGGCGACTGTAACAGATTTAAAATAATGATTTCTACAAAATTAATTTTCACTACAAAAAATCAAGGAGATAGTGGATAAAGATAAAACCAGGCAATGGCTTACAACTAAGACATAAAAACATAAATTGAAGGGTTGATTTGGGTTGCTTAAGAGCAAGCTATTCAAGCTAATACAATCAAGGTCAGAATTTAAAAATTATCAAATGACCCAAAGTGCAGATTGTGCAAAGAAGCAGAAGAAACAGTAGATCCTATACTCAGCTCATGCAACAAGATCACACAAACTGGTTATAAACAACAATATAACAGAACCACCAAAATTATTCATTGCATCATGTGCTATTATTTGCCAGTAATGAAAAATTGTCAAGTTGAAAAAGTAGTAAAATATAGTATTCTTACACTTTCTTAGTTGCAGCCCAGTGTCTTTTAACCCAAAGGGAAGGCATAAAGGAATTCCTTTTACTGGGTATTTTCAGTGTGGGCAATAGGAATCGTCAAGGAGGCTTAAGAGTGATGGAAATTTGTTTAAGAGAAAACACCATTAGCACCTTCTTGCACTTCCAACAAAAACTTAAAAAACTCCACAGGAGTTGAAATATTAACTTTTAGAATATGTTAAAGAAAAAGTTTCCTTCTTTGAAAATGAACAAGTGAGGCAAATTTCAGCATAGATGCCATTTGTATTTATATTTTTTATTCTGCCTTTCCATGAGGACCTCCTTTTTAAACCACCACTGAATGTATTAAAGGCCCAGTTTCAGTCCAATGAATTAGCCATCAGTCACAGTATGTTAATATATAGTGAGCAAAGGTAGTATCTTGGTTATATGACTAGTATAATCGATATAAAGGAATAAGTAAATACAGAATTTTACAGTAGTACTTGTGTACTTCTGAGGAAAATCTGTACTTTAATTAAAAATTCCAAAATGTAAAAAAATAATAATCTTGGGCCTCAAAAGACACTGGTACAGTTTTAACAGGTCAACAGAACACAGGTTCTTATATCCCAAAGCCAAGATAATCCCTGCCAAATACTCTGTAGCTCAAATGTAATATTCCTTGTATTTGGTGGAGAAATTGTTTATACATGGGTAGAAAGGACAGTGAGGAATCATATAAAATATTGAATGGAAAGTTTGTAACAGCTTCAGCTGTATTCTTTGGCATGTTGGTGTAGTTGGTTTTTTTCCCCATCAAATGATTTGGCAAAATTGCCTACCAAACCTGGTATAATATTAGCTGTTTGCGTTCCTCCATTTTGTGCTTTGTTACATCAGATTTTAATTATTTATAAATCAAATTTATCATTATAGTAAGAAGCTATTAAATTTTCAGTATTATTTCATGCATGACAATGGTGGAGTTCACTAATATCAAATTCCCTTAGAATGTTTAAAAAGATATTCTTGGAATATATGGAATAGGGGAAAAAAATCAAGGTATTTTTGAGTATTTTGTCTGGCAATCTTAGAATACTGGACAATAGAGCAGGATGTTTGTTTTAAGTAAAACTTTATGAATACACACACACACACACAATTGTAAAGTTGAAACAAGAAGAAAAAAAAGCTATAGAAAAATATAACTTCCAACTTTCTTAGCTACAGTTGCAAGTATAAAATTTAATGACTCTTTGAGTTAGACAAAACATAGCATACTTTTATAATCATAAACAAATTTAATTATCAGATGTTAAGGTTAAGGTTTATTTCTTTCAATTTCAAGCAAACAGTATTTTGATCTCCCTTTCATGTCTGTTATTATAAAGCCAGTGACCATCAGTGTAGTTGCCCCTGCTGTGGAACTCCTCCAAGGGAAGGAATTCTTTCATAATGGATGGAAACTAATCAAGGAGAGAAACAACCTAGAATTAAGGAGAAACTTCCTAACAATGAGAACAATTAACCAGTGGAACAGCTTGCCTTCAGAAATTGTGGATGCTTCATCACTGGAGGTGTTTAAGAAGACACTGGACAGCCACTTGTCTGAAATGATATAGGGTTTTCTACTTGAGCAGGGGATTGGACTAGAAGAGCTCAAAGGTCCCTTCCAGCTCTATTCTGATTGACTGATAATGTCTTTGTTTGTTATTAATTTGAAAGATTAAAAAAAAACTAAGGAAGCCAAAGCATGCTGGATAAATAATTGTACAATATCCGAAGAAAGACCACCCTTTTATGCATATCCCTTAGCACTTTGTTGAAGGCTAAATGCAAGAACTTCATATACTGTACCAGACATGAGAATTTTTCCTTTGAAATAATTTCTGAAGGAAACTATTTCTTAAAATTGAATGGCAACAAGTATAGAAAATGCAGGAGAAATTTACTGGGCAGCACTATGTAAAGTCTGTCATTTCTCAATGAATCAAATAATAAAAATAGTGGTGTACTTGGATACTGTTGTATAATTGGGGTGCATCTAAAACAAACAGGGTTGCCATTTTGAGATATTAAGTGCTTCCCGCTTGATTTGGGAACCTTCTTGCCTATTAACTGTGAGTACTTTGGACTTCTGTCCCCCAAATTCTAACCTGGACTTCACCATTGTATGGCATAAATATTTAGATGATAATTTTCTATGAGGAAAGACAGTCAAATAGGTCTTTATACATATTACAGAGCATCTGTGTGAAAGCTGAGCCATTGGCATGTGTCAGAAGTGAGTCATGGAATTGAACTAGAAAGTCAAAGTCAAGGAAAAAAACCCAAGAAATGCATCTCAGCCAGGAAGATTTGATTGCTCAGATAAAAAACCAGCCCAGAGAAGAAGGATTTTATAGCCCTTCCTGTCTAGATAATCAAGAACATGAAAATAACTGGAAACTACAAAAAAAAATCATAAACTTTTGATTTGATAAAGTCCTATGCAGGTTAGCTGTACAGAGATCCAAGCATTGACTTTTACTGGATATTTCTTACTAAACATTGACTTCATCAATGGATGGCTTTCCTTTATTATCAAGCAAATGGTATGAAGAGTGAACCTAGGAACCCAGTCTTCTAAAGCAGGATTCAAAGGTCATTCAGATGTTTCCAGTTTCCAGAATCCCTTAAAATTATGTTGTGAAATTCAGGGGCAAAAGTTACTTTCAGGGATTTTTTTCCTATATATTTTTAGCTGGATGATCAACAAAACAAACTTTTAAAGTCTTGATAAGTTTAAACACATATAGTGTGAATTAAACAACCCTCCTCAGCCCGTGCCACACTTTTGTTTAAAAAATGTTGTCCTCCTTGGAGCAGATAATAATATTACATTATGTCCTGGTAATCTTTTAGAATCTTGTGTTAAATTTATTGGTCTGAAATCTTGCAATATAATCCCAAATCACAATTGTTCATATTGTTCCCATTATCTTACGGAATATAATTATATTCAGCTAAGGGCTTTCTGGAGCAAGAAAAAGATGCCTCCTTATTCAACACCATTTGAACATAGCAGCAGCAGTTTTACTTATTGGGAAAACCATCAGTTAAGCAGAATCAAGTGCAGTAATGGATGCTTTTTCCTACAATACTGTAGATTGCTTTTTGCAGTCTTCAGCTAATCAGTAAATATGAAATTGTTATATGATTACAAAAGAAAGAAACCAAAAAGGAAACAACAAGTATCTGGCTGGAGAGGGAGGGGAGGAGGGAGGGAGGGAGAGTGTTATAGCAGAGAATTACAGTATATGTGATTTAGTTACTGATTTTTCTTGATTCAGGAAATATTCTTTAAAGAGGTTAGTGTATATTTCATAACCTAAGATAGAAGGATTTGTTGACATTAGAATGTTAAACATCTTTTAAAAAACACATTACTCATTAATTTGATAGCAAAAGGTCATTTGGAGTGATAGAAATTATAGATGATGATGATGATGATGATGATGATAAATGATAGGCAGACAGACAGACAGTAAAAGTGGGGAGGGAGAGACACCATTCCATGGTAGATAATTGCCAAACAAATTGAGTATATTCTTTGAAACCAATTAAGCTATGCTAAACTCAAGCATTTCCTTGAAATATTCATTTCCTCAGGGAGTTCACTGTATTTTATAAGAACAATTTTTTACTGAGCTTTTGGTTGCAGACTTAATAGCTCTTTCCAGGTCTTAAAAATCTTCTTGACTTCTAATATTATTCCATAAAAAGTTATATAAAATGTAGCACATATTTCTGGATTGAAGGAAATGATCATCTTCCTGTTCAAGTAGCATAACTGCCATTATTGTTAAAAATCAAATTTTCAATGAACTGCAAAATGCCAAATGCATATACTTTCCATCTCCGTGGCCTCATTGGGCAGAGTTTTGTGAATGAGCAAGTTGTTTTGTTCTCTATATAAGAAAGATTGCTACAAATCAGTAATTGTAGTTAATAATCTCAATGGCTATTTTCCATTATTATACATTTGTTTTACTATAATCAGATACTCTTGTGGATTGAGTGGAATTGAATATTCTTCCCAAATAAAAGACAGAATCAAACACAAAAGCATATTTGAATTATAATTCCAATCATGTGACTTATTTTTAGCACTCCTCACTATGAAAAAAACCCCTTGCAACTGCCTTTCAATGAAGAAAAGGCTCTTCAGTGCTATATTTTCTCCAAAAACAAGTGATTGTGTTATCTTCTTCATCATAAGGCAAACACATCCAACTCTTTGTTGGAATCCGCACATCTTTTAATCAAGAATAACATTAAAGAAAAAGTTTTATTCTTGTTTAGTTTGCTTGTTTATTAAGATTTATATGCCACCTCATAAAAGTAATTCTAGATGGTTTACATAAACAAGAATAATGGAATCATTAAAAAAACTCTTTAATATCTCACAACCCACGGGGCGGAGAACAAATCAAAACAAATCAAAGTATACCATGATAGATGATGTCAGAAGCTGTTGAAGGACTGAGCAGCATTAGGAGAGCTGCATCACTCCATTCTTCTTCTCTTCTTGTTATCCACAAGCATGATGAAAATTATCTTATTGCTGCACCCCAGTCTGAAACTAGACTGAAAAGAATATTGATAATCTGTTGCCACCTCACTCTCCAGAGTCCCAGCCTCGCCAAATTATCTACAATCTTCTTTGGAATGGCAAATTCAGAGACAGGTCAAAAAATCTTCAATACTAATGGACAGGAGATTCAACTGGAAGCGTCGCGGCAAGTTGGATGGGGAAAAGCGAGCTCCACTGAGCTCTGCAAATTCCTGGACCAACAAACCGCTGTTTGAGGGGTCTTTGGACCAGAACTGTCCTGTAGGGACAGTGAAGAAGGAGAGGCACCTCGGATGACCAAGTGGAATTGGTAAGTTCCTCGGCGGTCAGAGGAAAGCTCTTCGACTCAGCAGCGGTAGCGGTGGCTATTGCAGCCATCATAAAGCTGGGGCAACCGGACCAAGATTTTGAGCAGGAGCAGTGATTTGGACGGAATGTTGAAGCTGGGTGAGTGAACACCAACTCACAAGAAAATATTTTAATTTGACATTGACAAAAAAAATCTTTGGCAGTGGAATAGCGGCTAAACTAAGAAGGATTGTAAATAGCAAAATAAGAGAAACAGAAGCATTTATCCAAAGACCCGAAAGAAATTTGGCTTTTAAAATTGAAGTGAAGACCCCTAAAAAAGAAAGAAAAAACAAGGAAACCCTTAAATAAAATTGGAAAATTTGGAGATTTTTAAAATCTGTTGTTAGAATATATATATATATAAAAAAGCTGGGGGATTTAGAATTGTAACATGGTGAAATCTCTCTGATTTTCTTCTTCCTCTATGAGTTGGACTTAATTAAATTGGGACATAGACTTTAAATTGAACTAATTGGAATAGTTAAAATGTTAAAGCAAAACAAAACGCGGCTCTAAGCAAAAGAAACAAAATGGATACTTTCGTTAATTGTTGATTAGAACTGTGAATTGGAAAAAGACACCCTCAAGCGGAAGAGAAAACTAATTTGACTAACATTTGTTGTGGAAAATTCCTCTATTGGAGTGATAAGGCTGGCGAGAACCAAAAGGGAGGATTTTGCCTGCAAGCTGTTTGACTTCGATAATAAAACAAGAAATACAACCCTGAAAATACAGAATTTCTCAGGGAATAATCGAAACGATGAAAAAGATGCATATGAATTTAAAGCAAGAAATAAAAGAAATAATTACAAGACCGTATGGAAAACAAGAACCGGAAGAATTAAGAGCTGCACTGGAACTTATAGCAAACAAAGAAACCATGAAGCAAGAGAGGCCGTTGGAGGACAAAGGAAAAAATATTGATGATGAATTATTAAATGATTGTAAAATTTTAAATGAGTCTAAGGGGAGAGGTGAAGGGATTTATAAAAAGAGGAAAATAAAAAGGGAAATAGCACAAAGAAGTTAGAAGATTACACTGGGAGTGGCAGTAATAAAGAAGAAATTTTTAGAAGGGGAATGAGGAGAGTAAATGGAAAAATATTGCAAACAAGAAGGGTAAAAAAAATAAGGGAAGGAAGAGACAAAGAGACAAAGAAGGGAAGAAAAAAATACTAAGTCAAAAGATCATCTTGGGATCAATAGAGAAAAGATAAAAATGGGGGAAGGGAAGAAAAGGAGAGTGGATAGAAATACAGGACAAGTAAAGAGAGTAAAGAATCTTAAAGAGGAAAAAAGAAAAAAGAGGAGAAAGAGAAAAAAGGGGAAAATAAAAAAGAACTGAAATAAATCACTGGTTGAAATATTAATGAGATTTGAAGTACCTAAATATTGAGATTCTTTAAAATGAGAAAAAATGTTTGAAGGTTATTATGGATGTATTATTGATATTGTAGAAATTAATATGAAGAAAAATCGAGTTCTTTCTTGTTTTTTATTTTCTTTCTTGGATTATGATTAACAATTTATAAATTGTCATTGAAATGTAAAGATAAGATTGATGTTGATGCTAAATAGAAGATAGAAAAGAATATAATTATTAAATGGGAATATAAGGGTATAACATAAATGGGAGAAGAAAAAAAGGGGGAAAGAGGGATAATTTGATAAAAGGTTAAAATTGGAGGTAAAGGGTAAGACTAGATTTTTAAGAGAAATGCAAATAGGGAAATAAAAATGAGAGAAAATATATTGATGAAAGCATGTAAGAAGTGTTGGAAAAGACCTAATTGGATGTGAACGTGTACCTGACCGATATTTTGTTCAGAAAAGATGAATTTTATTTATTTTATTTATTTATTTATTTGATTTTTATACCGCCCTTCTCCCGAAGGACTCAGGGCGGTGTACAGGCAACAATAAAATACAGACACTACAGTATACAATTTAAAATGCAAGTTAAAAAACTTATTATAATTAGCCTAGAACTTTAAAAATTTATAAAAACCAAAACCCCATTTAAAATTAGTAAAAAATTTAAAATCGATAAAATTTATGTAATTTAAAATTTAAAATTTAAGCCAGCCCCGCGCGAATGAAAAGATGTGTCTTCAGTTCGCGGCGGAAGGTCCGAAGGTCAGGTATTTGGCGTAAGCCCGGGGGAAGTTCGTTCCAAAGTGTGGGAGCCCCCACAGAGAAGGACCTTCCCCTGGGGGCCGCCAGCCGACATTGCTTGGCGGACGGCACCCTGAGGAGTCCCTCTCTGTGAGAGCGTACGGGTCGGTGGGAGGCATACGGTAACAGCAGGCGGTCCCGTAAGTACCCAGGCCCTAAGCCATGGAGCGCTTTAAAGGTCGTAACCAACACCTTAAAGTGCACTCGAAAGGCCACAGGTAGCCAGTGCAGCCTGCGCAGGAGCGGTGTTACGTGGGAGCTACGCGAAGCTCCCTCTATCACCCGCGCAGCTGCATTCTGGACTAACTGAAGCCTCCGAGTGCACTTCAAGGGGAGCCCCATATAGAGAGCATTACAATAATCCAAGCGAGAGGTAACGAGCGCGTGAGTGACTGTGCACAAGGCATCCCGATCAAGGAAGGGGCACAACTGCCGAACCAGGCGAACCTGGTGGAAGGCCCTCCTGGTGACGGCCGTCAAATGGTCTTCAAACGACAGCCGTTCATCCAGGAGGACACCTAAGTTGCGCACCCTATCCTTTGGGGCCAATAACTCGCCTCCAACAGTCAGCCGCGGCTGCAGCTGACTGAATCGGGATGCCGGCATCCACAGCCACTCCGTCTTGGAGGGATTAAGCTTGAGCCTGTTTCTCCCCATCCAGACCTGTACAGCTTCCAAACACCGGGACAGCACTTCAACAACTTCATTGGGGTGGCCCGGGATGGAAGAGTACAGCTGAGTGTCATCAGCGTACAGCTGGTAACTCACCCCGAAGCCACTGATGATCTCACCCAACGGCTTCATATAGATGTTGAACAGAAGGGGTGAGAGAATCGACCCCTGCGGCACCCCACAAGTGAGGCACCTCGCGGTCGACCTCTGCCCCCCTGTCAACACCGTCTGCGACCGGTCGGAGAGATAGAGGAGAACCACCGATACACGGTGCCTCCCACTCCCAATCCCCCCAACCGGCGCAGCAAGATACCATGGTCGATGGTATCAAAAGCCACTGAGAGATCTAATAGGACCAGGGCAGATGAATAACCCCTGTCCCTGGCCCTCCAGAGATCATCCACCAATGCGACCAAAGCTGTCTCCGTGCTGTATCCGGGTCGGAAGCCGGACTGGAATGGGTCTAGATAGACGGATTCATCCAGGTACTGGGGTAGCTGTCGCGCCACAGCACTCTCTACAACCTTCGCAACAAAGCGTATGTTGTATACATACAACAAATTGTATGTTGTTTTTGTTTGTGTGTAAAAAATAAAAAAAACTTTATAAAAATACTAATGGACAGGAGAAAACATCATCTTTACCTTTAATGGTCCAAGTGAGGGCTTCTTTAGGAAGGAAGGACACTCACCATCTGCCTCCTTCAAAGCTGGTGAATCACAGATGAGCATACTATCACTTGAACCTAGGCTCTGGTTACTTCCTCTTGACATGTTATTGAAAAAAGTTCAAATCAAATGTCATGCTGTCTAGTACAATGACTAGCAGGAAATTCACTGCTAAGAAATATAAGTATTGTTTCACCTAATATATTTAAAACTGGGGTAGTCATTATTACAAACAATGGAAATTTAGACAGCTTTTTTACTTTAAAAAATGCTATTTTAAAGGCAAAGTATATCAGTATTTAGTCACAGTTTCTGGGTCATGAGCTTTTCCTGGATATTGGATTGGCCAAACTTGAAGACAGACTCTTGATACATAATATTAAAGGATTGTTGTAGTAAATTCTCCTAATCAAAATCTTTTAAGAGCTAATATAGTTTTTCCACTTCTGCCACCAGGAAAATGGCTTCCATTTACATATCTGTGGCATGATATCCAGTTATACAGAGTATGTTAATCAATACTAGATGAATTATATTTTCTTTCCCCTATGTTGGAATCAAAGTCTTATAATAATAATAATGTTCTTCAACCACATTTTAAAAGGTTGGAAACCACACCGGTATTTAGAAAGAAAAAAAAAAGTTTGGTGGATGGTAATCAGATTTCTGAGCTTTTCCAGATTGTAAATTCCACAGTCTGCAGTTTTAGCAAAAACAAAGCAATATTTTAGTCTATTCTTTTACAAATGTACTGCTCAAATATTGTCTCCACATCTGTTCTTATTTTTTAAAACATCTGCTTTGGGATTAATATTTCTTTTACTTGTAGAGACAATCTTCCTTTCCAAAACTGTCTACTTCTTAACAAGTCAGGTCACCATGAAAAATCTGGTATTGGTTATCATGCTTTCATAAAAGTCGCTTATAATTTTTGTAAAAAATTATCGATTTTCTGGACACTCTGTTTTTTATTTTGACCTTTTAGATTCATAAAGAGCAACAGATACACAAAATTTGGATTCTCCTTATACATTTAATTTTGGATTACAGTAGTGGCTACAGTAGAGGCTCTGCGCATGCGCGAGAATGGTGGCGGTTTAGAAGAGCCCGAATCGGCGATGGTGGCTTTCCCAGGAAATGGAGACTTCGGCTGACTCACCAGGCTTCTCCGGTCCCTCGGTGTGGGGTATGATTTATCTGGCTGCCGCTGGAGAGGTTTGTGGCCTCTCGGGACATACGGCAGCCGAGAACGGGCCGAGGGACGGAGAGGCGGTCCGGAAGGGGCGGCCATTTTGGAGGCGGCGAGGACGCGAGGGAGGCGAGAGAGGCGAGGGAGGCCTGCGGCTTGTTGCGGGCTCCGGCCTTGGCTCCGGCCCTGCCCCAGCGGTGATTTCAGCCCTGCCCCAGCGGCGATCCCAGCGGCGATTCCAGCGGCGACCCCGGCGATCCTGGCCAAGTTCCAGCGGCGGGAGATCGTCGGCGGCGGTCCCGGCCTGGCTCCGACAGCTTCGGGTTGTGGATTCGAATCCCGACCCGTTTTTTGGCTGTCAGTGGGCCTGCCAGCTCCGTTGCGCCAGCTCCATCGGCGCCAGTTTCTTCGGTGCTGGTTGGGCCCGGCGAGGCCTTGTGGACTGCAGGCGCCTGCCCAACGGCGCCCTGTGTTTGGCAGTCCCACCAATGGATGGGTGTGGTGAGGCCTCGTGGGAGAGGAGGCCGGATTCATGGCTGAGGTTTGTCCTCTTGTGGCCTGTTTTGCGTGTCATCAAATGGCCCTTGGAGGCCTGGCTTGCTCCATCGTATTTCTACCTCCCTTCCCCCTCCCATACCGGACTTTGGATCACCTAAACTGGTCGGTCATGCATGTCCATCTGCGGTTATGGAGAGGATTGGACTGGATTGGAATAGCTTGGACTGGTCTATGGACCCGGACAGACCGATAGCCATTTCTACTTGACTAAGACCTTGTAGAACTATTCCCCATAGGCACACTATGGAGATTGCCGGCCTGTCTGTTCCTGCTCTGTCATCGCTATCCGGTTCCTGCTCCATCTGTCCTTTACCAACTGGACTCCGCTGGAAGATTCACCATTTTATCTCTTTGGGATTTTACCATCTTAGCATCCCTCGTCGATTCGCACTTTTTCTATGCGCTACACTGTACATGAACTCTTGCGCCTGCAGGTGCCCCTTACGCAGGAATGGCCCATATCGCTACCAAGGGCCGGCCTCAATGACGGGTCTTGGGACCCACAGAGGTGGCATGCGAGAAGAAAGAGCCTTTGGGGTTTTAGACAGGGCAATTTTAAGGGGTGGGAGGGTAGGGCGGGTGATGGGGTAGCCCGTCGGGAGGAAACCAGTTCCAGCGCATGCTCGTGGCGACTGTCAAATGGGTTCGGAGGTTATGGGGGTGTGTTCCTTTGTGTGAGGGTGAGTCTATTTGCACGGTAAGTGGAGGGGCAGATATGGCGGAAGGGGATCGTATCGATGCAAGGGGTCACGTTCGATGTATGCAGGCGATCGCGCCCCGATCCCCCTGACTTCACCCGTTTCCCGGATGGTCAAGACTCTCAGAGCCTGGGCCTTCGTCTGATGTTATGCAACGCACGGTCCGTGGCCAATAAGGCCCCCCTAATATATGATCTGATTCAGGGGTGCCACGGATATTATAGGCGCACGGAGACCTGGTTGGGCACTGAAGGCGTGCCCTGGTCGAGATGTGCCCACCGGTTTCCGTGCATTCCATCAGCCGAGGCCCAGGGTAGGGGTGGAGGGTGGCGGTTGTTATTAAAGAGAGTCTAGAGCCGAGGAGACCACTGTACCTCAGATTGCCGGGTGTGAATCCTCTTGTGAGGTGGGGTCGAGATGTCAGTTGGGCTTGCTGGTCGCGTACCTGGCTCCTTGCTGCGTGACAGCTGCCCTGCCCGAGCTTCTAGAGGTGCTTGCCGGGTGGCAGTGGAGACCCCAGACTTTTAGTCATGGGGACTTTAATCTGCCATCTGCTGGCTCGCCATCGACGGTAGCTCGGGAGTTCTTGGCTTCCATGACGGCCTTGGACCTGACTCAAGTAGTGGATGGCCCCACTCACATCGGGGGAGGCACACTGGACCTGATTTTTGTCTCTGGTCAGTGGTTGAGAGATCTGGACTTAAAGGAAATAGTCATTGAACCTTTGTCATGGTCAGATCACTCTCTCCTTCGCCTGGACTTTCTGACCGCTACCCAACACCGCAGGGAGACGGAACCATTACGTTGGTACCGTCCCAGGCGCCTAATGGACCCAGAGAGGTTTCAGACGGAGCTTGGGCCACTTCCTGAGGGTCTGGCTCACGGCACGGCAGAGGAACTAGCTGCAGCCTGGGAACGGGCTGCGGCTGGGGCTTAGACCGTGTCGTGCCTTTGCGGCCTCTGACCCGGCGCAGATCCCAACCGCCCTTGGTTCTCCGAGGAGCTGAGGGGATGAAACGCGGAGAAGACGCCTAGAGAGTTCCTGGAGGTCCAGCCGCTCAGAGGTTGATCGGACACTAGTTAGATCCTATACTAGGACCTACCTAGTGGCACTGAGGAAGCGAGGCGTTGCTCGCCTCCTCCTCATTGCGTCGGCAGATAACCCCCCAGCTGCCCTGTTTCGGGTGGCCCGCTCCCTCCTTCACCAGGGGGAGCGGGATGACCCGTTGCAGGGACGTGCTGAGGAGTTTAACGGTTATCTATACGATAAAATCGTTCAACAGGGACGGTCTGGACCAAAATTGTGGCGATTCGGATGGGGCGTCTGAGGCGGTCTTGGTGATGTTGTCTGGGATGAGTTTGACCCTGTGACTCGAGGACATGGACAGGTTGCTGGGTAGACTGAATGCCACCACGTGTTTACTGGACCCGTGCCCCTCCTGGCTGGTGCTGGCCACTCGGGAGGTGACACGAGGCTGGCTCCAGGGGATTACGAGTGCTTCCTTGTTGGAGGGAGTCTTTCCGGCCGCCTTGAAAGAGGCGGTGGTGAGGCCCCTCCTCAAGAAGCCTTCCCTGGACCCGCTGTTTTAGGTAACTATCGCCCGGTCTCCAACCTTCGCTCCGCGGCGAAGGTTGTAGAGAGTATGGTGGCATATCAGTTTCCCCTGCACCTGGAGGAAACTGTCTATCTAGACCCGTTCCAGTCCGGTTTCCGGCCCGGTTACAGCACTGAGACGGCTTTGGTCGCGTTGGTGGATGATCTCTGGAGGGCCAGGGATAGGGGTTGTTCCTCTGCCCTGGTCCTATTAGACCTCTCAGCGGCTTTCGATACCATCGACCATGGTATCCTGCTGCGCCGGTTGGGGGGATTGGGAGTGGGAGGCACCGTTTATCGGTGGTTCTCCCCCTATCTCTCCGACCGGTCGCAGACGGTGTTGACGGGGGGGCAGAGGTCGACCCCGCGGCGCCTCACTTGTGGGGTGCCGCAGGGGTCGATTCTCTCGCCCCTTCTGTTCAACATCTATATGAAGCCGCTGGGTGAGATCATCAGTGGTTTCGGTGTGAGGTACCAGCTGTACGCTGATGACACTCAGCTGTACTTTTCCACACCGGCCACCCCAATGAAGCTATCAAGTGCTGTATCCGGGTCGGAAGCCGGACTGGAATGGGTCTAGATAGACGGATTCATCCAGGTACTGGGGTAGCTGTCGCGCCACAGCACTCTCTACAACCTTCGCAACAAAGCGTATGTTGTATACATACAACAAATTGTATGTTGTTTTTGTTTGTGTGTAAAAAATAAAAAAAACTTTATAAAAATACTAATGGACAGGAGAAAACATCATCTTTACCTTTAATGGTCCAAGTGAGGGCTTCTTTAGGAAGGAAGGACACTCACCATCTGCCTCCTTCAAAGCTGGTGAATCACAGATGAGCATACTATCACTTGAACCTAGGCTCTGGTTACTTCCTCTTGACATGTTATTGAAAAAAGTTCAAATCAAATGTCATGCTGTCTAGTACAATGACTAGCAGGAAATTCACTGCTAAGAAATATAAGTATTGTTTCACCTAATATATTTAAAACTGGGGTAGTCATTATTACAAACAATGGAAATTTAGACAGCTTTTTTACTTTAAAAAATGCTATTTTAAAGGCAAAGTATATCAGTATTTAGTCACAGTTTCTGGGTCATGAGCTTTTCCTGGATATTGGATTGGCCAAACTTGAAGACAGACTCTTGATACATAATATCAAAGGATTGTTGTAGTAAATTCTCCTAATCAAAATCTTTTAAGAGCTAATATAGTTTTTCCACTTCTGCCACCAGGAAAATGGCTTCCATTTACATATCTGTGGCATGATATCCAGTTATACAGAGTATGTTAATCAATACTAGATGAATTATATTTTCTTTCCCCTATGTTGGAATCAAAGTCTTATAATAATAATAATGTTCTTCAACCACATTTTAAAAGGTTGGAAACCACACCGGTATTTAGAAAGAAAAAAAAAGTTTGGTGGATGGTAATCAGATTTCTGAGCTTTTCCAGATTGTAAATTCCACAGTCTGCAGTTTTAGCAAAAACAAAGCAATATTTTAGTCTATTCTTTTACAAATGTACTGCTCAAATATTGTCTCCACATCTGTTCTTATTTTTTAAAACATCTGCTTTGGGATTAATATTTCTTTTACTTGTAGAGACAATCTTCCTTTCCAAAACTGTCTACTTCTTAACAAGTCAGGTCACCATGAAAAATCTGGTATTGGTTATCATGCTTTCATAAAAGTCGCTTATAATTTTTGTAAAAAATTATCGATTTTCTGGACACTCTCAGTTTTTTATTTTGACCTTTTAGATTCATAAAGAGCAACAGATACACAAAATTTGGATTCTCCTTATACATTTAATTTTGGATTACAGTAGTGGCTATGTGTTCTATAATTTTTCCATGCAGAAATACAGTCTTCAATCAATCCGTTTGCATGTACCGCTATTAACCATATTGTGCATTATTGTGCTTATAAAATTAGTGCAAACATAACAAGGTGGACATGACCTTGTAGATGACCCTCTCTCTGTCAAAGACCTTGGAGTTCTCATAACAAATGATCTAAGTGCCAAAGCCCACTGCAACTACATCGCCAAAGAGGCATTAAGAGTTGTAAACCTAATCTTGCATAGCTTCTTCTCCGGTAAGATTACACTACTAACCAGAGCATACATAACATTTGTTAGACCAATTCTTGATTACAGCTCATCTGTCTGGAAGCCAAACTGCATATCGGACATTAATACAATTGAGCGTGTCCAGAAATATTTCACAAGAAGAGTCCTCAACTCCTCTGATCGCAACAAAATACCTTATGCCATGAGACTTGAAATTCTGGGTTTAGAAAATTTAGAACTACGCTGCCTTCAGTATGACCTGAGCTTAGCTCATAAAATCATCTGCTACAATGTCCTTCCTGTCAATGACTACTTTAGCTTCAACTTCAACAATACATGAGCACACAATAGATTCAAACTTAAAGTGAACCAATCCAATCTCGACTGTAGAAAATATGACTTCAGTAACAGAGTTGTTAATGCCTAGAATACACTACCAGACTCTGTAGTCTCATCCCAAAATCTTTAATTCAAAACTGTCTACTGTTGACCTCACCCCATTCCTAAGACGTCATTCTGACTGCATCCCAATAAAAGGGATTAAAGGGTCGTAAAAGGGGGGAATTATTTATTTCATATCCTGACTTTACTATTTTTACAAATAACTACCAAGAAAAAGAATATATCAAATTGGTGAAACGGTAACTATATTTCAGTGAATGGAACATTTATTTTAAATGTAGTAAAACTGAAAGCAATATTTAAATGTACAGTAGATTTGCGTCAAATTAAATATTTAATTATTTAAAACTGATTTAAGTACTTAAATCATAACTATATAAGGGGCGTGCATAAGAGCACCAGCGTGCCTACTGTTCCTGTCCTTATTTTCCTTTTAGCTGTATTCATTTTATGTTTTCAATTTATGCTTATATATATTATCTAATGTGTATTTGATGAAATAAATAAATAAATAATAAAACTCACCTTGGAATTAGCCAATGAACGTCATTGTGGGAGTATCCCACCATTCTCATAGGTCATCAAATCAATATTCTGCCTCTAGACCACCCTACCCTAACAATATTCTGATTGTAGTTCATTGTGATGCTTCAAACCTATTATTACTTATAAACGTAACAGGATTCTGATATAAGTAATTGGCAAAAAATCCAGTGTATGAGCAAAAAAGGGAAAAACAACATTGTCTTAAGTCATGTGGCTGCGACACAATACATTTAAAAAAAAATTGAATCCTGGACAATATGCAAATACTAAAAAAAAAGAATACAAATATTTTCTTTGGAAATGTTGTGATTTCAATAAAATTAACCTGTACATTATATTCAGTAACAAAGTTCAATGCTGTAGTAAAAGTTAACCATTTTCTTTTTCCACTCATTCATAATTAGTGTTTTGCTTGAGAAAGTAATGAAATAAATAATAAAGAAGCAAATGTTGAAAACATGAGTTTTAAAAACAATTTCCTATTTCAGTTTACAGAGGTATTTTTTTAAAATACCAGTCTAATTTACTCTAGCATATAGATTATTTTAATAACTTTAGAGAAATATCTCATGTTTCTTTAAAGGAAATGACTTTGTTACATTTATCTTTCTATTAAAAATATATAAGAATGTAGATTGATTGATTGATCCCTTTTTTGAACTGCCCATTGAACGTCATATGTCTTCCATTTTTAATAGTAATTAAAATATATTTATATTTCCATATATAAAAGACATAACCAGCCGAGTGATGCCTCCGGGATGACTAATGGAAGAAGAACAGCAGTTGGCATTACCGTTTCTCCTGTCCTCAGTTGTGGATTAACTTAGACTTTAACCAGACCTATCGTGGATCTCAATTAATAAATTTAATGAGATAATTCTAAGAAAGTACCTGGAAAAGCAAAACATTTGGGCTCTGATTTTCTCATTATTAAATTATTTCCTTATTATTGGCAAAGATTTCTATTCCTAAATGTAATATATAGCCTGTGGCAAACACATGCCTTTAAAATTACATATTTGTTTTGACAAACTATGTTTGTTGATAGACAGATGGGTGCTTTTTTTGATCCATTTGGTGTTGCGTTTCCCTGCTTGAAATAATAATTATGTTTCCAACTATCTTTTATTTTAAATTTGTTCCAAGATGTTTCTTCCTACCCTTCTATTCCACAGGGCAATAAGTTATAAATTTGGTGACAGGATTAGGCATACTTTCTCCCTTGGGTATTTCTTTATTTACAGTCATTATTTCCTGTTATTTCTTTTGAGAGGATGATAGTCATTATCTAGTTAAGGCCACAAACTTTCTATGGCTTTAAAAAAAAATCTGTAAAAACAGATGGGTTAAAATTGATTCATGTGACAAGTAAATGTGGGCAAGGTTATAGATCTGCAAATTATTGCAATGGTGCAAAAATATTTCAAACACATTACAACCTGAGTAATAATATAATGAAATGATCCCTTTTTAAGACAATTAATGATTATACAATGGTTATATACTTTAAATGCTCTTAGTGCGCATAGATAATGCAGTCCTAGACAAGGCTTCAGTTCTAAATGCTTTTCTCTTCCCTGACTAGGGAGGTATCTAACAGCAGCTGCACCCACAGATTGGCACATCATCTAAATCTAAGGACAGACGATAACAGAGGTGGGTTTCAGCAGGTTCTGACCAGTTCTGGAGAACTGGTAGTGGAAATTTTGAGTAATTCGGAGAACCAGTAGTAAAAATTCTGACTGGCCCTGCCCCCATCTATTCTCTGCCTCCCAATTCCCAGCTGATCAGGAGGAAATGGGGATTTTTGCCATAGCCTTCCCCTGGATTGGAGAGGGAATGGAGATTTTACAGTATCCTTCCCCTGGAATGGGGTGGGAATGGAGATTTTACAGTATCCTTCCCCTGCCATGCCCACCAAGCCACAGCCACCAAACTATGTCACGCCCACCAAGCCACCCCCACAGAACTGGTAGTAAAATTTTTTGAAACCTACCACTGGATGATAACTATGGTTATCAAAAACATAAACAGGATAAAGAGGCATTGAGAGAAAAGGCGGGGGGTGGGTGGGTGGTGGAGACAGATTCATCCATAGGCCAGTGTGTCTGAACCTCAGCAACTTTAAGATTTGTGGACTGTAACCCCCTAGAATTCCTCAGCCAACAAGTTGCTGAGGTTGAGAAACACTAATCTAGACATGTCTATGGAGATTCTCAATCATCCAGGCCATAATTGTCTCATAGGTGCAAAAGGCAGCTAGAATGTTTTTTCCTTGAGGAAGAAGAAGGGTTTCCTTGAGGAAGAAGAAGGGTTGATGAAGAACCAATGAAGCTTCTTGGATAAAAAGCAAAACATCCTTTGAGGCAACTAATCTAGACAAAAGACCCCAAAAGTGCTAACTCTTAAAAGGCTATGTTCATTAGTTGAAGGTTATTAGTTGAAATATCTTTTCCTCACATGAAATCGATATGTGTGTGTGGTCATTGGTCAGGAATCAAATGCCAGCCTGATAAGTTATTCAAGTTTGGTGGGTTGCTTCATGACATCACTACTTTGTGGATTATTGCAAAATACCAAACAGTGACCAGTCCCAAACTGAGCTCTCTCCAGATTTGAATTCACAGGAATTTAAGCAATAGCCATATTGGCTGTGAAATTTTGGAACTAATTTACATGCTTGGGAGTCATATTTGTACAGATATAAGGAAATGGCTTGTGTCACATATAGGCTTCTTGAAAATAATATAAGGGAAATTGTTAGGTTCGGGCAATGAAGAGGCAGGAGACGATACAAGTGACAACAGCTCTTTAGTTTATTGTGATCCCAGCGGAGCACAACAGGCAAAAACCCCTCTTTAAATAATAATTTGGCTGAGGCATCAACCAATCAGCAACATGCATTTTCCCGCCCAAATTTCCCTCCTAAAATTCAAATACATTACACTCCTCCCCTCCCAGAACACATTTTACCATATTTACATAATTTTTGCATAACATTTGCATGTTATTTTTCCACGTAGTCATGCAGGTAGACAGGGCGTCTCCTAACTGTTTCTGACCTGCGCAATTCATTCCCTGGGAATGAGTCGAGCTGGTCGGAGGGACTGTTTGTTCCTCCCAGCTCCTCCTCTGCGCCCTCCGGCCCTGGATTATTGGCAGAGTCGTCCCTGCAGTCCTCTGGAGGAGCCGGTTGGCATCGCTGGACTTCCTCAGACTCAGCTAAGTCCTCCAATCGCCTCGGGGTTGAGTTAGCTGTTGGTTCAAATATTGGGTAGTCAGGGTCTGGCTGTTTGGTTTCCGGATCATTTTGTATTCTTTTTTGTAATTGATCTATGTGGCGTCTCCACACTCGGCCATCCCCCATGTCCACTAAGTACGACTTTGGGCCCGTCACTCCTACAATTGTTCCCCTTAGCCACGCTGGCCCCTCACTATAGTTATGTGCCCATACCGGGTCACCTGTTGTCATTGTTCTGGTTTTTCCCTTCGTGCTTTGGTACCCATCAGGGGAGTATGTTGGGTTTAACCTATCTAGGGGGCACCGGAGTCTTCTACCCATTAATAACTCCGATGGGCTGCGGCCGGTGGTCACACAGGGAGTTCTATGTTGGGCTGCCAGGAAGGTATCAATTTTGGATTGCCAATCTCCTGGGCTAATTCTAGATAACGCTTCCTTGGCACTGCGTACAAAACGTTCTGCAAGTCCGTTCGTCGCCGGGTGGAAAGGTGCCGAGAGGACATGTCGGATGCCCTCTCCTGCCAAGTACCCCTCAAACTCGGTGGCTGTGAATTGTGGACCGTTATCGGACACTATGGTGCCGGGCAACCCATGTGTCACAAATAGATGCCTCAGAACTGTGATTACAGCTTCCGCTGTTGTGGTTTTCATGAGTAAGATTTCTAACCACTTCGAGTAGGCATCTACCACAATTAAGAAGGTCTGCCCATGGAACGGCCCGGCAAAATCTATGTGGATCCTGGACCAAGGACCCTGGGGTTTCTCCCATTCCCTGATGGAGGCTGTTGGGGGTAGTGGCCTTGATTCCTGACAAGCTTGGCATTTCCCTACTCGGTCGCTAATGTCTTTATCCATGTGTGGCCACCACACATAACTTCTCGCTAGGCTTTTCATCCTCACAATCCCTGGGTGGCCCACATGCAATAGCTCCAACACATGCCCTCGTAATTTCTCTGGAATAACCACTCTATCCCCCCATAACAGACAACCCCCTTGTACCGACAGTTCCGAACGCTTCTTTGTAAACTCTTTGAAACGATATCCTGGTGCAGCAGGCCATCCCCTCTGCATCCAACCGATCACAGTTCTTACAATAATGTCTTTGTAAGATGCCCTAATCACTTCCGTGGATGTGACTGGGCCAGAGTCCAAAGAGTCAATTAACAAGAC
Organism: Ahaetulla prasina; assembly: GCF_028640845.1. Lineage (NCBI taxonomy): Eukaryota > Metazoa > Chordata > Lepidosauria > Squamata > Colubridae > Ahaetulla > Ahaetulla prasina. Next base: position 41,508,441 of record NC_080541.1, on the reverse strand, counting down.
AGGCGTCCCTGGGGTAGGGTCTTCAATAGTCTCTGGCAATGGGCATCTACTTAAAGCATCCGCATGTCCCAAATCCTTGCCTGGTCGGTGAGACAGTTGGAACGAATATGCTGCCAGGAAAATAGTCCAACGGGTCGGCCTGGGTGATAACGCAACCGGTGTTGGACGGTCCCCCGCCAAGAGTCCCAATAAAGGTCTGTGGTCTGTGACTATTTCAAACTGCCGCCCAAACAGGTACTCGTGGAATTTTTTAACCCCAGAGACTATAGCAAGAGCTTCCCGGTCTAGTTGGCTATAGTTCCTTTCCACTGCAGACATCGTGCGGGAAAAATATGCGATAGGGGCTTCTGACCCGTTTGGTAACCTGTGGCTGAGGACAGCCCTTACCCCGTAGGGTGACGCATCACAAACTAGTACTAGTGGCAACGTCCCATTGTACTGAATTAAAAGGCTGTCGCTGGCCAGAAGATTCTTAACGCCTTCAAATGCCTTAGCCTCAACCCTGCCCCAAGTCCAAACAGATTTTTTCACTAGCAGTTTATGTAGCGGTTCAGCTACCGTTGCCTTATTTTTTAAAAATACCGCATAGAAGTTTACAAGCCCCAAAAATGCTTGTAATTCTGTTTTGTTTTTTGGGGTGGGCCTCGCACCTTGCTCTCCGTCGGGTGGATGCCTTCCTTATCAATCCGGTAACCCAAAAATTCTACAGATTCAACTCCTATCTGACATTTGCTGAGTTTAACCTTAAGCCCAGCAGACCTGAAAATGCCCAAAACCTTCCGCAATTTGACCCCTAATTCTTCCAAGTTCTCTGCTGATACCAGTACATCGTCAAAATATGGAACTACTCCTGGAAGACCTTGTAGGAGCCGTTCCATTAGGTTTTGGAATAACCCGGGGGCTACACTAATTCCGAACTGAAGTCGAGTGCATTTAAAAGCGCCCTGGTGTGTGACAATCGTCTGTGCTTCGGCCGTTTCGTTGTCAACTGGTAGTTGTTGGTAGGCTTGAGCCAGGTCTAGTTTAGAAAAAATCTGTCCCTGTCCTAGCGAGTGCAACAAATGTTGGACTATGAGGATGGGGTAAGCGCTCTTCTGCAATGCCCTGTTAAATGTTGCCTTATAGTCAGCACAAATCCGGACCGATCTGTCCGATTTGACTGGGGTCACTATTGGTGTTTCCCATTTTGCATGGTCGACGGGGACTAGTATTCCCTGGTTTACTAGTTTGTCTAATTCCCTGTCTATCTTGGGTTTGAGAGCGAACGGAACTCTCCTAGCTTTTAATCTCATGGGAGCTACCTGGGGGTCTAAATTGAATGAGATTGGGGTCCCCACGTACTTGCCCAGGCTGTCTTGGAAAACGTCCTCGAATTCCTTCAACAATTCGTCCTTCAGTTTGACTCCATTACTGTGGATCCTGGTTATGCTCATTCCAAGGGCTCGAAACCAGTCCAGTCCCAGTAAGCTGGGCAGGCTCCCGTCAACGATGGTGATCGGCAGCGTTTTCTTGAATTGTCCATATCTTACTCTGACCGTTGTGGCTCCTTTAACAGGGATCCGGTTTCCCTGGTAGTCTTGCACTCTCAGCTTTTGGGGTTGCAGCTGTCGTTTCGCGACTTCTGGCAGGTCCCGTGCGATTGTGTCCCAGGACATAATCGTGATTGATGAGCCGGTATCCACCTCCATTTTACACTGTACTCCTTCGATGTAGGTCTTGGTGAATATTTTCTTTTCTAGCCGTGTCAATGCGTGGCCCACTCGCACAGTGGTCTGATTCAACTTTGCGCCTTTTTTGAACTGGCCAATCCCTGGCCGCTTCACGGAGCCGGCGCCCTGTTGATTGGCTGGTTTGAATTTTTGGCGGGAAGGTTGGGGGGCTCGGCAGGCCTGAGCTATATGTCCTTTCTTTTCACACCGCCGACAAATTGCGTCCTTGAACCTGCAATTCTGTCGGTGGTGCTGGTCTCCGCAACTTACGCACTCATCGCGGTCGCCTCTTTCTGGCCTCCCGGTGTGGAAAACCTCTTCCTCTTCTACCTCTTCCCAATCTGCCTGGATCTCTTCGCTGTGGACCAGTGTTGCTTTTGCTGAGGGACTTTGTGCGTTCGGCTTCTGTAAGGTTTCCGCCGCTTTGGTAGACATCTCGTGTGCCCTGGCCTTATCCAGGGCTATCACCAGGGTTAGGTTGCTTTTCGACAGCAGCCACCTCTGTAGTCGGATGTCCCTGACCCCACAAATGAGTTGTTCTAATAAAGTGTCCTCCAAGTCTCTATACTCACAGTGGGTTGCGGCTTTCCTTAATGCGGCCATGTACACGCTTATCGATTCGCCCTCTCGCTGAACTCTTTGCCTTAACTCAAACCGTTGCACAAACTTCGATGGCACCGGCGCGTAGTGTGCTCGTAGCATCGTCTGTAGCGCTGGTCATGCCACCAACTGTACAGGCGTTGGTTCTGACAGTAATTCGGAGGTATCGAAGACTTCTGGCCCACAGTGGCTCAGGAAGTAAGCGCGCTTCCGATTATCTGATACTCCTTGCAGTTCGTTCGCTTTGAGTAAACACTCGAAGCGAGTCATGTACGACCCCCATTTCTCCTTGGCTGGGTTGAATGGCGCTGGCGGTGTATAGCTCGACATCGCTGTCTATCCGCTCTGGATCGCTGGCTGGGTTTGAAACTAAGTTGCTCCTTCAGCTCTTTTCCTAGTCTCACTGCCTTCAACATCCCACCTTCGTCGCCAATGTTAGGTTCGGGCAATGAAGAGGCAGGAGACGATACAAGTGACAACGGCTCTTTAGTTTATTGTGATCCCAGTGGAGCACAACAGGCAAAACCCCCTCTTTAAATAGTAATTTGGCTGAGGCATCAACCAATCAGCAACGTGCATTTTCCCACCCAAATTTCCCTCCTAAAATTAAAATACATTACAGAAATAGCTAGCTTCTAAGAAAGAAATACATTTTCCAATGGTAAAAACTTCCATTGGTTAAGCAGAAAGAATCAAAATTAAGGATCAAGCGGACATTTTTATTCTTTATTGCAGATTTTACTTATTTTAATAACGTAACTCTATTAGAGCTGATTGTCCATTCTAGAGCTCCATAGGTTTAAGTTACATAAGAACACTGGCCTGAAAAGCTCTTTAGGTATGCAATCTTTCAACATACATTATACAATAATTAGTCCAACTAAAAAGTCTGAGTGCTGTCATGCAAGACTCAGTTTCAATTTAACCATACATGATTTAAATTTTCATATTATAACTGGGCCAAGTTACAGTACATATTAACAACAAATAACAAATTAATATATATGTTGACATTCTTTCAAAAATGTGGATAGTACTAGTAGTACTAGAATAGTACAGACTAGAATGTGATTTTGCCCAAACAATACAAGGCAAACTACAGAAACTTGAAATAGCACGCATAAAATTTTAAATAAAACCACTAAAATTGGCCTTAGTTATATAGTATCTCACTGTCCCTTTCTTTGACCTTCTACAGCAAAAGGTATCTTCCCTTTCTCCATGGTTTTAAACCTTTAATGCTTTGTAAATATTTGGTGTTGGAAAATATATTTAAATAAACATCCAGGTGTTTTTGTTTGTTTCTTTATGTTTTTGTTTTGGAGGAAGGGAAACTTTGTTTTGGAGCTCATTCATCCCCACTGGTCTGGTTTCACTCCATGGGATATCCATGCTACAGTCAGGTCAGATTTAAAACCACTTTTTGCACTAGGCACATTGATTTTGCTTGTGGTTCTACAGCTTCTAATGCTTCGAAGCACAGTTCAGTCTAATGGTTTGTCAAGACTACCTAAGTCTACAAATGCCAATACTTGAGAGAAAAGACTAGCTTTGCATTGAGTGTCACTTTATTTTTCTTAAAATAGGTGTTAAAAAAGATCAAAATTTAGTATTGCTACAGTACAGAATTTGAAGACAAATTTGGGGGAAAATTCAATGTGCATCATTATGATCTTCTGGACCTTTATCTGAGCTCTCCAGTGATTCATATGGATATATCATTTACCCATCTTAAAAAATAAAAACAGAGGACATATGGATATATCATTGGTTCAGGTTTTCTTAGGCCTCACAGCCGTGAGAACTTGATTTGACCTTTTTCGGTGCTACATGACAGACATGATTTATAGTACCCATAGCATTGCTCCTTAAGTTTCTAGTTTTGCTTTCCCTGAGTCAGGTCCCTATTCCGCTGAACTTTCCCTGAGTTAGTTTTGCTTTCCCTGAGTTAGGTTTCTATTCAGGTAAAATGTATGATTTCCTGAAAACCATGTGGTATTTTGCTAATACGTATACTCTAAACGCTCGCTGATTGGTATTGGTAACTTTCTATATGCTAATTCCCTCCTTGCTGTAGTTACCCCTCCCTGCTAAAACTGCATAATAAAAGAGACTGTTGCGATCTAAAGGGGATTCTTTTTTAACAACCCCCCTTTTCGTGCTCTCTCATCTTGAAAAACTCCTGGTGTGGTGTCTTTTATTTGGCTTCTTTCGTCCTTGCGAGGACCTCCTAAATTGTCTCAGCGAGGGCTGAGACTCGTTCCCGGTCAGGGAACCCAGGACAACATCAACAGGGAACCTAGGACAACAAATACGTGTTGCAGACCAACAGCAACATCTGGGGGCTCGTCCGGTCCTGTTGTGTTGTCCAGAGGCGCGATTGTTGTCTAGCGGTGCGTCACCTTCACCCTCATTGCTTACCCGTCGGGACGCGACACGTGCACACGTAAGTAATGGGCTCCTCGAACTCGAAAGTCTCATCATTGCATAGGATGAGCTTTACTCTCTGGTGAAGAAGGCTAATTGTTTGCAAAAAGTTAATGGCACCACTGTCTATCCTCTTTCTAAGAAATCTCTTACCTCTTTTCTAGTCTCCTTCTGTCTCTGTAGCTGCCTCTGCTCCCCCTGCAGACACAGCTCTTTCTCCCCCTGCAGCGTCTCCCCCTCCGCCGGAGGATACAGACACGGCTGCAGGCACTCTTTCTGCCTTGGTTGCCTTTTCTGCTCTTTCTCTAAGAACTGAACCCCCGATATCGGCTTACCCTTTAAACCTCAATCCAGCAGGAGGGGGACAGCCGATACACGAGAACATCAATGTACGGGTGCTTAAAAATTTAAAAGACGCTGTTACTTCCTACGGCATTCACTCTCCGTTCCTTCAGTTCCTATGCCTGCTCATTCCTTTCCCTCCTCCTCCCTTTCCCCCCACTCTGAACCTTCAAAGCATATTGAGCTAGAAAGCGTATTGTACCAAATGCCTGTTTCTTCCATCCCTGCTTTGAAAACTGCCTCCTTTCCCCTGCCTGCCTCCCTTCCCCCAGAGCACCCCTCCCTTTCCCCCATGGGTGCAATCGCTCAGACTAAGCAACTGATTTGGTTTAATTGCTTCTCTATATCTGGAAACAATCTGGAAAAAAATTTGCTCACAGTGACTACATGGGAAAAATTGGGAACCTTTTTCCATGAAAGTCCAAGAGCCCCTGTAAAAATTCTGTACATCTGGCACATGATCTTTGAATGCCTCATTTTACTTGCAGACGTCACTTAGACAGTTTGTCAAGACCTCTGCCTTATCAAAAATGACTTAAAAGGATCCACAATCACAGTCATGATTTAAACTGCTGAGTTTTCTCAGACAAGTTCCCCAGGTCTGTAAATGTTGTTTGATGATGTGTGTGCTTGTGTATGTATGTATGTGATCATTTTCAGACCTGCATAAGAATTGTAGAGATAATTGTGATGCTTGATTTGCATGGAATGTGTGTATGTGCAAAACTCATTGAGAAGGTGTGAAATTTCTGTGTTGTCTTTTGGATTTGCAAGAAATGTATGCATGTGTGAGAAATTGACTCTGCATGTGTGTGTGTGTCCAGTGTGTGTGTCTTTATGTGTATCTGTCTGCATAAATTCCGTATGCAAGCAGCCAGGTACTTTTGGAAAAAAAATAAAACATGTATTTTTCCTTTTGCAAGCAAGTGAGTTACTTTTGGACATTTTTTTCTCTTCATATGCATGAGAATGTCTTTCTAGTGAGTTACTTTTAACTTTTTTCTCTGCCCTCTGGCTTATCTTAACTACTCCCCCCTTTGTTCCTTGCTGTGCCAGGGAAAAGGGTGGGCTACGGGGGATAACCATCCACCCCCACTCCATTTTTTTTTCTCTCTTCTTTCTTGTCTGAGAAGGGAGGGACAATTAGGCTCTCTGGAAGCATTGCTTTTGCAAAGAGCTATGTAAAAACTATGCAGATATATTTTCTTTTCCACCCTGAAAACAATTTTGATTTTAATTTTCAACCCTGAAAACACTTTTGGTTTTACCTTTTTCACCATGAAAACAATTTTGATTTTAATTTTTAATCATGCATACAATTTTGATTTTGTTTTTATTTTTTATCTTTTCTGGAACTTTTTGAGGTTTAACCTGCCTGATTAAACCTATACCTTTATAAATGTTTTCAAAGCACTGAGCTGACTCAAACTGTTTCCTTTAGTTTTGTATTTTTGCAGCTGTTCACATACATCATAAGAGTTGGAAGGGACCCTTGGAGGTCTTCTAGTCCAACCCCCTGCTCAGGCAGGAAACCCTACAGCATTTCAGACACATGACTATCTTATGTATGGATGCATTTTTTTTAAGCGTAAATCTGTTTTTTGGAAAATGCACTTAGGTTTTCCACACAAACTGACTCACCCTTATTTGCTGTTTGTGTTTCTTTTTCTTTTTTAGCAGCACAATATGTGCCCTGTTTTAGGAACTATTTCAGAGATGAGTTAGAAAGTTATAGGATGTGATAAGTTAGAAGGTTGTGGTTTGTTTTTGGAAGTTTTTGATAGCATGGATTTGTTAGTGACCAACTTCCACACATGAATAAAAAGGGTGGGAGTTGGGTTTTTATTGATTGATTGTCTTTTTCTCTGTCTTCCACATAGTACCTTTGTTAAAAAACAAAACAAAACTGAGATTTGTATGTAAACCCCCTCCCCAAGTTGTGTCATCTCTTCTTTGTCCCTGCTTTTATGTGAGTATGAATTTTAAAAGTGCTGGAAAGACTTTTTCTCCAGGATGGACCGGCTGCCCAGACAGAGTGAAGAACAGAGTTCAACTTTCTTTCTTCTCTGTACTTTCAGACAAATGGCTTTTCAAAACTTTTCTGATGAACCTTTCAACCTCATCTTAGACAGTCTATATGTTAAAAACTATTTTTCAATCTTACTTGTCCCCTTCTCTTGATTCTAATCTCACTTCTCTTTTCACAACTTTACAGTCTCTCATTTACGTAGCTATCAACCTTTTCCTGGTTTTCTCCAGGAAGGAAACAATGTAGCAGACGCTGCGGGCTCTGCCTCCTCTCTTTTGACACTTTCTCCTGTCTCTCCTTGGGACAGTCACTCCTATTTTCATCAAAATAAAAAGGCGCTCATGAAACAATTTGGCTTCACGGCTGCTGAGGCATCTGATCATACAACAATGCCCTACCTGCAGCCGCCAAGGTAACTCTCTTCCGATGGGGGTCAACCCCAGAGGAACAGTGGCCTGTCAACTTTGGCAAATGGATGTTACTCAATATCCATCCTTTGCTCCATGGAAATTCTTGCATGTCTCAGTGGATACCTTCTCAGGCTTCATTCATGGCCAACCCTCAAAGGGGAGAAGCCACTAAACATGTAATCAATTATTTTATTCGGACCTTTGCATCGCTGGGATGCCCCAAAGAACTAAAAACAGATAATGGCCCCGCCTACACCAGTGCTGCATTTGCAGACTTCTGCGGGCGGTGGAACATTACTCATAAATTCGGAATTCCATACAACAGCCAAGGTCAAGCTCTGGTAGAACGCGCCAACCAGACATTAAAAACAGCCCTTGACCGGTACACCAAACAACAGGGGAAAAATGCCCCTGGTCTCCCAGCAGTGCAATATACCTTGAATCGTTGCTTATATGTGTTGAATTTTTAAACTTAACTGGACAACCGCTCGCGACCGCTGCAGAGCGACATTTTTCCCCTCCCCCATCTGCAGGTCTACCCAAACCACAGGTATACCGTGACCTGACCTGACATGGAAAGGGCCTGCTGATCTCATCACCTGGGGTCGAGGTTACGCAGCTGTCCAGCTACCGGACCGAGTGCTTTGGGTTCCAGCCAGACACACCAGACCGTATTTGGTTAAAGACGGTTCCCTTCAGCCATGCCTCAACTAGAAAGAATGCTGTGGTTACCTGTTGCCTTTCTACTACTGAACATTGTCTTCTACACCCCTAACTGTGCGCAATGGACACACCCCTAGACATCCTGAACTCCACTTCATCCATAGCGGTGCTAGGATCCTGGTTTCCTGACCTGTACTTTGACTATGGTATAATGATGGACACCACCATTAGCCACAAATGGACAAAAATCTCTAACCTCCCTCTCAGACTTTTTCTAAAAGAAGGGGGGTTATATGTGTAGCTTTGAAAGAAGAATGTTGTTTTTACACTGAAAGTTCTGGTGTTGTGCTTGACTCTATGGCAGAATTAAATACCCGATTGAAAGATAGAGAAAAAGAGCGTTCTCAATCCCACACGTGGTATCAGGGAATGTTCAATCTCTCTCCCTGGTTGACCACCCTCCTCTCTGCCCTAGCTGGTCCTTTGATTTTGTTGCTCCTTGCATGTACAATTGGCCCATGTGTCGTGGGGAGAGTTCTAGCATTCTTGAAACAACGACTAAACAGTATTGGAGATGATGTCCTCTTGCTAAGGAACACTGTTGAAAATGAATATAAACAACCTCTTTTAGAATTAGCCTCTGAGGCTGATGAAGACTCTGAATCGGGAACCATTCCTTTGGAAAAGCGTACTGACTCCCTGCGGGCTCTCCCGGAGGGGGGATCCACTGGGGATGTCATAGCTTTAGAAGAATATTACCCATCTTAAAAAATAAAAACAGAGGACATATGGATATATCATTTACCCATCTTAAAAAATAAAAACAGAGGACATATGGATATATCATTGGTTCAGGTTTTCTTAGGCCTCACAGCCGTGAGAACTTGATTTGACCTTTTTCGGTGCTACATGACAGACATGATTTATAGTACCCATAGCATTGCTCCTTAAGTTTCTAGTTTTGCTTTCCCTGAGTCAGGTCCCTATTCCGCTGAACTTTCCCTGAGTTAGTTTTGCTTTCCCTGAGTTAGGTTTCTATTCAGGTAAAATGTATGATTTCCTGAAAACCATGTGGTATTTTGCTAATACGTATACTCTAAACGCTCGCTGATTGGTATTGGTAACTTTCTATATGCTAATTCCCTCCTTGCTGTAGTTACCCCTCCCTGCTAAAACTGCATAATAAAAGAGACTGTTGCGATCTAAAGGGGATTCTTTTTTAACAACCCCCCTTTTCGTGCTCTCTCATCTTGAAAAACTCCTGGTGTGGTGTCTTTTATTTGGCTTCTTTCGTCCTTGCGAGGACCTCCTAAATTGTCTCAGCGAGGGCTGAGACTCGTTCCCGGTCAGGGAACCCAGAACAACATCAACAGGGAACCTAGGACAACAAATACGTGTTGCAGACCAACAGCAACAGATTCAGGGCAAACCATTTCTTGTTTCTGATTCTGAGCTTGTGCATGACACCCTCTGTAAAGAGTAAAGATTTTGGACAGGCTTTTAAGATTCTGTTAATATATCCAACAATAATACAGTACTGCAGCGTTCCTGGAATCCCTGCAGTGCAGTGGTGAAATTCAATTTTTTTCATTACTGGTTCTGTGGGCGTGGCTTGGTGGGCGTGGCAGGGGAAGGATACTGCAAAATCTCCATTTCCACCACACTCCTGGGAGAAGTATATTGCAAAATCTCCATTCCCACCGCATTCTGGGACCAGCCAGAGGTGGTATTTGCAGAGGTGGTTCTCTGAACTACTCAAAATTTCTGCTACCGGTTCTCCAGAACCTGTCAGAACCTACTGGATTTCATTCCTGCTGCAGTGTCTGTTTTTTGATCTGACCTACCTCACAGGGCTAAAAGTTATATATCTGAACTACTTTCTGGCCAAGTGTTTGGAAACTTTGGGGTCTTGAGGTGAAGAAAAGCACACAGCAAGATCAACTAGCTGTGGATGTTTGGCTTTCTCTCAGTTCTGGGGACTTTCCATCTTTGGTCCTGAATAAGGGTGGCACTCTCCCATTTGAGACTAGTGTATAATTTGAGGATTTTGTGAATTCTTAGCTTCAGCAGATCACAACTGTATGAAGGAAGTCTTTGTACAAATCCAAGTTATCCACCACTTGTACTTGGTTCTGGACCAGTAAAGTGCAGTTCAAGATGTTGCTTATTAGTTATTCATCTCTACATATGATAAGTCCTGTTTATCTGAGAGATTGTCAATATTCCATATTATCTGTTGTCCTATACAACAAGACAAGGTACGTTTGGTTTAGGTCTCATTGGATAAGCAATGTCATTATAATAAGTGGACTTAGGAAGTGATCTGTCTCTGCTGTCATGCTTGGTGTGTACCATTGGAAATTTGTTTGGTTGCCACTCTACTCCTTTCAAGTGGCTCTAAAACCATGGCTCTTTCTTCAGAACTTGAGTTAGATATCTGGCAAGCCTCTAGGTAATAATTTTAATTGTATCAATATTATTTTATTTATTAAATTTCTACACCTCCCGTATCACTTAAGTGACTGATAGTTCAGCAATATTTTGGATAGTGATGATTTTAAGAAATAATATTTGTAATGCTATAATAGTCTGATTTTTTTTTCTACTGAAAATGGAAAATCCCAACTGAGTCAAGGCTCACGCAGCTGCACCTTCTCAGCAGTTTTTTTGGCAACTGGGCATCCAGGGTAGTCTATGTGCCAGTTTCACAGTTTTGAATTATTGCACTGACATTTTAAACTGATTCAAGAACAGGAAGTAGTTTCTATGTAGTTCAGACTCAAATGAGCTGTCTTCAGTTACTCATGTAACTAAGAACCCTTCCCAAAAATATTTTGTCATCTGTTGCAGAGGATTATTTATTTATTTATTTATTTATTTATTTATTTATTTATTTATTTATTTATTTATTTATTTATTTCACAGTTCTTAACTGTCCATCTCCATCAGAGGAAGTGGTGTGGTTATTTATAGTGAGATTTTATATTCAATTGGATATTTCTATTTATTTATTTATTTATTTCACAGTTCTTAACTGTCCATCTCCATCAGAGGAGGTGGTGTGGTTATTTATAGTGAGTTTTTATATTCAATTGGATATTTCTAGTTATTTATTTATTTATTTATTTATTTATTTATTTATTTATTTTGTCAAACACACAGCCTATGATATAGGCTCTTGCGCATGCGCAAGATGGCGGCCCGGTAGAGGACCGGAGCCGACGATGGACGATCTCCAGCGGGATGGTGGGGCCCAGGCGGCGTGCCGAGTCGTTTTCGCCCCCCGGTCATTTGTATGATCCCCCAGCAGCCGTGGGAGAGGTCCGCGGACCTTTTCCGACTCACGGCTGCTGAGGATGAGACCGGGAGGCCGCGGGCGAGCGGCGGACGGCAGCCATTTTTACTGGGCGTGAGGTGAGGCCGCGGCTCGTTTGCAGTTGAGAGGCGAGCCCGTGGCTTATTTCTTTTCCCTGCCGGACTATTTTGTGCTGTTCTTCCCTGCTCTCGCCTGCCTCGCCCTTCCCCCGGTCTTCTTCGGAGTGATGTGGGAACGAAGGGCTGTGAACGGTGAACGGTCCCTTAGGGGCCTCCCTGCTTGAGACCTTCGGCCGGGATGAGAGGCTTCGCTCCTTGCCGCAGTAAGATCGGCGGCTTGTTACATCTTACAGGCCCTCTTTGGAGGGGCCGGTCTGGCTCTTGGGAAAGGCCTGGCCTGGGCCCTGGGGAGTGGGCAGACCTTGAACGGGTCTCTGACCTGGAGAGGTTTCTAGCCATGGACTATTCTGACTATTCTGGCTGAAAGCAGTGGTGTGGTGGGCGTGGAGGCCTCCTGGCCTATTTTGGCCTACTTCTTCCTTTGATTACATCATTTGCATTGTCATCTGCATTGTGCTTGGCCATTTGGGATTTGCTGGCCATGATTGTTCTCTGGAACTGCTTTGGAAGATCTTTGGAGACCGGTATGTGACCTGCTGGGACTTACTTAAAAATACCTATGGACACCGCTGGCGGTGATAGTACTTCCACCTTTTCATCTTATGGATTTTAGGACTGAGCTTTGGGCGGAATAGCAATACTTTTTCTATCATGGATGCTATCTGCCTATTTTTACATCTATTTTCATCTCTAAGCCAGCCACCATTTGACGAATCACCAGAAAATGGGTATCTATTTGATGAATTTTGTGCAATATGCCGCCATCCTGGGACAGTATCGTCTCTCGTCGCCTTCCATCTTCTATTTATTTATTTATGAGATATTCGGGACCAGAACTCTTGCACCTGCGAGGTGCCCCCGCCTCGCAGGAATGGCCCGCTTCGTTACCAAGGGCCGGCCTCAATGACGGGTCTTGGGACCCACAGAGGTGGCATGCGAAGAGAAAGAGCCTTTGGGGTTTTTTAGATAGGGCATTTTTAAGGGGTGGGAGGGTTAGGGCGGGTGTTGGGGGTAGCCCATCAGGAGGGAAACCAGTTCCTGCGCGTGCTCGTGGCGATTATTTAGTGGGTTTGGAGGTTATGGGGGGGGAATGTGTTCCTTTTTGTGAGGGTGGCTCTATTTGCACGGTAAGTGGGAGGGGCAGATATGGTGGAAGGGGGGATCGTATCGGTTTAGGGGGACACGCGCTTGATGTTTGCAGGCGATCGCGTGCCCCGATCCCTCTGACTTCTCCCGTTCCCCGGATGGTCAAGACCCTCAGAGCCTGGGCCTTTGTCTTATGTTATGCAACGCACGGTCCGTGGTCAATAAGGCCCCCCTAATACATGATCTTATTCAGGGGGGCGCCGCGGATCTTATAGGCGTTACGGAGACCTGGTTGGGCACTGAAGGGGGCATGCCCCTGGTCGAAATGTGCCCACCGGGTTTCCATGCATTTCATCAGCCGAGGGCCCAGGGTAGGGGTGGGGGGGTGGGGGTTGTTATTAAAGAGAGTCTAGAGCCGACGGAGACCACTGTACCTCAGATTGCCGGGTGTGAATCCCTCTTTGTGAGATGGGGTCATAGGTGTCAGATGGGCTTGCTGGTCATGTACCTGGCTCCTTGCTGTGTGACAGCTGCCCTGCCCGAGCTCCTGGAGGTGCTTGCTGGGGTGGCAGTGGAGACCCCCAGACTTTTAGTCATGGGGGACTTTAACTTGCCATCTGCCGGCTCGTCATCAACAGTGGCTCGGGAGTTCATGGCTTCCATGACGGCCTTGGACCTGACTCAAGTAGTGGATGGCCCCACTCACATCGGGGGAGACACACTGGACCTGATTTTTATCTCTGGTCAGTGGTTGAAGGATCTGGACTTGAGAGATGTAGTCACAGAACCTTTGTCATGGTCAAATCACTCTCTCCTTCGCCTGGAATTTCTGACTGCTACTCAACACCGCAGGGAGACGGAACCACTATGTTGGTTCCGTCCCAGGCGCCTGATGGACCCGGAGAGGTTCCGGACGGAGCTTGGGCCATTTCCTGAGGGTCACGGCATGGCAGAGGAACTAGCCGCAGCCTGGGAACGGGCTGCGGCTGGGGCTTTAGACCGTGTCGTGCCTCTGCGGCCTCTGACCCGGCGTAGATCCTAACCGGCTCCTTGGTTCTCCGAGGAGCTGAGGGGGATGAAACGCCGGAGAAGATGCCTAGAGAGCTCCTGGAGGTCTAGCCGTTCAGAGGCTGATCGGACACTAGTTAGGTCCTATACTAGGACCTACCTAGTGGCACTGAGGGAAGCGAGGCGTTGCTACGCCTCCTCCCTCATTGCGTCGGCAGATAACCGCCCAGCCGCCCTGTTTCGGGTGACCCGTTCCCTCCTTCACCAGGGGGAGTGGGATGACCCGTTGCAGGGACGTGCTGAGGAGTTTAATGGTTATCTATATGATAAAATCGTTCAGCTTCGGGACGGTCTGGACCAAAATTGCGGCGATTCAGATGGGGTGTCTGAGGGTGGTCTTGGTGATATTGTCTGGGATGAGTTCGACCCTGTGGCTCCCGAGGACATGGACAGGTTGTTGGGTAGGTTGAATGCCACCAAGTGTTTACTGGACCTGTGCCCCTCCTGGTTGGTGCTGGCCACTCAGGAGGTGACACGAGGCTGGCTCCAGGCGACACGGCGCCTTGTTGGAGGAGTCTTCCGGCCACCTTGAAAGAGGCGGTGGTGAGGCCCTCCTCAAGAAGCCTTCCTGGACCCGCTGTTTTAGGTAATTATCGTCGTCTCCAACCTTCGCGCTAAGGTTGTAGAGAGTATGGTGGCATATCAGTTTCTGCACCTGGATGAAACTGTCTATCTAGACCCGTTCCAGTCCGGTTTCCGCCCGGTTACAGCACTGAGACGGCTTTGGTCACAGGATGATCTCTGGAGGGCCAGGGATAGGGGTTGTTCCTCTGCCCTGGTCCTATTAGACCTCTCAGCGGCTTTTGATACCATCGACCATGGTATCCTGCTGCGCCGGTTGGAGGATTGGGAGTGGAGGCACCGTTTATCGGTGGTTCTCCTCCTATCTCTCCGACCGGTCGCAGACGGTGTTGACAGGGGCAGAGGTCGACCCCGAGGCGCCTCACTTGTGGGTGCCGCGGGGTCGATTCTCTCGCCCCTTCTGTTCAACATCTATATGAAGCCGCTGGGTGAGATCATCAGTGGCTTCGGTGTGAGGTACCAGCTGTACGCTGATGACACCCAGCTGTACTTTTCCACACCGGGCCACTCCAATGAAGCTATCGAAGTGCTGTCCCGGTGCTTGGAAGCCGTACGGGTCTGGATGGGGAGAAACAGGCTCAAGCTCAATCCCTCCAAGACAGAGTGGCTGTGGATGCCGGCATCCCGGTACAGTCAGCTGAGTCCACGGCTGACTGTTGGGGTCGAGTCATTGGCCCCGATGGAGAGGGTGCGCAACTTGGGCGTCCTCCTGGGTGCACGGCTGTCTTTTGAAGATCATTTGACGGCCGTCTCCAGGAGAGTTTTCCACCAGGTTGCGCCCCTTTCTAGACCAGGATGCCTTATGCACGGTCACTCACGCCCTCATGACGTCTCGTCTGGATTACTGCAATGCTCTCTACATGGGGCTCCCCTTGAGGGGCATCCGGAGGCTTCAGTTAGTCCAGAACGCGGCTGCGCGGGTGATAGAGGAGCCTCGGGGCTCCGTGTGACACCTATCCTGCGCAGACTGCACTGGCTACCTGTGGCCTTCCGGTGCGCTTCAAGGTTGGTAACATCTTTAAAGCGCCCATGGCATAGGGCCGGGCTATTTACGGGACCGCCTACTGCTTCCAAATACCTCTCACCGACCGTGCGCTCTCACAGAGAGGACTCCTCAGGGTGCCGTCAGCTAGGCAGTGCCATCTGGCAACACCCAGGGAAGGGCCTTCTGTGGGGGCTCCCACCCTCTGGAACGAACTCCTCCAGGACTTCGTCAACTTCCGGACCTCCGAACCTTCGTCATGTTAAAACGCACTTATTCATCTGCGCGGGACTGGATTAGATTTTAAATTTATTGGTTTTAAATGGGTTTTATTATTTATATTGTTTTTAAAATTGGCAATAGAATAAGTTTTTAATTGTTATTTTAGTCTGTATTTATATGTATTTTGTGAACCGCCCTGAGTCCTTAGGGAGATAGGGCGGTATATAAATTTGAAAAAATAAATAATAAATAATAATAACATAATAACAGAGTTGAGGTCTTAGTCAACTCTGGAGTAGGAAACCCTACACCATTTCAGACAAATGGCTATCCAACATTTTCTTAAAAATTTAATCATTCACAACTTCTGCAGGCAAGTTGTTCCACTATTGATTGTTCTAACATTTAAAATTTCTTCATTGTTCTAAGTTGCTTCTCCTTTGATTAGTTTCCACCAGTGGTGGGATTCAGCCAGTTCGCAAGAATTGTTAACTTTCTGAGCAGTTTGGCAAACTTTGTTGGAAGAAATAATTAGGCAGAGAATTGTTAAATTACTGAATCCACCACTGGTTTCCACCCATTGCTTCTTGTTCTACCTCAGGTGCTTTGGAGAATAGTTTGACTCTCTTGTGGCAATCTGAGATATTGGAACACTGCTATCTTATCTCCCCTAGTCCTTCTTTTCATTAAACTACACATACCGAGTTCCTGCAACCATTCTTCATATGTTTTAGCCTCCAGTCCCCTAATCATCTTTGCTGCTCTTCTCTGCATCTTTCTAGAGTCTCAACATCTTTTTACATCATGGTCACCAAAATTGAATGCAATATTCCAAGTGTGCCTTACCAAGGCATTATAAAGTGGGCTCAACACTTCATCTTGATTCTATCCTCTCTGTTTATGCAGCCCAGAACTGATTTGTTTTACCCATGGTGATGAAAAAGATGAATCATCCTGCAACCTAACTATATTAGGACCATGATATTTTGAAAATGATTTAGAAAATAGCTTGAGAAATTATGTGAGCAGAATCACAGCAGATTAATAATATTCATTAAAGCAGCCCAACTTATTTCATCCTCCCACATGATCCTGAAAATCTGCTTTAACAAGTTGACTTTTTAAAGCAGCTGTAGTTTTTTTCTCCAGGCTCATAAGGAAGCTTTGAGAAAATTGCAGTTGTTTTAATGAATAGCAAGGAAGTGCTACACCTGGTGTGTCAAACTCACAGCCCCGGGCCGGATGCATCACACGCCTACCAATACTCCTGGTTTAGTGAAGGAAAAAGTCACGATACGCCACGTGACGACAACATGACATTGCGAGTTTGACACCTGTGTGCTACATTAATATCAGGTTCAAAGCACATCTTCTGAATTAGTTCTGAAATGTGCACAGACTTTGGCTCTAGGTTTTTTTAATGTCTTTGTTTAAAATGAAATCTTACGTTGAAATGACAGATGCATTATCAGTCTATGACAATTCATATGTAGATAATTTTTTTAAAGAAAAAATATACCTGCCTAAAGAGAGTGAATTTGTTTTGGTATAAGTTGTTAAGGTATTTTTTTTTTAATTATTAAAAGGTGGATGGTAATGGCTCTATAATGCAAACTACCTTTCTGTACTATTTCACTGAAAAGATTTGAGATAAACAATCAAAGGTCCAACTACCACCTGGGAACACTCCCTAGTGAGATTGCTTGTTATGGTCTATGATTACTGGATTCATGATCAACAATACCAATGAAGAAGAAAAATAATAGATCTCTAAAGAAATCAGCATGGATGCATAAAGAACTATCTGACAAATTGAAAGACAAAAAGGACAAATATAAAAAGTGGAAAGAGGGGCAAATAACTAAGGCAGAATATCAGCAAATAGCCCGAGCCTGTAAAGATGAAGTGAGGAAAGCTAAGGCTCACAATGAACAAAGGCTAGCGACAAAAGTAAAAAATAACAAAAAAAGCTTCTTCCAACATGTTAAAACAAGAAAAAGTCAAGGA
Source organism: Ahaetulla prasina (assembly GCF_028640845.1). Taxonomy (NCBI): domain Eukaryota; kingdom Metazoa; phylum Chordata; class Lepidosauria; order Squamata; family Colubridae; genus Ahaetulla; species Ahaetulla prasina. The sequence goes on along the minus strand of NC_080541.1, from coordinate 41,490,879 downwards.
AACAATTGGCCCATTGTTGGGAGAAAGTGGCAAGAAGATGACAAGCAACAGGAGAACGAGATCTACTTAACTCATACTTTGCATCTGTCTTTACAAAAAAGGAAAACAATCCAACCTATCAAAACAGCACTACAAAAACAGATTAGAAACACAATTTGAATAGTATTTTATTATCTTTAAATAGTGTTTTACTACCATCGTAAGGGAGGGGGCAAAAAAGGCAAAATGGAAGTCAAAATAATGTGGTCAAAGCCCCACCACTTTTATATGTATGTGGCATAGATGCAGATACAAAGGTATGGAACTTTAACCATGATGCTGTGATTATTTTGGGGCCTTTTTAAAAAAGAAAAATAATTCTCCAGGTACTGATTTGTTTTACCCATGGTGATGAAAAAGATGAATCATCCTGCAACCTAACTATATTAGGACCATGATATTTTGAAAATGATTTAGAAAATAGCTTGAGAAATTATGTGAGCAGAATCACAGCAGATTAATAATATTCATTAAAGCAGCCCAACTTATTTCATCCTCCCACATGACCCTGAAAATCTGCTTTAACAAGTTGACTTTTTAAAGCAGCTGTAGTTTTTTTCTCCAGGCTCATAAGGAAGCTTTGAGAAAATTGCAGTTGTTTTAATGAATAGCAAGGAAGTGCTACACCCGGTGTGTCAAACTCACAGCCCCGGGCTGGATGCATCACACGCTGGCCACACCCACTCCTGGTTTAGTGAAGGGGGAAAAAAGTCACGATACGCCACGTGACGACAACATGACATTGCGAGTTTGACACCTGTGTGCTACATTAATATCAGGTTCAAAGCACATCTTCTGAATTAGTTCTGAAATGTGCACAGACTTTGGCTCTAGGTTTTTTTAATGTCTTTGTTTAAAATGAAATCTTACGTTGAAATGACAGATGCATTATCAGTCTATGACAATTCATATGTAGATAATTTTTTTAAAGAAAAAATATACCTGCCTAAAGAGAGTGAATTTGTTTTGGTATAAGTTGTTAAGGTATTTTTTTTAATTATTAAAAGGTGGATGGTAATGGCTCCATAATACAAACTACCTTTCTGTACTATTTCACTGAAAAGATTTGAGATAAACAATCAAAGGTCCAACTACCACCTGGGAACACTCCCTAGTGAGATTGCTTGTTATGGTCTATGATTACTGGATTCATGATCAACAATACCAATGAAGAAGAAAAATAATAGATCTCTAAAGAAACCAGCATGGATGCATAAAGAACTATCTGACAAATTGAAAGACAAAAAGGACAAATATAAAAAGTGGAAAGAGGGGCAAATAACTAAGTCAGAATATCAGCAAATAGCCCGAGCCTATAAAGATGAAGTGAGGAAAGCTAAGGCTCACAATGAACAAAGGCTAGCAACAAAAGTAAAAAATAACAAAAAAAGCTTCTTCCAACATGTTAAAAACAATAAAAAAGTCAAGGAAACAATTGGCCCATTGCTGGGAGAAAGTGGCAAGAAGATGATAAGCAACAGGGAGAAAGCAGATCTACTTAACTCATATTTTGCATCTGTCTTTATACAAAAGGAAAAAACAATCCAACCTATCAAAAACAGCATTACAAAAAACAGATTAGAAACACAAGTTAAAATAGGGAAGAAAATGGTAAGTGAACACCTGTCTACCCTAGACGAGTTCAAATCACCAGGACCGGATGGATTACACCCCAAGGTTCTGAAGGAACTGGCAGACGTGATCTCAGAACCACTGAACTATATCTTTCAAAGATCCTGGAGCACAGGGGAGCTGCCAGAGGACTGGAAAAGAGCTGATGTAGTTCCCATCTTCAAAAAGGAAAAACAGACCAGGAAACTACAGACCTATCAGCCTGACCTCAATACCGGGGAAGATTCTAGAAAAGATAATCAAGCAACGAATCACCAAACACCTAGAAGCAAACAAAGTAATAACCAAAAGCCAACATGGGTTTGTCAAAAACAGATCATGCCAGACTAATCTTATCGCATTCTTTGACAAAATGACAAAATTAGTAGACCAGAGGAATGCTGTCGATATAATTTACTTGGACTTCAGTAAAGCATTTGACAAAGTAGATCATAACCTACTACTAGATAAAGTAGAAAAATGTGGGTTAGACAGCACCACCACCAGATGGATTCGTAACTGGCTGACCAACCGCACTCAACGTGTAGTCCTCAACGGAACTACATCCACATGGAGGGAAGTATGCAGTGGAGTACCCCAAGGCTCTGTTTTAGGCCCAGTACTCTTCAACATCTTCATCAATGACTTGGACGAGGGGATAGATGGGGAACTCATCAAATTTGCAGATGACACCAAGCTGGCAGGAATAGCCAACACTCCAGAAGATAGGCTCAAATTACAGAAAGATCTTGACAAACTTGAACATTGGGCGCTATCTAACAAAATGAAATTCAACAGTGAAAAAAGTAAGATTCTACATTTAGGCAAAAAAAACAAAATGCACCAGTACCGTATATGTGGTACCTTGCTCAATAGTAGTACCTGTGAGAGGGATCTTGGAGTCCTAGTGGATAACCATTTAGATATGAGCCAGCAGTGTGCAGCAGCTGCTAAAAAAGCCAACACAGTTCTGGGCTGCATAAACAGAGGGATAAAATCAAGATCATGTGAAGTGTTAGTGCCACTTTATAATGCCTTGGTAAGGCCACACTTGGAATATTGCATCCAGTTTTGGTCTCCACGATGTAAAAAAGATGTTGAGACTCTAGAAAGAGTGCAGAGAAGAGCAACAAAGATGATTAGAGGACTGGAGGCTAAAACATATGAAGAACGGTTGCAGGAACTGGGTATGTCTAATTTAATAAAAAGAAGGACTAGGGGAGACATGATAGCTGTGTTCCAATATCTCAGGGGTTGCCACAAAGAAGAGGGAGTCGGGCTGTTCTCCAAAGCACCTGAGGGTAGAACAAGAAGCAATGGGTGGAAACTGATCAAAGAAAGAAGCAACTTAGAACTAAGGAGAAATTTCCTGACAGTTAGAACAATTAATAAGTGGAACGACTTGCCTGCAGAAGTTGTGAATGCTCCAACACTGGAAATTTTTAAGAAAATGTTGGATAACCATCTGACTGAGATGGTGTAGGGTTCCTGCCTAGGCAGGGGGTTGGACTAGAAGGCCTCCAAGGTCCCTTCCAACTCTGTTGTTATGTTATGTTATGTTAAATATTAACAAATGATTCTTGAAGGCCAAGCTACTATGAATATTGAGTATGATCCAGATAATTTTTAATGATAGCAACTTTAAGATGTGTGGACTTTAACTCCCAGAATTCCTCATCTACCATGAAGTTCAGCTTGCTGTCTGGGGAATTCTGGAGGAACTGAAGTTCAAACATCTTAAAATTGCCAAGGTTGAAAAACACTGATTTAGAGCCATCAACACATTAATATTCCACAAAAGTTATGATGCTAGAAACAAATTTATTTATTTAAATTAATACTAACTCTTGTCTTTAATCAAAGCTAAACATGAAGGAAAAGATATTAAATATACATTACCTAGAAAAAATATGCAACATACTTCCTGGACAAATAAAATTCATTCTATTAAAAATGATATTGCCAACAATAATTTCTGCTTGGAGAAAGAATTCCTAGAATTTTCAGTATGTTTGAGGTCCAACTTTACTCCTCCACAAAATAAAACTATTTCTATGGTTATGCATGATTTGCATTTGTTCTGATCAAATGTTTATATGTAAGAAATTCTTAAGGAAGTAACAACTGTGGCTTATTAATAATAAAGTCAAAAATGTTGTCTCATACTAGCAAGCAGTTGTAAATGGCTACATGACTTGACAACTTTGTATTTAGGCTCCAGACAAGACAGCTAAAGGTAAAGGTAAAGGTTCCCCTCGCACATATGTGCTAGTCGTTCCTGACTCTAGGGGACGGTGCTCATCTCTGTTTCAAAGCCAAAGAGCCTGCGCTGTCTGAAGACGTCTCCGTGGTTATGTGGCTAGCATGACTAAATGGCAAAAGTACACAGAACACTATTACCTTCCCACCAAAGACGGTCCCTATTTTTCTACTTGCATTTTTTATGTGCTTTCGAACTGTTAGATTGGTAGAAGCTGGGACAAAGTAATGGAAGCTCACACCGTTACAGGGTACTAGAGATTTGAACTGCTGAACTGCTGACCTTTCAATTGACAAACACAGCATCTTAGCCACTAAGCCACCACATCCCTATAACAAGACAACTACAAAAGAATTTTTGTATCTCTCTGCTGTCATCTAGTGATACCTGAAGTTTTGCAACCTGGATTTTTTTTTTTTTTAATTTTTGCAACAAACAAACAAAAAGAAAATACATTATTACACCCTTGTGCTATACATAAAAGGAAGATTTGGGTCTTCGGATATATCCTCATGATTGCCAAAATCCACGTTCTCGAGGTACAGGTACTGAAGCGTCCAATGTTCCAAGCGCAAAGTCCACAAATGGTTTCCAAGTCTTCCAAAAAATATCTTCTTTATACACACCACTTCTAATTTTAATATCACATGTCATTTTATCATTTAAAGCTAATTTCCACATTTCAGAATTCCACTCTTCTATTCTAAAAATCACATCTAGTTTCCAATATCTAGCTATTATAATTCTACCTATTATAATCATAATTCTAATCAATTCTTTTTCATATTTTGTTAATTCTATTTCCTTAATTACCAACAATAATATAGTTTCCACTCTCAATGTTATTACTTTTCCCCATCATTTCAAATATCATTTTCTCCAATTGTTGCCAAAACTTTTTAACCTTATCACAATTATACCACATATGTTCATAAGTCCCCAATTCCATCTCACATCTCCAACATTTTTTACTAATTTTTTTATCCATTTGTGACAATCTTACTGGAGTCAAATACCATTTCCAAACAACTTTATAATTGTGCTCTTTAATCCTTATAGATAAAGTTCTCATAATTCTACTCTTCCAATTCACATTCCAATCTGACTCTGGTATTTCAATATTAAGATCTTTTTCCCAATTTGTCCTCATCACTCTTTGTAATTTTTCATCAGAATTTATAATCTTATAAACCCTACTAACGAGTCCCTTTAGCCCAATTTCATCTTTCATAATCCGAGATACTAAATATTCAAATTCAGTTTCACATCTATTTATCGAATAATTTTCCCTTAGTTTTTTTGTCCATTTTCTATCTGTATTTTTCAAACCAACTTAACCCTAATATTTCAATAATTTCTTTATTCCTCCTTTCATTTTCCATAACTTTTATCCAATCTCTAATAATTTCTATATTTTCCTCTTTAATCACTTCATTACGTTTTATATTATTTTTAATTGGCCAAATTCCAATTGTCTCCCCCAAAAAGATTATATCCGGAATTAAAATTTTAACAAATTTATTCCACATTTTACTTAATTCCTTTAACCAATAACTTCCTCTTACACATTTTAAATTTGCTTTATCTAAAACCACCTTGATCCAAATTTCTATATCCTTAACTCTAAGTCTCCAATAGTTATCTTCACCTTTAATATTTTTACCACTATCCGGATACCATACGCACAATAATAATTAAATAATTTGGGGATTCCTAATCCACCTTCCTTTTGATTTTGATACCACATTTTCTTCACTAATCTAGGTCTTTTGCCACCGTTACAAAATTTATCCAGTTTTTTCTGATATCCTTCAATATCTTTCTCTGTCAAATTTAGTGGTAGCATCTCGAATAAAAAGTTGAACTTAGGCAGCAACATCATCTTACACATTGCAATTCTACCAAACCAAGACAACTTTAAAATTTTATATTTATCTATCTTCTTCTCAATTTCGTTAATCACCACATCATAATTAAGTTTTTTCAATTCTTTAACCTTAAGTGAAAGCACTATACCCAAATATTTCAATGTGTTTTTAATCCTTATCCCAAATTGCTCTTGCATATTCTCAGACTCATTACCATTACTATCCATCAATAATTCTGACTTTGACCAATTTACTTTCAATCCTGTCATTTCCTCAAATTCTATCAAATGCTTATATATCTTTTTCAGATCTTTCTCTACATTTTTCAAAATAATTAAAGTATCATCCGCATACAAATTTATCTTATACCCCTTATATCCTTCTAATTCTTCATCTTTTTCTATCATTTTTGTCAATATTTCCATAGCCAATAAAAATAATGTTGGAGACAGGGGACATCCTTGTCTCGTACCAGCTTCTAATTTTATCTCTTCAGTTAATATTCCATTCACCTTCACTCTTGCACTGCTCTTTTGGTACAATTTTGAAATAACATGTATAAACTTATTACCAAAGCCTAAAGCCTCCACAATTACTTTAATAGTTTCCCATTGTACAGAATCAAAAGCTTTAAAAATATCCAATGATACTATACCAATTTTATCACCATTATATTCAGCTACATCTATAATATTTAATACTCTTCTAACAATATCACTCATGTATCTACCCTTCACAAAACCTACTTGATTATAACTTATATATCTATCTATAAATCTATTTAATCTATTACTTATAATAGCAGTAAATATCTTTGCATCCTGATTAATTAAAGAAATGGGCCGATAGGACTCAATCCTTTCTAAATCTTTATCTGGTTTTGGAATTAGGATATCACCTTCTATTCCATGACGAAGGTACTTCCCACCATGTAATATTCCATTGAATAATTTTTGCAGTCTTGGTATTATTAATTCTTTAAATTCTTTATAAAACTCAACAGGTAATCCATCCTCACCTGGAGCTTTCCCTAATTTTAATTTTTGTATTATTCCATTAATCTCATCTTGTGTTATATCTTCTTCCATCAATTCCTTATATGTTTGATCAATTTTCACCACATACTTTTCTAAATAGCTTTGCAATTTTCCCCGATTAATTGGTTTCTTTGAATATAAATTCTGAAAAAAGTTTCTAACCACTTCACATTTCTCTAATTTTTTATAACATCTTATACCTCTATCATCTATCAAAACTCCAATTTCTCTCTTCTCTTTTATCTTTCGCCATCTTTGCCAATAATTTAGAATTTCTATTACTAAATTCAAAAATTCCTATTTAAAATCTCAAATTTCTTTTACTAACTCTGTATCTTCTTCTATCATTTTATTTCTTAACATATTAAGCTCCTGAAGAATTTTTTTCTTTAGTAAGCAAAATTGATTTTCCAATTCTTTAATCTGATTTTTATCTCTTTCCATTTTAATTTTTATAATTTTTATATTTCCTACTTGATAATTTAATACTCTCCCCTCTAAACACCGCTTTCATCGCATCCCAAACAATTTCAAATTTAACCTCCCCGTTATCATTTAATCTCCAACTTTCCTCCAATTTTTTAAGTATCCATTTTTTATCCTTTTCATTTTTATACAATTTCTCGTCATATCTCCAATAGCTTCTTTTTTTCTCAAAATTAAAATCTAAGTCCACCATAACTTCTGCATGATCAGAATCTTTAAAAATTCCCACATCTACCTTATCCACATTATTCAACAAATCTTTAGAAAGAAAAATATAATCAATTCTAGAATATGTATTATATATCTTAGAAAAAAGTGTATACTCTCTCAATTCCTTTAACCTCTCTCCACACATCAACCACACCATTTCGAAGCATCCACATATTTAAAATCCCCATTTTATTTGCTCCTCCACAGCGGGTGGGATTAGTACTGTCTATTTTATCTCTGATTAAATTAAAATCCCCAGCCACAATTACTTTCCTACACTTTCATTCTCCAAAATTTTTGTTATTTTTCAAGAAATTCTCTTTGTTTTCATTCGTAAATATAAATTAACAAGTGTCACTTTTTCCTCATTAAGATTTCCAACAATTATTACATATCTTCCATCTTCATCCAAAATTACCTTATGTTTTTCAAAATACACCCTATCTGATATCAGTGTTGCAACTCCTCTAGCTTTTGAAGTTCCAAATGCTTTTTCATATATTTGCATACCTTTTATATACATTCTATTTGAATCTTCAGATTTCTGATGGGTTTCTTGTAAAAATAAAATGTCTGGTAAATCCCTTTTAATCTTAAGCTCCAATCTTCTTCTTTAATCTGATTCCTGTACCCTTCACATTCCATGACATTATTTTTATAACTCCCATTTAAAATATAAATTTTTAATCCTATCCCGCATCTTCCTTTCTGTGCCCCCACCACCCGACATTAAACTACCATATAAACAACAATAAGAAACAGAAAAAACAAAACAAAACAAACAATAAAATACAAACAATCTTCTTCCCCACATCCTCATCGGTTTCGCCTCTATAAAGAGAATGGGGAGAGGGACGTGCCAATGCCCGGGCACTTCTTTCGGCTGTCTATTTAAATTCATCACTCAAAAAAAGATAGCGATGACCCGCATTCAGCTTCATATTTTCCAAGACTCTTATCTGCTTCTTCTCCTACTGTATCCTCACGACTCTTCTTCTGTTCAACCAACACAGGTGATATTTCTTTCCTCTTTAACCCTTTAGAGTCTTGCCTCCAATAGCCCCTTTTTCTTCTTCTGAGATTGATGTTTCCACGTATGTTCCACCCATCTGAAGCATTTGATCTTTTATCTCCATTAAATCCTCCATCTCAATCAGTCCAAGCTCCGTAAATATAATAATGCATCTATATCTGGGGTGATTGTACGCATCCTTCCTTTATAAAAAATTTCAATTGTTGTGGTGGCCTCCAATTGTATTTAATTCCATTATCTCTCAAAACTTTTGTAATTGGTTTTAAAAAAAATCTCCATGCCCTTTCTTCTCTTGATATATCCGGGAAGACTTGAATAGTCTTCCCTTCAAACTTCAAAGCATCTCCCAACTCTCTTAACTTGGCCATAACTTCCAACTTATCACCAAGATTTGCGAACCTGACAAGCACATTCCTGTTAGAACCATTTTGCCTTCTATATCCAATTCTAAAACACTTGCCAGGTCTGCTATTGTGAACGTAAGTTGCGTATCCAAATCATTAATCCATTTCAAAACCCGCTGTTTCAATTTATCCTCCTTTCTTCGAGATTCCTCTGATAACAAAATTATATTTCCTCATCTCTTCTACTAAAAAACACATTCTCTTATCTTGCTGCTCATTTTTATAAAATATTTTGCCAATTTGCCGATCTACTTTTGCCTCATGCACATGCAGCTGCCCCATTTCATCTTTAATCATTATCATTTCCTGTTTTTGTTCAGCAAAGTTATCATTCATCTCTTGCTTTAAATTTTGCATTTCAGATGTCAGTTTAAATGTCAAATTATCTATACGCCTGATAGTCCTGCTATTTTTCCCCAATTTTATTTAAAGCTGCAGCAATTTGCTGCGTTTCTGAAAGTTGTTGAGTCATTTTGAAAAAACAAAAACCAAAAATTTCTCAAACTGGGATTCCAATTTTTCAAAGAGTCTTAGTGAAGATCAAAGGACAGCAGTCAAACCAATTTTACAGAGGGTCTTGATGAAGATCAAGGGACGACAATCTTTTAATTGAAGCGAAACGGCTTATTTGCACTCGTTAGTAGCTTATCAGTAACTTATGAGTCATATTCACTCCACAAAGGAACACAATTACCTCACAGCTTAATCAGCGCCATTTTTTCTCCACGTCGGCAGAGAAGAAAAAAAAAAACCAGCTTGAACTTCAAAACAAAGTCCTTTTTTTGTTTTCTATAATATAAACAAGCTATTAATTTCCTCTCAAAAGAAAAGTAATAATAAAAAAAAATTATCCACCTAATAAAATCTTCTTCAACCAGTCAGTCCAGCACAAAAGATCGATCTCTTCAATTAAAATTCTTCTCATTAGCAAATTCAGTCTTTGATATTCCTTAGCCTCAGCATTTAACACAGAACACGATAATTATAATAAGGAAAGCAAAAGACAGCAGTTTATTCTAAACTCATCGTGTCTGCCAGTTCGGTCATTCCACGCAGTAAAAACTCCTTAATTCAAGCAGTTTCAAATGACCTACCAGTTTTAAATTCAGTCTGCTGGGCTATTAACACTTCCACTTCATGATTTATTAACTTTCATCCATAACGGTGCATTCCAAACAGCATTAATCCTCATAAATCTTCATTATTAAGCCCTGTGAAGTGAAGGAAAGGTCCTTACCCCACCACGGTCATGGCCACGCCCCTGCAACCTGGATTTAAGAACTAGCCTTGCTTTTTGCAAAATATTATAAAATAAGTGTCTTTTATTCTAATTGATTTAAGATAGGATTAAAGAAGAAGCTGATTGGAAATTATTCATTTGCCCTGATGAATCTCTGGAGCTATATCTTGAAGCATCTCAAAATGTTCTCTTTATTGATAATTATTCAAGAATATTCATTTTTGGATAATTAAAGATGTATGTCATGTGGTCTCTGTACACTTTGCTAGTAGCACTGTAAAAATTAAGGCTTGATAGAGGCAGATTTATTAAGCCATAGTATCCTCCAGAGATATTAGGACTGGAATAAGGTATAAGCAAAAAGGTGCAAATTGTTTTTTCAAGGACAGTCGGCAATTGCTCAGTGCTGTAGAGCAATGATAATTAAGGAAATCCGTAATTCAAGAGACCGAAAGAGAGCAATAGTAATATACAAAATGATATATTCCACAACATCAACAAGCTGTCATGTCACATACAGACTGGGTATGTGTGAAATATGTATATGAATATACTATATAGACAAAGAATAGCATTGGAATAATAGGAATATAGTCTTTGTGTGTGTGTAATAATGCACTTCTCATAGCAAACAATGTTAATGTGATAGTTTATAACCAGGCTAAAACAGTAATAAATCTGATTAGAATACTATATCATCCCCAACCCCACACCAAAAAAGCATTATAAACAAAATAAGTTTGATACTGTTCAGGATATTGTTTGGAGAACATGGTAGACCTTGTACCATTAATACTGTTTTCAATTTCTATATAACATATATTGCTGCAGATGGCAATACCCCAATTTAAAACACTGTTTGAAAGAGTTAATGAGAAAAATTCAATAGCAGCAAAGGTTCTACAGGACTAGCAGCCCAGCTTAGCCAAAGAAAATTGTGGTAAATTATAACCAGGTGCTTTTATTTCCTGGATTTGAATTTAGCCTTCTGAATAGAAAAAGCAACACGTGGTTCTTTCTGTGTATAGTCTTAATCTGTTTTGCTTACTTCTAACAAAGCCAAAGAAACCATACCAAGTTACATAAACCAAATTCTTTTCAAATATGGCTAATGTAACAAAGCTGAAGGATATTATGCATTTCAGCATGTCATTTATAAATCTGATCTTATTTATTTATTTAATGCTAAGCTATCTGGCTTTATAAACAGTCCTAGCCTGGTCAAATAAAAAAATCCATGGCCCTTTTGCTCTTTATGTTAGCACATAGTAATGTCTCTGTAAAGAAGCAGCAACTTCATTATGTCTTGCTTCATGGGTTTCCTTGTTCCAATTACAAAGGAGGCTATCAACTACCCCACTCTTTATTGAAATGATTGTGTCTTAGCACCTATTTATCACCAGTTACTGAACTCTTTGGAATAATAAAATCAATCTCTTCTATATTTCAATGTAGTTAGGGGACTTCATGGTGAGGCATGATGAATTGATGATGTCTCTGTAGAAGTGGCACCAATGACACAACAAAGATGAAAAAAACCAGTAGAAGACATTTTGGACAGAGAAGACTGCTGGTTTGAAAGAGGGGTCAAAGAGGCCATCTATGTCAAAATTGAACAGTCTTCTCTCAACAGAGGGGGACAGATATGACATCATTTACCCCAAGTCTACAACACAGTCCTTTCAACAATTCCAAGAAGGCTCCACATGCATTTGCACTACTCAAGTGACCCTGAGGGCACAGATGAACCTCCAAGTGGCCTCAATGACTCTCTAAAAAAATGCAAATGATCAGTGGTCTTCAAGGAGTATAAATCCTTCAATTCCCCACCATCCAGTCAGAGCTGAAGAAGCTTCTTGGATGAGATGTGATACATCTGCAAAGAAAAACAAGGAAGTCCAACTGCCTCTTGAAAAAGCACCTTTGGAACAATCATGACCTGGATGATTGAGACTCTCAATAGAGAATGAGTAGAAAAAGTTTTTTGGAACCTTTGTGTATAAGATGAGGACAAGAGAGGACCCTCATGTGCCCCAGATGTCTGGTTCTCTCATCAGCACCGAAAAAGGAACCTCATATTTGTACTCATGTGGGGTTTTTTTAGAAATACCTTTTGTTTTACTATTGTAAAAACTAACAATGGATTTAGAATAATCTTACATTCACAATAATAGGGCAGATTTGGAAATGTATGAGACAGTTCCCAATGAAAAATAAGTGATTCCTAAGCAAAACCATTCTGAAACAGTTTAGATTTCAGAAATTTAAATATATGCAATTACTAAATTTGTAAGGATACCACCATCACAGTCCTTTGAGGCAGATATCTGTAACAGAGTTTAGATGAGCTGGGTTTTTGTTTTGATTTTTACAAAATTCAGAATTTTGTAAAAATTCTTAGAATTTAGTACTACCTGTAAGTACTTAGTACTTAAGATATAAGTATTTAACATTTTGCCCATCATTAAAAGTGGCTGTTGATGAATTCAGTTTCAACAACAGGAATAATGTTGGCATTTTAAAGTCATTATTATAAGTAAATAAACAAACCTGTTCTGGACTTTTTCAAAAACAGATGCAAATAGGAACCTTGTTCTAATTTTACCCTTTCTCACTGAACCTACTATTAATATACAGGTTGAAATAAAATAATCAATAGACTTCTCTCATAAAAATGACAGAATCACTATAATGGCCACAGATGGTTAATCTCTGCAATGATTTGCTTAGCATATGTCAATAAATTGTTCAGCAGAAGGTGAGCAGACTACAAGCCAATGTAAACTCAGTTGAGAAAAAAGGATTGCATTCTATTGGTTATTATGTCAATGTAAGATACTTTCCAAGCATGATTTCACTTTGGAGAGAAAAAATGAAGTTCAAATGGAAACTGCTGAAAAGCCTGTGCACTTTTATAACAAAATCCACTAAAAAGATTATCTGTCTGATCTTGTTGACATCAGTGGCACTGATGACTTCCATGGATGATAGTATTTCACACAATTTCATTCTTCATTCTGTACAATTAGCCTATTTTTCTTTAAAAAGGATAAAGTCTGTAAAAAGATACGTTGAACTGATAAGCCTATACATTAATGTGAGATAATAAGGTACATGTTTTTTGTTTATTTATTTATTCATTTGATACATTTATATAGCTATTGATTTTATTATTATATACATGACTCTGGATGACTTACACAGATAGCAATAGACTGAGACATCTATACCACTTCACAGTGCTTTATAGCCCTCTCTAAGCAGTTTACAGAGTTAGCATATTGACCCCAACAATCTGGGTCCTCATTTTACCTCAAAAGGATGGAAGGCTGAGTCAACCTTGAGCCGGTGAAAATTGAACAGCCAAACTGCAGTCAGCCGGCAGTCAGCAGTAGTCTGCTGTGTCACCACAGCACAGCTTCTTTAAAGGGTGGAGGAATCACCCCTTCTCTCAAAAGAGAATTTATCACTACTAAAACCCAACCAAGTGTCTCCTCCTGGAAAGACTGCGAGCCAAGCAGGGCATGGATCTATAAAACAGATGGTCAAACTTAGAGCTGAGGACTCTGTCTACTCCCTAAGGTCCAATAGCTTCAAACTCCTCCCAGATAACATGGTAGGCCTCCACCTCAGGCATCTCTACAGTATGGCCAGTGATGGGATTCAGCCAGTTCGCACCACTTCGGGAGAACCGGTTGTTAACTTTCTGAGCAGTTTGGCAAACTGGTTATTGGAAGAAATCATTAGGGCAGAGAACCGGTTGTTAAATTACTTGAATCCCACCACCGAGTATGGCCAACTTAATAGGCAACAAATCCAAACGATTTGCTCAAACAATTGCTCTTCAAAATCCTCCATGCATAGGGCTTTTAAGAATCATGTGTTGAGCAGTGGTCTTTTGCGGGTCTGGAAAAAATATTCTTATAAACTAGACTATAAGATTCCTATATGGGCGAGCCCCAGACATGCAATAGAGAATATAAATATAGAACAGAAACAGGAAATGATTACTTATAAAGAACTTTTGTATGCTGAAGGAGGTAGATTGCAATTAAAATCATTACAGGTATTAAATGAAGAAGGGAGGAATTATACTTGGTTTCAATATGGGCAACTAAGTGCTAGATGGAAAGAAGATAAAAAAATTGGTATAATGCAAAGGGAGGAAAATTTAATAAAGCAAATTAGAAATCAGACCCAGGAGCATATAAAGAGATTGTATAATGTGTTGCTTGAAATAGATTCGGAAAAGGATTTGGTAAAGGACTGTATGATAAAATGGGCACAGAATATTCAGGAACCAATAATGTTGGAAACATGGGAGAAAATCTGGATTAGAAATGTTAATGTTAAGTTTACACAAGCACAGAATTTAAGGGAAAATTTTTATAAGATGTTTTATAGATGGCACTTCATCCCAAAAAATTATCATGTATGTATCCTGATATCCAAGCGAAATGTTGGAGGTGTGCGATGACGCTACATATTTTCATATTTGGTGGACTTGCAAGAAAATTAAGGCCTTTTGGATAAGAATTTGGTGGATTATTCAAAATGTACTGAAGAAGAAGATAAAGTTCCTGCCGCAATTTTTCCTTTTGGGAATTATAACGGATTGTACAGGGATTGAGACTAAATTGATTCTGAATTTAATAACAGCAGCAAGACTGTTGATTGGACAATACTGGAAGAAAGAAGAGGTACCTACAATAGAAGAATGGATATTGAAAGTCACTAATTTGGCTGAGATGGCTAAAATCTCAGCTTTTTTGAAAGACAATACGCAGGAAAGATATTTAATTGAATGGAAAAAATGGATTGATTATTTACAAAACAGATATCAGATTAAGAAATATCAGATTGCCTTTGAATAATTAGGAAGTATTATTTTATGTAATTGGGGGGTTGGGAGATGAAAAGATTTGGATGAGGTTAATTGGATTAGAAGGGAAAATTTTACTCTATGTTTGGTTTATGTATAACAATACCTTGTGATTGACCCGGGAAGCCGGGGGGTGGGTGGGTGGGAAGGGAGGGGGGAAGGGGGTTTTGTGGGGGGGAGGGGGGAAAAAGGGGGAAAATGTTTTTGTTTCTTAAAACTTTTTCAATTAAAAAAAAAATCCTCCATGCAGACCTATAGATATTCCCTTTAGTCTTTTAAACCCAAGAGGGCTCTGGTTACCTTCAACAGAAGTGGAGACAGCTATGCATAAGTGCAATGAGGATGAATTATTGATGGTTTACAAAGAAGGCCTTAATAGCAAATCTAGTCCTTGTTCTTCTGAGTTGTTCTTCACTAGCAGCCAGCAAATGTATAGTAGTAGTATAAAGAACCTTCAATTGTTGCCCGAATAGGCCAATGGGTGAGCAAATTTTGAATCTCACAATATATTTAATTTCAATTCCTTTTATTCCATTGGCAAACAAATGGGAGAACCCAAGTCACCCATGTCTTTGCTCAAGCCACAATGAATTGAGCACTAAATCTTCTAGGTTTTATTATTGAATTTGCTGGGGGTTTCTGTTAAATGGTACAGAACTGTAGGTAGAAAATGCAAGCATCATTTGTTATGCTTTTATTTATTGCATGCATCATAAACTATTTTTATGGATATAATTTAATACAAAACATAATACAATAAAATCCCAATAAGATGGAAATATGCAGTATAAAAAAGTAGACATGCTGACCTAGCATAAAAGAATACAAATGCTAACAATAAAATCATCTTTAAGTATAACCATAACATTGAATTTAACATATTAAAGTCTTTTAAAGACTCATAGAAAATAGAAACTAAAAACAACAGTGTATCTGTGGCTAACATGAATTCTAAGGAAGATTTCCAGATTATACATAGCTAGATGTGTTTAGAAGTCATCTTGGCTATGAATTCTAGTTGCAACAAATGGGAAAAATATCAGATTGGGGAAGGTTAATCTAGAGAATGCAATTTTTATTTATTTATTGTATCTCACCTTTATCATTTTTTGAATAATTCAAGGCAATAAACATTCCTAGTACTCCTCCCTTCTCCTATTTTCCCCACAACAACAACCCTTTAAGGTAAATTGGGCTTAGAGGGAGTGATGGGTCCAAAGTCACCTCAGTCAATTTTCATGCCTAAAATGGGATGCCTTAACCACTAGACTAAAGTGACCAGATTTCAGCCATGGCAAAGCGGGACACCATTGATGGGGGCGGGGCTGCGCATGCACGCTGAGTCTTGCCACCTGCCTGAAGGAGGAGGAGCGGCTGCTGCTTCTCCGCTCTTCCAGGCAGGCTCGGCTCTCCTCGGCTCTCCTCTCCGCTCTTCTCTTCTTCTCTTCCTCTCAGGTGAAGTCAAGCGGCGTCTCTCCTCCCTCTCGCGCCCCCTTCTCCACCACTGCCCCTTCTCCACCTCCTCCTCTTGCATTGCCGCCTCCCATTTTCCGAATGGGAGTGAAACAAAAAAAAAATCGGGACTTTTTGGAATTGCAGGACAAATTATTAAAAAGCAGGACTGTCCCGCCAAAAATGGGACGTCTGGTCACTATACACTCGACCCAATTACTTGTCTTTCTTATCGAGTACTTCCTGACATTCCATAGTTGTCTGTGCTAATCAAAAGTTTACCACTATACAGAGTAACATCATCAATTTCATTTCCTAATTGGGTTAAATTACCTCCACGCATAACTTAGAACACAGAAAGAGGACATCCTGGGGTAAACTGACACTGGAGGAATATTGGCCATATATGATGCCAAACAGATTTTTTATTGAATGAATTATTTATAAAAATTTAGACTGAATACATGCAAAGAGTTGTCCAGTGGAAGCAATAATGACATGATACAAAATTGTTAAGTTGTATCCTTTGCATTTTGGCATTATGATGCATATTCTGTCTTTTGTCCCTTGTAGACATTTATTTCCAGTATATCCATGCATAAAATTTAAGACAAGATATGCTTAGATCATAGTTTGATAAATTGCTCTATTGATCTAATTTGCTTGTAAAACAAAGGTATAATTAACAGGGCAACCACAAATTAAATGCAAGGGAAATAAAACATATAAAACTATGCTGCAAAAATGTCCTAAGTAGGACACAAATGAGGAATCCGTGTCACAGCCATGCCACCACTACAACATTTGGCCTCCTGCTCTGTTGCAGAAGAACTGGGACAGCAGCCACGTAGGCTCCTGCTGAACATGGCCACTGGTGCTGCCACTACAAGGCAGGTGCCAGGATGTGGATGGTCTGGCTGCAGGGGCCCTGAGGTAAACTGGTGCGGGGCACATAAGACAGCTCTACCACCATCCCACCTCGTCTCATGGTTGTAGCACTTCAAGCACCCAGATGGAATGGACAAGTAGCTGGCTGCACAGGCTCTTAAATATGGCTTGACACTTGTGTCAAAACTTGACACCTGCCTTGCCTCAGGGTGGCATCTCTCACAGCCCCATTCAGCAGGATCCCATGTGGCCGCTGGCCCGCTTCTGCTTGCTCATGGCTGCAACAGAGCTGGAGGCCGAGCGACGCACTGGTGCCACAGCCATGAGGTGAGGTGGGGGGGGGTGTGGAGCTGCCCCACATGCATTGCACTGGCTTACCTCAGGGCCTCTGCAGCCAGGCCATCCACTCCTTGACATCTGCCTCGCCTGACAGCCACAGAACCAGCACACCATTCAGCCTTCTGCTCCATTGCGGCCATGAGCAAGCAGAAGAAGTGGGTCGGTGAGCACATGAGTGCCTGCTGCCCAGATGTCAGGGCATGGGTGGCCTGGTAACAGGGCCCTGAGGTAAGCCATGGCATGTGGGGCAGCTCCACCACCACCCCACCTCGTGGCCGCAGCACCGCGAACAGCCGGACAGAATGGGCAAGCAGCCTGCTGCACAGGCTCTTAATTGGGGGGGGGGAGGCTTATTTTCAGGGAAACAGGATACACATACACACAAACACCAGTTTTAAACTATAAATATTGTAATATTTCAACAATTTATAACTTGATGTTTCTTTTGTATTGTTTAGTATTATACAAACACAGATTGGCTTCATATTTCTGAAACTGGTGCTGTAAATTGAAGCAATTTAAGAAAGGCTGAAAACATTTTCATTAAAGGGAAGCTGAAACATTAGTTCAAACAGTTGGGCCTCAGTTGAATTATGTTCTTGTTGAAAGAGGTTTCCAAATGCTGGCCTTACTGGAGTAGAAAAATATCATTGCCTTCTCTGGTTCATTAGATCTCTGAGATTTGAAGATGCTGAGAACAAAGCCAGCCAAGTAGAGTGAGCATGAAGAAAGTAGCATTTTTCTTGACAGGCACTGAAACACCTATTTATTTCTGCCTTTCTGATTCTATTCATCTCATCTCAAAACTCTGGATTAGTCATTTCTGCTACAATTCACTGACTGAGTACAGATTCTGTTTCCAGAATTAATACTGTGCTTCTAAAATACAAACATTCTAGTAGATTGATCTACCTGGGGCTCTTACTATAATACAAGAGCTAGTCCTAAAGTTCAGAGTTGATTTCTCAAGCAGAATCTTTTTTAGCTCCTATAGAAATGACTCTCATCAAGTCATTTCGATGTGAGTCGAAAAGCTTCACAACAGGGAGAGCTGAAAAGGGCAATTGCCCTCTCTTCTGGTCATCTACCATAAGAAGAAAGCAAGCACGCCCCACCTCTAATTGTGATTTTTTCCACCATAGCTTTCACTTATGTAATTAAGAAACCCGAAATAGTCTAACCCAGAAATAAGACTGGAAACTTTAAAGAATGCAGAACTATTGAATGAATAAGAGGTTACATGCAAGAATTATGGATAATGTAGAGAATCTCTGAAACTGTGATAGGAACTTTCACCTTTCATTTATTAATGAGTTTATTAAAACAAAGCCTGTTTACTTTACTGACTCTCTTCTTCCTGGGCTTTTGATAGCCTGCACTGAATTACTGTATTTGATATAAGCTGTTAACAAACTTCACTTCTAATGGTTGGTTCTGTCTAACTTTCGTCTGGTCACTTTCCCAGCTTTCTTGATGTCTTTTGCCCCTGATAAGATGCCATCTTCAAGGTGGGTAGTGCAATCAAAAGACTGGCAGAAAGCAAATCTTTTAAAATTCCTTCCTAAATATGCATATCTTTGTAAAACAACAAGAGCAACGTTCTGCAGTGCCATAGGTAGAGAAACTAACTAGAGGCGGGAAGTTTTGAAGTTTTGGGCTCTGGAATCTTGCATTTGACTTTAAAAAATCATAATGCTTTCATATTTCCTGCAATCCAGCAATCATGGATTGAAAATAAGTAAAAAAGAAGAGAGTATGGTTAGCCAATAGGAGGAAACAGATCTGCTATACTATATATTCTTCTATAGGAGAAAAAAACTACTATGTTTGTACTGTATGTATGTATACATGTATTTTATTGGCAAGGTTGATTCCATGCTACAGCTTAGTATCTTTGGTTGCAGGTTGCAAATTGAAGCAGATGAGAGAAATAAATAAATAAAAGTGAATTGGATTTACTCCCCTTTGGAGACATTGTATTGTGGCGTGGCAGAATCAGTAGTGGGTTTCAATTTAGTTTGCTACCGGTTTGCTTGTGACACTTCTGAGCAACAATCTTCACTGGTTGAGTTTGCACCAGTTTCTATTTTATCTTATCCCACCTCAAAGTGGGGTTTGAACAAAATTAAAAAAGGGGAAAGAAAACAACAGCTGTCATCTAACCTGCTGCAATAAATAGTTAAATGTTTTTCAGACTTGAAGACTGTTGAAGGTTAATGACTGCATAATTCTGCTATAAAAGAAAAGACTGCCTTTCAAGCTGACTCAGTTTGAAACTTCATTTCAAAATCCTTTTAACAGCAAACTTAATACACTTCCTTCATTGTGCTTGGCTTTCTACTGCTAACCTACTGTATAATCAGTCATTTCTCTCCTTTCATAAAAGTTGTTATTATCAAAGTCATTTTAACTTGTTCTTTGTTTACTGTTTGAATTGACAATGCACAGGCCTCTCACAGAAATGGCAGACATATGCGAGTAGAGTATAAATTATACCTGGATAATTAAACATGAAGAGACCAACCTCTCTCCCACAAACCCGGAGAAACAAAGCAGGACATTCAGGTCTACAGTTTATTGAAATATTTATGATATCTGAAAATGGGACTTAGTCAATTTTTTTAACCAACAAAATGCTGATAGACTGGTAGCAAAATAAGCTTACAAAGGTGATGAAAATATTTTGATTGGTTTTTACTTCCATCTTTTTCTTTCAGCTTGCAAAAAATAACTGTTTGAGCAAGTTTATTCTACAACTTCATGGAGGGTCCAGTGATGACATTTCAAGGCTGATTTGAAAATATTCATTAAGAGGCAACTGGCTTGTGTCTACTAGAGCAGGGGTCTCCAACCTTGGCATCTTTAAGACTTGTGGACTTCAACTCTCAGAGTTCTGGGAGTTGAAGTCCACAAGTCTTAAAGATACCAAGGTTGGAGACCCCTGTATTAGAGATTACAGAGAAGGGTGAGACTGGGGAGAGACGGGAAACCAAGGTTCACACATTGTAAGGAAGTGATGGAATGCTTAACTATGATTGATTGAATACCCCCCCCCAATAATTAATCAAATACAATGTCTTAAGACCATAAAGTATAATTTACCAAACATCGTAAAACATGGCCATAACGTAACTTGGTACAATTTTGTAACCCCAGCAAACGAGAAGAAGAAAGGAAGGAAGCATGCGAGGCTGAAATATCTTCCAAAGAGATGAATGTTCATTGTCTGAACTTATGAGTTGGTTTCCATACATTTCATTACCAAGCTACGCAACATCTGTAGGGGGATTTAGGGGATGTCAGTGTTCTTCTGTTTATAATGGCTTCAGGTGTTGGTGTGTCAAGTGAGGGCCTTGTGATGGGTCATCTATGACTCATCAGTGAGTCTTGTGATCTTGTGATGGGTCTTTGTGATAAGCTGTTATAAACAGAAGAACACTGACATCTCCTAAACTCTGGTGAAGATGTTACCTAGTCTGTTAAAGAAACATTTGGAAATCAACCCACAAGTTTGGAGAACGAATCTTCACCCTCATCCTACACCTGCGCTACAGATATTTGCCACTATCGCATATCTTCCAGTCTTTAACTATGGTTAAGAATCTTGAGGGATATTAGATGTTTTCATATTTATCTATTTATTCGCAAGTCATAATCTATATGTTCTATTGATCCACAGCATTAGAACAATATTAAAACCAGGGAAACAAACCAAGAATAATAGATGTCCATCAACATAAATATCAACATTTACATCAAGAATTTCTGGTTTTAAAAACCTCCATGAGAACTTGGTTTTTTTTCTTAGCAGATTTTTTAATTGTCTTTTCTGTGATCTAAACCTATAGCTCTAATTATGACTTTTGAATCTGCATAGCAACTATCATGTCCTTTGACACTGTGTATGTTATTACAATGCAGGAAGAACCAGGTAATCAATACCTCACTTCCTTCAATGTCCATTTGTGCATTTCATGGTTGAAAAGGGAGGGAACATTTCTTTTTTACTGCCGGTTTCCCTTTAGGAAATTTAGAGCTTTGGCATCTTCGTATAAAGAACCCCAGGGTGCCTCTAGGCTATATCTTTAGCTTGTCCTGCTCAAGAAATTAAATAAAATGAAGAAAATGATTTCTCTCAGCCAGCTTGTGCTATCTGGGAAAATGGGATTTTCACTTCCCTGCTGGAATGAAAGATGAAAACAAAAGGTCGGCCAAAATGAAGGCTGAAGCTGAATATATTTTCAGTCTTACCTTTCATGTAACTAAGTGTCCTTCTGGACTTTCTACGATGTATTGACTTAACTGGAAAAAAAAAGCATCCGTTAGTTAAGAATGCAGAACAATGGCTCTATTCTGATAAGCACATCCCTGTGATTTAGGTCATTCAGTTTAAGTTGGTCATTTTTTAAATTATATAGACCACAATGGGAAATCACAGCCACCAGTTCTTTAGCTAGTGTTGGCCTTCATATGCGTCAATTTTTTCTCAACAACCCAGGATGTTGTGATGCTTGGCGACACATGGATTGTCCCAGATTGTCTACTCTTGGTTTAAGCAAGTTGTAGGATTATTTACTTTAGATGGCCTTTAGATTAGTTAAGGCAGTACTTTGAAATCACCAATATTTCCTCAACATCATTGAAAGAATTTATGACCTGGCATGAAGTCCCCCTTTACAAAATAAAAGCTAATGTCATGCTATCCTGTGATTACCGGTTATAATTTTTTATAAAAGGAAAACAGTGGACTTCATTCTATAGGTCAGGGATCCCCAGTCCATGGTCCATGGACTGGCACCAGGCTGCAGCATGCCAGAAACCAGGCTGTACAAAGAAGCTAAGCCCTATCTGTGAGATGCAGGCAGCATGTGAAACCATGCCCCCTCTGTCTATGAAGATTCTCAGTCATCCAGGTCATGGTTGTCCAAAGGTGCTTTTTTCAAGAGGCAACTGGACTTTCTGGTTTTTTCTTTGAAGAGATTTCACTTCTCATCCAAGAATCTTCTTCAGCTCTGACTGGATTCCATTTCCCACCATCCAGTCAGAGCTGAAGAAGCTTCTTGGATGAGAAGTGAAATGTCTTCAAAGAAAAAACCAGAAAGTCCAGTTGCCTCTTGAAAAAAAACACCTTTGGGGCACATCCTTTCTGGTATGCAGGAAAACCTCTCTCCATGGAACTGGTCCCTGGTGCCCAAAAGGTTGAAGGCTGCTGCTATAGGTTTTTCATAGCGTGTAAAGTAATACAAATTGGAAAAAGTAATACAAATTGAGTATGTCAGCTATGATATAATTGAAGATGGTTATGCTGAAGGCAGAGCAAGCATGACAAATCCCCACAAAGGTTAGTGATCCAGCTCAATCACAATGATTGTTGAGAACAATCAGTTAGTCAGACATAATATTTTTCACTCTTGCAACTCAATCAAGGCAAATATCTCGATCAAGGCAAATCAATAGATGCAATCTACATAGACTTCTGCAAAGCTTTTGACTCAGTAGTACACGATAAACTTAAAACTAACATCCTATGGCATCTCAGGACCCCTCCACAAATGGATATCTGCTTTTCTGTCTAACAGACAACAAGTGGTCAAAATTGGCAATGCTTTATCAAATCCTATTCCTGTCAAGAGTGGCGTTCCTCAAGGCAGCGTCCTTGGACCAACACTCTTTATACTATACATTAATGATCTTTGTGACCACATCTCAAGTAATTGTGTTCTCTTTGCTGATGATGTCAAACTATTTAACACCACAGACAATACTTCTATCATTCAAAATGACCTTGATCATCTAACTGCTTGGTCTAAAAATTGGCAGCTCCAAATTTCAACCAGCAAATGCTCAGTCTTACATATTGGAAAAAAGAACCCCAAAACTAAGTACATACTAGATGGACATTACCTTACAGACGACCCCCATCCCGTTAAAGACCTTGGAGTTTTCATGTCAAATGATCTAAGTGCCAAAGCCCACTGCAACTACATAGCAAAAAAAGCTCTAAGAGTTGTAAACCTAATTTTGCGTAGCTTCTTTTCCAAAAACACCACACTACTAACCAGAGCATATAAAACATTTGCTAGACCAATTCTAGAATACAGCTCGCCTGTTTGGAACCCTCACCACATCTCTGACATCAATACAATTGAACGTGTCCAGAAATATTTTACAAGAAGAGTTCTCCATTCCTCTGAAAACAATAAAATACCCTATCCCACCAGACTTGAAATCCTAGGCTTAGAAAATTTGGAACTCCGTCGCCTTCGACAAGACCTAAGCTTAACTCACAGAATCATCTATTGTAATGTCCTTCCTGTTAAAGACTACTTCAGCTTTAATTGCAATAATACTAGAGCAACTAATAGATTTAAATTTAATGTCAACCGCTTTAATCTAGATTGCAGAAAATATGACTTCTGTAACAGAATCATCAGTGCTTGGAATACTTTACCTGACTCTGTGGTCTCTTCCCATAATCCTAAAAATTTTATCCAAAAACTTTCTACTATTGACCTCACCCCATTCCTAAGAGGACCATAAGGGGTGTGCATAAGCGCACAAACGTGCCTACCGTTCCTGTCCTATTGTTTTTTTCTTTTCTTTTCTTCTTCCTATATATATGCTTATACCTCCTTATATTTACTCATATATGTGTTTATATACTACATAATCTTTTTGTATGATACCTACATATATTGTTGTGACAAAATAAAATAAATAAATAAAATAAATAAAAACTAATATTTCAAAAGTGCCTGTTCCATAATTGGGGAAAAATGGATATTTATTCAAAAATAATGCTCAATAGTAAATGAGAGCTGTAGGAATCATCTATCACTATATAATATTAAGACATGGATCAATTTTATGTATGTTTGCTGCACAACCTAAATTTTCAGTACAGGTAGTCCTCATGATTGTAATTAGGTCTGGATTTATGGTAATTGTGGCAATCATTAAGCCAATCATCATGTGGCCATCTCCAATTTTACAGCCTTTTCTATAGAGGTAAGTAAACTTCACAGTTAAGCAAACATCATGATCATAAAGCAATCCCATTTCCCCAATGGACTTTTTTTTTTTAATTGGAAACTGGGAAAATAACCCACCAGAAAAAACCAGCAAAACCTACCAAAAATTGCATTCAAACCAATTGGGATGTTTCAAATAGCCATAAATGCAAATCAGTTGCCAATTGCTGAAAATATGATTACGCAACCACAAGGGTACATTTGTGACTGTCAGAATTTGAAAATGGGTTGTAAGTAGTTCTTAGGGAAGTCACTCATTTAAGTTAAGCTAACCAATTAAGCAACTGGTTATTAAGCAAAAGACTACCTGTAAAGGAAATCTTGAACCAATATGAAAAAGAGGCTAGTGTTTCTATTAGTATCTATTTTCCATCAGCAGGTCTTTGAAAAAGTCATGAAGAAAATTTAATGTACATCCTGTTATTGGTGAGGGTTGAAAGGACTTGAAAGAAAATTACTTCATCTTTGTAACATTAATACTAACTAAAAAGTTGAAGAAGATCCACAAGGACATCTAGATATAAGAATTCAAAGTTTTGTGCTTGCTCCCCAGCAGTTTTAATAAATTGTTTTTCTTCTCTATACCATGTTCTTCTTTTCCTACTGTGAAAGACAATAGATATTTGGGGCTGAAATGAACACTAAGCTGCGGGTCATCTTGTATATGCTGATTTGTGGGATTATAAGAAGAACTTGTCCTGAATTGAAGATTGAAATGCCTACTGAGATCTCATAAAGAACTATTTAAAGCTTCCTCAGTAACTTGGTGACAAAAAGGTCAAATAAGAATTGCAAGCAGGGAAGCTGCTGGAGAGCTTCACCTATACTGTAATGAAGGGAAGGAAAACAAGTCAGAGACAACAAGCATGTTATCAGCCTTCCTATCTGTTCAAGGACGTTTGATAACAAGTTTGAACACCTTCTGTTTAGGCTGTAATTCTGTTTCCTTAATGCCCAAATCGGTCCACTTTTCACAAAATGATGACTAGCTTTAAAGTTGGAAGGTACAATGTAAACTTCAACTTCCTTTTGTAGCCAGCATTTATAACTGGTTGAATTATGGTTTGTATGTTAAACCTAGTATGGACAATTAACAGATTGGGAATGTCACAAATCTGGATCTTAGGCTGCATGGAAGGTAATTTGGTTTCAGAAAAAATTTATCATGTAACTTACAACTTCTTCACTGCAAAAACATACGGACTAAAAATCTTGATCAGGACAAAGCAATAGATGTGATCTACATAGACTTCTGTAAAGCTTTTGACTCAGTAGTACATGATAAACTTCTCCTAAAACTAAAATCCTATAGCATTTCAGGACCCCTCCACAATTGGATAACAGCTTTCCTCTCAAACAGACAACAAGTGGTCAAAATTGGCAATGCTCTATCAAATCCTGTTCCTGTCAAAAGTGGTGTTCCCTAAGGCAGCGTTCTTGGACCAACACTCTTCATATTACACAGGTATAGAAATCTAATAAATAATAATAATAATAATACCACATTTCTGACATCAATACAATTGAACATGTCCAGAAATATTTTACAAGAAGAGTTCTCCACTCTTCTGAATACAACAAAATACCTTATGCCACCAGACTTGAAATCCTGGGCTTAGAAAATTTAGAACTACGCCACCTTCGACATGACCTGAGTTTAACTCATAAAATCATCTATTACAATGTCCGTCCTGTCGAAGACTACTTCAGCTTCAATTGCAACAATACACGAGCACGCAATAGATTTAAACTTAATGTTAACTGCTCCAATCTTGATTGCAGAAAATATGACTTCAGTAACAGAGTTGTTAATGCTTGGAATAAACTACCTGACTCTGTGGTCTCTTCCCAAAATTCCCAAACTTCAACCAAAAACTGTCTACTATTGACCTCACCCCATTTCTAAGAGGTCTGTAAGGGGTGTGCATAAGAGCACAAGCGTGCCTACTGTTCCTGTCCTATTGTTTCCTTTCGTTATATCCAATTAATATAGTTATTACATACTCATACTTATATATATGCTTATATATTGTATAGTTATTACATGCTTATATATACTGTGTGACAAAATAAAATAAAATAAAATAAAAATAAAATAAATTCTAGTTTACATCATGATGAACATAATGAGCAAGGAGAGCTGTTGTGCAACTTCATGTTATGTGCCAGTTGCACGCTTTTCTGGACTGGGAGTTCCTGCATTCAGTAACTCAAGCCTGGTTAACTCCAAGCCTGGTTGGATATTGCAACACAGTATACATGGGGTATCCTTGAAGAGTTTCTAGAGGTTTCAGCTCCTACAGAACAAGCCACATTATCAGTTCTTGGGACCTTTAGGGTAGCCCATGTTATACTGCTGTTCTGCGAGCTGCCAGTTTGCTTTTGTGTTCAATTCAATTGCATCGTTATCATCTTTATAGCCCTTCATGGATGGGTTCAGGTTATCAGAGAAACCAATGGGATTAGCAGAGAGGTCTTCAAACTTGGCAGCTTTAAGACTTGTGGACTTCAACTCCCAGAATTCTCCAGCCAGCATAGTCCTAAAGCTGCCAAGTTTGGGGAGCCCTGGATTAGCACATCCCATCCAGGCTAGCAGAAGAGGCTTGTTGAAGACCCCATCAGTCAGGAATTTTGGCTGGTATGTTCCAGGAATAAAAAAGAGTTTTTCTGTCATGGTAGCCACCCTGTGGAACATTGTCCCCCCTTTCCAGGTGACATTGTCATGCACATTTTTGGCCTTTTAAAAGGGACTTGAAGACCTGGCTCTGCCAACTGGCTTGGGATCCCAATGGGGGAGTGGCATCCAGGAGGTGGTTAATGGGTTAGACAGGCCCCATCGCATGTACAATTTGCTTTCTTCCTCTCCATCTTGGTCAACTGAATTTTACTTTAAATTTATGGTCTATTTATTGTTTTAATGTTTTATTTGTTATTTTTAATGAATGACTGTAAACCGCCTACAGTTGCCTTGGCAAGACGGGCAGTTTAGAAGTTAAATAAACAAAAGAATGAATGAATGAATAAATGAATGAATGAACAAATGAACAAAATTCAGATAAGTTTTAAAGAACAATGGATTGATTCGGAATATTAAATAATGCTTTAGATATAATTCATTAAATTTCATTTTAAATCTTTTCACTGACTACATTAAATTTCACTGACTACATTAAAGGAAGCACATCACAATAGTAATGGGGGATTTTAACTACCCTAACATCAACTGGGAGATAAACTCTGCACCAAGTGGAAGATCCAATAGGTTTCTAACAAACCTAGCAGACAACTTTGTTTCCCAAAAAGTAGAGAAGGGAATAAGGGGATCAGCCATATTGGACTTAATTCTCACTAACAGAGATGAAATGATAGAAGGTGTTGAAGCTACAGGAACCTTGGGGGCAAGTGATCATGCAATACTGAATTCAACATTATGCAACAAAGTCAAATTAGAGTCTTGGATTTTAAAAGCTAATTTCAATAAACTTAGAGAGAGCTTGGGAAGGATTCCATGGATGAGAATCTTCAAGGGGAAAACAACTCAAGAAGCTTGGGAAATTTTGAAAAGTGAGATTATAAAAGCCCAGTCTTGCACAATACCAATGAAGAAGAAAAATAATAAATCTAAAAAGAAACCAGTATGGATGCATAAAGAACTATCTGACAAATTGAAAGACAAAAAGGACAAGTATAAAAAGTGGAAAGGGGGGCAATTAACTAAGGCAGAATATCAGCAAATAGCCCGAGCCTGTAAAGATGAAGTGAGGAAAGCTAAGGCTTGCAACGAACAAAGGCTAGCGACAAAAGTAAAAAATAACAAAAAAAGCTTCTTCCAACAAGTTAAAAACAAGAAAAAAGTCAAGGAAACAATTGGCCCATTGCTGGGAGAAAGTGGCAAGAAGGTAACAAGCAACAGGGAGAAAGTAGATCTACTTTCAGGGGTCTGGAGGCTAAAACGTATGAAGAACGGTTGGAGGAACTTGGTATGTCTAGTTTAATGAAAAGAAGGACTAGGGGAGACATGATAGCAGTGTTCCAATATCTCAGGGGTTGCCACAAAGAAGAGGTAGTCAAACTATTTTCCAAAGCACCTGAGCGTAGAACAAGAAGCAATGGGTAGAAACTAATCAAGGAGAGAAGCAACTTAGAACTAAGGAGAAATTTCCTGACAGTTAGAACAATCAATAAGTGGAACAACTTGCCTGCAGAAGTTGTGAATGCACCAATACTGGAAATTTTAAAGAAAATGTTGGATAGCCATTTGTCTGAAATGGTATAGGGTTTCCTGCCTGGGCAGGGGGTTGTACTAGAAGACCTCCAAGGTCCCTTCCAACTCTGTTGTTGTTATGTTATGTTATGTTATGTTATGTTATGTTATGTTATGTTATGTTATGTTATGTTATGTTATGTTATGTTATGTTATGTTATGTTATGTTATGTTATGTTATATTATGTTAACTATTTTACGGATTGTATTTTATATTCTCAGCCCCCTAGAATGCTCTCCTGAGTCTTCAGGAATGCATAGAAGTTTGGAATAAAGAAATTGATGTAAAATGTTTTCTCTGAATGCTGGGTAAGTGTAGCTTTCCAAATACACTGACATTATGAATCAAGTTCCAAAACTTTCAAAGGTCTCATCAAAATTCTTTTTCTCAGGATAAAAAACAGGAAAAGTTGCTTAATACAGCTTTTGTGGCAGGAAGTATTCCAGTCTTTGCCAGAAGAGCTTGCCATATTGAGATCATACAGTATCAAAAAGGCAATGCCCCTTTCTATACATCAGCAGAGTGAGGGTGTCAATTATTCTTCTTTCATGCTGATTCCTTCTCTCTTACATAAGACATGGCAGCTTAAAGGCAGAGATCTGCACTGCATGCTTCCTGGAGGCTTAATTTACAGAGGAATGAAGGCAATTTTGCCCACTTAGAATATGGTTTCCATTCTTTTCACAGGAGAAAACCACAACTTTGGTATTCAAGAGTGCTCTGTATACCCCACATTTATTGGAAAAGGCAAGAGCCGGGAATTGTAGCTAAAATGTCCCAGTGCTTATTCCAATTGGCACAGACAAAATGTTCCTTAATTGACTGTTCCAGAGCTGGCCTCACCATTAGGCAGAACGAGGAGGTATCTTAGGCAGTAGGTTTTGGATGACATAAAAATACCACTAATTATTAATAGAGGCATGAAGACTAATACATATCCAGTCCATTTTACTTTCAAATTTTCAGGGTAGATTTCCACATTGGGGATTTATTTTCAAGGTTTTTTTAAAAAAAATAATCTGGCCTACTTAGAGGTAAAAGGGAAGGGAGGTTAATTTCCTTTGAAAATATACAAAGCAGCTGACCTTTTTGTTAAAGCAAAAAAAAAAAAAAAATACTGTTCATTCACAGTAACTTCCCCTTTGCAACACATCCTGGAATGATCATGTGATTATTGTTAATAATCACATGCCATCATATAGTGATTCCAAGAAATTACATAACAAAAACAATGTAATAATGATAGTAATAATAATAATGATAATAATAATAATAATAATAATAATAATAATAATAATAATAATAATAATAATAATAATATTTTAATTTTTATACCACCCTTCTCCCGAAGGACTCAGGGTGGTGAACAGCCAAATAAAACAATACAATATATTACAATAAAAACTATTTAAAAAACTTATTCAATATGGCCTAAATTTAAATATAAAATACATAATATAAAATAAACCCCATTTAAAATCAAATTAAAAACCCCTATTAAGCCAGTCCTGCTCAGAAGAATAGATACGTCTTCAGCTCGTGGCGAAAAGTCCGGAGGTCAGGAAGTTGTCGAAGTCCTAGGGGAAGCTCGTTCCAGAGGGTAGGTGCTCACACCGAGAAGGTTCTCCCCCTGGGGGTCGCCAGCCGACACTGTTTGGCTGACGGCATCCTGAGGAGACCCTCTCTATGGCAGCGTACCGGTCAGTGGGAGGCATGTGGTAGCAGAAGGCGGTCCCGAAGATATTCTGGTCCTATGCCATGTCTTGGTAGAACAGAGGTATCCAAAGTGGGGAAGTTAAAAAAAGTCAAGCTAGCACCTTCAAGGATAATACACATAAAAAGTCACTGCCACCATCTGTCTACAATGAGTATAGAAGTATTTTTTGCTACAAAAAAAAAAAAGGAAAATCCATCATTATCTTACATTTTTTCTAAGTGAATCTGATTTATTTCAGGAAATGATCAATTCTAGTCAGACTTTGTCTTGATTAGAGAGTATCTTGTCATAATTTCTTTAGCTGGTTTTAGTTTGAGTAGGAAATTTAATTGCTTTTTGAAATAGCTTTTTAAGTAGAAATTGAAGGAAGAAAAAAGAAAAACATGGATACCCTTATGGAAAAAAGAATGTTCTCATAAACCTACATTCAATGGCAAAGCAATATGTAGGAGCTGAAAACATGGATTTGGTTGAATAACTTTCAGAAACCAGAAACCTTTTAGTGATTACCTAAAAAGCCTTTGCAAATATTCCAGTAGATTAATATAGGATCTCACAGCCAGTATCTGTCGGACCATGCTGAGCTTCTGGATTTAGTGACCGTGGGCTAGACAACATATTTCCTGATGTTTCATTAGTGATCATTCATTTATCAGAAATGTAATTTGAGACCGAAACTATGATGGTGGACACTGCCAGGGTTTGGAAAGAGATTTTTTTTTCTGTATCCAAATATCTTAAGGAGTAATATATCCTTTTTATAACATCTTTTGAAGTCTTCTTTGATTACTTGGAAAGGATTCTAGAAATTACAATTCCAATCCCTACTGAGCAGAACACTCCACAAAGACTAAAGATGCCTACTGAAAGTTTTCCTAAAAGAGCTTTCTGGGAAGCTCTTCTGGAAAAGTAGGAAAATCAGTATATCATTGATCCCACTAGGTCAAGAAAACACTCTATTTATCTGGATTTTTCTCTTGGATGTTTGAGTATATATGAATTTTCTAATTCAGTGTAGGCAATATATATATATATATGTCAGTAAATATAAATTTAACACTCACTGCCTGTGGGGGCTCCTGGATTTGGGCTGAAAGGCAAAAGGGAAGCAATATGCTCCCTCCCATATTTGGGTAGACCAGGTTGTTTCGATAGGAAAAAAAACCCCTTAATTTCTCTCCTGGTGCAGCTGACAAAGCAAGGAAAACCTGTGGCTTAAAAGTTAATACATCTGCCTAATATGCAAGCAAGCCCAAGTTCGAATCCCAGAAGGGCATGGCTAGCTGATGAGAGCTAAATATCTTGAAATAGATCTATACTAGTCTCCCTTTATTTCTTTGTCAGTAAATATAATATACAGATATTCTCACTAATACTCTAATATATATGTTAACAGCTTTAATTGTACCAGAATCTCTGGTCTAATAACCATAGTTATTCAGCTGAAATTTCTATATAAAAACTACAGAACCTCCAAGATGGATTAGGTCAGGGCCATTTAGTCAAGCCATAACCAACTAGATGCTTCTTCGCTCAAGCAGGAGACAACTGATCTCTCCTGCGACTGGTATTTGGGGAGGGATGCTACTCCAACTTGGATGTAATATTGAGTTTTCAAAATCAGTAATCCTTAAAAGATTTGTCCTCTGAATGTATTTAATCCGCTTTTAAAACTGACCTAGATTTCTGCATTCATACATCTTGTAGCAATGAACTGTACAGCTAATTATGCAGTCTGTGAAGAAACTCTTCTTGGTCTGTTGGAATTTACTTCCCATCAGCTTCATTGGATAAAGAATAGAGAAAATGCCTGTCTATTTTTTCCATGCTATGCATCATTTTATAGATTAATCATCTTCTCTTTCAGTAAGTTTTTCCCCCAAGGTGATTTTCCATACATTCTAGAGTATTCTCATAGGGAAGGTATCCTTTTGATTACTGCTTTCTGCATTTTTGCAGCTCTAGAATATCCTTATCCAAGTATACTTGTAACAGTCTGATTACAACTTGAAGTTATCAAAGATGTGCTATTTAGTTCTGAACGATTAAACAGGGTGATCCCATCATAAATTATTACGATCAATTACTTGTTTATGCAAAGGATCTATGGCATCTATGTCAATGTCCTAACAAACAGGAAGCAGCAGGTGAAGCTAAGCAAGATCACATCAAATACCTGTACAATTAGCACAGGGGCCCCCAGGGCTGTGTGCTCTCCCCACTTCTCTTCTCTCTGTATACCAATGACTGCATCTCCAACGATCTATCTGTCAAGCTACTGAAGTTCACAGACAACACAACAGTGATTGGTCTCATTCGAGACAATGACGAATCTGCATATAGACGAGAGGTCAAACGACTAGCCTTGTGGTGCAACCAAAACAATCTGGAACTGAACACGCTCAAAACCGTAGAAATGGTGGTAGACTTTAGGAGAAACCCTTCCATACTTCCACCTCTCACAATACTAGACAACACAGTATCAACAGTAGAAACCTTTAAATTTCTAGGTTCTATCATATCGCAAGATCTAAAATGGACAGCTAACATCAAAAACATCATTAAAAAAGGACAACAAAGAATGTTCTTTCTGCGCCAACTCAGTAAGCTCAAACTGCCCAAGGAGCTGCTGATCCAATTCTGCAGAGGAATTATTGAGTCTGTCATTTGCACCTCTATAACTGTCTGGTTCGGTTCTGCAATCCAGCAAGACAGACACAGACTTCAGAGGATAATTAGAACTGCAGAAAAAAAAATTGCTACCAACCTGCCTTCCATTGAGGACTTGTATAACTGCATGAGTCAAAAAGAGGGCTGTGAAAATATTTACAGACCCCTCACATCCTGGACATAAACTGTTTCAACTCCTACCCTCAAAACGACGCTATAGAGCACTGCACACCAGAACAACTAGACACAAGAACAGTTTTTTCCCGAAGGCCATCACTCTGCTAAACCAGAGGTTCCCAATCTTTTTCGGTTTGCGGCTCCCATAACACTTCGGATTTTTTCCGCGGCTCCCTTAATAGGTACATCCGGTTTTTTTTTTAAATTTTTGTCTTTTTTTCTGAATTTTTTTCTGAAAGCTGAAATCTTTTCTGTTAACTTTAAAATGTGCATATTGCCTCCTTGTAAAGAGAGATTCAACACATTCAACTTTTCAAAGATATCACATAGGTATGTGAGTTTAATCAAAAAGTCTGTTTCTACAAAGTGTTTGGCATACTCATGTTTTGCTGATGGACGCGCCATCTCCTTTGATGGGAGCGGCCTCTGTGGAACTTTCCCAGGCGTGGGGGTCCCTGCTTCGGTCTCGGAGTTTGGCCTCTCGCGATCCCCTTGTTCCCTCGGGTCTCCGCCTTGTGGAGGAGGTGGCTGTTCTCGCCTCCAGCCTGGCTCACCTGGGAGGAACTAACGGGGTGGTTTTGCTATTTTCGCGCAGCCCTCTTTCCCGATGCCGTCGAGCGTGGTGGCCGCGGCCGTGTTGGGCAGCGTGTCGGGTGGTCTGGGAGGCCAGTGGCGTCGCGGGCAGACTGGAGGGGAGGTGCGCCGTTGCTTCGTCAGGTGGCGGGTCTGGGCGGGCGCTGTGGTTCAGGCGGGCGGGCGGGGCCGGAGCTCGCGCTTCTCCTTTGGTCCGTCGTCGGCGTCTGCCGTCTTCCTGCCTGCTGTGGCCTGCCCCGCGGGGGGTGTGGGTGCGGCTGTGCGGGGGTCCCTTGGCTTTTGGAGTTGTCCCGAGTTGCGGTGTGCGAGTCCCGGTCGCTGCGGCCGTGTCCGGCTTTGTGCGTCTGGGATCTCGCGGCACCGCGTGTGGAGCGGACGCTGCTTCTTCGCGGCTCCCTTGTGGCAGTGGCGCGGCTCCCTGGGGGGGCGCGGGTCACAGGTTGGGGATCACTGTGCTAAACAAATAATCCCCTCAATACTGTCAAACTATTTACTGAATCTGCACTACTATAAATCTTCTCATCGTTCCCATCACCAATCTCTTTCCACTTATGACTGTATGTCTGTAACTTTGTTGCTGGCAATCCTTATGATTTATATTGATATATTGACCATCAATTGTGTTGTAAATATACCTTGATGAACGTATCTTTTCTTTTATGTACACTGAGAGCATACGCACCAAGACAAATTCCTTGTGTGTCCAATCACACTTGGCCAATAAAAAATTCTATTCTATTCTATTCTATTCTATTCTATTCTATTCTATTCTATTCTATTCTATTCTATTCTATTCTATTCTATTCTATTCTAATAATCATGAAGTAAATCACCTGAAATATATTTTGCTTCCAAAGATAAAGAATTGCACTTTTTCACATTCCATATACAAATGTCTTTCAGGTTAACAACTATAGCTTTAGTAGTGGTGATGAAACAATGAACTTCACTTTATCTTAAAGAAATAGACTAGTTTGAAACCAGGCGACATGCTTAACTCTTATTTTCTCCTTGACTTCAGTGTCTGATGCCTGCAAGTTACAACCAGCTTCAGTCACTAGGTAATTTGGAGTTTATAGAAGGATCTGAGGACAGTAAGAATCCTCTTACTTCTGTTTTCAGAACAGCTCCCTTTTCAGAAGGCTGGAGATAGACTAAATGCACAACATCAAACAATACAAATATAAAATACTGCATATTGTTAAAGACATTCTAATGGAACCTGTTTTGGCATGACATAGTGTTAAAATTAATAAAAAACCCTTAACAAACCATTGATCCTTGGTAATTGGATCATGTGGTAATAGATTATAACATCATTTTTTTTTTAAAAAGGGACATATTTTAATGATTTTTTTTTTCACGAGCTATATTTTATTGAGATTTTTTTCCTGCCTCTTTGGCTCTGCATCTGTGACTTGAACAGACAACTTTATGGAAAAGCATCAGACACTGAAGGAAAATCTTGGTAATTTGGTTTTTTCATTCCTGACATTTAAAAAAAGGTCTGATAGGGTTTGCCAATATTTAACCATAACAAATGTTTTAAAAGAGCAAGAAACCTGGGGGGGGGGGGAAGGGAGGGGGGAGACTCTCTTGCAATATCATTATAAAATAATTGCTAATTATAACCTTATATTGACCCCTAGTGGCAGTATTTGGTGTAATTATTACTATAGTCCAACATTATAAGTTTCATATAACATCACAGTATTTAATGGATATTCCTTTTTGGTAACTTTATAGTCAAGTGTTACCATCATTCATAAACCAGCTCTCTCAAGAGAGAGAGTGTGTTGGGAGGGGGATTCTTGCATTTTTAAAATATGAAAGTGAATTTCCTTCTTTCTTACTTTCTTACAGAGGAAGCTGCTGCTGAATGCACAGATCCTGTGTGAAAGCCAGTGGAAGCTGTGGCCAGGGGGTATTTGAATAGTTTTGTGTTATGCATCAATTGCACCCTTTGAAACTCTTTGTGTTGTGTACCAAGTGCCCTTGGAAACATCCAGAAACTTCAATTTGTCAAGAATGCCATATTGTGGGCAATTATGGTATGTCTCACTATACTCACATTACAACTTTGCTCTGTGAGCAGTACTGGCACCTAATTTGCTTCTGGTGCAGTTGTTAGCAATATAACCCAGCATGACATAGGACTAGGATATTTGGAGGACTGCCTTACTCTCATTGTTTCTATCTATCCCATCAGGCTGAGCAGGAGGGGCATGCTCTGCATCCAATCTGTTAGGACTGTCATCTAGCCAGACTCAGGAAGTGTTTTTTTCCATAGCTGTGCCTGCCCTCCGGAATACCTTAATGCCAGAGGTTTGGCTGGCCCCAATTTTGCTCACTTTTCAGAAAGCCATGAAGAACTGACTTTTTTCCCAGGCATGGGGGCCAGGATAATAATTGAGTCCATACTGCCACTGTATGGTGTTTTGAAGAACCACTTTGTGTTTAGTTGGCTGAGAAATATATTGTTTAATATATCATATTGATACTGTGTTTTTAATCCATGCTATCTGCTCAGATTCACACCTGTGAGATGAGCAGCTATTTAAATCTACTGAGTTAAATAAATGAATAATATATATTTTAAAAAGCTCATACAAAAATCACCTAGAAAATTTCATTGGATATAATTCAACTCAAATAGAGAAAGCAAATTATCTGTTTTAGAAAGAAATAGAAAACAGCTGATCTGGTAACATACAAAATAGGAAAGTCTAAACAAATCTGCTTCTCTTGTCCATGGACCAAATTAAGGGGCGTGCATAAGAGCACAAACGTGCCTACCGTTCCTGTCCTATTGTTTGCTTGTTTCTTTCTTTTCTTTTTTCTTCTTATATATATATGCTTATACTTCCTTATATTACCTCATATATATGTTTATATACTATATAATCTTTTTATGTGATTCTTATATATATTGTTGTGACAAATAAATAAATATACTGTACAAACTTCTTCTAATTTAATAGTTGTTAAATCAGTTGTACATAAACATGCTTCCACTTACATTCCTGAGAATAGAATCTACTGATACTAAGATGAAATATGGCTTTTACTATCTCCCAAGGATTTCCCAAGGATGCTATGAAAGCCATTTCCATCTTTCTAACTCATTTCCAGGATGCTTCAGAATTTCTTTGGGAAGTCTTTTTGCACTGACTTCTTTGTTGGGAGGTGGCAGGATGCTGCCTCCATGGTATGCTTCATCTCTCTGCCCTTCCCTTCCTGCCCACAGTTTCTGATCTGAAAAAAAAGGCTCAAGGGAAGTGCTACCTCAGGAGGTCTTCCTTGTGGAAATTTACTGAAGAGAAGAAAGCTGGGGACACTGCAGACTGATGAAGAGATGACTGTGCAAAGAAATCCAGAAGTCATACATTTTGGTCACCATATTAATAAGTTAAATAAGATACAGTTCTACAGAGCAATTATTGAGTTTGTCATCTGCACCTCTTTAACTGTCTGGTTTGGTTCTGCAACCCAACAAGACAGACACAGACTTCAGAGGATAATTAGAACTGCAGAAAAAAAATTTGCTACCAACCTGCCTTCCATTGAGGACTTGTATAACTGCATGAGTCAAAAAGAGGGCTGTGAAAATATTTACAGACCCCTCACATCCTGGACATAAACTGTTTCAACTCCTACCCTCCTACGCTATAGAGCATTGCACACCAGA
Source organism: Ahaetulla prasina (assembly GCF_028640845.1). Taxonomy (NCBI): domain Eukaryota; kingdom Metazoa; phylum Chordata; class Lepidosauria; order Squamata; family Colubridae; genus Ahaetulla; species Ahaetulla prasina. The sequence continues at coordinate 41,452,988 of NC_080541.1, read as the reverse complement.
ACAACTAGACAGAAGAACAGTTTTTTCCCCAAACGCCATCACTCTGTTAAACAAATAATTCCCTCAACACTATCAAACTATTTATTAAGTCTGCACTACTATTAATCTTCTCATCATTCCCATCAGCCATCTCCTTCCACTTATGACTGTATGACTGTAACTTTGTTGTTTGTATCCTTATGATTTATGTTGATATTGATTGTTTCCTGATTCATCATTAAGTCTTATACCGTTTGATTCTTGATGAAAGTATCTTTTCTTTTATGTATATTGAGAGCATATGCACCAAGACAAATTCCTTGTGTGTCCAATCACACTTGGCCAATACTGTAGGAATTTAGCACCCACCCCCCTCCTAGAAGAATGAAATATTTTAGAAAATATTTAAAAGGCAGAATATATTTCCCTGGTTGAGAAATGGAGAAACATGTTTTAAAGACAAAGCAGCTTCCTGACTCCCCCCCCCACCTTTGTCAATGGGCCATTAAAGCCTCAGCTAAGCTCACTCATTTCCCCCCACCTTTGTCAACCATCATCTGCATCATAATAGAACCCATCTAGCAACTGAAACTCACCACATGGCACCTGGCTGATTACATCAGCCAGCAAGGCTAGCTAAGACCCCCACCCCCTGGGAGTCTGACAGCCAATCAGGGTACTCTTCCTGTGCCCCAGAAAGTTCAAAGCTCAGAAAAAGCATAAAACCAGGGAGCACACAGGATCTCAGCCCTTTTCTGTTCAGGAACTCAAGCCATGTGATCCTGACCACCATTAAACCATCTTTCCAAGCAGCCTCCATGTTTCCAGTGTCTTTGTCCCCACTTGGAACTGAACCCAGATGGATATTTCTTCCAACAATACAAAATTCTATTCTATTCTATTCTAAATGTAAGAAATTCACAATTAATCTAGAGAGGTGAGACAATAACTGATGTCTAACAAACTGAATGAAAATGAAACACAGAAGTATTTTTTGGCACTGCATCCCAATCTTCCTTCTTTAATGTCTCATTTACTTCTCTGAATAGAGCTGCCTATGTATGAGGAAGCATGGCTAGCCATCATATCCGTTTTTTATATCCCAGTTGCCCTTTACACACACTACTATGTTAAGGTCACTTGGACACAATCCTTGAAAGCATCAGACTTTTTTTTACTGCAAAAAGGATCTATTAAACTGGAAATGACTTAAAGGGGGGTCAAAAACTTATGCTAAAATTCAGATCTCCCTGACTGAATTCACTTTCAGCAGATCTGAAATAAACCATCAGAAATCCAGAAAATATCTATCCTTGAAGCATTGCACAAGGTTGTACCTCATTGGAATGAATGAAGCTTGCATTAATGAAGTACTGTAAGGATTGAAAGCACTGCTTTTATTTTCACAGTTCATCCTTATTTTGGGCAAGACTGGAGTAGCCACCTCCACAGTTTTGACAGGAAGTTTCTTTACTGGAAGAACAGTCCGCCTCTTCAGCTCAGTTTTGGCGACAGATCAGGAAAAAGCAATATCTGATTTCCTTGACACTTGGCGTTCCTCTTTCTTTTGAGCTTTTGAAAGAATTCTGTTTTAATCCTTCAAAATAGTTGACCACAATACAAAATAGCTCTGTCAGCTGGTTTTATTCTTTCCTTCATTCACAGAGCCAATAATTTCTGCCTGCCTTACAAATTAATTGTATTATTTTATCAATCTGAAATTATGACTCATCTCTGACTTCTCTCTTGACCTTACAAACCTCACTACATTCTGTCTACAAACAACCTACATTCACAATAACTATATCAACCTGCAGGGAGGAGAAGGGCTGCATTCTGGAAAGCCTTAAATGTTAAGTCTTTCCCCAGGATTTAGGGCCAGGATGTTAATGGAGTTTGATCTGTGTGTTTTCTTCATTTGACAGTTCTTTTGGTGGCATGTTTTATTGCTTTATTTTTTCTTTAGTGTCTTTATGTGCTTGTTTGACTTTTATGGTTTGTTAGCTAGCCAGAGTTATTTGCTTAAAATGGGCAGTCATGCAAACTAACAAATAAATAAATAAAAATAGTATGTAATAACATATGCTAGTATGTGTTGACTAGCATTCTGGAGTTGAATTTAAGACTCACACTGGTAGTCCATTGTGAGCCAGCCTTCCTTCCTTCCTTCCTTCCTTCCTTCCTTCCTTCCTTCCTTCCCTCCCTCCCTCCCTCCTCCCTCCCTCTTTCTTTTTTACTTCTTCATGTATTGCTTTTAGGTTAGGTTTGTCTAGCCTGGATCTTTGCTGATATTTATTTTAGAATTCATTCTCTGGCTTCCTTAACAAGAAATAGAGTGAAGCCAATTTCACACTGTAATAACTGACAAGATGGCAATCAGTTTTGGCTGGATAGCAAGGAAAACCTCTAATCATTATTCAAACAATCCTGTAGTTAGAGAATACATAGTGTCCATCCTGTGAAATATCTCTTTTGCATGAATAGCTCACCAATTTTCTGATTATTTTTTTTCTTAAAAGAAGTTTCTTTTTTCCTTCAAAAATATTCTGTAATGAAGCTTAAAATAAAGGAAGAGTACATCATTCTATATTAGGAGAAAAGGGAAATAAGAATATGGAAACTTTCAGGTTTTGGATGTTGCTTCTTAATCTCAGGTTTAAAACAAGCAAGACAAAATCTCATTTAATCTAATTCTCTGATGAAAGTCTTTAGCTATTTAAGTTCTATGGTACATGATATGTGTCAGCATTCAGCTTGAGTATGGTAGAACGTTTATACAGTTTTCACATAAAACTGTAGCTACAATACTATTACATCATTTTTCTTGCTTTCTATCAATTCTTTTACTTTTGAATCAGAGAATCAAAGATGCATCTTGAGCAAATAAGGTTCTGAGTTAGTGGGTATGAGCAAAAGTGTGTTGACTTATTCAGGTGCAGTATTTAGACTCAAACTAGGCAAGAATGCTTTGAATACAATATGGAAACTATTTGTATCTCTTGGCTGGTTTTTAAACCACTTTACCAGTGCTTGCTTAGTAGCCTTACAGATTTAAGAAAATAGGAATAGCAATAGCACTTAGACTTATATATCACTTCATAGTTATTTACAGCCCTGTCTAAGTGGTTTACAGAGTCAGCATAATGCCCCCAACAATCTGGATTCTCATTTTATTGACCTTGGAAGGATGGAAGGTTGAGTCAACTTTGAGCCTGGTGAGATTTGAATTGCCAAATCTGAGTTAAAAAGATGTTTAGATGTATGCAACAATGCCAAATCTAAACCACCCTTTGATCCAAATACACTCTATTAGCTTACATAGTATTCTCTATATTGAAGATATTAGTTTGCATGGTTTAGCCATAAGTGTGCTTAAGGTAAATACAAGTATAAATTAAATTTGTAGTATACTGGCCAAAATGTCCAAAAACTAATTGGTATTATCCTTACCTTTCTATGGATCACTGCATGTGCATAGGTATAATTATGGCTGATAAATCTAGTCTACACCCATTCTTACCTTATTAGAAAATGTTACACGAAAGGTCTGATTGAAAAGAAAAAACTACGACAGATATTGGGGGTTAATATTCAGGGGTGGGCTGCTGGGGGTTTGCAGGGATTCGGGAGAATCTCTAGCTAAGATTCTGTGCAGTTTGGAGAACCCCCAAATCCCACTCCTGGCTGGCCCTTCCCACCTTGCCCCGCCCCTCTCAGGAGTCTCCACACAGCCTGTTTTGGATACAGGTAAGTGCAGGGCAAGCATGGAGGCTCGGGGAAGGTGAAAAATGGGCCTACTGGACGTTTGGGAAGGTTTCCAGCCCCTGGAGCCTGGGGAGGCTGTTTTTGCCCTCCTAGAGCCCGGGGAGGGCAAAAACACCCCCCCATCTGCCATGGTGCAGGAGGCTGACTAAGCCATGCCCACCATGGGCACACTCACCCAGCAACCGGGCAAACAACCCCTTGCTAAAATTTTTGAAGCCCACCCGTTATTATTTGTGCGACCACCTGGCAACAACCCTGTTACAGGTGGTACTACCTAAACTCTGTCGCTAAGCAATGCGGTTGTAAGGTGGCACATCATGGGACAACACTGACATATGCCAGCAGTTTTGGGAGTTCCACCTGCTATTGTTAGATGAATCCTGTGCCATTTGCAACCTTCTGCCACCTTTTTTATTGACTTTGTTTCTGGGAAGCCAGCAGTGAAAGTTACACTTAGACTTAGAATAACTTTATTGTCACATTGAATGTACACTAATCGGCATACATTAAAATAAAATTTCATTGCATAGAACTCTCAAAGGATCACTACCTCCAATATACACTACATAAACATGACAAAACAAACAAACAAACAAACAAATAAAATATGCATATACCCTCACATATTATATGATACAGAGAAACAACACAATCTAGTTCGGATGTATGCATGTACATGTTGAGAAAAATGAATCTTGCAAGTTTACCAGACGGATGGCATAAGGAACAAAATTGCTACAGAATCTGCTAGAAATACTTTGAAACCTCCTCCCTGAGGGGAGCAACAGAAGCGGATCATGAAGTGGGTGTGGTGTCTCTAACAATGCTTTGAGCTCTAAGCACATAGCGCTTATAAGCAGTATCCTGAACGACAGGAAGTGAACTTCCTATAATCTTCTTGGCTGTCCTCAACACTCTCTGAACGGACTTTCTCCCTGAGACACGGCAGCCACCAAATCAAACAGTGATGCAGTTTGTTAAAACACTTTCAATAGTGCCTCTGTAAAAAGTGGGCAGGACAGAAGGAGAAAGATGTGCTCTTCTCATCCAACACAGGAAATGCAGACATTGGTTTGCACACTTCACTAAGGATGACAATGTGGAGAGACAAATTCAGATTGTTAGTTATCTGTACCCCAGATACTTAATTGTTGCAAATGTGCAACAATTGTGTTGCAAATGTGATCACATGACTGCAGGACTCTGCAATGTCATAATTGCAAGCTGGTTGCCAAGTGTTCAAATTTGGACTCTGTGACCTCATATTTGATGCAACAACCATACCTATGAGCAACTCTTGTTACCATCCCTCATTCAGCAACATCATAAGTTTGGATACTTGCTGAACAAGTGGCCATTCAGCAAGGATTACCTGTATTTAGAAGACAAGTAAATAGTAAAGATCATGTATTAGCAAATGAAACAAAAGGAAGAAAATATATTGTATGTCAGTAAAACTAATAGGCAGAGTTTTTTTCTGAATGGCATGAGCTGGACTTGAATACTTGCAGAGAAATTAAATATAGATTTACTTTTGAAGGAAAAGCAAAATATGTTAGAAAGTATGAATTGGTTTTGCCTGTGCTGTTGGTGCAAATGAAAGTTAAAATTCGTAGTCTAGTGATTGTTGTCCATTATGCTTGGATGAAGAGTGGAAATGGAAAAACCAAAGATGAGTTCTTGGGAAACTGTGCAACAATCTGAATGATTGAGAGCTAGAAAAAATTATTGTGTTAGTTGACATAAATGGATAGATGAATGGAAATGAGATTGGAAAGTATAGATAGGGGAACTGAGACCCCATAAAGAATAAAAATGGTGACTGAAGAATGTCTACTTAGAAGAAATCTGTTTCCAAGACATAATTTAAGCATATTCATATGTGGCAAAGGAATCATTGTGTATTCAAAGTATGATTGATTGATTTTTTTATGATGAAAGTTTAGGAGAATCAGTAGAAGATTTAAGAAGATATTGTATAATTATATTTATACAGGGGGAGTCCGCGGACCTTATGGGCATTACGGAAACCTGGTTGGGCCCTGAGGGGGGGGTTCCCCTTGTCGAGCTGTGCCCCCCGGGTTTCCGAGCATTTCATCAGCCGCGGGCCCAAGGTAGGGGTGGGGGGGGTGGCGCTTGTTATTAAAGAAGATCTAGAGCCGAGGGAGGCCACTGTTCCTCAGATTGCCGGCTGTGAATCCCTCTTTGTGAGGTGGGGCCATAGGCATCAGTTGGGCTTGTTGATCATGTACCTGGCTCCTTGCTGTGTGAACACAGCCCTGCCCGAGCTGTTGGAGGTACTTGCCAGTGTGGCGGTTGAAACCCCCAGACTTATGGTTATGGGGGATTTCAACCTGCATCAGCTGGCTTGTCATCGACTGCAGCTCGGGAGTTCCAGGCTTCCATGACTTGGACCTGATTCGAGTAAATGATGGCCCTACACACATGGGAGGAGGCACGCTGGACCTACTTTATATCTCTGGTCAGTGGCTAAATGATCTGGAATTAGATGACTTAGTAACAGAACCGTTGTCATGGACAGATCATTTTCTCCTTCGCCTAGACCTCCAAACCGCCACCCACCATCGCAGGGAGACGGAACCTATACGTTGGTTCCGTCCCAGGCACCTGATGGACCCGGAGAGGTTCTTGACGGAGCTTGGGCCAATTCCTGAGGATCTGGCCCACGGCTCGACTGAGGAACTAGTTGCGGCTTGGGAACAGGCCGCGGCTGGGGCCTTGGACCAGGTCGCGCCTTTGCGGCCTCTGACCCGGCGCAGGTCTCGCCCGGCCCCTTGGTTCTCCGAGGGGCTGAGGGAGATGAAACACCGGAGAAGACGCCTAGAGAGCACCTGGAGGTCCAGTTGTTCCGAAGCTGATCGGACACTAGTTAGGTCCTATTCTAGGACCTACCTAGTGGCAATGAGGGAGGCGAGGCGTTCCTACGCCTCCACCCTCATTGCGTTGGCAGATAACCGGCCGGCCGCCCTGTTTCGGGTGACCCGCCCCTCCTTCATCAGGAGGTGCGGGATGACCTTTACAGGACGTGCCGAGGAGTTTAGTGGTTATCTATACGATAAAATCGCCAGCCCGGGATGGTCTGGACCGAAATTGGGATGATCCAAGCGAGGGAGAGGAGGCACGCCTTGTTGAGTCTGTTTGGGATGAGTTTGACCCTGTGGCTCCCGAGGACGTGGACAGGTTGTTGGGAGGCTTCACGCCACTACATGTTTACTGGACCCGTGTCCTTCCTGGCTGGTACTGGCCACTCAGGAGGTGACACGAGGCTGGCTCCAGAGGATTATCAACGCTTTGTTGGAAGGGTTTTCCTGCCGCCTTGAAAGAGGCGGTGGTGAGACCCTCCTCAAGAAGCCCTCCTGGACCCAGCTATTTTGGGTAATTATCGTCAGTCTCCAACCTTCGCTTTTGTTGCGAAGGTTGTAGAGAGTGCTGTGGCGCGACAGCTACCCCAATTCCTGGATGAAGCCATCTATCTAGACCCAGTCCGGCTTCCGACCCGGATACAGCACGGAGACAGCTTTGGTCGCATTGGTGGATGATCTCTGGAGGGCCAGGGACAGGGGTTATTCCTCTGCCCTGGTCCTATTAGACCTCTCAGTGGCTTTTGATACCATCGACCATGGTATCTTGCTGCGCCGGTTGGGGGGATTGGGAGTGGAGGCACCGTATCGGTGGTTCTCCTCCTATCTCTCCGACCGGTCGCAGACGGTGTTGACAGGGGGGCAGAGGTCGACCGCGAGGTGCCTCACTTGTGGGGTGCCGCAGGGGTCGATCCTCTCGCCCCTTCTGTTCAACATCTATATGAAGCCATTGGGTGAGATCATCAGTGGCTTCGGGGTGAGATACCAGCAGTATGCTGATGACACCCAGCTGTACTTTTCCACCCCGGGCCACCCCAATGAAGTTATTGAAGTGCTGTCCCGGTGTTTGGAAGCCGTACGGGTCTGGATGGGGAGAAACAGGCTCAAGCTTAATCCTCCAAGACGGAGTGGCTGTGGATGCCGGCATCTCGATTCAGTCAGCTGCAGCCGCAGCTGACTGTTGGAGGCGAGTTATTGGCCGCAAAGGATAGGGTGCGCAACTTAGGTGTCCTCCTGGATGGACGGCTGTCCGTTGAAGGTCATTTGGTGGCCGCTCCAGGAGGGCCTTCCACCAGGTTCGCCTGGTTCGCAGTTGCGCCTTCCTTGATCGGGATGCCTTATGCACAGTCACCACGCGCTACCTCTCGCTTGGATTATTGTAATGCTCTCTACATGGGCTCCTGATGTGCACTCGGAGGCTTCAGTTAGTCCAGAATGCAGCTGCTGGTGATAGAGGAGCTACGTAGCTCCCATGTAACACCACTCCTGCGCAGACTGCACTGGCTACCTGTGGCCTTCGAGTGCACTTTAAGGTTTTGGTTACGACCTTTAAAGCGCCCATGGCTTAGGGCCTGGGTACTTACGGGACCGCCTGCTGTTACCGCATGCCTCCCACCGACCAGACGCCTCACAGAGAGGGACTTCTCAGGGTGCTGTCCGCCAAGCAATGTCGGCTGGCGGCCCCAGGAAGGTCCTTCTGTGGGGGCTCCCACACTCTGGAACGAGCTTCCCCCGGGTTTACGCCAAATACCTGACCTTCGGACTTTCCGCCGCGAACTGAAGACACATCTTTTCATTCGCGCGGGGCTGGCTTAAATTTTATAAATTTTATAAATTTTATAATTTTATCGATTTTAAATTTCTTAACTACTAATTTTAAATGGGGTTTTAGTTTTTTATATATTTTAAAGTTTCTAGGCTAATTATAATAAGTTTTTTAACTTGTATTTTAAATTGTATATTGTATTGTTTGTTTTTACTTTTGCCTGTACACTGCCCTGAGTCCTTCGGGAGAAGGGCGGTATAAAAATCAAATAAATAATAATAATAATAATAATAATAATAATAATAATAATAATAATAATAATAATAATAATAATAATAATAATAATAATAATAATAATATATTGTATATTTTACAGTTAATGAAAGAGACAAGAAATTTTGAATGTTGGAGCAACCTTTATTTGGCAAAAGTAAAGAAAAAGAGAGAAGTGAAAGAAAGTAGAATAAAGTAGAGTGACTGCAAGAATGAAAATATGTGTTTTGTATGAAAAACTATTTAGAAAACAGATTTATCTTCCATAGAATGAAAAGATGGACCCAAGAAAAAGGATATGGGAGCTGCTTGGAACAATGAAAAGAATTGTGTTGCAGAATCCTAAAGTGTGTGGTGGTGTGCCAATGTGATGCATGAAAAAAAGAGAATTGGTTGCTGAAAAATTGGGGATGAGAAAAAGATATTGAATAATTTACATCATCGTTATCAGGGCACAACATTGAATTAGAGAAATGGGAAACAATTTGGAACAGAAATTATAAAATAACAAGATCAGCAAAATATAAAGAAAATCAATATAAAATGTTCTACTGCTGGCATTTGGCTCCCTCAAGATTGGCAAAAATATATCCAAATTTAACCCCAAATTGTTGGAAATACGGACAGAAGCAGGGTACCTTCTATCACACTGGCTGTGTCCAGAATTGAAAAAATATTGGAAAAAATAAAAAAATTGGTTACATGAAATAATCGGTGTTCAACTGGAATATACATCGGAATTGTTCCTTCTGGGGATAATGAGAAAAACTTACAATAAGAAAACAAGACACATGATTATACATATAATAACTGTGGCAAGACTGGCCTTTGCGCAATGTTGGAAGAATGTAAAGACGCCTCCAATGACTTAATAATTAAAACTTTTTTTGACTGCACTGTAATGGACAAACTATCATTGGAATTGAAAGGAATGACAGACTTGGAGTATTATGTATCGTGGGAGAAATGGTACAAATGGATTGAAAACAGAAAAATAAAACATATTCAGACATAGTAAAATTTGATGAAGTAAAATGTATAGTGTATAAAAACTTTGTAGTGATATGTCGTGTAAATGGTCACAGTTCTGCACAAAAATTTTCTTTTTTGTATTTTTGTATTGTATTTATGTTTTTTGTTTAAAAATTAATAAAATGTTTTTTTTAAAAAATTACATCATCGTTATCATCATTTTAGCCATTGTCTGTCTACTGCAAGAGGAAGGCATTTTCCGCATGTTTCAATACAATTCTGAGCTTTCCTTTCCCAATTGGGCACGCAATACTTGCTGATGTCATCAATCCATCTACAAGACATCAAGGAAAGGATACAATTAGAAGAGAAAGAAACAAAGGAGAGTCTTTTTAGTGAAACAAAAAAGAGAATAAAGAAGGGTAAACAAGGAGCCTCTGGAAAGGAGAAATCGAATTAAAAATAAAAAAATTGTTTGGAATTATTAAAGTGAAGGAATGCTGGGAGGAACATCGAGAAATTTGTATGATAATACCAGATGGAACTGAAATGGGCATGAAATATATTAAGAAACGAAAGAGGGAGACACCTAATGAACCTTTTGGGCTTGCATAACAGTTTCTGATCAAGTGAAAAAATAAGGAAGACACATTTAAAAATTGGAAAGAGAATAATACTGTATAGCAAAAGCAGAATACCAGGAAATAATCCAAAGCTGTAAGGAGGGTCAGGAAAGCTAGTCCTCAGAATGCATTGAATTTGGCCATGAATGCCAAAAATAACAAAAAAGATTCTTGGGTGTGTGTGTGGATCAAGAACAAAGTCTAAGAAGTGGTTCTCCAATGGCTGGAGAAGATGGCAAGATGGTAATGGACAACAGGGAACAGGCTGAACTACTTAAATCCTATTCTGCATCTGCCTTTTTGCAAAAGGAAGGAGGAAAAGGCCACACTGTCAGGATAGAAAGAAAAATCAGGTCAAATAAATAAGGAATTGGTGAGAGAATATTTAGTCTCTTTGAATAAATTGAATAAATATGGCATTGGATGGTTTATATCCCAGATTGTGGTCTCAAAATCAGTGACTGTTGTCTTTGAGGGGTCTTAGAGAATTGGGAAAGTGGCAGAAGATTGGAGTAGGAGTAACATTGTTCCAAAGGTAGGGAAATCATTGCTTAACCAGCTTGACATCAGTAAGGAAAAATCTGGGAAAATTCTAGAAAGATCATCAAACAGTGGGTTTTCAATCACTTAGAAAGACACAAGCACATATGCTCAATAAATATATAAATATATAAATAGACAAATTTTATTGCTTTTTATGATAAAATTACTTAGTGGTACAAGTAAGCATGTGGATGCAACATACTTAGATTTAACTAATGCATCTGATGAAGTTAGCCTCCTTTGTGATAATATGTAACAACATGGGATGATCCAAATGGGCTTATAATTGGTTGAAAAATTATGCTCAAAACATGGTCCTTAATGGTATCTACACAGAGGGAGGGAGGCAGTGGGATACCACAGGGTTCATAGTACTGGGACCAGTATTCTTCCACCATGTTCATAAATAACTTAGACAAATGGATAGAAGGGATGTGCAACAAATTTGTAGACACCTCACAGATGAAAAGGTTACTAACACCTCAGGAGACAGGTAAAGGAACTTGATAGGATAAAATACTGGACTCCAAACAACTATATGCAGTTCAATGATGAGAAATTTAAGGTTCTGTATTTAGTGAGAATCAGTAGCATAAAATCTTGGACTGTATTAACAGAGTTGTAAGGTCAAGTTCATAGAAAGTGATGGTTCCAGTCTATGCTGCATTAGTCAGATCACACCTGGAATATTGTGTCCAGTTCTAGTTGTCACAATATAAGAAGGATGTTGAAGAACTGGAAATAATGCACACAACAATAAAGATGCTGAAGGGTCCGGTGGTTAAATCCTATGAAGAAGTTTAAAGGAGCTTTTTTTTTTTAAAAAAAAAAGAGAAGGTGAGAGAAGAAATGTGAAAGCAGTCTTCTAATATTTGAAAGGTTGTAAAAGAAAAAAAGGGGGGTTCTGAAGATTGTGTTTTCGTTTTTGGCAATTGGAAGATTTCTCTGTTTCCCAGTACAATGAAGAAGGTAACAAGAATAAGTTCAAAAATATAGAGAGATCAGTTTGTTATATGGAAAGAAGGTTGTTAAGTGGAAAGAAGGTTGGCAGAATTCAGATCAAAAGAGTATCAAAGGTTGCAATGAAGAAAATTTGTGATCTGAAGGGAAGATTTTTACTCTTCAACAAGTCATTGAGAAATATATGAAAGTGAGAACGTATATATTACATTTGCTGATTTAGATAACAGATACTGTATGATAAAGTGAATATACTTGAATTATGGACATACATAAATATGGAATTGAAGGCTGGTTGCTGAATGCAGTAAAACTGTATACAATGAGAGAAAACATCAGTGAGAATGAAGGAACACATAGCAAATGGCTCAGCATTGACAAGGGAATAAGACTAGAATGTGTGATGCTCCCTTTGTTGTTTAATGTATTAATGGTTAAAGAATCACTTGTGGTGTTGACAGAAGTGTATTGGTTGGCAACCTGAATGCATGCATATTTTTGAATGCAAGTGATGCCTTGTTGTTGGTTGAGGACACAAATGATTTGTAGCAAGAGTCATAGGTATAAATTGAATGATGCATGAAGAGTGTAGGACTGAAAATTAATATATCAAGGGAACAATGTAGTTATATTTGATACAGAAAATGGAGTACAATAAAGTTATCCATAAATGCAAGACCTATGGCAAGTAGATGAATTTGTGTACTCTGGCAGAATGTTGACTAAAGATAAAGAACTGTATGGAGAAATTTTGAAACATGCAAATGCTGATGCAAAGTTTGTGAGTAATTTGTGATTTGTGCAAGGAATAAACTTTTATTGAAAGAAATGAAAGTGACTGAGTGTAAGAGCATTTGTCTATTTATTTTGTTATATGGAAGTGAGAGTTGGATACGACAGGAGAAGCATAAAAGCAAGTTGCCTGTAATGAGAAAGGAGTGGAAAAGAAAAAAATTTGCATGAAACAAGAAGAGGGCTTGAGATACACCTTTCACTTAACAGCTGTTTGAAGTTACAACAGACCCCCAAAAGCTACATATGACCCTGTTCCAAACTTAAGGTGGCTGCAGATTCCCCCCCCCCCCGCCCCGTGGCGGTGGAAACTGTGAATGTCTGATCTTTTCTTGTATGGTCTTCTGTCCAGAGAAAAGCCTTCAGCCTTCCTGGCTTCCTGCACTTTAGTTGCGTTCCAAATTTTTAAATAGAACTTTTTAAATAGAAATGCTATTGTTACAGTTAAGGGGGATTTCTGTTCATTTGCTGTTCATGTATTTGTTGGAGAACCTTGAAAGGCCTTTTAAAACCCAACTCTGAATGAACAAGGCAAAGGAACAGAGAGGTAATGATAGAATGGCTTTTGAATCTCTATGGAGTTTTGGATCAGAAGGTAAGAATGATAAAATTTCAATACCAGCAAAACTAGACGTTCTGGAAATCTCACTTTTAGAGTGTCCATACTCATATTTTTGTTTCTTATACGGGGCTGCTGGTTTATACATTTTGAAACTATATATTTTAAAACATCCCAGCCAGGGGTGGGTTTCAAAACCTCTCGCTACCGGTTCACTATTGGGCACATAACCGGTAGCAACCCATCACTGATCCCAGCCATGATACAAATACTCAGTGCCATCTTTCAAAATAAATGCCTGCTCTATACTGGGCAGACATCAAATGGTTTCCATTTCATTTCCATATTTGGTTGATAGTATCTTGTCACACAATGCAACTCTGTGTCTCTAGAAAACTGAAAAAGTTCTGTAAATACAAGGTGCAGATGTGCACCATATGTAGAAACCCTAATAAACAAACTCTGTGGAGTAATAGTCATTCAGACCCCGCATGGCAAGGCAAGGACAACAGACATAACAGGTTTTTAATTTGGACTTATGAAGGTGTCTATGGCAACAGAGTCATCAAGCAAACTTTGTTTTTTGAAGTTGAAACAGAATACACACCCTTTTATTGGCTCACAAATCTTCCTCCCAAGAATATCTTATTTAGAAAGATTAGAAATAATTATGTAAACCAGTGTAATTAATATAACTTATGTAACTCTTACATAAACTGTATTAATAGCTTGTATAACTTTGACTATCCGGGTGTGTCGTGCATTATTTGATTTGATAACCTTTGCTTAGGATTCATGGTTTGTTATTTCTTCTGCTTAATGGAAATGGTGAAGTTTCAATACTGCTATGTCATCACAATGTAGAGTGTTCCATGTGTTTACAAATTTGTCTTCCAAAAACTTCCAACTTCTATTTTCCAGGAGCATTGCTTTTTTTTAATGTTTTGGCATTCTAATTGGTGTCTGTAATAATTATTTCTGGGGCATGTTCTAAAAATATTATTTTACTGTGTATGTATATGTATTATATGTATATGTATATATGTATATGTGTGTGTGTATATATATATATATATATATGCATGTATGTATATATATGTATAATTCTCTCTGTATGAGCAATGGAACGAAAGCAGTGAAATGTCTCAGTCTGCTTTTCAGGTCTTTGATGTATCCTAATCTGCTGATGTCAATCTTACATGAGAGGTCACTGTTGTAAACAACCTGATGGGCAGAAAGAATAAATTTGCAGACTTTCCAGATTTCAAAGGCAACTGTCTACAATATTCCATGAATCTTGTTGGTTATAGTCATTACAATAAAATAGCAGACTAAGGAAACTGGTAAAGTTCCAACAAAATGAGAAATAATAATGTATTTTCATTCCATTTCTGTCCACACTTTCTCCATGTAAATACAGCTGGTGGCTACATAATTTGGCTCCTACCACATCTTGTGCTAATACTGTGGATTTCTCATCTTGTGTCATATGTAGAACTTTTGTTTGTATATTCTTTATTTCTAAATTCTATGTAAGAAATGAGGGATCACATAGCAGCGGTGAATTATTATTTGAAATGCACACCGCTGACTTGACTAGGAGAACTTTTCTAAGATGATGAAAATACTGTATACATTTTCCCCAATTTATCACTCTTCTTGACATTTACTAATGCTTCATGTTACCTTTGTGCTGAAAAAACAAATTTTTCTTCCATGAAAGTTTTCATTCAATTTGATCACAAATTTTGTTTCCATTTCTTTTTCAAAGTAGAAAGAGATCAACACTGGAAGTTTTTAAGATGTTGGATAACCATTTGTCTGACGTGGTTTAGGGTTTCCTGGCTAAGCAGGGGGTTGGACTAGAAGACCTCCAAAGTCCCTTCCAACTCTGTTATTTTAAATTAACCACCACCAAAACAACAAACCTAACTAAAATGGACACTGGCAGCATGTAATGTCTTTGTATTTATTTATTTATCAAATGGTCACAATCAATGTCTGAGCATCCTGTATTTGTCTATACATCTCCCATCAATTTCAGTGGGTCTTGGTTGAACAAAGATAAAACCTGGATGTAACAAAACCTGGATAAAACATGGATTTGAAATACTTCCCTTCTGATCTCTGTCATCAGACCACAGCAATGTCCATGTTCCATGGTTTCATTTCGTGATTTGGAGAGAAGGGCAGGTGTTGATTTCTTGGAGAGAAGGGCAGGTTTGAATTCTAGGAATATTTAAGTGACACCAGTTTTTCTTCCTCAACTTTCTGCTTCATTTACCTCTTCATGGAGCTATCAAGTGATGCTTTTGCTCACTGTAATCCTTGCACAATTCCTTTCAAGAAGAGATGGCTGAAGTATGCCACTATTAAGAGGAATTCTCCCCCCCCCTTCTCTAATTCTTCTCATGACAATACAACGGTGGAAAAGTACAAAACAAGTGAATAGTGTGAAAACTATTCCAGCTTCTTTTTCAATATTTTATTAATCCATCTGGAAACATTTTTTTCAAAAAGGACTTAAAATGCACATAGTCCTTGATTTACAACAGTTCATTTAGTGACCGTTCAAAGATACAACCACACTAAAAAAGGGACTTATGATCATTTTTCACACTTACAACCGTTGCTGCATCCCCATGGTCACGTGACCAAAAGTCAGATGCTTGGCAACTG
Source organism: Ahaetulla prasina (assembly GCF_028640845.1). Lineage (NCBI taxonomy): Eukaryota > Metazoa > Chordata > Lepidosauria > Squamata > Colubridae > Ahaetulla > Ahaetulla prasina. Next base: position 41,437,196 of record NC_080541.1, on the reverse strand, counting down.
ATTCGTATTTGTGACAGTTGTGTCTTGGGATCATGTGATCAGCTTTTGGGACCTTCTGACAAGCAAAGTCAATAGGGAAGCCAGATTCACTTAACAACCGTGGCAAGAAAAGTCGTAAAATGGGCCAAAGTCACAACAAATGTTTGGCTTAGCAACATAAATTTTGGGCTCAATTGTGGTCGTAACCCAAGGACTTCCTGTACCTTCCAATCAAGATTCTTAATTTCAGCTAAGACGTGTGCATATAAATATCACCTTCCACTTCAGATTCCACATGGCACAGAAACATAATGGAACACTCCCAAGACTAACGGACGTTTGACTGTTCACTGCGACTTCTAAGCATAGTCATCAGCTTTCTATATGTAAATCAAAACTAATGGCTCAGGGACTATTTATACCTAGATACATAATCTGCAATTCTGAATAAAAAATGAAGTGCTTTAGACTGAAATCTGTATTCATATCAAACAATGTGATTGGAAGAATCTGAATTTTACAGATAAAAGTTGTTAATATTTCTGAAGCATTTATGCGTTTCATAAATATTCAGAGCTATTATTCACGGTTGATAAGTATTTCTTGAACTGACTTGGCAAGAATAATTTACATTCATTTTAGGAAGTAGCTGGAACTGATAACTGGATTGCTCAAGAACTTCTAGAAATATGAAATATGATCCTTAAAAATCCCTCTGTGATGATTGCCCCAGGAATGACATCCTTGGAGGACAAGGAGATTACAGTCTTCAGACTGTAATGAGAATGGCTTATGTTTGCTATTCCTCATGCATGCTGCAAACCTGTCATGAAAATAGATTGCCCTGGTTTGGTACTATTTTCTGTTCTTGTCATGATAATAAGACATCAGAAGTTTAATGTTCAATATAGGCCATGAAATACAATAGTATATAAAGATGTGTGGATATTAAAATGCTTGCAACAGCAACCTCTAGCCTTTATACCAAGGTACCAGAAGCCAGATTGTAAAATGCTCACCAGGATTCCAGCTTATTACCTTTCTCTTGATGAGATTTATTTGTAATTTAAAGGAGGTGCACATGCAAGGTAAGGTGAAAGAAACTTTTACATTTGCTGTATTGCTTCTTTATCCATTCCACGGAAACAGAGTTCTCCTAACTTAGAAAGAAAGGGACAAATTGAGGGAGAAAACGCCATCCATTCAATGGAGCATCTGCAGATCTTTTTATAACTGTTTTCATAATATTTCCCAAATGAACAGTGAACTATTTCTTCCAAAGGCCCACTTTAGGAGAAAAGGCCTGCATTTTTATTGTTGTAATGAATCTTTTGGATATGATTGCTAACCCTTAGCCACCTTGGATTCCATTTTAAAACCAACAGGTTCCAGTTTAGAAAATCGTTACACATTGTTTGACTAATTTCAGCTGTGTAAGGGCCTCATTCAGAGAGCAAACTAGAAAAACAGTCCGGAGATTGTTGATTTATGGTCTCTAATTTAAATTTAATCCTTGTTGGTTTCTGGATTTTATCCTGGCAATTGACTATTTTATTTGAACCTGTCCACAAATGCTGTCTATCTGTCTTTAAATGATGGATTGATTGATTAATTGAATGAATGAATGAATGAACGAATATAGACACAATTTGCCCCATATCTTCTGAAATAAAAGTTGTGCTTTCTGGGATAAAGTAACAAGAGTTGAGATCATTTATAAGCTGTATGTGGCACATTGTTGTACACTTGATATACCAAGAGTCACTTGTTGAAATGGGCAGCTATAGGAATGGAATAAAAATAAATGAACAGATAAATAAATTTAATATTCTGCAAAATTCTGCTTCCACTTTAAGATTTTAAATCAGATTTCCACTTCTGCTTCCACTTTAACATTTTGTTTAATAAAGAAATCTGGATAAAAGTTATCATTTATAGAATTTTATTCTATAATTAGCAAGAACTGACTTGGGGGTTGGCAGTTCCATCAACTCCCTGTTCCATGGATAATAATTTATATAAATAATTTCTTCCAATAAAGGTTAGTGAGGAATTATAGATTCATGAGTTCCTTTATTCCATCTGCTTCTTATTGTGGTCCGCCAGCAGCCTGCAGACCTGGCGTTAGAGTCAGACAGTGAGGAGGCTGGGGAGAACGATGGGCCAGTCCTGGAGTCAGGGGAAGGCCCAGATGAGGGCTCTGCGTTGGAGGCAGAGATGGGGCCAGGGCCTTCTGGGAGCGATGCGCGGACTCTGGAACCTCCAGAGGTGGACAGCAGAGAGGCGGAGGAACAGGAGGAGCCTGTTCTTAGTGGACGCATGAGAAGAGCTGCCAGAAGGCAAGAGCAGCTGAATCAAAAAGGATGACTCAGGAGTAAGGTCAGAAGATGATTGGCCACACCCATAAGGCTTAAAAGAGCAGCAACAAGCCATTGGGTTCTTTGTAGAAAAGCAATGTTGATTCCAGTGCGTCTTGTCTTTTGAATTTTGTGGAGTTTTTATCAAGAAAAGCCTTTGGCAGGTTGCCAAAGACAATAAAGGTTGGTGGTAAGGCTGCAGGACTGTTTATTAAGAATTTGTTTTGGACTAAGCTGAGAATGGATTAATTCTCAGCTGTTTTAATAAAATAAGTTTGTTCAGGCCTGTATTGTGTTTGGTAATCACTACTTGGGCCTCAGTCACAACACTTCTGTCAGGCTTTACCTCCTTGTTTGAAAGCTTTAAGTCCTTCAAGGCCAGCCCTGATCAGGTCATTTCTTTTGGTGATGTCCAGCTTCTACTTTCTATTGTGGGAATCGACTCTACTCAATTTTTGGGAAGATTAAATATGGAGAAAGGTGGCATAAGGGTACAAGTTAGGAATCACTGGTTCATTCAATTATTAGATTCAGATCAGTTTCAAAAACACATCCTGTTTCACAGCTGTTCCTCCTCTTCTGTGTTTCATTCCACTACCTTGATGTGTGCATGCTTGAAAGATCAACAAAGGTCAGTGACTGTTGTGACCCAGGCCCAAGTAGGTAGTAAGAAACTCAGTCCATGAAAAAAACAAACTTTATTCGAACACTGAGAATTACTTCATTTCCAGTGTTGTTCAACTCAAATTAAAACAAATGCATCCCAACACAAATTCCACAGTTCTATCGCAAACCTTGGTCCAATTAGGCAAACTGCCTTTCTTGGCAAATGTTCACAAGTCACAAAAATAAAGGCAAGACGTAGACGAAGCAGAAGATGAAGCTACCAGTGTTGTTTTCTGGCAAAGTTCAAACGCCGGTGCTGGTATGTTTTAAGCCTTATGGGAGGGACCAATCATTTCTTGGCCCTACTCCCGAGTTGTCCTTTTTGCTTGAGCTGCTTAGGAACAGGCTCCTCCTGTTCCTCCTGTTCCTCTGCCTCACTACTATCAGACTCTGGAGGCTCTGGAGTCTGCACCTCACTTCCCGATGGCCTCATCTCAGCCTCATCGCAACTCCATTGCCAAGTCCATAGGCTGCTGACGGACCACAACAGTGACAATCTAAAACCAAGCAAACACACAAACATCATCATGAAAACCTTATGCCAGTTCACAAAAATGAAATGGACTATTCTCATTTGAAGTTAATACAAGACCACTGACACCTCTGAGATATTGTAAGATATTGTGAGGTTTGGCATTCATTTCTTCAACACTTGCGCACTAAATGCTGATCCCATCCCATTTTTGCTGGAAGGGATTTAAAAGAAAGTTTCACAGGCACAAAAGCTTATCTGCAGAAGTTCTCCATGTGCATTTCAGGCAAAGAGAGAGCCCACAGGGTTCTTCCTACTACTGTAGTATACAAGGCTGCACATACACTGCTGTGTGTGTTTAGAGTTCTCGCTTCATTTTCCACTTGAGGATAGGGCTGGTAAGTGTGGTCCTGCTCCCCTACTGCCCTCTGTGTCAGTAAACATATTTTCAATTGCGATGCTGTATTCTTTCTTAGAACACTTCTTCAAACCTAGTAAAACCTATAATACTGACTCCCACCAGGGATAAACTCCTAAATTATAGGTGCTGAAGTTATAAAAGGTAATACAACCCACTCTCAAAGTCCTGTACTCAGATCCAGATTATCTGTGGTGGAAGTTATAAACTACACAACAGCCAAAACGAAGCAGCCAAGTATTCTGTACATGCTCAAAGGAATCTTTTTTCATCCATCGTGTACATGTTCCATAGATGTTGGTGGTACCAGAAAACAGGGCCCGTTTTGAGTCCTGCCCCAAAGTGAATTTTGGACTTACAGGGGTTTCTACTCACATTTATTCTCACAGCGTTGGCATTTTTATAATATATGTTTCATTACTTCAGGCTCCTTAGAGACAGCTGCCTTCATTTTTAACTCCCTTTATTCTATTTGGAATATGTCTGTATTTGATTTTGGTTCACTGTGCTTGGCAGGTCAAATGTCACCTTTATTCTTTCCTCAAAGAGATGTGCTGGTCATTCCAGGACTCACCGAAGGACCATCTGCCAAATGAATCATAATTTCAAGCTTAACCCCCATCAACAATTCATACAACAGGTGACATGACTGGTATGAGTTTTGTCAACTTTATTCCTCTACACTGTTTTTCAGTTCTTTCCCTGGTAACCTTTATCTGTATAGCTGCCCCCCTTTTCCCCATTCACCCTTGCCTCAGTTCCCTTTCAAACCCCACACCTGTTTAACCATTCCATGCATCTGATGAAATGAGCTGCAGTTCACAAAGTTTTGCCTTTTTTAAAAAAGTATTAGTTAAAGGATGGTCTACCAGACTCCTCTTGATGTTGGGTAAAAAGTATAGAAGTTTCAGGATCCAATTTGGGTCAGGCACTGGGAACAGAGTTTTAGTCTTTCAAGCTTTTAGACTCATGCTGGAGCCATCCGCAGGGAACTTCTCTCTAACAGAATATGTCACATTCTGCTAGAGAGAAGTTTCCTGAGGATGGGCTCTAGCATGAGCCTGAAAGCTTGGAAGACTAAATATCTGGTCCTGGTGACCAACTCAGATTGGATCTTGCAACATTATCATGGGACATGTATATTTGCCTCCATTTGTGTGGAGGTTATCTGCCATTGCCTTCTTCAGGGCTCCTCCCCCCACCCCAAATCTTCAATCTAAATTGCCGTCTTGAGATTTTCTAATAGTATCCCATTCACAGACTATCCAGGACTGGCTTTGCTTTACTTTCCTTGTTTCCTGCAACCCGGAACCTCGATGGAGTAAATAAAGAGGAAGGTCCATCATTAGAATATTATTATCGAAAAGATGTTTTTATAGTTACTAACCACTTCACCTCTAAAAACGGCAGAACATTGAAAATGATTTCTGAAAAATCTATTAATTGATGCATCAATCTGAAAGGGAATAGTAGATTTTATATGAGCCAATATTTATTTTCTGATATTGCCCATATATTTTATTTATTCATTTGTCAAATGTATATAGCACTCATTTCACAAACAAGTACTTCAAATTCTAGTGATTTGCTTTCTTTGCAGTAGGGCAAAATAGAATAGAATAGAATAGAATAGAATAGAATAGAATAGAATAGAATAGAATAGAATAGAATTTTTTATTGTCCAAGTGTGATTGGACACACAAGGAATTTGTCTTGGTGCATATGCTTTCGGAAGTACTTAAAAGAAAAGATACGTTCATCAAGAATCATACGGTACAACACTTAATGATAGTCATATGCTCTACAAAAAGTTACCAGGGTGGTTAGCTGTAGAAAACAATTATGCTATTATTTTATTTAATATCAGTGAAATTTTCTAATGTGCTATTATATATTCAAATCACAGTTTTCTATTCCAGATTACAACGATGTTATCAGTATCATCCAGAATTTTCCTCTTTTGCCCCACTGGTGCAAGAACTGAAAGCTTATATCGCCATCTTGTGTTAGTTGGAAGAAATAACCATCACCTACTCACCTTTATGAACTGCTGGCTATGTGTAAGATTGAGGACATCTCATGCTCTCCAGATGCATTGGGCAAAAAAATAAAAATCATATCCAACCATTAATGGGGAATGATGACAGTTGCAGTCCAATATATCTAGAAGATACCAGGTTGAAGACAGCTATTTTAACTCTTAAAGTATTTCATTATTGATTCTTCCTTCTGTTCAAAGGATGATTGTCATGGATCCATAGCATGGAAGTGCAGCAGACTGACCTAACAGAATTTTGAATGATGCATTGTACTATTCTGGACTGGAGGTTAATCCTGATTCCAGTGCTCATCTTTTTCCTAGCTTCCCTAAGGAGCAAGCAGACTAAATTGTATTTTACAACTGGTTCTGGTCCATGGCCTGTTAGGAACTGGACCACATAGCTGAAGATGAGCAGTGGGTGAGTGAACAAAACTTAACACCCCCCCATCAGTCTGTGGAAAAATTGTCTTCCACAAAACCAGTCCTTGGGGACTGCTATTTTACAGACGTATCATAGCTTCCCCCAACTTGGTACTATCAGATTTATTGGGATATCCATTCTCTGATTGTCAGACAGCATAACCATTAGGCATGCTAGCTGGGAATTCTGGAGTTGTAGTCCCCACATGTAAGAAATATGGAGTATTTTCATTTGGGTGAGGCTGAATGAATATATAAGAAGAGAGGTTCCATGCTGTGGTATTTTTTTGTGTTTTTTTTTAATCCTGCAGAACTTTCAATAAATAATACCTCCCAGTGTTGTTTGAAGAAAGAAAGTATCACCATGGATCACAGGTCTGGCCAGCCTTGCCTGTTTCCCATTTCCAAGCCTTACTAATCCTGTCCAGTTCTCATTAGATACTTTTGGCATCCCAGGAATATAGTTAGATTTTTAAAAAAATACACTTCTACAAAGCCTAAGAATATTTACTTCCATACTATATGGATGAGTGTAAGGGATTTTGTTAGATTGTTTAAGGTATATAGCATTTATCTCTGAATGTAGCAAATAGAAGAATACATTTTCATTCACTGTATAATTGAGCCAACACTCAACTTGTGGCAAGATGGGTGCAAATCAATCAATCAATCAAACAAACTTTTATAAGATGCTTTACCGAAAATTAAAAACCTATGTTGTGTCTTGAGTAGAGTGGAGTCTTGGAGTAAGACTTAAATCTGCACATCTGTAAAGAACATGTATTGATTTGGGATCAATAATTCACTCGTAACATAATCCAATTCACACGTGTGTGTGTGTGTATGTGTATGTGTAGCTTATCTGACTGATTGCAGAATTACCATAAAGGGTGCCAAATAAAACGTAAGATTTTAACTATTGATTGAAATATCATTGTGTTCCTCATGTTATAATCATGAACCTTAAAAACCAGTTCCTTTTTGGCAATCTTCCAAGTATATCAACATATGAATTTTGGAAGATTAATTCCAAAGACATTTAATACTTTCAGCTGAACTTTATTGTAAATATCACTGAAATAACTGGGTCTTGTTTTTATACCTTAATATAATTCATGACATCTAAAAGAATCATCTAAGAAGTTATTTGCCATTAGAACCAGCAATGATTACCAATCACTTATTTCAGGTGAGAAAATAGTTGCATTTATCCTGTTTTCCAAAGGCAAATATTAAATTTGGTGGGTTCAGGAAAGATGGACAGCAGTAAAGGACACTACTATCAATCTTGGCAACTTTAAGACAGATAGATTTCAACTCCCAGTATTCTCCAGTCAGCATAGTTGGCTGGCGAATTCTGGGAACTGAAATCTACCTCTCTTAAAAATTAGCATGACTGGAAAAACTCTGCTCTAGATCCATTCTTATGCCTTTATTGGTTTTGCAAATTTAATCCTCATTTATTTTCTCTGTATGCATCTTTAATCTGAGCTATTTTGTCCACATTCATTTATTACTCATTCATTTTTGATACTTTCTCTTCTTTATTTACCATGCATACTTCTTAAATACCCCTTACCACGACACTTTTAATGCTCATTTTTATATTTCTCCTGAACTGCACCTTAGTGCTATGTGCCCATTCAACCTTTCCATATACGTTTTCCATATACTGTGATATATGCCCAATTCTGTCTCCTTATTACCCATAAACCCTAAATTAGAAAAAAGGTGAATGAATGTATTTTTTTATGTAGACAATCTGTGTCCTTGAGTGCAATCCCAAATAATTTGCAGTGAATATTGAACAGACTGTATAATACCACAAGTCTTGAGGGCTTTTGTTTGGCTCCAAGATAGTCTGTAGTTTTCTAAGCAAGCTTTTCAAAAGTAGTCCCTAGGACTGAAAGAATAAGTGATTTTGTATCTAAAGTGGGATTAGAACTCACAGCATCCACATTGAAACTTTTGCTACTACCCCTCACTGGCTCTCAATCATGAATATGGATCTGAAAACGAATGTATATGTTCACAATGGTTTATGTTTGACAGGGAAAATGGAGTACAAGTGCAAGTTATACATAAATAGTGAAAAACTACAGTAAATATATGAATCCGTACCCAATAGAATATTTGCACAGGGGTGCAATTCCAACTTTTCTCCCTAATAGTATCTATGGAGCCCAGAAGCCCATTTGGAAATAAAAGATTATGCTTCAATGCTTTGCTTTGAAGCTTTTCATTTATTTTTAATTACAACTTGGCAAAAAGGTAAGGTGGGGAATTTTGCATACACTAAATTTAAATCTTGCATTGAAAGCAACAGCACTTTTGACTACAATCTAACATTTTATAATGCATGGAACTGTATATTAAATGAGAAACAACACAAGGTGAAAGTTCAGATGAATATAAAATGCACTTTTTGGGGGGAACAAGTATTTTGAATGCAGCCTAGATGATTTGTTTTGAGGGGTATGGTCTCTTCAAGAAAGATATATCTCCTTCCACTTATGACTGTATGATTGTAACTTTGTTGCTTGTATCCTTACGATTTATACTGATATTGTTTCATGATTGCTTATTTGTTGTTGTTGTCAGTTGCAAAGTCGTGTCCGACCCATCGCGACCCCATGGACAACGTTCCTCCAAGCCTTCCTGTCCTCTACCATCCTCTGGAGTCCATTTAAACTCAGTGACTCCATCCAGCCACCTCGTTCTCTGTCGTCCCGTTCTTCTTTCGCCCTCAATCTTTCCCAGCATTAGGCTCTTCTCCAGTGAGTCCTTCCTTCTCATTAGGTGGCCAAAGTATTTCAGTTTCATCTTCAGCTTATTTGTAGCCTATGACTCTCATTAAGTGTTGCAAGTGTTGTACCTTGATGAAGGTATCTTTTCTTTTATGTACTCCGAGAACGTATGCACCAAGACAAATTCCTTGTGTGTCCAATCACACTTGGCCAATAAAAAATTCTATTCTATTCTATTCTATTCTATTCTATTCTATTCTATTCTATTCTATTCTATTCTATATTCCATCAGGCTTTACCATTTCACGCTCCGGTTTTGAAGTTCTGCCCATTCCTTGAAATATTACGGCAGCCTTCTCTAGCCATGGGTTACTTTAAGAAAGCTGGCCTGTCGTTTGCAAGACTATCCACTAGATGGCAGGACTAGGTCTCCGAATGTCTTTGGCGGCTGAGTCTCAACAGCGCTGGGAGTGGGACGCATCGCCTGGCCTCCGGTCACACTTGAACTTACTGCTTTGAGGCTGATGAACTGCCTCTCTCGACGGTTTCACTTCCGCAGTTCACGATTTATAGAGACCGAGTGGAGCGCTCTCGCTCTTCCCAGTCCTAGGGAAGCACGCGCAGGGGCTCCTTCCAACGGAGCCGCGCTCTCTCTCTCTCTCTCTTTTCCGGGGCTCAGATGCGCGGCATCAAACTTATGCAAATACAGGCTCTGCTTCCATTTTATGCAGGAAACCGGTCTTCCTGAACGGAGTGTTTGATATGGGCGCTGTGGGCTATCCCTGCGGGCCTCAGCAAATCCCAGGGAGATAAGAAGAAGGGCGGGCGGTGGGGGGGGAAGAGATTCCTCATCCTTCTAAGCCTTGTGATCTCTAAGCGCCTCGGTTCCTCGAGGGAGAGGCGCCGTTTTGAAGGGTCCTCGCCAGCGCGAGCAGCTAAGGCGTTAATTAGAACGGAGCGGCCGAATTCATACCGGATTGGGAAAACTGAACGATGGGATTACAAAAAAAAAATTAATGTAAAAAAAGCCTCCCTTGACGTTCAAAAGAACAAAGCAAAACATGGACGACGGGCAGAACAATTCTGCGCCCTTCTAAACCAGGGGTCTCCAACCTTGGCCACTTTAAGCCTGGAGGACTTCAACTCCCATAATCCCCCAGCCAGCAAAGCTGGCTGGGGGAATTCTGGGAGTTGAAGTCCTCCAGGCTTAAAGTGGCCAAGGTTGGAGACCCCCTGGTCTAAACGTTCGGACGGATTTCCTCGCCCGTCGGCCTCAGCTCTGGAGGCGACGGCAAGGAATTGTGGGAAGCGCGTTCGGGAGGGCGCCGAGCTTGAAATGGGAAACTCTTGTTCAGAGCACGCCGTCTTTCCCTCCCTGCCCACGGAGGAAAGGAGCGCTTTCGGGGGAAAAAGGGCTGGGTTTTTCTCCTTGCCCTCGACGAATTCGAGGTCTCCGAGACGGGCAACTCTCGATCTAAGCCCGCCATCTGCGGGGTCAGAGTTTTGTGGAAGGCGAGCTGTTAACTGGGCTTGCAAGATTTATTCCCGGGGGGAGAGTGGGGAAGGACCGCGGATTTCAGGTCAGCAGAAATGCCTGACTTCCTCCTAATTTGTTGATAAATATCTTGAGACGCAGAGAATCTGTGCCCAGGTTTATGTCAGTTCTTGGGGGCGAAGAAGAGGGGGGGGGGAAGCGGCTCCAAGGGCCCTTCTGCAGAAGCCCGGATGGTCCATTTACTTCACGCCCCGGGCTGTTTCCAGCGCCTCCTTCCCCCGCGGCTTCCGAGGAAAAGGCTGGACCGGCTCCAGGAGCATGGCCGCTTTCAACTTTCCCGCAGATAGTTGCCAAGGCACCTTCTCGGGTGTTTTACCTGGGCTTTATTGCACCTGCGATAAGCGCTCATAAAAAAAAAAGGGAGGGGGCTCTTATCTGCCGCCTAGCAATTTTCCCCTTCTTTTACTGGCTGGGCGACGGTTCCCATCGCTTCAGTGGGCGAAAAGGTTACAGTGGTGGTGTGGAAGGAAAGGTTCCTTTCCAAGAAACCAGGAGGAAGAGTCCAAAGGTACCTCGAAAAGGCCAATTGGCCACTTCAGCCGCTGCGTCCAAGCGAGTGGGCGAGAGTCCCCAAAAGTCCGTTTATTTGTTTGTTGGGGGGGGAGGGGAAACCCTTCGACAGATGCAACCAGCCTCTCGCAACTATCTACTTTCAGATGAAAATCCCTCCCCTCGCAAATCTTTTCTTGCCAGAAAATATGGCCGGAAGCGCCCCAGCTCTCCGGATAATTTTGTCCCGTGACTCCTCGGCAGCAATTCTGCAGGGCAAGCAATGGCACTTCATCTTGGCCCACCTGGCTTAGAAATCAAGTCTCATCCAGAGCAAAGATATTTTTTACGCAGTCCAAAACAGTTCGAGTGAGCGTTGCGCCCCCACACCCAGGGTGGCAGCACCAAGGCGCAAGAAACAGGCGCTCCTCTCTCTCTGTGTGTGTGGTTTTGGCAGGCAACTTCTCCTGTGGCGAGAAAGTGCTCGCTAATTTTTGTCCTTCAATAATGGGGCCTCTTGTCCCTTCGGAAAGAAACGACCACGGGAAATGAGACGCCCTACGAAGTGTTTAAGTCACTCTCAGCGCGCCCTATAAATTAAATAACAGGAGCGATATTCCAAAGCCACTTTCCGTTCGTGTGAGCGAAAAGAGACCATTCCCCCCTCCCATTGCCAGGACTTTATTTGATGAGGGGAATTCTTCGAAGACTTTGCCTTCCTCGCGCTAAATACTTGTGCTCCTCTTTCCTTCATCCACGGCTTTAGCTCCCTCTGTGCTTTCACCCGTTAAAAGAGGGTGACTGTCCCCAGATTTATGTCAGCCTCTTGCCCAATCCTGGGTGATGGGCTTACAAGCTCCTGCCATGTGAATATCCGAAAGGATGATAGGGTGATGTGAACATACTTGGTTAACAGCTGGACTTCGACATCGCCATAATCTTCACGATGTCAGGGTCCAGCTGTTAACCGAGATGATGATGGTGGTGACGGTGATGATCCCGATTTCTCCTGAATTGCTTGACGATTAAGGTGATTAATTTGGGTAGCATCGGTAATCCTTTTTTAAACTACCCTTTTACAGATCTGTTATTAAAAGAAGGGCGTTGGAATCGGGTTTTTAGAAAACCCATCGCAATTTTTTGGAATTTGGAAGTCATCTCTTTCGGAACCCACCAGACTGTCTTCCAAATAAATGGGTTTTGGGAACAGCTCACAGCCCCTTCCAGTTTCCCCGGTATTTTAGCTAATCTTAGAATGAGAGTGAATCAGAGACGTGTAGGTTGTGCACAGTATTCCGTTGACCCTTATTTAATTTTATCTCATGATCCATTTGAAATAAAACAACAACAAAAAAGATAGCGTGTTAATTTCCTTTCCCTCGAACCCATTAAACAAAAGAAGACAAGCACGATTCGGAATTTCTTGGCTGATCTAACCAGGCATTCCGTTTTTAAATTACTTTTTTTGGTGCTGAAAATCGCAGCCCTTTTCAAGGCGCGATCGTCGGGAAAAGGCGAAGGCTCTGATTTTGCTTCGGCCATTGGCCTTGAGCTTCATCTCCTTAGGGCTTCCAAAGGCGCGACACAATGCTCCCGCCGGAGCTCTTGCAGTCCAATCCCATTCGCATGAATTGATGCAACCGCCCACCGTTCAGCTTTGTGAGGTGGAGTTTAATTGCAGGTAAGAGTGACCCGGATGGCTGCCTTCTGCCGCTTGAGTTCGGCCACCCAGGCGCTCAAGGGCTGCAGGATAAGGCGCTCGCTCGACAAACCACTCCACGGCTTTCCAATCTCGTAAAATAGACAGCTTTTCCTCGATATCAGGAGGTGGCTTATCTCTCCACGTTTAGGGTCTTGGTGTCGGTTCCGAATTACTAAAACCAGTCAGGCCTAAGCAACACTAGGGATTTATAGTCCCCCAGTTTTGGGAGATTCCATATCCTATGATCCTGAGGATTGGCCAACCTGGCTGGGATTGATGCGAAAGGAACCCGACACTACCCGGAGGCCTGTAGGATATTCTCCAAGAGGACCTTAGAAGCGGCAGGCTAGGCAGAAACTAGGGGGAAAATCTAGCCTAAAAAGGCATCTTGATAGAATCGCTTCAGAGGCTGAATTTGTTCTTCCAAGGCTTTTCCATTTCCCCATCTTTTAATTCACTGAAAGAGAAAGGTGTAATTCGCAGCTCTAAAAGGCGTATTTTAAAATGTAATACACATACACACACTTTTTCCAACCTGGAGACCTCCAGGCGTTTTGGGCTGCCATTCCTATAATCCACCGGAAATTATAAAATGTCATCCAACTTGTAGCTGGTGTAGTATGTCTGTGTATAGAGAATATAATCTCACTATCACAGATAGTGTAGCTGAGTAGATACATTAAGCTAAACCACAGTTCAGTTAACAATGGTTTGTAAAATAAGCAACAATTCGCTAACGGGCTAAGGAATAAATCAGTTTACAAGTCATAGTTGAAAACCCCTCGCTACGAAAGCACATTTCGACGTGATATGTGAGCGGAGCCCTTAAACACCGAGTGCAAATCTATGAAATATTTCTGTGAAGAATGATTAGAGGATGATCGACAATAGCTAGTGTTTCTGAGCATTGGCAGAGTGTATTTTACCCGACGGCACCTCCATCCTAGGGCCTGAACAAATCGAACGGTCTGTATCTGTATGAGACTTTTAAAAATGAGGTTCTTTTCAAAAGAACGCATCTCAAAAACCTCATGTTTTTCAACGACGTAAATGCTCAGGAGATTTGAAGTTTACATTACTTTCCATTGCCCGATTACGCCACAGGCAGAAAGAAGAAAACGCATCCCAGTTCTAAACCAGGCTTCCTTTCCCGCCTCTTCCTAGGCGTGTTTACTCGAAAGTAAAGCTCAGCTAGTTAAGAGAGCCCAAGAATGGTCCAGCCAGCCTTTACCGCCATGAAATTTGGGGGGAGGGTAAAAACCACACGACGGCATAAGTCAAGGACCACCTTGGGGAGAAAAATCAGTTCCTCTGTGCTCCGTTCTTCTCCTTGTCGTTTCCCACCCCTGGTGAATATTAGCCATGAAACTTCGAGGTGGCCGGCCTGCTTAAATCGCCTCCGAAAGTAGAAGAGCCTGTTCGGGGTTTAATTTTGAAACAAAACCACAGGTAATCTTGCTGGCGGTCCCTGAGATTCAGCCAGGGGAGATCAAATAGCTGTTTACCGCGGCCGCTCCGGTTAGTAATTTCTGATGCCGCCCAGTCAAGACGCGAAAGGGGTGGGGTGGGGTGGGGGGAAGAGAGAGAGATTATTCACCGTAAAGCGGACGAGGCAGGTTTCTGATTAGGCCAACTACACAGCAATACTTGGAGATGAAGAGTGCTGTTAGACCGAAAAGCCTGCTTCTTTAGAACTCGGGGAATAAAAAAAATTTCCGCACTTCACCTTTTATTTTCCGTTCAAGCAAAACAGTTCCTTTTACACAGACCATGCGCATATTTCAGATGCGTTTTTCTTGGGCACCTGTACAATCTTTAGGATTGCGGGGTGGGGGAGGAGATTCAAGGCTGAAAATGCCCACCTTAAATCTCTGAAGTCATTCTGATATTGCCAGACTTTTCACTTTTTTCTTTCTATCCCATTTGCTCTCGGAGGTGTCCGCCAACTGGTCTTCTGCATTTATCCCTCCGCAAATTGCAGGAGATTTTCTCCTGGTGGGATCGAATGAGGTTACCTGGCCATTAGGACGGAAATGATACTGTCTTGGCTGTGGGGTGACCTGCCCTGGGAAGCCCCAAAGGATCTTCTGCAGCTCCCGAAGAGATGCCGCAACACCTTAGCAAATACCTTAGCAGGTGTCTTCCGAGCGGCAAAAGCCAAAGCTTGAGCTGGTCAGGTGAAAAATTGGGTTCATAGAAGATGCTAAATAGAATTGGCTTAGTTTGTGTTTAGTGGTATGGAGCGAATCGGCCCGAAACGATTGCCTCAACTAGTAACGGTACCTAGATAAATAAGGGCAATGTTAAATCCTCTTCGCTAAAAGCTCCTTTAAGAAAAGACACTGAGTGGCAGCTGCTACTACCCTTTGAAGCGTACGAGGGGCGTAATTTTGCCCCTGTTGAAGCCGGTCCGGTACTCTCAAAGGTGGAAAGGTAGGGCCACACATTTGTATCCGTGCAGCGATATAAAGTGTGCATTAATGGCAGATCTGGCAGCACAGCGATGGTTGGATGACACCATAAATCATGTCGGAGGAATGTCACAGGGACCGAAACACTCGCTTACTGGTGTCTGCATTTTGTAAGTTTCACCTAGACTTGTGCTCGAGTTATTTTTTTTAACGAGGTCAATCTTACTTGGTTTATCCATGTTGTGTCGAGTTGGTAATCAAGTAGTCGAACTTTGGAATCGGACTAAATTAGGACCACCACACCCGAGATGCAAAAATCAGGACGAGATGGCAAGAAAACTAACGCTCCTACTGTCATTTAAGGGCTGTGTGGGTATCCGCAGCATAACTCAGGCAAATTAATCCTAGAGTAGCTTTCAATGCCATACGTTGGAAGGCTCACCGATTCACCCAAATCCTGATGCCAAGTACTAATCTGAAGACGAAATTCAAACCCCTGTTTAATTCCCACTAAATCAGCAGTGTGATTAGCAGCTACTTACTGTATCCTGGACCCTTTTAAAATGTGCATCTCACGAAGTAACTGATAATTTTTTTAAAAAGGTTAGAATTTACATTTATTAGGTTTTAGGTATTAATAGGTTCGTTGTTCAACCTCTCTAGGTCTGCGCAGATATAAATCCTATTAATCCTCGATCTACTACCAAATTATACTTATCCCACCCCTGGCAGGGGACAAGCTGGCAGAAGACCTACGGAATTTGGGCTCCTGCCCGCTAGCTCTGAATAGAGATGGACAGCAGAATGGGCTTCGTCCGGCCTTGCAAGCGCTGGACGAAACCCGTCGAATCTCACGTTTAATTACACAGACGTCCAGTTTAGTATGTGCGTTAAGTCTTAGACCAATAAATGCATGCCCTTGGGATGCTATCGACGTTCACGTTTTCTTGGAGTCGATTCCAGCGTCCCAAGAAGCATCCACACCCACCCACCCCACGCTTTTGGTTGTATTTAACGGAAAACTACTTTCAGGACAGGTAAAGCCTAAAGAGAAAGCAGACAGGCGCCTAGCACCGCGGCCACGCCCACAGCTCCATCCAGGAAGGTCGCCCTTCTACCTGCAGCCCTCGATAGCGGATCCTTGGCCGGCACTGCGCGTCCCTTTGCAAACCAACTTGGGCTAAAATTTCAGGGGAACGCCAATGGGCTCTCTATGAATAAAGACACACCTTGCTTCAACGCGAGAGCCCTCTTCCACCTGCAGCTCTTGGAGAGTTCTATTCCATCTAAAGCAGGGGTCTCCAACCTTGGTAACTTTTAAGCCTGAGGGACTTCAACTCCCAGAATTCCCCAGCCAGCAGAGCTGGCTGGGGAATTCTGGGAGTTGAAGTCCTCCAGGCTTAAAGTTACCAAGGTTGGGGACCCCTGGTCTAAAGCACAGAGGCGCTTGGTTTTGCCAGCCCAGGCGAGGCTGAACGTCGAGAGCAAGGCGGACAGGAGCTCGCCCGTGGGGGGGAAATGGGCATCTCCCGGGGCAAAAGAAACCGAGGCCCAGCCGACGTGGAAAGCAAAAAGAAAAAAAAAACTTTCAGTTTTCCGTGTGCTCCTAGTTACTGTTTAACATCCCCACCCACGTTTCAGTTTGTTTAGTAAATCGATCTGAAAGCGACTGCCGGGGCTCCGGCGCTGGCCCCGTCGCCATTAAGCCAGGTTCCTAATCCCCCCCCTTCTTCTTTTTCCCTCCGGGATAGATAAGGTTGCGCTCGGTGGCCGGGCGAGCGAAAGCCAAGGGCCGCCGGGGAAAACGGAGGGGAGGAAGGGAGAGAAAGCGCGGATATGCTCCTCAGGCGCCTCTAAGCTGACTCGCAGCTGCTTCACCCGCCAGGTAAGTTTTTATTTCCGCCGGCGCCCCTAGAAAGACAAGAGCAGAGCTTGGCCGCCCTCGCGCCGGCGCCTTTGCCTTGCCCGGAACTCCCAGGCCTTTCTGGGTCCAGCTGGGAGCCGGCGGAGCTCCTGGGCCTCTCGCCGCCGGGCTGCTACCGTGACAAGGCGAGAAAGAAAGGAGAGCGACGGCTTCGCAGTCGAGAGGTCACGCCGCCGTTTTTGCCTACCCAGGGCCTCCTCCCGCCCCTTGAAACGGCGGGACTGCAGCCTTCTATTAGGGAACGAAGGCAGCCGGCTCTTGCTTCCCTATCTGGCTAGAAGGGGCTGGATCCGCTTCTCTCTCTCTCTCTGAAAATACCTGCCCTTTTATACTGAAAGAAGTTTTAAGTCCCATGGAATTTGAAACCAAGTTTTGGGAGCGCTCCCTTCCCCGATAACTGGAGCCCTTTCTTTTATCCCACTTCCGGTGGGATGGGTTTCAGAGTGGATTGTTAAGGAGAGGTTGCCCCACGATCCCGGTTCATTAAAAACCAAGCCAACTTGGGCAGCTTCCTCAAAGCTGCAGAGATTTCTGGTTATTCCCAGGGCGTTTCTCCCAACCCATTATAAATTCCACTGCGGTTAGGAAAGAATATACAGTTGTGCTTGCCTCTACCTGAGAGGTAACAGAAAGATCCTGCAGCAAAATTTTGGTGCCTCTTTAGTGTTCTGGTATGCATTGTCCTGGCCCTGCCTTGGGCCTTGCCTCCAGTGTTCGGCTCCATTGTTATACGGTATATCTATTTCATTTCCTGAATTGACCAAATGCTGCTGGGATATTATAGCAGGTTGGTGGTATAATCCTGCATATTCCTTGTACTGGTTTTTAGGATTAAGCTCTGCAGCCCCCCATATTTAGGGCAAAGAGGTCTAAATAAAATAGACACAATTGAGCAAGAAAAAAGTGAGAGGTGATCGTGCTTGGTGGATCTAATGCTATCCAAAATAAAAAATCCTTTTTTTATAAAAGATTATTTTGATATGCAGATCTTTCAGTGTTTGATTAATTAT
Source organism: Ahaetulla prasina (assembly GCF_028640845.1). Taxonomy (NCBI): domain Eukaryota; kingdom Metazoa; phylum Chordata; class Lepidosauria; order Squamata; family Colubridae; genus Ahaetulla; species Ahaetulla prasina. Next base: position 41,419,005 of record NC_080541.1, on the reverse strand, counting down.
ACCGTTATTTCATATACATGACAACACATTTGCATGAAACCTCCTTGCTGTCTGATTATGGTTTTAAAAAGCAATTAAATGAAACAGTCTTCTATTTAAAACAATGACTAAAGATACTGTCTTCCATCATACAGAAGACTTTGCCTGTAGCCCAAAGTGACTGATTATTCAAATCAGTATATTTCACTACCTCCCACTCACATATTTCTTGGTTACATTTATTTCCCAAAATAGTAAAAGCAAAATTGATTATTTTTCTCTTTCCTGTTTTGTCTTCATGACAATTCTATAAGTTACAAAAAAGTCAATTGGCTCAAGTCTTATCAACTGCTTTTTAAGGGTAACTAGAATACTAATACCCAGTATATATTATCTTCAATGTAACACTTAACGGACTTCTAGAGGTTTGTCCTTAAGGATACTTAAGGGGTGCTAGTGGGGAATATTGATGTAGAATATGAATTATTTAAATGAGATGAATGAAAGAGTAGATGATAAAAAGGCCCTGCAGATGCCATTGTCCATAAATGACCTTTCATTAAGTCCTCTTCTTTTAGCCTGGTATTTCTCTTTATTTTGATTCTACCTTCATCTAAGGCCCTCAAGATCTTAGAGGGTTATTTTTCTGCTTGTTTCTTGTCACAACAGGTGTATAGCATAAAGTAGTAGGTGAGTTTTAAAGGTGAACCTCCCAGTCTAGATGAGAAATGAGCAATGGGTAGGTCCTACCTTTTGACTTCAGTTCCATTGGCCTAATTCCCATTGACAGTGGATGCATCTGGTAGGAGTTGCAGTACCACAGAATCAGCCATCTGCACCCTTTTTTATAATAATCATTGAAAACTCAAAATACAGTTTCAAGATAGGAAATAGGTAAACTCTGGTTAGTTCATTAAATATGTATAAAACAATTTTAAAAACTTCAGAAACTAGGTGGCTCAGTGGCTAAGATACTGAGCTTGTCGATCAGAAATGTCAGCAGTTTGGTGGTTCGAATCCCTAGTACAGGTCTCCTGCATGAGCAGGGGGTTGAACTAGATGACCTCCAAGGTCCCTTCCAACTCTTACTGTTAAAGCTGTTAAAAGCCACTACAAAGCCTTATGTCGTCAAATTAAAGATGAACGCACCAATTATTTCTGCAAACAGGAGGAAAAGCTGTTAAACCCAAACTCTACATGAGCCTTTTAACTTTGTTAACTCAAAACTTAAAGACTCGCAAGTGATTCCACCCCTAAAAGGGCAAAACAGGGTTGATTGTAATGATGATGTTGGTCAGGCCAATCTATTCAATACATTTTTTAGTTCAGCTTTTGTGGATAGCAATGGTTGCAGTCCCTTATTCGCAAGTTGAATCATAAATAGTTAGCAAATTCCTGAATATTAAATTTACAGTAGATAATGTTGCATTAGCATTGTATAATCTAAAGTCATCGCTATCCAGATGGATTCTGTGCTTTTTTCCCTGAAAAAGCTTACTACTGTCCTAGCTGAATCCTTGTGGACAATTTTTGAAGTATTGTTTCTAACCAATTCTCTGCCTGATCTATGGTCATCAGCTATAGTTATATCAATCTTTTAAAAGGGTGACCCTAGTTCAGTTGAAAATTATAGACCAATCTCTTTGTGCTGTGTTACATGCAAAGTTATGGAATCAATTATAAACCAATCCATCGTTCACCATTTAGAGACAAACAATTTGCTATCCGACAAATAGTTTATTTGGCTTTAAGAAAAACTCATCCTGTAATTTACAACTTTTGCACTGTAAAACATCTGGGACTACATGTCTTGATCAAGGAAAAGCTGTAAATGCAATTTACATAGATTTTTGTAAAGCTTTTGATACAGTAGTACTTGATATCAACTGCTGTTGAAATTAAACTCTTATGGCATTTCTGGACCTTTGCACAAGTGCATTACTGCTTTCCTGTCTAATAGACTGCAGAATTTCAAAATAGGGAACTCACTGTCTAATCCTGCATCAGTTAACAGTGGTATTCCGCAAGGTAGCCTTTTAGTCCCACACTTTTCTTGTTCTATATCAACAAGTTATGTGATCAACTTAAAAGCAATCGCGTCCGGTTTGCCGATGACATAAAATTATTCAATACTTAAGATAATTCTGTTGTTTTGCAAAGTGATCTCGACTATGTGTCTGAATGGTCATTTATTTGACAATTTCAAATTTCGATTAATAAATGTTCTGTCTTACATATTGGTAAACGTAATCAGAATGTCAAGTATAAGCTAGGTGGGATTGATGTAGCAGATGACTCTCATTTTGTCAAGGACATAGGTGTACTTATCTCTGACGACTGTTGCTCCAAAGTTCACTGTAACAGCATTGCTAAAAAAACATTAAGAGTTGTAAATTTAATTTTTCAAAGCTTTTTTTCTGGAAACGTATTGCTAATTAAAGCTGATAAAACTTATGCTAGACCAATTTTAGAGTATTGTTCAACTTTGGAATCCCCACCATATATCTGACATCAGTACACTTCAGAAGTATTTCACAAGAAAAGTCTTGCACTCTTCAGTACACAATAGAATTCCCTATACTCACTAGGCTCAGAATTCTCAGTTTGGATAACTTAGAACTCCGTCATTTGTGGTCAGACCTAGGTATTGCATGCAAAATTATAGGTAGTAATGCTTTACCTGTAAATGACTTTTTCTGTTTTAATTGTACTAATATGCCCGTGAACAACCCCTTTCAAATTCAGTGTAAATCATTCTAAACTTGACTGTAAAAAAGATAATTTCTGTAATTGAGTTGTCAAAGTCTGGAATGCTCTACCTGATTTAGTTGTCTCAGCTAAAAATTTTCACAGTTTCAGTCACAAATTGACTTCCGTGGACCTTACTTCATATTTAAGTGGTTAGTAGAGGGAGTATGTATAAGTGCACTAATGTGCCAATTGTCCCTGTCATTGTATTTTTATTCTTTTATTCTTGTTCTCATTTTTGTTTGACTAATTCAAATAAATAAATAAATAAATAACTTCCCTAACTCTTCAAATTCAGCACAGTCCTCATGCATTATGTGCACCACACCTGCTGTATTAAGTGGTTATTATCCACTTAAAGATTGCTGACTGTCTAAATCATCATGGGTCTCTACTGTGCACCCTTTTCACACCCTTTCCACGCAATCTGGTGATATTATCTTTCTGAACTGAGTGACAACTTGTCCAGCTCTCTGGAAGAAACACCAGTGGTCAGCTTGCTTACAGAACTATTTCTGTCTCTAGGGCAGACCTGCACAAAATAATGCCCATGGGCCATATGTTGCCTGTCAAACTGCCTTCTGCTGCTGGAACTTTTTGAAAAATAGTCTAGGCCACCAAACATCAACACTCACAAGAAAGACCTGCTGCTTCACAACCATATCTTCTTGAAAGAAACATTTCCAAGCACCTTCAGTGTCTTGAAGGCTCATAGACACTGTCAACTCCATTGCTGTCTTGGAGACACTGGCTATCAATTAGCTGATTGGCATGCTAGCTATTTTCTTTTGGCCTACCGTTACTCCACAAATGTAAATCTGACCCTTTACTTCTATAAGTTGTGCAGGCCTACTTGCAGCCTAAAGTTACCACAGTACTGTTACTCAGTATTGCACTGAGAAAAGGGATACTGTCTTTTATAAAACTGACAAAACAACTTCGGCCAAGAAAGGCTCTTGATCTCATGTGGCATGTTGGTTACTCTCTCTATAAATACACAGTGTAATTAGCAAATCTAGAAAATTCCTGAAAGTGAAAGAATGAGTCAATTGAAAATAGAGGAACTCTAAACAAACATTTGGAGGAATACATAGTTATTACTGTATTAATGGAATTTACTTTAAATTAAACGTGTCTGGGATTTAGAACTGATGTCATAAAAAAATAATAATTCCTGATTCTCTAGTATTAATGTCTTTATTCATGTAGTCCCCTATTTCTGAGGAAGTTGGAGTTCTAAGCTCCTTGCAGATAACCCGTTCTTGTATATGATTACTCAGAAGTAAATCCTGCTGGGCTTAGTTTGGTTTGTTCCTTGAGAAGATGATTTTGCATTTCATGTAACATCAACAGACACAAAAGTAGACGATACACTATGAAATATCCAGGTAAAATGTCAGTTGTGGGGAGGCTGTTTTGAATGTTTTATTGATCATCCCATTCTCCTTTTCTTCCTCTTGTTGCTTTTTGAAAATGTGTTTAAAAGGAGTTAAGATGGAAAACACTTAAAATGTTCTTTTGTAACCTGCTCCATGTTTCCCATAATTCTTCTGTCACTCTGCAGCTTTGAGAAAGGGAAAAAAATACAGTTTAGATGCTGTTTTCATTGCTTACTACTTGCTTCCCTGTCTCTTTCTTCCTGTCTCACAGATGCACAACAGCTCTGCCTGAGGCACACCTCATACACATTAAAAAAAATCAAGCGTAGGACAAGATCCCAATGCACCTACTTTTTTCAGAACATTGTCTTTCATTTTTGTAGCTTGTGCAATTGGAAAACAGCACCGTTTCTTTCTTTCCCCCAATGTTCATCAGACTTGATTAGGGATAGCAAAGCAGAAATTGTCTTTCCTCATTTAACACTGAGTAAACATGGAAGAGCTGGTCTGCTTTCAAATTAACAGAAAGAAACTGGGGGGTGTAATCCCAAGTAATATGTAGAAGGAAAGAAGCTATTTTGCCAGTGTTATTGATGTCCTCAAGATAGGTTGCACCAGAGTTTCTCAACTTCAGCAGCTTTAAGATATGTGGACTTCAATGTCCAGAATTCCCCAGGCAGCATTCTGGAAGTTGAAGTTCACTGTTTTGGACTATAACTTCTGTCTTTTCAGTCTGCAGGGAATGATGGAAGTTTTAATCCCATGTGTTTTGTTGATGCCAGTTTGCTGAATGTGTTAATACTTCACACTACTAGCAAACCTCAAAGTAGCAGAAACCGTGCCTTCAGTTTTTAGTAGTATGGTCAGAAGGCCATAGACTCTGAGGGTTTGAGAAGAGACTTGGTGGGCATAGTGTTCCCATTTTGGCAATTGGCCAATGTGACTCCCTAAAATGTAGAAATTAAAGCCACTTAGCTAATTCAATAAACTATGGTTCAGTTGCAAGACGTTTCCCTGTTGCACAAAAACACTATTATGAAAGTAGTCTCATTAGAACATCTCATCCCAAATTTTGGAATATTTTATTTATAAAGTTTTTATGTACTTTTTTATGCTATTCACTAGCATTAATAGGAGTAGCATTCTGGACAGTAGTACTGAATTTATTCTGGATTCTTCAAGTATATTTAAACCATTATCCTATTTTTGTTTTGTTCTGCAGATTACCTTCAATGTATCGTCTATAGAAATAAGTTCAGTTGCATTGAGACAGGGATTTATTTCCATGTAGTAAGGTGGCATTTGATTGAAGAGTCTAACAGTACAATGTTGGGAAATGAGCAAATTCCAGAGAATTTAATGAGATTGATCACCAAGTGGGTATCGCAGAGATTCAACAGATTTTAGTGGATGGAGGGGAACAGAATTATGGCACAGAAACATGCAAGGATAAAATACAGACAAACAGGTTAAGATTTTTGGAGCATCTAGATTTTAGGAGTTGGTCTTTATTTTTAAACCACATTAAACATTTTTTAGACTTAGATTACAGTTTCAGAGTTTCCTGATTCAGTACAATGGAAAAACCCACCTCTTTTAAAGAGAGTTTTAGTGCCACAAAACATATGCTCCTTACCTTGGAGCATAGGATGGATGTTTTAACTATGAATTTAAGCAGTTCACATTTTGCTTCTTTACTGAGGTCCCCAGGTGGACTTAGGCAAACCATTATCTTGAAGCCTTTGTTCTCCATTCTTTAGTATGGAAGATAATAATGGTTTATTTCACAGGGTTGCATTACATTTAGAAGTGTGCTGAATTCTTGAAAGGCAATAATAACATACCATACTGCTGTAATTTCATAGCTACTGTTCAAGAAGATCACTCAGAAAACTTCTTTAAGAAAAAGAAGGCTTTTTTTCCATGCTTTATTTTTTACTCATGGATTCCTGAAACAGAATTTCTAAGATAAAGGGAAGTTTCTGTTGATTTTCAGAGCAACCAATAGATGATGTTACAGTGGCATATGTATAACTTTAATTGGAACTTTCTGTTTTCTAACAAGACTTCCTTTCCCCTTCTATCTAGCTATGCAAATATAATTTTATAACTTTAAGAAGTATTCAGGTTTTATTTCCCTATCCAGGAAGGCTTTTCTTATTATCTGTCTTAGTAGATGGGAGGTTTATGGACAAAAGCTATATGGCAGCAGGGAAACCAACCAACCTCTGACCCATTGCTACCATCTGGTGGTCATCTGGATTTTTTTATGATTGCTCAACCGAGGTCTGGTAGTCTTAGAGAGTAGACATTTTAAAGACTGGAGTTGCAGTTTAATACGGAATACTGAGTCAAATAAATGTATGCATATGATTTCTTTGGGTTTGGCTAAATGTAACGTGCAAACCCAGCACTGTTTTTTTTTTTAAACATAGCTTTTGAAATCTGACAGCATCTACAAACGATGCTGTAATCAATAAAACTTGCTTACAAAAACTGTAGCTTAGCGTGTTATGCGAATTAGACTATACTGTATAGGAAACAGTTGAAAGAAAACCCAGCATGGATTAATGTAGAGGAGTCAAATTATTTTCTGCTACAGAGATTTTGTGCCTTGCTTCCCATCCTTATTTATGATGCTTTTGCCACTAAATTTTTTTCTATCCCAACTTGGTCACATTGCTGCTGAATTTTGGCATTGGGATCTCAGAAGGCTTTGTGGCTTGCAAATTAGGGATGGGGCTTTGTATTCCGTTTTAAGAAAAGAAATGCAGGCCAGCTTTAGAACGTTTGCACCAAACATTTTTCCTGACTTCCAGGAAATGTTGCCTGTCTTAATTCTGCACAGCATTGTAGTCCTTGTCTATAGAGGAATTGCTGCAAATTTTTATCCCAGTGCATTTACTCCCAGGTAAATGTGTATTCAAACACCACCAGAGTATCTAATTCTAAATCCTAGTCAATTAAATAGTTTTGCGTCCAAATAGAATTCCTAAGGTTACTTGGAATGGAAGGAATTTTATAACAATTATATTAAAGCTATATACTAAACATTATGCTGAGAAGCTATTGCTTTCTCATATTCTGAGTAGTGTTTCAGAAGGTCCAGAAAGAGTTGTGAAGCATTTACTATTTCTAAAAACTCATTTTAGTGTTGCATAATTTCATTACAAATCCTAATCTATGGATTAGATGTATAGAGTATATAGATAGTGCTCACTGTGTTCCCATTTTTAACTGAATTACATTCGGACAACATTACTAGAAAATAGATTCAAGGGAAGCTTGTCAAGGGAATGACAATGAGATGTTGAGTGACATGCCACAAACGCTCATGTGTTCAGAAAAAATATGAAAAAGAAGTCAGATTTGATCTGAAAATATTAAAAAGTAAGGTTCAAGATATATTGGTGTAATTGGAGAAATGTTAATTCATTGATGTGATTTTCTTACAGAGTAACTGGTTTGTTTTACATGTTTCTAAATAAAACTAAATTTGTGCCTGTTGATTGGAAGAATAATTCTCTTCTACAAAGGTAACCAATTGAATGAAAAAATAATAGGGGTTGCAAATTGGTTGCCAAAGGCAATGAGAATAATATATGATGGAAGTAAAACATGTGAGGATAACTTAGTGAATCAACACCAATAAGGTAAAAAGGCAACCATGTATGATATCACTTGCTTGTTTAATGTATTTATAGAAAAATTATAAAGAATGCTTGCGATGACATTAGACACATTAGTTGGAAATGCAAAACTATGCATACTTTTTATGTAGACAATTCTGTGGTGTTGATTAAGAACCCAAATGATTTGCAGTGAGATTAGATGACATAACAATGAGTAAGGATCTGAAAATTAATATGTGAAAGACCAAAGTAGTTGTGCTGGCAGGAAAAAATGGAATGAAGGGTTGCAGGGAAAAACAACAACAAAACAACAACAGCAGCAAATAGAAAAACATGCATACCTTAGTTCAATGTTTATTAAAGATAGGAAATCAATGGAAACATTTTACAAAAAAAATTGTAATCTTTTGTAAGGAATGAATGTCTATTGAAAGTGAAAGTTATTGTGTTTAAGAGTGTTATTTTGCTTACTTTGTTATATGTAGTTAAGAGTTTGGATAAAGAGAAGCAGAAAGTAAGTTGAATGTAGCAGAAATTGGATACATAAAAGTACTTAAGAAGAATGTGCAGTAAAAGAAAAAGAGATAAGGTCAAGAATTCAAAACACAGTAAGTCACCATTAATTTGAGGGACCATTGATAGTTTGATCCTCCCTGAATATATCTAGCCTCCCTTTAAAACCATGCAAATTGGTTGCTGTTAACATAGCTACTAGCAATGAATATGTACGTGGTGAAAAATAATGGCAGTGTAGAGAATGACTCAGAATTGTAATATTGTAAGAGGGGAAGAGAAAATTCTTTATATCATCTGATTCTAACCTATACATGATTTTAAATGCAGCACTTTTGTCATGTTTCTTTACTTTTCTTTGTTCCAAACAGAACAACTCCAGTTGCTGCCATGGTTTAAAAAAATAAAATAAAATAAAGAAGCCACGCTACCCCCTATTTTTGTCTATTTTTGCTCCTTTTCTTTTTCTGATGTGGTAACTGAATTTGTACCCAGTTCAAGTGTGTACTCACTACAGAGTTGTAAAGAACATTATTGTCTCAGTGAGCCTGTTTTTTAGTTTCTTTTCTAATGATCCTAAGCATTGATTTCTACAAGACCTGCACATTGGTTGACATTTTCAGTGAGATGTCCACCCTGACTCAAGGATCCCATCTCATTAATGTATAGGCAAAATCTGCAATTTTTATGGTAACAGAGATTATATTTGCTTTTTAAAATCTACTCACTAGGAGAGATTTTTTGGGGTCTCTGCACAATTCCTCTTTTATTTTTCCACTTTGAATAGTTTGGTACCATATGCAAATATGGCCACTTCAGGGTTCAGCTTTAATTCCAGGTTGCTTATATGCAAGTTAAAACACTTGGACTCAGCTTTCCATCTTGCATAATTCACTAATGTGAGAATTATCTGTTTATTTCCATTTCTTGTTCTATCAGTAGGTGTGGCAGTTAATTTTTACATAGAGGAAAATAACCTAATATTAAAGTCTACTAATACCAAAACTAAAGACAGATGAAAACTGGACCTCCCATCAAAAGGCAAGGCAGTTCAGCCCATTTCATAGCTTAAGCAAGAGAATCTGCAGAAATCTGAATTTGGATTTCACTATAAATAGAACTTGTACTTGAGAAATAGCAAACTGGAATTTTTTCATATTTCTTGGATTTTTCTACAGTACAGCTAGTCCTCACTTAATGTCTACTTGTTCAGTGAGCATTCCAAAATATGATGGTGCTGAATAAGGGGGAATTTAAGACAGGTCTGCATAGTTGCGGTCATCATATGATCATGATTCAGGAGCTTGGCAACCAGCCTGCTATTATGGCACCAAGCATAACCACGATCATGTGATTGCCATTGGCAACCTTCATTACTGGCTTCTGAAAAGCAGAGTCAATGGGGAAACTGGCAGTAGGTTGGAAATGGCAGTCATGTGACTAGTCTGTGACCACATTGGATTTGCCTATCAATGGCAACTGGAACTGCTGGATCTGCCATTGTAATTTGGTGCAGCTGTACCAATGGAGTTCCCAGTCCTAATTATCATTGGGAAGCCTACATTGTTAAACAATTGATCAGAAATTTTTAAATTTTTGTGTGACTCCAACTTAGTCTATGAGAAAGAAGATGACAGTGGTTGACAATCTAGGAGAGCCCCTGTCCTCTTAGGCCATGTCAGCTATAAATTTGCTCAGAATCTTTATTGAGGGATTTGTCAGGAATCTATTGAAAATCTATGTATGCAGTATCTATTGATTCACTCAGACATCTCTCTCTCTCTCTTTCACATACTCTCTCTCCAAATATATTACTAATAATTTAAACTCCTGTGTATAACATGAAATTTGGGTCAGTCTAAGATTACAGCTTTGGACCTGAGAGCAGCAAAGAATATGATTTGTCTGGTCACATAATAGCAATTGAAAGGTAGGCTTTGGATGCTGAGTGGCTTGTTTCACAATACTTTGGCTCATTGCTCTCTTAACTTTATTTTTTAGTAGTATTAATGGTAATTTTATACGTAGGTTTGCAGTTTTAAATGATGATTAATTTCTTTCTGGCATCTTGTTTAAGTGTGAGAACCCATCCTTGCATCACAACTAAGCTGAAAAAAAAAAGTAAAAGAAATTCCTTATTACAGTGATGTTAAGCATGAAGTAAAAGCAGGGTTGCATATCCAGTATCTGTTATATGAAGCCAATTCTTGTTTCTACCTGATTTGTTGTTCTGATAGCTACTTTATTCCAGTGCTTATGCAGAACCCTACAGGATGAAAGGATTGTTATTGTTTTGCTGATAGGTGAATTCTCCTAGAACATTATCATTGTAACATAAAATGCCATACTTTAAGCAAAGGAGCACATAGTATTCTCATTTTATTTGTGTTATATTTTATATTAAAACTTAAAGTTCAATTTGATGAACACCAGATGCCCATACTGAACTTTGTAGTACACAAATCTAAGTAAATATTCTCAAGGTTGGGTCATGAATGCATTATTATTGTGAAATTCTGATCTGATAACATAACTGCCATAATTGACAGGTGGATGCATCAAAAGCAAAACACAAGTGTGCTAAATTTTTAGGTATTTTGTAGATATTTTAAAATATAATTCAATCACTGCGATCGAATCAGGTTTTCACTTTACATTTTCTTTCTTCCTTTTTTTTCTTTAAGTTAAATTCAGGTTGGAATAACACATATAATGTCAAAGCTGAAATCTATCAAACTGAAAGAGCCAGGCTACATTTTCAACCCTTTTCCAATTGTCAATTTAAGTTAATTGAAAGCGAAAGGTCTCGGATTCAGGATTGGGCCATTTAAACACAAGCGTGCTGCTTTCATTTCGTAGAAGGGCAATCTCCCTGCACACACGTATTTTTAAAAGGTTCATTCATAATTCTCCCTTCACACTTCTATTGGAAATGACAGAATTCATTATTTTTGAGCTTCAAACTATTTTCCTCCAACTTGGGTGATGAATTGTATGAGATTTACTTCACAACATGACATGGCAGCCCTTGAGATTTTAAAATACTATGAGCTAGCTGCCTGCCCTTTGTAACTTCTGAGGAGCAAGAGTAAACGGAACTTTAGACTGGTCCTCTGTGTCTTAGGATCCTAGGAAGGATCACAAAGGATTTTTAGGCCATCATGCAAACCATCATTTCAGAACCTTCAGCACTAACAACCAGAAGCTTTTGAGGGACAAGTTGTCCACTTTGTCCTGTTTATTTCCATGGCAATAACCAACTGGCTAGTTCCCACTCTTCCCAAATATTCCACTTGTATGCTAATTGTGAAAAATGGCTAATGATTTGGTTTGGTATCTTCAAATTGTTCCTGACAGATATGGATATGTAGGTATGTATGCATAATTTCTTTAGACTGTTTTTCTGTAAATATAAACAATACAGAAGGTTTTTTTTTTAAAAAAAAAATACATCTGCCTGCCATACTATTGTTAATATTTTGATGATAAATGTAATGGAACAAAATAGATGAAGTTTATCTCTAGGTTTTGGATCCATTTATATTGCCTTATTGGGTAGTTTGGGAATGTTTCAATTCTACAGAAATTTAAAAACATTTTACTTTACTTTCATGGCTATAGGTTTGCTCTTCTGATTTTTCCTTAGGTTTGCATTCTATCTTTTTGACAGTCTAAAATGACTCCTAATGTGTCAAGGAGCCCACAAACTTTTTCCACCAAGTTTCCTCCTCTACCTGTCTGTCTCTCAAATAAACATATATTTGAAAGTGGGAAATATATACATTGCAAAGTTTCACAGCCCCCACTTGTTAATTTTATTTTAGAAAATAAAATGATGAAAATCTGAAATTAAGTTTATAGGAATGAAGAAAAAATACCAAGGAGGTAAAAGTGTTTGACTGGAATAGGGGCTAAAAGCTGTAACAGGGAGCATAATAATAAATTGAGGCTTTCAGGATTAAGATTAAATGATTATGACAGCCATTCTATGAATGAACAAGGCCAGAGAAGATCTTCTGAGCAAACACTCACAATATCATCTCAACATTCCAAATGTTTCCAACACATCAAAAATTGGGTATTTTTATCATATAATTTTAATGTTTTCTTTTGATCTAATAGATTAATTCTGCTGCTGCCTAGCAATTGATCTCTCTTTGGAATCCTTGAGCTCTTTTAGTGGGAAAATATTACCGTAGAAAGCTTACTGGAACTATCCATCCATTGTGAATGAAAAGCTTCTTTGTCATGATTTTGCCTTAAGAGGGACACAGAAACCCTCTTGAAATTACCATATCTACTTTCTTTCTTTCCGTGATCTAGTTTTTTTTACCTGAGACTTTATTGCAAATAAAGTTACTGTAACTGAATTTTGCAATCTGAATATTTTGGAAGATTGGCTGAGAAAATAGGCTTCTTGTTTATGCTAACTTGTCCTATTGTTCTGGCTGATTATATGCTAAGCAAACAGGAATGCTGTTAATCTTATTTGCACTTCAGTCCAGCGCTTAGTATAGGAGTGAAACTACCCTCTATTTTACCACAGGAGCGTGCCGGTCAGCACACAGACACATGTTCTAAGAGCTCTGAAAGTGAAACTTATTAGATTGTTCCAGATAAACAATCTAGGTATATATCAGTGAGATGATTTAACATTTTGAATACTGTAAGTAACATTCTGATTTTAACCGGGATATCACAAGACATGTACACTTTACAAGGCATTCATCTTGATTGTAGGAGCCAACTGGGAAGCCTTGTGTATGAAACATTATAGCAATTCGACTCATGATGTTTGATTGGTAGCATTTCATTTCTTTCCTTGATAAGGGACAAATGAGGAAAGATATATGGCAACTCTTCAATTAGACAAACTCCTCATTCCAAAATACAGGTCATGGAATCATGATAATAAATTAAGGAAAACTTTCTAATAGTAAGAGCAGCTTGACAGTTGGCTCCCCCCCCCGTCTCATTAGTGGGATATGTTCTAGCAAAATCTTAATAGACATTTGCAAGAGAAGCTTAATTTTGGATTTCTGCATTGAGCAGAAGGTTGGATTTAATGGCCAATGTGGCCCCATCTGACTTTAAGCTATAATATTCAAAGTGATGGGCATGCCTTGATTTTCCTTTCTAAACTTATCAAGTGTACAGAAAGCAGGCTGGGTTAGTAAAATAGAGTTGCCAGTAACTAGATTTGGACAGTAATATTTCTTCCTGTGGTACCTAGCCTCATCTCCAGATCTGGTTCTGGATGCTGTATTTCATCAGATCTAACATAAGATTAAGGGAAGGGACTTTGTAGGTCATCTAGTCCAATCTCCCACCCAAGCAGGAGACCCTACACCATTTCTGACAGATGGCAGTTCAATCTCTTCTTGAATGCCTCCAGTGATGAAGCTCCCACAATTTCCAAATACAAGCTGTTCCACTGGTTGATTGTTCTCCCTGTCAGAAAATGTCTCTTTATTTCTAGGTTGAATCTCTCCTTGATAAATTTCCACCCATTATTCTTTGTCTGGCTTTGGGTGCCTTGGAAAATAACTTGACCCCTTCCCCTCTGTGGCAGCCCCTCAAATATTGGAACACTGCTATCGTGTCTCCCCTGGGCCTTCTCTTCACTTTACTAGACATGCCCAGTTCCTGTAACCCTTCTTATGTTTTAGTCTTCAGTCCCCTAATCATCTTGGCTGCTCTTCTCTGCACTTTTTCTAGAATCTCAACATCTTTTTAAATACTGGATGCAGTATTTTAGGTGTGGTCTTACTAAGACTTTATAGAGTGGAATTAGTATCTCACTTGATCTTGATTGTATCCCTCTGTTAATGCAATTTAAGATTGCATTGGCTTTTTTGGCTGCCGCTGCACACTACTGGTTCATATTTAACTGGTTGTCCACTAAGGCTCCAAGATCCCTCTCACAGTTACTGCTATTAAGCCTGATTTCACCCAGTCTATATGTGTACTTTTGGTTTTTCTTGCCTAAGTGTAACACTTTACTTTTCTCTATATTGAATTTCATTTTGTTAGATATTGTATTAAATAGTAATATTTCTTCCTGTGGTGCCTAGCATCATCTCCAGATTTGGTTCTAGATGCTGTACTTTAAGGAGGACGAAAACATATGAAAGAAACTTGGAGGACAGCATAGTATAGTATAGTACCTATTCATGAAGAAACTCAGTAGATTTAGTTTAGATGTTAATGATCTTGTTAGGAAAAAAGTAAATTTCAGTTAAACTTTAGGAAACAATTACACCACTTCAGCAATGAAGCTAGTTATAGATAGATTCTATAGATAGATTCATTTTTGCTGGGGAGTTTTATGTATCAACTGGATCAGTGTTTCTCAAACTAGGCAACTTTAATATGTGTGGATTTCAACTTTCAGAATTGGCCGGCTAGGGAATTCTGGGAGTTGATCTCAATGCAACGTAAAGTTGCCAAAACACTGAGAAACACTGAACTAGACATAACTTTTTGGAGAGGCTCTACTTTGGATAGGGATATAGAAATAAATGTACTGAGTCTGAGTGCTATATGTAGTGCTAATGTTTCATACTATTTCATTCAGTGAATCAGTCATAACATCAAGAATTTGGGGGTATCTGCAAGTTTTGACATTTGGCTTTTGTGCATGACTTTGCATATTTGGATTTTTTTTCTATGCAACTTACTTAAATACCTGCCATCTACTTTTTTCTGATAGAAGCAAACTTTATGCATATTTTATTTACATAACCGTCTCAAATAAGTGCTGCTTTGCACAGTCTTTCCTTCACAGTAATAATGGATAGCAGAAGACTGTTTACTATGATGTGGCTACATACCTTTTGGAGAATTGTAGCATGTTGAGGTAAAATCCATAACTAGGGGTATCTGTAAGGTGTGGTTAAAAAAAGTCAGCGTGGCCATTGTGATAGGTGGATCAATCACACTATTATAGCTACCTTTTTAAATCCTTGTGTTTTGCCTAGTTAGCTCTGGATACCCAGCATAGAGCAAGGAAGAAGTAAGGCTGGGAATTCCAGGAGTTGAGTCCACACATCTTAAAATAGCCAAGGTTGAGAAATATTGGGTCAGTGATCTGGGTTAGTTAGACTCAGTGATCTGCAACTCTCCATGCCTGTGAGCGATAGGGTTTGGATGTGTTCGTATTGATGTCCCCAAATGGTTGCATTACACATTCAAATTTGGTATCATGTTCTTCAAGAAACAGTTTATGATACAAAATTATCCCATAGCTATGTCTCATTCTTTGGCACTAACTTGTTTGGTTTTTTTTTCATTTATGCACCTTCTAAATGAAGTTGTCCAACATTGATTTCTTCCAAGAATCTGCCTTTTTATTTTTGACTAGCCCTGATGTATTTTTTTTTCTAATGTGGCTTAGGAATTATGTGTGTTATATTTTTAAAGAATCTAAATCTATCAGTATCTGGATGGAGGGCTGATGTGTGAGATGAAATAGGCCATTGACGATCTCCCCTCACTGACGAGAAGCATTTAATTCTGTTATTGGTATATGACATTCTAGATCACTGTTGAAAATCAATAAGCTGCTAAAGGTCAGCCTTACAGCTTGACCTAAATCCATTTAGAGCCACTTTATATACCTCATTAGTAATGTAATTTAAAGCTAAAATGCCTTACCCACATACTGTTATATAGTGTCATTAGTATGTTTATTTTTATTTTTCCCGTCATAGAGAGTCTTGATAACTCTGTACGTGCCCAGTGGTCTCTAGACACCTACATTTACAGAATAAATAGATCATTGTGGTCCAGAAAGCTTTTCCTGCTGGTTTGCAAACAACTGATGGATGACTTGATGGTATATCTTCTTCCTTATTTACAATGAGTAAATTGTATTAGTAGAAACTAAAAACCCATTTAAATTTTTCCCTTCTCATATTATCTATATGAGTAATTGCAGTAATTTCAAAACAATTATATGCACTTTTGAGCATGAGAAGTGAGCTTATGCAGAAATGTCTGTCTACTATAAAATAATTCATAGTACAATTTAATAACTTAATAATACAAGAACATCTTTGCACATTTCTAGTGAGTTTATTGAAAATTCCAAGAAAGTACATCCTATTAAGAATCAAGTGATGATTAGCATTTTGTGTAAAACCTTTCCCTCTGCTTCTCCCAGATTATTGACATATAATTAAATTGGATAAAAAATAATTTCAGACATTTGTTTATTTATTGGAATAAAATATATTGAGAGATAGTATACTTGTTCCTATGAATTGATCACGTGCTATCACGATCATATATAGTCTTAGCAACCACCCAGATACATTTTTTTCCTGTGATGATCTGTCTCTCAAGTGATCCTTCTGGTCATCCAATGGAGCAGCCATTGCCATTGTTATTGAGTCCATGCCCTAGTGCAGGGGTCTCCAAACTTGGCAACTTTAAGCCTGGAGGACTTCAACTCCCAGAACTCCCAGGAATTCTGGGAGTTGAAGTCCACCAGGCTTAAAGTTGCCAAGGTAGGAGACCCCTGCCCTAGTGCTCATTGTCCTTTGTTTTTTCTTGTCCTAGCACAAGACTAGAGCCTTTCCCAGAAGGCTCATTGAATAATGTGTCTAAAAGTACCCAGATGAACCATTATGAACCCTGAGCCTTCCCCAGTGATGCAGTTCAGGCATAGCTGCATACAGTTCCCAAACTCTGCAGTTAAAGCTCACAGAAGTGCAGAGTTAAGGGTCATGTAGGGCAATGTAATAGACCAGTTTTGAAAAAAAAACCTGCTTATAGGTGGAAAGTAGCTTGCTTTGAACCATGCATGCATTGCTGTTGAAAAATTCCACTGTTCCAGCCCTGAAATGGCAGAAATATACACTTCCCATGCCCTGTAAAAAAAGACAGAGAAGCAGCATTCTATACTAAGTTCTTTTGATCATATTTTGTCGAGAACCCCAAATTCTTTTGCATAATTAGCTGGTTCATTATCTTATTGTGGATTCAATAGTTGCTCAATCTATTTTTTTCCAGTTGCCCAGCCATGTTTATTTGATGTGGTTGTAGAAAATATTCTTCATTCTAACCTGCCATCTTCTAGATCGCTTTAAACTAGATCCCTAGTTCCCATCATATCCCATCAGCATGAATATGAGGGCAAGCCAGGGGAGGTGCAGTTTAAGGCTCCTAAAAACACTATACAGTAATCCTTAATTTACAACAGTTCATTTAGTGATCGTTTGAAGTTATAACACCACTAAAAAAATGACATGACTATTTTTCACCCTTACAACCATTGCAGCATCCCCATGGTCATGTGATCAAAGTTCAGGCAATTGACTTATAGTTATGACGGTTACAGTGTCCTGGGTCATATGATCACCTTTTGCAAACTTCTGATAAGCAAAGCTAATGGAGAAGCCAGATTCACTTAATAATCGGGTTACTAACTTAACAGTGGTAGTGATTCATTTAATAACTGGCAAGAAAGGTCATAAAATGGAGCAAAACATGTTGGGCTCAGTTGTGATCATAAGTAGAGAACTATATTTATCAGGTATATGAGTTTCATCTTGAGGATTTGGCCTTCTAAAGAGCAGTCAGGACTGATCTCGTCTAGGACTGACTGGTTTGTTTGCCTTGCAGTCCAAGGGACTCGCAGGAGTCTTCTCCAGCACCAGAGTTCAAAGGCCTCAATTCTTTGGTGCTCAGCCTTTCTTATGGTCCAACTTTCACAGCCATACATTGCAACTGGGAAAACCATAGCCTTGACTATACACACTTTTGTTGGCAGGGTGATGTCTCTGCTTTTTAGTAAGCTGTCTAGATTTGCCATAGCTTTCCTCCCCAGGAGCAAGAATCTTTTAATTTCTTGACTGCAGTCCCCATCTGCAGTGATTTTGGAGCCCAGGAAAAGAAAATCTGCCACTACCTCCATTTCTTCCCCATCTATTTACCAAGAATTGAGAGGGCCAGATGCTATCATCTTAATTTTCTTAATGTTGAGTTCCAAGCCAACTTTAGTTTTATAAGAACACAATATTTTGGAATGGAGGAAGGCTGATTCCATGTTAGAGAATGCATCAGTGATATGCCAGTGTCTCATGTAATTGTAGCTGCATATGTTTTATTATTTTTCAAATAATTTTAATGAAACACAAAGGTATGTGAGTATGCTGTATGCTTTGTATCTCACTCTGTTTAAAGTAGCAGAACAGTAGATCAAGTAATCAGCATTTTGAAAATGCAGGTACCATATTAGACCTGCTAGATGGGTTTGTTCTACATGGAGACAGACGTTTACATATTCTGGGAAGTAGGTTGTTGCTAGGCAAAAGTTATGAGGTCGACTCCAGATTCGTTTCATTTAAAAAAAAAATTGTGGAAATCATTGGGTCTTCAGTTAAACTTCTTGACTTAGTAGGTTCGGTCTAAGTATAAGTCTAGAATTTTCTAGGATGGAATTTAGAAATTCTTTCTAGCAGAAGGAAATATTTTCCGTTGGTTGCTTGTAAAATATTTGCGAGTCAAATCTGCTGTAACAATTGTCCTGATGGCCAAGATCGTGCCAAAAGAGCTGAACAGAGTGACTGAATGGGTTATTGCAATAAAAGGTTGAATTATGCTATAACCAAGCCTTCTGGAGGCCAAGAAAATATTTGCATTGTTGGCATGGTATTAGTCCATCTGCAGATTGTGCTAGTTAGTTTCAACTTAATTGAGAACTCTGAATCCCCCTGTCAAATACAAGCCACATTGATCATGAAATTAAAAAGATTAGGATGCAGCCTAGGTCCAGTCAGTTGTTTCATCTCATTTAGGATTCAGCCTCCTGTCTGGATCCAGCTCATAGCTTGTATATTTCAGTTCTTTCCACATTGTATTACCTGGGTGCTGAGCTAGCAATTGGTATTAACAATCTACTGCATTTGTAGGAGATCTCATTTTATTTAATCCTTTTGTTGTCATTCCCTCTGCAATAGCAAAAACAGCTGCATACTCCCTGAAGCTCAGGTTTGTTGATGAATCAAAAAGAATTTGCAGAACTTGCGAGAATGGGACTTATAAGATTGGTTGTGGTTGGCATTCACATATGTGACTTTTCCCCCCTTTCTCTTTCTCTTTTCTCACCCCCCATCCCCTTTTAATTTTGTTTGAGATTGAATTTTAGAAAGAGCTTTGTTCCAGGCATAGCTTTTGGCAGTAGGCTGCAGAGATGAGATTTCGTTGAATCATGTACGAACAGAAAATATGTGAAAATTGAAATGACAAGGTAGAGTAGCTTGGTTGTTGAAGTACATAAAATAACTAGGTTTGCAGAGAAATGAGAAGGATTGTATATGTAGGTGTTTAGGAATCTTGAGTCACAGTTTTTGTTAATATGCTTATAGATTATAAACGTATAGTTATATATTATAAACATAAATGAATGAAATCTGTTCCCCCCTACATAACTGTTGCAGCTATTTCATTGTCTGAGGAAATGGGGCAAACAGTTGGAGAAAGATGGCTAAAATATTGATAAATATGCTATTTGTCAGCGTTTTTATTATTCTGTATAATTTCTACATCATATCACTGTGTTGCTTACTCCAGTGATAGGGAATTTGTACCTGGAAATAGCTTTTCCTGCATAGACCATCTGCTCCATGAATATAAAAGGTTTATATGAATGAATAAATTCTATTATTCCCAGCTTTCACTGAACACAGTATAGCAAAGTTGTAGACTGTGAAGTCTCCATTTTTTTTCCACTTTCCTCCTATTTCATAGACCTCAAAACTGATGCAGTGCATGAATATGCACTTATGTAGGGCATATTGCTATAAATTTCAGTAGTGGTGTTAACAGATTCTGTTTTCTCATCATCTTCACATTTGCTATTAGAAATATGCAAAGTCACAAATGAGTGATTATCTATACTCATAATGGGCTGCACAGGCTTCTTTGTGGGATAGTTACCTTCTTATAGACTTTTGTTCTTCATGGATCATAATAGAGAGTAGAAAGATCTAAATAGGTTCTTCTAAAGAAGAAGAAGAAGAGAAAAAGGGAAATCAAAAGA
This sequence comes from Ahaetulla prasina, assembly GCF_028640845.1. NCBI lineage: Eukaryota > Metazoa > Chordata > Lepidosauria > Squamata > Colubridae > Ahaetulla > Ahaetulla prasina. Next base: position 41,398,708 of record NC_080541.1, on the reverse strand, counting down.
AAAATGTCTCTCTGAGATCTGATTTACTTCCAGTTACAGTGGTAGGTACACCTGGTGGAGATGTTAGAACAAACCATTTTGATGTCAGTTTCTCTTCTAAGGGAAGTCAAGTTAGTTTCCACTGTATTATTATTTCTTTGCCTCATAGAAGTTATGGGGTGCTAGGGTATTTTGTTGTTTCGGCTGAGGGATTTCCAAAGGAGTTTTGAAAGTCTAAGAATACATTATTTATTTGTCTATTGCTATCCATATGTTTGTTAACAAAGACTGGTGTTTCTCTTCAGAAGTTGGATCTACCTCTGTAAGGTACTTTTTTCCTATGTTCTTGATAATTTGACCCTAAATAAAGTTCTAAATCTATATTTTTCTGACTGCTTTCCTGAACCGTTCTCCGCTGGGTAATGGAGATCAGATTGCTGATTCCTGCAATTATTATCAGTGGGGAATTGTAATCGTTATCAGGATTACTGGGGTCATGTGGATAAAACTCATCTCCCACCTAGCTGGCTTGATCACAGAACTGCTGAGGCCTGGGGAAGAGAAAGGATTTAACATTACACGTATCCCCTAGTGAATTCCTGTAGCAAAACATTGGTCTTTAACAGAATCACTTGGGTGAATGTGTGCCTGAGGCTAATGCCTCTCAGTAAGTCTATCTGTGACAGTATATATGTGGTGTATGTCCTGATCCAGTTCACAAGACCTACCCATCAGCCTCAGACATTCCTTGAGATCTTTAGAATGATTATTACTTACCTGTTATTATTTCTTAAACTTTCTGAATATAAGGATAATCCTCTACTATGGTAGGAGTTAGTATCTAAAAATTACCATAACGAAAGGAGTGTTGATATTAGAAGGTTGTGCAGTTAAAACATTAATTTTAATTTGTGGGAACTAATTTTGACATTTGTTAATGTGACCATTTCATCCCATGAATGCTGCTTTTTTTTCTAATACTCCCTTTCCCGTCTCTTTGTTTTGAAGGTTCACTATAGTCTCTTATCAGGTTGTGGGACTTTCCAGTTCCAAGAGAAGTGGAGATTTCTCAGAATAGAGACTTTATCAGTGTTTGCTTAGAATGTATTGCTTTTCTGCCATAAAAATAGCTATATAGCTTACAGTGGCTATAAACATGTGGATCAGATTTTTTTTCCCCAGGCAAGCTTAATGTAATTTCTTCAATAAAGTCAGATAGGAAACTCTTTCAGTGATTATTTTCAGTATTAAAGCACTTATGATAATTATGAAGGCTATTATTACAAGTTTTTAAAAACTGTTTTTTATTAGGATATGTTTTTTCTTCTTATATCACAACCATTGTATGATTTTGAGTCATTTTATATATGGCCGCAAGATGCTTCCAAAGAGGTAGACAGCAAAAATATTATCTATGTTGAGGCTTCAAGGAGCAGAAGAAAGGGGACTTTTGCTTGGTAATAATCTGCAAATAACCAGCTTTTGGAAAGAACTTTTTGAGCTGGGTTGAGTTGACTACATTAACTGCTTCATGGCTTGGAAGAGTGAATCAAAGGAGTATTTCTTCATAGAGATCTAATATCCAATGCTAAGTTTATTATTATTTTAATTTAATTAAATGATAAATAGTATCATATTTCCTTCAACATCTTCAAAGGATGACTATTCAGAAATGTAAATAGAATGCAATTAAAAAAAACCTTAATGAATTGATACATTAAATCCAAATTGTAATTAAAAGAACATGTTTTAGTTAGTAATGTCTAAGCCAGATGTATTTATCTTCTAAGTAGTCTGCATAACATGAGGTTAGATAATAGCAGAGTTTGATTCTGAGGCAAGTAACATATTAATTTTTGCTAGTTAATAACATGGCACTAACCTCCCACAAAACCTGAATTATAACATTTAATTCAGTTATGAATAAGTGATATACAGACTCAATTTCATTAATCAGACTAAATTTTCAGTCAGCAAATAGTTTGATTTTTTAAAAAATAATAAACATATTTCTTAAAAGATGCAAATATGAAAGCGTTCTTAAAAGAAGCTACTTCCTCCTATGATTAAACTGGTGCTAATACGTGTTTTCATCCCCTTACATTAAAGTGTCTTACTGGATCAGAATTACTTTTTAAAATTTATATTCTGACTGAATCTGTTGGTAGATTCCCACCTTTAAAACATTTCTTTTGTTTATTTATATCCTACCGTTATCAGGTTTTATAAATAATTCAAGGCAATGAACATATCTAACATATTTCCTTCCTACACAGTAACAATTCTGTGAGTTGGGTTAGGCTGAGCCCAAAGACAGATGTGAGTGGCCCAAAGTCATCCAACTGGCTTTCATGCCTAAAATGGGACTAGAACTCACAGTCTCCTGGTTTCTAGCCTAGTGCCCAATCACTAGACCAAACTGACTCTTATTCCATTAATTGGATGGTGGCCTTAATTCCCACCCCCCATGTATGTATGGCAATATATATAAATAATCCTGCAGCATGAAGAAAAAGAAAATACATTAATAATACTATGTATTATTAATGTATTATTCTACAGTATCAAAGAGAAGTGTGATCCAATTTTGTGGTGTAAATTCTATGGTCTTTCTGAAGAGCCTAAGTAATTTCTCCAGCAAGGGGTAATTTCCATCAATGGCCCTTCTCTACTCCAATATACACTCAAAATCTCTCTAGAATTATGGACTCTGTGGAGCAGACTTTGAAAGATATGGATTATAAGGGAAATAGTCCTTATCCTGTTAACCTTAGGACAAATTTTAAAAACCTGGTTTTTTCTTCAGATATCTGATCCATAGATTTAGGTAAACTCTGTTGTTAACAATTGGAATGTATCATTTTCCTTAGGGTTATGGGCTATTGATTTTAACCATTTGGCTTTTAATTTCAGCATGCGGTCCAAAGTCACTTCTGTGGGATGAGTGGCCATATTCGTTATTTATATTAAATAAATAAAATTAAATAACTTTGCTGTAAGAATGGAAGTCTAGTATTACTTGATTTGTCCCTAATTCTCAATGCTAATTAATTTTAATATATTGATACTTCATAATAATTACTACAAAGCAATAGACAGGAGGTATAGGTTCTATCAAAGGCAGCATTTTAGTAATGACCAGGCCTTAAGATGGTTGTTAAATAATACTGTATTTCACTTACATCTTGTTTGTTTCAGTTGTTATAAGACAGCAGAGCAGTTATTTTTAGCATTTTAGCACCAAATTTTGGTGACATTCAAGCCCAGCCACTGAAAACCATTTTTGTGTGTGTGAGAGTCAGAATTCTTTGTGTTAAAAGAAGATCTTGAAATATCTATTTGCCTTTTCATTCTAGGTAGAGTTGAGATAGGATGATGTGGATAAATGTCACTCAGTAAGATGGGTGGGAACTTGAATCTGGGTCTTCTTAGGCTAATAACTTAACTGCATCACTACATCAGTTTTTTTGAGGGCTAAGATGGATATGGAAAAATTAGTTATATGATATTCTTTAGCTACAAGCATTGCCTAGTTCCAAGGACTGCCATTAAAAAGCACAGCTAAATAAACAACTTGGGATGTGATTACTTTAGTGCATTTTCCTGACTTTATGCCATTTTATTGCCCTTCTAATGGCTATTAGATTAGGTGTGTAAGACCTCTGGAAATGTACACATTGAAATATACAAGAAAGTAAATGTTTCCCACAGAGAATCTCACTTTTCTTTACTACAGATGATGGAGAGACTAATTTACCTTGCATTGATAAGCCATATTATGGGTGATAAGTTTAAAAACAGGTTCATTCGTAGTTTTTATTATGCTCTATGCAACTATGATTTTTATTGCAGAAAAGAGACCCCACTGGGAGACTGTTGTTATAATCGAGTATTTTTATTTTTCCTGTAAAAAGACAAGGTAATGACATTTTTAATCTGAGTACTATGAAAAGCTGCAGCGTTGAATTACTTTTGACATTAATTTTTAAATAAATATATCTGGTATTTCCCAAATAAATTTCAAAGATAGGATTAGCAGCAGTGCTTTCAAAAAACCAATGATAGCTTGGTAATTTTCAGCTTTCTATTTTGCATTCAGTGCAATTCCTCCAGGGCAATAAAAGTAAAAAAAAAACACAAAAAACCTACCCAGTCAATGGAAGCTTTGCTTAGATCATTAGAATTTTGTTGGACCTGATTTACCACATTTTCTTTCTTTCTTTAATGTAATGGATGCCTAGTAACTGCTATTCACCAAGCAATGTGCAGCCCATAATAAAACCATAAAAATACAAAAATAGAATTCAGAAACAGCACTAAGACTGCCAGTATAAAGATGAGAGAACTAAAACAAGCTCATACCAAGCCCTGATGTTCACAAGATTAAATGTTTCAAGGAATAAATTGGATTTTATTCGTAAGTACAGTCATACTGACATTTTAGCACAAGAGTACAATATATTTTAACAGCACGTATCTTCACTGAGGCTCAATAGCTTGTTTTAGGAAGTAGACGAATATACACTTTGGAAAAGAGAATCCATTTTAAGATTATTGCAATTACAAGCACATCATGATAATTAAAGCAGTTTTCCTGGCACAAGGTGAATGGCCGTCTAATGGAATAAACAAAATAATTTGTGCCTTTGATATGCATGTTTTATTTTAAATTCAAATAATAAGTTATTACATTTCAGTTACCAAGAATTTAATGGTTCTTGAAAATCATACTTCTCCTGTTCTTGTTTATTTGATAGAGTTTACATCTGATATATGAACTTGGCTCAAGTTCTGCCATGAATTCAGTGTCTGACTTTCAAGTTGATTGTTACATTTTTACCTATATTCCATATGCATAAAATAGGAATAATAGTGATCTAACTGGGATGTTATGGTAGTAAAAGTAATAAAATTTGAAAAATGTAAGTTTGAATTTATTGAATTACTTTGGCTTAATGGATCCCACTTAAGTAGATTGCAGTCCTAACATTAGCTTTATGGAGAGCTAGGATGATAGGCAAAAAATGTTAGTCTAATGAAGAACAATTTATTTAAGACAAGTTTTGGTATCTTATTTCTCATTTATTACTACATACATCCTTATATTTGGTGTCACCCAATGTAGGACTAGAACAGTCATGTTTGCTGGGATTGGAAATTGTTCAACAGTGTTGGGGGCCCTAAATCCCAGAATCATGGTTCTGGGTGAAGAAGGTATGGTAGCCAAGAGCATTATGCAATTTCTGATTCTAAAATGCAGTATATAGTACTTGATTCTTAGATGACAACAAAATGTTTGACAGCAAGATGAAATCTAGAATAGAATTATTTATATCAACACATTTGGGACTTTTGCCAGGGAACAATAATGAAAGTGCTTGAGGTCTTCCTCCAGGGACTCCACAACTTCCAAGAAATAGGAAGAGGAAGAAGTATTAGATACATTTGCTGCCTTGATTATTTATAAAAATAATAAAGGAAGATGAAAATAAAAAAAATAACCATTTGAACAATTAGATCAATACTTTTCATTCCAAGCAGTAAAACAAATAAGTGAAATGATAGTTCCTAGATTTATTTGATTGTTTTTGTAGTCCTCAATTTATTTTGTAGTCCTCAATTTATGACCACAATTGAGCCCAACATTTCTGTTGCTAATTGTTGTGAATTTTGCCCCCTTTTACATTCTTTCTTGCCACAGTTGTTAAGTGAATCATTGCAGTTAAGTTATTAACATATTAACAGATTAAGTGAATCTGGCTTCCTCATTGACTTTGCTTGTCAGAAGGTCACAAAATTTAATCACAAGATCCTGGAACACTACAACCGTCATATATATGAAGCTTCTGAATTTTGATCACATGACCATGGGATCCCACAACAGTCAGAAGTGTGAAAAATGGTGATAAGTCAGTTTTTCCAGGGTTGCTGTAACTTCGAAGGATCTCTAAATGAACTGTTGTAAATCAAAGACTATCTGTACGAAGTTTTGGACTACATGGACCAAAACAAAACAAACATAAAAATGCAAGGAGAATAAAGATTAGCTTGTTACCTGATGAAAGATAATTAAAGTAGCCAGTATGAGCGTGTATCAAAGTAGCATTTTAGCTCCAGGTCACATACTCCTTTTAAAAGTCTGTAAGAATTCTGATAATTTCCTTGGTATAGATAACTTCAAGTATATGATGCCCTTGATTACATAAAAGAAGTAATGAAGGAATTTTCTTTCTGTGTGGGCTACCTATACCCATAGATCACCTTCAGGTCCCAGGTCCCTTCAATGCTGAGATATGGTGGGCCCCTATGAGAAGTGGAAATTTTCTGTAGTAGACCCAAGATTTGGAAACATTTTCATTGAGTATTCCTGGCACCATATTTACCGTCTTTTTGGTGCCAACAAAGTCCTTTCTATTCCTTCAGAGTATTAAATAGATTAATGTGTAAATTTAAAATATATGTTTCACAGAGCCTTTTAAACTATTATGCCTTCTGCTTTTATTATTTGAATATTTCAATAATTTTGTTTATTCTGTGACAGAATTTAATGAATATTAAAAAAAGTTTCTTTTTTAATGTATTACAACTCTATAAATAAACTCTTATTTGGAGAACAGTTTCCCATTTTAATAAAGAAATAAATGAATAAATTAGAAAGTTTACACATTAACATTAATATTCAGGCACCAACTCCCCAAAATTGCTGCAGATAAAAGGAAAAGTTCTTGGAATTCGGAATCTCTGGTTCACACCAGGCCTATATTATCTAATTACAGCAATAACAATTCAACAGCATTAAAAAGATGTGTGAAATTGTATATGATACTTGTAACAATTGTAACAATATTGCACAGCTGCAGAATCCTTCTGTTAATCTTGCGCAATCGTAATAAATTTCCAGAGGGGTTGGGTATAGAAAATCACTGTCATAATGAGGCTATAGCTTGCATTCTTGGAATTGTTTGAACCTCTGTCCTTTCAGTATATACCCAATATAGCTTTTCAATGGTGTAAATATCCTGATATTAAAAATATCAGGTTGCCAAAAATTCTGGCAACCTGATATTTTGGATGATAAGAGAGAAGCAGTGAGAATTCAAATCTTGATCAATGGTAGTCAATATTCTCCTTCAAACCTCTTCAGAGTTTGTAGTCAGGAACAACATTTAGAAATATCAACATTAATTAGGGAAGGTTAATTTCCAGACAACTGAAGATTCTTGAAAATTTCCAGAATTGTAAAAATGAGAAAGAAAAATTGCAAGAAGGTCAGAGTGAGAAATTTCTTCTATGTTAAGACTGCCTGCTGGTTAAAAAGGCTGCATAAGTGATCATACAAGAAGAGGTCAAATCCTTCATTGTTCTAGTACATAGTGTGGTTTCCTCTCCATCTGTCTACTTCTGAGTAATGGTCTGTGCTGTCTATTTAAAAGCACACATTTAAAGCTAATGACATCAGGTCATAATGTTTCTGAATTGAAAAATATTGAGCTCCTGATCATCATTTCAAAAAGACAATGGTTTTCTTAACCACTGTGAAACAATCGTATTTGGGTGTCACCATATTTTGTTTATATATTGGACTAAGATAGAGGTATATAGAAGTATAGCATGCTGCAGGACAATGTAAAATGAGCTCATGTTAGAATTAAATTGAGCAATTTTCTTTTAAAAGTGCAGATGAGTTTTACCAATGAATATTGTAACTTGGAATATATTTTTCAACCACAAATTTTCTTCTGGTTATGAAGCAAAATTGATTCTTTGGACCAGTGGTGGGGTTCAAATTTTTTTACTACTGGTTCTGTGGATGTGGCTTGGTGGGACTGGCATGGCTTGCTGGGCATGACAGGGGAAGGATACTGTAAAATCTTCATTCCCTCCCCACTCCAGGGGAAGGTTACTGCAAAATCCCCATTTTCCATTTCCTTCTGATCATCTGGGACTCAGGTGGTAGAGAATAGATGGGGGCGGGGCCAATCAGAGATGGTATTTACCGGTTCTCCGAACTACTCAAAATTTCCGCTACTGGTTCTTCAATACTGGTCAAAACCTGCTGAATACCCCCTCTGTTTTGGACCATAGGAACATAAAATAAGGTATGATTATTAGAGACACCATCTTTCTATAACAAGTAAAGCTGCCAATACAATGTAGTCTCACAACTAACTACTTTATGCTATATGCTATATAGTTTACATTTCATTAGGAAGGACTGACAATTTTTTAAATAAAGGAATTGCTAATTTTTGAATCTTGTATTGCCTGCATGGTGGAAACAACCACATTTCCAAAGGTAAGCATCAGCTGCTTTCTCTGTTAAAGAACAAAAAACCCTATCTAAATGATGGTAGACTCATGGGGTGGTGGTGGTGATGTGAGTTTGGAAGGAACCAAAGGATTGCTTTTTTTTTTCATTTTCCATCATCACTTCATTTATTTTTTATTTATTTTTATTTATTTGTCAAACATGATAACAGATAAAAGATAAAAGATAACAGATATAAGTATAAACATGATTATGAATACAGGATAAGGATACAAATAAATGAGGACAGTTGGACAAGGACTGTAAGCACAGTGATGTGCTTACGCACGCCCCTTACAGACATCTTGGAATGGAGTGAAGTCAACAGTAAACAGTCTAAGGTTAAAGTTATGGGGGTTTGGGGAAGTAACCACAGAGTCAGACAGTGCATTCCAGGCATTGACCACTCTGTTGCTGAAATCATATTTTCTGCAATCGAGTTTGGAGCTGTTTACCTTAAGTTTGTATCTATTGTGTGCTTGTGTATTATTGCAGTTGAAACTGAAGTAGTCATTGACAGGTAGGATGTTGTAGCAGATAACTTTGTGTACTACACTTAGGTCAGACCGAAGGTGGCATAGTACTTCTTCCAGTGATTGACACTTGAAAGCAATGTACAGCAAAAGAATACCTTTTCACCTTGAATTTGAAGAGCTTCAGAATATCAAGAGCTTCAGAACATCAAGATTCCACTATCACCAAGAGTAATTAGTCATAAAATAACTAGTTAGTAGAATTTTATTAGTTAAAATTTAATTTTGGGGACTGAAACAATGGAGATAAAATATGACATGCCTTACCATGTGAGTTTTATGCTTAACACTATAAAAATCTTAGAGAAAGAGGAGGAGTGAGTATTGACCTTGCAAAATGATAGTGGGAGATAATTTTATTCTGTACATATTTAGGTGTAAAAACTACATTTACATCTAAGATACCTTGATTAGAACCACTTTTTGTTCTTTACATAATGTATATCAGTAACCTGTGATGAAATGCATCCAATATAAGATATGTGACAAGCATATAGAAAATATAAATATTAAAAGCCACATATTAAAAAAGGAACTGGTGAAAAATATAATCTATTAAAGGCCAAAATTTATGGGAATTAAGAGATGCTTATGAACAAATATGTAAATATTTCTATGACACCTGTTAAATAAAATCAGAAACTGATGTATAAAACAAGAATACACACCAAAAATTTTCAAAACAGAAAGAGAAATTGTCAAAAAGTATTAAGAGAAAGTATATGTGGGAAGTGGAGGGATAACCAGCTACCAATATAATACCATCTGATCGCTTATTTCTTTAAGGCATTTTCATTCCAGCCTTCATGTAAAAATGGCCCCAGAACAATTTTAATCAAATTAATGAAATAGAGGCTTATTCACCCACAGGCTTATAAACAAAAAATGTATGATATCAAAGGGTAAAGGATGAAGACAGACCAAATAAGCAAGCTTAATCACTAGGTTTGTTAAATTGTAAGTTAAATTGTAGTGCTTACAAGGATTGGTTGTGCTATAATTCAGAGAAAAAGGAATTTGGTAGAACTGAATCTTTAGTAGGGCTGATAACAATGGCCTTGCTTTCCATCTCCTTTTCCCTTGCTGCATAATTTCTGAGTGTCATCTCTTTCAATTCTGCCACATTGGGCAGAAATTCAGGGAAGGCTTTCAAAGACAGGTTCATAAGAGATAGACTGTGCTAACTCAGGTATATTGACCCCAAGTTGCACAGGGATTTATAGTTTATAAGCAGCATTGTGCATTGTGTTCATATACAGAACAATATGCAGTAGAATTGTTTTAACAAGGAATCGCAGGAGAGTAATCACTCCCAGCTATCAATCACACATTTTGAATCAGCTGAGATTCTTTTCAAAGTCTGTTCTATTACTGAGCTTTTCACAGGACTCCAATGTGTTATTATAGTCAGACACAACAGAACAAGCACACAGAAGGCACAATAATTTTATCTGCGCAAATGTATTTCTGGCTAAGACAGCCAGTTTGGTGTAGCAGTTAAGACACAAGCTACAAATTGAAAGACCATCAGTTCTAGTCCCACTTAAGGAATGAAGCCAGCTGGGTGACTTTGGCTTGTCATTCACTCTCGATCCTAGGAAGGAGACAATATGGCAAATTCTTGCCAAGAAAACTCCAGGCAGTCTCCAAGAATCAACACCCAGCTTGAAGACACAGCTCCCCCACCCCTCTTTGGACATCAACCTTATCTTAGCATCGATGTTCAAGGCTTTGTCTTCAAGTAGAGTATGACTCAATCCACTCAGTCAATCTCTTCCTGTATCTGACTTTGAATTAACCAGTGAGCCATCAAATTTTTGTCTATTTGTCTACTGTTATCAGACATGACTTTGGTTTAGAAACCTAATATCTTCAGCCTTATCAGCCTTTGTTAAATACCATCAAGCTGGAATCCCGAGAGGCACCAGAGGCTTTGATTTTGCACTCTTTAACCACCACTTTCTGATATTATCTCCCAGAAAAGGACCAGAGCATCTGCAAGCAGGTTTTCCAAGTCCCAACTCAACAAATTTAGAAGGATAATCCAGACAAACTATATTTTCTGTTATGGCTTTTTCTCTCTGCAATCCTGTATATCAAACCTCCCCAACCTATCTAGAAATATTGAAAATCCAGGGAGTTGTAATCTAGAAATTACTAGGTAGGAGAAAACTACCTACTACTAAAAAAAAAATATTGCTTTCAGTGAAGCTTTCTGAAATAGAAACAAAATAATAATAATTCAGAATTAGCAATGAGTCTGAATATATATATATATATTAGACTATTCATGATATAAGAACTGACCTTTGATTAAGAAAATTATTGGAATCAATTCAATCATGTTTTAGTATACTTTTTGGAATGCCAACTCCAATCTGGATTGTTAACGTTGTGCTCCATAATTACACATGTAATTGTAATTGCCACTGTAACAACTGTCCTATCTCTCTTAGTGAAACTTTATTATGAAATTGTATGTTTCTCATGGATAAGATGTTTGTAAAACGTATCTAATCATCTATATAAAACATAATCAAGCACGAGTTCTGAATTACTGATTATTAGTGAACAACTACTTACCTAACTATTCTTCAGTCAGAAGGTTTAATTGATCTGAAAGTGTTCCTTTGGTGAGGAGGTGACAAATGTCCTTTTAGAAGAGTTACTCAGGGCCAAATTGTAACATGCCAATCTTAGAACTGTCAGTTGCTGCTTAATTTGATTTTCTCAGATGGTGTGCAGAGAAATAACCTTGATTTTTATTAGGTTGTTTTCAATTTTATATCTTGATCAATGTACATGATTAAATGTAATAAGAAAACAGGATAGTTAGCAAACAAAGACCTTTTCTGATAATGTTGGAATGCTTCCTGATAGCATTCTTATCAACCAGTTGTTTAAATTCTTTTTTCAGTACAAAACATTGTTAAGTACTGCATATTTATTCTTCATTTTTAAAAGTAGTATAATGCAGAATTTTTCCAAGAAATGGCAGTTATTCTTGCAGTTCTTACTCTGTTCTAACTATTAGTTAGAATTTTATGTATTGTATTATTGCTAGTCTGTACATATTTTTCTCAACAAGTCCCAGTTTCTTTTTTGGTGCAGAGAAAGATGGTAATAAGTTTGTTGGTTCAGCCCAGAATCATTCCAGTTTAAAATTGGTCAGGAATTTTTGTCCATAATCAAGCTTTTAGGTTAAAACAATTCCACTACTCTTAACTTAATAAGTAGCTCACTCAGTATTACATTTGATGAAATAAATGGACAAATGAAAGACTGAAAAATATTTCTGTGCTCATTGGATAGTTAATACTTGTTTGATTAACAACTTCAGATATCTGAGACTCTTTTTTTTTCTTTGAACAAGGTTCAGAATACCCTGTTAACTATTAATGAGATGCAACAAATCAGTTTTACAGCTCTTTAAGGGGACTTTCTACAGAAAGTACATTGCCAAGTAATGAATTGCTTTACTCTTTTCTGGGTGTTGTAGTATCTTGATGTACACTGAGAGCATATGCACCAAGACAAATTCCTTGTGTGTCCAATCACACTTGGCCAATAAAAAAATTCTATTCTATTCTATTCTATTCTATTCTATTCTATTCTATTCTATTCTATTCTATTCTATTCTAATACTCATAGAACATGAAACTGGAATTGTGATTTCAGGATCTAGTTGTAGATGCATACTGTATAGTAAGTGTATTTTTTTAGAATGGGTATACTAACAACAAAGCATACCCATTACCTTTTTTTAAAAGAAAATGTAAAATAAGCCCTTTTCTGCTAAGTTTGCTTGAACAAATAATTATTATTTTCTTTTAAGAGGGAAAAGTCTCACACTCCTTTCCTTTCTTTCTAGCTAAAACCTAGAGTAACCATGGTAATAGAAGCATATACAGTACATCTCCACATAAGTAGGACCCAGATAGTTAAATCACTCACATTTCTTATGGTTGTATTGTGAAGTTGCTGCTACGTAACAGAAGTTCTACATACTGTGAAAGAGGACTGTTCCATGTTTTTGCAACTTACGAACTGTATGATAAACACAGGCTTGTGTGGGCGTGTGTAAAAGTTTGTAAAGGTATATAATAAAAAAAGTAGAATAAAAATGCTGAATTAGTATCGTAACTAACTTAGTATCATAACTCCACCCATTGTGCTATGTTATACAATGACAGTTAATATTTTGATTATCAGTCACTGATAATCAAGGGAAAACAAGTATTCATTGCATTTTCTATACTGGAGAAACGGACCATTTGCAGATTGATGTACAGTAATGAGAATCTCAGACACAATTCTGAACATGGATATGGCAAATTACTCTGAAGTCTTAGATCCAAGTTATGCTAATTTAGAATTTGAAACCATACAGGTGTTATACAATGGCAATGGTGAGTTTGAATTATTGTATTTATGAATGGATGAGGAAGTAAAGGAGATCAAGTGAGCCAAATGTTTTACTTTTCATAATTCATAATTCAATTTTTTTAAAAAGTATTTTTGTCAAAATCTTTTTTATTTAAATTTTGTTTTATATTCATGAGTAAATTAATTAGTATGCTAATTAATTAATACAGCTTTGTTTGTTGAAAGGTTTCTAGGATGTAACCTATCAGTAAATCCTACCATTAATGGATTAATCCTATTTATATAATTGGTAAGACTTTTATACAATTGACTTAAATTTTGGGAATTGTATTAGACGAATAGGAGAGTTATGTAAGATATTCATATATAATAAACCTAGGAAATAATAAAACAAAAACATACAGTAAAAATAATTTATTGAAATAATTGGATAAATTTACATATTATAGGAATAAAAAAACCCTACCAGTATAAGATGTCGATCTCATGGATGGAGGCAACTTTTTCTTAGCATTAGAGATTTTTCTGAAGATTTAAGTCTTTGCATAAGTGTTCAAAGTAGGGTAATTTAAGCCTAGTCATTCTTGCTTTGAGTGAGAACTTTGAAGTGATTTAATACTTTTGTCCATTTGTTTTGTTTTGTTTTATTTTTATTTTTATTTACTTAATTTGTCAAGCATGTATTAGATAACAGGTATAAGTATAAACATGATTATAAATACATAAGTACGTAAATAAAATGGATACGAATAAAAGGGGATATTAGGACAGGGATGGTAGGCACACTGGTGCGCTTAAGCACACCCCTTACTGACCTCTTAGGGATGGGGTGAGGTCAACAGTAGACAGTCTAAGGTTAAAGTTTTTGGGGTTTTGGGAAGAAACCACAGAGTCAGGTAGTGAATTCAAGGCATTGACCACTCTGTTGCTGAAGTTGTATTTTCTGCAATCGAGTTTGGAGTGGTTTACCTTAAGTTTGTATCTATTATGTGCTCAGGTATTTTTTGCAGTTGAAGCTGAAGTAGTCATTGACAGGTAGAACATTGTAGCAGATAATTTTATATACTACACTTAGATCTGACCGAAGGTGGCATAGTTCTAAGTTGTCTAAGCCAGGGGTGGGTTCTAATTTTTTTTACCGGTTCTATGGGTGTGGCTTATTTTGTGGGCGTGGCTTGATGGTCATGTGACAGTGGGTATGGCTTGATGGTCATATGACTGGGTAGGCATGGCCAACTCAATTTCTCTCATGTCAAGGGGTACCTTGCCTGGCCCCTCCCCTCTCAGCCATTCCTTGTCACAACCAGCCTCAACGTATCTATAGTTCTGCAAAAATGTTGTTCACCTTTTTTCAACTTTATTATCTACATACTATAGATCAGGGGTCTCCAAACTTGGCCACTTTAAGACTTATGGACTTCAACTCCCAGAATTCCTCAGCCAGCTTTGCTGTCTTAAAGTCTTAAAGTGGCCAAGGTTAGAGACCTCTGCTATAGATGCACTTTCATGGACCACTGAAAGGAGGAAATGGCTCACATGCTTTGCCCAAGAGTGTGATAGGCAACAGTCTTTTAAGGGGCTGCTAGAGAGAAGGGGGGGAAAAATATTTTCCAAAGCACCAGAAAGCAAAACAAGAAGCAATGGATGGAAACTCAACAAAGAGAGAAGCAACCTAAAACTAAGGACAAACTTCCTGACAGTGTGAACCTATATAGGTTTCAGTCATAATTTCACATATAAAATAGCCATTCATGTAATACAACCTGCATATTATTCAAATAATCTTTAGTATTATGGCTGATGTTTGACAGCAAGCCTAAAATCCTCATTCCCTCCCGACTCCAGGGGAAGGTTACTTCAAAATCCCCATTTCCGCCTCACCCCACTAATCTGTTCTGGGAAGGAATCAGACTCCCCCCTCTTCATTTCCCAAATAAAATATCCCAGATAATTAAGGAATAATCAAGCTGCTAGCAAGGAACCTGCCTGGAATTTCACATTCCTGCCAGCTGCATAAAGGAAACTTTGTAAGCAGAAAACAGCTACTGGTGCTTACAGATAATATAAAGTGGAAGCCGGAAGTTCGGCTCCATTTACAATCAGGCAGAAAACTCATTCAAGACAGGATACTTCACAATGGAAATCGCCCAAACCTTTTTAGAAACACAAAACCCATGTTGCACAAACCCCAAAACTTCAAAACATTGAACCATATAAGAATTTCTCCTCTTATCCAATTTGTTGTTCAGCTGACCCAGAAAGGAGCTTCCGGCTCTGTCAATTTAAAGTGACAGTGTTTTTTCCCCCCCCTTCTTCTTTGCCAAGCGATCTCCTGGCTGAGAAGCGAGGCGATCAGTTGGGAGGTTTCTTGCCTTCTCAATTTAAAAGGATGGTGTCTTGTTTTTTTTTTTCCTCTTCTTCGACAAGTGAGTCTTGATTTTTTCCTTCTAGCCGATCAGCTGGGAGTCGGGAGGCAGCAATAGATCGAGGGCGGGGCCAGGCAGAATTTTTACTACCAGTTCTCTGAACTACTCAAAATGTTTACTACCGGTTCTTGCGAACTGGGGAGAACCGGTAGCAACCTACTACTGTCTAAGCCCAAAATTTCAAGTCTGGTGGTATAAGGTATTCTGTTGCGAGCAGAGGAGTGGAGGACTCTTCTCGTGAAATATCTCTGGACTTGCTCGATTGTATTAATGTCCGAGATGCAATGTGGGTTCCAGACAGATGAGCTGTATTCCAGAATTCGTCTAGCAAATGTTTTGCATGCTTTAGTTAGCAGTACAATATTACCAGAGGAGAAGCTACACAAGATTAGGTTAACAACTCTTAATGCCTTTTTGGCAATACTGTTACAGTGGGCTCTGGCACTTAGATCATTAGAGATGAATATTCCAATGTCCTTGACTGAGGTCAAGGTCGTGTCCACCCAGTTTGTATTTTATGTTCTGATTTTTTCTTGTCAATGTGTAAAACAGAGCATTTGTTGGTTAAAATTTGAAGTTGCCAATTGTTTGACGATTCTGACACATACTAAAGGTCTTTTTGTAGGGTAGCAGCATTGTCGGTGGTATTGAATAGTTTTACATCATCAGCGAAGAGAACTCAGTTGCTTATAATACGATTGCAAAGGTCATTTATGTAAAATATAAAGAGTGTTGGTCTTAAAATGCTGTCTTGGGAGACAATGCTGTTAACAGGTGCAGGATTTGATAGGGCGCTCCATATTTTGACCACTTGTTGCCTGTTTGACAGAAACGCATCTATCCAATTATACAGGGGTCCAGAAATGCCATAAGATTTTAGTTTAATAAGTAGTTTTTCGTGTACCTCTGAACCAAAGGCTTTACAGAAGTCTATATAAATTGTGTCTGTTGCTTTGCAGGGATCGGGTTGTGTAGTCCATATGTTTTTGCAGTGTAGGAGTTGCAGATTACAGGATAAATTTTTCCTGAAACCAAATTGTTTGTTAGAGAGTAGGTTGTTTGTCTCTAAGTGGAGGATAATGGATTGGTGTATGATTGATTCCATGACTTTGCAGGTGACGCAACATAAAGAGTTTTGGTCTGTAAAACTAGGCTATACAGGCTTTTTATCTAGGCTGGGGTCTCCCTTTTTGAAGATAGGGATGACTGTGGTTAGTGACCATAGGTTTGGCAAGGAGCTGGTCCTGAAAGATTTTTCAAAGATTATGCTTAGAGGTTCTGCTATGGCAGTGGAAAGTTTTTTTAAGAAGTAGGCACATAGTCCATCAGGTCCAATAGATAGAGATAGTGTTGTGTCTTGCCCGCCCTCAGAGCAGCCGGGGCCTTCTTACCTGCTCCCGAACACTGAGGAATGTATGCCTCCCGGCCCAAGTCCTGGCTCCATGCCCACACAAACTGCAGAAGAAGGAGAATCTCCCGGCCCCAGCCCTGACTCCATGCCCAGGCAAACGGAGCAGCTAGACCCCTCCCCCTCCTCCACAGCATGTGAGCCTGAGGAGGGTTTATTACCAACAGCTGATTGGAGTAATCCTCGCATCAGAAGATTGGATAGGCGGAGGCAACAGAGGGAAGGGAGGGGCAGGCCTTAATGAGTGCTGAGTCATGGAGCCACACCCCATGGCCTATATAAAGGATCTACTTTCTGGCAGTCTCTGAGTCAGGCAAAAGTCGAACTTATCTTGCTGAAGTCACTTACTGGTCTCCTGCCTGCTCTGAGGACTTTGCTAGGACTTTGGGCAGAGCTGCAGAGGCAAGCCTGATTCGGATTTCCCTGACCCGGCCGTCAGCGGAGGAGTGGGACACGACAGATGGTTTTAGACTGTGTAGTGCCTTTTCAATGTTATCTTCTATAAAATTGATATGTATTCGATCCTAGTAATTATTTGTGGTACGAATAATTCTCAAGTGTATTCTCCAACTTTAAAGTTAAAATTATGCCAATACTCTTCTTATCTTCTTTCTTCAAAGCCCAATTTTGCTTCAATAGAATGTCAGAGAGAATACCACTGCTTGCACAATTCTGATCACAGATTATGACTGCTCTGCCAAGTGCTAATTTGTGGCTGATTTCTTGACTGCTTGTTTCTTTACTGTTGATCTTAAAAGGCAGAAGGTATTCCCCATTTTGATATCTTCATTGCTAATTCTAAGGCTTAGTGTTCTACCTGTTGCCATTAGTTTGATCTTCTTATTTAATTTTAGTCCCATTTTTCACTTGCTCCTTAACTTTTATTAGTAGAATTTGCAGAATTTTTACCTAGTGTGGTAGTGTCATCAGCATAGTGCAGGTTATTGATGTTTTTTTCTTCCAGTATTAAAATCATGCCCATCTTCCAATTCAGCTTCTTTCAGTTCATCATATAGTTTGAACAACTGAGGAGAGAATATGCAGCTTTGTCACATTCCTTTGGTAACCTGGGCAAATCTGTTTCATCATGTTTGTCCAAAATGTGGCTTCCGGACCTGTATATAAGATTCCTATGAAGATAATTAGATGTTTTGGGATTCTCATTTTTCTGAGAACATCCCACAGCTTCTTGTTTTTTTCTAAGACCGCTCTGAAACTATTAAGGTCCTTTTTTGAGGTTTTGAGTTTTCTTGGCTTTGGCTTTTCTTCTTGGCAATTTCATGGATTTTGATATCCAATTTGCTTTCTTCTCTTTCTTCATTTATGGCAGTGTCTTATGTCTTTTTTAGACTTTTAATGACTTTTTAAGTCTTGGTTAGTTTGTTAATAACTTTTTACAGTTAAATCCATAACTTCTATGGTTTTCTATCAATGAAGTTCAAGATTTCAGAACAATTCCCGATGTTCTCTTTGAAAAATGGTAAGTATATTTTCAGGATCATGTTGTGGAAACTAACTGGCTTTCTTCTTTAGCTTAACTTGGAATTTACACATTATCTGTTCCAGAGTCAGTACCTGACCATGTCTTTGATGCTATAATTGACTCCTGCACCTCCTTCTAGCAACAATACAAACAATTTGATTTCCATGTACTACATCTGGTGTTATCCGTGTGTAAAGATATTATTTTGGTTGTTAGCTATGAAGAAATCATTGGAGTGGCAGAAATTGTGAAGTTAGTCTCCTGCTTCATTTTGGTTTCCTAAACTATGCAATCCAATTACATTTTCCACTTTCATGTTCCAACTTCCAGTCTCCAATCACAAGCAGCACATCTTGGGTTGCACGTTTGGTCAATTTAATGTTGAACTTGATCATTAACCTCCTCTTTTTCTGCATCGGTGGTTGGAGCATTTGAAGCTTAAACTCGAATGATTGTCATATTTAAAGGGTTGTCCACAAGTCTAATCAATATTATTTGGCCATTGATTGCTTTGTAGACAAGTAGTGTTCTTGCTATACCCTTTCTAACTATAAAAGCAACTTTGTTTCTTCTTTGTTTTTCATGTCTTGAGTAATAAATAGTGTGATTTTCTGACTGAAAGTGTCTGATCTCAGCCTGTCTCAATTCACCGATGCCTAAGATATCAATTTGTAGTTGTTTCATTTCACCTTTCACTGTGTTGAGCATTCATGCTTCTTACGTTCTATGATCCTACTTGTAATTCTATCTGTGCAGCTTTGGCGTTTCTTTCTCCATATGCCACCACCAGCAACTAGACATCCTAAAGGCTTTAATCTAGATACATCATAAACACCATTAGTACTCTGATAGATCCTTGTTTCTTCCTCAGTAGCATGTCAAGTGCCATCCAACTTTGAGACTCATCATCTGGCACTATATCATCAGTCATTTTATATTTTCCATTCATATGGCTTTCTTGGTAAACTATAAAAATGAGTTACCATTGCCCACTCCCATGCAGTATAAGTTAATGCTTTTGCCATTGTTACTAAAGTGATCATCTGCCTCCAGAATCTTTCTGTGTTGCTGTTGCCCTGCATAGGTTTTTGTGCACTTTTGCTGGGCAGCGGAATGATCTGTACATGGAAATATATACTCTTGGCATACGCATCCAATGTTATTCATTCATTCGTCACATAAGCACCCTCCTATTATGATAAGTAGTGCAGCAGGATTTAGGGTGATGGAATTAATGGCTACTCTGAAAATATTCTTATGTCTGTTTAGACTGGATATATTTAACATGCTGTACAGTCATACTTCTAGATTTCCAGTATACAAACAATAATCATTTATTAACCTTGATAAATCTTGGCAATTAGCTGAGATAATTTCTTGCTATTTGATTAGAGTAACTTAACTTTAGTTTGATTTGAATTGTCAGTGCCTAGATTTATTTTTTCCTTCCAATGCAATCATGATTGGAGTCAGATATAAAGCAGATTAGGTAGATATGGTTGTAAGAGGAGACAGAAGAAAGAACAAATGTTTGATTGAATTACTTTGTTATTCAGTAATGTTAGTTGGAACTTAAATAATATTGTTGCACTTTTTTAAAAGGATAATTCTGTATTTAAAAATTAAGTAACAAAATAATAATAGAGTTGACCTTTCATTATCATGATCAATAAAAGGTAAAGGTTC
Organism: Ahaetulla prasina; assembly: GCF_028640845.1. NCBI lineage: Eukaryota > Metazoa > Chordata > Lepidosauria > Squamata > Colubridae > Ahaetulla > Ahaetulla prasina. The sequence continues at coordinate 41,378,499 of NC_080541.1, read as the reverse complement.
CCCTTGCACATACGTGCTAGTTGTTGCCGACTCTAGGGGGCGGTGCTCATCTCCATTTCAAAGCCGAAGAACCAGTGCTGTCGAAAGACGTCTCCATGGTCATGTGGCCAGCATGACTCAATGCCAAAGACGCACAGAACGCTGTTACCTTCCCACCAAAGGTGGTCCCTATTTTTTCTACTTGCATTTTTACGTGCTTTCGAAACTGCTAGGTTGACAGAAGTTGGGACAAGTAACGGGAGCTCACCCCTTTACATGGTAGGACTAGGGATTTGAACCGCTGAGCTGCCGACCTTTCGATCGACAAGCTCAGCGTCCTAGCCCCTGAGCCACCGTGTCCCTATATCATGATCAACAGTGATAGAGAAAATGTGTTCTAGTTATTTTGATGGGTACACTCATTTTATTTATTTAAATATACCCATATTTTATATATATTTGATTAACCTGCTGATTAACCAAATGAAAGAGATTTAAAACAAGAGATTGGAAGAGTGAACAAAATTGTGGGCAGAATTGGAGAAAAGCAACTCAAGCAATTTATTTTCCACTTATATTAATAGAGTTTGATTAAGGTAAAGGTAAAGGTTCCCCTCGCACATATGCGCTAGTTGTTCCTGACTCTAGGGGGCAGTGCTCATCTCTGTTTCAAAGCCGAAAAGCCAGCACTGTCCGAAGACATCTCCATGGTCATGTGGTCAGCATTTCTCAACACCAAAGGCGCATGGAACACTGTTACCTTCCCACCAAAAGTGGTCCCTATTTTTTCTACTTGCCTTTTTTATGTGCTTTTGAACTGCTAGGTTGGCAGAAGCTGGGACAAGTAACCGGAACTCACCCAAATAATACAGGATACACGTGAAAGGGGGGGTTTCAAAATGCCTAATTTATGATTATACTATGAAGCAGCTGCCCTATCATTAATTAGTGATTGGTTTAATTCAACAGAAGAAAGAATATTAAATATAGAGGGTTATGATTTGCTATATGGATGGCATGCTTATTTACTATATGATAAAAAAGTGGATAAAGTTTTTAAAACTCACATACTTAGAAATGCTTTGTTGCGGGTTTGGAAAAAGTATCAATACAAGTTAGACTATAAAATACCCATATGGGCAATTCCCAGACATGTGATAGAGAATATAAGTACAGAACAAAAACAGGAGGTGGTTACTTATAAAGAGCTTCTTTTTATGGAAAAGGGTAAACTACATTTGAAATCTTTAAATACAATGAAAGAGGAAAGGATAATTCATACTTGGTTTCAGTATGGACAGCTGCAAGCTAGATGGAAAGAAGACCAGAAAATTGGTATCATGCAAAACGAGGAAAACATGGTAAAACAAATTAGAGATCAAAGTCAATCGCATATTAAAAGGTTGTATAATGCATTGACAGAAATAGATTCAGAAACGGAATTAGTTAAGTATGATAAAATGGGCACAAAATATACAGGAACCTATAATGATGGAAACTTGGGAGAAAATTTGGGTTAGAAATGTTAAATTTACACAAGCACAAAATTTAAGAGAAAATTTTTACAAAATGTTTTATAGATGGCATTTAGATCCTAAAAAACTAGCGTGCATGTATCCGAACTTGCAAGCTAAATGTTGGAAATGTGATTGTGATGATGCTACTTATTATCATATATGGTGGACATGTAAAAAAATCAAATAATTTTGGATAAAAATTTGGTGGATTATGCAAAATATTTTGAAAAAGAAGATAAAGTTTACTCCGCAGTTGTTTTTACTGGGTATAATTACAGATTGTACGGTAATAGAGAGTAAACTGATTTTAAATTTAATATCAGCAGCTAGACTATTGGTAGCGCAATACTGGAAGAAGGAACAATTGCCTACTATTGAAGAATGGACATTAAAAGTAGTAAACTTAGCAGAGATGGCAAAAATTTCAGCGTATTTGAAAGACTATTCACAAGAAAGATACATATTGGAATGGAGAAGATGGATTGATTATATCCAAAATAAGTATCAGACTAAGAAGTATCAAATAGCTTATGAATGAATAGAATGTAAGAATTGTACTTGTATTCTTTTTTTATATATAAAAAGGGAGTTAAGGTTCCAAGGGAGGGAGGGGAGTCTATGGATAGTTAGTGTAATCTAGTTTATGATTGTTAAATATTATACCCTGTATTTTGCTCCAGGAAGTCCGGGTAGGGGGATGGGGGGATTGGGGAAAGGGGAGATGGGGGAGAGGTGGAGGGAGTGGTGGAGGGAGAATTTGCAAGAACTTTGTAAAACTTTTTAATAAAAAAAAAGTAACGGTAACTCACCCCATTACACGGCACTAGGAATTCAAACCGCTGAACTGCCGACCTTTCGATCGACAAGCTCAGCATCTTAGCCACTAAGCCACCGCGTCCCTTTACCGCTTCATTAGTTACAAATTATTATAAACTAAATTTAGTATAAGATCAACATAATTCCAATGTAAGTGATAATATGTGCACTGGAAAAAGACAACAAAAGTGTAGAAAATAGACATTGCAATACTTGGAGACAATAAAATAAAAGATAAACAGCACGAGAAAATACAAAATATGAAGACCTGCAAATAGAGTAGAATCCAACAAGTCAGACACAGATTATTCAGAGGATAATTAGAACTGCAGAAAAAACAATTACTATCAACCTGCCTTCCATTGAGGACCTGTATGAGTCAAAAAGAGAGCTGTGAAAATATTTACAGACCCCTCGCATCCTGGACATAAATTTTCTACTCCTACCCTCAAAACAACGCTATAGAGCACTGCACACCAGAACAACTAGACACAAGAACAATTTTTTACCTGAACGCCATCACTCTGCTAAACAATTCCTTCAACACTGTCAAACTAGTTACTAAGTCTGCACTACTATTAATCTTCTCATTGGCCCTATCACTCATCTCCTCTGACTTATGACTGTATGACTGTAACCTTGTTGCTGGTAGCCTTAAGATTTATACTGACTGTTTCCCTATGACTATCATTAAGCGTTGTACCTTATGATTCATGACAAATCTGTCTTTTCTTTTATGTACACCGAGAGCGTATGCACCAAGACAAATTCCTTGTGTGTCCAATCACACTTGGCCAATAAAGAATTCTATTCTATTCTGCCTGTCACAAAAGAAAGCAAAGATAGCACCTATAGTAATAAGTACCTTGGGTGTAATCCAAAAACATCTGCAGCACTGCCTAGACAAACCCGGTATGTAATCTGCAGGCTCTCCTGCACTCACAATTCCTGCTCAAGGAGCAAGTGGCACTTGTGGAAGGAGAGCCTTTGCTCAGTTTCAAGTTGTGTGTCACTTACATCCTTTCCTGGACGAAGAAGCTCTCTTTTCAATCTTTCATGCCCTGGTAATCTCCCAGATGGATTACTGAAATGTGCTTTATATGGGGCTACTCTTGAAGAGCATTTGGAAACTGCAACTGGTGCAGAATGCAGCACTGCAAATGTTTTGGGTATCCCTAGGATAGTCCATTTAACACCTCCGCTATGTGAGTTGCATTGGGTGCCAGTTTACTTCTAAGTCCAATTCAAGGTATTTATAATCACTTTTAAAGCCCTCTCAGGGACCAGTATACCTGAGAAACCGTCTTGTCCAAATTACATCTACTTGTCCCATCCAGTCAAGCGGAGGGCATGCTCTTACCCCATCAGTCAAGGAGTTTCAACTGACAGGATCTAGGAGAAGGGCCTTCTCACCTGCTGCCCTGCCCTATGGAACATCTTACTTCCAGAGGTGAGGCATACCCTCACTCTTCTTTCCATTCTTTAACATAAGAGTATTAAGACCTCACTGGGCCAATTAGCATGAAAGTCTAAAAGTCCTGGGGATGGCTGGTGCCCTGAGGATACTCTCACTGCCTTGTTAACCACCTAGTCTTTTTAACCTGATTTATCTTCACTTGTAGGTTTTGACCAATGGTGGGCTGCTGCCAGATCAGATTGGTTCGGGCGAACCGGTAGTTCTGACCAGCAGTTGGGCCCTCCCACCCGCCCCGCCACTATCCTGTCCTATATAATCGCTGTGTTTTTGAAGCTGCAAGCATGTGCACACTCACATTTTCGGTGTTGGGTGAACCTGTTGTTACATTATGTGATGTCCACCTTTGGTTTTGATTTGTTTTAAACTCTGTTTTTAACCTGAACTTTTATTCATTATTTACTGTATATGATTCAATTATGCTATTGTAAACTTCTCGAGTCACTAAGTTGAGATGGGTAGTCTAGAAATTTAATAAATTTTAATAAAATAAAATAAATGTTAATAGCTAATTAAAAAGATGAGATGTAAAATCTTCAGGATGGTAACATTTAACCACCATGCTGTGTTTCTGTTTCTTCCCTACTCAGTGCTCAACTTCTAATTGTAGACTTTGTTCTTCTCCTTCCCCAGACAGTTGCTCAGCAGAACCTTTCAACATGAACAGTACCGACAATGTGATTGGTGGCATTTGTGCAATATGCGGGGACCGAGCAACTGGCAAACATTATGGTGCCTCTAGTTGTGATGGATGCAAAGGTTTCTTCCGACGCAGCATACGAAAGAGCCATGTTTACAGCTGCAGGTAAGAGCAATGTAACTGCTAAGGACTTCTTATTTCTTTGTGTTATGTTGACATATTTCTATTCTGTCTTTCCTCTAAACCCAGAATGGAGCACATGGTGAAGACAAAAATAATATTTGAAGTGGGGGCACAATAACACAGTTGTGTGTAAAAGGTACCAACCTCAGTCCCTGACATCCATAATTAAAAATATTTGATTTGGGAGCTCATACAAAAAGAACATACATTCAAACTTGAAATCTGAAAATAAGCCATCGTTACTAAAAATGGTAAAGAGAGCTTCAGAGCATTTTAGGAAAGCTTACCAGAGTAGTTCTGGCCTTCATCAGACATATCTTGGAATAATTCTAGAAACTGGGTACAAAAATGATTGCATAGTTAGATGCTCCATATGCCATGACATATCTATGACAGTATTTGGAGCATACTAGGTCAAAGCAATCAGTCACTCATAAATAATTTTATTGACTTCTCCCTATGTTACAAGAATCTCTTCAGATTGCTTGCCTTTTTGTGGAAATGAGAAGGTAAGGCTTCCTGGATCTTGGGTGAGGTCAAGCTTCTGCCACTTGTGGCCGCTCAATGTTTCCAAATTAGGTCTTTGCTTGACCCTTCTTTCAAGCCTAGCTGGCAGGTTCCCAACAGAGAATAAATGGATAGTGTTGCATAGAATATGCAAAGATAAATAAGGTAATCATATGATCTGAAGTATTGAGTCTTCGAAGGTCAAACTAGCACTTTGAACTAAGCCTCGAAATATGCTGGTTGTCAAACAAGTTTGTCATATTGGTGTAATAAATTTTAATTTATTAATTATATTTCCTGCTTTTCCATTGCAGAGACTGCTCAAGGGCATCCCACATAAAGCACATTGCAGTAATTATCTCATGATAACCAAGTCATAAATGTCAAAGTCCACTTTTGACAGGAGAGCCATAAGAAGTAGTCAAAACTGGTAAAAGACATTGCTAACACACACACACACACACACACACACACACACACACACACACACACAGAAATATTGACTTGAAGATCACTTCAAAGTTCATTTAGCAAAACCACAACATTGTCCAAGATACATTATATGGATTGTGTTTGGTGCTTACTGAAGGATTTAAAATGTGATTAAACTGGAAAAAAGATTAGCAAGATTTCCATGGATTTATACCATAGAGGACACATAGAATGTATGTCTTTAACTTCACACACACACACACACACACACACACACAGAGAGAGAGAGAGAGAGAGAGAGGGAGGGAGGGAGAGAGAGAGAGAGAGAGAGAGAGAGAGAGAGAGAGAGACCCATATTAGCTGGAAATGTGTTGCGCCAACACATTTGGGTAAAAACAGATTGGGAAAGGTTGCCAGGTTAGCGTTAATATGTTTTAACAAATGGTAGTTTTTTTCCCTTTTCTGAATTAGATATATATATTTTTGGCTGCAGGAGGACAGGAGGCAGACAGACAAAGAGCCTTGATTCCAACAAGACACATGCCTTAAATTAGCTTTCCCCAATTTTGGAGCATTCAGATATGTGATCCTCAGTTCTCAACAGTAGTTATTCTGAGTGAGTGAATTCTGAGAATTGAAATCAAGAAAGCTGGAGTGGGGTGGAGAAAGCTTTCTTAAACACTTTGTGTGTTGGGCTGCATACTAGTTAGTGTTGAAAAAGTCACTGGTGCATCGAAGGAGCATTAACTTCTGGTTTTTCATCTTTGCTTCATTCTATTTTTTAATGCAGGAGAAGTTTAATTCTAAGTAGAGATTAGCAGAGGAAATTTGAATTACCTTCTCTAACAGATAGAATAACTGAGTTGGAAGGGGCCTTGGAGGTCTTCTAGTCCATCCCACTGCATAGGCAGGAAACCATATACCATTTCAGACAAATGGTTGTCCAATTTTTTCTTAAAAACTTCCAGTGTTGGAGCATTCACCTCTTCTGGAAGCAAGTCATTCCACTGATTAATTGCTCTGACTCTCAGGAAATTTCTTCTTAGTTCTAGGGTTGTTTCTCTCCTTGATTAGTTTCTGTCCATTGCTTCTTGTCCTGACCTCAGGTGCTTTGGAGAATAGCTTGACTCCCTCTTCTTTGTGGCAACCCCTGAGATATGTTAATGTTAAACTCCATTCCAATTTTATTCCAATTTCCAATGTTGAACTCCAATCCATTTTATTCCCAAGTAGCACTAAATGTAGATTTTGATCTTCAGAAATTACTCCTCTACCAACTTTTGCTACTTCTTGTTGCCTTACTGTGAGTCCCTTGTTTTATTTTTTAGTTCTCTTATCTCTGTTATTTTTCTTTTTCCTCAAGTATGACTAGATCTGTGCTACAAAGTGCCCTTTTGTTTTACCTTTTTCTCATTTTTTGAGAAGGTTGACTAGGATTGCTGCCGAGGTTAAAAAGTATTTTTCCCTTCACTATTGCTATTGTAGATTGAGGCCTCCTTTTCAAGATGTTTTGTTATCTTGAGATTCTGGCTCAAGTAATCACAATTTGTATGGGTTACTGTGGAAAATGGTGAGTCCTTTGCACACATGTTTTGGATTTCATTTATGGTGAATCAAGGACTATGTATGTGCCTAGTTCTATTGGCATTTAAAACACAGTAGCTCGTCTCTTTATATGACTCTTGCTCAAAATGATGTTCTAATGGTATTCAGTAGGGAAGCCCCATCTCACTCTCTCTCTAATCAGGATATTTTCCTGTCTCTTTTATTATTTAAAGAAACTGCATTTGCTTTTCCCCATTGTTCTTACATGAGTTTATAACAATGTCCTGGTATGAAATAATGATGTAGGGATAGGTGGCCTCAGTGTGTGTCAGGCAGGAAATATTTCTTAATTCTGATGAGAGTCTCACTGACAGATTAATTCATTAATTTGCTTAAAAGATATATTTATGAATTGCTATTAATAAAGATAAATGGATCTTTTCTGATCAAAGACAGTATCTCTTGGATTCAGATTGGGGTACACATAATATGCAGAAACAATGCTTTAATCTTTTGAGTGACTATTTTATAGAAGCATCATTTTGACCACTTGGAAACTAACAGCTGAAGTAGATAAGCCTTTATTCTGATCTAACAGGACTCGTTTCTTTTGTTTTTTGCTCCTGATCATATTCAGCAGCAGGAACGGATCAAAGGAAGACCAAAAGAGTTATCCTAAGCATTCGTGAAACTGAGAGCAGAATTTATATGCCTTGCTTTCAGTAGATGATGAATAACCTAATGGGATTTTACTTGCCCATCAGAAGGAATTATTCCTGTTAGAAGAATGGCAAAGAGAAATGTTTCAAGTCTGATTAAAGAAAAAATACTGGTGAAGGTTGAGAGTCAAAGACATTGTTTTGACAGTGCCCATTAATTGTTTCACTTGTGCTAATCAGGATCCTCCTGTACTTGTACTCTAATATATTTACCCTTGATTCTGTCCAACAGATTTAACCGGCAATGTATTGTTGATAAGGACAAGAGAAATCAGTGCAGATACTGTCGCTTAAAAAAGTGCTTTCGTGCTGGAATGAAAAAGGAAGGTAATTTTTTAAAAAAAGAAATTATCAGGAAATAAAATATGTAAGAATATGTGTTAGAGGGATTTTTTTTTTTTAAATAAAAGTTGAAATATATCTTTTATACATTGCATTGTAATGCAATTTTTGTTTAAAATGCTAAAAATTGGTGTGGTAATTTCAAACATATCTAAACATACACGGTTCAGTGGTCTCATAAGACAAAAATACATTTCCCCAAGCTTTGTAAAAAGAAGTAGTAGTGTGGTGGCACCTATTGTGACTTTATAGATTCAGTGCTGGATTTAGAACAATTACTTGAAATAACAGAGTCTCAGCAAATTCCTTTTAGATGAATTTTAATGCGGCATTTCTTTTGGCCTCAGTTTTTCACATATAAATTGAGAAGAGTAATGATAATTTATCAGTGATGGTATGAATTATGGTGTATTATTATTAACATTACTCTTATAAAAATATTGGTTGTTAATAATTGCATAAATTATACAAGATATAAAGAATGATTGATGGAACTAGATGTGAATAGTAAAACTATGCATTGAGAATCCTGTCATCTCACACATGGAAGAGAACTGTGTGGCTTGGTAGTATTACCAGTAGTAATAAATATTGCACTTAGATAAGTAAAATATGTGCTTTACTGGATTCTTTTTTTACTTTAGCATGTAGAATTCAAAGCAGGATTATGTTGTTCAAGATTGAAATCTATGACTATGGAGTGGATCATTGGGGTCAGAGGCTTAATCCTGAGGCTAATCATATTTCTGAGTATTTACCATACTTAGATATTTTTTCCTAAAAATGAATGGCTGAATGAGTAAAAGTACACAAAGGGTATTAAAGAGGATTGTGCATCAGATCTTGCTGTAGACTCATCTCAGTGTCTCTTAATGGAGGCACATGAAAAGATAATTTTATCCTACTTTAGGAAAAACAATCCACAGTGGATGGATATAAACGTGAGAAGTTTCTTCCATGTTTGTTTCATGTCTAAATATACTGGTGTTCTTATAGCAGTATCAGACATTTCGAAGATCACAGTTTTTCTCCCTGGAGTTTACCTCCTTCCCATGCAACATTACAGGATTATCTGGTCATTTTAGAGATTACTGGAGTAAAAATCTCTCTGCCAAGAATCCGATGATGTCAAGCACAAAACATTAGGACCGAATGTAAAGTTCCAGTTAAACTAATTTATTACTAATCATGCCTATTCACAAGAATTTATTCAACTAAGTTTTAGCACTGTCTTGGCATTAGATAAGGGTCAAAGAAATTCAAAAGTGGTTGGACATAGTCCACTTGTAGCTATGTAGAGATTTAGGCTGATTCTTCCTTTGACTCTGCCCCAGGTTCTGCCATTCCTCCTACAGATGATGCTGTTAGTATGTATGTATGTATGTATGTATGTATGTATGTATGTATGTATGTATGTACATATGTATGTATTTATTTTATTTTGTCAAATACATATTAAATAATATATATATAAGTATAAGCATGAATTGAATACATAAAATGAATACAACTAAAAGGAACATTAGGACAGGGACGGTAGGCACGCTGGTGCTCTTATGCACGCCCCTTACAGACCTCTTAGGAATTGTCAACAGTAGACAGTCTAAGGTTAAAGTTTTTGGGGATTTGGGGATGAGACCATGGAGTCTTGTAGTGCATTCCAGGCATTAACAGTCATATTTTCTGCAATTGAGATTGGAAGGGTTTACTTTAAGTTTGAATCTGTTGTGTGCTTGTGTATTGTTGTGGTTGAAGCTGAAGTAGTCATTGACAGAAAAGACATTGTAGCAGATGATTTTGTGAGCTATGCTCAGGTTATACTGAAGGCAGTGTAGTTCTAAATTTTCTAAACCCAGAATTTCAAGTCTGGTTGCATAAGATATTTTCTTGCAAACAGAGGAGTGAGGACTCTTCTTGTGAAATATTTCTGGACGCGCTCAATTGTATTAATGTCCAGTATGCAGTGTGGGTTCCAGACGGATGAGCTGTATTCGAGAATTAGTATGCCAGGATCTTTCAAGATTAAGCCAATCTATACACGATCTTTTGATCAACCTATTACTTTTGAAAAATAATAATGATTTCTTCTCTATTTTCACTTACTCCACAAATATTTCTGTGGACTTTTAAAAAATTATCAGAAAAATCACTTGAGGTATTATTGTGCAAGCCATCCATTTTGATATTGAAGAACAATTTAGGTTTGACAATTCATTGCACCCTGAATGTCTCTTTTCTCCAAAAGACTTGCCTTAAAAGTAATTAAGAATAGCCTTTGAAAGTGCAACGGGGAGGACTGACAGGCAGAAAGGCTATTTAATATCACCTGACACCCCCAATTCTCACCAGATTGGAGCAAATCATTAATCCAGCTGCTTTACAGCCAACGGGGAAAATATTTCATTCAGTCATTTGACTTATAAGGCCACATCACCCATATAGCAATTCTGGGTATGAGGCCCTTGAGCTTTCCCCCCCTCTTAATAGCAGAAGAAGCTAGAAAGGAAGTTTTGAACAACAAACAAGAGGAAACTGGTTCAATGGTTCCTAGTTGTAGCCACAGAGCCTGTTTTTCATTAAATAAACAAACAAATAAAATTTTGGGGAGGGAAGAAAGAAATGACTATCCATGCCAGCTGCTCTTTGTATACAAGTCTAAAATTTAACCCTATTAGTAATTGAGTTGAGGAACATTTTGGATAAAGAGGAAGCTTATACATTTGCATCATAAACAAACACAAATCCCATCTGTTCTGAATTCTGTTTGGAAAAGTTTCATAGTGGTTTATTTTCAAATCCAAATGAAATAACAATGCCAAAGCCATTAGTAAAGTAAAAGTAAAAACATTTAAATTTCTTTTTCAATTGCCATTGACATATTCAAAATAAAAATGTTGTCAGCTCAGTTTCAGATTATTCCTAAAAAACTGTTCAGTTTACTTATTCTGAGATGGTGCATGAGAGGCAGTGAAAGACAGCAATGCTTTATTGCTTAATTTCATATAGTGAATCCTATGCTTGCTTTTTTAGAAATAAGTTCTATTGAGTTCAAGGACTCCTGCTGCCAGATACATATTCAAAATCACCTTGCCAAATGTATCTTTTTTTTATTTTATTTTGTCACAACAGAATATATAAGCATAAGCATGAATCAACCATACAACATATAAGTGTATATATAAAGAAAGGAAACAATAGGACAGGAACGGTAGGCACTTTTGTGCTCTTATGCACGCCCCTTATAGTCCTCTTAGGAATGGGGTGAGGTCAATGGTAGACAATTTTTGATTAAAGCTTTTGGGAGTTTGAGAAGAGACCACAGAGTCAAGTAGTGTGTTCCAAGCGTTAACAACTCTGTTACAGAAGTCATATTTTCTGCAATCAAGATTGAAGCAGTTAACATTAAGTTTGAATCTATTGTTTGCTCTTGTATTATTGTGATTGAAGCTGGAGTAGTCTTTAACAGGAAGGACATTGCAACAGATGATTTTCCTATCTGGAGATAGTATCTCCTCCAGATATGTTGGGTCTTCATTTCCATCATCCCCAGCCAATATATACATTGCTGAAACATCTGTGGAACACCATGTTGTAGAAAGGCTGAAATATACATTATTATTTTCCTAAAGAAGAATTTCAGATCTGTATAAAAGAAATTATCACAAGAGTCGTCCAAATAGTTTCTTGGCCACATTTTTGCAATCTTTATTGTTCATCAGGATCTGATGCTGTACAATGGCTATTTGAGATTTAATCATCCAAAAACTTCAGTCATAGAATGGTTTCTTGATATTCCCATGACTCTATTGTTCTTCATCTCTTCCTTTTTCACCTATCAAAGTCTTTCTTACCCTTTCTGACTGAAAGTTAACTTGAAAACTTCCCTAGGATGTGACGTGAAGAACCATATAAAATTAAAGAAATTTAAGGGAGAAAAACTTACCTGGTTGTGAAGAATTATGTCAGTGAATTCTATGCTTGTCTTTCATATTCTTTCCCGATTTTCATATTTTAACAGCACTTCATGCTACAAACACGATTTCATGAAACACACACACACAACACTTTCAAGATGAATGATGTGTAAGTGGGAAACTTTTCAGTTTTTTAAAAATTACTTTTTCCTCCCCACACAGCCTTTCTACTTAGCTTGGCAAATCAAAACAGGTGATGATCTCTCTGGTATAATTTTATATTTAAAGCTTTTAACTGCATTTTGTTGTTCAGGTGCTGATTTAAGGAATGAGAAAGATAGCATTTCTCCAGTTTAAAAAAAAAAACTGGGGCATCATTCTTGATTCATGTCTACATGATCATTTATCACTTAGTGTTTATCACTGTATGACATTTCTTATTATGACCTTAATAAAAGGCCCATCAGAGAATGTCCTTGGCTAAGAATCTAGTGTGTCTTCACCATAAAGTGTGTTCATTCTTCATATAAATTGTGAATACTGTATAGTAAGCTGAACACATTTTTTATTGAAACATTGGTGCTGCTTACAACTTCTTGGATGCAGATTGCTTCACTAAAAATCACAAATAGATAACTGGAAATACAATCACTACTCATACAAAATGTGATGAGGTTCTATATGAACTAAAAAGATACATTGCCTGGATCTATGCTTTTCTGCCCTTGAAATGCCCTTATGCATAAACTCCTCTGTGAGTGGGTGGGGAGTGTAGCCTTATTCCTCTTCATGGATATTTCTTGCTGCAGTTTCAGTCTCCTTCTGTATATCCTTATATGATTATTGTTTCAAAAGGGCTTTTTCAAAATGCAACTGGGCTGTTTTTTTCTTGATGAAGAGGAACAAATTGTTTCATTTCATCCAAATCATCCAAGAAACTTCATCAATTGGTGGGGAGGGAGGCAGGGAGGATAGGTAAGTCCACAAAATAAAATGATCCCACAGAAAAAAAAAAAAAGTGAATGAAACTTATGCAAAGTCTTTATCTAGAATGTCTTCAGGAAAAAGAGTCTGATGGCCGCGAGAACTGAAAGGGAGGAATTGCCGCCTTACCTGCTTTCCTTTAGGATAAATTCTGCATTGTGTTTTAAATACTAAATTTAAATGTCTTAAAAATATTTTGAGAAAACCTGACTTTTGTGTAGCACTTCCAACATGTCATATGTGTTTAGTTAAGCGAGTTTGAGAAATGATGGAAAAATTTGTCTCTCATAAATGGTGAAAGTGGAAAGATTATATTGTGTACTGTATAATGAAATCTGCAGTCGGTTTCTCAGACTTCTTTCAGTTCTTGGCTTTCAACATGCTTTTGTTTTTCTACATACTATGTTCTACCCACAACCATGTAGGATTTCACAATAGTTTCTTGTAGTCCTCCCTCCTTGATTCAAAAAAGTTAGCCAACATACTCTTGATGTACTCAGAGATTTTTAGTGGGGAATAGGATCATTTTAGTTTTCTTGCTCTTTATTACAGTATTTCTTTTCTCTGAAAAAAAATTGGAATTTCTGCTGATACTTTTCTTTGCGTGTGTGTGTGTGTGTATGTATGCATGCACACATTTATTATTTATTTATTTATTTATTTATTTTGTCACAACAAATATATGTAGGAATCATACAAAAGATTATATAGTATATAAACATATATGGGTAAATATAAGGAGGTATAAGCATATATATAGAAAGAAGAAAAGAAAAACAATAGGACAGGAACGGTAGGCACGTTTGTGCGCTTATGCACGCCCCTTATGGTCCTCTTAGGAATGGGGTGCGGTCAATAGTAGAAAGTTTTTGGATAAAGCTTTTAGGATTATGGGAAGAGACCACAGAGTCAGGTAAAGTGTTCCAAGCACTGATGATTCTGTTACAGAAGTCATATTTTCTGCAATCTAGATTAAAGCGGTTGACATTAAGTTTAAATCTATTAGTTGCTCTAGTATTATTGCAATTAAAGCTGAAGTAGTCTTTAACCGGAAGTGTTATGTATTCATGTTTGTACCTTTAAATATTTGAGCGGGAAATCAGCACGTTGCTGATTGGTCGAAGCCTCCAGCAGAACTGTATAAAAGGAGAGGTTTTTCCCCCAGCCGGTTGCTGGGTTCACCCTATATTAAAGAGCTGTTGTCACTACACTGGTCTTCCAGCCTCGTTACTTCCAGAACTTAACATTTGGCGACGAAGGTGGGATCTCGAGGCTGAAGAGAACCAGAACCGAGCTGAAGCACGATAGACCCGAACCCAGCAATCCCAGGGCAGAAAAGCGGAGATGGCCAGTTACACTCCGCCCGCACCGTTTGACCCGGCTAAGGAGAAATGGGGAACGTATATGACCCGTTTCGAAAGCTTTCTAGAAGCCAACGAACTGCACGGAATTCCGGATAACCGAAAGAGGGCTTATTTCCTAAGCCACTGCGGTCCGGAGGTCATCGACATCGCGGAAGCCCTGGCAGAGCCAACGCCGTTGCAGTCGGTGTCGTGGCCAACTTTACAGACTTTACTAAGAAACCACTTCGCACCAACGCCGTCCAAATACGTGCGGCGGTTTGAATTCGGAGAGCGAAGGCAGATGGAGGGCGAATCCATAGGCGACTACATGGCCGCCCTAAGAAGAGCGTCCAAGGACTGCGGATACCGTGACCTAGACGAGGTGCTCCTCGAGCAACTCATCCGAGGGGTCAAAGACATCCGATTGCGGCGACGGCTGCTGGCAAAGAGCAACCTCACGCTAGCCAACGCTCTGGACGAAGCCAGAGCACATGAAATGTCCTCCCAAGCGGCAGAGACACTGCAGAAGCCGGTCCCACAAAAGGCGAGCGCGAAGGCAACTCCGGTGCACCAGGAGGAGGTTCAGACCGAATCCGACGGTGAAGACGAGGAAGGGGTCTGCCGCACCGAGAAACGCGACAAAGGGGACCGAGACGAATGCGGAAGCTGCGGGGGTCAACACCAGCGCCAACGCTGCAAGTTTAAAGACGCGACATGTCGGCGGTGTGGGAAGAAAGGGCACCTAGCTCAAGTTTGTCGAGCGGCCCAACCTTCCCGCCGAAAATTCAAATCGGCCAATCAGGGCGCGGAATCGGCAAGGCGGCCCGCGATTGGCTCAAACAAAAAAGGCGCGGATTCCAACCAAACAACGGTGGTCATAGGCCGCGCCTCGACCAAAGTGGAGAAGAAGATCTTCACCAAGCCAAAAATAGAGGGAGTACGGTGCCGGCTTGAAGTAGACACGGGATCAGCGATCACCATCATGTCCTGGGACACTTTGGCGAAGTCGCTGCCGTCCGTCGCGAAGCGCCACCTGCAAGCACAACGGCCACGAGTCCACGACTACCAGGGAATCGCATCCCTGTTCGAGGACCACCTCCGTCCGAGTCGAGCACGGTCCACATAAAAGACCCTGCCCATCACGATCGTCGAAGGAACTCTGCCCAGTCTGTTGGGACTAGACTGGTTTCGTGCCCTGGGCATGGGGTGACTGGCATCTACAAGTGACTGTAACCTGAAAGACATTCTCTTTAACGAGTTCAAGATGTCTTCAAGGACTGCCTGGGCAAGTACAAGGGACCCCTATTTCCTTCAACTTAGACCCCAGGTAGCCCCCATTAGGCTTAAGGCGAGAGAGTCCTTTGCCCTAAAACCAAAAATCGATAAGGAGCTGGATAAGCTCATTAATCAGGGATTTTGGTGCCAGTCGATCACGCAAAGTGGGAGACGCCAATCGTCACCCCATAAAACCGGACGGGTCAATTAGAATTTGCGCTGACTACAAGGCGACGCTTAACAAAGCCTTACAGAAAAGCGCTTACCGGTTCCAGTGGTGCAGCACTTATTGCACTCTTTGGGGCAAGGGCAAGTCTTTGCAAAGTTAGACTTGGCCCAAGCCTACCAACAACTGCCAGTAGACGCCCGCACAGCCAAGCCCAAACGATTGTGACGCACAGGGGGCCTTCAAGTGCACCCGATTGCAATTTGGGGTCAGTGTGGCACCAGGGCTGTTCCAAAACCTGATGGAACGACTACTGCAGGGGCTCCCAGGGTAGTTCCTACTGATGATGTCCTAATTTCAGGGAAAACATGGAGGAATTGGGGAGCGGTTAAGAAAGGTCTTGAGCATTTTCCGGACAGCCGGATTAAAAGTCAAGACAAACAAATGCCAGATCGGGGTCGAATCCGTCGATTTCTTGGGCTACCGGATAGACAAGAAAGGAATTCACCCTACTGAGAGCAAGGTTAAGGCAATTAGGAAGGCTCCAGCGCCCAAAAACAAAGCAGAGCTGCAGGCATTCCTGGGATTGGTTAATCTTACGCGGTCTTTTAAAGAACAAAGCAACCGTTGCGGAACCGCTGCATAGGCTCTTAGGAAAAAATACTGTTTGGTCTTGGGGAAAGTCAGAAAATAGGGCTTTTGAAGCAGTAAAGAACCTGCTCTCAAGTGATAGCCTGCTCATCCAATATCACGACTCATTACCCCTAGTGCTGGTTTGCGATGCCTCCCCTTATGGGGTGGGGGCTGTACTCAGCCATAGACTTCCAAACGGCACAGAAGCCCCTATAGCGTTCTACTCTAGAACGATGTCCTCCCCAGAGAGGAACTACAGCCAATTAGACAAAGAAGCACTAGCCATTGTATCAGGGGTCAAAAAATTCCACGAGTATGTCTTTGGGCGGAATTTTGAAATCGTGACTGACCACAGACCGCTACTAGGGATACTGGCTGGCGACCGCCCAACGCCTGTGGCACTTTCGCCACGCTTGACCCGTTGGACTATATTCTTAGCCGCTTACTCCTACAAGCTGCAGCACCGACCAGGAAAAGAAGTGGGGCATGCAGACGCGTTAAGCCGATGCCCACTACCAGGGGCGACCGAAGACCCCACTCCGGGGACGCCTATCCTACTTATTGACTCGTTGGACTCTGGCCCAGTCACATCTAAGGAAGTGGCTCGGGCATCATACCGACATTGTGTTAAGGACTGTACTCGGTTGGGTACAGAGGGTGTCCGCTGTGGGCGAGCAGTTCAAAGAATTTGTTAAAAACGAGATGAGCTCTCGGCTCAAGGGGTGCCTGTTATGGGGTGATCGTGTAATAATTCCTGAGAAGCTAAGGGAAAGGTATTGGGCCTCCACGAGGTCACCCAGGGATCGTAAGGATGAAGGGGTTAGCTAGAAGCTATGTATGGTGGCCACTCATGGGCAGAGATTGCTGAGAGGGTAGGGAAATGCCAAGCTTGCCAAGAGTCCAGACCTCTACCCCAATGGCCCCAGTCAGAGAATGGGAAAAGCCCCAAGGGCCCTGGTCAAGAATCCACATTGATTTTGCTGGCCCTTTCCACGGCCAAACATTCCTAGTGGTTGTGGATGCATTTTCTAAATGGTTGGAGATCATAATCATGAAATCCACTACGGCCGAAGCAGTAATCGCAACTCTGCGCCACCTATTCGCAACTCACGGGTTGCCGGACACTCTGGTGTCCGACAATGGGCCCCAATTCACGGCAGCCCAGTTTGAAGAATACCTGGCAGAGGAAGGCATCCGACATGCCCTCTCTGCGCCTTTCCATCCTGCGTCGAATGGCCTTGCAGAGCGTTCCGTCCGGAGCGCTAAGGAGGCATTGTCCAGGCTCAAGCCAGGTGACTGGCAAACAAAAATAGACTTTTTCCTAGCCGTCCAGCACAGAACCCCAAGCACGGCCACCGGGAAAAGCCCAGCCGAATTGCTAATGGGACGGAAACTCCGGTGCCCACTTGACCGCTTGAACCCCCATTACACACCCGAGGGTTACAAGGGGGAACTAGAAAAGACAAGGTGTTCTGTTTCCCTTCCCCCAATACTCCCAGCAAAGAGTCCGTCAGAGGCCTTCCTTTTTTTTTTCCTTTTATTTACATAGATACATGTCCTGGCCACGTCTACCCACGGCCTGCCAAGTTTCTGGAGATAACGAGGAAATTATAGATAAGGCCAGAATTACTCACGAATATATTCTTCCCTCCATGAATTAGCTTGCCCCAAATTCATTGCTTTGTCCGAGACAAAAAACCAGGAAGTCCCGCCTCCTATTTATAGTCTCTGCAGATGTCACTGCATGACAATTATGACTTGGCTTTGTCCCAACTCTTCCGCTGCTGCGCACGCCGATCAAGCCTTCGTAACCTTGCGTCCCTCCAAAACTGTTCTTGGGCGTTGCCAAATCAGAAGAAGGCCCGGAGAATCAGGCCTTGCCGACCCCTCCCTTTGAGTGGGTGCCAGGGAGGAGAGGGCTCAAGAGAAGCAGGGCTTGCCAGGTCTTCTCCTCATTTTCTGAATCATCCGAGTCCAGGAGTCTGGGTCCAGGAACCTGGGTCACAACACTATCCTCACCGCAGGGCCCTTCCCCGGGCTGACGATCGGGATGCGGTCGGGCTGGGTTCTGCTCATGGAAGGCCTGCACCAGGTCAGGGGCATGAACGCCGGAGGCATCTACCCAGGAGAAATCAGTGCAGATACTGTCGCTTAAAAAGTGCTTTCGTGCTGGAATGAAAAGGAAGGTAATTTTTAAAAAGAAATTATCAGGAAATAAAATATGTAAGAATATGTGTTAGAGGGATTTTTTTTTTTTAAATAAAAGTTGAAATATATCTTTTATACATTGCATTGTAATGCAATTTTTGTTTAAAATGCTAAAAATTGGTGTGGTAATTTCAAACATATCTAAACATACACGGTTCAGTGGTCTCATAAGACAAAAATACATTTCCCCAAGCTTTGTAAAAAGAAGTAGTAGTGTGGTGGCACCTATTGTGACTTTATAGATTCAGTGCTGGATTTAGAACAATTACTTGAAATAACAGAGTCTCAGCAAATTCCTTTTAGATGAATTTTAATCGGCATTTCTTTTGGCCTCAGTTTTCACATATAAATTGAGAAGAGTAATGATAATTTATCAGTGATGGTATGAATTATGGTGTATTATTATTAACATTACTCTTATAAAAATATTGGTTGTTAATAATTGCATAAATTATACAAGATATAAAGAATGATTGATGGAACTAGATGTGAATAGTAAAACTATGCATTGAGAATCCTGTCATCTCACACATGGAAGAGAACTGTGTGGCTTGGTAGTATTACCAGTAGTAATAAATATTGCACTTAGATAAGTAAAATATGTGTTTTACTGGATTCTTTTTTTACTTTAGCATGTAGAATTCAAAGCAGAATTATGTTGTTCAAGATTGAAATCTATGACTATGGAGTGGATCATTGGGGTCAGAGGCTTAATCCTGAGGCTAATCATATTTCTGAGTATTTACCATACTTAGATATTTTTTCCTAAAAATGAATGGCTGAATGAGTAAAAGTACACAAAGGGTATTAAAGAGGATTGTGCATCAGATCTTGCTGTAGACTCATCTCAGTGTCTCTTAATGGAGGCACATGAAAAGATAATTTTATCCTACTTTAGGAAAAACAATCCACAGTGGATGGATATAAACGTGAGAAGTTTCTTCCATGTTTGTTTCATGTCTAAATATACTGGTGTTCTTATAGCAGTATCAGACATTTCGAAGATCACAGTTTTTCTCCCTGGAGTTTACCTCCTTCCCATGCAACGTTACAGGATTATCTGGTCATTTTAGAGATTACTGGAGTAAAAATCTCTCTGCCAAGAATCCGATGATGTCAAGCACAAAACGTTAGGACCGAATGTAAAGTTCCAGTTAAACTAATTTATTACTAATCATGCCTATTCACAAGAATTTATTCAACTAAGTTTTAGCACTGTCTTGGCATTAGATAAGGGTCAAAGAAATTCAAAAGTGGTTGGACATAGTCCACTTGTAGCTATGTAGAGATTTAGGCTGATTCTTCCTTTGACTCTGCCCCAGGTTCTGCCATTCCTCCTACAGATGATGCTGTTAGTATGTATGTATGTATGTATGTATGTATGTATGTATGTATGTATGTACATATGTATGTATGTATTTATTTTATTTTGTCAAATACATATTAAATAATATATATATAAGTATAAGCATGAATTGAATACATAAAATGAATACAACTAAAAGGAACATTAGGACAGGGACGGTAGGCACGCTGGTGCTCTTATGCACGCCCCTTACAGACCTCTTAGGAATTGTCAACAGTAGACAGTCTAAGGTTAAAGTTTTGGGGATTTGGGGATGAGACCATGGAGGCGGAAGATGTGCTGCAGAAAGAGACGGGCCGTTTTTGCGGCTGTGGGCAGTCCGCGGCATGGGATGAAGTGTGCCATCTTGGTGAGCATGTCCACCACCACCAGCACCGTGGTGAACCCAGAGGACGGCGGCAGGTCTGTCAGGAAATCCATAGAGATCGCCCCCCAGGGTCTGTCGGGTGTCGGCAAGGGCTGGAGGAGGCCGGGAGGGGCACCCGTGGCGGTCTTGGCTTGCCGGCACGGAACGCAGGATGTCACGTAGGCATGTATATCATGCCGCACTCGGGGCCACCAAAAGGTCCGTGTCACCAGGTGGAGGGTCTTGAAGAACCCAAAATGTCCTGCTGCAGGGTTGTCGTGGCACTGGGTCATGACGAGGGCTCGGAGTGGTCCTGTGGGCACATATAATCGCCCCCGAAACTTGAGTAAGTCCTCCTCCAAGGTCCAAGGAGACGGGGCGCCCACCTCCGCCTCCTTTGCTGCGACCAGGCGTCCTGGCGCTGCGCCTCTCGCACCTGGGCCCGCAAGTCCACTGGCTCCCGTGCTGCGGCCAAGGCTTCTGCCGGCAGCACTGTCCGTGGAGGAAGGGGGTCCTTGGCGCAGAGGTACTCTGGCTTGGGGGACAGGGCATCCGCCCTCGGTTGTGACCGCTGGGAATGTAGGTCACGCGGAAGTTGAACCGGCAAAACAACGACCACCGGATCTGCCGCTGGTTCAACTTCCGAGCTGTGGTGAGGTGCTCGAGATTCCGATGGTCCGCTCGACCTCCACCTGATGTCGGGCCCTCCAGATGGTGTCGCCAAGCCTCGAATGCAGCCTTGATAGCCAGCAACTCTTTTCCCAGATAGTGTAGTTGCGCTCGGAAGGGTTGAGTTTCCGGGAGTAGTAAGCGAGGGAAAAAGTGTGCCGCCATTCGCCGGAGCCTGTAGCAGCACCGCTCCCAGAGCCACATTGACGCGTCCGTTTCCACCACAAAAGGCCGGAGCGGGTCGGGATGCCTCAGGACGGGTTCCGTGACGAAGGCTTTCTTGAGGGCTGTGAATGCTTCTTGCCGCGGGGACCCCACCGAATGCAACCTTCTTCCTGAGGAGCTGGGTAAGTGGAGCTGTCAGTGTGGCGAAGCCGGGATGAAGGTCCGGTAGTAGTTGGCGAAGCCCAGTAGGCGCTGAACATCCTTCACCCGACGAGGGCTTCCCAGCTACACAAAGCTTCTACTTTACATGGGTCCATATATGCCCTCGGGCGAGATGATATGCCGAGGAATTCTATGGAAGTCCGGAAGAAGACGCATTTCTCCAGTTCGCATTGAGTTGTTGCTCCATAGCGTTGCAGAACCAGACTGGCGTGTCGAAGGTGGCTTTCCTGGACCGGGAGTAAATCAGGATGTCGCCGAGGTAGATAACCACGAACCGATCCAACATGTCTCGGAACACGTCGTTCATGAAGTGCTGAAAACGGCGGAGCATTGGTCAACCCAAATGGCATGACAGTGTATTCGTAGTGTCCGTATCGGGTGCCGAATGCCGTCTTCCATTCGTCTCCTTCTCGTATCCGCACCAGGTTGTAGGCCCCCCCGAGGTCGAGCTTGGTGAAGATCGGGGCCTCCCGCAACCTTTCCAGTAGCTCCGGGATGAGCGGCAGGGGTAGCGATTCCGCACCGTAATGGCGTTAGCCGGCGGTAATCACAGCAGGCGCAAGTCCCTGTCTTCTTCTTCACAAAGAGGACCGGGGCCGAGAGAGGGACTTTGAAGGCGGATGAACCCTCGGGCCAGGTTTTTGTCCAGGAAGTCCCTGAGGGCGCCAACTCGGGCCCGACATGGAATACAGGCGTCCCACAGGCAGTGGTGCGTTGGGCAGAAGGTCCACGGGCAATCGTGGGGCCGGCGCGGGTAGTCGGTCCGCCTCCTTCTCGCTGAACACGTCGGCGAAGTCCGTCAGCTCAGGAGGCAAGGTGATGGCAGCGGTGGGGACGTTCTGGCCGGCACAGGTGTGGCGGATGTGATCGACGCACTGCAGACTCGGGAAAGAGATGGCGTTCCGCGACCAGGCCACCTGAGGATCGTGGGTGCGCCAGGCCAACCCAAGGACCAAGGGAAAATGAAGGTCCGCCGTGACATAAAACTGGATCGCCTCCTCATGGTCCCCAATAGCCAGGCGCAAAGGCTGGGTGGCGAATTTAATGGGGCCGGACACCAGTTCTCGTCCATCAATTGTCTCTACCCGCATCGGAGGGTCCACCGGAACCACGGGGACCGCAAACTGGGCCACAAAGGCCTGGTCCATAAAGTTTGTTGTGGCCCCTGAGCCCACCAGCGCATGCGCCTGGAGCCCGTCCGACTGGTTCCCCAACCATATCCGTGTGTCCAGAATCAGATGCCGAGGGGGCCCAGAGTCTACTTCCGCAACGTCCAGTGGGGGCTTAGTACGTGCCCGACCTAGGGTTTCCCAGGTCGGGCCTGCCCGCTTCCGATTGGTCACGCTGTGATTCGGGACCGGCGTGCGTGCCCACTTCGCTCTGGGGCAAGAAGCGCGGCGGCCGGGCTCCCCACAGTACAGCCACAATCCCCCTTGGCGCCTTCGGTTCCGCTCCTGGGCTGTTAGGCGAGGTCTGGCCACTCCCAACTCCATGGGCTCTTCCGCAGCGGTTACAAAACGTGGGGCGACCCTGGGTGCTGGTGGTGCAGGAAGTGGGGTGCAGATGTCGACGGAGGGTCCCGGGGTGCGACGGGACGGTCGCCGTTGCAGACGGGCATCGAGGCGGAGACAAAGGGGCACCAAGTTGTCGAGGGTCCGCAGCGCCTCCACGCGGGCCAGCTCATCTTGCAATTCCTCTGAGAGTCCCTCCTGGAACGCGTCCACCAGCGCTGCATCATTCCAGTCAGAGTCCTGGCACAAAAGACGAAATTCGGCGATGTACTCCTGCAGGGGGCGTTTCCCTTGACGGAGTTCCTTAAGGCGCCTGGTTGCCGTCAGCATTGACGGGTCCTCATACATGGTGCGTAGGTGCTGCCAAAAACGCTGTTGGTCCGCCAGCAGGGGGCTGTCCTGGAGCAAGAGGGGCGTGGCCCATCGAGCAGCCGAGCCGGAAAGAAGGTTAATCACGAAGGCCACCTTAGCCCGGTCGTCTGGGAAATCCTCTGGCCTCATAGCCATGTAGAGCTGGCACTGTCCCAAGAAGGTCGGGAACATCTCAGGCTGCCCAGAAAACTTATCCGGCACGGTTATCGGGCACTTGCGGCGAGGGGGAGGAGGGAGGATGGGGGGCTGCAGGCACATTCCTGGCAGCAAGTTGGCCTGCCAAGTGAGCCACTTGCTGCTGGAGCTGTTGATTAGCCGTGTAGCTGCTCTAACTGCTGCTGTACCTGCTGCTGATCCATCTTTGGTGGAAGATGTTTTAGTCAGGTCTCGGACAAAATGTTCTGTTTCCCTTCCCCCAATACTCCCAGCAAAGAGTCCGTCAGAGGCCTTCCTTTTTTTTTTCCTTTTATTTACATAGATACATGTCCTGGCCACGTCTACCCACGGCCTGCCAAGTTTCTGGAGATAACGAGGAAATTATAGATAAGGCCAGAATTACTCACGAATATATTCTTCCCTCCATGAATTAGCTTGCCCCAAATTCATTGCTTTGTCCGAGACAAAAAACCAGGAAGTCCCGCCTCCTATTTATAGTCTCTGCAGATGTCACTGCATGACAATTATGACTTGGCTTTGTCCCAACTCTTCCGCTGCTGCGCACGCCGATCAAGCCTTCGTAACCTTGCGTCCCTCCAAAACTGTTCTTGGGGCGTTGCCAAATCAGAAGAAGGCCCGGGAGAATCAGGCCTTGCCGACCCCTCCCTTTGAGTGGGTGCCAGGGAGGGAGAGGGCTCAAGAGAAGCAGGGCTTGCCAGGTCTTCTCCCTCATTTTCTGAATCATCCGAGTCCAGGAGTCTGGGTCCAGGAACCTGGGTCACAACACAAGGGAAATGAGCATAGGCGACCGGGTGTGGGCCCGAAACTATGGGGACGGCCCTAGTTGGTTCGCAGGACAAATAATAAAGATAACCGGCCCAAAATCGTACGTGGTAGAGCTACCCGACAACCGAGTGTGGAGGCGCCACATCGATCAGTTAAGAAAACGAATAACTGACCAAACCGAACCAAATGAAACAGATCATGACCAATACCAATTTGAATCCACAGCTGACAATGACCCGGGGGAGGCGCAAGACTTAGCTGAGGTCCCAGAGTTCCAGCGACGCCATCAGGTCCCCGAGGGAAGCAGCAGGGAAAGTTCCAAAATTAATCCAAGGCCGGATGGCCAAGAAAAAGAGTCGGCCAATAATCCAGAGCCCGTTGGCCCAGAGAAAGAGCTGGGAGGAGAAAACAGCCCCTCCGACCAGCTCAAAACACCACCCAGAACTGAACCGCGCAGGTCAGAAAGAACTAGGAGACGCCCAGGTTATTTGCGTGACTACGTCGAAAAATAACATGTAAATAAATATGTAAATAGAGGCAAAGTGTTTTCTGGGAGGGGAGGAGTGTTATGTATTCATGTTTGTACCTTTAAATATTTGAGCGGGAAATCAGCACGTTGCTGATTGGTCGAAGCCTCCAGCAGAACTGTATAAAAGGAGAGGTTTTTCCCCCAGCCGGTTGCTGGGTTCACCCTATATTAAAGAGCTGTTGTCACTACACTGGTCTTCCAGCCTCGTTACTTCCAGAACTTAACAGGAAGGACATTACAATAGATGATTCTGTGAGTTAAGCTTAGGTCTTGTCAAAGGCGACGGAGTTCCAAGTTTT
Source organism: Ahaetulla prasina (assembly GCF_028640845.1). NCBI lineage: Eukaryota > Metazoa > Chordata > Lepidosauria > Squamata > Colubridae > Ahaetulla > Ahaetulla prasina. Next base: position 41,353,401 of record NC_080541.1, on the reverse strand, counting down.
CTAAGCCTAGGATTTCAAGTCTGGTGGGATAGGGTATTCTATTGTTTTCAGAGGAATGGAGAACTCTTCTTGTAAAATATTACTGATATATTGTTCATGCATCTCAAATAGTCACATAGAAGATGTATTTCAGCAAGTACAATTTGTCATTATAGGAAATTTTGTCTTCTGTGCCATTATTAAAGGTGAAATAACCCTTTTTTGCTTGTATCCAACAGTTCTATATTGATTATCTACGGGCCAGAATTCTTAAACTATCCTATCAGTTTGATGACCTATAAAACCACAGGGCTAGACTTGTTAAATGTTATAAAAGTCAGAAAAAGAATGTTTACTGGCTGTTTAATATTTCAGTCTATGTTTCAGTGTTCTATGATTTCCATGCAAATATCTTGGAGTTTTGTGATAAAAAAATATTTACATGAGCCATTTATATTCAGGCTTTCAACATTAAACTTGGATAATAAACAAGAACCAAAATGAATGAATTAACATTACGATAGCCATATCAAAATAGCTTTAAAATTTTCAATTGAAAACATTGAGAAACATCCATTAGAATAAATACTCTTAAATGTTGAAAACAAAGAGCTCGGTTAATTTTCATTGGAATATATATAAAAAAAGGAGTCGTTGCTGACTATAGGGGGCGGAGCTCATCCCCGTTTCAATGTCATTGAGCCAGCACTGTCTGAAGACTTTTCCGCGGTCATGTGGCCAGCATGAAGTGATGGAGCGCTGTTACTTTCCCACCAAAGTGATACCTATTTATCTACTTGCATTTATATGCTTTCAAACTGCTAGGTTGGCAGGAGGTGGGGCAAGGATGGGAACTCACTCTGTCATGTGACATTTGGGTCTCAAACCTGGGCTGCCAGCTTTCCTGCTGACAAGCCCAGAGTCTTAATCGCTGAGCCACTGTGCCATATTTATTGGAACATAATTAGGTGATACAGCTAAATTATCTCATGTCCCAACAAGTATATTTCTGTTTGCAGACAGGCAATATCAGGCATTCCTCAGAAACATGAATACAAATAAAAGCAAATCCTAGGCAGTGTCTCAATTTCCCTGGCATTATGGCATAATTATGGCATTGGTAACATCTATGTGTTTGTGTGTATGTGTTTGCTTTTTAAGTGCAGGAATGGTTTCTTTGGTTCTCCTCAAGAATTCAAAGCACTGAGACAGAAGGTATAAAAAGTATTGGGTGATGAAGAATTTATTTTCCTCCAGCTTGAAAAAGTGTGGATAGAGTATATTTAAACCTATTGTAGGAGAAATCCATTTTAGTGCCCAAGTATCGGAAGTTTAAATGTCTCTAAATAAGCTATGATATGATTGACTGCTTCCCCAACCTATTCTACAAGTAATTTGCTTCCTTGTGAATTATATTCCTCTGAAATCTCTATTTTGAGATGACACAATTACCTTAAAATATTTTTTTTAAAATCACCCCCCATTCAAATCTTTTAGCCAGTTGATTAATTAAAAGGGAGTAATTGTTAATTCTGTCACTAATGCAATGTACAATCATTGTGCCTTTCATTTCTTCATCAACATATTGATCAACTTATTTCAATCTTTTTAAAATCAGTATGTTTTTCCTGTCTTATGAATCATCAGCCTCTAAGACAAATTAGCTTTCATTTGTGTGATTTCTGTGCATGTCACCTCAGGCCTGTGTGTGTGTGCCTCTTAGTCTTAGAAACTATATGGACAAGTCCCTGCAGTTTTCTTGGCATACACACATATACAGAGGCACACCCTATTTTTTAAAAGCATATGTGTGTGTGTGTGTGTGTGTGTGTGTGTGTGTGTGTGAGAGAGAGAGAGAGAGAGAGAGAGAGAGAGAGAGAGAGAGAGAACGAACACAGCTTCTTAGGTCGTATTATCATATGTGGTGGACATGTTTAAAAGCAAAAAAAATATTGGACAAAAATACATACATGGATGTAAAAAATGATAAAACAGCATAGTGATTTAAAGCTAGAAATATTCTTGTTGGGGATTTTACCCAAAAAATACAGGGGAATGCATATTTAATTATTCATATATTAACTGCAGCTAGAATTGTATTTGCACAAAATTGGAAAAGTGAAGAGATCTCCACAGATGAGAATGTGATCACGAAATATTAGAATGTGCAGAAATGAATAGATTAATGCTTACAATTAAGAAGAAAGATTAAACTGAATATTATATGACATGGGACTTATTTTGTCAATGGTTAACAAAATGGAAGTCAGAAACGGAAACAAAGAAAAAGATTAGTGAAATAAAGAAGATATGTTAAGAGAGAGAAGTAAATGTTATGATTATTATGTTTAATATCATTTTAATATTATTGTATTAATGCTAATATAATTAATATTGTTGCAAATCTTGATTATCATTTTACAAAGATATTTGTACTTGGACAACACACTGTTTAATTGAAGATGGAATTATTATATTTTTAAAAAAGTAAAAGAAAGAAAAGAAAGCCACAGCTTCCTGTTCAGATAGTGTTTGCTCTAAGTAGAAATTAGTAATTTAGGAACAATATATAGATTACAATTGCCAGAATTAACAATTAAAGCACAGATGTCATTCTTCTCCATGGCAAAGTATGGATAAGACCATCCTTAAATTTATATGACTTTGAAACACAATTCAATGCAATTCTTTGTATGCAAAGAAATAGGAATACCTTATGTTTTCTTGTTCTTCCACTTCTTCTCCTTCTCTAGCTGTTCAAAATGAACGGGACCGAATAAGTACCAGACGAAGCACGTCTGATGGCAATGCTCCTCCTTCTATTAACACACTGTCCCAGGCTGAAGTGCTTTCTCGTCAGGTATAGTAATCTACCATCCATGCCTAAAGAGTCACCTCAATCTCTTGAATACTCTTGGAGTCCATTATTTATAACCTATCTATTTTTTCTGCATTTGTAATAACGAAATAAGGCAAGAAGGCTCTCCGAAGAGAATTCTAATTTTATTCAGCTTATTTTGTAATATCATTCAATGCACTTTTCACATTCAATATAGTTAACTTAATGTTTCAGATGAGAAGGATACCATTATCGCCAGCAGGTATAATCTGTAAGGAGTCCTTATGAAATGTTTCTCCAACCACTTGGAGTATGCCTGAAGAAATCAGAGGAAGGTCAAGGACTGCAAGATCTACTCTAAATACTTTTGCTCTATTGGTGAAAACTATTACCATAAAGGCGATATGATGTGATATAATATACAAAGCCTTACTATATAATACATAAACATCTTCATATATAGCAGGAGATAAAATACTTCTACTTATGTTTCCTTTTTCTTACTCTTCGTCTTTGTGTCTGAACCAACAGACATTTATCATGTCTTCTTTCTAAAACATTTTGTTTTCTTTGAAATTGCTTTAGCTTTGACTCCCAACTCATCAGGTTTTTCTTCTTCTTCTACAATCCTTTAGCTGTTTCTGAACAGTTGTTTCTATTGTACTGCATATGAACAAGATGGGTATCTGTCAAGCCTCCCTAATCAAGAAAGACACACAAATTTACTTCTAAGCACTTTCCTTTATTGTTCCATACCTATAGTCAGAAATCTTAACCCAACTAAAGTAAACCACTTGCATCATTATATATATACTGTGATAACCTCTAGGGAGGAGCTGATTTAACCCTCTTCCTTCCTCCCAACCAAACAGTCTAAGCTGTCTCTTATTTCTGCTCTTCCCCTTTGGAATCTGGAGCACATTTTGCCACAGTATCATCTGTGGAGCTGCAGATGCACTTGGAGATCCACTGTCTTCAAAAAAACATCCTAAAGGATAACTCTCTATTGAAACAGAATTAATATGTAGGCCTGATCTTTGATCCCATTAAGCACTTTTTGTGAGATGATCGTAATTTTGAACCATTGTTAAACAAATAGTTGTAAGTCAAGGGCTACCTGTAATTTTTTAATGATTAATGGTAATTGTTAACTATTTTTAAATTTTATTTATTTTATTTCATTTTATTTTATAGTTCTGTTTTTTATGTGTGCTTTAATTAGTAGATTGGAAGATTTTATAAATTCATCAAAAAGTAGATACAATTTTAGTCAACCTTTTTCTGTACCTTCAATCTTTATCATCTTTCTATTTTTTACATTCTTTATATTCTTTCCCCTTATAGTTGTAAGTCCTTGACTTACAACTATTTTAATGAATGTTTTATATTATTCTAATTTATTTTTGTGTTTAATAATGAATAAGTAATTTAAGATGTAATATATGAGAATGGAATGGAAGCATATTAAATAATAAATACATGAGTTTTGAATAGAATTTCTGAATATACTCAGAAATAGAAAGTTAATAAAACAGAATTTCTGAATTCTGAAACTTATTTAACTTAATTTATATCTACATTTATAAACGGCAACTATTATCAAGCCTGGTGCCGCCTTTTGAATCTTTAACCAATTTGAGTCTTTGTGTCACCCAGATTCCTCTTTCAAGTTTAAATGTTGGCACTACTGACATCAGTGTTAAGAAAATTGCGGGTATTACTGATATTTGTGAATCTATGAAGCAACAGCTCTTGGTTCTTGTAGAATGGGCAAAATATATTCCAGCCTTCTGTGAACTGCGGCTGGATGACCAGGTATGAAATAATTAAAGCACCAATTTAACATGCTTTCTCTCAGTTTGGGGAGAATATCATTCTATGTTTTAAAATCAAACTAAGGATCTTTAAGCTTATATTCATGTAGACCTAGTTATGGAATCTGAGAAAGAAGTGTGGTAGGATTCAGCCCCAGAGTAATGTCAACCAGGATCAGATTCCAAAGTTCCCTGCAACATAAGATGGAGCCACCCAAGCCTTCAGCAGAAAGTCAAGGAAAAATATGATTGCTGGGGAAAAAAAAGTATGATTTTGGAAAATCCACTGTTGCATTGCAGGGAAAAATTTTTTTTTTACTTTTCGATTAGAATTTGATGAACTTGTTTTCAGTTGGAATACAATTTACTACAAAAACTGCATATGAAAGTTTTATCTTTCATTAGTCAATTGAAGTCAATTGACTGACTTCCCGCACTTCAGTGAAACCCCAAAATAAGGCATCATGTAGAATTCCTATTATTTTCAAACTGGGAAAGCTCCAAAGTGCTGGAAAAAAGTGTAATTAAAAATAATACAGCTATATCACCAACAGTCAAATTATTCTGAGAAGAAAATTAAAATTCTTAATCATGTTGAGAATTAGAAATATCTTTTTTCATGTTCATTTCCCCCCCCTTTGTCTCCCCCTTTGCCTTCCCTCTGCCATGCAGAGAAAAAAGAAAATGTATCTATGACAAAATATACATAGTTGTAAGCCATGTGTTAAATTGGCATTTAGTTTCACTCTATGGCAAAACCCCCAGATTATTTCCTTTGCAAAGAAGGATTGGGAGCATGAACCTAGTATGTTCAGGAGGAATAACTACATCAGATCTCAGGAGAGCAAGAGGGAAAAATAGTTGAAGTCATGTTGGTGTGAACAAACTATAGTTCTGTCTTTCATTAGTCAACTGTTGTTCATAGCTATTGACATTTGTACACCATAAATGAAAATAACATAGAGCAAAACAACATAGAGCAAAAAAGAGATAGAAAGAGAAATACTAAATTTCAATTCAATTTAAAATTAATTAATTAATAAATAACTATTTTTTGTTTATACGGTAAGTTAATGTGACTATATTTAATATTTTTTTTAATAATTTCCTCTTCTGGTCCAAGGTTATTTAGACTGTTATCTTATGTTCATGTAGCCATGAATAAACCATGTGGAATTGATTAGGGCTTGTTTCTCAATAGGCAAATGTACAGTATGGATACATTCTATTGTTTTTAAAGATCAGGAATGATTCAAACACAATATATTTATTTATTAAACTTATATGCCACCCATCTCTCTATCAGGAGCAATTCTGGGTGCCTCACAATACATATCCACTTTCTGCCTCATTAGACAGGAAGATAATGGCTATTTGTGATGAGTTTGGGAAGTCTCTGAGGGCCATATCCAAGATTTTATGGGCTTCAAGAAATTCTATGAATCTAGCTATCATTATTTATTTTATTTATTTATTTTGTTACACAGTATATATAAGCATAAGCATGAAACAACCATACAATATATAAGCATATATATGAGTATGAGTATGTAATAACTATATTTATTGGATACAACAAAAGGAAACAATAGGACAGGAACGGCAGGCACGTTTGTGCTCTTATGCATGCCCCTTACAGACCTCTTAGGAATGGGGTAAGGTCAATAGTAGACAGTTTTTGGTTGAAGCTTTGGGGATTTTGGGAAGAGACCACAGTCAGGTAGTGTATTCCAAGCATTAACAATTATATTACTGAAGTCATATTTTCTGCAGTCAAGATTGGAGCGGTTAACATTAAGCTTAAATCTATTGTGTGCTCTTGTATTGTTGCAATTGAAGCTGAAGTAGTCTTCGACAGGAAGGACTTTGTAATAGATGATTCTATGAGTTAAACTCAGGTCATGTCGAAGGTGACGTAGTTCTAAATTTTCTAAACCCAGGATTTCAAGTCTGGTGGCATAAGGTATTTTGTTGTATTCAGAGGAGTGGAGTACTCTTCTTGTAAAGTATTTCTGGACACATTCAATTGTATTGATGTCAGAAATGTGGTATTGCTTAAAGTAATATGAATTCAGTGCCATTGCCTGATTTTCGTGAGATATTTAGATATAAAAAATGTTCAGGAAACAAATTATCAGGAAAATGAATTCTTTAAAAGAAAAGATAAATTTTCAAATAGATTTTTGAAGTGAAGCCTCACTTCTTCAATATTTTTTTGGGGGTGGTGGTGGAGAAGAAGACTTTAAACATAATAGGAACTGCTATAAGCCTGATTATCCTAATTCCATTCTGATTTCCTTTAGTGTTCTGTTTTAATATTTTATGTACATTTTTTACTGATGTTTATCTGCTGTTTTTTTTATACCCAAGGTTGCCCTGTTAAGAGCGCATGCTGGAGAACATCTTTTACTTGGAGCAGCAAAAAGGTCTATGGCTTACAAAGACATCATTCTTTTAGGTTAGGTTATATTTATTTTGGCTTATTATCGATAAAACCCTAACTATGTTTACTGAAAAATATGCATAGGACTTCAGTTTGGAGTGTTTCAATCTATATCCAGAATTAACAGTACATAACAAAACAGGGTGTGTGGGTTTTTTTTACTAAATCCTAAGCCAGGACTGTTCTTCTGCATAAAAATAATAATTCTCCTTACTTTAAAAAGTGAATCAGAGTTTACTATTGCTACCATACATTATAAATTTTATTTTGCAGATAAAGTAGCTGATGTTGTTGTTATTGTGGTTATAATTACTCCAAGGGACATTTTACTTCGAGAAAAACACCCAAAATAGTATTGCTTCTGGACCTGTTTTCCTTTTCTACAAGCATGACCCTTGAAATGAGGGATTTATTTCTCCTCATGATTGGCAGAAGAAAACATTTTGGCTCATTTCCCAATCCATTGCATATGGTTTGCATAACCTTTGCCTTATTCCTTTTCTCTGTTATTGGACATATTCCTTGGGGATAAAAATATTCATATGGCCCTGCTAGACCCTGCTGGTTCGTACAGGAGCTCCCCTCCTTTGCCCTCAATACTTAACTGAAAGTTGAAAAGGTTTCTACCATCAGTAGGTAACGTCTTATTCTCAGCTTTGAACATATAATCACTACCTCCAGCAATTGACCACAGGCAAATGGAACATGTAGGATTTTGTTCTTCAGAGCAGTCAAACAAACGCTTTTGGGAAATCTGTGACAGGACATGAATTTGCACTGTATTTGCCTTTCAGCTGTTCTATATATAGATCTATTTTATTCAGATTTCTCTTCAAAAATACACATATTTAGATGAGTACATAATTATGAAATGAAGTGATATTATATTGGTATGGTTATATAATTAAGCAGATTATTGGTGGCACATAACGTGGGGAAAAAATACAACAAGGTATATTTATTCATTCAAATGTCCTGGGAGGTGGAAATGGTAATTGGCTCTGTAGTTTTAAGCTACAGATATCATTAATAATTTTGATCTGATTTTATTTCTTAAGGTAATGATTTTGTCATCCATCGCAACAGTTCTGAAACTGAGATTAGCAGAGTAGCAAACCGGATCCTGGATGAACTCGTTAAACCGTTTCAAGAAATTCAGATTGATGATAATGAATATGCGTGCCTAAAAGCAATTGTATTTTTTGATCCAGGTATATTTCAGAATTTCATTTCCAAATGTAACAAAAATTGTTGCTTTCTAAGTATAAACAGAGATATTATGAGTCATCTAGTTTGTCAGCTAGGTCTTTATATGTTTGGGATTCACAGGATTTTATTTTAACTTATTTTGAAACATCAGCACGCTGGCTGGGAATTATCTGGACAACATCAGATTTATAATGGATATTTTAGGTTTTCAATCCTCGTGCCAGTTGAGAAATGAAAAGGTTTTATGACAACCCTGCCTTAGGTGTGTCACCAAATCCTAAACAAAGGACTAACAGAAAGAGAAGGCAGCTTTGGAAACTGATGGAGAGCAGGCAATACATTTTGCCCTTAATTGAATATAAACTGAAGACACATCTTTTTATTCGCGCGGGGCTGGCTTAAATTGATTTTAACAAATTTTTAAATTCTTAGAAATTAATTTTAAATGGGGTTTTTTAGCTTATTATATATTTTACTTCTCAGGCCAATTTTAAAATAAGTTTTTTAACTGCATTTTAAATTTGTATATTGTACCATCTGTTTTATTCTTGCCTGTACACCGCCCTGAGTCCTTCGGGAGAAGGGCGGTATAGAAATCAAATAAATAAATAAATAAATAAATAAATAAATTGTCTACGTGTGAGACCTTAGGGTTCTCTCCCTTGGCTGGCCTTGAGAGCTTATCTGTTGCCAGCTTTCTCTGAGTAACATATTTCTTGCCACTAGCTCTGGATTGTTCAAGATAAATTCTTCAGATTCAGTGTTCATCCTGCTGGTATCTTAGGCAGGTGCAGACAATCGTATGTATGTACAGTATGTATGTATGTATGTATGCATGCATGTATTTATATTTCAACTTTATTATTTTTTTATAAACAACTTGAGGCAGCAGACATATTCAATGTTCATTTATCTGTTTCCTTCTATCATCTGCAGCTTCATTCCAGAAAGTGTCAGAGCTTTTTCCATAACAACATGGCTTAATATTTTCTGTGACAGAAATAATACTAAAAATCTTAAATTAGGAAAGTGTGTCTAAGCATGTGCAAGGTTGTTTTTCTTTGCTCTTTATAATCACAAGTTATCGTTTTAAGACATAAATGTTCTTTCCAAATATAAACATTGCTTAGTTTATGCAATATAACTTTTTTAATCAACATATTCTGTATGTACTTACGGGACCGCCTGCTGTTCCACATGCCTCCCACCGACCCGTACGCTCACACAGAGAGGGACTCCTTAGGGTGCCGTCCGCCAAGCAATGTTGGCTGGCGGCGCCCAGGGGAAGAGCCTTCTCTGTGGAGGCTCCTACTCTCTGGAACGAACTTCCCCCTGGCTTGCGCCAATTGCCTGACCTTCGGACCTTTCGCCGCGAGCTGAAGACGTATTTATTTACTCGCGCGGGGTTGGCTTAAATTTTAAATTTTAATTTTTTGGATGTATTTTAATGGGTTTTAAATTTTTAATATGTTTTAAATTTTTGCCCAATTTTATAATAAGTTTTTTAACTGTTTATTTTACATTGTATTTGTTACTGTTTTTATTTTTGGCTGTACACCGCCCTGAGTCCTTCGGGAGAAGGGCAGTATAAAAATCTAATAAATAATAATAATAAATAATAATAATGTTGCCAGCACAGATACCTGGATAACTGGGTCTTTAATGCAGTGGCTCTTTTTTCAGTCCTCCCTACTTACATAAAAGAGGTTGGAAGTCTGCCATTTTCTGTCTTTAAAAAAAAAAAAGAAGCAAATTAAGGAAAAAGAAATAGTGATGAAACTGTCAGGGCTGATACTGTCATGGAGGTCTTTTCTTCCTACTTTTTTTTTAATTTGCATTTATATCCCACCCTTTTCTGAAGACTCAGGGTGGCTTACACTATGTTAGCAATAGTCTTCATCCTATTTGTATATTTATATACAAAGTCAATTTATTGTCCCCAACAATCTGGGTCCTCATTTTACCTACCTTATAAAGGATGGAAGGCTTAGTCAACCTTGGGCCTGGTGGGACTAGAACCTGCAGTAATTGCAAGCAGCTACTGTTAATAACAGACTGCATTAGCAGTCTGAGCCACAGAGACCCCTACTTCTTTCTTTCTGGTTTTTTTTACGGTTCTTCATGAGAATAATGCCCCCCTAATAAAAATAAAAGCAGGTAACTGAGTTCTCAGTAGGCCCCCCTTTTTTTCTAGGTCTCTTTTCAGCTTTATTTTATTCTTATTCTTATTTAGAATCATTAAATATATTAATAAATAGCTTATATGGCATGGATCACTGGAAGGATTGAATTTAGTTCAAACTGCCTGGGATTGTTCAAGTAAAAATACCATCATCTGGTTAATTGTGAAGGTTAGCAATTAGCAAGTTCACATGATGTGCTAACTCCCACCCAATTAAACATAGCATGGCAAAAGGAACTCTGTGATCCATTTGTAACAGTTCTTCACTCATCTTCTTAGAGCCAGTAGAGTAGACTCATTACAGGAAAGTCAGTAGAGTAATTCTAAGATTCAGTGAAGTTCTCCAGTTGTGTGTTGTATATTTATGTAACGTTTCTCTGCCATTTGAAGATGCAAAGGGACTGACTAACTCAATGAAGATCAGGAACATGAGATTTCAAGTTCAAATGAGTTTGGAGGATTACATCAATGATCACCAATATGATTCCAGAGGACGCTTTGGAGAACTCCTGTTGCTTCTGCCTACAGTCCAGAGTATCACCTGGCAAATGATTGAGCAAATACAATTTGTAAAACTGTTTGGTATGATTAAAATTGACAGTTTACTTCAAGAAATGTTGCTTGGAGGTTAGTAAGTTGATTGATTTATGCTCATGTTTATTATGACTGGAGAGAAATCATAAAAGAATTGCCGATGCTATAATAATAATAATAATATTCAGGTTGGCCAAAGGTTTGAATCAGTACAAAATGGTTTATATATATAATATGATGGGTTCTACTTTTGCTGTGTTTAAATAACAAGTTCATTATTATTACAGTACATAGACTTAAAGTTCCTCCGAACTTCTAAGTTTATGACCTTCTTTTTCATGAACAACACTGATCACCTGTGCTTTCATGTTTAGCTAATTGTTAGATTGCAGCTAACGTAGACTGATTTTCATATTTACCTTTGTCCCCATAAATGGGATGCTAAATTTCTTTTTGATTAGAGAAGCATATTTTGGATAGTAACAACCCATTCACTTGCATTGATACTTATTTGATGACAATGTTGCAGGTACATTTAATGATGCTACTAATCTCCAGTCAATTCATCCTCATCTAGCCCAGGATCCAGTTACTGGGCAAACTCTGCTTATAAGTACAGTAACAGCTTCTGCTCATATGGAGCAGATAGGTAAGTTGATGAACAATAGATCATTAGATTATAAGTGTAGTTAATTAATTACTAAATAATTAATTATGTTTAATTAAATAATTATGCTTAATTAATCAATTAATTACTCTTACTTTTGACAGTAATCTCAAGGAATTTTCATTCCATAATTCCCCACATACTCATGTCATATAGAAGGAAGAAATCTTTTTTCTTCAATGCCAGTTGGTCCAGAAATTTCCCCCAGTTTTATAAAAAAATAATGTTTTCACATACAGTTTCAGGATTCATCAAGTGATCATTTTCATTCTAGTATTCTGTGGGATTTGAAATTCAAATTTTTGTTGCATTTTGATTTTCAAATTGATATGGACATAATATATCAGACAATAAGGCTATAAAAAGAATATGTGATTCACAATACTTGCTGATAGTTGATAATTAGATGAAAAACAACCATCAGCTGCCAAATGTAACTGGAACTCTTAATGGAAAACAATAGAATTCACAATATATTTAGAAATTTTAAGATTACTGGACTTGGCATTGCTAATTTTGCAAAAGACAATCCTATTTGGAACAGTGTACATTTTACTGTGATACTTCTGTTATTCTTAGGTTCTTAGGTAGGTCCCAAATCATTAGAGTCAATTGAATCAACAAAGAGTCCGACACTGATATTATTTGGGTCATATTATCAAGATCATCATCATCATCATCAAATATCAATAGATGCTGGGCAGTTATGATTATCTCATAACATAGTTAAACTATACTGGAGTGTTACTTAACATTAGGGATAGACATTATTTTTAGGCTGAGTCTACATTTTTTCATGTTTAATCTGTTATGGATTCTAGAAGATGAAGCATGCTAGGACCTGGATTAAAAATAGACAGATAAAACCTTTCTCTTTCTGTCCTTCCACATTACCGTTCTGTTTCTAAAATTCACACTCTCTTACACACAGAAGAAATCTGAACAAATTTATTTTACAGGAATTTGCTACTGGTCCCAGAATTGCCTGCTTTTCATTTCTGTTTTAAGTTTGGGGGTCCTGTTGTGATTGTCATTTGCAAACCATCCAGATTGCAAGATAACTTGAGGCTTAGTGATTTGCACTAGATGGACATCTGATTCTTTCAGTATTATTGCAGCTGACCTAATGGAATTAGCCAAGAGTCAGATTACTTAATTATTGGATCCTACTTCAGTGCTGTACCAAACTGTGTGAGTGGTAACAAATAAAAGTTGTAGTTATTTATAATTCAGTTCAGCCAATGCTGGTTATTGCTCCCACGCCCACTCCACACTACTAGCACAGCTTTGATTTGATTATTGATAATTTCTTTTCAAATTCTTTTCCAGCAACTCCTGAAACTCCACTACCTTCACCTCCACAAGGTTCTGGCCAGGAATACAAGATATCTCCAAACCAAGTTACAGTTATTTCGCAGCAATCGCTTCCAAAACAAAAAACATTGTGATATTGATCAATGGTTCTTTTATATTATAAGCACTGCATTAACAATCTTTGAAAAACTCAGGGTAGAGAACTTTGATCCGGACAGAATAAAAAGAGCCTTGCTTTTTTGTTTTTGTTTTTTGTTTTTATAATTTTTGCTCAATGCCTGAATTGAGATATTTGTGGATGTTAATATTTGAAAGCTGTGCCTTCTTTGCAATGCCTTTGAATAATCACGGAAGAGCATTAATATGTTGTCCCTTCATATCATATGTCATCTTAACTATTAAAAATGTGTAGCAGAATGCAAATCTGATTTCAGTAAAATTACTAGGTAAAATATAGAGATAATGAAAAGGATTGGCATGATGATTGTGTGTATCATTAATGAACCCCTTGAACATAATAATTCAGGGGAGACCTGCTACTACAGAAAAGGTTGTGACTGCTGATACCTGTTAACCAATGGATCCATGGAGCGTTCATTCCTAATTAGCAATGGGTGGAAACTAATTAAGGAGAGAAGCAACTTAGAACTAAGGAGAAATTTCCTGACAGAACAATTAATCAGTGGAATACTTGCCTCCAGAAGTTGTAAATGCTCCAACACTGGAAATTTTAAAGAAGAGATTGAATAACCATTTGTCTGAAATGGTGTACGGTTTCCTGCCTAAGCAAGGGGTTGGACTAGAAGATCTCCAAGGTTCCTTCCAACTCTGTTATTCTATTCTATGCTATTCTAAGTAGATGTGCAGAGGCTTGTAAGCTATTGGGAAACAAACCTTTATTACTGTTTGCCTTGTGTTTTTCTGGGAAGCTTAAAGCTTAACTGTTGAATTTCCCCGGTAGTCTTATTCTACAAACTAACCTGAACTCATCAAATTTGACTTCCAAGCCCAGCCAACACCTATCAGGTATTGATTATTTTAAATGCCTTCTGATCCAAATGGGTAATATGCGTTTTCCTCAATTTTGGGTTCTCTACAAGAGGCTTGGGAATATGAGGGCTCTGCACAATATCTCAGCTGTTTCTAACACTGCACTCTTCTGCACAGAGAACTCTGTTGTTCCTTCAATCTGTTGGAAACATTGTCCCATCTTAAAAATCATAGCCCTGAGTGCTCCTACCACCATCAGGACCACTTTGGACTTTACTTTTCACATCCTCTCACTCCTTTGGGTCCTGGCACTTCTCCATCTTTTCATACTCTTCTTGATGATAGTGACACTTGGCACTGTTACATCTATCACACTGCTGTCTTCCGGTCCTTGTTTACTACCACATTGTCTAGTTGACTGGCAGGTACCTGCCCATCTATCTGGTTCTGGAAGTACCACAGGGTCTTAGCTTTCTTATTGTCCACAATCTTCTGTGGAATCTCCCACCTGGATTTAGGAAATTCTAGTCCATACACTAATGCAGAAGCTCCAGTATACAGTGTCACCTACTTGGTTGTGCTGCTCAGTATATGCTTTTCCTGCCTGCCACTTGTACCCTGCCACTTTATGCTGAACTGTTTCAGGGGTTTCTCTCTACAGTCTGCACCTTGGATCCTATCTAGTGTGGTAGACATGGCTTGTAGGGATCTGGTGCTTAGTGACTGCTCTCATGCTTCTAAGATCACTGCCCAGTGCTGTATTTTAGTCCAGCCCTTTCCAGCCACTGGTAGGATTTTCCAGTGACTGCCACCTCAGATATTTGTCGATGGTACATCCCATGCAGGGTCTTGATTTGCCATGGGGCTTCCTCTGCTTGATATTTTTTCCGCTGCTGCCTCAGGTATTCTTTTAGCAGCTCATCTTTGGGTGCCATCTTACTGATGTACTCATGGATGTTCCTGGTTTTACCCAGGACAGTGGCTTTGATTGTTTTTTACACACACACATACACACACACACACACGCATGCACGCGTGCACACAGGCACATGCACACACACACACACACACACACACACACACACACACACACACAGTCTTACACCTTTACATGATGTGAGATCCTGGTCAATGACTACTATAAAGATATTGGCCCGTCTGAAATTCAATGATTTTTTAGGATGCCAAAACGTTTTTCACAATTCAGAAATGAAAAAGTTGTTCTTTTAGAACTCTTTCGTATTATTACACTACACAAACTATTATTATTACTATTATTACTACACAAACCTTTTTAAAAAGAGTATATTGTAATTTATTGAGAAATGATTTATTTTCTAAATGTAGAATTATTTTTGTATGCCTAATTGTATAAAATCATAACGACTAGCTTTGTTTCAAATAGTATTGTCTCGTTGTTTGAACTATGATGTAATGTATGAATATAGGCTTGAGTAGCCATGAAATGATTACCGCAAATGTTTTTAGACTGTTTTTCATCAATGCTCAATAAACATATATTGAAAACATATGAATGTGAAATGGGCCTTGAAGTAACTTTTTCTCCTTTGCATAATGTAAATAATGTGATTTTTTTTCAGTTGGCTGTCATAGCTGTAAGCAAAAAAAGTTAAAACTTATTGAAATCAGATGAAAAACCATGTAATGGTTCTAAAGAAATCAGATGAGCTTTAATTAGACTAGATTCTTTCCTATGCTCTACTCTGTTCACTATACCCCCACTTCTGAAATTTCTAAGAAGTGGTCTTTGAGAAGAGTTATTTTCAGATCAGAAAAGAATTTGTGATTCACAGGGTAATCTAAATGAGCTGAAATTAGGAAGATTTCATGGAATATTTAGTGTTAACTACAAAGTCCTATTCACTCAATGCAACAGGTAGAAAATAGAGGAACTTTTTATTCTTTTCAACACAATGTGAATGTGAGAAGAGATTAAATAATGGAATTCAGGCAGGGGTAAAATCTAAATTTTTTTGCTACCAATTCTGTGGGTTTGGCTTGGTGGGCTTGGCTTGGTGGTGGTGGGGGGTCATGTGACTGGGTGGGTGTGGCTATGTAACCATGTGACTAGGGGATCAAAAGACAGAAGCTTACTAACAATGTCCTGCTGGAGCAGGGTTGGACTAGATGACCTCCAGGTCCCTTCCAGCCCTGGATTAGCCTCTGAAGCTGCGTCTAGTGCCAGGTTTGTTCTCCTCCCTCCCTCCCTCCCTCCTTTTCTTCTTTTTCGTTCCCTTTTCATTCACCTTTCTTCCACCTTCCCCTCTTTTCTTATTTTTCCTTCCTTGTCTCTTCCAATCTTTCCTTCTTTGTCTTTGTCTTTACGCTTTCCCTTTCTCCTTTTCTCTCCCTTCTTGCATGCTCAAAAGGGGAAACATTTTTCCTTTTGTTTTGTTTTTAGTTTGTTTTGCTAGCCCTCTGCTAGCAAAAATGGAGCTTGGTGGGGGCTACATATGCCCCCCAAGCTCTTTTTTGCTTGCATTGGGCTGTGGCCAAAACTGAAGCCCAGGCATCAGGGAAGCCTGCTGGGAGCAAAAACGGACTCCCCCCACCCCCATAAAAAAAAGGCTGCAACGATCACACGCCACACCTGTGATTCTTGGAGCCTTTTTTAACTTTTTAAAAGCAGTTTTACAACCTACTCGGGTGATAGGTTATAAAAAAATGCTTTTAAAAGGTAAAAAAAAAAGGCTCTGACGATCACAGCTGTGGTGTGCGATTGTCGGAGCCTTTTTTTTTACTTTTTATTTATTTATTTATTAAATTTTTATACCGCCCTTCTCCTGAAGGACTCAGGGCGGTTTACAGCCATGATAAGAAACGACAACAGTATACACATAAAACCATAATTTAAAAAACTTATTATACAAATGGCCGAATTAAAACATTTAGAATAAAACCCCAAATTTTAAAATGTTAAAACATTAAAACTAATTAAAATCCTATTAAAATCCTATGCCAGTCCTGCGCGAACAAACAAATAGGTCTTCAGCTCTCGGCGGAAAGTCCGAAGGTCCGGCAGTTGCCGAAGTCCAGGGGGAAGTTTGTTCCAAAGGGTGGGAGCCCCCACAGAGAAGACCCTCCCCCTGGGGGCCGCCAGCCGACATTGCTTGGCGGACGGCACCCTAAGGAGTCCCTCTCTGTGCGAGCGTACAGGTCGGTGGGAGGCATTCGGTAACAGCAGGCGGTCCCGTAAGTACCCTGGCCCTAAGCCATGGAGCGCTTTAAAGGTAGTTACCAACACCTTGAAGTGCACCCAAAAGACCACAGGTAGCCAGTGCAGACTGCGCAGGAGAGGTGTTACATGGGGGCAACGTGTGGCTCCCACTATCACCCACGCAGCTGCATTCTGAACCAACTGGAGCCTCCGGATACTCTTCAAGGGTAGCCCCATGTAGAGAGCATTACAGTAGTCCAAGCGAGAGGTAACCAGAGCATGAGTGACCGTGCATAAGGCATCCCGGTCGAGGAAGGGGCGCAACTGGCGAACCAGGCGAACCTGGTAAAAAGCCCTCCTGGCGACGGTCGTCAAACGATCTTCGAAAGACAACTGTCCATCCAGGAGGACGCCCAAGTTGTGCACCCTTTCCACTGGGGCCAATGATTTCCCCCCAACAGTCAGCCGCGGCTGCAGCTGACTGTACCAGGGTGCCGGCATCCACAGCCACTCCGTCTTGGACGGATTGAGTTTGAGCCTGTTTCTCCCCATCCAGACCTGTACAGCTTCCAAACACCGGGACAGCACTTCGATGGCTTCGTTGGGATGGCCTGGGGTGGAAAAGTACAGCTGTGTGTCATCAGCGTACAGTTGGTACCTCACCCCAAAGCCATTGATGATCTCTCCCAGTGGCTTCATATAGATGTTGAACAGGAGAGGCGAGAGAATCGACCCCTGCGGCACCCCACATGTGAGGGGCCTCGCGGTCGATCTCTGCCCTCCTGCCAACACCGTCTGCAACTGTTCAGAGAGATAGGAGGAGAACCACCGATAAATGGTGCCTCCCACTCCCAAACTCCCTAACCGGTGCAGCAGGATACCATGGTCGATGGTATCAAAAGCCGCTGAGAGGTCTAATAGGACCAGGGCAGAGGAACAGCCCCTGTCCCTGGCCCTCCAGAGATCATCAACCAATGCGACCAAAGCCGTCTCCGTACTGTACCCGGGTCGGAAGCCAGACTGGAACGGGTCTAGATAGACAGATTCCTCCAGGTATTGGGGTAATTGACGTGCCACCACACTCTCAACAACCTTCGCCACAAAGCGAAGGTTGGAGACAGGATGGTAATTTCCTAAAACAGCCGGGTCCAGGGAGGGCTTCTTGGGGAGGGGCCTCACCACCGCCTCTTTCAAGGCGGCGGGGAAAACACCCTCCATCAAAGAAGCATTTATAATCCCCTGGAGCCAGCCTCGTGTCACCTCCTGTGTGGCCAGCACCAACCAGGAGGGGCACGGGTCCAATAAACGTGGTGGCATTCAACTGCCCCAACAACCTGTCCATGTCCTCGGGAGTCACAGGGTCAAATCCATCCCAAATAGTCTCAACAAGACATGTCTCCAGCCCCTCACCTGGATCTACCCACTGTTGAGCCATTCCATCCCTAAGCTGAACGATTTTATCGTATAGATAACCACTAAACTCCTCGGCATGGCCCTGTAAGGGGTCATCCCTCACCTCCTGATGAAGAAGGAGCGGGTCTCCCGAAACAGGGCCGCCGGGCGGTTATCTGCCAACACAATGAGGGAGGAAACGTAGGAATGCTTCGCTTCTCTCAGTGCCACTAGGTAAGTCCTACTATAAGACCTAACTAGTGTCCGGTCAGCCTCGGAATGGCTGGATCTCCAGGCACTCTCTAGGCGTCTTCTCCGGCGTTTCATCTCTCTCAGCCCCTCGGGGAACCAGGAGGCTTGTTGAGATCTGCGCCGGGTCAGAGGCCGCAAAGGCATGACACGGTCCAAAGCGCCAGTCGCGGCCCGTTCCCAGGCCGCAACTAATTCCTCAGCCGTGCCGTGGGCCAGATCCTCAGGAAATGGCCCAAGCTCCATCAGGAACCTCTCTGGGTCCATCAGGCCCGGACACGGAACCAGCATGTTGGGCCCGTCTCCCTGTGGTGTTGAGCAGCGGTCTGAAAGTCTAGACGAAGGAGAAAATGATCTGACCATGACAATGGCTCGGTAATTAAATGTCCTAAATCCAGATCATTTAACCACTGTCCAGAGATAAAAATCAGATCCAGTGTGCCTTCCCCCATGTGAGTAGGGCCATCAACTATTTGTGTCAGGTCCAGGGCCATCATGGAGGCCATGAACTCCCGAGCTGCCGTTGATGACAAGCCGGTTGATGATAAGTTAAAGTTCCCCATGACTATAAGCCTGGGGGTCTCTACCACCACCCCGGCAAGCACCTCCAGCAGCTCGGGCAGGGCTGTAGTCATGTAGCAAGGAGCCAGGTACGTGATCATCAAGCCCACCTGCACTCTATGACCCCATTTCACAAAGAGGGATTCACAACCGGCTATCTGAGGCACAATGGTCTCCCTCGGTTCCAGACTTTCCTTAATCACAACCGCCACCCCCCCACCCCTACCTTGGGCCCTCGGTTGATGGAATGCTCGGAAACCCGGTGGGCACATTTTGACAAGGGGAGTTCCCCCTTCTGTGCCCAACCAGGTCTCCATAATGCCCATAAGGTCCGCGGATCCCTCCCGCATAAGATCGCAAAGCAGGGGGGTTTTATTGACCATGGACCGTGCATTGCACAGCATCAACCGGAGGCCCAAGCTCTGAGGATCCTGGCCGCCTGGGGAACGGGAGAAGTCTGAGGGGTCGGGGCGTTTGATCGCTTTTAAACAGCGAGCACGCGCCCCCAAAGATCGATATGGCCCCTCACTTCCGCCATATCTGCCTCTCCCACTAACCAAACAGATGGAATCACCCTCATCGTCAGGAACATCACCCTCCCCCAAAACCTTCGGACCTATTAAAACCCCGCCGCAAGCACGCGCAGTGACTGGCCCCTCGCTCGGCGGGCCACCCCCAGCACCCGCCCTTACCCTCCCCCCCCTTAAAAATTCCCTATCTAAAAATCCCCACAGGTTCTTTTTTTACCTTTTAAAAGCAGGAAGTAACAACACCCAAGTGGGTGGGCAGAGCTTTGCTCTGCCATCGCTACTGGATCACTGAACTACGGGTCACGATCGCTACCGGATCATGCGATCCGGTCCGATCTGGGAGCATTTCACCCCTGAATTCTGGATTTTGTTCATAAGCATGGTAATTATAAAACAAAATACAGTCCTGAACAGGACTGTATTTTATATAGGGAGAGACGCTGGCCAAAAAAAGTTTGATCATATTTATCTGTGGAGCGTAGGAAAAAAGATTCCACGGGAAAAAATCCTTTCCTTTCAGAGAGGCCATTGATCCTGAGATGTTGATGACTTCTCTTTTCTAAGCAAACCCTCCGTTGTACATCTAAACCTTTACAGTTTACTTAGTCACATTTTCTGTGACTTAATTATTACATCTGAGTTACATAACCCCATGTATCTTCTGTTCCCAAGCACACAGCAATGTAATACAGGGAGAAACATAGACACACTTGGTGATGCAACACATCACATAGAAGAAAATACGATCACTTCAGTTAGATGCTACATACTACTTTTCCTGTTAGGAATTAGAAACCTGGAGAGGCAAGAATGACATTAGTGCTTCACTGCTCTAAATACACCACACTGAGTGATGGTTTTTCATTCTCCAATAGAAAATTGACATCAGCTGAGAAATATAAATTAAGGTGACTTGTTCTGTAATAGTATCATGAGTGAATAGGATAGGACCTGGCAAACACTTTCCCCAATTCCTTAGGGTTTGTTTATTTATAAAATTTATTTGCTGCCCATCTGACATTCAGTAAAATGTTTCTAATTGTATGGAGAGGGTAGAATCTAATTTTGATCCCAAATACTTGGGAAGAACTTAATTGGACTAATGCACTATTATATTTAACAGAAAAGTAATGATATCACATGATGTCTTTTAATACTTCAGAATAACTGCTGCTACTGGCTTATCTTGTGAGTTGGATCTTTGATATATTTTGGTTTTGCTAGTAGTTTTATGAACCATTTTTAGTTGGAAGGCTGCAGAAAATATAAATCTGAGGATTTCCTGGAGGGCTTTAGAGAATTACAGTAAGGAAAGTGAAAGAACATCCTAACAACTACTGTATGCTCTTTTTTTTCATTTTGAATATTTTAAATATTATAAATTATTCTAAGTCAATCTTTCCTGGTGCCCTCCAGGTACACAAGATTCAACTCCATCTTCAGTCTAATAAACTGGTTAACACTGTGGGAATTCTAGTACAGCATGGTTGAAGGACATAACATTGAGAGATAACTGATTCAAATTGATAGCCATTTGTCTGAAATGGTGCAGGGTTTCCTGCCTCGGCAGGGAGTTGGACTAGAAGACCTCCAAGGTCCCTTCCAACTCTGTTATTATGTTATGTTAACTTATAAATTAAGTAATGTTCTTTTCCTATAAAATTTATTTCAGACACTGATACCAACAGTATTTTTTATTATGAAAAATGTATATCAAAATGAGAAGGGGTCTTTTAGTTTAATTAGTCATATTATCTGTGGATATCTACCTATATTAACTTGCACCTGAATAGAAACAAGATAAGAAGGAATATTAAAATGGTTACTACAGAGGATTCTAGATATTGTAGAAGGACAGAAGGAAGGCAGGCAGGCAGGCAGGCAGGCAGGCAGGCAGGCAGGCAGGCAGGCAGGCAGGCAGGCATCACACTGGATCACCAGTATGATTCTTAAATTCAGCATTTTTCATAGTAGTTTCAACTTCAGTTTTTAAGTTTGAAGAATAAATTTGCATATTCCAGAAAGAAAGAAACAGATTCAAAATCTCTGGGAACTTAAAATAATACTGATGTCAAGTAAGTACATACATAAATATAGCAGCTGAAAATTACTCCTGTATAAAAAGTGACATAGATTGAAAAGTTAGACCAGGCTAAATAGATTCAATACAGATTTCTATCAGAATTGGAGTCAAGTCTTATCTCTCCATTTAATATTTTCCCTGGCTTTTTATGAAATACCGGTTCTTGGTGTTTCATTTTTATTTCTGATAAACGTGTGGAAAATAAGATTTCTATGGCAATTTAGGGTAGAAAACAAATGTGGCTGACTGGTATTCACATAACATAGGAGTTTGACCTTTTTTTGTACCATCATATGCCCAAATTTCAATTCTTAAACAGCATCAGACCAGTAGGAATTAGAAATCAAAATACCCTAATGTAATGTTACATGTGTGTTTATACATTACTGCAAATATTCAATAAAATAGCTTTGGATCTAGAAACTTGACAGTGTTTACAGTAAATAATGGTTTATGTGGGCAAGGTATTGACTGGGTGGCTGTGGGTACAATTGTGAATTTTTTCACCTCCCTCCCTAAGAATACACTAGGGCAGTAACAAATGCACAACAAATGTGTAGCCACACAACTGCTGAAATGAAAGTGTTGTGAAAAGAGACCCAGCGTTCTAGCAATCATGGGCTAAATTTTGAGCTAAGAAAGAAAGAGAAACAACTCCAAAACATTAATGACAAGAAGGTAAATATTTCAGGATCAATTTTCAAGATTATCTGGGAAAAAAATATGCTTAGCCCTTTAATAGAATAGAATAGAATTGTTTATTGGCCAGGTGTGATTGGACACACAAGGAATTTATCTTGGTGCATATGCTTTCAGTGTACATAAAAGAAAAGATATCGAGAATCATAAGGTACAACACTTAATGATAGTCATAGGGTACAAATAAGCAATCAGGAAACAATATCAATATACATTGTAAGGATACAAGCACAAAGTTACGGTCATACAGTCATAAGTGGAAGGAGATGAGAGATGGGAACAATGAGAAGATTAATAATAGTCCAGATTTAGTAAATAGTTTGACAGTGTTGAGGGAATTATTTGTTTAGCAGAGTGATGGCGTTCGGGAAAAATCTATTCTTGTGTCTAATTGTTCTGGTGTGCAGTGCTCTATAGCCTTGTTTTGAGGGTAGGAGTTGAAACAGATTATGTCCATGATGTTTGCATTCTGAGAAAAATGTTCAAATGGTTTCCAGAAACCCTGCATTAATGAGTTCACTAATAAATGTGTGGAGGTTTGGCATATGAAGCTTCCAAACTTCAGCATATTAACCTTTTACAGTCTTGATAGTACCCTTAGTGAGACTTACTGTGAGTTATTTTTTTCTAAATTGAACTGGTAAGGATTTGACACCCAGGAACAAACTTTGGGACTAATATATATAAAGTATAAGATATTTGAATGTTGTCTATTTTTAATTTCTCCATTAAATTACTTACTCGCTTGGGAGTGTAGAATATATGAAGGGACTCTAATCCTAATATATTGACAATGACTATATTCTGGTCCCATACGCATTATTTTGTTCGAACATATTTTTGGAAACTACCTTTACTAATACATTTTCATTTAATTAAATCCTGTCTTAGAAAAATTGTATAGCTAAAATGGCAAGGTGGATCTAACTACCCTAAATGCACCCTGTAGTCCACCAATGATCATGTACTAATGCAGGAGTGTCAAGCTCAATTTTATTTAGGGCCATATCAGAATTGTGTTTGACCTCAGGGGGCTGGGGTAGGTGTGGCTGGGGTGGGCATCACTCATGTCAGGGGGCACCTGTGATGACCAAGTGCTAAGGTAGAACTTCCCTCAGACCCTTCCTCACTGTCATTATAATTTCCTTCCTTCCTTCCTTCCTTCCTTCCTTCCTTCCTCCCTCCCTCCCTCCCTCCCTCCCTCCCTTCTTCCCTCTCTCCCTCCTTCCTCCCTTCCTCCTCCCTTCCCTCCCTCCTTCCTTCCTGCCTTCTTTCCTTTTCTTCTTTTTCCTTCCCTCTTCATTCACCTTTCTTCCTCCTTCTCCTCCTTCTTTATTTTTTCTTCCTTGTCTCTTCCCATCTTTTTCTTTGTCTTTCCCTTTCTCCCTTTCTGTCCCTTCTTGCATGCTCAAATGCAAAAGGGGAAACATTTTTCCTTTTGTTTTGTTTTTAGTTTGTTTTGCTAGCCCTCTGCTAGGGAAAATGGAGCTCCATTTTTGCTGGCATTGAGCTGCAGAAGGCCATCGCAGCCAAAACTGAAGCCCGGGAGAACCACAGGTAGTTCTTCCAAGCTCCATTTTTGCTGGCAGAGGCACCATGGGCCGGTCATTTGCTGTCTCCAGGGCAGCCCTGTGGGCCAGATCTAAGCACCCTGTGTGCCAGATTTGACCTGTGAGCCTTGAGTTTGATACCCCTGTACTAACACAATGCAGATAAGGCTAATTTAGAAACATATGTGATGATGTCCTCACAAGACTCAAAGTAAGTATTTGATTTGCTGTATGTAGACTTAACCCAATGGGTTGCAATATTGAAAGCAAGCTTTGACTATAGCTCTAAATAGGCTTGAGAACACCATTGGTTTGAAGTAGCATCAGAAAAAAACAGATCTGAAGAAGGGAGGTTGGTGGAATCAAATGAGAGCAGTGATTCTTTTTGAGACCTGAGATCCTTGGCCTACTTCTACGGCAGATTTCACCAAAAAGCCTAAAATCTATTTACAATTTATTATGGTGTATTGCATGGTCAGCTAGATGTTTAGACTGGATTTGACATTGTTATCCATCTATTGATCCATTCCCAAGGATCTGGATAGGCACATGTGGACTTTCAGAGGTGTTAAAATGATCATCTTAGGATGTAAGCAGTTCCATGTAAAACTGCTTTTTGCAATTGACCAGTAGTGATTTTGTCAATACCAAAGATGTTCAAGTGATAATCCAATTGCTCTGGGATTGAACCCAATTCTTATCATTATTATCACATTTATTTTCTTCCCATTCCGTGGTTCAATTTATTTCTTCTACCTGAAAAGGACAGATCTGGATATCTCTTCTTCCTGATAAATTAATGCAGCAGTTTTTATATGCTCCTTAATGATGGGCAAACTGACCCTATTAGTCGTCACGAGTTATAAATCTAACATTTTAAATTTGTATTAAAGTGCTCTGTGATATATCTCAGAGCAATTATGAATTTAAATTTAACTAATAATATAAGGTAGTCTGAGAGCTTTTGCACCATGTTCTTTTTTATTTTATCGCTTTAAAAGTAAAAGCCTTTCTGAGAAGCTAATAAGTGCTGCTCCCACTGCATAGTTTCAAACTGTGCCTCGAATGAGCTGGAAGAAAAGAAGGATGGCCCATAAGGGAAGCCATTGTTTCTTCTCTGCTATACATCTCATGGACACAAAATTAACATATTCATTGAGTGTTATTTCTAGGGACAGTTCTCAATCTACATTATCAGTGTGGTTTCTCCAAGGCTAAGTTTTCTGGCCTCTCGTGCATTGGTAAAGATTTTTACTTCAAGAAAGATATTATTTAAAAGCTTTTGGATCACCTTTTATTACTAAATGTTGTCTAAAATGATTTTTTCCCGTCTACTCAAATAAACTGCACAGGGCAAGCATAAAAAAACCAAACCAAACCAATTCAGTTTTAAAGTTGGGAAGTTTCAGAGGATCATTATATACTGAAGTATGAGGGGCAGTCCACTCACAAATCAACAAATGTGCCATCGCTGATCTTTACTGCTATAGAAAAAAGTTACTAGACATTTTTTTTATCAATTGGTCACTGTTATCCAACAAAAATATATGTTTGGGTGATTTTGTTGAAAAACATCCCAGATGGCATTAAAAAGCAGAATGTAACTTCAGATCTGATATTAATATATAATTATTCAGATGTATACTATTCAATCTTCTTTTTTCTATAGCCTAAAGAAAGAAGCTTAATTCAAAAAAAAAATCCATTAAGCAGAATATTTTTGTATTCGAGTAAACATTTTTATTCTGAATGAGAATATAATGTATTTCAAAGGCTCTGATGCACTAGATTGGAGCAGCAGAGTTATCTGTAATGCTTTTGTGGATTTCTCAAGGGAATAACTCCATCATTAAAGATACATATCATATTTATCACCCTTATCCTCTACTATCATTTTTCCTCATTTTAATTCACTTTTTCATTCCGTTCTCTCGTATAGGTCTCTATTTTCAAAACAAGTCTTTTTCAAGGCTCTTTGGAAAATGTAAATGTGCAGTGTATTTAATACTGCTCTTATTAGTTATATCAGAAAATATCCTCAATAAATCTATTGTGTGTTTGTTCTGTAATGCCAGTATAGCTTATTTGGAATTCTTTTGTAGCTTGTTAACTAACACCCTAGTCATAGCCTTCTTACCCATATTTTTAGTATATGTTAATCTATCACAAAATCTTGTAAACTGTTAAGAATTCCAATTTATGAATCCAGTGAGTTTAAGGGTGGTTCAGAATTTACATTTTCCCTTGATACCTGTCTACCACCTCTACACTAGATCTTTACACTATTAGCCTGTGTTTTATGTGTGTTTTCTTTTCCTTTTCAAACTGTTAGCCAAATGCAAAACCTATGTTCTTTGTTCATTTTTTTTTTAGCTTTGCAGGGAGATACCCAAATAAAAAAGTTGCATTGTGGATATGCATTAGATAAAAATAATCAAGTCAAGAGAACATTATGAGAAGTGTAATTTGCTATCTGTTGTTCAAACATGACATACAGTACATATTGTACATAGTCATCATGTTCTTCCATTTCATAGTTGGCAACATTATACAGAGTGCAGAAAGGAATGAAAATTAGTAAACCAAAGAGAAAAACAAAACAAAAGAACTAAAGAAAGCAAAGGAAATATAATTAAAACCACTAGCACAATTCACTAAACCTTTTCATACTTTTCTATCTTTGCAAACTATCTTTACTTCCATCACAACAATACACTGCTCTGTACATTGCCTTTTGTTCTTTAAACTTCTCATCAACTCCATCCAACCAAAATTTTATTGATCTTCCACTTGTCTTGACCCCGTTTATTCTTCCTTTTAAAATTTGTTGTTCAATTTCACTGTATTCATTCTATGTGACCAAATCATCTGCATCACGGTCACTCACTTTTTAGTTCCATCCACATTCAAACAGTATTTTTGCTCTCTCCTTTTTAGTTTGAGGAAACACACTTAAATATTCCACTCTCACTGTATTCAATGTCTACATTCCTCAGGCACACCCAGCTATTCTATAAGACAAAATTGACAGAAGCATTACTTTATATATAGCCATTTTTCCTTGACGTTCATTCCTATTCTATCAATTGATTGATATCCCCAGCTCTCACAATTTGGCTTGAAATGTTCCTCATAACATAACGTATGTTACCTGCAATCTTTCTACAAATATTTACACATTTAAAAGTTCCCCATTTTTCTATTTTTAGTAAACTTCCTAATAAGGTACTAATTTATCTACTTAGTCTATTTAATTTTTCTAATTCTGTGTAACGTGCAGTCACTCATTCCATATTCATTGTCAGGCACAGCTATTTTGGTCTTTGATATATTAATTTTAAGATCCACATTCTATAGTGCATTATACAATCACTGCAAATCATTTCAGTTCTCAGAAAACATTGCATCATTTGCATGTCTCCTACATTAATGTCCTGAACCAATACAGCTGTAAAATCAACATAAGCATTCTTTACACATTTATTCACAAATACATTAAGACAAACATCATAATCTTTGTCTTATTCCCTGCTCAATGTTGAACATTTTACTATTCTCATACATGTTTTATTTCTATCATATAAAAATCTTATCAGCTGATGATGATTTACATATTATTATCTGCTATATTATGTTACAGACATACAATAAACCAGGGGTCTCCAACCTTGGCAACTTTAAGCCTGGTGGACTTCAACTCCCAGAATGCCCCAGCCAGCAAAGCTGGCTGGGGCATTCTGGGAGTTGAAGTCCACCAGGCTTAAAGTTACCAAGATTGGAAGCCCCTGCAATAAAGAGTTGTCCTTCAGTCATCAGAACAGATGGGGCCTTCACACATGTTAAATAATTTTCATAGTTACACCTTATGCAAGCCACTTCTATATTTTAAGATTTAAAATATTTAAGTTACACTATCTATGCCTGCAGCTTTAAAAATTTTCATGGCATTTATGACTTTCTTTTAACAATTTTTGAACATTAACATTCATAACATTATTTTCAATTTCATTCCTCAACATACAATATTACTCTTATTCCCATATAAATCTCATAAAAAGTTTCTTTCCACCATTCCCTTGGTTTAGTTTCATCCTCCCAAATTTCATCACTTTCATTTTTAATTTTATTCAATTAGCTTGAGGCTCTTAGTTTCCTTCACCCATTTCAATAACTTTTTTTTAAAAAAAGAATTCCATCAAATTTGTTCTGCCTTTTCTTTTCCACTTTTGATATTAACCATTCCTTGACTTTGTTTGGAATGATATTTTTCTCTATATTCATAATATGCCTTCTCATTTTTGGCAACTTTTGTAGCATTTCTGTTGCATCCATGGCCCCTTTCACTTCATCCTATTACCAAGCATCCTTTTTCTTACTTTCTATTAACATTGCTACACATACCTCTATCATACTTTGTAAAAGTTTTTCACTTTTTTCTAATCATTTTTAACTTTGTTTTCTTTCATCCACTTTCAGCGTCTCTGTTAGCAATTAATCTATTTTTTAACATTTTAATATAGGTAGTCCATTTTAATATAGGTAGAAGAGTTCATTTAGTTCCATTCGAAGTTATATCAGCACTGAAAACAGTGACTTATGATCATTTCTCACACTTACGACCATTGCAGCATCCCTGTGGTCATATGATCAAAATTCAGACAGCTGGCAACTGACTCATATTTATGATGGTTGCAGTGTTCCAGGGTCATATGATCATCCTTTGCGACGTTCTGACAAGCAAAGTCAACAGAACAGTCAAGTTCACTTAACAATTATGTTACTAATGTCAGGCCTGGAAGCCATCTTTTGCATTGAGCCTTCAGGCCTGCCACATTTACTGCTATAGGAAACTGGGAGTGAGGATTGTATGGAGCAGGGGTGATATATAGTCATAATAACATTCCTTTCACAGAGAGCCAAGGACATCTTGCCCTGCACCTGGAGGGCTGTGACTGGGAGACATTTTCAGTTAGGATGATGCTTGGATTGGACCATGTAATGGACATATGGGTGCTGGGCAGGGACTTGGACTTTCTTTTGGATGGAGAAAACCTGGAAGCTTTCAGATTTGGGTTTTCCCAGATATGCCAATATGACATCTCTAATAAAATGGAACTTTGAGGAAAATCAAGCCTCGGAGTCTTCTTTTGTTGGGGGTGTTACTTGGAACTTTGACAACGAACTTCACAATTGCAGTCATTCACTTAACAATTGTGGCTGGAAAAGTCATAAAATGGCTTCATAAAATGAAAAGTCATAAACCAAGCAAAACTTGGGTAACAAATGTCTCACTTAGCAACAGAAATTTTGGGCTCAGTTGTGGTCACAATTGAAGACTACCTGTATGATACTTGCACTTTCTCTTCAATTCTTGTACTTACACTTTTGTTTCCTTTCTTTCCTTTCTTTTATTTCCACTTTTTCCCTCAAATTCAGATATTGAGACTACCAAAAATTATCTCTTCCATATTCAAGCCAACATATTATTTGCAACTTAAGAATGTAGAGGTACATGCAGTGTTCATGCATACTCATAGACTATGTTGAAGTAAATGCACTGTTTACATAACCATATAGTTGTATTGTATAACATTCCAACTCAGGTCAACATACAGTTGATTTATTGATTTGTTTTAGGGTTGTTTATGTCATTTAGGGATTATTTTAATAAATATCAGTATAGAAATGGTTTTTTAAACTTGACCTAAATGGTCTCTTTCTTTCAACTCTGAAACTATATTGTTTCTTTTTTGGTGTTGATATGATCTCATTATAATGATGGCTCCAGCAGGGGGAAAATTCCCTAACATAGTGATATGGGCTTTTGTTTTGCCTTTCTGCTACACTTGATTGGTAAATCTATATCTCAAATGGGAGCAGCTTTTGCAGAGTGTAGAATGAAGAATAGTTGTCATGTGTTTGCCGAGTCAGACATGCTGGCAACAAGAACTCCAAATCTAGCTATGAATTCAGAATCTCAGTCATAAACTTGTTTCTGAACTCCATTCTCAAACTCATGATAGAAATATGGCTTCTTTTACAGCTTTTTGTAATAGATTTCATAGTGCTAAGTAGCAAACAATAAGCACATTTGGACTGCATTCAAAAGCAAAACTGTTTCAATGAAAGTAGTTCATTAATTCCATGCTCTCCCATTACCTTTTAGCTGAGCAAAGGCAGGAGAACATAAATCTGAGGAAGTAATTGCTATTCCACCTGGAAAGTTATGCAACCTTTTTCATTAATGGAGCTTTTCATGAAATAGTCAAGGAAACAAACAAAAGAAGAAAAGAAAAAAAGAAAAGCGAAGAAGACAAAAAGCATTTTTTTTTTTTGCATATTGTATCTTGAAGTTTCATCATAGTAAAATTCTAAATGCTTCATGCAAACAAAAAATGCAGAATCAGGTCAGCTATTCACGAATGTCAGTAGACTGGATGCAAAATGTACTGCAGGCAGAAAAAGATGACATTTATCAGTCATCCATACATCAGTAACTAAAACAATTTTAGGGTTGTCTAGACAGGCATCTATTATTTCTTAAATTTAAAGCTTTAGTAAAAAGACAACAGCAAATGCACTATTTATATTTGGGATTTTTTTTCTCCTTTTAGGAAAAACAAGACAGGCAATGGAAAAATAGCAGTTTTTAAACGGAAAACTATGGATTTGCAAAAATATTTTAGAAATATTTTTGACAGATGAACTCTATTTATGTGAGCAAATGTAAGATAATTTATTGCTTTATCTCAACGGCAGTGGAAATCTATTAGACTAGTGCATATATTGCATAAGATTTTTTTTCTTTATACTTTAATGGCTTTAAAATTATGGCACAATCCAGTTCTGAAATACACATTTGTAAGATACATTGAATTCCAGGAGATTGTTAAGGACATTGTTAAATCTTTCTACAGAAATATAAAGGGATTAATTTAGATTTCATATATTATTTAATTATGATGTTTGTATCGTGACCTTCCCTTATGCATTCTTGCAAATTTTATCTTTGCATTATTTCACAAAGAAAGCTAGACTGTGATAGTTAATTTATAAACCTGAAGAAAGGTTTGAGTATCCGTAATTCAAGTTTAATATTCTGCATTATAATATCATAGCGTAGAAGCATAGTTTAACAAAATCATACCGAGGAATTATATTACCTATCAAAGACAATGTAATAGAACTGATAATCTTCTTTTTCTTATTCAAGTTGCATTGTCTTACTGTCAGCCTATCTTTCCTTCAGGTCATACAAGGTTGCCTGTAGGGTATGATTTTAAAAAAAAGTTATAATGGGAGCTGTACGTCATACATTAAAAAACAGGCAGATCTTCAATTGCACCATTGTATTTCACATCTTGACTTGTAGACATCATCCCTGCAATGGAAATTATCTGCTACTATCTGAATATAGATACTCAAAATATTATTGAATTGGGTTAGGTAAAAATAATGGGACCTGTGTGGAATTTATTCTCCAAGCTAATTCAAGGAAATAAGGCAAGTAATGCTATGAATTAAATTGGTTGAAATGTCCAGGGAATAATTGAGTAGCATTAGTCCAATAGACTAATGTTTACTATGTTTACTTTTTGGCCATTGAGGTACACCTGTCCCCATGACATTTAGGAGTCAACTGCCAAATCTGGCCAATTTGTCATCGGTTTTAAGATCACATTTTGCAATGAGTTTTTCAAAGAAGTATACATTCAGCTGCTGCTTTCCTGTAGTAACATAGGCAACCATTCATCCTGCAACAACAAAAATCATCCTATCTTCTTGGGGCCAATGAGAATGAGTCTCGACAGAGCAAGAATTATCATTTGATACAGGTACGTAGGTGCAGATTAGGTAAATTTTACAAGTCTGAGCCTCCATCTACCCCTTGAATCCTCAAAGCTTAGTAGTTCATATTTCTTCCCCTTTTGACTTTAGGTTTGACATCTATTCCTAATTTCAAGATATACTTTTGTGCTTTGTAGCATTCTGTGTCAATGTTTTCAAGTATGCAAGATGAGCACAAATCATATTATTTGCATATATGATATTAGCAAAAACTAATCATTTATATCAGGGCTGTCAAACTCGCAGCCTGTGGGCTGGATGTGTCACGCACTGGCCACGCCCATGCCTGGTTTAGCAAAGGGGGGAAAAAGTCATGATATGTCAGGTGACGCTGCCGTGACGACATGAGTTTGACATGAGTTTATGTTGTTTGGTCTGGAAGCTAAGCTAACCTAGTCCACTATTGCCAATAAAGCTGATGGTTGTGTCCTTGTAATCACCCAGAGTTGAATTTGATCCAGAGTTTTTTTTTTAAAAAAAAAACATTTTCTGCTCTTTAAAATAGGTATGCTTTTCCTATCTGGTCATAGAATACAGAGTGAAAGCACTCATTTTGCTTTTGTAGGTTGATTTATACTAAAGAAACTTAATTTCTAAATATTTCTAATATTTTCTGTTAGCCTAATAAATAAAAGATAAGCCTCAAGTTAATAATGGTATACTATGGGTCAAACATTTTTTAAAAATTAAACTGTAGTAAATCATCTCCTGAATCCCATCTCTTATACTCATAAAGGGAATGACCTGCCAACTGAGCACAACACTCTATATGATATATCCAGAAAATAAGTCATGGTAGATAGAACTTCATGCTGTGTGATGGAGAGTGTCCTTCATATTCAGAGCATATGGACAGGCTATTCAAAACACAAAGGGAAAACATAATGCTGTGTTATATATTATTGTTAGCTAATTCAAATGTTAATTCTGCTGGCAAATTGAAACCCGATCATCTTAATTCTTGCCTATGATTTAGTTTACACAAATTACCAAATTTTGATTTTAAACCATACTTTTTTGGCTGGTGCACATAGCCTAGATCATTTATAAAGTTAAGCCACAACTGGTAATATAACATTAAAAAATGATTCTTGAGATTCTAGAAAGAGTGCAGAAAAGAGCAACAAAGATGATCAGGGGACTGGAGGCTAAAACATATGAAGAACAGTTGCTGGAATTGGATATGTCTAGTTTGATGAAAAATAGGACTAGGCGTGAGATGATAGCAGTGTTCCAATATCTCAGGGGCTGCCACAAAGAAGAGGGAGTCAAGATATTCTCCAAAGCACCTAAAAGAAGGACAAGAAGCAATGGGTGGAAACTAATCAAGGAGAGAAGCAACTTAGAACTAAGGAGAAATTTCCTGACAGTTAGAACAATTAATCAGTGGAATGACTTGCCTCCAGAAGTTGTAAATGCTCCAATACTGGAAATTTTAAAGAAGAGATTGGATAATCATTTGTCTGAAATGGTATAGGGCCATGATGGTGAACCACATGTGTCAGAGGTGGCACACAGAGTCCTTTCTGTGGGAGCACGTGCCTTTGCCAGCTGCAGGTTCTGGCGCTACTGTGCGCGCACACTCCAGTTTCAGCACTTGGTGCCGAAAAAGTTAACCATCACTGGTATAGGGTTTCCTGCCTAAGCGAGGGTTGGACTAGAAGACCGCCAAGGTTCCTTCGAACTCTGTTATTCTATTCTATAAATGAGCTCTATTATAATGTATTACTGAGTCCTACCAGATACAGGCAAAGGCTTGCATCATAGGAAAAAAAAGCTTGCTTTAATGGAAAGATCTGTGATACTTGCATAGCACTGGATGACCAGGAACACAAATGCATTATAGATTGAAGAAAATGCAAGGTTCTGGTTTTGTCAGAGAATCACGTTCCTTGTTTCCCTGTCTTTCTCCCAGCTATATTGAACTGCCTGCTTTTATGTTTCTCCTATCTTTTATTCCAAACAAACATATGGCCACTTACCATACTGCTTGAGCAAAGAACTTTTAGGGATCGAATGGAGAAAAAATATGCACTGAGAGTGCTTTAAAAATGGGATGGATTAATATACAGAGATGATGTAACAAAGTCATATTTGGCAATGCAATTTATCTTTGATCCTACTTCTTCAATTATGAACAATATGGAACCTATGGATGTCAGAAAAGGAGCTGGGACCTCAATATTTTGTGTGTGACAGGCAGTAGTTTTAAGGTGGAAGAGTTTCCAAAAATAACTATGCTGATATTCTAATAAAGGAACTTTGAAAATGTTATTAAAATTCAAGTGGAGAATTGTCGTATATCTTTGACTGAAGATTGGTACACTCCTTCTATCTGAGATGGTCATCCTCTTCCACCAAGCGTGGTTTCAGGAGGGATGCATGTGGAGCAGTGATGGAGGAAGGGGACACCACCTAGCCAGCCAGATCAGCTGAATCAACCCTGGCGATCAATGGGGTGACAGTCCTCACATCCTGGAGAATTGTCTTTTACTTACCAAAGAGTACAGGCAATCTAGCAAGATCTGCTATGGGTAGAAGGCAGTTGCTATGGGACTTGAGATTCCTGGAATCTCATACTCCATAGTGGGTTCCTTGGGAGAAAAAAATGGTGGAAGTGACTTTTAGAAGTAACCTAATTTCTTTAATGTGGGTTTCCCTATTGACTTTGCTTAAAGCAAACTGACAGGGAAGGTCACAAATGTGATCACGTCTGTGACTCAATGCATTATTATAGTCCTAAACTGGGCACTTGTGCACCCAAACCCCACCTTACCACATTGACTCTGCAACAGCTGCAACTTCACAGATTTGTCCTAAGTCCCACTCTTCGTAATTTTGAATGGTTACTGAATGAATAACTTGAGGACTTCTTGTAATTTAAATTTTGATCACTTCCTTGTCTATAGTTAAATATGAAAATTTATTTCTATAAACGTAGGAATCTGTTGAGCTTAAATGGACTCCAGAGGATGGTAGAGGACAGGAAGGCCTGGAGGAATGTTGTCCTTGGGGTCGTGATGGGTCGGACACGACTTTGCAACTAACAACAACAACAACAAAAGAAATCTTTAATTATTCAAGGCGGTGAACATATCCAACATACCTTCTTCCTTCTATTTTCCCCACAATAAAAATCCTGTGAGGTGACTTGGGTTGACAGAGCGGCTGGTCCAAAATCACCCAGTTAGCATTCATGGCTAAGGTAGGAGTTGAACTCAGAGTGTCCCACTTTCTACCTGGTGCCTTAACCACAAAACCAAACTGGCTGCTTTTGCTGTACTAGAGTAGAATCAGGCTAACTTTTGATAGCTATAGCCTTACATCTTAAAGCCATAGTGAATAGGACAAAAATATAAAGAAATCAGAGTAGGTTTTTTACCCGTCTCACCTCAATTTGGGAATGGAATTCATTTATGTTTTTGTTTGTTTGTTTTCAGACTATGCCAAGTTTATTGTAATGTGCATACTGTTATTTATTTAAAACAGCTCTATGTTTTAAATTTATCTGAAATATAAAAGTGCCTTTAACACAATGCATAAAAAAAGCCCTGACACTGGTTTACAATTAAAGCAATTGATGAATTAATAACAAAGGAGAATAAAATACTTTGGTATCAAAAACAGTAAGGGGAATGTTAGGTGGAACACATCCACTTCTGGGTGGAAAGAGGAAGCTACTTTTGAAAAGAATCCATCCCAGGGTAGCCACATAGTCAGTCAGCAATCCAATGCAATCCTAGGCGGCATTAATAGAGGCATAGACGTAAGGTAATGTGAAGTAGTATTATTGCTTTATAAAGCCTTAGTAAAATCACACTTAGAATACTGCATCCACTTTTGATCACGATATTATAAAAAAATGTTGAGACTCTGGAAAGAGTGTAAAACAGAGAAACAAAGAAGATTAGAGGGCTCGAAGCTAAAACATAGGAAGAACGGTTACAGGAATTGGGTATGTCTAGTTTAGTGAAAAGAAAGACTAGTGGGTGACATGATATTTGAGGGACTGCCACAAAGAAGATGGTGTCAACCTATTTTTCAAAGCACCAGAGAGCAGGACAATAAACAATGGATGAAAACTAATCAAGGAGAGAAGCTACTTAGAATTGAGGAGAAATTTTCTAACAGTGAGAATAATTAACCAGTAGAATGGCTCCCTTCAGAATTTGTGGGTGCTCCAGTGCATCACTGGAGGCTTTTAAGAAAAGAGCAGACAGCCACTTGTCTGGAATGGAATGGGGTCTCCTGCTTGTGCAAGGGGTTGGACTAGAAGACCTCTAAGGTCCCTTCCAACTCTGTTATTCTGTCACTTGAAGCAGGGCATTCAAAGATGATTTCCAGGTAGAAGTATGAATTTTTTTTCTTCTCACAGGATGGTGAGTACAATCATTTTTTGATAATAATGATTAGAGAAATATCTGGTTACTGCAGAGAAAGAGGGAGCTAAGATTTAAATGCCTCTTCTCAGCTCAGCAAAAAATACTTCATTATTGAAATGCACATAATATTAATGTTGTTTATAGTCCAATTTGCAAAATTTGGGAGAACTACTGATTTAAATATCACCCCATTACTTATATTACATCCATTGTTAAAGTACCAGAATTTAAAAGGCAAGTCAAATTTTAGGGTAATAAGAATATGGAAAATGAAACTAGCACATTGAATTTGAATTGACATTTCTTCTAGCAACTATGAATGTATTTTTCACTGCTGTCTTATTTTTTTTCTTCTCACTGCCCAAATAATGTTGGCTCCTGCTTCATAGATATCAGCTCTTATACCTTGCCTTTCAGTGTTTAACTTTCTGTTGCTATCAAAGTGGATACCCACTAGGTGGAGCTGCAACAATAGATTTCTTCTATTTATGATAATAACTGGAAATGGTCATGAACCAATTTGAAAGGCAATGTTCATTTTAACAATTCAGATACACTCCTGTTAATTTGTATTTTATAAAGGTTGAGCAGCCTTCACTGAATGTCTTGTTAACCAGAGTTTTAAATTTGCTTCTAAATCTGCCATCTGGGCAGTTGAGAATAATGTTTCTACTCCCTCCTCTCCCACCAGTGATTCCATGGTGCCTTTAAGAAGCATCCACGTGTGTGCATGTACATATATGAATACATGCACTTGGCAACAAGAGATATGATTTCCAATGTAAACCTTCTGTCTGGATTTAAAAAATAATTCCACACATCCTTAAGATCTACACTAAAATGGAGAGACTGATGATCTGTTCAGTTGCTCATTCATTCAGTATCCAAAAGAGAAAAAAGAGAGGAATAAGGAATCTATGTAAATAAATAAAGTGGATAGAATAATAATATCAACAATATCAGATACAAAATGGATACAATAATGATAAACACAGATACAATGTGATTGCTTGGATTTCTTTTTTCTATTTTTACGAAAATGAGGATAGGCTGTCTTTTAGCTGAAAGTAAAATATTGCATTTTGACTATTGACTCATTGATTAGCACAGCACCTTATTCTACACATTTTGTTTGTTTTTGTTTTAACAAGTAACAGTGAGATAGTTCACTATTCTATTTTACTATTAATTAGCAGTAAATCAAGATTAATTAGCATTCCAGCATGATCCTGAACATTATATTCAAAGACTGACATGGATAAAAATGGAAAGCTTTGAATTCAAAGGGGCTTTTTACCACTGTCTTCATTTGCATTTATTTAGAGAGTCATAGAAAAATAAATCTTTACAGACGTCTCTAAGCAAATACAAAACATTCCAGAAATAAATCTAAGAGGACACCATACTATTTTTGAGTTACCTGATTCTCAATCAACATCCTTGATTTAGTGCAGTGCTCCTGATCCCCAATTTGGCCCCTACCTAAATGTGTTAGCTTTTAAGAAACAACATGGCTATTTGATTCACCAGCCGCAGTGATGGGAATTACATTCCAATTCATCTGGAGGGCATCGTTAGGGAAGATTGACCTATTATTAGACAAGAGTAGGTGAATGAATATTGTTATTCTAAATATTACATCTCCTGAACTGCTCTCCTGGATAGGATAGAGAATTAGACTGATATCTCTTTGGGAGATTCAGTGCATTACTGATTTCAGTTTGCTCTGAAAATAAATTCTTCCACCTATTTGCTAAATCAGAAATCACTGCTTTCTTAGAGGCATTTTAGATCAACCCTTCAGTATGTAGTAAAACTATTCCCAGATGATCCCATTTCAGCCTACACATAAGGAAAGTGCAAGAATTTAGAAAAAGGAGAAAGAGCTGGCAGGGAAACAGCAACATTGCCAGAAATGAAGAATCCCAAAATTACCTGCACTTCTTTTTCTAACAGAATCACCTCTAAACTGATTGGAGACTTAATCAATATTTTTTTTAAAAAAACAGCTAATACAATGCTTGGTTGTATAAATAGAAGCCTAGAGTCATATGAAGTATTAGTACCACTTTATAAATCCTTAGTAAGACCACACCTGGAATACTTCATCCAAGTTTGGTCACCACATTACAAAAAAGATGCTGAGACTTTGGAAAAACTGCAGGGAAGAGCAACTAAGATGATTACAGGCCTGGATACTAAATTATAAGTAATTTTGTTCTCTTCGCTGATGATGTTAAATTATTTAACACTACCAACAATACAGCTACCCTTCAAAAAGACCTTGACTTTGTATCCGAATGGTCAAAAATTTGGCAACTCCAAATCTCAACCAACAAATGCTCTGTCTTATACATTGGAAAAAAGAATCAGAACACTAAATGCAAGCTCGATGGACATTACCTTGTAGATGACCCTCACCCCATTAAAGACTTTGGAGTTTTCATATCAAACGATCTAAGTACCAAAGCCCACTGCAACTACATCGCCAAAAAGGCTTTAAGAGTTGTAAACTTAATCTTGCGTAGCTTCTTCTCCAGAAAGATTACACTACTAACCAGAGCATACAAAACATTTGCTAGACCAATTCTTGAATACAGCTCGCCTGTCTGGAACCCACACCTCATTTTGGACATTAATACAATTGAGAGTGTTCAGAAATATTTTGCAAGAAGAGTTCTCCACTCCTCTGATCACAACAAAATACCTTATGCCACCAGACTTGAAATCTGGGTTTAAAAAATTTAGAAATCTGCCACCTTCGGCATGACCTGAGTTTAACTCATAGAATCATCTGTTACAATGTCCTTCCTGTTGAAGACTATTTTAGCTTCAATCACAACAATACACGAGCACACAATAGATTTAAACTTAAAGTGAACCGCTCCAATCTTGATTGCAGAAAATATGACTTCAATAACAGAGTTGTTAATGCCTGGAATGCACTACCTGACTCTGTGGTCTCTTCCCAAAATCCCCAAAGCTTTAACGAAAAACTATTTACTATTGACCTCACCCCATTCCTAAGAGGTCTGTAAAGGGCGTGCATAAGAGCACCAGCATGCCTACCGTTCCTGTCCTAATGTTCCCTTTGATTATATCAAATTCATATAGTTATTTCATGCTTCTGCTTATATATAATGTTGTGATAAATAAATAAATAAAAAATAAATGGATGCAGGAATTGGGTATGGATAGTCTAGAGAAAAGAAGGTCTAGGGCAGGGGTGAAATGCTACCAGTTCACTCTGGTTTGGGAGAACTGGTAGTGATAAAAACTACTGGTTCGGGTGAATTGGTAGTAAAAAAATGCTTTAAAAAGATAAAAAAAAAAGGTCACGACATCGGAATCTTTTTAAAAAAATTTTAAAGCATTTTTTACTATCTACTCGCCGGAACCGGTAGTAAAAAAATGCTTTAAAAAAGAAAAAAAAAGATTCCGATAAGCACATGGCACAGCTGATTGTCAATTGTCAATTCTCAATCATCAATCAGCTGTGCTGCCCGATCATGGGAACCTGTTTTTTAAACTTTTTTAAAGCATTTTAAAGCAAATAGGTAGTAAAAAATGCTTTAAAAAGGTTCCAACAATCACAGCTGTGCCGTGCAATCGTCGGAACCTTTTTAAAAACTTTTTTAAAGCTTTTTTTTTTTTTACTTTTTTTTTCGCCGCGAACTTAAAACTTATTTATTTCGTATGGCTGGACTAGCCTGATTTTTATTTTTATTGGATGGGTTTTTAAAATTTTGTGATTTTACGGGGGAGTACGTTTTTTAATATTTTGGGCATTTAAATTAGTTTTTTAAGGGATGTTTTTAATTATTGTGTGTATTTATATTTTATCTGCCTGTTCACCGCCCTGAGTCCTTCGGGAGAAGGGCGGTATACAAATTAAAATATTATTATTATTATTATTATTATTATTATTATTATTATTATTATTATTATTATTATTATTATTATTATTATTATTATTATTATTATTATTATTATTATTATTACCGGTTCTGGTGAATAGGTAGTAAAAAATGCTTTAAAAAGTAAAAAAAGAGGTTCCTATGATCACAGCTAGGCTGCGTGATCGTGGAAACCTTTTTTAAAACTTTTTAAAAGCATTTAAAACGATAACAGCTGTGCTTTAAAAAAGTAAAAAAAAAGTTTGTCATGCCCATCCAGTCACATAACCTGCCACAAAGCCACGCCCACCAAGCCCACAGAACCGGTAGCAACAAATTTTACATTTTACCACTGGTCTAGAGATGACATGATAGCAGTATACCAATAGTTGAGGGGCTGTCACAAAGAAAAAAGGGTCAACTTATTTTCCAAAGCACCAGCAGACAAGACAAGAAACAATGGATGTAAACTTATACAGGAGAGAAGGAGCCTGGAATTAAGGAGGAACTTCCTAACAGTGAGAACAATTAACCAGTGGAACAACTTGCCTCCAAAAGTTGTGGCTCCTCCAACACTGGAGGTTTTTAAGAAGAGATTGAACTGCCGCTTGTCTGAAATGGTATAGGGTCTCCTGCTTGAGCAGGGGGTTGGACTAGAAGATCTCCAAGGTTCCTTCCTGCTCTATTCTGATTGATTAATATTTCCTTCCTCATGTTTTCCCCAAGAATGAAAAACTGCATTAGTATTGTTTGATGGCATAGTTTCCGTGTATTAACATGAGGAATTCAGGACAAGCTTAAAAAAAATTAAGATGGCAGTAATGGACTCCATGATTAAAGTCCCACCTCCCTTTTTTTAATTTTATTTTAATTTTTTATTTTATTTGAATTTATATCCCGCCCTTCTCCGAAGACTCAGGGCGGCTTACATTGTGTTAAGCAATAGTCTTCATCCATTTGTATATTTGTATATTTATATACAAAGTCAAACTTTTTACATGTATCACATTTATCACTCATGCTCAGCTCACTCACACCTTTCAGGAGTATCCAAACACTTCAGCTGGTACAAAATACAGCTACATGCGCAATCTTAGGTGCCAAAAAAAATGACACAT
The DNA here is from genome assembly GCF_028640845.1 of Ahaetulla prasina. Taxonomy (NCBI): domain Eukaryota; kingdom Metazoa; phylum Chordata; class Lepidosauria; order Squamata; family Colubridae; genus Ahaetulla; species Ahaetulla prasina. Next base: position 41,311,944 of record NC_080541.1, on the reverse strand, counting down.
ATAACATCTTTTGTTATATGGGTGCAGGCCTGTTTCAGTATCCAATTAAAGGTGTTGTTTATGAACTTTAAAGCCCTACATGCCACATGGAGCCCTTTACCTACAAAATCATCTTCATTCCATTACATCAGCCTATCTCACCCATCCAGGCAGGGAAGGTATGTTGTGGAGCCCATCAACCAAAGAATTCTGACTGGTGGGATCCAGGAAGAAAGTCTTCTCTGATATTTCGCCTGGACTTTGGAACCTGAGGTGAGGTGAGGTGGACCCCCACTCTCTTGGCCTCCTATAAAGAGTAAAAATATGTGTCTGTACCTTTGCTTGGGATGCACAGATGATCATGCAGATGTGGGACTGGTTAGCGCCCTGAAGGTTCTCTGCAGTAGTGGGTAGTGGGTTTCAAATTTTTTTACTACTGGTTCTGTGGGTGTAGCTTGGTGGGCGTGGCTTGGTGGGCATAGCAAGGGAAGGATACTGTAAAATCTCCATTCCCACCCCAATCCAGGGGAAGGTTACTGCAAAATCCCCATTTCCTTTCAATTAGCTGGGACCTGGGAGGCAGAGAATAGAACCAGTCAGAATTTTTACTATCTGTTCTTCAAATTACTCAAAATTTCCACTACCGGTTCTCCAGAACTAGTCAGAACCTGCTGAACCCCACCTCTGACTCTCTACCTCACCTTTTAACATTCCTTGTCTCTTTTTTACATACTGTTTTTATATTTTAATATTTCATTGTACACCCACCCAGAGTTTCTCTGTAAGGGGGATGGGCAATTCTTAAATATGATAGATTAGAGATAGGTAGATAGATCATTTGATCGATCATAAAGCCATGCATATAGGTTCTTTGAATTTAATTGTACTGATTGGTTAATTATGTGTTGTTAAATCATCCTAGATTCCTAATGACCATGATTTTCTCCAAGACCGAGACCTGTTCTTTCAAGTTTCCCAACAGGGGACTCATCACTTGCCAGCATAACCAGCTGAGCTAATTCTCCTTTATTGTAAGGCTACATTAACAGAATCTTACATGTCTAAAAGAACAAATTAATTAATTAATTAACTTATTTATTTATATCCCATCTTTTTTAAATAAATAACTCAAGGTAGTCAACATACCTAATATTCCTTCCTCCTCTTATTTTCCTTGCAATGATAAGTCTGGGTGGTGGGTTGGATTGAGAGAGAGTGACGAGACCAAGTCTCCCACCTGGCTTTCATGCCTAAGACTAGAATTCATGGTCTCCCAATTTCTAGTGTGGTACCTTAACCACTAGACCAAACTGGCTCTCTTGCAAATCTCCCGCTGTCTCTTTTTTACAGCTTGACAAATTAGGGAGAATTCTGTTAGAGTTTTCTTCTCTCCCATTATGGAATTGTAAGTGTCTCCTTCTATCAGATCCTTCCTTAGGCAAAATCTGTCCATCTCCCCAATCTCTCAAGATTATTCCCACATACTGTTAGAAATGCCTTTGTAACTGAGTTGATTCATCTTGCTGCTAGTCATCATCTTCTTTTCCCCAGCATTAGAGCTTTCTCCTGAGAGCTTCACATAATGTATTTGAAGTAGGATAATTTGAGCTTACTCATTTGGGTCTCAAATCAGAATTGTGGGTTAATTTCTTCTTTTTGGATTTTTTTTTTTTTTGGTTGGCTGTCCACGATATTCTAAGGAATCTTGTCCAACACCATAGTTCATAAGCATCATTACTGTTCCTATTTTGCTTCTTCAAAAAATCCAGCTTTCATAGTATCACAAAGAATACTGGGGCTTGTACAGTTCTGATCATTGCAGGTATTGACATATCACAGTATTTGAATATCTTTTCCAGTCTTCATGGCTGCTCTACCAAGTACTAATCTCCAGTATATTTCTTGACTACTTATTATTTTACTGTTGATGATTGATCTTATAAGGTAGAAGCTATATACCACTTTGATATCTTCATTTTCAGTTCTAAGGCTTGTTTGTTCTACCTGCTAACATCTTAGATCCTTTGTCTGTGAAGTTTTACTTCCAATGAAAAGCACTGGGCCATTCTGCCTGAGATTCAACAGCAATCTAAGAGGTATAAATACCTTGAAGGTTTAGTTTTGATTCTTCTAAATAGCTATATTCCACAAACATTAATGTATGGGCAAGGGGCTCTATTGTCATCAGCAGACCACATTCTTTAGTAGACTAGAGACTGATATACCTTTTGTAGTTTTTTCGTTAATAACCACTGTGAGGTAGGGCACATTTGTTGAACAATACATTACCTCCACTTTGGATAGAGCTCAACTTGAAGTATTGTAGATGTCAGCTTTGGAAGCCATAATAGGCCAAAGGCTTCCACGCACTGCCACTCTTCCTGGTGTGGGAAAGTAGGAGGGGGGGGTGAGGCTACAGATGGCTATTAGACATAACAACATTTTTCCTGCCAGTCAAGGTCAGGCTGGGCTCACATCTGGAGAAGGAGTGGCCGGAGTTACGATTTGACATGGGACGGTTGAGGATTGGAACATGTGACTGGCAGAGGAGTCATGGGGGTGGAGATTCTGGAGTTTGAATGACTGAGGGAGGAACTTGAATCAGTTTCAGTTTTCATCCAACTGTGCCAGTTTACCTATGCTAGTAAAAGAACTTTGAAAGATTTTGGCTTCGAAGTCTTTTCTGCAGGAAGGGTTTTCTGGAACGCAGACAGTAGATGAGTTTATTCAGAAAAACTGTATCAGCAATTTAAAAAAAAAATCAGTTGAAATTATTTTAAATGTCATATTTAAATACCTATATGCACACGAACAGTTTCTGAAACATGTTGCTGTGATCTGAGAACAGGAGATAAATTATGATTCACATTGATTTTTTTTACAATCATTGTGGTATTTTTTCTCCAGCAGTCAATATCAGAAATAGCTGTTGGCTAAACCCAGGAACCACTGAATTATATAACACTTACATTACTTATATAATACATTACTTATATAATACATACATCAGAGTAAGCTATAATTCACAAAATATTTTGATTTATGAATCATGGTTTATAGTTTAGTGTGAATCTGTGAATTTGGCATTTTTTATATACCATGGTTAAGAAAATCCTCAGGGTGGTTATTTATGATGAAAGCAGAGTTGCAGCATAATAAATTATGGAGAAAAATTAAAAAAAGAATTTGCAAGGTGAAAAAATTTACACACACACACACACACACAGAGGTGCTCATTTCAGTCCCAGATGAAATTGGGAAAAAAAATGGCAAAAAACAAATTTAATAGAGTGGGAAACAACCAGACTAAAATTTAAAATTTTACCGGACTCAAAAAACAAGGAAAACTGCTTTCTTAAATTTTAAATTATATTATTATGCAAATCATGAATAATCAAATAGATAAAAATGCTAGTTAGTATATGCCAATATTAAAAAATGCTGGAGTAACTAATGGATTTAATCATGTAAGAAAACAAAAGAAGACAAAAATCTAGAAGTATACATTATAAGTCTGATAAAAAATACAGAACTCCTAAAAATGAATAATCCATTAACCTCACCATTAGCCTTACATTCAAAACTTTCTACTTTCAGACTTTCTACTTGGGATAGTAACAGCAACAAAAGTGCAAACACATATACATGTATGGTGCATTCAGATTTCGGAAACAGATTAAAAATACAGAAGAATTATTCAATCAGATCTTTCATAGTGATATATTTACACATTAAGAGAAGAATAAAAAGTGAGCTTGAGGGAAAGGATGGATTTTAAGAATGATGACAGAATTTGAAATACATTTACAAAATCAAGTTAATCTATTATAAAACATATAATTGTTATGAAAATATGAAATTTAGAAGATATTTTCTAGAAGAAAAGAAAAATTGAAATAGATGAAAGAATTCTACCAAATTGTTTGCTATTGACTCAGCTGTCAAACACCCATTCTTTCTTCTAACTCTCTTACATGGTCCAACCTCATTCTTTGCCATCCATTTATACACCCAATAGCATTTTGGAGTATGATTCATATTTTAATACAGAAAATTTTGAAAGTGGAGATAAAAATGAAACCAGAACTTTTTCTCTTGCATTTAGTAGAAAAATGACTGGACAAAAAAATTGGAACCTTGTTATCATATATATTGACAGGAGCAAGATTATTGTATCCACAAAAATGGAAACACACTTCGATTCCTATGGACGAAAAGTTACAGAAATTTTTTAAATTATTTTTTATATTTATTTATTTCATCAAGCATGTATTTTATGACAGATACAAATGTAAACATAATTATAAATATATGAAAAGGATATGAATAAAAGAAAGCATTAGGATAGGGACAGTAGGCACAATGGTGTGCTTATGCACGCCCCATACAGACCTCTTATGAATGGGGTAAGGTCAACAATAGACAGTCTAAGGTTAAAGTTTTTGGGGTTTGGGGAAGAAACCACAGGGTCAGGCATTGACCACTCCATTACTGAAGTCGTATTTTCTGCAGTCTAGCTTGAATCGGTTTACCATGAGTTTGTATCTATTATGTGCTCTTGTATTGTTTTGGTTGAAGCTGAAGTATTCATTAACTGGTAGGACATTGTAGCAGATGACTTTATGTACCATGCTTAAGTCAGACCAAAGACGGTAAAGTTCTAAATTGTCTAAGCCCAAAATTTCGAGTCTGGTGGCATAAGGTATTCTGTTGCAGACAGAGGAGTGGAGGACTCTTCTTGTGAAAATATCTCTGGACTCGTTTGATTGTATTAATGGCCAATATTCAGTGTGAGTTCCAAGCAGATGTGCTATATTCAAGAATTGGTCTGGCAAAAGTTTTGTATGCCCTAGTTTGCAATTCAATACTACCGGAGAAGAAGCTACGCAAGATTAGGTTAACAACTCTTAATGCTTTTTTAGCAACTCTTAATTTAATTTAATCTTAACTTAATTTAATCTTAATTTAAATTGATAGAGTTGGCTAAAAGGGCAAAATTATCCCAATCCATTTTCTCTCAGCTCACTCTCTCTTCTATAACAAGTTGATGTCTCTCACATACCTTTTCTCAAGACCTAAATACTATGCATTCAAGCAAATCTGACATATGACTCTAAAAACTGACCATTAGTGAATAATAATTCCAAGTAAGCATAAGTGATCTTTATATCTGGCAACATTTGCAGCATCCAGTTCAGCAAATCTTACTACAGTTTAAAAGAAACCAATTGAATATTTCATATCCCTTTACATTCCCCAAAAGTGGATGCAATATATTCACTTTGCCACTGTGTTACATTATATACTGTTAATGTAAATAGCTTAAGCATTTTTCGTAAAAAAAACCTTGATATTATTCTTTGACATTAGATTTTCCTAAAGTAAGTTTTAAAATCCAGATAGCTTAATGTAAACTAAAACAATCACTTACACAAAAAACAAAAAACAAAATAGAGCTGCTGAAACGCAACTTATAGTACTATAATGTACCTTCTTCAATTGCTGCTTTGAAATCAGCTCCTAATGAAATTGTGTCAGAATTCATTTACATCTCTAATCCAGAGTTGTTTTCAGGTACATATTCACAGAAAAAATCAGAACTGGATAAAAATGAATTAATAAGTACAGGTCAACCAAAAAAAGACTGGACAAAAAAAAATGCATTTTGAAGAATCAGAATAGATTATTATGGTTGCTTTTCATGAGACAGGAGTGTGAGATTAATACATTTAGCCAACAAAGAATTGGCTAAAAATATTCAGAGCTCCATCAGAAATCAAATTAGAGCTGGTTTTTGTTTTGTTATCAACTACACGGAAGGCTTATTTTAGTTGGATGAGAAATTAAAAAGTCAGAGATTCAAATTATGATTCCAGAACTGGCATCTGCATTAAAGCAGGAGAATTTTACCACTGGTTGTTCACTGTAAGTAGCACAACATTTCTACCCTCTTCCCAGATCATCTTAGTGCAGGGGTGTCAAACTCGTGGCCCGCAGACCGGATGCATCACATGCTAGCCACACCCACCCATTTTAGCAAAGGGGAAAAAGTCATGATACATCACATGACGACATGACGTGACGAGTTTGCCACCCCTGGCTTAGTGCATAAGTCATGGACTATTGTTTGCTAAAACTGGAACATTTTTCTCTTTCCAATCTTGGCATAATGCGTTTGGCTCAAGTAATAAATTGGGAGGAATTGTTGAAAACTATGAAACTTCCTATCAAACACTGTGATGAATGTGTGCGTTAAATTTTGGGATGACACTCTTTTATTTTAGCACATCTTCAATTTTGATTCTTTTTCTTTTTGGTTCATTTGCACTTAAAGAAGGGAACAGATTTTTTTCAAGCCGTTGTTGACATACTCAAAGCAGCAAGTATATTTGAAATATGTGTAAAATCTCACAAGGCTCACCTAAGTCCTATAGAAAATGACAGGGAAAAAAACAGCAATCTCTTTACAAACCTGAGAACTGCATGCTGTAACTAAGTGCCTTACCAATAAGCTTGGTGTAGGCCATGCAAACAGCATAAAATGTGATTGTCATGGGTACTCTGTACATAATATATTCATCCCAAGGTGCACGTAGATTTTTACTATTAGCTTTAAAAAGATTCAACTGCATGTGAATCTGAGTGTAAAACATAATGGAAGGTGGGATGTGAATCAAAAGATGTAGTATTTAGTGGCACAACAAGAGTGAGGAGCCACGCTTAGGATGAATGCCAGTGGTCCTTTGGTGCTGGAGATACATACACATGACACTGGTACATTAATTTGTCAAACCAGTTTTAGGCATTCATTACAGTTTCTCAGAATGGCACAGCTGAAATGGAAATAGTTGGCTTCAAGCAGTTCTGGAATAGTTTGTCTACCCATAATCTAAAAAAATCATCATGAACATGCTAAGAATCAAGGTTACTTTCATTATTATGGCATGTTTTTTCTAAAACCTTGTCTATGTTAAATTTACAATTTTTCCAGGCTACTTAATTCTGCAGTGCATAGTGACTCTCTGCCTTTGTTCTGAAGTTTTGTTTCCAAACACACTCTGTGTATTATTAAGAGTCTGATTTCACTGCTAGCTAAGAATTCATGGGTAGTTGAAATTAGCAAAATATCTCTGCTTGTGATGTTAAGGGTATATATGCAGAGAAGGGCTGAGGCCAGTTCATAATGCAGGACTTTTTTTAGAACAGTTCATTTCTGTTATATTTCAACTATGCTATTTTAAGTTTATACCAAATTGTTGGAAGAAATATCCATCTGGTTCAGTTCCAAGCTGGGAGAAAGGAACTGGAGACAAAATGGAGACTGGAGGCTGATTAGTAAAAGGGTCCATTTAATGATGAAGCACCACCATGCACGTGACATTCTGGGTAGCTGACCACATGGAGTTGAGAGTGAGGGGTTTTTATACTTTCTATTGGGCTTTGCACTTGAGCTTCCTGTTCCTGTTGAAGAACATGTATTCTATTGGCTGTTGTCAGACTCCCATGGGGCCATGTAGGCGTTATGTAGGGGTCATAGCTGGTTCTGTAGGTTGTCTGAGAAGTTTGGCTGAATTTCTGAGGATGATGCAATGTCTTTAGGAGATTGTGCAATGTAGTGAGCTCTGTGTCTTAGTGGGTTAATCCTGTTATGTCCTGAAGGGTCATGTCTTAATCCCATCATCCTGGAGCTGAAGTTCTTTTGTTTTGTAGATAGGCTGGCCCAATCTTTCTCAACATGCACAAAATATCTGCTGGGAGGGGAGGAAGCTGGGTTCTAAGTTTTTTAGAAGTTTTTTAAATATTCCTCAAAATATTCCATTCTTCCGGGAGGGGGATGGTTTCCCACAATAGTTTTTGTAAATTTTTAAATTCTGACTTCTAATGGTAGAAGTTTAAAATTTGACAGAAGTTAGAAATGACCGGGGACAAAGACATCCAGGGAAGGAAGTAGCTAATATATACAGTGGCTGAAATAGACAAAACAAATAATGGTTTTATGAACAGACCAGGTAGAGTAAGGAAAGGAAAGGAAAGGAAAGGAAAGGAAAGGAAAGGAAAGGAAAGGAAAGGACAGAGAGGGGGGGAGATAAAGAGATTGGGGTAGGTTCAAACCTAATTAATAATTGAAAAGGACTGTAGGCTGCAATGGGAAGTTGAAAAAAACTTTGTAGAAGAAAGCAATGACAAAGTAATTCTACAGTGTTGCCTACACGGAAATCACTAGAAGTGAACATTGACTTGCAGTACATTTTATACTTTCATGAACAGGTCATACAATACCAACTGGGCACCATTATTTAAGTTAGAAGGCTGTCCAAATTTTACATCTTATAATTTCTAACTACACAACCATTACATAAAATAGGCAAGATAGGCAGTTTGCATTTTTTAACGGAAAGTGACCTGGATTTACATTATAGTGTTTAAATTACCTACATTTTGCAATACAATTCTCAGCTGAAAAATATGAATATAAACCTAAACACAGAAATATGGTTTAGATTATTATGTGTTCAACCTATACATTTTAGAATAAACACATACAAAGATATATTCATAACGAAGAACATGCAATTTTTTACTTCAGTTTTCTTTAAATAATTGAAATATTTGACAATGGATGCAAAAATGGGAACATAAATTGAGGAATAAAAACTACCTTGGTCTGGGACATGTTTTTATTTATCACTCACAATCAGTCACTTCACCTGAACTAGTGATAAGTTTCATTCAGACTAGAAGAAGAATGAATAGGAAATTGTGTTTTTGTTTTGGCCCGGGGTAACTGATTGCAAGATAACAGGCATGTTCACACATCTAAAACCTTTCCTCTTTTTACCTGTGTGCAATGCATTGATGGATATTAAAAAAGAATAGGACTTTGATCACCTAGTTGTACCCACCATGTTGAAACCACTGACTATTATTGGAGAAATGCCTGCTGGTGCCTCCAGAAAACATGAACAACCAGCATATCCTCTAAAGCTGTACAGGTAGTCCTCAATTTACAACAGTTCATTTAGTGACCATTCAACATTACATCGGCATTGAAGAACTATTTATTTATTTATTTATTTATAATTACATTTTTATACCGCACCATCTCCCGAAGGACTCAGGGCGGTGTACAGCCAATATTAAAATACACATAACACTATGATATGAATATAATAAATAAACACTATTTAAAAACAATTTAAGAACAAATATTTAGTGGCCGAAACACTAAAACAGTCGAAGACCGATTAAAAACCCATTAAAATTTCGCTAAAATACATTCTGAGGCTATCCCTGTAGTGTTTAGCACAACTGCTTTTTGGTATACCTCTAATTTTAATGAAACTTTATTTTACTGGTTTAGAATTATGAGTTTTATAATAGAATAGAATAGATATTTTTTTTTGGCCAAGTGTGATTGGACACGCAGGGAATTTGTCTTGGTGTATATGGTCTCAGTGTATAATCTCTTAGAATCAGAATTGAGAAATAATATCAGCTCCCAACACTTCTTGTGATGAAAATTGCTGATAAATTCTGTTTTGGTGGTGGATGTTTTTGTGAAAAAGTGAGATAGGCAAATTAGTACTGAAACATGACAAGATAAGCAGATTCATTCATACATATATACACACAGAGGACAGGTGAAATAAGAAAAACTTGAGTATGCTGTGCTCTACCACAAAATGATGATAGAAAAGCTGATGAGATTACAGGAGAAATACTTGTCCAAACTTGCAGCGCCAAAGTGAAGTTTGAGCAAACCTCTCCTTCAAAAACAAACTTGCTACTTCATTAGTAGAAGCCCATTCTTATTGAAAGGCAAACTGTGAGGCTAAAAGCCAGTAATTTGTCTACAGTCTTAATTACAAAGCAGAACTGGAGATTGAGGTCCTAATATATCATTTCATTCCTTCCAATTCAGTTCTACTTCTCATTTAGAATTGATCCTCAAACTCTCATATGTTACTATTTTTAATGTTCAATACACTATTTTTTTTTAAAAAAAATTCTCTAATTTAAAAATACTCCAAAAATATGTTTTAAAAATTTGCCTCCCCGGAACTTATATCATTTTCTCCATGTGCTTATTCATGAGAGCAAAATAAATTATTTCCACTAAAACAGAACTACTTTTAAGAATCTTCTTATAGATTAAAATCCAAAGCTTGCCCCCATCATTTTTCACATTCATGTTCCCTCACACGTTTAAGCTTGTCTTGGCTACATCAACTAAATTTCCCTTGAAAGACTGAGAATCTATCCAGCCCCACTCAGTCACAGTCCAGGAGGAATTCAGTCATTTCAAAAAGTCTCATTATATAAGATCCTTTTATTGCCTTCTATTATTTATCTTTCTTGCGCGATCACCTTTTCCTACCCCTTCTTCTTCTTAATTCAAATTAATCAGGTTGTGCAGTGAATAGTCCTTCTTTTCCATAGAAAATTCTTTTGAAAAGATTGAAAAGTCCTCAGAAATCACAATGCTCATAAAATGGTGGAGATGAGGGGGAAGCAGGAAACCTTTTATTCTTTCCTTTAGACTTCATTGACACTATGAAGTTTCACATAATTTGCAGACTGCATCTCATAAAATACTGGCAAAATTTATTCATTTCAAATTAAATAGATGTAGCACAGAGTAATCTTTCTCTATTAAATATGTCACTTTTTGCAATTGTTTCTTAATATCCCTCACAGCTTCCATCTAAGATTAGCACTTTCTTTGCGGCCACAGTTTCACTAACCTACTGAATTATTCACTGAAGCAGAACCTTCAGATATCAGGTTAGAAAGGCCTTGATTATGGCAGGAAGTGAACTGTATAAACCATTTTTCTTTTAAAAAAATACCTCATAGAAAAACCAGAAATTTGTACTAAATGTGCATTTTAAAAAGTTCATAATTGATAGGAATTTAGTCAGCTGTAACCTTTTGCATTTTGTTTACAATAATGTACAGTAACATTTGGACAAAGCTAGAAAAGTATTTTTTTGTTTTTAAACATTCATATATGAGGCAAGGATCTAAATGGAATCACATGTAAATGAATTTTATTTGTTAGTTTAAGGTGGAAGGATACTGAGTGCATTATTCCTGAATGTGTCTTACAAGAAAGCTGGTTGTTTACATTTTGATATCCAGATTTTGCTCCTTTGCTAAACGTGTTCCACAACATTTTAACCCACTGTGGCAATGTTATAAAACTTACTTTTAACAAACTGTCAGCATGGGTCATTACTTTATGCCAATCAAATGCTGAAAAGCTGAATCAGTTTGCTCCTTTTTCAGGTGTTAAAATCCAAAAAACTCACCACTCAGCTGGTTGATGACGTATGTGTCCAGAGATACCCAGGAATTTGAAATACAACTTTGACACAGAGAGGGCTCAAAGAATCCACTTTCTGAAGGTACCACAATGGGAAGAAAAAGAGCATTCTGCTAATGTCTGCTAGAAAAAGCAACTTTGAACAATAATTCATCTGAACATTTTTCAGCCTTTCAAAGATTTGTTGTACTGTGGAAGCTTTTGATATACTACTGGTTACTGAAAGAACTGAATGATCAAGTAACAGCCTTTTTTCCATTTGAGTCTAAAAATATTTCAGAAATTAGATTTGGGTTTTTTTTTAAATAATCCATGCTGCTGGATTGCCCAACATTAGAAAAAAATAAACAACTATTTCTGGAGGACAGAAAGAGATGATATTGCCTTCTATGAATTCCCATTTGCCTTTAAAATGACCCCAGGGTAGGGTTTTTTTCTGCTCCATTGACAAAGCACACATTTCTCTGTTGGGTTGCCTCTGTTGGCCTGGGCTAAAGAACTTCAGTTTGTTGTAGGCGATTTTAGTAGCTTGTTGGCTGCTGAGCATTGGCTCAGTTGGCCCTTCAACCGAACCAATGCTTATTATCCATTTTAATGCATTCTATATCTGCCTTTAGCAGCAGAGTTTATTTATGTATTTATTAAATTTATATTCTCAGTGTCCCTGGATGGTTCTCAAGTTAAGCAAACATTCAAAGCACAAGAAAAGGAATAACACAAAAAGTTGAAATAGCACAAAAGCTATGTCTTTTAAAAAATATACTTTTTCTTTACTGGGTAGTTAGTTTTCTTCCTGGATTTGATTTTTATTGTTATGTCCATAGATTTTACTGATTTCCAGCCACATAAGATACAATGATTTCATTCCTAGTTCCCTAATAAACCCGCCCCCATATTTATATTTTCTTTCACTGAGCTTAATTCCATGATCATTAGTGAAATTTACTAATGGATATCTAGGTACAAAGACATATATTTATTGGTGAAATTCCCTATACTCCCAAATAAAAAATAGAAACAAAAACAAATCAACAAAATAAATAAATATTTGAATGAATCATTATTGGTTAAAATTAATTATTAAATAAATCATTCTAGTGACAGGTAGTCCTCATCTTACAGCCATTCATTTAGTGACCATTCAAAGTTAACAATGGGACTGGAAAAATAATTTATGATAGTTTTTCACACTTATAGCAGTTGATTGAAATTCACATAACTGAAATTCAAACACTTAGCAACTGACATGTATTTATGATGGTTATAGCTATATGGTTAACCTTTTGTGACTTTTTGATCAGCAAAGTCAATGGTCAAGCCAGATTCACTTAACAATCATGTTAATTTAACAATTGCAATGATTCACTCAACAACTGTGGCAATAAAAGTTGTAAAATGGAGCAAAACTCACGACTGTCTTGCTTAGTAATGGAAATTTTGAACTCAGTTGTGTTTCATGGATCAAAAACGATTTCTACACAATTTAATCTCTTGCACGTGCACACATACCCAAAGAAAGAAAGATACTGTAATAATCTGACCTCAGCAAATGTGAACCTGTGAATACTTATTTATAGTGGGTCTCACTGAAACATGATCAGATGAGTATACCCAATAGTAGCTATACTAGAGATTCAAACTGCACAAAACTTTGGAAAGAAGCATTTTGCAAAGCAGAGCTCTTCTACTGAAATATTAAAACATCTGCTTCCTTTGGAAAGCTCAGTGTTACTTCTTCAAAGGATTTCCATGGTTGCTTGGTCATATGTATATATTTGCATGACAACATATGAAAGCTGGGGAAGTGTTCTTTCAAGTTTTTTCCCTTTCTTCTTGCTAAGACAAAAGAGATGATAAAGGTAATTAAAGCCCAATGAATTCAAGGTAAGTAGTTATCTTTTCCAAGATAAGTAGCTACCTGAGAGTAACTAATTTAAGTGAATAGTTCCAATCACTTTCACTCAGTGTGCTAGTCTCCTTTTCACATCATTTCCTAACTTCCACAGATAGTGTCTGTGTTGAAGGCCTTCGTAGCTATGTTCCAGAACACTCACGCTCATTCAACACATGGACATAGAAATACAGTGTTTGCTGAAATTTGATCTCAGCAAGAATTAGTCTGTAGTAAGGTCTTCAAAAATAATTAAAGGAAAAGCAGGTTGGTTCAGACTGGAAGGAATTTGCTTTAAGAAATATGTAAGTTAAGTTAAAGCCTGAGTGCTCAGCATCTGGGTCCTTAACAAGTTAGAATCAGGGGAATAAGCACTTCCATGGAAAAAATAATTAGGTGGAGGTGAAGAGAAAGATAAATCTGCTGTAGTTAGACAACTGAGGGGCAGTGAAAACATTTAGAATTAGGAACCTCTAGACAAAAATAAAAGACTATCCCAAGGAGTAGAGAGGCAAAAATGAAACTTAGAAGAATTGAGAAAGGTTTAAAAGTATCGGATGGAGCTGTGGGACAGGAATACAACAAGAAACTTAGTCAGGAGGCAGTGAGAAGAAAAAGGTTAAACTAGACAGATGTAGTCTAAAACTGGGGTCCCCAAACTCTTCAGTTTGGGGACCCCTAACTGATCCATAAATGTTTATTATGTGACAATGATTAATAAATCTACTTTAACTAATAGTACAGCAAATAATGCAATAGCAACATTGATCCCTTGTATAGTTCCATTGATGCTTGGAGTTCAGTATTGACCAGTTGAAGAACTCTGGTGTAAAAGATAATGGAATAAGTGATAAAAAAAGAGAGAAAGGCAACTTCTGACTAAAAGAAAAGTAAGAAGCGGGGGTGGGGTGGGGGAGGAAGGTTGTCACCTTGCCTTACTCTGCCAGCCAGAGTACTAGTCTCTTTAACTGCCAGAGAAGAGAGATAGCTTGGGGCTCTGAGGTATAAAGAGTCTTCCTTGGCAGTGGTTAGCCAATGGAGGAGAGAGAAGCTGGAAGCTTCTTTGGTGAGGAAATCACCCAGTAAATCAGCTGGGAGAGTACTGAGGCTCAAAGAGTCAAAAGAAGAAGGTCAGATAGGCTAGATAGAAGAACATTGATCACAGTAGGTGGAAACTGAGGGGAAAAAAACACACTACAAGAAACACTACAAATTTGCGGACTCAGCTGTTGTTTGGGAGTCTTTTTTCAAGGAAAGGAAGAGAATCAATCTGTTAAAATATCCAGTGTGCTTTAAAATATATATATATAATATATATATGGTACCCTTGACAGTGCTAGATTCTCTGTAAGACACTTCAACAGAATAACATGGGCTTCATCCCCCAAGTTTAGTAGTTTAGGACCTTCAAACGCGAGCTTAAGACCTTTTTGTTCTATCGTGCAGGGCAGGCCTAACGCAATTTTAATGTGAGGGTTTTATTAGGGTTTTATGACAGTTTTAACTTATTTTGGCCAAATTAGAATCAGATTTTTAAAATGTTTTAATTTTTGTTTATGTTGTTTTATTCTGGCTGTAAACCGCCCTGAGTCCTTCGGGAAAAGGGCGGTATAGAAATTAAATAAATAAATAAATAAATAAATAAATAAATAAATAAATAAAGTTACCTGTGTGATAACTGTTTTTGTATGTGCATGGCTACTGTTTTTTTGTTTTAACAGCAAGTGCTAAAGCTGTTCTTCCTAGTTCACAATTAGAGAATGATTTTTAAAAAACGAATTTGCAATAAAACGGAGGTGGAACAGCCTCCTTTGGGTTGGTCAAAGATTTACCACCTGGCTTGGGAAAATCTCTGCAGATATTTTATGTAAATATCTTAAGAGTTAGTTTCTCAGACCCTAAAATAATTCTGGTTAAAACAGTGGTTCTATACTGATTCACCTTGAGTTATGACCATTTGTTCAGTGATTATTCAAAATTATGTTGACATTGAGCAAAAAGTATTTACAAGTAGTCCCCAAAGTTATAGCCATTGCAGCACTCCCATGATTAAATGTCACATGTCACTTGCCTGGCAGCTCGCCTGCACTTATGACCACAACGGTGCTTTAACTCAGCGCGTACTCAGCAAACCAGTTGTTTAACCGGTAGGATCCCACCCCTGCATACAGTGTCATGAGCAGTACAGAGGTGGGTTTCAGCAGGTTCTGACCAGTTCTGGAGAACCGGTAGCAGAAATTTTGCTTAGTTCGGAGAACCAGCAAATACCACCTCTGACTGGCCCGCCCCCATCTATTCTCTGCCTCCTGAGTCCCAGCTGATTGGGAGGAAATGAGGATTTTTCAGTAACCTTCCCCTGGATTGGGGTGGGAATGGAGATTTTACAGTATCCTTCCCCTGCCATGCCCACCCAGCCACGCCCACCAACCCATGCCATGCTCACCAAGCCACACCCACAGAACTGGTAGTAAAAAAATTTGAAATCCACCACTGGAGCAGTAGTATCTGGCCTAGCCTGAGCTGAGCTGGGCTGACCAAAAGTGTGGTGAGCTGCTGGGCTGGGCTTGGGTGGCTGCAGTTTCCTGGGGGGAGCTGCATATTTGTGCTGCATTGTGGCTCAGGGACTTCTTGCAGCCTCAAAACTATGCACCAAGAATTGCCTGAGAGATATGGTTCTCGAGCTGCATGCTGCCCCACAACGCAGGTTGCAAGATGGCCAGAAAGCAGAGATGGGGGGGGGGGTGATGGGTAGTTGGGGCAAGTTGAAGTGGAGGCAGTCCACATCCTTACATTGGAAGAACTGAAGCTTAGGGGCTGGGAAATATTTCAAGTTTGAATAGCTTGGATTGGAATGGATTCTCAGCTAACAACATCAGTTTAACAATTGGGATCATAATCCTTGATTTATGACCACAATTGAGCCCAAGATTTCTGTTGTTAAGTGAGACATTTGTTAAGTGAGTTTTGCCCCATTTTATGACCTTTCTGGCCTCAGTTAAGTGAATCATGCAGTTGATAAGTTAGTAACCTGATAAGAGAAACTGGTTTCTTCATTGACTTTGCTTGTCAGAAGGGCGTAAAAGGGGATCACATGACCAGGGATGAAATCTAAAATCATTTGCTACTGGTTCTATGGGCATGGCTTGGGGAGCGTGGCTTGGGGCATGTGACTGGATGGGTGTGGCTATGTAAACATATGACTGGGGGATCAAAAGACAGAAACTCACTAGCAATGTCCTGCTGGAGCAGGGTTGGACTAGATGAGCTCCAAGTCCCTTCTAGCCCTGGATTATCCTCTGAAGCTGCGTCTAGTGCCAGATTTGTACTTCTTCCTTCCTTTCCTTCTTGCTTCCTTTCTTCCCTGCCTCCCTGCCTCCTTTCTTTCTCTCTCCCCTAAAAACAAACCCCCCCCACACCCCGTTTTTCCTCCCAGCAGGCTTCCCTGAAGCCTGCTAGCCAAACCAAAAAATGGGGGGGAGTCTGTTTTTCCTCCCAGCAGGCTTCAGGGAAGCTTCAGAGAAGCCTGCTGGGATGAAAAATGGACTCCCCCCCATTTTTTGGCTAGCACCCAGCCGCGTGATCATCAGAGGCTTTTTTTTTACTTTTAAAAGCATTTTTTCGGCCAAAGAAAAAATGCTTTAAAAAAATCAACACGCACGGCTCAGCAGGGCATGGGGGGGGGTTGCAGGGTTTTTTGCTACCAGTTCTCCAAACCACCCGCCACCATCGTTACCGGATCGTGTGATCCGGTCCGAACCAGGAGCATTTCACCCCTGCCTGGGACACAGCAATATTCATAAATATGAACTAGTTGCCAAGCATCTGAATTTTGATCACATGATCATGGGGATGCTGCAAAGGTCATAAAACTATAAAAAACAGTGATAAGTTACTTTTCTCAGTGCTGTTGTAACTTTGAATGGTCACTAAATGAGTGTTGTAAGTCGAGGAGTCAGTTGACGGAAACAGAATTGTCACTAAGTGATGCAGTCATACAATGGAAATGACAAAAAAAAAATCCAGTTAGCATCATAAATCAAGGATTACCTGTACTCCCAATTTAAAAGGTCAGAATCATGCAAGCCGCTGTATTTCCTGTAACTCTATAGAAGTGAAAGTTGGACTCAGAATTAGAATACAAAGAATATCAATGCTTTTTCAACTTTGGTGTTAGAGAGGATTCCTGAGAGTATTTTGGACAGTCAAGAAAATGAACAACCAGATCATTGAGAAAAAAAAAATCAACCCAGAGTTCTCACTTTTGGCACAAACAACCATGCTCAAATTATTCTACTTTGGACATATTATGTGAAGACCCAAATCTCTTGAAAAAGAGATTCTGGGAAAGGTGGAAGAAGAGAAAAGGACAACCATCAGTTGGATGGACTAAATTACAGTGGTGATGGGTGCACTGTTGGAAGAACTAAAAGACCAGATTAGGACATTAGAAAAAAAAAATCTATCTATGTGATTGCAAAAATCTAACAAGGACTTGATGACATATAATCAATCAAAACATACAATTTAATATTTTTGATTCCCACATGATATGCTTAGACTGCTGCTGCTACATTGGGGTGCATTTATCTATCTCAACTCCATCTATGTAAGTCTTGTTAGGTTACTCAACTATTTTCCCCCCCGATTTTCCCATCACATGTTGAGTGAACATTGGCATTACATACACTCCACAAACCTATTTGTCTTTAAAAAGAGTTAAAAGTCACAATGATTATCTAAAAGGCATCCATAAAAACCTCTATAACCAATTCAATCTCTCATACATTTTTCATTTTCAACAGCCTCATCAAAATGGCTACATATATACATTTGTGTGAGCACATTTTTCTCTTGACAACATGAGAGGTTGTTTTCTGTTTTTGTTTTTAAATATTAGCTTATCATTTGGGATACAATGAGTTATTATAGAAAGAAGGGAACTTTGGAAAAATTAAATTTCTAACACCCTATTCATAGTAGCCTTTTTCCAGACTTGGCTATTGTGTGTTTTCACTTAGAAAGGGCTGAAAAGAACTGTGAAGTGGTATATAAGTCTAAGTATTATTGCTATATGAAACAGGAAACAAAACATGACTATGAATTCTAGTTAATGTTATATTTAATCTGTATTATGTTGTTGATAATTACTTGGATTAGGTAAAAATGATTTATATAAGAAATAAATCCACACAATGTGTCTTTCCAAATAAAACATTACTTAGCCTACTATTTGCTTCATTGCCTGCATGCTTTTCATAATATTTATATGTTCCATTGATAGCAATATATTTGTGTTATTTCTGTGGCTTTATATCAGTCTTGAACTATAAGCATGGTTTAAGAAAAACAGTTCTTCCCTGAAGGCTTCCCAGTAAGTAGTATTAATTTGTTTATTTTTAATATTAGGTTTAATTGAAAACAAATATAATTATATAAGGGAATGGCCATCATGCAGACAATTACACATTGGTATCATGGTAATGATGATGGTAAAAATAATAATATAAACATGATTTCTGAGCACATGTGTGGCTTGATAAGTCAATAAGTCAAGCTTCTTTGATTTATTGTTTTTGCCAGCTAATATGCATGTCCTCCTTCAGGAAGCATTGAAGGTTTCCATAGCAGTTTAGTTCTTCCATATATATGCAGGAAAGAGAGTATTTCATACAGACTTAATTGCTTATAAATAATTTGGAATCCTTCACTAATGAAATGTTCAATACTGTGTGAAGAAACACACATTCTTAGAATATTCTATTTGTACAACGAAAACATGTGAACAGAACAAATTCTCCATGGATTATAAGAGGGAATTAATGATCATTTGTATTCATCAAGTTTGTCACACACACACACACACACACACGAAATTAATAGGAACACAGAATATGAGTCATGTTTATAAAACAAAAAAGCAGTTAAAGAAGTTGCTGCAAAGTATAGTTAGAAAAATATTTTTGAACATCATGGTTATATATGTACTTTAAAAAAAGGAATCATGTTAACTCTAAGTTAAAATTCTGTAATACAATATCCTAGAATTAAAACTTTTTTTAATCTCTAAGCATAAAATAGTGGGAACATAGCAATATCCAGAATTGAATAAGTGTGAGCTCTTAAAGGTAGTCCAGGCAAAAAAGCACACACTACATGTACTAATACTAGTTTTATTGTAAGATTAGAATAACAGCATCTTGAAGTCTAAAAGCACCTCTCCCCTCTCTTACATTTATTCTCCAGAAAAGTAGGGAGGGTCCCTTCTGAGAAGCTTTCTTTAGTCCCATGCTTCTTTTGGACTTAGATTTTGCTTATTGGACCATTGTCTAGGCTGTAGCTCTTCCTTCTGTGTCCCAAGGTCATTAACATAACAGCCCTTTATGATAACAACCCTTATGATAAGCATAGTTCACAAGATTCTTAGGAACACAGGAAGAAGAGCTAGAGGCTAATTTCCTAACTATCTTTTTATGTATTAGAGCAACTCTTCCCTATTGAGTTTCACATATATCCTAAATCTGTTCTGTGAGATCCAGCATTTTGATGAGAGATACTTGGCTTATCTGATTAAGACAGCTTCATTATGAACTGGGTATTGAGTTTATGCTGAAATTATTTTAGCCAGAAGGCATCCAATTATGGTTTTAAATATTTCACTATGTAAACTTGCATGGAGCACCATGTTAAATCATTTGGAAGAATTTTTAAAAGCCAAGGTGATTACTTATGATTAACATTGTTGTTTTTGAAATTACAAGCTTTTCTCACTTTATTTTCATGTTTTTCCTATCTTCATATTTAATATTAAAATTAATTACCAGTTATATTTATAAAACTGTTAAATACGATTGTACCCACATCAAAACTAGCATGCCAAATGCATGAATTTTGATATCCCTTTTCCTGTCTCTCACATATATTTATGTTGAAAATGCACATGCATTTCCAAAGGCATACTTTGCTGAAAACATTTCATTTTATGACAACATAAAAATAAAGAGAAAGCCATGAGAGAAAACTTGCTAATTTTCAAAATGATCGGCATGGCAAGTCATCAGACAGGTACATTTTGATAGCAAATTGAAGAAGTTGCCTCCCATTTCTTGACTGCCCTGCTTTTATTTCCCATTTATGCTGAGGTGGGCACTCTCCAAAACAAAGCATTAGTTAAATATATTAGATGGATATATTGTAGTTATCCATAAGTTTTATTTTAACACTTTACCTGACTCTGTGGTCTCTTCCCATAATCCCAAAAGCTTTAACCAAAAACTTTCTAATATTGACCTCACCCCATTCCTAAGAGGACCATAAGGGGTGTGCATAAGAGCACAAACGTGCCTACCGTTCCTGTCCTATTGTTTTTCTTTTTCTTTTTCTTCTATATATATATAGAAGCATATATATATATATATATATATATATATATATATATATATATATATATATATATATATATATATATATATATATATATATGCTTATACCTCCTAATATTTACTTATATATATGTTTATATACTATATAACCTTTTGCATGATACCTATATATATTGTTGTGAATAAATAAATAAATAAATAAATAAAAATGCTGATTATGGATTCATTGACTCCAGGGATTCTTATGATTACATTAAAAGCTGATACTATACTTGGTAGCATGCTAATTTCTTAGCTACCATTTTAATTAGAAGAAACTAAACTTGCATCCTGAGAGTAAGCGTCAGTAAAGTGAGGTACACTTTAAGTCAATAATATCATGACTTGTGGAATAGTATAATAATAATAATAATAATATTTTAATTTTTATACTGCCCTTCTCCTGAAGGACTCAGGGCGGTATGAGCATATTCGGGGGTTTGCTTGTGCTTTACATTATCTTCCCCTTGCTTTTTTGCAAAAAATGGGGTGGAGAGGGACATTGAACAGGATCACTGGGCAAGAATTTGGAGATCAATATTGGAGAGGTGAGGTACTGTAATCGTACTTCAGGCTTCTCACTGAAGAGTCTCAAATGTAGATATGCAATTGTGTTAAGTCTCATCATCCCAGGGTTTATTTACACTGTAGTCTTAATGAGTGCTTTTGCTGGGCTCATGCTGACTTGATTCTAAACTGATTTAAGAAAATCTTGTCAACTGAGACTTTTCAGCAATGCCTTGTAGCATATTCATTCAGATTTCAGGCTGTCACATTGTCCCACTGAAAAATTCATCTGCCTCTTACCTTTTTCAAGCAGGAAGGTGATGGCCAATCACTTATCTTCCAGTGCGTAGGTCCTATGGGATATATTCTGGATAGACTGTACATGTTTGTGTGTGTTTGTCTGTATATATGCTTACAGTTCAAAAACACAAACATTAAAAATGTATACAACGTCAAAACAAACTTATATATACATAATTAAAGCATCAGATGGAGCATAACCACAAGTTTTAAAATTAAAACCACTTTTTTTCCTTTTCCCTGTTATTCATGAACAAAGTTGGTTACAGCACCTGCTACAGTACATCTTTCCCATTAGCATAGTGGTTAAAAACTGGTCTGTGCAGAACATTCTTGGTTTAAAGCCAGACAGAAATATTTTATTTTTCTGAATTACTTTTTATTTTTCTGAGCACCTATAACTGGGCTTTTAAAACAACAACAACAACAACAGTTTACTGGATTACTGTTACATCGTAACTGTTTTATGGGTTTTTTCCTAGTTTTGCTTGCTGCCTAGAGTCCACTACACCCAATAGATTCAAATAAATAAAAGCTGTGCAATTCTGAAAGATTTGATCCTACAGCAAACTTTATACAGAAAAAAAATGGTCAGGGTGTATTCTGGTCTCTGTGAAGTAGCCAAAATGAAGGAGTGACTTGGAAGAATATAAAGACAGCAGACAAACCAGAGAGTGGGCTTTGTCGATAGAAACAGGAAAACATATTTTGAAAGTTGATGCACCCAGACATTATATTGTATTAGTTGAGCACTGGACAAAACCATCCATTCCTGCATTCCAAAAATGACTGCTGTTCTGTACTGGTAAAAGGCAATCTGGCAGTGCAGATAAGCCCCTAGTCTTCTTCCACCATTTGTTGATGGTAGTTGCTTGTGAAAATCCAGTTAACATTGACAGTAGAAGAACCAGGTTCAAATTTGGAATGAAAAAAAAAATCACAGTGTTTTGAATTAATACAGTGAACGTGATATTAGTGTATGGTTGGGAATGAGACAGAAGAGGACAGAAACAGTACCGTATTTTTCAATCTATAAAATGCACTTCCTCCCCCCAAAGTGGGTGGAAATGTATGTGCATCTTATAAAGTAAATGTTGCTGAAGCCCTGCCCACCCTCTGGCCCACACTTTGGTCATTTTAGGCCTCCATGTGCCCCATTTTTGGCCTCCATGTGCCCCATTCTCAGCCTCTGGGCATCCTGTTTTTTGGCCTTCACATGTCCCATTTTTGGCCTCCATGTGCACCATTTTTGGTTTCTTAGTGTACCATTTTTGGCCCGTTCCAGGTGGTGGGGATAGGTGGTGGTGGTGATTCCCGCTGCCTTGGAACATCCCATTTTTGGCCTGGAAGGGGCCAAAAATGGGATGTGCGGAGATTAAAAACAGGGCATGCGGAGGCCGAAAATGGGAAGTGCAGAGGCAGCAATAAGCGGTGACAATCCCCGCAGTCTGGAACAGCTGATCGGAGGTATTCAGCCTGATCCAAATGCCAATCAGCTGCTCATGCTAAATCAGGCTGTGCTAATGTGCTGAAACTGAGCAGGCTATTTGCTGTTTGCTGCAAGGACACTAGCCCAAGGGGTGGGGGGAAATGGCAAACTTCCAATATTCCAAAAAATCTTGTGAGGAAAACTGTAAAGATTAGACGAGTCAGGAATGAAAAAATGATTGTAAGTCACTTCCCCCCAAAAATAACTAATAAAAGACAACAAGACTTTTGAGTAGGCTTTTGTCTTTATTTTTCTTTAACCAGAGGCCTTTAATATTTTTTCTTAGTATTTCCTAATATTTTGGTCTTTGACCAATAACACTAATTAGCTTTAGTATTTCTTAGTCCCTTTCTGTAATCTGAATAGCTGGCTGAATAGGTATATATGGTAAAATGAATTAGCTTAAGTTATGGAATGTTTTGGGCAAGGATGGAATTGAAAGTTTGTTGCTGAATGCGATAAGAGCAGTATATGATGGAACTAAATCATGCGTGAGAATGAATGGAATGCTTAACAAATTGATTCAATACTTTGAGCAATGCATAGGACAAGGATGTTTGATGATCTTTTTGTGGCGTTTAATGTATTTACGAAAAAATACTTAAGGAATGCTTGCGGTGATGATATGGGTGCTTATTTAGGGATGTGTGTATACATATAGTTTTGTATGCAGATGATGCTATCTTGTTGGCTAAGAATCCAAATGATTTGCAATCAATGTCAAACTGTATGATGCCGTAAGGGGTATGACTCAGAAAATTAATGTGTCAAAGCCCAAAGTAACTGAGTTTGACGGGGAAAATGAAGTGAATGATTGCAAGAACAATGTTGAAAAACTTGGTACAAGTAGATGAATGTTTTCATCTTTTTACTAAATTTGGGGAAATGGATGTTTGACTTGAAGAAACATAACACAGGTATGTATAAAAGTGTGCTTGTTTCAGATTTGTTTGGCTGTAAAGAATAGGTGTGTCAGGAGAAACATAAAAGTTGAATGCAGTGGAAGTGAATACTTAAGAAGTATATGTGATTAAACCAAAACATAGTTCAAGTGGGTGCTGAGTGAATGTGGATTGAATACAAATGTAATGGACCAGTATGAAAAAAGGTACATTAAAATTATCTGGCCATATATAGAAAATGATTAAAATAAATTGATTAAAATATTGGTGTAGGCTTTCACATCTGTTATCAGTTGGATATTGTTGGATTTGGGATTTTAGTGACCATGATCTTGACTGTGTTTCCTTTTGGTTTGTTCAATAGACTACCTTGCCTCAGAACATGCCAGCCACAGTGGCTAGAGAGATGTCAGGAAATAAATTGTCTAGATTACAATCACTAAACCCTGAAGCCCAACACTGCTCAGCATGATTAAATTGTAAAACAATATATCACCAAAGAATGAAAGAGTTGTTGCTACTGCTGCTCTTGTTGTTGTTACATATGATAGTGTTACATTAACTTGGAGACCACAATGCTATTGCAGAGTAGTAGTTTGGCTGCCAATTTACCAGCTCTGTTGTAGGACATACTTACGTGCTTCCCCACAGGACGGTGAGCTGGCTTTGCAACAGAGAGAAAGATGAGAGTTTCTTCATGCAGCACCATCCTAGGCCACTTCTCTTCCCATAGCCACCTCATAAATTGATTCCACAACCAGGAAGGTTCTGAGTCAGCAGGAATCTTACTGTCTACATTAAGCACCAACTGAAATGGTACCTATTTATCTACTTGCATAGAACATGTTTTCAAACTGTTGGTGGATAGAAGCTGAATCAAGTGATGGGAACTCATTCCAACACACAGTGCTAGGATTCGAATCACTGAAACAGAGACCATCTACAGCATCATTAAATCACTGAGTGATTTATCACTGAGTAAATCACATGCATCACTGAATGAGATAACACATAGGAGAAGATTGAAGAACCTCTTATTGTAAACTGCCCCGAAACACTTAGCTCAGCTCAATGGTGTAAAAATTTGATAGATGGATGGATGGATGGATGGATGGATGGATGGATGGATGGATAGATGGATAGATAGATAGAGAGAGATAGAGAGATAGAGAGATAGAGATAGATAAATAGATAGATAGATTATATATGGGGCATAGAGGGATATATATATATATCCCTCTATGCCCCATACATCTGGTGACTCTAGAAAAAGATGTGCAAGGTCTATTTCATAGACAAAGATTGGAAAAGTACCAGGCCCAGAAGGAGTAACCCCATTCTTGCTTGAAAGTCTGTGCTCATCAAATGTCCCCCATCTTCACCCGCACTGTTAATAAATCACTGATGTGTTATGTTCCTTCTTGCATCAAACACTCTACTATCATCCCATTGACCAAGAAATCCTCCATCAAGGAACTGAATGACTACATGGTTGGTCTGACATCTGTAATTATGAAAAGTATCCATCATCATGGATCTGCTGGACCCCTTGCAATTTGCCTAGATTTCAGATGCCTGGTTTCTTTTTGTGGATTTCAGCTTGGCATTCAATATCATCATTCCAGAAATTATTTACTCTAAACTGATTCAGCTAACTGTGCTTGTCCATACTTGAAGGTGGATTATAAGCTTTCTGACAGATAGAAACCAACAGGTGAAGCTTGGGGAAATCACATTGAATACCTGAACAACTAGCACAGACAGACCCCAGGGCTTTTCTTGGTATACCAATGACTGCATCTGTAAGGATCCCCCTGAAGTTTGCAGATGGTACAACAGTTATTGGTCTCATTTGAGTTGGTGATGAGTCTGCATATAGATTGGATATTGAACAACTTGCCCTATGGTGCAGCCAAAAGAGGCCGTAATAGCTCAGGCAGTAAGAAGTCTGTTATTAGAACACAGCAGCCTGCAATTACTGCAGGTTCAAGCCCGGCCCAAGGTTGACTCAGCCTTCCATCCTTTATAAGGTAGGTAAAATGAGGACCCAGATTGTTGGGGGGGGGCAATAAGTTGACTTTGTAAAAATATACAAATAGAATGAGATTATTGCCTTATACACTGTAAGCCGCCCTGAGTCTTTGGAGAAGGGCGGGATAAAACAAAAACAAAAAAACAATCTGGAGCTGGACCTGCTTAAAATGGTAGAGGTGAGAATGGATTTTAGGAGGAGCCCTCCTTTTCTACCTTACTATACTATTTACTATATTAGACAACACAGTATTAATAGTAGAGTCCTTCAAGGTTTTAGGTTCTGTAATCTCCCGGAATTTAAAACAGACACTTAAGATCAGAACCATATGTTCTGATCTTAAACCATAAACATATTATTTAATAAACATATTATTTAAACCATAAACATATATGTTTATACACTATATAATCTTTTCTGTATGATACTTATATATATTGTTGTGACAAAATAAATAAATAAATAATGCAGTCTGTTATTAACACAGCTGCTTGCAATTACTGAAAGTTCAAGTCCCACCAGGCCCAAGGTTGACTCAGCTTTCCATCCTTTATAAGGTAGGTAAAATGAGGAACCAGATTGTTGGGGGCAATAAAAGTTGACTTTGTATATAATATACAAATGGATGAGACTATTGCTTGACACAATGAAAGCTGCCCTGAGTCTTTGGAGAAGGGCGGGATATAAATTCAAATAAAAAAAATACATAAAAACCATCATTAAAAAGGAACAACAAAGAATGTTCTTCCTGGGTCAACTCAGAAAGTTCTGAGTTGCCCCAGGAGACATTGATACAATTCTATAGAGGAATTATTGAGTCTGTCATTTGTTTTTTTATAAAGTTCTAGTATAGCAACCAAACAGGACGTGTCAGACTTCAATGGATAGTTATGATTGTAGAAAAAACAATTGCAACCAACCTGCCTTCCATTGAAGACCTGTATATTACATGAGTCAGAAAGAGAGTTGAGAAAATATCTACAGAACCCTAACATGCTGGACATATTTTAAACTATTTCCTCTCCTGGGGATGCCGCTAAAGCACTTTGTATGCCAAAACAACCAAAGAGACAGTTTTTTCCTTCGTGTCATCAGTCTGATGAACACCTAATTCCCACAGTACTGTCTTGTATCTAAGTATATTTAGCCATGTATGGCTGTATTAATGTTATCCTTCTCATCTATTTTACTATCTTCTCTTATTGGTGGTATCATCATCATCATCATCATCATCCTCTTCCTGTTCTTTTGCATGTACATTGAGAGATTATATACCAGAGACAAATTCCTTGTGCATCTAATCACACTTGGCCAAATAAAGTATTCTATTCTATATAGAATAAACTTGTGGTTATATGAAGCAGAAAAAGAGAGGCAAGCAATCTGAGGAATGAATGGCAATGTATGTAGTATTATACGTTTGTAACCAATGATGCTTTCTAAGGATAAAAATATTTGGAGAGGTATAGTGAATGGCATGGGTAGAAAATAAATTAACCTATATTTCTTTTAATTTTCTTACTACCTTCCTACATTCTACATAACATTTCTGACTCTAAAGGTAACTAGTATGATGACTATATAAAAATTAAGTTCCAGTATAGAGATATGTTGCTTGGTGAAAACCACCAGCTCTCCTTCAGTTTTGAAAGATGACATATAATTGTGGGTTTAATTTGGTCTGGTTAATAA
This sequence comes from Ahaetulla prasina, assembly GCF_028640845.1. Lineage (NCBI taxonomy): Eukaryota > Metazoa > Chordata > Lepidosauria > Squamata > Colubridae > Ahaetulla > Ahaetulla prasina. Next base: position 41,284,408 of record NC_080541.1, on the reverse strand, counting down.
TCAGTCAAACACCAACAAGTCATTGATGTCCACTCTTAACATTTTATTTATTTATATTGGGGCATTTGCAAATAGGTAGCTAATACAGAATATTTAATGGACCTCTGCTATAAATTCGCATCATAGTGGAAAAACAATTGATTGGTCACACATTGGGCTGGCAAGTTATAATGAATCTCATCAAGAATTCTGGCTTGTTTCATTTCAATGTCATATCAGCAAGTAGTAAAATGCTGAGGTGTAGGCTTTTTCAATCAATCACATTTGATCATTAATTTCTGTATTCGCTTTACTCCTACATTTCTTTGGAGGATCTGCTTCTTACCAAAATGAAATCTCCATGCAGGTGACTTCATGCACATTGCAATAATCAAGGAAAGGATTATAGATATGTTTTATATGGAGATCTTTAGAAGATAATGTGTAGGTAATAATATCTAGTATTGGGATTGGATGACTTTCAACTCTACAATTCCATTATATTAGTCCAGAATGTATTAGATCACCATCCTGCGTTGGAAAGTCCCTTCTCTTCATCTTTCTCCCTGGATTTTTGCCACAATTTCTAACCCTGATTATAACCCTGGAAATAGTTTCAGTAGGGTTCCCCATTAATGGTATACCCAGTGAAATGTAGTGGTTGGAAAATTTGCTTTTCACCATCTGGCATATTTGCTTCTAATTTGTATTTTTATGATGTTTTAAATGCTGTTACTAATGTTTTGGCAAGATGCCTAGATTTGTAGAGTATAAAGACAGGTTAAAAGTGTCTTAATAAGAATACAAAGTCATGAAATTTATATTTTTAACATACACTGGAGTAATCTCTGTATAGGAAAATCATAATGTAATATAGTGAATCTGAGGCCATCCATGATCCTAGATTAACGCTTCTCACAGCTTCTGTAGGAATCTTAAAGCCAGAAGGCAGAAAGCAAACTAATACGACACACAGTCTTCCTTTATTTCCAGATAAGGGTTTACTTTCCCCAAAAACAAAACAAAAGACCTTGTTTCCACTGAATCAACATGCATGGAACTGGAAAGTTCACGTTTGCTGTTGCTCTCCTGCATGCTGAAGTGGTATCAGCCAGGAAAAGCATTATTAATTCATTTGTCAGATTACATAAATGGAGTCTTGCCTACAGAAGCTAGACCTTTCTGATTCTTTAGCTGAATAAAGTGTTGCAAGGCTTACTTCATTCCATTCTCCATCTTTGCCTTTCTTTTCTCTGCATACATCCTATTCTTGGATATTTTTATTTTGATTATTTTGTAGGATAGGAATGTGATTATTTATAAAAAAAGAGTTACACTTTAGAAATGCAATGGAAAAATGCCACTTAATATTTCAATAAATTATCATCAACAAAAAAAGAGAAAAGGACAAGCTGTTATGCAATGCAGGAACAAGCTTATGTAATACAAAATTTACATTGCCCTTAATAGGAAGTGCTTGATACCCTAAGAATGTAAAAAGCACTATAGTATCAATTATTTGTGCTCCTACACTAATTTGGTATTCTAAGCATTGTTAAACAAACATATTTTTTAAAATGCTATATTTCTGGAAAAATAGTGAAAAGAAAATAAGAATAAGTTTTATTTACCTTAAAAATAACATAGCACATTCAATTAATATGTGGATCTAAAGCAAATTCCAAAGTCCTCCTCAAAGTCTTGTTTTACCCCATCCTGCATATTATGGAGCCAAATGTGCTATAATTTAGAGCTGCAGCAAAATTGTAGAGCATGGATAGTATCAAATGCTTTGGGATTGGGTGCACCAAAGTGATTTCAAGGACAGAAATGAAGCACTATACTTTCAGTTACTATTAATCACACTGTCATGACCAAAAAGAAGCCCTTCTACAGATCCTTTTGAGAAAGAATGAAAAAAAACACCCCATCTTCAGTCATTGTTGCTGTGGCTAGGTGAGTTTGGCCACCTATTGCATCAAGAGGTCATCAGAAACAGTTGCCTACAATAAAAACAAGGAATGGAGAGTGGACAAGGAATTGTCATCATGGCTTGGACCTCTTCTTTCCTCTTTATAGATGCTGTCTGGACAATTAACTAGATCAACATGCTGGTTGGGAAATTCTGGGAATTGGAGTCATGTCAGTTGTTGGGACCGAACAACACTGTGTTAGATAAAGATGATTGTGAAGAAATGCATTGTCCCATGCTATTTCTCTATCCAACTTCTCTTTCTCATAAGAAAAATAAGGAGATATTCTATAAGGAGAACCTACAGCATGGGTGCCACGTTGCTGTCAAGTGATATATCGTGACTTTTTCCCCTTTGCTAAAATGGGGATGGGTGTGGCCAGTATGTGACACATCTGGCCCGTGGCCCACGAGTTCGACATCCCTGACCTACAGGAGATTTCCTTTCAAAGGGTAATATTATTCGGGTTAATCTGAATCACCTATATTTATCATATTGTGAATAATCTGATACTTGGGTTATCCAGTTGCGTTTTCTTTTTCTCCTTCTTCCACTCTATTTCTTTTTGTATTTTTGGATAAAATGTTTGAAGGCAAGATCATAATAATACTACCAGAGATCATAGTCCTTATATCCAGTGATAGGCTTGAAGTTTTAATTTTAGTTGTTTGATATTTCACCAGGTGCATCAATGAAATGAGCCACTGTTCATAAAAGCTTATCCTTTCAATAAAATACAGCAGTCTGTATTTAGCACACTCCTGATTTCTCTTTTATCTTTTTCTATGAATCTTCACTTCTGCCTTACACTCCTATTTTCACAAGCAAACCTGACGCTTCCTTCCCATCACCATACTTGGTAAATGCAATATTCCCTTTAGATTAATATGTTTAGGACCAAGAGATTGATGCGCTACCCAAGCTTGTTTGCAAGAGAATAATTGCTTTCCTGTGTTTTGGAGAAAACATGTTTATTGGCATCTGTAGAATAAAATTGTTAATCTTTTGAACTTTAATGTTTTTCTGAGTCAGCAATTCCCACTGCTTTTAAGTTTACTTGTTGAGCCACAATTCCCCATTGTTTGTATGATCTGAGAATGAGATTGGGGTAATTAATCCCCATATAAAGCTCCCCTTGAAAAGTGTCTGAATACTCCGATTGATGCAAAATGCATCAGTGAAGCTACTAACTGGTGCACAACACTAGGAAATTATGTTGCCGTTATTAAAAGAACTCCACTGGTTGTCAATTGTCTTATTAATTTAAAATGCTAGTGCAAAGCTTTAAAATTTTCAATGACATGGGGTCTGACTAGCTGAGGGACTGCTTCACCTGTTATAAATGTGTCCAGGTATTAAGATTGACAGGTAAGTTCTTCCGAAGATCCTCACTTTGAAAAGCCTCTTCATCAGGAGAAAATATGGAAAGCATTTCCTTGGGGCAATGAAGACATATCTCTTTAAGTAGATCATTAAATATCAGTGACCTTACTATTTGTGTTTTTTTAAAAGAAACTCTTATTTCAGAATGTTTTCTTTCTTTGATATAAAATATCTCGAATAGCTAGTTTGAACCAAAAGTTGCGGTAGCAATCCAATGCATAAATAACAGTAATATGCAAATGCTTACATCTGTAAATCAGCTGTACATATTTTTAATGTATTTTTGTACATATCTGTACATACCACACCTTTAATAACAGCTCTTTCAGGCCAGTTATTAGTCAGATCCATGCCTAAAAGAGCTGGCAGACTCTTGAAATAGAGAACTTCTGATAACAAGTAAAGGAAAATAAGAAGGATTTAAATGCTATATATGGCATTAAAGAAGCAAATCATATCTTGATTTTATGATGACTAACATTTCTGATTTATAGGACTAGATAATTTGATTTATCCTTATATTTTTATTTTGCTATATGTTTTTATGACATATTATTTTGACACAAATGTGAGATTAATCTGTTTTGTTTTTAAGGCTTACTATTAAAATTGAATGGATGGATGAATTGGACTTTCTCAATTTTATAGCTGTGATGGAGAAAATAAACTTTCCCTTACCTGGAATTTTATAGTACTTTGATTGGAATTTGGAGTATGCCTGTTCTGGTTTTCGTTATAAAAACCATGAACATCCTATTATTGCCTTATTTGAAATTTTGCTATCATTTACAGACTCCTAATAAAACATCTAATCAAATATCTAGTCATATTATTGTGGTCTGCTGGTTTCAAACATTTCTTGCCACTAAAAGCACTGTTGTTAGCTTGGTTGGTAAACCTCTGAAAGCATTTGGAATCATTTCCAATCTATAAATTCAGGACAGATTTCCCCAATCTAAGAATTTCTGGGTATGGGAATTCCCAGACAACATGAACAAAAGTAGGCTAGAAATTCTGGTAGCTGTAATCCAAACAAATGAAGGTTACCAGGTTAGAGAAGTCTGATGTAGAGCAAACATAGACAGTGTATGTGTATCTCTGCAAAGCTAGCTCTCTAATGAGTTCAATTCAGCAGTGTTTCTTAGCAGAAGAGTCCTGTGATATATAACCATCACTAGTGCTGTTGGATGGTGTGAGCAGAGGAAAAATATTTCATAGCCATGTCCATCAACTCAGCAGTAGCAATTCTCTGTGAATAGGTCAAGAGTCCCTAGTTCTTTATTAGTACATCATGTGCAGTAACTCTACTATGATCAATAGTAGAGCACATATTTTGCATGAAAGAAGGCCTCTGGTACATCTCAAATTAAAAGCATCTCAGGTGGTAGGTTTAGGGAATGGTGCTGAATGACACTTTGTGGACCAGGGGAAATGGAAAGAAAGCAGCATTGGCTAGATAGATCAATAACCTTGACCTAGAATAAGGCAGGGTCATATGTTTATATGTTCAGCATCCCATGGCCAACTGCTTACTTACATCAAATGAAATTTGGAGCTATTAGCCATAGGGGTCAATGAATAATACCGTTCCATACACTGTCCACCTCTGTATCAGTCAAAATGAATTAGTAGCAATGGTTCCAATAAAATAACATTCACTAGAATTGCAAAGCTTTGGATTTAATTTCATTGAGTACTTCACTTGTGTACAGACTGTAATAAAATACTGTTCATTGGAAGTAAAGGTGTCAGAATTAAGTCCTAAATAATATTTGCTTATGCAGTGAAAAGCTCATTGAATACAGCATTGTTTATGCAAGAAAAATATTTTGTGATGAGGATTATTTATGCTTTAAAGTACAATAGTGATTTTAGTTAAATTACACAATAATACTATCTTAATTTTCTTTTCCCTTAGAAATGGATTTTTATGTGTTTGGGTCTTTTTGTGTTACAGAGAGTGGGGGGAAGAGAGAGAGAGAGAGAGAAAGAAAGAAAGAAAGAAGGAGTCTGTATCCATCTACACACGCACACTCTCACACACGCACACATGCACACACCCCCGACACACTCTCAGTATATATACAATTCATTTAAAAGAAAGAACATTGTTCAATGTGAGACAAGGACATAATGGGTTAAAAACTATGTAAATGTTACTCTAGTTAAATTATAGCTTGTTGTTCAGATGAATACTCTCCACTTCTCATATAGCTTTAAATTATGGACAAATGCTTGCAATTGTGAACTACCCACATTGTGGCTGCCTGTTCCCAGGCTTCATCAACCCGAGCTGTCCAATGGGATTACTGTAAGCTTTCACGGCAGTCTGCCAGCCACTGATCAGAAATTCATATCCCTGGATGTTAGATTGCTCTCTTTATTCCATTCCATCCTTGTGATGGCAGTGATTGCTGTCATGGTGTTAGGTTAGAAATTAGCATTTTGTGGCCCAAATTTTGCCATCCAGAACATAATCAGGAAAGGGGGAAGAGAAGTGGGGGGGATAAAAGAATATCAAAGAACAGTAATTTCTTTTGTCAAAGAAGGAAAATGCAATGCTGCTATTATACAGACATCTATAAAACTTAGATCAGAAAAATGTCGTATTTACAATCCTATTTAGCAAATGCATCAGCAGGTGGTGTTTCCTGCAATCAGGGGATAGGATTTTTTTTAAAATTTCAAAAATAATCAAATAATAATTCCTAGTAAAAGTATAGGTGGGATTCAAAAACTCTTATATTTATAAGGAGGGGGAGATAGAGATAGAAAGCAGAATTTCTAGCAGATAGTTGCAAGGACATGCTGAATTAATCACAAGAGGCTGGTTAGCAAGAGGTCAGAGAGACTTCTTAGCATCAGTTGGGGTCATATGTCTAGAGGCGATAGCAGTTTGTGTGTATGTAATATCTCCTTTTTGGTTTATGTGTCTGAGTCAAAAAAACAACAGATGAATGCTTATTGTATAGGGCTGATGAAACGAGAGAAACACTGGTAGATATTGCTAGATTTTTTCTCTCTCCTTGTGGCTTTGCAGATGACTTATATTTAGCTGTAAGATTCCAACCCCCCCCTTTTTTTAACCTTTTCTGGGCTATATGTCCAATATTCCTGATATATTGCTTTTCACACTGTCTTGCATAGGATGCGATTAAATAGCACAGCAATAGTCATATATCTATTAACGTTCTGTCAAAACAATTAGTTGATGGTTAATTACAGAGAGTGTTTTAAAAGAACAATTTTGTTAAAGCTTTATATAACAGAAGGTAGGTCTGTAGCAGCATGTTTTTCTTTCTAGTCACTTTATGGACATGCTAATTTCAGACCCCACCCCCCCACCCCCCTCATTTGCACTAAGCAAGCTGGAAGAATTCTGACAAGTGAGGTGAACAGATCCTGCAAGGAGCCTTGATTTTTATCCACCCAAGCCTATCTGTCATCTTTAATCATGCAAAAAGCAGGATTACTTAATCATTTCATTTTATTGAAAAGAAAAGATTTACATTAAAATGATGACATGTAAGGGAGGGAAGAAATTGGAAATGATTATCAAGAAAATGTAACGTAGAGACAAAAGCTCCGTTGGTTTTGTGATGCTCATTTAAAGCAATGAACTAGTAAAGCTAAGGTATAAAAATAATAACGATGTTAGCTACTGGAGTATAGTCATATTTCGTTTGCATTTTAAATGTACAACTGAAAGTAGTATCAAGACTCAAGGCAGTGCAGGTTGAAAGAAAAGACATTATTTTTCACTTCTCCATTAAAAAAGGTATCTTTTAAAAATTGCTGTCATTTGGTACTCTACAAACCCAGCCAACTAGAGTATTCTTTATTTTTTTGTATATTTCCCCCCTTGAATTCTCTTGAATGGTATACATGGTCAAGATGTTCTAATCAGAAAAGTAAATGATAGAATTATTTTCTATCTTTTCTTTCTTCCAAATCTAGATTTATATACTTTTATTTTTAGAAGGGAGGTAATTGATCATACACTGTCAAGGACTGCTATCCTGTGCATTGCTTACAGAGATTCCTTACCACATATTTCAGATTGCTCTTTTTTAAGCATCTTGCCTCTTATACTGCCCAGTTCACATTTTTATTTTCAAAATTATTATAATAGTGGAATATCTGCAATGTTTTAAAAGGTTTACATCACTATTCCTCTGAGTCTGTCACAAATTTACTAATCTATAGGTGATAGGAAAGTAGAGCAAAAAGAGGAAAATCAAAACTTTAGCAAGAACGTAAGTTGGTTTAATAAATTTTCCTTCAGAATCCTACAAGTATTTTGAATCTCTACAGTATTACTAAATGCAATGTATTTGAAGACTTTCATTTCATTTCTTTATTTATAATAATCATTTTTTATTTCTAATTTAATTATTTCTCGAATATTTAAAAATGCATTTATCTGCATTAATAAGTATTTGTTGCATATAGTATGTCACTGCCAGTTATTAATGGAAAATCAGACCCTGATCAAATTTAAACATGATGAATCATAAAAGTTTTAAATCTAATTATTTTTCACTTCTCCATTAAAAAAGGTATCTTTTAAAAATTGCTGTCATTTGGTACTCTACAAACCCAGCCAACTAGAGTATTCTTTATTTTTTTGTATATTTCCCCCCTTGAATTCTCTTGAATGGTATACATGGTCAAGATGTTCTAATCAGAAAAGTAAATGATAGAATTATTTTCTATCTTTTCTTTCTTCCAAATCTAGATTTATATACTTTTATTTTTAGAAGGGAGGTAATTGATCATACACTGTCAAGGACTGCTATCCTGTGCATTGCTTACAGAGATTCCTTACCACATATTTCAGATTGCTCTTTTTTAAGCATCTTGCCTCTTATACTGCCCAGTTCACATTTTTATTTTCAAAATTATTATAATAGTGGAATATCTGCAATGTTTTAAAAGGTTTACATCACTATTCCTCTGAGTCTGTCACAAATTTACTAATCTATAGGTGATAGGAAAGTAGAGCAAAAAGAGGAAAATCAAAACTTTAGCAAGAACGTAAGTTGGTTTAATAAATTTTCCTTCAGAATCCTACAAGTATTTTGAATCTCTACAGTATTACTAAATGCAATGTATTTGAAGACTTTCATTTCATTTCTTTATTTATAATAATCATTTTTTATTTCTAATTTAATTATTTCTCGAATATTTAAAAATGCATTTATCTGCATTAATAAGTATTTGTTGCATATAGTATGTCACTGCCAGTTATTAATGGAAAATCAGACCCTGATCAAATTTAAACATGATGAATCATAAAAGTTTTAAATCTAATTATTTTTCAGTAAGGTCTACTAAAGGCTTTATTCTGAATGAATTGGAAATGTTGCAATTAATATATCAGGCAGCCAGAAACAGTAACTTAATTAACATGATGATAAGACTGCTTACCTGTTTCTTAAATTTGTATGTTTCAATTCCTGATTCTTCTTTAATTTAACAAGAGCCCATAAATAACAATATAGAGAAAATTATATTGTATCAAGAAGTTTATAGATCAGGTTGGTAATGTCAACAGGTTTGGAACTAACCATGAATTTTGTCGTTGTTATACTGAAACTCTTAAAGACCCATTTGCCTGTTTTGGAAGAATAGCCTCAGTAACAACTTTGTGCAGTTCTTAAATAATCAAATTTCGTGTGTGTGTGTGTGTGTGTGTGTGTGTGTGTGTGTGTGTGTGTGTGTGTGTGCATAAGTGCATACACACAGGCCAGGCACTAAAATTAAACTTATTTTGATGTTGGTCAAAACTTCTGTGATGAAAATAGGAACAACAGTAATTTAAAATGCACCACTGGATAAAGAAATGCTTCTACTTTCTTTGTAAGTTTTTTTAGTATTGTAAAAGCCTTGAAAATGATGCATACTTTTTCTTTTTAAGCTGTAAAATACACTAAGAGGCCATATTTTGGGGGGGGGGAACAGCTTGGTTTATGATATTTGATTTGTATACACTTTTAAGACTAACCAGATAAAAATAAATATAATTTAACATACAAATTCTTCTGATCTCTCTAAAGCAGGTTTTCAGCTCTTTTAAGAATCTTAATAACATCTTTAAAAGAATGCAGTAAATTGCCAAATACGTGAGACTGTGTGTATATAAATAAACCTACATATATTTTCCTTAATTAGGAAAGTATTATTCAGGAAAATATTTCGCTACACTTTGATTCCAAACAAAAATAAGGGATTCTCTTTTTTTCTTGTGTTTTAGATAGAAATAACTCCTTCTTTGTTTTGAAATATTTCTTTCCTTTAATGATACACCAACAAACATTTTGGTGTTTCTTTTTCAAATCACATATGCTGTGCTTATTTTAATATATGTCTCCCAAATGTAATTAGCACAAGATGCTTAAAATAAATGTATATTTATTAATATATATACTTGCTAACCCTTAGGGATAAACAGCTTTTTGCTTGCTATAAATGAACCAGAACTTGATAATAACAACCTAGGTAGATATAGAAGGGTAAATTCATTGTCTAAATTTAAATCTTCTTGCATTCCAGTTACAAAACCAGGAGATTTATTTTTTATGGAATCTATCATGAATATATTTTATTGCTTACACTTATATTTGATTTTGATTTTTGACATCAGTTATGCTTTTATGGAAAGTTTAAATTTTGTCTTGGACAGCACTTAATCCCATTTTATTATGCAGCCTGCCTTCCCACCTGGTTATCACTTTGCACAATATTGTCCTTCTTACAGTAGTCTAAGTCAGCAATATTGTGCATTCATTTGCTTTTTCATTTCTGGTGAGAATTCCTTATATTTAAACCTTCAGCAAAGAGAATAGAATCTATCAAGAATCTAATGATATTTGCAATACTGCATTACATCAACTGCCACAGTGTTCCTATCACTAGGTGGCAGTATTACATAAATACAATTTCCTTTGGATTTCAAAAAGAATGGAAGCACTTAAAAATGACTTTGCATTGTTTTTACATGTGTCTAATTGCAGGTGTAGCAAATTACAAGAAAGTACAAGAAAACTTTCCTGCCAAGTTACTTTTTTTAAAAAAACTTGAAATTACAATATTTGCCTCGTCTCTTTTTCCTATTAAATATGATTAATTAAAGCAATAAATGGTCTTAATAGTTTATTGAGTAGGTGATTCTGCAAATCATCTCAATTACATCATATACATTTTCACTTGCACTTTACATTTGGTCAATTAAAGCTAATGCACCACGTCAGTAAAAATTGGTAGCTACAATATATCAAATAGCTGCAAGTGAATCATTTTCATGAAATTAATAATGCATAAATTTTGGATCACTTTAATGTTGAAATACAACATACAATAAACTTGGACATACTATATACCATTTTTACTAAACGATTAACCTGAATAAACCATCCTTACTATACCTAAAATCTATATTCGTTCTATCTTTCCCTGCAATGTCTTGTTTTTCTTATGCAATATCTTCAAGGAAGGACTTTTCAAAATTAAAATGTGAAATGATATGATTTACAAAGAAGATAGTACATAAATTCAATATGCTTTACATGTCTGAAGGATATATAGATATGCCAGGAAAGTATATATATATATATATATATGTATATTTCAATATATATATATTGAAAAATAGAAAAGCTGAGACAGACAGTACAAATGGAAAATTGTCAGAGTTAACCAGAATGGGTTTGATGATATGAACCTTCATCTAGAGATGGCAATTTTAGCATTAAATTTTAAAAAATAAATGCCATACTGACCAACGCTGCATCCCCGCTTCATGTTTGTGTCTTCTACTTCTGGGATTCAGCTTTTCTATTGTGCCATCTCCAAGAAATACATTCATCACTGTGTGCTAGAAGCATCATGCTGTACTTTTAGTAGCTTTTGCTTTAAATCAGAAAACATTTGCTGACAGAGATCTTAGTGGCCTAAGCGACACTAACCATTTTGGGCTCCACAGCTACCTTTTTCTAAAAAATAAAAAAATATCTATCTAAAATTAGCATATTGGCATTCTGTTGGAGAGGATATAGGATAATCATTCTATGGAAACAAGATAGCTGATGTATAGAAGCAGTGATGAAATGTGTTTGATGGGTAGTTTAGTTTTCTTCTGTACCACTATTTCATTGCTGCTGTGGGATTAGAGAAAATGGTGGTTCCTTATAGTTTATGGAAAATGTAAATTTTATGGCAACCTTCTTTTCCAGAATCCCACTGTAATGTTAGTATCAGGTCTGGCATATCAAATTTAGAAATATTTGAGCAAATAGTCTGTAGTGTACTGATATTAGAATATCTGAATATATATACAACAACGTGTCATCAAACTGGAAGGCAGGCTACAGCAGGAAGTAACTACAGATTAAATTATGCATAAGAACTAATGTTCATCAATCTTGTACAATGGGAATTACAACAAATTCTACTGTTGTAGCAGATGTTTTTTTTAAATGAACATAAACCTCAGTCTTATTATCTAACCATTTTTTAAAAATGTATAATTCAGGAAGGAGAAGAAGTTTCCAAACCCCGTTTTATATGCCATTTGACATCTAACTCTCAGAGTTAAATCAGAGCATAGGAGAAATCCTGTCTTTTATAAATGAGAATTTTTATTTAATTCTTGGTAATAAGATTAGATGCTACAGCAGTATGAACAAATTCATCTTATTATGGTTTAGAAAAGGGCTGTAGGGTTGTTGTTGTTTTGTTTTGGTCATGCAGACTTTTTTCCTGTTGAGATAGAGCACAAGATGAAATAAGTATAGAATCTGTGACTAATAAAACTGATTTTATTAACCACATTAAAAACTGAAGTGTGACAAGCAGAAATAAAGAATCAGGCTGGGATAAAGAGGAAGGTGTGGGCAGCACCGGGAGAACATTAACAAAGACATCCATAAATCAAAGTATGACACCTATTTTGAGAAACCAGAAGTGTAGTACAAAAGCATTTTCTTTGAAATTATAGATAACTTGATAGTTAAAATTTTAATCAAGTTGCAGGCAAGCTGATTATTAAAATGAACATCATAACATTTTACACATTTAATTTTGCACTTAATGCAACTCATCTTTAGAAAAGAATTTCTTAACCAACCAAGATCACAGTGTTTTTGCAAAGGCACCATTTATTCTGAAGCAATTTTGGTCTTATTATTTATGAGGGAAAATAATCATATTATTTCAATGAAAGTTTCATTCAGCACAGAAATCAGAGGAATGCTATTTTAAAAAGTCAGAAAATGTTTCATTTTTCTGTTTTACTCCTAATGTATATGATGCATCCTAACATGCTGACAGGTGACTTCTGGGAGTTGAATTCTATATAACTTAAAGTTGCCAAAACTGAGAAACACCATTCTAGATAAAATAGAGCATGAGGAAATCCCTATCAAGGATGGACTTGAATGTATCAGCCTCCTGTTCAAACTTTGCAGAAGTCATGTGACATTCTTCTAGGCACAAGGGAATAGATCTGGAACCCAGAATTATGTACACCTTGACTCTGATACAAGTATCTGCATCCAATCTGAAGATCTATATTTTTTTTATCCCCAGCTATACAAAGATTTTTTGGGGGTAAGACCAAATGGTACTTTTTTCTTTAACATAAGCAATTATTATCTTTGTATTTTTTTACTCCATTTTAGCTGTACTCTTATTCTGAAAGAGGTAATAATAGAACATACAGTTTCACCTATACATGTAGATGGAGTCAAAAACATCTGCATTTTTTTTCTGCTTTAAACATTGCCAAAATATATTTGTGTTAAAACATTGAATTTCCTAAATGTGTTGATTGCCTTTCTCTCTCTCCCTCCCTCTTTTCCTCCCTTCCTCCCTCTCTCCTTCCCTCCCTCTCTCCCTCTCCCTGTCTCTCTCCTATGTCAATCAAAAATAAGTGCTGTTTCAGTCTTTTATCTCTTACCTGGGAGTAAGCTGAACTCAATGGAATATCTTTAAGTGTAGGATTACATTGGTCATTTTGTTTGTTCAATATGCTAGAGTAAGTTAAAGCAAGGCTTTGCAAAATAAGATTGGAAATGTTAAACTTATTTGATTGTCATGTTAGTGTCTCTTCAGTGAGTTCTTAATTAGAGAAATGATTACATGTTTATAGCTCCATATACTTTTTAAACTTTAAACAATATTTTAAAAAGGTGTGCAAGCCACTACCTCCAATATTAATTAAAATGAAATTGGGGGCTAAAAGAACCTGTAATTGATCTCACTAATGTGTCACACTATCTCCAATATTAATTAAAATGAAATTCAGGGGTTAAAAGCACCTGTTACTGTTCTCACTAATGTGCAAATTTTACTTAGGGTATATATATTGCAAAAGCAGAACAGAGTGGAAACAGAATAGCTGCCTCTACTATCAACAGAAAGAGAACATGCTCATCATATTTCCCCCCCCCCATCTAGAACAGTTTTTTGCTAAATGTTCAATAGCATAGTGGTTGTTCAGTTGAAGCACTGTTTTAAAGCTTGTTTCTTCTACAAATAAGTTATAACACTGTGTGAACAATTTTATGTCATGTTTTTCCCCAAAGATTATATTTTCAAGGATTTAGAGATGCATCAAGTAGCTTGTATGTTTAGAGAATTTAAGGATTTAAGCATCAGTTTATATTACTTAGCAAAAAAACAAAGGAATAATCACAATTTGCTTTTGATACACATAAATGTTACACGTAGTGCAAACATCATGTTGTTGTTGTTTTTTACTCCAAATGGTATTTTATACAAATACCCATGTTAATGTTTCTTGATTACTGTTTCTCATGTCATTAACATATAGATTCAGACTCACCTACACAATAAAGCTAGAAACATTAAATCATCCATGCTGTATTTTAGATTGCATGCCTCCTTTATTATGAGAATTTGCAATATGATTTCCATTTTAGTACACAAAATTGTTTAAATGTAAACATAGGAAAATCTAATGCAATAAATAAAATAAAATATAATGTAAGCATAATTATATGCATAATTACATGCAGACAAAATAAGTGGAGCGTGCATCTATATAGATAGATATCTTTTAGTGTTTAAAATAGGCATTTTTAAATGTTAAACTTTCTTAAAATATCTCATTAGTCTTCATTCATCTAAAATATATGCTAAACATGTTCACTTAATAACATTTCATGATAACTGTGACATTATATATTCAGTAGTTCTTGTCGCAGAGTAGCCTCAGAGATGTTGTCTGATATCCATTAGTTTCCTTAAAGCTTATCAAACAGATTTGAATTAATCAGTAATTTAAAACTCCATCTCTATGAATTGATTTTTGCTGGTACACTTTAATAGGCCTATTTTAATGTTTTAGAAGAAATTATAATGTGATATATAATGTGATATATAATGTAATGGCTGATATTAATCTCTAAAGGAGAAATATTACTTAAAATATATTACGGTTCCAGCACATTTCCTATCAGATTGTGAAAGTGATTTGCAGATCTAGAAAATCTTGGCTTTACTTGCGTGGGATTCAATCCTGCATACAAAATAAGCTGCTGAAATATAATTTAGAATAGTGGGTTTTAAGCAACCTAATTGGGTTCAGGATTTCAGGCCTGAACTGTAGGTTACATCAAGACTGATCAAAAATAAAAATACAGTTTGGATTACATGTTAAAATATAGGAGAAATCAGATTTTAGATTGGTTTTTGCATATAATCTGAAAAGAACCATTTTCCTTTATGAGTACCATAATACAATGTTTTGTTATTTTATTTTGAACCAGAATTTTACATCAAAACTGTTTAATAAGTTTCATTTATGAGTAATGAATGTCACCACTTTTCCCTGAATAAATAAAATAACCAGAAAGGTCTAACAGAGCCTGATGTGGTTTGTTCAAAAGATTTTTTTTCTTTGAATAGCTGATTTCCGTGACATATTATATGCTATTTTGAAAATCTGCTGGTAATGAGGGACTTGCAGTTTTAGAATCAGGTAAGTCAAGCCTTCCTAGTATTTGAGCCTAGATGTGATTATCTGAATCCAAGCCATGAAATATGTCAAACCATTCATAGTGGATAATGTATTCTGTACCAGCCAAATGAATGATAATAGTTATTCCATAATTAAGATGCAGATGCTCAGTTTTTAAGGTAGGCAGTACTACAACAAACAAGATTCCTGCAGCTTGTATTCCTGCATACAAGCTGTCCTTAAGATGAGAAGGAGGCCACATTTCAAGCAAAACATTTGCTAGACCAATTCTAGAATACAGCTCGCCAGTTTGGAACCCTCACCACATCTCTGACATCAATACAATTGAATGTGTCTAGAAATATTTTACAAGAAGAGTTCTCCATTCCTCTGAAAACAATAAAATACCCTATCCCACCAGACTTGAAATCCTAGGCTTAGAAAACTTGGAACTCCGTCACCTTCGACAAGACCTAAGCTTAACTCACAGAATCATCTATTGTAATGTCCTTCCTGTTAAAGACTACTTCAGCTTTAATTGCAATAATACTAGAGCAACTAATAGATTTAAACTTAATGTCAACCGCTTTAATCTAGATTGCAGAAAATATGACTTCTGTAACAGAATCATCAGTGCTTGGAATACTTTACCTGACTCTGTGGTCTCTTCCCATAATCCTAAAAGTTTTATCCAAAAACTTTCTACTATTGACCTCACCCCATTCTTAAGAGGACCATAAGGGGCGTGCATAAGCGCACAAATGTGCCTACCGTTCCTGTCCTATTGTTTTTTTCTTCTTCTTATATATATGCTTATACCTCCTTATACTTACCCATATATGTGTTTATTTACTATATAATCTTTTTATATGATACCTACATATATTATTGTGACAAAATAAAATAAATAAAAATAAAAACAAAAGAAAGCAGATAGGTTGCTTGCTGAGAACCACAGATAGAACCTATTAAAATTTCAAAAATCTGCCTTATCTCCTAATGCAATTTTAATTCAACTGAAATTATAATGACACTTAAATAGAATTAGGTCTTTAGTTCAATAGTTGAGACTACTGTATTTTATAAAATATACTTTCCCATGTAGTTGGTGGTCCTCTACATCCCAATGTAGCGTCTTTCCTGGACTATCTAATTTGAAATATACCAGATTGGCTGGTATTGTTGCTCATTTTACTTCAATGCCTAATTAAGATCTCTCTATTTATCAAAGCCTTGGCTCCCACAAGTGCAATTTAATGTTTTTCAAAGTTTGCAAATTTGTTTCATTGTTTTATTGCTTATATGGAATCTGACTCTGAAAATGAGAATATGGAACTGGAAATATTTTAATACTAGATAATAGATAGATGACAGATAGATAGATAGATAGATAGATAGATAGATAGATAGATAGATAGATAGATAGATAGATAGATAGATAGATGAATAGTTATAGATAGATAGATAGATAGATAGATAGATGAATAGTTATAGATAGATAGACTTAAATGAACTCTTAAAGCAAAGTATCTACAGTAGTTCTTTCTTTTGACAATGAAGAATTATCCTCCCTTCCACAGATAAATGGAAATACTACTCCTATTAATTACATCCATTATTATTATTAAGCTATTCTTCTGGTTCAGGTAGTGCATTGGCTATTAAATCATTCCATTAACCTCTATTTTGAAGTTACTTTCTAACTTATTATATCATTAACAATGTTAATGAAAAAAGATCAAAATCATAAAGACAATAAAAAAACTCTAAATCAAATATTTCCAGTCGCAGTACAGTACTGAATAAACGTATTAGACTTCAACAATAATTAACATGAATTAAAATTTATGCTATTCTTAAAATGATTTTAAAAGGCTTAGGAAAATATCGTCTGTAAAAAATCAGAATGTGAATTGCCAAGGAACTTCTCACTGAAGGAAATTATAATCCAATATTTTATGGGGTCGTCTGCAATGGGCTTCTGAAGAACATATTTTGATTTGGCTAAGGATGTTCTGAAATAGAATGTTTCTATTTTGTTTTTAAGGAAATGGTCTCAGATTGACAATGCTGTGAATTAAGTTTACCATGGGAAAAAGTATAGCTTTATTCTCATGCACTTAAACATAACGTAATAGCATAATTATAGTGGTGAATCAGGACTAGGAAGACCCACCAGCCATGAAACTTAGTAGATAACATTGTACCAATCATCAATCTTCAGCCTACGCTACTTTACAAGATTGATATAATAAATTATGGACTAGAAAATTATCCATGAGGTAGGAGAGGCTACATATGAGATAAATTTATAAAGTCCCAGTCTTTACAAGGGCACATATTTATTCTGTTTTTAAAAACTGATTTACAACCATGTATGTTACATAAAATCATTAGTGATTATAAGCACGTTAAATAAAGCAAAATGACTGTGAATCTTCCCAAAGATATTTTATTAAGTAGTATGTCTGATTATGCCTGTTTCACGAGGCATCATAGAATAATCCTTATTTACAACTTTTTTTTCAATTGGAACAGAGATGCAGTAAAAAAAATGGGGAAAAGGCTCTAAGAGCAAAAATAAAATAGATAATTTTTGGTTTTCAGAGAGTAATATATTTACATTTCATTGCATGAAATTTGCCAAAAACAAACAAATAGTGCAAATCAAGAAGTGGTTAAGACTTTGAGGGAGGGAACAAATTTTACTTTCTCCCAAGTTTTATGTTAAAAGGAAAAAGAGGGAAGGGATACTAAGTGTTAAGTGGCTGAAATTGTGCAGCTGACAATGTCCAGAAAGGCTAATGTAATTCTTCATTTCTCAGTAGTACAACCCTTCCCTTCAGCCCTCTCTGACCTCTTGTGAAGAGAGTAATGTTTCTGTCTTCAGGGATAAGCTCATAAGATAAACAAAGTCTTAACAAGCAGTAGCCCATTCTTTGTTTCCCTCTGTTGAAGACATAAGACCCTTCCAGGGATATTCTTGAATTTGGTCTCTGATTCTTTCAAGTACATAAAAGGTGCTCCTTTGTAAACAGGTTCCCATGCCCTTCTTCAGATCAGAGCAAAGATGCTGAAAGATTTCTGAGTAATGTGCAATGTTCTAAAGTAAATATAGATTTGGGGTTCAAAGCCTGCTGAGTTGAATGCAGTAAAGGCTGTAGGACCATTTAAAACTAAGTGACTGACACGTATGATCCTTGTCAACTCTTCATTTTCCATAGCTGTTGGCTGTTCATTTAAACTGCCACTTTTCTCATGCTTTGAAATATCCTACAAAATTGTAGGTTGACTAAAACATGTATTACAGTTAAAATGTAGGTAGAATTAAAGAGTTTTCAATAAGATGGCCACATTTTAGCATAACAGGTTACTTTGACTATAGCTGTTCTTCAAAATTGAATTATTATACTGCATCTTTACCCAACTGTTGTAGAGTTTCTTCTTTCGTGAGTTTCTTAAATAAAGCATATAAGCCTTTCCCAGTCTGACATTTTTCAGTTATGGTGGGAACTACAGCATCAGGTTAGGAAATTATTTTAAATGTAGGCAATGGAGATATAATACCTTGCCTGAGATAGGTGGCAAACAAATTTAATAAATACTAAATAAAAGCTGGTCCAGCCCCATTAACCATTGTAAATCAATATTATGTTTTTCATTTAAAAACATGAAGCTATTTATTCACCCTCTGCATACTTTGTCTGCTCTAGAAATGCTTGATTATTTATAATGTGTAGCAGGGAAATCATTGGGATAATCTGAGTTGTCCAAGATGCTGTAAACTATGGGACATAAATCAATAATTAGTAAACAAGTAGTCTAGTGTGAGGTTGGACGGACTTAAAAATCAAGTTCTTTTAATATCAACGCTATAATAACAGTGCAATCAAGCAGTGACTATGATTATGTAATTGGCAATGAACAGAAATGCCTTCTTCTCCAACCACACCCCCAGGAAATTTAATCATAGTCATGCATAAAGCTAAGCAGGATCCCCATTATAACCAGGATTTGAAACTATCATTTGAAGTTCATTTGAAAATGTCAATTGAGAGAACCACACTGATCTCCCAAGTACACTTATGTTATTGAGGCTGAAATGCTTTACTTGTTCAGTTTAGTTAAAGACCTGCTCAACCTTATATTTATAAAATGCAGGTGTGAATCCAGTCTGTTACTAGGAATTCTACTACAGATCTCTCAAATGAGAGTAAAAGGGAAAAAAAGAAACTTTTTCCAGTTTCTCTTTGTCTGGGTAAAGTGTGGAAAGTAGTCATAAGTCTACTTTTTCCAGTGCTGTTATAACTTTGCATGGTCACTGAACAAATGGTTGCAAGTTGAGGACTATCTCTCAGCTCAACTCATCTTGGTTGTTGTGGAGAAAATGGGAGGAGGAGAAAGTATTATCTATGTTCACTGTCTTGAGTTATTTATAAAGTAATAAAGACAGGATAAAAATCTAATAAATAAGACAAAAAAAGTTTAAAAAGAACCCCATTTGTTAGAGAGGGCTTTAAGAAAGAAGTATGAAGGTATTTAAGGAACAAACAAACAAATCATAATTTGTCTGTTATTAATCACTGCAGGTGTATCTCTCTCTCTCTCAACGGCAGACACAACACATCCACAATGTCTTCTAGTGGATAAGAGAAAACAGACTAGTTAGTTAGTGGCTAAGAACACTCTGACATTCGGTGTTGCAAATTGAAAGTGAAGGTTACTTTCTTTGTAGACTTTATCTTAAAGCAGTAAAACGGGTAGCAGCAGCTACAACTGAAAGTATTGATTTTGTAATTTCAGCAAATTAAGAACAAGACAGGAAACCTATTAAACCTTTCCACTGATTGCCAGGGTACTTTTTGGTGATGCTGGTGCTGACATTAAAATTACATACACCTGTCTCTTTAAAGCAAAAATACACAATCTTAGGAAGACAGTGTCAGCTAGCATGCTGAAAGAGATTTTTTATGACTTAGTGTTATTTCACCTTTCAAATGTGAAAATATTTGAAGTACAGATGACAGGACTATCAAGCATCGCCTTTAAAATATTCACAATTTAGGATATGACTAGGTGGTTCTTTTTATTGCATTTTAATAAATTAATATTTTCAAGAAGCTGGGAATTTTTTTTATAATAATAGCAAGAAGGCTAACACTTGTAATATTATCTGTCAAAACTTTATGACTAATGATTATGTAAAAATTCATATAATAAAAACAAAGAGCAGAAATCATCAGATTATACCATAATATACAACAAGTTATTTTATTGCTATAGAACAAGCATTAAATCAAATAAAAAGAAATTAATTTACAATCATATTGGATTTTTATTGATGACAATTAGAGAAGTAAAGATCACTTGTTTTTACATTGTTTTTAATCTTTTACCTCATATCACTTGAATATGAATTAAATTGCTGTTTGAACTGTAGCACTACTTTTGGTATTCCATTAATGCTGATGCCACATCCAATGCTGTTTTTATAGCTACATGATGCATCCTTGTTCACTTATTTATGACGCATAAGGAAGGGAGGGAAAATGTAAAGACTTCAGAAATTAAATTGGTAAAAATCCAGTGGAAGTACTTCTATGAATGCTGTACAAGAGCCTTATAGTTTTACAATGGAATCACAATAGCCATCATGTATTAGCCACCCTCCACCTTAAATCTCTTGATCATTCAATGGAATAGACTATGATGAAATTGTAGATGTTTCATTTATGTGTCTTATGAAACTTCTTCCGTAGCTTTGTTTTGATCTTATAAGCACTTGGAGGTAACACACTCATTTGTATCATGTGTCAAATGGGGATAATTCACAAATATTTGTAAAGTCAAGCAGGGCCTTACTCCAAAATGACTACATCAATAAACCACGTAACAAAACTGGAAGTAAGTTTGACCTTTTAGATGTTTGGTTGGATTAGAAAGACCCAAATTCAAGCCCACTTTCAGATATGATAACTCACTAGGTGATTTTGAGTCAGCCATACTCTCTCCTCTAACCTGCCTCACAGAGCTTCTATTGTAGAGATAAAATGAAGGAGGCACCCGTGTAAGTTGCTTGAGCTTTTGGATAAAAGGTAGAATATTTCTCTAACCAAAAACTCATAGCATCAAAAGAGCAGCAGCCACTCCAGCTGCAAAGCAATGAAATAACAGTTTTTCATACCAAGTCTTTACTGTAGTTCATACAAATAAATCTGCATGTCCTCATAAATTAACTTGGAAGTCATTGACAGAAATCAGTTTGACATACATATAAACATGTTTGGCTTAGTTGCATGAATGGTTTCTCATGTAACTGAAAGGGAACTAACTGCCCTTTCAAATGTTTTGTTTGAATATTGTAATCAATGTTGTTTAAACAATAAGCTTAGTTTATTTACAATAACATAATATATAAACTGATTAGAGTCCCTGGTCTGCTTTTTTCTTGTAGAATGCCTAATTTCCCAGCTAGATACTTCTGCTTTTGGGGGGCTTCTTCCTTACTGTTCAAGGTATCTTGGCTCTTTCCTACCCTCTTCACTGATCAAAACCACATTTTATTTGGGATAGCATTTCTGATGAGGCACTAACTGCATTGCCAATATTTGCTTCGTTTTGGTGTGATGTAAAACATGATAACTCTCTCTCAAAGAAGCCAAAAATTGTATACAAGAAAGAACAATGCTTGAAAAAACATAATCAAACAATTAGATAAAACAATTGGATATGAAAAACAAGAGGAACACATCAATTAAAACAAGGGATGTTTTTCAAAAGGCAAGCTGATTGTGGAACTATTGTTGCCCTGAACTGTGTTTTTTTCCCTTTTAAAAACTTCTAGCTCTGCATCAGACTCTAAAACCTTAGTTTGCTGCCCTAGTCATGGCATCTACACTACATTGATGAGTCAAAAATTGTGTCGCATTCTCTAATGACTAACTTAGTAGATTTGTTTTATGTATTTTCAATATTAAAAAAATAGTATTTATAGACTAGATATTTTACATACATACATACATATATACATACATACATACATACATACATACATACATACATACATATATTTACATTTACTGCTTTTATTAAACCATTCATCTATCTAAGAGATAGCAAAGAGATATTTTAGGAATTATTTTCAGAGTTCCTTCTTAATGTTACTGAATTATCTCTGGACAACTTCACGGTAATACCTGAAATAGATTATTATATTAATTTCTCCTTAAACTTCCATTTTCCTCAGTTTTTATGCAAATGATTTATTTAACACACTAATGGAGGACAAGGGACATCTTTTAAAATGTAATTTTTATTAAATGGACATTGAAATCTTTTAACAACAACAACAAAAATCCACTCTCATTCATGAGAAAATCTGTGTTATAGGAAATATTCATTTCTAAGAAATGTTGTCTGGACTAATTTTATAAATGTTTATTGTCTGAATTTCAGACAAAATTTAGATTTAGCAGATTGTTTCTGGTAAAACAAAAGCATACTAATCTGAGCTATCTGAGATCCATTAAATTAGGAATTTTCAAAAATTTTGAGACTGTGGAACATATTTGTTAAAGAAAATAGATTGAAATACTTGATGAAGAACCTTGGTACTTAGGAATCTCAGATGATAAGTTCACATTTTCCACTGTACTGTACAGTAAGTCCATTCCTGTTCTCCTGAACCCACTTTGAAAAAAAATCTATGTTAAATCAAGGTTTTATTACATGTTTGTTGTCCTTCAAATGCTGAAAGTATTGAAAGTAGAAGTATGTGTTCATTAAATCAAAATTTTAAATTTTAAAATATTAAAATGTGGCAGGAATTTTGACAGATTTTATGGCGAATTTCAATAGTGTTTTCTATGTTTATCTGTCTAATAAAGGATTTTTCATTTTTCAAATCATAAGGAATGAAAAATTTTTTCCCATGAAGTTGACTCAGCAGAACAAATGTTCTTTGCCTTAAATTTTCATATTTCAGTTTTAGGATATTTTAAGCATTTATTAAAATGGATGAGTTTAGTATTTTTAATAAGCCTAAAAGTTGCTTTTAGAATAGAAGCAGGACAGACACAGGACAGACAAAAAAGACAGACACAGATTTCTTAGGATAATTAGAAGTGCAGAAAAAATAATTGCAACCAGCCTGCTTTCCATTGAGGACCTGTATACTGCAAAAGTCAAAAAGAGGGCTCTGAACGTATTTACAGACCCCTTGTGTCCTGGACATAAACTGTTTCAACTCCTACCTTCAAAACGACGCAACAAAGCACTGTACACCAGAAGTAGACACAAGAACAGTGTTCTTCCTCACCTCCGTCCGAATGATGGCTTAATTAGCCGTCACTATCAGCTCTGGCAGCAGAATAGCCAGTGTCTGCCAAGAGCCTCCATTATCTTCCATGACGCTGGTGAGTCACCTAGAAACAAACTTCAGCTCTTAATCAGTGGATTTGTCTATTACAAAGAGACACAGCAGCTCTGGCTGCCTTTTATATCCTGTGGGTTGGCTCCATGACTCAGCACTTCCTAGGCCTGCCCCACCCTTGCTTCTGTTGTTCCCTCCTCTCCTGCCTACGAAACCAAGCCTGATTGCTGTCAGCTGGGTCTGCAGGCATGCCCTGGGGGGGGGGGAAGAGTCAGGGGATGAAGGCCTCGTTATCTCTTCCACCTGGCCTGTTTCTGGCTCCTGGAGCTGAGCCAGGCAAGTCGGTGCTCCTGAGTAAATCCTGATGGCCCTTCCCCCTCACTGTCCAAGTCACTTTCTGGCAGCAGGCCCGGCTCGGGGGGCACAGACACAACAAACAGTTTCTTCCTGAATGCCATCACTCTGCTAAACAAATAATTCCTCAACACTGTCAAACTATTTACTAGGTATGCACAACTATTAATCTTCTCATTGTTCCCATCCCCCATCCCCCATCTCCTTCTACTTATGACTGTATGACTGTAACTTGTTGCTTGTATCCTTATAATTTATATTGATACTATTTCCTGCTTAGAATAGAATAGAATTTTTTATTGGCCAAGTGTGATTGGATACACAAGGAATTTGTCTTGGTGCATAGGCTCTCAGTGTACATAAAAGATACGTTCATTAAGAATTCTAAGGTACAACATTTAATGATTAAATGTTGTATCTTAGAATTCTTAATGAACGTATCTTTTATGTACACTGAGAGCCTATGCACCAAGACAAATTCCTTGTGTATCCAATCACACTTGGCCAATAAAAAATTCTATTCTATTCTAAGTTGCTTTTAAGTGAAATATATAACAATTTTAGTTCTATTTTTGCTTTTTATTATATATTTTTTTAAAAAATCTTAATTTTTTTTCAAAATAATGCAATTTTAGGTTGTAATAGAATTGCTGTATTAATCATACTAATTGCCTAATCACATAGAGCTGAGTTTATATATTCCTGTACAAGAGTTAAATGTCCCTGAAGTGGGAACAGCAATGTGATTACAGTACATCAAAGCAGTATTTCAGAAACTAATGTTTGCTTTAAAATGAATAATTTTCAATTCTCTTGCCTGTTGTTGGAAGCTGTGGAAATTCCCACATGTCTTAGGAAGTTAAATCTGTAAGTCTTACACATTGAATATTATGTGTAAGAAACTGTAGGAAAATTGGTGAAACCTTGGAATATTTCAACAAAATAGCAATTGGTTAATAAGTAAGAGGATCATCTTTTAAAAATTCTTGAATTTCTTCATTATAAAATTTAAATGTCAAATGTTGTTGTTGTTGTTGTTGTTGTTGTTGTTATTATTATTATTATTATTATTATTATTATTATTATTATTATTATTATTATTATTATTATTATTATTATTAATCAAATTTTTATACCGCCCTTCTTCCGAAGGACTCAGGGCGGTTTACAGCCAGATAAAAACACCAAACAAAATAAATACATAATAAAATACAAGCTAAAAAAC
The DNA here is from genome assembly GCF_028640845.1 of Ahaetulla prasina. Classification (NCBI taxonomy): domain Eukaryota; kingdom Metazoa; phylum Chordata; class Lepidosauria; order Squamata; family Colubridae; genus Ahaetulla; species Ahaetulla prasina. Next base: position 41,259,140 of record NC_080541.1, on the reverse strand, counting down.
TGATTCAATTTGGCCCATATTCATTTTGAGCCTAAGTAATAATGCAATGCATATTGATTTCATATTGGTGCATTACAGTCTGCTTCTTGAATCCCAATAAATAATACTGTTTATACAGAGACCTGAAGTAGAGATTTACCTTGAAAAGAAAAAGGCATATTAGATAGATTGATCTTGTCCAATCATAATGGCAGAAGAAACCATCAGGTTAGGAAGCCCTTCAGATAGCTAGAGCCAGTGGTGGGTTTCAATTTTTTTTACTACCGGTTCTGTGCGTGTGGGTTGGTGGGCATGGTATGGCTTGGTGGGCGTGGCTTGGTGGTTGTGGGTGGGCGTTCAGTTTCTTGAAGGGAAAGGATACTTTAAAATCTCCATTCCCTCCCCAATCCAGGGAAAGGTTACTGCAAAATCCCCATTTCCTGCCAATCAGCTGGGACTTGGGAGGCAGAGAATAGATGGGGGCGGGGCTAGTCAGAATTTTTACTACCAGTTCTCCAAACTACTCAAAATTTCTGCTAACAGTTCTCCAAAACTGGTCAGAACCTGCTGAAACCCACCTCTGGCTAGAGCCTATGCTGCAAAAGACTTTAGAGTTGATAACCAGTTCCTCAAATTGCACCTAGAAGCCTTGCAATAAGTAGTGCAAATCAAACCAAAAGCAGAAGTGGCACATGGGAATACAATGGTGTGCTCTTCACTTCCTGTATTGCTTCCTCTATTAACTAAAGCTTCTAAGTGATCTTCCAGAGTGAACATGGTGCAATATATGTATCTGTGGCACCTACAATATGTTCCTCCTTATCTCCATGCTTCTATAGTATGCTTACCACTTTCCTATCTTTTCCATGTTGCCCAGAACTTTGAAGTTATTCTTTTTGCTCTCCCTACTTTCTTTTTATTTCAGAAGTCTGCTTAATCTTGAAGATTACAAGAGCCAAAAAAAGTGTGATTGCTTTTGTTGGCAAAACAAAACAAAACAAAAAAAAAAAACACCAAAAAAAACCCCCTTCACTGCACTGTTCAAAGAAATACCTAAGTCAAAAATTGGCTCCTAACAGGAGGTTGTTTTAAACTAAAACATATCAGATGTGAAGGCATGTGTGAAACAAACAAAATGTTAAAAAGTTATGATGTTTATGTAATTACTTACTAAATTATATTAAAGCAACCAAAATATTTTTACAACCTCCAAGGTATATCACAACTTTTGGGCATCCCTAATGTTTGGAAATTGAAAGTTGAAAAATTTGACATGGCCTGAATTGTGGAGGTCACTTTAAATTGAAAGAACTTCTCCCTAATCTGAGGGAGGTTGGGATAGTCTTGCACGAGTGGCAACAGAATGGTATCTTGCAATGTCTTAGATTTATAGTTATTGCTTCACATGCTAGCTAAGCCCTTTCTGAGGCTAAGATTCAGGAAATCCTAGCAGTGAATTTGTGAACATCTAGAAATGAACAAGAAAATTAATAGAAGCCAAAATAGGTTTGTTAAGAACAGGTCTTGCCAAACAAATGTCATATTACTTTATTTGATAAAATAACTAAAGTAATAGAAATGGTATGTATTTCAACTATCTATTTGAGAAAGTAAACCATAGACCACTTCTTAGTAAGAGAGAACAATGAGGTATCTTAGAACAAGAAACAGTACCACTACCAGTTAGATCTGCAATTGGCTGACCAACCACACTCAGTATGTAAATCTCAATGGAACTATATGAGGGAAACATGCAGTGGGGCACCTCAAGGTTTAGTCCTGAGCACAGTGCTTTTCAACATCTTCATAAATTCCCTAAGTGAGGGGACTCTTCAAATTTACCAATGACACAAAGCTGAGGGAAGACTTCAGAAGATAGCCTCCAGATTCATATTTACAGATTTTGGCTTTATCGAGTAAAATGCAGTTCAGAGGCAAGAAAAGTATGATCCTTCTCTTAGGAAAAATAGATTTACAGATCAGTAGTTGGTTTCAATTTCAGTCTCTACTGGTTCGCTTGTGGGTGTGTGCGCACTCACACATGTGCACAACACTTCTGAGCATGTGCAGAGACATCCAGGCAGGTAGGCAGAGCTCCCACTGCCCCCGCTATCAGTTCACCTGATCAGGGGTGGCAACCCAGCATATCTGGCTTAACAGTAGTGCCTATAAGGGGATCTAGATATCCTGGTTGACTATTTATTTATTACATTTATTTGTTGCCCATCTTACAATTCAGGTGACTCTGAGAAGTTTACCTCAAGATAAAATAAACATTCAACTGCTATTAATTTAAAATGGATTAAGATTACAAAAATTAAAACAGATAGACTGCCACTTAAATATACGTCTCCAGTGTGCTGCAGCTGCCCAAAAAGACAACACAGCCTTAAAGTGCATCCACGGATATGCCATTTTAGCGAAGCCACATTTGGAGTACTGCAACCAGTTCTGGTCACCACAATATAGAAAAGATATTTGGATGCTAGAAAGAGTGCAGAGAAAAGTAAGAAAAGTGATAAGGGTCTATAGTATAAATACTATAGTGTAGAAGGAACTAGGTATGTTTAACTAAACTAAGACAAGATTCAGGGGAAACATGATAGCAATTTTCTAATACTTGAAGGGCTGCCACAGAGAAGTGGTCATCAATTTATTCTCCATAGGACCTGAGAGGATTACTCAGGTTCTATGGAGAATGAAAAAGCAATGAATGGAAGCTTATCAGAGGGATATCCAGCCTGAGAAATAAGGAAGAATTTCCTGATAGTAAAACTATTAAGCAGTGAACCAATTGGCTTTCTGAAATTGTGGGTGCTCCCTGGAGGTTTTCAAGAAAAGATTAGGCATGCATTTGCTCAAGATGATATGAAGACACCTAACTCAACTAATGGGTTGGACTAGAAGACCTCCAAGGTTCCTTCCAGCCCAATGATTCTATGAAATATTTAAAAGATGTAGTTATTATCTATTATTATTTATTATGAAAAAGTCCATCAAAAGACACAAAAGCCATTGCACTGAATCAAGTGTTATTCCTATCTTGATCTCAGGATCAGACTGTGTATTAACATGGGCTTTAGTGAAAGATTAGTAATAGTGGTAGTAATAATAATTACTACTACAACTGCTATTACTGTTACTACTCCTGAGTAGTAATGTTTTTTATATTGTCTGCTAATATATATCAGCAGAACTTCAGAAACTAGAATGACTCCATACTCCTCTATCCACGGAGGGTTACACCTCGATGGATGAAGCCTTTTGTATTATGTACTCATAGGGTATATAAGAGAGGAGAGAGCACAAAGAAGAAAAATGATGAAAAGAGTGTTTGAACAAACCAGACACTTCCAGCAGGATCCATATACACACACAGTATACTTCCATGTACAACAGTACATGAATTCAGATAGGCTGCAGATAGCCATTATCACTTATTAGGGTAACTTAATTAAGCCAGCTTACTGAAACCCTTAATTCATTAATGACAAAATTTTGATAAGTACATTTTCTTTGTAGGTGACCTTATAATTTAATAGAAAAAGAATTTATAAATGGAAAGAGATGCCTGTGGCAGAGATTTTGTGTAAATGAATAGAGTTTGAATACACACAGTAATATAATTGAGTCTAATTAGTAAGAGTGCAAATGATTTTTTATTTCATACACCAGAAATGTCATTGATGAGCCATGGTGTGGAGTTTGAAATGCATTCAGATTGGCAGTGTGAAACTAAAGTCTGTGGGAAAATCACTAGCTAATTCATTGATTGCCCCTTGGAAATACTGCTGTTAATTGTTAGGTAATTAACATGGAGCTACAATTATGCTGGCCTTAGGGGGTGATTAATGTTTCAACATGTCACATTAGCAGCAACCAGCTTTTAAAAGCTTGTGGTTTTTTCACATGATTGCGACAGATGCTGAATTGTCCCTAGACCAAGGGAAAATCTTTCCCTCTCACATCTAGCATATTTGCATATGGCCAGTTTTTCAGCATTTGTTGGCTTGTATGTACGTGAACAACCAAGATTTTCACAAAATAAAAGGAAATTTATCTTTCTCCTATTTGATGTGAAAATCAAAATAGTCTTAAATTTTAAGTGGATTATTTTATGGCCATTTCCCCATTGTTTAGTGATTGAGTGAAGTAAGATTGGCCAATGTCATATTATTTTGATCGATACAAGTTAAGTAGAAATGAAATAAAAACATGTTGAACAAATGCGTTTTGTAACACTAATATTGAGTACATTAATGTTGGCACACTTGAGTGCTTCACTTACTTTGAGTTGAAAGCCGTGTACTTCTACTTGTTCAATGCTCTGTTTATCATTTATTCTTTTGGCATGGACCTGTTGAAAAAGTATTTTGCCAACAAATCTAAACATTTAGCTGGCGTTTATTGGCTAGATACCTGGAATATTCCCCACCTTTTTTTTTTTTTTTTGGTAGAAGTAGCAGTGATGAATGTTAGAGATATTCTGCAAGTTGCAAAAATACTTAATTGCAATCCTGCTCTGATAACAATATTACTTTGTTATAAGTAGCTAGCATGCATCATAGAGCTTACATTCAGACTCACTTCCATAGTGTTTAGGAATATCTGCGCTGAGATTAGTGAATTTCTATACATTCATTGTCTAAAGATACATTTTAAAAAGAAGCATGTTAATTTTCTCCGTAACTACTGCTGCATGTCTGATCATATATTGAATGAGATGAACGATGCAACACAGCCAAATAGATCTAACTCCAGGATGAAGTCAGTGAAGATGATACAAATCCATTATCAAGTATTTGTACAAAGAATGCCAACGATTGTAACAAGACAGAAGAACTTGGAAAGCAATGCTTCATCTAGCTCAATATTATACATTAGGTCTGTAAAAGAAATATGTCACAGACATCTTTTAACTTCAAAATGCTGTGATCTACCAAAGCAGCTTACAGTGAAACATGAGTCTTAGTGGCATCCACAGGCTGAATCAAAAAAGTCCAAATGGCAGTCGCTGCTGCATGATCAAAGCACCACCCCTTTTGTATGTACATCAACACACTTTTTAAAAAAAATTCCCACCTCTGAAAGTTGTTGATCAGTCTGCTTTGGCAACCCCTATCTCCTTGTTCTGGTATAAAATTGCGCCACCAATATTTGATATCATGCAGCTCAGATGTTATATGATGGGGATTTAAGGCTGCATTTGTCTTAAGGCTGCTGGTTGCCCGATCCCTGTCTTATGTTTATTTAAATAGAAGGACTAAAAGAAGAAACAACAAGGACATTGAATTTACCCACCTAAAGTTAGCCCTCAAACAAGTAACTATACATCTTGCTGCTTGCCAAGATGTTCTTTCTCTGGTATGATGTATCACATTTCTATTTAAATTATAGCAATTATTTCAAATTTTGGATTAACGTAGATATCGGTTTAACCCATACATATTTGAACTAAATGGAGGATTGTGTCTTGTAATTTTTGGTGTGGTGCATGGTGTGCATTTCACAATTCCTTTCTTTTGTGGCCATCTTACAGTGAGGAAGGAGCTCTTCTCCAACTTCTCAAAAGTAGTAAGTTTGATAGTTTTGGTTAGATGAATCTTAAGCTCTTTTTTTAATGTAGGACAGGGACAATACCTTTTTTTCAAATGTTTTCTTCACAGATCATTAATCTGTATACTTGAATTCTTGATTCTAGGTTTGGTGTATAAAAGAAAGACATTCATATGATTCTATATCTGTTGAATAGGCACTTATGGTGAATACTCTTTTCAATAAGGGTGAGATGAGATTGTATTGTGGAAAGTCTTTAAAAAGATATAACTTTTAAAGAAGCTGGTAATAAAATCAGACTTCTGGGTAAACATTTTCCACAAGTGTTTGCTTTACGTGTACAACTCTTCGGCATCAGTTAATCTGTGGTAATTGTGTTTATTGTCAAGAACGTATACTTGTACTGATTTCTTTATACTGAGCGCAGATATTCATATCATTTGAGGATATTTCAATAACTTTCTTATGTCAATTCAAATATTGCTGCACAACATTCTTTGTTTTGAAAGTGTTTTCCTGTTATAGTTTCTTAGCAGGTTTATTAGAAAGATTTAGTTCAATGTCAAATCTGAAATTTCACAAAAATATATATGTATGATTTCACATATATCCTATTATCCAAGCCCATCTATTTTGTGACCAAATAGAGTACTCTATCCCAGGGATGTAATGGATGTCAGGCTGATAAAAGTAACGTATTACATTAGATGATTGCTTTATTTCTTCCACCTTTCCAATGAAAAATTTGAAATGTCACCTTTCTTAGTAACACTATACTGTGGTCTTTGTTATTACTTCAGAAACCAACTTTCATATTGATTGTTGCACTTCAATAAATAACAGAAAACCTGCAACTAGAGTAGCTATTAACTTTTAATTTCCATTTAAAGAGGTAAATTTTAAGTAGGGGAATAAATAGTCCTCGACTTATGACTGTTCATTTAACAATAGTTCAAAGTTATGACTACTTTGAAAGAAATGACTTACAACCTGTATTCATACTTTCAATCATCATATTTTTTTATTTATTTATTTATTTATTTATTTATTTATTTATTTTTATTTATCAAACTTCTATACCGCCCTTCTCCCGAAGGACTCAGGGCGGTGTACAGCCTTCATTTAAAACAATTAATATACATATTAAAATAACCATTAAAAAGCTTATTCAATAAAAGGCCAAATTAAAACCGTCGATTGACCATAAAAATACCCAATAAAATTACCATTAAAAGTTTAAAATTTAAATTTAGAATTTAAAAAGTCAGGCCAGTCCTGCTTGTATAAATAAATAAGTTTTCAGTTCCTGGCGGAAGGTCCGAAGGTCAGGCAATTGGCGAAACCGGGGAAGTTCGCTCCAGAGAGTAGGTGCTCCCACAGAAGGACCTTCCCTGGGGCCGCCAGCCGACACTGCTTGGCGGACAGCACCCTGAGAAGACCCTCTCTGTGAGAGCGACGGGTCGGTGGGAGGCATGTGGAACAGCAGGCGGTCCCGTAAGTACCGGGCCCTAAGCCATGGAGCGCTTTGAAGATGGTAACCAAAACCTTGAAGCGCACCCGAAGACCACAGGTAGCCAGTGCAGACTGCGCAGGAGTGGTGTTACCGGGAGCAACGCGGTGCTCCTCAATCACCAGCGCAGCTGCATTCTGACTAACTGCAGTCTCCGGTACACTTCAAAGGTAGCCCCATGTAGAGAGCATTGCAATAATCCAGTCGAGAAGTGACGAGAGCATGAGTGACCGTGCATAAGGCATCCCGGTCAAGAAAGGGGCGCAACTGGCGGACCAGGCGGACCTGGTAAAAAGCTCTCCTGGAGACGGCCGTCAAGTGATCTTCAAACGACAGCCGGTCATCCAGGAGAACGCCTGTTGCACACCCTTTCCGTTGGGGCCAGTGACTCGCCCCCAACAGTCAGCCGCGGTTGCAGCTGACTGTACCGGGATGCCGGCATCCACAGCCACTCCGTCTTGGATGGATTGAGTCTGAGTCTGTTTCTCCCCATCCAGACCCGTACGGCCTCCAAACAACGGGACAGCACTTCGACAGCTTCGCTGGGGTGGCCTGGGGTGGAAAAGTACAGCTGAGTATCATCAGCGTACAGATGATAACTCACCCCAAAGCCACTGATGACCTCGCCCAACGGCTTCATGTAGATGTTGAACAGGAGAGGCGAGAGAATCGACCCCTGCGGCACCCCACAAGTGAGGCGCCTTGCGGCCGATCTCTGCCCCCCTGTCAACACCGTCTGCGACCGGTCGGAGAGGTAGGAGGAGAACCACCGATAAACGGTGCCTCCCACTCCCAACCCCTCCAACCGGCGCAGCAGGATACCATGGTCGATGGTATCAAAAGCCGATGAGAGATCCAACAGGACCAGGGCAGAGGAGGCCCTATCCCTGGCCCTCCAGAGATCATCCACCAACGTGACCAAAGCTGTCTCCGTGCTATGCCCGGGCCGGAAGCCGGACTGGAACGGGTCTAGATAGACAGCTTCCTCCAGGTACTGAGGAAACTGCCGTGCCACCACACTCTCTACAACCTTCGCCACAAAGCGAAGGTTGGAGACCGGACGATAATTACCCAAAATAGCTGGGTCCAGGGAAGGCTGGATATTACCACCCCACCCCCCAGTCCTGTGATTGAAATTTAGATGCTTGATAATAAGCTCATAAATATGACCAACTGTAGCATTCTGCAGCCATATGATTGTAATTTGTGACCTTTCTTGTATATTTCTGACCAAAAAACATCTATTGTGGAAGCTGGAGTCACTTAATAACCAAAATGTAAAATCAAGTCTGACTTGGCTTATGACTGCAATGACTTATAACAGAAACCTTGGTCCTATTTATGGTTGTGAATAGACAAGTATTTAAATCTAGATCTTTAGATAATGTCAAACAGGGGCGTCAAACCTGATTTCATTTAGGACTGCCTCAGGGTTGTGTTTGACCTCAGAGGGGCGAGATTTGGCATGGCCATGGTGGCCGTGGCTAGAGGATGGGCATGACACGCAAGTCATGTCAGAGGCACCTGTGGTGGCCAAATGCTATGGCAGGATTTCCCTGAGATCCTCTCTCACTCTCATTATAATCTCCTTCCTTCCTTCCTTCCCTTCCCTTCCCTTCCCTTCCCTTCCCTTCCCTTCCCTTCCCTTCCCTTCTTTTTGCTTCCCTTTTCATTGTCCTTTTTCCTTATTTTTTCCTTCCTTGGTCTCTTCCCATCTTTCCTTCTTTTTCTTTGTCTTTCCTCTTTCCCTTTCTCCTTTCCTATCTTGCATGGTCAAATGCAAAACGGAAAATTTTCTCCTTTTGTTTTGTTTTTAGTTTGTTTTGCTAGGCTTCTCCCAGCGAAAACAGAGCCTGGGGGGCCTGTGTGATCCCCTGTGCCCCATTTTTAGCCATGATAGTCTCTGCCAGTGAAAACAGAGCTTGGGGTGTCTGTGTGTGGCCTGCCAGCACCCCATTTTTGGCCACAACAGCCTCATGCAGCCCTCTGCCAGTGAAAATGGGGGTTGGGGGTGCGTGGGCGGCCTTCTCCAGAGCTCAGTTTTCACCGAGAAAGGCACCACGGGCTAGTCCTTTGCTGTTTCAAGGCTGGCCCCCCAGGTCAGATCTAAGCATCCACAGACTGGATCCAGGCCTTGAGTTTGACACCCCTGGTGTAGAAAGTTTGAGTCATTTTTTCCCCTGTAAGTAAAATTGAATATATCGAAAATCTGAAATTTTTATTATATTTTTTATGTTAATTGAAATAGAACTTTATTCCGTGTTAAAATGTACATTTAGAATAGAGCAAATTAATTCATGGTTGATTATTTTGAATGTACTTTAAAGTAATCCATATGAGTTAAGTAATCCATATGAATTCAGCATGGTAAGTCACTGATTTCAGTATTCTGGTTCAGTTTTCTTCTGAGATAAAGAATAGACAAAAATCATGTATTACAGCAGGGTTGATCTAGTGATTAACAAACCAGGCTAGAAAGCAAGAGATCATGAGTTCAAGTCTTGTCTTAATAGAATAGAATAGAATAGAATAGAATAGAATAGAATAGAATAGAATAGAATAGAATAGAATAGAATAGAATTTTTTATTGGCCAAGTGTGATTGGACACACAAGGAATTAGCCTTGGTGCATTTGCTCTCAGTGTACATAAAAGAAAAGATATGTTCATCAACAATTCTAAGGTTAGCCATGAAAGCCAGCAGGGTGACCTTGGGCTAGTCAATCTCCTTCAGCCAACCCACCTCCCAGAACTGTTTTTAATGGGCAAAAAGAGGAGAGGAATCATGTATTACAGCAGGGTTGATCTAGTGATTAACAAACCAGGCTAGAAAGCAAGAGATCATGAGTTCAAGTCTTGTCTTAATAGAATAGAATAGAATAGAATAGAATAGAATAGAATAGAATAGAATAGAATAGAATAGAATTTTTTATTGGCCAAGTGTGATTGGACACACAAGGAATTAGCCTTGGTGCATTTGCTCTCAGTGTACATAAAAGAAAAGATATGTTCATCAACAATTCTAAGGTTAGCCATGAAAGCCAGCAGGGTGACCTTGGGCTAGTCAATCTCCTTCAGCCAACCCACCTCCTAGAACTGTTTTTAATGGGCAAAAAGAGGAGAGGAAGATGTTTTGGATATGTTCGCTACCTTGAGTCATTTGTAAAAATAATAAAGGCGGGATATAAATAAAAAAGGAAATTATGTTACCATAATACATCTGATAATTTCATACCTAGAATTACACTATTACAGAAGTAATACTGAAAACAGATCATCTTTATTCTCCAAACATTCAAATCAATATATAAGTGCATCCATTTTAAAAGATCCCATGTCCCAATTTGAATTAGATAATGTTGAAGTTGTCAGATGAGCACAGAAAACAGACCCCAACAGCTCTATAATAGATATGGGGTTACCTCAAGATGAAAGGCTGAAGTGTTCTCCTTTGTTTGGATTTAGGTCAATACATTAAAGGATAAAGTACCAGGACCATTTGTGATAGTGGTACAGCAAATAATCTCAAATACTATAGTGATTTTAGTTCTTCAAGTATTTCTAATATGATATTCATTTATTTCCTAAAATGCACTATTAAGTACTTCTAGTCAATTGAACTTGGTACCATTAAAATAAATAGGTAAGAGTTTTCCATAGTTCTGGATTAACCATTAAGTAAAATAAGCATGTGCTTGGGGCACCAAAGGAAGTGGACATCACAGAGTTTCTTCCCATAGCTATTATTCCTTAACCCTTTCACTGCCATACTTGACATTAGGATTATTTTATTTTGTAATTCTCAATATCTGCTATGTTCAACTTTAACTTGCATTATTAAAAATAGTTTTCTTTGGCATGAGGAGGAAATAAAGTTTAAAAGTTTGATTTTATGGTGTCATCAGGTGTCAGGGGTTACATTTGTTTCCATATCATGAAATTAGAGTTTTGCTTTAGCCGAGAGGCACTGTTGTTGGGTTGTGCATACTATTATTATTATTATTATTATTATTATTATTATTATTATTATTATTATTATTATTATTATTATTATTATTATTATTATTTATTAGATTTTTATACCGTCCTTCTCCCGAAGGATTCATAATTGGCGGTGTACAGCCAATTATAAAAACAATAAACAATATACAATTAAAACAAAGTATTAAAAAACATATTCTATAGTCGGCCGAAATTTAAAATAATTAAATTTAAAAACCCTTAAAATTCATAAAAATTACAACCCCAGTTAAAAGTAATATTTAAAAAATTAAGCCAGTCCCGCTTGAATAAATAAATGCGTTTTCAGCTCACGGCGGAAGGTCCGAAGGTCAGGCAATTGACGCAAGCCAGGGGGGAGTTCGTTCCAAAGGGTAGGAGCCCCCACAGAGAAGGATCTTCCCCTGGGGGCCGCCAGCCGACATTGCTTGGCGGATGGCACCCTGAGAAGTCCCTCTCTGTGTGAGCGTCCGGGTCGGTGGGAGGCATGAGGTAACAGCAGGCGGTCCTGTAAGTACCCGGGCCCTAAGCCATGGAGCGCTTTAAAGGTAGTAACCAGAACCTTAAAGCGCACCCGAAAGACCACAGGTAGCCAGTGCAGTCTGCGCAGGAGCGGTGTTACATGGGAGCCACGTGTGACTCACTCAATCACCCGCGCAGCTGCATTCTGAACTAACTGAAGCCTCCGAGTGCACTTCAAGGGGAGCCCCATGTAGAGAGCATTGCAATAATCTAAGTGAAAGGTGACAAAAGCGTGAGTGACCGTGCATAAGGCATCCCGGTCAAGGAAGGGGCGCAACTGGCGAACCAAGCACACCTGGTAAAAAGCTCTCCTGGAGACGGCCATCAAATGCTCTTCAAACAACAGCCATGCATCCAGGAGAACACCCAAGTTGCGCACCCTTTCCATTGGGGCCAATGACTCGCCCCCAACAGTCAACTGTGGTTGTAGCTGGCTGTACCGGGGTGCCGGCATCCACAACCACTCCGTCTTGAAGGGATTAAGCTTGAGCCTGTTTCTCCCCATGTTGAACAGGAGAGGCGAGAGAATCGACCCCTGTGGCACTCCACAAGTGAGGTGCCTCGCGGTCGATCTCTGCCCCCCTGTCAACACTGCCCCCCTGCGACCGGTCAGAGAGATAGGAGGAGAACCACCAATAAACGGTACCTCCCACTCCCAAACTCTCCAACCAGTGCAGCAGGATACCATGGTCGATGGTATCAAAAGCCGCTGAGAGATCTAATAGGACCAGGGCAGAAGAACAACCCCTATCCCTGGCCCTCCAGAGGTCATCCACCAACGCGACCAAAGCTGTCTCTGTACTATATCCGGACCGGAAGCCGGACTGGAATGGGTCTAGATAGACATCCATTTGCCTTATCCAGCCTTGGTTTAGGTTTTCCAATCCTAGAAATATCAAAAACTGAATCTAGGATGTGTTTTTCAAACTACCATATGTTTATGGTAGTTGGAAAATTCTAGGAGTTGAAATCTACTATATCTTAAAATTCCCAATTAAGGACAATATTTGTAGCTCAGAGATAATATGAGGTGTCCTTGATGCTCTCTGAGCTTGCTTGTTTTCTTGAAGACCTTTCATTATCCTAACTAGGTAACATCATCGGTGCTAGTGACTAGTAGCATCAATGATATTACCTAGTTAGGGTAATGATAGGTCTGCAAGAAAACAAGCAAGATCAGAGAATACCAAGGTTCCCTTTAAATTCCCAAGTTTGAAAAGCACTCATCTAGATTCTTCTCCAGGCAATATACCACTAAAACAGAACTTTTCTAACTAGTGTCTTAAGACTTCCATTAGATGGAATAACTATTTGCATTAGACTTATAAAAATACTGCCCAAGGAAATATTGGGGGTTGGTAGGGAAGAAGCAGATTATGTCTAGATTCATCTATTTAAATCCTTTTAAGTGCTCAGAAAAGCAATTACAAAATCATGTTATCATTGGGCATAAAATGTATTTAGCTTGAACTGCTTTAAACTAAAGGGTTATGGATGGTTAATTGTACTTTAACAGTGAAATTTACTTTTTATGTATAAAACTGCTTTTCTGTATGTAAACACAAACAAAACTTGACTTGCCCATGTATTGATGGGAGAACAAAATCACCCTGTGGTATTGATTCTTTTTAAAGATCAAATATACAACTGTTGATGTGTAATTTATTAGTTTATGAAATACTCAATAAACTATAGAATAAATCTTTTATTAACTGTATATATAAAATACTAAAAAAAAGAAGAAAACATCATATTTGGAAACTTTTTGTTTGCATAAATGTTTAGTTTTCATGTAAGGTAAAATCACTCTTCGAGAACAGGAAACAGAATCCAAATTACAATGAAAATCCACTGGTGATGGAAGACAAACAATTCTCATCCTTCTGCATTCTGTAGCACTGATGCCCATAGTGTTTTGGACAATAAAGGGACTGTTGATCATACTATTGTAATAGTATTGTCTTTAACTGGGTAACCCATTTAATGTTCCAATATAGGCTATACATCTGTAATTTTGTAAGGGTTTTTTTTTTTTTGTATATTCACATAATACAAAGTTTAACCCAATATGATGATGGATACTGGCATTTTATAGATGCTTTTCTTTATGAAAAATTATATATTAACTTGAAAGACACATTACTTAATTCTTAAAGTGTTTTTAATGTAGTGTACTGCCTTTTCCTTCATTTTGATATGAAGGAAACTTGCAAAATTTAGATACAGTAAAGTTTTAGAGTTTTAAATATAATACTAACCTTCTTTTAGACCTTTTTTTAAAATTTCACTCATTCTAGTTAATGACATTAAGTACATTTCATGTTTACATTATATTTCTGAATTATATGGAACATCTGGCATTTCACAAAGTCTTTTTCACAATCCTGAAATGCCATTTTTCTAATCATCTTGCTTCGTATGTGTGTATGTGTTTTAGAAAGGATTTTGATATAGTCTTGTTCTTAAAAAAAAATCAAAATATGTACCAGGGATTAATGCAAATGTGTATTAGAAGAGCAAAGAAATCACTGAGACAGGACTAATCATCATTTAGATTATCAGGAGAAAATGATTAAAAAAAAACAAAAGATTGTATGACAAGTTATGTTGATGCCATATTTGTGAAGCCAAATGTTTTAGCTTTACAGATGAAAAATCCTAAGCAGATTACAGCAAGACAAAGTAATCATTCAAATTACAAACTTAAGAATTTCAAATTACATATTCATCAAGCAGAGTCTATTGTAACTTGGTATGCACAGCAAATGACGCAATACCAGTGAAGTACTGTGTATAATCATTTCACATTATTAATGTTAATATAAGACTGAAAACTAAAATAATAAACATTCATTTTAGGGAATATATGCATTCACTAAATAAAAATACTGTATTTCAAAAATTGACAAACATGCGTAAATGAAAACTATTGTTTATCCCTATTTGTTTGAATTGGTTTTTTTTAAGGAATTTGCATAACAATCAGTATTAAAAAAAATGAACAGAAAAGATTTAGGAAAGGCCAGCCATTTCCCTCTTCCCATCTTTCTGCAACTGATTAGAAAGAAATTATGTCATGTTTCATTACATTTATTTGAAGATAAAGTGAGAGACTTTGGGAATTAATATCATAATCCTTGCCCCTGATTTTCAAAATAATAACCTCTTTTTTTAAAAAAAAATAATATTCTAATAATAGCCTATGAAATTATTTTAGCAGTAAATACTTTGTTCAAAATGATAAATGTGCAAGAATGACTGATCCCTGGCAGTATATTTAATTTTTATATGCAATGCTTAAGCTTATCCAGCCTATAGATCAGAAGCCATGAGATCAAGTATTTTTCTTTTCTCTTTATCCCAACTATTGATTTTCCAAAAATCTGTTGTTCTGCATATTCCACATCTTCACCTTATGATCCATGTGAGTTATACATATGGTGTAAGATACACAAGGAACTTAATACAGAGGTCCTATGCAGTAGCTTACCATACCTAGAAAGAATGGCTGTATTTGGGAGGGGGGAGGCAACCAACAGTAGTAATTTCCATTCTTAGATTTACATGTAGAAATTGACATGATAAAGTTTATCATTCAAATGGATCTTCTGTGCTATAGGACTAAGCAGAGGTTCATCTGTCTTGTAATGAGTTCTGTTGTAAGAACTAAATATGGGTGTTTAGCTGAATACATACAGAAATCTTTGGATTGAAGGCTGTCTCTACTGTTTTCCCCAAAATAAGAGCCTGTCTTATATTTTTTGAACCCTGAAATAAGCGCTTGGCCTTATTTTCGGGGAGGTCTTATTATTTTGCGGTGCTTGGAGCAAGACAGTGCTCCTCTTGCTGTCTTACCTGATTTCCAGCTCTGTCTCTCTAACTCTAACCAGACTGGCTGTGCTTGCATTTAAATATTTTCAGGGAGGGCTTATTTTTAGGGGAGGTCTTATTTTTGGGGGAGGTCTTATTTTTGGAGAAACACGATACCCAACATAATCAAGGAAGTTATTTCTTGAGTTTCTTTGTCATTCACAGTACTCATATTTTCCATAATAGCCTTTCCCCCATCTTTGAGGGAAACTCCTCTAACTTCGTAAATACAGTACATTGGTTAAGGAAGCACCATATGCTTACCAGCTGCCTGTACATCTATTTTCAAATCCTGTATAATATAATATTGTATTATCCTTGCCTTACATTCACCAGCATTTCTCTTGCACTGCTTATTATAACATACTAGCTCAACAGATCAGGTTTACAGGATTTAATTGTAACAAACTGACATTAAGGTCTCTTGTCTTATAAAAAGCAAAACAAATCCAAAGCAAACAACATACAAGCTGAATATTGCAGATCAGTGTCTTTAAGAAAGATTACAGTTCACATTGGTAGGGAAATTCTAGCCTAAACAGTTTTACTCTAATGTGTAAGATTGGTGAGGCTGTTGCTGTTCGAGCAATATATTCAGATATTGGCCTGGGAACAAATCAGAAGTACTGTAAACCTAGTTCAACTTTTTCACATCAAGATGACTGCTGACTATGAATGTGAGTTCATTTAAATCTATATTTTCCTACCCTACAAAATGTAAACATATTCCTTCCATATACCCATTTCTAAGCAGTGATATGAAGATTTGATAGAAATAACTTGGTCTTCTGTGAATAAATTACACTTTTCATTTCATGAAGGTCATGCTCTCCATTCCTCTTTGCTGACCTGTTCTTCTACTTGTGTTAGAAACATTCCAATTTATCTTGGTCAATCTGCTTTTCATTTTCTCCCCTTAATTTCCTTATCATTTTTTGCACTCTTTCTTTATTTCTTTCTGTAATCTTTTCCGTTTGCCTCTACTGGCTGATGTTTAATGCCTTGTATCTTTTTTGTCTTTGATTACTTGGTGACCTTCCCTGCTGATCCTCATTGACATTTTTTTTTAAAAAAAAATTCTCATATCATTACAGATAGTGCATATAAGCAATGGGTGGTCCTTATTTCATCTCATCAACGTTTACCTCATCTTCCTCCTGTATTTTTAAAAAAAATATCTCAGCCATATTTGTTTTATCTGATTCAGGGAGCCTTTTTCATATACAATCCTATTTACTATTTTTTCAGGCAAAAAGATACCTCATTCTTCTTCCAAATGGATATATGAGGAAGTAGAGATGCAATTTGTGTTATGGCCAACACAAATTGGCCAACACAAACTGGCCAACACAAACTGTGCATGTTGGCCAGGGTAATTGTATCCTTGCGATTTATATTGATATTTTTCCCTGATTGCTTATTTTACCCTATGACTATCATTGTGTTGTACCTTATGATTCTTGATGAACGTATCTTTTCTTTTATGTACACTGAGAGCATATGCAGCAAGACAAATTCCTTATGTGTCCAATCACACTTGGCCAATAAAAAATTCTATTCTATTCTATTCTATTCTATTCTATTCTATTCTATTCTATTCTATTCTATTCTATTCTATTCTATTCTATTCTAATCTAACATTCCTAAATAGAGGCATTGTCATTTCTAGAGGCATGCTTATATTACAACAAATATTTATTTGTTGTTCATTTCTTTTTAGTATTTAACATAACAGATAAGAAGATGCAACTTATCAGCAGGAAGAAGAATGGATGAAAATCCACACCAATCAAGGACAGCAAGAACCATTACAGATAGTCCTCGACTTACAACCGCAACTGAGTCGAAAATTCCCACTGCTAAGCAAGACAGTTGTTAAGTGAGTTTTGCCCCATTTTATGACATTTTTGCCACAGTTGTTAAGTGAATCATGCTGTCATAAAGTGAATCTGGCCTTCCTTAATGACTTTGCTTTTTTGGAAGCCAGGTTACAGATGAAGATTGCGTGACCCCGGGACAGTAGAACTGTCATAAATACATGTCAGTTGACAAGTGCCCAAATGTTGAACATGTGATCATGGGGATGCTGCAACAGTCATACGTTACTTTTTTTCAATGCTGTTGTAACTTTGAAAGGTCACTAAATGAATGGTTATTGTTATGTATTTAAATTATTGGAGGGAAATTTGGGTGGGAAAAAGCACGTTTCTGATTGGCTGAAGCCTCAGCCAAAATACTATATAAGGAGGACTGTTTGCCAAGCTCCCATATATATTTAATCAAGGGTATTCTGATGAGATGTTCACAATGTACATTCATTGAAATGACTCTGAAAAGCTTTCTAGTTTTTTTCATATTCATCATCAATATGTATTCAGCACTAGTCTCCTATTTAATCTAAGCCCCATTTAGATATTATGATATCTGGAAAGTTAACCATATCATATGCTCCAGGAAATCATTGTCCTTTATCAACACTCCTGACATGATACTGGCTTTCTGAAAACATTCCTTCATTTAGCATATAAGTCTTCAGGTCAAAACATGTTTATAGATACGTGAATATTGGCTGCCATGCAAACCCTGCATTATCCTTGTATGTATGGAAGTTACTGCATATAGAGCTACAGTATGGGTGCAGATATATTTATCCTGTACACATTCTGTGTATAGTAACATTACTTGGAAGTGGAGCTTGTCTGGGATGCTGACATGGTGTGTCCTCCAACAATATGGATCAATATATAGCTTTACCGGGATTGAATGAATGCATGTACAGCATAATCTGATAGTGTTTACTTTATATAAATGGATAATCTGAGCAAAATAACTAAATGCACTTTTTTTTGTCTTACAGATTTCCTAGGGGAAATTTTCCAAAGAAGGGCACCAGAGATGCTGAAAAGAGAACACTCAGTAAATAAACCAAATAAAGGTAAAGGTAAAGGTTCCCCTCGCACATATGTGCTAGTTGTTTCCAACTCTAGAGGGCAGTGCTCATCTCTGTTTCAAAGCCGAAGAGCCAGCACTGTCCAAAAATGATCCCATAGTCATGTGGCTGGCATGACTAAAAATGTTAGCTTCCCACCAAAGGTGGTCCCTATTTTTTTCTTGCATTTTTTACATACTTTTGAACTGCTAGGTTGGCAGAACATGGGCCTAGTAACGGGAACTCACCTGGTAACGCGCACTAGGGATTTGAACCACTGAACTGCCAACCTTTTGTTCTGCAAGTTCAGCATCTTAGCCACTGATTCACCACATCCCTTATATCATAACCAAATACATACATACCGTGTTCCCCCCAAAATAAGACCGTCTTATTTTTTCAAACCCCAAAATAAGGACTTGATCTATTTTTGGGGAGGTCTTATTATTTTGGGCACATAGAGCAAGATGGGGCTCCTTTGCCATCTTACCTGATTTCCATCTCTGCATTTAAATATTTTCAGAGAAGGCTTATTTTTGGGGGGAGGCTTATTTTAGCCCATGCACTCAAAAGCCCGATTGGGCTTATTATCAGGGGATGTCTTATTTTCGGGGAAACAGAGTACATATATACATATAATATATATAGTACACACAAGCATACAATGTAGTTCAGGATTGAAATGTGGAGTCTTTGATGCTCACTGAGATTAGTTATTTGTTTGCAAAGATTTCATTACCCAACTAGCTAACATGACCTACTTGAGCAATACACATCCTCTCCAGCAAACAACATCCAGAGAAACAGGGATTAATACCAGATAAATAATCAAACAGAAATCAATACGAATCAATACGGTAAGGAATTACCAAGGAGAAAAGCAACCAGCAACTAAAGATTCCCCACGAACATTGACAGGGCAAGCTATTGTATATAAACGGGAACAACCCTCCCCAACTCACACAGTAGAACTGTTGATATTACCTAGTTAGATAATGAAATATCTGCAAGCAGACCACCAAGCTCAGAGAGCACCAAGGACTCAAATACTTCTCTTAGTAATCACCTGTATAGTAGTAGTATTGAGATCAAAGAAGGGATGGCCAATTTATCACCATAATCTAGCCCAGGCTATTGGTGTTGCTGATAGGCTTGACTTGAGAAACATAACTATGCACTCGTGTTGGATGACTCATTGGATTCCATTCCTTTTTAATTTTGTTATTTTTGAAGTTGATCCTTGATTGGATTCATTTTTTTCTATAAGTTCATTCCCTTTGTTCCTTTCCTTTTCAAATGAGCCTTTGTCAGCAAATATTTTGATTTTCATTAACATTTTATTTCAATTTCAAGTTTTGTAGTATTATGATCGGTCAGGAGATTTCTTTTTCAACTACATAACTGGGTCCCATCTATGTTGATGCATACTACAATTTCTGTAGAGCAAATCCTATGTAAGTTCCATTTGGAACACATAGATTTATTCTTTTACAGGATACTAGCAATAACTTTCTGACCAGTAATTTGAATATAAAAGAAAAAGCAAAAACCTTGTTTTTATACTTTTTACTTCCAGAACCTGGCTGCAAGGCAGCAGTGGTGCAGATTTAAATAGTCTCATAGACAAAAGGAAAGTCAGCTACCCACTGAGTTAATAAATTCATGCTTGTGCATGTGTGAATGTTGTATTCCAGTGTTCTGAAATGTTAAATGACCGTACTTAATGAGATGGCTAGATTTTATTTTACACTTTTTTCCTGTTATTAGTTATTCTGTTTTATTATTGGGCTAAAGGAAAAAAAGAGAATAAAACCAGTCAATAAATTGTGATGCAGTGTATGCTAAAACAAGTGGACACAGCAGAGTGTTGCATTTATTTCTCTCATTGCACATAGGTACGATGTTTTATTGCTTGGCACGAGATGGAAGACAATGTCTTCAGGTTGAGACAAGTGCTACTGTGCTTGTGGACCACTTAAATCTTCAAAAGTAAAAGCAGAGGGTCAGCCTAGACAAGTAACAGGGTTAATCAGTTTGAATTAATGACTTTTGTTTTAATCTGGTTCAAAATAAAGCTGTGACCAGAGGCCTTTGGCTTTACCTATACGTCAGTGTCAGGGTGGTTGATTCAGAATAGTGGGAGAAGAAAAAGGGTGGCCCTCGTCACTGGATAATTGAAATGATGGCAAAGTCATACGACAGGGTGGTCACATCATGCAGCAGTCTGGTAAGGAAACGCCAACTTGCTGATCTCTCTATTATTTTTTTTTGAATAAACACCAGTGCTTTCCACCTTATCAATGAACTGAGGGTTCATTGGTGATCTTGAAGATGGGGATTAAATGTTGCATCCCAAAACAGCTGCCAATGTCATCAGTATGCAGCTGTAATCCTGCAGCCAAGGAGGCTGGAATTCAGGGATGAACAAATAAAGTTGTCTGAATCAGGGGTGAGTTCTACTTATCTTTATTACCGGTTCGCAACGGGATGGATGGGAAACAAAATTTGTTAAAGATTTACAGAGGAACAGAGACAGAATGTGAATGAATCTATAACAATTAGAGAAGTTTTTAAAATTATAAAAATATTAAATTAGGAAAGGTGCTTAGACCAAATGATTAGCAGTTTTTATTGCAGATGTTTTGAGGATAAACTTTTACAACATTTACAAAACAAAATGAACTCTACGCTCCAGGGAGGAAAGATGCCATAAAATTGAAAAGAGATAAATATAGCATTAATACCCAAAGATGGACAAATTAGATTTGACTAATAAGAAACTATAAACTGATATCGTTATTGAATAACAACTATAAGCTGTTCACAACAATTCTAGCTGATAGATTGAAAATAATTTTGCAAGAATTTGTTAATGAAAATCAATGGGGCTTTTTACTAAAAGAAAGGTAAAGGACAATATTAGAAATGTGTTTTTTTTGAAAAAAATTATTTATTTTTAAACATAAAATAAAAAAAACCTCATCAAATCAATTCCATTACAACGTGCTGTAAGGGTGTTAACTTATCTCCCTGTGCATTCACAAAATAATCATCTCTTCCATACATATATCTTATACTCATTTTCCTAACATATCTTTACATTTAACCAATTATAGAATAAATCCCATATTTTATAATATTGTTTATCTTCTTGTTCTCTAATTTCAAATGTTAATTTACTCATCTCTGCACATTCCAACATTTTTCTAATTATTTCATCTCGCAAAGGTAACTTTTCATTTTTCCAATTTTTTGCAAATACAATCCTAGCTGCTGTAGTAATATTCACAATCAAATATTTTATATCTCTAATATATATCTCTGGTATAATTCCCAACAGAAAGATTTCTGGCTTAAAATCAATATGCTTTTTAATCATTTTTTCCAGCTACCTGTGTATTTTAGTCCAATATCTTTTAGCTTCAATGCATGTCTACTACATGTGGTAATATGATCCAGGTATCTGATGACATTTTCCAACATTTTTCAGATTTGTCCTTAGACATTCTAGCAATTCTTGCTGGGGGTAGATGCCACCTGTAAAACATCTTATACAAATTCTCTTTAAATGTTGTCAACATCATCATTTTATAATTATACATCCACAATTTCTACCAGTCCTCTAGATCTATCCCATGACCAAAATTCCTCCCCCAAGCAATCATTGTTTCTTTAACCTGTTCTTCCTCTAACTTCACCTCTAGTAAGTATCCATACAGTTTCTTTATCAGGTTGTCATCTGAACCTGTTAAAATCTCATCAAAACTCGTTAGGTTATTATAAAAGCCTTCTATTTTAACATCATTATCATATCTGGATTGTATTTGCAAGTATGCAAGCCAATTTATTGTTATATCCTCTGCCTCTAATTCTAATTTGGATTTTAACTCACCCTTTTCATTCAACAATTCATTATACCTAACAATATGTTCCTTTTTAAATGTTATTGACTAAGAGAATGCCTCAATGGGTGAAACCCACATTGGAATTTTTAAGAAGTGACTTTTCTTAATCTTTTCCCAATTTAATAATAACGTTTCTCTGACTATATGTCTTCTAAAATAGCCCTGTGATTTAGCTTGTCCATATCATAAAAAGGCGTGCCATCCCAACAACAAATCATGGCCTTCCAGAGTTAATATTCTATTATTTTTTAGGGTTATCCATTTTTTAATCCACATCATATTCGCTGCTTGATAATATAGTTCCCAATTGGGTAGCCCAAAACTGCCTCTAACTCTCTTATCTTGTAGTAATTTTATTTTTATCCTTGCTTTTTTCCCTTGCCAAATATACTTCAGCATCGCTTTATTCAGCTCCTCAAAGTACCCTGTGGTCCATTTAATAGGTATAATCTGAAACAAATACAGAATTCTAGGTAATATATTCATCTTAATTGTTGATATTCTTCCCAACAAAGACAATTGTAGATGTTTCTATTCAATACTTCCAAGGTCAACACAAACAGCAGCGGTGACAGTGGACAGCCTTGTCTTGTACCTTTTCCAATTTGAATCACATCCGTGATTCAAATGATAATCACCATTTATCATTATCTTAGCTGATTGTTTATAGTATATAGTTTCTATTGCTTTAATAAATCTTTCACTGAAGCCCATTTGCTTCAATTGTAGGAAGATAAAATGCCAATTAATGTTGTCAAATGCTTTTTGTACGTCTAAAAAGATCAACGCCATCTGTTTTTCGAGATGAGCCTCATAATATTCTAAAGTATCCAAGACTACTCTCATATCTTTGAATGCATTACCTGACTCTGTGGTCTCTTCTCATAACCCCAAAAGCTTTATTCAAAATCTATCCACTGTTGACCTCACCCATTCCTAAGAGGACTCTAAGGGGCATGCATAAGAGCACAAACGTGCCTACCATTCCTGTCCTATTGTTTCTTCCCCTATATATATATATGCTTATACTACTGTGTTTTCTCCTCATATATATGTTTATATATTATATAATCTTTTGTGTTATGCTTGTGTATAATGTTATGACAAAATTAAATAAATAAATAAAAGTAAATAAATATTATTCCTAATTTGACTTTTAGGCAGAATTCCATTTTGATCTGAATGTATAAATTCATTCAAATATCTTTTAAGATGTTCTGCAAGTATTAAAGCAAATATTTTATAATATTAGAAATGTTTTGAATACTTGGAATATTTGAAGTAATGTAATGAAAAATAAGCAAAAATGATTTTTTTAGATGCAGAGAAGGCCTTTTAACAATTTGAACCGGGCTTCCTTGTTTAAGTTTTTAGAACATATGAATTTGGGAGAGAACTTTATAAAATGGGCAAAATCAATTTACATGTTACAGAAAGCACAAAAAATTGCTAATAAAAATCTAACAAATTTCTGTGAGACACAAAAAAATAGCAAGTCTAGTCTTATTTATTTTTGTTCTTGAAATGCTGAATAAAGATACAAGACAAGATGAAAGAATTGTGAGAGCCTTATAAGTTAAGGGTTTCTGACAGATGACTTGGTATTGGTTCTGGAAAATCCTTAAAGAGAATTGAAATATTAATGGACAAATAAAAAGAATTTGATTCATTAGCAGATTTCAATAGTAATAAACAGAAGATGTTATAAACATGCTAGCAAAAATATGAAAATAGAAACTCAAACAGAATTGATGAATAAAATGGGTTTTAAAATTGAGAAGAAGGGTATCACTATGACAAATATTTATTGTATGATATTTCAAAATAACTGTGTTAAGACATGGAATGAAGTTAAAAAAAAGACAAGTTAAGATGAGAGAAATTATAACTGTCATTGCTGGGGAAATTTCTATAATAAAAAGAATGTTTTGCCTAGAATGGTGTTTTTGTTTCAGAGAATTCCTATTTTGACAACTGATGCCTCATTTTAATCTGGATGAAACTGTCTATCTAGACCCGTTCCAGTCTGGCTTCAGGCCTGGGTACAGCACGGGGGTGACTTTCGTCGCGTTGGTAGATGATCTCTGGAGGTCTCGGGACAGGGGTTGTTCCTCTGTCCTGGTCCTGTTAGATCTTTCAGCGGCTTTTGATACCATCGACCATGGTATCTTGCTGCAACGGCTGGGGGGTTTCGGAGTGGGGGGCACTGTTTTTCGGTGGTTCTCCTCCTATCTTTCGGACCGATTGCAGATGGTGTTGGCAGGGGGGCAGAGATCGACCGCAAGGCACCTCATGTGTGGGGTGCCACAGGGGTCGGTTCTCTCACCTCTCCTGTTCAACATCTACATGAAGCCGCTGGGTGAGATCATCCGTGGTTTTGGGGTGCAGTGCCATCTGTATGCTGATGACACTCAGCTGTACATTTCCACCCCTAACCACCCCAACAAAGCCATCAAAGTGATGTCCCGGTGTCTGGAGGCCATGCAGATCTGGATGGGGAAGAACAGACTTCGACTCAACCCTTCCAAGACTGAGTGGCTGTGGATGCTGGCATCCCGGTACAGCCAGCTGATTCCATCGCTGACTATGGGTGGCAAAACACTGGCCCCTAGGGAGAGGGTCCGCAACTTAGGCGTTCTCCTGGATGTTCGGTTGTCTTTAGAAGAACACATGATGGCCGTCGCCAGGGGAGC
Source organism: Ahaetulla prasina (assembly GCF_028640845.1). NCBI lineage: Eukaryota > Metazoa > Chordata > Lepidosauria > Squamata > Colubridae > Ahaetulla > Ahaetulla prasina. Next base: position 41,234,178 of record NC_080541.1, on the reverse strand, counting down.
TTTTTATCAGGTCCACCTGATACGCCAGTTGCTCCCCTTCCTAGACCGGGATTCTCTATGCACGATCACTTATGCCCTTGTCACTTCCCGCCTGGACTACTGCAATGCTCTCTAAATGGGGCTCCCCTTGAAGAGCACCAGGAGGCTCCAACTGGTCCAGAATGTGGCTGCGCGGGTAATAGAGAGAGCAACATGATGCTCCCATGTAACATCTCTCCTGCCCAAGCTGCATTGGCTGCCGGTGGTCTTCCGGGTGCAATTCAGGGTGTTGGTTATCACCTTTAGAATAGAATAGAATAGAATAGAATAGAATTTTTATTGGCCAAGTGTGATTGGACACACAAGGAATTTGTCTTGGTGCATATGCTCTCAGTGTACATAAAAGAAAAGATACGTTCATCAAGGTACAACATTTACAACACAATTGATGATCAATATATCAATATAAATCATAAGGATTGCCAGCAACAAGTTATAGTCATACAGTCATAAGTGGAAAGAGATTGGTGATGGGAACTATGAAACGATTAATAGTAGTGCAGATTCAGTAAATAGTCTGACAGTGTTGAGGGAATTATTTGTTTAGCAGAGTGATGGCCTTCGGGAAAAAACTGTTCTTGTGTCTAGTTGTTCTGGTGTGCAGTGCTCTATAGCTGCTTTGAGGGTAGGAGTTGAAACAGTTTATGTCCAGGATGCGAGGGATCTGCAAATATTTTCACGGCCTCTTCTTGATTCGTGCAGTATACAGGTCCTCAATGGAAGGCAAGTTGGTAGCAATTATTTTTCTGCAGTTCTAATTATCCTCTGAAGTCTGTGTTTTTCTTGTTGGGTTGCAGAACCGAACCAGACAGTTATAGAGGTGCAAATGACAGACTCAATAATTCCTCTGTAGAATTGGATCAGCAGCTCCTTGGGCAGTTTGAGCTTACTGAGTTGGCGCAGAAAGAACATTCTTTGTTGTCCTTTTTAATGATGTTTTGATGTTAGCTGTCCATTTGAGATCTTGCGATATGATAGAACCCAGAAATTTGAAGGTTTCTACTGTTGATACTGTGTTGTCAAGTATTGTGAGAGGTGGAAGTATGGAAGGGTTTTTCCTAAAGTCTACCACCATTTCTACGGTTTTGAGTGTGTTCAGTTCCAGATTGTTTTGGTTGCACCACAAGGCTAGTCGCTCGACCTCTCGTCTATATGCGGATTCGTCATTGTCTCGAATGAGACCAATCACTGTTGTGTCATCTGCGAACTTCAGTAGCTTAACAAATGGATCATTGGAGATGCAGTCATTGGTATACAGAGAGAAGAGAAGTGGGGAGAGCACACAGCCTTGGGGGCCCCCTGTGCTAATTGTACAGGTATTTGATGTGATCTTGCTTAGCTTCACCTGCTGCTTCCTGTTTGTTAGGAAGCTTGTGATCCACTTACAAGTCTGTTCCGTACCTGTAGCTGGTTTAGCTTAGTTAGAAGAATGTCTGGAATGATGGTATTGAATGATGAACTAAAGTCTACAAAGAGGACCCATGCATAGGTCTTTGGAGACTCAAGATGTTGTAGGATGTAGTGCAGAGCCATATTAACAGCATCATCTGTTGATCTATTTGCTCGGTATGCAAATTGCAAGGGGTCTAAAAGCGGATTCGTGATGGTTTTCAGGTAGGAAAGCACTAGCCTTTCAAAGGTTTTCATGACTACAGATGTTAGAGCAACTGGTCTGTAGTCATTCAGTTCCTTGATGGTGGGCTTCTTCGGCACTGGGATGATGGTAGAGCGTTTGAAGCAAGAAGGAACATAGCACATCTCTAGTGATTTATTGAAAATATGGGTGAAGATGGGGCCAATTGGTCAGCACAGACTTTTAAGCAAGAAGGAGTTATCTTGTCTGGGCCTGGAGCTTTTCCTGGCTTTTGTCTGTGAAATAGGTCCTGCACTTCCTTTTCTGTGATCACTAGGGGTTGTGAACCCAATGAAATGGGGTCAGTTGTAGGAGGCTTGGCTGTTGTTGGTGTGTCTGAGATGGGGTTGTGGAGATAGGTGGCTGTAGTTTCCTTTCAAACCTGCAGTAAAACTCATTCAGGTCATCTGCCAGTTGTTGATTACCTTCAGCCTGGGAAGGAGGTTTGCCATAGCCGGTGATATTTTTAAGAGTTTTCCACATGTTTGCTGGTTCATTTGCTGAAAATTGATTCTTTAGCTTTTCAGAGTAACTTCTTTTGCTGCTCTTATCTCCTTGTTAGTGCATTTCTGGCCTGATTGTACAGCATTTTATCACCTTTTCTGTAGGCTTCCTCTTTGGAATGTCGAGCTGCTTAAGTTTAGGTGTAAACCAAGGTTTGTTATTACTGTGTATTTGCAAGTTCCTTGTAGGTACATAGGTCTTCACAGAAGCTGACATATGATGTTACAGTATCTGTGAGTTCATCCAGGTCTGCAGAGGTATCTTTAAAAATATTCCAATCAGTGCAGTCAAAACATGCCTGTAGCTTTAATTCTGATTCCTCCGTCCAGGTTTTCACTGATTTAATTATTGGTTTTATGGCTTTAAGTCTTTGCCTGTAAGCAGGTACAAGGTGAATCATGCAATGATCAGAGTGTCCTACAGCTGCACGTGGTAAAGACCGATAGGCATCTTTTAGTGTTGTGTAGCAGTGGTCTAGAGTATTCTTGCCTCTGGTGGGACAATTGACATGCTGAAAGTATTTTGGTAGTTCTTTCCTTAAGTTTGCCTTGTTTAGATCTCCCAAAACAATGGCCAGTGAATCAGGATTCACTGAATTTAAAGCGCTCCATGGCATAGGACCAGGTTATTTATGAGACCACCTACTGCCACCAATAGCCTCCCACCGACCTGTGCGCTCCCACAGGGAGGGACTCTTCAGGGTACCGTCAGTCAAACAATGCCGACTGGTGACCCCCAGGGGGAGGGCCTTCTCTGTGGGGGCTCCTGCTCTTTGGAATGAGCTCCCTCCAGGGTTACGTCAACTCCCTGACCTCCGGACCTTTAAACACGAACTTAAAACCTTTTTGTTGTGGGTCTGGCCTAACACAATTTTTTAAATGTGGGGGGTTTTAATGTGGGTTTTATGACAGTTTTAACTATTGTGGCCAAATTTTAGAATCAGTTTTTTAAAATGTTTTAATTTTTATTTATGTTGTTTTATCCTGACTGTAAACTGCCCTGAGTCCTTCGGGAGAAGGTCAGTATAGAAATCAAATAAATAAATAAATAAAATCAGTAGCAGAAGGATATATCTAAATTTGTGTGGCAGGAGAAAAAACGAGTTATATATTAGATGTTACAAGATATAAATTATTTATTTATTTTTATTTATTTTATTTGTCAATCATATATAAGATAACAGGTAAAGTATAAACATAATTTGGATACATGAAAAGAGTAAGTAAAAAAGGAATATTAGGACAGGGAAGGTAGGCACGCGGGTGTACTTATGCACGCCCCTTACTCTTAGGAATGTAAGAGGACAATTGGCTTTACCTGATTTGAAATAATGGTATGATAAAATCAAGGTTAATATCAATCTTAAAATCATTAAAAGGACCCATTAAAGGATTCCCTTGTCCAGTTGTGTTGAACTCTAGGATGTGGTATACACCCCCGTTTCTTAGATGAGGGAGTCAGCATTGCCCAAAGATGCTTCCATGGTCACGTGGCTAGCGTGACTATACACTGAGGCACACAGAACACTGTTACTTTCCCATAAAACTGGTGCCTATTTATCTACTCACATATGCATACTTTCGAACTGCTAGGTTGGCAGGGGCTGGGGCAAGTAATGGACGCTCACCCTATCACCTGGGGCCAGGATTTCCAAGTGGGCTGTCAGCTTTCCAGGTGACAAACTCAGCACCTTTAACCACTGAGCTATCAGATCACAACCCATATGGACTAAATGCAAACACAGGTTGTGTCATTAGGATTCTCAGTAAAAGAAGCATTTTATAGATGAGAAATAATAGGCAAAAACAAATGGCTGACTTATCATTTGATACTAGAATTTTGTCAAGGGGATTGTAAAATAAAACCAAGAGAAGAAATGGTGGCAGAGGCATATATTGCCAATGGTTTTCTTATTTACAATTGTTTAAAAGATTTAAGTTGACAAAGGAATGCATGGTTTTAAATATTGTAAGACAGTTTAAAATAGGGATCTTTACAAATAATTACCATGTAATTGTTTAAATGTATGAATGTATAATGAAACTTGAAACAGAATAAGAACATCTGAAAGACTATATGATAAAATAGGTTATTTTTTATTATAATATACAGATGGCATAGATTATACCATATATGTGGCTGAAAGGATTGAAATTTATCTTAAAGAGGATTTTTATAAAATAATGTACTGTTGGTATAAATCACAAGAGAAACTGTCTAGAATGTATAAACACATATCAAATTTATACTGGAAATGTGAACTTGGTAGACCCGTAAAAAGCTAAAAAAAATGGATTCAATTTATTTATTTATTTATTTATTTATTTTATTTACTGTATGGACAGTAGCCTGGAATGGGGACTGATGTCAAGGAGACTAAAGACATCCTTACCAGTGGCAGATAAGCTGCTTGAGCCCTCGGTTATACAGGGGTTCCAGAAAAGTTACGGCTAAAGAGACATTTGGTCAAGGCAAGATATGTCAAATCAGGTAGAGATTTGCCAGAATTGAAGACTGGGGAACGGATTCGGATGAGACTGCTGCCTGGAGATCAAACAGGCCACTGGAAAATGGATAGTTGCTTACAACAAATGGCTCCACGTTGCAATCAGGTAGATTTGTGTGTAGCCGAGCAGCCAGATTTTACATATCCTGTGGACAGTCCAGATGCATCTGATATTACCATGTTGCACTTACCCATTGACAATAAGGAATACACAGGGGTGGGGCCTCAGATCAATGTTGATGAGAGCTTGGATCAAGTGCGTATACCCAATGGCAGTTGAACGCCGGACACCCCAGTGAGTAGTGAGAGGAGCCCAGCAGTCTCAGTGAGGTTGGAGAGCCCCATGGTGCAAAGAGAACCAATCTGCACAAGAGGGCCGGTCATCATTCGTAGCAGCAGATGTTCGCGACCACCTGACACTTAACACTTAAAGTGTTGATATTGTTCCCTTTTACATTTTGAACTTTTATAATGTCTTACAATGCTTATAATGCTTAATATGGTTTTATAATGTTTTAATCATCAGAACTCTTACAGTGTGTCTTCTTCATATGCTATATTTTTAATAATATAGTTTTAATTCAGTTTTAATTTATCGTTTTAATTCAGCAATACAACTGTATTGTAAGGTTTTAATGTATTGGAATTTTTACAACGTTTTAGAATGTTTAGATTGTTTTATAATGTTTTATTACGTGTTAGCTTACAATGTTTTATGTAATATGAAAAGGGAAGACGTTACAGTGGTTATGTCTGTTGTATTGGCAGGATTATGCTATGATCAGGGGTGGGTTCTACTTACCATTACTACCTGTTCATATCAAGCCTTCTGCAACATGCACAAATCGCTTTTGATGACGTTCGGGTTGGTGGGCGGAGCCTCCCGCCGGTTTTACTACAGGTTCTATAAAATCGGTGCCTACTGGGGGCAACCCACCACTGGCTAAAATGCATTTCCTGCCTTTTTAGGAGTAGCCTTCACCTGCTCCTGTGAGGTATTTTCCAGTTCCTGTCTTATGTACTTGTAATGACAGCTTATCAGGGCTTTTCGATTAAACTTCTTGAAATGTGGTCATTGAGCCAGTGGTGTCCAAACATGTTTCCGTAATTATGTGGCCAGCATGATATCATGAGTGATAGGTAAGTGGTACCTATTTATCTAGTTGCATTTGCATGGTTTCAAACACTTAGCTTGGCAAGTGCTAGGCAATGATGTGACCTCACTCTATTCTGTGGCAGATAAAAATATAGAACAGCACAAAATAAGGAAAGGTATAAAGTAGATCTCTTAGTGCCAGGTAGCTCACACTGAAGAATTAGGATGAAAAATAAGAAACCAAACTGTATTAATCGAAGTTCGATACCTCCAGGGACAAATGATTCTTGTGCCTGAACAGATTTAGTTCTCCCCAAACACTAATCTTGCTTCTGTACAGCTAATGAAAATAAGAGCAAGCTTATTTTCCAAGCAGGAACAGTTTCCATATTTTGAGTTCCACAATGATTCAGAAACTGGAAACTTTAATTCTGTGAGTCTCCTGTTACTATATTATGCAAGGTTCACATTTTTTCAAAGGACTGTTTTTGAATGCTCCTGTTCACTGCTATTTTTCTTTTGCAGACTTGGAGGCTAAATCACTGCTTAAAGATCTTGTAGGTTTTTCTTGGCATCATTTGATTGTATATGAATGGAATCACTTCAAAAATAAAAATTCCCTCTGGAGAATCAGATGGTGTTTATTCTGATATGGAAATCTGCAGGAAGCTACCTTTTAATGCTTTGTTATTTTTAGAAAATATTTAACTTTTCACCCCTTTAAACACCAACAACATCACAAATACTCCTTGGAATGAAAATGATATGTAACCCTTGCCTAAAATATGCAATTCTTTAATGTAGCCTTAAGAACTAAAGAATTAACTTTTGTTCTGTCTATGCAGGCTGTGTTTCAGAGTATTGTGTCAGATTTCCTCAATCAGCTCAATGATGAATGACAGCACCACATATAAAAAGATAGAACAACTGGCTGAATTCTACAGTAGTTATTCATTTGTAACAGTGATGGCTAACCTTTTCTGGACTGAGTGCTCAAAATGCACATGCATACACACCCCACCCACGTGCATGCACATGTGCCCCCCCCCACATGCGCCTTCCTCCTGCACATGTGTGGCAGAGACCTGAAGACCAGCTGGTCGGTGGGAGGCATGTGCACATGCACAGCGGCGCTGAACTGGGGCGATGGCTCATGTACCCACAGAGAGGGCGCTGCATGCCACCTCTGGTGCCATAGGTTCACCATCACAGATTTATAACATACAATAATTTTATCACTCAGATCAACAGATTTTTTTTCAAGCCTGAGTCTTTCATTTAATCTATTCTAAATATGACTGAGGTTGTACAATCAAAACAATTTATTCAGAATAAAATTATTTCTGATCCAATCTATTTTATTTTTCAATATTTGGTCACTTTCAATCAGGGGTGAAATGCTCCCGGTTCTGACTGGATCACGCAATCCGGTAGCGATGGGGGCAGGTAGTTCGGAGAACCGGTAGCAAAAATCCCTGCCCCCTCCCCTCGCCCATGCCTTACTGTTTCTCTTCTCTGTCCCTGAAGCATTCTTAACCATTTTCTACAGTTTCCACAGTTCAAAAGCATAAGTTTGCCCTCATTTAGCTCTTCTGATGGTACAGCTTTCACAATTATGTATTGCAGCTGGGTAATTCTAGCATTCATTGAAAATAATAAATGGAGAATATATATTTTTATTTTTTGTAAGAACTCCTTTGGTCATATTTTGTAGTTCTAGAATATGCGGCAGATTCTTAGACTCTGAAATATCTTAGGCCCCGAAATGAACAAATACACACAATCAGTCCAAGTTTGTAAATTTGGGGTAGCATTAGTTTTCCATAATAAAAGAATCATATTTTTTTTGGGACTCTCTGCAGTTGTAGTAAATGTTGTAGACTGGTAGAAAATTGTACAGAACAATTGGATTCAGCAATGATCTTTCAAGAAGGATAGCAATTGCATATTTCAAGGCAGATGAAATCACCCACTTTCACAGAGAAGTATTCAACACCACAAGGACCCCAACATTTTCCAGGATATTATAACCAACCAGAATGGACAGGAATCTAAAACACATAGCATCCAAGAATCTGTCCACTTCATTAGGCCTACCAAGTCCAAGTTTGTCCCAGATAATTGGGCAAGAACATGCCTCAGGAACTCCATAAATCTGTACTCTCAGATACTAACTCTGAGCAAAACTAAGTCACTTTATCCAGCAGGTGCTAAAATAATCCTGACAGTAGGCTTGCAGGTATTTCCTGGCCCCTCCTTACCCAGGACATATTCAGTTAACCTAAACAATCACAAATAATTTCACTGGTATAAGTGATAAGACTTTTGATTCTACCCATCTCTTAAATAATCTAATCTTTAGTTTATCTCTGAAATCTGTTCCACATCATATTTCAGGTTATATTGATAACAATTTATTTTAAAAGACCATTAATTATTGTATAGAGTTTTTTAAGTGAAATGCAACTTCATATACTGTAGTTTTATAACTCTATTCCTTTTTCTGGCTACTTTCTCTTGTGAGTGAGGAATGAATTCAGCTGAAACTAAAGATTTCTGCTGTTTTCTTAGCTCCCTTAGGAAACTATTGTCCAACAGCAGAATAGAATAGAATAGAATTTTTTATTGGCCAAGTGTGATTGGACACACAAGGAATTTGTCTTGGTGCATATGCTCTCAGTGTACATAAAACATCAGAGTGATCCTTGTTTTTGTTATATTCTGGACATCATACCATAAATATTAATTTAAACAAAGTCAAAAACAATATTCCACAATAATTAAACAATAAAATCAAAATATGAAAAGATAACACCTTAACCCAGGAAAAGACCAAGATCATACATTCAGCTCATCACCATATAAATTGAAATTCTGTGATCAGAAAGACATTTGTATTTCTGCCTCTTGTTCAAATCTCTTTATTTAGGGTTTCTTTGTTAATCTCTCCCAGGGGAGTGAAATAATTTAGATCAGTTCAAAGACTAATATAATTTTTTCTAGGTTTGGGCATAGCAAAAAGATGAACAGGTTTTGCAATCAAGAAATTAATGTTGGCTTTGAGCATGTTTTCTGACCAAGCCCATAAGATTCCCTGCCAGTTTGAATTCTCTCTCTGACCTTTGAGATATTTGAAATCTAGCTCATGAGATATTTATTTCACAAAGTATAAGATTACTACCTTAATCATTGTGTTTATCAATAAGTATGTATGTATTGGTGTTTAATTATTTGCACAGGTTCTGTTAAGTTCGGGAAATAACGAGGCTGGAGACCAGGGTAGTGACAACAGCTCTTTAATATATGGTGAACCCAGCAACCAGGCTGGGGAAAAACCTCTCCTTATATACAGTTCAACCGGCGGCTTCAACCAATCAGCAACGTGCTTGTTTCCCGCCGAAACCATTTAAAGATACATTACACTCCTTCCCTCCCAGAAAACACTTTACCCATATTTACATGATATTTACATATTATTTTTCAACGTAATCACGCAAATAGACTGGGCGTCTCCTGACTCTTTCGGACCTGCGCAGTACATTCCCTGGGAGTGGGTCGAGCTGACCGGAGGGTCTGTTTGCTCCTCTCAGCTCCTTTTCTAGGCCATCCGGCCCTGGATTATTAGCAGAGTCGTCCCTGCTGTTTTCTACTGTGGACCTCCGGAATTTCAGATAAGTCCTGCGTTTGTTCCGGGTTTGAGTCAGCTGTGGAATCAAACATTGTATTGTCAGGGCCCGTTTCGATTAGTTCAGATTGTTCGGCTATGCGTTTTCGTATTTGGTCTATGTGGCGCCTCCATACTCGGCCGTCCTTTAACTCTACCAAGTATGATTTTGGACCTGTTCTGTTGAGGATTTGTCCTGCTATCCAGGTTGGGCCTTCACCATAGTTGTGTGCCCACACTCGGTCGCCTATGTCCATTTCTCTTGTTTTTCCTATTTCCCCCTTGTAACCCTCTGGCGTATAGTTTGGGTTTAGACGGTCTAGGGGGCACCTGAGCTTCCGGCCCATTAATAATTCGGCTGGGCTTCTGCCGGTTGTGACACAGGGGGTTCTGTGTTGGACGGCCAGGAAAACATCGATTTTTGTTTGCCAGTCGCCTGGCTTGAGTCTGGACAATGCCTCTTTTGCGCTCCGGACGGAACGCTCTGCAAGGCCATTCGTCGCAGGGTGGAAAGGCGCCGAGAGGGCATGTCGGATGCCCTCCTCTGCCAAGTACTCCTCAAATTGGGTTGCCGTGAATTGCGGGCCGTTATCGGAAACTAGTGTGTCGGGCAACCCATGGGTTACAAATAGGTGCCGTAGGACTGAAATCACGGCCTCGGCTGTCATGGATCTCATGAGAATGATTTCCAGCCATTTGGAGTAGGCATCTACTACGACCAGGAAGGTTTGGCCGTGGAAGGGACCGGCAAAATCAATGTGTATTCTAGACCAGGGGCCCTGGGGTTTCTCCCATTCCCGAACCGGGGCCGTTGGGGGTAGCGGTCTGGACTCCTGGCAGGCCTGGCATTTCCTACCCTTTCAGCAATTTCTGAGTCCATTAAGGGCCACCACACGTAGCTTCTCGCTAGACCCTTCATCCTAACGATCCCTGGGTGACCCTCGTGGAGGAGGTCCAACACCCTTTTCCTCAGTTTTTCTGGGATCACCACTCTAACCCCCCATAGCTGCGACCCCCCTTGTGCCGAAACTTCCCACGCTTTTTACAAATTCCTTAAAACGCTCGCCCGGCGCAGCGGGCCACCCTCTTTGTACCCAACCGAGTACAGTTCTCAAAGTAATGTCCCGGTATGATGCCCGAGCCACCTCCTTAGATGTGACTGGGCCAGAGTCCAGAGAGTCAATTAACAGTATGGGCGTCCCCGGAGTGGGGTCTTCGATCGCCCCTGGTAGTGGGCATCTGCTTAATGCGTCCACATGCCCCAACTCTTTTCCTGGCCGATGCTGCAGTTTGTAGGAATAGGCGGCTAAGAAGATAGTCCATCGGGTCAATCGTGGCGAAAGTGCCACAGGCGTTGGGCGGTCGCCAGCCAGTATCCCTAACAGTGGTCTATGGTCTGTCACAATTTCAAAGTCTCTACCAAAAACGTATTCGTGAAACTTTTTTACCCCTGACACAATAGCTAGCGCTTCCTTATCCAACTGGCTATAGTTCCTCTCTGTCGAGGACATCGTTCTGGAGTAGAAGGCTATTGGGGCTTCTGTGCCATTTGGAAACCTGTGGCTGAGCACAGCCCCCACCCCGTAAGGGGAAGCATCGCAGACTAATACCAATGGCAATGAGCTATGATACTGAATCAGTAAGCTATCGCTCGAGAGTAGGTTTTTTACTGCTTCGAAAGCCCTAGCTTCCGACTTTCCCCAAGACCAAGCAGTATTCTTTCCCAGTAACTTATGTAGCGGCTCGGCAACGGTTGCCTTATTTTTTAAAAAGACCGCGTAAAAATTCACTAGACCCAGGAATGCCTGTAGCTCTGTTTTGTTTTTGGGCGCTGGAGCCTTTCGTATTGCCTTGACCTTGCTTTCAGTGGGGTGAATTCCCTCCTTGTCTATTCTGTAGCCCAAGAACTCTACGGATTCTACCCCTATCTGGCATTTGTTCACTTTAACCTTTAGACCGGCTGACCGGAAAATGCCCAGAACTTTTCTCAAACGCTCCCCCAATTCTTCTAAATTTTCGGCTGATATCAATACATCATCGAAATAGGGGACTACCCCCGGGAGCCCTTGCAGAAGTCGCTCCATCAAATTTTGGAATAGACCCGGTGCCACACTCACCCCAAACTGTAACCGGGTACACTTGAATGCACCTCTGTGAGTCACAATTGTCTGGGCTTCGCTGTGTTGGCGCTCACGGGCAGTTGTTGATAGGCTTGAGCCAAATCTAACTTTGCAAAACGTGCCTTGCCCCAGCGAGTGCAGCAAGTGTTGCACCACGGGACCGGTAAGCGCTTTTCTGCAAGGCTTTGTTTAACGCCGCCTTGTAGTCAGCGCAGATTCTAACTGACCCATCTGGTTTCACTGGGTGACGATTGCCTCCCACTTTGCGTGATCGACTGGCACCAGAATCCCTGACTGATGAGCTTGTCTATCTCCTTGTCAATCTTAGGTTTAAGGGCAAAGGACCTCCTTGCCTTTAACCTAATGGGGCTACCTGGGGTCTAAATTGAAGGAAATAGGGGTCCCTTGTACTTGCCCAGGCAGTCCTTGAAGACATCTTCGAACTCGCTCATGAGTGTGTCTTTAGGTTAAAGTCACTTCTGTAGATGCCAGTCACTCCCATGCCCAATGCACGGAACCAGTCTAGTCCCAACAGACTTGGCAGGGTCCCTTCGACTATCGTGATGGGCAGGGTCTTCTTGTGTGGTCCGTATCGACGCCGGACGGAGGTGGTCCTCGAACAGGGATGCGATTCCCTTGGTAGTCGTGCACTCGTAGCCGCTTGTGTTTGCAGTTTGCGTTTGGCGATTCTCGGCAAAGCCCTCGCAAAAGTGCCCCAGGACTAGAAGTGTCCACTTCTAGTCGGCACGGCACTCCTTCGATTTTCGGTTTAGTGAAGATTTTCTTCTCGACGCGGGTTGCTGCACGGCCTATGATCACGGTCGTTCGATTTGAATTCGCGCCCTTTTTGTTTTGACCAATCGGGTCGCCTTGCCGATCCTGCGCTCTGATTGGTTGGTTTGAATTTTCGGCGGAAGGTTGGGGTGCTCGACAGACTTGAGCCAGGTGCCCTTCTTCTCGCACCGCCGACATGTAGCGCCCTTGAACTTGCATCGTTGACGCTGGTGTTGCCCTCCGCAACTTCCGCATTCATCCCGGTCTTCTTTGCCCTTCTCTCGGTGAGGCAAACTCCTTCCTCATCCTCGCCGTCTGATTCGGTCTGGATTTCTTCATTGTGGACCGGGGTTGATTTCGCTTGTGCCGTTGGCGTGAGTGGCTTTTGTAGGGTTTCCGCCGCTTGGGTGGACATCTCATGAGCTCTGGCTTCGCCCAGAGCGCTTTGCCAGCGTTAGATTGCTTTTTGATAGCAGCCGCCCGCAAACGAATGTCTCTGACCCCACGGATGAGTTGCTCTAACAGCTCCTCATCCAAATCTCGGTACCCACAGTCCTTGAGGCTTTTCAGGGCGGCCATGTAATCGCTGATGGATTCGCCTCTTGCTGTCTGCGCCTCCAAATTCAAAACGCTGCACATATTTGGACGGTGTTGGCGCGAAATGGTTCTTCAATAGATTTTGCAGAGTTTGCCACGATACCGATTGTACCGGCGTTGGCTCTGCCAGGGCTTCCGCGATGTCGATGACCTCGGACCGCAGTGGCTCAGGAAATATGCCCTTTGCGGTTGTCTGAACTCCTTGCAGTTCGTTTGCCTCTAGGAAGCTCAAACGGGTCATGTACGCTCCCATTTCTCCTGGCTGGGTCAAACGGTGCGGGCGGAGTGTAGCTGGCCATCTCCGCTTTCTGCCCTGAGTTTGCTGGGTTCGGTTCTTCCGTGCTTCAGCTCGCTCCTGGTGCTCTTAACCTCGAGATCCCATCCTCGTCGCCAGTGTTAAGTTCGGGAAATAACGAGGCTGGAGACCAGGGTAGTGACAACAGCTCTTTAATATATGGTGAACCCAGCAACCAGGCTGGGGAAAAACCTCTCCTTATATACAGTTCAACCGGCGGCTTCAACCAATCAGCAACGTGCTTGTTTCCCGCCAAAACCATTTAAAGATACATTACAGGTTCTTTCTATCCATATGTAAGTGACCTGCCTTTTAAGCAGAGAGCCCATAGTTAGATACGCTACATAGAGCTAGGTGTGTGTAGTAGACATTTGCCCCTCTCTGCATTTTTTAAAGCAACCTGATTTTTAAAATCTTCCATGCAAGCCTTGGGAGTCAAATTAACTCTAATGAATGGATTCCTCAAAATAGCCACAACTTCTTTCAGACTCATAAAAAAGCCTATTTTAAAAATCATTTGTTTTTTATTAAAAAAAAAACCCGAGAAAGGCAAAACAGGGAAAAGATTGAGAAAAGACAAAGTAGATCTAGTTTTAATCACCCCATATGATAAAAAGTGTACATTTTTCCCCCCATCATAAATTCCATACACTGATCATAAATGGATACTTATTTGTTAGCATTTTTTTAAAAGTATGACATATTTGGCCAAGGTAACTTTTCATGTCAGGACAAAAATCCCTAAGGCTGCAAGAAAAAAAGATGCTGCAAGCTCTTCAGGTTTGTTTGCAAAGGCCAGTTTCCTGCTTGGCCTGTGCTAAGAGTGAAATCTGCTTTTCAATAATTAGTATCCTGAACAACTTCAAGACGATTGTTGACACAGCTGTTGTTGTTTAAGGTTGCAGACACATCAATGGCCAAGCAGTAAGTATTGATTTGTGCAGTGACATCCTTCTTGTTGTGTCATTTGAGTGAAAGAAGCCCCCAAATTAACCAATAATAAAGTGTTAGAAGTTGTAGTAGCTGTCTCTTGAGACTTGTTCTGGTTGAGGGTGGGTCCCCCTCCTCTTCCAGAGGCCATCAATCCTTCGTGAAGGCACTAAACATGGCTGTGAATTCACCAAAACCAGTGTAAGTCCAAACATATTAAGCTGTGGAGCCTTTCTGTAACTATGCATTTTATTTTTATTACAGAATATAGGGATGACAGGAGTAGAAAAGGCAATTTCAGAGGTTTTTGTTTCTAATCACTCATAAAGAATAATATTCTATAAGCTTTAAAGATGCAGAATTTACTGTATCTATCAAAACATAGTTTTGTCAAAATTGTGTGCCTAAAACTGACCGGACTTTAGTTTTGTGTTGTTGGTGCTTTATTTTATTTTATATACATTTTTTTTACTCTTGATTACTGATTTCACTGCATTCCTTGACAATTGTAGTAGGAATGGATAATAGCCATATTCAAATGTCAAAATGAAATATTATAAATTGTTAATATGTAATATATAAAGTCCTAATAAAATGATTAAGATTTTCAGTCAAAACCATCTATGCTATAGGTTTGCTGTTTAATGCTATCAACGTTTTCAAATGTATGCAAATTGTTTTAAAATATAGTTTCAGACAAGCTACAATAATGTTAAATTTCATGTAAACATACTTTCACAGGGCTTCTGAAATGAGGTTATGATATATTCCCATATCTTGGGGAAATGATATATAGATAGTAGGTTTAAATATACCTAAATATACATATAATACCATGTGTATGAACATTTAATACATGCAATGATATATTTAATAATTGTATCTTCCGAATATCTACAATTGCATTTTTATAAGTTGATATTTACTTTTATTATTATATAATTCACAAAGTATAACTTGCATGGAGGAAATGTCAAGGAGATCAGTTTCACTTCTGTATGTATGTCAAAGTTATTTGTTTTGGCTGTTATTTTCTGCACAGAATAATACACAAGAAAATGCACAACAATTAATTTAAGAAGCAATATAAGCAGAATTCAATCATAAACACTTATTTATGAGAGCATACCCTTGAGCTTAATATTTGGTTTTTATATACATAAAAATGAAATGTCATCTAATGACCTTAAAATAGTTTAATGAAAGTAGAAATCATAACAAAATTCTCAATGTTGTTTGTGTGTATGTGTATAATATGTTTTAAAACTTCTTAAAATATACAGTTTTGAATATTCCAGAAATCTGGGTGAAAGAATCATCACAGAATCATAGCATTGATGTTATCTCAGAGGTCACTGTCAGAGTAGTTACTTCTGAATAGTTCCTTTATTGTTGTTTGTTGTTGTTTTTAGTTGTGAAGTCATGACCCATGGACAACGTTCCTCCAGGCCTTCCTGTCCTCTACCATCCTCTGGAGTCCATTTAAGCTCATGCCTACTGCTTCAGTGACTCCATCCAGCCACCTCGTTCTCTGTCGTCCCTTTCTTCTTTTACCCTCAATCTTTCCCAGCATTAGGCTCTTCCCCAGTAAGTCTTTCCTTCTCATTAGGTGGCCAAAGTATTTGTTTCATGTTCAGGATCTGGCCCACGGCACGACTGAGGAACTAGTCGTGGCCTGGGAACAGGCCGCGGCTGGGGCCTTGGACCGTGTCGTGCCTTTGCGGCCTCTGACCCGGCGCAGATCTCGTCCGGCCCCTTGGTTCTCCGAGGGGCTGAGGGAGATGAAACGCCGGAGAAGATGCCTAGAGAGCACCTGGAGGTCCAGTCGTTCCGAAGCTGATTGGACACTAGCGAGGTCCTATTCTAGGACTTACCTAGTGGCAATGAGGGAGGCGAGGCGTTCTTACGCCTCCACCCTCATTG
Organism: Ahaetulla prasina; assembly: GCF_028640845.1. NCBI lineage: Eukaryota > Metazoa > Chordata > Lepidosauria > Squamata > Colubridae > Ahaetulla > Ahaetulla prasina. The sequence goes on along the minus strand of NC_080541.1, from coordinate 41,218,097 downwards.
CGTCGGCAGATAACCACCCGACCGCCCTGTTTCGGGTGACCTGCTCCCTCCTTCATCAGGAGGTGCGGGATGACCCTTTGCAGGGACGTGCCGAGGAGTTTAGTGGTTATCTATACGATAAAATCGCTCAGTTCCGGGATGGTCTGGACCGAAATTGGGATGATCCAAGCGAGGGAGAGGAGGCTCGTCTTGTTGAGTCTGTTTGGGATGAGTTTGACCCTGTGGCTCCCGAGGACGTGGACAGGTTGTTGGGGAGACTTCACGCCACTACATGTTTACTGGACCCGTGCCCTTCCTGGCTGGTACTGGCCACTCAGGAGGTGACACGAGGCTGGCTCCAGAGGATTATCAACGCTTCTTTGCTGGAAGGGGTTTTCCCTGCCACCTTGAAAGAGGCGGTGGTGAGACCCCTCCTCAAGAAGCCCTCCCTGGACCCAGCTATTTTGGGTAATTATCGTCCAGTCTCCAACCTTCGCTTCGTTGCGAAGGTTGAGGAGAGTGCTGTGGCGCGACAGCTACCCCAATACCTGGATGAAACCGTCTATCTAGACCCGTTCCAGTCTGGCTTCCGTCCCGGGTACAGCACGGAGACAGCTTTGGTCGCATTGGTGGATGATCTCTGGAGGGACAGGGACAGGGGTTATTCCTCTGCCCTGGTCCTATTAGACCTCTCAGCGGCTTTTGATACCATTGACCATGGTATCCTGCTGCGCCGGTTGGGGGGATTGGGAGTGGGAGGCACCGTGTATCGGTGGTTCTCCTCCTATCTCTCCGACCGATCGCAGACGGTGTTGACAGGGGGGCAGAGGTCGACCGCGAGGTGCCTCACTTGTGGGGTGCCGCAGGGGTCGATCCTCTCGCCCCTTCTGTTCAACATCTATATGAAGCCGTTGGGTGAGATCATCAGTGGCTTCGGGGTGAGATACCAGCTGTACGCTGACGACACTCAGCTGTACTTTTCCACCCTGGGCCACCCCAATGAAGTTGTTGAAGTGCTGTCCCGGTGTTTGGAAGCCGTACGGGTCTGGATGGGGAGAAACAGGCTCAAGCTCAATCCCTCCAAGACGGAGTGGCTGTGGATGCCGGCATCTCGATTCAGTCAGCTGCAGCCGCAGCTGACTGTTGGAGGCGAGTTATTGGCTTACGGGACCGCCTGCTGTTACCGCATGCCTCCCACCGACCCGTACGCTCTCACAGAGAGGGACTTCTCAGGGTGCCGTCCGCCAAGCAATGTTGGCTGGCAGCCCCCAGGGGAAGGTCCTTCTCTGTGGGGGCTCCCACACTCTGGAACGAGCTTCCCCCGGGTTTACGCCAAATACCTGACCTTCGGACCTTTCGCCGCGAACTGAAGACACATCTTTTCATTCGCGCGGGGCTGGCTTAGATTTTATTGATTTTAAAATCTTTATTATTAATTTTAAATGGGTTTTAGTTTTTATATATTTTAAATTTTTAGGCTAATTATAATAAGTTTTTTAATCTTGCATTTTAAACTGTATATTTTCTTGTCTGTTTTATTTTGCCTGTACACCGCCCTGAGTCCTTCGGGAGAAGGGCGGTATAAAAATCAAATAAATAAATAAATAAATAAATATACTAACTTGATACAATTATTCAACTAATTGTGTATCCATCAGAATAACCTCTCGCCATTTATCTACTATGATTTCATGGGAGACTTTGCTAGATGGCTTGCTAAACCTAAAGTATACAATTATGTGTCCTGTGATCAGCTATATTGGTCATCATATATAAAAAAAGAGGTGAGGTTGTTTTGACATGATTTGTTCTAATGAAATATTTTCTAAATGTTCAATGACACTATGTTATACATATATAAGCTGACATTTCTGGAATTATGAATCTTCCTTTTTGCTGTTCTTGAAGCTAGGAAAAACAGTTGTTCTACCCTAGTCTTCAGGCCTTATGGACATTCTTCATGATTTCTCAAAGATCATGGAAAGATTCTTCAAGATGATAGCTGCAAGTTTTGCAAGAGTCTTGGGTTAATTGATCTGATCCTGGAGATTTAATCTCACTCATGGTAGCTAGATATCCCACAACATTTTATTTATTTACTTACCTTCAATTACTATTATCTTCCTCTAGCAATTGCTCTGTTTAGGTTCACTTGAATATAGTTGCCCTATGCAGAAAAGTCTGAAGCAAACTTACATTCTATAGAAATTTGTGTATCTTCTCCCCCACCCACCCAACCAAATAGGAAGCTTATCCTGAAAAATATAACTGTTTTTCAGTTGGATTTATTAGGAGATGTAAGAAATCATATTTACAGGAGCAAAGTTTTCAGAAAATAATCCATGTAATAGATTTTCTATCATCTAAAGCAGGGGTGGGTTTTACTTACCTTTACTACCAGTTCGCATCGTGCCTGCATGTGCAAGCATGTGTAGATCACTTCTGATGATGTTCGGGTCAGTGGGCGGAGCCTCCCACTGGTTTTACTACCGATTCTATAGAACCCATTCAAACCTGGGGTAACCCACCACTGATCTAAAGAAACCAACAGGCCATTTTAGAGTTTTAGAGTTAATTTATTCTAATAATTTCCATCTTTTCTTTTATGTAGGCTCCTACATAACCATTGAAAACCTTTGAGCACACCACATGAGAGAGTGGCAACATGGCACTTGTGGGCAATCATAGTGTACATGAACTATTTGAGATGGTGCATATGGCTCCATAAATTAAAATTATTGTTTTTTTAAAAAAGTATTAAAATCACCTAACTTTGCAACTCACCAAATTGTATTAGAATTCCAGCAAACATTCCAGACAGTGATTGCTTGTGATGCTAAATGTTTTAAAATAAAGTATTTGATTCTGCCTCAACTAGGAATCATTTAGATTGCTCTCCTAATCCATGTGCAGTCTTTGAATGATCATCTTAAGTCATTTGATGCGTTAGATCTCTGCAATATGGTAAACTATTTTTGTGTCCATTTCCCCCTATTTTCTAAGTTTCTTGACTTGCTGGAGGTACATGAGATAACATCAAAACTATCATCATATAGAAAAAACAGTGAGGATACATCCATCTCCCCTGTTTGTTTCAAAATAGCAGGAAGAGAAAAAAGTAATAATGCATAATTTAAATGCAGTTACAATAACAAGGAACCAATAGCTTATCAACTATTTTCCCCTCAAGCATTATTTGGTAGAAAATTTCAAGCTGCAAATGGCATGCAGACTCTAAAAGAAGAAATATGTCAAAGGGGAAAAGAAACATTCAGTTGGCTGCTTCACTTTTCTAACTGTAGCTCAATTCTGTGGCTGCAAATCACATCCTAGGCATTTGATAAGGAATTCAACAGCAATAGGAACATTAATGTGCAAATCTTGTTGAAAAAAATATATTTTAATGCTTTTAATATACAGAAAACAAAAAATGACAGCTAACTAAAATATAACCAAAAAAGGAAAATGCAGGGAAAAAATAGAACACAGAGATACATAAACAAGGCAATACCTACATAAGAAACTAAGTTATTTTTTAACAATTAAGTTGTACCACATGGAAAGAAACTGATCCTGTTTTCCTCTGTATTAATATGCAACAAATTAAAAGTAGAAAATGTAGATCACCATAGTAGAAGGCAGATTGCTCTTCAGAGATGCAAATCAGTTAGACTGTTTACAGTCTATAGATCCAAAATTTCCCATACTTTGCTAAGAACCAGTGTTTTGATATATAGATCAACATTTCATCATCTTTAAAACCTAAGCTTTACATGTTATACAATAAAGTATTCATTCATTTACTTATTGATTTGTTTATTTATTTATCAAATTTATATAGCTATCCACCTCACAAACATGACTATCCACAATAAAACATGTATGGGTTAAGCCCAAATAGTGTTCAAGTTTATGCTTCCAAGAAAGTGAAATTGTCATTTAACCCTTACTAAAATGCTGTACAATCAGGCCAGAAATGCACTAACAAGGGAGATAAGAGCAGCAAAAAGAAGCTACTCTGAAAAGCTAAAGAATCAATTTTCAGCAAATGAACCAGCAAACATGTGGAAAACTCTTAAAAATATCACCGGCTATGGCAAACCTCCTTCCCAGGCTGAAGGTAATCAACAACTGGCAGATGACCTGAATGAGTTTTACTGCAGGTTTGAAAGGAAACTACAGCCACCTATCTCCACAACCCCCATCTCAGACACACCAACAACAGCCAAGCCTCCTACAACTGACCCCATTTCATTGGGTTCACAACCCCTAGTGATCACAGAAAAGGAAGTGCAGGACCTATTTCACAGACAAAAGCCAGGAAAAGCTCCAGGCCCAGACAAGATAACTCCTTCTTGCTTAAAAGTCTGTGCTGACCAATTGGCCCCCATCTTCACCCATATTTTCAATAAATCACTAGAGATGTGCTATGTTCCTTCTTGCTTCAAACGCTCTACCATCATCCCAGTGCCGAAGAAGCCCACCATCAAGGAACTGAATGACTACAGACCAGTTGCTCTAACATCTGTAGTCATGAAAACCTTTGAAAGGCTAGTGCTTTCCTACCTGAAAACCATCACGAATCCGTTCTTAGACCCCTTGCAATTTGCATACCGAGCAAACAGATCTACAGATGATGCTGTTAATATGACTCTGCACTACATCCTACAACATCTTGAGTCTCCAAAGACCTATGCAAGGGTCCTTTTTGTAGACTTTAGTTCAGCATTCAATACCATCATTCCAGACAATGATTGCTTGTGATGCTAAATGTTTTAAAATAAAGTATTTGATTCTGCCTCAACTAGGAATCATTTAGATTGCTCTCTAATCCATGTGCAGTCTTTGAATGATCATCTTAAGTCATTTGATGCGTTAGATCTCTGCAATATGGTAAACTATTTTGTGTCCATTTCCCTATTTTCTAAGTTTCTTGACTTGCTGGAGGTACATGAGCTAACATCAAAAACATCATTAAAAAAGGACAACAAAGAATGTTCTTTCTGCGCCAACTCAGTAAGCTCAAACTGCCCAAGGAGCTGCTGATCCAATTCTACAGAGGAATTATTGAGTCTGTCATTTGCACCTCTATAACTGTCTGGTTCGGTTCTGCAACAGACTTCAGAGGATAATTAGAACTGCAGAAAAAATAATTGCTACCAACTTGCCTTCCATTGAGGACCTGTATACTGCACGAATCAAGAAGAGGGCCGTGAAAATATTTGCAGATCCCTCGCATCCTGGACATAAACTGTTTCAACTCCTACCCTCAAAACGACTATAGAGCACTGCACACCAGAACAACTAGACACAAGAACAGTTTTTCCCAAGGCCATCACTCTGCTAAACAAATAATTCCCTCAACACTGTCAGACTATTTACTGAATCTGCACTACTATTAATCGTTTCATAGTTCCCATCACCAATCTCTTTCCACTTATGACTGTATGACTACAACTTGTTGCTGGCAATCCTTATGATTTATATTGATATATTGATCATCAATTGTGTTGTAAATGTTGTACCTTGATGAACATATCTTTTCTTTTATGTAGGCTCCTACATAACCATTGAAAACCTTTGAGCACCACCACATGAGAGAGTGGCAACGTGGCACTTGTGGGCAATCGTAGTGTACATGAACTATTTGAGATGGTGCATATGGCTCCATAAATTAAAATTATTGTTTCTTTAAAAAAGTATTAAAATCACCTAACTTTGCAACTCATCAAATTGTATTAGAATTCCAGCAAACATTCCAGACAATGATTGCTTGTGATGCTAAATGTTTTAAAATAAAGTATTTGATTCTGCCTCAACTAGGAATCATTTAGATTGCTCTCCTAATCCATGTGTAGTCTTTGAATGATCATCTTAAGTCATTTGATGCGTTAGATCTCTGCAATATGGTAAACTATTTTTGTGTCCATTTCCCCTATTTTCTAAGTTTCTTGACTTGCTGGAGGTACATGAGATAACATCAAAACTATCATCATATAGGAAAAACAGTGAGGATACATCCATCTCCCCTGTTTGTTTCAAAATAGCAGGAACAGAAAAAAGTAATAATGCATAATTTAAATGCAGTTACAATAACAAGGAACCAATAGCTTATCAACTATTTCCCCCTCAAGCATTATTTGGTAGAAAATTTCAAGCTGCAAATGGCATGCAGACTCTAAAAGAAGAAATATGTCAAAGGGGAAAAGAAACATTCAGTTGGCTGCTTCACTTTTCTAACTGTAGCTCAATTCTGTGGCTGCAAATCACATCCTAGGCATTTGATAAGGAATTCAACAGCAATAGGAACATTAATGTGCAAATCTTGTTGAAAAAAATATATTTTAATGCTTTTAATATACAGAAAACAAAAAATGACAGCTAACTAAAATATAACCAAAAAAGGAAAATGCAGGGAAAAAATAGAACACAGAGCTACATAAACAAGGCAATACCTACATAAGAAACTGAGTTATTTTTTAACAATTAAGTTGTACCACATGGAAAGAAACTGACCCTGTTTTCCTCTGTATTAATATGCAACAAATTAAAAGTAGAAAATGTAGATCACCATAGTAGAAGGCAGATTGCTCTTCAGAGATGCAAATCAGTTAGACTGTTTACAGTCTATAGATCCAAAATTTCCCATACTTTGCTAAGAACCAGTGTTTTGATATATAGATCAACATCTCATCATCTTTAAAACCTAAACTTTACATGTTATACAATAAAGTATTCATTCATTTACTTATTGATTTGTTTATTTATTTATCAAATTTATATAGCTATCCACCTCACAAACATGACTATCCACAATAAAACATGTATGGGTTAAGCCCAAATAGTGTTCAAGTTTATGCTTCCAAGAAAGTGAAATTGTCATTTAACCCTTACTAAATGTTCTATACTTTTTTGGGAAAAAGAATTGTTGAGTGAAACGTATCTTAAATCAAAAGTTACATTTTTAATATCCTTTAAAATATCAATCTGCTGATTAGTTAAATGGGATGTTATATCTCTGTATTTTAGGGAGGCGGTGGCTCAGGGGCTAGGACATTGAGCTTGTCAATCGAAAAGGTCGGTAGCTCGGCAATTCGAATCACTAGTGCTGCCATGTAATGGGGTGAGCTCCCGTTACTTGTCCCAGCTTCTGCCAACCTAGCAGTTTCAAAAGCATGTAAAAATGCAAGTAGAAAAAATAAGGACCACCTTGGTGGGAAGGTAACAGCATTCCGTGCACCTTTGGTGTTGTCATGCTGGCCACATGACCACGGAGACATCTTCGGAGAGTGCTGGCTCTTCGGCTTTGAAACGGAGATGAGCACCACCCCCTAGAGTCGGCAACGACTAGCACGTATGTGCGAGGGGAACCTTTACCTTTACCTTTTATCTCTGTATTTGAAATTACTAGTATCTACTTTTATATTGCTTTTGATCACTGACTATAAGTGTTGATCATGAAAAGCTATAGAGTCCTCAAGACCTGGGGTACCAGCACATCTGTTTAAGTTCCTCCTTTTTTTTTATTCAGCCGTGATGTATTCAACCCATGTATGCCGTGATGATCATGAGGGAGCTAGATCTTGAAGAATCAAAAACTGGGGTAAAGATTGTTGGATGAAACATTGGCAATCTTCGATATGCTGACAATACAACTCTCCTTTCAGAAACAACAACAACAACAACAAAAGCTTGGAACATCTGATCAAGAAAAACAAAGATGTAAAAGAGATTTTTGGTCCCTTTCTGAACATAAAAAAGACGAAGCTCATGACAACTGTAAAGAAGAGAAACATCAAAATAGAAATTGATGGTGAAGAGATAGAATGTGTGTAAAAATTCACTTTCCTAGGATCACAGATAACTCAAATTGCAGCACAGAAACAAAACATCGGATTGCACTGGGTTGCACAATAATGATGAATATGAGCGAAATATGGAAAAGCAAGGACTGGCAACCAAATGTAGGTTAGTTCACTCTGTTGTGGTCCCTATAGTGCTACTTATGGTTGTGAAAATTGGAGTTTTAAAAAGCAAGACAGGAAAAAAATCAAATCATTTGAGCTATGATGCTGAAGAAGGCTCCTGCAGACTTTTTGGACAGCAAAGGTAACTAACAAGCAAGTCCTGGAGTGCATAACACCAGACATATTACTAGAAGGTGAAATCACGAAACTGCATCTTACTTACTTTGGCCGTGTTATGTGGGGGAATTCAGTGGAAAAAGCAATTATGTTTGTAAGAGTTAGTGGTAAAAGAAAACCAAGCTGTCAAAGAACATAGTGACTAGATACTACCAATGCTGACATCAGCCAGAGCATAGAAAAACTTTTATTACCATGTATCAATATCAAGATAAAACAAATGAAAAATATGGTACAATTATGGTTATTTTCCTTATGATAAATATTTGAAAATGTATACAAAAATCAATGCATAAAATTTACATATTTTGAGTGAAATACTCCATTCTATGGAAGGCATGTTAGCCTTTGTGTTGTAATTTATTCATTAATAGAATTAATAGAATTACCTGAAAATTTATCAAACTGTTGCATCCATAAATGCTAGTAAATAACACATAAAATGTCATCACAGCAATTCATATAATTTTCCAGCCATCGGTATTTATAATATTTTATTACTGTATGATAAAAGAATTCAAAAATTCCAAAATCAAAGTAAGAAGCCAAGCCTTATTACAGCAAACACTTTAAACGTTTCCTGCTTCAGTGTTGCTTCATCACATATATATATATATATATATATATATATATATATATATATATATATATATATATATATATATATATTATTTGCATTTTTATATATTTTTGTGAATTCACAAAAATATATAAAAATGCAAATAATATAAAAAGAATAAAAAAGAAAAAAGTTAGAAAAACATATTTAAGGCATATATGTATGGCATATATTTATAGACATACTAAATAAATAAAGTTGTATTTCAATGTATGGAAGCAATAATTTGTTACAGTCATCCATACCTAATTTATATTGATCAATTTCACAGACTACTGAATAGTTAGAGCCATATGTTTGTCTTTCCAAGCCTGACTTTCTAAGTCTTTTAGCTGTAAGTGAGGTACAGAAAATCTACTTTCTTTGTCCAGATGTCAACTCCTATGAGATAGGGATAAACTTCAAAGAAACATAAACATCTGAAAATATTAAATCTCAAAGTTGAATTAATGCACATAATAATGTCTTTCCCATATGGAACAATAGTTGGACATATATTTAAATGAATTTTACTGAATCTCTAATAACATATTTATGTGCTTAGACCTTTTTTGAATACATGCAGTTAACTTACAGTATTTCTGAAATATTATTTCTTGTAGGAAAAGATGTGTTTTAAAATACATTGAAATTTTATTAAGATCTCTTTATCAGCAAATTAAAAAAAACTAAAGCAAAAAGAAAGGAGATACACTTAAATAAATAGTTGTTATAAAGGATATTTTAAAAGTTTTTAAAAAGCAAAGATTTTTTTTTTCTTTCAGCCAAAAACTAAGGCCAGTAAATATGTCTCTTGGTTTTTCTCCCTATACGTTTTCCCAGTGTTTAAGTATGCCTTTAGATCATTAATTACTACTATATATTTATTTTGGTTTATGAAAAACTGCTTAATACCTATCAGCCATCATATTATAAATTGCTTTAGCTACCAACCAGATTATCCATTACTCACCTTTTCCAATAATTTTCCCTAATCTTAACATGGAATCTCAGATGTTTTAAAGACTTTGGAGTTTTTTTTACCAACCATAAATCTTCCTCTCATATGAGGACCTAACATAGTATCTGTTGGCCTCACATTAACAATAAAGAAAAATACAGAGTTAGAAAGAGAGCTTTTTTTTAAATTTCTTTTTGTCACAACAGTATACACAAACAATTGTCATAGATAAAACAACATATCTTGAAGAATATATATATATATATAAGTAAAAAAATATGCATCAACTATATTAATTTGATATAATGAAGGGAACAATAGGACAGGAACGGTAGGCACTTTTGTGCTCTTATGCATGCCCCTTACAGTCCTCTTAGGAATGGGGTGAGGTCAATAGTAGACAGTTTTTGGTTGAAGATTTTTGGATTTTGAGTAGAGACTATGGAGTCAGGTAATGAGTTCCAAGCATTAACAACTCTGTTACAGAAGTCATATTTTCTGCAATCAAGTTTGAAGCGGTTGACATTTAGCTTGAATCTATTTTTTGCTCTTGTAATATTGCGATTGAAGCTGAAGTAGTCTTTTATAGGAAGGATATTGCAATAGATGATTTTGTGTGTTAAACACAGGTCATGTCGAAGTCGACGAAGTTGTAAGTTTTCTAATCCCAGGATTTCAAGTCTGTTGGTATAAGGTATTTTGTTGTTTTCGGAGGAGTGAAGAATTCTTCTAGTAAAATATTTCTGGACTCGTTCTATTGTATTTATGTCAGTGATGTGGTATGGGTTCCAGACGGATGAGCTGTATTCAAGAATAGGTCTGGCAAATGTTTTGTATGCTCTAGTTAGTAGTGTAGAGTTTTTAGAAAAGAAGCTGCGTAAAAACAAGTAAAAGCTTGTTTAGCCCAGTCTCCTTCCTTCCAGCACCCCTTTTGAGAGTCACCATGGATATGGGTATATGTGACTAAAAGGTAAATGTAAATGTTCCCCTCGCATATATATGCTAGTTGTTCCTAGGGGTTGGTGCTCATCTTCGTTTCAAAGCCGAAGAGCCAGCGCTGTCCGAAGAGATCTCCATAGTCATGTGGCCGGCTCCTGTTATTTGTCCCAGCTTCTTTTACATGGTTTTGAACTGCTAGGTTGGCAGAAGCTGGGACAAGTAACGGGAGCTCATCCCATTATGCAGCACTAAGGATTCGAACTGCTGAACTGCTGACCTTTCGACTGACAATCTCAGCATCTTAGCCACTGAGCCACTGCATCCCTCAATGTATGTGACTAGACAATGCCAAATCATAGCTTGTCTATTTTACATATTCTAAAGATGTAAACTGTACAACATTGAAACCTTTCTCCATGTCAAAAACAATTTTTCCCATTATGTATGTATGTATGTATATGTATGTATGTAAATATATGTGTGTATAAACATTATTCAATGTTTGATGCCTTTTATAAAACAAGATTGCATAAAATGACCTATTTAAGGTAATGCAATCTCAACTATTTATGCTAATGTCATTTGTTTGCAGTTCATAATTTCATATTTTTGGATCGTCCTCGTAGTAATTTACTGCTTCACATTCTCCTGACAAATACAATTTTATTTTTCACTCTTGTAATCTCTCTTGGATTGCTAATCTCTAATTTCTAAAAGTACTTTATATGAAGCAGATTTTCTTCTGTGTGCCAGGAGGTTACCTGCCATTTGGGGACCTTATGCGACATAGGAATATGCATAAAAGGGCCAGATTCATGATTGATTTAGATTATCAGTGGAACAGCTCTTCTACAATCATGCCTATAGATCAAAAATGAGAAAATGTCTCTCCCTAAAGATCCATGAATCTGTTAATTTCACCTTTGTCACAAAGATACACTTTTATTTGTTAAAATAAAATTATTGTTTTAATTTGTGAAGAAATTTAAATATTTTTTAATAAACTGAACAGTTAATGACATTCAACAAGGTAGAATTCTGTTTTATTGACAAGTTCAAAATGCAATAGAAGTGGTTTTTCTTAGTGTAGGAATAATCATGTTCTAACCCTATGTTGTGCTATTAAAGATAAGTAGTTGTCAGGGAGAAAGAGGTAGGTAAAAAGTTGGTATGGTTGAATACATTATCTCCCAATCAAGGATCATCTGGTGTATTTATTTATTTATCCACCCACCCACCCATCCAACCATTCATCTTGTAAAAAACATAGCTCTGGATGGAACACAATAATAACAAAATAACCAGATCACAATAATAATAAATAAATAATAAAACCAGAACCAGGAAAAACAAGGTGCATAGCTGTTCATCTCCAGTTTATCAATCAATATAAATCCATGGCTCCAGCATTTGGGAGAATATCCAGCCATTGATGCTTTTCTGGAAAGCTACTTTTGATTTTATGCTGCTACTTTTATGTACAAAAAGGGGATATGGGGATAGATTTCGGAGTGTGCTGGCAGCAAACAAAATGGGAAATTACCCACCATTAATTTTCCAGCAAGGTGTTATAAACATAGGTGGATGCACAAAGATTATAAGCGTTTTCCAGATGACAGTGTAGCCTTAATAGTAGGATGAGATGAATTTCTTATTGATTCAACAATGCTTTTGTTCCAGTGGCATTCTTTCCAGTGGAAAATGTCATTTCAAGGAAGCGAACATCTTTTCAAACAACAATTTGTTTAAACATGGTTTAAGGAATAAATCATCATTTATTGAATTAGGTATAAACTATGATACCAGACAAGAATCAATAGGTTTAACCATCCTTAAACTAAAACTAAATTAAATATACTTTGGTATGCTGCATTTTAGAGATGACTTGTACTCACAAATGAACAGAGTCATGTTTTAAAATTTGGCGACTAGTCTGGTGAGCTCTGTTGGTTATTTGGGCTATATCTATTTTTTATTTAGCAAGTTTAATGGATTAAAGTCAAACATGCCTTCTGAATGGTTTAAACAAATTGATGAACAGCTGGGTTAAAATTAAGGGATGTTTATGTGAGAGGGTTCCCTTATTTCAATAAATCATTACCTAGATCAATTTCGTTAAACTGGTACTGTTTTCTCATCAAATTAAACCACTAAGCATCTTAAAATAGTGATTGGAAGCCCAATTTCCCTCTTTAATCCAAGAAGCTTAGCTCAAACAAATAAAAAAAATATTTATGATAGAATCCTCTCCTTATTTGCAAATATTTAATCACATGGGGTGTTTTCTCCCCGTTCAAGTAGGATATTCACCCATTACATTTGTCTCTTCCTCCAAAACAGCATTTTATTTGTTTTCAAGGATTTTCTTCCCCCTTTTCTTAACAGTTTTTATTAAGAGATTTTAGATAAATAAAAATCAAATATAAAAATATATAAAGAAAATGAAAGACAGTAAAACATCAAAACAAAAATCAGGTAAAATAAATAACTTCCTGTCGTCTTTTCAACATTTATAAACAAACTAATTGTTCTTTCTTCCTCTTTAATATTACCAAAATTCCTTCTAGCCCTTATTCAATCCTTTTTCAATTGTGAAATCCAAAAATCAACATTTCACTTTTTTTCCATTCTCAACAAAAATTCCATAAAGTCTCCAATTTTTCCCCAATTGATTATTGTTTGAGGTGAACTGACTATACTATAATGCTATTATCTTAAGTCCCTTAATTTTACATCACAGAGGACAGAGATAAATTGTTGATTTTGCTTCTAATAACAGCTGTTTTTACAAAAAGGAAAAGAGATCTGGAGAACGGATATGCAAGCCATTCTCAATCTGAGCCCCAGATAGATGCTTCTTTAAGAAGAAGCATCTTTACTTCAAGAAGTGAAATGTAAACTGTTATAAGGTTTGCTCTTCTCCCTGCTCTCCTTCAAAAGCATCTTGTTTGTGTTCTTTGATTACACAGAGAGACCAGCCTCCCCAAGAACAGCCTCTGAAGTCATGTTATCTAACTGATTTGAGAATTTTTCATTTCAATAATGACCTTGAAGCCAGTGATGCCTAACTTGCCCCCAGACCACGTCAGGGCTGCTCCAGGACAAGATGTATCGTCAGATCAATTACTAAAAGCAATGGAACATCTGATGCTACCCTTGAAATTAACCAGCAAAAGTAGGTCAGCACACCTTCAGCTGACACAATGAAGTATTATGCTCTCAATGACCCAGGAAGGAAAGCACTAATGATTGATGGAAAGGGATATTTAAATGAGAAAGTTGAAGCACAATGAGATTAAGCATACAGAAATAATCAAACAGTCCCTGAAAACCAGATTTTAAAGATCAGCTGTCTGAAACAACACTGTCATAACTTTCTATCAAAATAATTGCTGGTCAAGGTTTCTAGTTATGAGATGGAAACAAAAGGCTTCACAGAATCTTTTCAAATTGATCTAATTAATTTTTGAGAGCTTGTAGTGCACTTAAAAAAATTCTTTTTAACATCTCAAGCTAATGTAAATGTGAATTATGTGATATATTGTTATCTATACCTGGAAGGTACTAGAATGCAATTGATGGGGTGGTGCTAAGCAGCACAGGCAATTATGCATATTGTATAAAGTTCCTGAAGCCAGGGGCTGTTAGCTTACATAGCTCAGGCCACTGTCCTATAAAACTGGTTGGCAAACAAACCCATTCATGTGAAAACTTTCTTAGCTAATGACAAGGCTAAGAAATAAAAATCATATGGTTTTCTTTTAATGCAGATATGACAAATTGTACACACATTTGAGGAATTTAATTTAAAAGTACAGTAGCTGTACTTTTCCTGGCATTTCAAAGGGAAAGAAAAAATGAACCTTATGTAGAATAGCTAATTATTGATACACCAATGGGAAGAGCTATAGACAAAAATCAATACAAATATTGTAAACTACAACTTAAGAGAAAAGTGGTACAGCTGTTCTACAGTTGGTCTATAGCTATCTATGATTGCTAGAATTGTGTCTGGCTGCAAGAACAATATGAATTGTTAATTAAGAATAGTTTGGTGCTTCATTTATAAACAGAATTTTGCCAAATTAAAGAAACTATTTGCATGACAATACATTTACTTTGGGAAGAGTAAATCTATATTCTATTCTATTCTATTCTAAAAATTCTATTCTATTCTATTTGCCCTGATGAAAGCAACCCTTCCTTGTGGGAATCCACCACATTCCACCACAGATAGATAAAGCACATACAACAAATATTGGAAATGGCACAGCAAACACTTTTAACACATGGAAAAAGCATGCAAAATTATAATAAAAATAAATAAAATCTGTTGGAAAGTAATACATTAAATAATAAAATTTGAACTGTAACTGCAGATATTTTTATTATGAACAATCCCAGAAAACTTACGATGAAAAATCATTAGTATTTATTAAAATATATGTTGACACCCGCAAGAAGAAATCTAACACAACTTTGGAAAAGCAATGACTACAATATCATACCAGAACAAGTAAGCTCAGAGAATATGCTGTAATGGCAAAATTAACAATATATATTTACAAAAGAAGTCAAATTAACTTTAAGTAAAAAATAACTTTCTTAAACACAATATATCAAACAAGATATATATCCTCCTACCTCTCTGATTGGACGCAGATGGTGTTGACAGGGGGGCAGAGGGGGGCAGAGATCGACTCCAAGGTGCCTCATGTGTGGGGTGCCGCAGGGGTCGATTCTCTCACCCCTCCTGTTCAACATCTATATGAAGCCGCTGGGTGAGATCATCAGTGGCTTTGGGGTGAGATACCAACTGTACGCTGATGATACCCAGCTGTACTTTTCCACCCCGGGCCACCCCAGTGAAGCTGTCGAAGTGCTGTCCCGGTGTCTGGAAGCCGTACGGGTCTGGATGGGGAGGAACAGGCTCAAACTTAATCCCTCCAAGACGGAGTGGCTGTGGATGCCGGCACCTCGGTACAGTCAGCTGCAGATGCGGCTGTCTGTCGGGGGTGAATCATTGGCCCCGATGGAGAAGGTATGCAACTTGGGCGTGCTCCTGGATGGTCGGTTGTCCTTTGAAGACCATTTGGCGACCATCTCCAGGAGAGCATTTTATCAGGTTCGCCTGATCCGCCAGTTGCGTCCCTTCCTGGACCGGGATGCCTTATGCACAGTCACTCATGCTCTCGTTACCTCTCGCCTGGACTACTGCAATGCTCTCTACATGGGCTCCCTTGAAGAGCCCCGGAGACTTCAGCTAGTTCAGAACGCGGCTGCGCGGGTTATTGAGGAGCGTCTGGAGCTCCCACATAACACCTATCCCGCGCAGACTGCACTGGCTACCTGTTGTTTCCGGTGCGCTTCAAGGTATTGGTTACCACCTTTAAAGCGCCCATGGCTTAGGACCGGCTATCTACGGGACCGCCTACTGCCGGCTTCTATCTCCCATCGTCCGCACGTTCCCACAGAGAGGACTCTCAGGGTGCCGTCAGCCAAACAGTGTCGACTGGCGGCCCCCAGGGGGAGGGCCTTCTCTGTGGGAGCTCCGACCCTGTGGAATGAACTTCCCCTCGGACTTCGACAATTACCTGACCTTAGGACCTTTCGCCGCGAATTTAAAACTTATTTATTTCGTATGGCTGGACTAGCCTGATTTTTATTTTTATTGGATGGGTTTTTAAAATTTTGCGATTTTACAGGGGAGTACTTTTTTTAACATTTTGGGCATTTAAATTAGTTTTTTAAGGGATGTTTTTAATTATTGTGTGTATTTATATTTTATCTGCCTGTTCACCGCCCTGAGTCCTTCGGGAGAAGGGGGGTATACAAATTAAAATATTATTATTATTATTATTATTATTAAGAGGCAGATTTAGATAGCTGGATGACTTTTAGGGTTGCAATATAGATTAGTCGCGAGCCTTTTAGCCTTTTTAGCCTTTCATTGTGAGCTGAAGATGTATTTATTCTTCCGCGCAAGGCTGGCATAAAACGGGTTTTATTAGGATTTTTAATGGGGTTTTATGATGTTATGTATTTTATATTTAAATTATCGGCTAAATTGAATAAGCTTTTTAATTCTGGTTTTATTGCATTGTATTTGATTGTTATTTTATCTGGCTGTCAACAGCCCTGAGTCCTTCAGGAGAAGGGCGGTATAGAAATTAAAATATTATTATTATTATTATTATTATTATTATTATTATTATTATTATTATTATTATTATTATTATTATTATTATTATTATAGCAACAATTGTAAAAACTATGCTCTGTATTTGGAAATATGAAGGGAAGGGAGGGGGCAATTTTCTTTTTCTTTCTTTTTTACTTTTACCATACTTTTCTGTTTAACTTAAACATAATAGTCTCTTTTACATTATCTTTCTGTTTCCTGTTTTTACTTTAGTCCAATATTTGTCATCTCCATCTTCATATTTTGATATTTTTAATAAAATTAAGTTATTAGAATAAGGTCAGGTTAAAATTTAATTAGGATGATGATGATGATGATGACAATGACATATATTAGGTGCATACAATGCATTCAGTGACAAATTCTGAATTAATTGCTTATATAAAATCCATTTACTGTATTAGAAAAACAATATACAAATGTGTATAGAGGAAGGGTAAATTCAGAGGAAAAAAACCCCTCTAAGGGTTTCTGTTAATTGCAAATTTATTGATGAAGAAATGGAATTAAAAAATGTTCCAAAAAATGAATAAATGTGAGGCTGACTTTGTCCATATATAGTAGAAATAAAACAACCTTTACATTTTGTTTCTCTCTGTGTGTGTTTGTATTATTTATCCAGAATCCAAGTCTTTTTCCAAATGCATCCTGCAGGATATAAACCACCTTGAATAGGACTGTGTCAAATCTGCCTGCTGTGCTTTATATTATGTGGAAGGAACATTTTTACCCTCAAATGGATAATATTCAAGATTAAAACTTCCCACCAGATCTCTGACATACAAGTATTATATTGGGAATTCTGCACTGTCCCTAGCTACCATATACAAAATGGTGCATGTTTAGAAATGATACTTAAAAGGCATTAACAATTTGTTTTATTAAGATATTTTAAGAGTCATAGAAAAGTCAATCTATTTTTTTATTTCTTTTCAATCAGTTGTGAGTTAAGATGGAATATATAATGCTTGTTAAAGGAGGATTTTTGAAGGTGATACTCCTGCTGTTCAATTTACTGTTTAAAGACTGAAAAATGATTCCATGCTAAAATAAACAGAGAATCACTTTTTAGATCAAGCATGAGATAAAGATTTTGTTTTTCCTACTTCTAAAGCTCATACAGTACTAGATTTTGTAATACTTTGTCCATGATTTCCAGGAACCAAATATAATCAAAGAAAGAGGGAGAATCTTGGCAGACATAATACATTGAAAATGATGCATTGCCAGATCTGGAAATGAGATTGAATTTGCACTTTCCATTGTTAAACTCTGTGCCACAGTTGTCTGCTCTTACTACTTCAGACCAAACTGCATGGAATCTGAAAAGTGAAAGCTTTGAAGTTGATCAAAGTTACATTGGTCAACTTGTTCACTGTCACTTTAGTTGAAAGCTCCTATAACCGTGATGGCGAACGTAAGGCACGTATGCCAGAGGTGGCACACAGCACCCTTTCTGATGGCACGCAAGCTGTTGTTCCAGTTCTGTCGTGTCCCACTCCTCCGCTGACGGCCAGGTCGGGGAAGTCCATATCAGATGTGCCTCTGCAGCTCTGCCAAAGTCCTAGCAAAGTTCTCAAGGCAGGCAGGAGACCAGGAAGTGACTTCAGCAATCCAAGGTAGACTTTGCCTGACTCAGAGAATGCCAGAAAGCAGATCCTTTATATAGGCCATGGGGTGTGGCTCCATGACTCAGCACTTATCCAGGCCTGCCCCTCCCTTCCTTTTGCTGACGCCGCCTATCAATTCTCCTGAAGCGAGGATCTCTCCAGGCTCCAGCTGTTGGTAATTCACATTCCTCAGGCTCACATGCTGTGGGAGAGGGGGAGGGGTCTAGTTGCTCCGCTTGCCTGGGCATGGAGCCAGGGCTGGGGGCTGGAGGCACGTCAGGCCCTTCATCTTGCTTGGCCTGTCTGGGCATGGTGTCAGGGCTGGGGCCTGGAGGCATGCCAGGACATTCCTCAGCGTTCGGCAGGAGATAAGAGGGACCCGGCTGCGGGGAAAGCGAGCGAGACACAACAAGTTCAGCTCTGCCAGGCATGTGCGTGTGCCTCCTGCTGGCCAGCTGGTCTTTGGGTTTCTGCCATGCATGCATGGGGGAGGGACGCATGCAGGGGGGCATGCATGGGGCATGAGGCATGTGCGGGGGGACGCATGTGCAGGGGGGCTGTGTTTGGGGGTGCCCACATGCATATGCGTGGGGCTGTGGGGGGCATGGACGCTTTGTATTTTGGGGGTTCGGGCGCATGTGTGCTTTGGGCACTTGGTCCAAAAAAGGTTAATCATCACTGTCCTATAGCCACTGACCAGTGAAGAATACTCACTGAACATAGTGGAATAGATTTTTGAATAAGGATTAAACAGTTAGGACAAGAACCTTTCATGTGCTTCCAAAAATGTCCATAATCTCTAATCCAGAAAATTTGCATATTTTTTTATTTCTTTTCAATCAGTTGTGAGTTAAGATGGAATATATAATGCTTGTTAAAGGAGGATTTTTGAAGGTGATACTCCTGCTGTTCAATTTACTGTTTAAAGACTGAAAAATGATTCCATGCTAAAATAAACAGAGAATCACTTTTTAGATCAAGCATGAGATAAAGATTTTGTTTTTCCTACTTCTAAAGCTCATACAGTACTAGATTTTGTAATACTTTGTCCATGATTTCCAGGAACCAAATATAATCAAAGAAAGAGGGAGAATCTTGGCAGACATAATACATTGAAAATGATGCATTGCCAGATCTGGAAATGAGATTGAATTTGCACTTTCCATTGTTAAACTCTGTGCCACAGTTGTCTGCTCTTACTACTTCAGACCAAACTGCATGGAATCTGAAAAGTGAAAGCTTTGAAGTTGATCAAAGTTACATTGGTCAACTTGTTCACTGTCACTTTAGTTGAAAGCTCCTATAACCGTGATGGCGAATGTAAGGCACGTATGCCAGAGGTGGCACACAGCACCCTTTCTGATGGCACGCAAGCTGTTGTTCCAGTTCTGTCGTGTCCCACTCCTCCGCTGACGGCCAGGTCGGGGAAGTCCGTATCAGACGTGCCTCTGCAGCTCTGCCAAAGTCCTAGCAAAGTTCTCAAGGCAGGCAGGAGACCAGGAAGTGACTTCAGCAATCCAAGGTAGACTTTGCCTGACTCAGAGAATGCCAGAAAGCAGATCCTTTATATAGGCCATGGGGTGTGGCTCCATGACTCAGCACTTATCCAGGCCTGCCCCTCCCTTCCTTTTGCTGACGCCGCCTATCAATTCTCCTGAAGCGAGGATCTCTCCAGGCTCCAGCTGTTGGTAATTCACATTCCTCAGGCTCACATGCTGTGGGAGAGGGGGAGGGGTCTAGTTGCTCCGTTTGCCTGGGCATGGAGCCAGGGCTGGGGGCTGGAGGCACGTCAGGCCCTTCATCTTGCTTGGCCTGTCTGGGCATGGTGTCAGGGCTGGGGCCTGGAGGCATGCCAGGACATTCCTCAGCGTTCGGCAGGAGATAAGAGGGACCCGGCTGCGGGGAAAGCGAGCGAGACACAACAAGTTCAGCTCTGCCAGGCATGTGCGTGTGCCTCCTGCTGGCCAGCTGGTCTTTGGGTTTCTGCCATGCATGCATGGGGGAGGGACGCATGCAGGGGGGCATGCATGGGGCATGAGGCATGTGCGGGGGGACGCATGTGCAGGGGGGCTGTGTTTGGGGGTGCCCACATGCATATGCGTGGGGCTGTGGGGGGCATGCACGCATTGCATTTTGGGGGTTCGGGCGCATGTGTGCTTTGGGCACTTGGTCCAAAAAAGGTTAATCATCACTGTCCTATAGCCACTGACCAGTGAAGAATACTCACTGAACATAGTGGAATAGATTTTTGAATAAGGATTAAACAGTTAGGACAAGAACCTTTCATGTGCTTCCAAAAATGTCCATAATCTCTAATCCAGAAAATTTGCATATTTTTTTATTTTTATTTAAAAATTAAAGGAAAAATAAGATCAAATAGGGGTCTCTTTTTAAACTCTCTGAGGTCGCTTATTCAAGAAATCAGACACTGACACAAGCATGCTTTTTTTCCTGAAAATCAGGAAAAGGAATAAAGGATCCTTCAGTTACCTTATGAAATGTTAGAAATTAAGCACAATTTCTGTCTGCTGCATTGTGGATTTTTTTCAGAGATGGACAAATACTATCCATACTTCATTCTGACTAGTGTTTGTCACTATGAATATCTCCTGGCAGCAAAATACTCAAATTGGATCCCAGGAGGATCCATGGCAGAATTCTCTTAAAGCTGTACTTCTTAGTAGATATGTATGTGCATGATTGTATTGAAAAACATGTATCCTCCTTGACCAATGACATGTAACACCACACCTTTTGTTTTTCAAGTTTTTCTTGGCCTGTAAGAAAACTACTATGTAGCATGCTGATTTTCCAATAAAGTCTGTGGAATCATTATTTTTTCACTGAGCAGAAGACACAGTAAATTTTTTTCTTCTTCTGAGTGGTGCAAGACTTTTTATAATATACCCCACTATGACTAATTTGCAGTTAACTTTTCATGTTTATTTGAGTGCTTCAAATAGTTCAGCATGTTCTAGCAGGAACTTTTTTGACTAGTTTCCCATAATGGATTAGTAATTTGCTTCTTTGTTGTAAGTAATGTGCTCAGTAGTATCTTTATAAAATAGCCTGAAACTTTTAATTAGAAAACAATATCTTTATATATTTTTATATTCTATTTAAATTAATTGCTTACATACTTTTGTCCATGTTCCAATAACAGACCTCATTCTACAGTTAAATTCTCCTATTTCTTTTTTGCATTGGTTCTTACATCCATCCATTCAATATTTAGGGTCATATTTTACTACATTTCTCTTTAAGTAATATACTATATAAAATGTAACAACTAATTAAAAAGAACATTGAAGTTTTCATTTTCCTAACTGTGAAGTAACAAGTACAATACAAGCATCTGGAGATGCTTAAACATATACATCTAATGTATGAGCATTATTTGAATGGACACAAGTAATATTTGTATTGGTCACTGTGCTTGAAGATGAGAAATATATGAATTTGATGAGTCTATGGATTCTGTCATTGTTGACTCTGTTTCTAGAGGTTTCTGTGAACGAAAGGACTGCAGCTTTTCTGAGACGGCACATATTTTCTGTTCATTCTGATTGTGCCCGATAGTTTTGACAAAGTAGTATTGAGTTATCTGATATTGTTCCTATTCTATTGTTCCTACGCTATCACGTGACATGATCGAGTTTGATACCCATGGATCAGAATTTTGCTTAAAATGTTCATTTTACGTATTTTCCAAATAGAGATAGTCATTATACTTGGCCTGAATGAGGAATGATATCTGAATTTTTTCTGCTTCTAGTCTGATAGCATTTTCGTGGTGTAAGAACCTCTCCTCCTGCTTAAATTAAAAGTCTCAAGTGGGTAAAAGTTTTTGTGTTGCAGAATTTTCCTCAGATGGGGTTTCGGCTTATCTACAGAAAGTTTAAATTGGTGTAGACTTTAAATATTTTATTTGTTCTTTGTAAATTGTCCTAAGATTTTTCAATTGAACAATAGTGATTTACTTTACTCACAATGTAATAAGTTAATGCATTGTTTAAAATGCTTAGTCCAATGTTTGCCTGCCTTGACAACTTTAAAATGTTTGGACCAACTCTTAGAATTCTCTAGTCAGCATGCTGGTCTACACATCTTAAAGTTGTCAAGGTTGAGAAACACTGGCTTGGTCCATTAGAAAACTTCATTCCCTGGATGAGTTTCCTTGAATAAAATGTTGGATCCTTCTCTTGATCACTGATTAAGATAACATTTTCCTGCAATGGGAATAATAAACAATTTAATAATAAACAAAATAATAAACTTAATAAAAACTAAACATGGGGTGCATAATCCTGTTTTTATTTATTTATTTATTTATTAAACTTTTATACCGCCCTTCTCCCAAAAAACTCAGGGCGGTTTACAGCCAATAAAAACATATACAAGACAAAAGTTAAAACATAATTAAAAAACTGATTATAAATGGCCTAATAAAGTTAAAACAATACAAAACCACTCTAAAACCCCCACTTAAAATTTCCCATCAAGCTAGTCCCGCACGGTGAAATAAGAAAGTCTTGAGCTCGCATTTAAAAGACTGGAGATCAGGAAGTTGGCGCAACCCAGGAGGTAACTCGTTCCAAAGGGCAGGGGCCCCCACAGAGAAGGCCCTCCACCTGGGGGCCGCCAGTCTACATTGTTTGGCTGACGGCACCCTGAGGAGGCCCTCCCTATGGGAGCGCACAGGCCGATGGGAGGCTATAGGTGGCAGTTGACAACAGTACATTCAAGGCTATCATATCTGATGAAAAAAACAGCCACAAAATAGCAGTCAAGAGAGACAAGAATTTTGTATGCTCTTACGTTGTACTCATCCAGACTTTGTAGCTGCACTTTTTAAGTGTTACTGATGTTATATTTCGTAGTGGCTATTTCAGGGGTGTCAAACTCACAATCCGTGGACCGTATGTGTCACATGCTGGCCACGCCCACCCCCATTTTAGCAAAGGGGAAAAAAGTTGTAATATGTCAGGTGACAACAACATGTCATCATAAGTTTGACACCCCTGGGCTAGTTGTGTAAGTACTAAGGTATGAAGTCTCCAGTCCTTTGCAGAGAATAAAGACTCAAAAGTTGGTACTTTGGTGCATTGTTCTGTCTCATAATAAGAGAACATAAAAAGAAAATAGAGTTAAAACTATATCTGGTTAAAAATACATTAGAGTTGCGTATGCTGGATCCACTACAATTTTCCAAGATATAAAGAACTAAACTCTAGTTCCAAAGAGATTATAGAGTTGTCAACTAACATTTTTGATTGACTCCAATGCATATGATATCTTTTTTGTGATGTTTTAAGCCTGTCGCTTTAAATCTTATCAAATGTGGCTATCTGTCTAAACTAAACTCACTGCATATGTATTCTTTATCTAGGTTTAACAAATATAGATGCAAGCAAAAACTGATTAGTACAACTGTTCGTCTATGGTTAACATTCTTGAATATGATATGAGTTCTTTGACCGAAACTCCTGGATCTTTCATAGGAGTATTTTCATTTGAATAATCTTACTCCAAAATTTTGAAATCAGCTTTGCCCATTTGATATTCTCCAGATGCGTTGGGACCCCAACTTCCAGAATTCATGGAGAATAGAAAACCCCAGTTCATTTGGTAAGCACCATCTTGGGAAAAGTTGATGAACTTTTGCTCAAGTTGTTCAGTGGGCTTATTTTCAACTGAGAATGACAAATGTACCTCATGTGAGTAAGAAATGGTTCAGTGCTAGCTCAGATTATAGTTAGCTATGGTAAGCAATAAGCAATGATTTTTAAAAATAGTTTTTAAGCTCTTTATTGTAGTGACTCGTACAAATGCAAGTAAGTACACTTCCCCAATCAAACATAAATGTAATTAAGAATGATGTGGTTTGAGTACTGATTAGTTTCAGGTGAATGATTTGCCAGTACTCTAGAGAAATAGAATAGTTTTAGTATAATTAGTCTTTGAATGCCTAGCTTCTGATCAATAAGAGTTAAAAGACCATTTGCGAAAACTGTATTTATGCACCTTACAGTTTTATTCTATTCTTTAAATTTGTGCAGCTTCTAGTTCTAAGTTGTTTGAGGTTTCTCTTTCATTACCAGCACACATTTACTTTTATAAAGTATTTTAGTAGAGAAAAAATGGCTTTAATATTCCGTGTGTAGCAAAGATGGGTTAGCTTTAGTTTGGCAGGTGTCAATTTAATTAATAAACTAATGACATTCCAGATTTGCTTGAGATAGCACTTTAGTGCTTGCTATTGATTTTGTATTATTGGCCTAGATGTTGTTATCATTATTATCATATGGTGACATTCAGGTAGGATTTGAATTAACCAGTCACATATTAATAAAGGATTTTCTTTCATGGAAATGAGCTAATGTTTTTAAAGCAGGTAAATATGGCATGGTGACGTGTCAGTGAGCTCAGAAAGTGTTGTTTTGAATGTTTCATGAACAATAGTTTATTTTTATTCTAGCTATATTTTTCAGTTCAATACGATTGATTATAATTGCATTTTTCTAAAGTCTTCAGATATATAGATCTGTAATTTAGATTGCATTCTTAGTACCTTTAAATATAAACCTACTTGAAATCAGTGGAGTTAATTTCCGAGCAAGTTTTTTCATAAGATTGGGATAAACTTTAATAAGCTCTGACAACATGTAATAAAAAAGGTATTTATTACTTATAAATATACTTCTTACACAAAAAGCCCACATACTGAAACTATACTAAAATCAGTTTTTGAAGCATATTCTACAACATTTAATGCATACTTATGCACTCAAATACCAGTTCTTTAGCAAATGAGAACTCATTTTATCCACCTTCTAGGTTTGATTTTTAGCAGTAATAGTAGTTAGGTTGGCAGCTGTCAGGAATAGTGGCATTTGTATTCTGAACTTGTGTGCAAACCTTATAATTATAATAAACCCCTCATTATAAAGCAATGATTTTCAGATGCAGAAAAATAATTATTCATGATAAGAAATAAAAGCGCATATATTGTTGAACCTATGTGTAAAAAAAAAACCAGAGCTCATGTATACATTTGCAACTGTTTATAGTATGACACAAGCAGGTGTTCTAAGTGTCATAATAAGGATAGTTTTCTTATAAATTTTGCTTCCTTTGAGTTCCCAGGTTTGACATCTCATTTTGATAATACATTGGTAATGTCAACACATCACATTATGCAACATTAATGAATCATGATGTGGGGCTCTATCTGAGCAAATCTGATGGTATGTCAAAACTGGCATATTCAAACTTTATATTCCAGTGTCTTAAAAAGTCTCCAATCTCTCAATCCCATTTCCAAAGTAGATTCTCTTGGTTTGGAATGTTTTTGTGCAGTTTGACATATGTCTGAAAAAATGCAGTTTACATTTCATGTGCAATGTTGTTGCTTCACTTTATTTCATTTTCCAGTTGCAAGTTGGATACAGCTGTATGTGATTTAACTTAAGCTAAACAAAGCAGTAACAAGGACTAGGAATGATAGCAGTATGATAGCTCCTCAGAACAAGGAGCATCTGCAACAAAGGACTAATCAAGATAAATAAGAAAATTAACACTTTTCTTGTGAATAGGAAATGTACGCCCTTGTTTTCTGTAAACACTAATTAGACTGCAGAGAGAGTTCCTGTAGTGAGGGTGGTGTTTTCTAAAGATAATCTTTATCACTTTGTTCTACTTATTAAGATTTATTGGATTTTTTTTCATTCTTCAGTACATTCTCCCCTAATGTGACTCTTTCTAATATTATTCTTTGTTTTCTAGGTTTCTTCTTTTCCTCTTCATACATACGAGACAGAAAAGTCATTCATTTAAAGTATAAAGGCATGACAGTAAAAATAAAATCACTGATTATTCAGTTGTTCAAAATTGTATTAACTGTTACAACGATTTTAAAAAAAATAGTATTAGATATTTATTATTATGCATGTCTCTTTGCCAGAACCCATAGGTTGTGTAGTTAATATTTTTCTGACCCAAATTAGGATTTGTTTGTAATTTATTTTTGATGGGAAATTAAGGTCAATAGATCTAAAATCAGTATGTATTTGGATCTGCAGAACAGTAAGTTCAATTTTACTGAACTTTGTAGGACAAATGTCTTGGGCAGAAATGTAACCTTCTTGAGCAATGGCCTATTTTAGCTTAACTGAAGCTCCAGAACCACAATGATTTTTAATGTGATTTTATATGAATCATATGAAAGGGAATTGTTGCTAAGCAATTCCATATGTTGTGCTCTGCCTGTAGCATCAATGTGTTGTTTATTCTTCCAATTAGTTCCAAGTTTCCAATCTCTTATGCTGTATTGTGTGGACTATGAAGACTATTGTAATATAGCCACTATATCTCCTTGCATTGTAAAGGTAGTATCAGTTTACCAACCTATAAAGTGAATGCTATCTTGAAATAAGAATCTCTTTCACTTACACCAAACTTCGGCAACCATCCATCACTGCTGTTACAGAGTTGTGTGGTCAAGCTGCACAGATAGTAAGGAAGAACAGTTCTGTTATTGAAACATGCAGGCACAATATGATTTATCCCAATATAATTTCTTCCCACTATATAGGATGTGCAGATAAGCCATTAGTGTTTTATGTTCTGGATTCACTCTTCAATATCACCATTAATATGTCTATAAGTAATTCTAGCCAAAATAAGGTAATAAGATTCACTTAAAGTGAACTTAACTTTCAATGAACACATGGCCCCGGAATGTTCTCTTGGCACATAACTGAAGTTGTCTCTTATTGCATTATTCATGGATTATCTTTTTTCTGCAATCCTAGAATTTCTGATCCAACTGCTAATCAAACTTAATCAAAGTTGATGCTATTTAACTTTTCTGATATCAGCCACATTGATGAAGTGCTATCAACTATTTAGGCCTACCAGAATAAGGGAAGCTATAGTACATTGCAACCAGAGAGCACAAAGTTTTGGGAAAAATTATATAGATCAAATATGATCCAACATTGTTACAAAGATATTGATTTCATACTTGTTAATGCAAGTTGTTCTATTCTGTTGCTATTATGAGTATATTAAATATTTCACTTAGCAAACCATCTAGGACATTAATGAATATTGATACCTTTCAAGTAAACAAACAAGAAGCAACTCATGTTCATGTCGTTTCACCCTCCTTTAATCTGATGAGCTTCAGTTATGTTGGTACTGCGAATTCCAGGAATTCCCAGAAAACATAGTCTTTTTTTGTTGCTGTGGACCAGAAACACAAGTATATATCTGTGACTAAGAGCAGTCCTTCTGTCTTCAAATCTGACAACGTTAAATTGGAACACTGGTAATTTGCAAGGCAAGGAATTAAATGGAATGTTCCTGTCAACAGTGACCAATGAGGACATAGGCAGAAATTTATATATAAACTGACCTAAAGGCCATAGCTTTATTGAATCTAACTTAAACTCAGGGGAGAGGACAATAGGGCTTGGCATTAGCTGAAAGGTGGGAATTGATGGCTTCCCCTTGCTTATCAGTTGAACTTAGCTTTTATTCAGCATACTGATTTTCTACTATGAGTATTACTTCTTTTAACCATAGCCTTCTAGGCTACTGGAACTTATACACTAAATTATTTGTGACTAATATTAGTATTCCATTCTGAAGCTACTGGATATAAAAACAAAAGGAAAGAAATTATAAATTTAAACAAAGCCTTAAATATTGCTTTAGGATTAGAGCTATTGGATTATTGTTTAAATAATTCCAATAAAGACAGAAACAATCATGAAACCAGTAATAAAAAGTGGGTAGTACTTTTCTATCATACTAGTCATGAAAGTCTGCAAAGTTTGGTTCAAAAGCTAATGTAGTAGTTGTGATAGTGCAATTAAAACTTTGTAATTAATTTATTGATTGTATTTATGTGCTGGAGGAATGGTTGTCAGTAAAAATAACGTTTTTATGTTATGTGATTCCAATAGGACAGTTTAAATATATGAACAATATTTTGAATTAAAGATAGAATAAAATAGAATAGAATTTTTTATTGTCCAAGTGTGATTGGACACACAAGGAATTTGTCTTGGTGCATATGCTTTCAGTGTACATAAAAGGAAAGATAAGATAAGATGGAAACACATTATGGAAATAAGGAGCAGTAGCTTTTTAAAAATAAGCAAATTGGTTTGCTGTTGAGACTTTTGGATTGGAGTTGTGTGGTCAGATTGTCTGTTGTTGTGTCGTGAAGGTATTTTTTGGTTGAGTAGAAGCGTAAGCAATGTTTCAAGTAATAATCAAGAAAGTAGATGCATTGTGGATTTAAATAATTTATATAATGTTTATAGGTTGATCCTATATAAGCCTATTGTCTAAAAAATAGATAAAAATATAGAAACTGTGACTAAGTAAAGGAAATTGAAATATTTATAACACATGATGCAGAATAAAAAATATCAACTACTATAATTAATTATATAAGGAAGTCTTGCACATTCCTGGAAGGTGACATGTATGTATTCTTTCCAGTAAAACAACATTCATGATTTGGCCAAAATGCAATGTACTGTTGTAATCAGCAGGAATTAATGAAAGAGTTAATACATCTGTACTCCTCTCAGAACAACTCCAAAATTAGAAAAGAGCTTGCCAAAAATGCCTTCTTCTCCTGCCCCATCATCTTGTTGGCTAGAAAAATGGCTTTTAAAAGATTGACCATCCCGGCATTTACTTCTGTTTCATTGTATTGCACAGTTATAAGGTTTTCTTAGGGATGAAAATACGTGCCATTCCAATGTCCTATTATATTATTGCATGACCAGCTCAATCACTTCATAGTGGTAAGAGAGTTAAGTCTATGACCTCTCAAACAGAAACACAACATTAAACTACTTCAAATGTTCATAATGTCTTTTAAGTGTAGAGGTGATCAGAATCCTG
The DNA here is from genome assembly GCF_028640845.1 of Ahaetulla prasina. Classification (NCBI taxonomy): domain Eukaryota; kingdom Metazoa; phylum Chordata; class Lepidosauria; order Squamata; family Colubridae; genus Ahaetulla; species Ahaetulla prasina. The sequence goes on along the minus strand of NC_080541.1, from coordinate 41,188,738 downwards.
GGCTTGCATGGCTCAGAATAATTTGAAATTAGTAGAGCACTTCACATTTCCAAAGCCACTCCAATTTGAAAATGACGGTTCTAGATATATGTGGCATGTCAGGAGTGTAAAGTTATCACCAAAAGAAGCTACAGAGTTCCTGAGTGCTGTTAATTAAGGTTTTTTGCTGGCACATCAGAGAGCTATTGAAAATGACTGGAGTAGTTCAAGTGCTTAATGTTTGTAGGGAAAAAAATACTTTATTCTCTCCTCCAAAGTACTTTTCAAATTATAAACCACCTTCATGGCACGGGTGCATAGTATGCCTCCATATTTTTGTGATCATTTTCTTTTAAAATCCAAAATGTACCAAAGAAAGGAAAAATATTTAAATATTTACCAGCTATGTTAATGAATCTAAGTATCTTCCTTTAATTTGCCCTACTTCACAGTCAAAATTATTTTGCTTCTACCTTCTGATTATAAAATATTTCATTGTCCAGTCTTAAACCTGATTCCTTATGTTAGGTTCGGGCAATGACGAGGCAGGAGACGATACAAGTGACAACAGCTCTGTAGTTTATTGTGATCCCAGCAAAAGCCAACAGGCAAAAACCCTGTCTTTAAATAGTATTATGGCTGAGGCATCAGCCAATCAGCAATGTGCATTTTCCCGCCCAAATTTCCCTCCTAAAATTCAAATACATTACACTCCTCTCCTCCCAGAACACATTGTACCATATTTACATAGTTTTTTGCATAATATTTGCATGTTATTTTTCCACGTAGTCACGCAGGTAGACAGGGCGTCTCCTAACTCTTTCTGACCTGCGCAATTCATTCCCTGGGAGTGAGTCGAGCTGGTCGGAGGGACTGTTTGTTCCTCCCAGCTCCTCCTCTGGGCCCTCCGGCCCTGGATTATTGGCAGAGTCGTCCCTGCTGTCCTCTGGAGGAGCCGGTTGGCGTCGCTGGACTTCTTCAGACTCAGCTAAGTCCTCCGATCGCCTCAGGGTTGAGTTAACTGTTGGTTCAAATATTGGGTAGTCAGGGTCTGGCTGTTTGGTTTCTGGATTGTTTTGTATTCTTTTTCGTAATTGATCTATGTGGCGTCTCCACACTCGGCCATCCCCCATGTCCACTATGTATGACTTTGGGCCCGTCACTCCTACAATTGTTCCCTTTAGCCACGCTGGGCCCTCACTATAGTTATGTGCCCATACCGGGTCACCTGTTGTCATTGTTCTGGTTTTTTCCTTTGTGCCTTGGTACCCATCAGGGGAGTATGTTGGGTTTAATCGATCTAGGGGGCACCGGAGTCTTCTACCCATTAATAACTCTGATGGGCTGCGGCCGGTGGTCACACAGGGAGTTCTATGTTGGACTGCCAGGAAGGTATCAATTTTGGATTGCCAATCTCCTGGGCTAATTCTAGATAGCGCTTCCTTGACACTGCATACGAAACGTTCTGCAAGTCCGTTTGTCACTGGGTGGAAAGGCGCCGAGAGGACATGTCGGATGCCCTCTTCTGCCAAGTACCCCTCAAACTGGGTGGCCGTAAATTGTGGGCCATTATCGGATATTAGAGTGTCGGGCAACCTGTGTGTCACAAATAGATGTCTCAATACTGTGATTACAGCTTCCGCTGTTGTGGTTTTCATAAGTAAAATTTCTAACCACTTCAAGTAGGCATCTACCACAATTAAGAAGGTATGCCCATGGAACGGCCCGGCAAAATCTATATGGATCCTGGACCAAGGACCCTGGGGTTTTTCCCAATCCCTTATGGGGGCTGTTGGGGGTAGTGGCCTTGATTCTTGACATGCTTGGCATTTCCCTACCCGGTCGCTAATGTCTTTATCCATTTGTGGCCACCACACGTAACTTCTCGCTAGGCTTTTCATCCTTACAATTCCCGGGTGGCCCACATGCAATAGTTCCAACACATGGCCTCGTAATTTCTCCGGAATAACCACTCTATCCCCCCACAACCCCCTTGTACCGACAGTTCCGAACGCTTTTTTGTAAATTCTTTGAAACGATCCCCCGGTGCAGTGGGCCATCCCCTCTGCACCCAACCGATCACAGTTCTTATGACAATGTCTTTGTAAGATGCCCTAGTCACTTCCGTAGATGTGACTGGCCAGAGTCCAAAGAGTCAATTAACAAGACGGGCGTCCCTGGGGTCAGGTCTTCAATAGTCTCTGGCAACGGGCATCTACTTAAAGCGTCCGCATGTCCCAAATCCTTGCCCGGTCGGTGAGATAGTTTGTACGAATATGCTGCCAGGAAAATAGTCCAACGGGTCAGCCTGGGTGATAATGCAACCGGTTTTGGACGTTCCCCCGCCAATAGTCCCAATAAAGGTCTGTGGTCTGTGACTATTTCAAATTGCCACCCAAACAAGTACTCGTGGAATTTTTTAACCCCAGAAACTATAGCCAGGGCTTCCCGGTCTAGTTGGCTATAGATCCTTTCCGCTGCGGACATCGTGTGGGAAAAATATGCAATAGGGGCTTCTGAACCATTCGGTAACCTGTGGCTGAGGACAGCCCCTACCCCATAGGGTGATGCATCACAAACTAGTACTAGTGGCAATGTCCCATTGTACTGAATAAGAAGGCTATCGCTGGACAAGAGATTCTTAACTCCTTCAAATGCCTTAGCCTCAACCCTGCCCCAAGTCCAAACAGCTTTTTTCGCTAGCAGTTTATGTAGCGGTTAAGCTACCGTCGCCTTATTTTTAAAAAATACCGCATAGAAATTTACAAGCCCCAAAAATGCTTGTAATTCTGTTTTGTTTTTTGGGGTTGGGGCCTTTCTAATGGCTCGCACTTTGCTCTCCGTTGGGTGGATGCCTTCCTTAACTATCCGGTAACCAAGAATTCTATAGATTCAACTCCTATCTGGCATTTGTTGAGTTTAACCTTAAGCCCCACAGACCTGAAAATGCCCAAAACCTTCCACAATTTGACCCCTAATTCTTCCAAGTTTTCTGCCGATACCAGTACATCGTCGAAATATGGAACTACTCCTGGTAGACCTTGTAGGAGTCGCTCCATTAGGTTTTGGAATAACCCGGGGGCTACACTAACTCCAAACTGAAGTCAAGTGCATTTAAAAGCACCCCGATGTGTGACAATCGTCTGCGCTTGTCCCCACGTACTTGCTCAGGCAGTCTTGGAAAACGTCCTCGAATTCTCTCAACAATTTGTCCTTCAGGTTGACTCATTTCTGTGAACCCCGGTTACTTCCATGCCCAAGGCTCTGAACCAGTCCAGACCTAGCAAACTGGGCAGGTTTCCATCTACGATGGTGATCGGCAGGGTTTTCTTGAATTATCCATATTTCACTCTGACGGACGTGACTCCTCGAACAGGGATTCGGTTCCCCTGGTAGTCTTGCACTCTCAGCTTTTGGGGTTGCAGCTGGCATTTCATGACATCTGGCAGGTCCTTTGTGATTGTGTCCCAAGACATAATCGTGATTGATGAGCCGGTATTCACCTCCATTTTACACTGTCTTGGTAAATATTTTCTTTTCTAGCCATGTCGATGCGTGGCCCACTCTCACAGTGGTCTGATTCAACTTCACGCTTTTTTTGAATTGGCCAATTCCTGGCTGCTTCGCTGAACCGGTGCCCTGTTGATTGGCCGGTCTGAATCTTTGGCAGGAAGGTTGGGAGGCTCGACAGGCCTGAGCTATGTGTCCTTTCTTTTCACACCGCCGACAAATCGCATCTTTGAACCTGCAATTCTGTCGTTGGTGTTGGCCTCCGCAACTCAAGCACTCGTCCCGGTCACCTCTCTCCAGCCTCCCGGTGTGGAAAACCTCTTCCTCTTCCTCACCATCCGATTCGGCCTGGATTTCTTCGCTGTGGACTGCCGTTGCTTTCGCCGCGGCATTTGGCGTGTTCGGCTTTTGTAAGGTTTCCGCCGCTTTGGTGGACATCTCGTGTGCCCTGGCCTCATCCAGAGCTATCGCCAGGGTTAGGTTGCTTTTCAACAGCAGCCGCCTCTGTAGTTGGATGTCCCTGACCCCACAAATGAGTTTTTCTAATAGAGAGTCCTCCAAGTCTCTATACTCAAAGTGATTTGCGGCTTTCCTTAATGCGGCCATGTACACGCTTATCGATTCGCCTTCTCACTGAACTCTTTGCCTCAACTCGAACCGTTGTACAAACTTTGATGGCACTGTCGCGTAGTGTGCTCGTAGCATCGTCTGTAGCATTTGCCATGGCACCGACTGTACCGGCGTTGGTTCTGACAGCGATTTGGCGGTATCGAAGACTTCTGGCCCACAGTGGCTCAGGAAGTAAGCGCGCTTCCAATTATCCGATACTCCTTGCAGTTCGTTAGCTTCGAGGAAACACTCGAAACGAGCCATGTACGACCCCATTTCTCCTTGGCTGGGTCGAATGACGCTGGCTGCGTATAGCTAGACATCGCTATGTATCCGCTCTTAATACTGGCTGGGTTTTAAACTAAGTCGTGCCTTCAGCTCTTTTCCTAGTCTCACTGCCTTCAAAATCCCACCTTCGTCGCCAATGTTAGGTTCGGGCAATGACGAGGCATAGACGATACAAGTGACAACAGCTCTGTAGTTTATTGTGATCCCAGCAAAAGCCAACAGGCAAAAACCCCTCTTTAAATAGTATTATGGCTGAGGTATCAGCCAATCAGCAACGTGAATTTTCCCGCCCAAATTTCCCTCCTAAAATTCAAATACATTATACCTTACACAAGTATAACATACATTGGGCTAAACCACAGATGGCTTTGGCCTGATTGCCTGCAAGAGAAATGTTATAAATACATAATCAGGCTCACTGATGCACATATGTGCATATAATAAAAATATAGCTTTAAAAAACTCATTTTGGAAACTCCTAGCAAATATTTGCTTACTTATATTTTGGTAGCTCTCTGAAATGATTTATGAATGATACCTAGAAACATTCCTGATTATTAATGTATTTCTTGCCAATTTTCTCCCTATTTTAGTTTCTATCTTTCTGTTCTTTTATGGCATTTCAAAACTATAGCTGGATTATTTATAACAATTCATACCCCCTCCCTGAGATACAAAAATCTGTTTTTCCCACTTTCAGGTATTTAAAGAGTCCCAAGTTCCCTCTGTCTTGTTTATGAAGATACATACAGAGCTCTTCTAAAGCTTATTTTCCCAAACCAAATAAACTCTCACCATCTCTCTATGTAATGGAATAGGATTTAATTCTGGTTTTGTCAAAGGAAAATGGCAAAATGTACATTCCTTAAATTGTTTGTTTACATATTTTATTGCCATTATCCTTATTTGCTAACATGGTATTTTAATTGTAAAGTATTTCTATTTTTGTTGTTGCTGTGCTCTAGTAAGCTCTGGTTATACTATATATTTCAAGTATTTTTCCTGCTTTGCCTACTCCTCAGTTTTACCTCTTATATTCAGACAGTCCTCTCTCTGTGGAAATACCGTTTTTCATTCTCAGACCTATATTTTGGTAGAATTCACAGTGCGTAGATTTCTGAGCTAAATTTATTATCTGCATGAGAGCATCATAATAGTCTCTTATTTTAAGAAGGGAAAATCCTATAAAAGGCATCTGTCTGCAACATATTGTTTCTGTATGCCAAATTTATGACTTGGAAGGAAACCACTTGAATTCTGTTGTGTGCATTTAAACATTTAATTCACCTCATGTTGCCTTCTCTGTTTTACTAAACTCGATTATTACATTCTAATCTGTATTCCCTCACATCATTATCATTCTCTGCTGCTTTTGTTCTAACATTTTGTTCTATATTGTGAAACACAAGAATGATTTTTGTTTAATTTAATTTGTCCAAATTAGGCTCAGTTTAGTAAATATTCTCTAATTCATAATATATTTATAGTTTACATTATTGTTGAATTTAAATATGTTCCTTTGATCTTTAACTAGAAAAAACTTTGCACAAGGTTAAAAATGTTAGAAATAAGGTAATACTATGCAGTCAGTATAGTTTGGCACAATTTGATTAAATTCCACCAATTATTTAGTGGTGGGAACATTATTTCCAAGTGGGAAATTTGACATACTAAGTGTAACAATGTAATTTTACAAAAGGTAAAATCTGTTTTAATGATGTGGAGTCCCTAGAAATTAAACGGATAAGTTTTCTTGGCAAAACAGAAGCTTTCTATTGCCTTCCATAAGAGTATCTAAAATATCCTTCAATTACAGTGATGCATTCAAAGTGCAGTCCTATATATTGTTAGAAATATGAAAGATCCATTAAAGATTTGATTGCAATCTTAAATACATTTACCGAGGAATACATTTTACTGAAATCAATGGGATGTTTGAATAAATGTATGGACATAAATAAAACCATTCTCAAAAAACAAACAAACCAACCAACCCACAAAAAGTAAAATTGTAGAACCAAAAATATATGTCACAAGATGTTAGATTGTCCTTGTCCAGATTGAAAGCTAAATTTCAGACAGAAGTCATAATGTGTATGAATTGGTAAGACTTTTAGAGCATGAGTAGTTATGTTTCCACATTTGGGCTCACTCTGATTTCCCAATTGCTGGAGAAAAGAAAAGATTTTAGTAACAGAATAAGAGAATTGGAAGGGACCTGTGAGGTCTTCTTATCTAATCCTATACCATTTCAGAGATCTCTTTTTAAAAACCTCAAGTGTTGGAGCACCCACAACTTATGGAGGCAAGTCATTCCACAGATTAATTTTTCTAACTGTCATGAAATTTCTCCTTATTTCTAGATTGCTTCTCTCCTTGATTAGTTTCCATCCATTGCTTCTTGCCCATGCCTTCTGGTGCTTTGGAGAATAGGTTGATGCTCTCTTCTTTGTGGCAGCCCCTTAGGTATTGGAACACTGCTATCATGTCACCCTTAGTCCTTCTTTTCATTAAATCAAATATACCCAATTCCTGCAACTGTTCTTTGTATGTTGTAGCCTCCAGTCCTCTAATCATCTTTGTTGCTCTTCTCTGCACTCTTTATAGAGCTGTGATGGTGAACCTGTGGCACACATGCATGCTGAGCCATGTCGCCTGGCATGCACAGCATTGCCCGTTCCTCTTCTGGATTTCTGGTGTGCATGTGAACACGACAATCAGCTGGCCTTTTTGCATTGGCAGTACGGAAATTTCAAGAGCTAGTCTTCTGTTTTCCTGTGTGTGCTTGCATGCTGGCCAGCTGATTGTCACGCATATGTGCCAGAAACCTGGAAGAGTAGCTGGTTGAAACTGGAAGTTCAGTAGCTGAAACTGGAAGTTCCTTTTCAGGCGCGTGCATGCGCCCTGGGCAGCTCCTCTTCTGGGTTGCAGCCCAGGCATGTCCCCATGTGCTCCCTTTTTGGCACTCGGTGCTGAAAAGGTTCACCCTCACTGTTCTTGAGTTTCAATATGTTTTTTATATTGTGGCAGCCAAAACTGCATGCAATATTCCAAGTGTGGCTACTTCCTTTGCTGATCTACCTTCTACTACCTTCTACTACTAGAATGAATAGTAGATCCATTCATTTTAAACTAGAACATCTGAATGGAATATACTACATTTCAATTTAGTTCTTTTTAAATAGGATAAAAAAGCAAGAAGATGCAGTGTAAAAGTACATGGGATGATGTAACAGGGCACTAAAAATATGAACAATTCTTACTTACAATAGGTCTGTCTAAGCCATTGCCTTAAAAGAATGTTACACACACACACACACACACACACACACACACACACACATGCTCCATTGTCTCTGAATTTTAGGGAATTTTAGCTAAACTATACCTGAGTATTTTTGTTAACTAAAAACAGAAGAAAGGAAATAATTGGCATGCAGGACTTTTGATATCTACAGAGTTGCACTGATTTTTTTCTCTTGGTTTCAGTTTATATGGCTGTACTATATAGAGATGCAGAATAGTGGTAAAAGATTTATGAGTCTCATGAGGTTCTGATAAAGGAGAAACAGAGATTCATTTCTTGAGGGATACTAAATCTTGGAAGCTACCACATTGAAATCGTCTTAAATTTATTAAAACGTTGTGTTTCAAAGATATAATGGATTTCCATTTTACCTGCATTCCTACAGGAATTGCTCTCTAGAAATATATCAGAGAAGTTAACTTTGCTGAGGTAATAAGAGTTACTCAGATTAAATATCATTTGAGCTATAAGAACTACCAATTATAATTACTTTTTGATGAATACCAAAAAATTTAAACTTTATACAATATTATTCCAACTATTAGGGTGATAGAAAATTAATTTCCTTGTTTCATAATTGTTTCTTGAATCATGCATTTTTCACTGGGCATTACTACTCTGCTGTTTTCTGTCTTGAGTGTCTTGTTGTTCAGAAAACGTAGACTATATCATAGGAGCTTTAAAGTGTGGAAGCTATATGGTAGAACTTACAATAAATTGGAGAGGTTGATTAGACTGCACATCATGGTTCAAATTACTAATATAAAGGTGTCCACCTCATTATCTTTCACTATCAGGAGAATAAGGATATTTGCATAGGAGTTCAACAATTCATCCTAAGGGGTTTGCTAAATTCAATAGAGGAAAGGGCTGTGTAAAGATCAATGGAAACAGCTTCTTTGCAATTGGAGCATTAATTCAGATCCCTTATAAATAAGCTGATAACTATGCATATATAACAGGAACATGAATCGAGCTAGGAGCAGTAAAACTAAATCCTAATTGCAAAGATGGTGACTTAATGCCACCAATATTATCTTTCTTAGGCTCTTTTCCCAAGTGGAAATATAGACAAAGAGCTTTTTAGTAATGGTGGCACGTGGCTGAGCTTGACTGGCTGTGAAAGTTAAGTAGAGTTTAGCTTGGTTAACACAAGTTATTTTCACTTAATTATGCTAATTGGAACCAGGAATTCTGTCATTAACTGACTCATCATGCATAAAATACCCCACATGACTGTACTACTTAACAACAGCAGTTCTGGTAGTCCTGGTTGCTGCTGTTCAGTGAAAACTGCATGGGTTGTTAAATGAGGACCTCACCAAATTGTGACTTTGCAACATCTTCTAGCTTCCCATTGACTTTGTCAGAAGCTGCAAATCATGAACACATGATTGTGGGGCACTGTAATAGCTAGAAACTCAGGGTCATAAGCACCTCTCATTCAGCATCATTGCAAATGTGAATAGTCACTGATCAAATAGTCAATAAACAGGGCTAGCCTGTATTTAAAAGTAAGACTACCAGTGAATACAATGGTTGAGGAATAGCCTAGGAAGTTAGGCTAACAAACCATATTATTGCCCTTAACCTACATAGTTCTGTGTCCAAGACTGTCAGCAAGAGGGAAGCTAAATTTGACTTTAGCTTTTTAAGTTCTTTCTGCTGCCTGTATACTATTATGCAAATAGTATGGTTTACATGAGCAGCTTAGTGCCTAATAAAGGACTTACCTCCAGTATTTATACTCTAATGGAAGACTTAAAGACCTATGTTATCTTAGCCAGAAGTATGCATCCCAAATTAGTTGCCTACTGAAGCTTTTGGAAAGGATTTATTGACATTGGCTGATTTATTTAAATTTGTTTGATATTCATGGCACAATTATCAAGTCCCTTCCTTCCTATTTAAATGGTGGAACATTTATGAAATTGGGGCAACTCTTTATTACACTATTCCCTTGCTTCTTCAAGGACTATAGGAGTGCTTATATTATACTGATACCTGTATTTCTTTAAAATGATCACTGTTTCTGTTAAACAGACAATAAGACATTTTAACATAATTGTTTACAATAAGCATTCAGGTGTTATGCAATTGAGATGCAATAGAATGAGATTTTAGATGGAACATTTGTAAGAAGATTTACTGATTTGGGTACTGATTTTATTATCTGCAAGTAATTTTTATGAATTGTCTTCCGAATATTTTTTGATTTGTAAAAATACATATGTTATTGTAAGCAATAGAAAGACAGCTTTAAAATAAGAATACTCACTATAGCTTTCTCTAATCCTTACACCAACACATAATCTTTGATGATTTTGCAAAATTTTGCAAAAGATTACTGCCCACCTGCAATTAGTTTTTGCAGAACCTGTTCTGAACGGCATGCATTTTTGACAGATAAAGGGCTTTTATTTTACAATACTTACCTTTAATTCTAGGCTACATCTAATTCTTTATTTATGTCACTACTGCTTATACGAAAAAATCCGTTTACCATCCAGCCACATGCAGAATTAATCTAGAAAGAAAGTTGTCAGTGGCCTTTCCAGCTTTATGTGGCTTTGTGCCAACTGGCTTTTGGCTTGATTATTCACACTAGGGCAGGAAGCAGGTCTCTTGATGCTAATACATTTGCTAATGGCTAATGTTTGACACAGTTCATCTACTGTCCAGCTTATTCAGTAAATCCTGGATAGTACGATGAAAGAAAGTTTATGAGGATAATTTGTTGTTTGGATGCAGTCGCAGCTGGCCAGAGGGCCCTTGGCTGGCTAGTTATACTAGATTATTAAGGTATCCTGTATTTCATTCAGTATCTTCTATTCACTTGGGTAGACTCCTGAATTATATTTGCTGAAGGACAATGCACCACAACAGATATCAAGATATCTACTTTTTACCAAGGCATGGAACCTTTAACTGTAACCTTTTATTGTTTTGTGAAAAAAACCCAATAAGATCTCTTTAATAAGTGCTTAAATACTTTTTTTATTTTTTTATTTAATCTATAAAATAATGGTGGCAAATAGCGTGGTTTGAATTTTTTATGTGATGATGTCTTTAATATCTTTTCCTGCCATAATGAGACCATAATAGGTTCACAGTCATACTAGATTTAAAGCTGAAGTCACTGAAATGTAATTTTATAGCCTTTACCTCCAAGTGTTTCCCTAAAGGGATTCAGAAAAAAGGAAGATCTGACAATAATGGAGTTTGTGAATTATTTTGGTTCTAATATCAATATCAGCTGTTTTATGGTAAAGTGTCATTCTACAGTTAGCATAAACAAGGCATCTTTGTTGTTTTGATAGAACTTTATAAAAACAGCTGAAATATGATCAGGTAGGCATATGCCGGCAACCTAAGAGAAATGCTGACTTTGGTATGAATTCAACTAAGAGATTCTGGTCAAGAGCTGAGTCCATATATCAAAGCATGTTTGAAAGCTCACCTCTGGCAGTTCAATTCCTCTTTTAATTCCAAGTTGGATATTTGCATTATGAAGTGTGAGCTTTGATTTTAGTACTTGATCTGTGGGAGATAATTTATCTATACATGAAATTAATTAATAATGCAGTTATCAAAAAAACAAAGACGCTCGTTCTAAAACGGAACATTTTCTCTGGAAATTATTAGATCATTTCAAGATCTATAAACCCATACAAAATATTGTTTCATATGGGAGTAAGTAAAAAGTAGATTTCTCCCAGGTGCAGATATGTACAGTATATAAGTACAATTTGCAATGATCGATAGATAGGGATCATTATGAATCTATAATTTTGACAAAAAAAAAAACTCTGAAAAAGTTTTCTCTGCTTCCCTCCTCCCCAACTAATCCGTACCTTCTAGATCTAAGATTTACATATTTTAGATGTGGCTATTTCTCTACTGCTTGATGAAAATAACGCTATACTCAAACTAGGGCATATAAAACCTTTGCAAGACCTATAGTTGAATACTGCTCACCTGCCTCGAACCCTCACTATATTTCAGACATCAATATACTAGAGACGGTCCAGAGATATTTTACTAGAAGAGTTCTTAAATCTTCTGCTCAAAATAAAATTCCCTATACCACCAGGCTTGAAATTTTAGGTCTAGATAGCCTCAAACTATGTTATCTACATTCCGACCTATGCTTAGTTCATAAGATTATTTATCAAAACGTCCTTCCTGTAAATGATTACTTTAATTTCAACTGCAATAACACAAGGGCTATCAATAGATTCAAACTCAATGTAATTCATTATAATTTGGATTGTAGGAAATATGACGTCTGCAATAGAGTAGTAAGTGTCTGGAACACTCTACCTGATCCTGTTGTTAGTCTCTCTAATCCCTATACCTTTTACCTTAAACTGTCTATCGTGGAGCTTTCATGTTTCTTAAGAGGTCCCTAAGGGGGCATCCATAAGCGCACCAGCTTACCTATTGTTCCTGTCCTACTGTTCCCAATTATATATAATCATTCTATGTGTTTATGGCTATATTTTGCCTATTTATATCCTTTTTTTGTGGCATTTTTTTTCAGGTGTCCATGTTTATGTTTATACTGTTACTTGTTTCCTTGTATTTCTTGACAAATAAATAAATAAATAAATAAATAAAATAAAATAAAATAAAATAAAATAAAATAATAATAATAATAATAATAATAATAATAATAAAAATTGGGACCCAACTTCTGCTATATAACACTTCTATAGCACAAATCTTGATAGCAGCCAAGATGTCTGTGGACAAGAAGAAACCCTGGTAGTTACTTTAAATGGTAAAAGGTTTCCCATTTGTTTCCTATTATAGGGAGTGGTGTTTGTCTCCGTTTCTTAGCTGAGAGAGCCAGTTTTCTCTGTAGTCATTTTCCTTGTCATGTGGCCAGCATGACTATATGCTAAAGCGCATGGAATGCTGTTACCTTCCCACTGAAGTGGTACCTATTTATTTACTCCCATTTACATGCTTTCGGACTGCTGGGTGGGCAGGTGCTAAGGCAAGTAATGCAAGTTCAGTATCACATTGGTGCTTGGGTATCAAACCTAGGCTTTCTAGCTGACAAGCTCAGCATCTTTAAACGTGTCTTCTAAACAAGTGTAACAGTTTGTAGGCATTTCTTTAAAAAAAAAAAAACATGTGTCCCCTAGGTCAGGCTAACCAAGAATTATACATATATTCTCTCTTTCCTTCCGCTCAAGACATATGTGAATGCGCAGCTAAACTTTCCATTTAGTCATTGCACTGCCTGTTTGTATGACATCTAGGGTTCCCTTCTTTCTTGCAGCTTTCTTGTCCTTATCTTGAGGCTTTCTATGAATCTTTCTGGACTAGTTGATCTCATTCTGAAGGACACACAATCAATATTGGCTTATCTTTGCAGGTCTGGATACTTTTCATGCAGTACTGTCATATTTTATGCTCCTAACGTTAAAAAATAATCAAAAATAAAAAAACTATTTAGGAAATGAATTATTATTTAAGTTAATAGAAGAATTTGCTTAGTTATGCTACCATTTGGATATCTTGGAGTTTCATTTTCTTTGTATAAGCGTGAAATTTTTGTAAAGTCATTGTTCCAGGCTATCCTTTCCAAAACTCCAAACTAAAACTTCCCATCAATTTTATCAGTAGATTTTAGCAATTTTGGAGTGGAGAGATAGAAAATCAAAAATACAGAACTTATTGAATAGAACAACTGATACTATTCTGCAAGGAATTCTGGCAGTATTGGTGGTGGGCTGTGAGCTGCAAGTTTTCAGGAAAATGTTTTCTAGCTGCCAGAAGCAGAATGTGCCCCAGGGGAGGTTAAGTTATCAGTCAATAGGTTAAGTTATCAGTCAATCAACCCTGAACACACACCCATTTTGTAAGATGTGTACATGTACAATGAAACAGGGCTTTGATTACGTGGCCATCACCGCAATGATTTTCTTGGCTCCCCCCCCTTCCCCCAACATTGTTTGTTGCCTGCATAAAACTGCTGTGCTAACCTCTAACACAAGAGAAAAAAGTGAGGCATTTTCCTCATTTTTCATTCTGTTATCCTGTCTCTTTTGAACTCAAAAGTTTGCTGAATTTCCATTCAGCATTCATTTATAAATAGCTCAATCTCTGAACATCTATATCATTATTCTCTCATCTTTCTAGAGACTCTTTTCAAAACTAATTCATCCTAAGTACCGTTCCTAACTACTTTGTGCTCTCCATTAATAAAACTTTGTTAAGTATGTGAAACTACCGTTGCTCTTTATTTTTTCCTTTAACTTTCCTTTTTCTTCTCTGTTTCCTGGTCCAGTTTTATTTCAAGTTTTGCTTTCTTTTTTCCTTCAGAGATAACTGAATTGACCAACCAGCTAGAAGAAAGGTTGTGATATTTGGAATTGTTTAGTTTAGAGGGAAAATAATCAAGCAAAAAGGGACATGATAAAGTGCCAAAAATCATTTGTGATGTATCCAAAGGACATGTTTTTCTTCCTAGTGTTTTCCAACAAATGAAGAGTCCACTTTTTTTTAATCAATTAAGTGTTGATCCATTAGTTGCAACAGGTATTGCTCAACTGGCTTGTCACCTGAACCTGACATCATGGACTGAGAAAGAGTGATTGATCCAAAGTCACAAGACCAGTGATAATGAACCTTTTGGTTTTGGTGTGTCAAAAATTTAGAAAATGCCTAACTTGACTCTGCTGGTGTGTAATTCAGTAGTGGGTTCCACTTACCTTTACTACCAGTTCAGAAATGTGAGCACACGCTCAGAAGTTCTGCACATGCGCAGAGCATCCTTGATGACATCTGGGTTTGCGGGCAGAGCCTACCCCCGCTGCCACTACCAGTTCACCAGTTCGGGGCGAACCGGTAGAAACTCATCACTGGTGTAATTCTGCCATCCTAACAAAAGCGAAAAAATTCATAACAAAGAATTAAATTGAATGAAACTAAATTATTTATATGTTTATTAAATAAACAATTAAAAGCTTCAATAATTATAAATATTTTTTGAAATGCTTATCTGAGGCAGCTTTGTGTTGCATAAAGTGTGGAAACTTCAGAGAATGCTCTTGTGTGATCTTGCAGCTTCCAAAAAGAGCAGGAAAGCATGCTTTGTTCTCGCTTACATTTTGAAGCTCCAGAGGTCAGTCAATATCAGGACACACACTCTCTCTCTCTCTCTCTCAGTTTTAAGACAGTCTGGAGTTCTCGCATGTCATCAACAATGACACGTGTATCACCTGTGATATGTGTGTCACAGGTTTGCCATCATCACATTAGACCAAACAGAGCACAAAAAATCTCTAATATCTGCAAAATATTAGTAATAGATCCTAGTGATCTGTAGCATGTAATACTAGGCATTTCCAGTACTTTGAGTATCTAAAGATATAGTAGCTATGATCATACTATATAGCTGAATGGTAGACGTTTTAGACAAATGAAAGTACTTCTTCACTACCACAAAATTAAATTATAATATTATTTCATAATATGGTGATATATGCTAATTTGTCTAACTTTAGAAACTGTCATACCTACCTACCAGTATTACTACTTCTACAATGGTTAAATATGCTTCCAGTAACTCAGGACCTATGCTACATCACAAGGACCTGTTAACAAATGTGAATATGTGGGTGTTAATTTGCCAATGCCCTGTTTGTGACTTTCCTCAGGCATTGGATTGGACACAATGGAATCAGAGGATGGACTAGTGGTGTTTCAGCATCACTTTTTTTATATTCTTAAATCCCTGTTTGAAGTGACCTGCTTCTCTTAGGACATTCTCAAACAGCTATAGAAGTTCACTTGTCTAACCCCATTGCAGTAATAATGATGCAGATACTGAGGTTTATACACTGATTACCCAATATAGATACAAATACGTTACTCTGAGAACAGCATAGCTGCTTTGTCAAAGTCTTTCCTGACATTTTCATCAACTGTCTGTCTATATGAGGTTATACTAAAATTAGCCATATAGATAAAATTTTATTCCCTGCAATTATGATTGTTGCTATTATTCTGCTACTTTTCTTCCCTAGACAATTTGGTGAATAATATAGAGAGTACTGCCATTGTTTGAGGTTGAGATATGGACCTCCTTGATATAGAGGATGGGTAACCCAGGGTTACAGGAGCCAGTAAGAACACAGGTCTCTGAGTGCCTCCATGCTTTCCTTGGTCCCACTCACTTTCATCTGGCAAATTATTGGCTGCTCCTGAGAGCACTTGGCAGCCAAGAGAGCTTTAATAAAATATATCTATGCTTACATCTCTGCACTCTGAACCTCAAAATGCCCTTTTAAAAATAAGTATTCTCCTCTTGCAACACTTGTACAGGATGATGATGAAGAGATGCTGCGTTCTTTACTCTGCTAGGGAAGGGAAAACAGTGTAAGTAGGAGAACATTTTCCACCCCCTCCTTATTTTCTTATTGTCTCAATCCATCAATACTATCAGATGATTTTTGATTAAGGAAATATGAGATACAGTTTTAATGTTTAAGTCTCAAAAACATTAAGACTCATAAGTAAGGGCAAATTCAGTCAAGCAAATGAAGGAAGGAGATATTTGCATGCAGTCAATAAATCTACTCCTTGTGCATACACAGACTTGATTTGCACCTAATGGAATGCATAATTGAAGAATACATGCATGAGTGAAAAACTTCTATAATAATTCCATTTTCTTCTGTTCTTCTATCATAGCCATTGGGGATTGGCTCTGAAATCTGGGCTTCAAAAACTCAGATACTGTTAGAAGACTTCAAAGAGATTTAGAAAATGTTCATTTTTTCTGCCACCTAGTGATTACTTGGATTTTTACATTAGAGATCTGGTAAATCTAATAGAATAGTAATTCAGTACTTCTAATTGACCAGACTGACACTTTCATTTATGTTTTCATCTTACCCCTTTATGCATAAATCATAAATTCTGATTAGCATTAATTATGGCATACTAAAGTTAAGACATTGGCCATGATTCCACTCTGACTTGGTTCAATAAACTGCAGCTAATAATAATTACAATTTGACCAGGTTTGGTCATCAGAAGAAAGCACAGCTAAAAATTAGAATAAATATTTTTGATCTCTTTGTTGCCATTTTAGAAGATAAAAGGGAAGAAGGGAATACACATAGGTCCCCTAAATTATATAAAAGTGTGATATATGAATATAGCTATCATGTGCTTGGAAAACCTTTTAATACAGTTTCGGTTGTGAAAATCTTTCTCAATGCATGTTTTCATGTCTTCATATATTAAAAACTGGTTATCACGTATGCAAACAGGTTTTATATGCTACAAGTATCAATAGTGAATTGCCACATATATGTATGGTTTACTCATCAAAAAGAGATTATGTTGTCTGAATGCACACATATTTGGGAGAACAAATAGATGAAGAATTGCCATGACTGAAAAACATAGGCATATTTGTGGGAAAGAACAGTCAAAATTCATTGGACAGTATACAATTGTTAGAAATGCTCAAGTTCATTGTGCTCATTGAAGAAAAGAGCTTTTATTCAAATCAACTTCCATATTTTTGTTTGTCCCTGGATTAAGATTTTAATCCTAAATATTTTCTTTTTTATAATTTTTTATTAAAAGAAGGCATAACAAAGATTTTGAGAAAACGAAAGTAACATAGAAGAAATAGAAAAAGATTATAAAAGAGCAAAAGTGAAGAATAATAAAAAAGCAAGAAAAATGAAGACATCTAAATAAGTGACTTCCAATCAGCTTTGCAGTAGTTACAGGCAAAGCAATTACTATCTCAATCCTCACATATTGTATATCATAACTCCCTTATGCCCATAAACAAACCTTTTTAATTAGCAAATGCAAAAATCATCGTTTCATTTTTACCCATTTTCACCAAAAAGTCTATAAAGGGCATACTGGATACAAATGCAGTTTGTTTTGATGTAAAGGGTTTTGAAAATTAACATTCAGTTTTCTTACTAGACTATATGGACACTCAATGAGAGAAGGCACATGGATGACAGGCTTTATATATGATCACAGCATCCAGGAGAAAGGACAAAGTTGGAAGACTTCTGAAGCACCAATAATGGAAGAACAGATTGTCAAGATAGCTAAATTTGCAGAAATTACCAAACTGACTTGCTGGATTACTTTTATTAAAGACCAGAAACTCTTTAGAGCTTGAAATTTTCTCAAATATGCAGCTTAATGACAGGAGTATAGGGCTGTGCTCCACCTCTGTAACACTGTGATGGATACCTTCAGCTGTAATTCATGCATACTTTATTTTTTTATTTTTTAAGAGCCTATTTATAATACTATTGCAATTTAGTTACCTTTGTACTATAAGCTGTAAAAAAGGTCACAAATATGTAGAATCATCATTTGTTGAGATAAAGGGAGAAATGACAAATGTGTTTTTATCTACATTAAGGGAAACTATACCACTGATTCCAATAAAACAAAGCAATACAAAAAAATATATTTCAGCAGTTCCTAGTGAATTAACTAGCTTCCTGAGGTGATTTCCTTATTGTAATTTAAATCAGAAATTGACTTTACTCATTCTTCACCCTAGGTTTGCTAATTTTGGAGAGACAATGCCACCTAATCTGCACTTAATGAGAGTTGTTAGAATTGATCTCCAGTGACCCCTGAATAGCAGAAAGTCGGACTGGTTCTTTGTTTTGTTTGAGGCAGCCGAAGAAAAGGAATGACAGCTTTCAAGGGAACAATTTCTTAGGGACTGAAAGAGTGCATTAAGAGAGCATGTTTAGTGAAGGATAAAGAGAGCAAAAGCACATACCACCACAACTGCTTGTGAGCTAAGAAAGCAGATGCCTTTTGTTTATAACCTTGGCAGATGGGCTATATGGACATTCATGTCTTTAGTCAGGAACGAGATCACATATTTTCCAGTTGCCCGGACCTTCCTGTCCAATTACTCTCTGAAAGGTTTTCAAATGCCTTGAAAGGTGCTATTTCTGCCTACTCCTTATTTATTGTCTTATTATGTTCTGAGTGAAAGCACACGTTAAGGAATATGTATATGTTTTAATCCCCACTGCCCACATGCAAGATTAAAATGGAAGGAACCGAGCATGCATTAAAAACAAGAGTTGTTTTTCCTCCCTCTTCCCCCCTCCCTTTTATTACTGCAAGAAAATAGCCTATGTAATGTAATGTTCACTTCAAGTATTATGTGCTTCTAACAATGGCAGAAATATAATCAACTATTATTCTCATTAGATTTGTACCTTCCCTCCATCCAATGCATAGGAGCCTGTTTTCTTTCCAGCTAACAGGGTGATATGGATAATATTTATTTATTAATACATTATTCTTTTTTAAAAGAAATAAAATAAAATATTTTATACCCAGGCTTCCTTCTAAAGCAAAAACAAACCCTGTGATATAGTTTATTTATTTATTTATTTTTCGTATTTTTATACCGCCCTATCTCCCTAGGGACTCAGGGCGGTTCACAGGCAGATAAAAAAGTACATATAAATACAAAATAAAACATCAATTAAAAAACTTATTCCAAATGGCCAAATAATTAAAAATGACAGTATACATAATAAAACCCATTAAAACCAATTTAAATTTAAAATCTAGTCCAGTCCTGCGCAGATGAATAGATGAGTTTTAGTCTCTGAAAGCCTTGGATGTGAAGCTCCCAGAGCTTTTCCAAAAATTGCTTTTGATTTATCATTGCAATGTAACAAGAATAAATTATTAAATTGTACAGGAAACATAATCACACTTGTTCTGTTTAATTAATTATTCCTAAATGAAACTGAAATCAAATCAAAATAAATTTGATCTGTATACTCAGAAGCCAAATGCAGCCATCACCTGAAAAAGATGGTATGGCCCTATTTAATACTGTCCAGAAGAGAGAAGGACAGGATAATTTTGAAAAGTCAGCTCCAGCTCCATGGGTCATTCTCTTCTCCTACTCAGAGGTATTAAAAGATTGTCATAGGAAGAAATGTTTCTGTTGAGTGCTTGCTGCTGCTCTTGTGCCTAATACTCAAGTCACATATTTTGATGCCTAAACTAAAGGAGCAAATAGGGCCTTTTTCTCTCTCTCTCTCTCTCTCCCTCTCCCTCTGCAATACTCAAGTTACCCAAAATGCAATGATAATGAACACAAGCACTAATCATTTGGCTGTTTCTTCATATCCACCTAAAATCAGATAAGTGAAGCAGTTGCTCAATGCACCCAGGTCAGCATTATAATAAGACATTGATGTCCATGCGCTGAATGGGGGGGGGAGTCCACCTTTACTGTGAAAATACAATCCCTTAATGGTGGGGCTGGGATGAAAAGGAGAGTCATGTGA
This sequence comes from Ahaetulla prasina, assembly GCF_028640845.1. Lineage (NCBI taxonomy): Eukaryota > Metazoa > Chordata > Lepidosauria > Squamata > Colubridae > Ahaetulla > Ahaetulla prasina. The sequence goes on along the minus strand of NC_080541.1, from coordinate 41,168,704 downwards.
GACATCAGTTAGACTGTAAGCTTTTAAACACTGGCATAGTGTTTTTGGAATATTCAGCAAATTGCCCTGTATCCTGGGAAAAGTATGAGGAAAATAATACTCTTAAAGCTTGATTTCATACAAAGAATCGCCCTGTTAAGAGCAGCAAAAATAAAAATGTCTTATCAATTGATGCTAATGGGGATTGATTTCACTGTTTAGACACCACCCACCCACACATCTCTTGTGGCAAACCTTTTTAAAACATTCAAAAGAAAACTTAAAACAATTTTTCTTTTTCTTTTATTTTTTTTCTGAGGAGCTAACTTGAATCGAATGTACCAGCAGGTAATTTTCCACGATCTGTAGAATCATAGAACAACTAGTTTACAATCCTTCATTGGTCTCCGAAAAAATTCTCCATTTGTTTTGTGAAACATCAGAACATTCGGTTATTTTTATCCCCCTACCTCTTGCTTTGAGTTCTTATCACTACCACAAGACTCACAAATACTGCCTGGAGCCTGGGTTTGGAAAGCTTTCTGTTCAAAGGCTAAAGCTCAAAGAAGAAAAAGAAAAAGGCAAAAAACCCAACAAAACCAGCTTGCTTTGGGGCCTGATAACCCCATATGGGACATATTGTCTTGCCTTTGCCTAGTTCCACAGTCTCTAGTGGGACTTGACATTGTTGTTCTCTAGGACTAGAGTTGTAGTATCATTCCCAAGAGTCACTGCTAACTCTTGTTATTATACCATGAGAAGAAGAAAAGCTTACCTTTTAGAGTTAAAACTGAAATGTAAGGTTAAAGTTCCCTAGTAAAAGCTGAAAAGCTGGTATTATCAATGTGGTAGCCTGTTACTATTGAAATCCAACAATTGTCATTTCCAGTAACTTGGCTGTCAGGCAGCTAAGGTATATAATAGAGGGGGAGTTTGTTCAAAGCCTCCTCTCTTCCCAGACTGAAGGGAAGGGGGCTACAGAGCCTTTTCCTATCTTTTATGATATTAAAAATGTACTGAAGGGGTTAGTGATAGTAGAGGAAGACTTGTAGTTGAGTTTGACTCTGATATACAAGACATATTACTTCATCAGCTTTCCCAATGTTGTGCTCTTCAGATTTTGGCTGGGACCAGACTGTCCATCAAAATCCATTCAGTTATGAACAAAAGCATCGGCAAAGAAAAGAAGTCTTATTCCTATTGGGTATACTGCCATTGGTCTAAAATATAGACCAAATGTATGAATGTTTTCACATTCGTCCGCAAAGTTGTTATATTAAATTCCATAAAATCTGGGTCTTACTGTAGATACTGCTAATTTCAACATGCCAAAATTCAGTAGCATTTAACAATAGACTGAAAGAGTTCAGTATGGGGCAGAAATATTGAAGCCATGTAATCCATGTTATGAAATTGTTAAACAGAGATGATATATAAAATGAAACAAATTAATAGTTTGTTGTTCCAGTAGTCTTACCTAGTGGACTCAAATTGGGAAAAAAAAGTGGTAGAGACTAAAGAACATACTTATGGCACAAGCTGTTTGATCCTGGACCAGGGTACTTCAGAATTTGGAGGCCTGTTTTTCATTAAAGATATTTAAGATGAAGACCGTCTCTTAGAGGTCCTATAGCAGCCACTTGTCTTCAATGGCATGGGGCTGAAGAACATATTTTTAGAAGATTTTTTTAATTCTGTGATTCCTATGAGCAGTTGCGAGTAATTCTGAATTATTTATGGACGTAATGCAGAAGTGTCAAAAATTCCTAATGGTGTGATTCAGATCTTTCAGTTACTGAATGCCATAATCTTTGCCAATTTTCCAATATCTTGTTCTGGATTTATATCAGTTTGGTTAGTACAAAATTTTTCATACATTCTTGGCAAGCTTTTGGAATGTATGTACCCATTTTTCACAAGGAAACATTCTAATCCTAACAACTCTAAGAAAGAACAATTTTTTTGCCTACTGTGCTTTATATATTGTCTACTATACTTGAAGATGCCTATCTTTTTTGTTTGCCTGGTTCTTTTTTTTTTTTAAAAAAATGAAATGCTTTATTAATTTATGAAGTGGAGTAAGAACACTTTGTTCTCACTAAAATGTATTGCTGGAAGATTAGAGGAGGACCTGCAACATCAGGCAAAATGAATATTTGCAAACATTGTTAATGAGCTTATAATGCACACTGCATTCTCAGTAAAAAAAATGGTTGATATTATAATGGGTGGATTAATTAAAATTACTACTGGGGAAAGTTTAGTAAGAATAAGCTACACAACCACATGGCATTCCTCCCCCCCACCCGGGTTCCATTTCCAAAATCAAAGAAGGAAGAAAATTTTTGTATTGATGCACATCAGGTCAAACGGCATTGATAACCAACTACATTTATTTATTTTATTTTATTTTATTTATTTATTTGATTTTTATACCGCCCTTCTCCCGAAGGACTCAGGGCAGTGTACAGGCAGCAGTAAAAAATAACAATACAATGTACAATTTAAAATAGAAATTAAGAAACTTATTATAATTAGCCTAGCATTTTAAAAATTTATAAAACTAAACCCCATTTAAAATAAATAACAAATTTAAAATCAATTAAATTTAAAATTTATAAAAATTAAAAAATTTAAGCCAGCCCCGCGCGAATGAAAAGGTGTGTCTTCAGTTCGCGGCGGAAGGTCCGAAGGTCAGGTATTTGGCGTAAACCCGGGGGAAGCTCGTTCCAGAGTGTGGGAGCCCCCACATTCAGAGATAAATTTAATATTTGAGAAATAGTTGTGCCTATACATGCAGGACTAATTTGATGTTAGCCAGACAGTGTTCTATATTTAAACCTCAGTGTAACATTTGAAGAATATATGAATTGACTCAATTCAAAAGTATTTGAAACAACAAAATCTTCTCTTAAAATAATTATTTTGCATTTAGTACAAAATGTGCAGTAATATTGTGATAATATAGATGTTAATGGAGTATCAACAATTTACATTAATATCAATCTAAGCATCCATTGTATTCCATCTCCCCACCACCACATTCTACCCCAGAATTGCAACTTCATTCATATTTATTTTAGTTCTTAGTCTCCCTGCATTCCATATTACAGGCTTCTCAGTCTGTCTAATACCACAGAGATCTGGTGGTAATTTTAATTTAAACTTCTGGGTCACATCAGAAAGAAGATGATTCTACATAGCAAGCTGCTAATCCTTATTCTTTCTTCTCCATCAGATTTTCCCTTTAATTGATGTAAAGAATCATGATTATAATGCATCATTATCTTCATCATGAGACAGATAATTGTCATGCTTACTTTCCAGGAGTCATATTAATTTCTCTAATATTCTGTTGTGAATGAATGATTTATTATTTATTATTATTATTTTGCAGCACATACAGTGACGCAGTATCTGCTTGGAATTAGTTTTAGGTTTTGATTAATAGGAAATAGAAAGTAGCCACATAAATAGCTATATTTTTTTAAAGAAATCCAAGTGGTGTAGCATGAAAGTAGAGTACTGTATAAAAATGAAAGGTGATTGCCAAAAAGAGTGGAGGGGTTTTTCAAAAATGAATTTATATATGACCATGCTTATAAAACACACTTTAATTTATTGCACTGCTTTTTAAAATAAGCTTGTTTATTACTTGTTCTCCGATTCCTTATGACTCTTAATTTCTGCAGATAAATGACATTTCCTAAATATATTTTTTAGTCCTCCCAGAAAAAGCAGCATGCATTTCCTGATTGAGTCATGTGCTCATATCTATGACAAAGAGAACGCTTTGAAAGAAAAGTGCTTTGAGACAGATTTTTTTTAATAAGGTTGGGATATTTCTTAACAGCATTATTTAAAACCTTTTTAAGGCTCAGCCAAACCTTTGTTCTTTCTTTAGCAGGAAATGGTGCTACATATTTAATAGTAGATATTAAATGTTTTATATGTTTGTGACATGAAATGCACATACACTATAATGATAACACTCTGAATTCTACCGCACACCCTTTTTTAGCTTTGCTCAGCAGCCCAAATGGGCACTTGATGACTACATATTGCATAAAGGCTAATAGGGAACTGCAGTAAAGCTGGGTGAATTTCAGTCGTGCTTTCTACCTCAGCTGTATTTCTTTTTTATTTTAATTGCAAAGTTCTTTGCACACTGTTTAGGAAGAAATGTAGAACTTCTATATGTTTGTAACAAAATAAAGTAAAGAAGTGAAATTTTCACTTCTTACGCCAGCCATACATAATTGGTATAGCTGTTTCCAGCTTGAAAAGAGCCAAGTTTTAGCACTTTGTCTTGTTCCATTGCAAATGAGAAGTCTTTCCCAGAAAATAATTGGCTATCAGCCACGAGTCCCTCATCATACCTGGATTTTCATCTTCATGACACATCCAGCAATGAAAAAAATTACAGATATAGATTGATGGTCTAGTTTGAGACATGATGAGGGCTCAGAGGATTAGTGCCCCACATGGAGTAGATCAACAATGTTTCCTTTTGAATTTAATTTTTTTTTTAAAAAAAAGATATAGTATTTATTTAGAAGCAGTGTGCTTTTATTTATGAACATAGGATTTGTTTGCCACCATATCATTAAATTCACTGCTTCTTTTGGTCTGCTTATTGGTAATCTATAGCCTATCCAACTCTTTCCTGCTTGTTCATCTGCTACCAAAATCTTGATTTTTTATTGATACCTTATTCCTAAAATTGGTAATATCTGTGTGACGCTCATGAAAACCTGTGTTAGAATAAGAACCCCACAGAAACCCCAGTGCTCAATCCTAGGCTTAAAATTACTTGAGTAACGAGGCTGGTACTAGAGATTCAAATAAGATTTCCTCAAATTCCCTATCATACACAATGCCAGAAGATCCTGATATTCTAACTTTTCAGTCTTCTTCCTTAACGGTTCATGTTTTTCTGCATGTCTTGGCATTTTCATTGGTGCACTTAACATATCATGTTGTCTACACTGTAAAAGAACTTTAGCAAAAGGTGGGAGTGGGTATAGTGAAGAGTGAAGAAAGTTTCACAATTCTAGCATTAAAGTTGATGCTGTGGAAAAATGGGGAACGTGATGCATTGTGTGGCATTTTCATTCTGCTACAGCACTGAAAAAGATGGCAGTTGTTACAGGTGTCAGAAGCCTATCAGTAGGACAAGGCTCATTTGGTAGGCCTGGCTACCAAATATACGACCTGATTGAGGTGAGATTTAGAAAGCAAGATTAAATGTGATAAAAAAATATTGTGAATGTTATTCCAGGAGGAACAAAAATCATTATTTTTTCTGATATGAATAAGATGCTGGATTTTCAGATATAAACAGCTTATGTAGAAGTGGATCTAGGGTGGTGAATGGTTTCATTTTGCCAACTATTTTACTATTAGCCAATTCTGTATACGTCTGCCGTAAGCATTATATGATACTGTAGGTCCCTTGAATCTGGGACATTAAATACAACTGTAGATAAATAAATGTGATGAACAATCAGAATTTTGCATTTATAATGCATCTGTATAAAATTATACAATTACTTTTTAGATTGCTATTCTGACATATAACATCCATACTTGAGATCATGAAAATATACAGTTCTTTACATTGCAGTTCAAGAGTAACTATTTATATAACATGATGTTAAGAATTTTTTTTAATAAAATGGTTCATAGATAATCTTTTTAAACCTGTCTCTTCAACCACAAGGAGCTCATCTTGCTTATTAAATCTTTGCTTGTACAAAAATTAATACTTAGATTTTGTGAACATTCTTTGTCCTTCCATAGACAAAAATCTATAGAAAATTGAAATCGCTTACTTAACCTATATATAAACAATACATATGGAATGGGCCAGGGGTGAAATTCAGCAGCTTCAGACAGGTTCTGAAGAACCGGTAGCGGAAATTTTGAGTAGTTTGGAGAACCAGCAAATACTACCTCTGTCTGGCCCCAGAGTGGGGTGGGAATGGAGATTTTGCAGTATCTTTTCCCTGCCACAGCCATCAAACCATGCCCACCAAGCCACACCACATCCACCAAGCCACGCTCACATAATCAGTAGTAAAAAAAATTGAATTTCACCACTGGAATGGGCCAATTATAACCATTATAGTTATATAGTTATATACAGTTATATACATAACTCTCTGCCTGTTTGTACACCCTAAAAGAAAAAGGATTCTAGAACATTCTTCTCAGAATATAATGTAGAAATTGAGCATGATGCTAATTAAAAATAACAAGTTCAGTACTTTGATTCTGAGGATTATGACTAAATATTTTTAGCCCCATTACTAAATATTGTGGGATGTCTTTTGTAGAAAATATGTACAGTGGTTGGGTTTGGGTCTCTAGAGCTGAAGGAAATTTGCCTCTCTAAAGATCATTATCCATACCAACCTCTTGCAATCCACCCCTATATTAGAATGCTCCAAAATGTTGCCACAACATAGGCAATTATAGCCAGCAATATTCAGTCAAGGAAATGCAACAGCTAGGAAATATAACTTGAGTCTAATGAAAATTCTCAAATTTTCACAGGGGTAATGTCAGCCCCCAGGATGTTATAGGTCATAGAAACGTTCAGAAATTGTTAAACTGGCTCTGAAAAGGAATTTAGTTCTGTCTAGACCATGATTTGATGAGCCATCTGCTCATATAGCACTTTGCAATTAACAGGATTAAGTTTCAATTACTATCTGCCATAAAGTGTAGGAAGTCTGGTGGCCCGGTGAACTCAGAAGATCCGGATTTGAGGGGCTGCTGCTGCAGCCGCCCCCTCCGCTGCCGGTGGGCACTCGACCGCCAAACAGCTGATTCAAACAACCGCCGCCGCCCACCGCTGACCCACGCCGCATCCGCATTCTGACAGCCGTCGGACCACCGCCTGGCCCCGCTGATTCTTCTCTGGTGGCCCGGTGAACTCAGAAGATCTGGATTTGAGGGGCTGCTGCTGCAGCCGCCCCCTCCGCTGCCGGTGGGCACACGACCGCCAAACAGCTGATTCAAACAGCCGCTGCCGCCGCCCGCCGCTGACCCACGCCGCATCCGCATTCTGACAGCCGTCAGACCACCCCCTGGCCCCACTGATTCTTCTCTGGTGGCCCAGTGGACTCAGGAGATCCGGATTAGTGAGGCTGCTGCCGCCCCCTCAGCTGCCGGTGTACACACGACCGGCAAACAGCTATTCAAGCAGCGATTCTAACAGCCGCCGCCACCGCCCACTCTACTTCCTCCTCCATACCCAAAGGTCTTTTTAAATCTCCCACCAATCTCCACCATAAACATAGTGGATCACAGCATCCACAATTGCTATCCCTGCTTACTCCATTTTCACATCACTTCCTTCTCTGCACCTCCAGTATCCCTACTCCAAATTTATTCCAGTGTAAGTGAAAGAGAGTGAAATAGTAATTGAGAAAGATTGTTTTAGAAAAGATACTTCCTCAATTATCGAATAATTATAAAAATTATTCAATAATTAAAATAATTATAAAAATTATTCAATAATTAAAATAGAAATAATAAGAAAGATACTTCTTCATTACTTATCACATAATTTATTTAAAATAATAATATTAAATATATCTATCTATCTATCACTATGCCAGCCAAAAAATCCAACTCTGATAAAAACTTAGAAGCAAGAATAATAGCTACAATTGAACTAAACTTGGAAAAAAGAATACTTGCTATTGAACAAAACCTAGAAAAAAGAATACTAGCCATTGAACAAAACTTAGAAAAAAAAATCCTATCAGTTATAGAACAAAGCTTCACCAATCTGATAAAACAAATTACAACACAAAAAAATGATTTCTCGACTGATCTAAATCTCTTCCCAACTCATCTACCTTTACATAATACTGATCCTTCAACCCTACCTAAACAACAATTTACTACTGACCAACTAATTAGAGATGCCTTAGAGAGAGGCCAAAAAATAAATAATGCAATATTATTTGGTCTAGATAACACAAATGAATCCGATATCACCAAAATTCAAAACTTAATTGGAAATTATAATTCATCATCCATCTCCCCAAATGAAATTATTTCAGTCTCCAGAGATGGTCCTGAATATAAAAACAGTGACGGATCAATAGCACCAAGATTCTGCAGAGTCATCTGCATAAACGAGAACAGCAAACGTAAGTTCATATATACCATCAACTCTATTGCTAAATCTAATCCTGCCTACAGTAAACTTAGATCACGCCCTGATCTATCTTTCCTGCAGCGGATACGTTCTCGTGAACTCCGCACTGAGCTTAAACGAAGACAAGATAATGGTGAATCAAACCTATATATTGATTACCGTGCCAATTGCATTAAAATTAAATCCTTCAATCAAAAATTCACCACCAAACCCCCCATCACCCATAACATCCAACCAGCCATCCCAACAACCAATCAAGTACCCATCAGCCAACCATCCATCGAAACTGTCATCCAATCAGCCATCGAACAAACCATTCAACCAGCCATCCGTACAGCTATCCAACAAACTATTCAACCAGCCATCCGTTCATCCATCCAACCAACCTTCCAACCAGCCTTTCAACCATCCATCCAACAAACCTTATCAACAAACAGTCTAGTACCCAACATCCAAGCACTCACTACCCAAAACTTCCATCCACCCATCCAACCTCCAATACAACCACCAGTTATACATATCCTCAACCAACTAACATTCAAAACTAGGTATGCACGCCTCTTACCTCTTTAACACCTCTTTCTACAGATTTTAAATGTAAATTGATGAATGCAAGAAGTATTCTTAACAAATTACCTGAATTTATCCTCCTGCTAAACAGTGGTACATTTGACATTATATTTATTTGCGAAACATGGCTAATCTCTTCCATCCCTGATTCCATCATTTTAAACAAAGAATATCAAGTTCACCGTTCAGATCGTGAAAACCGAAGAGGTGGTGGAGTGGCTATTTTCTATAAAAAGTCACTTAATCTAAAAAACATACAAGTTGCCCACAAACTTTCTCTTCCTGAAACTATTGTATGTGATCTATCATCTAATACCGCACTTGATTCATTCTATGCTACAGAGCCCCCGACTACGATATTACTCATGCTAATATTTTAACCTCATTACTAACTTGGGCTGCCTCTTGCCCATATCCACTCATCTTCCTGGGTGACCTAAATTTACCTCTCATCAACTGGATAACTAACGAAAGTACAACTGATCCAATCCACACAACAATATACAACGCTGTTACTAACCTAGGTCTTGAACAACTTGTAACCAATAATACAAGACTAAACAACTGCCTTGACCTCATCTTCTGCAACAATAACAATACCATTTATGGACTACAAATAAGAGAACCCTTTTCCAACAGTGATCATTGCATGATTGACTTCCATCTTAATATACGTTGTGACTTTAACCATCATATCAATAGCATTCCCATTTACAACTTCAAAAAAGCCAATTATGACTCTATAAACAATGATCTTTCATTTCTAGACTGGCAAAATCTGTTCTCAACCTGTATAACTGCTGAAGACCACTATAGAGTTTTTCTACTCGAAATCAACAGAGTCATCGAACTATATGTACCACTAACTACCATCAAGATTAGGAAAAGCAAACTACCCATATCAATAAAAAAGCTTCAATCTAAAAAAAGATCCCTCTGGAAAAGAAACAAAAAGGGCTATGTAGCTAATTTTAAAAAACGCTACAGAACTATATGCAACCAAATAAAAACTGAATGCACAAATTACCACACCAAGCAAGAAGAGGATCTTCTGCGCACAAATTCCAGTCGTGCCTTCTATAATTTTGTCAACAACAAGCTTAAAAACTCTAGACGCATGCCACCTCTAAAAGATCCTGATGGCAATGAATACAATGCTGAAGAATCTAGAGCAAACCTCTTTAATAAATTCTTTGCATCAGTTTTTGTCAACAGTGATGGCACTCATCCAACATTCCAAATTTGTACAATCAATGAGCATGACAACTTAACAATTGTTGATTTTACAGAAGAAAATGTTGGTAAAGCTCTAAGTAAATTGAAGCCATCTCTATCCATTGGACCTGATGGTCTTTGTGCTTACTTTTTAAAAAAACTCTCTAGTAATCTAGCAGAACCCCTAAGTATAATCTTTAATATAGCCTTTAGAACCAGTTCCCTTCCCAGTCTCTGGTCGCTAGCCACAGTCATTCCAGTTTTCAAAAAAGGCGACCCCAGCTTAGTTGATAATTATAGACCTATCTCCCTATGTTGCCGCCTGCAAGGTTATGGAATCCATCATCAACCAATCCATTACCTTACACTTAGAAATGCACAACCTTCTCTCAAATAAACAATTTGGCTTCAGGAAAAATTATCATGCAATCTACAACTTCTACTGTAAAACCTATGGACTACTAATCTTGATCTAGGTAAATCAATAGATGCAATATACATAGACTTCTGCAAAGCTTTTGACTCAGTAGTACATGATAAACTTCTCCTAAAATTAAAATCCTATGGCATTTCAGGACCCTTACACCACTGGATATCTGCTTTTTTGTCAAACAGACAACAAATAGTTAAAATTGGTAATGCTCTTTCAAATCCTGTTCCTGTCAAGAGTGGTGTTCCTCAAGGCAGCGTTCTTGGACCTACTCTCTTTATAATATATATAAATGATCTTTGTATTGATATTTCAAGTAACTGTGTTCTCTTTGCTGATGATGTCAAACTTTTCAACACCACTGACAATGCATCCACAATTCAAAAGGACCTTGATCATCTATCTGCCTGGTCTAAAATTTGGCAACTACAAATTTCAACCAGTAAATGCTCAGTCTTGCACATTGGAAGAAAGAACCCAATCACAAAGTACATGCTTGATGGACATTGCCTCGCAGATGACCCCACCCTGTCAAAGACCTTGGAGTTTTTACATCTAACGATTTAAGTTCCAAAGCCCACTGCAACTACATAGCTAAGAAGGCTCTAAGAGTTGTCAACTTAATTTTACGTAGCTTCTTTTCAAAAAACACCATGCTACTGACCAGAGCATATAAAACATTTGTTAGGCCAATTCTTGATTACTGCTCTCCTGTCTGGAACCCTTACCATATATCTGACATCAACACAGTTGAGCGTGTCCAAAGGTATTTTACGAGAAGAATTCTCCATTCCTCTGAAACTAATAAAATACCTTATTCCACCAGACTTGATATCTTGGGTCTAGAAAACTTGGAACTTCGTCGCCTTCGACTGGATCTGGGTTTAGCATATAAAATCATCCGTTGTAATGTCCTTCCTGTCAATGACTTTTTTAGTTTCAATAACAATATCACAAGAGCTACAAACAGATTCAAACTCAATGTCAACTGCGCTACTTTAGATTGCAGAAAACACGATTTCTGTAACAGAATTGTATATACTTGGAATGCATTACCTGACTCTGTGGTTTCTTCTCATAACCCCAAAGGTTTCACTCAAAAACTGTCCACGGTTGACCTCACCACTTTCCTAAGAGGACTCTAAAGGGGCGTGCATAAGAGCACAAACGTGCCTACCGTTCCTGTCCTACTGTTTCTTTCCCTATGTATATACACGTTTTTAGTACCTCATTTCTCCTCATATATACGTTCATATATTTATAACCTTTTATGTAACGCTTGTATATATTGTTATGACAAATAAATAAATAAATAAATAAATAAATAAAATAAATAAATAAGTCCCTGATTTTGCTAAGCCAAGTCTTTTGAGTCCATTGTACAGAATGTAAGATTGATGGACCAAATAGAGATTTCAAACAATAATTTAACACCTAATAGATTACTGTGCATTATAAATATTAAGACATAGTTTTATTTATTATTCTCAAAAATATTCTCAAAGCAATATATTGTATAGATTGATATGTTTAGTGGGTAGAATATTGGACTTGTGATGAAACAGTCAAATGCCTAAGAATTATTATTACTTGCCAGTGTCACAGAAGAATTAGACATGATTAGCTGCAGGTATCACTGTCAGATAATATCAGACTGAAGTCTTTTTTAATATATTTCATCTTATAATTGTGTTTGCAAGTTAATGTTTGAACTGTCAGTCTTTGTAAAATTAGCTCATCTTGTTCTGATTTGGAGACTTTGATGTGAGTGAGAGGCTTCAATTGCAATGCACAGTCACATCTGAGAGTAAACTGGGTAGACAAAGAGACTTACAAGACTAGTAAATCAAATACTGCAAACTGTCTGTGTGAATTATGAAGGACTATTTGCATAACTTTGAAGTATTTATACTGATGAAATTACAATAATTAAAATCATTGCTGTGTCAATTGCTAGATGCCACAAGGCAGAGCAATTACCAGCATGCAAATCAGACTTTGTGTAAGCATTTTAAAGAATAATTACCTTATTTGATTCAGATGTGCCTGAAAGGCATTCAGAATCATTTCAGCTATTTTGACTTCAATCATTTTTTAGATCTAAATACATGTTATTGTTACATGTGTTATTGTTATTGACAATAATACTATGTGTATATACATACTTGCTTTGATTGTTTTTAAAAATAATTTTGTTAGGGAAAACTTCCCAATTTTTTTAAAAGTAAATAATTTAAAACTAGGAGGCATAGATCTTCCTGATTTTAATTTGAGAATTATTTCAATATAAACCACCTTATTTAGACATATTTCACCTGATACATAAAATACATATTTCTGTAATTTTCTTCCCTTTTTGCATTTTTTTCAAGCATATCCCCTTAGTACAACGCATATTTTATTTTCACGACTACGCATTTTTGTATGTACTTTTCCTAATAAGACAATGGAGAAATGCATTGCAAAACTTGAAGAACTATGAAACTGATGAAAAAATAAGTAAAATGGATTTTGATATGCTGGAGTTAACATTTTCCCACCCTTTTGGGTGGGGGCATATTTATTCTTTCTGCCATGTCCATTGTGAAATCAATAAATAGCCTAGACTGAAATTTTCAGACCCATTTTTTTGAATACTTTGAGAAAAATTAATAAAACACAGACTCTGACAAACCATTCATCACTCAGAGGCCCTTCTCACATGTTAGATCATGGTTTTAAGGGCTCATTTAAACAATGTCAGGGTAGGGAGAATCTCTGGGCGACTAAATACTTGGTGGAATGTTGTTCCAGAGGGAGGCATTACAGCAGAGAAAGCTGTCTCCCTGGCTCTGGCCAAGTAACTGCTTAATTGATGGGACTTGAAGCATGCTGATTTTGCCATGTATAACAGATGGGAAGAAATGATAGAAGATAGACAGTCCCAGAAAACTCTTCAATGTACCATGAAGGGTTTTATGGATGCTAATCAGCACCTTAAATGGCACCCCAAACCTATGAGTAACAAACAAAGATGTCATATGAGCATACTTTGACCTGTCCATCATTGTCCATGCCATTGCATTTTAAACAAGCTGCAACTTCTGAGTGATTTTTGAGGGCCATCCCTTGCATTGCAATAATCTCATACTTTCAAACAAAGAATATTTGTTTTCTGAGGTATTCAGGGGTGTTTGTATGTAGGTCTTTGGTTATTCAGGTTTTCTCTCGTGTAAAATTGGAAGTGTCTTGGCGATGTTTCAACGAAATCCCATTTGTCATCTTCAGGCTAGGTGTTTACAGCTTTGTGCTTCTAGGAGAAAAGAAGCTCCTAGAAGCACGAAGCTATAAACACCTAGCCTGAAGATGACAAATGGGATTTCGTCGAAACGTCGCCAAGACACTTCCAATTTTACACAGGAGAAAACCCAAAAAACCAAAGACACACACACACACACACACACACACACACACACACATATGGTTGGTGCAATAGAACAATTTGTGCAAAATTCTTTTTGCCATAGCTGCTAGCTGCTCCTTGAGTTGAAATTGCAAATTCAAGAAATTCCCAAATTGCATACCAGTTCCAAATGGGAAAGTACAACCTCATTCAGGATTAAACATGAACCTGCTTTTCCTTTGCCCTATGAAACACCTCACATTCCTGGAATTTCTGCATAGGGTTGCAGATAGGGATTCTATGGTCTTTGCACTAGGGGTACATGCTGACTCACATTTTTTTCCTAATACCTCTTACTCCAAATAGGCTACACAATCTTTCTTAAAAAACAAACCCAATATGTGATTGCAACCAAGTATTTTGTTTGGAAATATGTCTGCCTTCTTAGAGGTAGGAGATAGGGGAGAAGTGCTTTCTGGTAAGTGACTGTTTTTCAAGTAGCTGTGCCTATCATAACAGCTATTTATGAAGGCCTAATAGTCATAATATTGGATTCACATTTAAAATTCTAAATGTGCCAAATGTTCTAAAACAGGGGTCTCCAACCTTGGCAACTTTAAGACTTGTGGACTTCAACTCTGGGAGTTGAAGTCCACAAGTCTTAAAGTTGCCAAGGTTGGAGACCCCTGTTCTAAAATATTTCCTAGGCCTGAAAGTTAGTTTCAGGCCATTTTCATATGACTTTGAACTTTAGACATTCTAAATAATATTGCATTTTAAAAAAAATACAGACAATGCCACCACCTCTGTGTGTGTGTGTGTGTGTGTGTGTGTGTGTGTGTGTGTGTCCTTGGATACATGCCATCTCTGTGTGTCCACCTTTCCATTGTTTGTGCCATCTATCATACAATAGATTAAGCTATAGATGCGAGTGACCTCTCCTGCAAAGGAAACAATTCCTCAAAAGACTATTCTGTTCTGGTAATAGAGAACAGGCAATGTTTGATACAGAAAGATACTCTCTGATCATTAAATTGTGTCCAGAGCCTCAGCTAATTATGAGTCAATCCTGCAGAATATTTACCGTAGTATAATGGTTATCCCAAACCTGGATGATAAATCAACTTTGTCAATATGCTCATATTATATAAATCTTTTTATATCTAGCTTTGTCACAGTAAAACTTTACAACCTAATCTTGAAATTTGTTTTCAAATTACATTAAACTTTGACTTCTCCAGAGCTTTTCCCTTATTCAAAATGCAGCAGCATGACTGAGTCTTGACTTGCTCATTTAGGATCATATTACAGCTGGGACAATTGCTTTTTTATGTTGGTAGACCAACAAACAATGGGATGTTTGTACTCTTAATAAATGTTAAATAGCAGTGCTAAATGTCAGGTAAGACATAGTTGATGGTGAAAATTCTCGCCACTCCTTTGGTCTCAGTATGATAGGTATCTGCCTTCAAACACACCCTGTGCTTAATGGTCTGAAAACTGCATGTGAAAAAGGCTGTTCATTTGGGCTTCAGTATTTTATTTAGGGTGGAAGCTGATGCCATCCTTCCCAAAGTCTGTTTTATCCCCTTAATAGGGTTTAAATTTTATTTTACAGTTTTGATTAAGGTTTCCTCTAATTCCTGATTTATTTTGTCTTTGCAGGCTTTATGGAGCACCCTAATTTTCAAATCATTAAAGATTAAAAATGATTATAGATTAGCAATAGCAATAGCACTTAGCACTTATATACTGCTTCACAGTGCTTTACAACCCTCTCTAAGTGGTTTACAGAGTCAGCATATTGCCCCCAACAATCTGGCTCTTCATTTTACTGACCTCAGAAAGAGGGAAGGCTAAGTCAACCTTGACCCTGGTGAGACCTGAACGGCCAAATTGCAGTCATCCGGCAGTCAGCAGAAGTAGTCTGCAGTGCTGCATTCTAACCACTGTGCCACCTCGGCTCTTATTTGTGTGTACAAAATTAATACTATCACATATGGATTATAATTTTTTAATTTCTCATGTAGAAAACATTGTGTAAACTAAATGCTACTAATAATATTTTTGCAATATTAGTGATCCAAGCTTTCAACAACATGACAATATTGTCTATAACAGTGATGGCTAACCTTTTCTGGACTGAGTGCCCAAAGTGTGCGCATGCCTGAACCCCTAAAATGCAATATACATGCACCCCCCCGCATGTGACTTTCTCTCCATGCATGCACACGCAGCCCCCCGCACGTGCTCCACCCCAGCACGTGCTCACATGGCCCCTTGCATGTGTCACCTCCACATGCATGCAGACCTTCTGCATGTGTCCCACCCCTCGTGCATGTGTCCATGCCCCCCATCCCCATGCATGTGTGGCAGAGACCCAAAGACCAGCTGGCCTGTGGGAGGTGCACGTACATGCATGGTGGAGTTGAACTGGGCAACAACTTGCGTGCCCACAGAGAGGGTGCTGTGTGCCACATCTGGCACACGTGCCATAGATTCTCCATCACAGGTCTATAACAATACGGAGGACCAATAGTGAGCCAGATGTTCACTAACATATAACTTCTATCATTCTTTACCATTGGTCTTGCTGGAAATTGTAATTCAATAATACCTGTAAGATAATATTTATTTCAAATAAATATTCTATTTATGTGTGTACATGCATACATTAGAAAAAGCTCTAATGATGGAGAAGATAGTAAGAAAGAGAAGAAAAGGATGACCAACAGCAAGGTGGATGGACTCAGTTATAATAGCAATGGTACAATACTGAAAGACCTGAAAGGACTTCCAAAAACCAGCTTAGGGACAGATTGTCATGGATAAAATTTGATCACTATAGTCAAAAATGATTTCATACATAATCAGTAAATTAATCATTCACATGCATTCACATGCATATTATACATGCAAAAATATACCCACACATTCTTCTATTCTTCATCATCATCACCACCACCATCATCACCACCTCTTGCTTTGTAGATTAATGTGATGGTTCTTATCCACATTTCATAGAATCCAGGGGTTTGGAAGGCCACAGTAGCCATCAGGAACAATAATCTACTCAGTACAGGAATTCATATTAAATATTTCTGAGTTTGAGAGTTGTTTAGTCTCTTCTTAACTCTAACTACAAACTCCACCACTTTTTTGTACAATTGGTTCCACTGTCAAATAACTTTCTTTACTTTACTTTTTCTTTAGTCTTGTAAAGAAGCTCAACATTTAGCTAGAAGACAATTTATTTTTTAAAATGAGTTATTTCTTTAAGATTGGAAACTACAAAAGCCTGACAGAATTTTGAGAGCAATGTCAAATTAGGTACAAATTGTCAAGCATAGAATTAAGCAGTTAGATTCCTCTTTAACATTTCAAGGGAGCTAATTAAATGGGCCTATTAATAACACTAGTATCCGGAGGGAACTATAAAATTGTATTTGTCATTAATACAATGGGATAATAGAATATTACGGGGCTATATATTTGTAATTCTACCATCAACACCCCTGCCAGCCAATTCTTTAAAAAACTGAAGCTACACCATTTACATTTTATTCAATAGCACACACAACATAAAGCCTGTCTATCTGTCTATCTGTCTCTCACTCTCTCCACTGATTTTGCTTGACTTTAGTACAATATTGATGCGATGACTAAAATTGAGAAGCCACTTGTCCCTGAACCATATTAATGCTAATCCTAATCATGGTGATACATCTATTGACCCTAAATGCCTCTATCCAATAAGATAGCATTACCGTATTCAATGATAAGTATGATTAGTACCTTTGTAACCTATGGAGTAACTTTACAATTATGTTTTATAAACATATTAAAATTTTATTAGGAAATTTGTGGAATGTTTATGAAATCCCAATACTAACAGAATCAAAAAGATTCTTTCCATTTATCTATAGTGGGTAAAAGTAATTGTGATGAAGAAATTCTAAAGAATTGATTCACAAAATGTTGGGCAAAGTTTATAACCCTTCAACCTTTCTTCCCATCCACTGCTACTGGAATTGTTTAGTCCAGGCCCACATCTGGAGCAAAGGTAACATATTAGTCAAGCTAAACTATATTGTTGTCAGCCCTTCAAGATAGTCTAGATCAGAAACCAAAGCCATGAGTACTGGCAGTACCTTATTGTAAGGTACACTAACAGAATTGTGAAAGTATGAAAGAACTTCTCTACATTTATGTTACAGGTAACTTCTGAGATGCTTTCTGCTGCCCCATTCCTTCCATGGACTGAAATATCTCTTGTTGGATCATTATATAATATGCAGCTCTTCCTCCTGTATCCCAAGTTGTTCACATCCCATTATAATTTGTCAGTTAGATACTTAATTAAGCCAAAAGGTGAAAAAATATTTAACTGTGATTGTGGGAATATGGAAAGTTTGTTATCTTGCAATTCTTATGAGTAAATAAGACAAGCTACCTTGACTAAGTAGCTTCTGTTCAAAGTGTTAATTAAAAAACACTTAATGTTTGTCAGTTTCTGTTCAGAGACAAGGAGAATTTGTCACAGTATCAGACACTGGCCATTATCTGAGTGGACAAGAACCAAAAGCAGAATTTATATTCAGTGATACTTTAAATTTGATTTGCCTTCTTAATTTGCTCTTCCCACTACATGAAAATAAATCTTGGGCATTTTTTTTACTTATCCTGATCCTTACTGAAATATCCTTGTAAACATTTACATTTTATGTATTCTTGTTTTTCAATCTAGATAATTCCATCAGAATTCATAGGCCACCCCAATAGTTTGGGCTAAAGAAATAAGAGTTAGGCAGAAATTTTCCTGCACTGAGATTTGATTGTGTTTCCCTTAATTTAAACACTTCAGTTCTTTGATTTTCCAATACAGAACTCTTCATACTAACCAGTACCACTGTTCTTTCCTTCAAGCAGAACTCTTTATCAATCATAGTATGATCTTTCCTTTAACAGTTATGGAAAAAGTATAATTTATTTAGTGAAATATGATAAGTTTCTGATATATTCAAAGATTTTCCTTTTTAATAATTTAATTATGCCACTCTGGCCTAGGTGACAGCAAGTCTACTGCGATTAGAACCCAATAAAACTAGTGAAGTTTATAATTATAAATTTTTTGTTAAATATTAATATGGTTGGTTACAGTGTCAACCAGATGTTTAGACTGGATTTGGCATTTTATCCATATATCAAGTTTCTTCTCAAGGACCTGGGATAGGCAAATGTTGCTGTTGTGATTACTATTACTTGTAAGAGTTGTGATGGTACAGTGGTTAGAATGCAGTACTGCAGGCTAATTCTGCTGACTGTGGATTGCCAGCAGTTTGACAGTTTAAGTCTCACTGGCTCAAGGTTGACTCAACCTTCCATTCTTCCAAGGTCAGTAAAATGAAATGAGGACCCAGATTATTGGGGTCAATATGCTGACTCTGTAAAACACTTAGAAAGGCCTGTAAAGCACTATGAAGTGATCTATAATTCTAGGTGGTATTGCTATTGTTAATCCCCATATATTTGTAGGCTTAAACAGAAGTCTAGTTTGAACTAAAAATAGAGGGGGTGGGAAATCTCATTTTAGTGGATTTCTTTGCAAATTTCTTTGCTTACTCTCACAAAAGGAACTTAGAATTTGGAAAATTCTTGGAGGAAATACAATGCTTAACAGTTCCGGGAAGGGAACTGACAAATTCAGAAATGTATTTCATGTATCCTGTTTTCCCCAAAATAAGACATCCCCTGATAGTAAGTCCAATTGGGCTTTTGAGCACATGGCAATAAGGCCGAGCGCTTATTTCAGGGTCCAAAAAAATATAAGACAGGGTCTTATTTTCGGGGAAACATGGTACACAAACAAATTTACTGAATTTGATATGGAAATACAAAAAAATTCAAGCATCTTAGAAGGTTTTGTAAAATATGGACTGTTATTCCATATAACAGTCAAAGAAAAAAAGACTGCAAAGAAAAAAAATGCATTCTCCATGAATATTCTGTCATCCTAACAATAACTAGCAATCTCACCTGTATGTGCTTTTTTTTTTTTTACTTTGGAATAGAAGAAGTTAGCTTTTTTCATACGACCCACCATTGATTCCTGTTGCTGTTTTTGGAATCACGGAATGAGATATTTTCTTTCTAAAAGCATCGTGATATTTCATAGTATTTCTATCCAGATGCACCTTGTGGCTGACTTATTCATTCATGAATATAGAAGCTAACAATGCTGAACAGAGTATAGGGTCAGGTCTATTGGCCATTACACCAAGCAAGTAATATTTGAATTGAGTGTGTACACATGATATTTTCTTTTCAATTCTTTTCCCTTTTGTAATTTTCTATTTTAGTGTACAGGCATTTTTTTTAAACTGATGACTGGTTGCTTAGCAACCATTCAAGCTTACAATGGACCCTGAAAAATCTACTTTCCCAGATTTAAAGTTCCACCATCTTCCCCTTCTTCCCACAATCATGTGACCATATTTTGGGTGTTCAACTGATCCACATTTATGGCTATTTGCAGCACTCATGGTCAAATGGCCACAATATATAATTTTTTGGCCAAAAATTTATAAAAGGAAAAGAATTGAAAAAAAATCTTATACATACACCCTCACATATTAATAATCCATAGGGTTCACAAACACCCAGTGATGGGATTCAAATAATTTAACAATTAATTTTAAATTAATTTTGTTAATTTAACAAAAGGTTCTCTACCCTAATGATTTCTTCCAACAAGCAGTTCAGCAAACTGCTCAGAAAGTTAACAACCGGTTCTCCCGAAGTGGTGCGAACTGGCTGAATTTCACCACTACCCCCGATTTGAACATCCAGTACATCAGTAGGATGGGAGTGAGAAGATCTAAGGAGGGGATATAATTCCAGAGCGTATTGCCATGAGAGGGAACACATTCCAATAGAGAGATGTTCCCTGAGAATGGGCTCCAGCATGAGTCTGAAAGTTTGGAAGACTAAAGCTCTGGTCCCAGTGGCCAACCCAGATCCTGCAACATTGTTCTGGGACATTGCCTTCATTTGTGAGAATACACATCATTCTTGGGTCCCAATAGGTAGCTCTGTGTGGTTAAAGCAACTGAAACCACACTGACTAAGCCGGGTATGGAAGAAAAGCAGTCCTTCAGGTAACCTTCCAGTATGTCACAAAAGCTTTATAAGTAATAAACAATATCTTGAATTGCATCTAGCAGTTCACTGGCAACTTAGCACAGCTCATGGAACAGATATGTGACATGTCTAATTCTGGATTCTGGACCAACTGCCTTTTGGTTTCCAAAGGCATCCCAGAATGCATGATAATAGTCCAACTTGAGTGATTAGGACATGGGTGACCATATAAAGAACTTCCTCAGCTAGGACCAGAGACAATTGATGCATTAGATATAATTCAGCAATGGGCCTCTTGGTCACATCTTCTACCTTTTCTATGGGCAGATTCTGGGAGTCCAACCTGTTCACCAGATTACATACCAGTCTTGAGTGGGAAAGTGTGACCCCTCCAAGTATAAAAATGGAAAGTCTTCAAATTTGGCCAGCCAAAAATCTATAACCACTTTGGAAAGAATTAAGTTTGTTCTCCTCCCCATCTAGATTCATACAGATTCCAGACATGGGACAGGACATTGATGACCAAGCTTGAGATATATGACTGGATATCTGCTGCATATTAATGATACTGAACCTTAATTGCCAGTTAATATCTCACCAAAATATATAGTAAGTGTTAAATAGGAGTGGAGAGAATGTCAATAGGTACAACCTGTTCTCCGTTGCCAACAATCACTGGAATTGGTCACTGAGAAAGGATAATCATGATAACATGGTTACCACAACTCCCAAGCCCTGAAGCCAGTCCAGATGAATCATACCAAGATTGATGATATCAAAAACTACTGAAAATTCAAGGATAAACACTTTACCAATATCCTGAGGTCACCAGCCTGAGATCACCACCATGCATATCTAATATCTCTGTACTAAATATGAGCCTGAAATTTGACTGAAGTGCTTTCAGGTAATTAGCATCCTTCAGGATTTCTGAAACTGCTGTCCAAACCAGGGGTGAAATCTAAAAATTTTCCCTACCGGTTCTGTGGGCGTGGCTTAATTGGTGGGCGTAGCTTGGTGGTCAGATGACTGGGTGGGCATGGCAAATAACAATAAATAATAAAAATAATAAACAAAGTATAAAAAACAATAAGAGGTACCAAAAACCAACTTTCACACTTTACACACACACAAACAACACAACACAACACAACTGACTCACACACAATGTAAAAGCAGCTGCACTTCACACTTCACACAGCCACAAAAAGTTCAAAAACCAACTTTCACACTTTATACACACACAACACAACTGACACACACACACACACACAAACACAAAATGCCACATACAGCTTTCTGAGAGTTTGTGTGTTTGTGTAGTTAGAGTGAAACACTACAGAAACATCCCAAATCTCAGAAAGCTGCACAAATATTTTATTTTATTATTTTATTTTGTTTTGTTTTATTGTGGACTTCAATTTCCAGAGTTCCTCAGCCAGAAAAGCCAGTCAGCATTAGTTGATCACTGAGGAAATAGATTAGCTAAGCAATTGATTCTGTCTGGGCTAAAAGTGAAACTGCTTTTGGGCTGCGAAAAAAGCCATGCGTTCATCAGTAATCAGGTAATTGCCTTAGAATTTCTACTCTTACTTGTAGAAAACATGTTTTCTACAAGTAAGAGTACAAGTAAGGTTCTGCTGATGAGGAACTCAGGTGAGATCGCCAGAGGAGACTTTAAATTTTTTTTTTTAAAGTTTAAAGATCTCAGCTGTGGGGCGGGATCCTCAAAGGCCTTTTTTTTACTTTTAAAGGCTGTTTTTGGCTGAAGAAAAACCGGCTTTTAAAAGAAAAAACAACAACCCTCTGCTGATGGTGCGGCTCAGCAGAGGCGGGGGGACGGGGCCAGGTGTTTTTGCTACCCATCCTCCAAACCAGCAGCCACCATCGCTACCGGATTGCGCAAGCCGGTCCGAACTGGGAGCATGTCACCCCTGGTCCAAACACTTTCTAAAAGGACGGGTTTATTTATTTATTTAATTTATTTAATTTTGTCATAATAATATACACAAGCATAACAAGCAGAAACACAAAAGATTATATAATATATAAATATATATATGAGTAGAAACAAGGTAGTATAAGCATATATATAGAGAGAGGAAGAAACAATAGGACAGGAATGGTAGGCACATTTGTGCTCTTATGCACGCCCCTTAGAGTCCTCTTAGGAAAGTGGTGAGGTCAACTGTGGATAGATTTTTAATAAAACTTTTGGGGTTATGAGAAGAGACTACAAAGTCAGGTAATGCATTCCAAGCATTTATGTTACAGAAATCGTGTTTTCTGCAATCTAAACTAGTGTGGTTGACATTAAGTTTAAATCTGTTGGTAGCTCTTGTGTTATTGTAGTTGAAACTGAAGTAGTCATTGGCAGGAAGGACATTACAACGGATGATTCTATAAGCTAAACCCAGGTCCTATCGAAGGCGACAAAGTTCCAAGTTTTCTAGACCCAGGATATCAAGTCTGGTGGAATAAGATATTTTATTGGTTACGGAGGAGTGGAGAACTCTTCTCGTAAAATACCTTTGGACATGCTCAACTGTATTGATATCAGATATATGGTATGGGTTCCAGACAGGCGAGCAGTAATCAAGAATTGGCCTAGCAAAAGTTTTATATGCTCTGGTCAGTAGCGTGGTGTTTTTGGAAAAGAAGCTATGTAGAATTAAGTTAACAACTTTTAGAGCCTTTTTTCTATATAGTTGCAGTGGGCTTTGGCAGTTAGATCGTTAGATATAAAAACTCCAAGGTCTTTGACTGGGTGGGGGTCATCAGTGAGGTAATGTCCATCAAGCATGTACTTAGTGATTGGGTTCTTTCTTCCAATATGTAGGACTGAGCATTTGCTGGTTGAGATTCGTAGTTGCCAAATTTTAGACCAAGCGGTTAGAAGATCAAGGTCTTTTTGAATTGTAGATGTATTGTCAGTGGTGTTAAAAAGTTTGACATCATCAGCAAAGAGAACACAGTCACTTGAGATATGATCACAAAGATCATTTATGTATTACTATAAAGAAAGTTGGTCCAAGAACGCTACCTTGAGAAACACCACTCTTGACAGGAACAGGATTTGAAATAGCACTACCAACACAGCCCCGGCTGTGGTGAGATTGGGCAAGACACAACAGTAGTATGGATTGGATCAGTTGTACATTCATTTGTTGTCCAGTTAATGAGAGGTAAATTTAGGTCACCCAGGAAAATGAGGGGAGATGGGCAAGAGGTAGCCCATGTTAGTAGTGAGGTTAAAATATCTGCATGAGTAATGTCATAGTCAGGGGCTCTGTAGCATAGTATGAATCGAAGTGTGGTGTTAGATGATAGGTCGCATACAATAGTTTCAGGAAGAGAAAGTTTGTGTGGAACTTGAATGTTTTTTAGATTCAGTGACTTTTTGTAAAAAATAGCAAATAGCAAAAATAGCAAAAATAGGTTGGAGACAGCTCAGTAATAGACAATGTTTTTAGCATGCATGTATAATTTATGACTAGGGTAATCTCTCCATTGATATCTGGTACTGATTTAGTACTTCGTGTGGTTTTTCATTAAGCAGTCATAACAATAAGCTGTGAATTTAGGCTAATTAAACTACAGTATAAAATAACAACATACTGCTGCTCATTCATATAAGAGAATAAACAAATTAAGCTAAGCATAATATTGAAATCTAAGTGGGAGATCATATTAAATACATGTTTTCTTAATAATCTAAAATACTTTTAAATATAAAATTTTGTTAGTTATTAATCTTAGTTTATTAGAGAAATCTGAGCCCTCATGAGAAACAAGGAGCAAAATTAAAACTCTTTGTGTAATAATACACTAAGGCCACCAAATTTCTGCTACAAAAATCCAGATAACCCAACAAAGACACAGAGAAATCTATATCCAGAATGCTATCCAGAATGCTGTTGGATTTTTCAGTCTGGTAACCTTAAATAATCCACCACTATTAATGTATTACCGGTATTTCATACAAATCAAATCAACATGATTAGGAGAAAAATCTTTATTTTAATAAAATATAAAATTGGTGCTCCAGTGTAAGTGAGGTTATGCTAACCAGGTATGCCTTCAAAATTCTCCACTATTTTAATTTATAATCCATATGTATATTTGCTCAGAAAAACATCTCATTGAATTCAAAAAGAATTATTCCAAAATGTAGTAAGTGAGCATAAGAGTGCAGCCATCCCATTAGAATTTTCCTGCACCGTAGCATATCATATGAAATTACTGATATCCCATACTTTCTGGGAGAGGCTTATCCTCTCCCTACTTCTGATTTTACTGATATTCTCTGGACTTTAATGAAGATTGAATGATTTAAAAAAGTGGCACAGATGGCTGTTCCCACAGATTACTGGCTTATATTCTTGACCTTGTTTAAATAAAAAAAATATACACAAGGAGCTTCAAGATCTGAGTGAAAGTGGTAAGGATCTTTTTTTATTCTTCCTTCTCTAATATAAATGAAAGGGAAGAATAAGATCCAACTCTCCCCTGAACACACTTTCAGACACCACCCGAGCTATTTTAACTGTATGTTTCTAAATGGTTTTGTGGTTATCAGAGCTCATTATTATATTTGGCCTCTCATAAATCTGACTTTCCTTCCTCATGGTAACACAGATGCATAACAGTTAGAAGGTAGAATATGCATAAAGAATTGTGATTGTTGGCTGACTTCTCTTTAAAATACTTGGAGTAGAAGAATTTTCACCTTTTAGTTAAATTTACTCCAAGTTATGTCTGTTCTGCATTCTTCCTATCATTTAAAAATATTTTTATTGCATTAAGATCAGTAACATGGACAGCTTATAAAGATAATTTTAAAAGGTGAAAGAGGGGAAAGAGGGTTAAGATGAACCTGATATTTTATATTATGGCTAGAAACACCTTTATAAACCATGTATCATACAAGTAAAATGGCATGCTGGCATCAAACATGTAGCCTCTGGCAACATTTACTTATTTAGGAGACCTACAGCACAGATGAGTATAGCTCACGCTGACCTAGATAAGGTAATCTTGAAATTCAAAACCAGGCTTGAATTAACACAGCCATTATGGTTTCTAAAATTAAACAATTTTTACAATTTACAAACGTTTAAGAGCTGTTTATGGCAGGGAAAATGTCTGCTCTTTTTATAGAAATACAGGAGTGATAGCACTCTAAAGAAGATAACGTTCTTTATAACTACTAACCTTAAACTAGAAAAATGGGAAACGTTGATTGAGAGAACAAGGAGCATAGCAAAATGTAATAATTTGCATATACTAGTGTCCAGACATGAGGACATCCCATGGAACATAACATCATGATGCTGACAATACAAATTATATAATTTTGCATCATTTCCATGCTGACATTTATAGGATTTCACTAATCCCATTTTGATCAGGCACATATTGATGAGATAGATCTGACAGATATTTGTGAGATTGCAGATTTCACTTACTTCATTTTCTAAACACAGACTTTTTTACTACAATATCTTTTCAAAAACTCTAGTTATTTCAAGTAGTGCTGATAAATCTTCTTGTGAATATTGAGATGAGACAGCAGCATAATGACATTATTATTATTATTTACTTTATTCATTAAACATGAAACTCAGTCACCTGAAAATTAAAAAATGCATACAAATACCATTGACTGGTGCTAATGGTTGATACAGGTTGCTGCCAGTGTCCTAGGTATCAACCAAGTACCTTCTTAAGATGTACGATGTTCCAAGTAGCGCAGATTTTCGCAGTTCCGCTGGTGTTATTGCAGGAAGCTGCAATTTTTTGATGTATCTTATAAAATTCTTGGACATGGTATCAAGTGCCCCAATGACAATGGGTATCACTGTTACATGTTTCATCCATAGCCGTGTAGTTTCGATGGCCAGGTCACGATATTTCATGATTTTTTCCAGTTCTTTTTCTTCAACTGTGGCATCTCCTGGTATCGCGAAGTCAATAAATTATGTTTTTCAATTTTCGACAACTGTGATATCTGGCGTGTTGTATTCCAAATTTCGATCCGTCTGTATTTGAAAGTCCCACAAGATATTCACCTTCTTATTTTCTATAACTTTTTCAACTTTATGTTCCCATGACTTTTTGGATACAGGTAAATCGTATTTTTTACATAATGACCAGTGGATTAATTTAGTAACTTGGTCGTGTCTAGCTTTGTAATTAGTTTGTACAATTTTGTTGCATTCGCATATTAAATGTGAAACAGTTTCGACTTTGTTGTTGCAAAGTCAGCAGTTTGGATTGTCGGTGGATTTTTGTATCTTTGCTTTCATGGCATTAGTTTGTAGCGCTTGTTCTTGAGCAGCAAATATTAAACCTTCAGTTTCTTTCTTGATGGTTCCCATTTTAAGCCATGCCCATGCAAAGTTGTCATCACATTTTCCTTCAATGTTTTTCAAGTGCTGTCCATGCAAAGCTTTGGTTTTCTGTCTATTTAATCTGTCATCCAGCTGTTTTTCCTTATATTCTGCCTTTGTTTCTGTTGTTTTTATAATATTCATTTTCACAGCCTGTAGCAACTTTGGTTCACATAATCATTCAAACTTCATTTTTCTTCTTCTACAGTTTGTTGGATTTGCAAGTCTTCTTCCCCCTATTTTTCTTTGCAGGTACAACCTGTCGATGTCACTTTGTGGATGTAAAGCGTGGTACATATTCAAAAGTTTGCATGTTTTCTGGTCCCGGTTTTCCAGATCAGCCAAAGTCCAGTTGATGATTCCAGCTGAGTAGCGTATCACTTGAATGTATTAATGGATTTACTTATGTTCACAGTTTTCAGTTTTGATGTTAATATTTTGCAGACACTCCTTATGTCGTCTTCTTCTTCTTCTTCTTCTTCTTCTTCTTCTTCTTATTATTATTATTATTATTATTATTATTATTATTATTATTATTATTATTATTATTCTTAATTTTAAAAAACAAGTGCCGTAGTTCCTCCACCTAGAAAGCTCTCAGGCCTTATCAAAAGTTGCCTGCAAAAACGTGGATGACCACTGAATGATAGTTAAAAAATACAGTAAACCATGATTCTTGCTAATGATCTCTGGATTTTTTGCAGATATGTTAGCCCTAAAATCCCAAAAAAATCCATCTGCAAATGAAATAGTGATGTTAAAGGGTCATTTTGTAATTCCCATAGGCTTATGCACTAATTCATTGGTATTAAAACTATAGGAACAGAGCTGGTAATGAGGCTTTTGCATCTGGCCTACTGTCTGCAATAAATCTCTCATAATGAAGGTCATCAACCAGTACCTTAAAAACATGTTTATTTATTGCATATCAACATTAATAGCATCTTTGTTATATGTAGTATCTCATGTTAATTTTAATCCATGGCAGAGCCTGGTTTCTCCATTCAAGTTACATCATTTTATATCAATTTGGCTCCAGAACATTTGACTTTGTCTCAGTTTTACTTATTTCACTGTGCATATCCTAGGGAGCAATCAGACCCTACAATATATCAAGGGTCTGAGCTACATCCATGTCACTGATTCTCAATTTATCTTATGTATGTGTGTGTGTGCGTGCGCGCATGTGTATATGTGTATATGTATGTATATATTTTGCATCTACCCTAAATAATCCCTATTATTATAATTTATCTCCCTGTCCAGCCTACTCATGGTATGCAAATCAATTTATGCTGTCTAGTGGAGATTATTACGTTGATTGTGCAAATAACTATTATGCCCACACTGATCAAAATTAAGGGATTTTGAATTCTCCATCAGAGAAATGGAAGCTCCCTGCATAAGAGATAATCTCTATTGTTGTTGAAATCTAAGAGAGGTTCCATTAACACTTGATATGCAGTAGGAACCCATTTCTTTGTGGCTGTTCTACTCACTGTTGATTAAATGTCTGGAAAGCCAAGACCTATGGAGTTAAAAGGCTAATCTTCCTAAGTATTTTTAAAAGGAGTTTGTAGCTTTTTTAAAAAAATGTAATGGTTTAGGAAGCCAAGGATTTCAAAGCCATTTGCAGATTTAGGACAATTTTCAATTACAGTTAAATATAATTTATTGTCAATTTGTCATATACCTTTCAAGCTGCACCTTAGTGTTTGTACAGATAAGTTTTCAAAGTGAGCAAAAGCATGACAATTACTATAGCTCCAGTTAAATGGAAATGTTTCAACAGAGGGGGTTTTCTCATTCTGTATGCCTACTTATGGTATTCTATCTTTCAGCTTTTGCACTGGAAAAAACCCCCAAAAATAATCACAATCACGAACATTCAAAGTGGATTTTCAGGTTTATTTAAAAAGAAAAATTGATTGCAAAACTCTTTAAAGAGTGTGCTAAGAATAATGAAAAACAAATATTATACTGTGGGTATTCTACTGCATATTTGCTTATAACATCACAAATTATTTACTATTTTATACAAAATAAAGTTTGAGACACTTTTTATCAGTTTGATCTGATTGAATATGTGGCATTAAGTCTGCCCCTAATCTGTTCCTTCAGATCTTCCAATGGTGTTCCCATTTTGGGGTGAGATCTCTGAACTGAACTGTTTGATGTTTTACTTCTTTGATTTCTAGCTTTCCATGTTATTTTCAGGAGTTTACTCCATTACCAAATTTCAAAAACATTGATCTCCTTCTATCGTAGTTCTTCAAATCCAATTTTTGTTTCCATAAAATGTCAGAGAGTATCACTGATGTATAGACGCATCACAGCATTTGAATATCTTTTTCAAATCCTTTATAGCTGCTCTACTAAAAGCTTGCTTGTAGCATATTTCTTCACTTTACTGTTCCTTGACTGTTGATAATTGAACCTTCTAGAATACATGTGATTGCTGTCTCAGTTTAGTATATTATTTATCTACACAGTAATCATATATATTTCCCTAAGAAATATATTCCTTCTGGAGAGAGAGGCCTTGGAAACAGTGATTTCCCTCAGTTTGATTCTTATTACATTTTATAACATATTTGATGTGGTCATGGAAGCACTTCAGGAGAAGCAGCAACTCAGAATCAGCAGTGAAGACCTTGCACTCCAGTATCTGACCAAAGTCTTTTAATTCATAAGCATAAGGATGGAAGAGTACTTGCTTACCTCTTCCAGTGAATAAAGTAAATGCAACCCTATTCCCTAAATGCTTTCTCCCAGTTAGTTTTTAAATGAATGTATTATAAAAAAAAACATATGAAAGATAAAAAAATAGATAGGGATTCTACCACAAAGAAAGTTAGGTAAAAATTATCAAATGAATGAAATGACATCTGTGTAGTGTAAGTATACAATTTCTTAAAACAAAAGAAAAAACTAATTGCATGGTAATACTATCTCTCACATTCTGGTAATGTTCTCAAGACATTAGAAAGAAATCACAGTCTGATCATGACCTTATCATAGGTTCTTGCATTTTATCCATTATGAGTTCCAACAATAATAATATGCAAAATTACCTTCAATATAGACACAATCATATAGACCTGGAACATTCCATTTGTATAAGTTAAGAATGTCTTTTGTTTAGAATTCTACAAAACAACAACTTATAGATCATAGTTGTGTTAAGGGCCTGTAATTCAAGGCAGAGCATAGTGTTTGCAATCACATAGACCATTTTCTATTCAAATATGACTAGAAAAACTCCTACTTGAAACCTAGAAATAGTGTGAGTGTGAAACTTGTATTGATAACTCTAGTTTGAGTAACAATATGCTTCCGCAAAAGAAAGATTCTTAGCAGAGGTGGGTTTCAGCAGGTTCTGACCAGTTCTTTTAATTTCAATCTGCTGGCCCTTATCCGTTCAATGGAGAAAGTCTGTCCTATCCTGCACATGATAGTTTTTAGATATTTATAGCCAGCTATTATTTATTTATTTATTTATTTATTTCGATTTTTATACCGCCCTTCTCCTGGAGGACTCAGGGCGGTGTACAGCCAAGTAAAAATTCAATATATAAACATTAAAAAGAAGTTAAAAAGAAATATTATAATGTGGCCGAAATTTTAAAACCATTTAAAATCTTAAAACATAAATACCCCAATAAAATTTCAATCCAGTCCCGCTTGAATAAATAGGTGCGTTTTCAGCTCACACCGAAAGGACCAAAGATCAGGCAATTGACGTAAACTGGGGGGAAGTTCATTCCAGAGCGTAGGAGCTCCAACAGAGAAGGCCATTCCCCTGGGGGCCGCCAGCCGACATTGCTTGGCGGACGGCACCCTGAGAAGGCCCTCTCTGTGTGAGCGTATGGGTCGGTGGGAGGCACAAGGTAACAGCAGGCGGTCCTGTAAGTACCCGGGTCCTAAGCCATGGAGCGCTTTAAAGGTGGTAACCAAAATCTTGAAGCGCACCCGAAAGACCACAGGAAGCCAGTGCAAGCTGCGCAGGATTGGTGTTACATGGGAGCAACGAGTTGCCCCTACTATTACCCGCGCAGCTGCATTCTGGACTAGCTGCAGCCTCCGGGTGCACTTCAAGGGCAGCCCCATGTAGAGAGCATTGCAATAGTCCAAGCGGGAAGTGACAAGGGCATGAGTGACCGTGCATAAGGCATAAGCTATTATGTTCTCTGTTAAACTTTCTTGTATAATATTACTGCATTATTATGGTTGGTTCTATAGTCAGCCAAAATTTTAGACTGGATTTGGCATTTTTATCTATCTATGAGTCCTTTCAAAAGACTTGGCAGATGTTTTTATGGTGTGAAATTTATCATTGCAGGATCCAAGTACCTGTATCCAAGTACAGCTGCCTTTTGCAATTGACTGGTGTTTAAGTGGTGCTCCAAATGTTTTGGGATTGCATCCAAAGTACCCGTACCTATTACTATTGGCATTATTATTACTGTATACTGTATTGTTTAATATTATATTATAGTTATAACTGTTCATCACAGTACTTTGTTTACACATATCTTAACATTGTAGTAACATTCTTCTGAATATGCTACATTTTGCCTTACTTCATGTTGATAACAGAATGCAGTGCTTCTGTTGAGTGCAAATCAAGATTGAAATTGCCTGCTTTGCTGATTTATCACAGTGCCTGCTTGGGTATAGCTCGTGGTCCATTAGCAATATTTTTCGCTCATTTTTGCTACCCAAATGCAAAGCTCTCCATTTGTCACAACTGAATATCATCCCATTTGTTTGGACCTAGTGTTCAAGATTGTTCATTTGGAACTATGATTTTGTCCTTTAAGATATTAACCAAATACTAAAGCTGATGTAATCTGAAAATTTGATAAAAACCTCTTTCATTCTTTCCCCTAGTTGTTTATAAAGTTGTTGAATGTCAATGGACTGAAAATGGATCTCTGAGGGAATCCCACCCAATATTTTCCTCCAGGATAATGCTGAACTATTTACTATGTGCAGTTGTTCAACCAATTGCAAATCTACCATAGTGCAGTACTATCTATCCTATACTTCTACATGTTGACTGTAAGGATATCATGAGAGACTTTGTCAGATGTTTTATTAACATCAACATATGTTACAGTATTCTTTTGTTGTATCAAACTACTAACTTTGTATGAAAAGATTAGGCTGACAGGGCTTGTTCCTAAGAAATGCTTAATGTGGAAAAATATACAGAGTAATGGAGTTGAAAGGAATCTTGGAGGACTCCTAGTCCAACCATCTGCTCAAGCATAAAACTATATTATTTCAGGCAAATGGTTGTCCAATCCTTTCTTAAAAACCTCCAGTGAAGGAGTACCCACATGATCTCATATTATTTGGCTGAATGAGTGAATCATGAATGTCTACAAGACTCAGACTGTGTTATCCATAAGTGTGCAAGTCACATTAACATCATATTTGTTAAGACATCATCACATAGATTATGTCATGTTTGTCATTTGCATGACCTGGTCATAGTGCATGTGATGTCTCGTCACCAGTTGATGTTCTATCATTAGTCTTGAGATAGGGAAATCTTTGTGTGAAGTTTTCTCTAATACAAGCATCTACAATAATGTGGTGGATTTGAAGACTAGATAAGTCATGTGCCATTTAGGGAGAACCAGATATGTAATTCCACAGTTTCTTCCTATTCATACTTTCTTTTTTTCAAACAAATGATGACATGAACTATTATTATTTTTATTGGTCAGTTAATCAATGCAATGTAATCAATGGGTGAAATTTAATAATAGATATGTATATTATTCAATTAGGAGTATATCAGTATATTAGAAGAAGTATTTGCATTGTCTAGTTTTCTTCATGTAGTATTAACTGATGAATTTATAATGTCTATGACTTGTGACTTAGTGTTATTGTGGGAATTGATGTAAATGCTTCCTTTCCATGCAAACTATATGCATGTAGTATTTTACTGTCAAAATAAATGCTTCAAGTAGTAAAATGACAAGGGAATACTTACTAAACTATTAATAAAGCACACCAGCTTTTAGCTGGCAAAACTACCTTCTTTCCATCAAATATGTTTCAGCCTTTAATAAAGAAACTCAAGTGTTGTAGGTGAAAAATTACTTTTCTCACCCGGTCATCTGTCTGTCATGTATTATTCAGGTCACCAATGTTTGTCCTGAACTGTATCATTCTGTAGTTGTGTCAGGTATGAAATATGTTCGGTGTAATTCCATCAGACTTCGTGAAGTTGATTAGAACAGATCACCTTTCGGCATGGGCACAAGTTATCTCAGCAGATTGAGTGAAAAAGACTTATTTATCTTTGTCTTATAATAAAGAAAGAGATGAACAAATTTATCCATTAACTTGGAAAGAATCACACATTGGTGTGAAAATAAATTGCAGGGAGAAAATCAAACAAAAACTGAGGTTATTTCTTTGGGGGTATCACAATTTGAAAATGCTAATCTGTAAATCAAAGTATTTGAAAACCAATATTTACACTTTTGCTAAACAAATATTGAGATTTATTTGGAATCCTTTCACATATGGCACACAGAGTGAATATTACATTGATTTTTTTTCCAAAGAAAAAGTACAGTAAGTGTTGGGAAAAATGTGAAAGATAATAGCAAAATAATGATTAGTTTAATGAAATTATATTGTCAGAAATGGAGACCTGCATTAGAAAACAAACTTTAAAAGAGATAAAGTTCTGTAATTTGAGAGAGACAATTATGTGCAAGAATGCATTATGGTTTATATATGGCCTGGCAACAATATACATAAAATGGATCCAGATATCTATTTTATATGCATTAAAACCAGCTAAATACAAGTCAATAACATGAATGTAGTAATTAACAAGTTTCATGTCATTCTAGACCAGGGGTCTTCAACCTTGGCAACTTGAAGTCCACAAGTCTTCAAGTTGCCAAGGTTGGAGATCCCTGTTCTAGATTACACCAGCAGAAGTATGAAAAACAATGGTACCACTCATGGATGGGTTCTAAAAAATTTTACTACCAGTTCTGTGGGTGTGGCTTATTTTGTGGGCATGGCTTGATGGTCATGTGACAGTGGGTGTGGCTTGATGGTCATGTGACTGGGTAGGCGTGGCTAACTCAATGTCACTCATGTCAAGGAGTACTCCCTCCCCTCCCAGCCATTCCTTGTCACACCCAGCCTCAACGTATCTATAGTTCTGCAAAAATGTTGTTCACCTTTTTTCAACTTTATTATCTACATACTATAGATCAGGGGTCTCCAAACTTGGCCACTTTAAGACTTGTGGACTTCAACTCTCAGAATTCATCAGCCTTTGCTGTCTTAAAGTCGTAAAGTGGCCAAGGTTAGAGACCTCTGCTATAGATGCACTTTCATGGACCACTGAAAGGAGGAAATGGCTCACATGCTTTGCCCAAGAGTGTGATAGGCAACGGGTTTTAAGGGGCTGCTAGAAAGAAGGGGGGGCAAAGTATTTTCCAAAGCACCAGAAGGCAAAACAAGAAGCAATGGATGGAAACTCAACAAAGAGAGAAGCAACCTAAAACTAAGGACAAACTTCCTGACAGTGTGAACCTATATAGGTTTCAGTCATAATTTCACATATAAAATACCCATTCATATAATACAACCTGCATATTGTTCAAAACAGTCATTAGTATTATGGCTGATGTTTGACAGCAAGCCTAAAATCTCCATTCCCTCCCCACTCCAGGAGAAGTTACTTCAAAATACCCATTCCCTCCTCACCCCACTAATCTGTTCTGGGAAGGAATCAAACTCCCCCTTCTTCATTTCCCAAATAAAATATTACTAGATAATTAAGAAATAATTAAGCTGTTAACAAGGAACTTGCCTGGAATTCCACATTCCTGCCAGCTGCATAAAGGAAACTTTGTAAGCAGAAAACAGCTACCGGTGCTTAGAGGTGGAAGCCGGAAATTCGGCTCCATTTACAAGCAGGCAGAAAACTCATTCAAGACAGGATACTTCACAATGGAAATCGCCCAAACCTTTTTAGAAACACAAAGCCCCATGTTGCACAAACCCCAAAACTTCAAAAACTTTGAACCATATAAGAATTCCTCCACTTATCCAATTTGTTGTTCAGCTGACCCAGAAAGGAGCTTCCAGCTCTGTCAATTTAAAGCGACAGCGTTTTCCCCCCCTTCTTTGCCAAGCGATCTCCTGGCTGAGAAGCGAGTCCTGATTTTTTCATTGTAGCCAATCAGTTGGGAGGCTTCTTGGCGTCTCAATTTAAAGCGACGGTGTCTTGCGTTTTTTTCCCCTCTTCTTTGTCAAGTGAGCCCTGAGTTTTTGCCTTCCAGACGATCAGCTGGGAGTCAGGAGGCAGCAATAGATTGTGGGTGGGGCCGGGCAGAATTTTTACTACCAGTTCTCCGAACTACTCAAAATGTTTACTACCGGTTCTTGCGAACTGGGGAGAACTGGTAGCAATCCACCACTGGTACCACTCTATTTCTTCACGTTTAGACAAAACTTGGAGATTACGTTCAGAGTTAACATTACATATTAAAAAGGATATAGACAAACTGGAACATATCAATAGTGCATGAAAAGGGCTTTAAAGTTGAAGCACTGAAAAAAAGGGTTGGCCACATTTTGCTTGAGATAATAAGAGGAAGAATGCAAACTTCACAATCGAAATAACATTAGTACAAGATTTAACTGAAATAGTGGAAGAAAAATGTATGCTTTGTGTAAGTCAGCAAGATTACAATTAAATCAGTTTAAAAAACAAAACAAAAATACATTTTAAAAACATGCTTGAGATTATCCTGGCTTTGTGCTTTAAAATAAATGGTGGGACTGGGTAAAAATACACCTGAAATCCCATTTGCAATTACATAAACCTTCTCTGTTGAAGAAAGGGACATTTGTGTTAAATGCAAGTTTCATTGGCCCAAAGTTCATCTTTTGTTTAGTTTAACCTTAAAACCTTAGATTAAAGTAGAATGCAATTGTAGTGCTTGCAGCAAACTGTGATGACACCAAAATGACAGCATGCACGTGATGATGTCAACATGTATTACAAAAATCCAGATTCTTATGGAATCTGCCCAATTATAGTCAGACACACTTAACTTGTTGCCCTGTAGAAAAATAAATGCTGTGGCCTCTCCCTTATTCTTGCTTTCCAGTTTCAAGGGGGTCACTGGATTTCTCCCAGCAATTGATCTGGGTATGGATAGAAAAGAAAGGACAGCCAATCCTGGTATACAGGCAGAAAGAGAGAATGAGTTGTAAGAGAAAACATGTATTCAGATTGATAATAGGAGAAGAGATCCTGAAAATAGTTTAAAGTTTTTCTAAATAAAGATATATAGTACCTGAGTGGATAATAAAGCTTTATTGATTTTCTTAAGCAAACTAGCTTTACATACCATTCATATATCTACTTTCATTTGAATCACAGTCAACTAGGCTTAGCCAAGTTGCTGGTTAGGAGTGATGGGAGAAGTTTGTCCATATGGGAAAAAAAATTGTCCAAGCAACTCAACTTCTTTCTTTGCTTCACTTAATTTTTAATACTGAACATCTCAAGGTCTTTCACTTCTTCTTTGTTACTAAGTGAGTTTAAGTACTGAAGAAATTGGCCGTTTCCTCTTCTGTCTGCTGCAGTTATTAGAATTTTTCAGTGTATACTGGTGCCTAAAGTTTGTGAACTTGTTTCCACGTTTAATATTTTTGCATAAATATGAAGCATGGTATATTTGTCACACAAGTTCTAAGAGTAGATAAAGAGAAACCAATTAAACAAATCAAAAATATTATACTCCTTATTTATTTGTTGAGGAAAATAACCTAAAGTTGTATATTTGCTTCCCTGTCCTCCTGGTTTCTCTTTCCCTGTTTTCATATTCAGCTGATAGCTGCTAATTCATAAAGATGGCTTTGGCTAAGCTGAAAAAATGGCTTTTCTTATAACGTGTGCAAATACCACTATTAAGTATTTGAATCTTTACACCTAATATAAGTATTGAAACTGATACATTTGTGTGATAAATCTCTTGATCCCCTCGGATGCCTATGAGTACAATAAGGTGACCAACTTTTTTACAATGAGGAGGACATGAATTAAAATGTGAATTATTGTGCTCACCTATGTATGATTGAATATTCACTGAGAAAGAAGTGAGACTAATGCGTGTGTGTGTGCTGTGTCATGTTTTGGTAAGAAGTAAACAAAGCCACTTGCGCATGGCACATTCTTGCGCGTGGCACACTCTCTCAAAACAATTCTCCTGTGTGGAGTGCATGCATCTCATAATCGTGTCTCACCGCACTGTACCGAGCCTTGACGAATCATCATGTCATATACAAATACATCACATCATACGCAACAGATCGGATCGGCATCAATCAAATACGGAAATTTACAGATTAGTCTTCAAATATTGAAAAGGAGGACATGTAGGAGGACACTTTTCGAGAGAGGATAGAACTAACAAAACAAGGATTGTTCTCCCTAAAAGAGGACGATTGATCACCTTAACAATAAGCAATTTGGAGAATATATGTAGCCTACTAAGATCCCTTTTATGGCCTCTGGAATCCAAAAAAAGAAGAAGAGCCAAATGCTAAATAACACTCCTTACCTGTTGATCTTCTTCTTCTGTTTCTCCTCCTCCCTCTCCCCCACTTTCTCTATGTTGTTCAAAGTTTGAAGGAGTTTAAAATTAAGTCTGATCCCTTAAATTTTTATGCACTAAACTTTGCCTCATCCACTTTTGGAGTTCTGTACATTCTGTACAAACCCTGAATTTCCAGCCAACATTTTTGCCTATTTGTGGATTAAACAAACAAACTAAATTAAGATACTTGGAGTTGAAGGAATAATACATTTAAACCTGGGGTTCTGAAATTAACTAGCCAACACTCATTTTGAGACTGAAAACATAAGATGGAATTTAACTTCATCTCCCTCAATCTTAGAATTTAATTTGATTGTGGGAATTCTATGGATGAAAGCTTACTTCTATTTGCATCAGCTTCAGCCCAAACATTGAAGGGTGATGACAATTATATCCATAAGTTCTATATTGCCACAGTGGTACTTTTCTATGAAGTAATGCTATTCAATGAATATTATCAGAAAGCTTAACTATTTACACAGAAGTTAAAATCATATCTGAATGTAAATATTAATTTCAATAGTCAGGAGCTAAAAATAGTAAATATTTTGCATTAATGAAATCTTGATTTATATAGATAATATATAAACATGTTTCTTCAAATATATTAAATCTCCAAATCCACTCACATTTTCTTTCTTTTTCAAATATTACTCATGTATAATATGTAAATGTGTATATTAAAATTTTCCTCAGCAAACTATTTAATACTGTTTTCCTAACCACTATATCTGCATAATAAATTCAGTGATCCTACACACAATGAAATCACTTTGGAAGTAAGAAGTTGAAGGTAAGAAATCTATGGATTCTATAGTTGTTATTCCCTGCCTAATGCTTCAGAGTCTGTTGTAGTGTTGTCATTCTGCTCATCTAAATTCCTTTGAGCAAACCATATTTTTTTCTCTATTCATTTATCTATGTCTCTCATTTTTTACTAACTTGATAAAGAGCCACAGAAATAGGCCCAGTTAATGGACCCAGAATGGGCCCATATAGATAA
Organism: Ahaetulla prasina; assembly: GCF_028640845.1. Lineage (NCBI taxonomy): Eukaryota > Metazoa > Chordata > Lepidosauria > Squamata > Colubridae > Ahaetulla > Ahaetulla prasina. The sequence goes on along the minus strand of NC_080541.1, from coordinate 41,129,756 downwards.
GGTTGGGACTTAGTTCTCCTTGAATTGGTAATGGAAGTTATTCTAGTATATTTGCAAATGGAATTTAGTTTAGTATGCTTTAAGAGAGAGCATCTAATTAGTTATTGTTGGTGGAATTTTTTGCCTTGGAAAATAATTGAAAGGCTTTCTACGGATACTCAGAAGAATGTGTTTGAAAATGCCATTCTAGATGATGCAGAAAGAAAAACAGAACACACTAATAATTTGGTTTAAAGACCAAGGTTGCCACTTTTATTGAAATACAATAACTTAAACTGAAGTGTTACTCAACAAGCCAATAGTCCTTAGAGTAGTAAGTAATCATATAGCCTAGGGGCAGCACTAATGTATCCTGCATCTTGAAAAGATGTGATCTCCAATGATGCAGTTTCCAAATTGGTTTAGATTTAAGCAAGGATGTAGTTTTCCCCATAGGCTTTGATTAAGACAACAAGGCAGGCTCTTTCTACAACAGTCTAAAGGACAGGGACACTGAAAAAAGAGACTTTGCAAAGAACTTTATTCTACAGAGGACTACTCCTTCAACAAATATATCAACATAATTCTAAATCTGTTTAACATTTTAAGATCACATCTTAGATTAGTTATAGTGATCTCTTTCTCTGTCTCTTCCTCTCATTCTTTCCATACATATTCTCAAAATCTTTCTGTAGTATTTATACTTTTGATTTACCCATTAGATAACTGGAGTGCGTCTCTCAAAGCAAGGTAAATGTAACAATATACCAAAGACCTCTTAGCTGTTAGACAAATATTTATGTCGCTTGGTTCCACAAATAAAATGTCCTATTGGGTGGGAAGTCCATTTTCACTAAAATGCTAGTATATAATATCATGCAGCATTATGGCTTTGTGCACTCATTCCTCCATTCACCAATATTCAGGCTTCATGAATCCTAACAATTGATTTGGAAGGTGAATCATTAAGGTATGTTGTTAAAACGTTTGATTGTTACCCCAGATATATAATATCATTTTTTCCTGAAACCCCTATTGACATACATATATGCACACAAACGTACACATCATTCCTTTTACATTTTAAAATGTCTTTTCTTTAATACTTTTGAAAATTAAACACAAGAGTGTTTACGCAAGTCTAACAGTATTTATAGCCAAACATATGCCATATCTCTTAAGAATGTAATTATCAGTTAATTATTTCACTGATTTTAGTAAGGGAACACCTCTCATAAAGTTATATCGAACTGCTTTAAGCAGAAATCTTATGTATATTCTATTATTGCTGGTCCCATCTGTAGGTCCCATTATGTCTTTTCTCTACCATAGACTCCTACTGGTGGACAGAGTTCTTTTATGTTAATAATATTCCAATTTTATAGATCACCTTAATGGTCAAAGTTGTTAGGAGGGAAAAAAAGCTATCTTTTTTCTTAGTTCTGCCCAGGAAAATGAAGAGGCTTGAATTTCTGCTTTGTACTTCAGCATTCAGATACTTTTTAGGTTAACAGGGTTACCGTTCCCAGGAACTGTCAATCTTGGACCCTTGTAAGAAAAAAAAAAAAAACCCACAGTTTTTACAAATCAGACCTACAGCTTGTTAGGCTGTTTCAACACTTCAGAAGTAGGATATGTTTAGTTAAAATCTTTAGGATTTTTACGATATAGACCATTCTATTTCTTATGTTTCTCTGCTTTCCTTCTTAATATAATTGCCCTCTAACAGGATACATTCCTGTAACCCTGATTAGAAATGTCCTTTACCTCTTCCAACTGCAACCAATTGACCTCCAAACAGCAACAAGAGAGGTCTGGATTATAACCCCTCTCAAATTCAAACTTTCATTGTCACTCTGAGTTCTTTCTGGAGCTGAAAGTCAGCCAAGGTCAGCGCATTAATACAGGGTATATTAGTGAACTGTACCTCATGATAGCTCCATAGCTGAAATAGTTTGAGGTAGAAAGGCTGATAGAAACATCTTTAAAACTTTCCCATTAGTATATTCGTTATATGGGAAAGGTATTTTTGTGATGATAGAGAAAATCAAAGCAGTTATTCATGTGTTCATTTTTGGTCTAGAAATCAATTAATGACCCCTGGGTCACGGAACTCTATTTTTAAATTCCTCCTTATGTTAGAGTGGCTTAGAGGAGTGATATTCTTTTGGTCTTGAAAAATATTCTTGAAACACAGAAGATGTTAACTATCAAGAAAATTTATATTCTGAAGCTGGAAAAGCTGTGCATTTTCCCATTATTCCTAATAGAGATTCTGTTAAAAAAAGCCCCGTGGCTCATTGATTGCCTACAAGTACAATTTTTTTTTTATTCTGTCTATGCACCATCATATTTGTACTTATAGGTCATAAGCAGGTGCAACAATATAGAGCCTTTATGATATTCCAGAAGGTTTACTCCATGAACTGCTTGAGTAATGACACTGGGAATATTTCTTTGTGTCTGTGCCTTTGTGTATATGAATTATTTTAATGTTTACATGTATGGGTGAATGATGGCTTTCTTCAAACAACTGTAACTCTGTCTAAAGAAGATGAGTTAAACTAACCCAGTGTTGGCGAACCTTTTCAGCACTCATGTGCAGGCCTGAAACTGGAAGAGCAGCTGCCCAGTGCGCATGCAATGCTGGGAAGATGATCTTCTGGTTTCTTGTGTGTGCAGGCACACCAGGCGACTGCTCTTCCGGTTTCTCGTGCATATGAGCGAGTAAAGACCAGCTGGCCGGTGTGCATGCGCACACCAGAAACCAAAAGGTCATCTTCCTGGTGCTTGCATGCGCATTGGGCAGCTGCTCTTCCAGTTTACAGCACTCCCACATGCGTGAAGACCAGCTGGCTGGTGCGCAGGCACCCGGAAGAGCAACGGGCAACAGCTCACGTGCCTGGAGAGATGGCTCTGTGTGCCACTTCCGGCACGCGTACCTTAGGTTAGCCATCATGGAGCTAACCTAAATTTGAAGAGTGTAGCGCGAGCAAGAGAAGCTGGGGGATTTTCTATATTCTAAGTATGGAACAGGAAATAGAATGCTGCTTAGAAAAGTTAAAAAAGCACCATTAATGAAGATTATGTAAGCTAGAAATATGTTGAAAAATTTCAAATATTGACCTTTTTGCTCCTAGGCAGGAGACTCTGTTCATTTCTAGAGTAACTGAATTAGCCCTGGCATTCTAGTTTACATGGCTGCTTCAAAAACTATATTCTCTAGTATAGATTTTTTAAAAAAAATGTTTTCAGATCATTTTTTTCCTATACATATATCTAAACAATTTCATGGAAGCAATTAGCTCATCAAGAAGTTACAAAAAATGGGGAATTTATTATAGGAAAACTGTATATGTGTATTTTGTTTCTATGTGCATTGATTTAATGAATATAATTAAAGACTGGGGGAGAGCAATATCATTACACTAATTAAAAAAAATAGTATGACCTAAAGTTTGTGATGGTTGGGAAAATACATAATTTTTTTAAAAAATTAAAAACTGCATTTATCTTACAAAGAATGAATAATTGTGTGTGTGTGTGTATTTATTCTTAAAGATTTTGAGAATGGTGCCATTACAATGTAATACTTAAGGATACCATTTTGAAGGTGATTCTAAATCTCCACATTGTTTAAGAGTTTTCTTCCATAAATATTGAGAAGCCATATATTACTGTACTTTTAAATTAGGCTTTTGTTAATGTTCTTTTGTTTTTAGTCCATTGGGTTCTGCCTATTCACTCTACAGTCTAGTGGGCTTCCACTTTTTAAGGCTAATGTCACAGGGATGAACATGAATCTCTTAGAATTTAAATGATGGGTTGTGTTCTTTCCAGTGCATCTCTCCCAGAAAGTAAATTACATTGTGAATAATAAAATGTCATAATGTCAATCTCCCTCCCTCCCCGACTTTCAGAGTTCAAGGAATAATAATGACAAAATATAATGACAAGCACATGATTATGACAGGGGCATAATGATTTTTAGGACAACCTTGATGTGAGCTCATTGAGACATATTCATGCTCTCTCTCTCTCTCTCTCTCACACACACACACGCCTCATGCAGAAATGTATTTAGTATTTTATTTATTGCTAGTATGCCAGATATGAAACAGCTTGCTTAATTTTTTAAGTCTAAAAGAAAATGCAGGAAGAGGAGAAAAAGTGGACTGTTTGAATTATAAATCATACTGCCACTACAATTCTGCCTAATCATCATTGTCCTGGCTCTCTTCTCTTTCAGATAAATATATTTCAAATATAAATATGAGATCAAGTGACTAAATTTCAATTCTTTGGAAATGATGGCATCAGTATGGCAAGTTCCTTTTAAATAATAAAAAATAGATGGATCCAGTTACATTTTAGGTTAGCCAGAAAAAAAATAATAAATAACAGAACAAAAAAAAAAGTACTTTTACCCTAGCTCTTACTTGGAAAATCAAGAAGCAAAGACTAGGTATACTGATAATTTCAATTTTTTTTAAAAAAGATTTGATATTTTAGACAGACTTGAGCTCAATTGATTAGGCTAATACATTTACTAAAGCCAAGATGAGTTGAATACTGGATCCAGTTTTAAAGAAATTATTCCAGAAATGATATCAACTGCCTTCATCTGGTTGCTACAGATTTAATGAAGCAGATTTAAGAGATAATGTAGTGTATACTTTTACAATTAGCCCATAGCAGGAGAAGAGAAATGTAAATTCTTCAGCTGTATCTATAGGTATAAAAATACTTGTTGCTAAGGATTTTCCTCCTCCTGCCTACCACCTGTTGTTTTTAGTCGGCTGTAATCAGTTAGACAGGCCAATGTTGAGCTATATAATTTGAGTGACTAGTATGTCTGAAAGGTTTATTTTCAAGAGTATGTTGAATTAGATAAATCACAGCAGTGCTGTGGAAATTTAAAACTGGCATTAGGATATTTCCATTTTTATCAGTCCTTTACCTTCCTTTTTTAAAAATATCCAGAACAACCTGATTGGCTCCTTCACATTTTGATCCTTTTCAATTAGAAAGGTTATCCATTAGCACAAAGTGACTACATTCCACTTCTTAATTTTAAGCACTAATTGATGTGGCTTTTTATAAAGACGAAACTTGCTTATGCATTACATTTTTAAAAAGTAGATGTATGAAATCTCTAGCAAGAAAATTGTACGCCATAATGTATGGTTAGGTAAATGCAACATTTCATTCATTATTTAAAGAAAAATAAGTTGAAATATTTTTCAGGGTGATTTGTATGCAGCATGAGAACAAAGGAATTCAGAAATTGATATATAGTGACTCTAAGTGGTTTTATATGTATTATGTTCTCTGTATTTTAAACAAGTGTCACATTCATTATGCTTGCTAAGCTTCTTTATGTAGGTGACCCTTGTACTGCTGGCCTTACTGAGTATGGAAGCAATATCAAAAACAGAGTGGGTGAAATCTATGAAAGCAGGCTTTCTGCACAGGCAATTGTGCTCATTTTTTTACATGAACACTTTTCTTCCCTTTTGATCTCAACAGCTTATAGTGTGTGGATTTGTTGCCCTGCATAGGAATCCTGTCTACAGCCTTTTCTTTTCTTTTTCTTGCCTTGAACATTGAGGAACTAGACAGTCCTGATGTAAAATTATCCCCTATTTCATACCCAACATGCCATTTCCTAGGTTTTACATAAGGGAGTCTTATGCACAAGAAAACTCAACTTTTCATTTCACCCACCTATCTAGCCATCCATAGTTAATGCATTATTAACATTTCCGTAATTAGCTCTTGTTCTGTCAGCGTCAGAATGTTTACGAACATGCTGTGCCAATATAGCAGCCGTGAGTGCCTCCAGACTGGCATTAAGTGGCAGCTAATTTAGTCTATTACATAGGTAGGATTTCAAAGGAAATATAGTCAGCAGTAACAAATGCTTCAACTGGCAACTTCTCTTTTAAGCAACATAATCAGTGCAAATTAAAATGCACTCTTGCTAAACCAAGTAAAATCAAACCTACACAGGACATGTGTGCAAAGAACCAGACTATTCAGAAGTTATGTTATCGTTTTGAAAATATTATATTTTTATTTGTATATACCGAAAGCTTAATGGACAAATGTTTTAAGAAGTTGTAGCTTTGAAGAAACAAATTAAATAGTATTTTCAAGCTATTTAAAATATTCCATGGGAAGATAATCTGAAGCTGAAAAATAGACAGTGGAATATGTGCATTATTGAACATTTTCAAGGCAATTAAAATGTACAGTAGTAAAGGGAAGTTAAATGCAATATCTATGGAAGATATAGTGCTTTCTGTTTGGAGGGCTATTTTTATTGGCTTGACATTATATTATTGTTTGAAATAAGACTTTTTACTGTGGGATAGAAATGCTTGAAGAGAAATGTTGTATAATTTATAAACTCTACTTAATAAAGTATATGTTAAGTACAGCTCTGTGTAGAAGAGTCCTTTAAGGTTATTTATAGTTTGATTTATTATATTAAGCTTCTTCTTAATAATAGAGTTATCTTACCTTTATAATTGGGTCCATCAGTTAAGATTAGAAAGACTGTCTTAAGTGATTGAGAGAAGATGTTGAGACAGCTATGAATCTGACTAGCAAATAGCAGAATAGGATGGAAATCAATATAGTTAAAGTCCAATTCTTTAAAACCCAAATGATCTGAAACACATAGCATACAAAATTATCTCCAATGTCCTTTTTATAAAGAATATGCAAATAGATTGACCAAACTTAATTATTAAAACAATTATCTACAACCAGTTCTTAGTAGTAGCCCTGATTTTGAAAGATCATTTTATGTTGTGGACAAAAATATAGTATTAAGGATAATTAAAGCAGACAGGAACTAATGGATGTTTACAGTTATTTCAGGTGACTCTTACTTCCATTTGAATGATCTAAACCAATCCAGTCCAATCCAAATCTAAAAACATTAAGATAATCAACCCGTCTCCAGATTATAAAGGTTGCACATGTTTATCTTGTATGCCAGCTGTGTTCTTTACTTGATTAGGAGTCCTTCAAATGGTCATTAACACTCTGGTTACCTTACAATTGGACTGCTGTAATGTGATTTACATGAGTCTGACCTTGAAGACTATCTGAAAGCAACAGTAGGTTCAAATACAGCAGTAAAAGTCACTATGCCCATGTTTCACCTCTGCTATGCAAGATGGATTGATTACAATGACTGTAATTCAAGGTATTGGTCTTCACACAGTTGTTCATGACATTGATAGATAAGGCCTAGTGATTTGGGCAACGACCTATCTTCAATTGTTTCTTCCTGAGCAATATGATTTGGAACAGCATCTCTCTTTTCTGAAATTCAGAAAGCTTAAAACTTGGCTTTGTTCAGAGATTTGGAGTTAACATGTTTGAGGCAGTGATGAAATCTGAATCAGTTTGCTACCATTTCAGTGGCTGCGCATGTGCAGTACATGCCAAAAGGAGGCTTGGGAAGAACAGTAACTGGGGGATCAGCTGTGCCGCGTGATTTAGGTTCATTACAAAGCAGGAGTTCTTGCTTTCTAGCAAAGCTAAATCCTGCAGCACAGCTGATTGTCGGAAATGCCAGTTCAGAGGAACTGGTAGCGGGTTTTTTTATCACTACTGGTTCACCCAAACTGGAGTGAACAGGTAGCATTTCACCCCTGGTTTGAGAGTGTTCCTGGCATATCTGTAGTATTGTGGTTGCATTTAATTTAGTCTGTCTTATTTTGTTTATATTTTTAACTGTTTTACTATTTGTTGAATTTTGTAAGCTTTCCAGAGTCTCCTAGAATGAGAAACCATAGCAAATTTAATGAAATTAAAAAAAACAAATAATAAAATCAGCATTAAAAAAAAGATAGACTAAGTCTGAAAGCTATTATGAGAAAAGGAAGCATTCTCTCTCTCTAGGGTAGCAGTGAAGAAGACTAAAGGTCTTTAAAATGGATGTTACTCCCATAACTAGCTAAGTCTTCTGAGTTCCAGGTTGTCTTTCAAGGCCAGCACATACAGTCATCTTCCAGTTAGAGACTGTAGCTCCTGAAATGTAATGTACTGAAAAAATCTTGAATACAAGTTTCTCTGTGACTGTCCTTATCATTTGGGACACATTCCTCTTGAAATCCACGTAACCCAAACCTGTTATTTTCAGGAAGCCTTAAAGACTTTTCCAAGATAGTTTCTGACCTGCTTTCTGATCTATGTTTAATCTATGCAATGGTTTTGTTGTTTCTCCAATGTTTTAGCACTTTTATTGTTATGCTTTTGATTTGTCTTCATCCTAATTATCTATACTCTGCTAACTGCCTAGAGTTGTAATTAAAGCAAACAAACAAATAGATGATTAGGAGATGGGACCCAAACTATTTATGGATTTATATAAAATAACAAGCACCTTGAATTTAGCTTAGAATTCTATTGGGAGTCAGGGCAGCTTAGCACACATTACATACTCTTAATCAGAATCATCCAACAGAAGTCTGGCTGTTGCATTCTGAATGCACTTCAATTTCTTGGTGACTTTCAAGGGCATCCTCCCATTTAGAGCATGTCACAATAATCTAAACTTCGTTGGCTGTTGCTTGAAAATAAATGTGTAGCAAAGGCCTTATTCCATACCAACTTCCCTGTAAGTAGTTTTATGGATTTTTCACATTTATTTGACTGCTACTGCCAGACACTGAGCCAACACAGTTAGTTGTCTGAAATCTTTGCAAGCCCTTATGATACAGAGGGATACTCCACACAGCAATGCCAATTTGTTTTCCTCCCATTCATAAGATAGGAATAAACTACATTTATGCAAAAAATGTCGCCCTGTGTCAAAACAACAAAATAGTTCTATGCTTCTGTCTTTGACATTCCAACACCAATTTCTTCCACATTCCAACCTAGCAAAGTTCAAAAGTTTACTAAAATGTGAAACCTATGCTCTGCTATACTTAGTATCTTTCTACTTTTGAATGCACATTCAAAACATATTATTGAAGTGGGCATGGAAAGAGTACATTCCTCCCTGTTGTTTATTCCCAATTTCAGCAGGGTATTCTCTGCCTTCTTTCCCCTGGATAAATTTAGTTTTCAGATTTAGTTTTTCCAATTCAGCAATTTTCTTTGCCCACCTTTTCCAACGTCATTAGCTTCCCTAAGTTCAAACTGCTGGTATTCTGTATACATATGGTGAAATGTCATCAGTAAGGGTTCAGAATACCCTTTTTCAATATATCACATATATTTTAGAGTCTTTTTGGTTGGTTTATAAACATTGCAGAGCATGTAACAATGTCAAAAAGTTGATAGAGATAAGGAAAAAATAAAAATGCCTAGAAATAAAAAAAAATCAATTAATTATTCAATATCAATCTTTAATAAAGACATAAACTGTAGAACTAGTTTAACTCTTTATAGGAATAACTTTATAGTAGACACCCTCAATCTGTAGATGGCTGGTTGCCTACAGTTTCTAATATAGTTGCTCACAGAATAGTTGCATAGTAAGACTAAGGTTGTTTTTGAGCAGGGTAAGGCTTTATACTAATTTACAGAAGGTAATCCTCTAATAAAAGTATGTCAAAGGATGTTTCTTTACTGGGAGATTTCCTTCAGTTTGAAATGCCCAGTTCCAATTTGTGTACAGATAAAAATAATGAGAATTCTAATTATTAAAAAAAAGGAAAGCAGAAATTTAAACAGCACAGTGATCTGTATAGAACTTTATACTATATAGAACTACAAAGTATTTACAAATATACTATTTACAAATTGATTATAAAATGGTAGATTCTTTAGCCACTCATTATTTTATTTTTGGTCAAGTTTAATAAAGAGTGAAAGGCAAAATATTTTGAGAAAATTATCATAAGTTTTCTTTGCATCAAGTAAGGTTTAGTTGCTAGCAACAGGATTACTTCTAAAGAACCCTTTTTAAGAAGTTGTTAAACACTTATGAGAAGTAAGTGGGGAACTAATTTTTCTATTTCAAAATTAAGTTATAATCAAAAAGTCATGGAATTTAATCAGACTGCCTTAGAAACAACTTTTTAATAGCTAGCTTTCTGTCTATAATGACAAATTGTCAATACATTTTCAAGGTTACATTTTATCCAGTAGAGGATTGATAACATTGAATTTTTAGTAGACATAAGGTTATGGTGACTTTTATTGAGACGGTTTGTGGTCAGCTATCTTAGCATCACATTAATTTAGTTTATATGATATTTTTGCTAATAAAGTGTAATGTTGAATTCTATATCACCTTCCTTTTGGTTTTACTATCTGTCCTTATGAAGCATTCATTGCTACATTTATTCCTTCCTCTTGCTCTTTTTTAAAAAAAATATGATATACAACCCTCGAAGCCCAAATTATTAAATATTGGAAGTCAAATGTGTGCTGTTCTTTACAGCTTAACTTCCTTTCCCCTCCCTCTTTTTCTAAACACCATCCCACTGAACATCAATCAAATGAATCACAGACTCCGATTAGACACTGAATCTTGAAGGGGAATATTGGTTCTGCATCAGATAACAAGAGGTGACGCAGTAGGTTGCTTTGTTTCCACATCCATTCCAAACAGTGATCAATGTTGAATAAGCAGTTATTCCTTTATCTCTGCCCATACTTTTCACAGGTTTTCAGAAGTTTGATTAGTACATGTGGCATAAATAAGTACTCTCCTCTGGTTGTTATCTTTCCAAAGAGCACAAATGTTTTCCATTTACTGTATTTTCCCTCAAGCAACATTTATAACTTGATTCTGACCAGCATTGCTTATTTCTAATACAATTACTGGTGTCTACATTAAGTCATCTTCTTTTGTTGTTTAAAACAGAGGATATAACCATGCAAACAGGTTGCTTCTCTGGCAGCAACAAGCTCAATTGTTACCAGCATGGCCAGTTGCTTCTGAACCTATTTCTGCCTTCATATCTTGATGTCGCAAATGTTTTAATCTAGTGTTTCTCAACCTTGGCAACTTTAAGATGTTGGCTGGTGAATTGGAGTTGAAGTTGCCATGGTTGAGAAACATTGGTCTTATCTTGCTAAGTATCTCTTTCATTAATTTACATCCATGTACCTCTTAGCTGGAATATCCTCCAGTAAAAAGATTGTATGTAACTCTTATATCTAATTTACATAACAGAGAGATGAAATAATTTGTTTGCTCTTTTAGGCATATAGAAATTATTGCCAAAGAATATTCCTTCATAGCAACTTCTTTATGATAGTTGAAGCACAAATAATATCTTGCTGATGATCTTTTATGGAATTTAACACATGGTGAAGTTTAGAATCTTGTTAAGCCAAAAATGTTATGACTGTTGTGGCTGAAAACGATTCGTGCTACTATTTTATTTATTAAAGAGTTACACATTACTTTCCACTTTATTAAAAATGTAAGGCACAATAAAAATACAAATGTTCAGAAGTTCAATAATAAATTATAATACAGTATAATGCAATGTGTTAAAAACTATCAATCAAATTAAAGCCACTAAAGATATTTATGGATTACTATTAAATACTGTGGCATAAACATACACAGATATGAAGAATCTATATAGTTATCAAGAAAAGCCTTGAATTGTCCAATTTCCTTTTCCTATATAAGTAGGTTAGATTTTGATCACTAGTATTACCAAATATTAAGCATTATTCTTTGGAGATGTCTGAGTTATATGGATGGCAAATAAAATATCTTGTTTGTTTAACAGCATCTTCTATTGTATTTTGTCAATATTCCAAGCAAAAGAGACCCTAGTATTTTACTTCCAATTGATTTAAATTGTTGTTTACTGTTCCTCCTTTTCAACTATTTAATTATTCATTACACTTAGTAGTTATTTAGCTTATTATTTTATTAGCCTCATGGAAGCTATGAGACTTAAAGTCCTGAAACATATGTAATGTGGCTATCTGAAATTTAGCTAGAAATATAACTTTAGTCCCATTAGTGTAAAATAATACCAAAACATTTGTGTCTCTCTTTTCCTCCTTCCCTCCCTCTGTCCCTCTCCCTTTCTCCCTCTCTTTCTCACCCCATTTCTGTCCCTATTGTTGTTGAACACTATCCCTGTATACCCATTTCTCTGTGTGTTTCTCTTTCCCACTGTACCATACACATTCTGTGTATAAGTGATCTACGCAGTTTTTCCAGGCCATCTTTATAGTTTCATTGTGCCTGAAGCAAGAAGAGATAACAGCAAACCAAACAGGGTTAGTGTAGGTATAACAGATTTTTGGAATCAAAAATGAAGCTTTAGCACTTCAGTTCAGAGGAAAAGCATTAACAGGCAAACCTCTCCATGTCACAATGCTTGGGAGTGATGTTAACATCACTAATGTGCCATGTGTTATAAGCCAGAGGCACAAAACTGTGTGGGCAGCACTGGCAGATATTTACATTTAAAGGGACAGAAGTGACTTTTGGTGGGAGACAAATGAGCTGAAAGAACACTTGCCCCTTCCTGTGCCCCTTCCATTTGGTGTCCCACGTGGACACTTGTTTAGAGTACCCCTAAGGCTGACCCTGCAGCTGAAGTATGTACAGAACAAGACAGCCGACTGTATGAAAAAGAGGAGCCCAAGGATCAGACCCCCTAATCAACAATGACATTTCTGTTTCCTGACACTGCTGAATGAGGAACACGGGGTCATGCAACTTAGGAAATTCAAATGCAAACCTGCCAATTAAGAAAAAAATTATAGTTAGAAAGAATGTCACAAGAAGGAGACCCGATACATTTGAAAAAGAGTGGAGAAGTATTGGCAAGACAAATTTAGGAAAATAAAAAAGGAGCTCGGTGTGACCCTGTGAATTCAGTTCCTAGATTTAATCTGTGTATACTATCTAGAACAGATTGAAGGCAAAGGCACAGGCTGCAAAACATGCTAAATGTTTACAAAGGTGTTAATTTGATTGAAGTGCATTTATTAATTTTCTGTCAAACCAGATAAACTATCTTATAAATCACTATGAATTATCAATCATAAAATTCAAATATTTAAAAATTATTCTAAAGGCTCAAAGCCTATTTTTCTTGCTCAAACATTAGTTAACTAAAGGTAAAGGTTCCCTTCACACATATGTGCTAGTTGTTCCTGACTCTAGAGGGCAGTGCTCATCTCTATTTCAAGCCAAAGAGCCAGCGCTGTCCGAAGACATCTCTGTCGTCATATGGCCGGCAGGACTAAATGCCAAAGGTGCACGGAACACTGTTACCTTCCCACCAATTTGGTCCCTAGTTTTCTACTTGCATTTTTTACGTGCTTTCAAACTGCTAGGTTGGCAGAAGCTGGGACAAGTAACAGGAGCTCACCCCATTACGTGGCACTAGGGATTCGAACCGCTGAACTGCCGACCTTTTGATCGACAAACTCAGCAGCTTAGCCGCTGAGCCCTTATAATTATAATTAGTTAAATAAATAATTTATTTAACTAATGTTAAATAAATTGCAGCAATCTATTCGCATGGAGGGGGAATCCTGCTAGTTGCAGGAACAGAGTTGAAATCCTGAAGATTTTCAGCTCTGCTCCTGCAGTTGCAGAATGACTCTGTTCTCCTCTCTTTTCTCCCCTTGCAACTCCACTTCTTGCAACCTGTTGACATTCTGGAGAAGCCAACAGAGAAGATTACAAATGGTCATCACCATGGCCTTCCCTGTTGCTTTCCCTTATTGTAAGAAAAAGTTTAAGAACCATATTCTTGCTGTTGCATTTATATCCCTTTACTTACCTATTTACTTTAAAACATTATATTCCATGTCTGTAGTGTATGTGCTCAGTGCATTGAACAAGAATTAAAAGCATTTCACGGACATAAGAAAATAATACAAAATTCACAAAATTATCTAATAATCTAATAAGCAAATTAGATTAGAATTTGCAACAAGTAATATCTTGAAGTAAAATGTTGCATTGCCTGCTGAGTGAGTGTCTCTAAAGAGAAGAGAAAAAAAGTCTTGTGTCAAATGTCTTTTTGTAATGTATAGTTGTAGCCATTTTTATTCACTTGAACCCACAGAGAAAATGTGTTGTTTTTTTTTTTAAATGTCCTGAAAGAAAGAGAAAATGAGAATTTTTAGGATTCATGCATTCCAAAGAGTTTACATGGATGGGTGAGCTTTGTTCCACACATATGTACAATTAGAGAAGTTAACCACATATTTACTTGATTTATATTGTCCATTCAACATTTGTTTATAGCGTGTAGTCTTCATTTACAGTTTTATTGTACTCAATAGGCATACCCAAATGAAGGGCCAGGATATTTTCAAGAATCTTTAGAAATATGTATTAAAAGCATAGGTTTGATTCAAACAGTCAAGATGGCAGCTATGATAGTGCCATTATAGCTCTGGTGGGATTTTTTTATGTGAGATACAATACAACATACAAAAAAGCAGCTGGAGCTTCATTCAGACCATTATGGCTGTCTTAAAAAAAACACTGGCAGATTTCTGAAATCCTTTGAACACCAATATGATCTTCCCTAAGTATTCATGGTATTTTATTATAAACATTTCTAGTAATGTTAATATTAGTTTTGAAATGTTCAATAATATTAATTATTGTGGTGTTATTAAAAACAACAGGAAGTATATCTTGAGGAGAGAAATATTCCACAGAAAAATTATTGTTCAAGTATTCCCCTTCCCCCAGTTTGTCATTAACAGCAACAGCAGGCACCTCTAGGGAGTTTTTATATAAATGGATGTCCCAAAGTGCTTAGTGTTTAATTACACACTAGAAATCAAGAAAAGAATGGATACAGTTAATTAAATATGTATCTGACCCAGGTGTTTTGGTAGCAACAGGCGAGCCATGTGCAAAACTTCTACTAGAAATTTTGAAGAAGCATTTTCCTGGAGAAGAACAAGACCAAAAGCTGAGCCAACAGTCAATTCTCTTTAGGCGGGGCTGTTATTTCAGCTGCAAAGCTAGGTTTGCACAGTAATTAAAGGATTTTTTTATTATTATTTGCATTTATAAACCCTGTTTATTTATTACAAATGCCTTCTTTTTAGCATACCCTGGAAATTTTAAATATCTTCAGAACAGATAAACTGGCAGTTTATTTCTGACACAACAACAACAATATCAAAATGGACACTCCATTGGGGGGGAAAAGCAGTTTTATATCTAAGAAGAATCTAGAATAGCAACACAGAAGACATTTTCAGTTCAGTTCTAGAGTCAGATCAAAGATGTGTAAACAGTCCCTAACCTTCATACATTTCTTAATAGTCTATGACAGGGGTCCCCAACTTTGCAGCTTTAAGACTTGTGGACTTCAACTTGAAGTCCACAAGTCTTAAAGCTGCCAAGTTTGAAGACCTATGAGTAAGAAGCAATTTAACTTTCTCCTTTTAAATTCTGACTGATGGGTGACAAATAACAACATTAAGGAATTACCTTCCAATCCTTGAGTCAGCACAATATGTCAACATAATGGTCCTGTCTTTATTCCCACTTTCTATTCTTCTTGCAGGAACAAAACCAGCAACTGATGCCATCTTTCTTGATTTCATATGAGACAAACGAAGGAAAGTGATTGGTACATTCTTCCAACTTCATTTCCTTTCCCATGAAACAGTGTGTGCTTATGGGAAAACAATCATCTTTCCCAGGGGTGAAATCTAAAAATTTTCCCTACCGGTTCTGTGGGTGTGGCTTAATTGGTGGGCGTGGCTTGGGGGGGGTCAGATGGCTGGGTGGGTGTGGCCAATAACAATAAATAATAAAAATAATAAACAAAGTATAAAAAACAATAAGAGGTACCAAAAACTAACTTTCACACTTTACACACACACACAACACAACCGACTCACACACAATGTAAAAGCAGCTGCACTTCATACTTCACACAGCCACAAAAAGCTTAAAAACCAACTTTCACACTTTACACACACACAACACAACTGACACACACAAACACACACACACACACTTACACACAAAATGCCACATACAGCTTTCTGAGATTTTGTGTGTTTGTATAGTTAGAGTGAAACACTACAGAAACACACCAAATCTCAGAAAGCTGCACAAATATTTTATTTTATTATTTTATTTTATTGTGGACTTCAATTCCCAGAGTTCCTCAGCAAAGCCAGCCAGTATTAATTGATCACTGAGGAAATAGATTAGCTAAGCAATTGATTCTGTCTGGGCTAAAAGTGAAACTGCTTTCGGGCTGCGAAAAAAGCCATGCGTTCATCAGTAATCAGGTAAGTGCCTTAGAATCTCTACTCTTACTTGTAGAAAACATGTTTTCTACAAGTAAGAATACAAGTAAGGTTCTGCTGATGAGGAACTCAGGTGAGATCGCCAGAGGAGACTTAAAAAATTTTTTTTAAAAGTTTAAAGTCTCTGCCGATCTCAGTTGAGGGGCGGGATCCTCAGAGGCTTTTTTTTACTTTTAAAGGCTGTTTTCAGCTGAAGAAAAACTGGCTTTTAAAAGTAAAAAAAAAAACCCTCTGCTGATGGTGAGGCTCAGCAGAGGCAGGGGGGTGGGGCCAGGGATTTTTGCTACCGGTCCTCCGAACCAGCAGCCATCATCGCTACTGGATCGTACGAGCCGGACTGAACTGGGAGGATTTCACCCCTGATCTTTCCCGTCCAAAACCTGAAAGATGGCAGGATTGAAGCTCCTTTCAAAGTATGGAAAACACAAGAACCTCCTTTCAATTCATTTACTAAGCAATTTCAGTTTGCCTGCTGCTTCTGCTGTCCAATTCAAAATCCATTAAAGCAATAATGCTTATAAAGATCAATGTTTTACCCCAACAGGGATATCACTAGCATAATAACATATGTCCAACACTCTATGCTGTCACATTCAGGATTAGCTGTAGCTTCTAAGTGGTCTTCAAGTGCAGTCCTGTATACAGTATATTACAGTAATCCATTCAAGAGGTGACTAGGTCATGAGGTATATAAGTATATATAAGGGACATATGTACTTATATAAACATATACTGCTTCATAGTACTTTATAGCCCTCTCTAAGCAGTTTACAGAGCCAGCATATTGCCCCAAACAATCTGGGTCCTCATTTTACCCACCTTGGAAGGATGGAAGACTGAGTCAACTTTGAGCTGGTGAGAATCGAACTGCGAAACTGCTGGCAGCCAGCAGTCAGCAGAATTAGCCTGCAGTACTGCATTCTAACCACTGTGCCAGCAATTGTCCCCTAGAGAGGTTCACTCTTGCTAATCCAGAGAGCAGAACTTCTGAGGGCCCATTACAGTTAGCAGATGACAATAACTATTCCCCTTCCTCTCCATTGGATTCTTGGCTGGTGACAAACCGAAACCCAGGTGGACCTTTTTTTGACAGGGAAAGCCTTCTGTCTGGGTGTTTCTGTGGTCCATACAAACCAGATTTTCTGCCCCACCACAATAAAATCATGGATGAGAACAGATTTATTTCCAAACAACCTGGTGTTGTGAGTCAGTTGCCCAGGACTAGAGTCCAGGGCCACCAAGGTTATGACTACCTAGCATGAACCCTGAGGACTGGATATTGGGATAACTCAACATTCCTGATGTCCCCAAAGACCCCATGTCCTCAGGTTCCCACCATATCACCTTCTGCCTGCTATAGTCCCAATGTTCCTGCCTGCCCTTCTTCCCAAATTCTGCCTGACTACCAGGCTTGACAGCCATCTCACTCGATGAATGACACACCTATGCTCATTTAGACTTCATGTACAAAAAAGAGTTTCACTTAATATGTTTAGTCAATAAGCACTTTATAAAATCAGTATTTTAGTAAATGCTTATTTCAGGATCTACCATGGTTTGGTTACCGGGACCAGAAATTTAATCTTCTGAGCTTTCAGACTCATGCTGGAGCTCATCCTCAGGGAACTTCTCTTTCACTCAAATGTGTCAATGTGTCCTGCAACATTATCCTGGAACATATATATTTGCCTTTATTCATAATACTTATTTCTTTTATAAACATTTAGCTATTTTCCCTTATTGTTGTTAATTGCGAAGTCGTGTCCGAACCATTGTGACCCCATGGACAATGTTCCTCCAGGCCTTCCTGTCCTCTACCATCTTCTGGAGTCCATTTAAGCTCACACCTACTGCTTCAGTGACTCCATCCAGCTACCTCATTTTCTGACATCACATTCTTCTTTTCCCTCAATCTTTCCCAGCATTAGGCTCTTCTGCAGTGAATCCTTCCTTCTCATTAGGTGGCGAAAGTATTTCAGTTTCATCTTCAGGATCTGGCATTCTAAAGAGCAGTGAGAGTTGATCTTGTCTAGGACTGACTGGTTTCATCACCAAGGGACTCACAGGAGTCTTCTCCAACACCATAGTTCAAAGGCCTCAATTCTTTGACGCTCAGCCTTTCTTATGGTCCAACTTTCACAGCCATACATTGCAACTGGGAAAACCATAGCCTTGACTATATGTAATTTTTGTTGGCAGGGTGATATCTCTGCTTTTGTTGGCAGGGTGATATCTCTGCTGTCTAGATTTGCCATAGCTTTCCTCCCCAGGAGCAAGCGTCTTTTAATTTCTTGGCTGCAGTCCCCAATTAGCTTTGTCCTAACTTGTCCTATTTTGGACACAGTCAGGAGAACAAGGAGGGGAGGTCACTGGAGGGGAGAGGTAAGGTAGCTAGTTGGTCCAACAGTCATCAGAGCAAATCCCTGTTGAGTTTTTCAATATTCTTTTGAAAAGGCCTTGAATATTCTCTATAGCAGGGGTCTCCAACCTTGGCAGCTTTAAGCCTGGCGGACTTCAACTCTGGGAGTTGAAGTCCACCAGGCTTAAAGCTGCCAAGGTTGGAGACCCTTGCTCTATAGTCACCAAGGAGAAAAGAATGCTTGGTTTGTGGGTTGTTATTTTTTACCTTACTCATAGAGGTAATTTTTATTATAATTTCTTGATAAGAATATACATATTAAGGATTGGTCCTTGACATTCAAGAGTGTTATTTGATTACATTTTTGTAAATGCTGGCAATTGAAAAATTATTATTCTATTAGAAAACCAAAATATGCAGATACAATCAGAAAAAGAGAGGAAAAAAGATTTAAAATTAAAAGATTTGTGTAATGTAGCAGCTTAACATTAAGAAGAGAGAATAACACTGAAGATTGACAAGTGTTTTGTGTCTAAATAATTCCAACGAAAGTGAAAATGAATTTCCTGTCATTCTGAACTTAACTGAGTCTGTAGCATGCAGCCTATTATAGTATGAGAGAATTTTGAAAGGTTATCAGTCAAAACGCTGATGACATGCAGATATAAATAGCTGATGATGCAGTTATCTTGAAGTAAGTATTTATTTCAGCACATTGTGCCTCATCAGGTTTTTATTTCTAATATATGACAGAAGATGAGAAATCTGCTTGGTGGCATCACAGAAAGCTATTAATATCATAAAAGTTTAAAAAAAGTGAGTGCCCAAATTGAATTGAATATCATGTCTGACTCATCCAGGCCAACAAATCTTAGTGAGAAGAAATAGACAATAAAGTTTGCAAACTATAACTCAAAAAATTGATCACTTTAGTTTTAAAGATATCAATAGTGGCAAGTAAT
This sequence comes from Ahaetulla prasina, assembly GCF_028640845.1. Lineage (NCBI taxonomy): Eukaryota > Metazoa > Chordata > Lepidosauria > Squamata > Colubridae > Ahaetulla > Ahaetulla prasina. Next base: position 41,110,199 of record NC_080541.1, on the reverse strand, counting down.
CACTATTACCTCTTCTGGTAGAAAAAAAAGATACAATTGCATCTGCTGTCTTTTGAGACTACTAGGAATGGCTTTAATTTGTCCTTGTACACTGCAGATGATTGAAAGGTAACTCTTGATATTTCAAGGTGTTAACTTGTTCAATGCAGGAGCCATTCAGCTAGAGATCTGATTACGTAACTTTTGATGAAGACTACCCTATTTTTGTTTTGGTGTAGCTGATATCCAGTAGTTCCTCTGAACAATATAATCCAACATTGTAGAGAGGATAATCATATCATCAGCATAGAGAAAAGCCATAATAGATCTATCCAGCATGGGAATTGAAATTGATGCTTTTTCCGAGCCTGAGTTATGTGGTTCATATAAAGATTGAAAAAGAGGCCAGATAAAATACTCCTGTTTAATCCCTATCTGAATGGGAATTGGAGCAGAAAATCCTCTAAAAGTGCACATCTGACCTGCATTGAGGTGTTCTCACGCAGCATTATGATCAGAAAAAAGAGATGGTGGTCAATCGAAATGCCTGTCAATTTTGTTCAAAGACTAACCCTAGGGATTACATCAATAAAGGCTCCATAAACCACAAAAGTAGCAAGAGTATGTTCCATTAGATGATGTAACACTATGCACAAATTGAGCGTTGATCAACCTGACTGGATCTAACTTACTGCTCTGCCAATATATTTCTTGTATCAGCCAATGTCTAATTTCTAATAAAGATGCCTATCTTGTGATTTGCTAAATAGTCTTAAAAGGATAGTGAAAATTTGATGGGTAAGATTTATCATCTTTTTTATAAATAGGCACTGTGATTGGCATCTTTGTCATCTTGATGGAATGATCAATTCAGTCTGAATGAATAAGGAAGCCAATACTTGAGCCAACCAATAAAAATTTAATATCTTTAATAACTCACATGGAATTCAATAACCCCCTCCCCACATATATACATATAGTTGTATTACCATTTTTAATTGCAAGGCAAATTTAGAGATTTCAGAGGGCCAATATGGGAAGCAACACTGTGCATCCCCAACAGTAAATCAAGCAAAAATTAACCTTGATTTAAATAAACTTGGTTTATTGCCCAAAGTTAGGCCTTTGGGTAAGCTGCAAAATGCAGAATTGATTTTTTCAAGCTTTCTAGTTCAAGCTTTTCCTTTTAGGTCTTTTATGATTTTTCATATCTAATATAATGCCCCACTGATGTTGGCCATTGATCTTTCTACAGCCCTTTCAACCAGCTTAATCTTTGGCTTCTATACCCTATCCATCATTAAAAAATTAATTTTCATGTTCTTAATTGCTGTACAACATTCAATTAGGCTAATCTTTCCTGGTGTGATAATCATATAACCTGAATAGAAATGGAAAAACTTAAAGGCTTTCTCAAGTTCACTGAACTATTTGATATAATAATCCCTGTACATGGAAATCTTTATATTCCATTCAGTACATCGGAACATTAGAAATTTATGTCACAATAAAGGAGAGGCATGGCCATTGTCCATCTGAAAAGTCAACTTCAAAATCAATAATTCTGTTGGTTAAATTGGAGGATGGCAACAGAATGTCAATGGTGCTCATCCTACTATTACTTCAAAATGTAAATATCCTTTGTGGTCCCTTTTAACAAAACCATTTATAATAAGTTCCAAAGTCAGCTGGATCTCCAGCATGGGTTTTCCCTTTGATGCTTGCTTGCTATCAGCTGCCATAGTAACAGGGAGAGGGAGGCATAGCATTGGGGTTTGGGAAGTGAGCTGGTGTGATGAAGGCTCAGGTTTGCTGTGTAGAATTACTGCACTGCTGAATGGAGTTGTTTACACCCAGTCAAGGCCAACAGTCCTAGAACTCCAGATGGACGAAAGCACATTCAGCCTGGGTCCCTGGGGGGAGGGATTTGGGGAAACGTTCAACATGTAACTTTCAAGCCTTTTGGCTCAGATCTTGCTTTTCTTTCACTGCTATCATTTAAAACTGAGTCTTCTCTATTTCAATGGAGTCAGGGGTTTACTTTCTTGGGTTTTGAATGGAGGCAGGCATGACATTAATGCTGCTTTGGGCCATAGTATAAATGAGGATGAGTCTGAATTTTGGGTCAAAAGAAATCAATATTAAATGAGAACCAAGAGCTTTGCTATTGGACCCATCATAATGTAAATTCATTAGCATGTAGTATAATGAAATAAAGCATGCTGATATCAAATTCACAATTGGATCTTGAAATATTCCTCAGATCTCCAGACTGTGAGGGACTGGCTGCAGGAAAATAGATTGAATTGAAATCTAACAAGATGGAAGTGTTGCTAATTTCTGGGACTGAACTTTAAGAACTGGGTGATACGTCTATATTTGCATTAGGTTACACTTCCCTTTACTTAAAGAGTATATTCTGAAAGTTTTCCTGCATCCAGCACTCATAATGAACAGCCAAATAACATCTGTAACAAAAAAATGTTTGTACCTGGAGTAGGGAGAAACATGTTGCCAGATTTATTTATTTATGAAATGTATCTGACTACTTGAAATCAACCAAGGTGTAGGTGGCTTACAGTAATACATGTGTGTTACATCAAGGTTGATTATTGCAGCCTGGTACTTCTGAAAACTGCCCACAATTGGCAGCTGGCCCAGAAAGTGAACCTAAATGGACATAAATCAAATATAAATAAAAAGTGTAAAATACAGATGAGTAAACAAAGGATCCAAAAATGTCATGGAGGTTACAACTTTCTAATATATCATTAATTACTTATGCATAATTAGATATATCATTTTAAAAGATTAAGAATGATTAGAATTTGAACTGAGAATACTTGTTGGGAACCATAGTAAGCAAAATATAAATCACGCACTGAAACTGTAAGCTACAATAAATGGAATTGATACCAAGAATCTATTCTAATGTAATCATCCCATGATTAGAATATAAGTTCCATACACATAAAACCCAAATACGTAAATACAAATCCATGTATTAAATTCTAGTTTAGGAATAGTTTCCAGTTTAAATTGAATTATATATCAAATTTCTTTTTATGGTATGATATTATTTTGGATAACAAAATACAATCATTCGAACTATTTTTCTAAGGAGGGAATGAAGCAATCTTTTCAGTAAGAAACATATAACTTTGCAGCAGTTAACATATAAAAAACTAATTCAGTCTTCTTTGAAGGGACATGGTTTAGTAAAATTTAATTAAAATACCATAGTTTGAAATGGTAATTCAAATTTTAAATTTTGTTTTATTCTAGTATTGATCATTCTTCAGAATTATTGACCTTTACATCATTGCTACAAAATATGAAAAAAGTTGTGACCCACTCATTACATTTGTAATGTAATTTTTATTATAGTGCCCATTCAAAATTGTAGAAATATACCAATGATAAAATATCTTACACCAAATTTCTCTAGATATTATATTCAGAATAATTTAATATTTGTCTTCCATTGAAAACCATTGCATCTCTTTTACTGAAATTCAAATTCTGCATCCATTTAATTACATTATCTTTTACTTGTTAAAGTTCTGAATCATACTTCACCTGCTTAATAACACCTCACCAGTTAATAAATAAGACTAGGTAGATAGTCTGAATGACATATTATAAGATTTTCCAATTCAGTCAAGTGTTTGAGAATTTCCCTATTTCTGTTATTCTTATGCCACTTATTTTAAAGAACTGAAACTAGCCAGGTAGATTGGACTATTTGAAATAAGAGTCTTTATCATATTGATAATTAAATCTTGAAGTCTGGACCCGTTATTAACTTTCCACTGCACAATTTTTGGGTATTCTACATTCCTTTATTTGACTTAAACTTTCAATATATTACTCGTTTTTGCATAATGTATAGCAACCAAAAGATTTTTTATGCAAACTATATCAAAGTACTATCCATTTTGTAGAAGTATCATAATGTAACTGTTGGAAGTGCCATGTCGCACAATGTTGCAAGAAAAGAGGAGTGCAGCTAAGGGAGTCTGCAGAATAAATTGTACAAGGAATGGTTAAAGGAACCAGCTATGCCTAGCCTAATTAAAAGAAGAATTAGGGTGTCACAATAGCTATATTCCAGTACTTAAAGCCACTCACAGAGAAGTGGGGTGTGTGTGTCTACTCATTCTCCAATGTTCCTGAGGGTAGAATAAGAAGCAGTGGTTGGAAGCATACTAAAGAAAGATCCAATCTGGAACTAAGGAGAAACTTCCTGACAGTGAGAACCAATAGAACAGACTGGAGTTTTGGGTACACCATTGCTGGAGGTTTTAAAGAAAGGATTAAACAACCATGTGTCCAGGATGATATAAGATGTCCTGCCATAGGAAGGGGGCTGGATTGGAAAACTTCCAAGGTCCCTTCCAGTCAAATGATTCAATGATTCTATAACCATCCAATTTCTTTCCAAATCCAATTCAATATGTTCATTTTAGTGTGGAAAGGCTTAAATGTTTAAGTCTATATTATCTGCAGAATTGACTAATTCCATTGTCCTATGCTCTGTGGTCTTCACTTGAGTGTCTACCATGCTTTCTGCTTGGACATGTCTAAGATAGACAATAAATTTCTGGTGATGGGGACTTTCTAAACTGCTACTGAAGTTGAGTTAGGTGCTCTTTCCTTATTAAAATTTAAGCAGAAACTTAAAACCTTCTAAAAATTCCTACAATCGAAAAGGGCTACTTTGTTGTGATGTTATTCAAAGCTTTACAAAAAAGCTAATCTAAAAAGCAGTTTCTCTTCTCCATTGGGAAGAGAAACTGCTTTACTTCAGTGAACCTTTGCACATGCACAGAATTCCATTTTTTGCAAGGAAAATTCTGGAAGAAAGGCTTTACATCATGCAAAGTGCCCCATCAAAGAGAATGCACTATCTGGTGTATCGAGTATAGTAGATGACCTACCAGATAATGGATGCTCCTTGGGCTTCTGTAACAGAAAGCACCCAATACAAACCATGCCTGTCTTATTCAGTCAAAGTCAAAATATATCTATGGTCGATCTCTTTTTCTCATTCTTGTTCTATTCATGATGGTTGCAAGAGCTCCTTTTTCTGAGTGCTGGAGAAACTCAATATGATAGTAATCCTTGGCAATGAAGGGAAGACATACAAGGAATGACAGAAAGAAGCAGAACAACTGGGAGATGAAAAGAGGAAAATGGAGGAATGGAATAAAGACTGCAATTTAATTGCATAATTGGATGAATGGATTAATGCATTTGTTTTAGTGATAAATCCAACAATTCTATGAATGTGATTCTGAGAACCTGAGACTCCTTTTTCATTGGAAACTACTTTTGCCATTTCTGTTATAAAAATGTGTTTTGATAGGTCTTTGTTTAATTTATTTGGATAAAAGTGCTACCTAACAAAGAGGGACTGTTAGTCTTAAGCAGTCTCAAAATATTTAAAATCACTGTAGCATTTAAAAACCCAAGAGAGCACATTTGGATTTCCAGAAATATTTTGTGTGACTACATATTAATTACTAAAACACTGTAAGACTTATGTCAGTGCAATACTGTCATCACTAGATATAAAGTCTGATACTTTATAACCATTTAGATATGAGCCAGCTGTGTGCAGCAGCTGTTAAAAAAGCCAACACAGTTCTGGGTTGCATAAACAGAGGGATAGAATCAAGATCACGTGAAGTGTTAGTACCACTTTATAATGCCTTGGTAAGGCCACACTTGGAATATTGCATCCAGTTTTGGTCGCCACGATGTAAAAAAGATGTTGAGACTCTAGAAAGAGTGCAGAGAAGAGCAACAAAGTTGATTAGGGGACTGGAGGATAAAACATATGAAGAACGGTTGCAGGAACTGAGTATGTCTAGTTTAACAAAAAGAAGGACTAGGGGAGACATGATAGCTGTGTTCCAATATCTCAGGGGCTGCCACAAAGAAGAGGGAGTCGGGCTGTTCTCCAAAGCACCTGAGGGTAGAACAATAAGCAATGGGTGGAAACTGATCAAAGAAAGAAGCAACTTAGAACTAAGGAGAAATTTCCTGACAGTTAGAACAATTAATAAGTGGAACGACTTGCCTTCAGAAGTTGTGAATGCTCCAACACTGGAAATTTTTAAGAAAATGTTGGATAACCATCTGACTGAGATGGTGTAGGGTTTCCTGCCTGGGCAGGGGGTTGGACTAGAAGGCCTCCAAGGTCCCTTCCAACTCTGTTGTTATGTTATGTTATGTTATATGAAATTTAAGATCTGGCAATAAGAATGTTCTAATGAGTAACTTTTTAAAGAATTGCCTATGTGCCAGAGGGAATTTAAATCCACTTAGGTGCATTAAAACTCTTCTGGATTGTTTGGATGCATTTTTAGAAAAATAGGTCATACCTTTTAAAAAAGAGAAGAGCATGAAATTAGCATTTTTTTTAATCAAAGACAAGAATTGGCATAGATGAATGCTAGAACCTCTATTTCTTTGCAGAAATGAAAGATCTAGATTAACTGTTTCTTAATCAAATTCTCAACTCTGTGACCGATTGATTGATTGATAACTAAATCATTTTACTATCCATTGATTAATCCTTAGGTTCCATAATTGGAGAAAGAAAGAAAGAAAGAGAGAGAGAGAGAGAGAGAGGAGGGAGGGAGGGAGGGAGGGAGGAGGGAGGAGGGAGGAGGGAGAGAGAGACAGGGAGAGACAAGGAGAGAGAAAAAGAATTTCAGCTTTCCAACTGATTCAAGGAATGAGATGACTTTCATTATTTTCCACCCAAATATCAGCTTCAAACTCTTTTGAAACAATATGGAAGAAGATGTAGAAGCCACAGAAGGGAAAGAATCTCATAGGCCCCTTAGCAAGAACTTCCATACATTCCTTTTTCTGACTGGAATGACACAGTTGGAATCATCTTAATGTTTATTGTCAGTCATTCAATGAATTTATTTATGTAAGCTGTATAATTGCCCTTCTCAATCCAGACTCTGGATTTCTAGGTATTCTTAAAGTATACAGTAGCTACAAATAAAGTAAAATCCCTTATGCACAAATGTATGCATTAAAGAGCCATGGTGGCATAGTGGTTAAAACACAGTATTGAAAGGTAATTTTGCAGATTGCTAGCTGCCAACAGCTCAGAGTTCAATTCTCATCAGCTCAAGGTTGATTCACCCTTCCATCCTTCCAGGGTCAGTAAACAGCTTAGAGAGGGCTGTAAAGCACTTTGAAGTGGTATATAAGTGTATGTACTATTACTATTGCTATATATTTCATAAAGTTTCTTTACTACAATGGGAGTCTCCAATCTGGACATATCCCTGATTCTTATTCATCTTATTGAGTCCATCTGAGACAATTTTCACAAGAATCTGGGTTTCGTTTATTTCAAAGGAAAAGCACTTCAATTATATAGAATAGAATAGAATAGAATAGAATAGAATAGAATAGAATAGAATAGAATAGAATTTTTTATTGGCCAAGTGTGATTGGACACACAAGGAATTTGTCTTGGTGCATATGCTCTCAGTGTACATAAAAGAAAAGATACGTTCATCAAGGTACAACATTTACAACACAAATGATGGTCAATATATCAATATAAATCATAAGGATTGCCAGCAACAAGTTATAGTCATACAGTCATAAGTGGAAAGAGATTGGTGATGGGAACTATGAGAAGATTAATAGTAGTGCAGATTCAGTAAATAGTCTGACAGTGTTGAGGGAATTATTTGTTTAGCGGAGTGATGGCCTTCGGAAAAAAACTGTTCTTGTGTCTAGTTGTTCTGGTGTGCAGTGCTCTATAGCGTCATTTTGAGGGTAGGAATTGAAACAGTTTATGTCCTGGATGTGAGGGATCTGTAAATATTTTCACGGCCCTCTTCTTGATTCGTGCAGTATACAGGTCCTCAGTGGAAGGCAGGTTGGTAGCAATTATTTTTTCTGCAGTTCTAATTATCCTCTGAAGTCTGTTTCTTTCTTGTTGGGTTGCAGAACCGAACCAGACAGTTATAGAGGTGCAAATGACAGACTCAATAATTCCTCTGTAGAACTGAATCAACAGCTCCTTGGGCAGTTTGAGCTTACTGAGTTGGTGCAGAAAGAACATTCTTTGTTGTCCTTTTTTAATGATGTTTTTGATGTTAGCTGTCCATTTTAGATCTTGCGATATGATAGAACCTAGAAATTTAAAGGTTTCTACTGCTGATACTGTGTTGTCTAGTATTGTGAGAGGTGGAAGTATGGAAAGATTTCTCCTAAAGTCTACCACCATTTCTACGGTTTTGAGTGTGTTCAGTTCCAGATTGTTTTGGTTGCACCACAAGGCTAGTCGTTCAACCTCTTGTCTATATGGACTTGGAACCTAAATTTTGAACACAATTTAGTATTCAAGCCATGGCTATCATGTAAGAAACATACAAATATAAGAGCAGCATGTATTGTGGGCCAGGAAGATCCTTCATAAAGGTAGCAGAGTAGACTATCTGCAAGATTCTCAAACCAACCAGTATACAACTTTGCCAGTGTTTTTAATCGGTGTAATTCTTTATTCAGCAATGTCAGTGAAAGTGTGCACTTTATTTCTGTGTGTCTCAAATTCAGAATTGGATGCTATCCCCAAGACAGAAATAACATTTTAGTTAATTAAAGACCAGTGAGTTTTTTCGCAATGCTTATGTTGCCCCAACAATGAAGTCTATCAAAGTCTTCTGTGCTATCTTTTAGGTAATATCAAACGAATGAAACCAATCCTCTTATAATAAAATAAACTGTATCAGCTTATGTGTTTAAATTTAAATTTTAAAGCATCATCTTAGTGATACCATCTTTTTTATTTACAAATTACTGACAGTGAAAGCAACAAAGAAAAATGACAACTTCTGGTGCACTTGATAATTTTTTAAAGTTTCTTAATGAAATGGCACACTTTGAAAGAATGGTCATAAGAAGTAATTATCTGCTTGTGAACCTTATAAAGATTTACCATTCCATCTCAAAACAAAACCCTAATTAGAAACTGCAATTCTAAGGTTTTTTAAAAAGAAAAGGGGAAAAAAAGCAAATAAAATTAGCATAACTTCTAATTGGGACATTGGCTAACTTGTGCTTTCTAACAATTTGTAATTTCAGCTGATTTAAGAATCATAAATTGGGGCTCGAAGTATGCAATTAGCATTTGTTTAAATGATGGCAATGTGCTGTAAATAAGATTCTTAATTGGGTTTGCAAGATTAAAATTCAGGCTTGTTGCTTCTCCCACCCCCACCCCCACTGCCAAATCAACACCTTCTTTCTAGAGTTGCAATGTGGTATATTCACAATGCTACCTCTAAATGAATGTCAACTTGTTTTACCTCGACTGGAGCCGATCGATACTTCATTAGGCTGAATTGTCTTGTGCCCATGCAACCTTGAAGCTGTGGCTTAATTACCACCCGTATTATGCAGTGGCTGCAAGAGCTGGGCTCAGCTGTGTCCATTCTGAACAAAAGCCACACACATTTACCTATGTTTAGGAAATATATATTTCAGACCGAAACTGTGGAATATTTGATAAGTTAACTTTCCCAAGGATGCCAACTTGCTTCATAAGGTAGAGTTTTCCCAAGTCACACCTTTAAAAACTTTCAGCACTTTCAGAAAACTTTGGGTATGGGTAAGAGCTATAATACACTAGTGTTCTAATTCTCTGACTTTTAGTAGCTCATTTAAAATTATTTTGAAATTAACAGAATACAAGAAACCAACAATATTCATCAGAAAAGAAAAGATGTGAAAGTGCACATGACAATCATGACAAATGACATCTCTCATCTCAGAGTCATGTTTCCTCACTAGACTGATTTGTCATCCTCATTTTTGACAGTTTTCATCCTGCTATGAAATCACATTGACAGAATAAGATATTTCTGCACTTAGGAGTGGACTACGCAAGATGGCTCCTTGCCTCCATTTATTTTTTGTTTTATGGCTACACATTTTGATTTGTAAGCTGTTCAGTGCTCAAGTCACAATTCCCTTCCATTTGCAAAATGAAAAGTTTATTCTGTGCTGGGCTTGGTAAACAGCAATGTGGTTGTGTTGATATAGAATCAGTATATTGCAAAAGGAAAGTTGCACCACAAGTTTAGCTTGATTTCCATTGGGGAGGAAGGCCTAAAACAAAGAATAAGAATTATTTACTCAATCTAGAGACTGTCAATTCCACATATCTTGAATTAGCCTAAAAGCTAATTTAAATGCTAAACTCCTAAATGCTACCTATGTTGGTTGGAAGTTATGGGATTTGTATTTAAAATAGTCTAAAGTCAATTTGGAATTTAGAAATTTGTAAATAAGACTGTGGGGTAAAAAGGAACACACAGAACACACAAAATTATGGCGTGTGTAGAAAGAGTTAGACAATACAATCTCCCAGAATCTTATTTTCCCACTTGGCATGCTAAGATTGTGACAGTATGGAGTACTGGTTGGAGCTACTTTCCAAATTTGGGATAGTTTTTACAGGATAAATTAAATCTGTTTGCCTCTGGGAAGTCTTCTCCTACCACACTTTAACACCCCCAAAAAAACAAACAAACAAAAAATCCTTCACACACCTGTCACTATATGGCTTCTTATATGCTTCAGACATTTGGAAGAATGATCATTCAACAGATGCCTATAATAGTATGGGAACTGTTGACAGTGATTGGATAGTAGAAGATTCAGAACAGACAAAATGAAATACTTTGTCTCAGAATTCATAGTAAACCTGGGGAATGTACTAGTACAAGATATAGTGATGACTGTCAAGCTGGACATTGTTAAAAGGGATTAGACTACCAATGACTAACTACTAATCAAGGGCACTTTAGAGCTGTATGCACAGCTTTGAACTAGAACTGACAATCCTCTGAATGAAACACCTATTAAAGCTGTTTTGCAGAGTAACTCATTCACTAATTCAGGTAGCAAAGCTTTAGTTCCCTTGGCTTCTGAGGCATCTTTCAGCATTTCCACTTGTGAGAAACAGTTTCTTTACCAAAATTCTAACATTATATGAAGCACCTTGACAGAAACATTGTGTTGGCTTTTTACCTCAAGAAAAAGTATCATTATCACCTCTGCAGTACAACAAAACACCAGCATCAGAAGCAATATTTTCTCTAGTATTTCTTACTCAGGAACTCAGAATTTTTTTTTTCATTCATATCCTGTTTGAAGGATTATCATAATCAACTGATGTGGTTAGCCATTTTAGGAACAGAATATTGAACTAATTATGCCTTTGATCTCTTGAACCATGGTTCTTCATATAGTGCTAAATTCTTAAAATACTTAAAACTCTTTGTTTACTATAATTGGAAATAATTTTTGACTCATGCAAATGGATCAGCTGCAATACTTTCAACCTATCTTTCCATTTTGTATTTCCTTTTCTTTTTATGCTGCTATGTATTTCTAATCTATTTAATGTTTTAGGAAATTGCATGTTAATTATTTATTATTTTATTATTGTAGAAGAAGAGGAGACTGAACTGGAAGATGGAGTTAAATATGTCACCAGTTTAGAGTCATTGTGTTGCAACAAGTTCAGTCTCCTCCCCACCCACCATGAATTCTCTGACCCTTATCTAATACCAATTTGGCCTTTAGTTGACTAGATTCTTGTGCATAGGTATCAATAATAATAAACCTTTCTGTACTTTAAATTCAATGAATGCTGCTGGTTATTTGTACCTGATAACTACACAGTCAATCATTTTTTTTTGACAAAAATTACAGGTAGTCCTTGACTTGTAACTGGTTGTTTAATGACCATTAGAGATTACAACGGACCTCCTTGGGACTATTTATTACTCATCTTTGAACTTTAGATGGTTGCCTCCTCCTCCAAGTATTAGTCACATAATTGCATTTTGGGTGCTCAATAACTGGCTCATATTTATTGTCATTTTCAGCATCCTGTGTTCATTAAATACTGTATACCTGTTACACAAACTCCTGCAATCTCCCTCCCCCCCAAAAAAAAATCTGATAAAATTTGACTAAATCTATGCAACTCAAAGGTTTTTTTGGTAAAAATACAATACAATATCTATAGAATTAATGAAGAATGGTTTGAAAGATGGGCTGTGGAAAAGTGAAATTTACTACAAAATTTGTGGATACAAATTTGTGGATAACTTCAACATCCATGGTGTATTGCAGTGATGGCAAACCTTTTTGCCATCGCATGCCAAAAGTGGGGGGAGCGGGGGGGGGTGTCACATGTGTGCCCACATCCATAATTGTGCCCCACCACCGCGCATGCCCACAGGACACCCCAGTGTTCCCCCCCCACTTTTGGCCCAGTGGGCCTGGTAGGCCCATTTTTTGCTCTCACCAGGTTTCAGATCCTTTCTAGGAGCCTGGGGGGGTTGAAAACAGCCTTCTCCCCCTGGAGGCCATCCAGGAGGTTGAAAAAGGCTCGTTTGCCAACTTCCGGTGGAACCGGAAGGCCTGTTTTTTGCTCTCCTCAGGCTCCAGAGCCTTTCTAGGAGCTTGGGAGGACCAAAACAGCCTTACCCACCCACTCAGAATTCCTCCAGAGGCCGGAAATGGCCCATTTGTCAACTTTCTGTGGGACCAGAAGTTGGCAAATGGGCCGCTTTTGGCCTCTGGAGGGCCTCCAGGGCAGTGGGAACGCCGTTTTGTTCCCCCAGGCTCCTAGAAAGGCTCTGGAGCATGAGGAGAGCAAAATACGGGCCTTCCCCACCCTCACCAGGCTCTCTGGAGGTAGGAAACAGCCTGTTTCCCTATTGCAGGTAGGCCCATAAGGCCCAAAAATCAGCTGACTGATGCACGCATGCACGCCGGATGGCTACGTGTACTACCAATATGGCTACGTGTACTACCTTGGCACGTGTTCCAGAGGTTCGCCATCACGGGCTTATTGAATGTATAAGGTATAGTTTTATGCTGAACCTGGACATTTTGTTCTTTTTTTTGTCAAATATTCCTGGCTTAATTTGCTATTTCAATGAAAGCATATAGAAAGATTTGTAAAGATAATTCTTACATAATCATCTCTGTAATTTTACTTACATTACTTTAATATATTTTTAACAAAATATTTAACTATACGGTTATTAAAGCTCGACACCAATTTGATGCCAAATCAAATCAGTCAATGTAGTTTTATATCATGACCTACATTTTCATTTGCAAAATACATACATTTAAGATATAAAAATGCATTTCTGTTGATTATATTATAGCCAGCATTACTCATAGGTATACATACATTAGCCATTCGACTGAATTGTGAAAAAACCCTGATATGATTTTCAGAAATGTTTTAAAAGGCAACAAATTTATGAAAAAAAGGCAAAGCATAGAAACATCAAATCTCTCAAAGGTAGGAAGTGCAGAGAAATGAAGATTTAGAAAATAAATCCTTGTGTTATAGGCATGTCCAATCTTTTGTATGTTGCAAGATAAAGATTCTATATTCTGCTTTAAAACTTTCAAATATTGGATTGCAGGTTTCTTCCTTAGACAGTTTCCAAATTCAACTAGCAAGTATAAAGGGCTTTATCCAGAATCCAGGCCTTTTTCAATCCAGGGAATGATTGGGATCCAGAGATTTATCTGACACAAACTAGACCCTAACCCAGAGGACTAAAGAAGTCAAAGACGTAGAACTTGTGGAAAAGATATTTCTCCTTTTTATTCCAAGTTCTACATTGGATATTTTATTTTCACTATATTACATGTTGGGATCAACCATCAACCATAAAGGAAAAAAAAAACTGTCAAGAAATATGCCACTCTAGCACTTGATAGAGCAGCCATGAAGGCCTTGGAAAGATATTCAAATGGGTCAGTACCTAGAAATATCTGAATTGTGCAAGCCACTAGACCCTTTTTGATATCTTATGGACTTGATCGATTATGTGGTCAAAAGGGGTTGAAAATGACTTGATGGTAAATGATCAATCAATCAATGAAACATTACATACAGGAAAGATGTAAACTTCAATTATTTCAAATATTATTCATTATTCAAAATATTGAAACAATGGCTGAAATCTTCAATCACAACAATACAAGAGCAAACAATAGATTTAAACTTAATGTTAACCGCTTCAATCTTAATTGCAGAAAATATGACTTCTGTAATAGAGTTATTAATGCTTGGAACACACTACCTGACTCTGTGGTCTCTTCTCAGAATCCCCAAAGCTTTAACCAAACAATGTCTACTATTGACCTCACTCCATTCCTAAGGAGCATGCATAAGAGCACAAACGTGCCTACCATTCCTGTCCTATTGTTTCCTTTCATTATATCCAATCAATATAGTTATTACATACATGCTTATATATATGCTTATATGTTATATAGTTATTTTCATGCTTATGCTTATATATACTGTTGTGACAAAATAAATAAATAAACAAAATAAATGTTCTTGTTCATGTTCTCCTTGTAAGATCTCAATAGTGACTGGTATTGGTAACACCCCATAGTGGTATCCAACACCTGAAATATTGCTGATTCCTATTTTATACATTTGTTTGGCTTTCCTTAAGTTCAAAATTAGGTCATATATGTGTAACACAATAAGTCCTTTGTTCACTTCTTGATATTTTTCAATAGAGCTGGAAAAGACGACCAGCTGAAACTCTGAACAGCCATTACAAGTAAACATTGAACCAATTTAAAATACCCTACCCACTACAAGACAACAGTGTCCCTAAATAGCAATAGCAATAAATAGCAATAGCAATAGCACTTAGACTTATATACTACTTCATAGTGCTTTATAGCCCTCTCTAAGAGGTTTTACAGAGTCAGCATATTGCCCCCAACAATCTGGGTCCTCATTTTACCAACCTCAGAAGGATGGAAGCAGTGGTGGGATTCAATTTTTTTTACTATTGGTTCTGTGGACGTGGCTTGGCGGTTGTGGTATAGCTTGGTGGGCATGGCTCGGTGGACATGGCAGGAGAAGGATACTGTAAAATCTCCATTCCTACTCCACCCCAGGGGAAGGATACTGTAAAATCTCCATTCCCACCCCACTCCAGGGGAAAATTACTGCAAAATCCCCATTCCCTCCCAATCAGCTGGGATTTGGGAGGCAGAGAATAGATGGGGCGGGGCCAGTCAGAGGTGGTATTTACCAGTTCTCTGAACTACTCCAAATTTCCACTACTGGTTCTCCAGAACTGGTCAGAACCTGCTGAATACCACCTGTGGATGGAAGGCTGAATCAACCTTTAGCCTGGTGAGATTCGATCTGCCAAACTGCTGGCAGCTGGTGATCAGCAGAAGTAGCCTGCAGTACTACATTCTAACCACTGCACCACCATGGCTCATATCCTTCATTACTCTATACCTGAGGTCTCCAACTTTGACAACTCTAAGCTTGGCAGAGTTCAACTGTTGAAGTCTGCCAGGCTTAAATTTGTCAAGGTTGGAGACTTCTGCTCTATACCACTCCCATCTGGTAGATGTCTATAAATTACTATCCTTATCAATAGCAATAAAATGGCCCCAGAAATCTAACACCTAAGGGTCACTTGCTTTTATTTTACCCTAGAATGTACTGGTTATGAACAAAGACTCCTCCTTTGTGCTCATCCACAAAGAATATTTTGCTACCATCTGGAAAACATTCTCTTCCTCCTCCTCCTCCTCAACTATCTAAATTTTTCAGTTGGAATATAAAAGATGCTGCACAAGCCATTTGATTGAAGTTACTGTTATATATAAATTGTTTAAAATTACCAAGTTATTTTTCCAGATTAATGGGAACAAAACCAATGATGGCATCAGAGTACAAAGTACCCTTATGGGCTGTGAATTCCCAAAATAACCTCATGGTATTACTGATTAGCAGATCAAAGAATTCTTATCACTACAACCTCAAAAATGTGGAATCTCTATGCAATATATGTACAGTCAGTAAAGGAAAAAGATGCTGGATTAGAGCCTATTGTCTTTTTAAAAATTGTGATACAGAGAAAAGTGGCTAGGTAGTTGAATATAAAAAATATTAATTACCTATTCTTAGTTATTTTCATTAGCTCCCTCCCTCCCAAATGATACTTCTATTTTTGACTGACAATATCTATAATTAAATGAAGGCATGGAAGATCTCTGAAAACTAGAAATCATGAAAATTGAAGTCTGGAAGGATTCTGTAGGAGGTTTATTACAAAGAGATGGAAACTCTGGCAATCTTTTCCACATTGATTAAAAAAATAGGAGAGGATTATGTTCTTTCACTCTGTCTTGATCGCTACTCCCTATGGCACAATGATTGTGACAGTTTAGTTATTATAGTGTGACATATAACTACAATGCATCCATGTACCCAAAATATTTCTTATAGAATAGTAGCCATACAGTTTTCCTCCAGCCTCTACTAATTCATTCCTCTAGCCTTCCCAATCTTGTCCCACCCAAATAAGTCAATGGTCACTTTTCATCGTCCATTGTCAGGATATTCAGTGGAATGGGTTGTTGTTCTAGAATGTACACATCTGGAATATGACAGAAAGGGATGCTTATACTATGAAAACTATGCCTAATTTTGCAGTTACATTTCCCACCAATTAGAGATTTTATGTAAGCTGAGTCAATAAATCTTTGTAGGTATGTATTTATAAACCTAAAAAGTACCCACTGATAAATAGAACAGTAGAAGTTTTCTTTGTTAGATGGTGTTCATCTTTATGAAGAACTCTGGGAGTTGCAGTCTAACCATTTTAAAGCTGCTTAGGTTGAGAAACATTGTGGTGTACCATTCAATATTAACAGAAGATACATTCAGTAACATGATATGTTACCTTTATTAAAGCATGAAACTGACCCTCTTTTTAGTTATTTAACTACATGTGATATCCAATTTGATTCAAATTAAATTTTACAATTTGTAATTTAAACTTTCCTGATTTCTTGCCAACTCCTTCCTGCCAAGATGAGATTAGAAAAAGAAGGGCACCAAGTTTCATCTAGCAGCAATGAAGACATCTTTCTTTTTTCTGTGTGAGCAGATGTCAGAAAGAAAGCAGCTATAGATAACAGCTTCATGTCCATATGCATGTCCAATTTGGTCAGAAATCCTAGGTATTTGCTTGTCCCAAATCTGTGGTGACACCTGCTGCAAAAATCATTTTTTTAATTGAGGACTTTTTAACAAATAGAGGTTTCTGCATATTAAATGATGAATTAATTTTTCATACTAGGTATCAGCCATAGACCTTTAATTTATGTCTTTAAACATTTTAACTAAATAAATCTGCATCAATAAATGGGAAAAAGTAAGAATATACTTTTTATTTATTTCAAGATCAATTATATTCTATTATTGTAATACTATTCAGGATGATGTATAGTCGTGATAAATTTAGGTTTGGGCTGAACCAAATATTCAGACCCTCCAATATTATGGGTTCATTCAGTTGGAAAGTTGTGTGTGATGTTCTTAATGGGAAACTGATTGAAGATCCTATTCTATCCCTTATTCTATCTAAATTTAGAAACATATATAAACTATTCCAATGATGTTTATATTGCCTATAATACTAGATAGGTACTCCTTCCCATCTTTTTCTTTATTCAAAGGAGATTTCTTTTTCATTTCATCATCTAGAGCTTACATATGCCCCTACCCTTGTATGAACCCTGGAGACTTTTACATCAGTGGTGGGTTGCTACCGGTTTGCCTCAGATTGGATGAATCAGTAGCGGTGGCAGCAGGCTCTGCCCACCCACCTGGACATCTCTGTGCATGCATAGAAGCATTGCACGCAAGCGCAAGCGTGCACATGTCCACGAGCGAACCGGTAGTGATGGGATTTGAAACCCACTACTATTCTGCATGTATTTGCTTGATTGTGCAATTGAGGAGCTTTAGCAGGGGAAATGCTGTTCAAATCACACCAGCAAAACGCTATGGACATAGTATACTTGGACTTCTGACAAAGTAGACCACAACCTACTTCTTGGTAAACTAGACAAATGTGGGATAGACAGCATCACCTCCAGATGGATTTGTAACTGGCTGACAAACTGTACTCAATGAGTAGTCCTTAATGGTACTGTAGGTTTCCAAGTAATACACTCAGAGCAAACAGATCTCCGAGGCAGGTAGATTCCTC
Organism: Ahaetulla prasina; assembly: GCF_028640845.1. Lineage (NCBI taxonomy): Eukaryota > Metazoa > Chordata > Lepidosauria > Squamata > Colubridae > Ahaetulla > Ahaetulla prasina. The sequence goes on along the minus strand of NC_080541.1, from coordinate 41,092,083 downwards.
AATTCGTAGTTTTATTGGATATATCATATTGTCACAGGCTGGTGAAAACTGAATCTGAATGTTCCTGCAGGTTTTCACCTAATTAAAAGTAAATGTTTTTTTCTCTTCCCCAAAACAACCAGTCACATGGTCCAATCAAGGTGCCATCCAGTTGCCTGGTAACTTGACTCCTCCTCTCCCCAGCCACCTGTGGGAATGTCCTTGGTTCCCAGGACACAGTATTTTATTTTGGCTACAAAACCCCAGCTATCTCTATTACCCTCTTCCTATACCTCAGCTCCAATGTGGCAACACTGAAGCCTCAAAATGGCCTTGGTCAGGTCAGCTTCAGGGTTGACAGGTATTACATCCACATGGAGGGAAGTAAGCAGTGGGTACCACAAGGTTCCTTCTTAGGACCAGTACCCTTTAATATCTTCATAAATGATTAAGATGATGGAATAAAAGGAGAGATCATCAAATCTGCAATGACTCTAAGCTGGCAGGAATAGCCAACATCCCAGAAGACAAGCTCAGACTTGAACAATAGGCCCTATCCAACAACATGAATTTAATCTGGAAAAAAGCAAGGTTTTATACCTAGGCAAGAAAAACCAAACATACAAATACAGATTAGGCGTAACCTGGCTCGAAAACAGTAACTGTGAGAGGGATCTAGTGGACAATCACTTAAACATAAGCCAGCGGTGTGCAGCAGCAGCCAAAAAAGCAAATACAATTCTTGGTTCTATAAAGAGAGGCATAGCATCAAAATCACATTATATAATAACACCATTTTATTAATCCTTAGTAAAACCATATCTGGAACATTACAAAAAAGATGTTGAGACTTTGGAAAAAGTGAAAAGAAGAACAACTAAGATGATTAAAGGCTTGGAGACAAAAACATATGAAGAAGGGTTGCAGGAATTGAGTATGGTTAGTCTAGAGAAAAGAAGGAGTAGGGATGAAATGATAGTATTCCAGTATTTGAGGGGCTGCCACAAAGAAGAGGGGCTCAACATTTCCAAAGCACCATAAGGCAAGACAAGAAACAATAGATGGAAACTAATCAAGGAAAGAAGCAACCTGGAATTAAAGAAAAACTTCCTACCATTGGGTACAATGAAGCAGTGGAACAGCTTGCCTTCAGAAGTTATAGGTGCTTCATCACTGGAGGTTTTTTAAAAAAGACTGGACAGCCATTTATCTGAAATGGTATAAGGTCTCTGCTTGAGCAGGAGATTGGACTAGAAGACTTCCAAGGTCCCTTCCATCTCTATTCTGATTGAAAATAGGGTTCTGAACACCTTATAAATGTTTAAAAGAAACAAGTAAAACTCTATAGATCTCCCCTGAACAAACATGGAGGTTGGATACTAAGCAATATTTGACTTTGTTTTGTATGAGTGTTTTGCTACTGAGGTATAGACAGAGAACAGGTGGAGCATTAAAAAAAACTTTGTTAATAATAGGAAGATTAAGGAATTTATTACATGACATTTGTTATATTTCATAGCAAAAAGCTTTCTTATCTCTAGAATCCTGGCTGACCTCATTTTTTTTTATTTTTTTTTGCCAGGAGGTCTGTTTTCAGGCACATGGAAAATAGAAAATTAAATCTCATACAACCCCACCTACTCGCACACACGTGAATATACACATGCTCCAACTACACAGTTTTGCAGAGACCCTGATAATGCAATCAATTTGCTATGAGCAGCACATAGCTGCATTCACACTTATATTTTTGATCAATATCTGTACAGTATGCAGGAATTCTGGTTGTGTAACTCTGACTGGATTGCCCTTCCATTTTTTTATGCTATGTAGTATTTAGAATAAATTATAAAACTTAGCCAATTAAAAGCCTGTATGAAATGAGATTAGTGTACTTTAGACAAATTTCTCTACCTTCTACTGTATGGAGTTCATGCTATTGAATGAGCATTTGATTTGATTCTGAATCTGGGTTGTTATAGAGATGGTTTTATTTGGTTAGTTACCACTGTTATCTGTAGTCCAGATAGACTTGTTCAATGTCTTGCTAGTGTCCCCATTTTCCAGGAGATAGTGAAAAAGGACTACATATTCCACAGTCAACTCACCTTGACCACTGGTAGTTATCTGAGAATGACCTAACTGAGATAATGGTTTATTATTTATTGCAAAAATTTATTGCAGAACCCTTTGATAAATGATTCATCAAGAAAGCTATTATAAACGATGACTTTATATAAATTTATAAAGAATATATGTTTATTTTTTATAATTTGGGTGTGTCAAACAAATGATCATCTATTTTGTGGATGGTCATTGTCCTGGAATGATTGCAATTCCCATATGCAGATATGGTCAAAACAGAGAAGATGGTAATTGCAACTTATGCAAATGAATCCCTATTTCTTTACATGTGTAAAAATTGTATGGTGAGACTTGGTCATACAGTTGAAGCTGCCATCTTCTTTGACTCCATCTTCAGATGCTCTTGATAGCTGTACGTATTTGTAATATATACTTTAGATTTCCTTTTATGTTTGAAAGACTACTACCTCTTTCTCATTCAGAATTTCATCCTTTGTCTCAGTCAACCAACAGCTGCAGGAGCCTGCAAGGAAAAAGAGTTATCTATTATAACTGAGCTGATGATAATGCAGCTGAAGCATAGAAAACATTCTTTAACCCCATGACTGTTACAGGAAAACAAAAGAACAATGAGCATAAGATCTTGTTGTGGTCTCTGAAACAATTGCTGTTAACACAACCTCTATCTTTAGGACTTCGCATGGTTCCCATGGAAGACACATTTTGACTGTATTTGTCTCTTTGGAGAGGCAATTCTTTAGCGATCAAGGTACTAGGTGCTGAGGTGGCATAAATGGTTTTTCCAGGAAGAAAGCTTCAAAAGACATGTAAGTATTGAGGAACAAAAATCTATATTATGTACCATACTTCTTTTTAAGACAACGTAGATTTGCGTCCGTTTAACAACTGGGTTAAATTTGTCAGAGTAGAATTAACCTTTCCGAGTATATTCTTGGATAATTTTAAAAAGTATCTTATCTCAAAGCTGCTATGAATGTGAGTGGGAAGTCTATAAAGGGAGGCGTTTTGAAGATGGTTATGGTACAGAAAGGGTCAGGTGCCAGGTAAAAAAAAAAGAAATAAAATTCATATCTAGAACGTCAGTGAGATTCCAGCGTATGAGCAAGTTTCCTTCTTAACTGATAATACCTTTGTATAGCTAAATGAAGGATAGATACAGTAACTGAGAGATTAGTCATAAAAAACAGGCACAGACAAAGTAAAGAAAAACTACAGTTAATCCAACCCAACAATTTCTGAAGTAACTTCAGGCTATAAATTCAGGCTATAATTTCAGATTTTGCTTGGTTGTCCATATGTTAAATTATAACTTATTCTAATATGCAAAGAAATGTACATTGTCTCAAACAAAAAATAGTTCAATATAACTTTTAGTGAAACAGAATGTTATATTTGAAGTTACTACTTTTGAAGAGTTTTATAAAAATGGGAACTGCACTGGTAGCCTTTCAAAACCTTCTTTGCTGAACCTCACCACGAACTGCACCACGAACTGCAAGAACTGAACTTCTTTCCCAACAAAACAGAAATTTGCACTTAACTACTTACCATATACGACTCTTCTTTTTTCTCTTTCCAATTTTACTAACCTCATCTCTTCCAGCCCTACAATTTCAGGCAGGCTGTAAACTGGCCAGGATGATATTGGTCTGTAATTTATTATCATTGGACCCCCATTAAAAAAAAGGATTGGACCTTATTTAATTAAAGAATGTGTACATTGAAGCTAGAAGTATAATTGTGTGCAATATAGTCTCATTACACTAAAGTGTTTTAGGGTTTTGTTGATGTTTGTTATTTTGTTCAATTGACCATTCATTTTGTTGTAACCATAGGACTCAGCAGAAATCATTATTAGTATTAATGATATTTGGTTCTCTGCATATTTCTTAACAAAAATTGTTTTTGTGAGGGGAAAAAACAAGGGTAGTACCTTGTGCAATTGAATTAGACTGTCTTCTCTTGAATTCTTACCTTTTCCCTCTGTGTACACCCTATTATTAATGTACATTATTACTTCAAGTATGTCAGAAAAGGAGACAAACAGTCAGAAGCAGAAATTTCTCCCTAATTCACTCTGCCTAGCCAGCAAAATGTAAGGCAAAATTATTCAGGGGAAAAAATACAATTTTCTGTCATCTCTGCCATACACTGATAACAAAGCTACAGGCTAATATGTTTTGATATTTTTGTCACTCGTTTATCATGTGACCTTTCATGCTATCATTAATACAGCTGAGGGACAGAACAGACACACTGAAATAAGGGTGTGGGTAAGTCAGATTGCTTCTGTAACAACTAACGGTCAGTCACAGCAATTTATGCTTTTCTTCGCTGTAGCACTGACTGAAGAAGAGAAATTGTTATTAAAATTTGATATCACTGTCTAGGCTCTGCCACCTAGAATTTGCAACTTTTAACTCTGATGAGAATGCTGGGAGGAGGTTTAATAAATTTCCCTTTGAATTATGATATTAATACAATACGACATGGTTACTTAGATATTCAACGAATGGAAGGGAAAATCAGATTCAGGACATTGGAACACTGAGTATTATCTGTACCAATCAAATATTTTAGTCAAATAACATATCTGAATAATCAGATACAAGCAGTGGTTTATGTTAAAATTAGTGGCCTTTTTAGTGTGCAACATATTAAAACAATCTTTATTAATGATATTAATAAAGGTTTGTTTTAATCAGCATTATGTTCAGGATGCTATAAATAATTTATTACATCTTTCTTACCTCATTTGGAATAGGTGATAAATACATTTGCATTTAATCTGGCAACAATTCTTACAATTACATTCCATTTATGTTGATTATAGAGCCCATTCTGCAGCATTCTCAATAGAAATCTAATTTATATTTAATATTAGTGCATTGAAAATATTTTACATAGCAGAAAATTAACCTTATAAGCTATCTGGTGAAAAAAAAGGTACAACTTCCAGCATAAAAACAGAGTGAGAAAAAAAAACAATCTTTTAGTAAGTTTAAGCCTTCTTGTCTTCCCAAAGTGGTGCTATTTTAAATATTTGAATTACGAGATGATTGTGGATGATACAAAGGCAATTTCCACATTTAAGGTTCAGTTTGAATGCCAAATACATCAAAGATTGATGTTGCCCTGCTATCCTGCTTTTACTGTGCAAGCTTGAATTTGGTTAAATATAGACTAATTCTATATAATGAGAATTATTTAAAATGGTCTAAAACTTGAAATATCAAAAAGCTCTTTGAATTGCTTCTCTTTGGGGAGAGTTTCTAACTGAACCTGTTACCCAACTACATTTACATACAAAGGTAGCGACTATAAGATTTCAGGTTTTTTTTAAAAAGGGATCTTACAAGAATATGTTTTCTTTAATGGACTGTCTACTAAATTACATTTCTTTCAATAGAGTGTGATAAAACAACATTCCTAATACATGAAAGAAACATGCAAGGGCTTCTTTAAATTCAGTTCGTAAACACATTTTGCTTATGTGCTCTAATATGACTAAGTTCTGAACAACTTAGTAAATGCACATAATATATTTTAAAACCTAGTGCAATACAAAGAATTACATTATTCACCAGAGTGTAGATCTTCAGGTGTAATAGCTCTTTATAGCTATAAACAAACTACGATCAATTTTATTTTTCATTTACTCAAGGTTTTTCTCAATCCTTGCAGATACCTTCACTTGGAACAATGCAATGCTTATACAATATACATTTTTAGAATATTTGTTCATTTTGTAGAGAATGAATATTCAATTCAGAAATAATTTGTGGAAATATGTCTTTTGACATTAATACTTTACTATACCTTTGTTTTCAGGATACAATCCATAAAATATTAGCTGGAGGAAGGAAATACCATGTGTTTTGGTATGATTTCTGTTTTATTTTGCAAATAGGCTTGATAAAAATGAACACGGTAGTTAAAAAGTTGCATGCAAAAATACATGACTAATAATTTAGGAATAAAAACATTTGGGAGCTTTCAAGTGATTTATTAATAGAAACTATAATCTATATAAAAGCAATACATGAATAAGATAATTAATACTGTGTAAATAAAAAGGAATATTACACAAGTATTGCCTTGTTGTTATTTTTTTGTTGTTCACACAATGTTATGAACAAAGAATTATCTTTCCTTCACCGCCTTATTCCTTACAGACACACTGACCTGGAGATAAATTCTCTCCATAAAGAGCAGGAGTAAATACAAATACATCTTCATACTAGCTGAGTCTTATATCACTGCAGAGAGCATAGATTATTCATTCCACCCTGCGTTATATAGAATTCCATTTTCATTTTTATAGGGGATGCATATGTGGAGATGGGAGGGGTAGAGGGGGACTATTGGACTTATTAGCCACAAAGGAGACTGCCTTATTGTACTAAGAACTAATTTCATATCATTCTATATAGCACAAGTCTTTGTATATTTATTTCTAAGTAAATTCTATGCATAATAGAGCTTAATCTTAGATAATTGTGCTTGGGTTCATAACCTTATGGAACTTAATGCTTTCCATTTTAAAAGCAAAGGTGTACCATCTTAATCCCACACTAAAAACAAGGCAAGAACTATTTTTAACCCTGGAATTGCTCCACTTACATTAAAGACAATATATTTGTGGTAGTATTTTTAAAATTCTAGGCCACCTCCATGAATTGCTTAGGAAAATATTTATTATATAATAATAATAAAGGTCTCAATAAAAAGTATAAGCCTGCTATTTGCATAAATGTCCAAGGGGATTTTCCCCCCAGTTTGAAACAGTCTCCAAATATTAAAAGTGAGGGTAGAAATACCTATGATTTAGAAGTGCATTAATAACAATTCTTAACTTGGTGATGTGCACATTTTCTTAAATGTAATAAAACAATCAGAAATAAATTCTGTTAACTAGATGACAATAAATAAATAAACAAATACATCCCACAAACACAATTCTTCTTTCCCATTCTCTTTCTTATAACATTTCACAAAACCAGTTTTTGTTAAAAAAAAAAAGGGGGAAAAAAACCCACTGGCATTCACGTTTTCATGTAAATAAAGCAGGAACCACAAACAAAGCCAGCAATCTTACATACTTGCCTTCAGTGGTAAAGGATGGAACGCTTGCCTGCTACCAATCAGCAAGTGGTTGCTATGGTTACAAGGTCAGGAAATATGCCTTTTCCCCTGTTGTCCAAGGCTTGCACATGTCACTTCTGAAACTATGAATTTTATATACAGGTCAGGAGATGCATACCAAAGAAATAAATAGTGTATTGGACCATAATGACAGCTAACGTTCAAATGTCCTTGAATTTTTTTTAATTCTATCCAAACACATTTTGTCATTTTGAATGGGTTGGGGATTTTTATATAAAACTGGAGCAATTCCTTCCTGTAATGAAATTTAGCAACGTAGGTACAAACTATATCTTCTTATTGGAAATTGCATTAATAACTTGCTTCAAAAGAATCTTATGTTGTTTAATTTGCTGACACTGCCATTCTTGAGTGATCTTTTTTAAGTTCTTCAAAAATTACAGCATTATTCTATTTTAAATGTCTCATTTTCCAGCTAATAACTAATTTCTGAAAAAATGGATTTATCAATGCTGAATTGATATATAGAAATATAGTTGTCATGCTGATAATTAAATGTAAATGGTCCTGTTTGAAAATCTGTTTCTTTGCACGGTCTGTATGATAGAAAAATAAATACAGAGATAAGAAATAGATACAGGAAAAGATATGGAAGTTTTAATAAAAACTCGGTAGACTGAAAAGGATGTTGTTTTTAAAGTGACTGAAATGTGAATTCAACCCTTGATGGTTTATGTGTCATTGAAGACTTTACTAGGAAAATTAGTCAAGGCCTCTCAAGGGATTTTGCATTTTGCAACAGATAAGGTAGGTCAAGTAAAGATGGTTATTCCAGGGTATATGTTCTTTTTGACTTGTTTTCTTTAGTTTTTATACCCTGACGTTTCTTTTGATATAGTCTATCTTTAGCTTCTTTATATAGCAGATATGAAGACAACTGCAGTTTGCTGTAGAACATGCATTTGTGCAAATTATACTAGTTTAAAATGTGAAGAATGATTTGTGAAATACCTGGCAATATTAAGCATCTTTTTCTTTATCCTTACCCTTAAGTAAATAGCTTGCTCACTTAGATAATATTTTTACTGGAATATTCTGATGTTATTTTCATTTCTCAATGTGGAATGTAGAGAAATATGTAATATTTAATAATACATCATCCAAAGCAGATTTATCAAGATATTGTAATAGGGTAAGAATACTATGAGCAGTTTTAGAATCTACAAAACACTATGTGCAAAATATTATGAATGTTGCTGATGGAGAAAATATTGCACATCTTGAAATAAAGGTTTATTTATTTATTACATTTTAAGCCTTCTCAATGAATCATGTTTATTTCTGTTTTCTTTTTGGTTGCTTTAAAACTCTTTTATAGTCTGTAAACTTGTCTATTGATGATTAAAAAGCCTAAATATATTGAAATAGGAATATAACACAAAGGATAAGAGAGATGTTATTACCCTTTTCTTTTTGGATTGTATCTTTTGTTGAAGTGGATATTCCCCTCCCTTTTTTTTCTCACTCTCATTTGGCCAGGAAAGATTAGCCTATACCTTGATAACAATCCTTCCAACTCACCCCCCAACGGCTTGATTCTTTCTTTCTTTCTTTCTTTCTTTCTTTCTTTCTTTCTTTCTTTCTTTCTTTCTTTCTTTCTTTCTCTTTCTCAGAAACCAGCATTCAAATGAGAAACTAAACACAATTCTTTTCAACAGGCAATTTACCCCATGACGAGATATGCTTTCACTTATTTTTCTCTGACATTCTCACATCTAGTAGCACAGCAGGTATCCAGAGGTTAGGCTTCAAATAAAGGATAACTACCTTCTTATATTAATAGATGCCATTGTATGAGTGTCATATTATTGCAGCATTTAGTTCCTTTAATTGTTTTCTTTTAAATTATATATGATAAAGCAGGCCAAGACAAGTGAGAATAAAAAAATAATAATCCCACATTTAACTAATTTATCATTATTATGGTGTGGCACATTTCCCCATTACATGTGCATATGTATGTGTATGTACTTGTGTTTGCATCCAATGCCACATGTAAGGAGTAGTTTTCAAAAATTAGTTATGGTTTAACTGAGCCATTTTACCCAGATGCTTCTGATGCTGTTCAAATAATTCCTGTTCCTTGTGCATGTTACCTCATTACTGAATTCCAAGCAATGCTATATACTTTAAACTTTTCATGTCAGGTGGTCAATACCCCCTTGTTAAAGAGAGTGGGCTGTTTCTCTTTAAGAATCAACAGGACAGCATCCCCTGGATCTCAATCTCAAATCTTGCTGGGCTGTTTTATTCTGACTTTTTTTGTGTGTCTAGTCAGATGAGTCCAGGTTACAGTCTCCTGGCCTATGTGCAACCTTGTCCATTAGCCAGTCCTTGCACCTTTGATGTGAGCCATCAGCCTTCTGCTTTCTGTGGCTCATTCATTTTTGCGGTTCTGCAACAATCTCTGCCCTAGTCCTGAATCCTGCTTTTATTGTAGACAGAGCTGACAACAGGCAGCCTTGTCTTTCATTTCCTTGATGTACTTTGTACTGCAGTATGGCTTTTGTTAGTATTGATGCAAACATTACCATAAACCACCACCTAGGGACTGAAAACAATTGACTAACTGTTTTCAAATCCAATACACTTAAGTTGATCAGATACAAAGTTTAAGTACAGTTAGCTTGGAGGAAAAAAAAGAAAAAGAAAAAAAACAGTGATGTGTGGTCTCAGCTTCTGCATCTGGAAATAAACAGCAGTGGAATATCAAGACAAACAGCAGTAAAATCTATTGGGGGGAGGGTTAGAGGGACAACCAATTGCCTCTCTGGTTAGTCAGGACCAATTTTTGTGTTCTTTGGCTCTATTTAAATGACCTTCGTTTTATCTTATTTCAAGCAAGAATAGAAATGGGATAATAAGAGTAAAGCAACCATGTTCAGGTTCTGATGAGATGTGCATTTTAAATTGGCTGATGTTAAAATTCTGTGTTAAATTCTAAACAGCAGGCTAACAATCATGGCACTCATTATAGCAGACTATTCCATATCATATGGAAGAATTTCAAAGTTAGTGTGTTGTAAATGCAAAACTGTGCCTGACCCTTATTGAGAAAGAAGAAGTAACAGGGTCATTTGCTTTTTGAGCCTTGTTAGATCCTGAATTCAAGCCTTTGTAAAAGGGGCTATTCAGATTCAGTTTCCGCTGGATGCTTCAAAGATGTCAGTAGTGCATCTTTGAAGTTTTCTCCTAAATTAAGCAATGAAGGACTTGAGGAAAAAAATGATCTATGAAATAAATCAGATTCAGGGTTTTATGTATATTTCGTACCTGATAAAGCTCTGTTTCTTATTAAGCCTATAAATCATGCCATTACTAACTTCCTAATTTTCTCTTTTGCTCATACAGCTAAATTGTAATAGCAAAATCTTATATTTGTAAATATGAAATAAAAATGTAAAGCTATACTTAGTCTACTATAGGTATCATAATCTGAAAAATATCCATTTTTTTAGAGTGAAAACTTTTGGTTTTAACGTACTTGTAGAGATTAGCAAAATTACCTGCATTTTGTTTTATCTGGAGAAAAAACTCAAAGTGGATGTAGATTTATGATACAATCAATAAAGTCATTAACATTTAAGCAGTTTCACCGTTCATGGAATTGGAATTCTAAATGATAATCTTTCCATGTATCTTGCTGTGCCAGTAGAAGGCCTCTACAGTAATTTTGAATTCTCCCCTTTCGCTACTCACTTTCAATAGTATAGTTCTAACTCAATGTCATTGCTAACAGTTACTCTTTTAGATTATACAAAACTTTGAATCTTAAACCTAATATTTAATGAATGACAAAGCAAACATATATTTGCATATACAGAAATAAACTCAGTGGGATATACTCCTGATGAGTTTGTTAGGTCTGGAACAAGAAATTGCTATTTTTTTTTTTTTAGAAAATGACATAGAATAAGATTACATTAAAAATGTAGCATGCCCCTCTTATCATTCGTAATATATTTGAATGTAGTAATGGTTATAGTTCATTGGTTAATGAAGGAAAACATGCCCATCAGTTTCAAAATCATGATCTACATTTATGTAAGGATATATATTATAAAATAAATTTTCCCCTATTTCCCCCTTCTTTCTATTTTTAAAGAAAAAGAAAGAAAATAGCCCATTGGAGTAGACAGAATTTTCTTGTCCTTCATAATTATAGTAGATTATACTAGCATTGAAAATAAATTATAATCAGAACAAATATAACTTCTGTATTTTCAAGGTTGTATAATTATGTGTATAATTTTATAGTTTTTTAAAAAATTAATTCTTAAATCATGCAGTTAATTATGAAGATCAGTGTCAAGATCATTGTTCAGCAAAGTAGCCAATTTATAAGAACTATGTTTAACATCTCAATAATTAAACCTGATGTGGGAATTATCACCTAACTGTAAAAGTTATCAATAATAATTGACTGTGAATCTTTAAGAGGCAACATATCCAAGTTCAGTTCATACAATAAAGATGCTGAAGAGTGCTAGTGATTTAAGCATTGAGTTCAATGTGTCATAGCCTCCTTGACATCACTTTATTTTTTTAACCATCATCCAGTGGACCGTATAAGATATATAAGGGTTGGTGGCTTCAGCTGCTTGAATTTATGTGTGAAATCTCTTGCTGAATTGTCTCATAATTGAGTTTTTAAAATAGATTTTCTTGGCTAAGCACAACTGCAATTGTGTTTTGTAATGAAGTTTAAACTGTTATGAAACACACAAACCCCGAGAAGAAATTTAAAGGCAAACAGAATATGGTCAAGTATTAATAACAGATAAATATATTTAAAGAATGCCTAATAGGGCCAGGAAAGTGAATTTTAGAAAATCTCACATAATCTTTCACGTATTACAAGAGTAACATTGGAATCACTTCACACTTTACTTTCATTCACTAATTCACTTCAAATGTATTGTTTATCTAGAAAAGTAACATCTGTAGAAATATAACAGTGAACTAATTTTATTATTGGAGCAGTTAATTCACCAACTATTTAATCATACAAGATGCAAGTTTAATTGAGATCAGTGGTTTTAACTTATCTCCAAAGAATTGAGATATATTAAGGCTATAGTTATATTTCTATGTCTCTATCTCTACCATCTCTATCTCGATCTATCGATTTACCTTTATCTCTCTCTTTTATCTCTCTATCTATCATCCATAATCTATCTATATATTTGTTATGAGAAAGGCCCATTGAGCATTATAACTTTTACTTCTGAATAGATTTTAAGAGTAAGTGACAAATATATTTGTTTATTTTACTCTTACTAGAGAATTGTGAAATGCCTAAGGCAGTAGTCAGATTAATTTCCCAGACTTACTTATGATTAGCAGAATCTGAAGAGTCTGAAATGAACTGCTCCCATTGAATGTGCTGGTTATTAACATTTCCCTTCTTTAGGATATCTCAGTCCATTCTCCTAACCAAATTTACACTGATCAAATAAGGATTTCTGGAAGGTTATGTTTAAAAAACAATAACATGTGTCCTCCATTCTGCAATCAAGCTCAACCCATTTTAATGCATTAATTATAATACATTTTGTTGTGCTATTAATTAATGAAACCTATAAAAACATTTATGATTATTTATAGGTAAATGGGTTTAATGGAGAAAAAGTATGAAGTAAAACATTAGCATCTATTCTCTCTACTCTCTGAGTTTATCTTACTGATATCAAAAAGATTTGCTTATTTCTTTTCATTCTAAGCTAAACATACTTTTTAAAAATATTGTATGCAAATTCTGTTTGAAAATTCAGCTTAAAAGAACAACAAAGTTCTATCATTGGCATAGATTTGGATTGAAATTGAAATGAATTCTGTGCAATTGGTTTTTAAACAAGAGTTTAAAAAGCAAGTTTTTAAGCAAGAGTTCATGTGCGATACTCTGCACATGAACTCTTGCGCCTGCGAGGTGCCCCCGCCTTGCACGAGTGGCCCGCTTCATTACCTAGGGCCGGCCTCAATGACGGGTCTTGGGACCCACAGAGGTGGCATGCGTCGAGAAAGAGCCTTTGGGGATTTTTAAATAGGGAATTTTTAAGGGGAGGGAGGGTTAGGGCGGGTGTTGGGGGAAACCCGTCGGGGGGGGGTATGTCCAGTCCCAGCGCGTGCTCACGGCATTACTTTAGTTGGTCCGAAGACAGGGGGAAAGGGAGTGTTCAGAGCAGAGAGTGTCATTCCATCTGTACGGTAAGTGGGAGATGCAGATATGGCGGAGGCAAGGGGCCGTATCGTTCTTTGGGAGCACGTGTTCGATGTTTAAAAGCAATCACATGCTCCGGCCCCTCAGTCCTTACTCGTTCCCCGGTTGGTCAGGACCCTCAGAGCTTGGGTCTTCGGCTGATGCTTTGCAATGCCCGGTCCGTGGTTAATAAGGCTCCCCTGATTTGTGATCTTATTCAGAGGGAGTCCGCGGACTTTACGGGCATTACGGAGACCGGGTTGGGCACAGGGTGTGTGTGTACCCCTGGTTGAACTGTGCCCTCCAGGTTTCCGCGCATTCCATCAGCCGAGGGCCCAAGGTAGGGGTGGCGGGGTGGCGGTTGTAATTAAAGAGAGTTGGGAGCCGAGGGAGTCCACTGTACCTCAGATAGCTGGTTGTGAATCCCTCCTTGTGAAATGGGGCCATCGGAATCAGATGGGTTTGTTGATCACGTACCTGGCTCCTTGCTGCGTGACTACAGCCCTACCTGAGCTACTAGAGGTGTTTGCCGGGGTGGCGGTTGAGATTCCCAGACTTTTGGTCCTGGGGGATTTCAACTTGCCATCGGCCGGCTTGTCATCAATGGTGGTTCAGGAGTTCCAGGCCTCCATGACGGCCTTAGACCTGATTCAAGTAACTGATGGCCCTACACACATTGGGGGAGGCGCACTAAACTTGATTTTTATCTCTGGACAGTGGGTTAATGATCTGGAATTAGGAGATCTAGTGATGGAACCGGTGTCATGGTCAGATCATTTTCTCCTCCGCCTAGACTTTTGGACCACCGCCCACCACTGCAGGGAGACGGAGCCAATGCGTTGGTTCCGTCCCAGGCGCCTGATGGACCTGGAGAGGTTCCGGATGGAGCTTGGGCCGTTCCCTGAGGATCTTGCCCACAGCACGACTGAAGAACTAGTTGCGGCCTGGGAACGGGCCGCGGCTGGGGCTTTGGACCATGTCGTGCCTTTGCGGCCTCTGACCCGGCGTAGATCTCAATTGGCTCCCTGGTTTTCTGAGGAGCTGAGGGAGATGAAACGCCGGAGAAGACGCCTAGAGAGCTCCTGGAAGTCTAGCTGTTCCGAGGCTGATCGGACACTAGTGAGGTCTTTTACTAAGACGTATCTAGTGGCAATGAGGGAGGCGAAATGTTCCTACGTTTCCACCCTCATTGCATCGGCAGATAACCACCCGGCCGCCTTGTTTCAGGTGACCCATTCCCTCCTTCATCAGGAGGGATGGGATGACCCTTTACAGGGATGTGCTGAGGAGTTTAACGGTTATCTATACGATAAAATCGTTCAGCTTCGGGATAGTTTAGACCAAAATTGCGATGATCCAGCCGAGATGATGGAGACGCGTCTTGTTGAGGTTGTTTGGGATGAGTTTGATTCTGTGGCTCTCGAGGACGTGGACAGGTTGCTGGGGAGGTTGCATGCAACTACATGTTTACTGGACCCGTGTCCCTCCTGGTTAGTACTGGCTACTCAGGAAGTGACACGAGGCTGGCTCCGGGGGATTATAAATGCTTCTTTGGTGGAAGGGGTTTTCCCCGCTGCCTTGAAAGAGGCGGTGGTGAGACCCCTCCTCAAGAAGCCTTCCCTGGACCCAGCTATTTTGGGGAATTATCGTCCAGTCTCCAACCTTCGCTTTGTGGCGAAGGTTGTAGAGAGTGTAGTTGCATGGCAGCTTCCCCAGTACCTGGATGAAGCTGTCTATCTAGATCCGTTCCAGTCCGGCTTCCGACCCGGTTATAGTATGGAGACGGCTTTGGTTGCGTTGGTGGATGACCTCTGGAGGGCCAGGGATAGGGGTTGTTCCTCTGCCCTGGTCCTATTAGATCTCTCAGCGGCTTTTGATACCATCGACCATGGTATCTTGCTGCACCGGTTGGAGAGTTTGGGAGTGGGAGGCACCATTTATCGGTGGTTCTCCTCCTATCTCTCTGACCGGTCGCAGACGGTGTTGACAGGAGGGCAGAGGTCGTCCGCGAGGCGCCTTACTTGTGGGGTGCCTCAGGGGTTTATTCTCTCGCCTCTCCTGTTCAACATCTATATGAAGCCGCTGGGTGAGGTCATCAGTGGTTTCAGGGTGAGTTACCATCTGTACGCTGATGATACTCAGCTGTACTTTTCCACCCCGGACCATCCCAACGAAGCTGTCGAAGTGCTGTCCCGGTGCCTGGAAGCCGTACGGGACTGGATGGGGAGAAACAGACTCAAGCTCAATCCCTCCAAGATGGAGTGGCTGTGGATGCCGGCAGCCCGGTACAGTCAGCTGCAACCACGGCTGACTGTTGGGGCGAGTTATTGGCCCCAAGGGAAGGGGTACGCAACTTGGGCGTCCTCCTGGATGGACGGCTGTCTTTTGATGATCACCTGGCGGCCGTCTCCAGGAGGGCCTTTTACCAAGTATGCTTGGTTCGCCAGTTGCGTCCCTTCCTTGACCGGGATGCCTTATGCACGGTCACTCACGCTCTGGTCACTTCTCGTCTGGATTATTGCAATGCTCTCTACATGGGGCTGCCCTTGAAGTGCACCCGGAGGCTGCAGTTAGTCCAGAATGCAGTTGTGTGAGTAGTAATGGGAGCCACTCGTTGCTTCCACGTAACACCACTGCTACGTAGTCTGCACTGGCTTCCTGTGGTCTTTCGGGTGTGCTTTAAGATTTTGGTTACCACCTTTAAAGCGCTCCATGGCTTAGGACCCGGGTATTTACGGGACCGTCTGCTGTTACCTCATGCCTCCCACCGACCCGTACGCTCACACAGAGAGGGTCTTCTCAGGGTGCCGTCCGCCAAACAATGTTGGCTGGCGGCCCCCAGGGGTAGGGCCTTCTCTGTTGGAGCTCCTACTCTCTGGAACGAACTTCCCCCTGGCTTACGCCAAGTGCCTGACCTTCGGACCTTTCGCCCTGAGCTGAAAACACACTTATTTATTCAAGCGGGACTGGCTTAAAAGTTTTATTAAATTTTAATTGGGGTTTTATTATTTTAGGGTTTTAAATTTTAAATTTTTAATGTCGGCTACTTTTATAATATGCTCTGTTTTAAATTTTTTGTTTTAATTGTATATATATTGGGTTTTTATCTTTTGGCTGTACACTGCCCTGAGTCCTTCGGGAGAAGGGCGGTATAAAAATCTAATAAATAAATAAATAAATAATAAAATCCTACATATATTTACATCTGTCAATTTTATGAAAAAAGCCAGAAGATCATATTTTGATTCCTAATTAAAACATCAACTGATAATCATTTATTTGATTTAGTATTACATAAATTAAATTCAGTAACAAAACTGACAAAATTAATTGAAAGGGATGTGTCATTTAGAAATACAACAGGTGTAGGAACTGAGCATGTTTTATTTTCTTAATAGAATAACAGAATTGGAAGAGACCTTGGAGGTCTTCTAGTCCAACCCCCTGCATAAGCAGGAGAGCCTATACCTTTCCAGACAAGTGGTTGTCCAGTCTCTTTTAAAAAGCCTCTAGTTATGGAGCACGCACAACTTTTGAAGGCAAGCTGTTCCACTGATTAATTGTTTTCACTGCCAGAAAAATTTTCCTTAGTTCTAGGTTGCTTCTCTCCTTAATTAGTTTCCATCCATTGTTTCTTGTCTTGTCTTTGGAAAATAGGTTGACCCCCATCTTCTTTCAGGCAACCCTCAAATATTGAAACACTGCTATTATGTCATCCCCAATTTTTTTAGATCAGGGGTAGTCAACCTTTTTATACCGACTGCCTACTTTTGTATCTCTGTTAGTAGTAAAATTTTCTAACCGCCCACCAGTTCCACAGTAATGCACCGTGTATCGTCATCTGCGCATGCCTCTCACGCATCGTGGATTGGATTGGGGGGGCGCCAGCTACCAGCTCTGCTTGTCTGTTACAGCTGGGTGGTATGGGGGGAGATGCGCGAGCTATTCTGGGATGAGGCTCTTTTGTTTGCAATCGCACTTTGGCGCCATTTAGTTTCACTTATTTAACAGGAACTAAACTTCTGCACGGGTGATACAAATAGTATATTTTCAGAAATTTAAATTGTCACGGGGAATTTTATGAAAACCTAATGAAAATGTTTTTAAATAATGCTATGAATTTTTTTTAAAAAGTCAATTAAATTTAAAAAAAGGAAAGTACTTCAGTATCGGACAAAACCCCTATCGCCCACCATAAAAGCTGGAATGCCCACTAGTGGGCGGTAGGGACCAGGTTGACTACCACTGTTCTAGATAAACCTCATTCCAGCAACCATTTTTTAAATGTTTAGCTTCCAGCCCCCCAATCATCTTTGTTGGTCTTCTCTGCACTCTTTGCATCTTTACATCTTTTTTATAATATGGTGATCAAAACTGGATGCAGTTAAATGTGGTCTTACTAAGTCTTTATAAAGCTTGATGAGATCTTGATTCTATCCCTCTGTTAATGCAATCTAGGATTGTGTTGGCTTCTTGATTTCTAATAATAAAATAACTTAGTATTGAGGTACTAACAGGGATAAAGTTCTAAAAGCAAACGTTAGAGACTTAACTACATAGTTATAAATGTACAAGTACACACACTATGGCAATGTTACTTTTAAAACAAGACTTAAATCTTTCTTTCAGTTTTCCTCAAATTTTTTTAAAAGGGATTTCCATTGGTCAAATTTTCCACAAGTTTTAGGATTGGTTTTCATATGTTTATTAATGGTATTCTGAATTTTATTGTGGAAGGAGGTAGAGGGTCTATGCTGTTGTACTTTATGTCATTACTTATTTCTCTTGTCACTCTACTTTTCATGGTTTTCCCCCCATATTTCTGATCTGAAAAACCCTATCAGGGAAGTTCACTCCTGGGAGTTAACTAAAGTGTGTGAAGCCTTGGAAGTCCCCTGTTGGGAAAAATATTTTGCATCAACTGAAAACATATTTTTTTAATGTTATATAAATTATTTGATTACTCAATTATAAACCTTGCAAGCATATATATTGGATATTCAAAGAAAGGAAGAGATCTGTGCACATCTGTGTATTCCCTAATGCAGGGGCCTCCAACCTTGGTCCCTTTAAGACTTGTGGACTTCAATTCCCAGAGTCCCTCAGCCAGCAAAGCTCTGGGAGTTGAAGTCCACAAGTCTTAAAGGGACCAAGGTTGGAGACCCCTGTCCTAATGTGTCCAGTAAAATCCTGCTGCCTTTTTGCAACCAGTGGGGACTAAAATTATCAGTAATTATCATCAATCTCTGTGAGCCATATTTGGATGTTGGGCTAAAGAAAATAAAAAGAATTTTTCATTTGCTTCCTTTCTACTTGGAGATCAATAGGAAGGGATGGGAAATGTATTGTCATGGTTCTTAATTCAGTTTTTCTCCTTACCAGGAGAATTCTTTCAATAATTCTTTTATGATTTGAGGAACCACTATGAACTGTATTTACATCCAAGCTAAAATTACATTCTCATCTTTTAACTATGTATGTGTCCATGTACCTGAACATGAACTCATGAACACATATGTGTCTTTCGTACCTGAACGAAAGACACATATTATTATTATTATTATTATTATTATTATTATTATTATTATTATTATTATTATTATTAAATTTTATACCGACTGCCTACTTTTGTATCTCTGTTAGTAGTAAAATTTTCTAACTGCCCACCAGTTCCACAGTAATGCACCGTGTATCGTCATCTGCGCATGCCTCTCACGCATCGTGGATTGGATTTGGGGGGGCGCCAGCTACCAGCTCTGCTTGTCTGTTACAGCTGGGTGGTATGGGGGGAGATGCGCGAGCTATTCTGGGATGAGGCTCTTTTGTTTGCAATCGCACTTTGGCGCCATTTAGTTTCACTTATTTAACAGGAACTAAACTTCTGCACGGGTGATACAAATAGTATATTTTCAGAAATTTAAATTGTCACGGGGAATTTTATGAAAACCTAATGAAAATGTTTTTAAATAATGCTATGAATTTTTTTAAAAAAGTCAATTAAATTTAAAAAAAGGAAAGTACTTCAGTATCGGACAAAACCCCTACCGCCCACCATAAAAGCTGGAATGCCCACTAGTGGGCGGTAGGGACCAGGTTGACTACCACTGTTCTAGATAAACCTCATTCCAGCAACCATTTTTTAAATGTTTAGCTTCCAGCCCCCCAATCATCTTTGTTGGTCTTCTCTGCACTCTTTGCATCTTTACATCTTTTTTATAATATGGTGACCAAAACTGGATGCAGTTAAATGTGGTCTTACTAAGTCTTTATAAAGCTTGATGAGATCTTGATTCTATCCCTCTGTTAATGCAATCTAGGATTGTGTTGGCTTCTTGATTTCTAATAATAAAATAACTTAGTATTGAGGTACTAACAGGGATAAAGTTCTAAAAGCAAACGTTAGAGACTTAACTACATAGTTATAAATGTACAAGTACACACACTATGGCAATGTTACTTTTAAAACAAGACTTAAATCTTTCTTTCAGTTTTCCTCAAATTTTTTTAAAAGGGATTTCCATTGGTCAAATTTTCTACAAGTTTTAGGATTGGTTTTCATATGTTTATTAATGGTATTCTGAATTTTATTGTGGAAGGAGGTAGAGGGTCTATGCTGTTGTACTTTATGTCATTACTTATTTCTCTTGTCACTCTACTTTTCATGGTTTTCCCCCCATATTTCTGATCTGAAAAACCCTATCAGGGAAGTTCACTCCTGGGAGTTAACTAAAGTGTGAAGCCTTGAAGTCCCCTGTTGGGAAAAATATTTTGCATCAACTGAAAACATATTTTTTAATGTTATATAAATTATTTGATTACTCAATTATAAACCTTGCAAGTATATATATTGGATATTCAAAGAAAGGAAGAGATCTGTGCACATCTGTGTATTCCCTAATGCAGGGGCCTCCAACCTTGGTCCCTTTAAGACTTGTGGACTTCAATTCCCAGAGTCCCTCAGCCAGCAAAGCTCTGGGAGTTGAAGTCCACAAGTCTTAAAGGGACCAAGGTTGAGACCCTGTCCTAATGTGACCAGTAAAATCCTGCTGCCTTTTTGCAACCAGTGGGGACTAAAATTATCAGTAATTATCATCAATCTCTGTGAGCCATATTTGGATGTTGGGCTAAAGAAAATAAAAAGAATTTTTCATTTGCTTCCTTTCTACTTGGAGATCAATAGGAAGGGATGGGAAATGTATTGTCATGGTTCTTAATTCAGTTTTTCTCCTTACCAGGAGAATTCTTTCAATAATTCTTTTATGATTTGAGGAACCACTATGAACTGTATTTACATCCAAGCTAAAATTACATTCTCATCTTTTAACTATGTATGTGTCCATGTACCTGAACATGAACTCATGAACACATATGTGTCTTTCGTACCTGAACGAAAGACACATATTATTATTATTATTATTATTATTATTATTATTATTATTATTATTATTATTATTATTATTATTTATTAAATTTTTATACCGCCCTTCTCCCGAAGGACTCAGGGCGGTGTACAGCCAGAGATAAAAAAATTGATATACATACAATTTAAAACCAAAATTTAAAACTAAGCAAATTACAAAAGGCCAATATTAAAATTTAAAAATTTAAAAACCCTAAGGCAATAAAAAACCCAATTTAAAATTAATAACAATATTATGTCAGTCCCGCTTGGATAAACAGATGTGTTTTCAGCTCACGGCGAAAGGTCCGAAGATCAGGTACTTGGCGTAAGCCAGGGGAAAGTTCATTCCAGAGCGTCGGAGCTCCAACAGAGAAGGCCCTACTCCTGGGGGCCGCCAGCCGACATTGTTTGGCGGACGGCACCCTGAGAAGACCCTCTCTGTGGGAGCATACGGGTCGGTGGGAGGCATAAGGTAATAGCAGGTGGTCTCGTAAGTACCCGGGTCCCAAGCCATGGAGCGCTTTAAAGGTGGTAACCAAAATCTTGAAGCGCACCCGAAAGACCACAGGAAGCCAGTGCAAGATGACCTCCCCCAGCGGCTTCATATAGATGTTGAACAGGAGAGGCGAGAGAATCGACCCTGAGGCACCCCACTTATGTTTTCACGAGTCTGAAAGAAAGAATACTTTCAAATCCAATTTGGATATGTAGAGTTTTGTCTTTTAATTAATGATAATATGTTGCTCTTGTGTCTCTTTTATCTTAAATCTTCCTTCTAGCATTCTGAATATCCATTTTCCTTCAGGCTATCTTCATAAGTCATATTCTCAAATCCCTATATTATATTAGTTATATTTCTCTGAAACTTCACTACTCTCTAAATATCTTTTGAAAACATGGTGTCCAGAACTGTATATAGCAGGCATAAAATTCAGCCAGTTCTATCCGGATCACGCAATCCAGTAGGATTGACTGAGTGAAGCCACACCCCACCTGCTTGGATGTCATGACATGATGTCCCTTTTTTGTGACAATTTTGCGCACATTTGTGAACCGATAGGAAAGGTAAGTGAATTTCACCCCTGGTATACAGTATTATGAGTATTATTACTCTGTTACTTTGCATGTACATTGAGAGCTGGAGACAAATTCCTTATGTGTCAAATCACTCATGGCCAATATTTTGTTTCATTCCGTTCTGTTCTCTTCTGTTCCATTCTGTTCCATTCTGTTTCATTCCAGGAAGGGTCTGACCCCAGTAATCTTCACCCTAACTGCCCTGATTCAAATTACCTAAAACTTTTCCATTCATGGTTTTAGAATGAATGAATGGAATTTTTTGCAATGTATTTTTTTTATCAATAGCTACAAGGGGATGGTGATAATGGCACAAAAAAAGAAGATGCTTGGATTTTTTTTCTTTCATCAGATTTTTTTTTTTTTGAATTGGAGAGATTTCAAAGTAAAATAAACATTAATCCAGTGGTGGGATTCAAGTAATTTAACAACTGGTTCTCTGGCCTAATGATTTATTCCAACAACCAGTTTGCCAAACTGCTCAGAAAGTTAACAACTGGTTCTCCCGAAGTGGTGCGAACTGGCTGAATCCCATCACTGCATTAATCCTATTGAATGTTTAAAACATCTATGTCATAAAGCAGTAATTCATATGCTTTAAAACAACCATAGCAAAATTATTGCATCTAATATTCAACACTTTGCTTTTAAATTGCATCCAAGTATCTCTAAACCAGAAGCTAATGACTAGAGTATAGAAGACAACCATTATTTGCTATGAAATCTGCATTGGAAAATTATGATTAATCCTCATAATTGGTTACAGAGATCCTATAATAGTATATGAATGGATATCAACATCCTCACTGAAACAGGACCAATTAGTCCAAGAAGAAGGAAGTGGTAATTCAGCTTTTCAGAAATTATTTGAGTTAGGACTCTAAGATCTGTTAAATCTAAGACCCTGTTAAAGACCTTGGAGTTTTCATATCAAATGATCTAAGTGCCAAAGCCCACTGCAACTACATCGCAAAAAGGCTCTAAGAATTGTAAACCTAATCTTGCATAGCTTCTTCTCCAAAAACACTACATTACTAACCAGAGCATATAAAACATTTGCTAGACCAATTCTTGAATACAGCTCGACCCATACTCATACCACATTTCTGACATCAATACAATTGAACGTGTCCAGAAATATTTTACAAGAAGAGTTCTCCACTCCTCTGAATACAACAAAATACCTTATGCCACCAGACTTGAAATCCTGGGCTTAGAAAATTTAGAACTCCGCCGCCTCTGACATGACCTGAGTTTAACTCATAGAATCATCTATTACAATGTCCTTCCTGTCGAAGACTACTTCACCTTCAATTGCAACAATACATGAGCACACAACAGATTTAAGCTTAATGTTAACCGCTCCAATCTTGATTGCGAAAATATGACTTCAGTAACAGAGTTGTTAATGCCTGGAATAAACTACCTGACTCTGTGGTCTCTTCCCATAATCCCAAAAACTTCAACCAAAAACTGTCTACTATGGACCTCACCCCATTTCTAAGAGATCTGTAAGGGGCGTGCATAAGAGCACAAGTGTGCCTACTGTTCCTGTCCTATTGTTTTCTTTCGTTATATCCAATTAATATAGCTATTACATATTCATACTTATATATATGCTTATATATTGTAGAGTTATTTCATGCTTATGCTTATATATACTGTGTGACAAAATAAAAAAAATAAAAAATCTGAGTAGCAGAAATGTGACCACCATATAAGCAAAGACACACAGAACCACTAACACTTTGCTATCTTGTAATGATACTTCAGTAATTCTGCATCCAGATTTGGTAGACCCATTTTAATTAAATTGGTTCTTTGTATGATATAAAGTATTTCAAATTAACACTTTTTAAGCTATTATTCCCTTTGGTTCACCTGGTACATACATTCCTTTTTCTGTTATGACATCAAAAACAATTTTTGTCATTCTGAATAAAAAATTTGAGCAAGTGTTAACATAAGGTATTTATAACCAGAAGAAAGCAACAGGCAGCTAAGAGTGAAAAAATTATAATGTATTCTTCTGCAAGTTTGAAGATGCCTTATGGCCTCTAAATAGCTTTATGACAAAAATCAATTATTTATGATAGCATAGTGCAGCATTTATAATAATAGGGTTTGGCATGCAGTGGCTTGGTTCTGTATAAAAATAAAAATGAACCTTATTTTGCTTAGTTTTCTTTTTAAGAAAGGGGAAGGGAGGATTCTCAATTTTATCAAAATAAGCAAGCAAAATATATTGAAAAGCAAGTACCCAATTGTACTTGATGATGGATAAACCAGCTCAGCCAAATGCATAGCCCTCCTGAAATGTATTTCCTATCATCAATAGTTTTATACACTGATAAAACCTAAATGTTATTAAGTCACAGTTATTATGTGGAAATCAAAACTTAGCACTTCAACACATCAACTGCAATACAAACCAAAATCTTCTGTTAGGTAATTGCATCCTGCTATGTGGGCAATAGCTACAGACTGCTGCTATTATCCAGTTCTGTCTGCTACATTCACATGGGGTATTCGCTGTAATCTCCTTTCTGCATTCAACAAGTTGCTGGCAAAATCCCTAGTGGTTGTGCACTCAGCTTCATATATAAAGCTTCACATGATATAGCCACTATCTCACTAATACCAAATATGTAGCCACAGCCATAGAACCAACTAAGACAGTTTCCATGTAACAGTGCCGTACAGACCACTAAGTATTGTTTATGAAATAAATAAAACTAAAGTCTACAGATTATTTTATAGATGTATCTATGCATTTTTCTTTTCTAAAAGATGGCAGTAATTTATCACTGTCTCCCATCATGTAGATGGCTCTTTTTGGTTTGATTTGATTTCCTAAACTAGCTTACAGCATGTACTCCCTAGGTCTGACTGTCATTAGGTTTAGGGCTCAGTCAAGGTTAGCTTGGTGGTACCACCAAGTGTTTTTTTTTTCCTCATCTGAAACTGCAAATAGCCAAATTAATCACACTCTATCATACATACAAAAGAGCAGTGGGACTAGTTTATTATCTTTGCTGAAAGGATAGCTGCTGCTGGTTTTCCTCACTATTGGAACAGCTTTTATCCCAGCTGGTCAAAATGCAAATTGCAAATACTGTGAGCCAGATTATCCTTCCTTTACCCTGTTTCCTCATCTCTTTTTATTCAGCTGTTGGTGTGTTGTTATATCTTTTAGATTGCAAACATCAGGGTAGGGCATCCAAGAAGAAGGTCAAAAAAGTCAAGACAGCAGCCAAAGCAGCTGTCAAAAGCCCTGCTTCTTCTTTACATGCATCATACATGTTGTGTGTGTGTGTGTGTGTGTGTATAATATTTTGCGTGTGTGTGTGTGTGTGTGTGTGTATTCTGAGGTTTTCATGGGTGTTTGTATGTAGGTCTTTGGTTGTTTGGGTTTTCTCCCGCGTAAAATTGGAAGTGTCTTGGTGACGTTTTGATGAAGTCTCATTCGTCATCTTCAGGCTGGTGTTTACTGCTTTGTGCTTCTAGGAGCAATGTGTGATCGCAGCTGTTTCTTCCTTTTAACTGCTAGTGGGGGTTTGAAACATATATATATGTTTTCGTAGGTTTTCACGGGTATAGGTATGTAGATCTTGGCGTATTCGGTCTTTTCCCATGTAACGTTGAGAGTATCTTGGCGGCATTTCAACGAGGTCTCAGTTGTCATCTTCAGGCTGGTGCTTATGGCTTCGTGCTTGTGCGAGCAAAAATATATAAGGTTGATACTCTCAACCTTACATGGGAAAAGACCTGAATACGCCAAGACAGTTATATATATTTAGGTATATACCTATACCGTGAAAACCTATGAAAATGAATACACACACACACACACACACACACACACACACAAAAGTCTGGATTTGATTGTGCCTTTGTAGAGACTACAAAGGCACAATCATTGGCTTTCTTTAAAAAAATCTGTTCTGAAATATCCCTTTATTAAAACATAAAACTAAACAAATAAAGTAACATAAAACAAGCAAATAAAAAGTACAAAGAACCTTATTAGGAGTTACAGAATTATTTTAAATTCTTTGTCAAATCTTTTAATATTTGATATGAAGTGTCTCCTTTTTTGAGATTGAGTGATCACATGTCAGAGATGCTGAGGTTCAGTCATAGGTACCTCTCCTCTACCATCTTTTTCATCTCCCCCATCTCTGGTTATAATCAGATTTAGTTTCTGTTAAATTTTAAGAGCAAACAACTTGGAAACTATTAGTCTATATATGTTAGCAAAAAAATAATAATAGAGTAAATTATTAATGAAAACAGCCAGGATGGAAGTCTATAGAAAGTGGCAGCAGCAAAACTGTCCTTGGCTGGTCTCAGAGACTTTTCTCAGGCTAGTAGCATCAAAACAGGTTTGTTTGTGAATGAGTGAACCATAAAATCCAGACTAGTAGGAATCAAATGTGAGGCCACAAATATATCCAAAAAGTGGCAATAACAAATTATTTCCATAATACTACCAAGAAAAGTACCCAGGCATGTTGCCACTTAAAGCAAAGTTTGACTTGAAGGTCTTTTTACTTTAACTTTATATAAAACGACACTCCAGAAATAGTTTGTAATTCTATTTTTAATTTGCAGATCCTCTCTGCAAAATCTCTGAAAGGGTTGCTTCACAAAGTACACCCCTCCTCTGAATAGCATCTCCAGAAGATCCAGTGCTTCAAAGACATTTCCTTTTTTTTAATATTTTTTTTTTATTTTATAGACAAACAAACATACAGTACATAATCAATCATTCAGTGTATCATCTAAGTACATCTTTTGTTCCTTCCCACTATTTACCATATCTTACTATTATCATTTCATTTATTATAACATTTGTCCCACATTTCTTACTTTTCTATTAATACATTTATCTATCTTCTTTCCCTTCTTTCTTCTTCAATCATATCATTACAACATTATCATATATATATATATATATATATATATATATATATATATATATATGTATGTATGTATGTATGTGTATATATATATATATATATATATATATATATATATATATATATATATATATATACATATATATATATATATATATATATATATATATATATATATATATATATATATGTATATATATATATATTTGTTTTCTGAGGTTTTCACGGTGTTTGTATATAGGTCTTTGGTTGTTGGGTTTTCTCCGTGTAAAATTGGAAATGTCTTGGCGATGTTTCAACAAAGGGATGACGAATGAGACTTCGTCGAAACGTCGCCAAGACACTTCCAATTTTACACGGGAGAAAACCCGAACAACCAAAGACATATATATATATATATATATATATGTTTTCTGAGGTTTTCACGGGTGTT
The DNA here is from genome assembly GCF_028640845.1 of Ahaetulla prasina. Lineage (NCBI taxonomy): Eukaryota > Metazoa > Chordata > Lepidosauria > Squamata > Colubridae > Ahaetulla > Ahaetulla prasina. The sequence goes on along the minus strand of NC_080541.1, from coordinate 41,064,799 downwards.
TGTATATAGGTCTTTGGTTGTTCGGGTTTTCTCCGTGTAAAATTGGAAATGTCTTGGCGATGTTTCAACAAAGGGATGACGAATGAGACTTTGTCGAAACGTCGCCAAGACATTTCAATTTTACACGGAGAAAACCCGAACAACCAAAGACATATATATATATATATATATATATATATATATATATATATATATATATATATATATATATATATATATATATATATATATATATATATATATATATATATTCTCTAACTACTGATAAAATTGCCCCCATATCTTAATTCCTCTCTTTCTTTAATTGTCAAAGTCAATCTATGCATTTCTGCACAGGCCAATATTTTCTTAATTACTTTTCCCCCTGTAGGGATTTTCTCTGCTTTCCATCTTTGCTCAAATACTATCCTTGCTGCAGTTATAACATGTATAATCAAATATGTATTTACTTTACTAAATTTCTCTTGTAAGATACCCAATAGGAACAGAAAGACTTATTATCTCAGTATACATGTGAATTCTTTCCATTTGCAGAAGCAATGTCTGTTCGCGCATGCACAGGCAGCCAAAGACAGACTTCGATTCACCTGGGCCAAGAGTTCCAGAGGTTGTAGTCACTTTAGTACTTTATGGAGTGGGTGCTTTATTCATGCCATTGAAGTTTGCTAAGCACCTCTTTCAAAGGCTTTGCACACTTCTCTTAGCCTGGTGAAGTGCTCATTATTTTCCCTCTAGTGAACCAATGCATTCACAAATATTGTTTACATAGATCTATTCCTTTTAAAACATACTCATCTGACCTTTTTCTGTTTACAGTCAAGTCTTGCCTCAATGTCCATTTGTCTTACAAACTCACCTCTTGATAGACAGACTATCTAGGAACATAACTGTTTTTGCTTCAATTTTTTATGAGTGTAAATTTGGTGAGATACCTTGCTGATACTCTCTTGGATATATGAATGAATGAAAAACAAATAGAAAAACAATTAGAAGTTATTGATTTAAGTTAAGGTAAAATTAATATTAATATTTTTATAAAGGTCTGTAAATTATTTGTACATTAGCTATCCATTCATATAATAATATATGAATCTACAAGCAGTACTGTTCCAACTGTCATTAGTTGAACTTATACTGCTCTGAGTTTTTCCTACTTAAATGATCTGGTGAATATTGAATTTGAGAAGCATATTCTCTCATTTTGCTAAAACTTGATTGAATGCTCCTGCCTGGAATCTGTAGTACATATCTTATAATATCTGGAAACAGGAATGCATAAACAAGGACATAGGCTTTCTGTGAATATTTTAAGCATCTTCTTGCAAGATAATACCCATTTTTCCTTATATTTACTGGCCAATGAAAAATACCCTTTCTTCTTATTTTTTTAACTTGAGGAAGTTCAGAGTCATTGGTGGAATTCAATTTCTTTTACTACCGGTTCTGTGAGAATGGTTTGGTAGGCATGGTATGGCTTGATGGGTGTGGCTTGGTGGGCATGGTAGGGGAAGGATACTGCAAAATCTCCATTCCAACCCCATTCCAGGGGAAGGATATTGCAAAATCTCCATTCCCAGCCCACTCTGGGGCCAGCCAGAGGTGGTATTTGCTGGTTCTCCGAACTCAAAATTTCTGCTACCAGTTCTCCAGAACCTGTCAGAACATGCCAGAACATGCTGAATAGCACCCTGTTCAAAGTCCCTGCTAACTCAATGATCATGGGGTGGGGCATCTTTGAAACATCTTTGCCATGAAGCAAGCAAAATATATGCTACATATGAAAGGGACGGAAGTTACATTGTGATGGTACAATAGCAATAACAAGAGCACTTAGACTTATATACTGCTCCATAGTGCTTTACCATACTCTCTGAGTGGTTTACAGAGTCATTGCCCCCAATAATCTGGGTCCTCATTTTACCAATCGTGGAAGGATGGAAGACTGAGTGAACCTTGAGCCAGTCAGGATTGAACTCCATGCTGAGGGTAAAGTTAGCCTGCAATGCTGCATTCTAACCACTGTGGCACCAGAACTTTTGTTGCTTAGGTGAACGTTTCGGTGATGTGGATATCTCTATAGTAAATCTTATTAAGGGAGAACATTTCTAGATGGGCAACAACATACATATAATGAAGAAAGCGGACTCTATGCTGGTACTTAGAACAATAAAAAAGAAAAAGAAAGAAAAAAGTAGAAAGAAGGGAATGTTCCAGATATTGAGTTTTGGTGAGAAACTCTATATCACCAGATGGTGAGAAATTACCAAACACTCTTCCACACCTAAGTACTTTTTTATATACTCATCCAAGCACTTATTGCACCTAGCTGCTAAAAATAATACTTTAAAAAAAATACTTTGACATTGATGTTCTTTGAACAACTAATAGGATTGCTATATGAAGATATGTGAAATAAATGTTCAGTAATAGATTGTTCTTCACTATACCCTATTGTTATTACACTTTATAATTCCAATATACAGATGTTCATTTTTTCAGCTTAATAACAATAACAATAACAACAACAACAACAACAACAACAGAGTTGGAAGGGACCTTTGAGGCCTTCTAGTCCAACTCCCTGCCTAGGCAGGAAACCTTACACCATCTCAGACAGATGGTTATCCAACATTTTCCTAAAAATTTCCAGTGTTGGAGCATTTACAACTTCTGCAGGCAAGTTGTTCCACTTATTAATTGTTCTAACTGTCAGGAAATTTCTCCTTAGTTCTAAGTTGCTTCTTTCCTTGATTAGTTTCCACCCATTGCTTCTTGTTCTACCCTCAGGTGCTTTGGAGAACAGCCCGAGTCCCTCTTCTTTGTGGCAACCTCTGAGATATTGGAACACTGCTATCATGTCTCCCCTAGTCCTTCTTGGACTAGGGGAGACATATTCTTGTAGTGTTATGTTAATTCATTTGTCTATAATCTTTTCAATTAGCTTTCTTTTGTCAAAAAAGGAAGGAAGGAAGGAAGGAAGGAAGGGAAAGAAAGAGAAATCTGAAGTTCAAGAAAGTTATTGACTACCTTTTAACTATGTTGGCAGTTTTAATATAGTTAAACTGAAATTTATTGATGATATCTTTTCTGCCTTAGTGAGCCATTTACAACTAAACTTTTTTTTCTTTCCTGGGAAATTCTGTTAACAGACACTTTGGTGTACCAATGCAAGAAACTAGAAGACTTATGTACCTTAAGCTTTGGCCCGTCACTCTCTCTTAGACTAGACTTCTTCCTAGAAGGCCATGACAAACTACTTTCTTTCTTTCTTTCTTTCTTTCTTTCTTTCTTTCTTTCTTTCTTTCTTTCTTTATCAAGTACGTATTAGATAATATATATAAATATAAGCATGAATTGAATACATAAAATGAATACAATTAAAGGGAACATTATGACAGGAGGGTAGGCACGCAGGTGCTCTTATGCACGCCCCTTACAGACCTCTTAGGAATGGGGTGAGGTCAACAGTAGCCAGTCTAAGGTTAAAATTTTTGGGGTTTTGGTTTTCCCCAAAATTTCCCCAAAATGGTGCCAAGAATATTTCAAGGATTTGTCCAGACTGTTGCCAAGACTCAAGACAGTCTCAAAGGCACTAAGAAAGAAATTTGGTGATCATATTTTGGCTTCTTCTTTTGAACTAGAGCAGTGTAATTATTTTTTAATAATTTCTATATATGTATGTTAAATCTCAGATTATGGTTATTTTTGCTAAATGGCTCAATACTTCACCCTTAAAATCTGTACTGGCTTCTCTTGGTTATTCAAACTGCTCCAAGGCATACTTATTTACTGCATCTCGACATTTTATCTTTCTGTAATGACCTCAACTGACATATGTGCAGCCATTTCTAAAGTTATCTGTTATTATCACATTCACAGTTTTGATGACATTTCATTCAACCTTAGCATCACTGCCTCAAACAAATTATTAGTACATCATAGAATCAGTAAGCCTAATAATTTTCTCATGTTCCCATTTGAGAGTATTTGTGTTATAAATTTCTAACTTATTTGATTGTAAGCTTTATTACCTATAAAAATAACCATAGTTCGACCTAACTCTGGTAAATCCATCAGTTTGACATTCAGAGTTGACAGCTATCACTAGGTATTCCATGAAAACAAGTGTTGAGACAGGTCCATTTCTTGTTGGCAAGAGCTTTAGTGCCTTGCAACAAATATCAGAGATCAATGTCAGTGGCATGATCATCACAGGTGATGGCCAAAAACTACCTGTTTGCTCATTTTTCTAAAGAATGTCCAGATAATGAGATAAAGAATAGGAAAGAAGATGGTGAAAATGGTGCAAATAGCAGTGGGGATGGGCAGACTATGGAGATGGGCAGACTTCAGATAACCTGGTCCCAAGCCATGAAAGGCTTTAAAGGTGACAACCAACACCCTGAATTGCACTTAGAAGCAAATCAGCAACCAATGCAGCTTCCGCAAGAGAGGTAGCACATGGCACACCGATATCTGTACAAAAACAGCTCTCGGTAAACTCATTTTTTTTATTAAAAATGAACACTAATTAAAGTGGTAAATTGATATGGTAATTGTAGTACTGCTACTGTACATCTCTACACTGATGAATGATAATATGGAAAATTGTCAAGAAGCAAATATAGAAGGTAAGAAAATACTCACAAGGAATAAAAGTGGAATTCTTTATGGTTGTTTCACTTGGTTTTTTAATGGTTGATTTGGTTAGCAGTTGCCAAAGTATACTTGGAAAGTCTTTTTTTGAAATTTCTCATGAAAATGTGCAGTAGGTAACCCTTCAGTAGACAATTTATCTTTTTCAGCACTGGAAAAATCAGGTAAATATCTTCCCGAATCCCCTTTCTTTTGGCACGTCCAATCCAAGTTATAATTCTCAAGAAACTGCTCTGGAGCAGACTTCATTTAATGATACACAGAAATATAAACACATCTATAGATATATGGACGTTTCTTTGAAAAAGTTTTACATCTATACCCTAAAGTACCTAAGAAGGAAGAAAGGGAACTATGTCTCTACAGATGTTGATACTATGATTCCCAGCATCCTTCACTATTGACTATAATGGCAAAGGCTGCTAGTAGTTGTACTTCACCCATAGTTGCAGGATAGTATTTGCCCTAAGAGGCAATCCCAATGAATTTAGTATAGTTTAACCCTGATGTGCAGGGTTACATTGGATTGTGTATTGTTTTAAGATGTGAAATTTTATTGGGTTAATGTATCCTAGTGGTGCCAGATAATGAATGTTCAAAAATCTTCTCTGTGTGTATATTTGCATTTGTATAGCTTCAGATATAGCAACAGATACAGACACCTACTGAGTTTGTGGATGATGCATGATTTTAATTAAGCCGTTTATGGCTTACTTTATTAGTATGTGCTATTTAGTAAGAAAGTGGAATAAGGTTTCTCGTTTTCTTTCCCAATACTCTGAAGCTTCCCTTCAGTCATAAAGATGTGGGGGACAATACAGGAATGAGGAAGATGAGTCTCAGAAGCCTTCGCAGGGGGCAGCAAATAGCAGAGAGGTGTGGGGGTAATAAATAACAAAACCTATGTTGTGATGGCGTGATTCTGCTTTAATCCTTTTGATGAAAGTATCAGATTTTCTGGAGATCTTAGATGAATTTATCTCAATTTTTTGGATGCCAAATAAATCAAAAGTCTAATTTAAAAACAGATTACGGTTTTAAACTTAGTTTCTAAGTCTAATGAACAACAACCTTTCAAATATATAATTAAATAGAGAATATGGGAAAGCAGTATAAACTTATCAACTTGTAATAAATCAATAACAATAAATAAAGAATTTAATAATAACCTTTTTGGAATAGGTTCTGCTACTGGGGTTGCAATACATTGTGAACGTATTCTTTTACTTATTTATTTTTTAGTGTTCTGAGACAGAAGTGTGTGGCAAGGAGAAAAGGAATTTCATGCTTTTTTAAAAAAAATTCTGTTTATTTCATTTTTTTCCAACAAACGTACAATCTATAGATGGTATGACACCATCTATAATATAATACTACAGTACTATTATTATGTGTGATGAAATCAATGGCTGAAAGAAGACCCCAATAGGGAGAGTTAAGAATTATTTCGGCTTGGACTCCATGGAGGGAGAGGAAGCATATGAGATCAAAGATTTAGGTCTGTATTAGGTGATTCCCAAGAGAAGGAAGACAGTCTGGCAAAATTCTTGTGAACTGGTGACTCAACAATAAAGAAACTTCTTGATGTAATTCTCAGAGCTGTTCTGGTTGGTTGCACCTGACATCATTATATATAATACTGTATTATAATGCTATAGATGGCATAACACCATCTGTATTATGAATAGATTAGATGACGTCTTTATGATCTGAAAACCTATCTGTTTTCAGTATCCGTTTACTTTTCTAGCATCCTCAACACCAGTCACTGATTTCAAAATGAGCAGTATGACTGGGCAAACCCTGCTTGTTTTTAAACATACTGTAGCATACTGTGTAGCATACTGTATGTTGGATCTACATAAAAATAATATTTTTTGATTATTCAGTCACTCCTGCCATTTCAAAGCCAGTGATTGCTGCAGATGCTCTGTTAACTTACAACTCTTTCCTATGTGAATCAAATTTTATTATAACATTCATTAAAAGCAATAACGTTATTTATGAGCTTGTGGCATTATGAGATTTATTAGTTTGTTTTTTTGTCTGTTTCAGTTTTCATTTATCTAAGTTGGTTCCAAGACAGTTGTATTATGTGGAAATGCTAGATATTTTTAGTTTCTCATCCAAATCTTAACTTCTTGGTTAAATAACTGATAATAACACCATCTCTCAGATGTCCTTCATCTTCACTGAGAATTGGATGTTAGCCTTATTTCAATCAATATATTCTTGTCTAGCATGTCAAGGTGGTTGTATGAGTAAAGATAGTCTATTTATGCTCAAGGGATATGTTATATTTCTATTTCACTTACATTTTTGGAAAAAAATGTTAATATTGAATTGGAAAAGGAAGAAAATTAAAAGTTATACCAATTTCTTCAACCCAGTACCTTCTGGTTATTTTGTGATTACATTTCCTAGAATTTGTAACTAAAATAACAATTTGGAAGGCACCAGAGAAAGTAGATCTCTGTGGTAGACAAAGCTGCTGGGCATTTAGCAAGCCTGGTATAGCACAGATTGAGATTAGGAAAACCTGAGTTCAGTACCCTCTAAGCCATTAAATACTCTTGGTGACTTACTTTCTCTCCGAATTATAATTATAACATGGAATATAGAATATATGGAACCCTAAAGCAGCTACCTAGATCTATACCCGCTGAGCCTAAGAGCAGAAGACTAGCTCAATAAATTTATTATCTTTCTTCCCTGTTTTGATGATTAGGGGACTGGAGACTAAAACATATGAAGAACGGTTGCAGGAACTCAATATGTCTAGTTTAATAAAAAGGACTAGGGGAGACATGATAGCAGTGTTCCAATATCTCAGGGACTGCCACAAAGATGAGGGAGTCGGGCTGTTCTCCAAAGCACCTGAAGGCAGGACAAGAAGCAATGGGTGGAAACTAATCAAGGAGAGAAGCAACTTAGAACCAAGGAAAAATTTTCTGACAGTTAGAACAATCAATAAGTGGAACAACTTGCCTCCAAAAGTTGTGAATGCTCCAACACTGAAAATTTTAAGAAAATGTTGGATAGCCATTTGTCTGAAATGGTGTAGGGTTTCCTGCCTGGGCAAGGGGTTGGAATAGAAGACCTCCAAGGTCCCTTCCAACTCTGTTATTATGTTATGTTAACCCACAATTATTTCTGTTATGAGTCTGTTTCCAAATACAGGGAACTTTGTATAAATGTAACTTCACACTTTTTTCTGACCTTGCTGATAAACTTTCTAAAAAAGTTGAGATGTCCCAATTGTAGTCGCAACCCTCCTCTGATTTAAATTTATCCTCCCTCAATGCAATAAAATTCTTCTGTCTCTTCAATACATAATGTATCCTTGAAGTAGTGAATAATTTTTTCAGTGACACCACTAAAGTGGTGGAAGTTCTTTTCTAGACATTCCTTAAAAATGGAGCTTCCTCCATGCAAAATCCAGGGCTCGTTTGTGTTAAATTTATGAGACCAGGTGTTGATTGGCAATTTATTGCTACTCTGAGCAGAAAGCTAAAAGAATAGGAATATATTAGCTGTAAACCACCCTGAGTCCTTCGGGAGAAGGGCGGTATATAAATTTAATAAATAAATATTGTTAAAATGTAAAAAAGAAGTAAATAGGATAAAAGAAATATATCATTTAAAAGTATGTCCTCTTTTCAATACTTACTGTTTTTTAAAATTAATCCAATCTTATAGCATCTTGAGGGTTGCCTACACCATTTATGCATATGGCATTTGTTGTAGTTAGAAGACAACCATTCAAAGAGACTGGACATGGTATTATGTTGTTTATTGCTGGCCAAGATAGGAAACAGCATGCTATGGTGCTATGTTAAGCTCCAGCCCTTGTAACTCTAATGAATGCTAGCTGTGAGAAAAATGAAGTTCAAGTTGGCATAAAAAGAAGAAGAAAAAAGAAAAGAAAATCTACTTGCCTTTAGTTCATGTTTGCCGAAACCTATGGCACCTGCTATGGCCTGGAGTACAGTAAATGTAAATTACATTTGCAATGCAGTTTCACTTAATGAACCTATTGAAGTCCTGCAAATTTTATATTATAGGGACACCACTGTGTGTGTGATCACATGTAGAATTGAAGACAGCAAAGCAAAGTGTTTCCATGAATAAGTGCTCTAAAATTTAACATCTTGCAGAGATGGATTAAGCATTTGATTTTTGAGGATACAGCTTTTGAAATCAAATTTTCCTGCTGAGCACAACAGTCTAGAATGATGACCAGAGTGGACTAAAGCTTCTCCACAGTCTTTTAAATTACTACACAATTTATATTGTAATAAACCTGACATGGTTGTGGGGCTTGCATGCTCTGAGGATGATAGCTATGTCAAGGTTCAACCATACTGGATAGGGTTCATCAGAAGAGTCAGCTGAAGAGTGTTTCTCCCATAAAGAATGTGGTAAGAATTTAATTTACAAAAACTCATAGTGGATCAGTTATCACCTAGGTCAACAAGGACTATGCTAGGTTAAAATTTCAGAATATTTGGTGACAAACCGACTACAGGACCCAGGACTGGTTGATTGAGCAAGCAGGGCCAGCACTTCAGGACCACTGGAAGAAAAGTTGTTTATTATCGTAAATATATGAAGAATGAAAACAAATAGTCTGTAATTACAAATCAAGTCCAACAGGAAAAAGATATCTGAAAATATTTCAAATAATCCAGAATTAGAAATAATAGAACAGTGCCTAACAGATTAATATAGATTATAATACAAGATAAATTAGTCACAGAAGCAGAAATGGAAGAACTGCAAATGTCTATGCAGGCCAAAGAAATTGAAGCTTTGCCAGAAACAGTTCATATTTTAGAGATAAACCAGTGGAAATCAGCAGTAGAGGAAGCCATTATAAATATGGAATCATTTTCATTCTTAAACTGGGCATTCTCCTCTGCCTTCTCCTCAGAAAGAACAAAGCCCTTTACGAAAAACTGAAACTAAGAACAACTGAGCATCTAGAACATCAAAAACAACAGAATAAGATTACTGTCAACTCATAAAGCATCTCTGGCATGCTCTCGATTGCCATAGGCAAGGGGGATGGGAAAACGAACTTTGCAGCTGCAGTGAGGGAGCACTTTAGTAAAAACAAAAGCACATTCCAGCCACCTCTCTGTCATGGCCATCTCCACGGTTACCCACCGTGGTCTGAGGGGAGTGATCTCTACAACCTGCAAAATTTCTTCATTGTAGAATGCGACTGATGGGGGAGGGGGCAAACAGGGTCAGAGTCAGGACATAAATTATGTGGGGTCAGAGTTGGCGTCACTTGGAACTTGCCAACATGAAGCTCCTAATAAATAACTGGATTTCTTTTGAAGCTTGCCTTGAGGCTCATGATTTAATTAGGGCATTGGTCAGAACCCTGACGATTACATTGAATCTTGTTATGAAGAAACAGAAATTAAACAAAAATTAAAAAATGCCAATTCTGTAATATCAAATATGAGCACAAGCTGACTGCAAGAAAAAAGAAACTCTACTAATATACAGAATGTCTGCAGTTCTAGCTGACTATCTTGGATGTGAAATCAAAAACTAAAAAATGCTAAACAATGCACCACCAAAAAGGAAGATCAAGTTGGAAAATAAGATTAGTATGTTAAGATTAGATGTAAACCATGTAGTCCAGATGAATAGACTGCAATGAACCAGCCAACATATAATAAAGAAGAAACAGTTTATTTCTGGGTGCAGCAATGGGATAAACCAGAGAAATATAACAAGAACGCAGCTTGGATAAAGAAGGTGGATAAGAATAAAAAAGAAGCTGAAATGAAAGAACTTGTAATAACAGCAGAAGGAAGATCAAGAACTGTTCAGCACTAGGTGAAGATGAACTTATTGAAATATCTGATTGGTCCATAGCCACTCAACATACTGCAAGAAGGTGAAATTGAAGAATAGTTAACATCTGACAAAACCTACCAATAATGAAAGATTCAACAAAAGGGAAAATATCAGGCAACTATATGACAATTATCTGCTTACCAACACATTCAACAACAGCATCTACTTGAAAACAAGCTCCTTTCCAGCTGAGCAGAAAGAATAGTACCCAAGCAGCATAGGGAAAAAGATCAGTGCCTAATTAACAAGATGATCTTGAGAAACTATAAGAGAAAGAAGACCAACTGAAATATAGCTTGGATTATTACAAGAAAACATTTGACTCCCTTCTACATTACTGGATTATCGAATGCCTGGAAATAACAGGAGTCAATAGAAGCATCAGAAGCATTCTACAAAGATCAATGGCACAAAGGAAGTAACAATTGCAAGTCAATGGTGATAGACTGGAAGAGTTTAACATCAAGAGAAAACTCTTTTAAGAATGCTCACTATTGTTGTTGTTGTTGCTGCTGCTGTTTGTCATGGCAATAATTCCTCTGTCAAAAATACAGAAATCAGCCCATGGCTACCCAACACAAAAAACATCTGCCAGGCTATCCTATATTTTTTATATGGATGATCTGAAGCTACGTAGAAAAGCATCATCTAAAATGAATCACTGCTCAACACTATCTGAATATACAGCCAAGATATTGCAATGGAGTTTGGATGGAACAAATATGCTTCCTTTACCATCAAAAATAGTGAAAAACAGAGGAAATCAAGATGCTCTATATAACTAACATTAAAAGTTTGGATAAAAATAATTGCTAAAAAGACCTGGGCATCCTTGAGGCTAACACCATCAATCACATCAAACTCAAGAAGGAGGTTAGTAGTGAATATATCAGAAGAGTAAAAAAAGATCTAAAGTCCTAATTCAGTAGCATAAATTGTGATTAAAATGTCATTAAAACCTGGGTAATTCCAGTCATTGGATATACAGTGGGAATAGATGATTTGACTAAAAACCATGGATGAGGAAAACTAGAAAAATAATGACAATGGATCATGTTACAAATTACCCATATCAATAAAAAAGCTTCAATCCAAAAAAAATCCCTCTGGAGAAGAAACAAAAGGGCTATGTAGCAAATTTCAAAAACGGCTACAGAAATATATGAAACCAAATAAAAACTGAATGCATCAATTACCACACCAAGCAAGAAGAGGACATTCTGTGCACAAATTCCAATCGTGCTTTTTTATAATTTTGTGAATAACAAACTTAAAGACTCGAGATCCATCCCACCACTAAAAGAATCTAACGGCAAAGAATATAATGATGAAACAGTTAAAGCAAACCTCTTTAACACATTCTTTGGCTCAGTCTTTGTTAACAGTAATGGCTCATACCCGACATTCCCCAATCGTACCAACAATGAGTACAACGACCTAACACATATAGATTTCACAGAAGATAATGTTGAAAAAGCTCTTCGCAAACTGAAACCATCCCTATCTATTTGACCTGATGGACTATATGCATACTTCTTAAAAAAGCTTTCCACTAATATAGCAGAAGCCCTAAGCATAATCTTTGAAAAAGCCTTCATGACCAGTTCCCTTCCCAAACTTTGGTCACTAGCCACGGTCATCCCTGTCTTCAAAAAAGGAGACCCCAGCCTAGTTGAAAATTACAGACCAATCTCTCTATGCTGTATCACCTGCAAAGTAATGAAATCTATCATCAACCAATCCATTACCCTCCACCTAGAAACAAACAACCTACTCTCTAATAAGCAATTTGGTTTCAGAAAAAATTTATCATGTAACTTACAACTTCTTCACTGCAAAAACATATGGAATACAATTTGATCAGGGCAAAGCAATAGATGCAATTTACATAGACTTTTGTAAAGCTTTTGACTCAGTAGTACCTGATAAACTTCTCCTAAAACTAAAATCCTATGGCATCTCAGGATCCCTCCACAATTGGATAATAGCTTTCCTTTCCAACAGACAAGTGGTCAAAATTGGCAATGCTCTATAGAATCCTGTTCCTGTCAAAAGCGGTGTTCCCCAAGGCAGCGTTCTTGGACCAACACTCTTCATATTATACATTAATGATCTCTGTGACCATATTACAAGTAATTGTGTTCTCTTTGCTGATGATGTCAAACTATTTAACACCACCAACAATACAGCTACCCTTAAAAAAGACCTTGACTTTGTATCTGAATGGTCTAAAACTTGGCAACTCCAAATCTCAACCAGGAAATGCTCAGTCTTACATATTGAAAAAAAAAACCTAAACACTAAGTACAAGCTTGATGGACATTACCTTACAGATGACCCCTACCCTGTTAAAACCTTGGAGTGTTCATATAAAATGCCCACTGCAACTACAATGCAAAAAAGGCTTTAAGAGTTGTAAACCTAATCTTTTTTTTAATTTAATTTTGTCACAACAGTATACATAAACATTGTCATAGTAAAAAAAAGAAAAACATATCATGAATATATATATATATATATATATATATATATATATATATATATATATATATATATATATATATATATATATATATATATATATATATATATATATATATAGTCTTGTTGGTTTTCTCCCATGTAAAATTGAAATACGACAGTCTCATTCGTCATCTTCAGGCTTCTGGGAGCAAAGCTCCCAGAAGCACAAGCTGAAGCCTGAAGATGACGAATAAGACTTCCGAAACGCTGCCAAGACACTTCCAATTTTACACGGAGAAACCCAACAACCAAAGACCTATATACAAACACCCGTGAAAACCTCAGAAAACATATATATATATATATATATATATATATAGATATAGATATAGATATAGATATAGATATAGATATAGATATATAGATATATAGATATATAGATAGATAGATAGATAGATAGATAGATATATAGATATATATATATAGATAGATAGATAGATATATAGATATATATATATATATATAGATATATATATATATAAAAGTAAAGGATATGCATAGCTATATTAATTAGATATAATAAAGAGAACAATAGGACAGGAACGGTAGGCCCTTTTGTGCTCTTATGCACGCCCCTTATAGTCCTCTTAGGAATGGGGTGAGGTCAATAGTAGACAGTTTTTGGTTGAAGATTTTGGGATTTTTTGTAGAAACTATGGAGTCAGGTAATGAGTTCCAAGCATTAACAACTCTGTTACAGAAGTCATATTTTCTGCAATCAAGTTTGAAGCGGTTGACATTAAGCTTGAATCTATTTTTTGCTCTTGTAATATTGCGATTGAAGCTGAAGTAGTCATTTACAGGAAGGATATTGCAATAGATGATTTTGTGTGTTAAACACAGGTCATGTCGAAGTCGACGTAGTTGTAAGTTTTCTAATCCCAGGATTTCAAGCCTGGTGGCATAAGGTATTTTGTTGTTTTCGGAGGAGTGAAGAACTCTTCTAGTAAAATATTTCTGGACGCGTTCTATTGTATTTATGTCAGAGATGTGGTGTGGGTTCCAGACTGATGAGCAGTATTCAAGAATAGGTCTGGCAAATGTTTTGTATGCTCTAGTTAGTAGTGTAGAGCTTTTGGAAAAGAAGCTGCGTAAAATTAGGTTAACTACTTTTAGAGCCTTTTTTGCTATGTAGTTGCAGTGGGCTTTGGCATTTAGGTCATTTGATATGAGAACTCCAAGATCTTTGACAGGGTGAGGGTCGTCAGTAAGATAATGACCATCAAGTTTGTACTTGTTGATAGGATTCTTTTTTCCAATATGTAAGACTGAGCATTTGCTGGTAGAGATTTGAAGTTGCCAAGTTTTAGACCAATCGGAAACTAAGTCGAGGTCTTCTTGAAGGGTAGAAGTATTGTTAGTGGTATTAAATAGTTTGACATCGTCAGCAAAGAGAACACAATAACTTGAGATGAGGTCACAGAGATCATTTATGTATAGTATGAAGAGCGTTGGACCAAGAACACTACCTTGGGGAACGCCACTTTTGACAGGAACAGGATTTGATATAGCGTTACCAATTTTGACCACTTGTTGTCTGTTTGACAGGAAGGCATTTATCCAATTGTGAAGAGGTCCCGAAATGCCGTAGGATTTTAGTTTGAGGAGTAGTTTATCATGTACTACTGAATCAAAAGCTTTGCAGAAGTCTATGTAGATTGCATCTATTGCTTTACCTTGATCAAGGTTGGTAGTCCATATGTTTTTGCAATGAAGAAGTTGTAAGTTACAAGACCATTTTTTTCTGAAACCAAATTGTTTATTAGAGAGAAGGTTGTTTGTTTCAAGGTGGAGTGTAATGGATTGGTTTATGATAGATTCCATTACTTTGCATGAGACACAGCATAGAGAGATAGGTCTGTAATTTTCAACTAGGCTTGGATCTCCTTTTTTTGAAGATAGGGATGACTGTGGCTAGAGACCAGAATTTTGGAAGGGAACTAGTTTTGAAGGCTTTATTAAAGATTATGCTTAAGGGTTCAGCTATATTAATTGAAAGTTTTTTAAAAAAGAAGGCACATAGTCCATCTGGTCCAATAGATAAAGATGGTTTCAGATTGCGAAGGGCTTTTTCAACATTATCTTCAGTGAAGTCTATATGTGTTAGGTCGTTGTTTTCTTCTGTGAAGTTTATATGAGTTAAGTCGTTGTTAATATTATTGGTACGATTGGGGAATGTTGGATATGAGCCATCACTGTTTACAAAGACTGAGCCGAAGAATGTGTTGAAGAGGTTTGCTTTAACTGTTTTGTCAGTACATTCTTTGCCGTTAGGTTCTTTTAGAAGTGGGATGGATCTTGTTTCTTTAAGTTTATTGTTTACAAAATTATAGAAAGCACGATTGGAATTAGTGCGTAGAAGGTCTTCTTCTTGTTTGGTGTGGTAAGTGTTACATTCTGTTTTTATTTGGTTGCAAATATTCTTGTAGCTTGCGTAGCTTCTTTTCCAAAAACACTACACTATTAACCAGAGCATACAAAACATTTGCTAAACCAATTCTTGAATACAGCTTGACTGTCTGGAACCCATACCATATTTCTGACATCAGTACAATTGAACATGTCCAGAAATATTTTACAAGAAGAGTTCTCCACTCTTCTGAATACAACAAAATACCTTATGCCACCAGACTTGAAATCCTAGGTTTAGAAAATTTAGAACTATACCGCCTTCGACATGACCTGAGTTTAACTCAGAATCATCAATTACAATGTCCTTCCTGTCAAAGTCTACTTCAGCTTCAATTGCAACAATACACGAGCAAACAATAGATTTAAGCTTAATGTTAACCACTCCAATCTTGATTGCAGAAAATATGAGTTCAGTAACAGAGTTGTTAATACTTGGAATACACTACCTGACTTTATGGTCTCTTCCCAAAATCCCCAAAGCTTCAACCAAAAACTGTCTACTATTGACCTCACCCCATTCCTAAGAGGTCTGTAAGGGGTGTGCATAAGAGCACAAGTGTGCCTACCATTCCTTCCTATTGTTTCCTTTCGTTATATCCAATTAATATAGTTATTACATCTCACACTCATATATATGCTTATATATTGTACAGTTATTTCATGCTTATGCTTATATATACTGTGTGACAAAATAAATAAATAAAAAATAAATAAATGTCTTTCATCCTCACAATGATGTTGTCAAACTCTATTTACCAAGGAGTATAGCTGGGCATGGAATGTTGCATGTACCCCAGACAGTTGAAGAAGGGAAAAAAGGGCATTAGAAGAATATCTGATGAGCAATAAAGAAGAGGCTGTAGGAAGCACACCACAAAGCCTTACTGAGTACCAAAGAGACCAAATGAAGAACAGAAAAAAGACATGGCAAGGGAAAGTATTACATGGTTAGTACATAATAAAACCAAGCAAACAAAATCGATAGTAACAGCTAGTTTGTATATTGAATCAAAGGCAGGAAATTAGGCAATTTTACCTTACATTGTAAAATGAAGTAGGTATTCCCCTGCATCCATCTATTCCTTTTATTAATTTTACTTGAACCAATCATTCAAGCAAGGATTTATTATGTTGTCTTATTTACAAAAAATAGTCCTAGAGTATGGATTTTCATTTGGTTTGAGAGAGTGGTTTGAGGCAAAAAAAAAAAGTTTTAAAAAGTGATTTTTGGGAGAAAGAAATTTCAACAAATTTGAAATTTTTTGTTGTGGAACCTACTAGTATGAAGTCATGAATTCCACTATTGCCTCTTGTCTTTCTTGATTTTTTATCTGTCTCCATCTCTATTTTCAATTCTATACTGACTTAGCATTAGTAGAAAAATCCCAACCTTATCAAGAAAACAAAATATTTTGCCGCGTGTGTTTTAATATATTAATCTACATGTTTTAATCCATAAAATGCCATGAATTTTCCTGTATGGATTTAAGCAGTTAATTTAGAAAAATAACTAATGTTATCCTCATTAAAAAATTCAATTCAATTAAGTTCAATTCAATTAAGCATAAGAAATACGTAATTTTAAGCTTTGCAAATGATTCCTTATACAATGGTTTGATTGACAATGGTTTTATTTCAACTGCTGCAAAAAAAAAATACTTTCCCTTCTGAAAACAGGATCTGTTGATGTCTGGAATCTTTTTTTTAATGTGACATTCTATTGATGTTGTAACCTTGCCATTTGGAATGTATATAGTTGTTATTTCTCCTCATAGCTGCAGCTAAACAGCCGTTTGATTATTACACAGGTAAAATATTCAGTGTTATGTTATAGCTACAGCAAGCATTGATTAAAGTCTCTAGTGTTCATGAAGGCTGACAGGGATTCAAAGGAGGAAATGTAAAACTTGAAGGTACAGCAGTATAGTGACATTTCACTCTATAAAGCTGCCAATATTTTAATCCTGCACGTAAATCATTTCCATCAGTTCAATTCCATATCTTAATTTGTGTAGCAAACAATGTATTGGATTGCATTATCTTTAATAATGAGAAATGAGATACAAAGTTTTCTGGTTTTTGCGACCCCTATCGGAGAGCTTCCATTTCAGGTAGGGAGGTTTAGCACCTAGAACAGATATGGGATAGATTTCATTTTCATTCTTTGATCAGCCTACATTTTATTATTTGTTCTATAAACCTTTTAGTTTCTTTGCTTTAAATGATGCCTTCATCAATGGTGATGCTGTATTCGTTTAGAGTGATGATTGATATGGTAATAGATACAGTGTGATTGAAAGCAACCTTTGTCAGTGGGGAGGCCAAATACTCAAACAGTATATTGGTCTGACTTCGCTCATTATTGGAGGCCTTTCATAGTCATATTGACTTGCTGTCCAAATGTTGTTACTTACCCAAAGCTTTCATTGTTTAAATGGTATAGACATTAGTATTGAACACGGCTTTTCCCAATATTTGTCCTAAAAATACACACATGGCTCAATTATCCTCTGAAAATGCTGTGAGTATTAAAAGAGCAGAGAGGGGGAATCCAAGAAATAAAATTTGGATTTAAAGAAAAATAATATTTTGTTCCTTTTTTCATCAGTTCCACTTCAATACACATATACCTTTGTTGCAGTATTTCTTGTATTAAATAGCCACAGAAGCATTTGTCCATTTTCTTGTTAACAACAGAGAACTGCTTTTCCACTTTCATTGGTAAATTTTATAACAGAAAAAGAGTGATTGCAAGCGTGAAAAAGGGAAACATTTTGTACTTTGGATGCAAATCTTATCCAGAGACTGGCCAACTCGTTTGGGTTCATTACTCGGAACCTTGACATAGCTATTGTTTATTTAGCAAGTCAACCAGTGGCAGTATTCAGCCAGTTCTATCCAGTTCGGGCGAACCAGTAGCGGCGGCTGTAAGAGGCTCAGCCAATCCACCTGGATGTTATCATGGCCCTTTGTTGTCTCTGCGGGGCCCGAGCCGGGCCTCCTGGCTGAGAGTGACTCAGAGAGTGAGGGGGAAGAGCCGACAGGGCTTCCCTCTGCAGAATCTTCCTCTCTGGCTCCGCTCCAGGTCCCAGAGGCAGGCCAGGTGGAGGAGGAGCAGCCGACACGGCCCCTGTTCCCCGACCCCTCCTCCTCCTTCCTGGCAGAGCTCGAAGAGCCAGCTGAGGGGAAACCAGTGTGGTTAGATGCAATGCAGCAACGCTGAGCGAAGCGTGTGCAGCAAAAGGAAGACGGGCCACCCCAGGGAGTGCTGAGTCAAGGAGCCAGACCCCACAGGGTATAAAAGTGGGAGGAGCTGCCTTTGGGCTCCGTGACGGACAAAGACTGACTTCTGGGAGGTTCGGCTGTGTTATTTTGTGATTCAGACTTTGACTTCTGTTTATTCCTGAACTGCAAATTACACTGGTCAGAGGAGAACTTGGCAGGCAATCGCGGGTTCGTTGCCAGGACTGTTATCTGTTGTCGGAGTAAATTGCTGGCAAGGAAAGTCAGCTCGCGTGTCTTTTTGGGTTGTGGTCGGGAGGGGACATAACACCCACTTTTGATGCTCTGCACATGCACAGAAGGCTGTGTGCATGCATGGAGGTGGTGCGTGCAGTCACATTTGTGAACCGGTAGCAAAGGTAAGTGAATATACCCCTGAAGTTAACCCATGTTCTTCAAATTGTCAGAAAATTATTAAGTATGACTTTTGAGTTATATTCATTTGGTGGCTCTTGTTAAGATATACAGGTCCTTGATCCCTCCTTCCTTCTGGCTAAGTTCTACCTTCTTGGGCCAGCAAATCCAGAATTGGACTTTGCAGTACAATATCACATAGTATGGTTTATGCAATCTGCAAAACAAGATGATGAACTATGTTTCTATATTTCTTAGGTGAGAAGATATCATTTCAAAACATTCTCCTTACCTTTGTATTTTTTTTTCATTACACCTTGATACAAATCACAACTGAAAAAAGGATTCCTAATTTTCTTATTTGTCTGATGTTTTTTCCTCTTGCATTTATACAGAAAAGTCAAAACTCATGAATGTTTAGTAAGTTGATTCCATACCTGTAGTATAAGGTGGTTTAAATCATTGTTGCATTTTAATATATTATTTATTTATTATTTATTTATTTATTTATTCAAATTTATATACCGCCCTATCTCCCGAAGGACTCAGGGCGGTGTACAGGCATTTAAAAGACATATAAATACAATATAAAACAATTAAAAAACTGATTCTAAAAAGCCCGTAAATTTAGAATTAAAATATCAAATAAAACCCAATTTAAAACCAATAATTTAAAATCTAGCTCAGCCCTGCACAATTAAATAAGTGTGTTTTAAGCTCAGCGGAAGGCCCGGAGGCCCGAGAGCTGACCAAGTCCGGGGGGTAGTTCATTCCAGAGGGTGGGGGCCCCCACAGAGAAGGCCCTTCCCCTGGGTGTCGCCAGATGACATTGCCGCGCCGACGGCACCCTGAGGAGACCCTCTCTGTGAGAGCGCACGGGTCGGTGAGAGATATTCGGTAGCAGTAGGCGGTCCCGTAAGTAACCCGGCCCAATGCCATGGAGCGCTTTAAAGGTGGTCACCAAAACCTTGAAGCGCACCCGGAAAGCCACAGGTAGCCAGTGCAGCCTGCGCAGGATGGGTGTTATACGGGAGCCACGGGGGGCTCCATCTATCACCCGCGCAGCCGCATTCTGGACTAACTGCAGCCTCCGGATGCCCTTCAAGGGGAGCCCCATGTAGAGAGCATTGCAGTAATCCAGACGAGACGTCACGAGTGCGTGAGTGACCGTGCATAGGGCATCCCGGTCCAGAAAGGGGCGCAACTGGCGTACCAGGCGAACCTGGTAGAACGCTCTCCTGGAGACGGCCGTCAAATGGTCTTCTAGAGACAGCCGTTCATCCAGGAGGACGCCTAAGTTGCGGACCCTTCCCACCGGGGCCAATGACTCGCCACCGATGGTCAGCCGCGGATTTAGCTGACTGTATCGGGATGCCGGCACCCACAGCCACTCTGTCTTGGAGGGATTGAGCTTGAGCCTATTTCTCCCCATCCAGACCCGTACGGCCTCCCGGCACCCGGACAGCACTGATAGCTTCGCTGGGGTGGTCCGCAGAAAGTACAGCTGGGTGTCATCCGCATACAGCTGGTACTTCACACCGAAACCACTGATGATCTCACCCAGCGGCTTCATGTAGATGTTAAACAGAAGGGGCGAGAGGATCGACCCCTGCGGCACCCCACAAGTGAGGCGCCCCGGGGCCGACCTCTGCCCCCCCGTCAACACCGACTGCGACCGGTCGGAGAGATAGGAGGAGAACCACCGATAAACGGTGCCTCCCACTCCCAATCCCTCCAACCGGCGCAGCAGGATACCATGGTCGATGGTATCGAAAGCCGCTGAGAGGTCTAATAGGACCAGGGCAGAGGAGCAACCCCTGTCCCTGGCCCTCCAGAGATCATCCACCAACGCGACCAAAGCCGAGTCCGTTCTGTAACCGGGCCGAAACCGGACTGGAACGGGTCTAGATAGACAGTTTCATCCAGGTGCAAGGGAAATTGATATGCCACCATATTTCTACAACCTTCGCCAAGCGAAGGTTGAGACCGGACGATAATTACCTAAAACAGCCGGGTCCAGGACGGCTTCTAAGGAGGGGCCTCACCACCGCCTCTTTCAAGGCGGCCGGAAGACACCCTCCACCAAAGAAGCAGTCGAATCGCCTGAGCCAGCCTCGTGTCACCTCTCGAGTGGCCAGCACCAGCCAAGAGGGCACGGGTCCAGTAAACACGTGGTGGCATTCAACCTACCCAACAACCTGTCCATGTCCTCGGAGCCACAGGGTCAAACTCATCCCACACAATGTCACCAAGACCACCCTCAGCATCTCACCCGATCACCGCAATCTTGGTCCAGACCATCCCGGTTGAACGATTTTATCGTATAGATAACCGTTAAACTCTCAGCACGTCCCTGCAACGGGTCATCCCGCCCCTGGTGTAGGAGGGAGCGAGTCACCCAAACAGGGCGGCTGGGCGGTTATCTGCCGATGCAATGAGGGAGGAGGCGAGCTACGCGCTTCCTCAATGCCACTAGGTAAGTCCTAGTATAGGACTTCACTAGTGTCCGATCAGCTTCGAACGGCTAGACCTCCAGAGACTCTCCAGGCGCCTTCTCCGGCGCTCATCCTCTCAGCTCCTCGGAGAACCAAGGAGCCGGTTGGGACCTGCGCCGGGTCAGAGGCCGCAAAGGCACGACACGGTCCAAGGCCCCCGCGCCTGTTCCCAGGCCGCAACAAGTTCCTCAGTCGAGCCGTGAGCCAGACCTCAGGAAATGGCCCAAGCTCCGTCCGGAACCCATCCGGGTCCATCAGGCGCCTGGGACGGAACCAACGTCGGCTCCGCCTCCCTGCGGTGGTGAATGGCGGTCAGAAAGTCCAGGCGAAGAAGAGAGTGATCTGACCATGACAAAGGTTCAATGACTAATTCCTTTAAGTCCAGATCTCTCAACCACTGACCAGAGAGAAAATCAGGTCCAGGGTGCCACCCCCAATGTGAGTAGGGCCATCAACTACTTGGGTCATGTCCAAGGCCGCCATGGAAGCCATGAACCCCCGAGCTGCCGCCGATGACGAGCCGGACGATGGCAAGTTAAAGTCCCCCATGACTAAAAGTCTGGGGGTCTCAACTGCCACCCCGACCAGCATCTCCAGGAGCTCGGGCAAGGCAGCTGTCACGCAGCAAGGAGCCAGGTACGTGATCAGCATACCCATCTGACACCTATGACCCCATCTCACAAAGAGGGATTCGCACCCGCAATCTGAGGTACAGTGGTCTCCTCGGCTCTAGACTCTCTCTAATCACAACCGCCACCCCCACCCCTACCCTGGGCCTCGGCTGATGGAATGCACGGAAACCCGCGGGCACAACTCAACCAGGGCACGCCTTCAGTGCCCAACCAGGTCTCCGTAATGCCCATAAGGTCCGCGAACCCCTGTATAAGGTCACAAACGAGGGGCTTTGTTCACCACGGACCGGCATTGCACAACATCAGCCGGAGGCCCAAGCTCTGAGGATCCTGACCATCCGGGAACGGGTGAAGTCCAGGGTCGGAGCGTGATCGCTTTCAAACATCGAGCACGCGCTCCCGAACTTGATATGACCCTCGCTTCCGCCATACCTGCCTCTCCCACTTACCGTGTCAATAGAACCACCTCACAAATAGGAACACACTCTCCCCCATAACCTCTGGACCTAATAAAGAAAACCGCCATGAGCATGTGCAGGAACTGGCCCCTACCCGACGGGTTACCCCATTACCCGCCTTACCCTCCCACCCCTTAAAATTCCCTTTCTAAAACCCCATAAACCCTTCTTTAGCATGCCACCTCTGTGGGTCCCAAGACCACATAGAGGCCGGCCCTCGATAATGTGGTGGGCCATTCCTGCAGGCGGGGCACTGCAGGCGCAAGAGTTCTTGTGGCGAATAACGCATAGAATCAACCATCAGCTGGCTATGTCCCATTTGGCAGCCGAGATGTTATACTGGGATGTCATTCTGGAGTCCGGTAACGGATGGAAAAAAGAGATGGAAAAAAAGAGACAGGCAGTCCGTCCTAAAGAGATGTAAAGTCCATTATATCCTGATGGATTAGCAGACAAAAGATCGTAAACCGTCTCAGCCCATCCACCAGGTAGATGTTCCGCTGGACCGGAGTATGCCGTCTGCGGGAGAGATGTTCCAGCAGTCCAGGAAGGAGGTCCGGGGGTGGGGGTAAAGGGTAGCCACAGTATCAGCTGAAGAATACACCTTCCTGCCCCACGCCTCAACATGGTCATCATGTCCATCACTTGCCCCCATCCTCAGTGGGAGAGATGATCTAACAAGCTGGAAACCAGAAGCCCAAGGAGGCGTAGTCCAGGGGTGCAAACAAGGCGCAGCTGAATAAGCGCCATCTCAGCTGAAAAACATGCAGCCCCCTCCCCCCATCTCCACAAGGCCGCCTTCACCAGTCCGCCAAGCCTCCACCGCCGACGGAAAAGATGTTTTGTAGAAGCGAGGGCCAAAGGGCTGGGCCACACAACCCCGGCGTCGCGGCTGGCACCCGCCCCCCCCACACCTCCACATGGCCGTTCGTCTCCCACCGCTCACCCTGTAACCAACAGGGAGATGACAACAAGAGCGGGGGAGCCGAGTCCATGTGGCTTAGTCCAGGGTGGGTGTCGCCTGATGGAAGCGGTAGCGGCGTTAGAAACCCACGCCGCTCACCGCCAAACAGCTGAGAACAGCTGAGGGTCGGCCGGCCGCCCACGCACCTCCGCAGGGCCGCCATCTTCATCCGCCCCGTCTCCGGTTCCTCCGGCCTCCAGCGCAGCAACCGCGGGTTCAAGGAGGTCCAAAGACCCCACCCGCGATTGCTGAGATGTAATATTCACCGGGCCGAGGGGAGCCAGCGGCATAGGCGACAGCAAAACATCGCCATCAGCCAGGGATCCGCCAGCCGATGATCCGGCGTTTTCAGTAAGCCGCCATCTTGCGCATGCGTAATTATAAGTGGCTATCCTTTCATAACATTATCCTTTCATAACACACATTACGAGATTAGGCTATCATCATGGGAATCTTTGTATCAGTATAGTTAATGCTACTCAAAGAAATTTTACACATCCAGTCATATCGCTCAATATACTGTGTCTCTGGCCATCCCTTCAATTATGGTAACCATATCATTACAGCAAGACAATTTTTAAATTTTTGTGTTAAGAATTATCAAAAAATATACATGATCAGGTTACCAAAAATATTCCAACAATATTTTCATTTTTTCCTGATGTTTTAATTTTTCAATCTTATTAAAAATAAATATATTTGCTTATTTATCCTATAATAACATATTTTGCAGATGTGTTTCAAAAATCACCATTAAGATGTTTGAAAAACATTGCATAAAAATTTACTTTCTTTCTCCAGGGATATTGAATATATATTTGTATCCCCACTGATATCTATTGAAAACATAACCAGGCAGATCAGATATAGGATATTCTTTCCAATTAGTCAGTTTTGCTTTTTAGCTGTTTTTGAAATTCCAGATGAATTTATTTTTCCTTCACCAAATTTCATTCATTAAAATAATTATCATCAGAGGATAAAATAGAACATGAAACTGATATTATCTTTGACTTCAACAATAATAGTACATTCAGTAGTGAACAGCCATCAGTAAATAGGCCAACTCAAGGGGGAAAGAAACAATTTAAGTAGAAACTAATTGCCTCTCATTCACATCCAACATTTTTCCTTAATGTTAGATTGGTTATTAGAGGAGATACGATTATGCAGAATACCACAGCTTCAGCCACCAAATGCACTGCATAGATGTCTCATACACCTAGTTCTCAGTTAATAACCTTTTGTTCAGTTACGGCTATTGTAATGCCCAGACGATCGTAGGATCAAAATTTGGCCACTTGACATCCTATCTGCATTTAGGATTTCAGGGGTGCTTCAACTCCACCCACCCACCTATCTCCCCATCCCATTTCTACTCTTTTTGCCATGCTGTTAGCAACAGAGACTGCCATCACTAAATAATGTAGTCACCTGACATCATGCTATATGACTGCATTGCTCAGACAATATAAATTATGGATCTAATTGCCATAACTCAAGGATTTTCCTCTATGTCAGGTAATCATAACTCAGTATATATTTGCAGTGCAAACAAATGATGGGAGCAGGAACATCTGGAATATGAGAGGCTTCCAAAAAGTCAGGGTGGCAGTTGTGGAAGTGTCCTTCTGGATAGGTTATGGGGGTTAGGAGTGGGAGGCACTGTGCTCCAGCGGTTCACTTCTTTCCTCAGTGGTCAGTTCCACTTGGCATTAACAGGGGAGGAAAGATCATGTTTGCAGCCCTTCATGTGTGGCATGACCCAGGACTCGGTGCTTTCCCTTCTTCTGCTCCTGCTCAAAATCTACATGAAACCATTGGGTAAGGTCATTCACCAGTTTGATATTATCAGTATGCTGATGAATAGAATAGAATAGAATATTTTTATTTATAGACCGCCCTTCTCCCGAAGGACTCAGGGTGGTGTACAGCCAAGAATAAAATACAGGAAAAAACAACAATACAAAACTAAGAACAACCCTTAAAAAACCTATTTGATATGGCTACTTATAGATAAAATATTACCCTCTAAAATTTACAAAAAATTTAAAACCCATAAAATCAATTTGATAATTTAAAATTTAAGTGAGTCCAGCAAGATGAAATAAGTAGGTTTTAAGTTCGCGGCGGAAGATCCTAAGGTCAGGTATTTGTCGGAGTCCAGGGGGAAGCTCGTTCCATAGGGTAGGAGCCCCCACAGAGAAGGCCCTCCCCCTGGGGGCTGCCAGCTGACATTGCTTGGCTGACGGCACCCTGAGGAGCCCCTCTCTGTGAGAGCGCAATGGTCATTGGGAGATAGACGTTGGCAGTAGACGGTCCCGTAGGTATCCCGGTCCTAAGCCATGAAGCGCTTTAAAGGTAGTAACTAACACCTTGAAGCGCACCCGGAAGACAACAGGCAGCCAATGCAGTCTGCGCAGGATAGGTGTTACATGGGAGCTCCGAACCACTCCCTCAATAACCCGCGCAGCCGCATTCTGGACTAACTGGAGTCTCCGGGTGCTCTTCAAGGGGAGCCCCATGTAGAGAGCATTGCAATAGTCCAGGCGAGAGGTAACGAGAGCATGAGTGACCGTGCATAGGGCATCCCGGTCCAGGAAGGGCCGCAACTGGCGGATCAGGCGAACCTGATAAAAAGCTCTCCTGGAGACGGCTGTCAAATGGTCTTCGAAAGACAACCGCCCATCCAGGAGCACGCCCAAGTTGCTCTGTATGATACTCAGCTCTGTATCTCAATCCCAAGTGGTGCAGGTGCAGGTGATGTGTTGATTCAATGTCTGGCCTGGATGGGGTGGAGCTGTTCTGTTTCAAGATTTCTGGAAGACACACAAAAACATACTATTTAAAGCTGACCAATTTACTATGGTTTTAGCAAATAGCAGCAGATATCAATGTGAGTCAAATGCCTAGCAAAAAAGCTTGCCTTAAAGAGATACATACCATGGTTCCATGAAGATAAGGCTTAGCCACAAAGTAAGCCCTAGCCTGATTTTAGGGTGCTCCTAATATAAGCCCTACCCCCAAAATAAGCTGCAGTTAAGTTTGTCATCAGCCGGGGGAGGGTGTGGGTGGGTATTGCCAGCACCGACGGGGGCGAGGGCATGGGGGCAGACAGTGTCCGGCAGCAGCCAACACAGATGAGTTGATTACTGTCCAATCAGCAGGGGGGCAGAGGTGGAGGGAAGCAGGTGATCTGGACATGCTACATGGGCCAGAAGAAAACCAAGAGTCGATGGCTGGAGCGGGTGGGTGGCCACGGGAATCTTGTCTCTGTGTGGTGGCACCAGCATCAGATGGAGGCAGAGGTGCAGGAGGAAGGCAGGAGATCTGGACGTGCCGTGCAGGCTGTGGAAAAGCTAAGAGTCATTGGGCTGCTTGTCTTCATTTCTCTTGGCTTGCCTGCTGCCCATGCAGTATGTTGGGATTGCCTACCTTCCACCCACATGCCTCTGCCTCCATCTGCTGCTGGTGCTGCCATGCAAAGATGAGCCTCCTGTGGCTGCCCACCTGCTCTGGCCCACCAACTCCTGGCTTTCTTGGGGCCCATTCGGGTCGTGTGCCTCCCCCTCCATGCCTCTGCCTCCGTCTACTACTTGGACAGATAATCAATTCACCTGCACTGTGTGGGCTTCACAGCCCCAGAGTGTGCCGACAAAGGGGACGGTGGGATGTAGCTGCTGCTGGATGCCATCAGCCTCTGTGCGCTCACCACCTCGTGTGCTGGGGGGTTGGGTGCCCAGCTGGGCTGATCACCCTGATATCATGTTTCCCTTAAAATGAGCCCTAATGCTTACTTTGGAGGCCCCCAAAAATATTAGTTCGGATCTTATTTTTGGGGAAACATGGTATTTACTCCAAGAAACAATAGCATAATTTAAATACATTCCAAGAGTCACAGGCTGACAAATCGGTTAGTTAACCTGTCAATGGTCAAGAACATGAAAGTGATGCAAGCACTGGAAAGGGCATTGTGGCCTCGCAATTTCTGCTCAGACAATTATTAATGCCCTGTTTTAAAATATATATCTGCCAACTGTAAAAAGAAACTAAATGGGATAGTTTTGTATATAAACCCCCAATTACAACAACATCTATTGTAGATATGTAATTGTGCAAACTGAACTACAATAAAATCTATGCAGTGGAGTTATACACCCCACATCAAAAAAAAGCTACATTTTTAAAACACTTGTCTAAATGGTTACTCTCCTATTCAGTTTTGGTGTATATTTGGGTATTGGAATGGGTAATAACCCAATAGCTGGATAGATCCACTAATAAAGGAATTAAAGAAACACAAAGGAAACTATTGCCCTGATCACCTGACAATTAGATTACTGCAATGAACTTTGAGTGTTACTCAAAGTGCTTGTTATTACATATAAATGGATTGCACAGGGCCTGGATATCTGAGGGACTGCTTGTCTCCACTTGTTTCTGCCTGTCCAGTATGTTCCAGCACAGTGGGTATGTTTCATGTGGATAATAAATTCACATAGATTAATAATAAACAACTAGCTCTTTTGTATAATATAGGATAATATGAGTTAGGTAATATATGTCTCAAATGAGAACTGTGGTTGATTTGATCTACTTGTTTGTTTTCTTGGCTGTCAACAATTTTCCAACACCAAAATTAAAAAGTATCAAATATTTTTCTTATCCTGCTTTTTCAAAAATTTCCCTTCATTATTAACCAAATTAAAATTTAAAACCAGTCTGTTTCATTAGTCTTTGAAGGGAAGATAAATTATTATTGCTCTTTAGCAAAGGAATAGTAGGTATTTGTATTGTTAAAGTTAACATTCTAGTTTCAGGTAGTTTATTGTTTTTTAATCTGTTTACTTTAAATGATTGGAGCAACAAACTAAAATAAAAGATATGTATTTTGAATCCTCAGAATATAATTTTAGAAGGGGCTTCTGGTTAATGTCACGCTGAGATCAGACATGAGGAGTGGGTTTCTGTACTCCTGTGCCAAGTTCTCCCCATTGGTGGGCTCCGAAAGGAGCCAAAGCCACCCTGTGGTGGAGCAAAGAGGGGTGCCCTGTGAGGTCACAGAGAGTCATATCTCTCCTGTCTGTCCTAAGGTTCTTTTTCCCTCTCAGCCACAATGAAGAGAAGAGTCTGCCATGAAGCTGGGACAACTGAGGAACAACTAAGACTGGTGCTGAACCGAAGGAGGTGAATAGTGACTGGAACTAGGAGGGAGGATTCCTTTCCATGTAAAACCTAACCCCAAGGAATAATTTAGAACTACTTGTCAGAATTATTTGTTAAAGCAGCAATAAAGCATTCTGAGAAAAATACCAGACTGGAAGGAAAAGATTTAAAGACAGAAAAACAATTAATCTCTAAAAATAAGTCCAAAAAATTGGACTCTTAAACTGGGAAGACATGGTAATGGGAAGGCATTTTAAAATGCTAAAATTATTTACTTTAAAAACGTACCCTGCTTCAATAATTGAATTACAATTAAAATTACAATCAAAATAACTAAAATTAGATTGACTAGTGGCAACATGAAATTTAAATTTAATTTTTTTTTTAAATTTAAAAATGAACAGGATTCAAAGCACCAAAGTGGTTGAGAGATGTTGGATAGAAAGAAAATGTCTTTTAATAAAAGAGTGACATAATTAAAAGTTAGAATAGCAATAGAAACAAGAGTTTCTATAGCAATAGCAATAGAAACAAGAGGAATATTAGTGTATACATTTTTACATAATAAAATAAAAGCAACAACAAGAGGGAAGCTTAGAAATTGAATGGTGGTATTATTATGTATGATCAAATAATCTGGTGAGTGGTATTAGAGCAATACATTAAAACATGGAGTAATTATATAATGATAGACTACAACTGAATACAAATATGTATTATTATTAGAAATATATAAGTTGGTTGAATGTAATAATTATGATTAATTGTACTAGTTCTATTTGTATTAGAATATATGACACCCAGATGCCACACTGTTCACCCATTGATATGTATATGTAAAATAAAATAAAATAAAAAGTTTGAAACAAAAAAATATATAATTTTAGAATATTTTTGCAGCCATTACTCTCCCTATTCTTAGAATTTTTCTCATGCTATATGCAGTTAGAATGGAGTACTTGATAAAACATAGATTGACCATTTTGATTGTACATGCTTTATTTTACTGTAGAATGAATCAAGCTTGCTGTCATTTTTGAACCATTTAGGTTCAAATGGTTTGGAAGAAAACCACAAATATCTCACTTAAAATATATCCATTCAGGCTCTTGGACCTACCACTGGCCAGAAAACCACATTGGTTATATGTTCCTTTGCATGGCCTCCTTCAACATTCTATTGATTTGTGTATCTTAAAGCTACAGAAACATAGGGAACTCCATTAATCTGAGTCATGATATTGATTTATCCTATTATTAACTGTGATTGGCAGTTCAGTTGCAGGCTGGGGCCCTTCTAGCCTTATCTGAAGATGTTAGAGATTCAGCTTCACATTGTGATATTTCTTTCAAATCTTAGCTTATGAGTCTAATATATTCTAATTTTGGAAAGACAAAAATATTCATTTTTTTTGCCAAGCTACCTTGCCTTGTTTAAATCTTTTAGTCCAGCCCCATTCTCAAGCAGGAAATCCTATACCATTTCAGAAAAATCATTGTCCAATCTCTTCTTAAAAGCCTCCAATATTGGAGCACTTACAACCTCTGGAAGGAAGTCGTTCCACTGATTAATTGTTCTAACTGTCAGGAAATTTCTCCTTAGTTCTAGGCTAGTTGTCTCCTTGGTTAGTTTCCATCCATTGCTTCTAGTCCTGCCTTCAGGTGCTTTGGAGAATAGGTTGACCTCCTCTTCTATGGGACAGCCTTTTAGATATTAGAATATGTTTGCATGGTGAAAATATATATCAATTAGTGAACATCTTACATATTTCTCCAAAAAATATATATATTTTTCATGATCAGAATATGAAGCAGAATAGAGTTGTGTTTATTTTGCTTTCTAAAAAATACAAGAATAAAAAACCCTTCCATAGTAAAGCGTGTATTTCTCTAACTTATGAGTTAGTCACTGACACACTATGTCAAATCATATTTTAATTTGTCTGAGCTTATTTTATCATGAGAGATGTAGTCTTATTGATTAAATAATTCATTTAGCTGTCCCAAGATAACAGATCTACATATTGTCACAAGAAAGTTGATATACTGTACTCTGTTTCAGAAGTTGTGTGACAACCAAAAACCAATGTAAAACTACAATATTTTTAAAGGTTTATTTTGGCATTTATGTGCATTTTAATGGGTATATCTAGTCAAATCTATATGACTGATAGGAATTAAAAAGATCAGTTTAATTGTTCAGATTTAGCAGTTATATTTAAGTAAGGGATATAATGAAACTTATTTAATATACATAAATAACTTTCATTAACCATTCTGTTCAATTTAACTCTGCCACTATTTGATGTATACAATCAGAAATACAATCAGAAATTTTTTCAGACTGTTGTAATATTTGATTGAAAAGAAAGGAACTATGTCATACTGCTATAGTAACATATGAAAAATATATTTTTCATTTTTTGACAAATGTGTAATCTTAATCCTACATTTTAAAATATAATCTTGTTCACATGTTGACACAGAAAAAAAGTTATATTTTAAAAAAAATCATAAAGGGTTTTCTGTAACTCTTTTTCTCTGGTTCTAGAATCCAATCTACATTTTGAATTAATATAATTATTTTGAGGAAAAGAAAGTGATCTTACAAAGTTGTCATCTTTTTTACAGCTGATGAATACAAAATTACATTTTTAGCATTCTCCATAAGCTTATAAAAATATATCTTTCTTCTGAGTTATTAATTCATAATAGTTTCAGATGAATACTTTCAAATGGGAGAAATTCTCTTGAAAGGAATTTCTGTATCTATTTCACAATAATTATTGTATATTAGAAATAATAAAAAATAATATGAATTTTGAAAGTTTATTCAACAATGAGAGAGATAGAGAGAATATTTAGTGCATAGTATTTATTTTGATAATTTTGATTGTATACAAATGATATAAGAATCTGATCAAATTGCACTGCTCTTTTATAAGCAATGTGTGATAATTATTCAAGCAGGTTAAGATAAATGGATAGTATTAATTTGTCAGCCAAAGAGTCTTTGCACTTCTTCTATAACACACAATAAATTGAGAACAGTCTGCAGTCTTTTCTAGGATATTAATATGGTTAGTGAAGTGTACATGGACCATCAACACATATGTGTATCTCCTAGATAGCAGTGTCAAAATGTGGTGTTTACTGATAGTTTACTTTCAGTGACAATGCAAATGTAAAATGAAAGATTAATTAAGCTTTCATAAGATTTGGTGTACCAATTTTACTCTTTCAATTCCTTCATAGTACAAACTATGGCTTGGAGGCAGCATAGTCAGCTGATAGCATAGTTGTACCATTAATGTTCTTAGCTAGTGATGAGGAGAAAAAAAATGCTACTGTAGTCCCCACTTCATAAAGATCACTTTTTATGGGGCATACACTAAGTTCATTCTGATTTGGAACTGTTAGTTCTTACCTTGCATCCCATCACATTATTAATATTTCCCAGCTGCTGCACCTTGTAAATGTAGGAAAACTCATCTACTCTTTCCAATTCTTATTGAGAAATAAAGTTCTAAAAAAAACCCCGGTGTTCTCTAGTTGGCATGTTGAAATCTACTGCTCTACAATATTTGGAATGTTTAATAATTGGAACGCATTAGTATTTAAAATTCAACACTTTGATATAATGATTTCATCTGGCAGCTGAAGCTTATCAGGTTTCCTATCTGGAGCGGCTTTAATGAAAACTGTCAAAGACATGACAACAAGTCAAAAGGATTCAAACTGTAAAACGTGAGGTGAAAATTCCCTGTTCAAAAATGGTGATAGCAGGCTTGGAAAAGACATCAGAATTTTATTTTAGCTCGAAGAATGGGAATGTGTACTTAGGAACATCCTGCTGCCTCTCAAGACAATACTTTCCTAAGGCTTTTGTATTTCCAAATCTATATTTGGCCAATGAGACTAAATCAAATAAAGTACTCAGAAACTATATATGCCTTATAGCCATCATTTCTTGGACAGTTGCAGACCCCAATCCAATAATCACTTGGAAATATTCATCAGGAAGGATTTTTTTTCACCCTTAGTTTAAATTTAGCACAGATTTTTCCTCTTCCTTCTCTTCTGCTGCCTTCCATATTGTATCAGGATTTGTCAATAGATTAACAGGTGCTATCTATAGAAAGGAAGACAGGAACATTAAAACATCCACTTAGTATTGGGACCAAATCACTGCAAATTGAGTTCTTCCTCTCTTGAGCTGTAATAATCCAAAACTACTAAAGTGGACAAAATAATTGTGCAGTTAGTGCTCAATATATTGTTGACAAGGAACTAACCATTACAAAAGAAAGTGCTCTTTGACGTTTCATTACCTGGCTAGGTAACAATATTAGTGCAAGCGAATATGAGGTTTGATCCCTCTTTATATATAGTGCTTTGTCCTTCCAGGATATGGTTATTTCTTTGATAGTTCCTTGATTATTTTTTTCAGTTCACCGTTGAATTATGTATTTCTGTTTTTCCTAAGGTATTTTTATTAAGTAGTATATTACATTATTTTTAAGAAGGAACATAAAAATTAATGTAGAAGAAAAAATAAAAAGAGAGAAAAGAAAAAAGAAAAAAATGCAAGAGAAATTATAGAAGTTTCTAATTTACTTTGTAGCAAAGTTGTTTTTTCTATTATCTTTTTTTCTTAAAAAATGCTTATCAATACCATAACTCATAACTGTATTTTTTCTATTTCATATAGAATGTCATTAAGAGGTCCTCTTCTACATATATGCTCTTATACTAACAGTGCACATGAGAAAGGATTTAAATCTCTGAACTAAGTGTCAAAATCTATGCTATTTCATATTTAAAAATATTTTTTTTAAAAATATAAAGAATAAAAACTATTAAACATTAAGAAAATTATAGGTAAATTTAGTTTTTAACTTCCATTTTTATACTCTTTTCCACCTTAGGGAGTTAATAGGCACAGCTGGCACATGAGACTACACCTATCTGTGGTCCTCTGATTTTTTTTTTCTTGTTTTCCTCCTCTACACCCAGGTGTGTCTTATGGTCAGGTGCATTTTATAGTGCAAAAAAAAAATGGTATCTCTTCCAATGTTGTACAAAATTTATTCTCACAGCTGTGAAAATCTATTTTAGTAAATTGTGGTATTTTTTTGTTCATGTGTTTTAGAATTATATCTGGGATGAAGAATTATGGTTTCATTTGAAATTTGATATCTAAAATTCTCTAAATTATACTATGTATTTCTTTTCAATACCATTAAGAGTTTATTTTTTTACATTTATCGCATAAAGCAAAATATTTGTTCTTTCTCATGGTATTTCCAGCATTTATTATTATGTGATTTGTCTACATGTGATTTGATGGAGTTGTATATCCTTTACAAAACATTTTATACTAGTTTCTTTAAATTTTATATATTTATTGGTACATCCACCATGGTATGTCCAAGTCTTCTTTAGGTAGTTCTTACTATGTCTTTAGTCTATTCAAAGGATCTGAATTAACAATATTTGCAGAGGTTAGTTTCATTCATTCATTCATTCACTTTTGTAACTAGAAATTTATGTCCTTTTCTGGGATGTTAGAGGGACAGTGAGAGGGACATTGTGTGGGGACATTGGAGTCCTAGTGGACCAACACTTAAACATGAGCCAGCAGTGTGCAGCGGCAGCCAAAAAAGCTAACATAATCCTTTGTTGTATAAACAGAGGCATAAAATCAAAATTATGTAAAGTATTAGTACCACTTTATAAATCCTTAGTAAGACCATGCCAGGAATACTGCATCCAGTTTTGGTTACCACATTACAAAAAAGATGTTGAAACTTTGGAAAAAGTGCAAAAAAGAGCAACTAAGATGATTAAAGGCCTGGAGACAAAACATATGAAGAATGGTTGCAGGAATTGGGTTTGTCTAGTCTAGAAAAAAGAAGGACTAGCAATGCTAATATGATAGCAGGATTCCAGAATTTGAGGGGCTGCCACAAACTTATCTTCCAAAGCACTAGAAACAATGGGTGGAAAATAACAAGGAGAGAAGCAGCCTGGAATTAAGGAGAAACTTCCTAACAGTGATAACAATTAACCAGTGGAAGAGCTTGCCTTCAGAATTTATAGGTGCTTCATTACTGAAGGTTTTAAGAAAAGATTTTCCAAGCCACCTCTTTGAAATGATACAGTCTCCTGCTTGAGCAGGGGGATGGACTAGAAGTCCCCCAAGGTCCCTTCCAGCTCTGTTCTGATTGAAATACACATCTGGACCTAACTGCCTTAATAGGTAACTAATAATGGATCTCTGGAAGTATCAAGAAGGTGAAAAGAGGTTGAACAGAGATCTGCAATGCATATTTCTGGAGAAAGACAATCAAAATTCCTTTGCGCTTTCTCAGTTGTACATAATATTTTTTTATTTTATTTATTTATTTTGTCACAACAGTATACATAAGCATAAGCATGAAAGTAACTATATAATATATAAGCATATATATATATAAGCATAAGCATGCAATAACTATATTAATTGGATATAATGAAAGAAAACAATAGGACAGGAACGGTAGGCATGTTAGTCTTCTTATGCATGCCCCTTACGGACCTCTTAGGAATGGGGTGAGGTCAATAGTAGACAGTTTTTGGTTAAAGCTTTGGGGATTTTGAGAAGAGAGCACAGAGTCAGGTAGTGTGTTCCAAGCATTAACAACTCTGTTACAGAAATCATATTTTCTGCAAACAAGATTGAAGCGGTTAACATTAAGTTTAAATCTATTGTTTGCTCTTGTATTGTTGTGATTGAAGCTGAAGTAGTCTTTAACAGGAAGGACATTGCAATAGATGATTCTGAGTTAAACACAGATTTAAGGTTTGAGGTTAGGGGCAGCTTCCTATAGCACGTTTATCCATAATTAGGCTAGAAGGAACATGCAAGCAGCCACAAAATTACAAGAGGCTTAAAATGTTAAATCTACAAAAAGAGGAACAAAATTTCAATAAATAATACAAGCATAACTTCATTCAAGATATATAATTATCTATTTTCATTCATTGTACTCTAGTTGGAGTTTGCAGTATACAGACAATATATAACTTGGTTAGGATTACCAATTTTTGAACTTTCTTTTTCTGTGTGGTGTTTAAGGAATAATAGTATGTCTTAGTATTACAGTATAACATTTTAAAATAGCAATAGCCTAATATATGGCAAAGAGAAGGGAAGTGCTATGAGCCCCATCAACCAGCAAGTGTTTTTGGTGGTACCAGATAGAAAGCCTTTCGTTTCATGACTTCCACTCTTTGGAACATCATCTCCCAAGGTTATATTGGCCCAATGCTGCCAGGGTGTGTATGTGTGGAGGGGATAGGGGCTGGGATTTGAAGCCTATGCAGTGGCTTTATTGACTGTTATTGATGGATGTGAAAATGTTTGGGGTATGCATTTTGCTGAATGGGTTGTTTAATCTTTTTATTTTTCTTAAACTGTGGTTTTTGAATAGTTTCAGTGTTTTTACATTGTTTTTAATTCTTTGTGAGTCACTCAGTGTAATATATTTGAAGTAGCTGCTATATAAATTGATAGAATAAAATAAAGTGTATATGAGTGCTTTAAAATTGCTGCACAGGTTAAGACATCCATTTTTCTTTTTTAAAACCAGAACCACCGAAATTAAACTAAAAATGGAGTTTTAAAAAAAATTCTACCTAATTAAGATGTTCTGAAGTTGCAAATGGTGCCTGGGACCATATGCAGTCCATATGGTACCATCTCCTATTGCACAAGATGAATGTTTGTTTGATCCAGCAGGACATTTCTTATATTCTTTTGGAAAGAAAAACTTATCTTGGTTAGGTAGCTAGTTAGCTAGTTGAATTAAAACAAATTGTAGCTTTGGTGACTTATTTTCCTTTTGTATAATGATCAATGGTAAAGGGAATCCCCAAAATTTGTGTCGAAATCTCTATGGAGATTCTCAGTCATCCAGGTCATAGTTGTCCCAAAAGTGCTTTTTCAAAAGGCAACCAGACTTTCTTTGTTTTTCCTTGAATACGATACACTCCTCATCCAAGAAGCTTCTTCTCATTCAAGAAATCTTCAAGGAAAAATAGAGAAAGTCCAGGTGCCTTTTGAAAAAGCACCTTTGGGACATTTCTGTCAAAACTTTTTTCCTTGGTCATACTAGCTTCTCAGTGAAGAATAGCAGGTGGGAAGCCTGGAGCTTTTATTATGCAACTTGGCTCCTTCTCACACTAACATTCCCTATCACTAACAGCCACAATAATAATGTATTACATTTAAAGTTCTCAATTGACTTCTAAGCTAAACACAGAACAGCTCCCATTCAGACGTCTTCCCACTAGGTAAGTGGAGGTAGACAGGATTGGTACTGGAGATATGACACAGAGGGTGAAGCCAGTGTGTGTAGTTCTGTCAAGCCTTTTATTAGTTGATAACCGGTATGCATGTACATCAGTAACTAGTTACTGAAGAGGATTAGAGTGATATGTATTTGAATTTTCTGGGGAGACATCATGAAGGAAATTTTCCTATTGGACTTTTCAGTAGTTATGCTATTGCCACTGCCCTTAAGAAACTGTTGATGAATTTTCCTGGTACATTAAAAAGCATATTCCTTCTTTCTCTGCCCAAATTTTTAGTGGAGAATGTCAAAGGGCCATTTATGCTAATTCTATATTCTATATTAATGTATTCTTGTATATGAAGAGAAATGTATGTGAGAATAGCAATTCCAGGACGTGTTGCCATCAGAATATTAAAATATTCAACACTATTATTCTGAGGTGTCATATTGTACAAATGAGCAATTTGGTGGAAATATTGTTTACTCTAGATAAATATTAAACAGTAACCATCATCAATACTGAAGTGCTGCCTTTTAAATTTACTTTTTTTCTTATTCCAATTTGCATCGTTCACAGAAAGTAAAAAATAAATGTTAAAATGCCTTACCAAAATTAAATTCATTTTTATTTTAAAGGGCACAAATTATTGATAAACACATCTGAGTTTGCAGATTGGTTATTTCTTAGAGGTTATTTGGGGTCATAATTATAAATCTCATTATCTCGCTTGAAGGAGGAGGCCTTTTTCATTATTATGGTGCTGAGGTCCACATCCCTGAAGCTAATTGCAAGGCATTGCTGCAGAGTTCTAATTGTTTGCCATCAAAATAGCTGTGTAAGCTTGATTAACAGTGTTCAGCAACATTCATAATAGTCCAGGCCTGGTCCTGCATAAAATAGAAACTGGGGGGAAAATCAATAAGATTTAATAAGATCAGGAACAATCACTTACAATAGTACATCAATCACACAAAGTAATAGGTGCAGGATTTGATAGGGTCCTGAACTGCCTGAGAGATTCATAACCAGCATTCGTTAATGATTTGTTCATTTGCATTTTATCAATTCAGCTACAACTGACAAGCAGAAGGAGCAATAAAGAAATATGTTGACTTAAACTCATCAGGCCTTGCAATTAAAAAAATAACAGATAATAGCAGATAAATTGTTGTGAGAAAATCAAAAAGAAACAAGCACATGAAGGTTCCATCTCTGACTTCTTGAAGTATGAGATTATAATAAATTGGCATAATACAAAGGCTTTTAACATACTCATAACCTTCCAGTCAACCTCATTATCTCTTGTAAAAAGTGAAACAAAACCGACACTTTAAAATTTATACTATGCTTATTCCTCTCCTTTTTTCCCCTTCTGTCCTTCATGCAGAATAAGTCTTCAAGGCTTCTAAAAATATAAATGTAAGATACTGATGATTCTATAGTTTTTTGGCCTTTTAAATAAACAATGCTTCAGGCATTGCCTGGGGTCAAATCCATATCAAATAGTCAGCCAGTCGTAATGAGGTGACTTTCTGATCATTATTACTTACAATTATCACAGTTGATCAGCAACTTTATTTTTGCTTTTTTAAATTCATCCTCAATATATTTTCAAAGTTATCTTTAAATTACAACATGACCAGTAAAAAAGGCTTTTGAAATTAACTCACATTATGTAAAATCTGAAACCTGTATCTGCCTCAAAAAAGCATAGTTGTGAAAAAAATAACAGCTGACATAAAACTACACATTTGTAAATTTTAGGACAATATGAAACCAATTTTGGAAGATTGCTTAAAGGAACTCTCCATCCAGAGAAAATAAAAATTATCTAAGTCTTCAGTTATTGAATTGTGGTTTCATCCTTTTCATAAGTGGATTAGTTTTTTTCCAGTTCAACGTTTCTTTCACTTCAACTTCATTAATACATTTTATATCCTTATAGCCAAATCTATGAAAATAAAGGATAAGTATAAAAGGAAAAAGCATTGCCTGAGTTTCTCTGACATATCTGCTCAAAGCTAAGCATTGGAAGATGGATAGCAAATATTATTTAAAAAAAAGTTCTAATCCAGAGAACTAATCTAATTTAGATACTGGAAAATATACGTTAACTTTTGAGGCTGAGAGAAGCTGTCCCATCTCTCATCAATCGAACAAGCAGGTCTACCTGGGCAAAGCAGTAAAGTTTTAATTTAAAAAACTGCAAACCTTGCAAATTGAAAATTCTGTAGAGTGCTGGAGACTAGTACTAGAAATTAATTAATAATTAAGGCCTTTTATTTCATGTTATATAGCAAATTAGCCAGCCAATAAGAGGAAATACAGCATTGAATATATAATTTATTAACTTTTGTTGTATCGTCAAAACAGATAGGATAGATAGATGTAGAGATGATAGATAGATAGATAGATAGATAGATAGATAGATAGATAGATAGATAGATAGATAGATAGATAGATGATAACAACAACAACAACAACAACAACAACAGAGTTGGAAGGGACCTTGAAGGCCTTCTAGTCCAACCCCCTGCCCAGGCAGGAAACCCTACACCATTTCAGACAAATGGTTATCCAACATTTTCTTAAAAATTTCCAGGGTTGGAGCATTCACAACTTCTGCAGGCAAGTTGTTCCACTGATTAATTGTTCTAACTGTCAGTCAATTTCTCCTTAGTTCTAAGTTGCTTCTCTCCTTGATTAATTTCTACCCATTGCTTCTTGTTCTACTCTCAGGTGCTTTGGAGAATAGTTTGACTCCCTTTTCTTTGTGGCAAGGATGTAAAATATATTCTGCTAGGATGTCCTGATGTCCTTTGTTGATATGATTGTGTTACATGGTCAATACAGAAGCACTGAAGTAAAGATTTTAAAAAATCCTGCCAGACTTGGCACAATTTTTAAGCTTGTTAAGCTTTTGAAAGTTTTCAACAACAAACAGAAAAAGATTCTTGGTGCACTAGAGGGACAACAAAACTCTCATCAATAGCTCAGTGATATAATTAATGTTCTGGATTTTCAGAAGCAACAAGAGATGTTTTCACCCATCTTGAACATTGAATAAAACCAAGTATCATTCCCACTTAATAAATATTTATATCAGGGGTGAAATGCTCCCGGTTCAGACCATCAGAGCTTTTTCTTTTTAACTTTTAAAAGCATTTTTTAAATAACTTCTTTGGCCAAAGAGTTGTAAAAAGTGCTTTTAAATGGTTTATTTATTTATTTATTTATTTATTTATTTATTTATTTATTTATTTATTTATTTATTATTTTTGTCACACAGTATATATAAGCATAAGCATGTAATAACTATACAATATATAAGCATATATATGAATATGTAATAACTATATTAATTGGATATAGCGAAAGGAAACAATAGGACAGGAATGGTAGGCAAGCTTGTGCTCTTTTGCACGCCCCTTACAGACCTCTTAGAAATGGGGTGAGGTCAATAGTAGTTTTTGGTTGAAGCTTTGGGGATTTTGGGAAGAGACCACAGAGTCAGGTAGTTTATTCCAAGCATTAATAACTCTGTTACTGAAGTCATATTTTCTGCAATCAAGATTGGAGCGGTTAACATTAAGCTTAAATCTATTGTGTGCTCATGTATTGTTGCAATTGAAGGTGAAGTAGTCTTCGACAGGAAGGACATTGTAATATATGATTCTATGAGTTAAACTCAGGTCATGTCGAAGGCGGCGTAGTTCTAAATTTTCTAAGCCCAGGATTTCAAGTCTGGT
This sequence comes from Ahaetulla prasina, assembly GCF_028640845.1. Lineage (NCBI taxonomy): Eukaryota > Metazoa > Chordata > Lepidosauria > Squamata > Colubridae > Ahaetulla > Ahaetulla prasina. Next base: position 41,023,892 of record NC_080541.1, on the reverse strand, counting down.
GGCATAAGGTATTTTGTTGTATTCAGAGGAGTGGAGTACTCTGCTTGTAAAATATTTCTGGACAATTGTATTGATATAAGAAATGTGGTATGGGTTCCAGACAGTCAAGCTGTATTCAAGAATTGGTCTAGCAAATGTTTTATATGCTCTGGTTAGTAGTGTAGTGTTTTTGGAGAAGAAGCTACGCAAGATTAGGTTTACAACTCTTAAAGCCTTTTTTGCGATGTAGTTGCAGTGGGCTTTGGCACTTAGATCATTTGATATGAAAACTCCAAGGTCTTTAACAGGGTGGGGTCATCTGTAAGGTAATGTCCATCAAGCTTGTACTTAGCATTTAGGTTCTTTTTTTCAATATGTAAGACTGAGCATTTGTTGGTTGAGATTTGGAGTTGCCAAGTTTTAGACCATTTAGATACAAAGTCAAGGTCTTTTTGAAGGGTAGTTGTATTGTTGGTGGTGTTAAATAGTTTGACATCATCAGCAAAAAGAACACAATTATTTGTAATATGGTCACAGAGATCATTAATGTGTAATATGAAAAGTGTTGGTCCAAGAATGCTGCCTTGGGGAATGCCACTTTTGACAGGAATAGAATTTGATAGAGCATTGCCAATTTTGACCACTTATTGTCTGTTTGACAGGAAAGCTGTTATCCAGTTGTGGAAGGGTCCTGAAATGCCATAGGATTTTAGTTTTAGGAGGAGTTCATCATGTGCTACTGAGTCAAAAGCTTTACAGAAGTCTACGTAGTTAAAACAAGCTTTACAGTATGTAGTTAAAAAAAGCTTTACAGAAGTCTATGTAGTTAAAACAAAGCTCTGACGATCCCATCTGAGGTGCCTAATATCAGAGGCTTTTTTTTTACTTTTAAAAGCATTTTTTAAAAGGTAAAAAAGCTGAAGCCTGTTAGGCAAAAAATGGAGTGTGTGTGGGAGGGTCGTTTGAGAGAGAGAGAGAGAGAGAGTGAGAGAAAGAGAGAGAGAGAGAGAGAGAGAGAGAGAGAGAGAGAGAGAGAAAGAAAGAAGAAAGAAAGAAAGAAAGAAAGAAAGAAAGAAAGAGGGAGGGAGGGAGGGAGGGAGGAGGGAGGAAAAAGGAGAGGAAGGAAGGACTACAAACCTGGCACTAGACACAACTTCAGAGGATAACCAGGGCTGGAAGGGACCCAGAGTTAGTGAGTTTCTGTCTTTTGAACCCACAGTCACATAGCCATGCCCACCCAGTCACATGACCCCCCTCCAAACCATGCCCACAGAACCAGTAGGAAAGAAATTTAGATTTCACCATTAAAATATATATATATATAACTAGCAGTTAAAAAGGAAGAAACAGCTGCAATCACACATTGCTCCCAGAAACACGAAGCTGAAGCCTGAAGATGACGAATGAGACTTCGTCGAAACGTCGCCAAGACACTTCCAATTTTACGCGGGAGAAAACCCGAATAACCAAAGACATATATATATATATATATATATATATATATATATATATATATATATATATATATATATACATGTATATATATATATGTTGGTCCGTTTGTTTGTCAAACATGTACAAGATAACAAATATAGATATGAACATAAACATAAGCAAAGGAAGTAAAAAGAAATAAATGGGGACAGTAAGACAGGGACGGTAGGCACACTGGTGCACTTATGCACGCCCCCTTTATAGACCTCTTAAGAAGAGAGTATGGTCCACAGTAAACAGTTTGAAATTGAAACTGTGAAGGTTTGAGGCTGTAACAATGGAGTCGTGTAGAGCATTCCAGGCATTGACCACTCTGTTGCTGAAACTGTATTTCCTGCAATCAAGTTTGAAGCTGTTTACCTTGACTTTGTATCGATTGTTTGCCCGTGTACTATTGTGGTTAAAACTGAAGAAGTTGTTGACAGGCAATATGGTTTCATGGGAAAAAAAGTACTTCAAAAGATCTTTTGGAATATGTGCTGGATTCAAAAAGATGGAACAAAATGGATAGTGAAACAAACTTTGGATTTGGATTTCTCAACACCCAAATATTTAGACCTGACTTATGGTGTTACTTAAGATACATTTTCATGTCTCATTAGGTATTGCATGGAATAAATCTAAATCTCATGGATTTTTGTTTCATAGGTGCACTATTGATTTTTAAAATAAAATTAGGGAAAGCTCCAGGTGAGGATGGATTACCTGCTGAGTTCTATAAAGAATTTAAAGAATTAATAATACCAAGATTGCAAAAATTATTTAATGGAATATTACATGGTGGAGAAGTACCTTCGTCATGGAATAGAACGGTGATATCCCTAATTCCTAAGCCAGATAAAGATTTAGAAAGGATTGAGTCCTATCGGCCCATTTCTTTAATTAATCAGGATGCAAAGATATTTACTGCTATTATAAGTAATAGATTAAATAGATTTATAGATAGATATATAAGTTACAACCAAGTAGGTTTTGTGAAGGGTAGATACATGAGTGATATTGTTAGAAGAGTATTAAATATTATAGATGTAGCTGAACATAATGGTGATAAAATTGGTATAGTATCATTGGATATTTTTAAAGCTTTTGATTCCGTACAATGGGAAACTATTAAAGTAATTGTGGAGGCTTTAGGCTTTGGTAATAAGTTTATACATGTTATTTCAAAATTGTATCAAAAAAGCAGTGCAAGAGTGAAGGTGAATGGAATATTAACTGAAGAGATAAAATTAGAAGCAGGTACAAGACAAGGATGTCCCTTTTCCCCAACATTATTTTTATTGGCTATGGAAATTTTGACAAAAATGATAGAAAAAGATGAAGAATTAGAAGGATATAAGGGGTATAAGATAAATTTGTATGCGGATGATACTTTAATTATTTTGAAAAATGTAGAGAAAGACCTGAAAAAGATATATAAGCATTTGATAGAATTTGAGGAAATGACAGGATTGAAAGTAAATTGGTCAAAGTCAGAATTATTGATGGATAGTAATGGTAATGAGTGTGAGAATATGCAAGAGCAATTTGGGATAAGGATTAAAATACATTGAAATATTTGGGTATAGTGCTTTCACCAAGGTTAAAGAATTGAAAAACTTAATTATGATGTGGTGATTAATGAAATTGAGAAGAAGATAGATAAATATAAAATGTTAAAGTTGTCTTGGTTTGGTAGAATTGCAATGTGTAAGATGATGTTGCTGCCCAAGTTCAACTTTTTATTCGAGATGCTACCGCTAAATTTGACAGAGAAAGATATTGAAGGATATCAGAAAAAATTGGACAAATTTTGTAATGGTGGCAAAAGACCTAGATTAGTGAAGAAAATGTGGTATCAAAATCAAAAGGAAGGTGGATTAGGAATCCCCAAATTATTTAATTATTACTGTGCGTATGGTATCCGGATAGTGGTAAAAATATTTAAAGGTGAAGATAACTATTGGAGAGACTTAGAGTTAAGGGATATAGAGAAATTTGGATCAAGGTGGTTTTTAGATAAAGCAAACTCAAAATGTGTAATTAGAAGTTATTGGTTAAAGGGATTAAGTAAAATGTGGAATAAATTTGTTAAAATTTTAATTCCGGATATAATCTTTTTGGGGGAGACAATTGGAAATTGGCCGATTAAAAATAATATAAAACGTAATGAAGTGATTAAAGAGGAAAATATAGAAATTATTAGAGATTGGATAAAAGTTATGGAAAATGAAAGGAGGAATAAAGAAATTATTGAAAATTAGGGTTAAGTTGGTTTGAAAAATACAGATAGAAAATGGACAAAAAAATTAAGGGAAAATTATTTGATAAATAGATGTGAAACTGAATTTGAATATTTAGTATCTCGGATTATGAAAGATGAAATTGGGCTAAAGGGACTCGTTAGTAGGGTTTATAAGATTATAAATTCTGATGAAAAATTACAAAGAGTGATGAGGACAAATTGGGAAAAAGATCTTAATATTGAAATACCAGAGTCAGATTGGAATGTGAATTGGAATAGTAGAATTATGAGAACTTTATCTATAAGGATTAAAGAGCATAATTATAAAGTTGTTTGGAAATGGTATTTGACTCCAGTAAGATTGTCACAAATGGATAAAAAAATTAGTAAAAAATGTTGGAGATGTGAGATGGAATTGGGGACTTATGAACATATGTGGTATAAATGTGATAAGGTTAAAAGTTTTGGCAACAATTGGAGAAAATGATATTTGAAATGATGGGGAAAGTAATAATATTGAGAGTGGAAACTATATTATTGTTGGTAATTAAGGAAATAGAATTAACAAAATATGAAAAAGAATTGATTAGAATTATGATTATAATAGGTAGAATTATAATAGCTAGATATTGGAAATTAGATGTGATTTTTAGAATAGAAGAGTGGAATTCTGAAATGTGGAAATTAGCCTTAAATGATAAAATGACATGTGATATTAAAATTAGAAGTGGTGTGTATAAAGAAGATATTTTCTGGAAGACTTGGAAACCATTCGTGGACTATGCGCTTGGAAAATTGGACGCTTCGGTACCTGTACCTCGAGAACGTGGATTTTGGCAATTATGAGGACATATCCGAAGACCCAAATCTTCCTTTTTTTTATGTATAGCACAAGGGTGTAATAATGTATTTTCTTTTTTGTTTGTTGGAAAAAAGTAATAAAAAAATTAAAAAAAAAAAGAAGTTGTTGACAGGCAATATGGTTTCATGGGAAAAAAAGTACTTCAAAAGATCTTCTGGAATATGTGCTGGATTCAAAAAGATGGAACAAAATGGATAGTGAAACAAACTTTGGATTTGGATTTCTCAACACCCAAATATTTAGACCTGACTTATGGTGTTACTTAAGATACATTTTCATGTCTCATTAGGTATTGCATGGAATAAATCTAAATCTCATGGATTTTTGTTTCATAGGTGCACTATTGATTTTTAATGGTTCCTTGGTGCATTAAAGCTTCTTCTAGAACAAGGAAGGAAAGCCACAACGTTTTAGAGAGAAGGAGTCTTTTGATCTGCTTTGGCAATAGAAACCACAACTGAGTTTTGTTAAACAGTCTCTGTAGCAGAGATAAATCAATTTCTATCCAGCAGGTGCCAGTTATTCAAACAGTATCCCATTTTTCCCATTTCCACATTAAAGCTATGATTTTTAAAAAATCCGTTCAGAAATGTTTTTTTCTGGATAAAAAATTTTAATATATGATTTTATCTAATAAATAGATATTTTTGTGACCGAGTCTCCCTACTTTGTTTATGTTAATGTATATTCTCAAATATTATTCTTATAAAATATATATTTTAATGTATTTTTATGCCAAGAACTGCACAATAATAGGAACATAGCTGTGCTGTTAGGCCAGGATTTCTTATGATTAGGTCAGCTTCCTCAAGTCAATGTGCTTGCTATCCTGTATCATCTACTGTTAACAAGAGAGATAAACGCTAAATAAAGCGGTATAAGACTGGCATTAAATCAAGGTTTAAAGGTAATATTGGCCCACCAAATCAATTCAGCCACTCAAAAAAATAAGCCCTATCAATACTTCTAAATTATTTGGAAACATTTATGAAAATTCACCTGCTTATCCTAAACATAATCTGGAAAAGTTGCACTCCACCATAAATGATCAAATATGTGACTACAGCTTCAGCACATAAAGCAACATTGGTATCCACATAAAAAGAACAAAAGAGGAAAGTGGCAACTATTCCTTATGTATTCTTGTGCAATAGTATCTAGCTGCAGATGCCTATCAAACACATTGTGGTTTTGACATTTATTTACCATTTAGAACTCATAACTTCGTTCTCTGAACTGGTAATAAGAATGTTCTTTTTCCTTCAGATACATGAGCAATGGAGCTTTGGCTCAAATATTGTCTCTGATTGTCTGTGATATTCAGCTCTTCACATTTGATTCTGCCCAGTTAATATGATTAGTGCATGGAGGCATTCTACAGATGTTAGTCCATCATATGTGTGGATCCCTTTTTTATTATTAATAAATAGATTAAGATTAAGAAAAATTAAGACATATTCAAATACTGTGTATTTGAATGGTACCCTTTATATTTACCAAACAAAAGGGTAATCCATTTTTGCAATGTTAACAAAAAAAGTATAAAAATCTCTTTTGAATGTCCCAAACTGCAACTGGACTTTCTTTGTTTTTCCTTGAAGATGTTTCATTTGTCATCCAAGAACCTTCTTGAATTATAAGCGAAACTACTTAAAGGAAAAACAAAGAAAGGCCAGTTGCCTCTTGCAAAAGCACCTTTGGGACAACCATGATCTGGATGACTGAGAATCTCCATAAACATCTTTTCTTAATCTTAAAACAGATTAATATATGGACAAATGTTCCACCAAGAGAATATCATATAGATGCCCACTCTCCTCTGGTTTTTGTTTTTTTTTAGGAAATGGAATTAGTCTTCTGTACCAAACACTTGTCTCATTCATTCATTCATTCATTCATTCAATTTTTATGCCTTCCATCTGTCCTATGTGTAATTGCATTTGCATTAATATGAATCTCTCTCCTGTAGGTTACATGATCTTATGATAGATATCCTCTTTAATTTTATTACACATATGCAATAATACAGACATCCTACAAGATACTGCTGTAAAGATATAATAATTGTGGTCAGAGCTTATAAAGCTTATGAAATAATGATTTTGTCACAAGATCTGAGCTAAACCCTCAGCTTATTTTCAGAGACTTTGCTTTGTGTGCCACTCCTACTGCACTATAAGAAATAGTTCTCTTTAGGCCGGTCTTCTCAGATGTAGACCCCAGTCTTGAAATACCACTTGACATTTACTTTTGCCACCTTTCTAGGTCCAGACAGATGTTTTTATTCTCCCAAGTGTTTTAACATAAATAGGTACCACTTCAGTGGAAAGGTAACAGCATTCTGCACACCTATGGCATATAGTCATGCCTGCCACATGACCACGGAAGTGTTTTGGGCAACATTGGCTTTTCAGCTATGGATTGGAGATAAGCACCCTAAGTCAAACAGGACTGGCATGAGAAGCTTTTACCTTTACAATTTTAATTTACACAGTGCAATCAGCCTTTTGGTCAACCTTCTGCTAATGCTTTTAATTCTGTGTATTTAGTATTTGAACTGCTATTTTAAAAATTATTGAGGCATTTATATGTTATGTGTTACTTTGATTAAGCTCTTTCAAAGACAAAAGCAAACAAATATTATGTCCAATTCTGGACTTAATAAAGTGATGATGAAGAGATGCACTCTCACGCGCACTTTTCAATGTTTTATTCCAATGTTTGTTTAGGTTTTGCCAAGATGCTAGTGTTTTTCTTCTGAGATTGAACAATGATATGACAGATAGACATAAATATAGAGATCAAAATATTAAGAATAAACATTCAATATGAGATAATTAAATATCAAGACAGTATAATAAAGAGAAGAAACAATGATACTTTAGAGATTTTAATTGCACGAATATGTCACAATTCTCCATTGGGCTACTGATAGAATGAACGAAAAGACAACTTTGGTATGTTCTGGATGAATAAGCAGTGCTAAGAAGGAAGATATCCAGTGCTGGGTATTCTTCTGTTGAAAGAAAATAAAGGGAAGATCTGATTCTAGGCAACAACCGCAGGTCAGTAAAGACAAATCACACCAGAATGATTTTTATCCCCAAAGGAACTGCAGAAAGGGAGCGATATCAGCTATATGGAGTTGGTTCATGTAAGAGAAAGAATCTTGCAATAATGTTATGGCCTGTGGCTGACAGTCTGTGATTTTGTGCACCGGTTGTTATACCCAGAGAATTGTCAAATGAAAACCATGGCGAGAAGGGTTACAAATAGTTTTATATGGGGAAAACAATGCATACAATCTTCTTGCTCATCACTGTACCTTTTAGTCATATTTTAATGTAGGAATTGAAAAACAAATATGCTAAAGAATAAGCTTCTATTTGAGCCCAAAGCTTGAACCACGGCTATATAACTCTTGATTTAAAGGCGTAAATTCAAATAACAATGCTTTTTTCACCTCCTCCAGGTGCAAATTTTCCAAAATGCTGACATCCCAAGATTTTCCACATAGCCTTGAAGAAAAAGAGACCATCTTCACTGAGATGTCATTTGACCTGTTCTTTGCCATGAGATAAATGGACATCTTCAGCTGTGTAAGAGACCTGTTGTCAGGTCCCAGATATTTCTACAGGGATGCTGGCATTTTGGTGGGAGGAAGGGGTGGAGGAATGGAGTGGTCTGTATATGAAGTTTCTGTTTCTGTTTCCTGCATTACTGTGCTAATCTCTATATGAAATTTCTGTTTCTTGCATCACTGTGTTAATCTCTATAAGAAGTCTCTGTTTCTGTTTCCCTGCAATGATGTAGTGTGGGAGGGGTTTGGCTAGCATTGCTTTAAATAGCTGGTTTTAAGTGAGAAGCTTCAGTTCTTGCCTAGATCTCTTGTTATCACAAACCTTTCAATAAAAGCTCCTTTTGGAACAACTGCAGTTTCAAGAGTCCTGCTTTCTTGGGAGGATTGGAGAAGCAAGACCTTACACCTGTGTTCATTTCTCAGCAAGTAGAGATGTCTGAATTCAATGGTTGTCTAAAATGTGTCACACTATTACATGCAACAGAATTTAATCACATGCAATTTGTGAACCAGGAATCTTTTCCTATGCAGATATGTCACCATACTAAGATCTTTCTGAAGTATCATTCAGAATGATTGCTTTAAAGTCAAATTACCAATCTCACAATGCCACTACTTACAACTTTGCAGCATGTTAACTTTCTTTAGAATTTATATAATGTTTAAATAATACACAATCTTTCCCTCTTATCTCTACATTAATGTGATTAGAATCCATTGAAGCACTGTAATTTTCTTGTAAGCTGGCTTTCCACCTACGCTTGCTTATTATCATTTAAAGAACTAGCAGAGTCTGATCAGTTTGACTGTCATTTCATTTTTGCTGGGAATAAAGAGTAAAGTAAGCATCATAAATTATATTATTGTTTCTCAGATAAACAAACATGAGCCATTGTTTCTGTTCTTTATATATTTGCATGCATCGTGCTATTATAAATAGCAAAGAAATACAGGGATTGATATATTATGCAATTAAAGTGATGGATGGTTAATTGAACCAGTATGGCACACCATATGTGTACTCATGACCTGAATGTCATTGGTCAGATTAAGACTTCACACATTTGACCAAAGAACATATGCCATTACTAAAATTGTACAAAAGGGTTACCTATGCTAGGGAAAAATTGACATAACTGGGTTTGGTTTTTTTCATTAGCACAGCACTAAATTGTAATGACTTCAGTTCCAAAAGAGCTTTTTTTAAAAAAAATAAAAACCTTGGAAGGTATTAATTAAAAGCATACTGACATTGTGCCCATTAACTCTGGCAGACACTTTCATTAATTTGTTTGATCTATCCCCGTTAGTTGATGTATTTTAAACATGGTGCTTGTGCCCTTACAATTCAGACATGAACTGTCATTGTGTTAGGTCCTGGAAGTCCGACAAAGGCTCGTGCCTTGCCAACAGCAGGAGATCGCTGATTGGCCAAGGCGCGAGCTGAACAAATAGCGGGAAATCTGAGACCCGCTATTGGAGCAGCGTTTTGACAGCTCCCATATAAAAGGGCTGTCAGGCGCTCTCCGTGTTGTCGTTGTGCCGTTCCGGCTGTTGTGTTGCCTCAGCGCTGTTGTTGTTAATAAAGTTGAGTTGGACCTTCATAATCTCCTCATTTCCTGAACCCTCCACTGATACTTAATACTGGCGATCAGGGTGTTGGAGCAAATTTTCACCACTCATGGGCTACCTGACGTGTTAGTGTTGGACAATGGCCCACAGTTCACGGCGGCATCCTTCCAGGCTTTCCTGGCCAGGCTTGGCATTCGCCATGCCCAGACGGCTCCGTTCCACCCGGCGGCGAACAGCCAGGCGGAGCGGGCCCTAAGGTCGGCCAAGGAAGCGCTGGCCCATTTAGGGCCTGCAAATTGGCACTCAAGAATCTGCCAGTACTTACTGGCACAGCATTCTACGCCTTGCCCAACCACTAACGTGAGCCCCACAGAAATGTTAATGGGGCGCCGGCTACAGACAGCACTGGACAGGTTGCACCCGTCTTACAACCCAGATCTACCTCAGGCATCAGAGGGTTCCCCACGGGCATTTGCCAGGGGCGACCCTATCTTCGCACTAAACTATGGACACCCTCCTAAATAGATGGCCGGCTATGTTACGGAACTAACAGGGCCCTGTTCTTATAGGGTCCTCTTGGACAATGGACACGAATGGCAGCGGCACATAAACCAGCTCCGTCGCCGCGATCCGCACCCTCTCCATGAGCTTCCAGACTAGGACGACCCAAAACCGGACAACGACTTAGCGATGGATAGTCATCAGAATTGCCCCAACCCAACAACGGAACAGCCATGACCTCCTCACAGGCTGGCGCCGAGGGACACCAACCCTCTCCACCCGGAGCGTTCTCGGCGGTCAACTCACCTGGAAGAACGAGAACTCTGTCACCACCCCATCTTCCTACGTCAGCAGGGTCGAGGTCTTCCGCGGATTCGGAGGGCAGGCCGGCGGCTCCTTCACCGCCAGCCACCGCCCTTGAACTGCGCAGATCTGGGCGGAATCGGCGGAAGCCTATGTACCTAGATGATTACGTCTGCATGCTCTGGGAGGGGAGGGGTGTTAGGTCCTGGGAGTCCGACAAAGACTCGCGCCTTGCCAACAGCAGGAGATCGCTGATTGGCCAAGGCGCGAGCTGAACAAATAGCGGGAAATCTGAGACCTGCTATTGGAGCAGCGTTTTGACAGCTCCCATATAAAAGGGCTGTCAGGCGCTCTCCGTGTTATCGTTGTGCCGTTCCGGCTGTTGTGTTGCCTCAGCACTGTTGTTGTTAATAAAGTTGAGTTGGACCTTCATAATCTCCTCATTTCCTGAACCCTCCACTGATACTTAATACATTGAACTTTATTTTTTAATTACTATAAATAACTTTTTAAAAAATAAATAAAACTATTTCCTGTTGAAGGAAAGAGATCATGCAAATGAGTTCCAGAAGTGAAGAATTCATGGCTTTTAAAATGGTTAGAATGCATAGAAAATTAGTCACCTGTCAGACACACTGATGGCGGACATTATAGATGTTTCCATATTTCCAAATTTTTGGAATTTGGAATTACTTCATTTTGGGTTATTGGAACTGGTGCATCAAAAGCACTTTGTGCTTTGCCTTTAGTGTTTAAATTTTGTACAGTCCATATTTTAGTTGCCATAGTCTTCTGTTTGTTCAGTATGATTATATCTTTTCTTCCTTCTGTTAGCCATTGGGCCATTTTTTTGACTTCTGGTAATTGCCTGTACTAATCCCTGCAGTTTTCTTGGCAAGATTATAGAAGTAATTTGCTACCCCCTGCTTCCTAGGGCTGAAAGAGAGTAACTGGCCCAAGACTGCCCAGTTGCTGTTGTGCCTAAGGCAGGACTAAAACTCATATTCTCCCAGTTTCTAGGCTGGTATTTTAACCATTACACTGTGTGTGTGTGTGTGTGTGTGTGTGTGTGTGTGTGTGTGTGTGTGTGTGAATATTTTATATAAGCTTAATACAAATACCAATGTTTACCTAATGCTTATATCTCCTTATATCTGTATACTGTAGTTTTGATGGTGGTATTTTGCGTGGCAAATATAGTGTGAAGAAGCAAATGTACCTCATGCCTCAGTTCTTGAATTCTAGAAAATGTCCTACTTTAAAAAGAATAAAGGATTTATTATATAAAATAAGGATAAACTTTTGAAATTAATCAAAGTAACAAAAGAGAAAGATATACTCATTTTTACTTATACCATAGTTGCTAAATTTCAGTAGAGGGGGTATTAGATACACATCACAAAACGGAGTTGTTTTCATCATTATTAGACTTATCTCTTTGTGTCATCCTTATTATTTCTGTTGATTTTATTTATCTCAAATTGTACTTAATGATGTTCCGGCTTTGTCAGGTATTTTGCATCTTTTTTTAAAAAAAAAGCAGTTATAATGGAAGTGACACTCGCGTCACAAATGGTTTAACGTAAATTATGGTTTTTTTACAAAATTTATTTCTGTAAGAGAACGTATATCGAAGGCAATGCTGCTTTATCTTTGACACTGCTTTGATGAGTCATCCATTTTGACAGTTAGTGTCTGCTTTAAAGCTATTTCGTTTGCATCAGTGTGGAAATAAAATGAGAGTGGATCACAATGTAGCTTGGAAGCAAAATAACACTCATCATAGCATTGTTAGAAAAATAAAGATTTGTAATAAGCCAGGAAGAGGATTGGGTGGAGGAGAAAGAAGGAACTAACAGAGAAAAGTCTTTAATTTAGGAATTGATTATTGCTACAAATGTCTATATCCTTTGTCCATGTCCATTAATCTGTAAAGAGAATGGTGCTGTCTCTGATATGTAATTTGTTACCGATGCTTTGAAGAAGATTATGATAATGTGCTTATAATACAATTGACAACAATGGAGAGGTCCTGTAATTGTGAACTAAATTCAAGGATGCTTGCTTTGAGAACGAACAGTGCCTTCATTTACATTAGCTTACCTTTTCAAGTGCTCAGCTAGGAAACTCTGTCACACAAATTGAGACAGGAACTTTATTATCATCACTATAGCAACTGCAAGGCATTTTATTTCAAAACAGTTGGCTACCTGAAAATTCTTACATGATGGGAAGTATTGCCTAAGAAATATACATTTTAATTCATTTTCATTTTTTTTCCTGGCTTGAAGTGTTTCATAAACTAGAATAGAGCACTTTTTATGACAAAGAAAAAGGGACCGGGGAAGAGAGGAGAGAGCTGGTTCCATCTTAAATTGCTTCTTTGATACAGCCATTTTCTAGCTGGAAGAAAGTGGTGGTATTATGTCATGTAAAACTTTAATTGTACAGGTGACTGGGACTCTTGCAATGTGTCAATATGATTTTTAAACAGTCCAACTCATAAGAAAATCAAGGGAATTGTTTCAGGCAGAAAAACCAACCATCTGCAAAAACAAATGAAACAATTGCTAATGTAAAACCTTGTTTTAGGAAAAACAAAGTTCCCAGAAAACTAGCTTGACATGATATTGTCCAAGTGTACATTATATTGGATCGAGGAGGAAAATACAGAGAGGCAATGTTCTCTTTAGACAAGCCTTCTTCAAAATTGGAGATTTTTGTATTAGTTGAATTACAAGTACCATCATTCCTAGCCAAACATAGATGTGTTTCCTGGAAATATTGGTTTTGTCAAACAAAGGAGATATCTACTATATAGACAGTTCACTACCATATCATGTTCAAGAGTTCATGTGTCTGCTCTCAGGAAAGATGAGACAATGAACAATCAGTTCCACATAATTATTGCAAAGATGATGCAAGGCAAATATTATTGCCATGTTTTTTTTTCTGTGCAGTGGTAGTCACAAGTATATTTACCAGTTGATGTATTTTTGTTAATTCATAGAAACAGTTCTGTGGCCACATTTATTTCTGTTAGATCATGATTTTCCTAATGCATCACCTACCCCTGAGGATTACTACAGGGACTTCCTTGCTGTGGATATCTGTATATGTATATAGAATTCTATATATAGAAATACTTATTAGGGTCACTGAAAGAATATCTAGTTGATCAATTTCATTATTAGCATGTCAAAAGATTGAAAGATGATTTAAGAGAGGTTATGAGGTTTGGTCAGTGATGTAAGGAAATACTACAAAGTCAATTTTCTTAAATTTAAGATTGTAGGGCTTTGCACTTAGTTAAGCTTCTATGCTTCATATCTACAATTGTTCATAACTTCCATTGGTTACCATTCTTGATTATAGTTCAAAGCCTTATGACTTTTTCAAATCAGCCAACAGGAGCAGCTAGCTAGGTTGCAGAGTTTTGTACACTTCTGCACCAGAAAAATATAAGAGCAACATTCTACAAATATGATCTCCAGAAATATTACTAATTAAAAAGTCAAAAGGACATAAAGAACAATTTAGAAAAACAAATATCCATTTCTAAGGGAAAGGCATTTTTGGGAAAATAAAGTATCATTCCTAATTCAGCACATAAATAGTAAAAATGAAATAATAAATGTGATTAATCCTCTATTAACACCTGGCTTCATCTTAATTTAACACATTTTCTCAAATGAAAGGAGTGAGTGAAAGGAAGCTGTATCATATCTTTTACTGAGACATTCAAGAGCTGCAGTTTGGTGAGAACATCTAGAAATATAAGGCAGATACATCTCTGATTTTTAAGGCCTTCTCTGATCCTGAAATCTCAGACCATGTGTACATTTCCATCAGACACTGAGATCTCCTGGCCTCCTCACTTTCAGGAACAAGCTTTATTGCGGCGGTTCCCTAGGTGGCTCAATGGCTAAGACACTGAGCTTGTTGATCAGAAAGGTTGGCGGTTCAAATCCCTAGTATAGGTCTCCTGTGTGAGCAGGGGGTTGGACTAGATGACCTCTAAGGTCCCTTCCAACTCTGTTACTGTTACTTGGGAGTACTATTTTTCAGGGAAAAATTTACCTTAGTCCCATGATGGTGAACTTATGGCACACATGTCACAGGTGGCACGCATAGCCATATTGGTGGGCACACAAGTTCAGCTCCTGAGCGCATGCGTGCACTAGCCAGCTGATTTTTAAGCCTTCTGGGACTACCTGCAATAGGGAAACAGGCTGTTTCATGCTCCAGAGGGCCTGGTGGGGGTGGGAAGGCCCATTTTTTGCTCTCCTCATGCTCCAAAGCCTTTCTAGGAGCCGGGGGGGCAAAACAGCCTTCCCCAGACCCCCGGAGGCCCTCCAGAGACTGAAAAACAGCCCATTTGCCAACTTCCAGTCCCACAGGAAGTTAGAAATTGGGCCATTTCCAGCCTCCAGAGGATCTCTGGCAGGGTGGGGAAGGCCGTTTTAGTCCTCCCAAGGCTCCTAGAAAGGCTCTGAAGCCTGGTGAGAGCAAAAAACAGGCTTACTGGGCCCACCGTGCCAAAAGCAGGGGAGAACACGGGGGGGTGTTGCATGCATATGTGCAGGGGCAGGACTCATATGTGGGTATGGGCTCCCCCACTTTTGGCACGTGATGGCCATCACTGCCTTAGTCTATAGGTTATCACAGAATAATAGACTTTAAGGATATGTCAGAGGACAGTTCTTGATTTGTTCAGATGGATGGCTATCCCCATAATAAACACTATATCCTTAGTGTCCCCTGAAGAAACTAAGCCAATATTACAAGAAGTGAAGGCTATGTGAAGAAACCCAAAGTATGTGCCTTCCATCTAAGCAATTGCACAGCAAATAAAAATTTAAATATATCATTTTGTGGAAAGAGAATGAAACACAACCATCACCCACAATATCTCAGAATAACCTTTGACCAAGCTCTCACATTTAAAAAACACCTTAAATTAATCTGACAAAAAATGAAAACAAGGAACAACTTGATTAGGAAAATCACAAGAACAGGATGGGGAGCACAAGCAAATACATTGCGTTACAATTGGTTTACTTTGTCTCTGAATACTGTGCACCTGAATGGAGAAAAAGTTATCACACCAACAAAGTTTATTTTTATTTTAATGATATAATGAGAATAATATCTGGAACCTTCCAATCTACATCACTCTCATGGCTCCGTGTTCTTGCTAAGCCTCTCCTGATTTCAGACAACAACAACAGATAGTTCAAGAGTGGAATAGATTAACAGGTGATCAACTCTTACAGAGCTAACACTTCATAAAATATTAGATTCTCTACCTCACACTAGGCTTAAGTCTAGGAAACAAATTTGAGACAATATATCATAGTTTTACAATCAAGATGAAGAATAGTGATCACAACAGTTATATCATTCAAGCCATATTTTATCATTTTATTAAGGGAGATATCATGAGAGATTTGTTAAATATATTACTGAAGTCAAAATACATTCCATCCAGGGTGTTTCCTACCTCTTTTAAGCTAAAAACTATAAAAAAGAAGGTAAGATTAATTTTACAATCAGTTATTTGTTTATAATAAATCCATGCAAGTTTTTGCTAATTGGTTGTTAAATTGATATTTATTATTATAATTTTTCTCAGCTATTATATTTATGTATTTATTTTTATATTATGTTTGTTCTTGGTTTTAACTGATTTTATGATGGTTCACTGCCCAGAATCACTTGCTTGAGACAGGTGGCTATAAAAATGGAATGAATGAATGAATGAACGAACGAACGAACGAATGAATGAATGAACCAACCAATATTTTCATCTTGAATTATATAGACATCCGACTGATAGGACTGATTTCTTATATCTTCTTCCATTCCTTATTTGAAGATGGAGAAATTAGCTTTCCTCTAATATTTTGGTACCTCATCAATACTCAAACCATTCTATGATACTACAATCACTTCAGCTATTGGAAGAGGCTTCTAACTTGAATTTACTTCTTTTTAAATATAATCACTGTTTATCATTCCACCATATAGATATTGTATTATCTTTTATTGCCACAAAATGTAGAATCAGAACCAATGGGTTAACGTTACAAAAATGTGTCCCATTTTTCCTGGTGGTAGGAATTGCAGCTGTGTCTTCAGTATCTAATTTAGCAGGATTTTCCAGCACTTTTCTCTTCAAGATTTAAGCTGTTGGATCTGACCCACTTTTCATTTTAAGTTAATCAAAATCTGTTCTTTGGAAAATCCTGGCTCCTTTCTATTTCTTATTCCTTTGATATCATAAATGAAAAGATATTGTGATCACTTCCTCCAAGTTCTAGTCACCTTTACTTCTTTAATCAATTGTTCCTGTTGATCAGGAAAGAAAGTCCCTTGTTTCTTCTTCTATTTTCTGACAAGTAAAGTCATCAACAGGAGACAACAGGAATATTTTAGACAACTGCTGTTTTGCACAGTTAGATTTTCAGAAGATATCAGAGTTACATGAGCTGAAAAAAAAATGTCTTTGTAAAATCTTCCATTGTCACTATGATCTGCCATTTTGAAAGTTTGGTCATTGACAGAAAAAGCTGCATCCATATCTTCCGCTCGTCCAGGTAATCTATAATAAACTCCTGTGATTATATCACCTTTGTTTCTTTTTCCTTTTATTCTTATCTAAGTATCCTCAGTAGGATTTTCATGCTCTGATTAGTGAATTTCTGTTCAGGCATATGCTTCCTTTACATACTGCACAATACTCCCTCAGTGTCTGTTGAGTTTCTTTCTTTGAATAAGTTATAGTTTTCTAGAACTATATTCCAAACATATTTGTCATTTCACCAAGTTTCATTGATGCTTATATTGCATTTGTTTTCTATTAGGATTTAAATTTCTTCTTATTTGTTTCCTAACACAATGCACTGATATGGAAATTTCTAAGATTGTACATACCGGTTGTATCCCATGCTTCATTGCTTGTTTGTTTGTTTATTTGTTTGGATTTAATCAATCTAAATCCAAATAAACAAATGACCAAATTGCTTATTTGTTTGTTTGTTTATTTGGTTGGATTTAGAACCACTGGATTTCCAGACAGTTCTGGGTGGGTTAAATTTTAAAGGTAAAAATCAATAAAATGAAAAAAAAATACATGTGAAGAAAGCAAATCAAATACACTAGATAGGGTGTGTACATACCTAATCAGACTTGAGAGCAAAACCAGGTTTTCAGTTCTTTTGGAACTGCAGACTGGCGCCATTTTGATCTCCAAGGAAATGAGGCTTCAGAGGGCAAGTGTCATGATACAGAAGACACAATCCCTTGGTCTCAATATGTGACATAGTTTAATAAAAGGGACTGGGAATTTACCCACTGTATAAATTCTTGTCAATTCTAAATTATCCTTCCATCCTTGGACTTCCGTTGTTTCTAGTCTTTTTGGGTCTAGCACTGGAAACACATTCAGTTCTGAGCCTTTGTCACTCTCCCCTTTTTTGTTCTGCTTCAGTGTCCTCCCAACAAGTTTGGTGAGGCATCTACCAAAGAAGACCCTCTCTGCAGCCATGACACATAGCTGTCTACACCAGGGTATGATGAGTCCTTTATGTAAATACAATAGCACAGTCCATGATTAAGGAACCAAACTTTTTTTTGTAGTACTGTATCATTTCCAGGATGTCTCCCGCCCCTTTTATATGCCATGACCCTCAACCAGAAGGATTGTTGCCACCAGATTCCTTCACCTTCCTTCCCATGGACTACTCTGATTTTTGGAGATTTAAAATCTCTTTTGGTAATTTCATTTCTCTCTACATGAATATGTTTTGTTACTGATAGAATGTTGAAGAATGTTGGCAGTTTGTTTGTCACATCCTTCTAGGTGTGTACCTAAAAGATCATTTTTATTTATTTATTTTTATTTATTTATTATTTAAACTTATATACCGCCCTATCTCCCAAAGGACTCAGGGCGGTTTACAGGCATATAAAAACATCAATATACAAATTAAAATAATCATTAAAAAACTTATTCTAATGCCAATAATTAATAATACCAATTGTTAAAAATAGAAATATAAATATTAAAATCAATTTAAAACCCCTCTAAATTTAAAAATCTAAGCCAGTCCTGCACAGATGAATAAATGAGTCTTGAGCTCGCGACGGAAGGTCCGAAGATCTGGAAGTTGACGGAGTCCTGGGGGGAGTTCTTTCCAGAGGGTGGGAGCCCCCACAGAGAAGGCCCTTCTCCTGGGCGTCGCCAGACGACACTGCCTAGCTGACGGCACCCTGAGGAGTCCCTCCCTGTGAGAGCGCACGGGTCGGTGAGAGGTATCTGGTCACAGTAGGCGGTCCCGTAGATAACCCGGCCCTATGCCATGGAGCGCTTTAAAGGTGGTCACCAAAACCTTGAAGCGCACCCGGAAGGCCACAGGTAGCCAGTGCAGCCTGCGCAGGATGGGTGTTATGCAGGAGCCACGGGGGGCTCCATCTATCACCCGCGCAGCCGCATTCTGGACTAACTGTAGCCTCCGGATGCCCTTCAAGGGAAGCCCCATGTAGAGAGCGTTGCAGTAATCCAGGCGAGACGTCACGAGAGCGTGAGTGACCGTGCATAGGGCCTCCCGGTCCAGAAAGGGGCGCAACTGGCGCACCAGGCGAACCTGGTAGAACGCTCTCCTGGAGACGGCCGTCAAGTGATCTTCTAGAGACAGCCGTTCATCCAGGAGGACGCCTAAGTTGCGGACCCTTTCCATCGGGGCCAATGACTCGCCACCGATGGTCAGCCGCGGATTTAGCTGACTGTACCGGGATGCCGGCATCCACAGCCACTCTGTCTTGGAGGGATTGAGCTTGAGCCTGTTTCTCCCCATCCAGACCCGTACGGCCTCCAGACACCGGGACAGCACTTGATAGCCGTTGGGGTGGTCCGGTGTGAAAAGTACAGCTGGGTGTCATCCGCATACAGCTGGTACCTCACACCGAACCCACTGATGATCTCACCCAGCGGCTTCATGTAGATGTTGAACAGAAGGCGAGAGGATCGATCCCCGCGGCACCCCACAAGTGAGGCGCCCGGGCCGACCTCTGCCCCTGTCAACACCGACTGCGACCGGTCGGAGAGATAGGAGGAGAACCACCGTAAACGGTGCCTCCCACTCCCAATCCTCCAACCGGCGCAGCAGGATACCATGGTCGATGGTATCAAAAGCCGCTGAGAGGTCTAATAGGACCAGGGCAGAGGAACAAACCCTATCCCTGGCCCTCCAGAGATCATCCACCAATGCGACCAAAGCCGTCTCCGTGCTGTAACCGGGCCGGAAACCGGACTGGAACGGGTCTAGATAGACAGTTTCATCCAGGTGCAAGGAAACTGATATGCCACCATACTCTCTACAACCTTCGCCGGGCGAAGGTTGAGACCGGACGATAATTACCTAAAACAGCCGGGTCCAGGAAGGCTTCTTGAGGAGGGCCTCACCACCGCCTCTTTCAAGGCGGCCGGAAAGACACCCTCCGCAAAGGAAGCGCCAGAATCGCCTGGAGCCAGCCTCGTGTCACCTCCTGCGTGGCCAGCACCAACCAGGAGGGCACGGGTCCAGTAAACACGTGGTGGCATTCAGCCTCCCCAACAGCCTGTCCATGTCCTCGGGAGCGACAGGGTCAAACTCATCCCATAAAATGTCACCAAGACCACCCTCAGCCGTCTCACCCGTATCACCGCAATCTTGGTCCAAACCATCCCGAAGCTGAACGATTTTATCGTATAGATAACCGTTAAACTCCTCAGCACGTCCCTGCAACGGGTCATCCCGCTCCCCCTGGTGTAGGAGGGAGCGGGTCACCCGAAACAGGGCGGCTGGGCGGTTATCTGCCGATGCAATGAGGGAGGAGGCGTAGCTACGCCTCGCTTCCCTCAATGCCACTAGGTAAGCCCTAGTATAGGACTTCACTAGTGTCCGATCAGCTTCTGAACGGCTGGACCTCCAGGAACTCTCTAGGCGTCTTCTCCGGCGCTTCATCCCTCTCAGCTCCTCGGAGAACCAAGGAGCCGGTTGGGACCTGCGCCGGGTCAGAGGCCGCAAAGGCACGACACGGTCTAAGGCCCCCGCCGCGGCCCGTTCCCAGGCCGCAACAAGTTCCTCAGCCGAGCCGTGAGCCAGACCCTCAGGAAATGGCCCAAGCTCCGTCCGGAACCCCTCCGGGTCCATCAGGCGCCTGGGACGGAACCAACGTATCATGCATCCATAGTACATCATAATGAATCTGCCCCCTGTACTTCTTTCCCAAAGTGGCCTTTGTGTTATTATGACTCGGGGAGGGTTCTGTGTCTGGTGTTTTTGTTTCAAGAGAATGAAACTTGCTTAAGTAGCTGTGGATTGATTTCTACAATTAGAGCCCAATAGCAATTGTTCTATTACTGACTCTGATCTAATATTCTTGTTTCACTGGATCACATATTTCCACTTGCATTTCATAAACGTTCACTTCTGTTCTCTGTCTTTCCTCAGGAGTTTTACCTCTTCTGCCTGGGAACTTCTCATGAATTCTAGTGTGTAGAAATTCTCTCTTTAGTGGAATATTTTGAGGTGGGGAGCAGCAAGACAATTAAGTGATCTGGTTTAATCCACTATACTTTTCATTTTATACTTGGTACTAACAGAATGCACACTTGAGACTGTGTATGTTTTGAAAAGAAGTGTTTTAGGAACACAAAACTTCTCTGCTATTAATTAAAGGAACCCAACAGTCTTCAGACTTTCATGTGACCCTGAAAAACATGCCACTGTTTGAGGAATCCACACATTAAAGCTAAGGCAACCCTTAACCACTGGAACGTTTTTTTAAAAACATTTTGCTTGGACTTCTTTAAGGAATAGCAGAAAGCTGATGTAGTTGTATGAGGTCAAAAGTATTTCTTCCAAATCATTTCTGAAATATAAACAGTCTAATGTACTTTGCAGCCCTTCACAAAATATGTTTATACCCTGCTCAGTTTGAAATAGCTTGGATTCTACCATAAGACTTGGTGTCTAGGTCCACTTCATAACTACTTTTACTTTTGCTTCTCTTTTGCTTTCACCTACTGTATGTCTAATTTTATCATTGGAGTATGAGTATGCTTCATATTAATTCAGTCAACTCCACCTGGATTTCATTATAGATTTGATATTTTAAAAGGATTTTTTAAAAATATCAATTTTACGAACCTTCCTGAAAAGGCTTTTACTTTGAAAAATATTTAATATATAATATAACAACAGAGTTGGAAGGGACCTTGGAGGCCTTCTAATCCAACCCCCTGCCCAGGCAGGAAACCCTACACCATCTCAGTCAGATGGTTATCCAACATTTTCTTAAAAATTTCCAGTGTTGGAGCATTCACAACTTCTGCAGGCAAGTCGTTCCACTTATTAATTGTTCTAACTGTCAGGAAATTTCTCCTTAGTTCTAAGTTGCTTCTTTCTTTGATCAGTTTCCACCCATTGCTTCTTGTTCTACCCTCAGGTGCTTTGGAGAACAGCCCGACTCCCTCATCTTTGTGGCAACCCCTGAGATATTGGAACACTGCTATCATGTCTCCCCTAGTCCTTCTTTTTATTAAACTAGATATACCCAGTTCCTGCAACTGTTCTTCATATGTTTTAGTCTCCAGTCTCCTAATCATCTTTGTTGCTCTTCTCTGCACTCTTTTTAGAGTCTCAACATCTTTTTTACATCGTGGCGACCAAAACTGGATGCAATATTCCAAGTGTGGCCTTACCAAGGCATTATAAAGTGGCACTAACACTTCACGTGATCTTGATTCTATCCCTCTGTTTATGCAGCCCAGAACTGTTTTGGCTTTTTTAGCAGCTGCTGCACACTGCTGGCTCATATCTAAATGGTTATCCACTAGGACTCCAAGATCCCTCTCACAGGTACTACTATTGAGCAAGGTACCACATATACAGTACCTGTGCATTTTGTTTTTGTTTTTTGCCTAAATGTAGAACCTTACTTTTTTCACTGTTGAATTTCATTTTGTTAGATAGCGCCCAATGTTCAAGTCTGTCAAGATCTTTCTATAACTTGAGCCTATCTTCTGGAGTGTTGGCTATTCCTGCCAGCTTGGTGTCATCTGCAAATTTGATGAGTTCCCCATCTATCCCCTCGTCCAAGTCATTGATGAAGATGTTGAAGAGTACTGGGCCTAAAACAGAGCCTTGGGGTACTCCACTGCATACTTCCCTCCATGTGGATGTAGTTCCATTGAGAACTACACATTGAGTGTGGTTGGTCAGCCAGTTACGAATCCATCTGGTGGTGGTGCTGTCTAACACACATTTTTCTACTTTATCTAGTAGTAGGTTATGGTTTACTTTATCAAATGCTTTACTGAAGTCCAAGTAAATTATATCGACAGCATTCCTCTGGTCTACTAATTTTGTCATTTTGTCAAAGAATGCAATAAGATTAGTCTGGCATGATCTGTTTTTGACAAACCCATGTTGGCTTTTGGTTATTACTTTGTTTGCTTCTAGGTGTTCGGTGATTTGTTGCTCGATTATCTTTTCCAGAATCTTCTCCGGTTAACTATTTAGTTAAATAGTTAACTAAGTAAAAATATAAGCATTCTTTGTAAGCATATGAAGATAGACACATATTCTCTGCAAGAAAAGAAGGAAGCTAAGGAAGAAGAAACTAATTTTATAAAATATATATTCTTTTGAGACTGTGAAATAACCAAACCTTTTTAATTAATTTAAATTAATTTTATTGCTATGATTATTATTTTATTGTGTGAATTTTATATATATCTTTCATAATGCTTGGAAAGAAAATAGAGATGCATTTTAAATAAGTAAAGTGATAAATAATGAGAAATTATATTATTATTTATTAACTGAAATATTTCCTTCTGAAATGATGATTTCACTATGTAACTTTATAAAAAATGTTTTGCTAAAAGATTCTTTCTGAATTCCTGTAAAATAGCTTTATGGAACTCAATCACATTCCCCCCCCCCAAAAAAAAAAGAGAATAAAAAGATGTATTAAACTAGTTTGTAAACAGTAGTTCATTTTCTGCTAACTCAACCAATTATAGTTAAAGAAGAGTTAACTTTGTTCTGACTGCTGCACATACAGGAGAGAAAAACTCCTACAGAGCTGAATATTCAGTATTTGGAGGAGAATAGAGGCCCCCCCATCCATAATTTTATAATATATAATATTATAAACATGGTTCTATTTTCTAAGAATTGAGAAAAATTTCTCAACCTGGACACGGTGCACTGGACTGAGTTAGAAGATATTTGCAGAACTTTAACTCTAAACAAGGTCATGTTGACACCAATATATTCATGAACCTTTCAGTTTTGGCAAGGGAAATGTATTTTAAAAGTTGAGAAAAGAATCAAGATAAATCTGTTTATGGGATTTTAAGAGAAACCAGCATTCTGAACTACACTCATTCTCATTAGTTTAAAATTCCAGATTGCTTTTAGCTAGGCGATATTATTAAAAGAAGCAGTGGAGAAGGAGGAAAAGGAGGATGGCCTGTTGTTGCCATTATTATTATTATTATCAGTATCTGAAAATGGAACATACCATAGAAATCAGTCTGTAAAAGCTAGAATAGGGTTTAGGTTTGTATTCTTTCGTCTAAAATTGTGATAACATAATGAACCCCCAGGAGATGTATTCTCAAATTGAAGAGATTGTTTTTGTGCTTGAGGACCTATACATGAGGAATTCTTTATTTTTTAAAAAGAATAGCCTGTGAGGAAAGCTCACTACCAACTACTTTACTTGTCATTGACTCTTCAGGGCAATAAACCAATTACTTGCTGCTGTAGTAAGGGCCCTTCCTGACTGTTTTAAATGCATGTTAGAGATATAGTGATCTCTACATATTTGGGGACTCAGCATTTCTAGTTTATTAGGATTGCAAATTAATGGGTTCCTTCACAAAAGCAGTTTTGTTGTCAAAAAGGACTGGTTTCTTGCTCCCTTGGATCGCAAAAGGTTACCATAATGGGACCTTATTCCTGCACCTTGAAAATGCACTTTAACCCTTTTGTTCTTGAAAAATAAAATCAATGCCATTAATTTTCCTAATGCTTTCATTGCTTTTCAGATGTCTACAACCTTGGACATAATAATGTGCTAAGGTATATGACTTAGACATTCATTCATTCTTTTTAAAATACATACATATGCAATTTCATGGGTTACCTTTGCTAATGAAAACTGCAAAAAAACGTACATAAAGTATTGATACGATGTACTGTATGCATGTGTTTGTGTGTACACTCAGATTTGCTTTCACATTTCCTAACATATTGATGGATCTAACAAATTACATTTTTTGTATGGACTTGTTGAATATGTTGTGTGTAACATGCCTGAATAATCATGTATCATATGTGAACTGTTGTGAGGACTTCACTTAAAAACATTTCCATTAAGTTGAAGGTCTTGAACCTGTTTTACTTTCTATTATTCAAATAAAGTTTTGCCAAATTCTTCATTTAACATTATTTCTTCTATTTGTTTATTTAGATATTTTTCAGCATGTATGCAAGGCAATATACAATTTATTATGTTAGGTGCTACTGAATGGCTTGAACTCAACAAGCAGGAAGGCATACAGCATGGAGGGGCGAATGCTCCAAATAATGAGGAGGAATGCAGGTTTGTTCCATACAGGTAAACCCGATCAGTCTGTACTGTCCACTCCAATCTGGATTTCTGGATAGTCCTATAACAGTTTCAGCTGAAAGGTCATCTCTTTTTCTTCCTTTGATTTAATAGAGAGCAGACCTAGAAGAAAATTCACTAATACTTTTAAAATACAGACAATGAAGGATGATGAGGACCTTACAGTGAGCAGCTGTTACAGTCTAAAATCAATCACCACAGAAGAGCAAGATTTGAAAAACAGACTTAATAATCTTTAAAAAGAAATGTTGTCTTAGTACTCTGTAGCCTTTTAGAGAGCACTGTACAATTGAAGCAAAACCATTTCAGTTTTCAGAATAGTGGGTCACTAAAAAGAAAGTGGAAAGTATCGTCTGATCCAGCTTCTCTTTATACATGTTTCCAATCAAAGGTCCAGAGGGAAGGGAGGAGAAAATGCTTCTGCTGGACGGAATCTTATTGACTATTGAAGAAACAGGATCAACGTTTACCAAAGATACCTGTGAAGGTACCTGATCTGTCTGAAAAAGACCCATTACACTATAATAGGACTCACCATGGACTGAGAAAGAACATTCAACTTACCCCCACTGAGTTTTACTGGGGTGAAAAGGGCAATAGATAGAGTACAGGAAGGAAATGTATTGCTGTCTAAGTAGCAACATCTCTTTTGAAGTAGAGGATTAATCCTGAATAAATTCAGGACACAAGGCCTGAAAGGCAAGCTTAAGGGAGATAATCTGCTCAAGGTCTTCTTCTTTGCCTAGTTAGAAATAACTGGGAGATCTGCCTAGGTTTATCTGCCTTTTCTTTCCATTTACTTATCTTATTTTTAATGATATATTTGGTTTACAGTGCCTTTCATCCTAATGATTCCTAAAATGCTATATCAACTATTAAAAAAGGTGTGCTCATATGTGTATGAAGGAAAGGCAAAACAGAAAGCAGCTACGAATCTGCTTCTCCCAACTACATGTACAGTATATGTGTATGTATGTATGTGTATCTGTGTGTTTGTGTCTGTCACACATACCCAGAGAGGGGGGAGGAAAGACAGGGAGGGAGATTACTCCATCAACCACGGAAATTCAGTTAACCAAAGCATCTGTTTAAATACAAACATTTTTGCCACTGGCCATTCTGTCTGTGAGCTTCCTGGTTAACATTGGTGACATGTAGCTGTCAAGATGTCCATTTAAAGGTTAGTAAAGTTGTCATATGTCCTAAGTATATTGAGAAGTTGTCAATACCCATAAATATAGATTTTTGGATTTTAAATAGGTTTAGCTATGCATGCTATGCAATAACGGTTACGGTATTATATTGTATTATTATTATTTATTTTGCTTTGTTTCTTTTTTTACCACTAACAGTTTCCCCCCAGCCCACACACACACAAGTGAGTTTCTCATATGGATTGATTATGTTTGCTTACTTTGACTGTCTCATTTTTTTGCACACCAAATGGGTTAGGGTGGACAAAACTATTGCAAATCAGATTTTAACACCAGTGATGGGCAAAAAAAGAACAAGGGCCTTCATTTCATAAAGATAAATCTGTCTAGAATACAGAAGTCTTGGTATGCAAATTTTGAACAAATATTGAAGCCTGACCAAATACATGAGGAAGTTTCATTTAGATCTCTATCACAAATGACTTTTTTTCATATATCCTGCCTAGATTTCCTCTCTACTTTGTCTCTTTTGAAATATGAGAATACTAAATAAATAAAATAACTAAATAATGGCTTATACTGTATGCACACAATCAGGACTATCCAATATTGTAGAAAGCTATTGAACAGGATCCAGATACTTCTGTATTGATGGACATGGACAAAAATCACCAAAGCTATCGTATGCAATTTTCTATTATATTTTTTTTTTGTTATCTTCTTGAGTTGTTTCTTATTTTACTCAGCAAGCTGAATTTGAGGGCAAAGGGAAAAAAGGAAAGGAAACTAACTTTCATCCTACTCTTTCCTTTGGGTATATAAATTCTTGTTTCTTCTCTACACTGGCAGTGATGGCAAGAGAAATTCTGCTAAATTCCATCAAATTTGTTTCTAAAAAATGTGATTTCCAATTCAGTGGAATAAGTACATTCCTAGAGCACAGAAGAATCTAGATATGACTTCTTCCTCAATAACAATGAAAAATAATTCCATCAAATCTTGTTGAGAGTAAATTTTAGTATCTTGTATCCCAAAATATGGAGGGCAGAGAAAAGCTAATACTGACAAGAAAGAAGTCCCGTCAACTTTCACTCTTTCCCAGGAGAAAATAACAATTTGTGATGGATCACAGAGATTACAGTTGTATTTCTATTTTACAAAATGAATAAGGGTTTCTTTCAAGTTTCTGTACTTGACGCCTGACTCTCCTAATAGCTTCTTATCCAGCATTTCCTGAAACAGCCATGACATCACCTATCATATACCTTGGAATTTCAACCTGCATGGTTTAAAATAAAAATAAGTATGATTTGAATAAAAATATGTTTTATGTATTAAGTGAGAAAGTGGATATGAAGTAGGCTTTGATTAACGATTATGTTTAACTGAACATTTGTCCATGCCACTTTACAACTAGTATAGCTTTATTTTCTTAAGCAAAGTGAAGTGCAACCATTTCAGCATCCTTAGAAAGATACTTCAGTCAAATATTTGATGATGTCCAAGTCCTATATTTCAGAGGTGGGTTCTACTTATCTTTACTACCAGTTTGCTTCGTGCCCACATACGCTCTTCTGCACATGCGCAGAAGAGTTTTGATGATGTTTGGGTCAGTGGGTGGAGTCTCCTGCCGGTTTTACTTCTGGTTTTGTAGAACCGGTCCAAACCAGGGGCAATCCTCCAGTGTGATATTTCCTTGATTATTCTGATTCTGTTGCCTATTTTCTTAGTCAAGAAACCAATGGTATCTGCACGGTGGGGTCAAAAGAGGTAAGACAGTGACCAAGCCCTGTTGACCCAGAGATTGCACCAAGCAAGTACAATCCAAACCCTGCCTCTTTGAATAGGTTTGCAGCATTGATATGCATACAAAAGGGGCAGTGATTGGATTGAGCTGCTACAACCACAATTTTATTTTTTATTTTTTATTTTTTTTTATTCAAAAAGTTTTTATTAGTCAAAAAAGGTTTATACAAATACATATCAGGTATGGTAAATTTTCATTTTTCTTATCTAAAATAAGAATTTTACTCAAATTTTTTAACACATACAACAGCCATAAGGCAAGCAGGTGACACGAAGTAGCTAAGTTTGCAAATTTTAAATACGTAATAAAGAAGAGTCAAGAATAAACAGAATATCGTACAAAAGAGAATAAGGAAAACCAACACAATCCCAAATATCTTTATCACTTCCTAGTTTTGGATCTCAGAACTCTGGGTTCAGCCTGACCTAACTCCAGGGCCGCAACAGCGGCAGCCGCTCAGCCCCATGATCTATAACCTCCTTCTTCAATTCCTGGGTCATCTGATTCCAGGAAGGCTTTGTGTTCCTCCACATAGGCCGTAGCCTCCGCAATTGTACTGATTTTTTCGTAATGCCTCCGGAAAATCATCAATCCCTCTGGCATCAGCCATCTGAAGCCCACTCCTTCTGGTACAATTTGCTTGACAAAAATAATATTTCTTTCTTTTTCACGTACCTGTCTGGGAATCTGCCTCAGAATGGCTATCTCCTGCCCCTGTAAATCAGTGCCCCACTCCTATGTTTTCTAAGAATTTCATCTCGTCTCTCTTCTCACAAATTTGACATGAACCTCTCTGGGAACTGCATGCGTGCGTGCATATTGCTAATTAACTCTATAAACTCGATCCACATCCCAATTCATGAAATCAACACCTCTCCCAAGAAATTCTCCCAACAATTTAGTCACAACATCTCTCAAGTCTTCTTGGTCCACTTCTTCCAAATTTTGAAACCTAAGGAAATAAGACATTTTATCCATCTGTAGTCCAAGCACAGCATTGCCTGTCGTCTCCTCTCTTTTCTGCACTGCCCGCATCTCACCCTCCAAACCTTCCACTTTCTGCTTGTTTTCTGCTGAAACTTGTTGAGTATCCTTTAAATCCTTTTGGATAGTCACAATTTCTGCTCTTATTTCATCCAATTTCTTGTCCATATTAGATAACTTTTCCAAAATTCTCTCCATCTCTCCAGCAGTTGGTCTCTGACCTTTTGCCATTAAGGAAAAAAATACAAAATCCTCAGGCAGGCACGGTATCCTTGTAATTTCCTCCGGATCCACCAGGGGGCACTCACAGGAGCAACGAGTCCAGAGTACAGTTAGTCAACCAGGAAGCCGAAGGGAAGTGATGTCATCAAAATTCTCATAGTGAAGGCGGAAGCTGGACGCCACCACTGTTCCCCAGAAGGAGGGGGCCTCAAACCTTCCCTCCTAAATTTCTCCATCACCTCTTCTCTCCAGAGCTCCACAAAACCGTAATCTTCTTATTTTAAGTTCTCCTCTCTCCAGAATAACTCGTGCTCCTTCCAACCGCAGGGAGAAAACCCCCGCACTCCGGAGCAGTCCACTCACGCCACCGATATTCCCTTCCCTTCTCCTCCTCAATTCTTCTCCGTGCCCTGTTCACCACCAGGCTGCTGCAGTTATAAATCCAATGCCCCGGTGTCACCGGGCACAGCGGCCCAGGCGACGACCAAAATAATGGCCGCGGCCTGTGGCCTCCGAACCCCGCCGAGCCTAGGACGCGCCAGCATCGGTCCCCACAGTCCTGTATGTCGGCTGGGAGACCCCTGGCGAGCCGTCCGTGCGGCAGGTGTCCTTTTCGGAACACCTGGCCCCTGAGGGCCTCGGCGGCGGCCGGATTCGGGCGCTGGAGGCAGGAGAAGCCTTCCAGACGTCCGTTGCCGCTGGATACCGGAAGTCGTCTCCAACCACAATTTTACCTGTTGTAATTCCTTTCCTTCCATGAATACTGCTGCAAATAACAAAAAGTTTGGGTTCTGCCCAGTGGTGAAATCCAAATTTTTTTACTAACAGTTCTGTGGGCGTGGCTTGGTGGGCATGTGTGGCTTGGTGGCTGCGGCAGGAGAAGGATACTGCAAAATCTCCATTCCCACCCCACTCCTGGGAGAAGGATATTGCAAAACCTCCATTCTCACCCCTCTCTGGGGCCAGCCAGAGGTGATATTTGCTAGTTCTCTAACTACTCAAAATTTCTGCTACTGGTTCTCCAGAACCTGTCAGAACCTGGTGAATTTCACCCCTGGTTTTGCCCCTTTTTATATGCCATATCACCCAATTTCCAAACTATATATTAAAGAGTTTGAATCAAGGCAGAGCAAATTATACATTTTATTCCCATTCCAAAAGTCTTAGAAACTACTCCAAGCTATTATGTGTCCTAATATAAACATATATGTATCCATGCATGCAGAAGTGAACACTTGTTTAGATGTCATTAATATGTGATTTTAGGTGTGAACCTCATTTCACATTAAAATGAGAGAACACAGCTCTTTATTCCATGTTAAATATTCCTACCAAACTGTTCTAAGTTGCTGTCAGAGAAAGACATTATGGCAAAAGCAAGGATGGGGAAAACAAGCATTAAATGCCCAGAAATTCTCAGGTCAGACTGAAATAATATGAGTAGGAGCCAATTAGATTTTTTTAATCATCAGCAACTGGGATGATGGTTGCAATTTTGGTTTAATGATCCATGCATCTTGATGGGCACTACATAAAACTACTATACTGCCATATACTATATTATCCTACCCTGTAATAAACCTGGTTGAGCATTCTACGCTATATTTCTAAACTTTCTTTTTTAAAAAAAGCTACAGCCAGAAGGTATTGCAATAATGAAGATAAAATAGCAAAGGTTTAGATTGCCATACATTGCAGAAAAAGGATACAATTGATGCATTTGTGGCCACAAAGTACTACTCAACTGCCACATCTAATGCTTAGTCTAAAAGCACTCTTAAAGAATGAATCTGAATTGTAAGTGCATCCACTTCCAACATATTCAAAATTCAAAATGAAATCCTTCCTACTTATTGGAAGAATAATTGTCTTGGACATATGTACTTATAATTTATTAGCATTTCTTAGACCATTGCTAACATCAACTAATGCTAACAGCAAGTGTAAGATGTCTTTGCCTCCCTTGGGAATATTAGAAGAAAATCAGCATATCAATAAGATTGTACTTTTAAAATGTTGGTCAACAATTTCACCTGTTTTGCATGGATGATAAAAAGTATAGGGGATAGAACAGAAACCGGAAGAAACCTACACATCTAAATACATAGGATTAAATTAGTATCCTGCAAGATCCCCTGAAGGCAAAGCCACTGCAAAGTGTGCCTCCAATAAAGGGAGGAGAGCACCAGGCTAAAAATCAGGAAACCATAAATTCTAGTCCTGCCTTAGGCATAAAGCCATTGGATGATCTTTGGCCAGTCATTCTCTCTCAACCCTAAACAGGTAAGGGCAAACCAGTTCCAAAAATTTGTAAAAACTTGCAAAAAATGCAGGGATTTCAGGAGTCAACAGATTTGAAGGCATGAAACAAAGAAACAAATAACCTTCTCTTTCTAGATCTTATTATTGAAAGCAGTAAACATCTCTCAGAAGCCCAACAGAGTTAATGGAGATGTACTTGCCCTATCTAATTCTTAGTAAAGATCATCTATCAAAATATTGGAAATGTTTAGTGCTACCACAATGGAAGCCAAGGAATTGTTACATTTAATGTATATACATTAATGTGTCAAGTTTTCATAGAAGATAGAAAATCAGAAAATAGGGAATGATTCTACCAGTTCTTTCAGAACATATGTAGTAAATCTAACACATCCCTTCCATCTCAAACTTTAGGTTGTCAGGGAATGATGAAGAATTTCCCCATCTTTTCCCAAGTAAAAAAATCATAAAATCCTTCTATAGCCATTGTTGTTATGACATACCCTTCCCATAACTTAAACTTTGTTTGTTTTTCTGGGTTCAATTCAAGAACTAGAAAGAAATGTAAATTGAAGAAATGTAGAACTTGGTCCTGTAGGCAGCTTTTGTTTTATTTCATCACAAAGAGAACAGGTATTAATAATTATGATTTAGTCATTTTTTTTTAAAAAAAGGTTTTAATTAAGAATGGACAAGAGAGAGCTTCTGAAAGAGAAAGTATAATTTGTGTTTATTAACTATGCCAATAGGGAACATAATTCTGTAACATAGAACACTTTTTATTCTTTTTTAAAAATAGATTCTATTGATTGGGTTGTATGGATATAAGATATTGAGGGTTCGTCTTACCTAACTATGTTTACAAATTCCTTCCATGTTTAAGCCGAAGGAAATAGTAAACTTGCGCTGAAATATTCCTAACTTTTCTCTTTTGTTTTTGTTCGCTGCCCACTGTATTTTATTTAAATGCCTAGAAGAAGAAGAAAAACCTGAAGCGCTCAAAAGCATTTTTTCTATTCTCTGGCAGTTTAGCTGGTCCTAATAAAAATACTGAACTGTGGTGGATTTTAGATTTCTCCTGCTTAATGGATGCTGAGGCATTATTAATGATAAGCTGCAGATCTGCACAAATATCTATTATGGCAAATAACAACATGAGGACCTTTCCTTGCGTTTGTAGTTTCACTAAAATCCACTGTCGTGACCAAGAATAATGTCTGAAGGGATCTCAACAATGAATCGTGCCTTAGAAATCCTTGAAGGACAATGTGTAAGAACTTTCAGAGGTATATTTATAGTCACCAGATAGATTTTAATAAGTGTTGCACAATTTTTATTGGCTTCAGTAGGTGTGCTTTTTTCCCCCCTTTGAGTTCCCTTTGTCCTAATAAAATAGACAAATTCCTCCCCCCTCTTTCCCTCTCCCTTTCACACACAGTCACACACAGTCACACACAGACGGGCATGTGTGCGTGCGCGTGCACACACACACACACAGACACACAACCCTGTGATATTTATTCTGTCAGTGGATTTTTTTATACCATATATTTATTTACTTTGCTGCATATTTTCAGAGCCTTTAATTTTCATCAGTTTGCACTATTTTTCCTTTTCTGTGTAGAATACAGGGAAGCTGGAGAAATTTGATTACTAAAAAGCCTGCAATTTGGTTTGCAGAATCCATTTTGAAATCTGCCTCTTGATGTTTATCTCTATGCACACATTGGTATGTTTGCTTGATTTACATTAACCAATATATAAGCACAAATAGTAATCATATACCAAGGAAACTGGAGTATATGCAATTGCCTCATCTATTTCTTCAACTGTAGTTGCAATCCCATAGATTCAAATCTTGACAGGTAGCATAATTAGAAAATTTTCTTTGCCTTATTAAATGTGACTCTTCTCAATAGAATTCCCCTCCATTGCAAGACAAGGACCAAAAATATACTTCAAATCTAAAATGGGAAATCAAGGGGGACTGTTTTATTTTTATCTATCTTTGTGCAAGCGACATTATTATCAAAGAATATTGTAATGCCGAAAATGTACTTTGGGGATTTAAATCACGTATTAGGCTAGAAAGCAAAAAGTGCTGTAGGGCCCATGCAATATATTTTCTCATTAATCTGATTGAAAGATTATCCTTCCCATAACTTAAACTTTGTTTGTTTTTCTGGGTTCAATTCAAGAACTAGAAAGAAATGTAAATTGAAGAAATGTAGAACTTGGTCCTGTAGGCAGCTTTTGTTTTATTTCATCACAAAGAGAACAGGTATTAATAATTATGATTTAGTCATTTTTTTTAAAAAAAAGGTTTTAATTAAGAATGGACAAGAGAGAGCTTCTGAAAGAGAAAGTATAATTTGTGTTTATTAACTATGCCAATAGGGAACATAATTCTGTAACATAGAACACTTTTTATTCTTTTTTAAAAATAGATTCTATTGATTGGGTTGTATGGATATAAGATATTGAGGGTTCGTCTTACCTAACTATGTTTACAAATTCCTTCCATGTTTAAGCCGAAGGAAATAGTAAACTTGCGCTGAAATATTCCTAACTTTTCTCTTTTGTTTTTGTTCGCTGCCCACTGTATTTTATTTAAATGCCTAGAAGAAGAAGAAAAACCTGAAGCGCTCAAAAGCATTTTTTCTATTCTCTGGCAGTTTAGCTGGTCCTAATAAAAATACTGAACTGTGGTGGATTTTAGATTTCTCCTGCTTAATGGATGCTGAGGCATTATTAATGATAAGCTGCAGATCTGCACAAATATCTATTATGGCAAATAACAACATGAGGACCTTTCCTTGCGTTTGTAGTTTCACTAAAATCCACTGTCGTGACCAAGAATAATGTCTGAAGGGATCTCAACAATGAATCGTGCCTTAGAAATCCTTGAAGGACAATGTGTAAGAACTTTCAGAGGTATATTTATAGTCACCAGATAGATTTTAATAAGTGTTGCACAATTTTTATTGGCTTCAGTAGGTGTGCTTTTTTCCCCCCTTTGAGTTCCCTTTGTCCTAATAAAATAGACAAATTCCTCCCCCCTCTTTCCCTCTCCCTTTCACACACAGTCACACACAGTCACACACAGACGGGCATGTGTGCGCGTGCACACACACACACAGACACACAACCCTGTGATATTTATTCTGTCAGTGGATTTTTTTATACCATATATTTATTTACTTTGCTGCATATTTTCAGAGCCTTTAATTTTCATCAGTTTGCACTATTTTTCCTTTTCTGTGTAGAATACAGGGAAGCTGGAGAAATTTGATTACTAAAAAGCCTGCAATTTGGTTTGCAGAATCCATTTTGAAATCTGCCTCTTGATGTTTATCTCTATGCACACATTGGTATGTTTGCTTGATTTACATTAACCAATATATAAGCACAAATAGTAATCATATACCAAGGAAACTGGAGTATATGCAATTGCCTCATCTATTTCTTCAACTGTAGTTGCAATCCCATAGATTCAAATCTTGACAGGTAGCATAATTAGAAAATTTTCTTTGCCTTATTAAATGTGACTCTTCTCAATAGAATTCCCCTCCATTGCAAGACAAGGACCAAAAATATACTTCAAATCTAAAATGGGAAATCAAGGGGGACTGTTTTATTTTTATCTATCTTTGTGCAAGCGACATTATTATCAAAGAATATTGTAATGCCGAAAATGTACTTTGGGGATTTAAATCACGTATTAGGCTAGAAAGCAAAAAGTGCTGTAGGGCCCATGCAATATATTTTCTCATTAATCTGATTGAAAGATTATCCTTCCTATAGCTATGAAGAGTCTAATACTCATATATCCATCTTTCCTGCTAGTAAAATTCAGCTTTGTGTGAAGTCATTGTCTCTCATGTCTGAGGCCTACGCGCTTCTTCATTTCTCTCTATAAGCCTGGCTGTATTAAAATAAATTCAGAGTAGGACGCCATTTCATGCACACATTTTGATTATTTCATAAGCTGCTAAGGAAAATGGAAGTATCAGCAAGTCATGCAGTTTCGCTGGTAATGTAATGCTTGTCATTACCTCAGTGGCCATGGGAAGAAAAAAAAAGTTTAGCAATAATATCTTTGACAAATGTTCACTGATTCAAAACACTGCATTTAAATGAAATGCAGATATGAATGAGCCATTATTACAATCACAATTCCATCTTAGAAATTATTAAATATGAATATATACACTTCCCCAGCAACCTGACATTTGTAATGCATAACTACTGTGCTTTCTGCTTTGTTCCCTATACCTATATATCACACACACATACACCCTTACACAATGTCATTTCCCCCCCGCCCCCATAACCCTGATTCTGAATAAAGGGAAGTCATTTTGATCAGGGGCTGCACACTGTAATTGGAGATACTCCTGATGATTTCATGCAATCAGAAGGGCACATTATTTGTGATGAAAATTAAGTAAAGAAGAATACATTTATAGGTTGTCTTGCTTATGGTCAACCAGCTTTAAAAAGGAATAGTAAACTCCAACCACATAGATACTTCCCACCTCACAGTATTACTGAAATTTTCATATAATGCTTACAATAACATGCAGCATTTTCAGAATTTTAACAAAAGGACGGAAGGAAAAAAATGTCTTAAACTGAATTTGAAGCTCTTTTTTGAGTGCTGATAGCATGAATAGATGGTTTCAGCCATAACTGTCACACAGATAATATTCTTTTATGCCTTAAGATACTAAGATGGTGCTGCGGATAACCAAGAGGAATAGGTTGCTGCCATTGCTAATCTGCAATTTTGAAACACTATAGCTTTTGCATGGCTAAGAGAAGGTAAAATAATCTTGGAAACCTAACATAGGATAACATGTGCAAAGGGTCAGAAAACTGAAGCATTTCACATACTGTAAATTAGTTTCTCTATGGACAGATTAACTAGATGGATATTTCTTCCTTCTTTTTGGGGAGTGTTTATGCATAATATTTCAAAATGCAAAATAAACTAAAATTAATTAATTACTTCCAAATTAATTTTTAATTACCTCCAAATTAAATAATAATAAATAATTTTGGCCTTAGTGGTGAAACTGAAATGCAGAAAATACCTGATTGTTGCCTTCAGAATTCCAGTTTTAAAATTGTATGGGTTGTATTTTAGAATATGTGAAACAAATATTCACTAAAATGGCAAGTATCCAGTCGACTGGAGTACACCTTGAGGTTCTCACTGAAATCAATGGGACTTAAGCATGTGCCTTGAATTCTGGCCAACTGTGTTCCTTGCCAGAAAAATATCACTGATGTTGATTATTATTCAATATGGGAATGTGGATGCTATTGAGAGTTTAATAAGGAACTGGGAAATTATTTACTTCTCTGCATCACAGAGCATATTTTCCCCTGTATTAGGCTACATTAAAGGTTTTAAAAGTCATTTTCTTCTCTTCTTTTCTTAGAAGAAAATTATCTTGCAAGACAGAAGGTGCTATATTATGCTGAAGTATGGATCTGATGTCTGACAAGTCTCCCAGTTGCTAACTGCTTTCCATCGTCTCCTTACCAGACATCACATTTTATTTTTGTGGCCATGGCAGAAAAATGCATAGGTTTACTTGGAAGTAATTCAGACTTACATATACATATATGTAGGGTGCCTTTTCTCACTTCAACATAATCACCACTCCTGCTTCCTGCATTTGAGGGATTTTCCTCCCCCAAGCCTCAGTTAAAGTCATCTCATTAAAATTTCTTTAAATCTTTTTCTGAGTTTCCTGTGAAATTAAGGATTGGTTGGGAGTATAAAACCAAGTATACTAAAGAGCAAAAGTGAACTTTCTAAATATTCATCTCCCTTTTTCTCCTCCCCCCTGATTTTCAAGAGAATAGTAGATTTCCAAAGCTATGCTATAAATCTATTTGAAAGGTAAGGACAATATCCATATTCTTATTGAATATGTGACCTCTCAATGCTAATCTGCTAAATTGTGCCCCCACATACACATTGTGGAAACATGCAGGAACCTATTAAATGCACAGCAGTGTTTGAAATTGAACTACGGTGACTTGTTGTTATAGCATGCTGACATTATTGGTTCTTGTATTCAGTTACATAATGATCTCTGAAGTTCACTTGAAAAAGTCTTCTCTAACGGCATTTACGAGTTTTCAAAATTAGGCTGTAGAGGGCACAATCCACAGCTGCATTAATTTCAGCTCTGTCTACCAGGAACAAAGCACATTCTCAGCAAAGTGCAAGCAGAGAAATTAATGTGGAAAAGAGAAAATCACCAAGAAGAAGGAGAGGTTGGGTTAGGGCTAAGCAACATGTTATACAGCTCTCGAGAACCGGATTGCCTGATGTTTTCATATTTATTTTAACTCAGTTGGGAAAGAAAATTGCATTTTATCAGATCAGCACTGCTAAAAAAGGACTGAATATTCTTTTTTCTAAAAGGGATGGTATGGCTATTTTCTCCAAATTAACAACTGCTTTGAATTTATAATGAAGGCAGTATTAAACATTTTCTCATACCATTTCAGTTACATTTGGAGAATCTCTTTTTATGTTTTTTTTTTCCCTGCTAGGAGACAGTCATAAATTGTCCGTATAATGTAAAATTGGGCTTTCTTCAGGATAAGTTTTTTTAGCATTTACTCTGAAGTGGTACAAAAGATGTTAAACTGAGTACCTACATGGGAAAATAGATTTATTTTTTATGGGAAACAGAATGTCTACCCACACGTATTTTTCCATATGTCCCTGATCCAAAAATAAGATTCACATAAAAGCTTTTCTTCCTTTAGGAGCCCCCTCCCCACCTCCAAAAATGAGTACTATCTAGAGAAATGGGGTTTCTTTTTAACATACAGGTTCTACTTATGAAAGCGTTTGTTTTAATTTTAAAAAAATCCCAGTTGTGTTATTTAGATTTATTGGGCAATACCCATATTATTTTTTAATTAATTCTAATTTGTTTTAATCAACCTATTTTGAAGATTTTTCTAACCCTATTTTAAGCTTTGTGTTATAGTTTGTTACTAGATTAAACATTATACATTTAAAAATTTCCCAAAATAACTTTTATATTCATGTGCCAGACATGAAAGACCAGGACCACATGTGAAATTCCAATAAGCAGCTTTATTGCTCATGCATGTGGACAGTGGTGAAATCCAATTTTTTTTACTACCGCTTCTGTGGGTGTGGCTTAGTGGGTGTGGTGTGACTTGATGGGCATGGCTTGGTGGCATGGCAGGAGAAGGATACTGCAAAATCCCCATTCCCACCCTACTCTGGGCCCAGCCAGAGGTAGTATTTCCGAAGTGCTCCCAATTTCCGCTACTGGT
Source organism: Ahaetulla prasina (assembly GCF_028640845.1). Taxonomy (NCBI): domain Eukaryota; kingdom Metazoa; phylum Chordata; class Lepidosauria; order Squamata; family Colubridae; genus Ahaetulla; species Ahaetulla prasina. The sequence goes on along the minus strand of NC_080541.1, from coordinate 40,984,919 downwards.
TCTCCAGAACCTGTCAGAACCTGCTGGATTTCATCCCTGCATGTAGATAGGAATATTCTCAACCTATTTGTCATATCATCTGTCTCTATCATCCATACATTGAAGCTAGATGGCCCTTGCAGTAAGTCAACCTGGCACAAGATGATATACTATAGAGGCTTTGATGTGAACTGGGAACATGTGAACTGGGGTTTCTAGCATAGCTAAATGTTTTGCAAAAAGTACTTGTGAACTGAGGATGTGTTCAACATCAGAAATAAACTGTCAGCATTCTTGTCAAACAGGTGGCCAATTGTTAGAGCTAAGCAATTGAATCAAACTGATCAAAGCAAAAAAGTTTCAAACGCTGAATAAATGTATGGCATAATCAACACCGTAACATTCACAATATCACTACCTGATATTTACAATATCACTACCTAATAGTCAAATAGTCTAATTCCCTTGATTGGGATGCCTTGTGAACAGTCACTCATGCTCTTGTCACCTCTCGCTTGGATTATTGCAATGCTCTCTACATGGGGCTCCCCTTGAAGTGCATCCGGAGGCTTCAGTTAGTCCAGAATGCAGCTGCGCGGGTGATAGAGTGAGTTCCACGTAGCTCCCATGTAACACCACTCCTGCGCAGGCTGCACTGGCTGCCTGTGGTCTTTCAGGTGCACTTTAAGGTTTTGGTCACTACCTTTAAAGCGCTCCATGGCTTAGGGCCTGGGTACTTACGGGACCGCCTACTGCTATCTTATGCCTCCCACCGACCCGTACGCTCACACAGAGAGGGACTTCTCAGGGTGCCGTCCGCCAAACAATGTTGGCTGGTGGCCCCCAGGGGAAGATCCTTCTCTGTGGGGGCCCCTACCCTCTGGAACGAACTTCCTCCTGGTCTACGCCAAATACCTGACCTTCGGACCTTTCACCGCGAATCGAAAACGTATTTATTCATTCGCGCGGGGCTGGCTTAAATTTTGCTGTATTTTTAAATTTATATTCCATATTCCTAAATTTTATATGAATTTTAAATGGGTTTTTAGAATTTTAAATGTCTTAAAGTTTTCGGCCAATTGTGTAATAAGTTTTTTAATTTTGTTTTAATTGTATATTGTATTATTTGCTTTTACTTTGGCTGTACACCGCCCTGAGTCCTTCGGGAGAAGGGCAGTATAGAAATCTAATAAATAATAATAATAATAATAATAATAATAATAATAATAATAATAATAATAATAATAATAATAATAATAATAATAATAATAATAATAATAAAATAATAATAATATTTCTAAATTTTATTTATTTTAAAATTAAAAATGTATATGCTCAAAATTCCATGAGACAATCAACTCTAAAAGATCCTGATATAAATACAGACTTAACAAAATTCTTCTATCTTTATGTTTTAAAACTCAGTAAAATAAATTAACTACATTTTTAATTAATCTGTTTGCCCTCCACACTCATGATCCCATGCGTTAAAGCAGGAGTGTCAAACTCAATTTCATTGAGGGCTGCATCAGGGTTGTTTGACCTTGGAGAGCTAGGGTGGGCATGGTGTATGGCTGGGGTAGGCGTGGCCATGGTGGTCATTTGAGACAGGCTCAAGATGCATTTTTCCTCTTCTCTTCTTTCTTTCCACAGTTCTTTACTGTAACCATTTTCCTATCTCTTCTACCAGATATTATTGCCAAACATTTATTACTTATTCTTCATACTCTACTAAACTTTTTATTTCTAAATTTATACCCCATTGTTTAATAGTAAATTGCTTTTCCAGGCAGAAAAGCTATTTATACTATTGCATTTTTATTATTCAACTAATAATAAAAATATAATAGCATAAATAACATGATAATACAAGATCTAACAGCAGAAGTAAATTTCTAAGATAGTAAATAGAAATGGCTGTCAATAATAGATTGTTGATTGCCAATTAAATGGACCTGTAGTATGTAAAATCCGGCATTAAACTGTAGTATTAAAACATAGAATGTTGCTTGTTTTCTATCTAGATCAGACACTTACTTGAGGCCATATAATTGTAATCCAATCCAATCCAGTCCTCCTGCCGCACACTGCCGGCCGAAAACAGGCTGCACAGAGGTCCCACATGGTCTATTTTTGGCTGGCAGAGTGCGGCTGGAGACTGGGAGGCTGGTAATGGGCCACGGGAGGCCACACACAGCCCCCGTGTGACCTGTTTTGGCCAGCAGAGGGACAGTGGGCTGGTCCTTTGATATTTCCAGGCCTGCCTGGAGGTGAGATTTAAGCACCCCATGGGCCAGATCCAGCCCACGGGTCTTGAGTTTGACACCCCTACTTTAAAGAGTTGCAGACAAGGACTACCTTTGTACCCTCATGTGCTCTGAAACATTTTGTAATAAAATCATAATCAAATTGTTACACAGTGTATAGTTTACATATACAACCTCCAATTTCATATGAAAGAGAACACCGGGGAGATATAATAATTGCATTGTTTTAAAGAATGTTGAATGCATTTATAGGCCCGTACTTTATTACAATTGACACATCATGGGCTTGAACTCTCTAAAGCAGGGGTCTCCAGCCTTGATCCCTTTAAGACTTGTGGACTTCAACTCCCAGAGTCCCTCAGCCTGCAAAGCTCTGGGAACTCTGCGAGTTGAAGTCCACAATCTTAAAGGGACCAAGGTTGGAGACCCCTGCTCTAAAGAACCTACAATATGTCAAGTAACCATTACATTTTCTATTATTCATTAAACTTGAAACTCAGTCAACTGAACATTTAAAAATGTGTCACAAATACGATTGACTGGTGCTAATGGTTGATATGGTTGCTGCCAGCATCCTAGGTATCAACCAAGTACGTTCTTAAGATGTACGATGTTCCGAGTAGTGCAGTTTTTTGCAGTTCCACTGGTGTTATTGCAGGAAGCTGCAATTTGTTGATGTGTTTTGTAAAATTCTTGGACATGGTACCAAGTGCCCCGATGACATCACTGTTACATGTTTCATCCATAATTGCATAGTTTTAATGGCCAGGTCATGATATTTCATGATTTTTCCAGTTCTTTTTCTTCGCCTCTGCATGTCTTAGTACCGCAATGTCAAGAAATTGTACATTTCAGTTTTTGACAACTGTGATATCTGGTATGTTGGGTTCCAAATGATGATCTGTCTGTATTCGAAAGTCCCACAAGATCTTCACCTTCTCAATTTCTATAACCTTTTCCACTTTATGTTCCCATGACTTTTGGGATACAGGTAAGTCGTATTTTTTACATAATGACCAGTGGATTAATTTAGCAACTCGGTCATGTCTAGCTTTGTAATCAGTTTGTGCAATTTTGTTGCATTCGCATATTAAATGTGAAAGAGTTTCAACTTTGTTATTGCAAAGTTGGCAGTTTGGATTGTGGATTTGGATGAATTTTTATATCTTCACTTTCATGGCATTAGTTTGTAGTGCATGTTCTTGAGCAGCGAGTATTAAACCTTCCATTTCTTTCTTGAACGGAATGCTTTACATAGGCATGTCTTAAGCCATGCTTATGTAAACTTGTCGTCACATTTTCCTTCAATGTTTTTCAAGTGCTGTCCATGCATTGGTTTTCCATCTATTTAATCTTTCATCCAGCTGTTTTTTCTTATATTCTGCCTTTGTTTCTGTTGTTTTTATAACATTCTCCATTTTTACAGCCTGCAGCAATTTTTCTGTTCTTTGGTTCACATAATCATTCAAACTTCATTTTTCTTCTTTACAGTTTGATGGATTTGCAGTAGTCCTCTGTGCCCTATTTGTCTCGGCAGGTACAACCTGTCGATGTCACTTCATGGATGTAAAGTGTGATACATATTCAAAAGTTTGTCCACATTTTCCAGTTCAGCCAAAATCCAGTTGATTATTCCAGCTGAGTAGTGTATCACTGGAACTGCCCATGTATAAATGGCTTTAATCATGTTTCCAGCATTCAGCTTTGATTTTAATATTTTGTGGACCCTCCTGATGTATTCCTTTTGCGTTGACACTTTGACTTTTTCATTCAAGATGTTATCTGCTTCCAAAATGCCTAGGTATTTGTAACCATCATCCTTTGCTAATGCTTTCACTATGTTTCCATTTCCCAGTTCTATTCTTCTATTTTTTCCATTTTCCTTGCTGCATGGATAATATAGCACATTGTTATTGTTATTATACTTCATGCCATGGTCAGGTAGATGTTTAAACTGGATTTAGCATTTTATCCCTCTATCACGTTCTTCCCAAGGACCTGGGATAGGCAAATGTTGTAGGAAATAATCTGTTTCCAAGTAATGCTGTCACTTGCACTTGGCCAAGGAATTCTACCAAGTTCTTGCTTGCAGGAAAATGATATTTCTGAAAAGCTTCCAACATATCATTGTTGCTACTTTGTCATGCTGTTATTTGTAGTCAGCCTGTGTGTTCATAGTGCAGGACTATACATTAATGATCTTTGTGACCATATCACAAGTAATTGTGTTCTCTTTGCTGACGATGTCAAACTATTTAACACCACAGACAATGCATCTATCATCCAAAAAGACCTTGATCATCTAACCACTTGGTCTAAAACTTGGCAACTCCAGATCTCAACCAGCAAATGCTCAGTCTTACATATTGGAGAAAAGAACCCAAACTCTAAGTACATACTTGATGGACATTACCTTACAGATGACCCCCACCCCATTAAAGACCTTGGAGTTTTCATGTCAAATGATCTAAGTGCCAAAGCCCACTGTAACTACATAGCAAAAAAGGCTCTAAGAGTTGTAAACCTAATCCTGCGTAGCTTCTTTTCCAAAAACACTACACTACTAACCAGAGCATATAAAACATTTGCTAGACCAATTCTAGAATACAGCTCACCTGTTTGGAACCCTCAGCACATCTCTGACATCAATACAATTGAACGTGTCCAGAAATATTTTACAAGAAGAGTTCTCCATTCCTCTGAAAACAACAAAATACCTTATCCCACCAGACTTGAAATCCTAGGCTTAGAAAACTTGGAACTCCGTCGCCTTCGACAAGACCTAAGTTTAACTCATAGAATCATCTATTGTAATGTCCTTCCTGTTAAAACTACTTCAGCTTTAATTGCAACAATACAAGAGCAACCAACAGATTTAAACTTAATGTTAACCGCTTTAATCTAGATTGCAGAAAATATGACTTCTGTAACAGAATCATCAGTGCTTGGAATACTTTACCTGACTCTGTGGTCTCTTCCCATAATCCTAAAAGCTTTAACCAAAAACTTTCTACTATTGACCTCACCCCATTCCTAAGAGGACCATAAGGGGCGTGCCTAAGTGCACAAACGTGCCTACCGTTCCTGTCTATTGTTTTTCTTTTCTTCTTCCTATATATATATTGATGCTTATACCTCCTAATATTTACTCATATATATGTTTATATATTATATAATCCTTTTTATATGATGTTGTGACAAAATAAATAAATAAATAAATAAATAAATAAATAAATAAATAAAAATAAATAAATAAATAAATAAATCTAACCAGGTGGCCCATTGCTTCTTTAGCTTGTTTGCAGAGGCAGCACTTGCTGTCTGTTGCTGTGTTCTTAATTCTGGCCTTATATTAATCTTTATATTTAATCTTCTTATTGTTCCCACCACCCATCTCCTTCCACTTATGACTGAATGATTGTAACCTTGTTGCTTGTATCCTTACAATTTATATTAATATTCAATTGATATACAATTTATATTGCATTCAGTTTTGGTCGCCACGATGTAAAAAGAGACTCTAGAAAGAGTGCAGAGAAGAGCAACAAAGATTATAGGGGACTGGAGGCTAAAACATAGGAAGAACGGTTGCAGGAACTGGGTATGTCTAGTTTAATGAAAAGAAGGACTAGGGGAGACATGATAGCAGTGTTCCAATATCTCAGGGGTTGCCACAAAGAAGAGGGAGTCAAACTATTTTCCAAAGCACCTGAGGGAAGATCAAGTAGCAATGGATGGAAACTAATCAAGGAGAGATGCAACTTAGAACTAAGGAAAAATTGACTGACAGTTAGAACAATTAATAAGTGGAACAACTTGCCTGCAGAAGTTGTAAATGCTCCAACACTGGAAATTTTTAAGAAAATGTTGGATAACCATTTGTCTGAGATGGTGTAGGGTTTCCTGCCTGGGCAGGGGGTTGGACTAGAAGACCTCCAAGGTCCCTTCCAACTCTGTTTTTATTATTACTATTATTATTATTGTTTCCTGATTGTTTATTTGTACCCTATGACTATCATTAAGGGCTGTACCTTAGAATTCTTGATGAACTTATCTTTTCTTTTATGTACACTGAGAGCATATGAACCAAGACAAATTCCTTGTGTATCCAATCACACGTGGCCAATAAAAATTCTATTCTATTCTATTCTATTCTATTCTATTCTATTCTATTCTATTCTATTCTATTCTATTCTATTCTATTCTATTCTATTCTATATGCTTTTGTTCTTAAGGCTTGGTCTTGTGCAACCAGAATTAGCCCTTCCATCTCTTTCTTCAACTTCCCTGCTCTTAACCATTGCCAAGTCTTGTTGCTATCTGCTTTGCCTGCTAGAGTTTTTATGTACTGATGTCAACATCACTGTGTGGATGAAGGAGATGATGTATTGTCATTATGTTTCTAGTATTTCTATGTAGGTCTTTTATTTCTGCTTGAGTCCAGTCCACTATTCTAGCGAGGGCTTTGTTCTTTCTGAGGAGAAGGCAGAGGAGAGAGTGCCTCGGAATGAAAAGAATTCAATATCTATGATGTCTGATGATTCCCCCTCATTTGCCTCTACAGTCTGAGCTAATTCTGGCAAGGCTTTGACTTGTTTGCCCTGAGTAGACATTTGCAATTTTCCAATTCTGCTTTTGTGAATACTTTATTTCATACTATAATTTAATGTTGATCTGCTAGTGTCTGTTCTGTTATTTTTGATTCTGGATATTCTTTCTAGAAATGGTGCATTTTTAAAAAATATCTTCTTCTTGTTGGGACTTGATTTCTAATAACATATCCTTATATCTTTGTTTTCTTTGTTTTCCAACTCTGTTTTTATTATTACTATTATTATTATTGTTTCCTGATTGTTTATTTGTACCCTATGACTATCATTAAGGGCTGTACCTTAGAATTCTTGATGAACTTATCTTTTCTTTTATGTACACTGAGAGCATATGAACCAAGACAAATTCCTTGTGTATCCAATCACACGTGGCCAATAAAAATTCTATTCTATTCTATTCTATTCTATTCTATTCTATTCTATTCTATTCTATTCTATTCTATTCTATTCTATTCTATTCTATATGCTTTTGTTCTTAAGGCTTGGTCTTGTGCAACCAGAATTAGCCCTTCCATCTCTTTCTTCAACTTCCCTGCTCTTAACCATTGCCAAGTCTTGTTGCTATCTGCTTTGCCTGCTAGAGTTTTTATGTACTGATGTCAACATCACTGTGTGGATGAAGGAGATGATGTATTGTCATTATGTTTCTAGTATTTCTATGTAGGTCTTTTATTTCTGCTTGAGTCCAGTCCACTATTCTAGCTCTTTATCTCATGACTGGAATTTATTCCTCTTAAAGTTTGTGCTTTAAGATCTTCACTCTTCTGATGTATTCGCTTCTAACCTTTTTCATGACTTTAGTGTGCTTTATGTTGTCAGCTTGAAGGATGCCCAAGTATATGTAGTGATCACCTTCATCCAGACTCTTGGTGTTATTTCCATAGGTCATCTTGATTCCTTCAGTTTTTACTATTTTTTCTCCTGTTGATGGTGACGGTGGCGCAAGCTTCAATGAAAGCAACCTGATTCAGTTGTTTTTGTGGTGTTCTGTATGCTCAGTTATTCAATTCTTCTTCTTTTTGAGTTAGAGGGCTTTGTTCTTTCTGAGGAGAAGGCAGAGGAGAGAGTGCCTCGGAATGAAAAGAATTCAATATCTATGATGTCTGATGATTCCCCCTCATTTGCCTCTACAGTCTGAGCTAATTCTGGCAAGGCTTTGACTTGTTTGCCCTGAGTAGACATTTGCAATTTTCCAATTCTGCTTTTGTGAATACTTTATTTCATACTATAATTTAATGTTGATCTGCTAGTGTCTGTTCTGTTATTTTTGATTCTGGATATTCTTTCTAGAAATGGTGCATTTTTAAAAAATATCTTCTTCTTGTTGGGACTTGATTTCTAATAACATATCCTTATATCTTTGTTTTCTTTGTTTTCCAACTCTGTATTTATGACATTTCTTCCAGGTGTCCTGCAGTTGCTGTCTTTGGTTGCTCAGCCAACAGACCTGAGTCCTGTAATCCATTTGTTACTAGGTGTCCACCTGGGCAACAGCCAATCTGGTTTGGGTTTTTGTAGATTACATCTCACCATATTCTTTATGGAAGAGGCACTTTTCATCTGGCATCTTTGATGAGACCTGTCCAGTATAACCTCTGGCATACTTCTCATTCTTCAGAGCATAAAAGCCCCACAATTCCATCAAAGTAGTACTTTATATTGGGGAAATTATTATTATTAGTTCATTTTAAACATTTTACTGTACAAGGATATGTAGGTCCCTCTGGAATGAAATGTCATATAGGCCCATAGTAATTCATAAATAAATAAATAAATAGCTATACCAGTAATAATGTATAAGCAAACAAATCTGTTTAATAATGACAACCTTTTTTAAAAATGCTACCCTATGCAGATTTAATATGTGATATGGATGGATCTGCAAGATGCTATTTTGATTATTACAGTACTAAATAGCAATTCTGAGAAAACAAGAGAGCTGAAGCATAGAGATGACCCAACTGCTACAGGAAGTAAATTCTACCTGTCAAGTCTAAATTAGTTGTAGTCTCTGAAAAGAAAGGCTCCAGCATCACCAGCCATTCCCAATGAAAAATTTGATAAAAGAAATATTATTTCCAAAATAGTACCGTTTAGTCAAAGAGCTTTTTTTGCTATGCTAATTGAAACACTTAATTTATTGAGAAGTTAAGGGAAGGTATACATGGTACACACAGTAGATTTACAGCATAACATATGTTTGGTACATATCTTGGATATTTTGTTTTAAAAAGTAAATCTTTCTGATTTGCAGTATGTGCTTAACAAGGAACTTTTATAGCAACAGCAGGGTGTGCTGGGAATGCTGTGATGCATACAGAAGTTAGCAATTCTACCTCTTGTTAAGCAGTAAAATTATCTGCTTAAAATTCTATATTTCACTTGCATGTGATTCTTGAAAATGGTAGATGACACTTCCAGTTCCATGATTATAGCATCTCACTCTTGAGAGATCAGCCCTCAGTGTTGAAAACCCTTTGTTAATGGTAAAGAAAGCCCTCTACAAATGTTGTGTGAAATTTCTGACAAGAGTTTTTCAAATGATTTTAGCAATGCACATTGCTCAGGTTTTACACATTGGAGAAGAAAGCACCATACACTTCAATTCATTTCTCACTCTTACCATTATATTGATCCTTATTTTGATATTCTATCAGTACCAAAACAATATAATATGCCACATTGCAAAGTAGGGTTGCATAACTCATCAGTTTCATTTCTTGCAACTTGTAAAACTCAGCATGTTGGTATATAATGGGATAGAAAGGTACAACAGTTTATTTTTAAAAAAATCCTGAGTACCATAACATTAGATCATTCTAGGATTCAAAATTGTTCCAAAATTAAAGAAGTTCTCCAAATCTCAATCAGCAAATGCTCAGTCTTACATATTGGAAAAAAGAACCTAAACACTAAGTACAAGCTTGATGGACATTACCTTACTGATGACCGCCACCCTGTTAAAGATCTTGGAGTTTTCATATCAAATGATCTAAGTGCCAAAGCCCACTGTAACTACATCGCAAAAAAGGCCTTAAAAGTTGTAAACCTAATCTTGCGTAGCTTCTTCTCCAAAAACACTACACTACTAACCAGAGCATATAAAACATTTCCTAGACCAATTCTTGAATACAGCTCAACTGTTTGGAATCCATACCACATTTCTGACATCAGTACAATTGAACATATCCAGAAATATTTTACAAGAAAGAGTACTCCACTCCTCCAAATACCTTATGCCACCAGACTTGAAATCCTGGGTTTAGAAAATTTAGAACTCCGCCGCCTCCGACATGACCTGAGTTTAACTCATAGAATCATCTATTAAAATGTCCTTCCTGTCAAAGACTACTTCAGCTTCAATTGCAACAATACACGAGCACACAACAGATTTAAGCTTAATGTTAACCGCTCCAATCTTGATTGCAGAAAATATGACTTCAGTAACAGAGTTGTTAATGATTGGAATGCACTACCTGACTCTGTGGTCTCTTCCCAAAATCTCAAAAGCTTCAACCAAAAACTATCTACCATTGACCCATCCCATTCCTAAGAGGTATGTAAGGGGCGTGCATAAGAGCACAAACGTGCCTACCGTTCCTGTCCTATTGTTTTCCTTCGTTATATCCAATTAATATAGTTATTGCAACTTATACTCATATATATGCTTATGTATTGTATAATTATTTCATGCTTATGCTTATTTATACTGTGTGACAAAAATAAATAAATAAAATAAATAAATAAAAATAAAATAAATAACTTCTTTATTTCTACAGATCCAGGTCATTCTCTTATAAGGAGAAATTATATTGCTCAAGAGTAGCTACAACCTGTCACCCTGGGCATAGCAGATCCAGACAGGAAACTAAATAATTTTGTGACTCAACTCTTGTTCTTATCCATTATATAATTCATAGAAAAAATAACCTGAAAAGATAAAATAAAAACAAGGGATATTAATTAGAAAATGGCATTCATTTGAAAGATTGAGTTTTGGGAATCATCATTTGCATTCCCTGACTAATGGAGTATTGTATTGTATCTTTAAAAACTGGGAAGAATATTTTGACTGAACTATAATGAAGTAGGTCAGAAGAACTTTGCCTTTAATTCTATGGACAAACCCAAAAGAATTTTAGATAAAGATTTATGCACTACAGAAGTCAGTGAGAGTTAGCAATAAATCACTCAATGACAATTACAATCAGGAACAACACTGACACATAAAGTTCATGGTTTTTGTTGTATTTACTTTAATGCTGAGAACAAGGGAAATAAACAAAATCAGCATGAACTTATATTACAAAAGAAGCTAAATATAATTGAATAGGTATAACTGAGGGCTCATGAGGCTGTTATTGTTGCCAGAATAGAGCAACTGTTTAAAAGGAACACAAGCAACAAAGGAAATGCTATTAAGCATCTAGGTTAAAATAAATGGTAGAAGGAATAAAAACAATACCATTTTTGGAATTTACTACGAGCCACCCAACCAAGTAGAAGATGAGGATAATGGTCTCTAAAAGCAAACTTTCGAAAAAGCATGAAGCAGTAGTGTTAATGGACTTTAATTCCCCCAACATCTGTTGAAAAACAAATTCTGCCAAGCATAGTCCTTCCAGGAAATTACTGACCTGTTTTGAAAATTTCTCCTATTGCAGGTAGAAGGCAGGAATAAGAGAATTAGTTATTCTCTTCTTGAATCAAGAAGAGTTGGCAGATAGAATAGTACTGGTAGATAGTTTGAAGAAAGTGTTGAATGTTTTTATTTTATGAAATTTAAAGCTCTTTCAAATGCAATTAAAAATTGAACAGAATAATGACATACTAATTAGTTCAAATTGATTAGTTAATTTTAGCTAATTAGCTAATCAGTCACAAGCTGATTGAATCACAAGACTGATTTTAGTCTTGAGATTTTGTGACTTCTGACTGATTGCTGTGAAGTGTAGAATTCAACTGGTGAGGAGATGCTTGGTTCTATCGTCGGTTGGTAGTTTGGATGGTCCACTTCTTTATTGGTCCATAGCTGATGAACCAATCATGAACAAACAATGTGTTTGTTGAGGGACCCATTGGTAGAATGCCAGACTTCGATAAACGTGCGTGCCTGATGGATTTTAGTGTGGCCAATGACTTTAGCTTTATCAACTAGTCTTGAGATTTAATAAGCCTTGTGACTCAATCAGTCTTGTGATTCAACCAGTCACAAGACCAACTGGCCACCCAGAACCTATATAAAGGAACAAGACACTTCACCCCAAAACTCCACTGAAAATGGAGTGGCAGGATGAGACTCCTGGGATATTCTGCAGTGGCGATAAAGTCCAACTCCCTCCCCTTACCTTCAGCTTTCACCTGAACCCTTACACAGCCTTCTCACCCCAAAGCATCCAATGGCATAGCACTTTCTTTCTGCTGCTTGGAAGTACAACAGATGCTTCCAAATGACATCTTTTGGAGCCAGAGAGGTGAAGGAGGGAAATTTTATGCCAACATTCAAAGTGCAGGGGCAGGTCTACCACAGGATAGGGAGTATCATGGCAGGGCCTCAGCAGCAGCCTTCATTTCTCCAGATATACTTTATTGGTGATGATGATAATGAGAGGGACATGTGTTGTGGAATCTACCCGGGCATTAATCCAGAACTGGTTAGTTTAATTTATCAAGCTCAATCACATAGTTTTGTAGCGAAGTACAGGTATCCAGCTAGTGTTTAAATAAAATAAAAATTATTGGCACATTAGCAAGCTGCAAAGCAAAGGGTAATTTTTCTGTCCATTATTATTTATGCCATGACACCAGTGGTGGGATCCTACCAGCTTAACAACCAGTTTGGCTATGCATGCATGTGCAATTGAATGAAAATCACCTTCTGCATCAGTGCTAGGGAATTAAAACAGCTGAGGCCCGGCAATCTGTGTTGCCATGCTAATCAGTTACAAAGATATAGGTAAGTAAAGTGCAGGGACAGGCAGGCAGGCCCAGCTGATCGTCGGACCGAACCAGTTCGCTTCCAGCTGATCATTGTAGCTATCGTTTTGCTCAAACCAGTCCGAACTAGTAGAATCCCACCCCTGCATGACACCTCCCCAAATTAAAAAAATATAAGAAAATTGAAATAATGGGTTGCTATTTCTCAATGTTTATTTAGAATTATGATCTATATTCTCAAAAGAAAATAGTAAGGAATATTGATATGGAAAAATAGAATCTAATCTGTATTTTGTGGAATAAAACATATTAGAATTCATCTTTATGATTTTTTTTAAAATCCTGAAACTATATTTCAGAACAAAAGTTGTATTTGCAGATAAAATGAAGACAAAAATGCATATTTTAAGAGATAGCTGATGAAAAAAAAATTAGTGTAGTATAAATGAAGTGTGACCACGCTTCATTTCTCTCTGTGTATTTTTATTTTTAAAATGCATTATAAAGAAATAGAGTGGAACTGAGCATGTATTAAGGACAAATATCTACTCCCAGAGCCAAATTCAGTATGATAATTGTCCAGGAACAAACTTAATTCTTTCTCTTTCCTAATATAAATAGTTTCTAAGTGGTGGGAGAGAACAGATAGTGATCTACAGCAAAGTAAGTATGATTATAGACCTTTCTCTAGTGCTATGAACCCAATGAAAATCCTACTGTGTAACATTTACTGGGCCTAGCATGAATAGAAGCTTCTCGGCATTGATGTCCTCAGTTGCATTATGAGGCATGCTCTGTTTTCTTAGAAGATACTTTTCTAAGAAAAGAACTGAGAACTGTTTCTTCTCATCAGGGTGAGAATACGTTTAGAAGATTTTCTTCAAATATTTTCCTGCTCCATCACATGATTCATTTTTTCTGGACATTATGGATGATGCAAAATGACTACCAGGTAGTTATTATGGCAACACTGCTTCTGCAAAAAAAAAATGTTTAGGAAAATAGAAGATACTGTTGTAACAGTGAGTTCTACTAGTTGGAGAATTTCTCCTTTTTCTGAAGAAAGTTGGTAAAATAATCCTGCTTGTTTCTCTGCCAGCACATAGGTCAGGGGTCCCAGGAGATCTCTTACTCACAACTCTTAGCCAAAGTATACTGTCTTTCAGTTGAAACAAATTGTTGCTAATGAATCAAATTCTTTCCAGTATACATTCAGATTCAAAAACATTGATTTCATTCTAACTAATGTATGGAAGTAGTCATATCAATCCTCAAAATCTAGAATGGCAGGGGTTTTTTAAAAAAATAACCACTGGATTCAACAGAAATTATTCCATTTTAATCAATCTCTCTTGAGAGATACCGAGAGAGAGAAGAACATCCTATTGCTACATGGATCATAGGATAAAAGTGAAATGAAAAGGTTATGCAGATTATATTGCTGCCACCAAAGGAAGGTCACGGTAGTGCTACAAACTTGTCGTCACTTTTTTTCAAGCCCTCTTTACAGAATTTTTTCAAAGACTTGAGACAAATAAGAATGTGCCTGATTTGAGACATAAAGGATGGCAGAAAGATTGCTAAATTCTATGGACTAATTTTAGGACCAAAATAATATCTATGGCATTGTAGCCATGGATGGAAATCTACGAATCATGAGTCAAAAGATAGCTAAGCTACAAGGCTTTAAAGACCTATGAATAACAAGAGTGATTACCTGTTGTCTGTTAATAGGTAAGAACTTTAAAGGGATTAAACATTTAATAGGCAGCGGTTTGTTTTTGTTTTAAAAAGGAAACATATTTCAAAAGAAATAATTTTTACATTGTATAAACTCTGGAACACTGGGAAATAAACACTTGTGAGATAGTTAGTTGGGTATTCTGACAAAATGTCCTCCTGTTATTGACCATTCTTTAAGGCACAAATGTGAAAATGTGGAAGTCACATCTAGCCTACAAAAGTCTTTTCGTGGTCTCCAAAGCACCTGGCTGGAATGAATGGTGCCAAAATTTATAACCAAGTTGATTTTCTGTTTCTCAATCAGCAAAAGTTTAACACCTCTTGTTTAGAAAAAGAAGAAGAAATGTGTACAGAAGTGGAACAGAAAAATATTTTAGTGCCACACTGAGCAGGAACTGGATAACATGGCAATGAAGCAGTGCTGAAAAGACCAAGTTAGGGACAAATCATCATAGAAAATATCTATGTATGTAGTCATTAAGGGTCAGAACTGACATGATGGAACATATCAATCCAAATAAATTCTTAATATTTTCACTACCAGTATTTATTCAGTTTGACAAATTTGGCTCTTGAGGGTGGTATTCCTGCACTGATTTAGTTACAAGTTGGTCACATGATATATGCAAATGACTTTAAAAAAAAAATTATAGCATTCAAACATTCCGCAGCCTTTCTGGCTACTCACATTGAATGGAGAACATCATGGTGGAATTCTCATTGTGCCTTTTCATTAATTGGAGAGCATCTTAATGCCATGTTTAGCAGGGTGACAAGATATTATTTTTTGAAAAGAGTCACACAGGTGAAATGGGCAGTGTAGAAATTGATTGATAAATAAATAAATAAAATGAAAAGTGGACTTGGCTATTTATAAATACATTATTAAGTTTGTACTAAAAATGTGCATTACTTTTGCCATAAAATTTTTGTATGAATTGAAGAATTTATATTTAATGCTGGAATGATACAGAGAAAAAGAAAGACGCAAGAAGTGGGAAGGAAGGAAATATTTTGCATAATATAAAATGTTTATATACTGTACATATATCATATATTATGTGCATTCATTCCCTCTCCCCTCCAAATATTGTGGATGCATATGAATTATACATGAGTATGACTCCTGTCATAAACTACTGATATACTAGAATTATATCTACTAGTATTATGATAGATTAGTGCAAATCTAATGCTATCATCCAAGTAGTTTAATCATCTACAAAACATCAAAGTTTCTACTTACTTTGATTTAATAATGTAAACTCACAAGAATGTAATGTGTTAAGAATGCTCTATCAGCCACATTTTTGGAAATCTTTCAGAATAATTTTATTACCATTTTTCCCAGCAAGAAGCATTCATATACCTCTCAAAAAAGTTTTTAATGGTGAAAATTTATAAATAAAATTATAAATTTATAGGTTTACACATTCTGAAAAAAGGTACACTATAAAGTCAGTCTCCCTGATTCTAGACCAAATCTTAACCAATGACATAAGTGTGTTTGATAGCAAATATAACAACAATAAATAATTAAAAATACAACACTGTGATAGCAAGAGTTAAGAAAGAATCATTGCATTTTAGGAGATCAAATGCCAAGCAGGTACAAATACCAGATGAATAATCAGGCAGAAAACTTTAATCTAATGAAGGAACCACCGAAGAGAAAATCACACTGTACTAAAACAAGCTATGATCTATGAAGAGATAGCTAACCCCACACTCACTCTCACAGATAATCCAACTAGATTACCTAGTTGGGCAATGAAACATCTCTAAGCAAACAACCAAACTCAGTCAATACCAAGAATTCCACAAATGATCATCTGTTTCACACTTTGGAATGTGATCAGTTTAAATGCTGTTTCAAATAACTACATGCATTTGAATGATTCTGAAGTTTTTTGTTACTGAGAATAATATGGCTACACAAAAATCATACATTTCAGGAAGTCTTGTAGAAATTATGTAAAGATGCATACACAACGGGATATGTGCAAGAAAAAGATATATTTGGAATTTGTATGACAACGCAAATGTTAATTTTTATGAAAACCTAAATGGAAGGATATGACATAGGCATTCACCCAGAACTGGGAGAGACAACTTTCTCCTCATCCTTAACTTCAGATAATGATTTGAGTAAATAAGAAGACATCTATTATTCACCCGGTGTTTCTTTTTTCTAATATCCAAGCTTATGTATATAAAGTACAACTCTCATTTAAACCCAACAATAACAACAATGTAAGATAGCTTGGGCTAACCCAATATCAACCAATGAATCCTATAGGCAAGTGGGGACCACCAACTAATCAGGTGGACACATGCTTCTCTGATAAACCAGTAAGATCTTGGAAAGATTAAAAAAAATGCACTGTAGATGGTAATAACAGTCCTATTGCATCCAACTCAAAACCCACAGCATCTTTCTCACAATGAACAGTCAAGTGCCTATGGAATGCCCTAAAGAGAGTATGACCACATTAGTATTCTCCCGCTTATATTTCCCAAAAACAGATACTGAAAGGTAGCCTGCCTCTGATTGGAATCTCAGAAAAAGTATATAGTGTATATAATGTAAGAGTATATAGTATATAGAGTATATATTATATAGCTTTTATAGTAGTCATTGAGACTTGTATCTTCTATCTCTTCTATATCTTAGCAGCTTTCATATTTGTCACCATTGCAAGTTGCCCAGCAAGTTGATTTTAAGATGGACAGCCATATAAATGTTTTAAATAAAGATACAAAATCATTGCTAAAATCAACTTGTTGAATACAATTCCATAGCTGTGTGATTGAATTCAGTGACATCTGGGGGAATCAAAGGTTGTTTATACCTTTCTTTCACATAAATGCTACAGAAGTGTTTCATTATGTCCAGTTTACTAGACAAACAAAAATTGTCTTGCTTTTGCTTATCTTAACGTAACATAATAACAGAGATGGAAGGGACCTTGGAGGTCTTCTAGTTCAACCCCCTGCTTAGGCAGGAAACCCTACACCATTTCAGACAAATGGCTATCCAACATTTTCTTAGAAATTTCCAGTGTTGGTGCATTCACAACTTCTGCAGGCAAGTTGTTCCACTTATTGATTGTTCTAACTGTCAGGAAATTTCTCCTTAGTTCTAAGTTGCTTCTCTCCTTGATTAGTTTCCACCCATTGCGTCTTGTTCTACCCTCAGGTGCTTTGGAGAACAGCCCGAATCCCTCTTCTTTGTGGCAACCCCTGAGGTATTGGAACACTGCTATCATGTCTCCCCTAGTCCTTCTTTTTATTAAACTAGACATACCGAGTTCCTGCAATCGTTCTTCATATGTTTTAGCCTCCAGTCCCCTAACCATCTTTGTTGCTCTTCTCTGCACTCTTTCTAGAGTCTCTACATCTTTTTTACATCTTGGCGACCAAAACTGGATGCAATATTCCAAGTGTGGCCTTACCAAGGCATTATAAAGTGGCACTAACACGTCACGTGATCTTGATTCTATCCCTCTGTTTATGCAGCCCAGAACTGTGTTGGCTTTTTTGGCAGCTGCTGCACACTGCTGGCTCATATCTAAATGGTTGTCCACTAGGACTCCAAGATCCCTCTCACAGGTACTACTATTGAGCAAGGTACCACATATACGGTACCTGTGCATTTTTTTTTTTGCCTAAATGTAGAACCTTACTTTTTTCACTGTTGAATTTCATTTTGTTAGTTACCGCCCAATATTCAAATCTGTAAAGATTCTTCTGTATCTTGAGCCTATCTTCTGGAGTATTGGCTATTCCTGCCAGCTTGGTGTCATCTGCAAATTTGATGAGTTCCCCTTCTATCCCTTGTCCAAGTCATTGATGAAGATGTTGAAGAGTACTGGGCTTCTCTCATAAATCTATTCCTCTCTTCTTTCATCCAAGCTATTTCCTTCACAATGTCTAAGATGTTATATTTCATGTCCATACATTTAACATACATTGCATGGCCTAATGCTTTTTAACTAAACTAAACTAAGCATTTGTTTTTGTTTTTTTGTTTTTAAATAAACACACTTTTCTGAATGTGCTGTGTTCCACAGTACTTCCTTCTTTTTCTTCATGAAATATTCCAGTAATTAAATTATTTGTAAGAAATCTTATAGGTGAACAAAATCATTTTATTGGCGGCCTAGCTGTTTTCAATTTAATTTTACGGAGATTTTGTGTGATTTCAAATTTAGCAAAAACCAAAACAAGACACCACCGTCATGTAGTATTTGATCAATCAATAATTCAATGATCATTCCTCACCCTTTTTTCATGGATTTATTTTTCTTAAGTGATGCTCAGGTGAACAGAAGCAGGAAATACATTCCATCAATTTGCTAAGATTGATAAAAGATTCTGAAGCTTTAACAGCTCTTTCGCTTTTATAATAGCATATGACATTTAATAGTTGATTCAATTGTATAATCAGTAACTACAGCAGATACAAAAGCACACTTGGGGGAGAATTGTTTAGTCTCACTGTCTTGATTTCAGATTGTGATGTGTGGTTTCCATTTCCCCTTGAGCTCAGCATTAAGATAATTGCATAATAAACTACAATCAATGAGGACCTTTAAATATTGCCACTTTATTTTCAGATGTTATTGTTTTTAAACACAAATCCTGACATCCAATTTTGGCTAACACATATAAAGTGGCATTTGAGGTAGAAAGCCCATTTGTCTGGAGGCTTGAAAAAAACTAAAAGCTGGTACATCATAGTTATTAGATGTCTTATATGGTAAATATTTATGTTTTCTATAAATAGGAGGAGGTGAACATTCTGGAGGTTCTGTTTTTAATTTCATAAAATGAGTAAACAATTTCTCATTAGCTCATATATCAACATTTCAATTCTTTTTATTTATTTTTTGTGTGGCTATTTTCTCATCGGCTTGTTGAGGCTTGCTGGCAGAAAATATGCTGTGTGGGTGAGCCAAACCACAGTAAATGATTTGGTCTAACCCAGAGAGGCTCCTCCATTTCTCTGTATAATTTATAATAAGATGTGACATGTCAATTTAAACAAAATACACAATATTTGCTGACGGCAGTGAAAACTTTATATTAAAATAATGTGTTGCTGTTAAGAACAGATAATTGAGCATACCATGCTGGTAGGTCCTGTCTGGCAAAATGAATGTAATAATGCTAATGTCTGTTAGACAACGGATAACAATAATGTAGATAGTGTTTTATATCTAGAATTTGATATAGCTTCCAATTCTGATCAGTTGGAAACAATTATATAGAATATTTGCTTTTATTATTATTTCTAAGGTGAAAGATACTGTATACCAGTTAAAGTGGACTTTTTATTTTCCAGAGAATAGAGGATCAGTTCTAGAAATGTTATTTTTTAAATATTTCTGGATACTTTGAACCCCTACCCCCATCTACAGCAGTCGGCTTTGTTTCGTTTTATATATATACTCCACATATATCTCAGAGGTTAAAGCAAGTCATTAAACATTTTATCCATCAACCTTTTTGACATTTTGTTTTGGTTATGTTTAGATTAATATGCATATCTTCCAAACCACCTGCATTGGGATAACTCACTTCTTTTCAGAATTAAAGCCTCAGAACTAAGCTGTAACTCCTGCTTTGTGGAATACTCTCTCCTTGGAGATTAGAATGGCTTCAACCCTGTTGGCCTCTGGTAAGGCTTTAAAAACGTCACTGCTCAGAATCTTTTAAGGGCCCTATTTCTTGACTTTTTGTTGGCTAACTATCTTGGTTGCTGTATGTATTTATTCCGTGGATATTTTTATTGTTATATAGTTTTAGAACTGTAAGAGAGAGAGAGAGAGAGAATATATAGTAGATAGGTAGACAGACAGACAGGCAGACAAACAGACAGGCAGGCAGGCAGGCAGAAAGACAGGCGGTCGGTGGGTCGGTCGGTCGGTCGGTCAGTCGGTCAGTCAGTCAATCATTCTCAAGTTTTATGAAGACCAAAGCCCATATTTTTAGAAGCCAACCACCATTACTTTCATATATTTAAGATCTATATGAAGATATCATTTTACATGTTCAGGCATTGATTCATAGTAATTCATGAATGGCTAGATAAAAAAAGAAATTCTGCAATCAAATTCTTAATATGGAAAAGGGAAAGGGCTAATCCAATAGCCCATCACCTGCTAATTAGGATGAGGCTAGGCATACGTACAGGATCAGGATTGGAAGCTGTTCATGATAACTGTTTATATGTGCAGTTCTTTTTTTTATTATTTGAATTTATATCTCGCCCTTCTCCAAAGACTCAGGGCGGCTTACATTGTGTAAGGCAATAGTCCCATCCTATTTGTATATTTATATACAAAGTCAACTTATTGCCCCCCCAACAATCTGGGTCCTCATTTTACCTACCTTATAAAGGATGGAAGGCTGAGTCAACCTTGGGCCTGGTGGGACTCAAGCCTGCAGTAATTGTAATTGCAGGCAGCTGTGTGTTAATAACAGGCTGCATTAGCCTGGTGAGCCACTTCCCAGCCCTCCATCTAGCCTAAGATATGCAGGAGAAAAACCTTCTAAAATTTGGAGTCACAAATAACTTTCTTTCAAAGATCAAGCTATCATAACATTTCAAGTTTATTGAGCAAGATGCCACAAAATTTCAAAACTCATGTGAGATCTGTTCAAGATTACTCAATTTTACCACATTTAAGTGTCTCACAAGAATTTGAGAAAACACAAACACATTTCATTTTATTGAGAAGAAATCTCTGGGTATTATTGTTTTTGTGCCTTTGGCAATGTAGACTAACCCTATCTGTATTGGTGTCATACTTATTTTTTCCCTAAATCCTAAATTCGTAATATCTTATAGGGCCAAACTGCATTTATTTGGCCCTAGCAAACTCATGCCTTACAGTACACTATGGATGGAGAACATATTTCTTCTCAGTTTCACTGAATGAATCCAGCAGCCGTAGCCAACATTACCAGTGTAAAGGGGTGCTGGAAGGTACAGTTCAATGACATCTGAATAGTCACAGATATTCCTCAAGATCTACACATAATGGAAAGCTTTACATACTATGCCTTTGTTTATAAAGTTCCTTTGGACCACTTTTCCATACTGTTAACTTGCAGTGTTTCAAAAGATATTATCTACAACAGTCTTTGCCAACCTGATGCACTCTAGATATTTTTGGGTCACAACTCTAAATTTCTCAGGCAGAGACATCTTCCATCCAGCTATATTAGAAATAGGTTCATTAAAAATATTTATTCAGCATTGGATCTATTATTATATTTTGATCATCAGTTGTGAATGTTTTCTATTCAATCTTTTAGGCTAAACTGAATAATGATGATATCATTAGTATCATAGACCTTAGCAATAGCACTTTGACTTATATACACACTGCTTTACAGATCGCTCTAAGCAGTTTACAGAGTTAGCATATTGCCCCCCCCCCAAAATCTAGTTCCTCATTTTACCAACCTTAGAAGGATGGAAGGCTAGATCAACCTTGATCTGGTGAGAATCGAACTGCCAAACTGCAGTCAGTCAGAAGAAGTAACCTGCAGTACTGCATTCTTTTTATTTATTTTTTTTTTATTTATTTATTTTTGTCACAACATCATACAAAAAGATTATATAGTATATACACATATAAACATATATAGGAAGAAGAAAAGAAAAACAATAGGACAGGAACGGTAGGCACGTTTGTGCGCTTATGCACGCCCCTTATGGTCCTCTTAGGAATGGGGTGAGGTCAATAGTAGAAAGTTTTTGGTTAAAGCTATTAGGATTATGGGAAGAGACCACAGAGTCAGGTAAAGTATTCCAAGCACTGATGATTCTGTTGCAGAAGTCATATTTTCTGCAATCTAGATTAAAGCGGTTTACATTAAGTTTAAATCTATTGGTTGCCCTTGTATTATTGCAATTAAAGCTGAAGTAGTCTTTGACAGGAAGGACATTACAATAGATGATTCTGTGAGTTAAACTTAGGTCTTGTCGAAGGCGACGGAGTTCCAAGTTTTCTAAGCCTAGGATTTCAAGTCTGGTGGGATAAGGTATTTTGTTGTTTTCAGAGGAATGGAGAACTCTTCTTGTAAAATATTTCTGGACACGCTCAATTGTATTGATGTCAGAGATGTGGTGAGGGTTCCAAACAGGTGAGCTGTATTCTAGAATTGGTCTAGCAAATGTTTTATATGCTCTGGTTAGTAGTGTGGTGTTTTTGGAAAAGAAGCTACAAAATTAGGTTTACAACTCTTAGAGCTTTTTGCTATGTAGTTGCAGTGGGCTTTGGCACTTAGATCATTTGACATGAAAACTCCAAGGTCTTTAACGGGATGGGGTCATCTGTAAGGTAATGTCCATCTAGTATGTACTTAGTTTTAGAGTTCTTTTTCCTATATGTAAGACTGAGCATTTGCTGGTTGAAATTTGAGCTGCCAATTTTAGACCAAGCGGTTAGATGGTCAAGGTCGTTTTGAATGATAGAAGTGTTGTCTGTGGTGTTAAATAGTTTGACATCGTCAGCAAAGAGAACACAATTACTTGAGATATGGTCACAAAGATCATTAATGTATAGAATAAAGAGTGTTGGTCCAAGGGCGCTGCCTTGACCAACGCCACTCTTGACAGGAACAGGATTTGATAAAGCATTGCCAATTTTGACCACTTGTTGTCTGTTAGACAGAAAAGCAGATATCCATTTGTGGAGGGGTCCTGAGATGCCATAGGATGTTAGTTTAAGGAGAAGTTTATCGTGTACTACTGAGTCAAAAGCTTTGCAGAAGTCTATGTAGATTGCATCTATTGATTTGCCTTGATCTAGATTTGAAGTCCATATGTTTTTGCAGTGGAGAAGTTGTAAGTTACATGATAACTTTTCCTGAAACCAAATTGTTTGTTGGAGAGTAGGTTGTTAGTTTCTAAGTGTGAGGTAATGGATTGATTGATGATAGATTCCATGACTTTGCAGGTGACGAGCAAAGGGAGATCGGTCTGTAGTTTTCGACTAAGCTGGGGTCTCCTTTTTGAGGATGGGGATGACTGTGGGTAGTGACCAAAGTTGGGGAAGAGAACTGGTAGTGAAAGCTTTATCAAAGATAATACTTAGGGGTTCAGCTATATTAATGGAAAGTTTTTTTAAGAAATATGCACATAGACCATCAGGTCCAATAGAAAGCGATGGTTTTAAGTTGTGAAGAGCTTTACCAACGTTGTCTTCTGTGAAATCTATATGAGTTAAATCATCATAGTCATTGCTGGTTCGTTTGTGGAATGTTGGATATGTGTTATCGGAGTTAACAAAAACTGAGCCAAAGAAAATGTTGAAGAGGTTTGCTTTGACTGTTTCGTCATTGCATTCTTTGTTGTTAGAATCTTTTAGTGGTGGGATGGATCTTGAATCTTTAAGTTTACTGTTGACAAAATTATAAAAGGCACGATTGGAATTTGTGCGTAGAAGGTTTTCTTCTTGCTTGGTGTGGTAATTTGTGCATTCAGTTTTTATTTGGTTGCATATGTTTCTGTAACGGTTTCTGAAGTTTGTAACATAGCCTTTTTTGTTTCTTTTCCAGAGGGATTTTTTTTTTGATTGAAGCTTTTTTATTGATATGGGTAGTTTGTTTTTCTTGGACATGGTAGTCATTCTAGCCACTGCATCACCACAACTCCTAATATAAGAGAAGAGATAGTAGGTCCTCTACAACACTTGGAAAGTGACAATTTTTCCAATTGGTTTGAAACAGTGAACTGAAACACAAGTTCTTGAACAAAATAGAGAATAATATTTTTAAAGGTCTACTAAAGAATAACATACTGTAGCTGTCTTGCAAATTTTTCTCTTTTCAAAAGTTCAGACCTCTGAAAGTTTCATTAAAACTCTTTTGTCAGATGGATTCTTTCTTTTCTTATTTAATATTTGTATTGCTTTTATCTTGTTACAAATTTCTTCAATAAAATTACATTTAAAAACTACTTTTCTTATTTTCCTTGTTTCTTTTCTAATATGTGCATTATTTTTATTGTGTTAAAAACTTCTTCAATAACATTATATTACAAACTCTTTTGTCAAATGGAATTTTGTTCTTCTCTCAGCGGTTTAATTTCTGCTCTTTTCATGGCCTACAGGTGACTAAATACTCTTATAATTAGATAAAAGTTTGATTTATTGGAGCATCTTTCTTTTCCCTGTATTATATGCCCCTTTTCCAGATATGTTAAACCATAGTTTCTTATTATATATGAACTGGGTTCAAACTATTTGGATACCAAAAAATATTGCAAATTATTATATGGTAAATTAAATTAAACTGTATTGCAATTAAATGCATACATTTGGGAGTGGGTCCACAGCAGAAATATCTACAAAGGGAGAGTCAAAATGGCAGCCACTTCTATGTAATCCAAATCTCCATTTTGTCTTCTTTGATCCCACCCCCATGCAAATAACACTAGCCTACTTTCTGTTATCACAAATAGAATTCAGGTTATAAAATAAAATAAAGGTAAAAATAGCTGACAAAAAAAACACTTGGCTCAGCAAAAAAATAGTCTAGGTACCTTAAAATGTTAGGGTTACTGCAATGCTGCCATATCCACCTCCCTTTCAGATTTAATTTGGAGAATTTGCATTATTCTGTTGGTAAGTGAGGCCCCTTTTGGAACTGAGTTGGTGCCCTGATCACACTGTGAATCTTCTATCATCCTGCTTCAATCTATAGCTGAATAGATTTGATTAATTTATTTCTCTCAACAGAATGAGCTCTAATTTTGACATTTTGTTCTCAGGTATAATAAAGGCCATTGGTTACATTTGTCCTTCAACAAATGCTAGAAAGATATTTTAGCAGAAAACTTGTTTTTATTCACTTTTTTTTCAGTGAAATCCCCTGAAAACTGGGGTTCATCCCTATAAGTAAAATGAGATGAGGAAAATAGGAAAGATAAAAGCAGACAAATCTCAGTCTCTACTGGGAACCTTAACTATCAAGGGTTGGATTTAGAGAGATAGTTGTGAGAATATCTGCTATTACCCTGGTGAACCCTAAACAAATTAACCTTTTCAAAAGTCAAGAGTTTTGGACAGAGCAAGAGTTTTAAAAACTGTTGCAAGACAGTAGACCTGGTTGATCAGAATGGAGATTATTTCCAACAAAATCTACTTTGTTTTGTAATGAATCTGTATAACAGATACCTGGACTCAGTTGATCAAGGCAATGATAATGAGAGGCAAGAAGAGAGCAGGGAGGAGAAATAATTACCTTCAGTCTTTTCAGTCCTGTAATGAATATACCACCTGTTATGCTAAATGCAAGCAAAAATAACAAGTACCATATGTTTAGTGAGAAATTAACAGGAGAATAACCGAAGAATATTTACCTAGTTCAGCTATTTTCCATGATAGTCAATCATTGTTAACAGCACTGAAAATTGTTTGTAAGAATATATACTTTATATACTATAGCTACCTAGTATATTCATTATAGGACTGGAAATATTGCATGGAGATAACAAACTAGATTTTTTTCATCTTCTAAAATAAAGATAGAATAACACAACAGAGTTGGAAGGGACCTTGGAGATCTTCTAGTCCAATCCCTGCTCATGCTATTCCATTTCAGATAAAAGGTTGTTCAATCTCTTCTTAAAAACTTCCTACAGTTTCTAGAGGCAAGTTGTTCCACTGATTAATTGTTTTAACTGTCAGGAAATTTCTCCTTAGTTCTCAGTTGCTTCTCTCCTTGATTAGTTTCCATCCATTGCCTTCAGGTGCTTTGGAGAGTAGCTTGACTCCCTCTTCTTTGTGGCAACCCCTGAGATATTGGAACACAACTATCATATCACCCCTAGTTCTTCTTTTCATTAAACTAGACATACTGAATTCCAGGAACCATTTTTTGTCTGTTTTATTCTCCAGTCCCCTAATCATCTTTGTTGCTCTTCTCTGCACTCTTATAAGATAAATTATCCAGTGAGTTGAATTCAGCTCCTGTTGACTATGCAAGTATACAGTAGCCATTTTTTTCCTTCCATTTAATAATGTTTTATTCTTGAAGGCTGCGTGGACAAGTCCCTGCAGTTTTCTTGGCAAGGTTTTTCAGAACTGGTTTGCCATTGCCTCCTTTTTAGAACTGAGAAAAAGTAACTAGACCAAGGTTACCCAGATGGCTTGTATCAGTCTCCTGTTTCTAGCCTAATGTCTTAACCAGTGACTAGACTGGCTCTGTCTACCATCTACCTTTATCTACCATTTATCTAAAATAATATGGAAACAATCTGTTACCTTGTTTTGATCTCCATCTAACCTACCATTATGAGATTGCTATTACTTCCTGTAGACATCAGTCAAGATTACCAATGTACAATCATTTGCTCTACACAAAATGAAGTAAGTTGAAGGCTCTACTTTCAAAGGTAAGCTGTTATCAGCAACATGGTGGGCAACATTGAGGTAAACAAAGTTTAAATCTTATTTCTCTGATCCCTTTATTTTCTCTTTCTGGCAACTTCTCTCTCTCCTGGCCTGAAGTTATCTTTTGCACTGCACAAAACTTGAAATTGGTTTGAGAACAACATGAAATAAGACGGTTAGGTTGGATGTCTCCTTCAGATAATTTGAAACCAATGCCTGCTAATAAAGTTTGCATATCAGTAATAGTGCTGATCTGTTCTACTATATAATTATGAGGAAAACCACTAATTATTGTTTTCCTCACAATTAGTACAATCAGACAACCATGTTAGATAGCAGATATTAAAGTGCAGGAAACTGTTGGCCAGAGAACTGCTGAATATAAGCCACTGAGACACGTCTTGTTGATGTTGTTTGGGATGAGTTTGATTCTGTGGCTCCCGAGGACGTGGACAGGCTGCTGGGGAGGTTACATGCCACTACATGTTTACTGGACCCGTGTCCCTCCTGGCTGGTGCTGGCCACTCAGGAGGTGACACGAGGCTGGCTCCGGGGAATTATAAATGCTTCTTTGTTGGAAGGGGTTTTCCCCGCTGCCTTGAAAGAGGCGGTGGTGAGACCCCTCCTCAAGAAGCCTTCCCTGGACCCAGCTATTTTGGGTAACTACCGTCCAGTCTCCAACCTTCGCTTGTGGCGAAGGTTGTAGAGAGTGTGGTGGCATGGCAGCTTCCCCAGTACCTGGATGAAGCCGTCTATCTGGACCCGTTCCAGTCCGGCTTCCGGTCCGGGTACAGCACGGAGACAGCTTTGGTCGCGTTGGTAGATGACCTCTGGAGGGCCAGGGATAGGGGTTGTTCCTCTGCCCTGGTCCTGCTGGATCTTTCATCGGCTTTTGATACTATCGACCATGGTATCCTGCTGCGCCGGCTGGAGAGATTGGGAGTGGGAGGCACTGTTTATCGGTGGTTCTCCTCCTATCTCTCTGACCGGACGCAGACGGTGTTGACAGGGGGGCAGAGATCGACTGCGAGGCGCCTTACTTGTGGGGTGCCTCAGGGGTCGATTCTCTCACCTCTCCTGTTCAACATCTACATGAAGCCGTTGTGCGAGGTCATCAGTGGCTTCGGGGTGAGTTATCAGCTGTACGCTGATGACACTCAGCTGTACTTTTCCACCCCGGGCCACCCCAACGAAGCTGTTGAACTGCTGTCTCGTTGCCTGGAGGCCGTACGGGTCTGGATGGGGAGAAACAGACTCAGACTCAATCCATCCAAGACGGAGTGGCTGTGGATGCCGGCACCCCGGTACAGTCAGCTGCAACCGCAGCTGTCTGTTGGGGGCGAGTCACTGGCCCCAACAGAGAGGGTACGCAACTTGGGTGTTCTCCTGGATGGATGGCTGTCGTTTGAAGATCATTTGGCGGCCGTCTCCAGGAGAGCTTTTTACCAGGTCCGCCTGGTCCGCCAGTTACGTCCCTTTCTGGACCGGGATGCCTTATGCACGGTCACTCATGCTCTCGTCACTTCCCGCCTGGATTATTGCAATGCTCTCTACATGGGGCTACCCCTGAGGTGCACTCGGAGACTCCAGTTAGTCCAAAATGCAGCTGCGCGGGTGATCGAGGGAGCTCCTCGTTGCTCCCGGGTAACACCGCTCCTGCGCAGTTTGCACTGTCTACCTGTGGTCTTTCGGGTGCGCTTCAAGGTTTTGGTTACCACTTTTAAAGCGCTCCATGGCTTAGGGCCCGGGTACTTACGGGACCGCCTGCTGTTACCTTATGCCTCCCATCGACCCGTACGCTCTCACAGAGAGGGTCTCCTCAGGGTGCCGTCCGCCAAGCAATGCCGGCTGGCGGCCCCCAGGGGGAGGGCCTTCTCTGTTGGAGCACCTACGCTCTGGAACGACCTTCCCCCCAGTTTGCGCCAAATATCTGACCTTCGGGCCTTTCGCCGGGAATTAAAAACTCATTTATTTATTCAAGCGGGATTGGACTGATTTCTTAAATTCTAAATTTTAAAGTTTTAATTCTTTGTAATTTTATATGGGGTATTTTAGGTTAGGTCAATTTGACGGTTTTAATTCGGCCATTGTGGAATAGGTATTTTAAATTGATATTTTAACTTTGTATACTTGCTGTTTTTATCTTTGGCTGTACACCGCCCTGAGTCCTTCGGGAGAAGGGCGGTATAAAAATTTAAATAAAATAAATAAATAAATAAATAAATAAATAAATAAATAAATGTGTGCAACTATAAACTGTGGATGAACAGGCACCAGACAATCGTTTGTTTCAGGGGATGTCTTGGAGTGATACCGAGAAAAAATAAAAACATTCTGATATTCTAGTTATGAAAGAGATCGAACATCTGATGGAAATGACATAGTAATTTAATAATGAGTTTTTGATTCCCCTCCCCCAACCCTATTTTTTGTATGTATTGTATCCACTATTGTATTTCTGGTTAGTCTAAACTTACCCTATGGGATTCCTCTTGTGTTGTAATGAAATAAAATATATCCTAATAATTTGATCTAGTCCTTTGGATAGGAAAAAAATGAATAGATAACATATAGTATATATGTAAAAGTGAGAAAAAGGGAAATAACAGTGAATAAAAAAATATGATATCAAGCTAGTTTTTATTCTTTTCTCCAACCTGGTGTTATCTAGATATGTTGGGAACTCATTCCCAGATAACATAGCTAATGAGATTCCCGGGCTGATAAATATGTGCATATATGGAAGCACCCAGTTATAGGAAGCTGTGGAATCCCGAAGACTTGCCTCAGAATTTGAAAGTAGTAATGTCTTTTTTGAATACTGAGCAAGCTGGTGTTGATGAAAGCTGCTATCTTCCCTCCCCCATAAACTCTAGATTTAGTAACGAGACTGCAACCTTTCCTTTGGGATATAAACCTAATCACAGTAATCCCTTTGTCACTCCAAGATTGGATTACTGCTGTGTGCACTAATAGAAGCTTCAACTAGCATGGAGTTATTTCCAAATGATTTTTGAGAATCAGAAGTGGAAAGTGCCATGTCTGAGATCATTATAGTGAGAGTTGCAGCTAGTTTGTAAATGCCCTCTTTCTCCCTGATAGCCTCTGAAAATTGATCCAGCTTCAGCTGCTGAATGGAAGAGATACAAACAAGAGGAATCTAGTAAAGTGACATTGTCAATTAGTTTAAGTTTCATCTGCTGGAAAACTTTCAGCACCCAGTGAATTGTGTGCATGATGAAATATATCAAATTATGGGTTGGTGCTGTAATGTGTGTGTGTTTTTGGGGTCATCTGACAATACTTCATATAAAGATTTTACAACAGAGATAGTTCATAGGTACAACAAATGAGCTTTACCCTTGGAAAACCACCTTCATGATCATAATATCTTCCCTGCCAAGTAAGTAGCATGTTTTCAGAAGAGTCCTGAGCATAACTGTTGGAATATACACCTGGAGAAGCAATGGTTCTGTTATATACTGTATCTTAGTGAATTCAAAATGAACCCTGTTAGATTAGAGATCCTTATTTTTTCCAAAAGTTGTCCATCAAATGCCTAGTGGAAACTCATAAGCAGGACTTAAAGTCATTTATCCCTTTCTTTTTCTGTTTTCTAGTAACTGTTCTTGAGAAGATTATTATTTTTACAAGAAACTATTACTATTAAACAATGAAAATACAACAGCACCTTAATGTAAACAGCAACCTTAACTAAGTTAGTTAAATCTGCTAGCTGATAAGTATGACTATTTTATTCTTGATGTTTGGGCGAGGGGTGTAGCATTTTAGCATTTTTTGCAAATCCATCTGCTTTTGTTAGCTTATGATTCAATGGAGCGTGTGAACCCCAACATTGAGTGTAAATCAGTAAGAAAGTTCATGAGTCTGGGAAAACTCAACCAGTAAACTGTAATAGAGTGTACAATTTTAGAATAGAGTAGAGTAGAGTAGAGTAGGATAGAATAGAATAGAATAGAATAGAATAGAATAGAATAGAATAGAATAGAATAGAATAGAATAGAATAGAATAGAATAGAATAGAATTTTTATTGGCCAAGTGTGATTGGACACACAAGGAATTTGTCTTGGTGCATACCATCTCAGTGTACATAAAAGAAAAGATACTTTCATCAAGAATCATAAGGTACAACATTTAATGATAGTCATAGGGTACAAATAAGCAATCAGGAAACAATATCAATATAAATTGTAAGGATACAAGCAACAAAATTACAGTCATACAGTCATAAGTGGAAGGAGATGGGTGATGGGAATGATGAGAACAAGAATTTTGAGGAAAAAAAATCTGCTTTACATTTCTTATCAGTTTCATGGGCTTTCTAGAATTCTAGAAAAAAGAATCATTTCCCCCCTTTTCACAATATTCCTAACATGGATCATGCTACCCAAAAATACCTTTAGTGAGAAATAAGTAAAACTAGCCAAAGTGACCCAATCTTTCTTTGCTGAGGAGATGCTCCAATCTAACAATCATTTTAGTTGCTCCTTTATGCAGTGTTTTACTATTTACTATTCCCAAAATTGAGAATTCAATTCAAGATTGTAACTTTCACTTATGTTAAGGGGCAGCATAAAACAACTGAATCTTACAAAAGTAGTTTTCAGAAGTGCTTTTGAAGATCGATGGCAGTGGCAGAAGTATCAATGAATACCATGGCATAACTTTATTTGAGTAGTCATCTAAGAGGGATTCTCCTTCTTCTTTTGACCAACACTTTACCTTGTATGGTTAATTATGTCAGAGGGTACCTATAACTTTCTAATTGGTTTTAATAGTTTTAACTAACTTTTCATTATTATTGGCCTCAGTTGTTATTGGCTCCTACTTTCAGTTAATCCTATTTTCCATGTGGAGAAAACAACACTAGCAGAAGTTTATCTTTATTGAAAAACTCATGGCTATCAAATTATTGTGAAGTGATAAATCACCAGTGTCAACATCAGGAGGTTTCAGGCAGAAATAATTTCTTGAAGATCTTGAATGTGAAACAATAAATAGAAAAATTAGGGGTGGATGACACTGATGTTCTTAGAGCACCAACACAATACATATATTTTAAGAAATAAGTAGCATAAAAAGAAAACTTTCCATAAAAGTTTTTTATTAATTATTGTTTGGCTTATAAATATACTATTTTTATTATTTCTAATTTTTTAAAAACTCTATTGTGAGATTAGAAAGACAATGATTGAGAAACTTGAATTGAAAAAGATGCAAACAGGAAGAACATCATAATAAATGTTTTATTTTCCTACACAAATTGTTTTTTTTTTTAAGTAAACTTTTCATTTGTATATTAATAAAATTTTCCAGCTAAGTTAAAAGCTAAAGAAAGGTTTATGTACTCCCAAGCATGATCATGGAAATAATTCCTTGCAGCTGTGGTAATTCATGATAACACACAATATATACCTATCAAGATATCTCATGACAGAAATGAAATTTACTCATGTCATCCTCACGTCTAACCAACTTATGGTCAAAGGGTTTTTCTTTCCCCCCTGATTGCATGCTGTTTCATATATGAATAAGCTGATATGCTGAGAAAATGCAACTATTAGAAACAACCTCATGTACCATCTAGAGATTTCATTTTCACTAGCCGGCTTCAATAATGTGGGTAAGCAGTTAAATGGAAAAAGATCCCATTTGATGTCCTATCCTCTAATTCCCTACTATGAATGTTAATGGAATATGTGCTCACTGCACACTGAATGCAGTTGTAATCAATGATGCCGTGTCATTCTTAAATGTGGAACATTCGGGGAAAGATAAGAAAGAGAAAAAGGAGTAATTGTATCCTGACTATTTTAAATTCACAATGGGGAAGTGGCAATATCCAAAGAGGTATATACCATTCACATCTAAAAGTTCATGTGGCTTTCTTCTTTCCTAGGATCTGTTTAGGATTTTTCAATCCTATTTGATTTTATTACTTGGACAGTAAAACTGTGTCCTAGAAAGCAGCATAGCCTTCAGGAAAGCCAGTAACATTTATAAAGATCTCTGTCAACATTTGCTATTGAATTTATGTCCATTGTCTTCTCCAGACTCCACCTGGCTTCTGATCTGCATCATTTTAATTTTGATTCTTTGAAATCTGCCAAGTTGCACAGTAAACTTTGTAGATGCACCCATAACTAAATTATGCCACAATTCTTTCTTTCTAATTATCTATTTAGTGTTACAATGGTTTTTCACTATTGTAATTATTATTTTTATTTTAAATTGCTTTTAAAAAAATTGAACACCTTTTCACTATTCAAAAATGTTGTGATCACATCTTTAAACAAAACTTGCAACTGATTTCCACCAGATGTATCTCAATGACAGTCCTCTGGGTAAATGCAGCATGTAGTATAGCCACTAAGAGAATGGACACACAAATTATTGTCAAATCCACAAAAAGACTGATCAGAATGTTTAAAATTTTAAATGCCTAAGAAGCCAAATTAACTGCAAATAAGAATTTGAAATAAATTTAAGAATAGTTCCTGTGGTTTGTTTAAAATCCCATTAAAATTCAACCAGAAATAATTATAATTATTATAATTAAGGAGGTAGACTTACTAATATAAAAAAGTGATAAGTATTTTAATTCTGGAAGAATTCAAGGATATTTTGCAACAATATGTGCCCAGAACTTACTCTTTAGATTGGCTGATCCTATGAAAGTGATTTCGAAAGAAGAGATAGAAGATGTGAATCAGGCTGTTTTAAATAGAGATTTAAAACAGACAAGATACAAGAATAATACTGACAAAGATGTTATGTATGATTTACAAATGAAACTTAGTTTAGTTTAAGTAACTAAAAAGGACATGCAAATAATAAATCAGACGAGTGACTTGAATGTGTTAATTTCAACTCCAGAAAGAAACTTAGACAATTTTAGACTTACAAAATATATATGTTATAGTTATGAAGAAATTTCTGATAAAGGGAGAAAAGCAAGAAAACAGTTTTGGGGACATTAATTAAAAAGAATAAATATTAAAAATCTTAATATTTTAATCTTAAATTAAATTAAAATTTAATTTAATTTTAAAGATTAAAATTTTCAGTACATTCTTTCTGGTAGGTCTTAGAATTTTTTTTGATTAAGTTTGAAAGGCGAGGCTTTAAAGATTTGTTTATAGATAGAAGTTATGGGATGAAGTTTTTAAATGTATTTTTAGAAAAAATAATAAGATACTGTGTAAAGGAAAGGAATATGTAATTGATTGATTGATTTAAATTCTCTCTGTGTATGTGTTTTTGGCAGCTCCTAATGACTGCTGATTAAGACTGAATCTTTATTGTTTACTAATAGATAAAAGATGAGATATAGAATGAAGATAACTGGTTTTGAGAAGTTAGAGAAGGTGTTATGAAGGTAAATTACTGAATTTACTAATACTTGCTTTGAAGAAGGGAAAAATCATTTCTTTATATATATATATATATATATTTTATGTATTTCTTCCCCCATTTCTCATTGCACTTTTTTACTTTTCTTTCTATATTATTCTGTTTATCTTTGCATTTTTAAATTCTTTAAAAATAATTAAAAAAGAGAAATATCCATGTTAACTAGGAATGTCAGTACTATTGCATTAAACAATAGCATGCCAAACAGAACTTTAAGAACTAGTAATTTTAAATCTGTGTTTGGCATGCACTGATGATTTGCATGACTGATCTTAAAAAGCCCTCTCCGCTCCAGTTAGGTAGGTGTAAGTCCCAACTTAAATCCCATATAGTAGTTAGTAGATGAGTCATCGTTTCTGTCTCAAATAGTTTTAGAGAAGCTGAAATATAGTGCCCTACTTTAGAGGAATAAATAAACAGTATGGGTGTAGTATTTTTCTGGGCTACCTGTGGCCTAAGTGTGGTTCTCTATATAGCAGGGGTATCAAACTGGTGGCCCACTGGCGGGATGCGTCACGTGAGACCATGCCCACCCCATCTCCGCAAAGGGAAAAAATATCACGAAATGTCACATGACAGCAATGTAATGCTGCGAGTTTGACACCCGTGCTATATAGCAATAGCACTTGGCCTTATATACTGCTTCATAATGTTTTACATCCTTCTCTAAGTGGTTTACAGAGTCAGTATATTGCTCCCAATAATTTAGTCCTCATTTTACCAACCTCAGAAGAATGAATGGCTGAGTCAACCTTGAGCTGGTCAAGGCTGAGTCAGCCTTGAGCTGGTCAGGATTGAACTGCTGGCAGTCAGCATAATTAGCCTGCAATACTGCATTCTAACCATTTCACCACCTAGCTCTCTCTTCATTCATAGCCTGGTGAATGAAAAATAACTTCTAAATAATAAACACAAATATTTGTTCTATGTTATTGGCATTAAGTAGCTCCAAAGTAATAAGAGAAATGCCAGCTCTATGTTATTAGCATTAATGCACCTGCTATGAAAGTTAGAACTTTTATTAAAAATTGGAGAGGGGGTTGGGTTTTTTGGTAATTTATCATCTTTTTTTTCTTTTTCACAACATTGAACAAAGGAGCGAAGGGCTCTTTACATCACAGCCATAGAAATGACAGAATAATGACAGTATACGGGATAACTGAAAGGTGTCCATTGCTTAGTTCGGGGTTGGGATAATGAAGTTGCCTTATCAAGCATCTCATGCCACATGGTGGGAACTGAGAAGGAACCCTCTAATAGAATGTATACAGCTTAAGGCTATCTTGGGATTTAGGAAGAAATTCTATTTTAACACCATATAGCTAAGGATGACTTAAGGCCATCTTTCTCATGGCCTGGAGATGAGTTGAAGGGAATGTCATGGGACACAGCGTCAAAAAGTGTTGCCAGAACATATCTGTGCTATGGTAACATCGAAGTATTCTCAGACATTTTATACTCACCCAAGGCCAAATTCCACATGCCTTAGAAGTATGTTATGTAATACCTTCAAGAAGTACATCCAATGCAATGTAATGTTCTTTCATACTGAAACTTTATTTTACTAAAGTGTGAGAGAAAAATGGACATCCTTCCCCCTGAAATTAGATTAGCCTTATCCCTTTTGATTTTTTGTAAGACCCTCAAGACTTGGTTATGCTGCCAGGTCCGGGTTTGCATCAACTTTTTTGTAGTAATGAACATTTCTCAAAAGAACGAAAAGCATATATTAAGGATTATGACTATCATAGTACACTAAAGCAAAAGTGTGGATTAAAATTCAGTGTCCTTAAAGTAGTATGTGTGTTTTTCAATAGGCCTATATCCTGAGCAGCAAAAAAAAATATGTTCCAACATTTTGAAAGTATAGGGATAAATATTTAAAGAGTGACAGATCAATCAGATAAAGTTATGTTAGATTGAGAGTCTATTGTGGCATGAGTTTTATTACATAACATTGGGATTACTTTCTGGATTTTGTTTTAAGATGTTCCAAGCATCTCCATCCTTCTACTATGTTTAACATCTTAATCAACAGATTCGTGTAATGTTTCTCAAGGACCTGAAAACAAAATTCTATGAAAACAAAGTTAAGAAACTCTGCCAGTTGCATGACAGCTATTTTCTTCTATTGCATTTCCTTTTTAATATTTTGTCCTGTCTCTGGTATGGTTATCTGTGGTACTGCCTCTTCTGACATACTTTCTAATACTGT
The DNA here is from genome assembly GCF_028640845.1 of Ahaetulla prasina. Taxonomy (NCBI): domain Eukaryota; kingdom Metazoa; phylum Chordata; class Lepidosauria; order Squamata; family Colubridae; genus Ahaetulla; species Ahaetulla prasina. Next base: position 40,948,320 of record NC_080541.1, on the reverse strand, counting down.
ACTAGAGGAAAATTTTTGATACCAAATGACCAGTAAGTTGCATTGATTTTAATGGAAGATTTAAGACTAAGGTGTCTTGAATGCATGAATTTTTTACTAACATTATACATAATTTAATTGTCAAAAAGAAAACATGCCTCAGAGTAGGCATAACATTTATTTCGTTTGAAAGCATCATTCATAGGATGACAACAGAATAACCAAGGGGCCACTTTTCAAGGATAAAAAGAGTTTAGGGTAGGGTAATATTAGATTACTTTCCTATACATATATATGATCACTCTACAATTTTGCATTTCATAATTTACCTCTTATTTTTCCTTAACATGGTATTTCTCAACCTCAGCAACTTTAAGTGTATAGACTTCAACTCTCAAAATTCTCCAGCCACACATCTTAAAGTTGCTGGGCTCAAGAACCTCTGCTTTAAAAATAAGAACTCGATGACTTTTGGGGACTTTTCTGAAAGTCCCAAAACCTCAAGCATAGACATCTGGTAGAATTCATAATGACCTTTAAATGGAATGGAGAATGTCCTTGTGTATCTGATGTAAAGATACCCATGTCAGTCTTCCTGTCCACAAACCCTCATGCTTTAAAATCTTTCAGGGTCTGCATCTAAGACCTCAAGTTGTACACCAGTGGCATACATTTTTAAATGATGCCATTTGTTTATGTTATGCTAACAACCCCCCGAGTCAATGTGCATTTGCAGAGTTCAGAGTATCCACATCTTGTCCTATGAGTAGCTGCGTTCAGCAGAAAAACTCAAGATTTGTGCAGGGGTAAGGGGGCAGTGAATGTTGGAACAGGTTAGCTGTTTGCTAAAGCCAGGCTTCTATGAGAACGTTAAAAGCTCAGAGAAGAATCATTTTTCCAGCCCAGAACCTGTAAATGCTTTATGTTAAGGAAGCACATCCAACCTTAAATAAATAAATAAATAAAGCCGCCAGCTCCATGTGATAACATCCTGTAGTCCTTGTTTGCATTGCAAACTATTCAACCAGAGCGGTAGCAGAGCAAGCTGTTTGCCACTTCCCTTCTGGCATGTGCTTTGGTATATGGAAATCAGTTCACAGTGTCCCCTCTAGCAACTGTGCCTCCCACTTTCTTTTTTTAATGAATGTGCACAGATTACAGAACTACCTTGGCTGAATGACATGCTGATTTCTCCGTTTCTCTCTTGACACAGTCTTAAACCTCATGTTATTTACCCCAGCCCCCATCTATTGTGCAGTTTTATTCCCACATTGACCTTTGAATGACCCTGTCGGCTCATTCAGGACTTACACTGATCTGGTTAACACCATACAATTAATTACATTTGAAGACATTTTCTCTGGGATCTAATCTAATGTATTATTTTCTATTTTCTTTTCCTTTCTCTTCTTTTCTCTTCTTCCCACCTCTAGTCTTCTATATATTTATTTTCACTCCTTTTAAGTATGTTTCTTTTTGCAATGGATCATCTTGGTGTTATTCTTGAAAACACTATGCTAGTCTTGTTTGGACGATGTCATATATCCTGTAGTGTTACTAATTCCATGAAATCAAGAGTGCACATTATTTCTATATATCTCTATTTCTATTGCTACCATCCATAGCTATATCTATATCTACCATCCATAGCTATATCCATATCATCTATAACTATATATTTCTATATCTGTATCAGAGGAGTCCTACATACTGTACCTTTGGATAGATAGAAGAGCTATTAGCAAAAAGCTGAAGAGCTTTTTTCAATACTGAGTTTTCCATACATTCCTTTTGACTTCAGTGGTTAAAAGTAGAGGAAGAATATCTTTAATAAAAGATAAAAGAAGTTGTCAGAAGTTGGTGGAGATCAGTCTCTTGGGCTTCACAAAGTCTTAAATCACTCTAGTTTTCTAGCACAGTTTTGTATTTAGATATTTTCCCTTCTTTACAATTCACTAATAAAGACATTTTATTAAATATGCTTATGCCATCACATAAAGCTTCTCTTTAATCAATGGACATATGGTCACTGATGGCAAGTAGAAAAAAAGGTGTCAACTAAAAGCTGCACTCTGGCCTGAACAAAATAACCAGAAATTAGAAGCAGCCAACTGGACTGTTATTAGCAAGTCACAAAGAATTATTCAGAAAACAATCCTGGAGATTCAGAGCATGCAGATTCATGCAGAAATTCATACTAGGGGAAATACTAATAATCACTGCAATACATTCTATAATAGTTAGCATGTATTCTCAAAAATAATGTTATTTCCAAAGATTTTTCATTATTTTAAGTAAAATAAATTGGTCTGCTCATGCAAATCAAATACACTAATGCTGTGCTTAAACAATAGTTTTCAAATAAATAGCAATAAAATTTCAATTTAATTGAAAGTAACAATTTATGTGCATATTTTTTTTAAAAAAGTATTGTTTTGGAATGTCCTTTAGAGGTAATAGATAGCATGATAAGCTGTTTAAAAAAATCTTATACAGATAGTCCTCAATCATAAACAAGTATAGAAATTTAATAATAAAATTAAAATCTAATCTAAGTAACTATTTGGTCAAAAAACATTTCAAGTTATGGTATTGCTGGATGAATGGTAATTACAATTGGTTCCCCAGGTTCCAGCCATCCCAGCACCCTAACAATCATATGATTTTAATCATATGATTCTGGGTGCTTGATAACCCAGGTTTGCATTTACAACTGGTTGCCAAAGGCTCCACTGTCCTATTATCCTATTAAATATATTTGATAATAACACGAGTGGGTTCTTCTTATTCTTAATTTTAGATATGGGAAGCTTAATTACTGTGAGCTTGTATTAAAAATATAATAAACATTTATATTATTCCTCCTTACCAGATTCTTAAAATAATTGACTATCCACTAGATATAGATAGATTATGGATAGAACATGATAGATATAGATAGATAGATGATAGATAGATAGATAGATAGATAACCTTTAAATTTCTAGGTTCTATCATATCGCAAGATCTAAAATGGACAGCTGACATCAAAAACATCATCAAAAAAGGACAACAAAGAATGTTCTTTCTGCGCCAACTCAGTAAGCTCAAACTGCCCAAGGAGCTGCTGATTCAGTTCTACAGAGGAATTATTGAGTCTGTCATTTGCACCTCTATAACTGTCTGGTTCGGTTCTGCAACCCAACAAGAAAGACATAGACTTCAGAGGATAATTAGAACTGCAGAAAAAATAATTGCTACCAACCTGCCTTTCATTGAGGACCTGTATACTGCACGAATCAAGAAGAGGGCCGTGAAAATATTTACAGATCCCTCACATCCAGGACATAAACTGTTTCAACTTCTACCCTCAAAACGATGCTATAGAGCACTGCACAACAGAACAACTAGACACAAGAACAGTTTTTTCCCGAAGGCCATCACTCTGCTAAACAAATAATTCCCTCAACACTGTCAAACTATTTACTAAATCTGCACTACTATTAATCTTCTCATTGTTCCCATCACCAATCTCTTTCCACTTATGACTGTATGACTGTAACTTTGTTGCTGGCAATCCTTATGATTTATATTGATATATTGACCATCAATTGTGTTGTAAATGTTGTACTTTGATGAACGTATCTTTTCTTTTATGTACACTGAGAGGATATGCACCAAGACAAATTCCTTGTGTGTCCAATCACACTTGGCCAATAAAAATTCTATTCTATTCTATTCTATTCTATTCTATTCTATTCTATTCTATTCTAGATAGATGATAGATAGATAGATAGATAGATAGATAGATAGATAGATAGATAGATAGATAGATAGATAGATAGATAGATAGATAGATAGAAAGAAAATAAAGGTAAGAGAGGAATGCTCTCTTGTTACCTCTGATTTATTACTTACCTAGTACCTACTGTACCTAGAGTTTACTATACCTCATTTTAAGATTCTAGCTTGGTTCAGTGATTAAAGTGATGATCTAAAATGGGACTTGAGCTTTTGGGTGGATTAAAAAAAGTAAAATAAGCCAACAGGGTAAATTGCAGCTCATGACTAGATCACCTAACAATGAAATATTGGCAAGTGGCAGATAACGTAATGTTGATGTTGAAAGGCAAAGGGAGGAATGAGATTAAGACCTGCTAATAATAAAGTTACAGTGGTTAGGGGAAGTAATATAAAAAAATTCCTCTATTTACTTTGCACTTCTGGCACCTCATTGATCTTCATATTTTCTGAATATATTCCTTTAACTGTTCATCTTAAAACAATCCAATGCTTTAGAACTAAAATTCTGTGTAATAATTGTACACCATTAATTAATATGGGAAAAACAGTTGGAAAAGAGGATGTACATTGGAATACAATATCTGTGTATAAAATTCATATGCGTGGATAGACTTCATGTTGAACTTCCATTTAAGAAACTGACCCCCAGAATAGTAGATCTATGACTACAAACTGGTGGTTTATGTCCCAGGACTAAAGCTTAAAAAAAAAAATCACCCTTTAAAAAATCAATTTCCAATGGTGGTTCTGGTTACATTGTAAAAGGGAAAATCTAACAGCTGTTTTGCTATTATTGCTCTTTTAAGTGCAATTAAGGCAGATTAGAAACTAATTAGAAACAGCTCAAAATGCTGAAGCAGAAAGCTGCTCCCAATTTAGGATCGGCTGGATGGGAAAAGTGCATCAAGCATAACTAGATAGCCTTTAGACGTCTAAAGACTGATTGGTAGATTTTCAACTTTACAGCTGACTCCAACTACAATTCAAAAATATTTAGTATTAATGAAGAGTATCAGATGCATTCCAGTTAATTTGTATTCATCCTTCTTCCTTCAGCAATTTCCACTATCCTGTTTCATTTGGCATTAAATGTGAAAGCCTATTATTAGGAATTAAATTGGGACTCAGCTCAGCTATATTCTTGAAAAGAGCTGGAAGCTGAACAGCATCTCTCCACTTTTAGTTGTTGACAGGAGCAAAGTATCCACTTTACAGGGTCATGTACAATATATAGACTGCTTCCTGGTTGGAATAATGATTCCTTAAATTCAGAGTGAAGTTTCTAGTGGGTGCAGCCAACAGAGAAGGAAAAAGCTGCCTACAAATGAGACGGCTGTTGGTATCCTTTCTAATAACTGGATTAGGAGCAGGATAATTTGCCATTTAGTGGCTGCCAATTTATACTGTGTGGATTAAAATATGTAGAGTAGAAGAAATCATTTTCAATTTGCCAGTGAATAATTGAACTGTATATAGATAAACACTTGGCATCAATCAAAACAGAAATAAGTTCCACATCAATGACAGAATCCCTCTCCTCACAAACACCTCACAAGTTTTATAATCATCTGGAATGTGTTGTCATTGAAAAGCAAGGATAGATTTCCAGAGGCATCTGGTGTAAACCACAATGATGCAGAAAATATAATGAAATGTGCATTGCAATGTTATGATACATACTTGCTATCTCCTCATTCAAATATAAAAAAGACAATTTGTGTCATGATGTCACTGCACACATTTGTCATTCTTGTCCTTGTTCCTCATCTGTCTCTAGGACGTGGGAATAAATTGCCATTGGAACACCTCATTCAACCACCTCGGCATTGAACTGAGGAAGCAAAGTTGCTTGTCAAGCATTTTTGTGGATGCAATTTGCATAAAATGAAGACTTTATTGAGTTACTACTTACCTAGCTGCTTATTGAAAGGGGTCAATGCTAAAAGAAGATGGTTGCAGGCCTTTGGATAATAGAGAACATGGAGGAAGAATTGGAGAAAGTGGGGCACAGGAGATTTTCCTATTGCAGCACAGGGAAAACTGTTCCTTGGTATCATTTTCTCTGACAAGAGTCAGAGGTAAACAGAAGAAAGATTTTGCATTGTTGGACCTAGTTATTCCCTCTGACATTCCTTTGCTAAAGAAAGAAAATTATTATAAATCTGTTCCTAGCATGGTTATATATTTTTTTCTTGGATTGGGGAGAAATACATTTTTTAAATTGTCTATCCAATTTGAGGGCAGAGAAAATAAGATGGAGGATTTCTTCTTCAATAAATAGAGCAATTTTTCCAAGTTTTCCAAGGCCAGGACTACTCCAACATCACTGGCTAAAAAAAAAAAACAACCCTTGCAGGAGGAGTTACATCATTAGATGTTTCATTTAACATAAGGACATGAAAGAAAGATAAATAATGCAGACAAGGCATCTACATACACTATATGCCATTTTGTGATTAAATAAGTCAAAGGACACCACTATCCACACTTGTCTCCTCTTTTGAAAGAATTGCAAAAGCAAATTATATTGCATTAAATTGATAAAAACTTGTAGACAAAAGATAAACAAGAGAGATTAGACTCAAAGATCCTCCAAAACAATTGCTTTTTCCACTTGCATGTGTCCGCCAAAGTACTGTTGTTATTATCCTTCAAAATTACAAATAATCAAATTTCATATCTAATATAGCTTCTTATTTTACTATTCTTCAGAGAATGATTTCTTGTAAGGTGAATATAGCATCTTTACTGACTTCCTTAATCACATAGCTGCTTTAATTAACTGGTTAGTGACAAGCTATCATTTAATCTGAATCCAGTTATGACAGGTTTGCAAAAAGTGGTTGATAAAAGCAAAAGAAAAATCTTGGTCAGGATCCAAACTATACTAAGTATACTATACTAAGTTTGGAAAGGAATAATTTGATTCAGAGTCAGCTGATTAAAGATTTGTTAAAGAACACCTTTAGCAAAGGATGCTATGAGAAATTGGTGGAATAGGCTGCTTGGCTTAGAGTCAGCTGATTCACACCTTTGAACTAAAACTTTAATTCTGGACTTAATTAGATGGGGTTCTGAATCTTTCCAAAGAGATTCAGAAGTGATTTGGAAGATCATTATACTTATTAGATGATTTTTCAGTCTTCAATATAGTTTCAAATTTTTTTTATACCTATATGAAAAAAAACAGGAGGATAAGCATAATGATCCACCTGACATTAACATGACAAGGTGGCCAGTGAGTTTTCTAGTTCTCCAAACTTTACTATCAAGGCACTGAGAAACTGGTTGTGTCTCACTCTTTTGAAGGAATTTGTTTAGACAGTTTTGCTTGAAGGGAAACAGAAAGACTCAGCCTTATTCTACTTGGTTGGTTGGGTTATTCTGTGATCTGTTACTTTCCCCCACAATCCATACTCCTTTCTTCTTGTTGTCTGACCTATAATTTACTTTCAGATAATCTCAGTATAGCATCCACAACTCTTTCATTCTGCTTTCATTTTTTAAACCCCTGCTACTAGTTTTTTTTTACACATACACTCTCTCTTCAGCCATCTGCTTCTGTGTTTTGAATCTTCTTAATTGCACCAGTAGGTTTAATATTCTTATTCTGTCTAATATACATTAACTCCATCTGAAACAACACATCTATATTTCATAGAAACACCCAATCATGTTTGTGAATTATATATAAAAATATGTAAAATGATAACACACTTCTCAACCACATTAAAAAAAAAACAACTGTTGCCCAAGCAACATGCACACTTCAGAAGAGGCAATCCTTGCCAATGAGCCACAACGGAAGCTTGCCAAGGAGGAAAAAATATATTCAGGGATAGTAAATTCTTAAACCTTAAATAATTTTTAAAGTTTGTACAATTGATTCTTAAGAGAAAACTAACTCACCCATATCAAGCATACAGATAGTATTCAACTTATGACCTCAATTGAGCCCAGAATTATGGTCATAAATCATGGTGGTTGTTAAGCAATATGCCATGTGATTAATTCACTAAATGATCACAATTCATGATCTTCCTGTTGCGTTTAATCACCATATGGGTTCTGGGACACTTGGCACAAGTCCAGGATTATATTGCAGAACCTGCCCCATTCCCATGATCTGTCTTTGATTTCCCACGGCCCACTCTCCTTCCTAAGTACCCCATGCTCTGCTTCCTTCCACATGTGTTCCATACTATCATGCCTTGATTCACTTATCTTTTTTAAAGACTGCTTTGAAAAAATGAACCAATTGATCTGCCTTCCTATACAGAGATCACATGGTGCCATCCCAGATGGGATGCGACCATTGTGGCTGCTGCCAAAATGTCACCTGCTTCTGGGGCATTTTATTTATTTATTTTATTTATTTATTTGATTTCTATACCGCCCTTCTCCCGAAGGACTCAGGGCGGTGTACAGGCAAAAATAAAACAAACAGTGCAATATATAATTTAAAATGCAATTAAAAAAACTTATTTTAAAATTGGCCTGAAAATTAAAATATACAGTAAGCTAAAAACCCCATTTAAAATTAGTTAATAAGAATTTTAAAAATTTGATAAAATTCAATTTAAGCCAGCCCCGCGCGAATAAAAAGATGTGTCTTCAGTTCGCGACGGAATGTCCGAAGGTCAGGTATTTGGCGTAAACCCGGGGGCAAAATGGCCTTTGTACAGGAATTCTCATTCCTCAATGCACTTTTTATTATTGGTACTATCTTTGCTTTATTTTGCCATAGTTATTCTGCTTTTATTTTCAGGTCTTTGAATTTTGAGATTTTCCTCCAGTTCTTTGATAATTCCAAAAGGATACAATAGTTTAAAAATATCAGAAACCTCTGAAAAATAGAAGAATAACAACAAGGCTGTATTTTTCCTCCTCGTTCCTTTTAAATGTCATTTCACAGGATGCCCAGGGTCATCTTTTTGGCAAAGATGGCTTTAAGAGTTCCTGAAACCACAGCACCACTTACTCTACCACCTTAGCTAAATGTTGAATTAAATGTAAGGTTCTAATTAACTAGTTTGGGTCAGGCAGTGCTTCAATTAACTTTGGAGAGTATACAGTATAAAACTACAATATAATAAAGTTATAAAACAAAAGGAATAAAGAACAAGATCATATGATGAATAACACTAACAACATCTACCCTTCTAAACATATTGACATCAACCATCAGAATTCAAGGCCTGGGAAAAAAGTCATATCTTTAAATATATTCCATAATGCTAGACACTTGGGAATCTTATAGGTCTCAAGGAAAAACCTTATTCCACACAGCAGACACTATGACATTATTTCATGAGGGCCAATACATGTCTTATAAGTGTGATCCCAATATGTTTTAGTAAAACAAACAAAACCCTCATTTTAGGATGGCAGAGAACTTATCTTTGAAGAGGAGGTCAATAATTTTAGAAATATTAGCAGATTAGAACTCTTAAAGAAATAAAACTTGGTTTAAAATGTTTTGTGATAATTGAAAAACATTTGAAAAACATAGATCATATACAGTTGCAAAAATGAACATATCAACAACAGCTTAAAGAATGAATTCTGTTTTGTAGCATATGTAACATTGATTTGTCAATAAAGCTTGCAATTCAAGAAAATGACTTTTGTTTATCTATAGATGCTGTTTATAAACAAAAGAAACCATTTTTTAAAAATCACATAACCACATCCTAATACAGCAAATAAGACTTTGATTTAAAAATTAAGATAAGAAAGTACTCTTGCAAAATATATGTAATCAAGATGTATTATTTTTTAATGTATGAATTAGATGTATTATTGCTGAATGATATAAAACCTATGTTTGATAAAAGGGAAGTAATGGAGGAGTGATTAACTAATCAAGCAGTTTTGAAGTTTTACTATTCTGTTGTTATTTAAAGCTTAAATGTTTCATTTAAACAGTTAAATAAACAACTTGGAAATAATTGACAGATCTCTCAATGGAAGGATTTTAGTAGCAGGGCCCCCAAAGTGTCTCCTTGGAGATTGTTAATGTTTAACTTCTTTCTCAATGGCTTAGAAGTAATGGTGAGTAATGTAAAAAATATTTCTTCTCGTAAATATAAAAAGGTATTTGACTCTTCCCATTCAGAAATGTTTCATGCACTGGCTATATTTTCTTCTTCTTCTAAACTGTAACGCTTTTAGCTGCATTGGTAGAAAAGTGAGATTTAAATAGGTATAAGTGTCACAGAGTTCAGATTTTAATTTCAGTTTTGTAAACTAAAAATTGCTCATAGAGGCAATCAAAAAAAATGATTGATTAATTGCTGCAACAGTGTCTGTAGACTTACAGAAAAGAAGGAAAATGAACTAGTCCCACCATCCATTCCAGCTATTTCTGCTTTTTTAAAAAGCCACATCCTCTATGTACATATACCTTCATGTGGATAACATCTGACCAGATTTTTAAAATTAATCTATGTCTAGCTATATATTAAATAAATGGGGAATTCTAAGTTGTGAATAGATATATAAAGTAGAATTTAAAATATATTGGGTCACTTTCTAGAATAAAATATTGAGGCGTGTCAGATTACAAATATCAAAACAGTATTATCTTTCTGGGTGGACATTTTTCTTCTGGACTGCAAAATACTTATTACGTTTACCTTTAAACTGTATGTACCATTTGCAGTAGAGTAGCTGACCCTCACTTGCCAGTGGTGACCAATCGTGGGACCAAAATCAATCTTTGTCAAGCCCATAACTGAGCACTTCCCTAATTTATGGGACAGTTTTTCTATTAACAACAAAATCTTGAGAATTAAATAAAAACAGACCTTCACAAGTGCTGCTGCATAGGTGACTAAGGTAAAAAAAAAAGATAAATGTACACCCCTTCTCTCAGGCTGACTTTGAAAAATTCTGTATCACAGTTCCAGGTCACAGCCTGACAAGAATTAGGAACACTGAAATAAATAGTTGCAATTCTTCTTTGTTATGATGTGGCATACCAAGTATTTTTTTTTACTAGCAGAAGGAAATTTTACAAACACATACAGGTTTTAGAAATATGAAATGTAACATATATTCTTATAAAAGCCTTGGATCATATACATCTCTACTTAATCTTTAATGCAAAGAAGGTGGGCTATCAAAGCTTCTGTGTGAAAATTTGTTTGGGCTTTGAACTTCGAATATTGTGCTTGAAGCAGGTTGAGCCTATTATTAGAAGGTTTTACTTATGTGAATCAAAATACTTCTATTACTGATACATTCTACACTGCTGCCATCCATCACTATGACTGGATACTCCATGCAGCAATATTTTTGCAATAAGTAACACGGATTACTTTTCTGTTTGCTTATATGGTACTGATAATCAATCTACCAACAAATATCTGGCTAGGGTTTTTTTTTTAATGGAAAAAGTGATTTTGTCTTAGTGATAAGATGACATTCTCCTCATAGGGGTTCAATGTTGATTCCCCCCCCCCATATATCCCTCAACATAGAAATGATCTTCACACTAGTTTTGAGACCCTCGGGGCTCTCAACCCTCTTTCACCCTCTTTCTCATCTCTGTCATGTCAAATGACTATCTGTCCCTCTAACCCTTTAATCCCTATTTCTCTGTAGGATTCCCATTCCCACTGACATGCGTGTGCTTATTTAGTGACCCACTACAGGTCTCCTAATGTACTTTATTTCCCAGTCTTCCTTATGCTTAGCTTGCTGTTTAAGCAGCACGGTAAACAGCAGGTGAAAAGGGTGTCCTAACAGTCCATTTCCCTGCACCTGGCATCAAAATAAAAAGTTACCTACTTCGATGGAACATAATAGGATACAGATATATAACAGGGAAAGGGAAAGGTGCTCAGAGTTGCCTGCCTGTAGGAAGAAGATTAAGAATTACCAATGGGTTCTTCATTCAAATGAATTAAGGTCCATCCAGACCAGAGAAGAACAGAAGAACGTTTAGGTTTTTCTCACATATGTAATATGTAGGAGTCAAATAGTAGGAAATAATATGAATGACATCTCTAATAAGATCGTACAAATATTCAGTCTGAAGAATTGATTAAATTCCTTTGCAATGAATTATTGAATGAATTTGATGTGTCAAACCAAACTCCTCTAAAACATCAGACATTTGATGATTCAGCAGGCCTTTTATATGCAGCAAATTTGGGAATTCAAATTTGAATTGATTTGCTTGCTCAAATGGCAAATTCAAGTGGTATTTTGAGTGATTAGACTGGTGGGAATGAAACATTAAAAGTAACATGCTGTCCCCCAAAAAACTTGGAATGGCTACTTTGACAGTTTTCTTAAATTGTGTCTGCGTATGTTTGTGTGAACAGACACATTCTTTTGACAATTCCAGCTGAAATGTAGCCATGCATGTGGAGATAGGTAGGAAGGTTATCAAAATAATTAAGCTTAGCCTTTAGGAAGACATCAGTACTTTAACATTTTAGCAGTTTGTGAAGCACCCTTTTGAATAGGTTTCCCTATAATACTCGCTTTGTAGAGAGTTTTTAGCAAATAAACAGAAATAACTTGATTGGTCATGATAAAAATATCTAAAATTCATGCAGATAATACATTCTTATAGAATTACCTCTGTAGATTTGGATTTTTAGTTATTATTTCTTATTTTCATGAGTCTTCTCTTCCTTTGGTCTTTGTAATTTTTTTTCTTTTTTTCTTTTTGAAGTTTTCTATCATTAGCTTCTAAATTTCCTTAATACTCTGACTTGAATCCTTGGCACTGTGATTAGTATTTACAGGTAGTTCTCAATATACAACAACAACTGAGTCAAAAATTTATGTTACTAAATGAGAAATTTGTTAAGTGAGTTTTGCCTCATTTTATGCATTTTCTTGCCACATTTATTAAGTGAATCACTACAGTTATTAAATTAATAACATGGTTGTTAAGTGAATCTGGTTTCCACATTGACTTTGCTGGTCAGAAGATTAGAAAAGGTGATCATATGACCCTGGGACACTGCAACTGTCATAAATATTAGTCAGTTGTCAAGCATTCAAATGTAAATAATGTGACCATGGAGATGCTGCAACAGTCATAAGTGAGAAAAATGATAAAAAGTCACTTTTTTAAGGCTATTGTAGCTTTGAGTGGTCACTAAGTGAACTATTGTAAGTCGAGGACTACCTGTATTAGGTGACCTGATAGCAATGTCCACTGGATTGTCATGGAAAAATAAGAGTGTTCGTTTCTGAGATTTCTTCCATATCATGATAATCCCTCATTTCCCCTCTTTTGAGATAGAATTCATTCATGCTGTTCATTATTTGAGTAATCAATTACCGTATATACTCGAGTATAAGCCGAGTTTTTCAGCACGTTTTTTGTGCTGAAAAACGTCCCCTCGGCTTATACTCGAGTATATACGGCTTATACGCGAGTTTTTTTTTTCTTCTTTTTTTCACATTATACCGGATGGCGCAAACTTGGCGGGCTTTTGCATTAGCGCGGGGAAGCCCTGCCGGTGCAGTGAGAGGGCGGGGCGGGGGAGCCGCCAGCCTTCTCGGCTGAGGGAGGGAGGGTTTCCCCGACCGGTAGCTGCCTCATTTCCTACCCTCAGCTTATACTCGAGTCCCCAGTTTACCCCAGTTTTTTGGGGTAAAATTGGGGACCTCGGCTTATACTCGGATCGGCTTATATTCGAGTATATACGGTAACAAAAAATTAATGATGAATTTTAAAAGAGCCACTGTTCAGCAACATTGAGCTATATAGTGTGGTGTATGGTTCAGCTTAATAATTTGTCTCCCAAATTCATAGCTTTTATATACTTTATATACTTTGCACTATGGGGAGAGGAGATTAAATGCATGAAGGTGTATCTCTTAAGTATGAGGTAATTTCTCAGGTTTTGTGGAGTATATTATCATATCTCAAACCACTAGTTTAAACATGTTTATGTGATATTCTGTTTCTAAAAAAACCAGAACGTTCATCTCTTCATTGTTAGACTTCTGTGAAATGTGCATGTTATATTTGCCATCTCACTATATTAAGGATAGATATAAACAATGTCAGATCTGTCTGGAGAAACATCTCAAGTATGGTGACACGTGGCCCTGTTCTGGGTTCAGTGCTATTCAATATTTTAAAAAATGATATGAATAGGATGTCAAGAAAATGCTTACCAAATCTGCACTCAATACAAACCTAGGTAGGGTGGCTAGTACATGGTGGAGGGAGGGTAACAAAGTAAAACAGTGGACATGACAAAAATAGAATAAAATTTACAGGGAGAAATATAAAGTTGTTTATCAAAGTAAAAATAACAAATATTCCGAATGGGGAAAATCTTGGTCAACAGCAGGACATGTGAGAAGGACTTGGATGTACCAATGAAGCCAACAACATCTTGGGGAACAGCACCAGCATAAAGTTCAGATTACCAGATGCTTTGGATCACAAGATAACTTATTTTAATTAGCCTTACTTGGAGTATTGTTGTTAATGTTGTTATTAGAGTTTTTAATGCCTGGAATGCACTACCAGACTCTGTGGTCTCATCCCCAAACCCCCAAAACTTTAACCTAAGACTGTTTACTGTTAACCTCACCCCATTCCTAAGAGGTCTGTAAGGGGCATGCATAAGGGGACCAGCATGCCTATCATTCCTGTCCTAATGTTCCCTTTAATTATATTCATTTTATGTATTCAATTCATGCTTTTACTTATATATATTATTTAATATGTACTCAACAAAATAAATAAATAAATAAATATTGTGCTTAGATATGTACATCAAGTTTTTTAAAATATAAACTGGAACAAGACCAAAGAAGGGCTACCAAGATGGTGAAAGGACTGAGAACCAAGTCCTATGAAGAGCACTAAAAAAAAATATATCTTCCAATTCTTATGAAAGAGAAGGGCGAGAGGGATCTCGAGAGTTGTCTTCAAATATTTAAAGAGCTGTTACATTGTAGTTTGGATTTATTGTCATTTGTTCTAGAGCCATGATGGTGAATCTATGGCATGCATGCCAGAGGTGGTATGCAGAGCCCTCTTTGTGGGCATGCGCATGACGGCCAGCTGCTCTTCCGGGTTCGTCACGCATATGCATACCAAACAGTTAGTCTTTTTTTTTTTATTCAAAACGTTTTACAAAAAAAAAATTTTTCCCCTTTCCCCCCCAACCACCCTCCCTTCACTAATCCCTCCCCCCTCCCCCCTGACTTCCCAGATGAAGCACAAGGTATAGTTAAAAATAAAACAAACATATGCTAAGAAGATTTTCCCCCAAAACTATTATACCAATTTTCCCTCTCTAGCTCTGACTTCCTCCTAACACAACCAAAATCCTTCAAGAAAAAAAATAAAATAAAATAAATTAACAATTAAGAATAACAAAATATGTAAATCAATAAAACAAATTAATCCTAAAGTATTTAAAATCAACTAAAACATAAAAATCCAATCCAATTCAAAGAATATCTTCCTTATAGCTTCTATAACCATATATTTTTCCCCCAGGTCTTTCTTACATAAACTCTTTCAAAAATATTCTATTCAAAATACAATACAACACATTATAAAATTTCAATACCAAGAATTACAGTAGCTATTCAAATTTAGTCCATCCTCGTCAAAATCCAGTATAAATCCAAATACCTAGTCTTTTATAATAGATATAAAACATATAATCAACCCATTTCTTCCAGATCTTCCTCACATATTGTCTTTCAGGGACAGTAATATTTTTGTCTGTTAATAATTCAAAGGATAATACTTTTGTCTCTTGCCATTTTTTTTGATGCATTAATCTCTGTCTTTCCTTCATTTCTCCTTTTGAAAAGTCAGTCACAATATTACCTAATAAATCCTTATGTTCAAAAATCCACAAATTACTACCATATATTCCATCAATCCAAAGAAAGAATTCTTGAAAAGCATTAAGCCTGTAAATTTTTTCAGTTCGGGAGACAGCCTCCTGTAGCACAAATTCTGACATTTCGTCCAAACTATTTAAAGGAAACTTCTATAATCAACTTGTTTATTCACGATCATATCTTCATATTTATCCATTTTTATTTGTATCTCATCCATTGCATTTAAGTCCTGTTTGAGTTCGTATTTTTGAATAATTAAATACATTCTTTCTGTGTAATCCTGTATAAAGTCACGAATCCATTCTTCTGAAAGAATCTTCATGGCAAAGTTCTTACTGAAAATCCCCTTATAAAATACTTAAACAACGTAATATAATCCAACAATCCAGAATCCAACACAATATGATGAAGTCTCCATTCAGTTTCGATTTCACAGCAAGGCTGATCTATTTGCAGTTAGTCTAAAACGCCATTTTAAGAGAAGGAAAAAATAATAATTTTTCTCTCTTTAAAAAAGGAGGAAGTCAGGAAATCAACAATACTTGCAAACCAATAATTGTTCACTCATGCTTCTTCCGCTTGCTTATAGAAATCCACAAAAAGAAATCAATTGTTAGCAGAACTTGGACACCTTCCTCTTTTCCTGCTGTTGCAGGAGACGCGCTGGATAATGGAGTGTAGAAGGAATTCAAAGGGATTCGACCGTTCGGGACTTTGAATAACAAAAACATGCCCCTAGGGGAATCTACCTCTCTCCCCCCTTGCTCTTTCCCCTGCTCTCTCAACCAGAGAGGGAAAATTAAGTCGGGAACAGCTGTTTGAAGCTATTTACACCGGCTTTTACAATATCCAGTGCGGAGTGCCATAAATTAGCACCCAGCGAGAAAGGTGGAGCCAAGTGGAAGTCCCAAACAGTTAGTCTTTATGTGAAGACCAGCTGTTGGAAGACAGCAGCTGTCCAGCGAGCATGCGCGTGACGGAACCTGGAAGAACAGCTGACCACCGTGCACATGCGCACTGGTCATCTGCTCTCTTCCAAGTTCTGGTGCTCTGGTCCAGCCATGCGCTCCAATTTCGACACTCAGTGCCAAAAAGGTTACTATCACTGTTCTAGAGGGTAAGACTATAGAACTAATAGGATGCAATTCAATGATATACTGTAGATACAGATTAATCATAAAGATTCATTTATTTAGAATATGCAAAAGGGAAAAGCTGTCAAACAGTGGAATAAGTTAGTGAATGAAGTGAAGTTTTTCAAAAACAGGCTGGATAGACATCTATAAGAGATGGTGTACAATGCTACAGGGTGCAAGGGGTTAAATGTTTCTCTTAGGTTCTTTCCAGCTCTATGATTCTTTGGTTCTAATCCTTAAGGATCATTTTTGATTGTTATTCTGCAGTGCAGTTAAAATTTGAGACCATAAAAATAAATCTAGGACATGCCTACTTGATTAGCTTTAACTTACAGTAATTTAAATGGTAAATATTGTATATTACTAATTACTGTGGAATTTAAAAATGTATTTGACAAATTATAACAGGATGCAGAATGCTTGTGCTAGAATGCATATTCCAGAACACATATATCTCTTTTATAACAGTAAGAAAACCCAAAAACACACAAAATCTATCTCTAAACCTATTGCAGAGGTTTATTTGTCCATTTTGATTATTTTTTATTTCTTGATAGTGATGGTATATATGGAGCTTTTTGCCAAACTGAACACATTTCTTTTACTTAAGTAAGGGCAAGAAATATAGAGGGGAGAGGAAGATAGACAATAATCAGTAATTCATTACATCTAAATATTTGCAAATATTATTTTTTATTTACAAACCATGATGATTCAGTACCATATTATTCTTACTGGTTTAGAAATACATATAGCAAATATATCAAAATAAAACCTAGAGACTTCAAGGTGTTTTTTTTTTTAATTGAAGGTAAACGGGTATGTATCAATATGTAATTGCTCTTAAAATTGTTGATCGTTATATGATGAGATTTTTGTATAAATAGATTATCTGAAACATCGGATGGATGATTTTCAAATTTTATTTATTTTTGTCAAATTTTGCTTGTTATTAAGATTCTTCATACACAATCTCACAAATATATAATTCTATATGTTTATACTTCCATTCCCGGTACAGGTCTGTAACAGAATTCTTTATAATAAATCATAGAAATAAAAAATGCAATTGCATATCTTGACTAGGAACAATGAATATGCCAGGTAACTAGGATTTGTGAACAAATCTATTAATTGTTAATAATAAAGATAATAATAATGTTAAGAGCCTGAAGATTTTAAATGCACTTTATAAATGTTTTCTTCTGTAATGGTAAAACCATGGCAATAATTTAAAATTCAATTTTTTGTTAAAATACTGCAAAAAAAGAAAAAAATAAGGTTATGCAAACTACATTGAATGTTTCCAATTAATAAAAAATCTCAAAGAACAGGTAAACTTAATGCATCATTTTGCATGCCTACGAAAATCTTCTGAATGATTTGAATATGTTTTAATAATAAAGGAGATATTAAATCCAGGCAGACAATAACTGTGCCAGGTTTCAGTTTGATATAAATTAAAATAGCTAAGGTACAAACCTCTGAAAAATGGGGTTTCTAATGGAAATGGCAACTGACCCTTAACTATAACACTGCTACCGGATGCTGTTATAATAAGCTTCCCTAGGTGCCAGGGTGTAAATGTATTAGCTGTACTAAGAGAGCCACTCCTGGTATAATTATGTTAGGAACCAATAAGACAGCTCAGAAATCAATATGCTAAGACAGATAGAGTAAAGGACCATGGCCAGCAAACTGGGAATAGATTAGTCTGGCAGGTCCCTAGCTGAGCCATGAAGAAGGAGGATATCTCTCCTGTTGTAAGAAAGCTATTAATTGTAAATTTTCTTCAAACAAGGAACTTGAAGGGAGAGCTTAGGCTGTTGTTCATGGCACTCAGTATAGGCAGCACCTAATATTGATCAATAGTTAAGCATTATATTCTAATTACAACATCCAGCTGCAGTGGGAGAGTGGGGGGGGGGGGAAGAAAGAAATCAAATATTCAGGTTTTGAAAGAGAAAAAAAAGCGAAGTTCATCTCTTAATTAGATTTAATACTTACTAAATTAACAGGCAATTGTATAAGCTCGCTAGGCTGTCTTCCCCTAAACCAGCTCAGACTGTAGTGACATGCCAATTATCTAGTCAATAAAATTCTACAAGTGTGATATGATGTGATGAAATAGGGAACAGCTCTTCACAGCACTTTTTCCCCACAAAGTGTCCCACCAAATTAACCTGTAACTATTAAATATTATCAAGTTCTCTAATAATTAAATCCATGACAAGGAAAAATTTGCAGTTGCTAATTTTAACTAGCTGGATCAAAGTGCTTTCTCTCTCTCTCCATCTCCTTCTCTCCCTCTCTCCCTCCCTCCCTCCCTCCCTCTCTCTCTCTCTCTCTCTCTCTCTTTCTCTCTCACACTCTTTTTTTTCCTCTTTCCCTTCCCCCTTATCACCTCCCTTGCTTTTAGCTTTAGGGGTGTCATTTGCTTAATCAACAGGAAAACAGTGTAATTTCATGACAATCCTAGAAAAAGAATAAAAGAAATATATAGAAAACAAAGGACAGCCCTTTGTGGTTACAGTACGACACATCTGCTCATTTCCAATCAAGCTTTCAAAGGCATAGGAGTAAACAAAAGCACTATCAAGCAGGGACAAAGTCGGAGACGTAAGTGGTTTGAATGAGTGTGCAATTTCTGCCCATATGACCATCCTGACACAATTGCTCTAATTTTCTTCCAGAAATGACTGATAAAAGATTTAGGTAATTGCTATGGAGACAGACTTCTTTCCATCATGGGGTATCTTGAATAATACAGCCTCAGGGTCATAAGATGGAGTGTCAGTTTCTTCAGAGGCCTCAATTAATACTTGTCCCTTTTCCAGCTATACTTTCTCTGCATCTAATGAAGTGAATGCCATTTATTTTGATAATATATTGAAAATCACTTGATCAAATGGCTATTCCATAATGAACACAGAAAATGCCACCAAGGCTTGAAAACGACACCTAAAAATTGAGAGAGACAAACGCAACTTTTCTCATTGTTTCTTCTTTGTTTCTGCAAGGGACGAAAATAAACTAATTTTTAAAGCCACAATATATTATTATTTTTTTAAAAAAAACTTGAAGTGCTGTCTTTGGTTTGACCTGTGACCATTTGGCTCATGACCTTGTTCTCTATAATTAAACTTAATTTACTGAGGTGATCTCTGAATTCCCAAGTATTGAGCAGCTCTCAGGATAAAATTCAGAGAGTCACCAACAAGCTAATGATTAGTAGAGAGCTGTACAATCATACTAGATTGGCAGTGACATACGTTATAGCTTTGCATGTGAACCGTCCATCTGTTTACAGAAAATCTTAAGGTTCCCACAGCTAAAAAGCTCTTCATTTCAGGCAGAATGCAATCTTGCTGCACCCGAACATCAGATGAAAACTGCAACATGTTCTGACAGCAGATGAACAATGAAATCAGCATGATGCTAGAGTCCAAAGGTGTACAAAGCCAAAAAGATCATTGTTCTGTTTCATTTAAAGCAAAGATCCCAGAAATGCTGCTGTTCATAGCAACTGTAATTAAACAATATTTGTGACAAAATATACATTGCAAAAATTACATTTATGAGCTGAACATCTCAGCAAAAGGAGCTGTGGTTCTCCTGGTCATTTCCTTCCCTTTTTTCTTTCTTTCTTTCTTTCTTTCTTTTTTTCCCTTTTTTTTTTGAATAAGCAAATGCATTGTATCCCAGAGCTGAGTGTTTATAATAGCACATCTGAAATGTAGCACAGAGTCACTTGAAGCATTCTAAAAGCCAATATCCCGTCACTAACTTGGCAATCCTGCCAAAGTCAAAGCAAACAGCTGTGCAGTGGCAGCATGAAAGGTAGTGTGTTGTGTTTAAATACAGTCAGGCAAAAGCCAGTGGATAATGCTCAGTAATGGGTTAATCAATACTTATTATGGTTTTATTGGTTCACTAAAGAGAGAACAGAACCTAGTGAGCACAGAGCTGGAAAAAAATCACTGCATCTGATCTAGATAACATCTACTCTCCCTTAGGGATTTCCCTATTCAAGAATCCAATTTACCATGCCTGATTGACAAGGATTGGATCCTAGGGAATCACATAACTCTTTTTAGGACCCAATAAAATCCTAATGGATTTGTCTGACTGGTCAGACAGTTTCAAGTTTTACTAAACTGAGGTAGTGGATTGCTGTAATTAGTCTGTATCCTACTTGCAGCTGAAAACAGATGCTATTAGGAGTCATCCCTCTCTCTAAATGCTGGAGTCATACTGAGATAGACTATAGAAACTTAGCCAGGCTTTATAAAGATGACCATAACACTTTAAAAAAAACCTTTTATACCAGATGCAATTTAACTAATGGCAAAGATTCCATCTTGTCCTGCCCTTTGATGAGAGATGTTCGTATTTGAATATAATTTAAGGACATCTAGGACCCACTTTATTAGGGTTCTGGGTAGACAGCATTATTTGATCTCAGATAAACAGGGATATAAATTTACGGTACCTTTAGAATCCTTTACTCAATTCAAGGGGAAAAAATGAAGAATAAAGTGTGCTTAGGAAGCTGGAGAGATATAGACATTCTATACAGATCTGTCAATATCCAGTTTCAAGACCAAATACTTCTAGACAAATATCTGAATAAGGTGATAAATCAGCTACATTGAAATAAATGTAGGTTAAGTGGATAACATTCCCTAGCCCTCTCATATGCATGTTTAGTATAAAAGACTCCATGCAATAAATGGAGCATTCATAGGGTCCCCATGAACATTCAACTTCTGCAAGTAAACAAATGTGGCTAGAACAGAAATCCTTTGTTACCTTGAATGGAAAAGAGTGCCAGAGGGTCTGGATTTTCTTGAAAGCAGGAATAATTAATCAGTGGAATAGCTTGCCTCCAGAAGTTGTGGGTACTCCATCACTGGAGATTTTTAAGAAGAGATTGGACAGCTATTTATTTGGAATGTATAGGGTCTCCTGCTTGAGCAGGTGATTTGACTAGAAGATCTCCAAGTTCCTTTCCAATCTGATATTCTGTATTCTGTACTCTGTATTCCAAATACAGGCTAACATAGTATCTCTAAACTGGGTGCCCTCCAGATGTGTGAACAAAAGTCATGTTCGTCATATCTGGTTGGAACCTAAGTTGCAGAAGGCTAATATATAGGATTGTGTCTCAAAATTGAAATGAAAAGGTTAATAAGTTCTTGATTCTAATTCAATTTTCAGCATCAATATTTTTTCTTCCCCTTCTTTATGCAAAATGGAATAATTATATTAGCAAATAAAAAAACATGGAAATCTCTCTCTCAATCTCTCTCTCTCCCTCCTTCCCTCCCTCTCCCTCTCCCTCTCCCTCTGTATATTTCTCAGTCTCTGACACATACACAGATCCTTAGTTTGGATTTATTAACAATTATCCTGTCTATTTCCTGTATATTTGGAATTTCCTTTTGCTCTGAAAATGAGTATTATGGAGAAGTTTGCCTTTTTCCAGAAATTGGCCGTCTCTGGTTTACCTAACAATTACCTTGTACATCTGTTTTTCCATTTGCTTATTTTACTTGATGGTATAAAGAAGACATGTGTTCCTCTTCTAACTAATCACTTCAGAAATATTTTATGACAAAAAGTATTTACACCAGTGAGTCCAATCCATAATTTGTAGAAACAAATTATTTTTTAAAATCCAGTAGAATAATTGATTTTTAAAAAAATATCCCATTATTCATTCCTAGATATATTTATGTTGCTACAGACCCTCTTCTTAGGTTTGGTTTATTTAGATTTGGGGGATGGTGGAATAGTTTGAGAAAAGGTCCAGCTAAGTATCAAATGAATAATAATAAAGATATGAAAAAAATGAAATTCTGGCTACATTAATCTATTTGAGCCTAAATTTAAAAACTACGTTTTTCATTGAGAGTATATGCATAGTTATGTGTGTGCCTATTAAATAAGTTTTTAAAAAGTTTAACTTTTCAGTTTCTCATAAAAAAAACCCCATGTCCTTCTCTGTTTCTCCTTCAGCTTAAATATTTTCATACACAATTGTCTTAAATATGTAATATAGCACCTAATGTTTTCTAATATTTTGTGAGAAATAAAGTGAATAAACTAAGAGCCAGAAGTTTTCAATTTCAAGGCTATGAATCACCATTAATTCAGTGCTTCTCAACCTTGATAACTTTAAGATCTGTGGACTTATCTCTCACAATTCACCAGCAAGGGGAATTCTGGGAACTGGAATCCACACATCTTAAAATTGCCAAGGTTAATTCATTGGAAGGACAGGAAAGAAAACAAATTACAGGTTTTCTATCACTGTGTATATTTAAGGCACTAACACTTTTTCACTGGTAGTGGGCAACCAACTGTTTCATTTGGCTTCATTTTATAGAACTAAGTTTAGTGTCTGACCAAGTTAGGGTCAGATGGAACTGAGATGACTTATGTAAAGTTATGAGTTCCGTGGTTTACTGCCAAATCTTGAGATGTTGTCTAAAAATACTTTTTTTCTCTTTTCTTTTCAGGTATATTTCCAGAACACATAGAAATATTCAAAGATGTGAGTGGCGCTTGGTGCTCTCTGAGCTTGGTTGGGGTGGTGGCTGGTTTTTTTGCAGATGTTTCATTATCCAAACTAGGTAACATAATCAGTGCTAGTCTAGTCTGAGTAGCATTGATGACGTTACCTAGTTTGAGTAATGAAATGTCTGTGAGAAAACAACCAAGCTCATAGAGAACCAAGGACCACTCATTTCAACCCTGAGCTACAAATATTCTCCTTTATTGATTCAACACTGTGTAAAACATGAACTTTGCATCTTGCTTTGGGAGGGGCAACTTAATACAGTTGTATTTAAAAACCATTGAGATTAATTCTTCCTTTGTTCATTTTTATCTTTTGCCTCCTATTAGTTGGAACTAAACATTGCTGTTTCTTTACCTTACTGGGTTGTGTTTTTTTTTTCAATTTTCAGTTTTCAGATGAAAGTTTCCAAGGTTAATCTCTGTTTTCTTCTTACCTCTGTACTATATAATGGTAAGGGTATGCAAAATCCAACACACCAAAAGAAAAGAAAGAGTTTTGTGACTGGGTTTTCATATGAAAGAACAGGTGCTTTAGATACATTTAATTGCAGAAGTAATTAAAGTTATTACCTTACCTGTTTATTCAAGAGCACAAGGACTTCTAATGGGAACAAATCAAGATATAAAGTATTGCTGTCAATTAGCTTCAAGACTTGGGGAGATAATGAAGGGAGGCAGGAATTGAGTTACAGTTTTATACAATAACAAAAATAGTAATTCAACATCTCTTATTTTTCTTGGAACAAACCCAGCAGCTCAGGAGAAGAAAGACAAGACGATTACTTCAGTAACATGATCTGAAGAATACCAGAGAATAATAGTGTCTTTTCCCAACCCAGGTCTATGGAAGAACCAATAGAACATGGGACTGCTACAGATATATCAAACTGGGGATAACAAACCTTTCCACTTGTCACATTTTTTGTTAATGTGGTAGGGATTTGGGCTCATTCAAAATGTTACTCTGAGTAAAATGGCAAGACATGAGTAACACTGGCTTCCAGTGCACACAGTACAGTGAAAAAAATACCATGTTGTGTTGGATGTTTTCTCAGATGATATGGTAGCATTAAAGTGACAAAAAAGAACTATGGCAACTGCAGGGCAAAATAAGTGCTTTATTCAGGAGCATCTGAGCTGCTTTGATCATTAATGCATTCCTAATGGATTCAAATATGCTGTGGCCTATGTGCTTAAAACATTCCTTTTGGATTTACTTTTGATCATAAAACTATTATAGCATCTATAGTTATGCTTGGGAATAAAATAATGTCTAGACCATTTGTATATTTCTACCCAACTGGCAATTCAAAATGCATACCATTGAGTAAGAGTAATAATTTGCACATTTTTAATCTCAGATGGAAGAGTTTCTCCTTTCTGTTTTCATTTACTTAAAATATGTTCCAAAAATCCATTAAAAGGCTCAGATAGGATTTTTTAAATATACCAAATACAGTGGATTTTGTTTATGATCACCATATGTTTTATGATTTAGAATTTAATAATTTTATTCTTGCAGTTACCCTCTTCAGAAATATTAAATAAACAGGGGAGAGCCAAAACTTAATTTTATTGGTGACAAAACATTCTGTAGACATATTTTACATTTTAATTTAATTACATATTAAAACAAAAGGTTTTCAAATCAATACAGTTGAAATATACTTAACTTCTTTAGGTTCAACTATATTTGTTAATAATAATGTCTTGGGGGGTGGGCTGGTTTTCTTTCTATTTCTTTCATTTTTCATTACGTGCTATGCCTGGTATGCCTGCCTTCTAATTTTATGATTTTAAAAATGGGATCAGCAATTGTCCACTTCCATGAGACAGGCTATGGTTTTTCATCATTTTTCCTGTTGAAATAAACAGGTTGTAAGGAATTCAGAGGAAAGAACTACATTAGAAATGACTAGAGTGAAATTTTAATTTCTAGATTGAGAAGGATTTAATTATCAAGACTACAAGTACACCTGAAGTTGCCAGAAAAGCAGGGGCAGTGCCCACTAGGTAGCTATCTCTGTTGGACTTTAGTACCAGAAAGTATGTCAGTAGCCTTATCCAGACAGAATATGTAACTGAATAGCCTGCAAAACAGACTAGAAGATGACTCTGAACTGAAGCATTCCACAATTGAACATTTGTTCTCTCTCTGAAAGTACTGAGTATAAGTTTCCTTCTTTGCAGTCACTGAATTGCAGATTTCAAGAAAGCATACTGCATTTTATCTGAACATCGGCTATAATTCTATTGGGGTTCATTAAAATCTGGCCATTAAAATCTTACAAGGCAGCCATGGTAACATCATCAGTTAATATTCAAAACATAGAACTCCAGCCTTAGATTCTAATTTGCTACTAATGCAATATTAAAGCAATATATGAGTAGTAGATTAATGCAATGTTTGTTCAGAATTTATTTTTTAAAAATATACAGGGATATTTATACACCAATATTTATACACCAAGACAAATTCCTTGTGTGTCCAATCACACTTGGCCAATAAAATTCTATTCTATTCTATTCTATTCTATTCTATATGTCTTTAAACAACGTATCTATTTTTGATGGATTTCTTCAAGACAAATTCAGGGTGTGTGTGTGTGTGTGTATGTGACTGTGTGCACGTTTGTGTTTGTGTGTGTATGTATACACATGCACATAAACAACGTATCCTAGTAATCCAAACAATAGTATGGTTTTGGTATTCTATTGAAAGGCATGACCTTTCACAAACAGTAAGGGCTTGCTGATAAAAATATATAAAAAATACCACTTTATCTGTTGACCAGATGCAATTTTTTATATTATCCTTTGAACTCCTCCATGGGGAGAAAAAAGGCTTCTGGAAAACTTAAAGATAAGGTTTCACACATTCTGCATCATATATGAATTCCACAAAGAGAACCACTTGTAGTTAGCTCAGCTTTATGAGGCCAAATGATATACTTCTTGCATGGAGATCTATCTTATGTGTCTGCAATCTTCAAATCTTAAAATTTTATTGACTTTTAAAGTTAATTCAGTTCTTTGAATTTTGACAGAAGCATTGGTCAATAATCACATGGATCAAACAAAAGAAAACTGCATATATTTAATATAATACTTATCAGCATATTATCTAGTAGAAGCCATGATGAGATCATACACACCATGATATCATCGGACAAAAGAATTTTGGTTAATATATAATGTGTCATTTGTATAATTTTGTCATGACATATGTGACATCGCCTAAGCCCCTTTGCCCATTCTCAACTCTCTATATGCCTGCAATATTGGAGCCTTTATTCATAAGCTACCTGCCACACTTAGAATTCAGTTTATTCTACATTCCTTATTTTTTGGTCCAGTTTTTAAGCTGTAGTCTATGAAATCAGGGTAGACTATATGAAAAAGGATTGTTAACTTTGTCTCTTTGTGATATTTGGCCAGGATTTCAGGAAAAACCATAGTTTACTTACTGTGTTTTATTAAAGTACACTTTGACTAATTTTTTTTTAAAAAAAAAGAAAAAGGAAAAAAATAGAAGTGCAAAACAAAAAGGAAAAAGGAAAAACAGAAAGTGGAAAGAAATAAAAATTAAAATAAAGTAAAGAAACAAAAAGAAACAAATGAAAAAGTTACCTTCCCTTGCATCGTAGCAAGTTTAAATAATTTTACCAGTGTGGTGGCCTAGAGGTGAAGATATTCATTTCATACTTGGAAGGTTGGAGTTCAATCTTAGGCAGTGAAAATGTTTCTCTATCACAGCACAAAGTGAAAATATCTGCTGTGAACTCCATGTAGGCATCAGGAAAGGCATCTGGCTAGTAATCACTTAGCTCCATTCAGTCTTCCTAACACACACACACACACTCACACTCATATATATATGTATGTATATATGTAGGTAGGTAGGTAGGTAGGTCTTGGCATTTTTGGTTGTTGCCATGTAAGGTTGAGAGTATCTTGGCGACGTTTCGACGAGGTCTCACTCATCATCTTCAGGCTGGTGTCTTCGGATTCGTGCTTCTCGAGCAAAGAGTGGTCGGAGCTGCCGTCTCTCTATAAATACTGGTGGGGAGGTGGGGAGTGTTGCTGTGAGCGGGTTGGTTGGCTGTGTGGTTGCATCTTGATTAGTAGATGGAGTGGGTGTTTGCATATTGGTCGAGGTGGGGAGTGTTGCTGTGAGTGGTTGGTTGGCTCTGTGGTTGCATCCTGATTGGTAGATGCAGTGGTGTTTACAGATTGGTTGGCTGTTTCGTAGCATCCTGTGTGGGTGTGGTCCTGGTCTTTTGTTCCTGAGCTTTGGTGTTGTGGCCTCTGAAGTTCTGTGATGTGATGTCTTGAGCAGATGGCTGTGATGCAGCATCCCGGGTCCTGGTTTGGCTCCGAGTCCCAGGTCCTGTCATGTGTTCCTGGTGTGTGTCAGCCTGCTTTGTGTGGGGATTGGAGGGGGGCGCAGCAGCCAGTGGTGTCAGCATGGTCTGGCTTCTGGATGGTGGTTATGTTTTGTCTGTGGGATGGCTTTGGGTTTGAATCTGGTGAGGATGATTGGTGGTGGTGTTTTGTGTTGTCCTGGGTCCGGGGTCAATTTTTGTGGCCGGGACTCGTTTGTTGACCAAGGTTGGTTTCCAGATGTCTGGGAGGTGGGAGGTGTCGTCCCATTTGTTCATATTGTGGGAGTGTTTCTCTATTTCCATGGCTTCCATAATTATTCTCTTGTTATAGTGTTCAGTTTTGGAGATTAATTTGGTTCCTTCAAAATCCATTTCGTGTCCTGTGGTTTTAAGGTGCTGGAAAAGGGAGGAGGTTTTTCCTCTTTTCTGACAGCATTTTTGTGTTCTGCGATGTGTGCATTAATTATCCTATTAGTTTGTCCAATGTATGTGGCTGGGCAGATTTTGTATGGTATTTCAGAGACTCCTTGGTTTTCTAGATGGATCTTGTCTTTGGGGTTTCTTAAGATGTTGGCTATTTTTTGGTCTGTGCAGAAGCCTGTCTTGATGTTGTGTTTGTGGAGAATTTTGCTGATTTTATCTGTGGTGCCTTTGATGTACGGGAGGAGGGCGATGCCGTTGTCTTGTTCTGTGTCTTGGTTCTTGGGCAGTGTCTCCCTTTGGATTAGGCTGGTAATTGTGTTTCTTTGCTATCCGTTGGAGACTAATACATTTGTGAGAGTGTGTAATTCAGTTTTCAGGTGTACTTTGTCGGCTAGGCGTTTGGTCCTGGAGATGAGAGTCTTGGCTACGGAGCTGATCTGTGCAGGGTGGTGATGTGATTGTGCGTTTAAGTAGCGGTTGGTGTGTGTTTTTTTTCTGGTAGATGGTGTGTCCTAGGGAGCCATTGGGTTTTTTGTAGATTAGGACGTCCAGAAAGGGGAGTTGGTTGTTAGCTTCTGTTTCCATAGTGAATTGTATTTTGGGATGTAGGCTCTTGAGATGTGTGAGGAAGTTGTCCAGTTTCTCCTTTCCATGTGGCCAAATTACAAAAGTGTCATCTACAACCACCATCCAGAAGCCATACCATGCTGAAACCACTGGCTGCTGCGCCCCCCTCCGATTCCCAACAAAGCAGGCTGACATACACCAGGAACACATGACAGGACCTCGGACTCAGAGCCAAACCAGGGCCCGGGATGCTGCATCATAGCCATCTGCTCAAGACATCACATCACAGAACTTCAGAGACCACAACACCAAAGCTCAGGAACAAAAGACCAGGACCACACCCACACAGGATGCTACGAAACAGCCGACCAATCTGCAAACACCCACTCCAACTACCAGTCAGGATGCAACCACAGAGCCAACCAACCCTGAGTGATTACTGGCCAGATGCCCTTTTTGATGCTTATGCGGAGTTCACAGCAGATATTGTTGTGACCCAGGCCCAAGTAGGTAGTAGGAAACTCAGTCAGTGTAAAAACAAACAAACTTTAATCGAACAGCTGAGAATTACTTCATTTTCATCATAGTTCAACTAAATTAAAGCAAATTTCTCTCAACACAATTCCTCAGTCCTATCACCAACCTTGGTCCAATTAGGCAAACTGCCAAAAGCCTTTTTTGGCAAAAGTTCAGAAGACACCGATGCAAAATAAATGCAACAAGATGAAGCTATCAATGTTGTTTTCCGACAAAGAGCTCAAACGCCATTGCTGGTCTTTTAAGCTTTATGGGAGGGGCCAATCATCTCTTGGTCCTACTCCCGAGCCATCCTCTTTTCTTGAGCTGCTCTTGCCTTCTGGCAGCTCTTCTCATGCGTGCATTAGGAACAGGCTCCTCTTGTTCCGCTGCCTCACTACTGTCAGTCTCTGGAGGCTCTGGAATCCACACCTCACTCCCCGATGGCCCTGACCCCACCTCAGCCTCTGATGCAGAGCCCTCATCTGGGCCTTCCCCAGCCTCCAGCAGTGACCCACACTCTTTCTCAGCCTCATCAAAGTCCAAGTCCATTGCCAGCTCCACAGGCTGTTGGCGGACCACAACAGACATTTTCGCTTTGTGTTGTGATAGAGAAACATCTCCGCTGCCTAGGATTGAACTCCCAACCTTCCAAGTCATTTCAGTCTTGATATCAGCAAAAGTCATTAAGGGTTACCAGAGATAACAAAATATCTCTTTCAACCTTGATCACATAAACCAACCTTATATTCTTTTTACTTCTAAAAATCTTGAACTTCAGTCCTTTCGAATAATACCATAGAATTTGTTTTCCTTTCATTTTTTTTCTTTATCACTTTTCACAAAGTTCTTCAAAACATCGACAAGCCTCTTTTGTAAATTCAAATACAGGAAAATTATCCAGGACACTCTTGGTTCATTATTTGTATATCCATTGTCATTAAGACATCATCTGCTTTTTGTGTATGTCCAGTGTAGCATCTTTTTCCATGCCATTTTTGTGACCTGTCGTTTTTAAATCCACTTTCAAATCAAAATCAAGTAAACTTGTCTTTCTTCCATAACACAGTCTATCTATAGAGGCAAACACTGTTAATTTTTTCAGAATTCATTGTTTAAAAATATTGCTTAATACATTTGGTGATAAACTATATTGCCTCTTTCTGTAATTATAAATTGAGTTTGCTCTTTAAGTGCAATCTTTAGGTCACTCTAGTGTCCAATTTTTAAAGTTTTTTTTCTAAAAAATAATCAAAACAAAGTATTTTCCATGGGAAGTGTTCTTTATAATTAATTAATTCCAAAATCTTATTTCCCATTTATCTCAATCCTTAATCTGTTTATAGCTTTCTAAAATCAAACTTTTAATCCAGGGATGGGTTTCACTAACCTTTGCTACCGGTTCACTCGCACGCACCACTTCTGCGTATGCTTAGAAGCTTCTGTGCATGCACAGAGCGTATTTGATGACGTATGGGCTGGCGGGTGGAGCAACAGACTGTTGCTACTGGTCCGCCTGAATTGGGGCGAACTGGTAGCAACCCACCACTGTTTTAATCACTCTTTTGTCTATGGAGCTTCTCAGTCATCCAGGTCATAGAAGAACAAACACATCAGGACTAGATTCAGCAGTCCATCTGCATTTAAAAGACACAGGCCACTCTTTTGAAGACAGCAAACTTCACATTTTGCACAGAGAGGGCTGCTGCTTTGAAAAAGGGGTTAAAGAGGCCATCTTTGTCAAAACTGAACAGCCTTCTCTCAACAGAGAGGGAAAGATACGACATCATCTATGTCCAATCTACAACACAGTCCTTTCAACAGTTCCAAGAAGGCTCCACACCCATTTGCACCACTCAGGTGACTCTGACAACACAGATAAACTTCCAGGTGGCCTTCACAACCTGCTAAAAGAATGACCAGCTGTCAGCAAGGAGTATAAATCCTGCCATTCCCCACCATCCAGTCAGAGTTGAAGAAGCTTCTTGGATAAGAAGCGAAATGTCTTCAAAGAAAAACCAGAAAGTCCAGTTCCCTCCTGAAAAAGCACCTTTGGGACAATCACTCTTTTGCTTTTTATTTAAAAAATCTGAAGTTCTTAAACAAGTAGTTAAATCTTTTTTTGCTAAGAATTAGAGAACACTCACCCAGTGCTTTAAAGTGTATCAACCCAAAGATTCCTCATAGCTGAAAAGCAGTTAGCAAGCAATTTCCAAAAATTATTAGAAAATGAAATACGCAAACTTAGTATCCTTTTAAAGGGGTCCATCATGGTTTGAGCAAGAAGGGCATTCCCTCACCTCCCAGAGTTCTAAAGCTTCTGGAGACCATTGGTCTTGCACTGTTCTCACAAGAAGCAGATTTCAGGAGCACTTATAGGCCATCTCATCATCCCCTCTTGTCTGAAAAGGAATTATGAAAGAGCTGGTCTACTCATGGGCTGGTCTTCATTGTGCCACGATCATTAGCTCCTTTTTTTGCAGCGCTATCTTCAGTACACCATTTCTTCTCCAGAGCTCATATTTGACTAATTTGAATGGACATACCTTTGAAGTTTTCTTGGCAACAATACAGAAGCGATTTGCCATTGCATGTACCAGGAACTGAGTTGCCAAAGAAGAATCATTTCCCAGGCCTGAAATAGCCATTGCTTCTGCCCCTATCCTTGCCCCTGTCTGTTTGCACATCAGTTTTCAGAAACTGAATCTATGCAGGAGATAATAAAGTTTTGCTATCTTTATTTAATTGTAATATTACTTGCCTCTTTTAAATTTTATACAGTATTTTTATGTTTTGATATTTTATTATACAATGCCCAGAGTCCCTGTGAAAAGGGCGACTAACTCATCATTAGTTATTAAATCTAATAAAAAATAATAAATTACCCAAGAAACGTTGTCCCAAATACATAAGCTTGTTGTGAGAACTTGGCTGCTTCACAGATGAAGTGCTATGTCTTCTGCCTTAAAGCATCAACAACATGCTGGGGAAGGGGCATGGAAGGGAATTATTTTACAAGAAGGTTCTCCTAAATGTTCCAGGTCTAGCTTGTCAGGAAATGAGTACCCTAAATTTCAGGACCTGAGGGAACAATTTTTTTTAGCCTAGCTCTGCAAAGCTACATGTTGACCCTTAATTCATCCCTGTTATTCTAGAGACCCAAACTGCTCTGAAATAAGGTAAATGCCCATAGTAGACTATGGTGCCATAAGTAACATCAGTAAAACATCTGTCACATGCAGATATTCTCTACCTACTCAGGCTTGTCTGACCCATATTAAAATTAAGGCTATTGAGAATGGCTGGATCTTCTGCTCAGGATCATTCAGAGCACACTGCTTCTCTATAACTCATCATTAGCTATTATTAGCAATTCCTGCAACTTTACCTAGCTTCCCTGTTACATTTTCCAATAGTCTTGGGAAGGTACTAGCATTAGATTCACAACCACATATTTACCTGAACAACATCGCATTTGGTTACTCAGCATGCAAACATTGCCTACAGGCCCTCAAACTTTCACTGCTGACTACCATCCAGCAAGATCATCTTCCTAATCTGCTTGCCAAATATTCAGATTATGTTAATAGCAATAGCACTTAGACTTATATACCGCTTCACAGTGTTTTATAGCCCTCTCTAAGCAGTTTACAGAATTGGCATATTGCCCCCAACAATCTGGGTCCTCATTTTACCAATCTCGGAAGGATGGAAGGTTGAGTCAACCTTGAGCCTGGTGAGATTCAAACTGTTGGTAATTGGCAGTCAGCAGAAGTAGCCTGCAGTACTGTACTCTAACCACTGCACCACCACAACTCATGTAGTGAGTAATACATGTAGAAAGGGAGAAGCATCAACCTTGTTCTTCATCAATTTTGCGACTGTACTATTAATCTCATTCCTGGAGAGCAGCTTCTTGAAAAATGCTATTTTGTAGTCAGATATGGAGTTAAAGTACCAGAAATAATTTATTCTGTAAACATTTTTACAGAATACTTTCACCTACTTGTTGACTTTTCCTGCAAGTTCTCCAATATTTCTCCTTAAAAAGAAAAATGCTTCCCTGCATATACTCAATGGTTAGAAAGTTCTGGTCTCTATGACCATTGGGGATTGTTATCACATTGATTTGGTATGATATCTCATTTGAATAAAACAGACTCATAAATACATAATTGCCTTTCACACTTATTAAGGGAAATTTAAACACACAAGTTATGTCATTCAAATTAGCATTTGTTACAAAAGTCTTCATAGAAGTTATATATCATATTATTATCATTTTGGGATGGGATTGAAACTCCCTTTGGATTACATGGGTTTTTTTTTCCTTTTTGTTCCCATCTAGATTTTTTTTGTCTTGCTTGCCATCTTTATTCTTCATTTTTGTATATTTCCCCCTTATTTTTACTGTTGTTATTTGCAATCGCCTAGAGTCATTGAGAGTTATAGGCATCATATAAATGTAATAATAATGATGATAATCATAATATTTTGATAAGTTTCTGGCTGTATATTTGAATAATTTGCTAACTTTGATTTTAGATCTTTTTTAATCCTGATTTTATTACTTTTGTAAATAACTCAAGGTGGTGAACATACCTAACACTCTTCCTTCCTTCTGTGTTTTTTCCCCACAACACCCTTGTGAGATCTGATTGTCCATAATGATCAAGTCTGAGATGGAATGCATTTTTTATTCCCAGCACAGGAAGGATAGATTGGGTTATTTAAGTCAGTTTATTTAGTTATTTAAAGACTTACCTAATTAATCCCAAATCCCTGTCTGGATGCCCAGTCAGGTTTTGGCGATGCCAACAATTTAATTCTGACAGATAGGGGGAGCAGTTTCAGGACAGAAAAAGAGACATTTATATAACCACCAAATAAAAGGGGGGTGGGAAACAGATGAGAGAGAGAATTCTGGAATGGAGGGAGTTTATGGCAAAAAAAAAAGAGTAGAAAAAAATGGAAATAGTTTTCTTCCTGCTGTCTGGGGTACAGAAGAAGAGGTGTAAATAGTCTAAAAGGGGAAAAAAATCATCAATTCCAGATGAAACTAATTAGCTTTACAAGATCTGCCAAGGTGGCAGGGCCAAACGCTTAAATTTGGGCACTTGATTAATATACTGGAGGAAAGTATGTACAAAAAGAGCTATTTTAGAGCTATTTTCCATTAGCTATTCATCTAAACAAGATGAATCTTAGCCCTGTGTGAATGTACTGCCTCTCTTGCAGTGGTATATTTTTTAATCCTTCCTTTGGACTTCCTGAGCTACCTGAAGAATTTGCTTGAAGGAAAACTTCTGAAGCTGATTTTTACTCTTGAGGGAAAAAGAATTGTTACTCTCACTGTTGGTTTGACGCCAACTGTGTAAAGTGGAAGGGTTAATACGCTACCACAGGTTTCGGAGTCATGGGCTCTTTCATACTATAGCATGGATAAAATTTATAATTTATTTCTTGTACATTTTTGAGTAATAGAAATGGCGTAGCAGAAAGCCAGCATAGTTTGGGGACATTTTTGTCTGTACTTTGGAGGAATTATCAAACAGAATCATTATCATTTTATGCTACTCTGCGATAGAGTTTGGGCACAGTTTGGCCCAGATGGTTCCTGCTTTGAATTTGAATACAGTGTTAGCAAGAATGTTCCTGTAGTTCATATGTATTATAGATTATAATGCATGTAGCTGAGGTGCCTCTACCTAATATAATTTAGCATTTCAAAAGACACTCTACTTTTGATCCTAGTAACTCTCAGTCTTTAATGATGCTACACAATTAGCTGTTTGTGTCATGCTAGAGATATGCACAGCATGTTATATATGGAAAAAAGCAAAGCCTTTCCCATTCCTTTATGAATATGACATATTCAAAACAGGCCCACAGTCAGATTTTATTCATGAACTTCCTGCTTCAACAAAGCATCAATGCATTGCAATTAAAGCACTAATTTTAAGGCACGTCACTTTCATATATCTATATTTTATTTCACACACACACACATATACTATATGTAAAAATATAATTTTTCTACAAATTTATTGTCAGGAAACACATAATGTTGGTTTTTCCAGCATAACCCAATTTAAGGCTAAACAATATGCAGCCCTTTGGTAGCGTACAACACTGTCTACTCATTTTTCAATTTACAGATCCCACCACTGGTTACCAAATTTCAGTAACAAATGCCCTGATTTTGGGAAATAGGTCTTCCACCTTTTGTACTCCCATTTTAAAACACCCCCAAAACATTTCCAAACAGAAGGAGCAGCCAAAAGAAAATACCCCATGTACTGTAGTGAAAGTACTGCATCACCAGATATATTATATGCTGCTCAGAAACCCAAATATAATACTGCATCACCAGATATATTATATGCTGCTCAGAAACCCAAATATAATAAAATGAAAAGTAGCATTTGTGTTCAGCCAGCTAGAAAAAAATGCCTGTTCCGACTTAAGTGGTGATTTAGGACCAGCAGCATCACCACTGTCTCATGCATAGAGTTAACATGAGTTGGCGATGAAATTCTGAATACTCATTTATTGAACTAGTTTTAAAAATAATTTCACTTAGGCTCATATGCACTGCCTACAGTCCAATTCACTTACAGGAACACATTTTCAGTCCCGCACATAGATTCATAATAAAATAGCCTGTTTCCATAGACAAAATCTGTTAAATGAAGCTCACTCAATTCATTTCAATTTATTTGTAAACAAATATTCTTTATTTGAAATTGAAAAAGATTAAATGCAGAATTAATGGGGGGGGGAAATAATATTATTTCACAAATTTAGGACTTGATAATGATGATGTTGTTTTTAGGGCTGTGGTAGCTTACCCTCCACTCTCCTATCCTATCTGAAAAAAGAGAGAGAAATACTGAACAGGATAATTCTTAATCAGTAGCTCTGTAGGAATTAGAAGAGAATCCCTAGACTTCTTGTTCTCATCTGAGCTACAAATATTATTTCCTTAATGTCTTTGCTCTGCAGAAACTATCAGGAAAGCTGCTGTTGCCATTGTCTTAACCTGTTTCCTGCTTGAGTCCCTTGAAAGTAGTTTAACATCCTGTACTGCTGATTCCATCAATCTGTTTAATGCTTTATCTTTTCATGAATGCATGTGGTGTGTTTTTTCAGCTCTGTGCCATGAGCATCTACTGTAGATGTTACCTTATCACTGATGATATGCTTTTCTACACTGATAAAGAGTGAGACATGCTTATTTTTTTATTTATTTCATTTTTTTTATTTCGAACCTTCATTAATATTAATTAATTAATTAATATAAACTATAAAACCATAATCTCATGCATATTTTGTTTGGACTAAGTTAAATTCAATAGGATTTCAAAGCAGAAATATATATGTTTGTTAAACAATACAGAATTCATACACTGGGGGAAAAAATCGAATTAATCCATGCTCAGATTGTCACTATTGTCTCCGATTTTAATTTCTGTTTATGTGTCCCTAAATTCATTGACTTTTTAAGTACTTTTAAGCAGCCATAAGTAAAGATGCATTGCACATGTGCAGGTTCTTAGGATCTTTTCAGGAAAGATCTCTTTGGTTTTAAAAGATTTTTGGCGAGAGCCCAAGCATAATTATTTCTGCAATAATAGAGGTGTAACTATTTACTTGGATTAAATTAAATCTACTAATCCGAAATAATGTATTTTTGACCCAGGATTTTACATTAAGTACATACACAAAGACGGTAGTAAAGCATTTTCTTCCATCCTTCTGAAGTCCGTAAAATGAGGAGCCAGATTGTTGAGGATGAATATGTTGACATCCGTAAACCACTCACATAGTGCCGTAAAGCACTATGGAGTGGTATATAAGTCTGCTATTGCTATCTTAAAAGATACTTTAAAGCATCCTTCATAAAATGATACTTTCAATATCAGAACTTCTAGCAATAGCTCTGTGTTTGGCGTTGAACTTCACATATCTGGAGAACTCCAGCATATTTTAAAATGATCAAAACCCAGTCTACTCCATAGAAATGCAACCTTCCAAATGCAACCTTCCAAATGCAAATTTCCCAACTACATACACAAAGTATTTTACATGGAATATATTATTATTGAAGATACTGAGTACAAACATACAGTATTAGGGTCATAGTGTACAGCATATTGGGAGGTACTTTGACAACCTGTGTGCCTTTCCATGCAAAAAAAAAATACTCTTAGATTGTCCCTGATATATGAGCCATTAGTCTTTTTCCTTAAACACTTCCAGCAAGGATGAATTGTTTCATTGTTAAACAGTTCTTACCATTGATTGACTGACTGATTATTATCATTGTTATTTTTTTTTACTCTTAGACAACATAGAGAGCTTTTCTGTATGACAATCTATCCTTAACCTATTCTTTCACTGTTTCCCAACAGTGTACCCATCGTCACTCTAACTCAATCCACCCACCTTGTTGTTGGTTGTTCTCTTCTTCTCTTTCCTTCTACCTTTCTCAGTTTCAGAGCCTTCTACAGATTTCTTACCATTAGTATATTGTTTCTAATGCGAAGGGAAATCTGTTTCCTTGTAAATTAAATTCATTATTTCTTGTCAGGGCTCAAGGTTGATTCAGCCTTCCATCTTTCCGAAGTTGGCAAAATGAGGATCGAAATTGTTGGGATGATATGCTGACTTTGTAAACCACCCAGAAAGTGCTATAAAGAGCTATGGGGTAATATATAAGCCTAAATGCTATTGCTATTGTCTTATGTAAAAATATGGAACAATCTATTCCCATGCAATTATGGCAGCCATTGAGATATTTAAACTGTTCTGTATCCCTATAGACTTTTCTTCTCATACTTATCACTCCCTTCTGTGTTCCAGGCCCTTCTCAGCTTGGCTGCCCTTTTCTAGACATACTTCAATTTGCAAGTCTTTTTCCTAAAATGTGATGCCCAGAATTGAAAATAACATTCTAGGTGGATTGATCAATGCAAAATAGAGAGGAATAATTTCTCTTGCTGCTGAAATGTGATATTGCTTGGAATTGTCCAAATATACATGAGTGGAAAGTAAACCAAATTGGTAAAAGGAACTGACTGCATCGGTCAGATTTTCACCCTACAGTCTTCTGGGCATTAGTGTAAGTGTGACTGTAGAAATTGTATTTGAATGCTCTAGAAGCCGGTCCATTGGCTATGAAAATGCTCAATAAATCAATATCAATTTTAATGATAACAAGATGAGGGAAATACTAGTGATGGCAGTTGCTATTGCATTATGCTAGAAAATTGCTGCGACTTGTTTGGCTCTATTAAGCCAGTATTTATCTATTATTACATAGGGACTTTAGTAATATAGATAGAAACTAGCAGAGATGATCCAATAATTAGTTTACTTGACTGATAATGACTTTATAAAGTTAAGGAAGAATCAATCTGCATAGGATCAAATATCTCATTTATAAGCAGCATTGGCATTCTTTATCTCCATAGGCATTAAAACAGTACATAAGTACTATTGACCTCTAAACAAGTACATAGAGATATTATTTGGTCCAAATATTTATATAAATTTAGTCAATCAATAATAGTTTTTGGAAACCAGAACACATGTATATTGCAAAATTACAACTGTATATTGTATTATTCTAACAAAACTTTTCACAATTGCAAAAATTGATCCAGAAATACATATATTAGGGGGAGCAATGCAAAAAATAAGTATATTAGAAAAAAGTCAATCTATATTAGAAACCCATTCAGCATCTTTTAAATAAGGACAGCTAAAACCAATGGGAATATGTAAAGGATAATATTGTCAAAAGCTGAAACGGGCGAGACATACTGGCAAGAGTTGGAAAATTATACATAGCAATAGCTGGGATCAAAATACTTTTCTGCATTGTGATGGAATTTGTCACTTTGAATCTAAGGTGAGGATATGCCACAAACATTATTCAGTTCATGAAGCTAAAGCTATATCAAGGACTCCATAAGTAGCACAAACTCACTGATATTTTTGGAATAATTTTTCATGCACACAATCAGATTTATAGGACACATTTATTGTGTTGTAAATCATTGTTGTAGCTAGCAACTGTTGGAATTCTAGGTAGTTGTAAAGAAGTTACATATTTATATCTGCTTTTGAATGCTCTTTGCTCTTAAATGCATTCTTTTTATAACATTTTTTCTTTGAAATACACAATTTAAATGCCTTTTGTTACAGTTTTGTATGTTCAAGAACAGCATCAGAATATCCTTAAACATAAAAGAAAATTTGCACTGCTACTGAATTTACTTTTAAGCCTACAAGTATAGCAGTTAGGTTAATTTATATTGATATTTACCAAGACACAAGCCCTCTAGCATTTGTGATAAATGATATGAGGATCAGTCTAAATCTACTCAATACTACTTGCTGTTCTGTTCTGTTATTTTTATGATATTATAATAATACATAATTACATATGTGTGGTTCCTCCAAAATCTCTTTTTGTTTTCATATACAACTTCCC
This sequence comes from Ahaetulla prasina, assembly GCF_028640845.1. NCBI lineage: Eukaryota > Metazoa > Chordata > Lepidosauria > Squamata > Colubridae > Ahaetulla > Ahaetulla prasina. Next base: position 40,908,595 of record NC_080541.1, on the reverse strand, counting down.
CTAATATATGCATTTTTAAATTCACATTTCTTCTAAATTTCATAGCTTTTAAAATATAGACTTTTTAAAATCAGCTTTCCAGATTTTAAGCAGCTTTATAAAAAAATTATCTGAGAAAGATGGCTAAAGGCAGATTTTATGAATGTATGTGTCTATATATGACAATAGAATTCTTAATTTCTTTTAAAAAAATCCAGGGTAGGGTTGTTATTTTTTGATAGATTTAGAAAGGCATCTAGAAAATGTCAGTAGTATGAGATGATCTCTTCAGTGAGTATTTGTACCTATATAGAGATGTAATATGTATTTAGTTTTACTGAAGCATCCTACAAATAAACATGTTATTTTTTTAAATAATGTTATAATACTTGTGGTTTAAAAAATTTGTAGAAATGCTTTTAGTTTAAACAAATAGTAGGCACAGAATAACATTACATTATATTTTTACTATTACCCATACAAATTTAGTCACTTGATATGGAGAATGTACAATCTCATTAATAGCTCCATCATGGGTAAGTCACAAAGCAAGACTGTTCAGGATAATAATATAACCATATTTGTTGATTAGAAACTGCTCAAAATTTGATTTTACATGGTAGAAGATGAGCAGCTAAATAAATGTTATGAATAAATTAATTAATTAATGGATGTGTTTTTCCACTTTTTTTCAGGCATAACAAATGTTGAATTCAGGATCATATTGGACTCTTTTTTTGCCATTTTTAGAACATAAAATTGCTTTATCCTTATAAGTCTCAGACAGTAAATGCAAACTAGGTCCAGTATGCCAAATTTCTGCAGTTTTTTAATATATAATTTTTTATATGTAATCTATATATGTATGCATGTGTGTGAGTGTGTATACAAATATTCAATTTGTTCACTTTTATTCTTAACATTTCAATAGTTCTAGTAAATTAAAAAGCAGTATTAGGTACATTTGCTGCCTTAAGCTATTTATAAAAATAATAAAGGTGGGATTAAAAAAATAAAATTTTTAATCAAAATTTTCACAAAATTTGAATCAATCAATCAGAATAGAGTTGGATCTTGGAGGTCTACTAGTCCAACTACCCGGTCAAGCAGGAGATTCTATACCCTTTCAGATAGGTGGCTGTCCAGTCTTTTCTTTAGAACCTCCAGTGATGAAGCACCTACAACTTCTGAAAGCAAGCTATTCCATTAGTTAATTGTCCTCACTGTTAGGTTTAACAGATTAACAGAGTTGGAATGGACTTTATAGGTCATCTAGTCCAACACCCGGCTTAAGCAGGAGACCCTACACCATTTCTGACAAATGGTAGTCCAATTTTTTCTTGAAAGTCTCAAATGACGAAGTTCCCACAACTTCCAAAGGCCAGCTGTTCCATAGGTTGATTGCACTCACTGTCGGAAAGTTTCTTCTTAATGCCAGGTTGTTTCTCTCCTAGAGCAGCTTCCATCCATCTTTTCTTGTCTTGCCTTCTGGTGCTTTGGAAAATAAGTTGACTCACTCTTCTTTGTGGCAGCCTCTCAAATACTAGAATATTGCTATCATGTCATTCCTAATCCTTCTTTGTCTAGACAATTCCTGCAACTGTTCATATATTTTTCTTTCCTGACCCTTAATCATCTCAGTTGCTCTTCTTTGCACTTTTTCCAAAGTCTCAATATATTTTTTGTAATGTGGTGACCAAACCTGGATGGAGTATTCCAGGTATGGTCTTATTAAGGCTTTATAAAGTGGTACTAATAGTTCATATGGTTTTGATTCTTTGGCTCTGGTTATATGACCAAGGGTTGTATTAGCTTTTTTGGCTGCTGCCACATACTGCTGGCTCAGTTTTAAGTGATTGTCCACTTGGTGTCAAAGGTCCCTCTCACAGTTACTTTTTTTGAGCCAGGTTTCACCTAATCTGTACCCTGGTTTTTCCTGCATAGGTGTAAAACTGTGCTTTTCTCCACGTTAAATTTCACATTGTTGGATGTATGAATATAGATAAGAATCCAATGCTAATTAAAAATATATCTTTTATTCTCAATACATGACTTTAATACTGGGTTATCAATAATAATCATGATATTTATAATTACTTACAATCTTTAAAATTACTTAAAATCTTTGGAAATGTTTTGTTTTCAAATGTATCTGGAAAATAATTCTTCCTGAAACTCTGGAAAATGAAGAACTAGTCAGTGTTAATAACATCAAGCTAAATGGACTAATGTTTTGAATCAGAGTAAGACAAATTTCAGGTTAATTTCTAAACAGACATCAGAATTGTAAATGAGCTGGAAATATAGCCAGAAAGGTGACTCTTAATATATTTGAATTTTTTCATCTTCTTAATGTTTAAAGCTGTTTAATGGGCCTTTAGGTTCCATTCTCAATAAAAATGTTGCTATGAGAATTCCTGCAAAAATTAATACAGAAATGTCATTCATTAATTTGTGAAGATGCCATATAAAACATATCGGCAAATATCTGAGGAATTTTTTAATTGTACAAGCATTTGGGAAGAAAGTTATGGAACTGAAGTTACAGTGAAGACAAAGAACTACATCCAAAAAGAATGAGGAAGACCTACTGTATACTCTGATTTTTAAGAACTAGCATTGACTATATTATGTAGGAGAAGATGGTTGACATTCGGAAATTATGATGAGGCTGCTATTTTTTAAAAAAATAATTGTGCAGAAGAGAAAATGTTGGCAGCTACAGCTGTCATGAACATGTACCAAATATCATACACACTTTAACTCTCTATTTCACACAGCTGTTGAAAATACAGGAACTTTTTCTTAATTTGCATCAGCTCACTCTATAGTTATAGTTATACACTTTAACAAGCATGATATAACTCCACTTCAGAGACATGGAGATGCAAATAACTTTAAGGCTCTAGTGCAGAATGCTCTTGGTTTCTTTCATAATTATTTTAACTATGACTGTGCCTCAGAGTTTAAGGGAATCTTTTTTGACTATCATGAAAATAGAGAAATCATTAGCTAGATGAGCCAGAGATTTTTGTTTAGGAGGAAGAAAGTACTAAATCATGTGAAGACCTCCTGGTGCCACTCCCTTTCTTTTAAAGTCATCACAAAAGCAGCAACAGCAACAACAACTGTGTTCAGCCTGGAATGAACTGACTGCAATTTCTCTAGGCAGCAGAATTTCCTCTCTATTATGAACATGGCAGATGTGTGTGCTGCACTGCCTACTCTAGAGAGTAATTCTTCAGTGAACTGACAGTCAAAGCAAAGAACTTCCAGACACCTAGTCTGTCAGCTCATTGGGAAAGCAATTCAGCTGAACTGCATCACCATTAGTACCCCCCTGTGCACTGAGGATAGCTGAGGGTGATGGGCCATTGGCATTCTTGATTTGGATGCCTTATCAAATCCATGGTGAGACAGAGCAAGGATACCATCATCATTAGGCACTCTGCTTCATTGTCATCAATAATAATAATAAGTAGTAATATCTGGCTTACCGTGTGACCATCTGTAAAAAATAATATTATTTAGAACGACTTACATCCTGCAATGATAATTTTAACGCTATCATACAACAACATCTGCCTATCCCAGGCCCTTGAGGACTTGATAGGTGGATACAAATGACAAACCCAGTCTAACATCTGGCTGATTGTAAAACCAACCATAATAATACACAAAAAAAGAGGCATTTCTTAATCAATTCTCTCTTGATTTTTTCAGGATCTCTCTATGGCTGCAGTTATTTTAGAACATTACTTCTAGATTATAATATTTTCATTTTCCTTCTATGCTCTTCTTAAAAATCATATTGTCTTTTATGGCATCCTCTACTCATCAGTTGTTCATTAATATTTTGGGTAAGCAAAGATGTAACTTTAATACTGCATTCAGTGCAGTGGTTTCTTGTAGGGAATATAAGAAATGTTTATGCTTTAAGACATATATTGGAATGGAAAAGGTGGATTGACTATATTCAAAACAAATATCGGATCGAGAAGTATCAAATGAAGGAGGGAATGTATTGTATTAGTTAATTATTAGTTGTATTAGTATTAGTTAAGTATTAGTTAATTTTTGTTGCTGATGTTTTTTTTTTATGGAAAAGGGGAGTTAAGGTTCCAAAGGGGGGATGGGAGTTTATGATTAATTAGTATATTCTAGCTTATGATTGTTAGATGTAATACCTGTATTTTGCTCTGGGAAGTTCTGGGGGTGGAAGGTGGGAGGAAGGGTGAATGGGAGGGGGGAAGGGTGGAGGTCGGAGGGAGGAGGGGGGAAATGTTTGTCAAAATTTTTGTAAAACTTTTCTAATAAAAAAAAAAGAAATGTTTATGCTTTGAAAATGTCATTCCCCCACTGCTCTTCATTTTACACAGATTTAGACAATGTAATTTGTATGGTGTTGTCAACAATGGGACAACTTTTAGTGTGAGTATTAAGAACTAAGTACTAAGAGTACTATAAAGTTAGAGGACAGATCAAAGCTGCCTGTTTAATCAATGGTTTTTGTTATAATATGCAATATTGTGACAATCAAAAAGCTGAATGGTGTTTGGAATTAAAAATTGACTAACAATGACTACTATAATGGCAATTTATTACTGCTGGACTGAGTATTCAAGAATAAATCACAATGATTTATTCAGACTACATGTGTGAGCTTTCTATGGCATCCCATTGACCACTATCTCAGATCCATCTCTAAACAAGATGTCCTGTAGAAATCATAGTTGATGTAGGAAAAGAGCAGGCAGAACTGGGAGGTGGAGTTCTAGTCATCAGCCTAGAGTCCTTACATTGCCACAAACGATCTAAGTCAACCTCTCTTGAATTCTGTCGATCCTTATCTGGCACCAATTTGGTATTGAACTTTAGATGACTAAAGATGACTTGTGTATAGGCCTGAGCAATAAATCTTCTGAACTGCAACTTAACATATAGTCCTGATTTTTTGTGCCTGACACCTGCAAATTCTAAATGACATAGATTTATGTTCTGATCAGCATGGAAAGGAAGGAAAGGAGTCCCTGTGGACTTTACTCTGCTAATTGTTACTGACTATAGGGGATAGTGCTCATCTCCATTTCAAGGCCATGAGCCAGCACTGTCTGAAGACATTTCTGCAGTCATGTGATCAGCATGACATTGTGGAATGCAGTTTCTTTCCACCGGAGTAGTAGCAATAGCAATAGCAAAAGCTTAGACTTATGTAGTGCTTCATAGTGGTTTTACAGCCCTCTCTAAGCGGTTTACAGAGTCAGCATATTGCCCCCAACAATCTGGCTCCTCATTTTACCCACCTCGGAAGGATGGAAGGCTGAGTGAACTTGAACTTGGTGAGATTCGATCTGCCAAACTGAAACTAGCAGTCAGCTGAAATAGCCTGCAGTATTGCACTCTAACCACTGCGCCACCTCGGCTCTTTTGAGTAGTGTGTAGTACTTATTTATCTACTCACATTGTCATGAACTGCTAGGTGGGCAGGAGCTAGGTGAAAACCAGTGCTCATCCTGTCATGTGCGCCCAGCTGACAAGCTGAACACTTCTGATCAGCATAAGACAACTTTGTTTATAAAAGTAGCATGAGGGAGAAAAAGCACACTGGATATGCTTTATTTAATTGATCTCCTGGATAATAGGTGGGGCATAAATAAATAGAGAAAATAAGAAAAATACATTGGGTATCAGTCCTGCACAAAATGGATCAGGTATACATTGGATTTCTGGCACTGTGTCTATTTGAATGAGGTTGAAAGAGGAGATAATGTGTCCAGTTTGTGATAGTTATTAGAGCCAACAAACAAGTTAAAATAAAAACAAGTCCTTTGATACTGTGTTAAGCATGCCATGCTTGTGGCACATTGCCAAAATACAGTTGTTTCCAGGGGGGGAAAAATCCAAGTAGAAACAAAAAAAGTCTTGTTGTTGCTTCCTTTTTCTGGCATTGTGTAACCTTTTGATTCCTTGCTACTGACATAGGAGTGATATAACTCAATTACATATTGATCAGCCTCACTAAGTATAACCAGTGTGTACTAAATAAGCAGAGAAAAGCTGTTTGGAATTTTCTTGATAAAAAGACTTCTCTATTTTAAAAAATTGTGTTCACTCTTTTGTTATCTACCCCCTTAAAATGTCCTGATACCTTTTTGGGGGAGTTGAGGGAAGGATCAAAATGTTTTGTTTCATATAAAAAAGCTCCATATTAAAAGAATATGAAATAGCAAATATCTTTACCGAAGCACTGTTGGCAGCTGAGATCACTGACAACTTCCTGGCTGTGATTCATAATCTATATTGGTGCCTTTGAGACAGCGAGTTATTGATTTTTCCCAGTCTATAATCCAAGACCATATACGCAGCTTGTTAGACATCTGTGGGAATATAAACTGAGTTTTGATACAATTTAGGGAGCTTCTGATAGTGGGGCACTTAGGGTGTTTTGTTTTGTTTTTTGTCTTTGAGAAAATCTTTACACATCTGTGTAATCTTGCAGAGATTTTTTAACAGATAATTCAATACAGCTTGTTTTTCTGGTGAAAAGCTTTCCTGGATGGAAGCAACATAAAGTAAATTTCAGGATGGCAATAACAAAAACAGCAACTTAAGGGACTGGTTTAAATAGGCTTTAGTTGGGTTTATTGCCTTCTCTTTTAAAAAACAAACAAACTTTGTTGTCTTGTCTGATCCTTTCCAATAATATTGCTTAAATATATTGCTTGGAAACGATACTATACACTGAAGACTAAACTATAGGCAGCAGAGGGCTATGAAGCCGTATATAACAGAATTCCACATGTGAACCAGTTATTTGTCTCCACTTGATTTCTTATACCTAAATTGTTAGATGAGGCTTCCATCTGCAGAGGCAGTACATTCTGATTTTCATCTGTTGGGACAAATTGCAACTGAATGCTTTCACCTTCACATTGCAGGCTTCCCAAAAGCACAGTGGGCAGAATATGGAAGCAATGTATTTTATGCACTACAATATCCTTGTAATATAGCCAGCTCCCATAAACTTCTATAGAGTTAGAATTCACAACATTTTAATTGAAGTGTTTCAATCACATTAAAGAAAAACAGGATATCTGACAGAACATTACTATGATGAAAACCTAGATAAAATAATTGTCTAAAGTGTCATTAGACAGAGAAGCTGCTTCTTATGACAGATGCTGGAAGATAAAGACCAGCAGTATAACTTAAAAGAAAAAGCTCTTTGCCTCACACCCTAAATGTCTTGCTCCCCCTAATTATGCCAAAGTTAGCATCTCACTCTAATACTGGAAGTGTGGGAAATATTGAGGAGCCAATTATCTTTTTCCCATTACATTAAGGGTGCCATCTTGTTCTTCACCTCAGAATATCGTAGCTGGATTTGATAGTACCTATTAAGACTGCCAAATCACAGCATAGTTTGCAAGGCACCGCCTTCCTATATTTTGAAGGGAATGGAAAACTGTGATTTCTTAAGAGAGAATGGAAGGACAGATCCAAGGAAAGCTAGGTGGGAGGCTAGGAAAACATTGGCCAAGGAGATGGGTTTTTAAATATAAATTTACTTCCAGGAAAGGGAAGGTTTGGTAGCTTACAGATGTTACAACATTAGCAGAACCTGCTTGCAACCTGTACTACAATCCAAAAATTGTAGTGCATTTTTCTCCTACATATTACTGAAGAATGTTTCCCTGGATTAATAAGACTAATAAAGCAATCAAGTAAGGAGAAATTTTAGGTTTGCCCTTGTTACATCATCCTGATTCATCCCAGAAATATACTTTTATATGAAAGATGCAGAGAATTAATACCTGCTTAATGCTCATTGAGAAATATTTCAGGAACATATATGCTGACCATGACTTTTAAGAGGGATATAGATTTTTAAAATTTCTAACAGAAGGTATTTTTACCTATTTATTTATTGGTTATTTAATCACATTCTGTCAAAAATTTTCATTTGGATATTGGATGACCATTCTTTGTTGTTGATGGACTAATTGATTAATGTCCACAACAGAGGTGAGTTTGTAAGTCCAGCATGGTCATACAATGTCTTATTTAATGGCACATTGCTTAGCAACAGAATTGCTGGTTACAATTGTGGTAGTTAATCATGGAGTACCTGTATTGCTTCATCTCAGTAAAAAGCTAACTGGGGTAGGCAAACGAGATTGATATCAATCACGTTGACAGCTTTGGTTTCCTCCTATTGTTAATGACTAATTAAGCAATCCATAGAACTGCCTATCAAAGCATTGGGAATTTCTTCAACCCCTTCCAGAATCCCTCTAATCCTTAGCAATGATGATTAAAGCAGCAATAGCATATTCTTTTAAAAAACCATAGAGCAAAAAATGATTGAACTAATTTTTTAAACAAATTTATAAAGAAGATGATCTGTCTAAACAAAGTCATCCTCATTAACTTATAAATGGCTCGAGATTAGAAAGAATTTCTGTTTAATTTCCATCTTCATTGTGTATCTGGATAAATACATTCATATGGTAGAACATAAAATAACGCAATGATCCTTGTAGTTAGATAGCTCTGTCAAATGAGTGTCTTTTGTCTCTCTTCCCCTACTCCTTGCCACCAAGCCCCATAGGTAAACTAGTGGAAAGGGAAATAGCATTTTCTTTCCACATCCTTCTCTCTCCCCTTTGTCTTGCCTTGTTTTTATCTGGCAGATCACTTCCAGTAAGCAGCTATAACTGGAATTGTAGCTGCAGAAAACAGATGGGCTAGATTGCATTGGCCAGACTACACTGCTTCACCATTCATATACTATACAAATACATCTTATGTCCCTCGATTGCTGTCAATATTCCAGATCCTTTAGCTATTTTCTTTCAATTGGAAAGATACCTATTTCGATTTGTATACAAAATGAGAAAATAATGAATTTTGCTCACTCTCAGACTCAGCTCAGAACAAAAACAGAACAAAAACAAGGTTTTCCAAAGTCAAAGTATGCCCTTGTATTGTTGACAACCTTCATTCTAAGCTGCTCATCCTGCTGGGTTTATTAGGCCTTTAAGTTGGGCAAACCCTTATTTGTCTCTTGTCTCCTCTTTTCTTCCTAAGTATAACCTTATTGCAACAGTCAGAACAGCTCTGTTTAATTTTTCATTGTGTCTTGTGAAATCAAAGTCCTTTAAAATATATCTCTATTGCTTTTTTCATGGAAGAGATTCTTCTAATCCATGCTGTCCATCATTCAGCCATGGACAAACTATGCTTGATTCCAAGACAGATAGAAAACCGCAAGCCAAGTAGAAGATAGAATGAACTTTTCTAAAAATTTTACTTTCCAAGCTGTATATTAAATAAAAGATTGTTTTTCTTGACAACCTAGTAAAGGGAAAGAGCCTTCATACCCTAGGCACAACAACAATAATTTAAAAGTTTTGCATCTCACCCAACAACTAATCTAAACGATATGTTCATAATGTAATAATGCTACAATTTGTCATTCATGGCTGAAATCCAGCCAATAAGCTGGTTACTACTGTACTTTATTTTGCACTCAGGTCTTTTCCCTTCAGCTGACTTTAAATGCTAACAACCCACCCCTGAGTCCAAACAAAACTAGCTGTCACTATTGTTTATCCCTATCCTACTGTTGACAAGGAATCTTATGTTTCAACTGACAGTCTTGAGGGAACATATGTGCCAATGTCACCATTGCCTCTGCAGACCTTCAAAGTCATGAAAATTTCCTCAGGAAACACCCAATGTCTCTGAGATGACACCCAATATCCTTGGAAGACCTCTAAGGTAGCTGGATGACTATTTCTGTATTTCTTTACCTTATCTGGAGTTTGCCAGCTTGTCTAGGTGGAGTGTGCCAATCATTTTGTATGGAGAAGTGGACAATGTAGCAAACATATAAATATGAGCATCAAAGTGTGTTCAAGGTTCCCTCTTTCTCTGAGGGGGTCGTCTTTATTCAGCTGAATAAACACATAAAGCTCATTGAGGCAAATACCTGGACCATCTTTATTTATACTGAGCCATACCTGAAACCGGCAAAACACTACTTCTATTGTGACTTATTGTGAATGATACTGTCCTGCAGGCCATGGTATTTATTTATTTATTTGATTTATATTGTGCCTTTCCTCTAAGAATGCAACGACCCACAGCAGCAATTCTATGAGGTACGTTGGGCTGAAAGAAAGTGTTTGGCCAAAAGTCACCCAGTGAATTTCCATAGCTGACGATGGTTTTTAAACTAAGTGTCCTTGTTCTTTCTCCAATATTTTAACTCTCTCAACCAGACTGGCTCTCAAAGAAAACAATTGGTTTGTTGCCTTTCAAAACCTGAAGAGCACAAGCTGAAGAGAAAATATCTCTATAATGATGTGGGAAAGGAATAGAGTCTGACATCTCTGAACTCCTGTGCCCTTTCTCCAAATAAATAGAGGCTAAGCAGAAGGAAATGATAGCGATCATGAAGGAACCTGCAATACACACTCACACAAACATTCTGTACACACAACTATCAATTCTGCTTCTGGCATGGCAAGCGGTTTGTTTGAACACTATTTCTCTGTCACACACTTTCAGCTTCGTGCAAAAGCTCTGTTTTCCGGAAAAGGTATTGTTTTGGTTCATTCTTTCAACTCAAAGTGGTAGCATGAGTAAGAATTCACTCTTTGCTGTAGCCAAGGACTAGGATATATCTCTGCTTCCTCCCTGCCTGCCTGCCTGCCTTGTATTGTTTCTCATTCACTTATGGTCCCTCTACCTCAGTTCTTGTTTCTCACCCCTGCTCTTTCTTTCTCTCTTCTTGATTCCTGGCCACACAGACTCTATTGACTGCCATTGAATAAAAGCAATGTGCCTATCCTGCAATTAACTTTCTATCATTTTAATCACTTTTTCTCCAGGGAAGAACTGATTGAGTCAACAGGGAAAAATTACTTTTTCTTTGGAGACACCGTGCTGGAAGACAACTATCAACAGGTCACTTGATTTTATCACCACCATAGTAAGTGGTGAAGTACCTCATTTTGTAATTACCACAGGATTTTATTGATTTAAGAGAGAAAAACATACTTTATCTGTTTTATAGCTGAGGATAACCTAAGACAATTTGATGTTGGGGTGAGGCAATATCTTGAGGACATGGCAAAAAAACAAAAACCGGTCAGGGCATATTTGCAGTGCAGAAAGGCAGAAAGACCGAAAGACCATCAATCATAGTTATGGAGGAAAAGCATCATTAATATGATAACAGAGCAACCCTGAACATTTCAGAGATTTAAGTTTGAAAAATAAAATGAAGATATGAAGAATCTTGTATAATTATTCATAAACAGTAACCAGTGGATAAGTGGTTACAGAATAGAATAAACTAAAATTCTTTATTGGCCAAGTGTGATTGGACACACAAGGAATTTGTCTTGGTGCATATGCTCTCAGTGACAAAAAAAAAGATACATTCATCAAGAATCATAAGGTACAACACTTAATGATAGTCATAGTCACAAAGAATCAATCAGATCATATTACAAAACAGTCAGTACAAATCGTAAGGATACCAGCAACAAGGTTACAGTCACAATCATAAGTGGAAGGAGATGGGTGATAGGAATGATGAGAAGATTAATAGTAATGCAGACTTAGTGAATAGTTTTACAGTGTTGAGGGAATTATTTGTTTAGCAGAGTAATGGCGTTCAGGAAAAAACTGTTCTTGTCTCTAGTTGTTCTGATGTGCAGTGCTCTATAGCGTCATTTTGAGGGTAGGAGTTGAAAAAGTTTATTTCCAGGATGTGAGGGGTAAATATTTTCATAGCCCTCTTTGTCATTGGGCTAGAAACCATGAGACTGTAAGTTCTAGTTCTGCCTTAGGTTGGATGAAGTTGGGCTGGTCACAGGCCCTCAACCCCTAGGAAGCAGGCAACGTCAAATCACTTCTAAAACCTTGCCCAGAAAACTTCAGGAACTGCAGGCACTCACCAGGAGCCAATACTCACTCAAAGGCACACAAAAAAGAGCCATAATAATAATAATAATAATAATAATAATAATAATAATAATAATAATAATAATAATAATAATAATAATAATAATAATTTAATTTTTATACCGCCCTTCTCCCGAAGGACTCAGGGCGGTGAACAGGCAAATAAAATAATACGATACATTTCAATAAAAACACTATTTAAAAAACTTATTCCAATAGCCTAAATTTAAAATACAATACAAAATATAAAATAAACCCCAATAAAATCCATATTTAAAAAACCCTATTAAGCCAGTCCTGCTCGAAAGAATAGATATGTTTTAAGCTCGCGGCGAAAGGTCCGGAGGTCTGGAAGTTGTCGAAGTCCTGGTGGGAGCTCATTCCAGAGGGTAGGTGCCCCCACAGAGAAGGCTCTCCCCCTGGGGGTCGCCAGCCTGCACTGTTTGGCTGACGGCACCCTGAGGAGGCCCTCTCTATGGGAGCGTACCGGCCGGTGGGAGGCATGTGGTAACAGAAGGCGGTCCCGAAGATATCCTGGTCCTATGCCATGGAGCGCTTTAAAAGTGGTAACCAACACCTTGAAGTGCACTCGGAAAACCACAGGCAGCCAGTGCAGCCTGCGCAGGATCGGTGTTATATGGGAGCCACGAGTGGCTCCCTCTATCACCCGCGCAGCTGCATTCTGAACTAACTGAAGTCTCCAGGTGCACCTCAAGGGGAGCCCCATGTAGAGAGCGTTACAGTAGTCCAGGCGAGAAGTGACGAGGGCGTGAGTGAACGTGCATAAGGCATCCCGGTCTAGAAAGGGGCGCAACTGGCGGACCAGGCGAACCTGGTAAAAAGCTCTCCTGGAGACGGTCGCCAAATGATCTTCAAAAGACAACCATCCATCCAGGAGAACCCCCAAATTGCGCACCCTCTCCATTGGGGCCAATGATTCACCTCCAACAGTCAGCCGCGGTTGCAGCTGACTGTACTGGGATGCCGGCATCCACAGCCACTCAGTCTTGGAGGGGTTGAGCTTGAGCCTGTTTCTCCCCATCCAGACCTGTACAGCCTCCACACACCGAGACAACACTTCAACAGCTACATTGGGGTGGTCAGGGGTGGAAATGTACAGCTGGGTATCATCCACGTACAGTTGATAACTCACCCCAAAACCACTGATGACCTCGCCCAGCGGTTTCATGTAGATGTTGAACAGGAGAGGCGAGAGAACCGACCCCTGTGGCACCCCACAAAGGAGGCGCCTCGAGGTCGACCTCTGCCCCCCTGCCAACACCGTCTGCGATCAGTCGGAGAGATAGGATGAGAACCACCGAAACACGGTGCCTCCCACACCCAATCCCTCCAACCGCCGCAGCAGGATACCATGGTCGATGGTATCAAAAGCCGCTGAGAGATCAAGGAGAACCAGGGCAGAGGAATAACCTCTATCCCGGGCCCTCCAGAAGTCATCCACCAATGCGACCAAAGCTGTCTCCGTGCTGTACCCGGGTCAGAAACCGGACTGGAACGGGTCTAGATAGACAGATTCATCCAGGTACTGGGGTAACTGGTGTGCCAAGTACAATAATAGAAGTAAAATAATGATATAATATTAAAATCTTTATGTAAACCAAAATGTACTATGAATTTCAACTTTCTGAAATAGTAGTTCAGATTTCTGTTAGTTATTTTTGTATGTAAGATCTACAGTTCTTTAGTTTTATGAACTTTACTGCTTCTAGTTATCAATGTTTTCAGGAAGAGATCAATAGAAACATGCCATTCTACTGGTAGTTGGTAGTTCACAATGTGTATACAGTAAGAACACATATAAAAATACTATATCAAGAAAATTTCTTGAAAAATTTGGTTATTAGAAATTGCTCTATTAAAATGTAAATATAGAAACACAAAAATACACAGAGTATAAGTAATATGTATAAATTCTGGGTAGGATTTTGTTTAATTTACATACTGAATGAAATAATATAATTGCTGTGGCAGAATTTGTTGTAAAAATAGAATCATGAAGATTGCGTGGATGTAACGGAGTCAAAGAAGATGGAGAAAAGAACAAAATAATAATAACTGTTTGATAGAAATAAAGGTGAAAGCCTGTGTGGTTTTTTTCCTTTTCATTCCTTATCTCTTTCTTACTTTCTATCTTTTTAGTGTATATTTTTACTATATTGAAAAACTTTATAGAGTATAGTTAAGATTGGAAAAACAGGAAGCTGATGGAAACCAAGACTGACATATTAGACTATCCCTACTCTTAATAGCAAATGCTTGTGGAGTTCCTGCTGATATCTTGTTGACCACGGTTAAAATAGATTACTGGAGTAGATAGAGCTTTAATTTGGTCATTACCTAAGTCTTATATTCTTGATATTTCCCCATTCAATTAATGTGCCTTTCCAGTAACTTATAAATGGGATTATTTTATTATTTTTTAATAATATTGATTTTTACTGGATTTTTAAAATGATGTTTTGTTATACTTTTCAAATTTTCTCCCTTGCAGAAGTTAGCAATATCCTAGCAATAGCACTCTGGTGCACATCACTGAAGAAATATGATAGTAGATAGTGATCACTGCCACTATTTTCGAGATGAAAAATGATCTGCAGCCATATTTTAGCTTTGGGGAAAAGCTAAAATTCAGTTGCAAGACATTTCTATAAACAAGGAGACAACTTATGCCCAACTTAAAACTAGGTGGTAAAATGGATCTATTTTGACTATTTAGTGTTTTTTACTATATTTAAATCTTTTAAACTTGGAGGGGAAAGAAAATGCATTAAAATCTAACTTTCATAAGACAGCATATACATCAAATATATATCTAAAAGATGTATATTTGAGAAAAATGAGAACCCAGATGTTCTTTATATATATTCGTATAAGCAGAGATACTACACTTTTGAGCTTGAAAAATGATAATTCTGTGGAAAACTGGAACGCAAATGTGAGAAATCTAACATTAATGAGGATTTAATGTTTAAAATATACATGATTACTCAAGATTTGTGAAACTAATTATTTAGGAACATATCTAATAATTTATTTTTCTAGAATAATTCTGTTTAACTTTTCCATGTCAATCAGATTAACAGAGTTGGAAGGGACCTTGCAGGTCGTCTAGTCCAACCCCCTGCCCAAGCACATACAAAAAGAACTTTCAATCACAGTTTTACCTGATGTGAAGCAAAACAAAACAATTAGAAATGCATCGAAAATAGATTTGCTTAAAAATGCTTGCCTTAGATTAAAAAAACCTACAAAGACAGTTTTTAAGAAAGCTGTTCCATGAAAATTTTATCAGATCAACCGAACATACTGGCCAGACAAGATTAAGAGTTATACCCTTGTGCCTCCATCAATATGAAGATAGTATTGATAATAAACAACTGGTCTGAATTTAGTAATGTAGACTATAGTAAGAATGGGGGAATGTTTGCGAACTATTTATGCATCCTTGAAAATAATATTTCTTTATTTAAAAAAGGTATGGTGTAATCAACATCCTTTTTCAACTTAATAGAGCACTTAGCACAGAGTTCTCTACTTCTACTCTTGACTTTACAATTAGCTTGCAAAATACTTGATTAAGTTTCAAGGAATCTCCAAACTGTTGTATCATTGTTCACACTCATAATCAAGAGCATAAATTACTCCTGTAGAAGATATTTTCTTTTTACTGCCCATCCTGATATTTCATTCCTAGCTATTACTGTTTTCATAAATCATTTCTGGATCCTCTCTGGCTTTAAAAGTAATTATAATAAATCCAAAGATATGTTTATCTATAGGAAGCCAATGGAATCCTGTGCTATTCAAGTACCTTCTTAATTGGTCTTCAGGGCTTTGTGCCAGTTATTTGTTCTTTCATCTTTAGATCTGCAGTACAGATTTAATCTTGCTTCTCTTTTTTGTAGAATTTAATATAAACATAACAAGTGGGGTTTTTTTCTTTACCTAAGTAAAATGACTACAGTATATTGATTTAGTAAAGTAAGTAAGGTAAAGGTAAAGGTTCCCCTCGCAGATACGTGCTAGTTGTTGCCGACTCTAGGGGGCGGTGCTCATCTCTGTTTCAAAGCCAAAGAGCCAGCGCTGTCCGAAGACATCTCCGTGGTCATGTGGCCGGCATGACTTAACACCAAAGGCGCACGGAATGCTGTTACCTTCCCACCAAAGGTGGTCCCTATTTTTTCTACTTGCATTTTTACGTGCTTTTGAAACTGCTAGGTTGGCAGAAGCTGGGACTAGTAACGGGAGCTCACCCCGTTACACGGCAGCACTAGGCATTCAAACTGCCGAACTGCCGACCTTTCGATCGACAAACTCAGCTGTCTTAGCCCCGATGCCTTAAAATGCATCTTGCCTTAATAATATGCTAATCAAAAAGTTTCAATGGTGAAAAAAGTAAAGTTCTACATTTAGGTAAGAAAAACCAAATGCACAGATATAGTACAGGTGGTACCTGGCTCAATAGTACTAACTGAGAGAATTAGTTTGAAGTCCTAGTCCACAATCCCTTAATTATGAGTCAGCAGTCTGATGCAACTGCCAAAAAACCAACACAGTCCTAGGTTGTATTAGTCAATATCATGTGAACTGTTAGTTCCATTTTATAATGCCTTGGTAAGATCAGACTTGGAATACTGCATCCCATTTTAGTTGCCATGTTGCCAAGATGTTGAAACTTTAGAAAGAGTGCTGAGAAGAACAACAAAGATGATTAATGACTAGAGGGTAAAACAAAAAAGAACAGTTGCAGGAATTGGGTATGTCCAGTTTAATGAAAAGAAGGACTAGATATGAGATGATAGCAGTGTTCCAATACCTAAGAGGCTGCCACAAAGAAGAAGGATGTCAACCTATTGTCCAAAGCACCTGAAGGCAGGACAAGAAACAATGGTTGGAAACTTACCAAGGAGAGAAGCAACCTAGAACTAAGGAGCAATTTCCTAACAGAACAATTAATAAATGGAACAACTTGCTTCCAGAAGTTAAGGGTGTTCCAAAACTGGACATTTTAAAAAAGAGATTGGACAATCATTTGTCTGAAATGGTATAGAATTTCCTGCCTGAGTAGGTGGTTGGACTAGAAGACCTCCAAGGTTCCTTCCAACTCTGAAATAGAAATTAATTAATTAAATGCAAAGACAATGGCAGTCAGTTTTGGTATATTTTTGGTTAACATGTCAAAAGTGCAACCAAACCTTTGTTTTTTCTCAGGCATGCTCAAACAAACCTCCAGTTTAGAGACTATTGTGAAAGCCCACATAATGTTCCTTGCATTTTACCAACTAATAGAATAGAATTCTTTATTGGCCAAGTATGATTGGACACACAAGGAATCTGTCTTAGGTGTATATGCTCCCAGCATACACTAGGAGAATAAAATACATTCATCAAAAATAAAAAGATGCAACACTTAGTGATAGTCAAGATTACTAATAAGCTATCAAATTGTACTAGTAAACAAATAAAAACAATATAATTGAAAGATACAAGCAACATGGCTATAGTAATAAGTGGGAAGATATTGATACTAGTAAGGAAGAGAAGAAGAATAGTAATACAGTCTTAGTAAATTTTTGACAGTGTTGTGGGAATTAGTTGTTAAGCAGAGTGATGGCATTTGGAGAAAAACTGTCCTTGAGTCTAGTTGTTTTGGTGTGCAGTGCCCTATAGCATCTTTTTGAGAATAAAAGTTGAAACAATTTATGTCCAGGATGTGAGGGGTCTGTAGCCATGGTGGGTTCCTACCGGTTCACCTCTGATCGGGCGAACCGGTAGCAATGGCACAGAAGTGGCACTTGCACCCATGAGTGAACTGATAGCGACAGATTTTGAAACCTGCCCCTGGTCTGTAGATATTTTCATAGCCCTCTTTTTGACTCATGCAGTATACAGATGCTCAATGGAAGGCAGGCTGGCAGCAATTGTTGTTGTTGTTTTTTTACAGTTCTAATTATCTGTTGAAGTCTGTTTGTCTTGTTTGGTATGGAGGTGCAGATGACAGACTCAATAATTCCTCTGTAGGACTGAATCAGCAGCTCTTCGGGCAGTTTGAGCTTTCTGAGTTTGTGCAGAAAGAACATTCTTTGTTGAGCTTTTTTGATGATGTTTTTGATTTTAGGTGTCCATTTTAAGTCTTGAGATATGATAGAACCTAGAAACTTGAACGACTTTACTGTTGATACTGTGTTGTCTAGTACTGTAAATGGTGATAGTATAGGAGGTTTTCTTCTAAAATCCACAGGATGTTAAATTAACTTAACTGCCTACTGTAACATTTAAGGCCCAACAGCCACTCACATCTGCCACTCAGTTGAAATACAAAAGTTGCATTCTTCCTTGGTCATTTACTGTGTGTACTGCACAACTGATAAGGAAAATTTGGATTAATTGAGAATTCAACAAGCTGTTTGTTCTGTAAGTAGGCAATGTGATCCTCATGAATATTTCTCTTGAAATGACTTTAAATTGTTTCAGATTAAATTAGTTTGGTATCATCTTTCTACCACCTACTTGAGCAATTTTCAAAATAAAAACATTACCATAAAATCAAATGGTAAATCATTCTGGTTTCCCCAAACCAGAATTCCCATTCCCCCAATACGGTTTGAATAACACAAACAATTGCTCAGTCACCACAGGTTTAGCAGGCAAATGACCACTTAAGAAAAGCATCTTTGGGGCTCTTTGGAGAGTAGTAGCAAAGGCTCCAGTGCATCTATAAGAGCAGCTTATTTCACACTGTCAGCTCACTAAGAAGGTCTGTCTTGTAGAGCCCTCATGCCACTTGAGCGGGTATGACTGCAAACAGGTCTCTCTATCTAGTTCATCATATTATAAGACAGATAGAATATTTTTCAATGTCAGTTCTCTAATATAAGCTTGAAACTGTCACCTTGGATTATTTTTAGTCTAGGGACTTCACAATGGCTTTGTAATCACTCTTAAGAAAATAAAATGGAATTATGTCCACCAGCTAAACCAAAAATAAGTTGGACTGATAGAGAACATTTGTGCTGGACAAACTAAGGCAAAGTAAGGTAGTAAGTAAGGCAAAACTGAGTACTTTGTGACTTAGTAGATAGGTCATGGATATGACAGCCATGTAAGGAATGTTAATTCCTTCCTGTGGTGTCCATTTTGTAAAAAGACCTCAATACACTTTCAAAATTCCAATCATTTCATTGGTCCCAAAAGGCTGCTCATTTCTTCTACAGTTTCAGTTAAGTTGTTACCATTGGCACTGGAAGCCAAAATAGTAGCATTGGTTCCATCATATCTAAAATAGTTTCATGGATGATCATTTTGGCAGAAGAGTAGGCTTCTAAATTAAAAATGAAATGTATGCAGTATTCTCTGGCCTTCAGTACAGATGAACTGAAGAATCCTTCTTTTCAATGCTTATGTACTACAGGGAAATTTGCTTTAGGATAGGGAAAATCAAAGCCAGTTCTGTTTGGCTTGTCATGTAAAGGATGCTGCTACATTTGCAATGCAGTAAATATGCAGATCCATAGCATCAGTGTAGTAGGTTCCCTAAGATAAATTCAGGTGGTATCATGGCAAACTCAATAACAGAAATCATTCAGCTTGTATTTCATTGTTTTAGAAGTGAAGGTTGCTGACATGGCATTCTCTTAGAAGTGCCTTTCTTCCCTTCTCTGAGAGGACTCAGATTTACTAACCTCCCAGGGTCTTTAATTTAAGGAACTGTTCTCTGTAAAATAGAAACATTATGATGGATGACTGGGCTATGTCTACTTTGGTGTTAGAGACTGTATTTTTTTTAAAAAAAATATTTCAACTTAATTGTTGTTGAGTTTTGATAGACTGGTATATTCATTATGAAAGATACAGATCCCAAAATGGATTTTTTTAAACGTTACAAGTCTATTGCAAATGCAGAGAATTGGATGGAAGTCACATGCTTAACTTCTTTTTTGCATTGGCACTTTGGATTCAATATGAAATAATCCTGATATTATTTTTGAGGCTACTAAAGTTACTATGATGTCAGACAGAAGCATCAGCCAAAGTCAAAAAGGCATCCAAGAGTCAGATCATGCAATCAAAGACCCACCTGTTTTTTACACGTGTCACATTTTCAATACATTTTAAAAAGGTTTGGGGCGTCAGTCATATGGTTGCAGTCACATCTTGACTTTTTTAACCTTTCCCCCAAGAATGTTCTTGTTCCAAGCAAGGAATTCCTTTATCAGCTGTGGTGGTGCAGTGATTAGAATGCAGTATTGCAGGCTAACTCTGCCAACTGCCAGCAGTTCAATCCTTACCAGCTCAAGGTTGACTCAGCCTACCATCCTTCCGAGGTCAGTAAAATGAGGACCCAGATTCTTGGGGGCAATGTGCTGACCCTGTAAACCACTTTGAGAGGGCTATAAAGCACTGTGAAGTGGTGTATAAGTCTAAATATTATTGCTGTTGCTATTCCTTCATTAACAGGCTAATGAATTCTGAATGCAGTTGAGATCAATGCCAATTGGATATCCAGGATAGTTTGATTTATCCATGAGGGGGCGAAATGACAAAATCACACAAAAGGAGTATTACTTACTCAGCTGTCTTCTAATTTCTCTTTATATTAATTCCTGACACATGAGTAGCTTTTTCATAGTATGATCTTGTACCAAGTTGACAATGTGTTTGAATATTGCTAGCACTTAGATTTATCATTATTTCAGCCCTTTCTTTTTTAAAAAAATATATATCACAATTTGATGGCAATTTTTAAAAATTTCAGGAAACCACACCTAACACTTTGTGATGCTTGTAGCCTTGAGGCCCGAGTAGATCCCTGAAATAAAAGGCTAAGGCAGGAAGGTTTTATGGGAAAGTTCTGTTTTTTGAGTTCCTGGAAAGCCACTAATGGACAAAACATATGCTTTGGTATAAAACACATCTCATAATTGTGACATGTTTGTGTTTGTTTAGAGACTCCTTATATTATATTATTATGTTATAATTTATTGCAATGTATTATTAAATCCAAAATTTTGTTTTATTCTATGTGGTATTACACTTCATTATAATCTCATAATAAATAAAAATGCCACTATTATTACTCTCCAATGTTCCTTGGAGATGCAAAAATAATATGTATATCTATCAAAATCAAAAAAATATTCATGATTACATTTTTTTAAAAAAATCAGAGCACAGCAAATTGATATTCTGCATCATATCCAAGAACAGTTTTATTTTAGCTTGCCAGTTCGGCCATCACTGTGATCCCAACAGTAATTTATAACAGAGGTGGAAGTGAAGGCTAAAGGTGATCTAATTTTTTATGGCACGAGTGAGGACAGATTCTTTGAGGAAACTGGGTATGGTTTCGCTATGTCTATAAAGCATACTCAGAATTACTGGGGAAATTATTTTTAAATCAACTTTCAGTATATAGTGTATGCTACTGAACTAGCAAGGGAATCCTAAGCATCCATAGTAAAGGTGACCTTTACATTATCCCTACTGGCTTTTGGATTTTTAGACAAAATGGTTAGTAATTTCTGTGGGATTAATTTGCCAGTATTTTGCAGGGTCTTATCTTATTTTCTGCAACCCGTAGAAGAATCCACATGATATATTTCTCTTATCTGTCAGTGCAGCAGCGTAAGATAAAAGAAGATTTTTATTGAATGGCTATATTTCTCATTCTCCTTGGTGCCACAGATTAAACAAACCTGTCCTGTGTGACTTTTTCTGCCCCTCATACGGTATATCAAATTTCTACGTAGAAGTTCTGCTTGTAATTTGGGGAGGAAAAGAGGAATTTTTAGATCTTGCATATATCATGAGCATTTTTATTCCCAATAGACAGAATAACCAGTGATTTTTCTGTTGTGCTGCAAAAGGAATTTAGAAGGAAATCAACAGCCCCAGGCTGTCCTGCAACAAGCCAGGATACTACCAGTTTCTTTAATTAAGCATGCATAATTTATTTAATTAAGATGCTAATTACTAAAGAGACAAATTTCCAGATGTCATTACATCCAAATTGATTGTAATTGCACCAAATCTGGTTTGGTCTTAAATGTGAATTATGCAGGAATTGCTCTATATGTTGTAATTGAGAGAAATATCAATAAAAGCCAATAGATTTCCAGATAGACTTATAAACAATTACAAAGTGTTTTTTAAAATGCACAAGGAATTCTATACTAATAAAAAAAATCGCTATTCATTTATGTCCTGTGCATTCTGTATCTGTATATTTGTGTTTTAGAAGATAATCTAGTCTAATTGCCTCTAGGTGAGATGGGCAGCACATAAATCTAATCTATATTTTAATTATTTATTTATGTATTAAATTTGCCCATCTTGCCACAAGGTGTCTATTCGTGTATGTGTGTGCATGTATGTATATATGTATGTATATATGTATGTATATATGTAGATCTTGGCATATTCGGGTCTTTTCCCATGTAAGGTTGAGGGTATCTTGGCGACGTTTTGACGAGGTCTCACTCATCATATTCAGGCTGGTGCTTTCGGCTTCGTGCCCATGTGAACAAAGCGTATATGTGTATACATGTATATATGTAATTAATATACACAGTGTGTGTGTGTGTGTGTGTGTGTGTGTGTGTGTGTGTCTTGGCATATTCAGGTCTTTTCCCGTGTAAGGTTGAGAGTATCTTGGCGACGTTTCGACGAGGTCTCACTCATCATCTTCAGGCTGGTGCTTTAGGCTTCGTGCTTGTGCGAGCAAAGTGCTTTCCTCGCACAAGCACAAAGCCGAAAGCACCAGCCTGAAGATGATGAGTGAGACCTCGTTGAAACGTCACCAAGATACTCTCAACCATACACGGGAAAAGACCCGAATATGCCAAGACCTACTACATACCTATACCCGTGAAAACCTACAAAAACATATATATAAACATATATATACATGTATATATGTTTTCGTAGGTTTTCACGGATATAGGTATGTAGGTCTTGGCATAAGCACAAAGCCGAAAGCATCAGCCTGAAGAAGATGAGTGAGACCTCATCGAAACGTTGCCAAGATACTCTCAACCTTACACAGAAAAAGACCCAAATATGCCAAGACCTACATATATATATGTAATTTTAAAATTACACCACAATGAAAGACGTTTGTTCCATGATGTCTTTTACCTTTCTTTGTTCTGAAGTGGACTAAGTAGGTGGCTAGATAATTAAACTGAATCTTTCTCAAACCACTTGTCAAGGGAGTGTCATCCTCTGTTTTGCAATTTCTTTGCCATGTTTCCAGCTTACCTCCAGCATCAATGAATTCTGGAATCTAGATCACTTTCTATTGTGCTGGGGTTCCTAACCTTTTGGCCATCACACTTCCCTTAGTGTAATCCTTATGCACACACTTAATGATCCAGACAAGTAGATGAATACAAGTGAACAATGAAAACAACATAAGGAAACATAGGAAATGGTGGGTTTATTGTAATGATATAAAACTAAAAGGTTCTTCAGATCTTTCATGGACTCTATGATTATCTTTACTTCCACAAGGGAGGTACACCCCACAGTTTGGGAAACCCTGCCATAATGGAAGGGCTGATTCTGATTGGCATAAGGTTAGCAAGTTTTCTGTATTATGATAGGGTGTTTTTTTTTCAGGGAAGAAGAAAAAACGTTGTACAGATGATTTTAACATGCGTCAAATACTTGACACATTTGAATAAGCCACAATATCTGTCTTATCACTGTTCACAAGTTTTGCTTCTTCCTTTTTTAAATCTGGTTTCTCATTTGTCAAATCATTCTAAATTTGGGGATTACACTAGGCATTAAATCATGGAAAAAGGTAGGCATGCCAAATGGATGCAAAAGAAAAAAAATGGTAAACAGTCCAAATCTTGATAAATGCAATTCTTTCAGTAAGTGACAATACAGGTGAAACATTTCTCTTTTAAACTTTTTTTTCCATTAGTTTTTTGACAGGAGTACACTAGTTCAGTTTAATGAGATTCTAGTGTAAAAACTTCAGGGCTAAATAAAAGAAACAAATCAAAAAGGCCAGATGATTGCCATTTAATGTGAAAGAATGAAAGTGCAAACAATCACTATATGACATCTTGCTGTGCTAGTCACTGTGGAATGACAGGTAGAACAATTCAAAGTTACTGATCTAAAGATGGAATAACAGCTCATATGTTTGAAGTGCTCAAAAGATGAAGAAATAAAACAGACTTTGAGATAAGACATGGTTAAGCCTTTTAAATTCTCTGCCTTTTTGTCAGCATCGTTGCAAAGCTTTTCCACACATATCCCTCCTTTCCAACTCTTTCTTTCCCTTCCCTAAATCTATTTTATAGAAGAAATATCTTTAAATAACTGGCAATATCCTTCTGTTTGGTGTTGAATTTTATGCAATCTTTGCCTAATAAAATGTGTAGAAAAGAAGTATTGGCACTAATACAACACTATCAGCTGATATCATCCTTAATGCAGTATCAGGGGTTTTCAATTCAATTGTATAGAATGTGATGGATGTTTTTTTGTTTTATTTTTTATATAGTTTTCTTATTTATGATGTACACTGAAGATGGCATTTAATTTCGTTGTACGAGGTGCTATGACAATAAAATAAACTTAAACTTAATGCTTATACAGGTAGTCCTTGGCTTATAACAATTCATTTAGTGACTATTCAAAGTTACAACAGAACCGAAAAAAGTAACTTATGACCAATTTTCACACTTACAACTGTAAGTGCACCGTAAGTGCAGCATCCCCCATGGTTAGGTGATCAAAAGATGCTTGGCAACTGACTTGTATTTATAACAGTTGCAGAGTCCTGGGCTTTTGTGAAATTCTGATAAGCAAAGTCAATGGGGAAACCAGATTCACTTAACAACCATGGTACTAGCATAACAACAGCAGTGATTAACCTAACAACTGTGGCACAAATGGTCATAAAATGAGACAAAACTCACTTAACAAATGTCTTACTTAGCAACAGAAATTTTGGGCTGAATTGTGATCATAAATTGAGGACTACCTGTAATTTAAACTCATGCTTCTTGAGAAATCTCAGAGAAGGATTTTGGGAACAAAAGTTATACACAAATTAACAATATATAATGTTCTATATATTTTCTGGAGTAAATTGATTCTTTTATTTCTGAATATTATTTTAAAGCAAAGGCAACTACTGATTGCTTTAGCCATTCTTTTCATCAGTGAAATAACCTATTCTACTTACTGTTGGAAACAATAATCTGTAATTGCTGCTTTCATTCCTAATTTGGCCTGTCCCCAGCTTTTTCATCTCAATCTAATCTAAACCTATTTGAGCAAATAAAATGATATTTACCTCATCCTCTGTTACAAGCTTTCAAGATTACAGGCTTCAAGAAAAATCAATACAAAATACCAGCTTAGCAGCAGGTTGGTGCTCAGAAAGAATGCTAACTTTTCTTTCTTATGTTTTCTGAGTCTCTACTCCCCTGGAGTGAAAACAGAGCTTAGACTACACACACACATACACACAAACATCTATCAGTGCTTTGTTTGGTTCATGCTTAGTAGCCACTTTTGAGCTTGTAAGATGAAGAGTAGAATTTGGTCGAGTTTCTAACCTCTAGCTGTTCTTTCCAAACATAGTACATATCTTACTAAGTTCACAAAAATGAGACTGGTGTTGACCTCTTAGATGAATTTTCCTAGACTCAAATACCATCTTCGTTTATTATTTATTTGTTTCAAGCAGTTGGGGTTTCACATTATCATCATACTGACTGACTGCTTTAAGGAAGGGTCATCTCTCTGCAGGGTGGAACCTCTTGAGAATTGAAGCCTATTACTTTCCACAAGTTATTTTATTTAGTGCTTGGGACAATTTTCTAATAAAAAACATTTGAATGCTGAGTTTGTAAACAACCAAGAATTCTCAGGAGTGCTCCACAATGTGTATGTCTTTATGTGTGTGTGTGTGTGTGTGAGAGAGAGAGAGAGAGGGGGGGGGGGAAAGAGAGAGTGAGAGAGAACATTTTCCGATTTCAAATAATTTTCCTCTATTTTCGTTAAAATTAGTAGATTCTTATGTAAATGTCTTCAATGTGCATGTATATGTTATATACATATGTGTAATATGAAACTTTTGTGTATTTTATTAAAATAATTTCTAAACTGAACTGGAACATCAATAGCATCTTCACCTTTTGGAAGCTTTCTTTATTCATCACAAGAACATTTTAATACATATATTGTTGGCTATTCTGCCATCACCATGTATTCTTGCAAATGTTCAAGAGAACTTTTCTAGTCACTGTAAAATGCTTTATCTGAAACATATGCATATATGCACACCTGCATAAATATTTATACTGATTTTTAATGGTCCATCCTTTCTCCCTTCAGTTTATTTTTTTCTTTCTTCCTCATCATGTTTTTCTCATCCTTCTCATCAGTCAGCAATCCATGGGATCCAACCGTTCTTGACAGTTTCATACCTTAGTCAGCTGCACATATCTGGTTGCAAATCAGTGGTAATGTGCTGTAAAGTCAAAAACTCCACTTCCTTGGTACAATTCAGAAACATTCACATTTCTGCTATAGATGCATGTTTGAGATTCCAGTGACTGGTATCTTTATCCTGATTGGATGGAAAAATATTATTATTCAAATTAGAACGAATGGGTACTGGTATTCAAAACCATGAAATTTTTCTAATAATAATAATAATAATAATAATAATAATAATAATAATAATAATAATAATAATAATAATAATAATAATAATAATAATAATAATTTAATTTGTATACCGCCCTTCTCCCGAAGGACTCAGAGCGGTGAACAGCCAAAATAAAAATGACAATCAATACACACAGTAAAATAAAAACACTAGTTAAAAAACTGTGGCCCAAATTTAAATTTGGCCCAAATTTAAAAATACATTTAAAATCCCAAAAACTAGTGTAATATCTAGTGTAATGTAGTGCGAATGTTTTTTAGTTTTTTAAATCAACAAAACCAATCCATTTTATAAAATAACTAAGCTTAAGTTGCATTATCTGGAGATATTTACAGCTTAACATTTACAAGATCAGGCTGATTAATTGTAATTGTATTTCCAAATTTTGTATCCCCTACAAATATCATATTTATACTTCCACCACAATTATATTCCCTCATTTGTCATTAATATTCATAATAATTAAAAAAGGTCTTGTTTCTTGTTGTCAATAGCAAAAGCTGCTACAGATTAATGGCTTTGGATTGCCCTTTCTGGACCAGACAAAGGCACTGCTTTTTCAACATCCTGTTCCTAATAGTAGTCAATCATATCCCCTAAGAAGCCCCAAGAAAATTCCTCTTCTCATAGTTTTTCTCTGTCATCTGTTATTCAAAGACTTTTCATAGAATAGTTTCTAACACTGCTTAACAGTCACATATTATAAAAACTAATCTGTCTACTAATTATCCAAGCTTGTAGCAACCATTACATCCTGTGGTAGCTAACTTCTGCATCTTATGCTGTGTAAAAGAAATTGTGTCTGTTATTTGAAAAAAGGAGCAGAAATGAGAGCAGACATAAAACAATCAAGGGATGTTGGCAAGATGGTTGACAGCTTACAGTATCTCATAAATGTAAGTTAGACCAGGTGGAAAGAAGGATTTCAGTCATTCAAACACACATTGTTTTATTTCACTATAAATGAGAATGGGAAATTTATTTTATACTATTCAAGTTTCAGCAAAATATTTTACTGAAATGTAAGTAGTTCTTGTTTTTTTGATATTACTCAGCTGTGTAGAACGTCACAGCAATCTATCAGACTCTCTTACCATATTTATCACTATAGGATCCAAGATAAGATAAGGGGAGTTCGTTCTTTGTCTAGTACCATTATTCTCTGTCAACACATCATAATCAATGTTTAAATAGTTGCTTGGAATGCATAGGAGTTGCAATCTTATGCATCTGAAGGTTGGAGTATGCTAGTCTGAATGAATTATACTCACTAGGTTCAGAAGGACTTGACTCTGAATTGCTGCAATTCTTTGCCTATGAAATAAAGTCCTTGATTTCATCATGTTAGACACTGTACGACAAAACTGGATTCATTGGGAAAGAAGTTTATCTTTGGGATCAATAAATAGATATGCATTCCAGCAGTGAATAACATAAGATTCTACACTTACCTTAATAGAAAAGTAGGGCTTGGCTCAGAAGAAATACTTGTAAGAAGGATCTGGGTTTATGATTAAGTGTGAGACAGCAACATGCTACAGCTGCCAAAAAGCCAGTGCAAAATTGGACTGCATCAACACTTCCAGTCTATGCTGCATTGGTCAGATAGATATTATAGAATATACATTATCTTTTAAAAAGTCCATAAATAAAACTACCGAATGATTGTTCGGATTATCACAAGGTCTGTTCTTTATGTCATATATACAGTTGATCACCTTTGCCTCTGCCCAGTCACCTTCCCCTCCCATGTCCTACTGTCTTCTATCCAGATTCTGTTAGCTTTTTGTTATAATGCAGTGGACAATTAATCCCAGACTTGCATTATTCCAGAATTCATCAAAGATTATAGTTTAGTATGTTAAGCATTGCAGGTCTCTGTTGATGAAAGAGCAGCTTAGAAACAGAGAACAGCCCATGTTTTTGTCTAAATCTGATTTATTTCATGCTTTATTCTTCTGCAATATTTTATATTCAAAAAGGATATTCTCTTTTGCTTTTACTATTAACTTTTCAGAGTTGGGTGATCATCAGAAAGGTCACAATTCTATGGGTTCTGCTTTCTTCACATCTGACTACACAGCAGTTTTCTTCTTTGGCAAATCTTGAGACAAACTAACATAAACCAGCTCCGCTTGCCAATACTGTTTTAAAATAATTCTAATTGTTGAATGTGAATTATAGCGCTACTCATCCAAACTGCAAAATTCTGGAGAGCCAATATTTGGCACAAAAGATTAGGAAGGTTCTTTAATTCTTCGCTGGTATCTAGTGGCCTTCTGGATTTTTCCACCCCAATCTGATAGCCCCACTATCAGTTACTTGTAGGGAGGATAGTATTTAGGTCAAGTTCCATCCAGAAGAACACACCCGCTACATAACTCTTTTCACACTCTGCAGATTGTTTAATAATAAATCTTCTTGCCTAACTTTCTGTGTAATCCTGCAAAAAAGAAAGAGAGTGAGAGATAAAGAAATACAGGTCGCTTGGATCATGACTTTCCAAGATTGAGCATTTTAATGGACTATCACTGGATCAACATGAGAGGGAGGGAGGGAGAGAGGGAGAGAGGGAGAGGGAAGGAGAGAGAGAAGGAGGAAGAAGTAGAGAGGGAGGGAGGGAAAGGGGGAGGGACGGGGAGAGAGAGAGAGTACTGAGCAGCAGCGGGTATGTGATAGTGGTGAGTATCTGTAGTTTTGGTATAGGATGAAGGTGGAAGTTCATTCTCCTAGCTTGTGGATTGGTTTCCAAGCATTTTGTTACCATGCTAGGTAACATCTTCAGTGGAATTGAGGGTATGTTAATGTCAGTGTACTTCTGCTTATAGGGGCTTTGTGTGGTCTTGTAAGGGGCAGATCATGACTGGTGAGAGTAATCTTAGCCATAATCCCAGTGTCCAGGACTCTGGGGAAGGCATCATGCCAAGCACTACAGCCTATCAGAACAAAGACTGCTACTACAATGGAATAAAAACATTGGACACTATCCGATCTAAAGCATTTAAAATAGCTTTAGTAAAAAAACAAGCTTCGAATTGAAGCTGTGGAACATGGATGCAAGGTGCATTTGCAACAGGCTGGGAGCGGGAGAAGAATGATCCATCCATTCCTGCACTTAGGAAATAGTATGTAGCCCATACTGGAAATGGGCCAAACAGAACATGGGCATCTTTGCTATATTTCAGATTTATTCCTAAACCAAAAGTAAACTGTATGTAAGAAAATTGGCATTAAAAACAGAACCTATTCATAATTAGGCATGTTTTTGATGATTAGCAAAAAAAAATATCTTTGCAAACAAGAGATCTGTCCAGATACTTTTATTCTAGAAATATTTTTAAGTATTCCACATCAAACTATATGACTTTTATTCATAATATTATAAGACTACATTTTAAGTAAATATTCATTTCTAATAAAAATTGAATGTAGATAGACAAGACACAGACACAGAAACATCTTTCATATATAAACAAATTAACTTAACAGTGTAACAAAATATAGCTTTGCCACTCTAAGAAAACATAAAATTTAAAAAGCAGTCTATTTAGTGTTCTGGAATATAATTTTGCTTTTGTTGCATTTGAAGAAATGAAATTTTCCTTTATACGCATCTATCCCAAGATGATTTCAAAGTACTTTCACTTAGAAAAGCTAGCTGCTATTACATATAAATTTTCAAAGCTTGTCAAGGCTTTGGAAGGAATGATGAAAATTACTATTGCACGACCTTCAGGTTTTCTTTGTTTCATAAAGGGCTAAGATAGCATTTTTGCCATTTTTCTTTCAGCTCAGGTCTTTCATCATAAATATCAAAGCATGCAATTATGCCTTCTCATATCCTACCATATTCTGCCTGTTTTCCTCCATGGTGATAGTATTCCCTCTTTTTTTTCTGTCTATTTTTGTCTTTAATAAATTTTAAAAGGCTTGATGTTTATATTCATAATATTCAATTGTTTCTGTAGCCTATGTGGCACTTATTAAAAAGAATAAATGTTTTGATTAAAATAATGTGAGCATTATAACACCTTAAATGAAGTTCTGAATTCTCAGATCTTTAAGCTTCATAATGACACTGATTTGGCCTTTAGGTAGAATTGTATTATTAATGATTATCATAGGAAAGGGATTGGTGTTCTTAAGCTATAGTTGTCTGGACAGCTTTTTTTGGAGCATCATACTGAATTATTCTCCTTAATCTATCATGGTTTCCATAGGCATTATATTACTTAGTCTCATGCAGGCATTCCATAAATTCTAAATTTCAGAGCAATCAAAGCTCCCATTCAAATCTGAAATTTAACTATTTGGGTGAAAAATGACTATTTATTAGTAGCTAGCAATTCTGAATTAACTTCTGATAATCACTGTTTTGTTTTATCACTTTTAGGATTTCAAGTTGTGGCTTCCAAAAGCTAGTATTTTGCCTATAGCCAGGATTTTGTCATAAGCCAGGACTGATATTTTGCTTTCAGAATAACTTATGGCACTTCTTACTTATCTAAGCCAAAGTGCCTAGCACTGAAAGCCAAAAAAGATATTTTTTCATGTAAGGCGTAAAATCCTACTGGCAGCTTTCTCTGCTCCTGCAATAGAAATAATAGTTGCAAATTGAATAACGATTTGATATATTTTGTAATATTCAAAATGTTGCGTGAAGTAAGTTCCTGACTTTGTATAATGGGTAAGTCAGCACTCAAGCTTAAGTTAATCCATTATGAGTGAAATCATGTAGACTTTGAACCAAAAGTAAAATGAAACATGGTTGCTTATATCATCTTCTCAAGAGCAAACCAGTTCATAGGCTCTGGTTTTTTTTTATAATTATGCCAAACAGAAAAGTCTTTCTATTTATTTTAGAAATATCCAGGCAAAATCTATATAATTTTAGAAATATCCAGTTAACATCTTCAAAATACTGACATATTTATCTTTTACTTTTAATAACACAGAACTTTGATCAGGCTTTACAATAGCAGGAACAATAGTCCTATTGTTCCAACAGCAACTTGATAAACTTGATTCCGTAATGAACCCCATTTCCATATCTAGTAATATTTGACCAGGTGTTCTGTCCCCCTCCGCAGTCCAGGAGACATGAGCAATGACTTAATTAGCCAGCACCTATCAGATCTGGCAGCAAACTAGCAAGTGTCTGCCAAGTGTCTCTGTTATCTCTCTTGATGCTGATGAATCAGCCAGGAAACCAGGAACAAACAGGACTTCAGCTCTAATTCTCCCTCTAAGCAGTTGATTTACTCGCCATGAAGTGGTATAGCAGCCCTCGCTGCTTTTATATCCTGTGGGGTGTGGCTCCATGATTCAGCACTTCCTAGGCCTGCCCCACCCCTGCTTCTGTTGTTCCCGCCTCTCCTGCCTACAAAACCTAGGATCCAGCCAGGCCTGATTGCCATCAGCCGGGTCTGGAGGCGTGGCCTGAGGAGGGAAGAGTCAGGGGACGGAGGCCTCGTTATCTCCTCCACCTGACCTGTCTCTGGCTCCTGGAGCTGAGCCAGGGAAGCCGGTGCTCCAGAGGTAAGTCCTGATGGCCCTTCCCCTTCACTTTCTGAGTCACTTTCTGGCAGGGGGCCTGGCCCGGGGGGGCACAGACACAACACCAGGAAACCTGATAGCTTACAGCAGTGATGGCTAACCTTTTCCAGACAAAGTGCCCAAAGTGTGTGCATTTACGCATGAATGTGCGCTCCCAAACCCCCAAAATGCCATGAGCATGCGGTCCCTGCACATGCACCCCACCCTTACAGATGCACGTGATGCCCTCCACACGTGGTTCCCTGCATCCCCCCTGTGCATTCACGAAAGAGACCCGAAAACCAGCTGGCTGGCGGGATGTGTGGCAGAGCTGAACTGGGGTGACAGCTCACATGCCCAAAGAGAGGGCACTGTGTGCCACCTCTGGCATGCGCCATAGTTCCATCAAGGGCTTAGAGGGATGCTATTTGTGGGCCAGACTTGCTCCAGTAGGTTCATGCATGTCTGATAAATATTTTAGGTAAGAAAATCAAGTTGTGTACTGTAGATTAGATCCCTCCAACTGACCTAGACAGGATGCTTACCTGTGGAGACAAATAAACATTTTAAGAAGTTTTCTAGTGAGTTTATAAAGCCTTTTATTCAAATCCCCAGAAGTTCCAAGATATTCCATACAATGAGCAGATCCGGTTGCCACACTCAACAGGACTAGAATGATACTGGAGTGCTTGACAAGGGTCAGTCCAATGAAGATACAAGATGCAGTCCAAAGGCAGTCGAAACAAGATGTTCTCCAGTTCTCCAGTTCACAGAAATGCAAATGGAGAAAGTGGGAGAGCACATTCAGACTTGGAAGATTCTGTTAGTCTAGCTATCACAATAAGGTGGTCCTGACCTATATGGCATTGGTTTATGTCAGGACCTGTCTCCAGCCTCGTCTCTGGATGTGAGTTCAGAGGAGAAGGAGCTGGGTTCTTGCACCTCTGAGGATATGGAAGCATGGGAAGACTTGGACCAGGGAGTAGAAGGCAGACTTAGACTGAGCCAAGAGAGCTGCAGCTGCAGCAAGCTAGTCTGGAGGCTTCAGGTGAGAAAAGAGAGCAGCTGATGATAGTACACCTCCTTCTGATCAAGGATGTGCAGGGTGCAGAGAAGACAGGCTCAGCCTGCTGTTATCCAATTGTTCCAGCTGTGACTGCTGGAGCAGGAGCCTTCCGCTCCCTGGTCCAAGTCTTCTCATGCCTCCATATTCTCTTACTCAGAGTGCCAGAACCCAGCTCCTGCTGCTGCTGCTGCTGCTGCTGCTGCTGCTGCTCCTCCTCCTCCTCCTCCTCCTCCTCTGAACTCACATCCAAAGAGGAGACTGGAAGGGGTCCTGACATAAACCAATGCCATATAGATCAGGACCACCTTATTATGATACTAGAGTAAAAGCCTTTATAAACTCACTAGGAAACTTCTTAAAATGTTTATTTGTCTCCTCAGATAAGCATCCCTGTCTAGGTCAGTTGGAGGGACCTCATCCACAGTACACTACTTGATTTTCCTACCTAAAATATTCAAAGAGGAGGCTGGAAACAGGTCGATGACATAAACCAATGCCATATAGGTCAGGACTACCTTTTTGTAATAGCTAGAGTAACAGAATCTTCCAAGTCTGAATGTTCTCTGCCACTTACTCCATTTGCATTTTTGTGAACTGGAGAGCAGCTTGTTTGAGACATTTCTCAAAATACATTTTTGGCTTGGGCTCAAGCCAACTTATCTGACCATAGTCTTAGTATTACTTTTCTTCTTTGAGCAGGTAATTTCAGCAGCATGAAGTGCTTGAAGCTTGCAAACGGGTCTCAGGCCCCCTCACTAAGCCCAGCAAGCTTTCTGTAGACCTTGAACCAGTGGAAGTATGCACCTGTGCTCTAAAGCAACCAGAAGTGAAGAAGAGAGATTCTCTTACTTTAGAACAGACAGTTTTTACCAGCTATCCTTGAGTATAAAAAAATAATAATGTAAAGCCAGAGCTCTTCCATATGGCCTCTGAGATTTAGATTTGATTGTTGTTGTTTGTTTTGTAAGATTTATTTTTTATTTTTTCCCTTTTTCTTTTTCTTTTTTTAACACTTTTTATTGGTTTTTCAAAATATATAATACAAGAAAAATAAAAAAAAGTGGAAAACGAAGAAGAGGGGGAGGGGAAAGAAAATAGCGTAAAAGGAGAAAAGGAAAGAAAAAGGCACCAACTTCTGACTCTCTTTAGACTAGTAGAAGATAACATTACAACCACAACTTTTTGCTTTTACACAAAAGTATTTACAATCCATTTCTATAACAAGCCTATCTAATTAACAAAAACAAAAACAAAGTTTCATTTTTTTTCATTGCAAGCACAAAAGTCAGAAGCTATTTCAGAATAGAAACAAAGTTACTGTAGATATATTCTCTTCTTTAAATTGCTGTTGTTTGGAGGTGGGATTATTGCCACATTTTAAATTATTTTATTGGTTGTTTTATTTAAAGTTTTTCCATTCAAGTACACTTCTTATTATCATCTATAAATTTAATAAATAAATAAACAGTACTTGGTTCCCTCATGAAGAAGTAGTTTGAAGATCTCACCAGGGTAAAAGCCAAATAGACAGTCAAAAGGAGACATAAAAAATGGAACTTATTAAAGATGCATGAGAAAGACTTAAGCCCATGGAGTAGAAATCAAGAGAAGGGTGGTTTTGCAGCTTAATTTAACTTGTAACTTAAGCCTCTATTGAGTAAATAAAATGGTCACCAAGTGAGCATCTAACATTGGACTCCAAAATTTATTGGCAATCAGTTAGCTCACCCTCCTTAGTTCCAAATTATGGTCCAGCTGTAATTCCTAAACTATCTCCATGGGACATCCCAGTAAGAGTAAACCAGCTGGCTAACTTTGGGTAAGTCACTCTCTCTCAGCCAAACCCACCTCATAGAATAATTGTGAGGAAATTAGGAGGAGAAAGGAGTATTATGTATATTCACTTCTTTGAATCACCTATAAAGTAATTAAGATGGATAAAACCCCAATAAATATATAAAATAAAAATTATCATGAACCATTCTAAAAAATACATTGTAATGATCTGCAGGTATTAGCATTATATGTGTCAATCTCTCCTCCTTAAGGCAGGTTTACATCTCAGCAAGTCCATGTTTCTCCTTAGTACCATGTTTTATTTCTATGTAGCTGTAAACCTAGCATCTTTTCAATTTATTCTTTCTGGACTTGCTTCATGAACAGTTTGGAAATGAAATATTAATGGCAACTATTAACAATGATATAAATAAAATCCCATGTCACTTAGTATTGAAAAATATAGATTTTTATTCCTCAATCCTGACTACTTCATAAACTCCATAAAGCAATATTTACTTAGATCTGCTTTCAGAACTTCCACTGATCTTTTATTTTTGTTTATTACACTCAAAAGTTTTATTAAATTTGCACTGACACAAAGAATGAATTGTCTGTCTCACTGTGAATTGTGATGTCACATGAATGTGAACTTATTGCCTGGTTCTTAAGCTAAATGTCAAGAGATGTACATTTTTCTCATAGAAATAAAATTGCTTTCTTCTACCTTTTAAAATGGCACAGTAATATGTATATTATATCTATTCAGTATTTAGATGACAATAAACAGGTGAACAGGGTGACTCCATCTAACCAGTAATATTGGTTATGATAAGTATAAAAATAACAAAACAAAAAAAAACCATTTGAAAAACTGGTGTTAATTTCTTCAGTTGTTTCAGTTCTATGATATAGGGACATATAGGCAAAGAAAATTTCACACAGCTAGATGGGTTTAAGAGAGAGTGGAGTTCATTTTTCATGATAGAAAATGCGCCATTTTCTACCTGTTATAGATTGAGATCACCAGAGCGGCAATGTATGTGTGTGTTTGTGATGTCCTTGTATATGTTTGAAGTATTTATTTTTCTTTTAGCTTTGTCCTTTGCTTTTTTAAATTGCTGCAATGAGAGATTTTGGTGTTTTTTGGCTTTGGGGACTGTGTAAATTGGATAAGTGGTCTTTGAATCATCAATTAAAGGCCTTCCCTGACATCTCCCATGTTTTGGTCTGTATGCTTACAGAATAATATAAATAATTTAGTGATGACAATTGAACTTCCCATCATAGCACAACAGAGGATCGGACAACATACCACACTTACAGCTTTCCTTCTTGGTGAGGACCTTCTTTATTGTATTAAATGTAACAGCTTTTTAGTGATCATAGTTGGTTTGTCCATATACATAGGAATGCATGCTTTAGTTCTGATTGCACAAGATGATTTGTTGGGTGGTGGGAAGGGGAGATATGTTTACCACTGTTTGAGCATACAGTAGCTCAGTAGTAGGCAATATTTGCAAATTTTGGCTTCCTTTTTAAGAACTAGTCCATGATGATTCTCTATAAATCTTCTATAGAGAAATTCAGAAACTCAAACTCATCAGAAACTGGTTTCAAGGAGAAAGATTATGCAGAATTGGGATCATGAGACAGGGATGACATGAATCCCCAGGAGTATTCAGAGAGTGTGGGGTCTGAGGAAGAGGTGTCCTGGGTCCATCTGATATCAGGGAGAGGGAGAGAATCAACCAGTTTATCAGCCTCCTACACTAGCAGACGCAATTGGCTGCCAATCGTTAGTGTCAATGAGCAGCAACAAACCACCTCTGATGAAGAACAGCTGCCATCCCCCCCCCCTCAATAACCAGGCATAAAGAGAAGAGTCCAGAGAAGCACAGAAAAGGTTGGTGAGATTACTTATGAGGAAGCAGCCTCGCCCCTCCTAAGAGAAATTCTGGGCTTGGGATGATTTAACCATGCGTAGGGGGAAACATATTTGTTGGAAGCAACTGTTTGCTTCTGCAGCGCACTCTCTTTGACTTTGTGACCTTTGGGCCTTGCTTTGTAGATATCAGACCTTTCTTGGCTTTGTGGACTTTTGGACCTTGTTTTGTGGATTTTGTGGCATCTTGTTCTTGTCCTGTGAGTTTTGAGTACTGCCCTGTAGAGATTGGATCTTGATCTTGCCTTGTGGATTTGGGATTTTATTATTGTCTTATGGATTTGGGACTTTATTATTGTCTGGTGAATTTTGTACACTGCTCTGTGGGCTTTGCTCTTGCCTTGTGGAATTATGGACCTTGTTCTTGTGGCTATCAGACCTTGTCCTTGGGACTGTGTTCTTTTGGACTGGGAGGGAGCCTGCCTTCAGAGAAATTTGGGCTGAACTTTATCAACATAACTGTGAAACAGCTTTGGGGCTGTCAGACTGCTTTGGGGAACTGCTTGATTCACATAAAATTTGTGCAATAAATATACTATACTAGCACTTGCTCCTATTTGTATGACTCAGGTCAGAACATATTAATTTATTTATTAGTGTTAAAAGTATAGAATGTGTGCATTTATAAACAACTTTAATCAACTAGTTCTAAATATGTGCAAAAACAGTAGTTGCAGCAGTATAATAAAAACAATAAAATATAATAATATACTATAAAACATATACAGTATATACTATATTTTTCAGAATATAAGATGCACCTTTCCCTCCCAAAAAAAGATGGTGAAAATCTGGGTGCTTCTTATACTTCAAATGCAGCCCCACCCAGCCTCTCAAACTGAGATTTCAGAGGCTGAAAAAAGCCTCCAAACAGAGCTTCAGAAAAAAAGCCTCTGAAACTCTGTTTCAGAGGCCTTCAGAGGCAAAACAAAAAGCCTCAGAAACTTCTGAACCGAGTTTCAGAAGTTTCAGAGACAGAAAAAAAAGCAAGGCACAGAGCTCACAACCAACAAACATGTTGCTAAAATTAACCTCTGGGAACAGCTGTTTGGGGGTATTCTGGGAGGCCGATCCACTCACAAATCAGCTTTTTTCTTATTTTCCTCCCCCAGAAGTAAGGTGCGTGTTATACTCAGGTGCGTCTTATACTCCAAAAAATATGCTAATTAAAAATTGAAATTAATCATACACAAATGTTTATAACATTCTTGGTACTAGAAGTCTGCAATACTGAATGGTCTTCTAGACCAGCCAAAATTTTACTAGTTTCTGGAAGCCAGGGACTTATCTTTTTCCTTGCTTCTGGAATGTGACTTATCCTTGCCTCAAGAGACAAGCTATTCCAGAAGAGGGAATCCCACAGAACATACCTGCTTCCATAACCCCTTCTGTTGTAAATCTTCATGGTTGGGAATCTTCAGAAGACCTTCTCCCTCTTATTCTCACTCAACATTATTTGTATGTTATCACTAATGCTGAGCTTCGCCTAGAAGGTCGCTGTGAGGAATATGCTATATATCTAGCAAATAGAGACCACTCATATTCATTCTTCATTGAACTTTGGCCTTCTGACAGAACCAGTGAAGATTATAGGGTTAATTCTTGCAGGTTATTTGGGGGGAATTCAATCTCATTAAAGCTGAAAAAGTAGACAGGCTTTGCAGCTGCTAGTTTAGTCACTTTGATGTTAGATCTGTGCCCTTCATTGAAAAGGCTTGTTAAGGCTAACATGGGAAGGATCCACGATTAGGTCTGGATGATGGTTATTTCATTGATGGAGGAGTGGTCCTGCCAATTCTTAAGGAGCTGGTGGTTGTGCACTGTCTCCTCAAGAGGCCATTGCTTGACCCAACTAGGCTGAACAGTTTTTGTTCAGTTTCTGACATTTCCTTTTTAGGTTGAAGAGAAAATGGCAGCTTCAAGGAATCTGGATGAAGTGGATTATATTGACCCCTATGTAAAAAAGCATCTCTGACAGATGTGATCTTGAATGGCAGATGGACTGTCACACAGGGCCTGATGACTTCATGTGACTGTTAGCCAGTGCTGGGGTGGAAATTTTGGGTGAGTTGTCCCATTGGTAAAGAGGGGTATATAACAGTGGTGGGTTGCTACCGGTTCACACCGGATCGGGTGAACCAGTAGCGGTGGTGGTGGGAGGCTCTGCCCACCATCCCGGACTCTTCTGTACATGCACAGAAGTGCCGTGCACGCACGCACATGCACGAGCAAACTGGTAGTGACGGGATTTAGAACCCGCTCCTAGTATATAGGGGTTGGGGACCAGAGCTCTGGAGGACATTGACCGCCTCAGTATGGGAAGAAGATCCAGAATAAAAATAGTATACAAGATCTCAGACTCTGGAGGGATAAAAGAGATCCAGCTGGTTGCAAGTAGTAGTTGTATCCTAAGTCCTGGCGAGACAGGGGGATCAGAACAGAAGCCCTGCTTTGGGGTAAGAAACTGGGCAAAGACCCAAAAAGAGGTTCTTCCCCTAACACAGAAGTGGATGGTGCACCAGCTGAACTGGGAAGAAAGCCAAGCAATGCTCAGCACATTCCAGTAATTTAAGTCTTCATTCCTTTCCTTTCCTTTCCTTCCCTTTCCTTTCCCTTTCCCTTCCCCTTCCCCTTCCCCTTCCCCTTTCCCTTTCCCTTTCCCTTTCCCTTTTCCTCTCCTTCTCTTTCCATTCCCTTCCCTTCCCTTCTTTCTTTCATGAATCAAGTCTAAAAGGGGATGAGACAGGCAGAAAGAAAATATGGGGACAGGAGCAGGAGAAGTAGAGGTAGAACGTTGCTGGTACCCAACTTTGCTTCATAATACACCGATAGTCCAAAAATAATCCATTTTACACTGTAACATAGAGCCACAAGTACCTAATTTGAATGCTTATCTCTCTTCTCCTCTAAAGAAACTAGATTTATTTGCATATACTTGTATGGTGATTCAGGATCCCTTTAATTTAGTCATCTAATTAATTGATGTAACCTTTGGATTATATTGTTATTTTTATAATTTTCAAACTTTTAAACCTTAAAATAATTCTGATTTTAATGTTAATTTTATTGATTATATTGTGCACCACCTAGAGCCCCTACCCAGAGATGGGTATCCTGAGATGGGTAGTTAAGAAATAGGAAGTATAAATAAAAACAGCTTTTTGTTGCATTTCTAGCTTTTCCTTCACTTTGAATTGTCCTTGGTCCTGGTTCTGGGCTTGTTCCTTTATCCTGTATTTTCATTGTCCTACAGACTTGAAAACTGTCTTTATCCTGATTTATGGTTTGGGCTTATGGCTCTGCTCTGGCTTCTGCCTATCGCCAAACTCTGGAATATACATATCCAATTCTACACACAAGCACTGAGACTTAGCTCTTTCTTGGCAGTGAATTTGGCTTAAAAGAGGAACTATTGATAATCATCATGTCTCCCTCCTCAACCATCATCACAAACTCAGAAAAAGGCATGCTAAATGCTGCTTGGGTCCATGGAAGTTTCAGGGATTCTAGCCAATTGGCATTCTTGTCCAGGAATAAATCCTAGATGACAAAATGTTTTACTATACACTGACCTGGCATCAAGTTAGGACAGAACAAGACTGAATGGCTGTTTGACAAGGCAATTTGGCTGAGAGCAGATCTGTGCTGGGTTTTTTTTTCTTTTTTTTTTTTAATACCTACTTTAGCATAGAAATTTTGTGAGGAAAGGTAATATAGCAAGACAATTCATGAATTTGTGAAGTAAATTCATGAATTACTGTAAGGTAATGGTAAGGCAACTGATTCTAGCCCCAACAAGAAACCCTAAGATGCCCCTCATAAGAGTGCAGACCAGTGCTTTCCAAAATAGTCCCAGGTGAGTATAGTGGTAAAAATAGCGCTTAAACTTATAGTGCTTCATACTACTTTACAGCCCCGTCTAAGCAGTTTATTGACCTAACAATCTGGATCATCATTTTATCAACCTCAGAAGGATGGAAGGCTGAGTCAACATTAAACCAGTCAGGATCGAACTGCTGGCAGTCAGCAGAATTAGATTCTAACCACGGCACCACCACCGCTCACATGAGGTACTACAATTGCCACAATTCTCAATTAGTTTTGGCATTGAACTGGAGGGAAATGGGAAATAGATTTAATAGTTCTAAGTAGATTGGAATGAAAGACATACATTAGTCATAACGATTTCGGCCCAAAGCTGCTTCCTATATTCATGTAAGCCAACAGAAATGAAAGAACATTTAAACAAAATAAAATATGAATCAACAAATATCAATACCTATTTGTTCCAAAAAATAATTTCTCATTCTTAATTTAATGTTGCAGGAAGAACTGAAAAACTCTCTCCTTTTCTCTGTTAATTTTTTGAGGAAACAATATTTGTATAATGTAGCAAGAGTAGTTTTTAAGAATAATATCTTTTACATTTTATATATATTTTTCAGAGAAATAAATTGAACAATTAAGTCTGTCTTATTATTTCAGTCTAAATAATGCTCTGCAGTTGTTGAATATATTCAGAAATCAATGAATATAAAAATAACAAATGATATTAAAACATCCAAAAGAGCTAAACTATACTGTTATATGAAAAGGTTTTCAAATCTCCAGTAGCTCATGGGAAGATTTTGACCTCTTCTCTGCCTGAAATCCATTAAAAGCCACTTGGCTCTTAGTGTTCTCTCACATCAGCCCAAACTGCATTTACAGTGTTAAACCTGTGTAATAAAGATACCCTATACTGAATAGCATTTGAAAATGCATTGTATTTTAATCCATAGTGCTTAGACTGCAGATCATTTTAAAGGACGACCAAAAGAATGGTCCATGGTAAAGCTCTCTTTAATTGGAAGGAACACTTTAATCCATTTTAGCATTCTTTATGGTTATCAAAGAATAAATTGTTTTCTTTTACAAAATATAAGTCTCAGATTGGCAAATCATTCAGACTTACAGCTGAAATTAGATTTCTAAACAACTGGCTTTGCCTTCACTTTGAAAACTGTTAAAGTGGATGTTTAAAAAGCTGAAAATAAAGCTGCAATCCATGTCTTTTAAACAGCAGTCAAAATTTTGATGTTAGTTCCAGTGGGAAGTTGACAGCATTGACAGCTATAAAATAAATGACACTGGCTTGGTTCAAGATTTAGTTGTACATAGAATAGGCCCATTGAAATCGATGGGACTTAAATTGCTCATGACTAATGGAGATTTCATTGATTTGAGTAGTTCATTTCCAAATGTGACTGAATCTGAAACTAACCCTTTATTAACTAAATAAAATTCTATGACAATTTTAGATGACCCATTTTTAGATAAATAGTAAATGTTATCTTAACTGGATGTGATTGAATGGAAGATGCACAATTTTGTGTATAGCACACTTTATTGCTATTTATAGAATGTGTTGCTTATTCATATACATATTTAAATGCTAGTTACAAGATTATACTTCCTGCCCATAATTCAAATGCCAATTCTTCTATTAGGAAAAGAAAGAGAGGTAATAAAGAAGCTTAGGAATCCAGTATTTCATTAGGCACCCCAAAAGATGGAAAACTGGAAAAATTCAACAGAAGAAAAACAAAATTCATGCCAAGTACCAATGGTGGGTTGCTACCTGTTCGCCCCAGATCGGGTGAACTGGTAGCAGTGGTGGTGGGAGGCTCCGCCCACCCACCTGGAGACTGCTGTGCATGCGCAGAAGCTCCTGCGCATGCGCAGAAGTGTCACACGAGTGAGCGTATGTGCACAAGCAAACTAAATTGAAACCCACTGCTGCCAAGTACTGTATTATAGTTTTTAAAAAGCTGATATAAGCTATTTTACCACTGGTACTATTTCAGAATTGATTGCTAAAATGGATAGTATATTGGAAATGAAATAATTGGATCAGATCATTTTTCCATATTTGGTGACTGTTTTGTCACCAGAACCAGGAATCTAAAGGTGTGATTGAGTATAAGCAATGGTTGTATTGATTTGTTACTGGTGGCTTTGTTTTTAACCACCGTTGTGGCTGCCTTCTTTTATGTTTTTACATTGTTTTAAGTACTGCTAGCTTCCCAGAGTCATGAACCTGAGATAGGTTGACATCTGAATTAAGATACAGAATTAAATAAACAAATACAATATTGTAAATCTCAACAATTTTGAAAAATTATTTATAATGAAACAAATGGAACAAATTTTATATTTCAAAATGTTATTTTCAACTTGCTACATCTTATTGAATATTACATAACTTTATATTCCCATAAAGCATTCATTCATTCATATTCATTCATTCGTTCATATAATTTCTATTGCTGCCTATTTCAATCAATGACTCCAGGAAATTTACAATTAAGAAAAATACTACTATTAAAAAAATTTAAAACAATAAAAACAATAAAAAACACCCAATATATATATATATATATATATATATATATATATATATATATATATATATATATATATATATATTTGTTTTCTGAGGTATATATTTGTTTTCTGAGGTTTTCACGGGTGTTTGTATATAGGTCTTTGGTTGTTCGGGTTTTCTGTGCTCTGATTGGATGGGGGTTTTCTGTGCTCTGATTGGCTGGGGTGTGTCCTGTGTTGGTGGGGGCTTGGTTGTGCTCAGTCTAATCTGTGCTGCAGGGGATTTGAGCTGGTGAGCTGCACTGCTGCTGTTTGGCTTCGTGTTCGTGGTCGTGCTACATCTTATTGAATATTACATAACTTTATATTCTATAAAGCATTCATTCATTCATTCGTTCATATAATTTCTATTGCTGCCTATTTCAATCAATGACTCCAGGAAATTTACAATTAAGAAAAATACTACTATTAAAAAATTTAAAACAATAAAAACACCCAATATATATATATATATATATATATATATATATATATATATATATATATATATGTCTTTGGTTGTTCGGGTTTTCTCCGTAAAATTGGAAGTGTCTTGGCGACGTTTCGACGAAGTCTCATTCGTCATCTTCAGGCTTCAACCGTGCTTCTGGGAGCAATGTGTGATCGCAGCTGTTTCTTCCTTTTAACTGCTAGTGGGGTTTGAACTGATTGGGTGGGAGCTTGGCTGTGCTCTGATTGGATGGGGGTTTTCTGTGCTCTGATTGGCTGGGGTGTGTCCTGTGTTGGTGGGGGCTTGGTTGTGCTCAGTCTAATCTGTGCTGCAGGGGATTTGAGCTGGTGAGCTGCACTGCTGCTGT
Source organism: Ahaetulla prasina (assembly GCF_028640845.1). Taxonomy (NCBI): domain Eukaryota; kingdom Metazoa; phylum Chordata; class Lepidosauria; order Squamata; family Colubridae; genus Ahaetulla; species Ahaetulla prasina. The sequence goes on along the minus strand of NC_080541.1, from coordinate 40,864,370 downwards.
TTGGCTTCGTGTTCGTGGTCGTGCTACATCTTATTGAATATTACATAACTTTATATTCCATAAAGCATTCATTCATTCATTCATTCATTCATTCGTTCATATAATTTCTATTGCTGCCTATTTCAATCAATGACTCCAGGAAATTTACAATTAAGAAAAATACTACTATTAAAAAATTTAAAACAATAAAAACACCCAATATATATATATATATATATATATATATATATATATATATATATATATATATATATATATATATATATGTCTTTGGTTGTTCGGGTTTTCTCCGTGTAAAATTGGAAGTGTCTTGGCGACGTTTCGACGAAGTCTCATTCGTCATCTTCAGGCTTCAGCTCGTGCTTCTGGGAGCAATGTGTGATCGCAGCTGTTTCTTCCTTTTAACTGCTAGTGGGGTTTGAACTGATTGGGTGGGAGCTTGGCTGTGCTCTGATTGGATGGGGTTTTCTGTGCTCTGATTGGCTGGGGTGTGTCCTGTGTTGGTGGGGGCTTGGTTGTGCTCAGTCTAATCTGTGCTGCAGGGGGATTTGAGCTGGTGAGCTGCACTGCTGCTGTTTGGCTTCGTGTTCGTGGTCGTGCTACATCTTCGTAGTGGGTGTCAGTCTGCTGCATGTATGGATTGGAGGGGTTTGAAGTGGCTAATGTTGCAGCTGCGGTCTGGCTTCTGGTCCTTGGTCGTGCTTCCTGATCAGTGTGGGTTTGGGTGTGCTTTCTGGGTGGATGTGTGGTGGTGACATCCTGTGTGGACCTCGTGAGTGTGGGTCTGGTGTCATTCCTCGTGTTAGGGACACGTTTGTCAATAAGGGCAGGTTTCCAAATGGCTGGTAGGCGGAGGTATCATCTCGTTTGTTCATGCTGTGTGGGCGTTTTCTATCTCGATGGCTTCTCTGATTATTCTGTTGTTAAAGTGTTCAGTTTTGGCGATAGTTCTGGTCTTTTAAAGTCAATATCGTGTCCTGTGACTTTAAAGTGTTGGACCAGGAAGAAGTTGGTTCCTTTTTTGAATGAGTTCTTGTGTTCTTCAATGCGTGCACTTATTCTTCTGTTGGTTTGTCCAATGTATGTGGTGGGGCAGGCGGTGCATGGGATTTCATATACTCCTTGATTTTCTAACTCAATTTTGTCTTTGGGGTTTCTTAGGATGGTGGATATTTTTGGTTTGTGCAGAATGCTGTCTTGATGTTATGTTTGTGGAGGATCTTGCTGATTCTGTCTGTGGTGCCTTTTATATATATATATATATATATATATATATATATATATATATATATATATATATGTCTTTGGTTGTTCGGGTTTTCTCCGTAAAATTGGAAGTGTCTTGGCGACGTTTCGACGAAGTCTCATTCGTCATCTTCAGGCTTCAGCTCGTGCTTCTGGGAGCAATGTGTGATCGCAGCTGTTTCTTCCTTTTAACTGCTAGTGGGGTTTGAACTGATTGGGTGGGAGCTTGGCTGTGCTCTGATTGGATGGGGTTTTCTGTGCTCTGATTGGCTGGGGTGTGTCCTGTGTTGGTGGGGGCTTGGTTGTGCTCAGTCTAATCTGTGCTGCAGGGGGATTTGAGCTGGTGAGCTGCACTGCTGCTGTTTGGCTTCGTGTTCGTGGTCGTGCTACATCTTCGTAGTGGGTGTCAGTCTGCTGCATGTATGGATTGGAGGGGTTTGAAGTGGCTAATGTTGCAGCTGCGGTCTGGCTTCTGGTCCTTGGTCGTGCTTCCTGATCAGTGTGGGTTTGGGTGTGCTTTCTGGGTGGATGTGTGGTGGTGACATCCTGTGTGGACCTCGTGAGTGTGGGTCTGGTGTCATTCCTCGTGTTAGGGACACGTTTGTCAATAAGGGCAGGTTTCAAATGGCTGGTAGGCGGAGGTATCATCTCGTTTGTTCATGCTGTGTGGGCGTTTTCTATCTCGATGGCTTCTCTGATTATTCTGTTGTTAAAGTGTTCAGTTTTGGCGATAGTTCTGGTCTTTTAAAGTCAATATCGTGTCCTGTGACTTTAAAGTGTTGGACCAGGGAAGAAGTTGGTTCCTCTTTTTGAATGAGTTCTTGTGTTCTTCAATGCGCACTTATTCTTCTGTTGGTTTGTCCAATGTATGTGGTGGGGCAGGCGGTGCATGGGATTTCATATACTCCTTGATTTTCTAACTCAATTTTGTCTTTGGGGTTTCTTAGGATGGTGGATATTTTTGGTTTGTGCAGAATGCTGTCTTGATGTTATGTTTGTGGAGGATCTTGCTGATTCTGTCTGTGGTGCCTTTTATATATGGGAGGAGGGCTGTGCCATTTTCTTGCTCTCTGTCTTGGGTTTTAGTGGGGGTTCTTTTGGATTAGTTTGGTAATCTTATTTCTCTGGAATCCATTGGATGTTAGTACGTTTGTGAGAGTGTGTAGTTCGGTTTTAGGTGTTGTTCGTCAGCTAAGCATTTTGTTCTAGAGATGGGTGTCTTGGCTACGGAGTTGATCTGTGCTGGGTGGTGGTGTGAGAGTGCATGCAGAAAGCGGTTTGTGTGTGTTTTCTTCTGGTAGATGGGGTGTCCTAGGGAGCCATTGGGTTTCTTGTAGACTAAGACATCTAGGAAGGAAGTTGGTTGTTAACTTCTGTTTCCATGGTGAACTGTATTTTGGGGTGTAGGCTATTGAGGTGTGTGAGGAAGTTTTCAAGTTTTTCTTTCCGTGTGGCCAGATTATGAAGGTGTCGCTCACGATCTGAGCCAGAGTTTGGGTTTGTGATCAGATTTTTCTAGTGCTTGGGTTTCAAAGTGTTCCATGTAGAGGTTGGCAATGACAGGTGAGAGGGTGATCCCATGGGTGCGCCTTCTATTTGTTTGTATTTTTGTCCGTTATAGATGAAGTATGTGTTGGATAGGCAGTGGTTGGTCAGATCTAGTATGTGCTTGGGGGTTATATTTGTTTTGGATAGCTGTCAAGGCTTCTTTGATTGGCACTTGGGTGAAGAGGATATGACATCAAAGCTCACGAGTAGGTCGCTGGGCTGTAAGTTTTGTTTCTTTATGATCTCTATGAACTGGAATGAGTTTTTACATGTGAGGCGATGGATTCTGCATAGGGCTGTAGTTGTTTGGCGAGAAATTTGGCTAGGTTTTGTAGAGGTGAGCCTATGGAGCTGACTATGGGTCTGAGTGGGGGTTCCTTCTTTGTGTATCTTGGGAGGCCGAGAGCTTAGGGCATCTGGATGATTTCTCTGGGAATGATTCTTTGTTGGATTTCTTCGCTGATGGGGAGGCTTTTATTTTGGATCTAGTGGTTTTTCTAGGTAGGTGGTGGGGTCTGTTTTAGGGGCTTGTATGCAGGGTCTTGGAGTAGGTTGGTTAATTTGGTTTGGTAGTCAGATGTGTTCATAACCACCGTGGCGTTGCCCTTGTCTGCTGGTAGGATTATTATGCTGGTATCTTTTTTCAGGTTAAGTAGTGCTGTCTGTTCCTCTTTGGGTAAGTTGCTTTTGGGTCGCTTGCTGCTGCAGAGGATGTTGGTGATTTGAGTCTGATTTTGTTAGCGCCAGCGGGGTTGATTTTGGTCAGGCTGGTTTCAACTCCGCATATAATGGTCTCAGTGGGGATGTATTTGGGAGTGACTGCAAAGTTGAATCCTTTGGAAAGGACATCGGTTTCAGCTTTGGTGAGGATCCTATCTGAGATGTTATGTTTGTGGAGGATCTTGCTGATTCTGTCTGTGGTGCCTTTTATATATGGGAGGAGGGCTGTGCCATTTTCTTGCTCTCTGTCTTGGGTTTTAGTGGGGGTTCTTTTGGATTAGTTTGGTAATCTTATTTCTCTGGAATCCATTGGATGTTAGTACGTTTGTGAGAGTGTGTAGTTCGGTTTTTAGGTGTTGTTCATCAGCTAAGCATTTTGTTCTAGAGATGAGTGTCTTGGCTACGGAGTTGATCTGTGCTGGGTGGTGGTGTGAGAGTGCATGCAGATAGCGGTTTGTGTGTGTTTTCTTCTGGTAGATGGTGTGTCCTAGGGAGCCATTGGGTTTCTTGTAGACTAAGACATCTAGGAAGGGAAGTTGGTTGTTAACTTCTGTTTCCATGGTGAACTGTATTTTGGGGTGTAGGCTATTGAGGTGTGTGAGGAAGTTTTCAAGTTTTTCTTTCCGGTGTGGCCAGATTATGAAGGTGTCGCCTACGTATCTGAGCCAGAGTTTGGGTTTGTGATCAGATTTTTCTAGTGCTTGGGTTTCAAAGTGTTCCATGTAGAGGTTGGCAATGACAGGTGAGAGGGGTGATCCCATGGGTGCGCCTTCTATTTGTTTGTATTTTTGTCCGTTATAGATGAAGTATGTGTTGGATAGGCAGTGGTTGGTCAGATCTAGTATGTGCTTGGGGGGGTTATATTTGTTTTGGATAGCTGTCAAGGCTTCTTTGATTGGCACTTGGGTGAAGAGGGATATGACATCAAAGCTCACGAGTAGGTCGCTGGGCTGTAAGTTTTGTTTCTTTATGATCTCTATGAACTGGAATGAGTTTTTTACATGTGAGGCGATGGATTCTGCATAGGGCTGTAGTTGTTTGGCGTGCTACATCTTCATAGTGGGTGTCAGTCTGCTGCATGAATGGATTGGAGGGTTTGAAATGGCTAATGTTGCAGCTGAGGTCTGGCTTCTGGTCCTTGGTCGTGCTTTATGATCAGTGTGGGTTTGGGTCTGCTTTCTGGGTGGATGTGCGGTGGTGACATCCTGTGTGGACCTTGTGAGTGTGGGTCTGGTGTCATTCCTCGTGTTAGGGACTCGTTTGTCAATAAGGCGGGTTTCAAATGGCTGGTGGCGGAGGTGTCATCTCGTTTGTTCATGCTGTGTGGGCGTTTTCTATCTCAATGGCTTCTCTGATTATTCTGTTGTTAAAGTGTTCAGTTTTGGCGATAGTTCTGGTCTTTTTAAAGTCAATATCATGTCCTGTGACTTTAAAGTGTTGGACCAGGGAAGAAGTTGGTTCCTCTTTTTTGAAGAACATTGAAGAACACAAGAACTCATTCAAAAAAGAGGAACCAACTTCTTCCCTGGTCCAACACTTTAAAGTCACAGGACATGATATTGACTTTAAAAAGACCAGAACTATCGCCAAAACTGAACACTTTAACAACAGAATAATCAGAGAAGCCATTGAGATAGAAAAACGCCCACACAGCATGAACAAACGAGATGACACCTCCCGCCTACCAGCCATTTGGAAACCCGCCCTTATTGACAAACGAGTCCCTAACACGAGGAATGACACCAGACCCACACTCACAAGGTCCACACAGGATGTCACCACCGCACATCCACCCAGAAAGCAGACCCAAACCCACACTGATCATAAAGCACGACCAAGGACCAGAAGCCAGACCTCAGCTGCAACATTAGCCATTTCAAACCCCTCCAATCCATTCATGCAGCAGACTGACACCCACTATGAAGATGTAGCACGACCACAAAGCCAAACAACAGCTATGCAGCTCACCAGCTCAAATCCCCCTGCAGCACAGACTAGACTGAGCACAACCAAGCCCCCACCAACACAGGACACACCCCAGCCAATCAGAGCACAGAAAACCCCATCCAATCAGAGCACAGCCAAGCTCCCACCCAATCAGTTCAAACCCCACTAGCAGTTAAAAGGAAGAAACAGCTGCGATCACACATTGCTCCCAGAAGCACGGTTGAAGCCTGAAGATGACGAATGAGACTTCGAAACGTCGCCAAGACACTTCCAATTTTACACGGAGAAAACCCGAACAACCAAAGACCTATATATATATATATATATATATATATATATATATAAATATATATATATATATATAAATATAAATATAAATATAAATATAAATATAAATATAAATATAAATATATATATTTACCTGGGATTATTAACAATAATCCCAGGTAAATGGCACTTTCAGCACTCCAGGAATACAGCCAGTATTTTTTAGAACTTTACCAAAGGCTAGCAGCGTTGGGGTCTTTCTAATCTCAAAAGTAGGATATTCCAGAGAGCAGGAGCTACTGCAGAAAAGGCCCATCTTCTAATCCCACCAGCTGACACACTTTGGTTGATGAGTTCTGTAGCATGCCCAATCTGCTAGATCTAGTGGATAAAATAAACCTGACACAAATTTTAATTCAACTTCTTAATTTTTGATTAAGATACCGAAATGAAATATGTAACCAAGCACAGATTACAAAGTACATTACAGCTTTAAAATGACTAGGAAAGGGTAATGGAATATTTGTTTTTGTAACTGCTCAGATTCCTTGTATGCAGTAGAGGTTTACATTTAATTATAAGAAATTATAGAAAAGTATGCCTTTGGGAAGATGCTATACAAAAAGCATTAAGTCAAATATCCTTTGATTATTATCTACAACATCTACATCTAGTAATCATAAGATGCACTTATCTTTCTTGGATATAGAATCTTTCTTGGATATAGAATCACTCTGGAAAGCACAGATTTTGTGTTTTTGTTCATATACTGTTGAAATGCAAGTGCAAAAAGGAAAGCCAGTTTGATTAGGGGTTTCAGACAGCAGGATAGAAACCTGGAGACTGTGAATTCCAGTCCTGCCTTACCCACAAAGCCATCTAAACAGCCTTGAGCCAGTCATCCTCTCTCTCCGTTCTAGGAAGCAAGGCAGTGGCAAACCATTTCCCAAATCTTGGCAAGAAAACTATCAGGACTGATCTAGGCAGTCACCAGGGGTCAATGCTGACTTGAAGGCACCACTGACTAGTCACTGCATAAAAGTTAACTACATTGTCCGCAGTGCCATGTGAAACTTTAAAAAAAATAGAACATGGAAGATTCATTTTCATTTGGCCCTGTAGCGAACGACTTGTATGGAATTTAACTCCTATGAGGAAATTGTGGAAATGGGAAATTCAGTCTTTAGCCTGCTTGACATAGACAACTATTTGGTTGCCTATAGTTACCAATATCCTATGGAAAATCTATACACCTATGTTAATGCTTCATGCATTAATGCATTCAATTCATAATGAATTGATTTGAATTATGATCTTGTTTAAACTTTTTAAAAACTCATAAGTCTGAGCAAAATACCTAGTGTTTTGCTTTGTGCTTTATCCGTGTTATCTGTGATGGCTAAGGACCCCTGAAGCTAAATAGACAGAGGGCAAGATGAGTGCAGGCAGAACCAAGGGCTTGTAGTTTCTATGCACTCCTGTTTTTCATCAGTGCATTTACTCAAGGGTAAAATAAAAAAGGGAAAAATCTGATAATAGTTCTGTGAAGCCTTTCTTCCCAAGGGGAAAAGAGCAATATAAGGTATCTTCTTGACAAGCATATTGTTTCCAGGAGTTCCACAGGGAATGTCACAAAAATAAACCATGTGACCCTTCTTATGAGCATCTGCATCATTTTGACATAATCTAAATTTGTTGCTTCCCTGTTTATCTACCAAATTGATGGCCTGGTCCTCAGCTCTTCCAACACTCCACAAACAGAATGGACAATATTCTGCTGACTGTTTAAGAAGACTAATTGCTTCCAAGTAGAATGTATTTCTACTGTATATTTACCATACTAAAAAACTCAAATCTAACATATCACATCAATCCAAGCACACTTTATGGTTTATCAATGAATGTTATGTGAATACTTTCTACTGGATAGTTTAGACTTCTGAACTGTTAAATATATATTAACAAATCATTTGATTTAATTGTATGTAGGTTACTGAATTTAAACAATTAAAAATGATACTCTTGAGGATATGTTACTTATCTTAGAAGCAAAACAGTTTAAAAAGAACACAAAAATTTGTACTGGGCAAGAAATCTACTTGGCTGAAATGGACAGCAGTGTCCGCCAAGGTTCAATATTCAGACCATGTTTATTGGATTTATTTGTCAATGATTTATTTCTGGCTTCTGTTAAATCTATTTTACAACTATATAGATGATGCAATGTTACAGCTTAGTTCTAATTCACTGGCCATTGCCTAGAAGTATTCTGATAATTTATAGTGATGGCTTTAGAAAGTCTTCTGGAAAACAAGAAAAACTGCTAGCTCTCCATTTTTCAATTAACTCCAAGCAAACAGATCGTTCTTGCATTCCTCACTTAAGCAAACTCGCCATTTTCAATTCAAGATGACAGTAGGGTTATTCTCTATTTTTAAGTTTTCACAGAAACAAAAACATGTAAGTTATTCATTGTTTAACAACTATTGAAGCAATATTCAGTGCATTGATAAAATTTCCAAACACTAAATAAAGACACATTTTTCAAACATTGAGGAATACTATAAACTATACTGATTAAAAATACATTCAAAGCAGGTAAACAGAAGATTTTTTAAAAAAACTTCAAAAACAAAAAGTGAAAAAAGGTTGATAGTAATGTAAGAATGTAAGATAGTAATGTAAGATAGTAATGTACTGTTACTCCTAGAATTACATAGAATGCTATGTCTTCTAAGATATAAAAGTTTGAAATAAAAAGGAACCAACAGAAATATGATGAAATTGTTTCAGGGCAAGACTTTTTCTCTTTCTTCTAGGACAAATAATCCCCCTCCATCTACTTCCTTCACTGTGTAGATGAAATAAATTTCTAGAGGCCATTTACAATATATTTTTTTAAATGTAAATTTTATGAAACATCATTGCATTGTTCTTATGACTTCTGTGCTTCTAATCACTAAGATATGTGTTCTGTGCAATGGTACATAAACAGAGGAAAATTGTATCCCTTCCTCTAATGGTTCTAGAAATAAAAAGCCATTACAATAATAATATTTGTACTTGGCCTTAATAGGTTTGCATGGAATCTGACTGTCATCAAATAATTGCAAATAGGAGCTGGTGAGGACATCTGGACAGATAATTACATAAATAATCCACTTTACATAGGTATAAGGTGAATTTTTGGATTTGATTTGGAAAGTAAGAAGCTGAATAAAACTTGTAATCATTTCCTCCATCGCTGATGCATTATTTATTTATTTATTGTAGGATAAACATCTCTTAACAGTATTTCTGCTCTGACTATAAAATGTATAACTGGAATGGGTTTTCGGAAAAACTGAAGTTTAACTATGAAGTTTTAAATAAGCCACCTGTACCTTTGGGGGTTTTTTTCGCTGAAAAAGTTCTTAAGAAGCAAATGTTAAATACTTTTGTCTTAAACAAAATAATCCTCCAGACACAATCTTATACCAATGTAATGAGAGTCTTATTTTACGTTTTTAGTGTAAAGCAATAAGCTTTAGTGTAAAGCTATAAACTACACACAAAATTATAGGAGTTTCTGATGGAGACCAATTAGATTCCAGGCAGATGTACTCATTCATGTTTCCTTAAAAACAACCACAAGGGCATATAATGAACCACAATTCTGATGAACTGCATTGAATGCTGTTATTTAATGATTATCAGATTTAATTCCTAGCTAAATGATATCCTGTTACTTGGAATATTATTGAGTTTTCCTGAGTCACCATCACGGCTGCATCTATCTACAGATTGTTGAGAAATTACCAAATTGTAATATGTCCCAAAGGTGCTCTTTCAGGAGGCAACTGGACTAACTTGTTTTTTCTTTGAAGACATTTTGCTTCTCATCCAAAATGCTTCTTCAGCTCTGACTGATGGTAGGGAATGGAAGGATTTATATTCTTTGCAGACAGCTAATCATTTGCATTGTTTTAGAGAGTTGTTGAGTCTACCTGGAGGTTTAACTGTGTCATCAGGGTCACCTGAGTAGTGCAAATGGATGTGGAACCTTCTTGGCTGCAGGATGTTTTCTGGCCTGTGTCCCTTCCCTGTTGAAGTCAGGCACAGGCTGTTGGGGATGAGTCTGTGCTGTCTACATCTCAAACTGAAGTACAAATATTTCCTGTAATCTGTAATTTTTCTGGAAAATCCATTCATACTCCCACACTATTTGAAGGGTGTTCATCCCAAACTGCATAGCTAAAAATTGTAATATGAATTTTCTCTAATATATACTTCCCAGATTAGTCTGCAGATCGTTACATAGTTATCTAGCGACTTCCTCACTTTTCAAAGTCCAGATACAGTTCTCAGAACAAAAGCATACTAAATCTGGAAATAAAATACATTTTGAAACTTATTTATTTTATTTTATTTATTTTATTTAATCATATTTATATATATGTATATATATATAATATATATATATATAATATATATATATATATATATATTATATATATATATTTATATATAAACTTATATTTAACAAAAGTATTTAAATGCAAATATTAATGTAAACATTTAAAATAGCATACATTGTTGTTGTTAGATGCAAGTTGTGTCCAACCCATTGTGACCCCACAGACAACGTTCCTCCAGGCCTTCCTGTCCTCTACCATCCTCTGGAGTCCATTTAAGCTACACCGACTGCTTCAGTGACTTCATCCAGCCACCTTGTTCTCTGTTGTCCCCTTCTTCTTTTGCCCTCAATTGTTCCCAGCATTAGGCTCTTCTCTAATGAGTCCTTCCTTTTCATTAGATGGCCAAAGTATTTGAATTTCATCTTCAGGACCTGGCCTTCTAAAGAGCAATCAGTGTTGATCTCCTCTAGGACTGACTGGTTTGATCGCCTTGCAGTCCAAGGGACTGATAGGAGTCTTCTCCAGCACCATAGTTCAAAGACCTCAATTCTTTGTCACTCAGCCTTTCTTATGGTCCAACTTTCACAGCCATACATTGCAGCTGGGAAAACCATAGCCTTGACTATACTTAGCATACATTAGAGGTCAGCAAACATACTGTATTAGGAGCAGAAAACAACTATCTGATTTCATGTAGTGTAGATGATGTCTCAGATCTTATCTTCAGTTATATAGCTATAGATGTACAGTAGATATAGGTATAGATAATCCTAACTTATTTTTTAAAACATTTATAGTAGTATATTAATAGATTGGTGAAAAGCACTAAAAGTATCACCTGTAAGGAGTGTTCCAGAGCTTCATATCTTTGAAAGTATATTTGTTTCTTCACCCAAACTTGGTCATATATTCAGACCAATTTGGTTGCGTGCAAACAATCTAGCTTTCTATTTGTTTAAGTGGCTATAAATTCAAATTGATCAGGACTTAGTGAAAATTAGAACACTCTGTATGAAATGCAACCAATGAGATTGTGATTCCAGCAGGCTCTAACTCATGTTAAAAGCCCACAGGAATGTTTCAGATTGTTTAGTGTGTTCTTTTAAATGGTATATTACTTCATAGTGTCAATACCAGAAAGACTATTGATTTAGTTCACATTGTTTGCTTTCTTTTTTTTTAATTCATCATTTTAAAATATTAAAAATAGCAATTTCTTAATATATTGCATTCTTGAGTTCTCCTTCATTATTATTGTCTATGAATCTACCTGACAGTTTTTAATATTTTTAGTGCCAGACGCAAAACTCATATAATGGTCACAGTCACTAGCATAATATAATCATATAATGTCTATATGTGACTGCTTCATTCATTCATTCATAATATAAAAGGATGTAAATTCTTTTCTAACAATTGCATCTTTCAAAAATCTGTAGTTGTAGTAGAAACAAAATTAGTTTTATAAAGAGTACACAAATATAATTTTATACATACTATAGAAATTGATACATGTTACTTTCCTATACTCTTGTTTTCTCTTAAACAGAATCTTTAAGCAGAGTCAGAGGTACGAACAGTTCAATGGGGAGACCTGTTTGAAACAAATTGCATGTGAGTGCAAGCAGAATGCTAGGAAGAATAGAGATGTGAGACGGAAGTAAAGAGGATAGACCTGCAAGCCCAGCCTGGCATATGTTACTATCTGTGGACATGAAAATGCTTTTCAATTAGTAAGCATCTAAATTAGGCCTATAAACTGTATTAGAGGAATTAAATAATCAGGTCCACATGTGTGTGATAAGCACTGCCAACAAGGTTTTAGAGAGAGAAGAGAAAAGGAACAGTTAGTAATGCATCAAAGAGTGGGCTGGAAGTCAGCCACGTTAGTATCAAAGAGTGCCATATGTCAGGGGAGTTTCATCTCTATAATAGAAACTTGTGATTTAAGGGCATTCTTCATAAAATTATCAAACATTTACACTCCATATATTTACTCTATAATGGTGGCATCTTACTACCTTCCTTTAAGTATTCTTCTATTCCTTTTATGCCTATGACACATAATGAACAGCAAGGGTATGCAAACATGTATCATGGCTAAAAGCTATTACACTGCACTAGACAATCTTAAACTAATCCACAATTCCTGGAAATAAAAACAATTGGTTTGGAAGACATTTACTCTGGGAATTGTCAGTAAAAAAAAATTCACATCTTCCTAGGAGCATTTCCATTCCCAATTACTTCTGGTTTATAGCAGTCGCTGATGCTACAGTTCAAGTTGCCACTAAGAAAAATATTACAAGGAAATGTGGATCCGGGAGCATCAGATGCAGCAATGGCAGCAGTCTTGAGAGAATCAAATCAAATCAATAACTTTAGTGAAAGAAGATTCTGCATGACAATAGTATACCGAACAAAATGCAGCATGTTACACAAGGTCATGATGAAAAGCTGTCATACTTGTTTCTTCTAGGTCTGTAGGATGAGTCCCAGTGGACCAAAGATTGTAGAATGGATCCATAAATGCAAAGCTAGAAAATATGAAGAGTGAAAAGGCATCATTCATGATCCAGAGGAATCGTCTATTCTGTTCAAGTATGGTTCAAAAAGGGTGAAAGAAGGCCTATGTATTCTGCTGAATAGATTGAATAGGGTTAAGATAATGGTTCTGGCAAGATCTTTATTGAAACTTGCCTGCTTGCTTGACCTTAAGTTCATTTGTGAAAGAACTGGCTTGTTATAATTGAAGACAAGTTTACATTCATCTATTGAGAAGAAACCCATCACTTACCTCTTTTATTATTAGTCCACATTGTTCATTGATCAGATGAGAATCAAAATGGAATAACAAAAAAAATTGTTTGTCTTATTTTGCTTCATGCATGGATTCTACTTTAGAGAAACCTCTTCAGCATGACTTAGGCAGATTGAAGGAATTGTGTGTCCAAGGACAGCTATTGCAGAAAAAACAATTACTACTAACTTCCCTTCCATTGAGGACCTGTATACTGCATGAGTCAAAAAGAGGGCTATGAAAATATTTACAGACCCCTCACATCCTGGACATAAACTGTTTCAACTCCTACCCTCAAAATAATGCTATAGAGCACTGCACACCAGAACAACCAGACACAAGAACAGTTTTTTCCTGAACGCCATCTCTCTGCTAAACAAATAAGTCCCTCAACACTGTCAAACTAGTTACTAAGTCTGCATTACTATTAGTCTTCTCATTATTACTATCATCCATCTCCTTTCACTTATGACTGTATGACCGTAACCTTGTTACTTTTATCCTTAAGATTTATATTGACTATTTTCTAACAGGATTTGATTGATTATTTGTTCCCTATGACTAAGTGTTGTACCTAATGATTCTTGATGAATGCATCTTTTCTTTTATGAACACCAAGAGCATATGCACACACAAAAATTCCTTGTGTGTCCAATCACACTTGGCCAATAAAAGAATTCTATTCTATTCGTGAACAATCTTTTAAGATAAATTATAGATTAGCAAGGAATGTTGTTTGATTTGTCATTCCATGCTCCAAACTTTTGAGCGGTCATATGACTTCTCCCCTAGGTTTTGAAAATATGTATATCTATATCCAACAATATCAATCTGGAAGTTATTTGCTCAACAGCAGTAACCTGACAAATTTGAAGAACTTTCTAGGTGTTGCAATTAATGCCTTGAAATATCCTGTGTAAGTCCCCAGAACCCAAAGTGCTCATAGGATTTCAGGGATTTAAAATAATAGCACAACTCTAACTGCATATTAATATTTAATTTGGCATTTTAAGTGCACCTAATAATAGATCATAATACTGCAGACAGAGCTCTAATTTGCACATTTCTGAAGGATTTGAGTGTTTCCACTATGATTTCCTGTGGAAAAAGGGGGAATATGAAAGTGAGGGGAACCATTTTTTTCATGATGAATACTAAAAATTAATGTCTGTCTTGCTGTCTCATATCATCTTGTGCTTTGGCAGCTCTCAGCTATGTGACAGATGCACAAACTAACACATTTGTACATTGTAAAGCTTTACCAACCTTTCCTGAATTCTTCATTTGGTAGTTCCAGACATGCTTTTTGCTGGACAAGAAGAAAGTATCTGCTACTGCTAAATTTCAAAGTTAAGAAGAAATTGTTTCAAGCTCTGAGACATATGCTACACATACAATATATATACCATGATTAACAAGAAACAATTACTAATTTTATATTTATAAAATATAAAAATATATTTATAATATATAAAGATATTATAAAGATACAGCCACAGTATATATATCATAAAGGTAAAGGTTCCCCTCGCACATACGTGCTAGTCGTTCCCGACTCTAGAAGGCGGTGCTCATCTCCCTTTCAAAGCCAAAGAGCCAGTGCTGTCCGAAGCCATCTCCACGGTCATGTGGCCGGCATGACTCAATCACAAAGGCGCATGGAACACTGTTACCTTCCCACCAAAGGTGGTCTCTATTTTTCTACTTGCATTTTTTATGTGCTTTTGAACTGCTAGATTGGCAGAAGCTGGGATAAGTAACGGGAGCTCACCCCGTTACATGGCACTAGGGATTCAAACCGCTGAACTGCCGACCTTTTGATCGACAAGCTCAGCATCTTACCCACTAAGCCACGCATCCCCATATCATAGTTCCAGTCATTTGGATGCCTCTCTTGTTTTGTAACATATAAACAATTAATTCAATTTCTTTCTACTGACCACTACATGGTTGATTTTATATTGGATGTAATTTTGAATGGCCTTTTCTTTCTTCTCCTTCTTTCCTTCCTTCCTTCCTTCCTTCCTTCCTTTCTTTTTCTTTCTTTCTTTCTTTACCAGAATATGTTATATAATGATGTTGCCTACCTAAGTAGCCAAACACAAAAGGCAACTTATTAGCAAAAAGACAAATTGCTCTCCAAGTTTGCAGTAAGAGACTGTATTTGTCAGGAAATTCCAACAGCCCTTCCCCACCACATTTATTTACAAGACAACTGCTTTATAATCCATTTAAACTAAGATACTTGCCACTAGGTGGCTATTTGTGATCTGATCATTTTACCATTTTAATTACATTTTTAATATCCTGGGTGCATAAACAAGGATAAATTACAAATGTGGGCACAATCTAGCCGCTAGCTCAGGAACATTCGGTAATAACATTGGCTTTTGTTTGTGCTTCCTCTTAATTAGATTCTGAAATCTAGGCTTTTATCAATCAATAATTTCAGTTTCAGAAATGCCTTTTGATCTTATATTTCATGTTTGTTTTCGGAAAATGATCAGGAGAACAAAGCTTATAATTTATGCAGAAATAAGCTTTCTGCAGAGTTACAGACACATTCCATAGTATCAACAGAATAGAGGAAAACTGCAGTCTAAGCTTGACACAGGTCTAATTAGCATGCAGATACATCACCTCATTGGCAATTCAAATAGCTTTTATATATATATAATGTACCTCAAATTGTGCAACTCACACTGTATTTGATTTCTAAAGCCCCCTGGGCATCCCATAATGTTTCTCTTCATCCCTGGTATGAAGCAGTTATTGAACAATCTGCTCTGATTCTAGCTATCTTTTTGGGGGTGGGGGTGAAAACACACACCCCTAAACCTTATAACCCAGGACCAGCTTCTCTTCCCTATTTGCCTTCTGCAAAATCTTGCTTGCATGCCACACTATTGAGATTGAACAATTATAGGTTACCTTGTAAGTTTCCTGCTGCCACTGAGGCTGATCCAAAGAAGGATTTGTTCTTGTGACACTCACCTTTCTTTCTTTCTTTCTTTCTTTTTTAAAAAAAAAGGGGGGGAGGATATCTCTGAGCACATATTAATATGCAGCACATATCCATATCTCTGAATGCCAGCCTTCCATTCGTCATTAAACAAAATGTCTGGATTGCAGTGATTGTTTTCTCCTTCATATACAGACACACTTTCTTGCTCACTTTCATTTACCTTCCTTCCTTCCTTCCTTCCTTCCTTCCTTCCTTCCTTCCTTCCTTCCTTCCTTCCTTCCTCCCTTTCTTCCCATGCATACAAACATTTACGCTTGCCTTAAACAAAGCATCACATTGTTCTCCTGACTGGGGCGTCCCAAGTTCCATGCAGATTGCACAATGTACAAGCAGAGTCCTGCCAACGTCAGGGCCCTTCTCCCTCTCTCTCTCTCTCTCTCTCTCTCTCTCTTCTCCTCCTCCTCCTCTCTCTCTCTCTCCCTCCCTCCCTCTCTCTCTCCCCTTTCTTTTCTTTTCTTCTTTTTCTTTGCCAAGCAGCAACAAGTGGCAGAATCAATGGTGTACAGTTATTCAGCAATGTAATTCATTTCAGTGGCTTTGGCATCTTGCCAGATCCGCCATCTGTCTCTTGCTCTCTCTCTCTCTCTCTCTCTCTCTGTCTCTGTCTGTCTCTCCCTTGAATTTGTCCTACATTTTGTAACATTACGTGCTTGCCATCCTTATTCTGTGCCAGAGATAACGCACGGCTCTTAAACAACCCCCCCCCCCAGAATTCTCGTGTGGAGTTCTCGGAGTTCGGTGCCAGTTTGGATGCTCCAGTTCAGTGCCAAGAGAAGAAAAGAGTAAGCCAGAAACAAAGGAATAACTGCAGGGGTGGAAATGGTGCTCCCATACATCCAGTTGCTATTGCCTCGTAGGATTTATTATCATTATTATTATTGATATTATTTAAAGCACTGAGATGGATCCGTCGCACAAAGGAACTTTTTCCAGCTTCGTTAGTGTGATCTTCATTTTCTTCATTGGTTGCTGGCACCCCATGCCACTGCAGAGCTTTGTTGGATCTCTGCAGATCCCTGCCACCAAACAACCTCCTGCATCGAAAATGGGATGACTACGCCTGGATCTTATGCGTGCTTGCTGTTTGAAGCTGCAGAAAAGTGAATAATCAATTAAGTATTGATTTCTTGTAAGATTTGTAAATTTCAAAGGCAAGACAAAGAGGATGGCTTAAGGAAAGCACTGCAGGGACTTGGCGTAAATTAGACAACTAACAGCAGTGCAGAATAAAATAACACCTCAACTGAATATTTCCTTGGAAGAATTAGCACTAGCTATTGGAAGACGATGGTGGATTTAATCAAGACAGCAGGCATGCTTGAGTTTTAAACCGTGAAACCTGAGAGAGGAACTAATTATATCCATCTTCTCCCACCCCCCCTTATATGGAGCTAATTTGACTGAATGGATGCAAATGTGTTTTATTTATGGATGAAGAAGCAAGCCCTACAGCATGGACTTTAGGATCATTGCATATGCTAAGCATGACAGCATCTTTTAAAATTAAAAGCTAGAATATTTTGTGTATACGGAGAAGGTATTTATGTGTAGAACAAAAGGTAACGTGTTCATCCAAACAATGTTTAGCATTTACAGGTTAATGATGATTTCTGCAATGCCTTTCTTTTCTTCGTTTAACATTGCTTGACTTTTTGCATGCAAGAAGATCTAGTAATCAATAAATGTGTGATTTAAATTACTAGGATGTTCAGTGTGTTGTTTTAATTGTCCCTAAGTTTCTGAATTTGTTTCTTAGTTATTCAATAATATTGTACGGGGAAGGGAAGAGAGATGTTTAGTTGCTGATGTTGATGTTAATAACAATAATAATGTGCAATCTTCTGTTAAGATAATTATAATGATATAGTTCTACATTTAGTAAAGAAACCAAAATTGTTCTGGCATTGTGGCACTGATATTTACAATGGGCACAATACTAGGAATTCAGTAAAAGGGGTTTGTTGCATTTTGCCTATGAAGAATGTTGCTGATCGATTAACTCCTTCTCTTCTGAGAGCAGAAAACAATGTACTTTATATAATGCACTGCTAGAAACATTGCCATTTATGCATAATCATCTTGAAAGTCTTAGCCTAATTTCTTACCATTTATACTTGTTCTCTTATTCTTTTTGCATCCACTTTATGTTCCCCATCTTTGCCATCCTTTTCTTTTTCATATTTGTTGTCTTACATGCTACATTCCCTGAGCAACCACAGGAACCAAGTTACATTAAGCTTCAACACAAAGACGATGTAAGAATAATGAATCCTCATTTGCATCCACATTTGTATTCAGATTTGCCAGGCTATAAACTTGGCAGATCAAGCGGAATATTAAGTAGAAGTTCCCCTTGTAAATGGCGTGCCTTGCAATTGCTGAGTCGCTCTCTCCATTTTTGTGTGATGTCAGTGTCTATGTGTGTCTGTGATGGCAGGTAGAATCCTCAATAACTGGAATATATTGGACCTCTTACTGTTTCCAATGTGATGTCAGCATTTTAGCTCGAGCATGTGACTGGAGCATTAACTCTATCGTCTAGGGACCATGTGAAAGAATTCTTTAAGCAAACAGATAAACATGCTAGTAAAAACAAATTGAGTCCTTGTATCAACTGGAGATTTCATTTCAAAGCTTGGCTCAGAGAAAGGCCAAGGCAAAACATATATAATCACCCTTAAATCTATAATCACCCTTAAATGCTCTGTAATGTGATATATTATTTTATTAAGATAATCTGACACTCTTACTTGCATGCCATGGTGACTATGAGCTTCAGTCTCGATTAAAGGCCTTAGGCCTAATTTTGTTTTTAGAGCATTATTGATTTAGACACATGCCATATTTATATTCAGTGTCTAAGAGCGCAGTGTGGCCCTTATTCTTAGGAACTAGACAGTGAAAATTCCCCTGGAGGTGAAATTTGATATGCAAAAAATTATTGCAAATTATGATTATTGTTTAGAACTGTTTCCATCTGCTCAGAGGTTTTTGAGATAAATTGCCATTTTGAAAAATACCATACTTTTAAAAATAGTATTTCATTTGAACTTTGTAAAATAATTATCTTAGCAGGTTCCATATTTGAAAACATACCTATTAGGGGCAGAATCATACCTCAATTTTATTAAACTTTATATTATAATTTCTGATTTTCAAGGATTTACAGCGTAAGAAACTGAAGTCATAACCAGGTGACTAATAGCACCCTGATGGACTCAAAGTATAAATTGAATAATCTCATTTTGAGGCCAGTTCATAAAATGAATAGTTTTGGATCCATTTACCAATGAGAAGAAAAGAGGACAACCAGGGCCATTGACTCTGAACTTTTAATATGAAAAATATTACCTGCTCTCTGTTCATATGTGATAAAAGTATTGCTTATTTATCTAAAAATCCTGCATGATTTCCCCCCAGATATAATCAGATTAGTTAATAAAGAAATCTAGTTATCACCAATTATATAACTTGCTAACATCTGGGGAAAACTTTGACTTTAACAAAATATGTTTTAAATTCAAAGCGGAAATAACCTAGAACAGATTGCAAAACTCTGCTATTCAGATATATATTCCCAATGATAGCTTTCACATTTACTATACAAACATGGATTCTCAGAGGGCTTTCCCTCCCTTCCATCTCTTAAACAAATTAACTAATTAAGAGCAGAAGCAATAGTAATCATATTTTGCAAGAGACAGAAAAAATAAAACCTCTGAGAAAATGAACTGATATGAAAGTAACTTTTCCTAGGAGCATGTCCACATTTTGTCCAGTCTTTTATGGTTTTCTGGTTTTTGCCATACTATTTAAAGTGAATAATGTTTCTATATAATGGGTATGCAATACATTGCTGTAGGGTATGGATAATGGCAATTTTGAAGGTCACTGTTCTGCAATGAAAGAAAGTCCTAATGTTAGGCTGCCCACTATTTAATGCATAAGCGGGCATTACTGTTATGCCACTGAACGGACAGAAATATTACTAACCTTCTAGTTTCCAGCTTTCCATGTATTTTTCCATGAAAACTGCTTCTTAAACCAAATTATTGATATTAGTCATTAGTGGTTTCTGTAACCACACTAAAATTTCACTAAAACAGAGGTTTCTAAACTTTTGGTCATCACACCTCCTTTTAGTGCAACCTTAATGTGCTTACCTTTAAAAATCCAGGCATCAAAATGAATACAAATGAACAATAAAAACAATGCAATGAAACTTTGGGAACTATGGATTTATTGTAACAATGTACAATTTACAGGTTCTTCATACCTCCTGTGTCTGCACCTCATAGTTTACAAAACCCTGCCTAATGGTTTTATATTTTTTATTTTATTTTATTTATTATTTTATTTTATTTTTAAAAAGAATGCCTTTAATGTAGCTATAAAAACTTGAAATTCATTATTTGGTCCAGAGAAATAAAGTCCTTGTCCTTTATCTATACAAACCAGCCATGAATTTACTATATATTCATAGCCTAGCTATTATAAGAAATTCTAAATGTAACATCAGGTAACAGAGTAACAGAGTTGGAAGCGACCTTATAGGTCTCTAGTCCAAACCCCTGCTCAAACAGGAGACCCTACACCATTTCTGACAAATGGCAGTCCAATCTTTTCTTGAGTCTCAAGTGATGAAGCTCCACAAATTTTGAAGGCAATCTGTTCCATTGGTTGATTGTTCTCATTGTTGGAAAGTTCCTCCTCATTTCTAGGTTGAATCGCTCCTTGGTCAGTTTCCATCCATTATTCCTTGTCTGGCCTTCAGGTGCTTTGGAAAACAGCTTGACCCCTTCCTCTCTGTGGCAGCCCCTCAAATATTGGAAGATGGCTATCATGTCTCCCCTGGTCCTTCTCTTCACTAGACTAGCCATCCCAGTTCCTGCAACCGTTCTTCATATGTTTTAGCCTCCAATCCCCTAATCATCTTGGTTGCTCTCCTCTGCACTTTTTCTAGAGTCTCAACATCTTTTTTATAGTGTGATGACCAAAACTAGATGTAGTACTCTACAGTATGAAGTCCACGAATATGGAAACCCATAACATGGAGCCCACAATATGAAATGTACCACCATATCCCAGGGATTTTTACTACATGAAGCTGATAATATATAGAAAATGAGTAGTATATGTATCATAGCAGTTTATAAATACAGAGAGATACCATTCTCTTTTATTTGTAGTTTAGACACTATCCTTTAGGATGTTGAAGACCAGTTTTATGCATATTTCCTAATAATGCATTCCTACTGAATTCATAATGCTTTAGTCTATAGGTTTATGCCCACTTACTTGGGTATCCTAAGATAATTCACTGCAGCTTAGTTCTGGATAGACTTATTCATGTTTGCTAAGTAATTTTCAGTTCTTTATATATCAGATACTTTAAAAGTATCAGTTTGTTCATCTTTTTCCACTGTCATAATTTTGAATGAGAATAACCACACAATTGTGAAGGTGTGGTCAACTAACATTCAAAGAGAGATTGTGCAAATCAACCTGAGTAATTGCTATTTAGTTCCAACTATTTACTGAATACAAAGTTAGCTGCATTTAATTTCCACTGAAATTTTCTGGACTTAACTTAGCCATGTAGCCACCTTATATGTTGAGTTCAATGATTCATAAATTCATTTCATTTAGCTTGGTTCTATTTTCTTTCCTTCTGAATTACAGTATTTGAATTTGTACATTTTGGAAAGTGGTTTTTTTGCATCCAATAAAATACATTAGTAGTAGTTTTGAAAGATGGTGTGCTACAACTAGTAATAACAGACTTCATCATCAAAATAGTTGCTCTTTCACTCCCAAAATCTTCTACGTTGCTCTGGCAGTCTGGAAAATCAAAAGCAAGTTGCAAAGGACACTCAGAGTTTGTAGGAGCAAGAAGACAGAGAACAGATTCTTGGAAACAATTGCACTCAGGTCTCCTCATGAAATGTTGGGTGTCACTGTTGATTTTACTATTACAATTTAAAATTGAAATACAGATTATTTAAGAGGCAAAGTCTATGTATTTATTATAAACTTTATTAGAGTGTATAATAATCTTGAACAGTTGTGCTAGCAAAATAATAAAAGCCTAGGATTCTATAAGAATACGTATCATAAAATCAGATGCAGATACATATTTATCATGAATTTGTAGTTTATGATGAATCCAAAGTGGTTTCCATTTCATTCCAATCATGAATGTATTCAAAAATCTTAAAACGTTTACTAACTTAGGGCTGGTCTTGCTTTCAATTTCATTTTCTCATCCTTCAGTATTGACATTTTCTCTTGATCCATTTTGGGACAGGAGAAAATACAAAGACTAACTGAATTCTACATACCAGAACACTGAAAATACATTTGCTTTTCCATTTTGAGTCCTCAAAACATAGGACATTTGTGCTGCATATCAATGCACATTACAAAATTTGGGATTTGGACATTTGAAGAAATAATTGCACAATAGCTCTGCATGTGATAATTCCAGAGCATGGTTCAGTATACATTCAAAGTCACCCTTAAGTAATGCTATGTATGGCAAATAATGATGAGGAAGCATCTGTGATACATATACTTTCAGTTATATAAGAAACTAGGTATATGTAAGAATATGAAAATAGACAAATAACATAACAGTTTTAGTTCCAAGGTCTATCAGAAACCTTTGTTTTGAATGTGATATTTCATAGATGAAACCCCAAAGATATTTGTTTGATCTTCCATGCATAGACAATTCATCAAAAGTTGGAATGTATATGTAGATATGTATTACTCACTCCCCATAATATAAATCCAGAGTAGGTTACATATTCATAAACATTATATGTTCAATATAACATTTTAAATGTTTACATGTTAATTGATAACATTAATTAATCAATGTTTTTGTGAATTAGCTGTTAGTTAGGTATCTCATTTTGTATTAACTCTCCAGCTGATCTTTCCAATGTAAAGTATTCAGCATCAAACCACTAGAAGAACAGAATTACTAAGGAGTTTCACTCTTTCACACACTTTTGCTCTCTTTTATACACTTCTTTGCCTTATAAATAAAACAAATGGAAAGAGCCTTTTTTGTTATATGAAAGGAAAAGTTGAATGTAAAAACTAGAGAGGGATTAATTTGTCAAATGTGCGTAGGAAAGCATTTGGTAGAATTTTCATTCTAGAATATAAAAGGTGAATGTGAAAAATATTGCTGAAAAATATCTACTGCAGGTTAGCTTGATTAGAAAAAGCATATGATAAAGCGAATGCACCTGAATTATGTAATGTTTTGCATGAAATAGAAGTTTATTGCTGAATGTGATATGAGCAGTTTATTTACTTTTTTATTTATAAATCAAATTTCTATAGCTTGTACTCAAAGACACACACACAGACACACACACACACACACACACACACACACACAGAGAGAGAGAGAGAGAGAGAGAGAGAGAGAGAGAGAGAGAGAGAGACTGTAGGCAGCCTAAAAGAAGTTTTTAAAAAAGTTAATACATACTAAACAGTGATTGGCATTACCATTATTATTAAAAAAAAACTATGAGAAAAACTAAAAGAGAAGAAATATATTGGCAAGGAGATGTTAGCAGTAGTGGAGCCAATTCATTAATATACCATTCTCCTGGATTTCCTAGACCTGATGGCACAACTAGATTGTGATGGACCTTCAGAAAATGAAAAGGGTTGAAGTAATAAATATATATATTCTATAAGGTGTAGTAAAGCATTACTTGAATGCTTAGTAAATGGTTCAAAGGTAGAAAGTAAGAAAGGATTATGTAATACCTTCTTTGTTGTTCTTTGCATATATATATATATATATATATATATATATATATATATATATATATATATATATATATATATATATATACATACATACACACACACATACACATACATACATGCAAGATTAAATTATATTGTTATGGATATATAGGTACTTTATATGCAGATGGTGCAATTTCTTGGTCTAATTGTTTTCAATGAGTATATTCAGTGAAGAATATGAAGGATCTGAAAATTGTATCAGAAACTGAAAGAATTCTGTTTGACAGGTAAAATGAACAATTGCAAGTCATACATAAATGATGAAAAGTCAGACGATTGGATGAATTTGTGCATCTTGGTCGAAGGTTTACTAAAGATGGGGCAAGAGATGGAGAAAACTAGGCACGAAAATGCTCGTCAAAACATAATTGCTAGTGTACAGAGATTAATTTTATAACTTCTTTGTTGAAAGAATCAAAAAACAGGTATATTATAGTATGCTGTTATCTGTATTATTATATGGAAGTGAAGGTTAGTCTTGTCAGGAGAAAAATAAAATGAGTTGAATACAGTGAATATAAGTTATTTAAGAAAATATGATAAAAAAAGAGATAAGGTCAAGGATGATTGAGTGATAAATGAATAAGGCATCAAACAAAGGAGTGTGGCTTTGTAACATAAGTACTTTGAGGTGGCTTGGTCATATGAATGGAATTCATGAAGAAAATATATGAGGGGAGAATGAATGAGCTAAAAAAAGATAAAAAGAGAAAATCATGAATGGAGTTCATGAGATCTTCAAAAAGAAAGAATAAAAGGTTTACATTATTCACAATAATGTATGAATTGGTATATCATTAGTATACATAAGTAAGGATTATTTTGAAGGAGAGACATTTTTGAAAAGATAGGACAAATGATGTTGGCACAAACCAGATTTAGTTAGCTATACTTTTCATTACTGTTAATGCCTACCTTAAATTTATTTGGCCTACTAGTAGTCATTTTTTTTCTCTGCTTTGTGTAACACAGAGAATAATATGAAGGGCTTGCGTGCATGTAACTTCTTGCTCCTCAAGCACATTATAAATGATAAACAGTTAGAAATAGGTCTATCAACCATATTGGATAATACTATTTGTTTCTTTAGGTGTTATAGCTCATGGTTTGTACAAATGGAAAAGCAGAGGAAAGAGAAGAGGCTAGAAGCAATGGAGATTTATATTTATTTATTCAATTTCTACCTGTCGCCTATCTCAATCCAATTGACTCCAACTGAGATAATGGAACATGTGAACCAAAATACCTATTCGGTTCAATATTATCTATTTTTCACAATGTTCCAAGCCATTGTTTGAAGAATTATCCATATTAATTCACTGGACTTTTTGAAAGATAATTTTGAGGGATAGTGTACTTTGTTTAGTTCAGTCTTATTGTGATATGACAATTCTCCTACTGCAGTTCCAATGGCCGAAGCAACCTGTTCTCATTTTATTTGGGAACTAGGCCACTGTTATTATATGTTTGAGAAAGAGCCAGTTGGGTGTAGTAGTTAAAGGATCAGGCTATAAACTGAGAGACCATAAATTCTAACCCCACCTTAAACATAAAGACAGGTGTGTTACATTCAGCCAGTCACTTTCTGTCATCCTTAGGAAGGAAGCAATGACAAATTACTTCTGAAAAACCTTGTCAAGAAATCTGGAAGGACCTTACCAGACAGTCTCCAAGAATCAGACACAATTGAACAACTACAACAAGAATATTTCTGACAACGTTCTATTTTGGCATGTCACTTATCATATAAGCCACCTTACTCTGTTTCAAGGGAAATCCTTTCTATTTTATTGTGTGTTGGAATTCAATTGATAAAATCATTTATTAAGAGTCAAAATTATACCCACTTCTCTTGCCTGATCTTACAATTACAGATAAATTATCGTTAATGGTACAGAATGGTTCAGAACTACTGAACTATATCTTTCAAAGATCCTGGAGCACAGGGGAGCTGCCAGAGGACTGGAAAAGAGCTGATGTAGTTCCCATCTTCAAAAAAGGAAAAAAAAACAGACCCAGGAAACTACAGACCTATCAGCCTGACCTCAATACCGGGGAAGATTCTAGAAAAGATAATCAAGCAACGAATCACCAAACACCTAGAAGCAAACAAAGTAATAACCAAAAGCCAACATGGGTTTGTCAAAAACAGATCATGCCAGACTAATCTTATCGCATTCTTTGACAAAATGACAAAATTAGTAGACCAGAGGAATGCTGTCGATATAATTTACTTGGACTTCAGTAAAGCATTTGATAAAGTAGACCATAACCTACTACTAGATAAAGTAGAAAAATGTGGGTTAGACAGCACCACCACCAGATGGATTCGTAACTGGCTGACCAACCGCACTCAACGTGTAGTCCTCAACGGAACTACATCCACATGGAGGGAAGTATGCAGTGGAGTACCCCAAGGCTCTGTTTTAGGCCCAGTACTCTTCAACATCTTCATCAATGACTTGGACGAGGGGATAGATGGGGAACTCATCAAATTTGCAGATGACACCAAGCTGGCAGGAATAGCCAACACTCCAGAAGATAGGCTCAAGTTACAGAAAGATCTTGACAGACTTGAACATTGGGCGCTATCTAACAAAATGAAATTCAACAGTGAAAAAAGTAAGGTTCTACATTTAGGCAAAAAAACCAAAATGCACCGGTACCATATATGTGGTACCTTGCTCAATAGTAGTACCTGTGAGAGGGATCTTGGAGTCCTAGTGGATAACCATTTAGATATGAGCCAGCAGTGTGCAGCAGCTGCTAAAAAAGCCAACACAGTTCTGGGCTGCATAAACAGAGGGATAGAATCAAGATCACGTGAAGTGTTAGTGCCACTTTATAATGCCTTGGTAAGGCCACACTTGGAATATTGCATCCAGTTTTGGTCTCCACGATGTAAAAAAGATGTTGAGACTCTAGAAAGAGTGCAGAGAAGAGCAACAAAGATGATTAGGGGACTGGAGGCTAAAACATATGAAGAACAGTTGCAGGAACTGGGTATGTCTAGTTTAATGAAAAGAAGGACTAGGGGAGACATGATAGCAGTGTTCCAATATCTCAGGGGTTGCCACAAAGAAGAGGGAGTCGGGCTGTTCTCCAAAGCACCTGAGGGTAGAACAAGAAGCAATGGGTGGAAACTGATCAAAGAAAGAAGCAACTTAGAACTAAGGAGAAATTTCCTGACAGTTAGAACAATTAATAAGTGGAACGACTTGCCTGCAGAAGTTGTGAATGCTCCAACACTGGAAATTTTTAAGAAAATGTTGGATAACCATCTGACTGAGATGGTGTAGGGTTCCTGCCTGGACAGGGGGTTGGACTAGAAGGCCTCCAAGGTCCCTTCCAACTCTGTTGTTATGTTATGTTATGTTAAGTATATGAATGAATATTCAAGATGATATGGGCATCTTCAATAAAAATAAACAAAATAAAACAGCTTGGGTCTCAAACACTTAATTCTTGATTTTCAGCACAATAAACTGAAAAGATTGTGTTAGTAGGATTGTTAAAATAGGATCTCTGAAGATACTCCCCCAAAAATTGGGGACTTTGGAATAACTGTAATGATTTATTTTTCAGTAATAAGATTCCCATTTCTTGGAAAGTAAAAATAATGCATGGACTCGTCAGAAAGTTTAAACTAGAATATCATTATTTTAGTGCACAGGTCATAGACGGTGCAAGCATTTAGAGAAACAAACTGTTGTCATACTGTGTCTTACACCATAAGGTGTTTTAAACATATCAACATAAAAAGATACCTTGATCTGAAATGTTAAGAAGGTCAAATGAGTTGTTGTGTCTCCCCTCCCTGCCATCCCCAAGAAAGGAGTGCATAGAACTGGTCGAACATGATCATATATATAACAGGGGAAGAGGGAGGATCTAGTACAAACAAAGGAGGAGAAAATATTCTCTTTTTTACTACTCCCTCTTTTAGAAAAGAAACCACAGGTGGGATCCATGAAAGCTTATAGAAGTAAAGAGAGGTCAAAAACCAATTTTCTCACTTGTTGAAAACACCCTACTGATTCTTTGTAGGGTATTTTCACCAACCCACCCACCCCTTCTTCATCTTTTTTTTTTTTGTATTCTTGGTCATAGAAGAAGCTTAATAGGCAGTCATATTATTGTACTGAATTTTCCCCCACCACCCAAAAGCCTAGTGACATTGCATTTGGTTCATAGATTCAGTCCATAGGATTAATATGAAACTTGGTGGCTTAAATGTTGCTTGTTTACTCCAAAGCAAAAGTTTTACTGGAGAGAAAACTAAAAAAAAGTAGATTTCCATGCAAAACTTTAAGTTAATAGTTTCTTTCCTATCTAGCTGGTTTCAGTCATGTGGTTTTCACAGATCATAATCCCATTATTATACATTAACATTTATGTGCTAGAGTAATATAGGAAAGCTAAACAATTAAAACAATTTTGTTCGTATAATACAGTCATTGTGAAATAAGCCTTTCTTCATTTTTTAATTCAAGTACAAACAACTTTTTCCAAACTAGATTAATTAAATTACACTTTATTTAAGACCTTTCTTTATGTATAATGAATGTGTACAGGAAGTTTTTCTCTAATAAATTGCATCCAAATTATATTAGAGAGGATAGCAAAAGAGATTAAATAGCTTAACGGCAACAGAAAAAAAAGTCAAGATGCCTTTACCATTTGAAAAGGAAAAGTTATCTCTATTTTTTTATTTTTTATAAGTTATGTAAAGGATAACGCAAAAACCAAAAACAAAGAAAAGAGGAATGCATGGAATTGCGTAAAATAAACTTTATACTACAATGGAGGTAGAAATATGGTATTTATAAAAAATAAAAAACAAAATGGAAAAACAAATAAAAAGTATAGGTAAAAGTATTCTAGTTGCCCCAGTCTCTTTCTCCTCAATGTCTTCTTTTTTCTCCCAAGCATTAATTGCTGTGGTTTTTATACTGTGCTTTGGCTACTAAGATTATTGCTCATTTTAATTAATTATTTTAAACAATTTCTTTTTCTCTTAAAAAAAAATAATAGCTAAGAGTGTCTTAGCTAGACTTGCTCTGTGTTATATGAAGGGAAACCATTTTTACCTGATTGTAATTATACTTCTCTTGTGATATAGTGAATTTTTCCATTGCCACATATTCTCTAGTTTTAGCTTCCCAACCTTACATTTCAGCAAAGATTTTTCTTCAAATATTCAAATACCGTGTTTCCCCAAAAATAAGACCCTGGCTTATATTTTTTGAACCCCGAAATAAGCACTTGGCCTTATTTTTAGGAAGGTCTTATTATTTTGGGGCACATGGAGCAAGATGGGGCTCCTCTTGCCATCTTACCTGATTTCCAGCTCTGTGTTTAAATATTTTTGGGGAGGGCTTATTTTCAGGGGAGGCTTATTTTAGTGCATGCACTCAAAAGCCCAATTGGTCTTATTATCAGGGGATGTATTATTTTCGGGGAAACAGTATTTTTTCAAGAATGATTCTTGCAGCTGTGATGCTTTTCATTTATATTCTCTAAGATTGTACCTAACGGTTTAAAATAAATGGTTTAGTTCTAATTTTATTTTGAGAATTTTATGTCTATTTTGGTGTATTTCTTTGGTGTTAGAGAGACTTTTGAGTTTCTTTGCATCACCACCACATATGGTAAAATTTTCCTTTCTTTGTTTGGCATTTATTGCTGCATAACTTCTAAAAAGTAAGTACATAGATACAGAATTGATATTAGCCTTTGAATAAAAAAGCAGAAAACTAAAATGATTAGATAAACAATAAATTTTACAATTAAAATTTACATTCATGCTTAATATTTACCATCAGTCTGCATAAAGTCAGATTAAAATGTTCTAAAGTACTAAATGTTCACAGGTATTCATTGTAACAAAATATTTTGACGGTACCAACATATGGGACATAGTTTAGTGTTACCAAAACAAATCATTCAGACATAGCAATTAATTCATTTAGCTTTGATGCTTTGGTTTTTGTTTTCTTCAGTAGTTTCAAAAATCTTTCTGTGACTTGAACATCAAAAATAAGTTCATAGTTATTCTGTTTCTTTATACCAGCATTTCTTAAATGTCTTTTTTTCTCTCAGAACCTTTCTCACTTTTAAAAATCATGGATGACTTCAAAAAAAAAAAGCTTTGGTTATATTAATATGTGTTTATTTATATGAGTTATATTTGTTGATATTTACCATATTAAAATTAAAATTGACACATTCACTCCAGTATCACTGTATTATTTTTCAACATAGGCTAGCAAATAATTTTGATTTCTTACAAGGTCTCAGGGGACCTCCAGGGTTCCTAGAACTGCACTTTAAAAAGCACTGCTCTATGTTATTTTGACAGTTAGCTAGAGGAGAATATAAGTGTCTTCTTCTAACATCAGAAAATTCTCTGAAGAGAGAATCCAAAAATATCAAGGAAGAACACCATGTAATAAGCTTTGGACATTTCCCACATCCCTCATACGATAACATTTTCAAATGATGAAATCCTATTCTTCATAGTTTTGTTAGATGAATTAGGAAATCAAGGAATCTACACTATAACTACTCTCCATTTATTAATTTATTCATCTATTTATATGCTGGAATCTTATGCCAAAGTCCTTCAAGAAATTACCAAACAACAGAAATATTTCAGACATGATCTGAAACAGAAATGCAATCATATATCTGAGCTTATAGCAGTAAAATCACAACAAATTGACCCAAACTATCAACTTAGAAGACTTCAAATGTCATTTTAAATAAATTAAGCTTGAATTGTTCCTGGAAATATACCATGAATAAGAATCAGTTCCAAAGATTTTATAGCTCAGATTTCCATCACAATCTCTAGATGTCTATGCAACCTTACCTCAGACAGAGAGGAAATATGAAGCTATGAATTTTTATATGAAATACTTTTTTTAAAAAAGCAAAATATAAAATGGAGAGCTTTTCCAAAACTGTACTATCGGCAAAATCCACTATACATGAAAAATTGTAAAAACAAATGTGTAGTGCTGGTAATAGTATATTGCCTAGAATTGGACAAACCTAAATTCAAATCATGGAAGCTTTCCAAGTTACCGTTTGTCACTCAGTCTCACAAGATTAAGAGAGAGAGATCACTTTTAAAAAGTGAGATTTACATTCAAATAACAAGAAGAAAAATATTGCAACAAACTTCTTATCCAGTAATTTTAAGAAGCACCCGCCATAGAGCCCCAAAATCTTAATATTTCAGCATAGTGGTTTTTAAATTTTCATTATTTTTTCTCTGTTATGAACATATCTTTTAATTATTGTGTCATTGTTATTGTTTATTCTATTAAATAGTCTTGAAATCTAGTCACAGAACAATCAAAAATAATATATAAGTAATAGAGTGGAATAGTTATTGAATGACCATTTCAAGATTCATCCAAAAACATATTGTATTTCGATGCTTAACAAAGAAAATGGACCTAGACTTTATAGCAAGTGTTGCAGTATTATTGTAAATGACACTTAAATTTCAATGCTCTCCCTACCTAGCCATTAAATGTAACAATGCTGCTTTGGTCTAGTGGTTAAGGCATCAGTCTAGAAAGTAGTAAAGCATGAATTCTAGTCCTACCTTAGCCATGAAAGTCAGCTGGGAACCTTGGGATCATTCATTCTCTTAGCCCTACTCAATTCACAGGGGAGTTGTTATTGTGGGGAAAATAGGAGGAGAAGGGTATGTTGGATATGTTTGCCACCTTGATTTATTTGTAAAAATAATAAAGTCAGGCAACAAACAAACAAACAAACAAAAGTAAATGAAGACTGATAAATTTCATGGTCTCCTGAACATTATTGAGTCTGCTTCTATATAGAAATACAGATCTTTCAGGTCTGTTTCAGTAGAGAAATGTAGCAGAAGCATTCAAAGTGCACTGTGTTGCAGCTTGATAGATCCTTCCAAACAAAGTGGAAATGTTTTGAGCCCATGTGGCTATGCAAAGGGCCATGGTGACAGAATACTGCTCTTTGATACACTTTTCTCCATTCTCCTATCTGTCTAGCCTGAGCACTATGTCATAGTGTTTTGAAGTGGGACAGATCTTTTGAACATTAGACATCCCTTTGATATCTTTTTATATCCTTCTTTATTTCTTGACATGTGTCTTTATATGGCTGTGCTTTTTAGGACCTGCCCATCTTGTTTTTAGTGTCAGCCTGAGTGTAACCACATGGTTTCCTGATGGATTTCAGACTTGCATTACCATAACTGAACTACATATTTTATGTACTCTAACTCATCAGATTGGTATGACTGCATTTTTGGAGATTCTAATCATGTGAAGAACTAGTTAATATATCTGAAATAAATTGTATACTATACAGACAGAGGGAATGCATGATATTCCATATTCAAAGACAAAAAAAGTTGTTCAGTGTGCAAGACATAAATGTAGCCTCTGTCTGCAATTCCTTAAAACAATTTTAAACCAAATATGTATTTTCCCATGATTACACAGCAGTCCATATATTTGATTCTTAGGACACTCCAACTATGTTTATCAAGTATTTGAATAGAGTCACATGAATGAACAAAGGTTCATTCACAGGTGTTCACTAGTCTAAGTCCCTTTGATGTGTTTTTGTTAATTAGCCCCATATTTTTACATATGTGGGAAGGAAAGTTCAAGGAATTCTTTGCAGGTCCTCATACAAAGTAGTAAGAACACAGCTATATTTCTCCTTCAGACATTCTTCTTATCTTGTGGATGTTTAAGCATGACTAAGTAATTAAATACAAAGGTTAGCACAACATACTGCCATATTCCTGTGCAGTTAGGATAAAGACCTAAATTTATGATAAAATGAACCCATGAAAATGTGTCTGTGTTACTGTAGCTATACAAAGTTCAAAGAGGTGACTTGATTTAAAGAATAGTAAATCATATTCCTTCCAATGAAGCCAATATTTTAACTAATTTGGACAAATCAAGTAGACCACTTTGGAAAGAATCAAAGGGAATTTGTACATTTAATAAATTTTCTGATGCTTTCTAATTAGCAGTTTCAAATGGTAAATAGACTTTCCTATTTATTTAAATTATGGAAAGAATAAAGAATTTTGAATGATGTAATAGGCACTGTGGTATATACATTATATATAAAGATATAGATTATTCAACAGGCCAAAGGATCCATGCCAACAGGATTTCAGGTCAGAAAAGCAAAGGAAAAGAATTTACTGTTTAAACTGTTTTATATTTAAGTGGGCATTTTTTGAATTTGTTGACCAGGTGAGATACGCATGTCTTTTCCTACCTACCTACCAAAACAATGAAACTAGTTTTGTAATAGTCGTGTTGCAAGTTCTGACTTTCATACTTGTGTCTTAGATTCACATTTACTTATTTGTTTGTATGCTTATGTAACAAATTTATATAATTGCCCAACTCACAAATAGGTGACTCCAGGTGTCGTACAAAAGTTGAAAAATTCACTGAATCCATTTTTTAAAGAATATCCACCCCCACTACCCAAATGCAAGTATGTATGGGTGGAGTTTGTATCATAACACCGCAGCATACATTTTACCACTCAAACTTGTGATTTTCCTCCATAGATGTCCATGATTCAGCTTCAACAACTTCACATGCGAACTGGGCATATACAATACAGAGTTTGTTTCAAGACTGTCAACAGACTGTCTTGCCATTCCCCAACTCCACTTACTAGAACAAACCAATATTTATGCTTTTAAGATCTATGCTATCTTTTTTATTCCATTCTCAACTGGAGCATTTATGAAGTTCCGGTCATTCTAATCTATGTGTTCACAACTACAGTAAGCTTGCTCTGGGAATTGCCACTGCAGATCTTTCTCATTCAATCTGGTTCACTGACACTCAATTCAACTCAACTCTTTCCAATAATTTGTTCCCTTGTGGGCTCACTGGGAATTGGAAGCAAGATGTCTGGAATCATATATTACTTCAGAATCTGGGGATTCACTCCAGGCAAACAATCTGTAACAATTTCAAAATGATAAGAGGTATTGTTAGCATTTTATTTCTTATTGACTACAATTCTGGAAATAATAACAAGATAATGTATATGAAAGTAGTACATATACATATGGACTATAATGTGCATATACAATTGGTAGGAAATTTCAAGCACTTCTGGTCTTCTATGAAGTCACTATAAATATGTAATTATTTCACATTTCTAAGTTCCTACTAGTTGCGTCCCACTTAGGCAACAGTACAATCATAAAGACATTTATGTCTGTGTATTATTTCTCTTTTTCCTTCTGTCTGCCTGACTTTCTGTCTATCTCCCTCTTTGATTCTCTGATACTCCTCTTCTACTTCAGGCTAGTCTGTTTAGTAGTGTGTGGGAGTGAGGTAATGGCAGAGATCACCAATGATCCTTTAGTCCTCAATACTTGCCTGGACCTCAATGTTCTGTCTGGCCTTGTCAGATTTCAAAGCCCTGATGTTCAGAGATAGTGGGAAGTGATGAAGTCTTCTGTTACTAATCTCCCTTTTGCGACTGTAATGCCATCTTGACCTCAGGGAAAGAAACTTGCTCTCCTATGGTTACAAAGGACATAGTCTTTATTTTAAATATTATAGGAATGGGAAAGATAAAACCAGTGGCACAAAACCTAACGATACCAGATCAGAAACTGATAAATGATGAAATTTAATAAGCAATACAAATACTCAATGGAAATTTTTCAGAATCACATAAAACAAAAAAACATTTACATGTATTTGCTGTAAATATCAAATTTTGTAGGATGCAAAATACAGTAAACAGAGATAGTCAATTCAATACAGAATATCTTCTACCATTAATATTATTTCATCCAAGTTTCCAAATGATAAAACATAAATAAAGCAACACAGAATGCTTGAAATACACAATTTCAATCATCTCAGGAATGCCATATACTTTGGAATCCAAACCATCCTAATTTTCATTTTTTTTATGCATTTTCCTTGTGGCAGTCCCTACAGGCAAACAAAACTAGAGTAGCTTGAAAGAATAACCATTTTTTTTATTTCCAGATATTACCACACACACAAAACAAAAGTTTCTCTTAAATCTCTTTAAATCATATAAGTAAGGGAAGAAAGAGGCATTGTTTTACTATTCTGAAAAGGTAATATTTAGATAGGATGGAGGTAGTTAGCCCCACGATAAAAATAACAATAACAACCCATAATAATGCAAATGGCAACTTTACTCAGAACAGCTTACATCTTGCTGGGAATACCTGTAATACCATCAAACATCACATTTGCTTATCCGAGTTCCTTGGGAAGGACTTAATAGGTGGATAAAAATGCCAAATCCAGTCTAAACATCTGACTGACTGCAACAAATTTTAATGCAATGAACCATAATAACAGTAAACCTTGAACCCTTGCCAAGAGCAATCAAGGAAAGCACTTGAAAACAACAAAGGTGAAGGCTGATTATAGAAAACAAACAATAGTAAACTAGTTTGTTAATTGAAAGATGAGGCAATGTACAGTCAATACCTGAATAAAATAGAAGAAAAAGCTGATTTAAAAAAAAAGTACATGGAGTTCATTAAGAGACGCTCCTTCAAATATCAGGCCCCATGCCATGGACTGCTTCAATGGTCAAAATCAGCATCTTGAATTGGACCTTGAAACAGTCTAAATTGGCTTGTCATTGTTTTCTTCCTAGGACTGAGGAGATTGACTGGCCCAAGATCACCCAGCTGGTTTTTTGTGCCTGAGGTAGGACTACAACTCACATTTCCAAGTTTCTATCCTGAGGCTGACACCAAACTCTTGTTAATTAGCCCCCATTTTTCTTTAAATTAAGAAAACCCTTGGGGGAGGGAGAGAGACTCTTAATGGAATCGCAGCCTATGAAATAGTTGTCAAAACATGATGCAAAGATTTTCTTAAGAGTAGAACAACATTTAATATTGCACTTCACATTCAGTTCTACCAGGAAATGTCCTACCAGGCTAAATGTCCTACCAGACTACCAGTTCTACCAGGCTAAATGTCCTCAGCAGCTAAGACTTCAAGAGTTATCCAGCACACTTAGAACTGTGTTATCCAGAGATCTCTCATGAAATAATTAATATGGATTGTAAGAGATGTCCATTAACTCCATGCAGGAAATGTATCTTTTATTTTCTTATCAGTTGAGAAAAATAAATTTGCTTTCTCATCTCTTCCCAATTATAGCTGGCCATCCCATCAGATTCAGTAGAACAGGCATGCTATGTCGATCAGGGAGGTATATTTGAAAGGTTCCAAAAGGTGGACCTTGTCTACTGTGGATACATCATTTATGGAATATCCTTCATCCCAAAGTGAGGCTAGCTGCATCACTGTTGATTTTCCAAAGTCCCTCAAAAACTGGTTATGCTATCAGGCCTAGGAATCTCAGGGGACTGGTAAGAACTGAGATGGCTTCATTGTTTTTAACATCTGTAATTATCTCTTATCATTACATTTTTATTTTTTTTAATAATAATTGTTTTATGTATTGTTTTCTATTCTTATTGTATGCTGCTCAGAAACATGGCTAAGGCGGTCAACCATAGAAATATGAATAAATAAATACTTTGCAAGGACTGGTACAGGAAATCACCAAGAGTCAATATTGTCATAAAGGCACATACATATACACACAAACAATGAAAAAGGTGACCAGCAAATGCAGTTACTTTTTATTCTCTCCATCATTTACAGGCCCAGGTGTGTGTCTACAATTGTTCAGTCTTCTCCATATAGTCTCTATGTATGTAGGTGTTCCGTGCGCTTTTGGCGTTGAGTCATGCCGGCCACATGACCACGGAGACGTCTTTGGACAGCGCTGGCTCTTCGGCTTTGAAACGGAGATGAGCAGCACCCCCTATAGTCGGCAACGACTAGCACGTATGTATGAGGGGAACCTTTACCTTTTATGTTATGCAATTTTCCATATAAATTGGTGGGGGAGGGGAGGTTCTGCTGGTTTTAAGATACTAGGAAATGCTATTTTATACTAAATGCTGATGCTGGAATTGTTCCTATTTTTCATCATGTTGGTCTTTAAACACCATTATCTGTAATGAACAAATGCCCATTTTTAAACTGAATATTTATATTTTTGTCTAGTCATTTTTGCCAAATATAACAGATGTGTTTGAGATATGTTCTGCTTTCCATTACAATATTTAACTTTCAATCGACACAATTCTGGAGACCTATACATCTCTAAGATCTGGTTGAGAATTAAGTCATCTATCTCCTTTATATATTCCAACATAATTTGCTCTCATATCCTTTTGTCCTTTAAATAAATGGATAATATGAGGTACTCTAAAGCATTCTTGTAAATAAGAAAACTATTAGAAACTGTTTTTCTAGTATGTCAGGATCGGTGTTCCATATTAGTAGGCCATTGCAAATAATAATGGAAAGCAGGGAGGAAAATTAAAAGAGGAAATGAATTTGATGAATAAAAAACAAAGTAGGCTTAAAAAAGGCATTTACTCAGAAAAGACTGGGTTGATAGTTTTCTACAATCACCTTACTTGCTACAATTGACACAGCAGATTTTATTTTTATTTTTCACATAGCAGAAGCAGGTGGCTATTATTCTTTCCTACAAGCTAAATTCACAAATTGTCTCTCTTTGGTCAAAGGATCTTACTAAGCTGGTTTTCCATTAAGCTCTAATGGAAAGTGTGCTATTTTTCTTTGGTGTCCTGACCCGTGTGCAATATTAGAATGCTATTCCCTTCATATATAGTGACCTAATTAAATGTGGAATCATTCTTGAGATCAATATTTTTCTTCTTTAATTGTTTTTAAAATATTCATGCTCTAGCAAGAGAAGTTCCCACGATACCTGGGAATCAAAACCACTGCATCTAAAAACTTGCTGTGATAAAGAACTGGAGAAGGGGATGATACAAACTTATACACTACACTTATACTTATTGCCTTATACACTGTAAGCCGCCCTGAGTCTTCGGAGAAGGGCGGGATATAAATGTAATACAAAAAAAAACCAAAACTGTAGACCTCTGTAGCATTCTGTCTGCTGCACAGCACGTGGCTCATGGGGGTAGCAGTACCATATCAACTTTGTGAAGCCTTTCTATTTAAAGAATAATGAGCCTATAATACATCTTCCTAGGTCCTGAATGACTTGGGGAAAAGAGACAATTGGTTTTATATATTTATATTTGTGAACATATGCTTAAAATACCTTTATGATGAAATTGTTTCTGCTTTGCTTTATCCTAAGGGATGGGATCGGAATTACCATAGCTACTCAACTAAGTTGGTATGTCAAGTCACAAACCATCTGAAAAGAAGCAATTGTACACTAAATTATAATAAGAAATTGCAGGCAGTTGTATTTTTTTCCCCTGATATTGGTCACATGGCACGCTCTCTTCCTCTGTTACCTCCATCTCTCAATGAATGACTGAGTGACTGATATGAACTGTGCTCAAGGCTGTTTTTGATCTAACTGTTCATGTGTGCACTTAGATCAGCTTATGGGACCACTTGAAGCTCAAAGAGAAATGAATCCTTTCAAGAAAGGAAAACAAATATAAAAAACAGAAAGCATTAATAGTGAGAGGGTGGAGTTTGAGAAAAATACTTTGTTTTTTAAAAAAATAAGCTTTACTATTATAGTTTGATTTGATATCTTTACAAACTTAAAAATATCACAGCTAAATTTTCATTTACAATGTGTATAGAAGAAGAGCCAAGTTTTCTATTCAGAATTGAAATTTTAGAATTAGATTTCTTTCTTTCTTTTTAATATCTTGGCCACTGGTGATAATGAAAACTATCTGTTAATCAATTTTTTTTAGAATAATAGTGAAAGCTGCTGAGTTTTCAAATGTTTTAGAGAAAAACTATACAATACCAAAACCATCTTATGCAGATT
Organism: Ahaetulla prasina; assembly: GCF_028640845.1. Taxonomy (NCBI): domain Eukaryota; kingdom Metazoa; phylum Chordata; class Lepidosauria; order Squamata; family Colubridae; genus Ahaetulla; species Ahaetulla prasina. The sequence continues at coordinate 40,825,651 of NC_080541.1, read as the reverse complement.
AATTAATAACACAATATAGAAACAAAGAACATGGTTATGTTATAAAAGTTATCTTTTGTACTTTTTGCATTGCCATAAACATTATTTATATTTAAAAGTCTGTAGGTGATTTGTAAGGTTTGAGTGAATTTATACAAGTAGTGCTATTTAATTATCACTGTTTAATTTAATTGTATTGCACAGTTGTATAACTGAATTATAATTTTATCTCTTCAGAAATAAGATTATTGTTTGCAATCTACTTGACTCTTAAGCACACACATTTTGGTTTGAGTCAAGGAAACAGTACTTCTATCTGGATTCAATAACTAATACCATGTCCTATAAGGATCTAGCTATTTAAGGCTGGACAAGAAGACTGAACACTGAAAAGGGAGAACGAGTGAATGACTGACTGACTGACTGACTGAATGAATGAATGAATGAATGAATGAATGAATGCACAACTATGTCCATGTTTCTATCATTGGGGAAGCAGGTGTCTCCTTTTGGTATTTAACTGAATGGCAGTGATATGATTATTTAGTGAGACCCATAACAACTGCAACAGTTCCACATTCCTCTCTCATCTACAAAGCAGTGCAAATACCTGATGGTCCACTCATCAGAATTCCGCTAAAATATTCTTAAGGGGAAAAAACAAAACCAATTTCTTTTCTATATAAACTAAGGTGAGTAGTTGAAAGAGATGCAGTGAAAATTATGAGTGCTTCTCCGAATGCTATCAAGAAGACACTTGCTTAAGATGATCAACAAAACCTTGAAAATCTAAATTCAACCAACACTGTGAGAGTAAAAAATGCAGTTGTTTTATTTTTGTTTTGTTTTTTGAACTTGAAAGAAATTCTATAAGATAAATGTCATAAAGGACATTGACACCCGCATGGGTGACAGAATACAAACAGTTTTATAATGTCTCTGAAATTAGTTTTTAACTTTTTGAGCTTTCTAGAAACCATTTCCCTCCCGCCTGCTGAAATATAATTCTTACCATTCCATTAAGATGCCCATGTGAGTGTACATGTATAAATGCAAACCGTAGTATTCAGTAGACCATCTATTTGAAATGTTAATTAGGTAGATTACAGTCCTGGTGCAGGGAAAATATATAAATCTGATCATCTTAAAACATAAAGCTTTTCTTCCCTAAGGTAAGTGCTAATGTGGAATTATCCGATAGTTCAAGTAAAACTCACCATAACTTACTTAGCCCTAAATGGCCTTACTGAGTTGGGCAAGATCAGTGTCTCTTCACTATTATCAAGTTCCAAATTTGAGGCCTTCTGTACAGGCAAGAGATGAATTAGCTCTTGCTAAATTAAGGAATATTACAGCCAGTAATATGACATTCTTTTTTATGACCATGGCTTGGGTTATAATGTGACAGGAAAAAAATGTAATGTTTCCAAAATGACAGTTTTTAGATTTGTGTTGCCTGAGGTAGTTCAGCTGAACAATAAACTATAATTTGATTGATGGAAAATTGAAGTGGTTCATCTAACTTGCCAGCCTGTCATACCCACAAGGCTTTAGTTTTGCATGTATGATGATGTATCGCAGTTTTAGAGATAATGTTGTTTGTATTATACATGAAATTTTTTTAGACACAAAAATGAAGACTTCATTACTCAGTAAAGATCAAAATATGCTACAGAGTAGCCCAGAAATCAGATTTGTTTCAGGATGGATTTGTAGATATAAATGGGCTCTTTTTGTGGAAGTGAATGATGAATAACATATGGCTGAGACTATTTTTATTTTCATGTGAAAATTGCCATATCACTGATTGTGAAATTATTAACTTAAAGATGGGGACATCTATACTCAAGAGAAACAACCAGACACATACAGTTTTGCTTTTCTACAAAATTAACGTTGCAGATTTCTAGACTGGTCAGCAAAAATCCTTTAAAAAGCACAATATTGCTTTTTCATGATTTCTAAATGCATCATTTGGGGAAAAGAAATAATAAAATTAAACTGTGTGGGGGGGTTGGGTGTGGGTGTGTGCATGCGTGTACAATATTTATGTCTGCCTCTGTCTCTGTGTGTTTGTGTATGAGTGTGTGTGTTTGTATGTGTGGAAATAGATGGGTAGCACCTATTTGCAGCAGTTTTTTGAAAACTGTATTTCAACAAATGTTAACTTAAGTAGTAAGAATAAATTTTATATAAGTACAAATGATTTGTTATACAATGCATATGGAACTGCTATTACCATAAACTTCACATAAATGATTGAGCAACAGTACAAACCAGTTGTGCACTGTATCATCAAAATATTGTTTATTATAACTCAGTGAGACACTTAACTTTTTATCACAGTCTGGAAGGGGAAGATTTTACTCTGAATTAGCAAAATTAGAAGTTAAGAGAAATGACAGTTTTCCACAGGATTACCCATTCAGAAGTCATCATATATGATAATCAATACAGGATTTAATACATTTTTTAAATGTAGCGTGCATTTTTAAGTATGTGCTGTACAAAACTTGTTATTCTGTCACAACAACAATCCTGTGAGATAAATTGAGATGACAGAGAGTGACCAGCTTAATGACACTCAGTGATTATTGGATACTGGATTCTCGCTTGGGCAATGGCAGTTCTATGGGAAGATTTCAGGGAAAATATTCCCCTATTACAGAGCTGTTTACCTTTTTATGAAACAGGATGGGCCAATTCCAAGCAAGCTTTCTCATTACACCTTTCAAAGGTTAGCACTGTCAAATATAACAATGAGCTTTGGCAAAGATTCATGAATTGTCAGCCTTCCCAGGTAGTCCAGACAGAAAACACTACCAAATGAGCTCATTCTGCTTTAGCTACATTATCAGAATCTTGCAAGTGTCAAAGTACAAATATCTCACCATTTCCTTTGCTACCTGATAAGTTAAGGAGGATCCTTTCTGAGTTTCTTTCTTTTTTTCTTTGCCCATTATGCATCTGCAGGTTACACTGCCTTTTTGACCATTCCCTAGGCAACATCTATTTTCCTGTCTCCCAAGGTTATTCCCACTGTCATTATTCCATAAGCCAAAAACTGTCAAACTTGTTTTGTTCATTAAATAAACCTGATAGCCTATGTCTTAGAATGAATCCAGTCCAAAGCTATACTATGGGAATAAGATCCAAAGGAAGAAACGGGCTCATAAATCCTTTTTATGAACCCAAGCAGCCCTTCCAAACAGCAGCACCTACACAAAGTGATTCAGACTTATGAAGACAATGTTACAGTGTCAGGACAGAAGCCCTGCCCTTTTTCCCTTGCTCTGTGATGTCATATGCGTATACTGAAAAGAGGCAGAGCTTGCAGAGTGACATCACAATGTTCTTTTCATCCTTTTCAGCAATGTTGCTGGCAAAATGAAGGAATATTATGGAAGCCACTGCTTACAAAACTCCTCCCTCGATTCAGCAGAGTTCCTTGTGTACAAGAGTTGCCAGGCTATATGATCATATTTAAGATAATGAGGAATTTGGTGTGGAACTTTCGAGGCATATTAATTTACACTTTTACATGTCTGTTCAAATAAATCCAAACGCACAGCAGCCTTAAATCAAGAAGCTGCTTTAAAAGACATAATCCCTAAGGCTTTCTGGACTTGTGGTGGGAATTTTGCTTGTTTGAGTGTTAAGTTGTTTAAGACTTTTGGGAGAATCTGACAAATAGGCAAAATCTTCATCATGGTCACCAAAGTTCAACAATAATCATTGGCACAAAAATTGAGAGACCGTGTAGTTAGAGGGAGAATGGAATATATTGGCTGAAAGAAAAAGAAAAAATAGCAGCCCTATATAAGGGAAAATAGAATGGAATGGATGGATCAGGAGGAGATCCAACAATTTACTTTGAGATAAATGGGTAGATAAAACTAGACCTCTATATATCTTTACATCTTTGCACACCATTTTTGCTTCCACCATATCCATGCCTCATTTCATTGTTCTCCTTTTTTCCTTTACATTTCTTACCACTGTCTTTGTAAGGATTTCATCAACTCCATCCAACCATGATTGTTTTTTCTGTCTTCTCTCAACCCAATCCACCCACCTGAAGATGAGGAAACAAGCTGCCTTAAGCATTCCATGACCTCTTTGTTTACCAATCATAGGTATAAACTGTATGGTTCTGAGCAAATTAGTCTTATATTAATTTTGATCTGTATGCAAAAGTACCAGTTTATGTTATTACAGGTAGTCCTTGAACTACAACCATAACTGGGAACACAATTTCCATTATTAAGCAAGGCGGTTTTTAAGTGAATCATGCCCAATTTACAGCCTGTTTTGCCATAGTTTATTAAGCAAATCATTGCAGTTGTTAAGTGAATCACATGTTTGTTAAGCAAATCTAGCTTCCCCTTCATTGTGCTTGTCATAAACCAGCTGTGAAGGCTTCAAATCATGTGATCATGTGATCCCAGTTACACTGCAACTGTAAATACATGAAGGTTGCCAAGCACCCAAAATTTGATCACATGACTATGAGGATACTATGATGGTAGTTACGCATGAGGAATAGTTATAAGTCAACAAATTCCTTGTGTGTCCAATCACACTTGGCCAATAAATTCTATTCTATTCTATTCTATTCTATTCTATTCTATTCTATTCTATTCTTAATGTTGCTGAATGAATGGTTGTAAATCAAGGACCACCTGTAATACAGGGCAGAGTTTTAATTAAAGGGGCCTGTCTTTGTTCAGAACTATACAGCAGGGGAAGGAAAAAGACCATTCCGGATGCTTCAAATCTCTTGAATCAGTGAGAAATCTTTCTGTATGAGCAATTTAATAACATTTTTCTGGTCATTGCAAACCTTTGTTACAACCCTGCCCTGCCTCTTCTCTTTCAATTCTACTTGCCCTTCAGAGCAATCCTGTGTGCTGCACTGTTATTCCTATGGGTACCTGGCATAGCAAAAGAAAATACATGAGAATAAGAAAATGGCCAATATTCAGGAGACTTCAGAGACAGAACTCTATGTTATATTCTGCAGACAGCAAGGCTTTGCGGTTTAGGTTTTAGGAAGAAGAAAAATCCCTGGCTACCTCAATTATAACATTAAGCAGTTTCATTCTCCTATTACTCAAACACTCAGCATGATCTTCAGCCAGAAAGTTGTACATCCTACTCTGAAATATTGCCATTAGAAAGTTACCTCAGACAGGCTCCACTGAGAAACTTTGCATTACCTGTAGGCCCTTAAAACTGCTTCTCTTCCATTGATATGTCCTTTGTCTTAGAGATCTATATGCCATTCATAACCTGCTTTTAATTTCTTTATTTTGATTCTGTACAGGGAGTCTTCAACCTACAACAAAACTGTAAGCCCAAAATTGAGCCCAAAATGTCTGTTGCTAACTGAGACAGTAGTTGTTAATTTTGCCCCACTTTACAACCTTTCTTGCCACAGTTGTTAAGTGAATAATTGCAATGGTTAAGTTAGTAACAGGTTTGTTAAACGAATCTGGCTTCTCCATTGACTTTGCTTGTCAGAAGGTCACAAAAGGTAATCACATGACCTTGAGACACTGCAACTATCATAAATATGAGTCAGTTGCCAAGCATCTGAATTTTGATCGTGTGACCATGGAGATGCTGCAGTGGTCATAAGTGTGAAAAATTGTCACTTTTTTCAGTGCCATATAAATATGATGCCATTGTAACCAGTGCCATCATAACTTTGAACAGTCACTAAACGAATTGTTGTAAATCGAGGACTACCTGTATAGAGATTAATATATTAACCACTAACCAGGGTGTTGTGTCTGCACCCACCGAGCCGGGCCCCCTGCCAGAAAGTGACTCAGAAAGTGAGGGGGAAGGGCCATCAGGACTTACCTCTGGAGCACCAGCTTCCCTGGCTCAGCTCCAAGAGCCAGAGGCAGGCCAGGTGGAGGAGATAACGAGGCCTCCGTCCTCTGACCCTTCCCCCCCAGGTCACGCCTCCAGACCCAGCTGATGGCAATCAGGCCTGGCTGGATCCTAGGTTTCGTAGGCAGGAGAGGCAGGAACAACAGAAGCAGGGGTGGGGCAGGCCTACAAAGTGCTGAGTCATGGAGCCACACCACACAGGATATAAAAGCAGCAAGGGCTGCTATACCACTTCGTGGCGAGCAAATCAACTGCTTAGAGGGAGAGAATTAGAGCTGAAGTCCTGTTTGTTCCTGGTTTCCTGGCTGACTCATCGGCATCAAGAGAAATAACAGAGACACTTGGCAGACACTTGCTAGTTTGCTGCCACAGCTGATAGTTGCCAGCTAATTAAGTCATCACTCGTCATCTCCTGGACTGAGGAGGAGGGACAGAACACAGGGTCTAATCTCAGAACTGATTTTAGCCTTATGTCTACATAGTATTGAGAAAGAAATGATGAGGAGAGATTGGCAAAGATGGATTATCATTAATTCCATAGTGTAAGTTACCTTCTGTTACTATAAACTTCTTTTCTCCTAAAATTTTCTAAAATACTTAATTTTCCTAAAAGGAATAATGGCTTTTTGTACATACTCATTATAGATTACCTACTTAAAGAGGCCATCTGTGTCAAAATTGAACAGCCCTCTCTCAACAGAGGGTGGGGGAATATGACATCATCTATCTCCAATCTGCAACACAGTCCTTTCAACAATTCAAAGAAGGATCCACACCAATTTGCACCACTCAGGTGACCCTGTTGACATAGATAAACCTCCAGGTGATTTAATGAAACCCACTAAAAGAATGCAAATGACCATCTGTCTGCAACGAATATAACTCTCCACCATCCAGTCAGAGTTTAAGAAGCTTCTTGGATGAGAAGTGAAACATCTTCAAAGAAAAACCAGAAAGTCCAGTTGCCTCTTGAAAAAAGCACCTTTGGGACAACCATGACCTGGATCTTTATAGACATTACATACTTTATAGACATTACATACTTTATAGACATCTTTATAGACATTACATACTTAGCTACAGATACTCTCGTTATTTGCATTTCCCCCTAAAACTATTTTCAATATGTCCGAGAATTTAAAAACAAAAATAAAACAATTCAATAAACGTCTGCATGCTATTTTTGATATAGATGCATATCAAGCTTATGATAAAATGCAACTCTGAGGATAGTTAAGTGACATGTTACACTTCTCATTTTTTGTATTTGGAATTAGAGATGCTGAAGAGTTAGGATTTAATCGACACACAGCACCTTTTGTTATTACATGGAATTGTATCTGAGACTGTTCTTGAAGTAACAGAGGATCACTCCATAATGAGATTTCTAAGATTACTGTGGGGAATTCTCTGTAGTGAAAGCGCTTCCTTCTTGGGTCATTACATCGCCATAAGTCTTAATTTTCCAGACATTTTACTCTTTCTCCCACAGTGTCATTCTCTTTATCAAGAGCTTGGATCTGAAAGTAGCATTGTCTTTTCCTCATTTTAGCTTAAAACTGAGCAGCTCACTGGAAGAATAATGCACTGAGAATAGAGGTGGCCATTTTACCCCTGCACAAGAAGCAGCGGGCGAGCTATTTTACCTTTCAGTGTGCGGGAGGGGAATTGTAACATTCAACTAGATATGCTGAAGGTGTAATTGTTGGAAACCAGCCTATTTTAAAGCCATTTGTTATGATTATTATTTCTATCTCTTAAAATATTCTCAGGCATTCAGTTAGAAGCTGGGGATTCATTTTTAGCTTTACAGACATGATATTCAAACCAGATATTTCTGTGACATGGAGGCTGAAGAGATTATATATCTTGGGAAAGAACCAGCAAGCTTAACAATAGGTCCACTTTCTTTTCCAGTGCTCATTTATCTTGCCATCTGATTACAGTATAAACTGTCACATTTTAGCCCCACTGCACAATTGATATATGCTATTTTGTGGTTAAAACAATTGAAGGGAGGAAAGTGTGTAGCTTTATTTATTGTATTTACTACATTTCTATACCACCCTTTTCACTTAGGTGATCCATTGGCTTCATTGGGGTTCACAACCCACTGGGGAAACTGAAGTCATATACACTCAGACCAGATCTAATGTTGTATGCCCTGTATCGGCCTTCCATTTATTTATTTTATTTATTTATTTTTATTTATTTGTCAAGAACAAATAATATATAGGTAATATATATAAGTATACGCATGAGTTGAATACATAAAATAGATACAAATAGAGGAAACATTAGGACAGGGACAGTAGGCACGCTGGTACTCTTATGCACGCCCCTTACAGTCCTCTTAGGAATGGGGTGAGGTCAACTGTAGACAGTCTTAGCTTAAAATTTTGGGGGTTTTGGGATGAAACCAGAGTTAGGTAGTATATTCCAGGCATTGACCACTCTGTTGCTGAAGTCATATTTTCTGCAATCGAGTTTGGAGTGGTTCGCTTTAAGTTTGCATTTATTGTGTGCTTGTCAGGGATGGGTTCTAATTTTTTTACTATCGGTTCTTTGGGCATGGCTTATTTTTTGGGACGTGGCTTGATGGTCATGTGACAGTGGGTGTGGCTTGATGATCATATGACTGGGTAGGCATGGCCAACTCAATGTCTCTCGTGTCAAGGGGTACCTCGCCTGGCTCCTCCCCTCCCAGCCATTCCTTGTCATACCCAGCCTCAGCGTATCTATAGTTCTGCAAAAATGTTATTCACCTTTTTTCAACTTTATTATCTACATACTATAGATCAGGGGTCTCCAAACTTGGCCACTTTAAGACTTATGGACTTCAATTCCAAGAATTCCTCAGTCAGCTTTGCTGTCTTAAAGTCTTAAAGTGGCCAAGGTTAAAGATCTCTGCTATAGATGCAATTTCATGGACCACTGAAAGGAGGAAATGGCTCACATGCTTTGCCCAAGAGTGTGATAGGCAACAGTCTTTTAAGGGGCTGCTAGAAAGAAGTGGGGGAAGTATTTTCCAAAGCACCAGAAGGCCAAACAAGAAGCAATGGATGGAAACTCAACAAAGGGAGAAGCAACCTAAAACTAAGGACAAACTTCCTGACAGTGTGAACCTATGTAGGTTTCAGTCATAATTTCACATATAAAATAGCCATTCATGTAATACAACCTGCATATTGTTCAAAACAATCATTAGTATTATGGCTGATGCTTGACAGCAAGCCTAAAGTCCCCCTTCCCTCCCCACTCCAGAGGAAGGTTATTTCAAAATCCCCATTTCCTCCCCACACCACTAATCTGTTCTGGGAAGGAATCAAACTCCCACCTCTTCATTTCCCAAATAAAATATCCCAGATAATTAAGGAATAATCAAGCTGCTAGCAAGGAACCTGCCTGGAATTCCACATTCCTGCCAGCTGCATAAAGGAAACTTTGTAAGCAGAGATCATAGAAAGTGGAAGCTGGAAGTTTGGCTCTATTTAAAAGCAGGCAGAAAACTCATTCAAGACAGGATACTTCACAATGGAAATCGCCCAAACCTTTTTAGAAACACAAAGCCCATGTTGCACAAACTTCAAAAACATTGAACCATATAAGAATTCCTGCTCTTATCTAATTTGTTGTTCAGCTAACCCAGAAAGGAGCTTCTAGCTGCTCTGTCAATTTAAAATGACAGCATTCCCCCCACCCCTTCTTCTTTGCCAAGCAATCTCCTGGCTGAGAAGCAAGCTGATCAGTTGGGAGGCTTCTTGGCTTCTCAATTTAAAGGGATGGTGTCTTATTTTTTTTTTCTCTTCTTCGAGAAGTGAGTCTTGATTTTTTTCTTCTAGCCGATCAACTGGGAGTCGGGAGGCAGCAATAGATTGGGGATGGGGGCAGGCAGAACTTTTACTACCGGTTCTCCGAACTACTCAAAATGTTTACTACCGGTTCTTGCGAACTGGGGAGAATTGGTAGCAACCCACTACTGGTGCTCGTATATTGTTGTGGTTGAAGCTGAAGTAGTCATTGACAGGTAGGACATTGTAGCAGACAATTTTATGAGCTACACTTAGGTCATACCTAAGATGGCTTAGTTCTAAGTTTTCTAGGCCCAAAATTTCAAGTCTGGTGGCATAAGGTATTTTGTTGTGAGCAGAGGAGTAGAGCACTCTTCTTGTGAAATATTTCTGGACATGTAACCTAGAACCCTTCAGATCTATTGGGAATATAAGTAAGCATGAATAACAACTAAGGATTTTGACTGTATAATCACAGCCCATCTTATTAAACCAACATCTTTAAAATGCCAGTTTGTATTTTTAAAGTGTTTCTAACAAGGCACGATTTTGGAAGTGATCATAATGTGAAAATTGAGAGCCTGTGCATTTTTTTAAATTGTATATGAAAGCTTTTTCTCAGTTGGTTCTTTGATCAATCTTCTCAAAAGCACTAGGTGGGAATATGGTTTCAATATACTTCCCCCTGTACTCAGTATCACTTTTAAAATGTTCTGAGTATTTTTTAAGTGTTAACTAAGAAGAAATTCTCCCCTTACAATATCTTCATTTGTAGCAAAAGTACAGCTTTTCATGAAGCTATTGAAGACTAAGAAAGATTGGAGCCATAAAGTCCTAATAGTTGCTTCATCATCATTTCCGAACAGTGCGTACGTAAGGACTGTGTACATAATGTATCACTTTGTGTTTTCCCCCAACACGCCTGTTATGTTGTCTTTACATACATGTCATGAATAATATCACACAGTTTAAGGGTACTTTATACCTAAATGGAAATCTGGATGTCTGGATTAAGTGTATTAATTTTTATTTATAATAAAGCTGTTTTTAGGGTCCTCTATTTTTTTTTCCTGTGCAAAACACTATAGTTGCTTGTCACAAAATTTTCAATTGGTAAGTTCTGCACAAGAATTCATTACCATAATATACATTATGAGTGCATTACAACTCTGTTGATATCCACTTATGCTGGTGTAGATAATTACTGGGTAAAAATTGTTTGTTATTTCCATCTTCTCCAAATACCTATATCTGGCAGTGATTATTTTTATTAGTAATCTGGAATGTATAAAATTTTTTATTGTCTATATCCATGAATTAGAAAGCAATAGCATGTAGCTAAAATACATTTAATTTAGCTCTAATTTTTAAAAAAACAATTTTATTTTATTATATAAAATACAAAAAAAATCAAAGGAAATAGGAAATTAAGGAAGGGAAAGGGAACAGAGAAAAAGAGGTGTGAAATACAAGGGAAAATAGAAAGAAAATTGAGCATTGACTTCCAACTCTTCCTAGCACAGTACAAGACAAACATGCTCCAATCTCAACTTTTTGCTTTTACACATTAATATATAACTAGCCATTTCTATAACACCAGTTTAGCTCTAATCTATGTTGCCTTCACACTTTTGAATCCTATTTTTTCAGGCCTCTAAATCATAACAGGAGCTGACATGACCAGAACAGACTCCTAGTCCTTATAGTTCTCTGCAGTTCATGGAGATCAAGAGATTGTGATAAAGAGTACACTTCTTTCTGCAAAAGAATTATGATTATGATTATTGATCTAAAACTTTTAGGAACATACATATTAAGGATTGTTAGATTGTGGGAAAGATTTTTAAAATGAAACTAGGTGACAAGAAAAAATATAGATGACAAAGATTTTTGTTTGTTTGTTTGTTTGGAATGGGAGATAGGATCTTTCTAAAAAGGCAATTTACTTTTTATAGTTTATCTCTGACTATTATCTATTTGAGCCTGTATCTATTGTATCTATTCTATTCTATTCTATTCTATTCTATTCTATTCTATTCTATTCTATTCTATTCTATTCTAGCATAATCTAGCGTATTCTAGCATATTCTAGCATATTATATTACAGCATATTATATTATAGCATATTATATTACAGCATATTATATTACAGCATATTATATTATAGCATATTATATTATAGCATATCATATATCGCATATTATATTATAGCATATTATATTAGTTGAAGATCTGAAAAACGTCCTTGTGGAGACCTTAATGTCAGTCTCAACTTCTTTCCTCAGCCTTTCAAACTGAAATAAATATTTTCTGGGGAGACGCTAGAGAAATCCTTATGTAGAGAGGACATGAATGTCAGGCTCACTAGAAAGATCTCTGCAGAATTTCACTGATATGTGACACCACACAACTTAATCAGGTTCTAGGTTCATACTTGGCTTAAGGATCTTGGATATGCAACATGACATGGCTGAAGTAGAATCTTTGTGGCCTTCCAGAAAAACATCACTTTTAACATGAAGATAGTTTTTCCCTTTCATACCTGCTGTAGTTTAATTTTAGTGCTTCTTTCTTCTACATCTCACTGTTGAATAAATTTTCCTTCCTGTTTTTCCTGGCTGTGAATCTGGGTGGCTGTTGCCCGTTGACATCATTGATATCTCAGTCTTGAGAAATTCTGCCTTCATAGATGTCAAAAAAACTCCACCAGGGGTGAATCTAAACATGAGTTCTAGCCTCAAGTAGAATTATTCTACTATTTATTGCCAGAAAGCAAAAATACACACAATAATGCATCTGGTAAAAAAAAGATACTGTAGAACTTGTACACAAAGAGCTACGGATACATTTTTAAAGAGAAGGAGCTTACATAAGGTTAAAAGGCTGCATCTGGGAAATTTACATATCAAAGAATAAAAGCAAGGTGATTTGCATTTAAAGAAGATTCAAAAGCAATTTACATAAAAGTACTATTTAAGTTATGAGAAGATGCAGGCACAAGCTTTCCATATAAGGAGCTTGCAAATACAGTTACAATTTTTTCCTTTGTTTTTTTATTATATGAATACTTATTTATCATTTATTTATTATATGGGAATAAAACATAAGCAAATGTATAAAAAATACTGGACAAGAAATATGTGGTGGTGTTCTACCAATGAATATATTAAACCAGGGGTCTCCAACCTTGGTCCCTTTAAGACTTGTGGACTTCAACTCCCAGAGTTCCTCAGCCAGCAAAGCTGAGCAAAGCTGGCTGAGGAACTCTGGGAGTTGAAGTCCACAAGTCTTAAAGGGACCAAGGTTGGAGACCCCTGTATCAAACAGATCAAAATTGTCAACTCGCAAAGCATGCCTGGCCTGCTCTCGAATTGCATTGGTCAAACATTGTATTGATCTTCAAATGTCTCTTTATTTGTTTTCCTAGCCTTTGAATATTCTTTGTAATTCTAAAGTTATATTTCCTCTCTTCTGTGTTTATATTGCTGTCTTGTATTCAGCAACTATGAATGTCTCCTGACAGAAGTACATGATTCTTTTACTGGCTGTCAAGAAAGTAAGCTTCATTGGAGATTGTCAGGTGTTTTGTAGAATAGATATTGTTGCCTATATATTATTAATTTTTAAATATTTTGTTTATTAGCTAAAGAGAAAGGATGTATGCCTATAATTGTACTGGGATTCATAGAGATTTTATCTTTGACACTAATTGGTTGCAAGATCTAGAATATTCATCCTTGTGAACTGAAGGAAAGGACAGCTTGATTTTAAAGAAAATTCACATAAATTTCAATGTAAATATCCTACAAAGAGAAGGTGGGATATTGAAATATTGGAAGTTCACTTAGAAGATATCCCAAGGAGTAGATAAGCTAGGAAGATGCTGCCAGAATAGAATAGAATAAAATAGAAAGAAAGAACTGGAGAATTTCAAAAAATACAAAAACTTACAAATAGAAATAGAATCACAGTGGCAAAAGAAAGAAAAGATTGGGAAAACAGTGATAGACACTTTGGGGGCAATCCCAAAATACCTGGAGCGCCACTTGAACTTCATTGACATTGACAAAACCACCATCAGTCAATTGCAAAAGGGATCCTTACTAGGAACAGCTTACATCCTGCAACCATACCTTTTAACACATCAAACAACAACATCTGTTTGTCCCAGGTCCTAGGGAAGGAGTCAATAGGTGGATAAAAATGCCAAATCCAGTCTAAATATCTGTCTGACTCAAGGGTGGGTTCTAATTTTTTTATTACCGGTTCTTTGGGCATGGCTTATTTTGTGGGTGTGACTTGATGGTCATGTGACAGTGGGTGTAGCTTAATGGTCATGTGTCTGGGTGGGCGTAGCTGGGTAATCATGTGACTGGGTGGATGTGGCCAACTTGATGTCACTCACATGTGAGTGGCCTCTCCTCACCTCAAAGGTCTCAACGAGATACATTTCCCTGTCTATTTATTTACTACTACTGAACATCCAAAATATACTATTAAATCCTATATATATATGCCATATGTGTACATACATATTACATAGTATAGCATGTACAGGCACACAAAAAGATACATTATCTACTATATATATATATATTTGTTTTCTGAGGTTTTTGCGGGTGTTTGTATGTAGGTCTTTGGTTATTCGGGTTTTCTCCCACGTAAAATTTTACGCGGGAGAAAACCCGAATAACCAAAGATAGATAGATAGATAGATAAATAGATAGATAGATAGATAGATAGATAGATAGATAGATAGATAGATAGATAGATAGATAGATGTATATGTATATGTATATATATATGTATATGTATATATATATATATATATATATATATATATATATATATATATATATATATATATATATATATAGTATATATACTATATGTACACACACACACACACACACACACACACCTCTTCTAAAACTATACACATTCAACCTCACTTACTACATTTGGAAAAACACACCTAGAGTCCACTTTCTGCCACATATTTAACTATAACTTCTGTACATTTAGAACATTGAGAATACCTTCAGATGTTCTTCTCTAACTTGCACATGACTATTAGAGCCAGGAGAGATCATGGATTGAGTAAAATGCGGTGAAATTCACTTAACAACGCTCTTGCTTAGGAACCAAAATTTTGGGCTCAATTCTGGTTATAAGTCAAGGACTATCTCTGCCTTCCTCTGCAAGGCAGCATTGTCCTACTAAACTCCTTCTTCTTTCTGGCAATTTTCCTCTGTTAGAGGTACCAAAATAAGGTTTCCTGCTAGAGCAGTGGGTTGGATTAGATGGCCTCTAAGGTCCTTTCCAGCCCTAGATTGCTGTCTTGTTTCAAAGCGTCTTCTGAAGCCAAGTCTAGTGCCAGGGTTTGTGATCCTTCCTTTCTCTTCTTTCTCTCTCCCTTCCTTTCTATTTCTTTTTTCTTTATCTCTTTCTTGTCTCTCCCTTCCTCTTCCTCTTTATCCTTCATTCTTTCTTTTTTTTTTCTCTCTCTCCCTTTTTCTTTCTTTCTTTCTTTCCTTCTTTCTTCTTTCTTTCTTTCTTTCTTTCTTTCTTGTCTCTCCCATTCTTTCTCTTTTTCTTTCTCTCTTTCTCTCTTTATTTTCTCTCCCTTTCTTTTTCTTTCTTTCTTTTCTCTCTCTCCTTTCTTTCTTTCTTTTTCTTTCTCTCTCTTTCTTTCTTGTCTCTCCTTCCTCTTCCTCTTCCTCTTTATCCTTCATTCTTTCTTTCTCTCTCTCTCCCTTTTTCTTTCTTTCTTTCTTTCCTTCTTTCTTCTTTCTTTCTTTCTTTCTTTCTTTCTTGTCTCTCCCATTCTTTCTCTTTCTCTTTCTCTCTTTCTCTCTTTATTTTTTCTCTCCCTTTCTTTTTCTTTCTCTTCTTTTCTCTCTCTCCCTTTCTTTCTTTCTTTTTTTTTTCTCTCCCTTTCTTTCTTTCTTTCTTTCCTTCTTTCTTCTTTCTTTCTTTCTTTCTTTCTTTTCTCTCTCCTTCCTTTCTCTTCTTTCTTCTCTCTTTCTCTTTATTTTTCTCTCCCTTTCTTTTTCTTTCTTTCTTTTCTCTCTCTCCTTTCTTTCTTTCTTTTTCTTTCTCTCTCTCTTTCTTTCTTGTCTCTCCTTCCTCTTCCTCTTCCTCTTTATCCTTCATTCTTTCTTTTCTCTCTCTCTCCCTTTTTCTTTCTTTCTTTCTTTCCTTCTTTCTTCTTTCTTTCTTTCTTTCTTTCTTTCTTGTCTCTCCCATTCTTTCTCTTTCTCTTTCTCTCTTTCTCTCTTTATTTTTTCTCTCCCTTTCTTTTTTCTTTCCTTTCTTTTCTCTCTCTCCCTTTCTTTCTTTCTTTCTCTCTCTCTTTATTTCTTGTCTCTCCCTTTATTTCACTTTTTCTCTCTTTCTTTCCTTCTCTCTGTCTTTCTTTCTTTCTTTCTTTGTCTCTCTCTCTGTCTCTCTCCCTCTCCCTCCCTCCTTCAAAGTCTGAGTGAGACCAGGAGTCCCGAGAGAAAGTGCTTAGCAGCGGTGGCGGCACCCAGAACAGAAGCTTCAGGTGCGGGACAAAACGAGCCAGCAGCAGCCAAAATGGGAACTTCAGGCTGCGTGGCTTTTGCTGCAGCAAGCCACGGCAGCAGCAGCAAGCTGCGGCGGTGATACCAGGGCGTCCTGGCTCCTGGGGACTTTCCTGTGCAGCGGCGGCAGTGGTAGCACTACTGGTGGTGGTAGCAGCTAAAGCAGTAGCAGCGGCAGCTAAGGTGGTGGTGGTGGTAATGGCAGTGGCAGCAGCAAGGTGTCCTGGCTCCCGGGGACTTTTCCTGTGCAGTAGTGGCGGCAGTAGAAGCAGAGGCAGTGGTAGCAGCAGAAGCATTGGCAGTAGCAGTAGCAGCGGTAGTGGTAGTGGCGGTAGCAGCGGCGGTAGTAGCGACGGCAGCAGTAGCGGCAGTAGTGGTGAGGCATCAGCGGCAGGCAAGCATGGCAGGGCCGCAGGGAAGGGAATAGGCTGCTAGCTGTCTTTCCGACAGCCGGGGGGCCCCAACATGCTTGCCTGCCTTCCACGCACCCTTCCTGATGTTCTCGTGGCAGGCCCGCTTGCCTGCCTTCCTCCCCCATCACCACCTCTTTGTTCAGCTGCTTATCTTCCTCGGCAGCTGGTCGAGAGTCAGGAAGGCAAGCTGAGTTTTCGGCTGCTGCTGGAAAGCCACTTTCTCTGCAGGCCACCAAAAAGTGCCAACAAAAAAAGCTGCTGCTGTCACCCCCATGTTCTTTGTGCATGTGCATTCCACTGGACTTGCAAGGCAATGGGATGTTCATGCGTGAAGAACATGGTGGTGACGACCATGGTGGCCAGGGTGAGAGACCAGCCACCAGTTTGGGGGCGTGGCCAGCCAGCTATTACTACCGGTTCTGCGAGCGACTACATTTTTTTACTACTGGTTCTCCCAAACCAATGCAAACCGGTAGCAACCCACCACTGGTCTGACTGTGTGATCAGCTGTATAATAATACAATCTTATTAAATTCATAAGCCACATAAGCCAAGATATATACTTGCAACTGCTTTCTTGGGCAGTAGATTATCTTTTAATATGGGCTGAACCAGGGACTCAGTGACAAAGAAAGGTCAAAAAAGTCACAATGGTGCCACAACCGCATAATTGATCAGTGAAAGCATACCATATTGAAGCTTCAAAGGTGTGATCATGACACTCATCATGGCTTTTGTCATTCATTCCCCCAAGAATGATTCTGTGAGAACAACATGGTGAGGTCACTATTTGAGGACTATACAATATTATAAAACAGTACAACCTGACATCTTTTATCTGCTGAATATTCTTGATGTTTCAAGCCTTATTGCTTTCCTTAAGTTTTATTTTATATTTAAGTCAAGGAAAAATTAAACTCCAGGCACTGGCTCTACTTACTATAACAAAAGAAAAGAGAAAGTGCATTTTATAATATTACTTTGAATTTGCATTTGACCTGATTACTCAAGGGATTTTTGTCTGTCTTAAACACTGGAGTGTCCTTTATAACATTAGAAAAACATTATACTCCTCTCTCTCTCCTCCTCCTCCTCTCTGAATTTTTTTAAAAAAGAATTCCAATAACAGTAGTTTATTCTAGTTTTAATATAAAAAATACATGAATTATAAAATGGACAATTTGGCAGAGGGTAGCTACAAGAGGTAGTCATTATGTAAAGCTCCCTGTCTTTTCTGAATTCAGACTTTAGGCAGCGTAGAAACTATAAAAAATGGTGCTATTTATATGAAAATTGGATTTGATCTCTAAATCTTTCTCCTCTTCTGAGAGCCACTTGAAGCCAGGGATTATTCAAGCAGCTCTTTCTTAACTGATCAGATATGCTGGAATTGTCTAGGGGGTGGCATAAGAAAAAAAAAAAAACCTTGAGACACTATCGTTCTTGGGGCCTGCCACTGCATGATTAGCTGTTTGTACTTTTTCCCTTTACAATAATAAAATCGAATGAATTGTTATTGAGTGAAACCACACTACATAAATAAATAATCAATGTGATTTGTTTCTCCCTCTCAACCAAACTGCTGCCTAAAACAGTAGTTTATATCCAACACTGTCATTTTACTTGGAGATTGAACTCCTGGTCATGCAAGGGACCAATTTTCAGGATACCCCTTTACTATTCAGTGTTTTGCATTGCGATTTATACCAGACGCAATGTTTCATCCTCAAAAAGTCTGTGGAATTGCTATGGTTTTACCTCGCTTCATGGTGTTGTGACCTAAGCCCAAGTAATTATTACCAGATACAATCAGTCCTAAACAAACATATTTTATTAGAACAGCCGAGAATTACTTCATTTTCAGCTTAGTCCAAATTAATTCCAAAACAAATCCTTCAGAAAAAGTCCTTCTGCCTTATCACAAACCTTTATCTTCTTTGGCACCCTGCCAAAAGCTTTTCTTGGCAAAGTCCCACTAAATTCAGAAACAAGAGACACAGACTAGAACAAATGTAGCAACATTGCTTTCCTACAAAGAGCCCAAGAGCCGTTACAGCTCTTTTAAGTCTTATGGGAGGGGCCAATCATCTCCTGGCCTTACTCCAGAGTTGTCCTTTTTGCTTTAGCTGCTCTTGTCTTCTGGCAAGTCTTTGCATGTGCCCTAGGAGCAGGCTCCTCTCCTGTTCCTCTGCCTCTCTGATGTCTGCCTCTGGAGGCTCTGGAGTCCACACATTGCTTCCAGATGTCCCTGGCCCCATCTCTGCCTCCAGCACAAAATCTCGTCTGGGCCTTCCCCTGACTCCAGGGCTGACCCATTGTTCTTGCCAGCCTCTCACTGTCCGACTCCGCTGCTAGCTGGCAGACCACAACACGTGGGACATAGCATCTGAAAAAGAGAGATGGGTTTTGTCCTCATAAAAGAAAATGAAGTCAAATTTAGTTTTTGTTCTTGTCCCTCCCAGTACTTTTCAGACATACATAAATATGGTCAGGGCTTCAAACACCATGATTGTGGTTACTGGATATTTTTGATTCCTTGCAAACATGTTCTGTTTCAGAATATGCTTCCTGTCATTCCATTCAAACACCAGGTACATTTACCAGCCTTGAAAAAGTGGTTCATCCTAAGTCTCCAACAATTCAGGAGGGATTCCTAACCACTAATTCTGGAAAACCCATTCCTGAAAAATTGCTTATACTGTCCCAATGTTGTGAACATTGTGGGATTCGTGTCTGCGGTCTTATGATCTTCCCTCATGCAGATTCAGTTTGAATTACCAGATAATGTATGAAATAGCACAATGTAGTCTCTTCTGCACTTTTGACATTGAGTAACCTCAATATATTTCCTCTTTTTCGAATGTTCTGTTTTATAGATATGTTTATTTATTTTATTTATCTAATCAATTTATATGGCCCCTGATCTCAACAAGTGAATTCAGGTGTTGAACAATATTCAATAAAAATAAAAAAAAATTACAGCCATTAATCTAAAGGCCTAAAATGCATAAGAGCTAAGAAAATAACATAGTCAACCCATGCTAATGCAGCCACGAATAAAATAACTGCATTTTTATAAGAAGTTATTTAATATTGATTAATTGGTTGATTGATTGATAACTAACATAGTGTTGCCTATTTCTTCCATGCCCTGCAAATTAAAGTTCTAGCTGTTGTGTTTTAGGCCAGTTTCCAAATCATCCTCAAAGTCTGTGGAATTGCTATGGTTTTACCTCGCTTCATGGTGTTGTGACCTAAGCCCAAGTAATTATTACCAGATACAATCAGTCCTAAACAAACATATTTTATTAGAACAGCCGAGAATTACTTCATTTTCAGCTTAGTCCAAATTAATTCCAAAACAAATCCTTCAGAAAAAGTCCTTCTGCCTTATCACAAACCTTTATCTTCTTTGGCACCCTGCCAAAAGCTTTTCTTGGCAAAGTCCCACTAAATTCAGAAACAAGAGACACAGACTAGAACAAATGTAGCAACATTGCTTTCCTACAAAGAGCCCAAGAGCCGTTACAGCTCTTTTAAGTCTTATGGGAGGGGCCAATCATCTCCTGGCCTTACTCCAGAGTTGTCCTTTTTGCTTTAGCTGCTCTTGTCTTCTGGCAAGTCTTTGCATGCGTGCCCTAGGAGCAGGCTCCTCTCCTGTTCCTCTGCCTCTCTGATGTCTGCCTCTGGAGGCTCTGGAGTCCACACATTGCTTCCAGATGTCCCTGGCCCCATCTCTGCCTCCAGCACAAAATCTCGTCTGGGCCTTCCCCTGACTCCAGGGCTGACCCATTGTTCTTGCCAGCCTCTCACTGTCCGACTCCGCTGCTAGCTGGCAGACCACAACACGTGGGACATAGCATCTGAAAAAGAGAGATGGGTTTTGTCCTCATAAAAGAAAATGAAGTCAAATTTAGTTTTTGTTCTTGTCCCTCCCAGTACTTTTCAGACATACATAAATATGGTCAGGGCTTCAAACACCATGATTGTGGTTACTGGATATTTTTGATTCCTTGCAAACATGTTCTGTTTCAGAATATGCTTCCTGTCATTCCATTCAAACACCAGGTACATTTACCAGCCTTGAAAAAGTGGTTCATCCTAAGTCTCCAACAATTCAGGAGGGATTCCTAACCACTAATTCTGGAAAACCCATTCCTGAAAAATTGCTTATACTGTCCCAATGTTGTGAACATTGTGGGATTCGTGTCTGCGGTCTTATGATCTTCCCTCATGCAGATTCAGTTTGAATTACCAGATAATGTATGAAATAGCACAATGTAGTCTCTTCTGCACTTTTGACATTGAGTAACCTCAATATATTTCCTCTTTTTCGAATGTTCTGTTTTATAGATATGTTTATTTATTTTATTTATCTAATCAATTTATATGGCCCCTGATCTCAACAAGTGAATTCAGGTGTTGAACAATATTCAATAAAAATAAAAAAAAATTACAGCCATTAATCTAAAGGCCTAAAATGCATAAGAGCTAAGAAAATAACATAGTCAACCCATGCTAATGCAGCCACGAATAAAATAACTGCATTTTTATAAGAAGTTATTTAATATTGATTAATTGGTTGATTGATTGATAACTAACATAGTGTTGCCTATTTCTTCCATGCCCTGCAAATTAAAGTTCTAGCTGTTGTGTTTTAGGCCAGTTTCCAAATCATCCTCAAAGTCACCCATGGACGGTGTTATCGGAGTTATGTTATGCAGGACTCATCAAAACATAGACTCTGCAGGCAAGTTCCTGATTAAAGACAGGATATAGTTAGCCCTCAGTCACCCTTAATAACACCAGTGAAAATCCATGTTCAAACTCTTACTAAGCTATCAATCTCTCTCTTTAGAATAATTCATTCTGCAGCTTATTGATTTAAGGTCTAAACTCTTGCCACTATTTGTTTTTACATAGTCGTAGCATTACAATAAAATCATCGCAAACCTGAATATAAAAGCAAACTTTAGCATTGCTATCTACACAGGTTTGAAAACAATCAGTGTTCAATACTTTGCTGCTAAAGTATTTGATGATAGTCTTTCATAAAGTCCAACAAACAAGGAAGGGTTGCATGCCCTACATAGAGAGAAAAAAGCAGTAGAGTTGTTATCTTGAAAAACCTGTCTTGTGGATTCTTTTGGGGGGCAAGTTCTGTTAAAGCAGCAGCATTAATAGTTGAAAATCCGAGAAAATCTAAACTGGGGGAAAGGATTACAGTACTTAGCTGCACTCTGGCTAAAGGATTCAGCCTTAGGAGCCCTTCCAAATTGGCTGAAATCAAGATATTGTGTAAGCAGATAAGGACTCTGTCAACAAAAATGCTTAGGAAGAGAATGACAGATCTTATAACCTTCCAAGAGCCCTTCGGGGAACGTAGAGGGTAAAGTCCATAGCCCTCTTCTGCTACTACAGCCATTTTAAGACAAAAACTGGAGTTTTAGTGCTGCTTAAATGAGGATGAGGGTTTTTCCCTATAAAAGAGAAATCATCCATGTTTAGCTTAACCTGACGTACAAGTAGATGTGGAAGTAAGGTACAAATAGTAGTTATGACATTAATTAAGGAGCTTATTTGTAATTCTACAAACTGGAGTGTTTTGTTAAGGATTTTTTTTATCACAATTTTTTTATGGGAAACAGCCATCCTAATACCTTAGACTTTCCTTTAAATACATAGCAGCAGAATTAAAATGCATAATTAAAAGTGCCCTGTCTATGCATACTGCAGGATAAGGTGGTAAAATAGACAGTAACAATTTAGGGGGCAGATTCCAAAGAAAATTCCAATTAACATGCAAGAGATTAGTTAACATGTTTCTCCCTGGAGGGATACTTTTTGTGATAACAAAACTAAATACTGTTTTTAAAATGCAGTGTCCATTCAAAATGGATAGTCCACTCTACACCCTGAAATGGTATATTCCATACTGTTTTCACAGTACTCGGCCATCAATTTGCTACATGAATAAGCAGAATATACAACGATTTGTAGCCAGTTTCTCACACCTATATCCACATAAACAAACAGTTTCAAGGTAGAAAGCAAGAAAAGTTCAAGGAAATTATAAGATTCATATAAACTTTAAGTTTGTTGAGCAACACCTATTAGTTCCGAAAACAACAGTTTTGAACAACAATTGGAGCTTAAGGAGCTAGCCACTAATATTCATGGGACCATAGACAATGTAGGAAGTGGGTGAGTGAGTTTAGGATAGTTATATGAACTATTGGAGGTGCCAAGAGATTCAATTGGACCTAAATATGTCCATTTATAAATGAAAGGACTCTTTGTGTTTAAAAAGAGTCCTGATTCAGGAAAGGAATGAAGGAAGGGTATTCATCAATTAAAACCTGCTCTAGAAGAATCTGGGGCTCTCTAGAACAGGGGTCTCCAATCTTAGTCCCTTTAAGACTTGTGGACTTCAACTCCCAGAGTCCCTCAGCCAGCAAAAACTTAACACGTGACAGAAATGTTAGTTTTTTAAAAGCTTTCCCCAAAATATTTTCTTTTTTTTCTTTTTTAAAAATAGCAAATTAAAATTATCAGAAAGGCTATATCAATTCAGCCATGACTATAACTTCAGCCCGGTTCAGATGATTTGTTAGAGTACTGTCATTACTTATGGGGGGAATTTTTATATTATTTCTACCTTGGTATTTCCCCAAACAAGGAGACTATATTTGAGGGACAGGGTTTTATGCAAGAAGGCTGAGATAATTATATTATAATGGAAAGCTATATCCCCATTTTCTCAGTCTTGTGAAATTTCACTTGAGACTCTTGTTAAGCAGAGTCTGGTCCTGCCTGCACATCAGTGCCTGAACTGTGTACCTCTGTCATCTGACAACCCATTCTGTGTAAAGGTAACCCTGCAGAGAGAAAAGCCTTCCTTTTTTGCCAATTATTATGTTTGCCTTCTCTGGGCAAAGCCAGTGAATGCTCTGACTCCTGCAGATTCTGAAGAGCTTTCCTGCCACTTCCTTGTACAACTTGCTTATGTTTGAATTGTAGAGCTGGTGTCTCCACTTTCTGCCTGGAAGCTTTGAGAGGAAGATGGTGTTGTTGACCTATCTAATGCTGTCAAATGGTCCCTCTTAGTCTGTTTACAGTCTTCCTGCCAAAGTGGGATTGGGATCATGACCCTTTGCCCCACCTCATATGTATAAACCATAGCTTGTCAATCACACCATCCTTCTGTTTTTCCTGTGCTTTAGCAAGGTTATTTTGTGCTGAGGCCATAAACTATTTTGCTCTCTTGTGGAAGTCCAGCATTTATTGTAGTCCTGACTGCTTTGATGTTCACAGATTGACTCTCTCCTTGTCCCTTGCAAAGCTGAGCAGCCTTCAGATCCATAAGTAAACAAGGAATCTGTAGAGGTAAACTACAGTGTTAGTAGGACTTGCCTCCTTCATTCTTGAATGATTTGTCTGCATAATAATGAGCAGAGAAGCCTCTTGAGAAATGCAACTGCTGCAAAATTATTATATTTGTATATTTATTCTGTATTTATATTGATAACATTGTTACTGCGGTGATTGAAATTTCAATGGATAAGAAACAAAATTAGTGCAACTTAAAATTTTACTTATTTAGGGCATCTTAGTGTCCAGTTAGAAATATGATGGTTCCTGGTGGTATTCTTGAAGGTTTTGTTTTCTTGGAAATTTCTGCCAAATTTCCGCAGGAAGAATTCCCAAAGATGCTTCTAACTGCTATTTTGGACCAAATCTGGCAGTTTCCAGAAAATGGAATTAACACTTTCGGTACATTATCAAAAAACCTCAGCTAAGGTTTTTTGTTCTGGTTTTACTTTATGAAATTGTTATGAAAATAACAGTTGTTTTAAATATCAGTTTAAATCTGGATGAAGCCGTGGCAGCAAATTACTTCTGTGCTGCTTACTGATATAGACGGAGGGCTGGAGTCAAAAAAGGCAAGAAAGTGTTCATGGTTGTGGTTGAAATGTTGCCTTCTTTGTACATGCTGATCACAGATATTAAGGGGGAATGCTTCAACCATATGGCACCGTCTGCCCTTTTTTATGTTATACACAGACATGCAAACCACTGATATCATTGGGAAGAAAGCTATAAAGATTTATTATTGAAGTCACCAGGTATTTTGGTAGATTTGAGACCATTTTCTGTTTTTATTTATTTAGTTTTCAAGCATTTCTGAGCTTGAATGAATGTTTTGCTGAAAAATAAATGCTAGCTGCAAACTATAAAGAACTTAGTTTGTTGATATTTTAGAATTAATATTTACTCCTACAATGAAGCGTTTTGAGTGCCTTTTAATGATACATAGCTTCATAATTTTGCTTTTAGAATCATTACTATATTCCCACATAGTTTTCATCTATAAAATAGTAAGATAAAGGTCCATATAAGCAATATCTTAGGCAGTCACTTTTTCTCATCCTTAGAAAGAAATAATAGCAACCTAACTTGGCAAAACCTTGCCAAAAAACTGCAGCAACTTGTCCTCGCAGTCTCCAAGAATCAGACACAAATGAATAGAAGGGGGGAAGAAGGTAAAATCTCAAAATCTTTTTCTCATCATCATAACTACTCATGTGCAATAATGTGCAATAATGTGCAGATCAGGCGAACCGATAGCGGCGGTGGTGGGAGGCTCCACCCATCTGCCCGAATGTCTCTGTGCATGCACAGAAGTTTCAGGGCGTCTATGAGAAAACTGGTAGCGATATGATTTGAATCCCACTACTGATGTGAACTATACATAAAAATGATACATTGGGAAAAGAACAAAACAGAGTATAAAATTACAGGGATTTTGCCTGTTGTTCTTCAGTTTCAGTTTGAGTCAATAAATGTTGTTATATTTATTCTGGTCTGTTCTTCCTATTGCACAATATAACCCAATATTCTTGACATTAGATTCTGCAGAATTACTGACCCAGCACTATGATTGAAACTGTTCCTTCATTGTATATGCAACACAAGGACCAGGACTACAATTACAAAACTTGTTTGCCATCTTATAGATTTAAACTCCACCCCCATATAACCCTGGTTCCAGCCTCCATGGACAAAAGATACAGAGCGCACACATGCGCACACACATAATCCATGGGGTACCCTATCCATAACACCTTATGTCATATTATTCTATTATTTATTTGCCAATGAGAAATGTTTTGAAGAACTAAACTACTTCCTGTAAAAGTAGAATACCCCATCATTGGTATTCTGTCTGTGCAAGATAAAATATACTGCAATAAATTGATTCTTATTCTTTCATAAATATCCTTAAAGCATTTTAAAAATATATATGGTAGCTATAAACAGGTAGACTGTTAGAAAGTTAAATGGAAATTCTCTGCATTCTTTATATGCTTGTACGTGATATTTAACACAATCGTATTATTTGGGTGAAATGCTGAAAATATTTGCAATGTATTGAAATAAATTATTTCATTCACACTATTGGTACCTTGCTTCTTTACTTTGGTTTCTTATTTTCATATGCACCATTCTTAATTTACTTAATGAATCATTAAGATTATTATTTTGGTACAGGTAAGAAATCATCATAGCTTTAATCTTATAAATATGTAGACTCATTTCACATCTGGAAATTTTATCCTACCATGTCTGAAAGACATTCTCAGTCCAAAACGAAGAAAGGAATCTGATTCAGTATGAAAGGAGACTGACATGCTAACATTTGGATAAATGAATTTTTTGTTAATTTTAGAAAGTGTACATTCCAAGGCAATTTCGGCTTTCAATGTTTGTTGATACTGCTTTTTTAATGTGACAACGGTGACATACATTTCCACAACAGATGGATTAATGTCATTTTTAAAAAATTACTTCACCTAGACAGGTGTTTCCTGTATATGTTTGACATAAAATTAAACATAGCTCCAGATGTTCCATATAGCAAAGCTTGTTAATTTCATTAGAACATTTAATCACAGATCAACCGTCTAATAGAATATCAGTCTATGTGGAAGTGGATATTTAACAGATCTTCCTAATGAATACAGCTATATATGGAGGCTTTGCAGAGTTCTGATGTGGCTCCCATGATATTCATGCTAGAGTTGGTGGATTCAGATTGTGACCCTGAGTATATGTTTATGTCAAAGAAATTTCACAGAGCATAGGAACATTCAAGTGAGAATATTAAAACTTGTCAAAAAGTTCCAGATGCTCATCCGAAGTTCCACTGTCAGTTTGAGCTAAAGCTGTGGAGGATCTTACTCTGGTCTCCTTAGAAAAAAAAATTGGAGTTAGGTTTGAGTGTTTAGTATCATCCCTTCAGTCTGGAGCTGCTGATGTTCACAGCTGATTGCTTTGCTTTTATTACTTGCAGCTACAGGCAGCTGCAGAAAGTTCTGCTGTGGCAGACCTAAACATCATTACATGCCTGGTTATTCTTCTTCCTCTAAGATTAGCTATAGATTTCCCATTAATTATTACATCAGGTTTATTCATCATTAATAAAATAGATTTGGTTTTGCTGTCATGGATTCTTTCAACTTAATGAAAACAAATGAAGAAATCTCACCCCCCTCCCTTTATTATACCTTTATTATATTTTTCCATTGTGCCCTCTTGGTCATCCAGGAATTGCAATGACTGTATTTGTGTTATGTTTTTGATTTTTTTTTCCCTTTGAAATATTAGAGCATCTTAGGTGCTCTAATAAAAACTTGAAGCCTTGCTATGATGGATGCTTTTTGTTGGCTTGTCACCCCATTGTATGGAAGTTTGTTTTAATGAGTTTCTTTAATGAATATTTTATTTTGATACTTGGATGAATGGCATATGGTAAATGCAGGGTAAATTACAGCTCTTTAAATAAATATTTTTCATAAATGATTTATTTTTGTGATGCCTGTATTGTTTAGACATCATGTCAGATTTACTTGAACACTTATTTGGGAGTTGAAAAAAGTAAAAGAATTTTAATTATTAACTAGCTTCCAATACATCCATGTAATTTATGGGAAATTACCATAAATTATATAAATTGCAAATTTATAAGAACATATTTTGCCATCCTGCTAAAAGAATAAAAAGAATTTGGGGTACTTGTGGTAAGGATGTTCATTTATTAAAATCAAAGTAATTGCCTAAGATTTTAAGAGAGAACGGAAGAAATCCATGTTGTTTGGAAAAACCTTGATCTATAAACTAAGCGCTTATAACTATATTTCAATTTATTTAAATTTATTCCTGAATTTAAATGTATATCATTTGCAATTGGATTAAATTGGCCTGAATTCCATATTCTAGCTCATTCTCACTTGACTGTATGCTGCTCAAATTCTCCCAAGCTGATGAATTATTACCAAGACTTTCAGATGAAAGTGCAATGTGCCTCTGTTGTTAAAAGTATTATATCTGAGATGATCCATCATGATACAAATGCTTTGTATTCTCTGTTTTATACTTGCATGTCATTATTTGATGGATGGACATTGCTCAGTAGTCATGTAGCTGTGTCTTGATTTGGGGAATCTTCCTTTTTAAAGAATCTTTTAAAAATGAGGAAAAAGAAAGAGAAAGATATTACAAATAAGTCCTATAGTCAATCTGAAAGCCCAATCCGATTTCATCAGTCATCTACCATGGTGAGGAAGATCTCATTAGCCAAGATTGTTGCTTCATTTCTCCTCTTCTCTTTTCTGAATTCCCATTTATCCTTAGGACTGAAAGTAGGATAATTTATCTATATAGGCAACTAAACAAATGACAAAATGCATGGCTGTATTAAATGACTCTGCCGTCATAAGATACAAGCAAGTTAACCAACCCAATTTTGAATATTTTTTTGAAATAAACATTAAGAATTCACGACTACAACATCTCTAGTAGATGGCCATTTCCAGTGATGGGGAATCCACAGCTCTCAAGGCAATCTGTTCTTAACAGATAGCTCTTATTATTAGAAAATTAATCCTGATGTTTAACTGAAATGTGATTTATTCTAATTTCAAACCAATTTTGTTTTGTCTTTGGAATAACACTGAAGTCCATCTTGTCTTTTGTAGCACACCTTCATATATTTGAAGACTATTATGTTTCCTTACTGTGTTGTATTTCACAGGCTAAATATATGTACCATTGCCAATCATTCTTCTCTCCCTCTGTCCCTCCCTGCCTTTTTTTCTTTTCTTTTTTCTCTTCTTCTTAGATGGCATACAACTGTGCTTCTTTTTTATTTTATTTTATTTTATTTTATTTTATTATTTTATTTTATTTTATTTTATTTTATTTTATTTTATTTTATTTTATTTTATTTTATTTTATTTTATTTTATTTTATTTTATTTTATTTTAGAATTTTCCAGTTGTACTGAGCTTCTTCTGCCCAAG
The DNA here is from genome assembly GCF_028640845.1 of Ahaetulla prasina. Taxonomy (NCBI): domain Eukaryota; kingdom Metazoa; phylum Chordata; class Lepidosauria; order Squamata; family Colubridae; genus Ahaetulla; species Ahaetulla prasina. Next base: position 40,796,639 of record NC_080541.1, on the reverse strand, counting down.
AAGATTGTGGGATCCAATCTCACTCTGCTAAACAAATAATTCCCTCAACACTGTCAGACTATTTACTGAATCTGCACTACTATTAATCGTCTCATAGTTCCCATCACCAATCTCTTTCCACTTATGACTGTATGACTGCAACTTTGTTGCTGGCAATCCTTATGATTTATATTGATATATTGACCATCAATTGTGTTGTAAATGTTGTACCTTGATGAACGTATCTTTTCTTTTATGTACACTGAGAGCATATGCACCAAGACAAATTCCTTGTGTGTCCAATCAAACTTGGCCAATAAAAATTCTATTCTATTCTATTCTATTCATTCTTTTGTAAACTTAGTAAAATTGGTGTCCTAATATCAGGTATGAATATAAAAGTAAGATTTAATTCCTCTTTCAACAGTTTCTTGAATCCTAAAATGGCATGATCATTCCTTCCCAGTTTCCATGACTTTTACCTCTTCAACCAACTTTGTTAGAATCAAATCTGGCCAAGTTGGTTTTTCAACAGAATAGAATAGAATAGAATAGAATAGAATAGAATAGAATAGAATAGAATAGAATAGAATACAATACAATACAATAGAATACAATAGAATACAATAGAATACAATAGAATACAATAGAATAGAATTTTTTTATTGGCCAAGTGTGATTGGACACACAAGGAATTTGCCTTGGTGCATATGCTCTCAGTGTACATAAAAGAAAAGATACGTTCATCAAGAACAACACTTAATGATAGTCATAGGGTACAAATAAGCAACCACGAAACAATCAATATCAATATAAATCGTAAGGATACAAGCAACAAAGTTACAGTCATACAGTCATAAGTGGAAGGAGTCTGGAAGTTAAACTGCCACACTATTATAATGCCTGATCTCCTGAAAGTTGTATAATCTACTACTGGAGAACCAGTTTATAGTGTACTCACACAATATGATTAAGGTTTACCCTTCTTGTATTTTTACAAAATGCTCTGAATATACCCTAACACCCAAATTCCTGGATTCACTTCACTTTGCTCCTTTTGTTTGCAGAGTTACTCCTTTTGACTACATTGTGCCCTTTTATTCCTTGCAACCCACCCATGAATTTTACCTTACCACACTTCAATATACTAAATCATATTTGCCTTTTTAATACTATTCCTTGTACTACAGGCATTTCTGCTATGTAGAAAACATTAGAAATCGTGGGTCATATAACTTGACTTACTGCTTGCTTTATTTATATGCTCATATGGGTGCCTTCCCATCTTGTGGAATATTTCTAACCTCAATATATTTTATAATATAATGATGTTCTGCAATTTATTCTAATGGTCCAAAAAGAACTCTTTTTCACAGGCCTGGTCCCAGCCTGCTTCGTCTTTCTCAGTACTGTTGCCCTTCTCCAAGCACCATATGTGGCTAATCCAATAATTCTTCATCTTTCTTGATATGCTGGAGGGCAGACTGTTTCATCTCTAGCCCTGACCTCCTTTCTTCCAGGAGGTCAGTCGTCCTGCAGTTGCAACATGGGTAGCTATTATCATCTTTAGGGAAGAAAACAAATATAGCACATCCTCTGCAGTTGATGAAAGCAGTTTCATCACCGTGTTCCTCAGTGAGCAGAAGAAAAAAGGAAGCTTTCCCCTTTAACTTCTCCATGGGTTTCCTCTCCATTTTTACTTACTTGTTGGGGTCCTAAAAGATAATAAATAACATATATGGAAAGAATAAATCATAGATGGGAAACTACAAACCGATTCTAGGTAGTTGATATAATAGTTGCATATAGCATATACTGTAGCCTTCTGAAAGCACATAGACCATGTGTTTATCTTTTTGTTTGGCATGAGAGAAATCAATGTATATATAAGCCCTGCATGGGATTTTTTTCTGTATTTGAATCTTGTTCGCTTTCATAAAAATTATCCAACTGAATAATACCATAATATGGCATGGTTTATTTACACAATTTAAACCAAGGACCTAATTACAATCATAAAGTATACTTTTCATATTTCCTGAATAAGCTTGATTTTCAAGAGAAGGGTGGTTTACTAGTTCTATTTAAGCTCTTTCCAGTTTTTTCCCAGAATTCCTCAGATATTTTATGTAAAGATATGGGAAAACTGATCCAAAAACAAACTGTAACTGTTTCAGAGAGGCATGAAATAGTATTCCCCTTGTAGGGGGAAGCAGGGTCCTTCCAAGAAAATTTTGCTATCAGTTTTCTCCTTCAGAGAAAGGCAAGAACAGAGCAACTATTCTTGATTTGATTGTATCTGAAAGGGAAAGTTTATTAGACAGGGTAGAACTGATCAAAACTGTGGAGGAAAGTGCTTATGGAATCCTGAAATTCTTAATTCTTGAAATTAAAGAAAAAGAAAGTAATCAATTAAAAGTAATCAAATGCATACTGTGGACTTTGTTTTTTAAAAAGCAGATAGAGTTTCCTGCCTGGGCAGGGGGTTGGACTAGAAGACCTCCAAAGTCCCTTCCAACTCTGTTATTATGAATTATGGAAAAGCTAGAAAAGATACAGCAGGGTGAAAGGTTCACTGAAAGAAAGTCCAAAAGCAATTAGGAGTTCTAAAAAATTTAAGATTAAAATTGTATTTTTTTAAAAAATTTATGATGTAACTAATATCACTACCGTATCTAAAAAGTTGAGTGTAAGTCTGAAAATCAGAAATAGACTACATTCAAGCAATTGAGATTTATAATTATAGTGTTAAGAAAACTAAAAATCAGAATGAATGAGGGATTCTAAGGAAAAAGCAAACAAACTAAAAATAACTTTTTCATATTTGTTAAAATCAAAGAGAAAAATAATGCAACAATATACAGGTGGTCCTCACCTTACAACATTACATTTAGTGACCATTCAAAGTACAACACTTGCTGAAAAAAGGGCTGTTTTTCATACCTCTTATGACTGTTGCAGCATCCCATGATCAAAATTCAGCTGCTTGGCACCTGGTTCATATTTATGAAGGTTTCAGTGTCCCAGGGTCATGCGATCTGCTTTTGCGACCTTCTGACAAGCAAAATCAATGGGGAAACTAGATTCATTTAACAACCGTGTTACTAATTTAACAACTGCAGTGCTTCATTTGACAACTGTGGCAAGAAAGGTCGTAAAAATGGAGCCAAACTCACTGAACAAAAATTTCACTTAGCAACCAAAATTTTGGGCTCAGTTGTGGTTGTAAGTTGAGAACTACCTGTACCAGTGACAACAAAAGAGGAGAGAGGAGTCCAAGTGAAAAGCAAGAGGAGGAAATGACAACAGCAGTTTGTACCACTGTGTTGCATTTTTTTCTCATTGGTATGTGTATTGTGAAGTATACACTTGTACAAAAGTGGTAGAACTTGTGTTACAATAGCAAGATACTGCTTTTATCATTTTATAAAAGTTTTGCAACCCCCAGGTACCTTTCATAACCAGTCACAATGACAAATTTGTGTTTTCTGAAAAGCGAACACAGTATATGTTCTCCCAAGTAATTTTGAGCAACTGATAGAAGAATGTGATTCCAGCTCAAATTTGATAGAAATGTAGCCAGGAAATATGCACTGACTTTGAATGAATGGCCTGATGAATTTTAATGTACTGACACAAGTTACTCATGGTTTGGCCTTTATATTATCGTTGAGAAAACTTGGAGAAAAGATGAAGTGCCAAATGACTGGAGGAGGTACATATATTTCTCAAATTCAAAAAGAAGGGAGGAAAATATTCATAAAACGACATATACATTTTCCTGATATACATTTTAAGAAAGATTCTGAGACAGTTCATAACATTGTCTTATAGATCAGCCTTATAGAAACAATGCATTTTCACAAAAACAAATCTTGTCAGAATTTTCTGATTTAATTTCTCAAATACATAGCTTCCTTAGTAGATTGTGAGAATGCTGTATGCCTATTTTAGCTTCAGAAAGCTAAGTGTCAAAGTGTCTACAACATTCTTATTAGCAAACTAACCAACCATAGGATAGATGGCTTTATTTATTATGTAGATGTGTAAGTGGCTTGAAAAATCATATGAACATCAAGAGTTTACCAATCATCAATTTGTGTAATGTGCCATCAAATATTCCCAAGTTAATTCCTGGATAAAAATACTTAACATTTTCATTCATGACTTGAAATGGGTAGTACTTAATCAAATTTCCAGGTAACACAAAACTGGAGGAGATATTTCACTTTCCAGAAAATATAAATATAAATAACATTAAAAATAGTAATTTCGTATAATAGTATTAAACAAATCTATAACATTAGTTGTTTAGCATAATAGAGGACTAATAATGCAAGATTTATCACTGAATAAAAATAAATTTAATGCAAGGCTATAGGATAGGAGAAACCTGCTGTTGATAATATTTGTAAAATGATTTTGGAACTGTAGCTGATCCCAAAATGCATATGATTTAGCAGTGTCATATTGCTGTTCAAAAAGCGAAATACAGCATCAAAAAAAACAATAATAAAAATCTTGGAAATAATACTTCTATTATATCCTGTACTTCTCATATACTTCTCTGAGTACTTTCAGTTCTGAGCGTTATACTTTAAGACATATAGAAGTATAGAAAAGATGAAAAAAGACAATAATGAACATAAGGGAACTGGAAACTAAGTAATTGGAAAGTTTTGAATTCAAACTAAGTCTGAGGAAATAATGGCAAATTAATTAAAAATAAATTAGAGATCTCAACTTCCTTGCATAAGAGCATTCCAACTCTTCAATGCTCTAACTAGATTCTGTATATTTTCTCTGTTAAATAATATTAGCTGCATCAAAGTATCTGCATAGAATAGTAGTGTCCAAACAAGGTGTGGGGGGTTTTTTTGGTTTTTTTTTTTGCATTTATATCCCGCCCTTCTCCGAAGACTCAGGGCGGCTTACATTATGTCAAGCAATAGTCTTCATCCATTTGTATATTATATACAAAGTCAACTTATTGCCCCCAACAATCTGGGTCCTCATTTTACCTACCTTATAAAGGATGGAAGGCTGAGTCAACCTTGGGCCTGGTGGGACTTGAACCTGCAGTAATTGCAAGCAGCTGCTGTTAATAACAGACTGTCTTAGCAGTCTGAGCCACTCAAGGACCCTTTTGAAATATAAATAAAATAAAATAGATTATAAAGAGCTGTCTATGTTAAATTTTGAGTTAAATAGTTAAGAAATGCTTAAAATATTTCCATAAAACAACATTCTTGTTCAGAAGACATAATTTATACTCGAATGTTTCTTCCAACCACAGTAACATTTTCAATTAAATTTATTTATACTTTATCGCATGCTAAAAATTTTAAAAAGACAAGCTTCCTTGTTTTGGAATTTGGGAATGGATTTTTAAAAAAAAACCAGTGAATTCAGAATCATATTTATTTCAACTGTTACTCCTCCAGTATTGTAAACTGTCTCCCAGAGATTTACAATAAAAACAGAAAGCTGGCATTACACCAGAGATATTAAAAATCAAAATTAAAAGCTCCGGCAATTTAAACCTGCTTTAAAAGCGAATGGTTTTGAGGTATTTTGAAAAGCTTATTAAGAGATTAATCTGCTATGTTAAGTAGAGGATCAGGTGGTCACAGAAAAGGCCTAGCTCTGAGTCACTACTACAGCACTCTACCTTCCCCCACCCCCAGCAACTGGGGTTCAGTTCACCAATGTGGGGGTGTCCTGTACATTCCATATTTTTTTTAAAAAAACAAACTTTGAAATATCCAAAATCTAAGCCATATATGAGCTTTCATCTCAATAACCAGCACTTTATATTTATTTTGAAAACAAGCTTGTAATCAGTGTGATGTTATCAGCACATGGTCTCTTTGAGTTATTTCAAAGTTCAGTATGGCTTCTCAGTAACTAATTAGCTACATGCAATAACTAAAATTTGCCAAGTTTTTAATTAGCTAGACTCAGTCCATTCATTCAGAATCATTTTGCTTATTATTCACTGCCAGTGATTGTATCTCAGGTGGGTTTAGAAATGTCCTTTGATGTTGAGGATTGGATTTTTTGTCTTCTGATAAAGACAGCACAAAGTTTGATTTGGAGCAGGTAAAATGAAACTAAGGGTGGGTCTGCCTGGAAGGAGAGATTATGAGAAATTTTTGCCAGTAATAATGTGCATGTATATTCCTGTGTCTGTGAATGTTTTCCTGCATATGTATATTTGTAATCCTCTTGAGCAAATGTTTAATCCTGATCCTGCTCGCTTTTTCTCCAACTTTATCCACTTTTAGAATGAGATTATAGGATAATGGGGTCCTCAGAAAATCACCCAATATTTTCCATTCTGAAAGACAAGGCTCTCTAGCATCTCTGTGGCAGCATTTGTTCTCATCTACCAGAACCTGTTTTTACCACTCCATGAGCTCCAGTTCATCTCCAGAATATGCTTCTCTGACATTTACTATGTATTGCAGAAATCTTTTCTTCTTATCTATCATGATACAAAGTGCCAGCAAGAGCACTTTGTGCTTTAGATTTAATTGAAAGGTCCAAAGTTGAAATTGTACAGGTCAAAGATTACACTCCACACATTTTCTGACCAAGTTCTTTCCAATATTACAATAAGAAGCAAAAGGGATATAGGTTTACTCTTCAAACTCTGTTTTAATATCAAGCCCTTTCCTCACTTAACATGTCACATGTGCATATTCTGAACTGGCTGCACTCTTATGTGCAAGGCAGCAACTGAATACTGTAAAATATCACCCTTATCTTAAGACCTATTCACTGCCTCAGGAGTTCATTTTGCCATTAATGGCAGCTGCTTAGATCTCAGCCTATACTCCCTCTATTTCCAACCCCGTGGTCTCTTTTCTACTTTGCACATTGGTTCAGCAAATCTGCTGCCTGTCATTCAAGGATTATTCATTCACTGATTCTTAGCTCTGGTTTCTGATTAGGCTGAGGATCTTTTCCATGTTTTAATCCACTACAGAAACTTCTTGACTTTATGATTGGCTTATATGCATAAAAATATAAATACATATGAAAGAGGAAGAAGATGTAGATTAATATATATTTATTTGAGGAATTATATTGTTTCTTTCTAAAAAAAAAAGTAAAGGACAATTGACTCATGAGATTATAGCTTCGTACAGTATACTAAACAACTTCAGTAGTTTAACTCCATCCACAATTAATAATCAACAATAATCAATTAGTATTTCACATACATTGAAATACAGATTTAGAATAGAATAGAATAGAATAGAATAGAATAGAATAGAATAGAATAGAATAGAATTCTTTATTGGCCAAGTGTGATTGGACACACAAGGAATTTGTCTTTGGTGCATCTGCTCTCAGTGTACATAAAAAGACAAAGATACATTTGTCAAGAATCATAAGGTATAACACTTAATGATAGTCATAGGGTACAAATAAGCAATCAGGAAACAATCAATAGCAATATAAATCACAAGGATACAAGCAACAAAGTTTCAGTCATGCAGTCATAAGTGGGAGAAGATGGGTGATAGGAACGATGAGAAGACTAATAGTACTAGTAATGTAGCCTTAGTGAATAGTTTGATTTATTTTTTTGATTAATTTACAAACGTGTTCTAACTTTACAGATATGTAATTTGCAATAATCTAGGATAACTTTTATCAACTGAATATTCTTTCAATGTGGACATCTGAAAGAGGTGGCAGTTACCAAAAAAAGTCAAGATAATAGTTATAATCATATGAGTAAACACCTACTCTTCTTTAACATGTATCATACATTATACATAAAAGGATGGGTCTTTTATTGCATTAACTCCTCTCATCTTGCATTCAATTCAAAATATTTATTTGTCAAACTACTATAACATATACAGCATAGCTCTCCCCTGTGTCTTTTTTATTGTTGTTGTTTAAGAAGAATTCTCAAATATAAAGAAAAGTGTTGTGCAACTCTTTTATTTAAAAATATAGCTTCTATCTGCTTACAGGACAAGCATTTGCTAATAATAACAGGCAGGAAATTGAAGGTTCCCTTCATACTGTAGTTTTTGGATGTGCTTACAATAATACTCTGCCTTTCTAAGCTGGCAAGAGAATATCTTGCTACTGTCAACAGCTGGGATTTATTCTGTGCCTTAAATTCCAGTGCATATTTCTAAACTGAATATCTGGAAGTTTCACTTTTTTTTTTCACTTTATCCACATATGTTGTCAGTGGCAGATTGTGTCAATTAAAATGATGCCCTCATTCTGCTAAAATAGTCTAAAGTGGCTACATTTATTATTTCCTTGAGAAAAATCTAGATATACTATTTTCCCTTTTATGCCTGAGCTTGCATGCTATTTGTTGGCAAATGCTTCTAAACATGTTTTCTTCATGTGGTTCCCATTATTATACCATTATTTATCATTCAAGAGCTTCTTCATCCATCCAAGCGCAAAATGAAAGAGCCATGACAATTAAATAATTGCACTCCCTAGTCTTGAATTATGCACTTTGGCTTTGACTTTTTTCTTCCTTATAAAACCCTTCTGCTTCTTCGTTTTTAAAATGCTTCTGGGTCCAGCCACTGACTTTGACGCCCCTGGACAGTATTTGAAGAACTCATTTGTTTGAGGGGGTTTTAATCTGAAGACACTGAAAAGTTATACCCGCTGTGATGTCGTCAATCACGCCAGGAGGAAAAATAGTGGCATGATTTGTTATCTGTTATTTCCCTTGCTGTGGTGACTGTCTCGCAGTGCCAGGTCTGTCCTTAAGGCCATCACTTATAGGACCCACTGTCTGTCAAAACCGCAGCCAACTTTAAGGACTGCTTTTGTTGGAGCAGACAAATGAGTATGACCTTTAACAATAAAATAGGCACCCACTGAGCAAGATGAAACAGCAACTGAAATTAAGAACACCATACAGCCATTTCCCAACCCTTGTGAAAAGTTAAGAGTTGAACTATAACTTAATTATAAGAGTAAATGTGGGCAGATGCTGTCAATAATGAAACAGACTTGGTCAGAAGCATCGATCCGCCATGAGGGCTAAAAACTTGAGTTCATCCAGAAACCATTCTGCAGTGCATTAATTATGAATGGCATTGATGGGCTTCATAAGGAATTGTAGAAGGGATTAAATTATAGCAGTTCAGAGTTTATCAGAGGGTTGAAAGCAAATGGGTACAGATCATTTATGAATATTCAAGAGAAAAAAATAGATTAGAATACACTCAACCTTTGATTTGCACTAATAGCTACTCTGAAAGATTTTCAGTAAAGGCTTTCTGTCGGGTAGTTGTTGGGTTGTTGATACGCTGTAGTGCTTCTCATGCACAGCCTGATAATTCTGGGCAGTGCATTGTAAAGATGGAACCCTTCCTTGTGGTTTTCTTGCAAGTGGTCAGTAGAAACAGTGTTACAGAAGGCAAAACACAAATCAATCTTATTGAGCACTTTTCAGGTAATATAATATTCTGCTCGTGGCAATAATGAAATTAGCCTATGGATTTTGTTTAAATATTGCAGAGCCATTTGAATATTTAATGAAATATATGGCTCTATAGATATGCAGATTTTTGTGGTCCCTTTAAAAATATAATATTGATTTTTGAAAATGTAGATCACAAACAATTATAAAACACTGGCAGGAAAACTGTTCATAATGTATACCAGTAAAATAAATATTTTGATCTGCTGGTTTATGTAGGTTCAGGCAGTGTCATGTGTGGAAATGATGATCCATGTTCTTCAGTGGATAACAGCAAGAAAATACTTTCTCCCACAATGGAAACTATCTGTATAAAATATAATATACACTGTGAGAAAGTCCTGGTGCTCAGTATTCCCTTCTTATACATGAATTTAAATCTAAATTTTAAGAAAATTATGTTTTGTTGCCTTGGTTTAAATTGTGTTTGAAAGTAGAAGAATTGATATATACAGTAGCTGAGAAATATTTTATATCAATGCCTCCTATGCCTTATCTTTACAGTTTCTGTGTTATGTATGTAACCTTGTAGGATTGGCTTATCCCGTGTTTTGTTTTTTTTAAACTATCAGGTAATCTTTAGGCCCCTTTCATGTCTATGATTTTACAAACTATAATGGTAACTCACTCTGTCCCATGAAAGCTTGGAGAGACAATTTATGGTTCTTCTGAGTTTGCTGAACTATAACTTCGAAAAATTCCCCATGAGAAATCTGCTGGGAATTATAGTTCAACAGCATTGGGAGAAGTAAAAATATTCTTATGTCTGCCTTAAAAATAATAATGGTCCAAAATGTTTCAAGGGAGTGAACATTTCTCAAACAATATTTTTCTGACACCTCTACTGAGATTTTCTTTTGAACCAGCCCATCTTGTAGAAAACAAGTCTGATTTGCATGATTTTCTTTAAATCACAATTTTGTCCTAATAATGGTTAAATCCTGAAATGATAACCAATGCGACTTTGATTAGAATGGAAAATGGCAGTCCAGCTGCCAACAAATTTGCTAATTCTGCCACTGAGTAGAGGAGACATTATGCTACTGTTGGTCTTTTCAGTAGTAATATATGTGACTTATACTCCCACTCTCCCATCCACTGTACCCTTCCCTATATCTTTGTAATTTTCTCTATTCATAGATAGCTGGAGAATTTCAGAATTCATTCCAATATCAAAAGCTCCTTCTCCATATGGCTGTAGTTAAAACACTGGAGCAATTGCTCCATAACATTCATCTATATAAACTGTGCCTTCCCAAGTTCTACTAGTTTAAATGGATATTGGTTGATGTGAAACATGTATTAGTTAATCGAATATAAATTTATTCTGAATCTTTGGATTTAATGTTGTAATTTGCTGGCATATGTCTTTTTGACAGAGGAATAGATTCTTAATATATTCATTCCCCTTTTCTTTGCTCCTGAAGAAAGAAGTCATTTGCAATGACATCTGGGGCACATAGAAAAGTACAAGAGAGAAGATGATGGCAAATTTCACTGCATAAGTTGAAATGTCTACTCTAAACTTTGGACGTAGTCCTACATGTTTAATCTGCCTTTTATTAGCACTGTTTTAAAATTCCAAGCCTAGCTATTTTATATCTATATAATCTATTGGTGAATATATCTATTCCCCAATAAATAATTTATTGATATGCAACAGTGTCACTATAACAAGCTTGTCATATCTACTTCAACTACACCTGAATTAAAGAACAGCTACGGTATGTTAAGAAGCTTCAAAATGCAAAATCTTTTCAGAAATAGCTATAATATTGTTCTGTCACTGGAATAACCAATCTTATCTCATATATATATATATATATATATATATATATATATATATATATATATATATATATATATATATATATATATATATATATATATATCTGCTGAAATCAATGAGACTCAAATCACTCGTGATTAACTGAAATTCCATTGATTTCAATAGGTCTGTTATAATTTATGTCTAAACAAAGAATCCCAAGTAATATGGCAGGGAAAAATGAAACAATGAATCTACAGAGATCCTGTTGGTTCATCCCATCTAATATGGTAGGGGTAGCCACATTTCATAAGCCTTTCTGTTATCTAGATAGAAACCAAGAGAATGCAAGAGAACTAGATATGCCAATTCCAGGATGATGTAATTAATCCACTCAACAGGAAACAAGAAGCTAACCTCATTAAAAAAAAAACATGGGGAATAGCAAAGCTTTTTAAAAAGTTTTCAAATTTGCAAAGCATACTTTCTGCATACGTTTGCAATTTCTTTCATATGGACATATTTCCATACCAATGTTTGTAAAAATTTTGCTTAATAGGGACACTTTTGTAAACTGTCTTCTCTAATTTTCAAATTTGGAGTGTAATTTTCTCATTTAAAAATATGCTATAAACACTTGTCCATGGGGTCGCGATGGGTCGGACACGACTTCGCAACTAATAACAAATAAACACTTGTCCATAATGTACACACTTTATTTCAGTTTAAGGACAATGCCATCACAAAAACATAAGGTCAGCTTCCAGTGTTCCAGTTACTGTTCTAGTAATAGCACAGACTTATCTACCGCTTCATAGTGCTTTACAGCCATCGCCACGTGGTTTACAGAGTCAGCATATTGCTCCCAATAACCTGGGTACTCATTTTACTAACCTAGGAGGGATGGAAAGCTGAGTCAGCTTTGATCAGGATCAAACTGCTGGCTGTTGGCAGAGTTAGCCTGAAGTACCGCATTCTAATCACTCTACCATCACGGCTCTTTCTAGTTCTCCTATGCTCATGTAATGCTTCTTTTCACTGTTTTAGGTCTACTAGTGACAACTGAGGCCACTTAACAAAACCTATAGGTATTCTGATGTCTAAAGCAGTACAGGTAGTCCTTGACTTATTATCATAATTGGGAATGGAAAAATTGTCATTAAGCAATGTGAGTATTAAGTAAGACATGCCGCTGCACTGATTTTACAAGCTTTCTTTCAGTGGTCATTAAGCAAGACACCATAAAATCGCGATTTGCAATGTTCCCTGCTGGCTTCCCCCTTGATTTTGCTTCCCAGAAGCACCCTGGGAAGGTTGCAAATAACCCTGGGATGCTGCAACCATAAAAAAAGTGAGCTGGTTGCCAATTGCCTGGATCCCAATCACATCACTGTGGGAATGCTGTGATGGTTGTAAGTGATAAAAGCAGTTATAACTCACTTTTTTCAACATTGTCATAACTTCAAATAATCACTAAAGGAATGCTCATAAATTGAAGACACCTGTATGACATCAAACATACCCATACTCTATTTTCAGTTATTACTAATACAAATTCTTACTGTTGGCCAGAATTGGTTCTATTGGGTGTCCACTTACTTTGTTGAAACAATGAAAGACACATCACCTGTCATTCTACTGCACATTCCACTCTTTTGGTCAGGTGTGCTATGTCACAATGGACATACAAAAAGAGTGTGGTTTGCATTTTGACATTGTGACATTGCTTTCAGCAAGCTGATCCATTTGACAACCCCTGTGGATGCCAGTGCTGAGGGACAAGGTAGAGAGAGACTTTATCTTTTTTTCCTTCATCACCATAATCTTAAGAAAACTTCCATCTCCACAACTGCTATTCGCCTAGCACAAAAGCTTCCAGTGGCTCTAGTATTTCTGTCAAAACTAACATTTGCTTAGGATCATAGGGGCCATAGCAGTTGTCAGAGGGGAAGCGGGGAATAGAGGAGATTTTCATTGGGATGTGATAAAAGAGAAATAGCAGTGATGTTGTTAAAAAAAAAAGCTACCATCATTCTGTAACCAAGTGAAAAGTAAAGACAAGCATCTAGTGTTTTTCAATTTTAAATATGAAAAATGGAAAAGGAGGTCTGGTTGAATTCTTAGTTGTCCATATTCCAGTCTCAACACCTACTTTCAAATGTAGCCCAGATTCCCTGTTTAGAGATGAGTGTCATAAAATAACACAAGGGAATGACTGTACTCCATGCAAAGAAAGCTGGCAATCCTTAGACAAGCAAAACGTAATAAAAGCCACTCCAGAATTAAAAGGTTCTGCTTTTTTTTTTTAATGGCTTTAAGGTGCAATTGTAATCATACTCTAGAGTGATAATCCGCTCACTTTAGGGTTAACAAGCTTTGACAAAGCACCACAGGGAAACCTGGTTTGGCCTCACCTACACAGTACCTAGTCTTGGGATGGATAAAAACAGTCTCATTCACTAATGCGACAGCACCAAGTGCCTCCAGGAACACTAAATGTTGAGAGGGAAAACATGAATCTTGACTTTCAGCAGAGGTGGAACTAAGCCATTGTTCACTCCCTTAAAAAAGACATTTGGTGGCCAGTTCAGACTGCCCTGGGGACACCTAAAGCTGCATTAAGTACTTGTGAAAGTGAAAATCCACTGGGAAACCAAATCCATTGTTTAAACCTCAGCCTGAGCAGCAGACTTGCTAGCAGGGTCACTTTTACATGTCTTTATAACAAGGTTCAAAATCTATTGTATATGCAATACGGATATTTTATTTGAGCTCACCTGTAAAGCAGCAAGAAGGAAAACTGCTAAACTTCAGGCATGAAGAGGGAGGAGGGGGATGACAGGGGAAGAGCCAGGAGGCAAATGGTACTTCACTGTCTTATAGTAGGAATAAATAGTTATTTCTTTCCAGTTTTCCATAACCTCAAAAGGCAGCAAGTTTCAAAAGTTAATAAAGCCAAGGGAATATTCTTGTTGAAAAATATTCTGCAAAATATACTAACTTGAAAACGGCCTAGAGGGCACAGCTATTCAAAATGAGTGGTTATTTACAAGACTTGGAATAAGCAAGTTTAACTGTAATTATAAATATAATATATATTCTTGCTTAAAAGTCTGAGCTGACCAATTGGCCCCCATCTTCACCCATATTTTCAATAAATCACTAGAGATGTGTTATGTTCCTTCTTGCTTCAAACGCTCTACCATCATCCCAGTGCCGAAGAAGCCCACCATCAAGGAACTGAATGACTACAGACCAGTTGCTTTAACATCTGTAGTCATGAAAATCTTTGAAAGGCTAGTGCTTTCCTACCTGAAAACCATCACGGATCCGCTGTTAGACCCCTTGCAATTTGCATACCGAGCAAATAGATCAACAGATGATGCTGTTAATATGGCTCTGCACTACATCCTACAACATCTTGAGTCTCCAAAGACCTATGCACAGGCCCTTTTTGTAGACTTTAGTTCAGCATTCAATACCATCATTCCAGACATTCTTCTAAGTAAGCTAAACCAGCTACAGGTACCGGAACAGACTTGTAAGTGGATCACAAGCTTCCTAACAAACAGGAAGCAGCAGGTGAAGCTAAGCAAGATCACATCAAATACCTGTACAATTAGCACAGGGCCCCCCCAAGGCTGTGTGCTCTCCCACTTCTCTTCTCTCTGTATACCAATGACTGCATCTCCAATGATCCATCTGTTAAGCTACTGAAGTTCGCAGATGACACAACAGTGATTGGTCTCATTCGAGACAATGACGAATCCGCATATAGACAAGAGGTAGAACGACTAGCCTTGTGGTGCAACCAAAACAATCTGGAACTGAACACACTCAAAACCGTAGAAATGGTGGTAGACTTTAGGAGAAACCCTTCCATACTTCCACCTCTCACAATACTTGACAACACAGTATCAACAGTAGATACCTTCAAATTTCTAGGTTCTATCATATCGCAAGATCTAAAATGGACAGCTAACATCAAAAACATCATTAAAAAAGGACAACAAAGAATGTTCTTTCTGCGCCAACTCAGTAAGCTCAAACTGCCCAAGGAGCTGCTGATTCAGTTCTACAGAGGAATTATTGAGTCTGTCATTTGCACCTCTATAATTGTCTGGTTCGGTTCTGCAACCCAACAAGAAAAACACAGACTTCAAAGGATAATTAGAACTGCAGAAAAAATAATTGCTACCAACCTGCCTTCCATTGAGGACCTGTATACTGCACGAATCAAAAAGAAGGCCGTGAAAATATTTGCAGATCCCTCGCATCCAGGACATAAACTGTTTCAACTCCTACCCTCAAAACGACGCTATAGAGCACTGCACACCAGAACAACTAGACACAAGAACAGTTTTTTCCCGAAGGCCATCACTCTGCTAAACAAATAATTCCCTCAACACTGTCAGACTATTTACTGAATCTGCACTACTATTAATCGTTTCATAGTTCCCATCACCAATCTCTTTCCACTTATGACTGTATGACTATAACTTGTTGCTGGCAATCCTTATGATCTATATTGATATATTGACCATCAATTGTGTTGTAAATGTTGTACCTTGATGAACGTATCTTTTCTTTTATGTACACTGAGAGCATATGCACCAAGACAAATTCCTTGTGTGTCCAATCACACTTGGCCAATAAAATTCTATTCTATTCTATTCTATATATATATCCTACACACACAGACAGACAGACAGACAAACAGACAGACAAGCAAATATTCAAAGTTTGGTCAAAGTTTTGATTATCTTCCAGAAAATATGTTTTGTCCCTATCAATCCCTTCCTATTAAGTAGATACTTTTTCAAATGTCCATTATGGTGTTACAGCCATCTATCTCAATGCCTCAATTCTAAAGCAACTGGGAACTGAAGTAGCCTGGGAAAAATACAAATTCACATGTATCCATTTCAAAATAAGATATCATATTAACCTATTCAGACATTCAAATAAGCATTCTCATTCTCTCCCTTGCTGATCTTCCAATTCTTCAATCTCCTCCTTGAGTACCCTCTCTCCGATTGCATTGGGCACATTTGAAAATTCAAAGCCAATGGTGGAAACACCAACAGAAAGTCCCAGACATTCAAAGTCCTTGCAGCCTGTAGACACTGGGACAGGATTTCTTTTACATCACTCAGGCAGCCTGAGATGGAGATAGACTTCTGCAAAGCTTTTGATTCAGTAGTACATGATAAACTACTCCTCAAACTAAAATCCTACGGCATTTCGGGACTTCTTCACAATTGGATAAAAGCCTTCCTGTCAAACAGACAACAAGTAGTCAAAATTGGCAACGCTATATCAAATCCTGTTCCTGTCAAAAGTGGCATTCCCCAAGGTAGCGTTCTTGGACCAACACTCTTCATACTATACGTAAATGATCTCTGTGACCTCATCTCAAGTTATTGTGTTCTCTTTGCTGACGATGTCAAACTATTTAATACCACTAATAATACTTCTACCCTTCAAGAAGACCTCGACTTAATTTCCGATTGGTCTAAAATTTGGCAACTCCAAATCTCAACCAGCAAATGCTCAGTCTTACATATTGGAAAAAAGAACCCTAACATCAAGTACAAACTTGATGAACATTACCTAACTGACAACCCCCACCCTGTTAAAGATCTTGGAGTTCTCATATCAAATGACCTTAATGTACAAAGCCCATTGCAACTACATAGCAAAAAAGGCTCTAAGAGTTGTAAACCTAATTTTATGCAGCTTCTTTTCTAAAAACTCTACACTACTAACTAGAGCATACAAAACATTAGCCAGACCTATTCTTGAATACAGCTCATCCGTCTGGAACCCATACCACATCTCTGACATAAATACAATAGAACGAGTCCAGAAATATTTCCCTAGAAGAGTTCTTCATTCCTCCAAAAAAAACAAAATACCTTATACCAACAGACTTGAAATCCTGGGATTAGAAAACTTACAACTCCTTCGACTTTGACATGACCTGTGTTTAACACACAAAATCATCTATTGCAATATCCTTCCTATAAAAGACTACTTCAGCTTCAATCGCAATATTACAAGAGCAAAAAATAGATTCAAGCTAAATGTCAACCGCTTCAAACTTGATTGCAGAAAATATGACTTCTGTAATAGAGTTGTTAATGCTTGGAACTCATTACCTACTCCATAGTCTCTACTCAAAATCCCAAAATCTTCAACCAAAAGCTATCTACTATTGACCTCACCCCATTCCTAAGAGGACTATAAGGGGCGTGCATAAGAGCACAAATGTGCCTATCGTTCCTGTCCTATTGTTCTCTTCATTATATCAAATTAATATAGTTATTGCATATTTTTTTACTTATATATATATATATATATATTTCTTCAAGATATGTTGTTTTATCTATGACAATTGTTTGTGTATACTGTTGTGATGAAAATAAAAATAAATATAAAATATAAAGCTGGGTATTGTCAGCATACCAATGATAAGGTAAAGGTAAAGGTTCCCTTCACACATATGTGCTAATCATTCCTGACTCTAGGGGGAGGTGCTCATCTCAGTTTCAAAGCCAAAGAGACAGCAATTTCCAAAGACGTCTCTGTGATCATGTGGCCAGCATGACTAAATGCCAAAGGTGCATGGAAAGCTGTTTACTTACCACCAAAGGTCCCTATTTTTCTACTTGCATTTTTTACATGTTTTCAAACTGCTTGGTTGGCAGAAGCTGGGACAAGTAACGGGAGCTCACCCCATTATGCGGCACTAGGGATTCAAACCAATGAACTGCCAACCTTTCGATTGACAAACTCAGCATCTTAGGCACTGAGTCACTGCATCCCTAGTATGCCAGTGATACCTGACCCAAAACTGTAGGATGACCTCACCAAGGGGATTCATGCAGATGTTAAAAGGAAGGAAGGAAGAACCAGGACCTGAGGCATTCCATTAAATAATGACTGTGAATTAGACTTCTCTCCTCCTATTAACACCAATTGAAACTGACCAAGAGGAAAGAGCAAAACAGCACTGTACTGTTCACCCCAGAAGGATACCATGATCAATAGTATCAAAAGCCAAGAAGATCAAGAGTGTCAAGAAAACCAAGGATAAATACACTACCCCCAATGCCACTTTTGCCAATAGTCAACCAAGAGTGAAATCATTTCCATCTCTGTCCCATACATACTTAATCCTGAATGAAAGGAGGCCAGATAATCCCTTTCATCTAGAGTTCTTGGAACTGCAGTGTGATCACCTTCTCACAGCCTGCCCTAGAAAGGATACTGGATAGAAACTGTCCAGACTTGATGGGTTAAGTGACAGCCCAGTAAGAAGAGGGCACTCCACCACCTTCTTAGTAGAACCACCCACTCCTTCAAGGAACAATTAACCACTACTTGGATAAAATCACACTTCCCTTCCCAGGCAGCCTTGATCAATCAAGAGGGGCATGGATCTAATGTAAATATATGTAGATCTATATTAGATCTAAAGTTACTGTTAGAGTGGATCTAACAGCAACAAAAACCCTGTCCCTCAGGCTTAACAAGATCAAACAGCAACAAGAACCCTGATCTTTTCCTTAGGCTCAACAGGATCAAACTTTTTCCAAATAACTTTGCAAGGTTTAGCGCTCATAACCTTCACTGGCCCTGCTTTGATGCTGGTGTTTAATGCAAAGCGAATCCAAGATACTGCATCTGTCAGATGCCTAAAATAGTCTTCACAGAGGTTAATCTCAGAAATACTTCCTCCAAGGAGGATCTGAGTTACCTTAAGTAGGTTCACAGGGCCTTGGAGATCTACCAGTTGAGGACTGGAAGTGAGATTGGAGACTGGAATGTGGCATAGAAACAATATACCTGTTTCTGGTATATTACCAAAATATTGTATTATAATCTTCCCCGATCCCTTCAGAGGCTTGTCCCTTTTCCTACCCACATTCGTCCATGCCCAGGCCCACTCATCCATTTTACATAACAAACAATTAAATAACCAATCGCTCCTAAGATTAAAAACACTTCAGCAAGGACACAGTGCCTCCACTTACCAGCCCTCCCTCCCTTCCCTTTCATGTAGCATCACACAATGCCTGTCCAGTCCTCTTTCACTGGACAGGCTGGGCACACAGATACTCATAAACCCAGTGGTCAATGCCCCTCCCCAGCTCTCACTCATGAGAAGTATGCAGAATCACTGCACACAATTCATAATCTTTCTTTGATTAGGAATTTAATTTCTAAACAAAATCCTCAAAATCCTCAATCAAAAATTCTTAAATTGCAATAATTTCCACTTGAAATTAACCCCACACTAAAATGGCTGTTACAAGGGCTCTTCCAGTTCCCAGATAAGAAGGAGACAAGATAGCTACCAACTGAATGCGATGATAGAAACTGCAGTTGTAAGGCCCAGTTCTGCCTCTCCTGCAACAAAATACCCATCTCAACATGTTCATGATCAAAGAAAGACAGTCTTCATTTGCTGTAGGAGACTCCAGTGTCTACTGTACTGCTCCAACTTCTTCTGTGGCCAGATGCCATGTGATGCATTGCTCCAGTGTGACCACTTGTAGCAGGACTTCACATGGCTCCTTGTGCTGGTGCTGCCACTCGTAGCAGGAAGCTGCATGACATGTCGCACCGATGCTGCTGCTCACGCCAGGATGCTGCATGCTACATGCAACATGCCGCGTAATAGGGTGAGCTCCCGTTATTTGTCCCAGCTTCTGCCAACCGAGCAATTTGAAAGCACATAAAAAATGCAAGTAAAAAAATAGGAACCACCTTTGGTGGGAAGGTAACATTTTTCCGTGCCCCCTTTGGCATTTAGTCATGCCGACCTCATGACCACAAAGACATCTTCAGACAGCGCTCGCTCTTCAGTTTTGAAATGGAGATGAGCACCGCCCCTTAGAGTCGGGAACGACTAGCACATATGTTCAAGGGAAACCTTTACCTTTACCTTTAGAACTGTTTTGTTTTCTTTCTTTCCTTTTTTTAATCTTTTTGTCCCCTAGAAAACCTGGAAGAATTACCTACAGAGAACATGAATTAAAATTATATTAGAAAGGCTGGAAGCAGATTCAAAAGATTCTTCATAATGAGAGGCATGAGAAATTGGAGAGCCAAGCATAAATAGCTGAAATAATATATAAATCCTTTTTTGGTTATTGGAAGTATAAAGAACATGTGGCAAAGGGCAAAATTTACCTTCTGGTCCAACTGTCACAGGAGGGGCACGCCTTGAGCAAGCCCACCTATATCAAACAAAGAATGCACTGTAACATCTATTTCCTTGAACTGGCAATAAAATATGAGAGTGTAACAAGCAGCATTAAAATGAAAGTGAATGAGAAAGTAGAGATACATGAAACTTTAAAAGGCAGAAATAAAAATGTCTTCCACAAGTGTCAATGAACCTTCAGATCACAAAACTGTATGATATCATGCAGGTATGTATTGCAAGAATTTCAGACAAGAATAACCTTACTGCACAGGAATACAGATTTATTGAGATTACCTCCATTAGCATGAGTGTAGGAGATGAACCTTCATGTTTGGGTCATTCTTAAATGTCACATTACAAAAAGCAGGAAATAAATGCTGATGAATGACTCATTCCACAATTGCCATGTTCTTTTACTCCTCCTGAGAACCATACAGAGTCCTATTAATGACAACTGGGCTGATTTGTTTCGTTCTTCAGATATTCATTATTAAAAATATTTTGAAACTGCCCTTTTATCCACATTGATTCCTAGATGTTTTACCAAGGATAAATATAATGAATCATGTCAGTATGAAAACAATTAGAATAATGCATTAGAATTAATAAAAGACAGAGTATATGAAGGGATGTTTTCATTTCAAATGCCTGTTGAAAAATTACTTTAAAATGAATGTCTCTGGAAAGAATGAAAGGGTAACACCAGCTGTATCTTCTTTGGAAATGAGTTTCCAAATCATGGTAAAACTATAGGAAGGGCATCTCCTTTTTTCATGAACACCATACTTTTCCTAAATTTCTAATGGAACTAATTTTCAGCTGTGACCTTTCCTGCTCAGTAATAACTTGGCTATGTTACTTAGTTGAATTTTTGAAAATTAGGTTTGGTTACTGCAATATGTTATACATAAGACTCTTGGTGTGGACCAGGGGTGAAATCCAGCAGGTTCTGACAGATTCTGGAGAAGCAGAAATTTTGTGTAGTTCAGAAAACTAGCAAATACCACCTCTGGCTGGCCCCCGAGTGGGGTGGGAATGGAGATTTTGCAATATCCTTCCCCCAGGAGTGGGGAGGGAATGGGGATTTTTCAGTATCCTTCTCCTGCCACATGCACCAAGCCATGCCCACCAAGCCACACCACACCCACCAAGCAACGCCCACAGAACCAGTAGTAAAAAAAATTAAATTTCTCCACTGGTGTGAATAGTTTCAAAATTTTAACTAGCTGCTTGAATTCTGATTTATTTGGATTTGTGGAATCATATCATACTAATTGTTGTGATGTTGCTTGTCCTCTTCAGGATGCAGCTGATATGCCAGGATTTAATTAAACACATTCATAGACATAAGCAATGCCCCCTCATGTTTCAATTTGTCTATGAATGGTCTGATGAAAAAAACCTCAGCTTATCCAGTGAAGATCTTCTTCAGATGAATAGAATAGAATAGAATAGAATAGAATAGAATAGAATAGAATAGAATAGAATAGAATAGAATTTTTATTGGCCAAGTGTGATTGGACACACAAGGAATTTGTCTTGGTGCATATGCTCTCAGTGTACATAAAAGAAAAGATACGTTCATCAAGGTACAACATTTACAACACAATTGATGGTCAATATATCAATCTAAATCATAAGGATTGCCAGCAACAAAGTTACAGTCATACAGTCATAAGTGGAAAGAGATTGGTGATGGGAACGATAAGAAGATTAATAGTAGTGCAGATTTAGTCAATAATTTGATAGTGTTGAGGGAATTATTTGTTTAGCAGAGTGATGGCCTTCGGGAAAAAACTGTTCTTGTGTCTAGTTGTTCTGGTGTGCAGTGCTCTATAGCGTCGTTTTGAGGGTAGGAGTTGAAACAGTTTATGTCCTGGATGTGAGGGATCTGTAAATATTTTCACGGCCCTCTTCTTGATTTGTGCAGTATACAGGTCCTCAATGGAAGGCAGGTTGGTTGCAATTATTTTTTCTGCAGTTCTAATTATCCTCTGAAGTCTGTGTCTTTCTTGTTGGGTTACAGAACCGAACCAGACAGTTATAGAGGTGCAAATGACAGACTCAATAATTCCTCTGTAGAACTGAATCAGCAGCTCCTTGGGCAGTTTGAGCTTACTGAGTTGCCGCAGAAAGAACATTCTTTGTTGTCCTTGATAAAAAAGATGATAAAAAATGCCATAAAAGTAGAAAAGAAAAAGTGGCTTTTCTGTGATTATGGCTCAATTCTGAAAATTCCAGCCAAAAAGAGATTTAGCTTGATGCCCAAGGCTGGATAAAACTCCCTGACATTCCCAAAAAGTTGCAGCAGTCCAGGTCATCTGCAAATATTTATGGACACATGCACAGACATTGTATTAAAAAAATGGAAAACTTTCAAGACAATTCTAGACACCCCTGCTTAGCACCTAAACACAGCCTGCTGGAAATAATTTTAAGAATTTAATTAGAAACACTTTCAGGGCCAGAAAAAGTGTGGAGCCACAATTACTCTTTCTGCAGTTGCCTCTCTAATGCAGAGCTAGTTCTGAAAATACCAAAATGCAAACACTTTAATTGTTTTTCATATGTTTTAATTACTTGATTATTAAATTAAGATTGATGGATTAAAAGAATTGTGCATGTATTTAAATGCTTGGTCATAAATGGAATATTAACTTATATTAATGAATCAAATATTTCAATGAGTTTTCATGTTGTCTGTCTACATGTCACCAAGATTTGCAATTTATCATGAGCATCATGATAAATGTCCCCACTCTGAAAATAGTACAGAAAATAAAACACTACAATTTATTATTTTGAACACTCATAGCCATTCAGTTTCATATTTTTATATGATCAGAATGTGATTACTAAATTCTGAAGTTTGATAACATTGCTTCATTCTCATGTTCCTCATGATTATTTTCTTCAGAAAATAACTTTGCCTAGGAACAGAGAAAGACTCAGGAGTAAACCATTTATTTTCTCTTGGAAGACAGGAGTACCACCACTTAGATGCTGAGGGAGTATCTGAAGTGCTTGTACAAAGAGACACTGGTAAGGAAGTTTAGTGCAGTTCTGCTAATATGAGGGGATAAAAAATAAAACAGGACATGGAGTCTGGTAGCATCTTCAAAAGTAAGCATCTTTATTGAGAGATAAGCTTTGGTTAGCAGTCCTATCTCCACTAAAGGGTTAGGGAAGCTCTTCTTCATTGTCACATCATGAAGTGATGAGTACTATCTGTTCCACTTCAAAAAATTGTTATCCAACTTTGCATGGTAAGCATCACATCATAGAGAAAAGCAGAGCATTCACTGGCAGAAGAGATGTTGACTCTGAAGGAGAAGAAATAAATAAAAAGGAGAATCTGAAGGAGAAGAAATAAATAAAATTTGATTGTGATTACTATGCCTCCCTAGAATATTTTAGCCCCCCACCCCCCACCCCAAAAAAAGGATTTCAACAAAAACTTGGCAAGACAGTCATCAATAGAAGAGTAGAATATTTGGACTAACTAGCCGACTATGAGTCCTAGTCCTGCATTAGGCACAAGAGCCAGCTGGGTGATTTTGAGCCAGAAAATCTAGAAAAAAAGTTACTGTCTTCTAATTATCACATAGATCCAGAAGCTCTCTTAGTGTGCCCTCAATGTGACAGGACAGAAAATGTTATACTTTTTTCCCCTTTGATTTAGGTATTATGCATGAAGGGGTTAAGAGATAACAGATGTTTGCCACTTTCTGAAACTCACTTTAAATAAATTCATTAAATTTGTACAAAGGCACAATAAATGTTAATCCATTGAAGTGTATAATTTTACCCCTTAAATTAAATACTCCAAAGTCAGGATAGAGGTTTCCAAATATAACTCAAAACATTACTAATTTGGGATTCTGGGAACTGCAGTATACCAAAACCTGAAAGTCCATATCATCCCGCTCTTTTCTCATGATGTTATAATTGTAGTCTTCAGTTCCTAAGATTTCATTTAACTGGATTTCTATTAGAAAAGGTAGGTTGTTGCTGTTGATGTTGTCATTGTCCCAGTGAAGAATACTGCTAAGTATTGACCGATATTGTAAAAAGTAGACTTATACCCCTAATACTTGGAATGGGTGTTCTGTTCCCAGACCAAACATTGCAGAAAGTTACAACACACACTAGGGAAATCAACTGAAAATTAAAGTGTTTGAGTACATGGCAGCTTTGAAGATATTGGCAAGGATGTGGGTTTTTTAGATCAAATACCAACCAATAAGATGTGTTATGCTACATAACACTTTGTTGAAAAAGGTTTTTTTTAATCAGATAGACTGCTGATGTTGCCACAACTAAACATTTGTATTGCACTGTTTTAGATTGCAATTTTTAAACATCCCTATTATTATTGTTTAGCCTGGCAAAGGATTGCATTTGTCTATAATCCTCCTTCCCAGTCCCAGTGTGCTGTAAGGTATGATGATGATGATGATGATGATGATGATGATGATGATGATGATGATGATATTGATGGGACCATAAGCCTGAAAAAGTGATTGAAAATGAGCATGCAATACTACTGTAGGACTTCCGAATACAGACTGACAAATTTTTGGAACACAATACCCTGGAAAAGTGCTATTGTGGAAGTGTGAAAATGTGGAAAAGAAAAAAGTATGGATAGTCAACATTGCTATACATGGTAACAGCAGAATCGATGAGAAACAACTTGTCAGCAATTGGCACTTACAAGATCACCATTGGTCAGCTGCAGAAGGCCACCTTAGTGGGATCTGCTCGCATAATTCGCCGATACATCATGCAGTCCTAAACATTTGGGAAGTGTTTGACTAGTGATCTGTGATACGAAATTCAGCATAATTATCTCGTTTGCTGTGTATACCCTCATTTTGTGTAAATAATAATTAATAACAATAATAATAAAAATCAGTACATATAAACCAATATTGTATTTATTCCACTATTTTAAAAAAAATTGCTTGGTTACCATTAATAAAGACCAGCTCCAAGTTTTGAAGACACTTGAGATACCTTGATGGAGATCCTCCAGAGATCCTGACCTTCCTATTAAGCTTTGCAGGTTGCTAATAAAGGTACAGGAACTGACCTTTAAAAGAAATGAGACCTTAGTGGTATTCTCAGTGTCAGGCAACAAAGAATGGAACAGAAATCTACATATTTGAACCTATATACACCAAGGACTAACATTAACATCAGTTATTTTCCTGCTGAGCTTCTTCCTATAATTTTGGAAGCTTTCTTGGTTGTCATGTTTCTTATTTTAGGAAAGCCCATTGGAAACATTCCTCTTTGATTTTTACCCTTGAAATTGCACTTAAGCAGAGTAGACTGTAGACCACTTGAGATGTAACTGTATATTGAAAAACAAGATATGTCTACATCGATTTTTTTCTGATTCTTCCTTGTATTGTAAGATATTCTACTCACTGACTTGTAAAATATTCTATTCACTGACTAGGATCTCAGCCGCGGTGGCACAGTGGTTAGAGTGCAGTACTGCAGGCTACTGCTGGCTGCCTGCAATTTGGCAGTTGAAATCTCACCAGGCTTAAGGTTGACTCAGCCTTCCATCCTTCTGAAATGGGCAAAATGAGGACCCAAATTGTTGGGGGCAATATGCTGGTTCTGTAAAACAGTTTAGAGAGGGTGTAAAGCACTGTAAAGTGGTATATAAATCTAAGTGCTATTGCTATTGCTATCTTCTTTGTTCTTTCTGCGCCAACTCAGTAAGCTCAAACTGCCCAAGGAGCTGCTGATTCAGTTCTACAGAGGAATTATTGTGTCTGTCATTTACACCTCTATAACTGTCTGGTTCGGTTCTGCAACCCAACAAGAAAGACACAGACTTCAGAGGATAATTAGAACTGCAGAAAAAATAATTGCTACCAACCTGCCTTCCATTGAGGACCTGTATACTGCACAAATCAAGAAGAGGGCCGTGAAAATATTTACAGATCCCTCACATCCAGGACATAAACTGTTTTAACTCCTACCCTCAAAACGATGCTATAAAGCACCGCACACCAGAACAACTAGACACAAGAACAGTTTTTTCCCGAAGGCCATCACTCTGCTAAACAAATAATTCCCTCAACACTGTCAAACTATTTACTGAATCTGCACTACTATTAATCTTCTCATTGTTACCATCATCAATCTCTTTCCACTTATGACTGTATGACTGTAACTTTGTTGCTGGCAATCCTTATAATTTATATTGATATATTGACCATCATTTGTGTTGTAAATGTTGTACCTTGATGAACGTATCTTTTCTTTTATGTACACTGAGAGCATATGCACCAAGACAAATTCCTTGTGTGTCCAATTACACTTGGCCAATAAAAATTCTATTCTATTCTATTCTATTCTTATGTCACATCATCCCAGCTTCTATGAATTCCATTGGGATATCTGTATAGGAACGGTAATTGAATTTACTTGAGCATGCATAAGATTGGTACACAGTCTGCAACCTGTAGAAAACAAGAATCTGGCTTATGCCCAAAGCTACCAGTATGTCTACTTTCAAGCAAAGGCACTTTCAAACAAATGCACTAATTCCTTACAAATCTCCCAAGAGAACGAGTGGTGATTAGGTAAAAGGATTCATAGGAAGCAGCCCTGTGCTGATTGTCCTGCCTTCTACACATTTCAATCTTTATTGTGCTCACAGAGGATGTTGAAGAGGGCTAAGAACAGAGCTCATTCAGAACCAGCACTGTTGTCCATTCATCAAAGATATGAGTGCATAATTGGTTAATGCCCAACAGTATTAGTTAGTCCTCATTAATACTAAGAATCTTTTCTTTCAGTGCAGAACTTCTGTCACTGTGGAGAGGCAACATATTTTATGAACACGTAAATCCCATAATTCTGTACTTTAGAAAACAAGACATCTTTCCCAAGTGGTGCATATTTTGTCTTTGCAATTGGTAGGAAGAAAATCTTTAACCGAGGCTCACCAATGCCTGAAAATTATACTCTGCAGTTCCTGATCTTCTACAGATTCATCTGTTCCCTAGGGGTAAAACCTATTTTTAGGCTTTGGGGAACACCGTCCTTGCTTTTGGGAATTTGTCAAATACTGAATTCTGGTTCATGTCAAAGGTGCATCATGTCAAAGAAGTGGGTTGGACTGAGACAAAAACTAAATTTGACTGAGTTTAATTACTATTCCTACACTATGCTACATCAGATCATCATAAAACAATATATTTTCCCACGTTTTCTTTCTTGAACATTAATGCCAAGATAGAATGAATATAAGGACAATATTAGAAGATTTCTGTAGGATCAGACATGTTATGAACTACACTGTTCTATGCTCTTTAATGGCCAATCATTCAGCTTCTTCCACTATTGTCTCCAAGAGTTTGCTTTAAAGATATGCTTTCTATACTTCAGAATGAATTTTATACAGCTATTGTTAGCCACTTATAGCTCTTCTTGAATTTGCCTTGTCCTAATACCATATTTGATAGCAGAAAATGGCATAATGTATCCATTCTGTAAAGCAGCATTTCCTTTTACCTCCCTGATTTAATTTCAATATCCAGCACTTAGTGCTGAAAAATCTTTTTGGTGATAATATCCAAGCCATACAAGAAACGAATTGTGGCAAATTAAAAAAAAATAAACAGACAGTCAGATTAGATCAACAAAGAAGGTAATAATATTGGTTCCATCTATTCTCATATAAAACCCAGTTTGGTGTAGTAATTAGGGCATCCAACTTGAAACTAGAAGGAGTTGTAGTTCACTTTAGGCACAAAGTCAGCTGGATGACCTTGGGGACGTCATTCTGTCACAGCCCTAGGAAGGAGGCAATTGCCAAAAAAGCTGCAGGGAATCAGACACAGAATAACAGTATAAAAGGGTTTAAAGGTACCTTGGAGTTCTTTCTCCTGCCCAAGCAATAGACTCCATACCAGGGGTGAAATGCTCCCGGTTTGGACCAGATCAGGTGATCTGGTAGCGATGGGGGCAGGTAGTTCAGAGAACCAGTGGCAAAAATCCCTGCCCCTCCCCACCCATCCCCACCCAATCGCCTGGTCCACATCTGCCTATTTGGCAGCTTGCTGCTTCTTTTGGGCTCGCCTTGCTTTGGCTGCTACAATCAATTGCATCAGCTAGCAACTCAAACTACCTGCCTGCAATCCATCTCATGGTGAGCAACTCAATCTGCCTGCCTTGTCCCTTGAATTGGGTAAGTAACTGGGGTTTTTTGGGGGGGGGGGAGGAGCTTTAAAAAAATAGTTAATTGGGGATTTTTTAGGAGTTTTTTTTTAGACATAGCAATTTAAAGTTAAGGAAATTTTAAATTTAGCTGCTTTTATCTAAAATATAAATAAAATAATAAAATAAAATATTTGTGCACCTTTCTGAGATTTGGTGTGTTTCTGTAGTGTTTCAGTCTAACCACACAAACATAAAATTTCACAAAGCTGTATATGGCATTTTGTGTGTGTGTGTGTGACTCAGTTGTGTTGTGTTGTGTTGTGTGTGTGTAAAGTGTGAAAGTCGGTTTCCTCTTATTGTTTTGTGTACTTTATTTATTATTTTTATTACTTATTGTTATTGGCCATGCCCACCCAGTCACCTGACCACCAAGCCATGCCCACAGAACCAGTAGGGAGAATTTTTAGATTTCACCCCTGCTCTATACCATTCTGGAGAAAGGGTTAACTAATCTCTTCTTTAGTGATAAGAGTACCCACAATTTTGAAGGCAACCTGTTCTATTCGTTAACTGTTCTCACTGTGAAGAAATTTCTTCTTAGTTGTAGGTTGGATCCAGTGGTGGAATTCAAATTTTTTACTTCTGGTTCTGTGGGCATGGCTTGGTGGGCTTGGTGTGGCTAGGTAGGCATGGCTTGGTGGGTATGGCAGAGGAAGGATATTACAAAATCTCCATTCCAACACCACTCTGGGGCCAGCCAGAAGAGGTATTTGCCGGTTCTCCAAACTACTCAAAATTTCTGCTACCGGTTCTCCACAACCTGTCATAACCTGCTGGATTTCACCCCTGGTTGGATCTCTCTTTGATAAGTTTCCATCTGTTACTTCTTGTCTTGCCCTCAGTTTCTTTGGAGAATTTGGGAGTTTGTCACCCTCTTCTTTATGACATGAAATACTGGAAGACTGTTCCTATGGCACTCCTAATCCTTCTCTTCATTAGACGAGACAGTTCTTCATATGTTTTAGTCTCCAGCCCCTTAATCATCTTTGTTGCTCTTGTCTGCACTACAAGATCAAGTTTACACAATCAAATCTACATAACTGAATGGAAGGGGAAAAAATCAAATATGACATTCTCTTAGTTTTGGTATATCTACATTGAGGACACTGTTAATCCAAATTATATAATCATGCTGTGACTTTGGCCTTTCCAATGAATAACGATTGATTTCAAGTCAACCCTTGTTGTAATTTTTTATTAGGTGGGCAGGAAAAATGGGAATGCAAGAATAAAACCATTTTTCCATAGAGCTTGAGAGCTGCATTGTTTTATGATATATACAGTACTAAAATATGTATTATAATATGTGCATGTATATGTTTGCTGTTGATTCTGTGCTTGCACATACACATAAATATATGTGTGTTTGTGTATGAGTATTTATATGTATCCGTGGAGATACAGATATATATCTCCTGCAACCTTGAAATCAGACCTTAATTTCAATCACAAACTTGACCTTTAATGAGCCATATCTTTGCACGGACTTTTTACCTTTAACCTTCTAAGACACAAAAGTCATCTGAAACCCATATAGAGCGTTAAATCCTAAATATTTTCTAAGCAGGCCTGATCTTCTTGCCACATTAGAGTTGTAAATTAAGGTCTCATATGGTACGGAAAGCAGCCTTCCATGTCACAGGTTTCTTCTCTGAACAAAACAAGAGCTGGTCAGTATGTATATATGTGTGTGTGTGTGTGTGTGTGTGTGTGTGTGTGTGTGTGTGTGTGTGTGTGTGTGTGTGTCTGTCTTTGGTTACATATATACATACTGACCAGCTCTTGTTTTATATGGTCAGCCTCAGGTTTGGCTCCCTGGGAGTTCACATCTACTTTTAACTGCCTTCAGTTGTTAATGTATTCCTCAAATGAGATGCATCACCTTGAAGAATGGCTTTTTGCCCCCTGGGAATATGCCAAACAAGTATTTCATTCACTATGATAATCAGTTCTACCTCCAGCAACATATGAAACCCAAATTTAATAGGCAGCAGTGATTAGGTTTTAAGACAGAAGGCCATCCTCTTGCACTGTAAATAAAAATAGAGGCAGAGGCATAAGAGAAATCTGACAAATAAAGCAGAGTTTGTAACTAGGACTCATTAAGCAAAATAATCAAATTCTTTAATAGGTCCAATAAATATGTTAGGTTTCCCAGGAAGATTTTCAGTAAGAATGTCTATTCTCTATATTTTCTTTTATTAAAAGATTGAGTCATTTTGGCAAGGCAGCTAAGGATTAGTTTACATGCTCAAAATTACTATTCTCTGTGTTTTCTTTCTTTCGTCCCTCCATTCTTTCCTCCTTCCCTCCTTTCCAAATGACAGAAAACAGTGTAGAATCATTGGAGAAGGAAAAGAAGCAGGAGGAGGGGTTAACCCAAAAAGTAAGCCTTTAAATCAGCAGCTTCAGTTGTGGATAGGAAATGATACAGTGGTTCTACTTTCTTGGAACTGAGAAGCAGCAGAAAATGAAGAAAGATGCTCCTGACAAGGCGAGGATGATGGGAGCAAGCTAACATGAATGATATGTTAAGTGATTGGCTCAGATAGAATCATGGGATTGGAGCCTTTTACAGAGGCTGATTTTCATCTACATTGTTTGCCTTTTTGCAGCCAGCAATACTTAATATATGCAGGCGGCACTTGCATGCACATGAGCAATATATAAAATTACACACATATATTTACATTTACACCTTATATACATATAGCATACATATTTATATAGAGTTTGAGATCACCATCTGCCTGTTTAGACTCCTTATAGGCAGGCTTATCAGCATAAATCACTGCTGGTGATATAAAAAGTCTAATAGAACTGATTCCCATATCTTACTAGTTTTATCTCTCTTTGGTTTGGTTGTTTGATTTTTCAGGAGGGAGGGAGGGAGGGAGGGAGGGAGGGAGGGAGGGAGGGAGGAAGGAAAGAAGGAAGGAAGGAAGGAAGGAAGGAAGGAAGGAAGGAAGGAAGGAAGGAAGGAAGGAAGGAAGGAAGGAAGGGTTTTTACCACCGTTTTGAGATCCCCCCAAAAAATCTTTGTTTAAGAGTTTTGTTTGTTTCTTTATAAAATACCTTATCCCAAATATTCTAGACAGTGTAAACAATAAAATCACAACTCAGCATAGGAATAATGATATAAGGAATAAAAATTCTCGAATGAAAAATAGTATCTTTTTTTGGTGCAAATCTTATTCCATCTATTCCATCTCCAAAGGCCTTCTGGAAGTGTCAATTCATTAACATTCTCCAGAAGGCCAGAAGAGCAGTGATCATTCTTCGGAAATAAACTGTTCCAAAAGTAGGGAGCAGTCATCAACAATAACCACCTCTATGTTGCTTCAACTCTTCAGTAGGTATTTTCTATTCACCCAGTGAAGGTGGGCAAAATTTATGTGGGACAAACAGTCTTTAAGATATAGGTTATGACCAACTGCAGTCAGATAAAGCCACCAACTAATGAAGATATTGTAGCAATGTTGTTTTATGATAGTACCAGAAAGCACTCAGGGAGCACTGGTTGTATCAATTCAAGATTTCAGATTGTCTTCAAGAGCATATCCATGCAGAGCAAATTGAAGTAGTCCAAATGTGAGCTGACATGAATGTGAGCGCTCAACTTCAATGTATTCCCATTTAGACAAGGCTGATATTCAGCTGAAATTTGGCCAAACCAGCCATAGCTCCCACCGACCCGTACGCTCTCACAGAGAGGGCCTTCTCAGGGTGCCGTCCGCCAAACAATGTCGGCTGGCGGTCCTCAGGGGAAGGGCCTTCTCTGTGGGAGCTCCCACGCTCTGGAATGAGCTTCCCCCTGATTTACGTCTTTGGACCTTTCGCCGTGAGCTGAAAACGTACTTATTTATTCAAGCAGGACTGGCTTAAAATTTTATTGGGTTTAAATTTTATTGGGTTATTTATATTTTAATATTTTAATTCGTTTTAAATCTGGCCACTTTATAATATGTTTGTTTTAATTTCTTTTAATATTGATACTGTGATTTTTTACTTGGCTGTACACCGCCCTGAGTCCTTCGGGAGAAGGGCGGTATAAAAATTGAATAAAATAAAATAAATAAAAATAAAATAGCAATAGTTTTCATCTACTTCTCATGCTGGAGGTATAAATTCATTAGGATTCCTAAATTGTGAGTCTGCTCCTTTAGGAACCCAATTTCATCAATAGCTAAAGTTAGTATTACCAGATAACATGAATTTCATCTTGATGCGTTGAGTCTGAGTTTCTTTCTCCAACCTAGATGCTGACTATCTTCAGATACTAGGTCAGAAATTCTACCACATCTCCCATATCCTTCGTAGTACGATTATGTAACTGGATATCATTAGTATATTGATGACACTAGCCTGAGCTGACAAATGATCTCACCCAGAAGCTTAATGTGACTTAAAAAGTATGCCCTGGCACATCCCTTATTGGGATCCATCCAACATTGAGTCACTTCTCTGCCGCCCCCCAACCTTTGATAAGACCCTCCACTTAGGAAAGAACAGAATCATTCATAATTAAGAGTAGAGAGGTCCAGATTCTAATCCCTATTAATCCATTGATTTTCTAGATGGTCTTGATCCTGGTAGTTTAATCTACCTCATCATTGTAAAATAAAAAATAGAACAAAACTAAGCATGTGTTCCTTTGCTCTTTCAGACTTGGTTTTACTTGTGTTATTTTAATATACTTGTTCGCATATCATTACCTTCTATTTGAGCAATGGTAGGGCAAATGCTCTGAATAAATAGAGAACAAAATATTGCCTTTCTGTATCAGAACATTTACTAACAACTGATTTCATTAAATGTATTCTTAAAAGTGCAACTTTATGCACCCCTACTTGTAAATCCACTGAATTCATTGGGATTTATTTCTGATTAGACATGGTTAAGCCTGTACTATTAAAAGCTTAATTAAATGAATAAAATGTTAATGTACAGTTTATTATGAACTACTCTATACATATGTATGTAAAAATGTTTTAAAATGAAAAATTGACTGCTAGTGTCATATCAATCAAAATTTCAAATTATTTTGATTCTTTTTGGTTAAGGTCACTGTTCCCAAGAAGAATTTATTGTATTGATTTTCACTTGTCTATTGTTCTTGACTTGTCTACATTTGCCCATTGTTTGAGGGAATATACAAAGAATTATCTTCCCCAATCATCATCATCATCATCATCATCCTAATGAAATAATGTTTGTGAAGGATTGGCAGAAAATTGACCCAGATGGTCATTACTAAAACTTTTTAAAAATAATTTTGGCAGAATTAGAAAATGAACATCAGTGGGCCAAGATAATTAGCAAGCCTCCTAAATAAATGATAGAGTTAGATACTTGTTAGCATTAAGAGAACCTACAAATTTCATTTGCTATGATATAGCCCAGCAGGCATTTTAGAGTGAAAAGGGCGCCTGCAAATCCCCAGTATACCACTCAGATCACCCCCTGAGGGGAAGAGCAACACACATTCAAATCAAATGTTTTCCTATCAAATGCTCCACTAATGGCTTTCCTATGAGACCCACGCCTGTCACTCACCCGCAACCTATTTAGGCATGTTAAAACAGAATTTGTTGTTTATTTGTATTTCATTGAAGTGAGTTTGTTTTCTCATATTGAATTTGTATCCAAACCCCAGGTTGTCAATACCACTTAGCTAGATCTTTGGTTTGTTGTGTGTGTTTTCCCTGCATGTAATCCACATAGGGAAAAGGTGCTGTTTGGTTCTTCTGTTTTGGACACATTTAATGAAGTGTTAAGAAAAAACAACAATAAATGAATCTACTGTAAAGGAAGAAAGGTGGGGGGAAAAGATCAATTTCTGATATTACAAATGTCTTGTAATGCAGTCTTTAATAGGCAGTAGCAAATAAATAAATAAAACAATAGGACTGTATGAAGGTCCTTGAAAGGGCAAACTAAATTATAAAATTTCAGAACCAGAAGCCAATGAGAGGCATTCTCCTGAAATGCTTCAAATCCAGCTCCTACCCCCTCCAATATCATGCAGCGCATACAGCAAAGCTGCATGACAATTTTTGCTGGGAAAGCTCTTTCTTGACAACAGTCTGCTAGCATTTTCATGTTAACGGAAGCTTTGAGCTTAAGAAGACTAATTCTGTGCATTAAACATTCCATGAAAAAAGAACTAAGTGTTATGTTTGATATGCACTTCAAACGCCTAAAAGGCCAAAGAAAGCCCTTCCTTAATTATTGAAGAAGTGTCTGTAAAGGAAACATGAGCAAATAGCATCCATGCTTTCATCCCCAGTAACCTTTTATTGTCCTTTTCTTCAGATGGCCAAGTCAGTATATTTAATAAAGAGAGAAGCAACCATCAAAGAAGGTGGGGGTCTAATAAATGGTCCTGATTAAAGGCCCTGACAGGGTATGAACTTTGCATAAATTTTCTTAGGGTGTCAGGCTAGGATACTGATTGAAAAGCCATTAACATAATCACACATTTATAAGAAATGCTGTAATGTATCAAAAACATTTCCCTTCATGTAATAATTTTAAGGACATTAAAATGTAAATGATAATAAGGAGCTATGTTCTTGGGATCTGCTGAAAGCCTGATTATTTCACATTAGTAATGAAAGGTGGAGATTTTTGTAGCTGCTCCTATTTGTTCGACAAAGGCTTCCCTAGGATTTCAAAAGGAATTACTTATCCTGGGACTTAGGAAGACATTTTTATCCTCAGGTAGAATATTTCTTGTTTATTTTGAACCTCCAAAAGCCAGTCAGGATGTTCTGCTTAAATAGCCACATTAAGCCTTTATTGATTCATTGTTAGTTGCTTTCTTAAAACCATGAGATGCCAAACAAACCAGGCAGCTCTTGATTTGATTTCATCTAATTCCAGAAACATCCATTTTTATACTTCAGGGAAGTCAAAAGAATTACCTTGCCTTCGTTTTATTAACATGTGCGTTTAGAGTTTAGATTTACCATAGACTCACAGTGGTGATTTCTCTAATGCTAATTTTTTTTAACAATGAAAAGAAACACTATCTGCTCCCATGTAAATAGCCATAATTATGTAAAGAATGACTGCTTCAGACTAATGACTTTCAATACGCTTTCGCCTAACACACTGGTGGAAGAGGCCAGAAAGGTCAACAGTAATTCATAACTGCTATAAAATTGTGTAGCATCCCAGGGTTTCTGAAGGATGCTGACATTACCCTGCTCCTTCCACCGGTTTGTATATGTAAATTTGTGATAGGAAGTGTACTACTTGTGCCAGATCGCATGCAGAGCATCAATCAACCAGTAGAATACATCAGAGTATTTTCATTATGCCTAGTTATTTACTGCATCAGAAGAAATTACCCTGGCAAGCCAAGCGGCCTTCTCTGGATAGCATGATATGACCAACCAGGTTTCAGCTCAGGAGTCTTGTAAACATTGCAGGATTAATCTCACAATCACAATCATCAATCTTTCCTAGCCCTGCCTGGGTACAACTGCAGAGATTGGTAACCAGGCAGTGTAGATTTAAATTTAACCCTGCACATCAAGAAGGATATACGTCAGATCCGGTATGCTGTTACAAGAAGTACATGTGCAGGTTTCTTATAAAATGGTGAAAAGGTAATATTTATAAATGTCAAAAATCAGAGAGACGGAAATCCTCCCTTCTCCCTTCTTCCTCCCCCCTCTCTCTCCACACATCTAATCCCCTTCCTTTCTTTTCATTGTGCTACAAGGAAGATGATACAAAGCTGATAGGTGAGAAATATTCCAAAAGGCTCTCATCCTAAGAGACTACCTTATAGAATAACGGTTACCAACAGAGGCAGTTGAAAGTCCTATTGAAAGAAGCAATAGTGCAGAAAAGCTCAATTCCCAAATCATTAGAGCACCTGAAAAAAAAACTCAAAAAAGATTCAATGACATAGGAGGAGCCAATTCATATTTTATCCATTGGCGTTGATGAGCACAAGTGCCTGCATATACAAGTAATTGCATGATTGAATCAGGTAATGTCACAGTTTATTCCCATAAAAAGTAATACTTGTAAACTGGGCGTTTCTTTATTCTCAGGTCACCCCATCAATAGAAGCTGTAACTGGATGCTCCCATGAATGAGCTTCTCCAGTTTTTCACAGCTCATCCAAATCCAACAACCTGAATGAGCAGCTATTCGTATACATCTGAGCCAATTTATAGTATTCAGCTCAGTGCCTTGGAAATTTGTGGTACATTTGCAATGGTAGCTGTGGAAATTCTCAACCAGGAAGGCCTCCAAGGAAGGAAGCAGTGAACATGCCAGCTTGGTTCGTTGATACAACTATCATGAATTGTTGAAAGAATGACTTGTTCATCCTGTTGCTAAAACTGACAATGAAAGGTTCAGACTGCACGTGCCTTGCCTACATAAAGACACAGGAAAGGCAGGCTTCCTTGAAAAATATGCTGTCCATACAAAATTTGATCACATTCTATTTAACTATGTGCATTAGACAATATATCTGGGGAAAGCATTGAAAAGATAACAGGTATCTGATTTTGAAAGACAGGTGAAAATAGCCACATTTTTTATAATAAAGAAATAATAAATATATAATGAGAAAAACAATCATACGAAGGCCATTTGGCAATATAATTTCAGCTTCAGGGCTTATTTCCACCTCCTGTCCAAATGCAGTTTCTGCAGCATGCAGGATACGTGTGTGTGTGTGTTTCTGTGTGTACGCATAAACTGAGCAAAAGAGATGGGAATTTTAAAGGTGGAATGGATTTTTAACTTGTATAGTTCTATTTTTCTTATTGTTAGGGTTTTTGGCCTATTCATATGATATGGATTCCAATACACATAAATGCATTTTTTTATA
Source organism: Ahaetulla prasina (assembly GCF_028640845.1). Lineage (NCBI taxonomy): Eukaryota > Metazoa > Chordata > Lepidosauria > Squamata > Colubridae > Ahaetulla > Ahaetulla prasina. Next base: position 40,759,081 of record NC_080541.1, on the reverse strand, counting down.
GGAACTGGGCACAGGTTCCTAGCTCTGGAGAGGAAATACTGTTTCTTTTTCTTTTTGGTTTGGAACTTCAAATACAATAGTTGATAATAAAAATTCCTATTTATGAAATAGGTCAAATAGGAAAAAGTCAAATCACAGGACAGTTGCCACAGTAGTGAAGTATTAACTGGTATTAAAATTACTTTTGTTATCCAGCAGACTGTAGAGAATTACAAAAAAAAAAATTCCAGTCAAGATATGTAAGAAATTTGAGGTCAGTTTAGGCTAAATATTGTTGAGCAGGTCAGCTTTATTAATCTATAGACTTTATTAGTCTATAAAATGAATGAAGTCCTTCGGGACAATGAAGTCTATAATGCCCCTTATACATTGGACATAACTACAGAAAGCATGAATAGCAATTGATGTTGGTTTTTTACAAGGACTGACCCAGAGCACTATTAGGTAGAGGCAAAGATGAAGATAAAGAATATTCCATATTCAAAAATCAAAGTAATCATGTATTTTTAATTTAATTAGTGGAAGTTTATTTTCTATCAGATCTTCAGAGAACACCACAGCATTCTCTGTTTGAGGAAAACTGTGCATAGCACCCACAGTTGTGCCCTTCAACATCTCATTGTCCAAAATGTAAGCTCATAGGGCCTGCTTAATTCTGCTTCCATAGGTCCTAGTTAATTGTGCTATTCCATATCCATTAAGGCTAACTGTTGAATAAAAATATAAGTGAAAGACAAGACAAACAAGAACAACAACAAACTTTATAAAATGATCAGTTTCATCCTCTGAAGAATACCAATTTTGTTAATATCAATATCTTGTTTTTCCTTCAATCAACATGCCATCCCAAACAAAATACCAAAATACAACTCTTAGCAGGGTATTCTGTTTGGTAAAAACAATGGACTGGCCAAAATGAAGCCATCTTGTCTTAACACTTCAAGTGACAGTTATGCTTAACTGGAAAAGAAATGAGGTGCATACTGGTTGATGAATGAGGTATGAGAGTTTCATTATCCTAGCAAACCACATACTGTGTTGAAAGAGAATGGACAATAATGTAAACATTACGAATATATTTCAAAGATAACAAATTAGATGCTATAAAAACATTCTCTGTAGGCTTGGAACATATCTGCTATGATAGTTGATCTAAATAATTAACCAATGTTCAGTTTCAATGAGAGAGAGAGATAAAGCATATATCAGGAAATATATATCAGGCAAAAAATAACATGGTAGCTATTGCAAAATAATGTTGTTGTTTCTAGGTATCCTTGTCCAACTTTCCTTATTTTCTTGTAAAATTGTTTAAAATTTAATTTTTAATTTTAAACCTTTATATGAAAAGCAGGCATACTGCAAAGTACCAGGTTTTACTATCATACATATTTATTAAAATACATAGGACTATTTATTTATTTAGTTTTTTATCTTACCTTTATTATTTTTATAAATAATTCAAGGTGCCCAACATATTTGGCCATAATACTCCTTCTTTCTCATATTTTCTTCTCAGCATCAACCCTGTGAGGTGGGATGAGCTGAAAGAGAGAGTGAGTGGCCCAAGGTCACCAAGCTGGCTTTTATGCTTAAATCAGGATCAGAACTCACAGTCTCCTGGTTTCTAGGCCAGAACTTTAACCACTACACCAAGCAGGTGTAGCCCAGTGTTTATTATAAAATGTTGTCTGTTAGTTCCAAATAAATATTAAGATAAACAGAAATTCTAGAGTTTTCTGTGGGTTAAAGGGAAAGCAAAACAAACAACTTATCTTCTGGTATATATTTGCTTTATGATTCCCTCTATGGCAGCCATTTTGTGATCAGCAGGTTCTTTCCTAGAACCCTCATGTGTTCTCGACATTCCAAATGTGCCCACTACTATGGCTTCAAGACCTTTACTACACAATAAAACCAAACAAAAAACAAAAAATAAACTACATAATAAACCATCATCAGAAATAAGATAAGTGCCATCAATTAGACAACCAAGGCAAAGGTCATTGATGCCATTCTCTAGCAACCATAATTTCTATTTTCTCTCAGTGGCTTTTAGAAATCTTTATGCCCCATGGAATTGCTGTACTTTAATAGTCAACTCCAAAAGGCGACTCATAAGAAGGGTAGTAGCTCCAAGGCACCATTAGCAGATTAACCTACCTCTTCCTAGACAGCGGTTCCTTCATTCTTTTTGTCTAGAATTTTCCTTCACCTGCAATAAAATCTCTGACTGATCAATCAACCAATTGATCGATTATCTTTCATTAAGTTGTGTTGACTTTTAGCAACTGCATACATGGACATTCCCGGATGGTCTGCCCCTAACAGTTATTCAAGTCTTCGTTGGGCACACCCATCATCACTATAGTCAAGTCCATCCACTTTGCTACTCATTATTCTTTTCTTCTGTTTTCTTCTAGCTTTCTCAGCATTGTGGACTTATCAAGCAGTTGGTCCTCCAGCAGCCTGCGGAGCTGGCTATAGAGTTGGACAGCAATGAGGCTGAGGAAGAACATGGGCCAGTCCTGGAGGCTGGGGAAGGCCTGAATGAGGGCTCTGCGTCAGAGCCAGAGGTGGGGCCAGGACTATCTGGGAGTGATGTATGGACTCCGGAGCCTCCAGATACTGACAGTAGTGAGGCAGAGGAATAGGAGGAGCCTGTTCGTAATGCACACATGAGAAGAGCTGCCAGAAGGCCACAGCAGCTACAGCAAAGAGGAGGACTCAGGAGTAGGGGCCAAGAGATGATTGGCCCCTCCTATAAGGCTTAAAAGACCAGCAACGGCGTTGGGCTCTTTGTCGGAAAACAACATTGATAGCCTTGCTCCTTGTCTTGCTGTATTTGTTTCTTGTCGGCGTCTTCTGCTTTGAACTTTTGCCAAAAAAAGCCTTTGGCAGTTTGTCTAATTAGACCAAAGTTGGTGATAAGACTGAAGAATTGTGTTATGAAGAATTTGCTTTGATTTAAGTTTGACTACGCTGAGAATGAATTAATTCTTAGCTGTTCTAAAAAAATCTGTTTGTTTTTGAACTGATTGCATCTATTACTATCTACTTGGACCTGGGTCACAACAGTTGGGTCTTTGCATAATGTGTCTTGGATTCTCTTTCCTAAAGATATTTAACAGCTGGATGTGGTCATCACAAAAACTTTTTCTATATGAAGAAAGGATCACTTACTTCCTTTTGATATTCTTTGGAAAGGAATATAAGTAACAATATTGTGAAGAACAACTGGGTGATCAATTCCCTTTTTTGCTTCCTCTTTTTCTTATCCTATTCATACATATTAGAGAGAAAAAACAGCCCTTCATTAAGCAGATGGAGATGGTCACCATAGATAATAATGCTAGGAGAAGAGAAGCATTTTTGTAAAGTTTATTTGTTTATATCAGTGGTAGTCAACCTGGTCCCTACTGCCCACTAGTGGGTGTTCCAGCTTTCATGGTGGGCGGTAGGGGTTTTGTCCAATACTGAAGCACTTTCCTGTTTTTAAATTTAATTGACTTTTTAAAAAAAATTCATAGCATTATTTAAAAACATTTTAATTAGGTTTTCATAAAATTCCCTGTGATTTAAATTTCTGAAAATATACTATTTGTATCGCCTGCACATAAGTTTAGTTCACATTATGTAAGTGAAACTAAATGGCGCTATAGTGCGGCCGCAAACAAAAGAGCCCCATCCCAGAATAGCTCGTGCATCTCGCCCCACATCACCCAGCTGTAACAAACAAGCATAGCTGGTAGCTGGCACAACCCCCCCAACCCAATCCACGATGCGCGAAAGGCATGTGCAGACGACGATACATGGTGCATTACTGTGGAACCGGTGGGCAGTTAGAAAATTTTACTACTAACAGAGATACAAAAGTGGGCAGTAGGTATAAAAAGGTTGACTACCCCTGGTTTATATGATTTAGAAATCCACCTATCTCACATTTGTCCTACTTTTTATTATTATTTATTTATTAAATAATAAATTGTGTTTAGTAAAAATATCTTGAGAATTATCTCTTTGAATGACAAAGGTTTGCATACATGTATACTTGTATAGTTTTATTCCATTTCTGCTTTTCTGCTGAAGCCAAAATTTGTCTGAAATCAGGTTTGCATACATGCATCCAAGACAGAGTGGCTGTGGATGCCGGCATCTCGGTACAGTCAGCTGAGTCCGCGGCTGACTGTCGGGAGCGAGTCATTGGCCCCGATGGAGAGGGTGCGCAATTTGGGCGTTCTCCTGGATGAACGGCTGTCTTTTGATGAACACCTGACGGCCGTCTCCAGGAGAGCTTTCCACCAGGTTCGCCTGGTGCGCCAATTGCGCCCCTTTCTAGACCGGGATGCCTTGTGCACAGTCACTCACGCCCTTGTGACGTCTCGTCTGGATTACTGCAATGCTCTCTACATGGGGCTCCCCTTGAGGGGCATCCGGAGGCTACAGTTAGTCCAGAACGCAGCTGCGCGGGTGATAGAGGGAGCCCCTCGTGGCTCCCGAGTGACACCTATCCTGCGCAGGCTGCACTGGCTGCCTGTGGCCTTCCGGGTGCGCTTCAAGGTCTTGGTGAACGTCTTTAAAGCGCTCCATGGCATAGGGCCGGGTTACTTACGGGACCGCCTGCTGCTACCGAATACCTCTCACCGACCCGTGCGCTCTCACAGAGAGGGACTCCTCAGGGTGCCGTCGGCGCGACAGTGTCGTCTGGCGACGCCCAGGGGAAGGGCCTTCTCTGTGGGGGCTCCCGCCCTCTGGAACGAACTCCCCCCAGGACTTCGCCAACTTCCGGACCTCCGAACCTTTCGCCGCGAGCTTAAAACCTACTTATTCATCTGCGCTGGCCTGGGTTAGTTTTTAAATTTATGGGTTTTTTTAAACGGGTTTTAGCTCTAAATTTTAATCGTGGCCAATTTTAATAAGTTTTTTAGCTGCATTTTAATTGTATTTATATATTGTCTATTTTACTTGGCTGTGAACCGCCCTGAGTCCTTTGGGAGAAGGGTGGTATACAAATTCAATAAATAAATAAATAAAAATAAAAATAAATATACTTGTATAGTTTTATTCCATTTCTGCTTTTCTGCTGAAGCCAAAATTTGTCTGAAATCAGGGGTAAAATGCACTTACCTTCGCCACTGGATCGGAGATGTGAGCACGCATGCCTCTTCTGCACATATGCAGAGCCTTCTTCGCATGCACAGAGGGTAAAAACTGGGAACATGGTGACATCCCATCAGGTAGGCAGAGCCTTCCGCCACTGGCCCTACTGGTTCGCACGAACCGGATAGATCCGGCCAGATTTCACCGCTGTCTGAAATGGTATGCTTGAGTAAGAGGGTTACACTAGAAAACCTCCAAATTCACTTCCAACTCTGATACATATACATCAGTCCTATAGCTCCAAATAAGAAGTCTGTGCCATTTATATTTAGTTCCTTATGAACCCAACTAGGAATATTCCATTCTGACCATCAAAATCTTTCATTCTGATTATCGTGTCCTAGTGATTTGGGTTCACTGCAAGGAAGACAAGAGGGAGAAAAAGGAAAGGCCTAATATACCGGTAATCTTTGTACTCTTTGAAGTTCTTTTTTGTTGTTGTTTTTTAAAACTCATGCACACATTGTACACATAATGGTGGTGAGGAGATTGCTTTCTCTGAGCAAACATTCAGGTTTCCAGTCATCAAATCATCCAGTTGCACTTTGCTAGCTTTTACTGGTCATTAGGGCATAAATATGTTTAATAAATAATATATGTGAACATCCTTTTGCATTCTATTAAAATGCACAGTACATAATTAGCAGTGCTTACATAGAATTCATTGTTTGTATTTACTCTTTTTATTGCCTGTTTCTTCTTTATTCTTAAGAATAAAAGTGATCTCGCCTGCCTGATATCTATAGGATTTTATTATCGCATCAGTTTATTGGTTACTAATAACTTTGAGAGAAATTGGAGGTACATATGAGAAATAAGTTATTATATTTTATTGTGTTGTATAGTAAAAAGGGAATTTGTTGTATTGTATTGTATCATCATCATTATCATCAATATAATCTTGAGTAAACTAGCATTCAGCCCTGCATTCCAATAGTCTCCTTTTACAGGCATATAACCCAGAATATTAAAGGGGAAAGCCATCATAATATTCAAACGAAAACAGAAATAGGAAGTTCAGCTCATATTTTCTTTCCTTTCTTGTCTGTATACAATATTTTACAAGATTGTACTATTATATCAGTATATGCTGCAGGATGTGGGGGTCAACAGAAAAGGTCAAAAATGTTAAAATGGCTGGTGTGGCTACACTATGAAAGTCATACCATTTTTTAAGGTGTTCCACACATGCTCCATATTCATGTAAAGAAAGGAGATGTTCCTTGTACAGTTACTATTTTCATATTTTTTAATGCTTCTGTGAATGCTCCTCCTACAGGATACTGGTACTTCAGACAGAATAAATATTTCAGGCAGATAACTACAACATTAACTTAGATAAATCAACCTAGAAAACTAAAAATCTGCATTTTTACCACCAATATATAATAAATATGAGCAATCTCATTTTTATTTATTTATTTATTTAAAAAAATTATATAGCCACCTACTCACGCTCAGTTACACTAGGCAGCTTACAAACAATAAAAACACAGTATAGAAATTTTTTTAAAAAACCAGTAATTCCCACCCACTCATCCTGGCAACAACACAGTGTCAAATAAACCATTTGATGGGTTCAATCCCACTCTAGGTTTCCCAGGACCACTGGAAAAACCAAGATTTCTGGGCCTTATGAAGGTGTGTTGAAGTGGGGGGCCACTTTAATTTCTGAAAGGATGATATTTCAAAGGGAGGAAACCACCATGGAGAAGGTCTTTCTTCTACGTCCCACCAGATCTACCTCCTTAGGGGATGGGACCCGCAACATTCTTTGCCTCCCTGCTTTAGTGGGTCAGGTGGATGTGACCAGAAAGAGATGGTCCCTCAGATAACCTGGTCCCAATTCATGAAGGGCTTGAATTGCACCTGGAAGCAAATCAGCAACCAAAGCAGCTCCCACAGTAGAAGTGACATATGTGCACACCAAAGTCTACACAAAACCATGCAGGCCACTGCATTTTGAACCAATCTCTAGCATTAAGTAATGTGCGTAGTCTGTTTTTTTAAGCTTCAAAAGATCTTCACTTTTAACACTCCTTTTTCCATGCTACCAAATTTTGGGACATAATTATCTAGGATTAATAATGTAGCCTTTTGAGATACAAAACCCACAAAGTTGCGGCCTGCCCCAAAATAGACCTAACATAGTGAAAAATAAAAAGAAATCCTCTAATTCTTCCTCCTTGCCCAAAAAACATAGGAAATAAAAATCTCAAGTATTGTGCAAGATGTGACATCCATCTACTTTGCAGAATTGTTTTGCTCATTGAGGATCTATCCTTTTCAAAAAGAAAGGAAAGCCTTGTGTCAATTTCTCAGCTACTAGAAGATACTCATCCTAGCTCCAATTCTAAGACTAGCCAACCAACTTAGAGACAAGTTTTAACAAGGCAGTCAAATTAATTTTTGATTCTTTTATAAAAACAAAACATCTAATTTAATAATCTAACCTAACCTAACCTAATCTAATCTGAGCAAGTAGTAAAGAGGAGGGATCAGGGAACAATCATGATAGAAATAGGGAAAGCATGAAGGGAAGAAAGGAAAAATCTGCAGTCCCACTGACTAGAAATTCCCCAGCATCATTGTGAGATAAGAAGTTTGCTGAACATCTGGATTGTTTTCATTATATTGCACTGCTAATCTATCCTCTTTTCCCTTTCATATGAATCTGGAACAAAAATGTCACTTTTTAATGCCTTTGGCCGAAATCATGTCCTCTTCTCTTTTCAAGTGGCCACAGGGGAACACCACCTATTGAGAATCAGGATGTTTCTTGATAGAAAAACAGAGCGAGAGCTGGAGGATTTGAGGAACTGCCCTGGGGGCAGGTTTGGTGACCGCAAAAAGATGAGGAGAATCCTAAAAACCACAAGAACATCAGTGGCAGCAGCATCAGACAAAGGGTTTTGTTTTTATTATGTATGTGTGAATGAGTGTGGGTAATACCTCTACACGCCATCAAAAATTTACTAGGTTTCTCTTTGTGTTCCTTAGGGCAGGTAGCGGGACCATATTTTCTTTGTGTAGCATTTAATAAAGAAGAACACCAAGCTTTATTTGAAAGCCTGGGGATTAATTTCATAATGGTCAATAAATTAAAACAATATATATTGTTAAAATATATCCTTAAGCTTTGTTTTTGCTTGAGTCCTATGTGACTTATTTTTAAACAAAATTTAATAATGTGCATTTCTTTTCTAAGCATTTGTCTATCTTGAGAATAGGATAAAATGATTAAGCAGATCTCCCTCTCCAGTTTTTTAAACAGAAATGACCTAATTGATTAGGTTTAAGATTTCTGTTCAGCAGCAGCAACAGATCACCATTTTTACTTTATTGGTAGCATCAGAGATTCTGGTGATGGGTGGATTTTATTTTATTAAAATACAGTTAATCCTTTTATTGAAAATGCCTGCTTTAATTGCAAGTGTTCTATAATTTTGACATGGTATGCTGCTCTCCAAATAAATAAACAAATAAACAAACAATGTTCAGTAAAGCCAATGCAGATCAAGTGAAGTTTATGAATTTTACAGATTGCCTAAAATGCTGGGAGTTAATTACAGCCTGCTTTCCCTGGCTTGTCAGCTTGATTAAATTTGGAGTTCCAAGATGAATTGGCCCAAATTCATTAGTGTTCCCTGGGTGCAGATGTTGGTCAAGGTCAGGCGAAGCACACGGATTCCAGTGTTAGAGAAGGGGGTGGGTGGGTGAGAGACATTCAAAAGGAGGTGTACTCTTAAAAGGTCTGGGGTTGCAGCAAGAAACTTTGATACTTTTTAACTTAATAAATCTTGACAGCCTAATCATGGCTAAGCCTTTGCAGTTTTATTGGTACAGATGGCAAAGCTAGACATATTTAAAGAGATCTCGGTGGCTAGTGGCAGGAGAGCATTGAATCCAAATGGGCTGTGGGGCCGGAGGAGAGAGTGCAAGAAGGGAGGATAAAAAGCTACACCACATTTCCATCTCTTGACATCTCCAGCAGCCTCTGATACAAAATATGATAAGGCTCCTGCTGAGCTAATAAGCCCAACAAATGTCTGTGTCCGTGAAGTAGATGAAGTGGGATCAAGGAGTTGGGGGCTATTGTAGGAAAATAAGCCAGCACCCAAGGTCTAATGGCACTGTAGAAAAGCAGCAAGGTCAGGCTGATGACAGGAACACTGGTTAAGCAAAGGTTCCATCCCCAAAACAAGTTTCCCAGCTAGATCCTGCCCCACAACCCATCTTTAAACACACACACACACACACATACCTTTCTCTTTTGGGGAGAAACTCATTGAGTGGGGTAAATTAAAACAATCCCTCCTTTTGGTGTGGTTACCAGTCACTAATATAGATCACATGTAGATTGCATGTTCCTGCTTCTTTTTTAAAAAAGAAAAGAGTGATCATGATACAATCACATATGCAATCACAATAGATGGTATTATTTTTGAAAAGAAAACATTGTTGATAAATAGACACATGTACCTTAAATTTGGAATTTGATTGGATTTTGGAAAAGCAGAAGCTGCTTGAGAAATTGTAAATTTCTAAATTCTAAACCAAAAGGCCTTAGGTTAGACTTTCATTCATTCTTTCAATGCCATATGAAAGAAGTAAATTTCTTAAGCAATTTGAAATGTCAGTCTGAGATTAGAGATGTTGAGATTTGCATACTAGCCTCTCATTGAACTGTATAGTGGAAATAATTTTTAAAGCAACCACATGCACAAAGTAAAAAGATTAGCTTTTAATACAGACTCCATATTTATAATTCACACAGAGCAATACCCAGGCATTTCAGCAACCCCACCCATGGCAACAAGCCCCACCCACAATAAAATGATATATTTCTCTTCCTTTTTCTTGAAAATGGCCTTGGATGTTTCTAAGAGCAAGTTCCCTATTCTATCTAATGTGGTTCTTCTCAACAATAGAAATTCTTTCTCCATGCATATGAACACCTATCTATATCCCTTTCAACATGATGAGAAAAGCAGAATATAAATGTGAAAAACAAAAATTCAAGATGGCAGCTGAAAGCTCTGCTCATAAAACAGGCGAAGCTTTGATTTCACTGTCGTAGTTTTATTCATTTTGTTTTTGACTATATTTGTATGGTTTTTATTATATCCTATAGTTCAGTGATGGCCATTCCATGCCAAAAGCGGGAGGAGTATGGGGGGGTGTCATGCGCACACATGCCCACACCCATAATTCTATGTGCCCCACCCTCCTGCGCTTCCCCATTTTTGGCATGCAATGGCACATTGGGCCCAGTATGCCCTTTTTTTTTGCTCTCCCCAGGCTCCAGAACCTTTCTAAGCACCTGGGAAGGGCGAAAACAGCTTTCCCCACCCCTCCGAGACCCTCCGGAGGCTGGAAATGGCCCGTTTGCCAACTTCTGGTGGACCCAGAAGGCCCAAAAATTAGCTGGCCATGCACGCTGGAGCTAAGCTCAGGTCCCCACCAATATGGCTCTGGATGCCACCTGTGGCACGCGTGCCATAGGTTCGCCATCACGGCTATAGATACTACTGATATTTAGTAAAATTTAATCTTTTTTAATGATAGAAGGCACTGGTGGTGCTTCTTTCACTAAAGTCTATTTTTTTATCTACAACCAGTAGGTTGAAAGCAGGCCAAGAACAGGATAGAATCTACCTATCAAAAATTTGGCAGTTCACATATGATATAACTGTTAACTCTGAAATCTGGAAATAACTTTGAAATTCTTTATTTAGCATGAGCTAAATAAAGCATCCAGAGAGTGCTGTAAAGCACTATGGGAAACATATAAGTCTAAGTGCTATTGCTATGGGCAGTTCTACAATTAGTCTAGTACTAGTTGATATTAAGGTACTTATCATACCCTCAAGAGATGAGAATAAGAGATACCCTAAGCTTAAATCCCTTTTTTTCCTGAACTCTAGTGAGTTTTCAAATGTTAATGTTTGCAGCTGAATCTTGTATTACTAATTGGTTCTGCATGATTTCCTCAGGGTCAAAACAATCTTGAGTGTATATTCATTGACTTATTGCAGGAATATCCCTTCCCCTCTTAGAGAACTCAAGGTGATAAAAAATGGAGGTCTTTACTAATTTTATCTGAACAAATGATTGGCCCAAAGTCATCTACCTTAACATGGGCCAGGTCAGGATACTGACTCTACACAAGAAATGTTGAACTTTACTTCACTGATACAACAGAAGCTTTAAAACTGAAAATGTTTTTTTTTTTACCTTCCTTCATACCAAAAAAGTTATGATGAAATCAAATTAAGTTTCTGTGATTTTTTTCTTTCCCAAATATCATTTATGTTTTTCTACTTGATGCATACTTTCTCCAAGGTCATCTTTGTGAGTCTCTGATTCTCTATAGTAGCACAGTGACCATTATGGTTGAAAGAATATCTATACCATTACCATAATTACTATACCATATTGCCCTTTAATGGACCAAAAAGTTAAATAAGTGGGTTTTCTGTTTTTCTGCTACAATCCAAGTTTTCTATTTTGTAGCTAATGAATTATAACAGGTCTGTCAACCTCATAGCCCGTGGGCTGGATGCATCACACACTGGCCACGCCCACGCCCGGTTTAGCGAAGGGGGGAAAAGTCCATATATGTCATGTGTTACCACCCTGACAATGTGAATTTGACACCCCTGAATTATAATAATACTCAACAGCATCCATGGTGGTGTAGTCATACAATGATCAAACCTCATCTCATTTATGCATACATCTGTGCATCACATGCATATGAAGCACAACAATTTGTTCACAATGCCATAACTGCACTGCAATCAAGCCCTACATTGGATATGTCTGTCGATACTGCTGATGTTTGGATTATAAAGTGTCTTCCATGCTATTGCTTCAATATATACAGGTAGATATCCATGATGCTAGATAAAATTGTATTTCAAAACATTGGAAGAACTGTTGATATAACCAATAAAGGATGGATTCAAAATATTATTTTTGGTCCATGAATGGATGTTTCTGAACTTAAAGATATAGTATTGGTTACAATTATGAACGCTACCAGATCTGTAGCAACATCTTTGTATGAGAATCATTAACAGTACACAGTTTACAGTAATATTTCTGGGAAATAAAGCAGTAGAAAGAGATTCATCAATACTTTATTTCAGCTATATATATATGTCCCTTTGAAAACAAATTTATCTCATTTAAGTGGTCTTATCCTCTAAAGGTAAAGGTTCCCCTTGCACATATGCTAATCGTTTCCGACTTTAGGGGGTGATGCTCATCTCCATTTCAAAGCTGAAGAGCCAGCGCTGTCCAAAAACATCCCTGTGGTCATGTGGTTGGCATGATTAAATGCCAACGGCATATTGAATGCTGTTACCTTCCCAAATAGGTGGTCCCTATTTTTCTACTTGCATTTTTTACATGCTTTCAAACTGCTAGGTTGGCAGAAGCTGGGACAAGTAATGAGAGCTCACCCCATTTCGCGGCCCTAGGGATTTGAACCGCTGAACTGCCGACCTTTCGATCGACAAGCTCAGCGTCCTATCTACTGAGCCACTGTGTCCTCTAAGAATCCCCAAAAGCATTTTGGGGTAGTCTTTCTCTCCTTTTATTCCTACCTAGTCTCTGGTGCTCTTTTTTCTTCCAACCCTCAGTAAGAATTTCATGGTGTAGAACAAAGCTGTAGTTGTATCCACATCTTTATTATATGAGTTTTAGGACATGGAAGTGAAAGAAGAAAAGGCTACATAGGACAGAATTTCTGTCTCTGAGGCCCATTACTATCTTTAAGCCATATCATTATGTGAGCCTAGAGGAAAGCCATGTTGATTGTCATAAATTATATCATGGATACTTTCTAGTGGTAATGGTGGCTAGAAATAAGATTAGCCAGCCTATTTCTAATCTGTATCAATCATGTTGGGTATTACTCATAATTACACACTCTTCCCTTACTGATCTGCAATTGAAAGAGAGACAGAAAGAAACAATCTTCACCCAAAATGTTGCATTTTAACACATATTTTACATTAATTTTCTTTCACCCTAACTATGTGTAAAAGTTATTTTTTTCCCCAAGTATGAATTCTGTGTGCTAATATCTTAAAGTGCTGTTGAGCCAATAAAGGAGGGGCAAAATCTAGCAGAGGTACAGATGAGGATCCTCTAAAGAGGCCATGCCAAGGATAGAATTCCTCCAGTGATCTGCCCCATTCCAAACAGCCTTCTTCATGATGATGGCCTGCTGGTGAGGGAAGAACTGTATTTTTTCCCAGCCATGAGATACTGCTGTTTGCAGTTGGCGATTTCACCCAGACGCCTTTCACTGACAGACAATATCAGGATAGCCCCACGGCTAATTAGCAACAACTGTACATTTGTTACACTATAAATGGATCATTTGCAAAAGGCCTTAAAAACTGTGGCAATAGAAGAGCGTCTTTCTTTCGGCATTTTAATCACCACCGAGATTTACAGTTTTTGCCCCATAATAATCCTTCTGAATACAAAGCCTTCCCCAGAGAAAACAGCAGATATGCATGATAATATAGCAGCTGACCCCACTTCCACCTTAGAGCTAAATTGCAGGGTATAGACTCAGAGGGCTGTGCCGGGATGCAAAGAGCTCTGCTGTTCAGTCGAGAGCTCTAAGAGGCATTGTGCCTCGGGCAGATGCAATACCTCCTGGAGCTCTCTAACGCATGGGGGAAGTGTACTTGCTGTGCCAATCCTTTAAAAGGTTGCAGGATGTGTTCTCCTCTGCTATGAAAACCAATTCTGCCATTTAATGCAGAAAGAGCAGGACGTGCTTGGTGGAGCTGCACTTCAGTTGGAGTGTCTCACACCCACAGAGAGTGCAAAGACTGTGAAAATGCTCCGGACCCTTAAAGTGGCTCCAGAAGCGGCAGCTCATCTTGACCCTGCTTTCTTAGGAAGTGTGCAGAGACGGTGTCATTAGCACTTTATTTTCCCTTCAGTGTCACACGTTGTGCGGGTATGTGTGTACATATGTGCCTATGTCTGGGTGTGTTTGCATTCTGCATCATACAATAGGGAGAGGTGATCTGACAGGCTCCAAAATGTAGAAGGCGATGGGTAAGTTGACACAAAGAAACCTTGTATTTTGGCTTTTACACAATCATCTGGCTGTAGCTAGTATCACTGGCAGTCTGCTGTAATTCTTCCTAAACTTTCAACTCTAGCTTTTAATTAAAATATATCAGAATATACCATCCTCTCTTAATTGTTTCTCTTAGCATTGCATATTTGCAAATATGTGGCGCAGTGGTCTGACTGAAGTACTACAAGCTAACTCTGCCCACAGCCAGTTCGATCCTGACCGGCTCAAGGTTGATTGAGCCTTCCATCCTTCTGAGGTGGGTAAAATAAGAACTCAGTTTGTTGGGGGCAATGTGTTGACTCTGTAAACCACTTAGAAAGAGCTGTAAAGCACTATGAAGTGATATACAGGTCTAAGTGCTATTGCTTTTGCTATTATTGCTGCACTTCTGATAGTTTTACATTATTATTATGGTTAGCCAGTTTAGATTGGATTTGGCATTTTTATTTACCTATGCAGTCCTTTCCAAGGGCCTTAGATAGGATATTGTTTGATGGTGTTAAATATGTCAATGCAAGATATAAACTCTTCCAAGTAAAGCTGCCTTTTACAATTGACTAATGGTAATTTTTTTTACTTGCACCTAGAATCATACAGAAGCTTGTGCAGAACTTATATTAGTTGTTCCTGTCTCTCTTTTCTGCTGTCTATATTTCTGCTACAACTTAAAGGGAGGGGAAATGGGTAAAGACAATACCCCATCATCACCACCATGTGTTACCTTCCCAGACACAGTCATGCTCTCAACAGTCCACTAAACAGCTTTGTGATGTATCTTAGGAACATCCTGTTTTATGCAGTTCCATCCTGTTTTAGCCTTCCTGATCTAAATTATGTGTCTCCTTCCTATCCTGGCATTGTAGTAGAACTGCAAAGTAAATTGCATTTTTACCTTTGTACATGTACATGTACAAAGGGGAAGAGATGCTCTTTCTCCTTGACTGAAGACTCAATGACAGTAAAGATGTCCTTAGCACTTTCCTGGTTGTTCCTGTATAGCAACCTTGAGCCTCTTTGGAATCATCTGATATCTAACCCCATTTCTTCTTGTGCAGAATACAGATTTCTAAATAATATATGCTTCTCTTTCTTAATTAGAGATTTGAGTAACTTTGTTTTTATTTAAACTCTTGACACAAACATTTTACAACAGAATGCTTGCACTGCTATTTCAAAACAAAGTAAACAAATACACACATGTTTGCATACACAAACACACACTCTCAAGTGCCATATTCATATCTTCTGAAAAAAATATTTGACAATGAACAAATCCGTGTGTATTATTATTTTTTTTAATACAGAGGGAGAATTATGTATTTGTGCCTGCTTTTGAAACAGAGCACAATTCATTACATCAACACTTCATGGATCTTTAAATGCCTCTGAGAAATTTATAATGAGGAGAAAAAATGAAACAGAAAGAGAGAGAGAGAGAGAGAGGGAGAATTTTATGAGTTTCATGAGTGGTTTGTGGTTAACAATGAATAGGAAGATCCAGCAGTTGAGCTATGCAGAAAGAATGTATTTACTGGACACAGAAAAATCTGGAAAAATTTAAAGTTAAATTGTGGAGAGGTTTACTGATGTTGCCTAGGGCATGAGTGTGACTGTAACACAAGTAATGGTTTGTTTCCCAGCACAGAAGGATTTTGCTTTGGAAGGAAACCTAGGAAGGATTATTTACTGACCAAAGCACTGATCTCACTGCTGAGATCATCTGAGCTCCACCCACATTAAGTAAAAAAGGAGTACTCTAGACTTGTTAGAGAGGCAGATTATCTGCCAAGCAGCATCAAGACCTCAGTCAATTGACCTCTCATGTTTCTATCAAGAGATTATGAAATCCCAAAGGATTCTGTCAATTGTCACTCCATAGTGAAGAGATATAATAGTCCCAATTTATGCATGGCCAATATACACATGATCAGCTATTTCAGGAAAATGCCATGGGACTTTCAAAAGAGTAGTCTTGTTGACTTGTCCAGATAAAAACTGTAGTCTTCTGACTGGATGGACCTGCACAAAGATACTTCCAACTACGTGCACAGCATACATTTCTGAAGTTGATCTGAAAAGAGATAGGGGGAAAAACACCAACTTTAAAAAAAGAAAATTTCTTTATTATGATTTTTGGCCAGAATTACAAATAAGAGAAAGAAAATAAATTGGCACTGAAAATCCATTACAAAAAAAAAAGAAAAGCTTTGCCCAGTGTATGACTCAGTAGAAGTATTTGGCAGTCTTAATGTCAGTGAAGAATTAAAAATAATGTAAACATATATTTGTTTGATCCTCAAATTGCAAATAATTGGGAAGAGTAAAGCCAATCTCAGGATATTTTAGGAGGGAAACGGAAGGAAGATATGAGCAAGAACTTCTACTTCCTAAAGCCACAAAAGAATTTCCAAAGTATTCCCTGGTTATAATTTGTACAGTATTCAGTAGTTCAATAGACACAACCTATTGGTTCTATTTAATTATTTATTTGATTGAAATCCTACAGGAACTGTAGCTGGCACACATGGACCTAAGGCTCATGGGAAGGTTAGAATCTATGAGACAATGCATATGGATAGATGGATGATATTGCATATACTAACTACCTCTCTGGATACTAGTGCATGTAACATTCCTTCTATTTTTCCTTACAACAGTTTTGGGAGGGAAATTTAGAGAGTTTGATTGTTCCAAAGTGGATTTTCAGAACTGAGTCCTAGGCCAGCAACTTAAACACAGCACCTTATTGATAGTTAAGTAACCAGAATATTTTGGTGGATCATGTGAGCATATCAGAGATCAAAGCAAGCTCTCTTCACTGCAAAAGTGCCATCTTATACCATAATTTTCAGAGTATGATAGGGGAATTTCAAGAAAAAAGCACCAGTTTGGTACAGCCTTTCTTTTTCTCTATGCTTTCTTTCTGTGTGGACTTAAGGCCAACCTTAATCTATATTGACTTGAAGATAATTCTTTCCCCAATTTAGAAAGGTTAACTAGAAGAAAATTTTAATTTTGTACAAGACAGCTCTTGATGAATACAGGAGTATTCCGGAAGGCAGGTTAAAATGAATCCATACTACAAAGTCCAAGGCAATCCTGCCTGAAATAAGTACCGTGTTAGTCCTTATTAATTGGTAGATCCTGATGTAGGACCAGAGGCATTTTAGTCACACTTTTACAGATTAGAAATCAAGGAAACTTAAATATCTGAAATTATACCTCCTTCTGACAGTATTATGTAAACACACACCATATTACAAGTGCAGGATGTCACCTCTGTGGAATGTGAACAAGTCATAGAAGCAAACCACGTATGTAAAAGTCTTACTGATTGCTTATAAATGAGCCTAAAGAAGGGGATGTGCAAACTGTTCCAAGTTCAACATGTTTAAGCTTAGAAGGCCTATACAGTTCAAAACTAAACAATATATTCTGACAGTTTGGTCCTGACCTTTAAACAAAACATACTAGATTTGAATGGAGTTTAACATAATATAGGGCATTTGAGTGGCTCTCTTTTAGGAGTTTCAAGGGGCTCAAGCCACTCAAGATTGGCTTGTTGGTTTGCAAGTTATGACTGGCATGGTTTTTTTCCAGCATGGTTTCATCCCTACTGGTAGTGACTACTTATCAAAATGGGGATGGCAAGTTATGGGTGAGGAAGCAGCTGCAGTTGTTCAAGCGCATGCTTAGAGATCAATAATCTAATGCACTTTCATTTCAAATGATTCTGGATGGCAGATCCTAAACATAAGAACTGATTAAAACTGATTTTTCAGTATGATTGCCTGAAAGTAAGTGTATCATTATGTGTGTGATTGTATGTGTGAATGTTTAAGCTTTTTAATGGGGAAATTAGAGTTCAGAGGGTTGATTGTGAGCATGTTTATGTGTTCTGCTTTTCTTTTTGGAGGGAGAGTGCTCAACTAAATGGAAATGTGTTTTTGTGCACACCATATATCAGCAGTGAAATGCACTTACCTTCGCTACCGGTTTGGGAATGAGAGCATGTGCACCTCTTCTGTGATGCACAGAGTAATCTGTGCATGAGCAGAGGGTCAAAAATGGGACATAATGATATCCCAGTGGGTGGGTGGGGCCTCCTGCCACTGGTGATACTGGTTCGCGCAAGCCAGATAGATCCAGCCGGATTTCACTGCTGCCATGTATGTTATACACATTTAATTAATACTGTTGAGATTTCCATGTGCTCTGTTGTAAACACAAAGGCTACTATGATAGCTTTCCTGTTTAGTTTCTTGAACTACAGTATGTATGCATTGTGTAGCCTACACATGTTCATGGACCCCGCTCAGTCAAGTCAGCAGGAAAGTAGTGATCCAAGTGCAGCCATTGTACATAAAAATAATTATACATTCCTCAAGAATCATAAGATACAACACTTAGTGATAGTTATAGGTTATTAATAAGCAATCAAATCATACTAGGGAACAAATCAAACAATATAAATCATAAAGATACAAGCAACATGGTTGTAGTCATAAGTGGGAGGAGATAGGTAATAGGAAGGATGAGAAGAATAGTAGTAATACAGTCTTAGTAAATAGTTTGACAGCGTTGTGGGAATTAGTCGTTTAGCAGAGTGATGGCATTCAGGGGAAAACTGTCCTTATGTCTAGTTGTTCTGGTATACAGTGTGCTATAGTTATTTTGAGGGTAGAAGTTGAAACAATTTATGTCCATGATGTGAGGGGTCTGTAAAGAAAGTTGCCATGATCAGAATGCTTTCTAAAATTATTTTTAAAAAATAAAATGGCATGCAATTGAAAATTATCCCTTTCTTTCTTTCATGGCCATTTCCCACCAAAAAAATAACTTATCCTAACTCTAAAACATATGATTTCCCTTGATTCTAGTTCTTGGCTGCAAATAGTAGTGTCTAGGGCAAACCCTTGCATGAAATGCTCAGTGTGAAAGCAGACTGAACATGTCTCACTGTACATATCACTGTAATTCTATTTCAGGTTTGAAGGACTAGAAGGCTGAAAAAGAATGACCAGTTGCAGGAAAGCTTTTAAAACATATGCTTAACATAACATCCAATTTGACCCCGAAGCTACAAATTTCAAAGGGATGTTTGTGAACAGGCAAAAGATTAACAATAAAGCATTAACAAAACAATAAAACCAAATGATTTCATGCTAATTCAGTCAGAATTTTCTTGAAGAATTTCTTGTTGCATGTTAGGTCTTGTTTGGCTTACATTGTGGGACAGTATCGAGTCAATCTAACCACTGTGTTGTGGTTATTCCTTGTACAAATCTCTGCAGTTCCTATTGCCTGGATACTTATAATCTAAGCATAAAATGCATAAAATGTCAACCAGCCTTTAGTAGTATCAGATTCATGCATTCTAAAGAGAAATGAGATTTTCAAGTTTACTATGTTCCTTTAAAGATAAATCTTACTAGCATTCTTCTGTACTCACTTTCCCTGTCCCTTCCCTCATCCTGCATGTAGGCATATACCTACCGTGATAGGTATCTTTAGAGAGATTTAGTTAATCCCCTGGAAAAAAAAATCTGATTGAAAATGAATGCAATAAGCAAAGCTATGCTAGGAGCTTGGTTGAAAAGGTCTTTTGAGTTAAAATTACAAGATGTCAAAGAGCACTGCACAACAAATATTCTCTTTAAAATACTTATTGGAACAGGAGCAGAATGATAGAGAACATGACTACATCGTCTCTCATAGCAGGCCCATCTGACATGAACAAAAGATATTGCGTCAGAATACAAACAAAAGGAGTGTAGGATTTCATATAAATTTCAAACATTATGCAGGGAGTGTTTAAAATAAGAAGTGCTAAAATTAGAAAGCTGTATGTTAATTTTAAGGTTTCTATACTTTATTGTATATTATTACAGTAACCATTTCCAATCGTCTATTTGCATGTGCACGTGTATGTGAGAGAGACAGAGAGAGGCAGAGAAAGGGAGAGTGTTTCACACAGAACAAAGAAAATGAGATATTCCTCTATGATTGCTGAGAAAGCAGAAGCAGCAACACCACTCACAATATGTGAATATGCCGTGATTAGACTGTCAAATATGTCCCTTAATTAATTATTTGCCCTCTTCAAGTACAAATTAAAATTATATGACATCATAAGAAAATTATTATGTACTTTATGCCCTCCCTAGGGTTAAGAAGTGTTCTATTTTTTTCTTTCCCCTTCTGTTCATTGTGTCTGATTCTCAGAGACTGTCCGGATACATCCATGCAGTGTTCTTGGCAGGGGTGAAATTCACTTACCTTCCCTACCGGTTCGCAAATGTGTGCACGCCATCGGCTACGCATGTCCAGAGGTTTAAAATGTTGCAAAAAAGAGATGTCATGATGTCTGCGCAGGTGGGCGGAGCCTCCCTCAGCCGCCGCTACCGATTTGCCCAAGTCAGATAGAACCGGCTGAATTTCATCCCTGGTTCTTGGCAAGTGTTTTTCAGGTTTACCATGGCTTCCATAGATGATGTCAAATGCATTTCTCAATCTGATGCCAATTATGATTGCTGATCTACAACTCAGATCATCCCCAGGCAGAAAACCATATATTGGCTGGGCTGATGGGTACTGAAGTTCATTATACTTGGAAAACCAGGTTGAAAAAGACTATTTTAGCTGAGGAAGCTCCTTCAAGGACTATTCCTCTTTTTCTGATCCAGCTTTTGAAATAGACTACAGGTAACCCTACAAAAATAGTACATAGTCCAATGATTTATTCAGAAGAACCAAAATTTACTTTAGCTATGTATTATGTCAAACAGCTGACCAGCATGACTCTTACTGTTGTAACTGAGACAGCAAATTCTATAAAAGGTGTATATAATTAGCTGCATTATATGTTTATGTCATTGTAGCTGTAATTTAATAGAACTGCAACAATCCTATCAAATTGGAACCCCTGTGATGAGATGTAGGATGTGCCTGATTAATTGCTCTCCAGATATTAACTGCACAAAGGTATTTTCATGTCCTTCCTTCCTTCATTCATTCATTCCGTCCCTCCCTCCTTCCCTCCCTCTCTTCCTTCCTTCCTTCCTTCCTTCCTTCCTTCCTTCCTTCCTTCCTTCCTTAGCCCAAAGTCTGGGCTAAAGCCAGGGGTGGGCTGCTGGGGATTTGGGAGAACCTCTAGCTAAGCCTTTCAGAAAACCCTCCCAAATCCCACTCCTATCTGGCCCCTCCCAGGAGTCCCCACGCAGCCTGTTTTGGATGCAGGTAACTGCAGGGCACATGCAGAGGGTCTAGGAAAGTGAAAAATGGGCCTACCGGAAGTTCGGGAAGGCCAGAAGTGGGCCTGTTTCCGGCCTTCCTGGTAGGCCCATTTTTGCCCTCCCAAAGGCTTAAGGAAAACCTCTGGAGCCTGGGGAGGGCAAAAGCGCCCCCGTACCATGGTGCAGGAGGCCGACTAGGCCACGCCCACTATGGCCACACCCATCCAGCAACCAGGCAGAGAACCCCTTGCTAAAATTTTTGAAGCCCACCCCTGACTACAGTTAGAACTTCTTATGTCTCTTAACCAGAGGACGGTCCTTCAAAAAGACCTTTTCAAACAGAAGGCTGGCTTTTGACAGCCATTAAAACAGAAATACATTTAGTTTCCAAAAAGAAGAAGAAGAAAGAAACAGTGAGGTAAAAAGTTCGTTAGAAAATCTTTTGGGGGAGAATTTGTACATAATTTGCTGCCAATCGGCCTCTTTCGGAGTTAAATAAAACAAATACTATAAGATGCCCCTCCCGCATCATCTTTGGAATTTTTTTTTTCAAACATAGGAAGTTAAATCCTTAGAAGCCTTGGAAAATTTCACTGTTCTGCAAAAAGGTTCACACTTAATACTATAGTTTAGTCTCATGACTAAAGAGATAGAGAATTTCATAAAACAGCCTCTATGTTCATCACTCCGGTTAATGAATTCCTTTTTATACAAGTTTCAAAACAACTGGGAATAGCATTGCTGTATGTCACATTAGAAGTCCAAATATGTGTCCCCTTTTTTGCAACTAATGGCTTGAATCTGAAGGTGTCTTATTGAAATGGAAATTTATTTTCAAATATGAAAGTCCTATACATTTCTTACAATTCCCCCAATATAATGCAGTTGTTTCAAGGTGTACCTTTACTTTTAGGAACAGCTTTTGGACAGTGCAGGTATTTTTTTAATACATAGACACAACTAGAAAGCTCTGTTGCATAATTAAAGTTGCATTCATCCATTGATATCAATGAAATTTTAGAGCATAGACTAATAGGTTTGTAAGGGATCTGGGAGGTCTTCTAATCCAATCTCCTGCACAAACAGGAGTCTCTATACCATTCTGGACAAATGACTGCCCAATCTCTTGTTGCAAACCTCCAGTGCTAGAACACCCACAACTTCTGGAGGTAAGTTGTTCCATTGATTAATTGTTCTCACTGTCAGGAAATTTCTGCTTAATTCTAGGTTGGATTGTCATATGCTATCATATCGTATGACATATCACATATGAACGAACCTTTTCATTCACTTTCTTTTGTTTTAATATGTTAGGCAAGGGTTGGCATTCCAAAATAGAAATTTTCAGCAGACTAAATAAAAATTACTTTATTAGCCTTCTGTCTGAAATGACTTTCCTCCCTACTCAATCCCAAGATCTGGCTGGCCCCAAACTTTGAATACATGGCTATTCCCTCAAGTACTGAGCATTGAAAGTGGAGCATACTTTGGTGTGTCCTATCTGCATATTTTGTTGTTGTTGAGTGTTACTATTTTTGTTTTTGGTATTGTTTTTAGTATGTTATTATTATATATTATTTGTTTTTGGTATTATGATTAGGATTTTGCTGTATGCTACCTAAAGTCATATTTTTGCAAGTTGGGCAGCCATATAAATTCATATATGCATAAGCATTCCCCATCTCATGCAATGTAGATCTAATTGTTGTGCCTTTAAAATCTTTCTAAAGTTTTCTTTCAGAATATGTGGGAGCATCTCTTTCAAATTATTAAAGCAGCCAGCCACATCTTTGTCCAGGGTTGCATGGTTTCTTCAAAAGAGCTGAAAGTTGCTTCTCCATGCTTGTGTCTATGTAGTAACTGTGCTCAGTGTTGGGATTCAAAAAATTTTAACTACTGGTTTTGTCGGCTTGGCTTGGTGGGCATGGCTTGGTGGGCGTGGCAGGGGAAGGATGCTGCAAAATCACCATTTCCTCCCCACTCTAGGGGAAGGATAAAACCTCCAGTTCACCCCACTCCAGGGAAGTATACTGTAAAATCTACATTTCCTCCCCACCCCACTAACCTGCTTTCCAGCTCCGTTCTCCTGTGCAGGGCAACAAAAGAAGACCCAGCCAATCAGCTGGGGCTAGATCAGCTGGCACTCAGGAGGCAGTGAATAAATCAGGGTTGAGGCCAGTCAGAGGTGGTATTTGCCCTTCTCTGAACTACTCAAAACTGCTGCTACGCTAGCAGTTCACCAAAACCAGTCAGAATCAGCTGAATACCATCTCTGACTGTGCTATGTATGGAAAATGGCTGGTCACAGACCTGAAGAAACCTGGTTGTTTTAATGATTCCAAATGAGATGGTTTTAATAGCTTCCATTTCTTAAGAAACATTTATTTGTACAACTCTGTCAAAGACACAGACATTAAAAAAAATATGTCAGTGGCAAGTTAAATATATAGGGGACCCTATAAACTTATTTTCATAATGGGTCCCTCAAAATTCACTACATGCCTGACCCCTTTGCCATAATCACAGTCGCTCTGATGTTCCTTTTAAAATTCAGAAATGGAACTCTTTCTGATGCAAATTGACTCCATTTTACGCCCTTCACCATCTCATCCCTTTCTTTACATATAAATATGTTTTTCAAGAGTGGCACCTAACTTAGAATTGATATAGATCTGTTCTCTTGTTTAACTCTTTTTCAACATAAAACATATTCCTCCATTTTAATAATTTGGGAGTAACAAGTTTCCACGTGAAAGAATGCTATTTAAAAAAATATTCAAGTTGTTTCATAAGACCTATACAAGATATTACAAACAATTCAGCTTCACCTATTGAGAATGTAGAATTGGAATCTTTCCAGAGAAATCAAGCAGAAAAAAGACTTGTTATTGACTAAACAGGTTATTGGTAACCTCTTTATTTCCAGTTTATTTTAAGTGATATTGTCTTGGTATTTATATTTCTTACTGGATAGTGAGGAAGAAATTCATATGGTTGATATATTAATATCAATTCATCTAATTTATCTAATTTTTCATTTACCAATAAACAAACTAATAAAGAATCCAGCAGTACAAAATACTCTTGTAGATTAGCATTCAGCAAAGCACAATAAAGATCTTGAAGACATATTCAGATGCTGGGCTCTGTTGAGGCCTACAAAGATCAGAATTGTGCAGGCAGTGATTCTCCCTGTGACACTCTATGGAAGCAAAAGTTAGACTTTGAAGAAGAACACAATATGAACTTAAGTAGGAATAAAAAGAGCCAATTTAACAGAGTGGTTAAGGTATCAGGCTAGAAACTAGGACACTATGAATTCTAGTCCTAACTTGGGCATGAATTCAGCTGGGTGACCTTGAGTCAAGTCACTTTTTCTCAGCCCTAGAAAAGAGGAAATGGCAAACCATTTCTGAAAACTTGCCATGAGGACTTCAGGGACTTGTCCAGGCAGTAACCAGGAATCAACACTGACTTGATGGCACCGAAACCCCAAAGAAATAAAACAAATCCATATTTCAAGTCAAAGGAGCAGGGCGGTTCGATGCAAATGGTACAATGAACATATTAACTACATGTCCCAAAGGTACTTTTTTCTTGGTAAGAAGTGAAACATCTTCAAAAGAAAAAACAAGAAAGTCTAGTTGCCTCCTGAAAAAGCACCTTTGGGATAACCATGACCTAGATCAGGGGTCTGCAACCTTGGCAACTTGAAGACTTGGGACTTCAACTCCCAGAATTCCTCAGCCAGCAAAGCCTTGCTGGCTGAGGAATTCTGGGAGTTGAAGTCCACAAGTCTTCAAGTTGCCAAGGTTGGAGACCCCTGACCTAGATGACTGAGAATTTCTACTGACTTTTAGCTATATAATTTGGGATGAACACCCTTTGAATGGTGGGGGAGTAGGAATGGATTTCCAGAGGAAAAATAGCAGACTACAGGAACCAGAAGCACCACTCAGGTGACCCTGAAGACACGGATAAACCTCCAAGTGCTTCAGTGACCCACTGAAAGGATGCAGATTACCAGCTGTCTGCAAGGAATATAAATCCTTCCATTCCTCACTGTCCTGTCAGAGCTGAAGAAGCTTCTTGGATGAAAAGCGAAATGTCTTCAAAAGAAAAAAATCAAGAAAGTCCAGTGGCCTTCTGAAAAAGCACCTTTGGGACAACCATTACCTGGATGCCTGAAAATCTCTACAGAATATTAACTACATGTAACATAACAGTAATATTAGATTTGGAGTAAACCCATAAGATTTTGTGAGTTGGGATGTCTTATAAATCATATAACTTAAAAGAACAAATGACTTGAACCCATATGAGTAACAGTTTTCAAAGAATTCAGCATCACTGTATATACAGATGTCTATGTTTTTCAGTGTCTGTGCACATGCATGTGGATGTATACTATTAGCTGTTTTCCTCACCTGTATGCTATCCAAATGTGTTTGACTACAATTTCCACTTCCAAGTTGTAATGCTGGGTGTTGTATTCCCAAAACATTTGGATAGAGAAAACTAGTTTATACATTTAATTGGTTGTGGTTCATATCTTTAGCCATAGAAAGTGTTTCAGGCCTTATTTTAAACTATTTATGGGCGGAGTAGAGGTTGGAAATTGTTTTCCAAGTTCTTTTTTTTCCTTCTTTAAATTTAGCTGTGGCTTGGCTTTTTCCTAATGTGTTGATCATCAAAGCATCTAGTTACTTCTGTTGACAGCAGAACACCAAGTCACATCAAATACAGACTACATTCTGGATTTTTTCAAGTTTCTCTGTGTTATCCATAAGAGTTCTGTCTTTTGCTTGCAATACCAGAACAAAACAACAAATCATGTTTGTGAGAAATTCAAATTTAAATCGCCAAATTGGCATTGATTAAAATGCTCACTGGAGAAGTGCCTAATGCTGGGAAAGATTGAGAACAAAAGAAGAAGGGGATGACAGATACCGAGGTGGCTGGATAGAGTCACTGAAGCAGTCGGCATGAGTTTAAATGGACTCCAGAGGATGGTAGAAGACAGGACAGCCTGGAGGAATGCTGTCCATGGGGTCGCGATGGGTCGGACACGACTTCATAACTAACTACAACAAAATGCACACTGAGGGATAATATATATATATATAAATCAAGGAGATCAAGACATACTTTCATTCTTACCTGTTTCCAATACAAATTATTATGGAATGTGTTACTGTTCCTCATTATCTCATATTCCTTGTATTTTATGTGTGCACAATTGTACTCTTTGAGCCATACCTATATTTTTCAAATGATTTCTTCTGTTCTCTGTAATCTTTCTTGTTAACCATCATAGGGATCTTTGGGACTAAGTCATATTTTACCTAACCTACTTTCAAGAAATGTGCTAACCCTAGGCTAAACCAGTATGCCACAGACTGGATTATATACCATGGCCTAGACAACGTAGATGGAAAAGTGTGCACAATATTCAAGGATATTTTAATAACATGAATACATCAAAGAGAGTAATATTTTTGCTGTGCTTCATATGTTAATATGCTGGCCTAGTCCAGCAATGTTTTTCTTACCTTTTCTCAATTGGAAATCTTTACTAAGGATCAACCCTCCACCCCACCGCCCCACCGCCCCCCAGCAGAGCAAGGCAGCTTCACGTAAGATGTAGGCTTGTTGTGGCTCTGAAGTTGAATTCATAACCCTAATCCTACTACATAGTCTGAAATCATTTATTTATCCAATTTATTTGTCTACTGTTTGGACAAGGTTTTCTCTGTTAAAAGAGCAATTTTCAGTATGAAAACTAAAATAAACAAAAACCGGATTTAGAGACCTCTTATTATCACAGTTCTAAATGAACAAGAATATAATCAGATACTGTTGCTGAAGCAGCACCTCCCAATGTCTGCCTTTTTATCCGAGAGTGGTATTTTTAAATTACATTGACCACCAGGAAGCATTGTGTTCCTGGTTTCATTCTTACTGGGCATCATCAAACATGGGTAGCATTGCAATACTCTATGAGGTTCAAACCTTCTATTAGGATCTGAAAACTCTAGAAACCTTCACTGTAGATTATATACTCAGTGAATTCGTTTTAGGAATTATCCAGGTTTTTGTGCTTAGTAGTTGCAGGAAAGGAGATCTGGAAGTATTCAGAATGATATGTACAGTTCACCTTCCCTTAACTTCTCCAATCAGAGGTACATAGATGTCATTCCCCACATATGAAGTTTTGCACAACTTCCCTCTTGTCTTAAAGAGGGAAGGATCTCTTTTTTTCAAGCAATACATCCTGTGTAGAGAGCCAATCTGCTGTAGTGACTGAATCATCACGCTAGAAGTGAACAGAGAGTGAGGGCTTGGGCCAGTCACCATCTCTCAGCTCTAAAAAGGTGACAATGGCAAAACCACTTCTGAAATCTTGAAAGAAAACTGCAGGGACTTGACCGGACAGTTGCTAAGGATCAGCCCTATGTGATGTTTTTCAGTTACATTGCCCACCAGGAGGCACCAGAGTGTGTGGGCCTCCACAAGATTGGGTCACAAAATAAAAGTCTGCTATTGTACCGCTGATACTTCTAGCTCTACATATGCTACCAAGGCCATAAAAAAGAGTTTTCAATAGAGCTTTCACTATTTAAAAAAATAGACATTTTATACTGTTGTGTCACTAAAAAGCTGGGGCAAATTCTGGCAAATTCCATCTAATTTGGTGTTTCTGGACTCTTATGATACCTTTTTAAAAAAATAAATGTAGGTTGCTAAGCATACTTAGTTAGATTTTGACATTTTTCATAGTCCTGGCAAATTAGCCTAGTTACATGTATTTTGTGAGGACAATTACTGATATCTTTCAAAACTGGACCACACTAAAGTGCCCAGGAGTCCTGCTTACTTTGAGATTTGCTCAAAATTCAGGAAACAAGCCTTGAAATTGCCCATCAGTAGTTTGTACTTTGATAGCCAACTGAGCAGCCACAAAAGAGAATTGGTCACCTATTTTTTCATACAATGAGATGTATCATATAGAAATATTATAAATTGTATTTAAATATATTACTTTAGTTTTATATTTATCTATAAATTAGCAGGTAATTGATATATAATCTCCTGGTAGGAGAAATCATTCTGGGGATGAATACAGACCTTTCTTCCCTGACATTCTACGTTTTTTCCAGAGGTAATGTCATTCAGGTATAGGTCTGTTTATGTCATAAACCATATGGATGAGGAGAAATTGCAACTGGAAGAAAAGCAGACTAAAACAATGGAGATTTGAACTGATTCCAGAATATCTTAGAATAGGGGTGTGAAACTCACAGCTCATGGGCTGGATGCCTCACGTGCTGGCCACACCCACCCATTTTAAGGGGAGAAAGTCATGATACATCACGTGACAACAACCTGACGATGTAAGTTTTACATCCCTGTCTTAGAATTATTCCCTAATGAAGTAGGAACGCTTTCCAAGAGTATATACGATTCTATCTTTAGCTTCTTTCTTTGTCAGTTATCACAAATATTCCGTATAAAAAGTCTTTTCTGACTTCTTTTGAAGAGAAAACAAACTCCAGATGGGATTGCACATAATGATGAACACAACAGAATAAAATAGATATCTCCACAACTGACTCTGAATACTTGTAAGGAATTAAAAATTGTAGGTATATGATCCTTAGGGAAATATTTAAAGGTGATCCTTTCCACGCCAGCCTCAATTTGGTAGAATCCTACTAACTTGGAAGTCATTTTATTCCCATTGAACAGTATGTGTCATCTAGGCTTATAAAGGATCTCTGACATAGTGGTCAGACAGATTTACATGTTCCAAATCAATGTGCTTTTTAACACGATGTGTATTTTGAGCTTCCATTAACACTTACAAAATATATAGAGAGAAAAGACAAAATGAGTGTACTAATCAAAGGAAAGCAAGAAAAATGAGATATTTAATTAATAATGAAAGGTTTCTACTTCTACAAATGCATTTTTGTTGCACATGCTTAAATAGATTTTTATAATCTATACCCACGAAAAAAATTAAAACTAGCCAAATAGCTGTAGCCTACTAGCTGCATGGGGGGGGAAAGGCTTTGATTACAGTGAAATTGCAGAAAAATGTGTCATTAAAAAGCATTGAACAGACATAAAACCTAACCTTTTGAGCTAAGGAATACTTAATATTCTCTCCATGATCATGCAAAGGGAAATTCTTTGGTATGGAATAGCTATTTTCCTGGTAAGGAGGCTATTTAATCAATGATTTATTCCTCAGAAGTAATAGGTTGCTTAAAATGGTGGTTTAAAAAGTTAGGCCCTTTTTTTGTTTAATTTTCTCACAGACAGTTGGTAATTACCATGGTCTTGTAACTTCTCTGGAATGCTGTGGAGGGTCAGATAGCAATGGAGCCCTGCTTTATAGGGTAATTAAGACAGTAGACATGGTTATTAAATACATCATGCTATACTGAACTGGAATGCTGTGAAATAAAATCCAAAATCATAAATAAAACCTGGGTATTCTAGCAAAGAACAGGGTGGAAGAAGGGGAGGAGGAAAGCACTAGTCTACAATCATTTTTTTAGTAAACAAAGTTCCCAGAGTGTTATCTGAAACTTAGCTATTTAAGTTCCTAAAGATTATTCACTAAGCCCCGGAAGAATGATTGAATATATTGTAAGTATATACATACACACACACATATACACAAACATATGTGTGTGTATATATGTGTGTGTCCCCTAAGCACATGACAATAAGGTCAAGCACTTATTTCAGGGTTCAGAAAAATATAAGACAGGGTCTTATTTTCAGGGAAACATGATATATATAATATATATGCGGTATATATATATATATATATATATATGCATGCATATATAAATACTTGTGTGTATATATATATATGCACACATGCATGCGCATACACAGGCAATTTGTGTTTTAGTGCTTGTGTGTCTGTATTTTCATTACTGAATGCTTTGAAATGTAATATGGTAATCAAAATTTATCTCATTGCTTTCAATGTTTCTGAAAAATGTGAAATATTCCACAATGAACAGAACTTTCAGTGTTGTTAATTACCGAGTGTCTATATATGGAAAGTATATACTATAACAGAATGATAAATGTAAGTTTAATATGAGTAATGAAGGAAGCAGGGAGACTCTCCCAGAGATCACCAACAGGATAGTGACCTCTATTTAAAGTCTTAGCCAGGTGTTTGCTTTCTGCTTTATGTATGTCTCTTTGTACATGGGTATCTGTAACATACACAGCAAGTCGTTAAGAAAGGAAGCAGAACTATAAAAACTATTATTTCAACAGAACTGGATGCTAAAGCTATTTAAAAAAAGCCCTCAGAGAATCTGTTGATTTAGATAACACTAAGGGTACACTATATAACTTTAACATTTCTCAAAAGGCCAAAACTGTGGAGAGATTTCTTCTACTTAAAACAAAATAGCAGCTTTTATTTTTCTTCAGGAAATAATGAGTACTGAAAAACCCTTTACGAAAACTTGATGAAATCGAAAAAACTGCCACCCAGTTTTTTTACAATTTACTTTGTAAAATATGAACTATTTTTTTGTAAGTATGGAGACAGAACAAAAATGGAGAAACTCAAAGCTGGGTTAAATGAGCCCTGCCTTTATGAAAAGAACATGGCCATAAATGCTCTTTAAGAAGAGAACTGAGTTACATTGGGAGACTGGCATAAAAAATACTGGAATCTCTTCCTGAGAAGCTTTACTCCATGTTGAAGGCCATTGATTAAACTGCCCATCAGCATTTTGAAGTCTCAGATGTGGAACAAGTTCCTCACAATAGCCATTTAGTTATTCATATTCTCACAAAGATAATGTCAGTCTTGTTGAATATCCTACTTTCATCCATATCAGTATATTTCAGTTCAAATCCAGCCCAAAATGTGATTGAAGAGATGGGAACCACATTTATGCTAGCACTATTCAATCATTTTTTTAAAAATCCATTCCGAAACTTTACTAAATTTCTCCCAAATTCTTCCTTCTAGCCTACCACTTTCCTGTCTTATTGTAAAGTTAGTCATGAATAAGGAGTAGGAGTGAGAATCAGATTTGGCCAAGTTCTGAGTAACGTTGTGGTTTCATGATGCTTGATCTTTCAGAAACAAGCAGAACTGAAATAGGACTATCATGTGGCCTCAGGCACTTTCTAACACTGCAAAAAGTCAAGCACAGTTCCTGTAGATAAATAAATGCAGCTACTTATAGCTTTCATTTTCTGTAAACGCTAGGCTGAAAAGGAGAAAGCAACAGAATTAGACTGCAATGAATGACAGATGCACTGTCTAATTACAAATAATGCATAGGTATACGGATACACGTAGCTTGCCAATTTGTAAAAGATTTTAGATACACTTTCCCTGTTTGATTTATCGTAAAAGTAGGGCTATTTACTATCAAAAGGAAGGACAATTTATGTATCATTTTTATCCCAGAAAAAAATCTAATCAGAGGCCTTTTCATTTAAAAACAAAATGTATGTGATGACCAGGCTAAGCCTGAGGGAGAGGTCAAACACATCATCAGTCTTAAATCCCTTCACACCCACAAGAGATCTAAGGCAAGTCCATCATGAATTCCATTGATTCTTATCTACCGCCAATTTGCTCTGACTGTTAGTAGTTCAGATTCTTGTAGAGAGCATGCGTTTGCAATAAAATTTTATATTCATTTTAAATGGCCTGGAGTTGCTGATTTTGTGTTCTTGACACAAAAGTTTATTTACTGGGCAGACTTGGTCACTCAACTCTATTATTATTCTGTTCTGTAGAAAGAGCAATATTATCCCATTCTATAGAAAGAAAGAAAGAAGAGCCATGAGTTTGTCAAGCTACCACAGGAGTGCATTTCCAAAATCCAACGTTCAGATGTACACTATTTTTTGCTTGTCAAAGTCTGCACTTAAGTGTTTTATTGAATTCCAGTAGATAGGAAAAGTGAAATTAAAGAAAGGTGCTCATTTATTTAATATCATCCCCTTCCACATACGTTGTTAAATTAAGATTCTGTGGCACCCTTCAAGGTTCTCATGTGATTATATTTTCCTGTTTGAATCTGGTAATAAATTAAATCTGAAAGTTTTTATTTGGGCTGAGTTTATTAGACTATTTTCCAAATTGCAGAACTGAATCTGAATCAATCTTATGACTTATGATAGTAGGCTATTATTCTGTTTACAACCTAGGAGTCTGCATGTACAAATTTACTAGAGAATGTATTGCATCACCAGGAGAAAGAAACAGTCTTTTAAGTATCTGAAAGAAAAGAGGAAAAAAAGAAATATTTTCGATTCTAGTTGTAAAACTGGAAGTCAAAATGTGTAGTTGACAGGCACACAGCCAGATGACTTTAGATTACTGGCCTTTCTATCAGAGCAGTCTTCCTAGTTCCACATGGAACACATTTTAACTTAACAATGTGTAGTTTGGCAGAGAGGTTGTTTTTCTTTGGCACTGAGCTGTTGTCTCATTTCTTCTTATTTTTAAAATGCATTTTCTGCCTGATTATATATATACAGTGAATTATCAGCAGTCTTTGAACTTTTAAAAAGTGAGGGTTAGATATTTTTTTTAATAAAAATGTGAAAATGCTTTACATAAGATAATTATGATGTAGGATCATTTGGGAGAATTTATATTTAATTTCACAGCAAGAACTATAAACCAGAATGTTCAATGTTTACTTAAATGCATTTTTAAGTGCTTATGACATGTTGATTATGGCGTGCTATCCAATCACAGACGATCAGAGATAAAAATCTTAAAATAGACCTTAAAAGATCGGGGTTTACCCAGATCTCTTAAGTTACAGTTACAAATATGTAAGGGTGCCAAATATGGTTATTTTTCCTCAGCATCATGGCTTCCCCTCTACAGACTTACCATAAGCACTCTCCCCTTCTCTTTCTCAGAAGAGATCTGTTACTATCTACCTACCACATTGCATTGGGAATGCTTTCCTTGGCTGGGAGACTGCCATTGTGGATCTGGAGAAGAAACTATGAAACTTTTTCAAGATCTGGATTCAGTAAGTTCAGATCATTGTCAGTTAAAATAATACCAGATTGCACAAGGTTACCTTTTAAGGCTATTTTGAAAAACCTGAGAAGGTTTTTCTTTAATATGCTACTTTTGAATGTTGTATTATCTAGTGGTATAGTTAAAACAAAAAACAACTCATTATCTGAAATAAAAAATATGGTACAAGAATAGTATTTATAATCCTTTTTTCCAGCAGCTAATGGTGACATCATCCTTGCAAATTCAACACATTCTCTCTGTCTCTCTCTCTCTCTCTCTCTCTCTCTCTCATTCTCTCATTTACTCACTCTCTCTCTCATACATACACACATCCTACTCTTCATAAAATCTATAGGGTTAACAATCATATCTCTAGTTCTGCTTCTGCTGCTAT
Source organism: Ahaetulla prasina (assembly GCF_028640845.1). NCBI lineage: Eukaryota > Metazoa > Chordata > Lepidosauria > Squamata > Colubridae > Ahaetulla > Ahaetulla prasina. The sequence continues at coordinate 40,725,128 of NC_080541.1, read as the reverse complement.
CTAATAAACCCACTCAAACTACTTATAGGCTTTGTCTTTTTGTTTTATAAATTTCTATACTGCAGGATAGTGTACAATCTAAAATCAATATAAAACATAATTCCTAAGTAACAGTCTTGAATTTCCTATAAAAATCAATTCAATCAACGCCAGTATATAAACAAAAAAAAATACAACCCATCATATTTATGACTGTGCAGATATCATTGTATTATATGTCAAATTTCAACTTAAAAAGAAGCGGATTCATTATTTTATGGAACACCAGGAGCAAAGAGTTAGGCATTTCTGAGGTAATGTATCCACAGCATTGGACAACAACTGAGAAGACATCATGAAGGCCTCAATCTTCATGCTCCATCTCTTATCAACATAGGATTAAATAGAATTTTTTGGATGATCATGCCTAATGGACAGAATTATTTTGAATAATGTACTCCTTACTGTAAGCCAGTGTTGTATAATATAGGGCTTTACAAGTGATGAGCAATACTTTCAGATAGGCCTGAGGATGTTTAGCTACCAGTGCAACAACTGCAAAATCAGTATTGTTTTGGAATACTGCATTTAACTGCTGGCAGTCTAACTACTACATTTTGCACTTGCTTGTAGCTTCCAAGTCATCTACATTTCACATTGCAATAATCAATACACATAATGTGCAGTGAGTGGGACATGAATCACCATCATCATGGCTTTCTCTATTAGGCTGAGCTAAAACAGGTACAACAGCTGCAGTTGGACACGTTGTCTCTTGGCCAATTTCTACCCTCTGTTCTGGCAGGATCTGTGCATCCCAGAGAATCTCAAATTCACAAACTTTCTCCTTCAAAATACTGCAACTGAGTCTTTTGTCTAGAATCTAGAGTACTCAGTGGAAATTACATTTATGACAGGCTTAGATATTTATGCATGACCACTGCCTTTACTTTGTTACCACTGTAATATCACAAACAATATACCTCTAACAAAACCTAGATTGGATAACTTCTGCATTCTGTCCAGTAATTTAAAAAATAATGAAGTGGACTTTTAAACATTACAATAACTATGATTTCCTTTCCTCCTTCATGGGAGAAGGGGGGAGGGGAGACAGAGCTAGCATAACAAGAGAAAGGAGGGGGGAAATTCTTCTCATAATTGTCTGAATATTTGCCCTAAGGCATAAACAAACAATAAACCCTGGTTGGTTCACAAGTCTACTACATACTATAGCAAAGATTGCCTCAAAGTAAGTACACTTTAAAAAACAGCTTTGGAAGTAGTATAGCTAGAAGATAGGGTAGATTCCAAACTAACTTTCTGAGACCCAGCAAGTACTCCATTTTGTAAATGTGTTCTTCTGTGTCCTTTTCTGGATTGAGGCTATTTTAAAAAAAAAGATAACAATTTTTTAATACTGTGTTGGTTATATCTGTAGCATTCAACAGATTCTTTCCCAAAGCATTCAACAGACTCTGCAAGGAAGTCCCACTGTGATCAGTAAGATTTGCTTCCAGGTAACTCTTCATGGGGTTTTAGGCTGAGTTTTTTTGGCTTGGAAAACTTTCTGACTACTTCCAGACCAGAGAAAATACATTTTTTTCTAAGGAAGCACATCAGAAATGGCTTGTATTTAATAGAATGGTTCACTAAATTAAAGAAGTATTTTTCCTTCTATCTCTCTTTGAGCACTGTTTCCTTAATTTCACTGTATTTTTTTTTTACTATTGCTAAGTTTGTGAAAGCCTTTGTTAAATCTATTTATGACTTTATCTTTAAACATATAGAATTCTTTACAGACCTATCATTTAAAAAAAAGAACCAAATAGGAATGTTCCAAGCTCCGATTCTATTCATCCAATATACATTTATAATTCTTTTTTAAAAAGATAAAAAAATACATGCTATTTGTTCAGGTACCTGTTTCTGATTTATAAAGTTCTGGCTACTTTAGAAAGAAACTAGAACAACCAGAAATGCAAATTACCAGGCACTGGTTGGGTATGCCATTGAACAGATCACTTCACCAGTGCTGTGGTGAAACCAGGCAGAGGTACTGCTGCCGACATATAAAGAGAACCATTAAGGAAAAGTTGTTTATTTCTGCTTCTGCTGAAATCATAAACACCAGCCCCGAGTCTGACAGCACAAGCTGTGCTACCATAAATTCTTGTACTTTGCTGGCCATTCTGAACTGCCCAGCAAAAGTTACTGTAGCTAAATCCCATATACATTTCATGATATAATCCTGCTTAGAAGATGGTATCATATTCACCCCAGCAGGGTGTGCAGAACCCTATAAATCAAAATGGAGAATCTGAAGTCTCCCTCTCTCTCCCTTTCTCTGTCTCTCTCTCCCCCCTCCCCTCCCTCTCTTTCTATACATCACTGAAGAATCTGCGCAAATCCTTTGCCAGACAATAGGCCTTCATATGTTTTGCAGCTTAGCAGACACCAAGGAATTTTGTTTGGAAGTGATAGCTACTGTCTTATGTAATATTTAGGACGTATTCATGAAGCATCTGGCAGAAAATAAAAGTATTTCCTCCTCTAACATATGCTGAAGAAGGATGTGGTCCTGTGCTGCTCCTCCTCTCCTGATTTCTTGCAAATAACACAACAGAAGAGACAGTTGTTTCTGGCTGCCCTGCTGCTTGTCATGGCTGTCAAGCAAAATCCCAAGAATTATTGCTCTTCCAGATGTGAGAGATTTCCAGGCAGCCTTAAACTGCCTGTGGTTTGTGGTGCTGTAGAGGAGAGAAAGGAGATTAAACTTCATCTCATCAGCACAATCTGAAAAGATCACACAGAGGACTAATAATTACAGCTTTTTCATTCCAAAGCTGGACCTGAGAGGCGTTCCTGTTTTTGTTTCAGGGTTATGTCACATTAAGTTTGTTGGATTAAGGTCAAACCATCTTGAAGGAAGAATCAAAACTGGGAAGAAAGAAAAGAAAATTAGCTCTCCCTCCCTTTCACGCATTTTGTGTTCTCAAAACAACAACTGCACTGCATTCCACTTTCTCCAGCTGAAAAGAAAAAGCACATGAATGTAATTCTGTCACTGTGAGTTGTCAGCGCCTCTCAGCACAAGCTTATTAAAGAAAGAAATGTTTACTTAAAATTAGGAAACTCTCTAATGCAGAGGAAACTGTCATACAGTAATCAGGCACCACTTCTCGTTTTTCAGTAAAGGCTTTTGCACTGATGAATTTTTCCATTAAAAGCCCTTCACATTTTTGGGAAATGATTTTGTTGTTAACTGCCTGATATGATAGTTTCACACCAGATGCATCACCCTGCAGAATTTTAGAATAACAGAATGCAGTTGATGAAGGTATGGTTAGCACAATCCGAAAGTGCCTGCAGAAGGCAATGTACAGCAACAGTTTCAGAAAACAACATTCCAGCTTAACTAGAAATTTTCATAACGGTTTCCAGAATGATTCTGAAAATCAGTTATGACCACTTCTGCCCCATTTAAGTCCTAGGGGAGCAAACCTAAATAAGTCATTATTTTCCCATTCTCTTTGATGTAGAGCCGTATATATATAACACCTGGAAATTTTAATTTAAATTATAGTTTGGACCCTAAACTCAATTTTGCTTTTAAACAGTAAACTCATACACACTTACATGAAATTGTTACCATCAGAACCTAATACTAAGAAAATGAAATGATTCTGTGTTTTGTTTTTGTATTTTTTTTTACTTTAGTCCTATTAGAAAACATTAATTATAGATAAGGCAAATTCAATGTTCCAAGAACAGCTGGAAAAAATTAGCAAATGCATGTGTCTTAGATCAGACCATAATTGCCCATAGTCAACCTATACAGCTTTTTGGAAAAAGAACAGCATTGGCTACCAGATGTAAACCAACCTTAGAGACCAGTTTCCATTTCTACTGGAGATCTGGCATTTCACAAACATGAGGGAATACCAGTAAAACAATGATGAAAACCACAGGTATGATTCACTGAAGATCATGTATTCCTTTTCATATACATATATTAAACAAAAAGAGGACTCTTCACATGGATTAATTATTTTATAAGAGTTTTATTTGGCCTTTTTTGTTTTTTTAATTTTCAAGAGAAAGCTACAGCTGGGGGGGGAATGATCATCCCTCTACAAGGAGGTTCTCCAAAAACCCCTTTTTTAATGCTCTGTGTGAAGTTGTCTTGAATTGAAACCTCTGCTCCTTAAGGATTAAGGGATTGGAAAGCAAAGACTGAAGCTGCTGTAATTTAAACCCTGCCGTTCTCCAGCACAGAGGTGCAAAAAGGCCTAAACCAGCTTGCGTCTTTGCTAGTTTAACTTAAAAATAATTTCACCTTTTGAAAGTTTTGTACTATCAACATTCCAAAGGCATCATTATCTTTAAAATTTATGTGTTTGAGGGAGGTGTTCCTTCCCGCTCTTCCTGGTTTGCAGCATGAGATCAGAGGTGCCCATCACATCTTTGGATAGACCTACCTCCAAATTGTTGTTTACAATGTTGCTGAAAATTTCATCTATATGATATGCAGAAGAATAAACTTTTCGGGCAAATTTCATCAAGATATATAACTGAGGTGAGTTTCCTTGTTTATAAATGTTATCTTTCTTCCAGAAATACTTTTGACGTTGCAGTTCCAAAGTATTTTTCAGTTATTGGAGAGATTTAACAAATGAAACAAAACTTTTTCCAAGGACACTATGTTCATGAGAAGAGAGTCCATTATGTTGTATTGAAGATAATTAATACATTCACCAGACAGAAAAAAATACAGTTAATTACATGGTAACTGATTGTAGGTTCTGAGTTTCAATAACAGAAAGGCTGAATCCACAATTCAGGTTTTCTTAGAAAGGAAGAAAAGACAGACAGCGAAAGTTTGACACAAGGAATTACAATTCTAACAGAAACCATTCAAAATAGATTCTCGTTAATCCAGAAAAAGAAGAAATTGATAATCTGGAATCTTATTCTTATCATAGTTATTATTCTCTTATGGATGTTCCTGTGCCTCGTTCTGACATATATGTATATGAGAATGAGGTGAAAATGCTAAAGTAGTGGACTTTGTCCATTATGACTGCATCATCATCATCATCATCATCATCATCATTATTATTATTATTATTATTATTATTATTATTATTATTAAAAAATGACAAATGGAAAACAGCAGAAAAGACTGGATTTCAGTTGTTTGCCATCTGGGCCTTCTGCATTTTAAAAGCACAGGAGCAGGATTAAAAGAGTTAGCACACTATTTTAAACCTAATTTGTTTCATATATAACAGGGTTTCTCAATCTCAGCCACATTAAAATATGTGGACTTCAAATCCCAGAATTCTCCAGCCTTCATGATATATAGCAAGTGCTCGTGGCAAATTTCAGTATCTGTGAGACCTTGAATATTTCACATACATGGCTTTAACAATCTACTATGGGGATTCCATTAATTATTTGGATATCCTGCAATTATAGTATATATGCTCTCTTATTCTAAACTGCATGGTTATTATCAGGCCACTAATATGAATCCTTTTTTTCCTGTTTATCTGCTTTATGTGAAATTGCATGGATAGAACTTGCTTGATCTGTGCATAGTCTGTAGCAGGTCTTCAAATTTCCCCTATCCAACTGCCTGATCAAATTTTAGCATGACAAGAGGACTGCAATGTTTCTGATCATTTTACCAAATACTAAACATGATTTTGGGATAAAAGGAATCAGCCCTTAGATATGAAAATATCACTTTCAAATGTATGAATACATATGATCTTAATCTCAAATTCTATCTAGTGTGTCTTAACTTTCTTTGTGTGAAATAGGAATATCGACCAAGTTATCAGAAAAAGCACTGGTTTGTTCAGTATCTGATAATCCCAGAGTACAGCCTAGTCAATGTCAAATACTATGAAATTCTTTTTATTTCAACAAAACATAAACATACTAAAGCTATTGCCTGATGTAGGCCTACTTAGGAAGATTTTTGTTTGTACCTAAAGGGAGTCTTCTGAGCAATCATAAACAGGATTTAGATGTATCTTCTTTCTATTGAAATTAAAATGAGAGACAGCTTTCGTTTGCCTACAGTATTACAAAATATAGCATACGGGATACGTGCAACCCAGAGAGCCTGGGTAAGGCCTTTTTTTTACATATGCCTTTTAACATTTGCTCCCAATTTAGGGTGTGGCTCCTTGTGAATGTGATCTTCAATAGGCCATTCAAAGTTGGGTGAGGTACTGATAGGCATTGTGTATCCCTGGCAAGATTGTGCCAGAAATATAATTTAAGTATTTCTTTGTTGATCAAAGCTGTAATGTGAAATACATCTAAGTATCAGCCATGATACTTAACCAACATCATGTTTTCTCTCATTTTAATCCATCTAATAGCTATATTAGATACACTAGAAATGGTAAAACTCCAGATTTAGGTTTACTAGTACTTGTTTCCATGATACCTTCATATTTTGCAACTCTATTTAAAGTATCTGTATAGGCAAGCTCCCTGTACTTATAGTTTCTATAGTCTTCTGTTTTTAATTTCATAGCTTGTAATTGTCTGAAAGCCACAATAACAGAGATAACCATTGAGACTTTTTGGCAGTTTAGTGACTGGCTGTAATTTGTTATTGCTGTTATGGTAAATGGTTCTTAAGTACATCAAAGAGACATTCTGAAGTTCTGGTCCCATTCTAAGTTTTAAAATAAAGTTTGGAAATATTTGACCTGATCTCCAAGGAGGCTTAGCTTGTATCTTTAATCAGTAAATTCAGTCAGAATAGGCAATTCTAAATCTAAACTCAGCCATTGCCTCATAATGATTTATTGATCAATGAAAATTTAACACATTTCAAATATTAAATAATTAAAGTTATTAATTTGCTTCCAAGTAAATTAGTGTCTTCACTTTTAGAGAACTGTTTGTGGCATTTCTTTTCTAGTCAGATTTTCTAGAAACAAAGTTATCCATGTGGCCTTTCTACTCTGCTACTTCCAAAATAATGAAAATGTGTTTTGGTCTGGATAAAAATTAGGCCTTTTGAAACAGAATAGGAATTACTTAAAGCAGGGGTTTCCAAACTTGGCAACTTAACGATTTGTGGACTTCCCAGAATTCCTTAGCCAGCATAAGAGTTGAAGTCCACAAGTTGAAATCCAAATTCTGAGTGTTGAAGTCCCCAAGTCATAAAGTTGCTACATTTAGAGACCCCTGGTGCAAAGTATCTTGAACAAAGGGACTGGTTTCTGAAACTTTTGAACAACGTTACACCTTCTAAATTTTTCAGGAAAAGATGACCTTGGATAGATTCAAATCCTTTTCTTCTTAAAATCATTGCATGAATTCAAAATATCCAAATAAAGATAGCAGTGAAAAGAAGAAAGAAAAGGTATAGCTATGTAACAAACAGCTGTACCTCCCAATTGAAGTTCTAACTTTGCTTTTCAGAATAAAACAGGTGTCAGCTAAGAAAAACTGAAAGGAAAAGTTTCAAATCTTTCTGCTTTGCTATCAAGACTTCATAAATTGTTCAAATTATTGCATAGGATGAGGATGAACAACACATGATTCAATCCAGTGGTGAAATCTTCCTCTGATCACCATCGATTTGCTGCCTGCGCATGTGCGGTGCGTGCCAAACATGCGTTTCACACGGAAAAAGAAGACTTCAGTAGATAAATAGAACAGCAAAGGGGGGAACAGCTGTGCCATATGATTTAGCTAAACTGCGCGGCACAGCTAAACCGTGTGGCCCAGCTGAATATCAGAAATACTGGTTTGGATGAACCGGTAGCTTTTTTAACTATCGGTTCGCCCGAACTGGTAGCTAACTACAAGTTCACCCAAACCAGTAGCTTTTTTTTACTACTGGTTCACCCGACCCAGTAGTTTTTATCACTACCAGTTCGCCCAAATCTGACCGAACTGGTAGCATTTCACCCCTGATGCAATCACTGCAACAGCTTTCAAACTCAATTTTAAGAAATGAACACCCAAAAAGTAACACTGATAGCAACAAGCTGCTAAAAACCATAAATATTCAGATTTTTTCCTCCCTGGAAGTAATATCAATAATAACAACAGTATCAACACTGAAGTCATTTTGAATCATCTTCAGTGTTCCCACAGCTCCCACAACAGTTGATCAAGCCTTCATAAGAGGAATACAATTGTTTGAAAATATAAACAGAATTGTGTTTATGTTCATAAACCAGAACTTGTTCGAACTATGTACTTCTAGTATATATTGCATCTGCTAATATATACTGTAGCTTTCTAGGTTCAACCAGCATGTTAATACAAAAGTAAAGCCTACAATTATGCCCAATGTCAGTGACAATGGCATGTGATAAAGATTTCATGCAGTTCATCTGTTGGGGGTTACCTTCAAAATCCAGAGAAAGTGAGGAGAAATATAAAAGAGTTGTCATGATTGGAAAGATGCCATAGAAATTTCAATGTAAGTTCTGCATTTCTGTAGCTTTCTTTGTATTTAAGATTTGGGATATTTTCAAAGGGAAAACCTCTGCTCTTGTAGGGTCCTGATATCATATTTACTAAAAGTTCATCTAATGATTCATAAAAAATATTGTTTCTCATTTTTTTCCCTTCCATTCAATCATGCTTGATCAAGTCCCCAAAATTTTCTTAGCAAGGTTTTTCAAAAGTGGCCACTGCCTCCTTCCTAGATCTGAGAGACAATTGGCCCAAGCTCACCCAGCTGGCTTTGTGCCTAAGGTAGGACTACAATTTACAGTCTCCCAGTTTTTAGCATGAAGCCTTAACCATCATAGCACCAAATTCCCAAAACTTCAGGTCCTCTATAGAAGCAATCCCCGATCTTTATGGCTTGGCGGTCTGGTAGTGGGAGAGAGGATGAACTGGCCAGTGCAAACAGGCTGATGCATGCGGGCATGCACATGTTGGCCCATCACTTTTGCAAGTTGAGATGCACTCACACGTATCATCCAGATGCTCATGCAGCCCATTTCCAGTAGTGGGCCACAGTCCGGGGGTCGGAGACTCCTGCTTTATAGGTAATCTGTTGAAGTGTGTATTACAACTAGTGTTGAGTTGGTGAAAGGGGACAGAACAGGATGAAGGATTTGGATCATAATGTAAAAGATAGAAAATGTTCTCTTTTACCCATGAAAATTGCCTCCCTATAGTTTTCATTTGGCAAGAAGAAATCTAATGATGATTCACGCAGAAACCTGGTCCTAAGTGAAGTGGGATAATCTAAATCTGCTGTATGTTTAAATTTTTGGCACACTTCTGGTTTGTGTCAGCTTTGGAAGCCATGTTAACCTTGGAAGCTTCCATGCTGCCACCTTCTTGCACTTGGGAAAATAGGAGGGGGATTTGGTAGAGCAATTTTTGTTAGACATAATAGCCTTCTTCTTTTCAGTCAAGGTCATGGTGCTCATGCATCTGGAGGAGGAGTGGTTGCAGCGATGTCTCAAGTTGGGACAGATGGTTATTGGGCCATGTGATGGACTGATGGATTCAGGGGCTGGATATGGGGTTTTGATTTATTGAAGAAAACCCTCAACTCTCAGATTTGGATTTTCCCAGATTTGTCAGTATACCTATTCCAATAAATGAAGATTTTGAGATGAAGATTGTCTTGGAGTTTTTAATTGGAGTTGGGTCATTCTGGAATGCTGACAGTTTGTTTAAAAGCTCTCTTTACATATGTAATAAAATAATACCTTCATCGGGAATGGCAAACTGCTGGTACTGGTAGACTAAGTTGGCTGGCATGCAATACAAATTGCTGTCTCCCCATTCTCTATTTTATTTGTTTATTTAGATCCTGCCTTCAGTTTAGGAGAATCCTTCAAAACACTTTACATAAAATACAATAACACAGGAGTTGTTTCTATTCCCTCTGATACATCGCATCACTTCTTCCAATAAAAACTTCAATTCGTATTAGGTTGTTGTGGCTACTTTTCTTATGTTTCGTTCCCTCTCTTCTCTCTGATTGCTAGCAAGAAAGAGTTCACTTGTCTGATTGCATATTCCTTCCACCCTTTGTTGTGAGCCTGTACATCTGAGGGCCAGAAATTGGGATGGCTGTTGGGAAAAAAAACGCCCCTCTGTTCATCTGCTGAGGAATGTCAGTAGCCTGCTCAACCTTTATTTCTACTTCCCCCGGGATGGCAAATGTTTTTACCGGCCAAGGGAGGGAGTGGGGAGTAACTAATGCAAGCAGTTACCAGGCAGTAAGTGCATATACTTTTTCTCATTTTCAATAGTACAGTGGGGCACCTCTTCACCAACAATGACTGGAGCTGTGCAAAAGCCATCAATGGAAAACAAAGCTTAAGCAACATCTGAAAGGGTTTCGTTTCCACCTGCTGCTGCTCTTTTTCCTTCTCCTCTTCCTTCTTTATAATCTTACTTTATTTTTATTCCATTCTTCCTCCCAAAGGAGTCTGGAGTAATGTACAAAAAAAAAAGAATAAAAAAGCAATATCTCAAAGAAATCTATGAAATCAATAACACCTGTTGTAATCCGCCTAAAATACAAGAATTAAAACATTTTATTTAAAAAAGTCAGGCTAAAAGGCAGTCTGGTCCAGAAGCAGATGTTAACCTGCAATCACTCTGCATCATCCTGCGTTTTAAAATATTAGCCTCACTTACTTGGTGTTTACATACATTGTCTGACCCCTGAGATCCTGATTCTCAATATGTTCTATTTCTCTTAGTCTATAGTAAACATCCGGCAGGGTGGGGTGGGTGGGACAAAACATACAGAAGGGAGTCACAGTTAGAATGTTTTTCTACCTTTGGACTATTAGCAATACTATTAAATCTTCTATTTTCAAGGACTGATAAATTATAAAATAGATCTTATGTCCACTGGGACAAATATCTCTTTTCTTTCTTTCTTTCTTTCTTTCTTTCTTTCTTTCTTTCTTTCTTTCTTTCTTTCTTTCTTTCTTTCTTTCTCTCTCTCTCTCTCTTTCTTTCTCTCCCTCTCTCTCTCTCTCTTTCTTTCTTTTATATTTTAATGCCATTTGTTTCAGAATTTTTAAAACAATAGCTATTTTATCCATCATTTTTTTTAAAAAATCATTAATCTACCACGAGAACATGAAGAACCAGAAGCATAGCTATTGTGCTGGATAGTCACAGAAAGGAGCACTGGTGTTTGATCTATGGATCAGGAAAACTATGTTCATAAAGAATTTAGAAAATTGAATTTGTTAGGAAATTAAGCAAGGATACAAGTAAAATATGAGTCCGGAGTTCTTTGAAATGCACGTCATAAGTTGAAATAATGTGTCATAGTATGGCAAGAGGCTATTTGCTTTATCAATCACTTAATGTCTCATATATTAAACTAACATCCCACCAATGTAATTCACTATAATATAATTTATCATCTATTCAAAGATAGTGCTTCTGATTTTATTTTATTTTTTGCACATAGAAAATTGGTGTTTATAATTAGCTATTGCTACACGAGTTGCTAACTGCAGATATGTTTCATCTATATCTGACATATATTCCATATTCATATGAATAGAAAATACTAAAATAGATCAACACTTATTATTAGGCCCATTCTCTCTAGCATTTTGATTATTATATAGCAATCATCCAAATCCCTATGGAATTTTTTGAGACATACTGTTCTCCCACTGTTGTTTCCCTGAAACAGGAATTGGCATCACAACCAGGGGTGCTATTCAACAGGTTCTGGAGAACTGGTAGTGGAAATTTTGAGTAGTTCAGAGAACTGGCAAATACCACCTCTGACTGGCCCCAGAGTGGGGAGGGAATGGAAATTTTGCAGTATCCTTCCCCTGCCATGCCCACCAAGCCATGCCCACTAAGCCACGCCATGCTCACCAAGCCACACCCACAGAACCGGTAGTAAAAAAAAATTGAATTTCACCACTGATCACAACTGAAATCTCCCTTCCAATTATCACTTTGTCTGTATACTTAAGGTGTTTTCTTCTGGCTTTAAACTTAATTATAGATTCTTTTACTATTCTCCAGTTATTCCTTGCCTATACTGTACCGACATTTCTTTTTCCACAAATGTAAAACCATGGATTTTTTTCTTTTGTACCTTAATGTTTTCCAGTCAGGAATGGCTGAACTGGATATGGCAGTAAAATTGACAAAATGGATAATATCCCTAAAAGCTCAAACAAAAATTTATACACAGATCAATGGTTGGTGTGACCATATCGCCATTGTAAGCAGGGGTGGGCTGCTGGGGGTTTGCAGGGGTTCAGGAGAACCTCTACCTAAAATTCTGTGCAGTTTGGAGAACCCCCAAATCCCACTTCTGGCTGGTCCCGCCCACTCCGCACCTCCCAGGAGTCCCCACACGGCCCGTTTTGGATGCAGGTAAGTGAAGGGCCCGTGCAGAGACTCAGGGAGTGCAAAAAATGGGCCCATTTCTGGCCTCCAGAAGGCCTCCGGAGCCTAGGAAGCCGTTTTCAGCCTCCCGGAGGCTCAAGGAAAGCCTCCAGAGCCCAGAAATAACAAAAATGCTGGGGGGGGCTGTAATGTATTTGAATTTTAGGAGGGAAATTTGGGCGGGAAAATGCACGTTGCTGATTGGCTGATGCCTCAGCCAAATTACTATTTAAAGAGGGGTTTTGCCTATTGGGTTTTGCTGGGATTCACAATTAGCTAAAGAGGGGTTGTCACTTGTATCATCTCCTGCCTCGTCATTGCCCAAACTTAACATTGGCGACGAGGGTGGGATATTGAAGGCAGTGAGACTAGGAAAAGAGCTGAAGGAGCAACTTAGTTTTAAACCCAGCCAGTATCAAGAGCGGATACATAGCGATGTCTAGCTATACGCCGCCAGCGCCATTCGACCCAGCCAAGGAGAAATGGGGGTCATACATGGCTCGCTTTGAGTGTTTCCTCGAAGCTAACGAACTGCAAGGAGTATCGGATAATCGGAAGCGTGCTTACTTCCTGAGTCACTGCGGACCAGAGGTCTTCGATACCGCCTAATCGCTATCAGAACCAACGCCTGTCCAGTCGGTACCGTGGCCAGTGCTACAGACAACACTATGAGCACACTACGTGCCGGTGCCATCGAAGTTCGTGCAACGTTTCGAGCTAAGGCAAAGAGTTCAGCGAGAGGGCGAATCAATAAGCGTGTTTTCTATTTAAGAAAAGCCGCAACCCACTGCGAGTATAGAGAGTATAGAGACTTGGAGGACACTTTATTAGAACAACTCATTTGTGGGGTCAGGGACATCCGACTACAAAGGCAGCTGCTCTCGAAAAGCAACCTAACCCTAGCGATAGCCCTGGACAAGGCCAGGGCGCACGAGATGTCCACCAAAGCGGCGGAAACCTTACAGAAGCCAAACATGCCAAATGCCGCAGCAAAAGCAACGCCCATCCACAGCAAAGAAATCCAGGCCGAATCGGAAGGTGAAGAAGAGGAAGAGGTTTTCCACACCAGGAGGCCGGAGAGAGGCGACTATGACGAGTGCGTGAGTTGCGGAGGCCAACACCAACGACAGAATTGCAGGTTCAAAGATGCAATTTGTCGGCAGTGTGAAAAGAAAGGACACATAGTTCAGGCCTGCCGAGCCTCCCAACCTTCCCACCCAAAATTCAAACCAGCCAATCAACAGGGCGCCGGATCCACGAAGCGGCCAGGGATTGATCAGTTCAAAAAAGGCGCGAAGTTGAATCAGACCACTGTGCGAGTAGGCCACGCATCGACACGACTAGAAAAGAAAATATTCACCAAGACATACATCGAAGGAGTGCAGTGCAAAATGGAGGTGGATCATCAATCACGATTATGTCTTGGGACACAATCGCAAGGGACCTGCCAGAAGTCGCGAAACGCCAGCTGCAACCCAAAAGCTGAGAGTGCAAGACTACCAGGGGAACCACATCCCTGTTCGAGGAGTCAAATCGGTCAGAGTGAAATATGGACAATTCAAGAAAACCCTGCCGATCATCATCGTAGATGGAAACCTGCCCAGCTTACTAGGTCTGGACTGGTTCCGAGCCCTGGGCATGGGAATAACTGGGGTTCACAGAAGCGGCGTCAACCTGAAGGACGAATTGTTGAGACAATTCGAGGACGTTTTTCAAGACAGCCTGGGCAAGTACGTGGGGACCCCCATTTCATTCAATTTGGACCCCCAGGTGGCTCCCATTAGATTAAAAGCTAGGAGGGTCCCATTCGCCCTCAAACCCAAGATTGACAGTGAACTAGACAAATTAGTAAGCCAGGGAATACTAGTCCCCGTTGACCATGCAAAATGGGAGACACCAATAGTGACCCCAGTCAAACCAGACGGATCAGTCCGTATTTGTGCTGACTATAAGGCAACGCTTAACAAAGCATTGCAAAAGAGTGCTTACCCCGTACCCGTAGTGCAACATTTGTTGCACTCGTTAGGGCAGGGATGGGTCTTTGCCAAACTCGACCTGGCTCAAGCCTACCAACAATTACCAGTTGACAACGAAACGGCCAAAGCGCAGACGATTGTCACACACTGGGGCGCTTTTAAATGCTCTCGACTTCAGTTAAGAGTTAGTGTAGCCCCCGGATTATTCCAAAACCTAATGGAACGGCTCCTACAAGGTCTACCGGGAGTAGTTCCATATTTCGATGATGTACTGATATCAGCAGAAAACATGGAAGAATTAGGGGTCAAATTGCGGAAGGTTTTGGGCATTTTCAGGTCTGCAGGGCTTAAGGTTAAACTCAACAAATGTCAGATAGGAGTTGAATCTGTAGAATTCTTGGGTTACCGGGTAGATAAGGAAGGCATCCACCCAACTGAGACAAAGTGCGAGCCATTAAAAAGGCCCCACCCCCAAAAAACAAAATAGAATTACAAGCATTTTGGGGGCTTGTAAACTTCTATGTGGTATTTTTAAAAAATAAGGCAACGGTAGCCGAACCACTACATAAACTGCTAGCGAAAAAATCTGTATGGACTTGGGGCAGAGTTGAGACTAAGGCATTTGAAGGCATTAAGAAACTTTTGTCCAGCGATAGCCTTTTAATTCAGTACAATGGGATGTTGCCACTAGTACTAGTTTGTGATGCATCACCCTACAGGGTAGGGGCTGTCCTCAGCCACAAGCTACCGAACGGTTCGGAAGCCCCTATAGCATATTTCTCCCACACGATGTCCGCAACAGAAAGGAACTATAGCCAACTAGACCGGGAAGTGCTTCCTATAGTCTCTGGGGTTAAAAAATTCCACGAGTATCTGTTTGGGCAGTGATTTGAAATAGTCACAGACCACAGACCTTTATTGGGACTCTTGGCAGGGGACCGTCCAACACCGGTTGCATTATCACCCAGGCTGACCCATTGGACTATTTTCCTGGCAGCATATTCGTAATGGGTAGAAGACTCCGGTGCCCCCTAGATCGGTTAAACCCAACATACTCCCCTGATGGGTACCAAAGCACAAAGGGAAGAACCAGAACAATGACAACTATAGTGAGGGCCCAGCGTGGCTAAAGGGAACAATTGTAGGAGTGACGGGCCCAAAGTCATACTTAGTGGACATGGGGGATGGCCGAGTGGGGAGACGCCACATAGATCAATTACGAAAAAGAATACAAAACGATCCAGAAACCAAACAGCCAGACCCTGACTACCCAATATTTGAACCAACAGCTAACTCAACCCTGAGGCAATCGGAGGACTTAGCTGAGTCTGAAGAAGTCCAGCGACGCCAACCGGCTCCTCCAGAGGACAGCAGGGACGACTCTGCCAATAATCCAGGGCCGGAGGGCCCAGAGGAGGAGCTGGGAGGAACAAACAGTCCCTCCGACCAGCTCGACTCACTCCCAGGGAATGAATTGCGCAGGTCAGAAAGAGTTAGGAGACGCCCTTTCTACCTGCGTGACTACGTGGAAAAATAACATGCAAATGTTATGCAAAAAACTATGTAAATATGGTAAAATGTGTTCTGGGAGGGGAGGAGTGTAATGTATTTGAATTTTAGGAGGGAAATTTGGGCGGGAAAATGCACGTTGCTGATTGGCTGATGTCTCAGCCAAATTACTATTTAAAGAGGGGTTTTGCCTGTTGGGTTTTGCTGGGATTCACAATAAACTAAAGAGCTGTTGTCACTTGTATCGTCTCCTGCCTCGTCATTGCCCAAACTTAACAGGGGCCCTCCATGGTGCAGAAGGCCGACTAGGCTACACCCACCATGGCCACGCCCACCAAGCAACCAGGAAGAGAACCCCTTACTAAAATTTTTGAAGCGCACCCCTGATTGTAAGTATTTAAATAACTAAGAAATGGAGACATCTTTCTATAGAATTTATATGGCTATGTGGAGAAGTGTCCACAAGATATGGTAAAAAAAAGCCAAGATTGTGCCACAATAGAAGACAAGCAGTGCTTTGATTACCTTGCTGTGGTTGCCATCTTAACTTTTTTTTGACCATAGCCTGAAGACTCACCTGGTTATTAATTTGCTATTATTGATTGTGTTGATAAGGTTTGTTAGAATCTCCAGCAGCTATTTCAGAAATGAATACCTGCCAAAGCAAACCAAAAATTAGTAACATGTTACTTGTATTGGAAAGATGAGTCTGGAATTCCAACATCTACAGCACTGCTCAAAGATATTTGTATATCTATTTTCTTCAAAAGGCTATACAAAAATGCAGGAGTGGTTTTTATTTTTTTTTAATCTAAAAGTATTTTTAGATATTCAGTGGGTGGCTCTGTCTGCATTTTTATTATTATTGGAAACAGAATACTTTTTTTTTTTTAAGAATGGTTCTTGGCCAGGAAAAATATACCCTTTGTTTAAAACAAAACAAAATAGAATTACAAGCATTTTGGGGGCTTGTAAACTTCTATGTGGTATTTTTAAAAAATAAGGCAACGGTAGCCGAACCACTACATAAACTGCTAGCGAAAAAATCTGTATGGACTTGGGGCAGAGTTGAGACTAAGGCATTTGAAGGCATTAAGAAACTTTTGTCCAGCGATAGCCTTTTAATTCAGTACAATGGGATGTTGCCACTAGTACTAGTTTGTGATGCATCACCCTACAGGGTAGGGGCTGTCCTCAGCCACAAGCTACCGAACGGTTCGGAAGCCCCTATAGCATATTTCTCCCACACGATGTCCGCAACAGAAAGGAACTATAGCCAACTAGACCGGGAAGTGCTTCCTATAGTCTCTGGGGTTAAAAAATTCCACGAGTATCTGTTTGGGCAGTGATTTGAAATAGTCACAGACCACAGACCTTTATTGGGACTCTTGGCAGGGGACCGTCCAACACCGGTTGCATTATCACCCAGGCTGACCCATTGGACTATTTTCCTGGCAGCATATTCGTAATGGGTAGAAGACTCCGGTGCCCCCTAGATCGGTTAAACCCAACATACTCCCCTGATGGGTACCAAAGCACAAAGGGAAGAACCAGAACAATGACAACTATAGTGAGGGCCCAGCGTGGCTAAAGGGAACAATTGTAGGAGTGACGGGCCCAAAGTCATACTTAGTGGACATGGGGGATGGCCGAGTGGGGAGACGCCACATAGATCAATTACGAAAAAGAATACAAAACGATCCAGAAACCAAACAGCCAGACCCTGACTACCCAATATTTGAACCAACAGCTAACTCAACCCTGAGGCAATCGGAGGACTTAGCTGAGTCTGAAGAAGTCCAGCGACGCCAACCGGCTCCTCCAGAGGACAGCAGGGACGACTCTGCCAATAATCCAGGGCCGGAGGGCCCAGAGGAGGAGCTGGGAGGAACAAACAGTCCCTCCGACCAGCTCGACTCACTCCCAGGGAATGAATTGCGCAGGTCAGAAAGAGTTAGGAGACGCCCTTTCTACCTGCGTGACTACGTGGAAAAATAACATGCAAATGTTATGCAAAAAACTATGTAAATATGGTAAAATGTGTTCTGGGAGGGGAGGAGTGTAATGTATTTGAATTTTAGGAGGGAAATTTGGGCGGGAAAATGCACGTTGCTGATTGGCTGATGTCTCAGCCAAATTACTATTTAAAGAGGGGTTTTGCCTGTTGGGTTTTGCTGGGATTCACAATAAACTAAAGAGCTGTTGTCACTTGTATCGTCTCCTGCCTCGTCATTGCCCAAACTTAACAGGGGCCCTCCATGGTGCAGAAGGCCGACTAGGCTACACCCACCATGGCCACGCCCACCAAGCAACCAGGAAGAGAACCCCTTACTAAAATTTTTGAAGCGCACCCCTGATTGTAAGTATTTAAATAACTAAGAAATGGAGACATCTTTCTATAGAATTTATATGGCTATGTGGAGAAGTGTCCACAAGATATGGTAAAAAAAAGCCAAGATTGTGCCACAATAGAAGACAAGCAGTGCTTTGATTACCTTGCTGTGGTTGCCATCTTAACTTTTTTTTGACCATAGCCTGAAGACTCACCTGGTTATTAATTTGCTATTATTGATTGTGTTGATAAGGTTTGTTAGAATCTCCAGCAGCTATTTCAGAAATGAATACCTGCCAAAGCAAACCAAAAATTAGTAACATGTTACTTGTATTGCGGAAAGATGAGTCTGGAATTCCAACATCTACAGAACTGCTCAAAGATATTTGTATATCTATTTTCTTCAAAAGGCTATACAAAAATGCAGGAGTGGTTTTTATTTTTTTTTAATCTAAAAGTATTTTTAGATATTCAGTGGGTGGCTCTGTCTGCATTTTTATTATTATTGGAAACAGAATACTTTTTTTTTTTTAAGAATGGTTCTTGGCCAGGAAAAATATACCCTTTGTTTAAAACAAAACAAAAAAGGACACTGCTACTACTAGATTAAACTTGCACACTGAGGGAATGTAGGAACATCAAGTACAAGCATTAAAAAAATGCTTACATTCTTCTATGTAAATTCTTCAGTTAATTACTAGTGAGCTGGTCAGTTCTATTTCTCTCCTTAGAGCTAATGCTCAAAGTCTGAGAAATACTAGTAAGCAGCAATTGAGATGGATAGCTTCCTTTTCAGTTAAATGTAATAGGACAGGTAGTCCTTGATTTACAAGAGTTTGTTTAGTGACTGTTCAAAGTTACAATGGCACTGAAAAAAGTGGCTTATGACCATTTTTCACACTTACGACCGTTGCAGCATCCCCATGGTCATGTGATCAAAATTCAGATGCTTGGCAACTGGCTCACAGTTAAGAATGGCTGCAGTGTCCTGGGATCATGTAATCACCTTTTGAGAGCTTCTGCCAAGCAAAGTCAATAGGCAGGCCAGATTCACTTAACAACCATGTTATTAACTTAACTATGGCAAGAAAAGACATAAAATGGGGCAGAGCTCACTTAACAAATGTTTTACTTAGTAACATAAATTTTGGACTCAACTATGGCCTAAGTAGAGGACTATCTGTATTTATTATTTTAATTACTCCTTTTGCTTGCAGTTAATTTAGACAAATTTTAGAGATTGTCTCAATTATCTCCTGGGTCAAAAGGATGATAGGAAATACTGAAAGAAGAAATTCCTTCTTTCCATTGTCTCTCCCCTTTAAGTCTCTGTAGCTTCCATGGTGTGATACAGTAGGCAATCATGCTCTTCATGTGGTTGGCTACTCTACTAGTTTTAATCAGTGGTGGGTTTCAAATTTTTTTACTACCAGTTCTGTGGGTGTGGCTTAGTGGGCATGGCAGGGAAAGGATACTGTAAAATCTCCATTCCCACCCCACTCCGGGGAAAGGTTACTGAAAAATCCCTATTTCCTCCCGATCAGCTGGGATTTGGGAGGCAGACAATAGATGGGGGTGGGGCCAGCCAGAATTTTTACTACTGGTTCTCCGAACTACACAAAATTTCCGCTACCAGTTCTCCAGAACTGATCAGAACCTGCTGAAACCCACCTCTAGTTTTAATACATAATACTGGTTACATTTGTAAAAGCGATGAGAACCAGAAAAAATGGAAATCAGGGCATACAAACTGCCTATCCTATATTAATGGACAACACATAATGATTAAATAACCATCCCGGGTCCCAACCTTCGATCTGCTATCAGATTTCACAGTTCTATATTTTTTTTTCTAGAAAGATGACATGATAGCAGTGTTCCAATATCTCAGAGGCTGACACAAAGAAGAGGGACTCAAGCTATTCTTCAAAGCACCTGAGGCAGGACAAGAAGCAATGGATAGAAACTAATCAAGGAGAGAAGTAACCTACAACTAATGAGAAAATTTCATGACAGTATAATTAATCAGTGGAACAACTTACCTCCAGAAGTTGTGAATTCTTCAACACTGAAAGTTTTTAAGAAGAGATTGGATAACCATTTGTCTGAAATGCTATAGGGTTTCCTGCCTATGCAGGGAGTTGGACTAGAAGACCTCCAAGGTCCCTTCCAACTTTGTTATTCTAATTTTTTTTTTAAAAAATGGTGGCTGTGAAATAAAATCTGAGCATTCTGGGGTACAATTGGATTAATGCAGGCTGTAAAAGCCTGCACTGATATGCACCATTTGTATTCAACTGAACATTTCCAGGGACAAAGTTAGTTTGTAGAGTCTCCTGCTGCCAAAGACGCATAGCCTTCCATCAAGCCCACTTCAGTGCTCATCCTGGCCTAGATTGCTATGACCTATTCACTTTGCCATGGTCACTTGATTTGACACAGGAGCCTGGGAAGTTTGACAATTCTCTAGACAAAAATTACAAACATAAAATTATGCAAAACGAGAAGATGAAATGGTGGGGGAAGGAGTGGAGTTGAGAAATGAAGCTAAAAGTAAATGATTCTCAGTGGTAGTATTTAAAGCTTACGGCTGCTCCCAACATTACCTTTTAAAGACATAAGTGTTCTCTCATGAGTCATTCCCATGTGGGTATAATTAATACAAGTAAGTAGCACAGAGGCAGTCTCTTCAATATGCACATCTCTTTCTTGTAGGCACATTAATTATTTCCACATGCTGTTTTCAGATACATGAATGACATAAGGGGTGGGGGTGGGGAGGGATGCCATGTTATTAAATAGTAACATGAGAATGAGTCCATGTACTCCTATTTTGGTCTGAGTGTATGCGTGGGAGACTGGATATTTGGGATGCCTGGAAATAGATTGCCTTATATTTAGATGTATTCTATAAAACATCAGAGCTTATGAGCAGTACAGAGGAATCATAAAGAATGGAAGTTGCATTACTAGGAGTGGATAATGCTGAATACCTATCAACAAAAAGACCCTGTGTCAGCTGGAAGATGATGAACTAAACTTATTTATGATGATCCCATCTCTAGACTGACAATCTCCAGTCATTTCCCCCACCAAGTGGGAAACTCTCCATCACTCTAAAATCTGATGTTCCCAACCTGTTTGAAATGCAGCCACAGTCATAATCAATATTGGAATGTTGCTTTATTTTATTTACCTGGGCTTTTTGTTAGGGTCTCTTCCAGGGGTGGGTTCTACTTACCTTTACTACCGTTTCGCATTGTGCCCGCATGCGCAGAAGCAACTCAGCTGGGATCATCAGAACCCTTTAAAAGCATTTTTTCTACAACCTCTTCAGCCGAAGAAAAAATGCTTTTAAAAGTTAAAAAAAAAAGTTGGCCACGTCCACCCAGTCACATTACCCCCCCACACACACACACACACACCAAGCCGCGCCCACAGAACCAGTAGTAACAAATTTTACATTTCACCCCTGGATTTATACAATTTATATAATCACCCCTCTCATGAGCATTGTCTCTGGGCAATGTACAATATTCTGGTAAAACATTATATGAACAGATAATTGCAGTAACAATTAGTTATTAATAGGTCCAGGCCATGGCTACTGACAAAGCCAACCCTAGAATGACTATCATTATGTGATTTGGCACCATTTGAATCAGCATCAACAATCTTCTTAAAAAGTGACATCAACCATCATTACAAATATCTGGTTATTCTGGCAAGGTTAATGTGTAAATAAGTCAGACTGCAAGCCAGGGTTCAGGCAGGCCCAAAAAAAGCCAATTAAACATAACTGCAAACATGAGTTATATGGAGGCAGTTTAAAAACAGAAAGATGCAAAAGAAAGAAAAATATCACAGAATTATTACAGAGAGGAGGGTTTGCTCTTAAGAAGAGACAAGATACAAGGTCCTTCTGAGAAAAGTTTATTGTGGCAGCAAAGCAAAAGAATTCTTCTTTATTCTGGCGTCTAATAACTAGTCATTCTGACAAAATTCATACCGTATTAGACATCCACATACTTCCTTCAACCTGGGAACTTCACTTTTGGAGAATGTACGGTCCAGTGAGAGTATAAGGTATACAATGAGTATAAGGTATACAATGAAGAACTTACCTGAATGGCCCCCGGTTTCAGAGTCCAAAATCAAATCGCTCATTGGCCAACTCAGGACTGGGAAGGCCCCAAGAGCTGACTCCATTACCACTGAATTACTGAAAACATAAATACTAGATTACAGCAGGAACAATGTACTAAAGATTTGAAAGAGACCATGTGGATAGTCATAGAAGGTATGAAGCCATAATTAAGAATCCTAATATAATAGAAAAGCTGACTAGGCTGGGATGGATCTAAAACCAGAACATCAAAACCAGAAAGGCAGAGCAATGGGAATGCCTTAATGCCAGAACTGGGAACCTTCCCTTAGAATCAAGAACGTCCAGCTACAGTAATCTGTTTGTCTAAATAAGTACTCTAAAATGAGATTGCTATTCAGATAGGATGGTTCTAGCTCCATAATATATTCAGAGCCAATGGTATAAGAGCAGTAAACTTAAATATTTCATTGAACATGACAGAATACCTGTATTTGGCACAGTTTATACCTATCACTCTTAAAGACTGGGTCTAAGGCAGCATAAGTTAGACACTTATCTGAAACCTAGAGGCATACTTGAAAGTGAGCACTCTGCTTTAAAAGAAATCTCTAGGTTTCTTTTGATTCTTTTTCTGTGAGCAAATTGGTCACTCCCTCAAAAAAACATCTGTGACAGACTCAATAATGTGGTTTCCAAGTTATATTTTCAGATGACAGTGTAAATATACACATTTGCTATTCCAGGATGAGTGAAAGGGAATTGTGGATCAAAGTTCACAGATAATCAGAATCCGCTTTTTGAACATGATGGGAAAAACACATTAACGCAGAACATAGATATATAAAAATTCCCTGATGCATGGGAACAAAGAATTGCCTCTAAATTCAGTTTGAAAGTGTATTGTTGAAAAGTATGACATACAAACCGAAAAGCTTTCATTTGCTGGGTGACTAAATTCACTGCTTTGGAATAAGAACAACAGACTAAGAAGCAATGCAAAGTTTTTATTTACAAAAATTAGGGGAAATGATGGCTCTTCTTCCAGAGCAAAATGATCCTAAGTCCAAAAGTGAATGAGAAGCATAGGAAGAAACCAGAACAAAACAGTTTGCTGCCTAACACAACCTCCAAGCAGCCTCTGGTCAGTCTAGACTTTGAAAAGTGTTGTTGTACTGTTTTGAAACAAATTCTTACCTCTATCTATTAGAAAAGGAGGGTTTAAGAGTAAAGGCGTGTAAAAAGTCCCAGGTTCAGTCCTCTAGCGTTAATCATCCAGTAAGGTGGACCAAAGGAGTAAAAACTGTTCATACACTCTCCTCTAATGTGTTTGATGTGACAGATAAACTAAGCTGGAAAAGATGAAGACCACAATGTTGTTAGGCTTAAATTTAGGCTAATACATCTTTGAAAAAATACTTTTGAGGTGGGTTGTCAGAGTGAGATAAAGCTATGGTGTTTCTTAGCTGATTTCTAGACTTTATAACAGTTGGATGGGAATCAATAATTTGCAATGGAATTTCAACAAGGCAGAACTCCTTATCCTAGCTGAATGCATGGGAAGCTTCCAACTCAGTAGAGCAGGGGTCCCCAACTGCCAGTCTATGGACCAGCACTGGTCCACAGCATCCCAGTAACCAGGCCATGCAAACAAGCGAAGTCCCATCTGTGTGATGCAGGCTGCGCGCAAAACCACACCCCCTCCAGCCCGCAGAAAAACCTCTTTCCACGGAACCAGTGTCTGGTGCCCAAGAGGTTGGGGGCCATTGCAGTAGATAACAGGAGGTATGCTGATCATGTCCCAATCTCTTTGCAACTTTCTCACACTCATCTGCAGGTAATAGGAGATCCATATTTGAGTTTGTATGAATGTGCAATTGAAGGCCTTATTGCATTAGCAAATCCAAGTATCTCAGAATACTAGTTGAATGCATAAAGATTGGGGAAATTAGGATATTGGACTATCTCTTTGAAACCCTCCAGGTGTTCAGCTCCAATTTGTTGTTTCTAAAGTTCTGCCTTGACTGATACTGGTGATAGATACTGTTCTCTGGTAGACCAGACCAGAAACATAACCACATGACCTAATTCTACTTTATTGTAAAGTTACATTAACAGAATCTTACAAGTCTGAAAATCCAAATCTCCAACTGTCTCTTTTACAGTCTGGGAAGCTACAGAAGAATCTTTTTGTCAATCCATTATGCAGCTGTGGGCTATGCCCTCTCTTATCAGACTGTTTCCTAGGCAGTATTTCTTCACCCTCTCTCTCAAGGTCTTTCTCACTTATCACTACATGGTATGTGATTCATCATAACTGGAAGGGTAAATATTCCCACTTACTTGGAGTTATTTTGGGTTGCCAGCCTCAAGTGTTCCTAGACAGGGTTAGCCTGGGATAGACAGGGATATTATAGTCTCTATAATTCATACACTGGTAACTGCCTTGAGATTACTATACTACAGTACTGGCCTGAAAAATAACTCAGGACTGCAGGATGAAAATATTTCATTGATTTAAAATCTCTGAACTAGTTGCAGTTGTTCCTCTAGTTGAAATCAAATCAATTTTTTATTACAGTCATAACTTGCATAACTTCTAGTTCAGAATTATTAATTATCTTAATTAGTAAACTCTAAAGGACCACATGAAGGTGTATTTTTCCTAAACTACACTTCCCCATGTAAAGGAAAATAGATGCTAATACCAATGTCTTTTTGCTATCAAATAAAGATCTGTCTATTTGCTTTGGATTTGGGGGCTAGTTTATTTTACTTACTATTTTACTTTGGGGTTTTTTTATTGCTTGATAAAATTAATGTATGACATGTGTTTTTAAAGGCATATATATGTCTCCTCAAAGAGGTCATCTCAGTATTATTCTGGATTATGTCAATGACACTAAAAGAGAGAATTGGCATAAACACAACTTTGTGTTAATCTTATGAGAGAGGGTTCCTGCTCTGATAGAGATAGCAGAGCATGGTAGATTTGGGACATACTGTCCTATTATTATTTTTCTTAACGCTGTTGACTGTGTCTTGTCTGAGGGAATGTTTCAAAATTACGAATCTTATCATTATGTATCTCATTCCATTATCTTGCTACCAATGTTTTGTTTTTTTTGGTCTATATCATTAACAGCCTGATAATCCAAGTTAAATTATCTGAATTCAACAGAATACAAATCATACAGAAACTATATGTCATTTTAGAATGCTCTTTAAAAGCATAAAGCAACATTTCTCAGCTTCAGCAACATGTGTGGACTTCAACTCCCAGAATTCCACATCCAGCTTTCTGTGTTTCTCAACTTCTACAAGTTTAAGATGTGTTGATTTCAACTCCGAGAATTCCCAAAGCTGGGAAAGTTTTAAAGTTACCAAAGTTGAAAAACAGTGGCATGAAGCATTTAGTTTTGAAAGAATGGGAAATTCCTTTTAATTCTTTAAACAACAATGTTTTTGAAAGTTGCAAAATCAAATTATGTCTTCTAAAAGAGTAATTTAAGATGACTATTAAACCACTAAGAATAAAAAAAAAAAACCTGCAACGTGTTGCTGAAATTGCTGTGGTAACTTGCCAGTTTTTCCTTCATAGTCATCTATGGACATGTAAAGCTTTCATTAGTGGCCAGATAGAATTATTTCTTTCCCTAAACAAACTGAATTCAAAGATGGACTTCTATTAAAACTTTTGTTTGTTTTTAACGGTTATTGTAGTTCTTTTCCTTTGAAGCTTTTTCAACATTTAATTTTTCTCTTCTTGTATGCAGTTCCACATAATGGCATGTTTCCTGAATATTTGGACAGATGCTAAATATTTATAATCAAAATGATTTCATTTTATGTCCATATTTTTTCATATTTCATTCTTATCACCAAGACGGAAAGTTTATATTTCTCACTAGACTCATAAGCTGTGGGAATCTTTTAAGTTTTTCTTCAATTTCTTATAAATGGTCACATATGAGAAAAAGAAAATTCTGACTCAGTTGACAGATAAAACTATAAATTCACTGTTTTTAGGTTCTCATTCACCGCAAATAATAAGATCATCTGGCTAATATTGTCATATCAGAAGAGTATTAAAAGCAAGGCTATAGAATAGATTTAAAGTTATATAATATGACTTGGGTTGTAAAATATATAATTTTCCAATCCCTATTACATTTGTAGGGTGAACAGATTTTGAAAGTTATTTTCTTATAGTTCTTTAAATATTCCTTAATAAATAGGGTAACTATTATAGCTTATGAGATACAAGAGCTGGACTGGAACAAGTACTTCAATTCAACCTCCCAGGCCAAATTAATGCTAGGCTGAGGAATGGTAACAGAAGGTCAAAACATAATCAAGCAGTACATTACAATGAGTGAAAGCAATGCAAGATCTGGCCTGCTAATAATTGACTCATAAGTAAGCCACTATGGAATCTAGATAGTATTCCGGTATATAAAAAAATAATACTCCGTTCTGCAGCTGTTGACTCCTTTAGTTCAAAATATTCTGTTACATCATTTTAAAAAGCATGAAGATTAACTTTCAATACATTTATCAGAGGTGTCATTCAGGTAATAATTATATAAAATATAGTAATTATCACATAATAGATAGAACATATGAAGCATAATTGGAAAGGAAACTTTGTTAATCTGGTTCTTTCTATGTGACCAAAGAAAGATTGAAATAATGGTTTAATGCATTACAAAAAAAATTGAAGTGAACTTTACTTACAATAACATTATAGTATAAGGAAGCCTCTTTCTAGAAATCTCATTTTACAGAATGACTTATTAATATTCTGGTAATAATCTTTTTTTTTTAAATAAAGAGTTGAGCCAATTCAGTATTATGCAAAATATTTTATTGATTGAATTCCTCGTAGCTGTTTCAATTTAAAATTATAGCTGAGGGGTAAGTTGCAGATACTAAATATCATTTTGTATTAAGATGAAAATGTTTGTAATATTAATTAAACTACATTTATGACTCTTGACTTCTTATCCAAAAGGATTTTTTTGTTTGGTTGAAAAGGATATTTTCCTTTAATCTTTTTAATTATTCTTTAAAAAACATAGGAGACAAAACTATGAGACATAGTACTACTATAACAATAATTTTCTACTTGAAATAAAAAATTAAATGCAGATTTTTGTTTTGTTTTGTTTCAGTTCTTAGGGATGTATGTTATGTAATTCCTGTGAATTTTAATAGGGCTCAGATATCTCTGAACTGGAATTCTTTGGGAATTAATATTAGAGAAACTTTATTTTTCCCATATTTCTCAAGCATTATTCCTAATATTCAAATTGCCAAATTGTCCTAAAAGAGGGAGTAGTTACAGTCAAAAGTTAAGTTTTAGAACCACTTCATTTATGAAAAGTGATAGCATAATGACAAATCTCAAAGATTAAATTTAAAATATAGCATTGGCGAATAACTGAAAATATAAAATTGTTTTCTCCTAACCAAGTGATACTCTTTGTTAAATGAGGAGGATTCTAAAATATATCATTGAGGTCTACTTAATTAGTAAGTAAAATGCTAAGACTGGCCATGGCTTAGAACAGTGATGGTGAACATTTCTGGCACCGAGTGCCGGAAAGGGAGTGCGCTCACGCTTTGCGCACATACACCTGGGCCGCAACCGGGAAGAGGAGCTGCCCAGGGCACAAACACATGCCCAAAAATGAACTTCCGGTTTCAGCTACTGAACTTCTGGTTTCAGCCAGCTAATCTTCTGGGTTTCTGGCATGCATGCGCACACGATGATCAGCTGGCCAATGTGCATGCTCATGCAGAAAAATAGAAGACCAGTTCTTCTAGTTTCCGGCACTGCCACATGCGTGCCAGAAACCCGGAAGAGGAATGGGTGATGCCGCACATGCCAGGTGACATGACTCCACATGCCACTTCATGCAAGCATGCCATAGGTTCACCATCACAGGCTTAGAAGAAGGATTGGAGTAGACATCAGTGGCCTGCCAGAGGGTAGCCAGTAAGTGAGCACACAAAGCATAGAGAAACTTTGCTAGATGCCACAGCTTGGAATGGAGAAACTGGTTCTGCATGTTGGTGGAGATAACTGTAACAGGACTGGGTGAGATTGGAGGCTTTGGAAAGACTATCACAGTCCTGGAAAGCATCTGAGAAATTTTAGCTGCAGAGACAGAGCTTGTGAATTGTGTATGCACAAGGAAATCAAGAGATGCCATGCCACTGGAGAGATCACTTAACGAAGCCTTTTTCACCCCATCAAGGTGGCTCATGGACCATAGAGGAGTAATGGCCCCGTTCCATGGAGCACCTGAAGTATTTCTGAGTAATTTGGAGTGTTCTTTGGAATAATATGGCAACCTGAATTTTCAGCAGGACTTCTCCTGAATGACCTCTCACTATCTGCCAACCCTGTGTAGCTCCTTTGTTTAGGAAATGAAATAGGTGAAAAGATGTCTGGAGAAACAGTCACAGAAAAAAAGAAGTGACTGTGACTAGACATAGGTAAAAGCTAAGAAACAAGCCTACTCTGTGGAATAAAGGCACGTTAATTAAGGCAGCTGTTGGTATTCAAAAATACAATAATGGCCTAGAAGTAGTTCTATTTGATCAACTTTATCAAATAGAACTACTTCTAGGTCATTATTGTATTTGTGGAATACCAACCAGCTGCAATATTTAACATGCCTTTATTTTTGAGGGGATGACAGGCTGGAATTTCCAGTCAGAGTAAGCTATGATTCCTGGCCAAGCATTTCATGTATGAAATAATTCACTTTCACTTCAACATGGAGACCAAATGGACAACTTCTGTTGTGTGGTATTTCTGGGAGATTCTTGCCTTTGGCTGACCCAAAACAAGTAGCACACATGCTGAGGGTCTTTCATGGTACAGCTATGGTACTCCTCTACTGTTGGAACTGTACTGATGACCATTATGTTTCCTAGTGCAATTCAAGGTGTTCTTTGCCACCTGAATAAAGGCACTTAGTACTTAGGGCATGGATATCTTAAAGAATGTTTTTTCCAAATACTTTATGTCTATCTAACTGGACAACTATGGAACCCTGCTATGTGTGCTTTCTACTAGGAAGTATCTTGGAATGGGCCTGAACGGCTTTTCTTTATCATAGTTCCTGTCCATTGGAATAGCTTTGCTCTCAGAGTTGAGGATGTTGCATCTATTGCAGAAATAGATGAAAACTTGGCTTTTCCTGAAGGACTGCAGAGATTAACGGCAAAGCAGTGATGCTCTGTTCCATCCAATTCATTTTAATTTATTAGCTTCAGTGTTTAATTTATCATTAATCATATTTTATTATTTTAATTAATTATTACACTAGTTGTATACCCTATTTCATAGACAAGCTCTAGAAAGTTTAGATTTCAGATAATAGCAAAATTTCATACATAAATAAAATCATCACTCACAGAAGTCTAAAAGTTGTTTATCAATAATTTCTTTTCACACTTTGGCTTGTTTGCTAGCTTTAATTGTCCCAGGTTGTAATGATCTATATGCTGCTAAATTCAAAATTGGATTATTATCCTGTACTTTACATGTGGCCATCTTTTAAATTGACTTAGAAATATCAGTCAATGTAAAATATTACTGCTAGATGGTTGAAGGAACAACTTCTGTGAAGAAGATTACATTGCACTGTTCACTAATTTGCACCTTTAGCAATGTCAGGGTCTTGTATTGACATATAAAGTTCTACGGTATAAGCCATAGGGCATGGATTCACCCTTACTTTGCAGACCAGTCATTAAAATCTGATGAGATGGCTATTTGAGTTTTCCTGAAATCTACTGCACTGCAATCCAAGAGAAGATGTGTTTCATTCACACAAGTATCCAAATATGGTCTTCTCTTCTGGTTTCTGCCAGCTAATCTTCTGGGTTTCTGGCATGCATGCGCACACGATGATCAGCTGGCCAATGTGCATGCTCATGCAGAAAAATAGAAGACCAGTTCTTCTAGTTTCCGGCACTGCCACATGCGTGCCAGAAACCCGGAAGAGGAATGGGTGATGCCGCACATGCCAGGTGACATGACTCCACATGCCACTTCATGCAAGCATGCCATAGGTTCACCATCACAGGCTTAGAAGAAGGATTGGAGTAGACATCAGTGGCCTGCCAGAGGGTAGCCAGTAAGTGAGCACACAAAGCATAGAGAAACTTTGCTAGATGCCACAGCTTGGAATGGAGAAACTGGTTCTGCATGTTGGTGGAGATAACTGTAACAGGACTGGGTGAGATTGGAGGCTTTGGAAAGACTATCACAGTCCTGGAAAGCATCTGAGAAATTTTAGCTGCAGAGACAGAGCTTGTGAATTGTGTATGCACAAGGAAATCAAGAGATGCCATGCCACTGGAGAGATCACTTAACGAAGCCTTTTTCACCCCATCAAGGTGGCTCATGGACCATAGAGGAGTAATGGCCCCGTTCCATGGAGCACCTGAAGTATTTCTGAGTAATTTGGAGTGTTCTTTGGAATAATATGGCAACCTGAATTTTCAGCAGGACTTCTCCTGAATGACCTCTCACTATCTGCCAACCCTGTGTAGCTCCTTTGTTTAGGAAATGAAATAGGTGAAAAGATGTCTGGAGAAACAGTCACAGAAAAAAAGAAGTGACTGTGACTAGACATAGGTAAAAGCTAAGAAACAAGCCTACTCTGTGGAATAAAGGCACGTTAATTAAGGCAGCTGTTGGTATTCCAAAAATACAATAATGGCCTAGAAGTAGTTCTATTTGATCAACTTTATCAAATAGAACTACTTCTAGGTCATTATTGTATTTGTGGAATACCAACCAGCTGCAATATTTAACATGCCTTTATTTTTGAGGGGATGACAGGCTGGAATTTCCAGTCAGAGTAAGCTATGATTCCTGGCCAAGCATTTCATGTATGAAATAATTCACTTTCACTTCAACATGGAGACCAAATGGACAACTTCTGTTGTGTGGTATTTCTGGGAGATTCTTGCCTTTGGCTGACCCAAAACAAGTAGCACACATGCTGAGGGTCTTTCATGGTACAGCTATGGTACTCCTCTACTGTTGGAACTGTACTGATGACCATTATGTTTCCCTAGTGCAATTCAAGGTGTTCTTTGCCACCTGAATAAAGGCACTTAGTACTTAGGGCATGGATATCTTAAAGAATGTTTTTTCCAAATACTTTATGTCTATCTAACTGGACAACTATGGAACCCTGCTATGTGTGCTTTCTACTAGGAAGTATCTTGGAATGGGCCTGAACGGCTTTTCTTTATCATAGTTCCTGTCCATTGGAATAGCTTTGCTCTCAGAGTTGAGGATGTTGCATCTATTGCAGAAATAGATGAAAACTTGGCTTTTCCTGAAGGACTGCAGAGATTAACGGCAAAGCAGTGATGCTCTGTTCCATCCAATTCATTTTAATTTATTAGCTTCAGTGTTTAATTTATCATTAATCATATTTTATTATTTTAATTAATTATTACACTAGTTGTATACCCTATTTCATAGACAAGCTCTAGAAAGTTTAGATTTCAGATAATAGCAAAATTTCATACATAAATAAAATCATCACTCACAGAAGTCTAAAAGTTGTTTATCAATAATTTCTTTTCACACTTTGGCTTGTTTGCTAGCTTTAATTGTCCCAGGTTGTAATGATCTATATGCTGCTAAATTCAAAATTGGATTATTATCCTGTACTTTACATGTGGCCATCTTTTAAATTGACTTAGAAATATCAGTCAATGTAAAATATTACTGCTAGATGGTTGAAGGGAACAACTTTCTGTGAAGAAGATTACACATTGCACTGTTCACTAATTTGCACCTTTAGCAATGTCAGGGTCTTGTATTGACATATAAAGTTCTACGGTATAAGCCATAGGGCATGGATTCACCCTTACTTTGCAGACCAGTCATTAAAATCTGATGAGATGGCTATTTGAGTTTTCCTGAAATCTACTGCACTGCAATCCAAGAGAAGATGTGTTTCATTCACACAAGTATCCAAATATGGTCTTCTCTTCTGGTTTAGTTACAACTGGCACAAAGCCACATAAACTTTTTACACTGGATGAAAACATATTTGCTCACTAGATTTAATTAAATTTCTCTTGCTATGTCTCCTGCTGTCCTAGATTTAATAAGTTGTAATTTGTAATTTAACATGTAATTGCATAGCTTTAATATGTTACATGACTTTAAGACACTATAATTTTCAGAAATTGCAATGGTTTGGTTTTAATATGATGCATTGGTCTACCTAACTTTTTATCAATTTAACAATGTCTACTTATATACTGCATTTGCTTATTTTATTTCTTTATATAATGCTTTGAAGAAATATCTGACCCAGAATTATTATGAAGACAGAGGGCAACTTAGCTACTAAAGCAAATTAATGAGTTCAATTTTCTGAAAATCTGTTTTATAAACTGGAAGTTGGTTTTATATTATTGTCAATTTTTCTACTTTAGAATAATGTTAACGCTACAGAAGTACTTTTGTTGGATATCTATCCTTATTTATAAATGCATTTTTAACTATTTAGTATATAAAGCTACTGGAAGGAAGGAAGAGACAGCAAAGTCTAGAAAGACCGATGTTTTTAAATGATGTTGATCCTTATCACACTATCCAAAATAATGAAAGCAGTGCCTATCTGAATACGAACAACACTTGCAGTACTGAACTGTATTTGTAATAGATACTGCATATGACAATTATGTGAAGAGTTTGACTTGATAGTATAAAAGTTCTGTTCAAATTTTACTAAATCTAGACTAAGTTTTACCTCCTGCTAATAAGTAAGCATTATGCTGGTTTCCTGCAGACATTCACACAAACAAATGTACAGCTTCCTTCCCTGCAGGTTAAGATGCTATATTGTACAAGTATCATACTCTTGTTTTTATCATCCATAATAGGAAGGCCCCATTTTAGATAGCAGAATTGTTAAATTTCGTCAAATGTCTCTCTGGCGGAAAAAGACTCCACTTTTTCCCCAGAACTTTCGAAGTGTAATAGAGAGCATATGGTTGGGATATGTGATGTTGGGGGTAGGCAATTCCATAGATAGAAGTCATTATTTTGAAAAGTTAAGCATGGGAACCCTGCAGTTCCTTAGATGTGGGACTCTGAAGGCAAGTCTTCTTTACTAAATATAACTTGGATGGTCAAATTAAACTCAGAAAACTCAGCACCTTAAATTCCATCAGAAAGCTAATGAAGTACCCATAGTAGCATTGTTTCATAGGCAAGCCTAGATGTAGCTAAAACTACTTGAGCTACTACATGTAAGACCAACTGAAACTTCTGAATGGTCTTCAAGGAACCCCCGAAATACTGAATGTGAGCATAGTTAAATCATAACACCACTCAAGTGGAAAAACAGGCCTGGCACACATGTTGTGCTTTTCCATGAAGATCACAACCAGCTCCATCACTGTTGTTAATGCAATGTTGGGAATTTTTCAGCAGATGGGAAGGGCAGTAACTCCAGTCCAGCACCATGCATTGCAAAACAGCTGATTGGCAACACTCCACCACCAGTTCATCATATAATCCATATTTCCATATTTTGCTGGAGAGTAGAATTGAATTTGTTGTTGAAAGGTGGTAGAAACATTTGCATTTAAAAAAAAATTCTCAATGTTTTATAAAATGTTTTCTACTGGGCCTTTACTGAAGTACAAAACACCAGAAAGGCTGCACGCTCCTGCACACCAATCTTCCAATCACTTTTAAGTTACCGTATATACTCGAATATAAGCCGATCCGAGTATAAGCCGAGGTCCCCAATTTTACCCCAAAAACTGGGGTAAACTGGGGACTCGAGTATAAGCCGAGGGTGGGAAATGAGGCACCTACGGTTGAAACCCTCCCTCCCTCAGCTGAGAAGGCTGGCGGCTCCCCCGCCCCGCCCTCTCACTGCACCGGCAGGGCTTCCGTCCGGTAAAATGTGAAAAAAAGAAAAAAAAACCTCGAGTATAAGCCGTATATACTCGAGTATAAGCCGAGGGGCTTAAAAAAAAAAAAACTCGAGTATAAGCCGTATAGACCCGAGTATAAGCCGAGGGGACGTTTTTCAGCACAAAAAATGTGCTGAAAAACTCGGCTTATACTCGAGTATATACGGTAAGTGCAACAATCTCCTATATAACTCATGAGAATTTTAACAAAATATCCCTAACTTTCAACAACAACAACAAACACTGATTAAAAGCAACAGTCCTCATGCAACTAAATGTGAATCTTTGGAAAATTATAGAATACATTTTCTGTGTTGTATTATTATTACAGATGTAATTGGTAATAAATCCCAGAATGGAAATAAGGAAAGAGAAGAGAAAGTAGATCTTGTTTCTTTAAAAATATACTGGGATAATAGAACAAAACAACTGACAGAAGCAGCATTTACACCAATCTTCTAACCACTGGAAATATAGGTTTCAGTCTTCAACTAATATAAGGCAGAAAAAATAGTTTCCTTCACATTAGTAATGATGGCTAAACTGTTAAGTTATAATTTACTAGTTCACTAGCCATTAGTCTCTTAATAACCTGAAGCCCACCTGGTTGCTGACAATGGAGTTACATTAGGGCTGTCAAACTCCCGACCCGCGGGCCAGACGCATCACGTGCTGGCCATGCCCACACCTGATTTGCTGAATGGGGAAAAAAGTCTCAGTACGTTCAATGATGCCAACAGGTTTGACACCCTGAGTGTCAAAGACTAGAAGGATAGCTCTTGATATTTCCAAAATTCTTCCAGACCTGATACACTAGGGAAACAAGTATAATAATTTTTTAAAAAATGTTTTAGAGAGCCTATAAACTTGTAACAAACAAGCTAAACCTTGAAATTAAGGTATTAAGCAATGACAAAAATGTGGGCATCTGCATACTGTTGCCTCACTAGTCCATGCAAGTTTGTTGCATTATTTTAACCCTTTTTTATCCCTTTATTTCGGTAAATCTGACCAACAGGTTCAAAAAGGTTAAATATATTGCAGAAAACACAAAATTTAAATACAGGATTTTTCAATCTATACATTTATTACAACAAGCTACAGAAATATGCTCTTTCTACTTTAATGTGACAGAAAGAATAACCATATATTAATTCAAGATTCAAGCAATGTGCTTCCTTTAATGATATCAGGGATAGTCTATATATTTTTTTTCTGGCATCTGAGAAAAGGCACAGGCACACTGTTCCAACTTTCAGTTATGCAAGCAAAAAAAAAAACAATCTTGGTGTCAATGCTAATGAAAAATTATTTATTTATTGTTCAAAACTAATCCACTTTTTTTGCATTGCACTGGTTGAGTAATGACTTAGAAAAAAGCTATTGAAAATAAATGGATTTAAATTAGTTTCAATCCAATAGTGTCATTTGTAAAAAGCATATATTGCCTGATTAAGGTGAATCTACTTGTATGCATAAAATGTTTGGTGTTCTAAAAGCCATTATATTGCCCTTTCAAAAGCTATTATATTAGTTTCAGCGCTTTTGTGCAAAGCAACAACTTGTTGCAATAGACTAGTAACAATTCTACTAGGGTTTTTTTGTTTTTGGTTTTTTGCTGAAGCAGGAATGATCAACATACAGTTCTTCAGATACTGCTGAACTCTAATCCCTGGTAAGTGACAATTAAATGACTAACAGCAAAAAAAAAAAAAACCTAGTTCAACATAGTTTAATTTGCCTATATAAACCTTAGAGAAGGGACAGGCAACAATTCCTAATGGTTAAGCAACCATTTTAGAGAGAGAGATATATGTATGTATGTGTGTATAGATGATAGATAGATAGATAGATAGATAGATAGATAGATAGATAGATAGATAGATAGATAGATAGATAGATAGATATGAATGTGTATGTGTATGCATATAGATACAGACACATACAGGGTGTGTGTGTGTGTGTGTGTGTTTGTGTGTGTAGGCCATGGTGGATGAAATAATGAAATGTATATGGATGAGATTCTAAAAAGTAAAAAGTATGCATTTCTGTGTGTTTGGAGGAGAGTTCCCTTGGTTGCTATATGTTTATTTTAATATTTAACTCTGCAGGAT
Source organism: Ahaetulla prasina (assembly GCF_028640845.1). Classification (NCBI taxonomy): domain Eukaryota; kingdom Metazoa; phylum Chordata; class Lepidosauria; order Squamata; family Colubridae; genus Ahaetulla; species Ahaetulla prasina. The sequence continues at coordinate 40,688,735 of NC_080541.1, read as the reverse complement.
AGCTTAAGCAATTTTTAAATTATTTCTCCATCCTAGAATTGGTGGAAAACCACACAAGCAATTTTCAATAGTTTGTTGCATTTTGTCAGTGTGATCAGAGGGAGCAATTGTGATTTTTGGGTTGTCCATCCTATAATAATGGAATAATAGTCTATTTGTTTTAATAAATCATTTTAAATATGATTAATTCAGGATGCTATTCACAATAGCTAAATTATTGCTTATTAATAAAAAGGATTAAAGTGTCTGTTCTATTTTGTATCCAGGATAAATAGGTGAGAAATGGGAGATATATTGTCCTTAAACTTTTCAATATATTTATTTTACAAATACATGCATTTCTAACAAGATGTCTATTTGTAGATGTCTATTTATATGTATATATGTTTATATACTATATAATCTTTTTATATGATGTTGTGACAAATAAATAAATAAATAAATAAATAAAATTTGTATACAATGTAATTATCAGAAGAAGTTATATACTAGATATGCATGGCAAATTCAAAAATATTTGTATTCAGTAAGAAAAGGACTGCTGTCTTTTTCTGATAACGCTGCTATAGCTATTACTATGAAATAATAAAAATGTTAAAAAGCATTCTGGTCAAATACTTTGTAACAATTCTTTTTTATATGCATTTGCTTATTTGCTATTAAAACTTAACTTTTTGAAAACCAACTTCTTGCTTAAGTATCTTTGTGCTTGTACTGGTATTTAACACAATGCATATCTCTATGTCTCTTATGTAAAAGGGACTAATTAGATGCCATGGGGGTTTGTTCAGGGGCACCTCCTGTCCACTGGGAAAGTGCCTTTTACAGGAAATACACTCTGCTATTTATGTAGGTACTGTTATCATACATCTAACAAGAACCCTATACTCAATGGTGGAATTCATCCAGTTCACACCACTTCGGGAGAACTGGTTGTTAACTTTCTGAGCAGTTTGATGAACTGGTTGTTGGAAGAAATCATTAGGGCAGAGAACCGGTTGTTAAATTATTTGAATCCCACCACTGCCTATACTACATAAATTCTGAGTACGTAGGCTATAGCAATTAAGGAAATAGACATGGCCAGGTAGAAAAGGCATAATGTAAATTAGTTCATGAATTTATGAAAGCTTTGGGTTTACAAAATGTGTATCAAATTTATAAAAAATCATTTTAAAATTTATATCAATGTACAAATAAATATGATTCAAGTAATGGGTATTTTTTATTTCACATTTGGCTACCAATTGAGGGAGGAGTTAACTTTCCACCACTGCTTTAGCATCAATTAATCTCAAATTGTGAAAAAGGGGAAAGGAAAAACTAATGATCAGCTGTTGTGATGTATTCCAAATGCTTTTGTTTTGCAAGCCACTTTCAAGAAGACTTTTCCATATTTTAGCAAGGTAGTTTTTTCTTCTGACCAGTTTCCATTCTTACACCCACCTGTCAAAAAATAAAAATAAAAATGCATAGTGCAGTCACACACCAAAGCACAAGTCACAGGGCTACTACTGGAAGCAATTTTCATGTGTCATTTTGGTAAGTGAAGGGGATGATGTCCTAAAAATACTACACAATGCCAGTGTTACTGATATTTGCATTTCATATCGTAACAAGAAACAAAATACTTCTTTTATTTTAAGTTGCTTCTTTGGGTTGAATTAATTGTCTGATAATCACATCAAAGACTGCCTTCATTGTATTCCATAGTGAACCATCTTAAAGCTGAAGAAAATATCAAGTCAGACAATAAAACTGAACAGCTAGTACTTTTGATATTTAAGACTCCCTATCTTTCAATGGCACACACAGTATGTATATTTAGGCATGATATATTTATTTACTAAATATTTTAGGTTTATGGATGATCAGTTTTATTTATTTGATTATTGTAATATGGTTTTATTTTACTATTGTAAACCCATAGTTGTACAAAAGTTACACAATTCTTTGGTATGGAAAGCAAATAAACAATAAAGACAAGCTGGTTTATTTAATTAATGTGTGTTCTACACATACGTAGAATACAGAAAATAAATAACCTGGCATTGTAAAAAAGATAAAAAGCAAATGAATATTCCAAAGACCTATTTCTGAGGTTCTTCTTGTGTTTATGCCAAATTTTTCTGCTAGTAGAAAAACAATCCATCAAGCTCTATAAAAAATGGTTGTCTCTTCAAATATAGGGCAGAAAATGTTAACTAAATATATGACATATTTTGTCTTCTATTTGTAAGAAAAGTTTTTTCCTGTATTCTTTGAATATATTGTCTTAAAATACTCCTTTTAACCCCGTGCCCTGTTCAAACTAAACTACTGCAATATAAGAGGATGCACTGTTGTCCCACTTTAAAGACCTGTGCATTCTCCTGCTTTCCTTCCTGAAGTATTTAATTTGCAGAAAATACAATAGTCCTGGGACGAAGGGTGATGAGGTCACTTCTGCAGTTTTTAAAATAGATTATTTTGTGCTTGTGCTACATCAAATGCATGAAATTAACCAAAGCCATGGCCCAATTCATAAAAGAGAACTCACTCCCATCCTCCCATTCACACTCCCACTTCTCTGCCCATCTTGCAAACCAAAACTTGACAATGTCAATGACCTGCAAAAAAGGGTTAACACTATTGAATCTCATTTAGCATCCCCTGACACCATTGAAGTGCAATTAAAATCCCTTAACACCATTGTAGTTTCACTCAATAAAGATGATATAAAGCAGAAAAGTGAAAACCCATTATCTCAAAAACCTACCCCATCTCAACAACTGCAGCCTGAACTACAGCCTCATGGAACTAGCTACACTACTACTGATATCACACTCTTCATCAAAGATGCACTTCAACGTGAACAGAAGCATCCAAACGCCATCTTATTTGGACTTGAATACAACAATGAAATAGATGACATCACTAGGGTTCGCAGCAGCAGCAGCAATTTTCTGGCATCGACTATCTCTCCTGATGAAATTATTGACATCTCCTGTGACGGCCCTGAATACAAAAACAATGACGGCACAATGGCTCTTCACTTTTGCAGAGTCATTTGTAATAGGGATTCCAGTAAACACAAATTCATTCACTCAATAAACACACTTGGCAGAAACTTCATTAATCATAATAAACTGCGTCTGTGTTTCAATATTACAGCGTGCATGCTCCTGTGAGCTTTACGCAGAGCTCAGAAGACACCTGGATCATAAACTGACCTTTACACTGACTACCGCACTAACTGTATCAAACACAAAAGCAATGGCTCACGTCCCTACAACCACAACAACCCAATAACCAACAATCAACAATTCCATCAATCAAACATCCCAACAACCAACAATCAACAACCTCAACACCCTAACATCCAAAACTAGGTATGCATGCCCCCAAGATCATCCAGGTTACACTGCTACAGATCTTAAATGCAAACTACTCAATGCAATAAGCCTCGCAAACAAAATGCAGGAATTTCTTCTTCATCTAAATATGGCTCAATTTGACATTGTGTTTGTCTGTGAAACGTGATTTAACAAATCCTTTTTAGACTCCGTTACCACTACAAGTGACTACCATGTCCATCGGTTTGACTGTGAAATCAGAAGAGGAGGTGGTGTTGCCATCTTCTATAAAAAGTCCCTAGATCTGAAAAATATTCAAGTATCACAAGAGCTAGTTCTTCATGAGATCATTATCTGCAATCTTTCACTAAATACCACAATTCGCTTCCTATTGTTACAGAGCTCCTGATTATAACCTTGATCATGCGAGTAAACTAACTACTTTACTAACATGGGCAGCCTCATGCCCACATCCCATTATTTTTCTTGGTGACCTCAATTTACCTCTTATTAATTGGACCCTAAATGAGTGGTCTACTGAATCAATACATACGACTCTGTATAATGCTGTCACTACTTTAGGACTTGATCAGTTGGTATCTAACAACACTAGATTCAACAACTGCCTCAATCTAATCTTCTGCAACAGTTTAAACACAATTTATAACCTTCATATCAAAGAACCTTTTTCCACCAGTGACCCCTGCATGATTGACTTTTGTCTAAATTTACATCCATACAAAGAATCTCATAATAGGACTCCTAAATACAACTTTAAAAAAGCAAATTACGATCTTATAGCTGCCGACCTTTCATCTCTAGATTGGCAAATCCTATTCAACAACTGCAACACTGCTGAAGACTATTATAACAATTTTCTACTTGAAGTTCAAAGAGTCATTAATCTATATATACCATTAGTAACATCCGAAGCCAAAAAGAACAAATTACCCATATCAGTAAGGAAACTCCAATAAAAAAAAAATTCCTTTGGTGGAAAAATAAAACCGGCTATGTATCTAACTTCAAAAACCGATACAAATCCATATGCTGCCAAATAAAAACAGAATGTATCAATTACCACTGCAAACAGAAGGAGGAGTTGTTACACACGAAATCCAATCGTGCCTTCTATAATTTCGTAAATGCCAAACTTAAAGACTCAAAAACATTCCACCTCTAAAAGGGCCGAATGGTGAAGATTGTAATGATGATGCTGTTAAAGCTAATGTCTTCAACACTTTTTTCAGTTCAGTCTTTGTCAACTGCAATGGCATCTCCCCCTCATTCCTAGTTGTACCTCATCCAATTGCAATGATCTAATCCACACTGATTTTACTGAAGATACCGTCATAAGGGCACTACACAAAGCCATCTCTATCTATTGGTCCTGATGGAATATGTGCTTTCTTTCTTAAAAAGTTTTCTTCCACCATAGCTGACCCTCTAAGCACCATCTATGAAGTATCTTTTAGAATGAGCTCCTTGCCTGACATATGGTCATTAGCAACAGTCATACCTATCTTCAAAAAAGGTGACTACTTCTGAAACTAAAATCTTATGGCATTTCTGGATCCTGGCATAATTGGATAACTGTGTTCCTGTCAAACAGGCAACATGTGGTCAAAATAGGCAGTGCCCTATCAAATCCTGCACCTGTTAACAGTGGTGTTCCCCAAGGCAGCATTCTAGGTCCAACACTCTTTCCGCTTTATATCAACGACCTTTGTGATCAAATTATAAACAGTTGTGTCCTCTTTGCCGATGATGTTAAACTATTTAACACCACAGTCAACTCTACTCCCTTCAAAATGACCTAAACTATGTATCTGAATGGTCAGAGAATTGGCAACTCCAAATCTCTGCTAACAAATGCTCAGTCCTGCTTATTGGTAATAGAAATAAGAACATCAAATATTTGCTGGCTGGAAACAATCTAAAAGGTGACCCACACTCTGTCACGGACCTAGGAGTACTCACTTCAAAAGATCTAAGCCCCAGAGCTCACTGTAACATCATTGCAAAAAAGGCATTAAGAGTTGTCAATCTTATTTTACAAAGTTTTCTCTCTGGTAACACTAGGGCATATAAAACCTTTGTCAGACCTATACTTGAATATTGGTCACCTGCCTGGAACCCTCACTGTATTTCAGATATCAATACATTAGAGAGGGTCCAGAGATATTTTACTAGAAGAGTACTCAAATCTTCTGCTCAAAATAAAATTTCCTATACCACCAGGCTTGAAATTTTAGGTCTGGATAGCCTCAAATTATGCTGTCTATGTTCTGACCTATGCTTAGTTCATAAGATTATTTACTAAAACGTCGTACCGGGAGATAAAATGTAAAAATGTTTGCTACCGATTCTGTGGGTGTGGCTTGATGGGCATAACTTGGTGGTCATGTGATGGTGTGGGCATGGCCTACTTGATGTCACTCACTGTTAGAGCCAGGAGCTGCACATTTTGAAACAGATTTTGCCTTCTGAAGCCCCCAACGCTTTGAGTTTTCCTCCGCCACCCAAATGAACATCAGAGCTTTCTCTTGCAGAAGCAGAATCCAGGCCCAGAAATGGAAAAATTGGGGGGGGGAATGGGGAGGAGAAGGTGTAAGAAGCAGAATCCAGGCACAGAAATGGAAAAATGGGGGGATGGGGAGGAGAAGGTGTAAGAAGATGTTTCCTTAGATTGCTGACATTTGGCAATCTAGGAAATGTCTTCCAACTTTTCAAGATTGACTTTAAGAAGGAAACAGCAAAAGTAGTGGCAAGGGAAGCGACAGGGGTGTGTGTGTGTGTGTCTGTCTGTCTGTCTGTCTGTCTGTGTCTGTCTGTGTGTATGTCTGTGTGTGTGTGTGTGTGTGTGTGTGTCCCTTTGCAAGGACTTGGAGGCAGACACCACCCCTCTTAGGAAAAGAGGAGGCAGTGAAGCCCTGGCTGTCACCTGGGAGAGGAGGACTGAGAAGGGACACACACAGACACACCCCTGTTGCCCCCACTGCTGCTACTTTTGATGTCGGCTTCTTGGGGCTCTTAAAGTCGATCTTCAAGAGTTGGAAGATGTTTCCTTAGATGCTCCGAACAATGAATTTGGCAGCATGGAAGGCAGGGAAGCATGACAGGGCTGAGGGCCATGGACTGGTTTGGGGGCATGGCCACCCAGCAATTGCTACCGGTATAGCAAACCATCCCCAATCTCCACTACTGGTTCTCCCGATCCGGTCCGAACCAGTAGCATTTCACCCCTGGTCCTACCTGTAAATGAGTACTTTAATTTCAACCATAATAACACAAGGGCTATCAATAGATGCAAACTCAATGTAATCCGCTCTAATCTTGATTGTAGGAAATATGACTTCTGCAATGGAGTAATAAATGTCTAGAACACTCTACCTGATCCTGTCGTTAGTTTCACAAACGCCCATACCTTTTACCTTAAACTGTCTACTGTGGACCTTTCATAACATAACATAACATAATAACAGAGTTGGAAGGGACCTTGGAGGTCTTCTAGTCCAACCCCCTGCCCAGGCAGGAAACCCTACACGATTTCAGACAAATGGCTATCCAACATTTTCTTAAAAATTTCCAGTGTTGGTGCATTCACAACTTCTGCAGGCAAGTTGTTCCACTTATTGATTATTCTAACTGTCAGGAAATTTCTCCTTAGTTCTAAGTTGCTTCTCTCCTTGATTAGTTTCCACCCATTGCTTCTTGTTCTACCCTCAGGTGCTTTGGAGAATAGTTTGACTCCCTCTTCTTTGTAGCAACCCCTGAGATATTGGAACACTGCTATCATGTCTCCCCTAGTCCTTCTTTTCATTAAACTAGACATACCGAGTTCCTGCAACCGTTCTTCATATGTTTTATCCTCCAGTCCCCTAATCATCTTTGTTGCTCTTCTCTGCACTCTTTCTAGAGTCTCAACATCCTTTTTACATCGTGGCGACCAAAACTGAATGCAATATTCCAAGTGTGGCCTTACCAAGGCATTATAAAGTGGTATTAACACTTCACGTGATCTTGATTCTATCCCTCTGTTTATGCAGCCCAGAACTGTGTTGGCTTTTTTGGCAGCTGCTGCACACTGCTGGTTCATATCTAAATGGTTGTCCACTAGGACTCCAAGATCCCTCTCACAGTTACTACTATTGAGCAAGGTACCACATATACGGTACCTGTGCATTTTGTTTTTTTGGCCTAAATGTAGAACCTTACTTTTTTCACTGTTGAATTTCATTTTGTTAGTTACCGCCCAATGTTCAAGTCTGTCAAGATCCTTCTGTATCCTGAGCCTATCTTCTGGAGTATTGGCTATTCTTGCCAGCTTGGTGTCATCTGCAAATTTGATTCCCCATCTATCCCCGCGTCCAAGTCATTGATGAAGATGTTGAAGAGTACTGGGCCTAAAACAGAGCCTTGGGGTACTCCACTGCATACTTCCCTCCATGTGGATGTAGTTCCATTGAGGACTACATGTTGAGTGTGGTTGGTTAGCCAATTACGAATCCATCTGGTGGTGGTGCTGTCTAACCCACATTTTTCTACTTTATCTAGTAGTAGGTTATGGTCTATTTTATCGAATGCCTTAGTGAAGTCCAAGTAAATTATATTGACAGCATTCTTCTGGTCCACTAATTTTGTCATTTTGTCAAAGAATGCAATGAGATTAGTCTGGCATGATCTGTTTTTGACAAACCCATGTTGGCTTTTGGTTATTACTTTGTTTGCTTCTAGGTGTTCAATGATTCGCTGCTTGATTATCTTTTCCAGAATCTTCCCCGGTATTGAGGTCAGGCTGATAGGTCTGTAGTTTTCTGGATCTGTTTTTTTTTTCCTTTTTTGAAGATGGGAACTACATCAGCTCTTTTCCAGTCCTCTGGCAGTTCCCCTGTGCTCCAGGATCTTTGAAAGATATAGTTCAATGGTTCTGAGATCTCGTCTGCCAGTTCCTTCAGAACCTTGGGGTGTAATCCATCCGGTCTTGGTGATTTGAACTCATCTAGGGTAGATAGGTGTTCACTTACCATTTTTTTCCTTATTTTAACTTGTGTTCCTAATCTGTTTTTTGTGGTGCTGTTTTTGATAGGTTGGATTGTTTTTTCCTTTTGTGTAAAGACAGATGCAAAAAATGAGTTAAGTAGATCTGCTTTCTCCCTGTTGCTTGTCACCTTCTTGCCACTTTCTCCCAGCAATGGGCCAATTGTTTCCTTGACTTTTTTCTTGTTTTTAACATGTTGGAAGAAGCTTTTTTTTGTTATTTTTTACTTTTGTCGCCTTTGTTCGTTGTGAGCCTTAGCTTTCCTCACTTTATCTTTACAGGCTCGGGCTATTTGCAATTTGCTTGTTTCTTAAGAGGTCCCTAAGGAGGCGGGCATAAGTGCACCAGCATGCCTACCATCCCTGTCCTACTGTCCCCATTTATATGTAATCATTCTATATGCTTATGGCTATGCTTTGCCTATTTATATCCTTTTATTTGTACCAATTCTTTTCATGTGTCCATGTCTATGTCTATACTGTTACTTGTTTCCTTGCACTTGTTGACAAATAAATAAAATAAATAAATAATGATGCTTTTGGCAATCAGCAAAGAAGACCGTTGGTCCGATAGCTTACGGAATTTTGTTTATGAAGGTTTTACAAGACTGTTACTGAAAACAAATTCAGTTGTAATTTATAAACAGGGATGCCAACATTTGTTAGCAAGAAAAAAAATCTATGTATAATTAGGAACAATTAAGAATTAATTATTTCTAAGTAACATTAGTTTTCAGTTGCAAAGTAACATTATTGAAATGAACTTTAAGTTACACTTAATACTGATGAAACTCAAATTGGAGTAACAGAATAACATTAAATAAAGAGATGTAAATCTAAACGAATATAAATGTGTAGATAAGAACAATGAATATTATAATGTATGTATATGTATGTGTATATATATATATATATATATATATATATATATATATATATATATATATATATATATATATATATATACACGTTGGAGTAATATGATTATCCTACTATTGAGTAGTAAATAGAAATGATAGAATAGAGAACTACAAAAGCAAAATATGTATGTCGATTCAGAATCATTACATTACCATTAATGGTATGTAATGTTCAATATGTTATGTCTTGACGTGTATTGTTTTTATATATGTGTGATTGTTTTTGTGTTGTTTTTAAAGACAAACTGTTTAATAAAAATTATTCTTTTCAAAAAAATGAAATGAACTTTTGTGTTCTCCTTAACTGCCTTTATTTCATCATTATTTTTATGTATAACAAGCAGTTTCTGGTGTTTCTAAGTGTAAAAGGAGTTCCTTTAATTGTTTTCAGTGTAAAACCTAGAAAGAAATGTGCAAGATCACAGGATAATTCTTTATTGTTTAGAACTTTGTTCCTACCATGAGCAATGATATGCCCATGGGAGATTTGGGATAGCAGCGTAGTAACACTTTCTTGGACTGAACTCACAATGCCTCAATGCTGAGAGGTCACCTATATCCACCAGGATGTATAGCTATCAATAACATTTTTCTTTCATTCTTCAAATCTCCTTTTTATGTCCTCAAACTTGGTTTCATCATTACATCTTGCAATAGTGAAATCCACTTTGATTCTGTGCTTTGTGCAGAAGTACTTTTTTTATTTGTCCTGAACTTCCCACTATGAAGAGTCATTAGATCACCCCAGTTTTTAAGAGAGGGGGGAAAAATCTTTCTCCATTTATATTCTCAATCTTGAGCTTAATTTTATTTATCGCTATTAACTTTTCTCCAAAACAAAGGGCCAATTATTACATTTTTTCCTCCTGCATTGATTCATGGATTACTTTTCTCAGTCTTTTCCAATTCTTTCTGAAATGCAGTGGCCAAAAATACCATACAATATATCCCAATATGGATGAATCATTTTTATATAAAATCATTATAATATCAGCAGGTTTACACACAGTTCATTTCCCAATGATTCCCAACGTGGAACATCCCTTTTTAAATCATAGCTTCATAATTAATTACTATTTTACAAGCTGCAGATCATTGCCTAAAAACCACTTGTTTCAATACACATGTTGCTTATCTTCCCCATTACAAATTTCATTGTAATAGCTTTAGCTTCTTCTCGCTAGCATTATTCCCATGTTATGTCAGGGTCCACTTAAAAGCTGCTTTTTATGACTCTGTAAATATGCCCTGTAGGAGTGTCTGAATGCAACTGAGTATTTACTGGACAGATGCCCTTTCTGACACCTACAAAGAGTTCACAGCAGCTATTTTTCCTTGTACCCTAAGAGAAAAATATCTGCCACTACCAAGAATAGAACTCAACCTTCTAAGTGGGAGGCAAGCATCTTCACCAGTAAGCCATCATGCTGCTTACTCTAATACCTATTCGATGCTTTTTATTCTTTATTCAACTGTAAAAGAATATTCTACAAAAATCTGTTAGTGATTCAAAATGTTAAACTGTAGAGGTAGAAGTCCTTTAAATATTGAAAACACTTTCTTTTATGACAAGAATTAGTTAACCATATGTTTCTGCTCTACGCAGCTTTCCTTTACAGGGGACTGTAATACTATGCTATTCCCTTGCACCATATTATGCCTTAAATGTTCTCCACAGTTAAATTCCAATTAGAAAAGAAATCTATACAGCATCAAGGTAAGAGGCAACTAAACACTAAATTTTTCATGTTGAAAAATATATTTTGATGAATATTTCCTCCAAAATTTACATGATCCATTAACATATTGATTTAGTTTTAAACTCTTTCATGCAAAACCAGGTTATTCCTTTATTTTTGGCATTTTTATCCAATTCCTCCTTTAAGGAGTCAGGATGGGTTCTCATGGATCTGTATTATTTTCGCAACCTGTCTGCAAGAGAGAATAGTCTGAATGTCATGCACCAAGCAGTTTTACAATTGGCTTCTCACTTGTTCTGCTGTAGCATTCATTTCACCAGTCAATGCTCTGACAATCACAGTTGAACCTTTAGTTTTTCCTGTAGATAACCAAATACACCACTTCTATTTTAGTTCATTAACTATACATTCAGTTGGCTTAATTCTGGTTTTCTTTTCTACATACCAGTAATTTCATGAGCTTATGTCAGGTGAGGCCTGACTTAAATTTGAGCAAAAGAAAATTATTTTCATTTTTCACTTGTTTAAACAGTGATAACATCTGAACCCAAACAAAGACAAACTCACCCATACACATTACTGCAAAAGACACCAGCTGTTTTAAGAGATGGTGATTCAGCTAGGAGAATGTAGATGACTGATGTTGAGATAAATTGCTTGTTGGCTTGCTGGAAAGCTCATGCTAATGATTGTTGCTTATCTCTAACATTCACCAATTATTTATTAGGATGGTGGTGTTTTTATTATTATTATTCTGATGGCACCTACAGTGCATGAAACATTCACCAAACCTTTGGAATGACACTCTCTGCCATGCCCTGTCAAGCTTATAATTTAAGAAAGACCCAAGTGAATTCCTTGCCATAATAGATGCAGATGACTATTACTTGGAAAAGGTCTTTGTAACTCATAAATAAAGTAGATGAAACTCTAAAATACAAAAAGATAAGCAAGTAAATTCACTGTATATCCACAATATCAAACCATTATTTGACAAAAGAAAAAAAAATACAAGTGAGAAGAGTATTCTTCTACTTAGACTTCTACTAATACAGCTGTGCTAAGCATAATTATCACTGAAACTTAGTTTACAACTATTGGTCTTACGTTAGAACTAAGGAGAAATTTCCTGACAGTTAGAACAATTAATAAGTGGAACGACTTGCCTTCAGAAGTTGTGAATGCTCCAACACTGGAAATTTTTAAGAAAATGTTGGATAACCATCTGACTGAGATGGTGTAGGGTTTCCTGCCTGGGCAGGGGGTTGGACTAGAAGGCCTCCAAGGTCCCTTCCAACTCTGATGTTATGTTATGTTATGTTATGTTATGTTATGTTATGTTATGTTATGTTATGTTATGTTATGTTATGTTATGTTATGTTATGTTATGTCATGTTATGTTAATCCCTTCTATTCCATACATTCTATTATTTATATTGTATAGCTCTCAAATGAATGTTTAATAGTTAAACATAAATTTAATCCTATGGGTGTACAATTAAGTTGATCCATCTCTAAGAGATAATGATAAATAGAGGATGGATGGGTGGGTGGGTAGATGGATAGATATTTCCTGAAGTAATCAAATTGATTTTAGTAGAACTTACTTTCTGGAAATTAACTTGAAGTCTTACTTTCTGGCAAATCCTTTAACACAGTAGAACTATAGTTATAATCCTAAACATACTTTTAAATTTAGTGGAAATCTGTACTATTTATTTTTTCAGTAAATACCCACTGATACTTCTGAATACTTGTTTAGGACTGGGCAGCTAAACTGCTTTAACCTAAACTCTATTAGTGGATTATTATTTTTTTCAATTTCAGCCTGATTACATATCACATTTTAATATATCACATATAATCCAAGGACTGGAATATAAGTATTTTGTAAGCAATAGTTCTGCCGTCATCTATGGAAATTTATGGAGATGCAGCAAGATAAAACAGTATAAAAAATAAAAATAAAATATTTGTTATTGTTTCTTTTATCTTTTTTGTTTTAACACCTTTGGGGAGGCTAAGACTAATCACTTCATTCTGTCACTTTTTGATTAGTGCTAGAAGAATGCAACTGAAACATTCCTATTCTGATGTTAACTAGATGTTATATTTATCTTTTTTGTTAGATAATTTTAAAGCACTTTTATAAAACAACCATGTTTCTGTTACTTGCAATGTTGATTAAAGTAAAACATCTTGAACAATTTTGTTAAAAGAAAAGTTCAATTGGAAAAAAAATTAAGTATCCTGATGTTTTAAAGACATATATATGAGTCCTTGTCTGAAATCACTATAGCACTTTATGAAAAATTCCATACATAAGAGTGCAAATATTTACATAAACATGACATAAAAATCTCATCAAGGTAGACAAAATGTCTTCAGGATACCAATGTGTTGGTGTTTGTCAGTGTCTAGCATGTATGTGCGAGGGGAACCTTTATCTTTACCTTTTAAACCATATAATCTGTTTATAATGTTCTCTGCAAAAACTTGCATGGTTTTGCTATAGTAAATGTGCGATAGCAAGTGTGTTAATAGGTCAATGTGATGACGGAATAATGGAAATGATGGAACATGTTTTTTGTTTTGTTTTGTTTTTTGTTTACATTTATACCCCGCCCTTCTCCGAAGACTCAGGGCGGCTTACAATGTATAAGGCAATAGTCTCATTCTATTTGTATATTTTTTTACAAAGTCAACTTATTGCCCCCCCAACAATCTGGGTCCTCATTTTACCTACCTTATAAAGGGTGGAAGGCTGAGTCAACCTTGGGCCGGGCTCGAACCTGCAGTAATTGCAGGCTCTGTGTTTTTAACAGGCTTCTCTATTGCCTGAGCTATCCCGGCCCAACATGATATAAAACATGTTATTTTATATCATCCCCTCTATTCTGATGCTCACCAGGAATTATAATATCAGTTCTTGCAGAACAATTCTGGTTGTTCTGACTTGTTTTATCTTAATTATCAGATCAATCTGATTTTATTCTTTGACCACTGCTAAGTATTATAGTTTGCATGGTGCTCTGTAGTATTTCTTCCAACCCTTCTTAAATATTTTAGAATAATATTTTTTCTTATTTTATCCTAATTAATAAATTTATTATTTGCTAATAAAACAAACATTAATTGCTTGATTAAGTGTGATAACAAGTGTTATTGGATTTCAGTATCAAGTAAAAAAATGTCATTGCACTAGCACAATATGGAATCTAAATAATTATTATTTTATGCAGCCATAAAGAATTAAACCTATTGGCCTTTTAATTGTGTATGCACAATGGGCCCTTTACATATTTGTAAACAATGTAATTAAGGTTTCATTAAATCTAAATATGAGAATCAAATTGTGTTTTCTGTATACTTAAGGATAGTTTGAAAAACATTGTTTTAATATTTGGAATGCCACAAATTACATAAATGTCTAAAACCATATCCAGTAGCGTGCAAACTATACATTTAAAAAAAAAAAGGTGGAGTATAAACCCAAACCCTTAAAAGCTTTACTATTTGTTCCAGATAGTAGTTCCTCATCTTTATTTCGATATAATCTGCCAAAGAAAGCTGACTAAGGTTATTAATATATCCTTTGTTAACCTTTTGAAATAATACCAAATGCAATACCATCTGGATCAAGCTAGAAAGTACCGTATATACTCGAATATAAGCCGATCCGAGTATAAGCCGAGGTCCCCAATTTTACCCCAAAAACTGGGGTAAACTGGGGACTCGAGTATAAGCCGAGGGTGGGAAATGAGGCACCTACCGGTTGGGGAAACCCTCCCTCCCTCAGCTGAGAAGGCTGGCGGCTCCCCCGCCCCGCCCTCTCACTGCACTGGCAGGGCTTCAGTCCGGTAAAATGTGAAAAAAAGAAAAAAAAAAACTCGAGTATAAGCCGTATATACTCGAGTATAAGCCGAGGGCTTAAAAAAAAAAACTTGAGTATAAGCCGTATAGACCCGAGTATAAGCCGAGGGGACGTTTTTCAGCACAAAAAATGTGCTGAAAAACTCAGCTTATACTCGAGTATATACGGTAACTAATTGAAAATAGTTACTGCAATACATATAGTTCTTCAGTATTGTTTAAATTATAGTATTGGCTCTAGTAGTATATTAGAAATGAGGGCATATACAAGATCAACAATATATTTTTTAAAAAAGTTAATGAGAGATGCATACAAATACAATACTGTTTTGGCATTCCTAGAATGTGTTAAAATAGATATGTACATTTCCATACCCATCAAACATTTAATAAAAGATGGCTCCTCTAGGCAATTTGCAAACTATAGCTTCATCTCGATATATGTCAGCATAAATCAAGAACTTTCTATTCAGAATTTTTTTTTTCTAAACAAGTATACCATAATCTCTCCTACCCTTGTTTCTGTCAAAGCTTCATAAATCTATCACAGTGCACTGTCCTCTCAGAATGCAGTCAAAATCTCAAATATTTAAAAGCTATGATAAAATACATACTCAGCAAGACTATCACCCTGATAGAAGTAGGTATTTTTTTCCATTTTAAGTACATATTTCACTGCAATAGAACATTATTAGACATCAACTAATCATGTGTTTAAGCTTAAGTTTTTATTATTGCCCTTAAACTATTCTTTTCACTGACCTTAATATATATGATAAAAATTGTCAAACATCCTATGTAAATGGATGGGCATATTAGTCTGTTCTTTAAAATATTTAGGATGGATCTAGATTGACCAGACATTATGATCACTTGTTAATATTAAGATGCCCCTCACTATTGTCAATTTAAATCATTTAGTGTTTTCATATATAGGCAACCCTGAAATGGACTGGTTGTATGAATATTTTCTATGGATTGTAATCTTTTAAAACCTAAAGATTTATATAGAATTTAGGATAGGAGTAACTGCTTCTCTTCAATGTATATTTTATAGTTGTGTATTTACTGAATGTATTTATGGGATCCCTTAGGATGTGAAATATATGGAAATATATGTGCATGACTAAAGACAGGCCTAAATTTATTCTTTCCCCATATCCATGCTCTTCTTAGTAGTTGATGCTTTTAATTCAATATTGAACTAGAAAGGGATACAGCCATTTTCCTGGTTTGTATTTGTGACTGGTGCTAAAAGTGGCACAAAATTAACAAATTAGTTCAAACATAGATCTTAAAAAGACATATGTGACAATAACATCACTCATGTTACAAAATTGTTTGCAGGAAGCTATAACTACTTATCTTAATATGAGCAAATTAATCTTTATTTTAAAAGATGAATTTTATACATTTTAATTTTAATAAATTAATAGTATTTATCAGAAAATTATTGTATGATTTGGGATTACTTATCCATTCTGTTCTTAGAAGTGTAGCAAAACTCATCTGTTTTGCTTTTGTCTAAATTACATCAAAATTGTAATATCATGCACTACATACATTTTTTTCTTTCTGAAATTAACATGATACCCATGTTTGAAATCCAAGCAGAACCATATTCAAGTTGTAGGTTTCAGACCCGCAATGTGCCGTTCACATATCTGTTCATGTTGACAGACTATGTCATAATATATCAACAGAAAGATCAGCAGAGAAGAAGAAAAATTCATCACCTGACAGTAGGAGGAAAACTGATTTCCACTATTAAATTAGCAGGCATATACCATGATTTCAGTACCTTCAGGGTTAAAGGAATTCATGGTGTTATGATTATACAAGAAATATTTTTTGCAGGGTTGAAATAATATTTCCATGTAAAAAAAATAGTAAGAACAAAGAGCTAAGGATCAACACTGGAAGTACAGATGTAACTTCAACTCTGTGCTCTCCCATAGCTTTCAAAGAAATGTATCTTTAACCCTAACCCAAACTCTAACCTTTAGTCCATAAAACATTTTTTCTGGCATTTTTTATTTGTTAGCTCTGTTTTGAGATGCTTTAACGTTATAAGCTCATTTTTAAGGTAAGCATTATTCCTGCCTGCACATATACACAGAGCTCTTTTTACTTCTTTATTGGTGGAGATACAATTTTTAATATACTCTCTTGCGCTTTGCTGTATCAGTTAGGTTTTAACAATTCCTGCAATAAAAGATGTGTTTTGTGGCTTGAGCAGCAGCTGCCATTTATGCATTAACTTTGAACCCTTTCCAACATGTGAACTTTTTTTTTTTGTTATCCTAGAGCTGTGTTATTCCCAAATATTGACATCATCTATTTTTATCATCACTAACTGCTCTGAAGCTTCGTAGTCTGATCCTCAGCTCTATTTCTTTCTATTGATTATCTTCCTCACTCCAGCAGGTACCACGCCAGAGATGCTGTCCTGAGAAACAGCTTCCAATGACTTTATACGCACAATTTCCACGGAATTGTTTAAAGAAGATATTAGCCTCAATACAAATCAGTGAATCTTGTTTAGTCAATACTGCACAATTCAGCTGTTGGCACCCTGTCATATGTTAGTCTTTAAAGTCAAATACCATACTCAATCTGCACATTACCGTAGTATTTAGTTTCATATTAAAATGAGGCAAGGGTCTGGTTTATTTTTATTATTATTATTATTTGACTTTTGGTTTAAATCTCTTTGGTGCCCTTTTTATATCACCTCTCTGAGCCATATGATAGTAATATAATTTAAGTATAAAAACCTGAGATTAAATGCTTGATTTTTGACAGTGTCCTTAAATATAATAAATTCAAAGGGAAATACTGTTAGGTTAAAATGGAGTGTTTTTCATTAAGTCCAATCAAATGGTAGACAACAAAGGATCTTTTATTTGAGAATATGAAGTGAAAATGAAAACCAGAAAACCTTTACTAAGAAAAGGTCCAGCTAAATTATGTTGTAAGGAGCTCTCCTGAGTGAACCAGGTTGTTTCGCTAAGAGTGAATTAAACTAAGATGCATTATAGAGGGAATATTATACAGGGAGGCTAACCTTCAAGTTTCATAGAAATAAGATTCAAATTCTTTCAGTTCAGAATTAAAAACAGTAAATGCTGTATATAAAAATAAATCTGCAGCATCACATCTCTTTTAGTTAAATCCAAGGTTTGGAGATGGATATATTTACTTTTCCATTCTAAAACACTGTAGGTATTTTATTATATGTAAGAAAATTCAGCTTTCTACATTTTTGTATATGTTTTTTTATATATGGTATTAAAGTAGCATTGTCAAAATACTATTATGGTTTATGTAAAATACCACATATAGTTTGACACACACACACACACACATTTGGTATCTTAACTTAAAGCCAAAGTCTTTAAAATATATAATCATACATTCACAGAGCTCTTATATATGTCAACTTTTTAAAAAACCCACTGGGTTCAATAGAACTTATTTTCATATAAGTAGCTAATAATTGCAACATAGCTTTTTTTCCACTTACTTGCATAACAATGCAAATTTGCACTCTTCGTTTTTATATACAATGCATCCAATATGCATATATATAATATAATACGTTTTCATTTCTCTGAAATATATATAAAAGGGTGGTTCTGAACCATCTGTAGACTATTATTAAAAGGGAGTAATAGTTGACAAATCTGTAGAATTTAGGAAAAAAATACCTATTTGAGAAGACATGAAACCCACACAGTTTAAATATTGAAACTTTCCAACTAGATTAATTATTGTAAATACTATTTTGGTGAAGTAAGTTAGGGATGAAGACATACATAAACATACATAACAGTAACCAAGTAATTGAGGCATGCTAAAGATGTCTAACTTAGTTTCTAGCATGAATATATACACACATTTGTTTTCTGACACTTGTAGAATTGTCTCCACCCCCCCAATGTTTGTCTAAGAATTACTCACATTTGAAATAAAATGTGAACATATGATTAGAAATAAACACCCAGAGACCCTCATCATAAATGTACCAGCAGAATAAAATCCTGCAAAATCAAGCAGCAAACAAATAGATATGTTATGGAAATTTATTGGGGAAAGATATAATGCTTTTAGGCTGCTTAACCACAACACAATAAAACACAATAAAGTTCAGTAATTCTTTGTTACAACTGTGATAGTTGTAAATAATATGGTTTAGTTCAATTGTAATTTTCAACTTTCAGTTCCTTCAGATTTCATTTTGGAGCTATGCACAATTACTCTTCTCCCATTCATAGCTGTTTGGTTAAAACTTTTATTATATGGCAGGATCATAGACATAGCAATGCCAATTTCATTTATGTAAAGATGCCATATTTTGCAAGCCATGTCATTAATTTCCTACTAGATTGTGGCTTTAAATTAAAAAAGAATATTCTTGTACACATGTTTATATTATTTTGTTTATATTAAAAAGAATAAAACACAGAATACTTAATTATTCTGCATGTGGTACTCATTAAAACTATGTACAGAGATAGTGTGCTATAATTAAAATGTGTAATAAACTACTTAAAATAAAACAAATTGAATTTTGAAACTGTTTTATATTATTTGATAAGATTTTTTTTAAAAAACCATGTTTTGCCTAATATGTACTTTAGTTTCTTTTTATATATATAGTATTGAGTAACTAAAGAGCAAATTTACTTCTCTTACCATTAAGTTTATAATATATGTTTGAAGAAATAAATGTGCTTACATTTAAAGAGATTTTTTCCCCACAATTTATATGATTAAGACACATAATCAATATTATTTATTAACAGAATTAGCCACCCCCTATCATTTTATGAGTTGGTTTTTTTGTTGCTAATGCTTACAAATTTTGTTGCTAATGCTTACAAATTTAATCTTATATAGCATGTTTCAATAGATTTAGCCAGATACCTAAAATAGTATTAGTAAGTCATTTTCCATTAGAAATTTCACAAGTCTATACCTTTCCTATTAATATGTTCACAAGCCAAATAATCATTTAATAAATACTATTTAAACTCTTGTGGTAAGTATCATCAGAGAAAAAAAATCATAATGTTTATCATCCAGCTGAAGTCTGGAGCTATTAAAATAATTATAATCCTGAAGTAATATATCTATTATAAATGTGATTATCACTAAAAATTTCTTTGCAAACTGAGTGATTTGGTCATGTGTATCTGAATGCAACTTTCTTTGAATTCAGTGACACAGATAAATAGGTTTAAATTGTTTTCTCAAAAGAGTGTTTCATCAATGCTTGCCTCTAATTGTTATATTTGCATTAATAAAATTTGAGTACATAGAAAATGATAAATGTAGATCAAAAAAATATATTTCATAGCAATATTGTAGAATATTTCTGGATCAAAAAGGCAACAGACAACAAGCACTTATGGGAAAGTAAATTGTTCAATGATTCGAGGTACTGATTCACATATAAATATCATACCATTGCAGTAAATATGTTTTATTTGGATGAAACGCCAAACTTCCCCGCCCTAATTTTGGACTTCAGAATAAAAATAAAGGGCACTGTGCATCATACAAGAAAAATCCCAAGATTCTTCTCATGAATTTTGTTGTTGCAGCATTTTCACTTAAAGATATATCTGCCATAATCAAGTACATATATACTGTATGTAAAGGGAAATTCATATAGCAATTTTAGCCTGAGATATGAATTGTTTGTGAGTTTGATAAACTTACTACACTATCATGTGGCAAAATCACTATTTGACATCTTACCATAAATCTCCTAAAATGGGTCAATCGGGGCATTGTCGACTGCTTCCTTATGGATTAAAGACTGATAACTCTTCTAAGTACCAACATTTAGTTTAAATTAGAAAAGAAAACTATGCAAGTTTTCAAACTTCCTTACCAGGAAATCATTACTTTTTTAAACATTTGAAATGTGATCCTGATGACCTTCTATAAAAAGGGCTTGTTATAAACTAGAGAAAACAGCGTCTACATTGGTTGCTATCTGGTTTTGAAGCTCAAGTCAGGAATTGGTTTTCATTTTTTAATGCTATGGTATGCTTGGTCTTAGTATTTGTAAAACAACCAGTTTTCTTATGAACCTAACCTGATAGTTAGATCTGCAGAGAGGCTCTTTCATGATATTGTGAGTTGCAGAGGTCTGCTTGACGGAATGGAGAAAGGTGTTTTTTTATTAGTTTTCAAGCCATTGACCAAATTCGTTTTGGAGTGGTGATTACTCTCCAAGCACTCTGTTTTTCTTAACTTTTTCAAATACTCTTTTTCACTGTTTCACTATTTAAGTCTTATGATTATTAATTCATTTTAATTTTAACTGTAAATTGTAAATTAAATTTATATTTTATTTAAGGCTATTAATGCTATTTATTAATGGGAGAGCAGGACGTAAATCCCATAAAATAAATAATGCTTATATTGTGTTGCTTTGATTTGGTGAAAATCAATCATTTGATGAAATAAAAGGTGCTTCTAAAATATTTTTTTGTTTGGCATTGACAACTATCACATGATAGTCTGGTCATTTGAAATGTATATCATGCAGTGAGTCTCTGTGACAGCTATTTCAACATGCATAAGTAGTATCTATCAACAGAATGAAAGCCTTCCTTGAATGGGCTTAGCATTTCAATTTAACCAAAACAAATACCAGAGAGAGAGATTTAACCATATAAATATTGATGTTTATGACTTTTGAAATGGGATTTTTTTAAAAAAATGAATGAACACTAATATTTCACTACATTTACTACTTTTCCAAAAAAAAAAAAAAAACCCACCAAACAGTTCAGGACAATGAATTCACCCTTCCCCCTTCTCCATGATTTTTGATTAAAGCTATTAATCTTATCCCATACGGTTTTCAGTACATTCACTATTTCATTTTATAAGACCTTCCATATTAAGTACCACACGTTTTTTGTACTTAAGCTTGTTTTTTGATCGAGATCCCACTACTACTCTAATCTGAACATGTGGTTTCCATATTTACCAGGCTTTGCTTCTTTATTCAATAGTGGCGGAATTGTATTTCATTCTTATGTGTGCATTACATTAATGTAACTGCCAAACTTTAAAAGAGTAAATGGGAGTGGTTTGATATCGGTAGCACTACATGAGATCCACAGTTGTGTTTTAACTGTTGTATTAAGATTTAAACTCTTCTTATACTGTACTATAGAACTTACATCAATGCTATTAAATTTCTGATGACAAATTAAATTTGTCAATGTTGCTGGACAAATAATCTTATTCTAGTCCCCCACTCCCTGCCCCACAATGTTACTGATATTTTTCATATCCATATAAATTTATTTTTTTTGATATATTATTCAGAACTTATAAATTCACAAAAACAGTTCTTGGGATACACAGTATTAGCAAATTTAATTGAATGCACTGAATTAATTTCTTCTTAGATTATTTGGCCAGTTATGTTAATATTAGAACAGGATATTCCCAGACATAAACAACTCAAGTCCAGTCACATCAAAAATAGAAGAGATTTTCTTTCTTTTCATGAGAGAAGACATATCAGAGTAGCAAGATAGTACACCAATAAAACAAAAAAATAATCACAACAGATTTCATAAAACCATTCTATGGAACCTTGTTCATATTTTTTTTTAATAAAAAAGCCATTTAGCTTATTTAAAAGTTTGATATCCAGCCTCCTAAATTTAAGGATGGTTCTTTGTGTTAAATTTACCTGTAAACTGATACTGTATTTATCTGATTTATTTTAGTTGGAGATATATATATAGGTTTACAGTTAAACCTATATATTATATAGGTTTAACTGTAACCTAAAATGATAAGTAATGCAGAAAGGTAGCATTGTAATATTTGAATTTGGGTAATATGTACAGTGTGATAAATAATAGCAAATAATATTTACTTGACTAATCTTTAAATAGAATTACATCCTATTTTTTTCCTGAAGCAAAGCTATTTAACTGTCTAATTTGATTTGCAACATCACAAACTATTCATTACTGTGATATAGAATATTACAAAAAAAAATAACATCTTTATTTTTGGCTTAATCCCATAGCACACCCAATGATTAGAAGTAATAAAAAGTCACAAATAGAATCTATGTTTTTAGTCAAGGACACTTATTGTTTCAGATGCAGTTGGTCACAAAACAAATAAATATTGTGATTCTGGTTATAAATTTTATTCCAGGATAACATCTGCACTGGCATATCACAGGTATCTTGTTGGTTTGTTTTCTCTAAGTAGTTGTGGATTATAACTGATCCATACATTACATTTAGTTTATGTGTGTGTGTCTGTGTGCATGTATGCACGTGCGCATGCCCACATACCCACATGCCCACACACACAAACACACACACACACACACACACACGGGTTTGCTACTTATTTCTGTTAATATGTTCTGTTGGTAGCACATCATTCCTTCTTGCTCTCATCTGAAATAAATATTACCTCCATCAGTGTAGAGATGAATAATATCCAACTTTATAATTCTGCACTACAATAATGCTACATTAGCTTACCTCCCTAGCCTAATCATTTAGCAGGTAAACCAAATTTTGGCTACCACACTTATCACATTTGGAAATCAATAGTTCTTACTCCTTACTCCTTATACAAGTTGAAATGATTAACATCAAGAAATTACATTAATATCCAAACATAAATACAGCAGAGGAAGAGGAGGAGGAAGAATAGGAATTAAAAGCCATCAACAGCTACCAAGTCATACAAGACTGCATGTTCATATTGTGATAAACTTGCAGTTGAAAATTGGTATATGAGAAGTAACAGCGAAAAAAGAAGATGAAGGGCTGATAAGCAGAAAGTATTTTTAAAAATTTCATTTAAATGACTTATTCTTAGCTTTGATAATGAATACATATCATGCATACATTATGTAGAAAAGTATAAGCTTGAAAAGATGGGAACAATATGGTATCATTCAAGTGTCCTGGAAGAAATATTGGAACAGAATATAAAGGAGCAACAAGGGAGACAATAAGTCTTTCAAAAGCACCAACATTTTAAACTCCTAAAATTTGCAGCAATAAAGAAGCAAAGATAATAATTAGACAGGCATGCTTTGGAATGTTAAGGCCACAAAATAGAGTAAGACTTGGAAAACTTTGAAATCAGGATGGGTTAGTACATTTTATTTTTAAACAGAATCTGGAAGCAGGCAAGAAGCCAAAACATGGATAGTTTAAGGAAGTTGCCATGTGACTGAGGGGAGATTAATACAACAATTTTGTGAGATAATTAAAGGTGGAAATGAAAGAACTATAAGATACGCATTTCTAAAATGAAATAATATGAATGGATTACCAAATAGAAATATCACGAGTATACAGTATAAACACAAGAATAAAGAATGTTTGGGGGATGGGAGGTAGCCTATTTGGGAGAATTGAAAGACAGAAATAAAACTGTTTCTTCACTTACAAACCCTTACAAAAGGGTTTGGGCCTAATTATTTTTGAGTATAATTCAGCCAATATCTTCTCATGCCTAGCTGCACTGAGTGACACTATTTGTGCTGCTGAAACTGAGCAGGTTGCTGTCAGTTTAAAAATGACTATAATAAAAGTGACCATGAAGATGGATCTTGTGATTTTGCGTTTCTAATCAGTCATCTGTGAAGAACACTTTTGCTTTGATTCAGCAGACTGGTGACAGCCATGATTGATAGTGCATAGGGATGAAAAAAGGTTATTAACTGTCTTCCTATTAAACTCAATGTATTACCCCTCTAGGTGTATCTCATACCTTAAGTTAAAGTAGTTACTAAGATAAGGTCAGGAATAAACTCTTTAAACACGATCTTCATATTCATACTGTTATAGATGAATAAGGAACATCCCATACTAATATTTTGGAGAAATTCTTATTAACATTACATGGATTGAAACAATAAATGTTGTTTATATCAAACTAGAATTCTATTGGAGACATCCCAATACCTGGAGTAGATATATACCTGGAATAGACATAATATAAGTTTCATTCCAAAATGGCAACTGTTCTACCTAAATGCAAAATAAGTGCAAAACTGAATGTGTAATAAAAATAGCATTTTATCTATAATTAATACAACATTAAATATCTGCTACAGAAAAATACTCTTGTCAAACTATATTTCTGAGACGATTTTAATGAATTTCATGGATTACTGAATTGTCATATTAAATTCACAAATTTGAGTAAAAACAAATGAAAAATCTTACAAGTTTCATGTATTTATTCCTACAAAAATTGTAGAACTATTCCTACAAATGAAAGTCTTCATTTTTTAATGTAATTATTATGTTTAGAGGATTATTTAAAAATCCATTGTGTCTTGTACTTCAAACAGTTAAAAATCTATTGACTGATGATACAAGTAGGTAATAGTTATTAATGTTATTCAAAGATTATTAACAAATAGTATATATGTTCTTATTTTACTACATATAAAATTTTATAAACTATATTATTTTTAACTATTCTAGAAATATTAAATATTCAACACTCTTTGAATTGTTTTATGGATTTTTAGAATGCAATTCCTTTTAACATATTTTTTAAATAGTATGCAAAATGCTACATGGTATATAATGCTGATATTCTTCTCTAACAAAATGTATGATTGCTTTAAAATAATCTGTTATCAAAGTCTTTTATAGAGAATTCCCCAAAGATATAGAAATATTCTTGCAGAACATTTCCACATTAATAATGGATTTTTAACTTAACATGTTAATATTTCTAATTTCTTAATATAATATTTAGTTCAGTTAAATGTAAAATTAATTTTTTTGCTTTGTTCAGCTGCAAAAGAGTAATTCCATGCAGCCTATAAACCAATAATTGTGATCATTTAAATTATTTACATTAAATAATTATCCATGTGTTTATCAACATATTTTGAAAGATTACAATGTCTTCTTTCGTCTTTATTTTCTGTTAAATCTGCAACTGCTAAAATAATTTTGTAAAAGAACAAATCAAACAGCAAGAATAAATGTATTCTAACCATATAGTATCATATTGTTTCAGAAGAAATATTAAAGTACATCTTGAAAATTTATATTTTTGGAACAGTGTCTACCCTCAGATGAGAATTTAGAAAAATGTATGTTTTCCCATCTTTAATATTTTGTTGAAATATAAGCTTAATACCATTTGGATTTAGAAATGTTATACTTTTCATTGAGACAATATGAAGGTTGTCTCTGTGGATGTTGGTAAGTAATAATTTGAGTGGCAAAACTATTATAATTTAGTCACCTGTATTTCAGCACAATGTTCCTCACAAGTACATTTCTATATTGGACTTCAAATTAAAGAAAACACATTAAGCATATTAGAAGTGATGAGATGTCTATTGCTGTATTCTTTTAAAGCACAATTCTATACATGTCTAATGTAAATCTGATTAAGATGAAAAAAATTCTGGGTAAAATGTATTTCAGTGCAACACTTAATATTTGTTTTCACCTATACAGTTGGTGATGTGAGGGGAAGGAAAAAAATTAAACCTTCCAGGATAAAGGAATTTTCATAAAATTCTCCAAAATGCAATTTAATCCACATTTTTTTTAAAAAAATACATAAAGAAATAAGAGTTGTTTTTGTATGTGTAAAGCAGAGAAAGGTACAGTACATTAGATAAGCCAGTTTTTAAAAAGGCAGTTTATAGATTATCCCTGAAAAGTACCTTTTTTTTTGTCAGAATTTTGAGGGTTACTTACTTGTATTATAATTTACAAGACATATTTGATACTTGCTTCAGAATTTTTTCAACTATAAAAGCTGCCTGCCTTTTTTAAAGGTCAAAAGTACCCATACTAAACAATTGCCACGAAATCTGGGAAAAATTAATCAGCATTATTTCTTCACCAATTTTAAAGGGCTACTTTAACAGTGACAGAAAAAAACGCAACCCATAGGCCAATTTAACCAGAGACATCATTTCTCTGCTGTGTTTTCAACTCAGAATAGGCCTCAAAACCCTGCGGTTTGCACATGCAGACACAGTTGTCTAGTAGGCTGTTACTGTCATCTGGTCAAGAAGAAGCAAAGGCAAGATTTCTGGCTCTAAGGATTTAAATGACTTTCAGCACCATTCACCAACTCACAGAAATGACTGTATGAGGAGATATTATCCCACTGTTTTCGTATCCGTGCAAACAGTGGCTTGCACTAGTGCTGTTAAAAAGGCATTGATGCTGCACTTTTGAACTTGCCACTTGAAACTTACCCTTCAATAATTTCATAAAACAGATGCTTTAGTTCATTCACAGGAATGAACTGGGGGTGGGGGATTTCTGACCTTTCCCCCAGCAGCAAAATATCTCAGCAGTTCAATTTAGCTGGAAAGCATCATTTTGTTGCTGCTATTGTTAAACTATTAGAAGTCAGTAGCCCTTGCCGATTTCCTTTTTGTCTGCCCCAGATATCTTACAGTGGGCTTGAGAGACAAAAGATGTATGACCCATTGTAAGTACCATAGTTTATGTCCCTGTCTGAAGAACGCCTGATTCTATTTCAGGGTGTTATTCTCGGATAAATGTACCTAGAGATGCAAGCTAAAGTAACTCAAATGCAAACATGCATAATACATGGATTGCCTTCTTTGCTAGCTATCAACTTTTACATTTTTCACTAAAAAAATAATAATAATACACCAAATAGCCTCCTTCAATATAGTATTTGCCTCTCGTTTACAATGTAATTATAAACCAGTTACACCAAAGTAACTCCATCGAATTTAATGGCATTGACTCCCTACTAATATTGTTTAGGTTACAGCCTATTTAGAGATAGGAATTGCTCTAAGGCGAATCATCCCACTCAATGTCTCATGTGAGTAAATGCGACAAGCCCCCGAGTGCTACACACTTTCCATCTATAGCTTACTGTGTCTATTCTGGAATAAATGGGGTCTGATTTGTACCCTCTTTTTGTATCCTCAAACATGTGTCCTTTAAATCTAAAATGGGATGTTTAACTTATAGGTCATACTGCCCATGGAGAAAAGTCATAATGACTCCAGTAGTGAAATTAATATAGTTACACGGAAGGAAGGAAGGAAGGAAGGAAGGAAGGAAGGAAGGAAGGAAGGAAGGAAGGAAGGGCTTCTTTTACTGATTGTGATAATACTTATTTCTTCCCAAATATACAGTATAGTCCTCAATATATTTAATTAGAAACCTGGCCTATTGGATTAAGTGAATATTTCCAAATTAAAAATGCACATACTGCATTCTTAGATTTCAAAAGCTGCCTTCCATGATATTAATTTAAATAAAATATCCTAATGCGTTTACTTCTTGAATTGAATAATTAGGTATATAAATACACAGTCAGCTATTCAGTTCCAGGTAACAAAAACTTGTATTCAGTGAGATAAATAAAAACTATAGAATTCAAATATATATATATTGCACAGTATCTTCCTCAGTGGAGAAGTAATATACACAAAGTACACAAAGACAACAGTATACTACCCTGATTAATTATTAACCTGAAGGAGTTGGGGCTACAATCTACCTGCAGCTCAAATTCTCTACACTGAATTATGCTTCTTAAATAGTAGCATGTATATGATCATTCAGGAGCATTACAAATGTACTTTGCAAATGGTCACACCATCTTTTTTTTTTTTACTATATCATATTTTGAAACATATTCATGAAATCTGCTCCAAACTTTTCTTTCTATCACACAAAATTTCCCATCTGATCCTGAAAACCTGGAAGTTTTCTTTTCCTTTAAAAAAATCTGCTATAAAGAATAATTGGCAATGCCAGAATAAGATGTGTTTGTAGCAAACACATTTTGTCCAACATGCATTGCTTCATGCAGTATTGTTTTAGATAGGAAGGAGAGCAGTTATTGGAGCAGATATGGAGTAGAGGCTATTATGTACTCTCTATTAAAATAAAACAAAAATATTAAGTAATCAATTACCACAGCAGAAAGAAACAAACTTTTGAAAAGTAGGTTGCCATTATAAATTATAACATATGACTAAACAATGAAAGCTCTTTCAGCTTTTCGTTCAACATATTTGACTGCAAGCCACTCAGAGTTGGTTATAACAGAATAACAGAGTTGGAAGGGATCTTGGAGGTCTTCTAGTCCAACCTACTCCTCAAGCAGGAAACCCTATACCATTCAGATAAATGGGTGTCCATTCTCATTTTTGAAATCTCAGGTGTTGGAACACCTACAACCGCTAGATTTTAAGTCATTCCACTGATTAATTGTTCTGTCTGGAAATTTTCCAAGTTGGTTCTCTTTGATTAGTTTCCATCCATTGCTTCTTGTCCTGCCTTCAGGTGCTTTGGGAAATAGATTTACCCATTCTTCTTTATGGCAGCCCCTCAGATATTGGAACACTGCTATCATGTCACCCCTAATCCCTCTTTTCATTAAAGTAGACATACCCAATTCCTGCAACCAGTCTTCATATGTTTAGCCTCCAATCCCCTAATCATCTTTGTTACTCTTTGCACTCTTTCTAAGTCTCTACATCTTTTTTATATCATGGTGACCAAAATTCCAAGTGTGGTCTTACCAAGTCATTATAAAGTAGTAGTAACACTTTAAATCAGCTTGACTCTATCTAGGCTGTTAATGCATCTAATGCAGCCTAGAGCTGTGTTGGCTTTTTTGGCAGCTGCAGCACACTGCTGGCTCATATTTCAATTATTGTCCATTTGGATTCCAAGATCCCTCTTGCGTAAGATGGACAGCTATATAAATGTTTTACATAAATAAATAGAAGAAATTTACTAAAATTTCCACTTCCCAAGGGTCTTAAATCTATCCACTTCCCAAGGGTTTTAAATCAAGGATGGACAAGCCTATTGTCCTACAGATATTACCAAATTACAAAGTCTCAGTAGTTCCAAACTGATTGCTTTGTGTGGAGAAAATATTGAGATCTGTACTGTAACTGACAGAACCCAGATTCTGCATCCTTGTTTCAAGGAAAAACCATATTACTTGCATTTGTACAACATGCCTATCTATTGTTCAGTGAACCACACCTTATTCAATTATCCATCTTTTACATTCTCAGTGAATCAGAAACTAACCACAGGAACTGGATCCCGACAACATATTAGACCAGTGGTGTCAAGCTCATAGGCTGTGGGCTGGATGTATCACATACTGGCCACACCTACCCCCAGTTTAGAGAAGGAAAAAAAATAGTGATACATCACATGTCAACAACGTGTCATCACGAGTTTAACACCGCTGCATTAGACTAATGTTGGTTATTTTGCAGTTCATCCAAATACAGACAACATAAAAGTGCAATAGGAATAACCTGAATAGACATTTGCAAACTTCCAGAATAACATTCATTTCTTAGGCATTAAAACATAGATTCTAATATATGTCCCATATATAACATCTTCTTCAGATATCTTTTAAGTTAAATTTCACCCATAAGTCAACTGGATTCTCCTCTTTGTCTCCTCTGGTAGTCTACCAGAGCCTTTCGCAGCTGAGCTCTCCACATATTTAAAGAAAAGCTACAAGTGCCATTGGTGGCATTGAAAATGGGACTTTATAGTCCCATATAAAAAAGTTGAAAATAACTGTTACAGTATTATATTTCAGTGGATCATCATGTATTCAGGTACTGGATATATGCTAGGAAAGACTTTTAATCTGTCCAGTGTATCAAATGTAAAAATCTTCAATCAAACATTATCTGACCTCCCATCCAGGGGTGAAATCTACTTACCTTCCTTACAGGCTTGGAAGTGCATGAGCGCATGAGTCATACGCATGTGCAAACCTTCTGCGCATGTGCAGAAGGTAAAACTCAGATTACTTCCTGGTTAAAACCAGGAAGTAATGATACCCGGGTGGGTGGGTGGAGCTTTGCTCCACCATCACTACTGGATCATCGAACTACCAGCCGCAATCGCTACCGGATCTTGCGATCTAGTCAGATCCAGTAGCATTTCACCCCTGCTCCCATCCCCAATTCATTCTGAACGTTTCAAGCATCTTACCCATCATACCTAACCAACTTCTCCACATTTGAATGGCATCTCTAGATTTCATACTGATTGACCTCCTCAACCTGCTTCAGTCATACCTGGCAACTGAACTTAAAGAGTAGCAGAATTCTCAAAACTCTGGAAGCTACAGATGAAATCAACAAGTAAACAAACTGTATTGGTACTCTGATGGACTGATAAGACTGGCTTTGCTAGCTTGGCATGAATTTTGATAGAGTTATTCATTTTTATTGATGTTGGTTTCTTCATCCTGTACCATTTTTAACCAGATTTAACCATTTTGGTAAAGTGTGCAATTAGAATGAGAAAAGACAGGCAGAGGAGTTCTGTGAGTTCTCTCTATGTGTATGTTTGTGGGTACGTATTTGTGTAGAAATCAGAGTGGAGTAAGTAAAGAGAACTGAGTTACAAAATGAAATGCTTCTTTTAGAGCTGCCATGTTGTAACATTGACCACACCAAAGCCCTTTTTATTAACGAGGCCACAAGGCGGGGAAAGAGATGATAAAGGGGCCTAGATAATGGGCTTCCTAATTCAAACCATAAGGTGGAAATGAACTTCATGGAGTTTGCAAGTTTGCAGGCTGTGTTTTTATATAAGCTGATAGTGGAAAAGGAAATAAAACTGTGGTTTAAGCGCGCACTCACAAGAGTCTCCCCCTCCCCATGTGTGTGTGTGTGTGTGCGCGTGCATATGCAAAGAATCCTCCTGTATTCAAGGCCTACAAAGCTTGAAAGGTAATTTTATTCCCATCTATGAAAGATGGACCAGAGCAAAACAAATATATATATAAATAGGTACAATGTGAATATTTGTGCAAAAACTGCAAAAGAAAACTACTTATTTCTTAGGGTCATGTATCTTCTCCACAAATTTGCTCCAAAATAGCTCTCCAGTGATGACACCTTAGTCTCTTTCATATGGATGTGCAAGAAATTACAGTTGGAAAGGCAAGAGCCTAATCTTAAACAGATTGGATATATGGCAAATTCCAATGAATGATTTCAGATTTATTTGGGTTCAAGTGGGAGGGGGAGGGGGTGGAGAGAGACAGGTGGATGTTTAAATAATTGTAATTTGGAATTTGCAAAAAAAACATGGTACAGGAAGAGAAACAATCCCATTGAACAGACTGGGGCTTACATCTAAGTAAACCTGTTTGGGTTAAAGAGACAACTGATTTAAATCCAGTTATATTGAGAAATTAGGCCGTTCTAAAGATTGCAAGCTGCTTTGTAGCCTGATTCGATGCACTTTAATATTTCTGACTCATTAGCAGTTTGGATCTGTTAATGTTTAAAAGATGATTTTTTAAAACATTCCTTTCTCTCTCCCTCTTCTCCACCCCCCCCCCATATACCTCTGCCAAATACCCAGACACACATATACATTTACCATTGGCTTCGTTCTATATCTACACGTTTTGCTGCAAATAAATCTGCCTAAAAGCCAGCAGCGGGGCTGACGTCCAAGTCATCCTGCCGACAATAATAGTGTCTTCCGTTTCTTATTCTGCTCACCATGCACTGTGTATTTGTGGATGCACCCAAACCATTGCTAGAAAGAGAAGGGTAACTGGGCACTGACACTTAATTCATGTGGTTTCTCAGTGGGGACAGATGAACTCTGCACATGCTAAAAGGCACTGTGTTATTATTTCTAGAAATGGTCATCCCTGGCATTTAAAGCAAATTTCTTTGCTTAAGTGCTGCCTCCAGGGCTCCTGCTCCTGGGCTTGGCAGATGGAGAGGGGGTGTGGGATTAGAAACTTTGTCTGCTGGGGGTGGAAATGAACCCTTCAGCCAAGCTGGTTGAAGAGATGAGAAAGCAGAGGAATGGGAAGGTAGGCGCTGGGAGGGTGGAGGAAAGTGGGGGGAGGGAGGTATCACGACAGGGACCGATGGGGTAAGAGGAAAGTTACAGCCCTGGCAAAAAAAAAAAAAAAAAAGGGTGGGGGGGAGAATGACAAAGATGCCAGCGCGAAATTGGAAGGGAGAGACGGGGCGGGGGGAAGACTCGAGGGCGGAGTCTGCCAGGGAAGTTCCCTGGACTCCGAAGATGAGCAGGAGGCTGCGTGAGAAAGGGATGAGCCGAGGCGGAGGGTTAGGGTAGATTTCCAGAGCTCTTAGAGCTGATCGACCAGCCCGCTGGAGTCACTATTCAACCCGAGTCCCAAACACACGCCTCACTAACTACTTTACAGCCACTTTCATTGATTTTCTTTATCAAATAAACATAATACCCGTTACAGCAACACTTCCTCTTCACGCAGCCTGAATGCCACGAGCTCCGATTGCTGCGTGGTTCGTGCTTGCAACTCTTCATCCTTATTCTTTTACTTTAAACAGCAATATATATATATATATATATATTATGCTGCCTTGTCTTTCCCCAGACCTGGAAAGCGCGAGTGGGGCCATCCCGGTGGATTATTTTAGAAGGAAGGCACCCGTTTTCGGTCTTCACCACTTCCTCGCAAACCCCGATATAAGCCCATATTTGTTCTTGTAATTCAGACGGAGCTGGCGTATTTACATACTTATTTTACAAATAGATAGTAACTCGATTGAAAGGGCAGCGCTTTCGGTGAACATGGGCCGGAATGTCTTTTGATAGCGGAGGAAATTAGCATAACTTTAACACTCACCCCTGCAATTGTCAGTCTAGTTGAAAATGTCAGTTTTCAAGTCAATTTCTCTTAATAAACTGTTTTCCTCCTAAAACTAGCTCCTCTCGAGCTGCTCTGAATCAGGTTTTCTATATATGTCAAAGGGCTGTTGAATTATTCATTATTATAATTACTATCATCATTGTCATTATCCCTTTCCATGTGGAAATAATTTTATTATCGTAATTTGATATCTGAAGAATTTCCTGTTAGTCGTTTGATAATTTTTTTCTCTCCTCGGAACATAAAAGTTTTGTTAGAAATTAGAGGGAAATGCTTTTAAATGCCTTTATGTTTACCATGGATTTCCGTTTATCTAATCGATCAGAATGCCAATAAATCGATTAAAGGTTTAGTGTTTTACAAACAACCGTTTTGTGCTTTTTGATTTTATGTTTTGAGTGAATTTTCTAAAGCCAGTTCTTCCTATAATCGTTTGCTTATCCAAACCCTGTTATTCCATCCTTTTTTATTATTTGCACTTGCAATTTAAAGTGCATCTAATGAGGGGGGGGAACCCATAAATAAGAAGAACTAATCGGGTTACATGACTTGATGCCCGAGGTTCGCGTATTTATGCAAAGCCCTTTAAAATCTTGGTGAATTATATGCGATCATACAGTGATTGCGGAATATTAAATTAAACTTAGATAAACCCGCATTGAAGGAGGCAGCACCCAATCCTGAATTTATTTCCCATTTTCTATAACAGCATCACTGCACTCCTCTCTTTGCAATGACAATGTGCCAAATCTGGGCATTTTGAAAAGATTTTCCATATGCTTTAACTGGAGACTGATAGACAAAGAAGACAAGGAGATGGTCTTTTTCCTCAAGAGGTATATTTTCTTTTAACTTTTTCATCGAGCTTTTCCGATTGCCATTATTTTCAGCCAAAATTTGAAAATCTCTAGAACATTGAGAGTTTGGGGGAGTCCCCATTTTCCCCGGTTATTTTTTTATTTTATTTTTTATTTTTAGACCCCGTAATCAGTTCTTCAAGACTGGAGTTTCGGTTAAGCCTTCTGAGGCAGGACTGTACGAATGATCATTTCTCTACCTTGGCGGATAACATTTTGGAGAGAAAGGATTGATTGATTTACTTTTCGGTTACTGCTTTTGTAATTAAATATGGTTTAAATTATCTTCTTTTTTTTCTTTCTTTCGGTAAGTCAGATCAGATGTTGCTTGCTGGAGGCTTTCCTTTAACGGTACTTTTAATTTATGTGTACTTTATGGGGACGATGCAAAGGTGGTGGCTTTTATTTAGTTGTAAAATCTATACGTTTTCTTTGGAAAACTTGGCTCCTTGGGCGAAAATAACTTTTTGCTTGGTTACTTTATAATCACGGTTTGCCGAGGAGATAGTTTAGCATGTCGTCTTAAATAACAAAAAACAAAACCGTCCTATTTTACTGGCACTGCGAACTATTGGGTTTGTCTACCGACTGACTTCTTTTCTGTTCACTAAGGGATGGGGAGGCTTATAACTACCCTCTTTTTCCTCTCTCTCTCTCTCTCCCTTTCTGCCGCTTTTCGCGATTTTAGTCTTTCTTTTCCGTTGCTTTCTTCGCTTGCTTCCCCCCCACCCTTCTGCCTCCTTTCCTTCTTCCCGCCGCCCAATCCGCAGAGAAGGTGAACCGTTTTTCCTGCTCTGGGGAAGGACGGGGTGGCGCGGATAAGCGCTCCTTGGCCGAGATTTGCCGGAACACTAGCGAGCCAAGGGCCGGTGAAGTTGGGGAATTGCTATTGTTGGCGGCCAGTCCTCCCGGCTGTTTGTGTTTATAAAGACGAGGGCGGTTGCCGGGAGAGGAGGCAGGTCAGCCCTGTCAAAGCGCTGACCTCGGAAGACCAGAGGGCGCCCAGCTCCTTCACCCACCGCTCCCGGGGCGTGTGGCTGGGCGAGAGGAGAGGAAGCGAGCGCGCGCGCGTGCCCGCGGCTTTCCCTTCCCCATCCAAGCCAAGAAGCTCAGGTTCAGGGTATTTAAAGCCTGCGGAGACTCCGGGAAGCAGCTGAGGAAGCTCTTTGCTTTAAGGTCCCGAGGAGAGGAAACGCCAGCCAGCTTGCCTGCGAAGCTTTCCTCGCTTGGAGGTTGAGATGCGGGTGGGTTTTTTTGGGGTGGGGGTGCGATTCAAGCAACCGCTACTGACAAGACATTCAGACGCATCCATGTGCCGATCCGGCGTCTCCCTCCTTCCCAGGCTGAGCTGGATCGAGATGCCTGGCCTGGTAGAACCGGACTGGCTACTCTTTCCAGCCCAGCCCCTCGCTCCGTGACTTCCCCGAAAGTAGACCCGGGCCGTAGACCCGGGCCAGGGAACTTTCCCTGGTACGTTTCTGTTTTCTTGGCAAGAAGCACCAATCTCCAAAGACGTGCTCCTCGCCGGACTAAAAGGTTTCACGGAGTTGTTGGGCGCTTTTTCAGAAAACCATGGCTGGCGATCCTCGACGTTTTGGCCCTTGGGTCTCCTACCCTGCTTCCCGGAAGGTTCTGAAAACTGGTCTCGGTGTTTTTAAAAGTGTGGTTTGAAACGAAGTTGCTGAGTTAAACAAAAATGTTAGTTAACATACCGCCTTTGTCAAATAGCCCCCGGGAGGAAAAGAGATAACAAAAAGGCAGAGGAAGGAGGGGGTCTCGGGATCTGAAAGTGTCTGTAGCTCAGATAAAGGGGTCTCTAACACTGAGATCTTGTAATACCTCGTTTCAAACTGAGCTCATCTATAGACTTAGGGGACGCTTTCAAAAGGCACGGATCGTCTTTCCCTTGGGCGAGAGAGGGAAGGGGGGAGGCCCGCCATTTATTAGGGAATTATGTCGGGTTATTAAAAAGAGAGGAGATTGTAATTATGTATATCCTCCTCCTGGCCCTGTACGTCCCTAGCACAGGTTTTGGAGACGCAGCAACAAAAGTCTCTCGGCTGCCTTGGCACGCTCTTTGTCTGAAAGAATTGAGTGGCCAGAGCTAGCTCTTATACCCTTGCTCAAAGTCTGCTTCGCTCAGGGGCGTGGGGTGGGGGGGGGTTGGCATCCAAAATCGGACGGTCTGTTTTCCCACACATGTGAAATACAACGCCATTAACTTTCCCTTTCTCCCTGCTTGGAAGATCATACTACTCCTCACCCCACTTGGGAAAAATCTACACCGCCACCCCCCACCCCCATGCACACAAGTATCAGGGTGGGTTGCCCTAAGAGGTTTCCCTTGGAGCTGTGCCGTAGGGACCAAAGAAAAGGAACTAAGAGGTTAGACGGAGGTCTTGGGCGATCAGCTGAGCAAGCAGCCTGGAACGAAAAGGAAAAAGGCTTGAAAAGCTGGCCGAGCTTTTAGGGGAATCCTCTCGAAACAGCCAGCTCTCCTACTTCCCAGCCCTCGGGTGCTCCTGGCTGATTCCCCCTGCCCTGCCCGAAACGCACTTTGCTGTTTTCACGCGCGCACGCACGCACGCACGCAGACACACACACAACCTGTGCTGCCTTTCGGAATTAACCTCCTTCGATTTTTTTTTCCTAGCTACGTGGCAATCTCCGGCTTTCTTCTAAACTGTTAGGATCCCTGAGTGCCTTTTCCATCTCGATCTCTACCAGTTTAGGGAAAGCTGAGGGCTGAAAGTAGATAGAGGAAAAGGAGGTTGAAGAGTGAGGTTGCAAAACAAAAACAGGAAAAGGAGGAAAAAGGAAAGGAAAGGGGGGAAAAAAAACCCCTAGGGATGGATTCTCCTGTTCTCATTTCCTATGGATACCCCTTTAGCTAGAGAAAAAAACCACGCCAAAATATTATTTAAAGGGAGCTACAGTACCACAGGGCAAGGAAGACATTGACATGAAATATGTCTTGCATGATCAACTAGGTTTGGAAGTTTCTGAAAACATCTTTTAAAAATAGATGGAACCCTATTACAAGGTTCTTTTTTTGCAATATCATGGTCGTTTTATTCCATATACTTCTGCTATGCAAACTATTTTAATTTTTCCCCCATTTGAGTTGGAAGTAGAAGAATTACACTGAGGGGCTTCTTCATCAGACTGGATTGTTTTCTGGCTTAGGAAATGGGCTGCTATACTTTAACGGTCCTTGACTGCCTGGTCAGTGAAACCTGCAACCTCACTCTTCCTTGCATTTCAAAAAGAGACAGAGATCTATTTTCCATAATCCCAGAAATGTCTGAAAATGGGGGTTGGGAAATGTATTGTTAGCCTCAGTGGTCCCTCTCTGTAAACAAGGAGAGGAGGCTGTCACTTCCTTCTTTTGAGTCTAGCTTTATGATATGCACACAGCAGTTTTATTTTATTGAGAAGTAGGTCTAATTCTCAAGCAAGATCAAGTTACCCTCCATAAGGAAAAGTCTTATGATGTTATGTCATCAAAACTATCTCTTAAGTGCAGAGATTATTTTTTTAAAAAAAAAAAACCTGAACGTCTTTACTTTCCCCCCTTTCCTAGGAAATGTCATTATATTTTAAGTTGCCTGTAAGGAACTGGATGTACAAGTGGGTATATTCCCCATTTTCCAAGACCTCTTTTTGTACCACAGCTCCCTATCTTTGGCCTGTGTGATGTCTTTGCTGGCAAGCATGCATTCATATTCAAGTGGAAATCTTCTTTTTAATGTTAGCTTTAGGATTTGTCAGGGGCTCCTGTATATCAGATGGTACAAGAACTCTAAAACAGCATATTTATACCTTGTTTTTATGAGGAATAGTGTTAAACCTTTCTGTTGTATTAAGTTCTTAAGGCCTAAAATAATTTTAAATGCACTCCAGGAACCAGGAATTATAGAGACTCATCAACTGGAAAGTTATTTTCACATTTATAGGTTCTTTAAAATTAAAAATATAATTTTATATGTAAGTATTAGTTGCCAGTATTTTTGGACTTTTTGTTTCTGTAATATCATTTGGACTGGGGCAGGTGTCCCTATGGTGTGTTTGGATACACTTTGAATAGACATGATTTTTAATCTACAGTGGGGAATATTTAAAAGTATCTCGATTTCTGGTTTTAGTTAATTATATTTTAATGAAAGTGTCACTCATATTCACATCACATCTGTAGTATTAGGTTAAGATAATTAGATTTTCAAATGAGAAGCAATCTCCATCCCTTGCAGATTTCTAAGAGATTCTTATTTATAGTGGCATCTGCGCGCTATCCTCTTTTTTCATATCTTTCAATATCTTTAGCAAACCCAAGAACAAAAATATTTCTCTTTTTATAGTCCTATGTGCTGACAATAGTTTACGCTTTTTTTGATTCTGTTTATTGTTGCTATTGCACATTAAAAATACTATTTGTTATAAATTTACTTTTGTTGAGCTGTTGGACCAATTACCCCAGAGAGATTAAACTACCATAGGTGTGTGCAATAATGCATACTTCTTAATATGTATACATTGCTACAGTTATTAGACACAGTACCACTGTATGTATGTGTGTGCGTGTGTATGTATAAATAAAGCCTCAACATCACCAGTAAATTATTCTTTAAGGCTGAAAGAGTAAAAATTTCCGCCTTAGCCTTACTTCCTTTCCATACTGAGGCACATTCCACATTCATTATCCAAAGCATATTTTCTTCCTTAAAAAAAAAAAAAGTGGGGGGGGGGTAGAGAAGAGAGAAAGAAAGAACTTCCCTGGTGGGAGGAATAATTAATTTGCACCCATATCTTTTCACATTCCTGAGCAGTTAAGAACAGCAAATCTTCTTTCCTTTCCCTCTGCCTCTTCTCTCTCTCTCTCCCTTGCCGTTTCTCTCTCTCTCTCACTCACTTTCTTTCTCTAATTTCCCCCAGCCATCTATTTGTGTGTGTGTGCGTGTGTGTGTCTGTGTTACTAATGAAGTTTGCAGACTTGTGTTTGTGTCCGCGAAGCCGCTTTTCCTACTGCCCGTTCTGCTTTGGGGCCAGTGGTGTGGCTCCCGCAGTCCCTGCCAGTC
This sequence comes from Ahaetulla prasina, assembly GCF_028640845.1. Classification (NCBI taxonomy): domain Eukaryota; kingdom Metazoa; phylum Chordata; class Lepidosauria; order Squamata; family Colubridae; genus Ahaetulla; species Ahaetulla prasina. The sequence goes on along the minus strand of NC_080541.1, from coordinate 40,649,212 downwards.
CCCAGCAGCAGCGACAGTAAGTCCGCGCTGCGCGTCATTTGCAGTCTGGAGAATGTTGATCACCTCGCTAATTACACCTCTCTCTCTTCTCTCTTTCTCTCCCCCCCCCCCCGCTCGCTCACTCTCTCTCTCTCTCTCATTCCCAGAGTGCATATCGGGAATAGACACACAAAGACATGCGCACTCAACTTAATCAGCCATTTTTTTAAACAGGGCTAAAACGATAATAATTAGCAGAATAAAGACATATCGGATTTTCATTTCCTTTCCTCCTTTTCCCAACCCCTTCACAACCAAACAGCGAGACCGCGGTCGCCACTTGCTTTAACAACTCCCGGACCCCAAAGGACCGCTCCATGCCCCCACTTCTTGTTCATTTTTATTTTCACCCAATAAAGTTGGAGGATTATTTTTTTTTTATTATTTTTAATGAACCTTCTGTCGTTTACTTGGATGTGATCAGCTGTTAAGTAAATAAAGCAAAACAAAACAGAGAGGCGAAGATCCAGTAAGAACTGCGAGGGGAAATGGAAAGTAAGTTTTTTCTTTAACTTTTATTGAGTAGTTTGTGTTAAATTTAGGTCGAGTATCGATTATCTTTCCAAGCTGATCTTGCACAATCTTTGATATTTCGCTCTCGCGCTCTGCCTGCCTCTCTCTTTCTCTCTCTCTCTGTCCCTCTCTCTTTCTCTCTCTCTCTCTCTCACACACACACACACAAACACACACACAAACACACAAACGCGCACACACACACTCCCATCCACTGATCCTCTCTATCTCTCCCTTTCTCGCCCCCCCCCCCTTTCTATCTCTTTTCTCGTTTTTAGCTGCTTCTTTATGGGAGAAGGTTTCCTTCGCTTTTAAATTTCGGGAGGATGGGGTTGGGGTACCCTTTTTTTTTATTGTAACTTTTGCATTAAGCGAAGAATCTTTTAACGTTTGATGGAAGAAAATATTTATTTTATTATTTTTTTTGCATTGTGTGTTGTCTTTTTAAAATCGATCTGGGAAACGGGCTGATTTGAGCCACGGCGCGGCTGTCAAAAGTCTTTGCCTGTTCCTGCTCCCTCTTTCTCTCTCTTCCCACCCCCCCCCAACCCACCCTTTTAACCCCGGATTCCGGAGCGCGATGCCTCTGGGGAAAGTTTAGGGTGCTTTGGGGGGGTCAGGGCTGGCATTTGGCTTTGGTCCTGAGGGGTGCGAGTGCCGGTGGGACGGAGCCCCCCCCCTTGTCTCGGCGGGTGTGCGCGCGCGTGCTTTCGAGGTGGGGTGCTGGCATTTGCAGCAGCCGGGCTGGGCTCCTGCCGTAGCAGGCAACTAAGCGAGGCAAGCCCGCTAAAGAGGAGCGGCTGCTGGCTTTCCCGGGGCGCCACTTTCTAGCGAGCGGTTTCCTGGCCGGACCGAGCTGCCAGGCTGGCCGGAGGCGACTAGCTCAGCTGGGGAAGATTCGGCCAGCGCTTCTTCCCTTTGTGAAAAGGCAGCCGGCGCCCTCCGTGGCTGGCTTCCGCTCCTTCCTCCCTTTCTCTCTCCCGCGTGGGGCTCCGGCGTTAGGTTATTTTCATCGGATTTGTGCCAAAGAAATATAATATTATATATTATATTTATATTATATATATATATTTATATATATTACATATATATATTCTTTTTCTGCGCCGTACGGAGTGTGAGACGGGTACCTCTCCCGATCTGTAATGCAGCGGCGCCGAGACTCCTTTCCGCGCATACATCTCTTCGCGCGGCGGCTAAGGGTGGCGCGTCTCGGCGTCCCTCGCCTGCCTTGCAACCTTGCCCTCGCCTGTAAACATGGGGATCGGAAACTTTGCGGGCCCCCCCGTGCCCTCCGCACCTTCCCTCCTGCTCCCCAGCCGTACCCCTCGCCCCCCCCAAACAGACGTTGCTGTATTCCTTTTGTTACCTGCCAGCTGGAGGGGGAGGGGGGTCTCGGGGTCTTCGGCTGCTCGGGGCACTGGGCCCAGCCGAGAGAAGAGGCTCAGCCAGCCGGATTCAGCCTTCGCGCCGTCCCGAGGAGGCTTTTTCGCTTCCATTCAGTAAAACACACACCCTCCTCCTCCTCCTCCTGTTCTCCTCCTCCTCCTCCTCTTCTTCCACCTTAGGTACCGAGGCATACATCGCAAACATTACACCCCCCCTCCCGCCCTCCCCACCACCACCACCAAAAAAAAAAAAAAATCAGTTCAACCAAAAGACAACTTGCCAGGCAGAAGATGGTGGATTTACATTGAGGCAGACCCCGCAGGGTCAGGCAGGAAGTCTGACTGTTCCTGTATCTGACAGTTGCATTTCCTCTCCTTCATTCTCATCGCCTTTTTCATATTATTATTAACCCTGTTCCATTTTAACCAAGGATCAGGTAGCTGGAAAAGAGAGAGAGAAAGAAAGAAAAAGGCAGAAGAAAAAAAAATTAAAAAGGGAGGGAGAGGAGGGTTGATGATTTTGAAGGTTGGATAAATCTCTCTTATATGTATATTTGAAATTGTGATTCCCCTTTGGAAGGATTTCCAGTGGCTGGATCCTTAAAGAGCGGTGATTGAAGAGCAGATGATAGTTTATTCTGTCTTTGAGAATTTGGTGGATGTCTAAGTGGATGGATGAAAGGAAGAGGTAGTGAGCAGCAGCCTTGGAAGCCCTGCCTGTTGTTGGTTAGGTTGAGGCAGACACTTGGCTGCGATTGGGAACACCACTGTGACATGGGCATCGATCGCTTCCATTGAGAGCAATGCAAAAACACAGCCTGGGTATGTAACACTCTCAGTGCCATCAACCCTTGTTTTACTTTCTATTTACTGACAAAGCTGACAGGGAGAAGGGACTTGGCTTTTGGAAAGCCAGAAAGGAAAGAGGGAGAATGAAAATACTACAAATGAAACAGGGCTGAAGGGTTGGAAAAGAAAAAAAACCTGACTGTTTAAATATAATCATTTTGTTTCATACTTTGGACTTTGAAAGAGTTTCCTTTTCTGCAGTGAGATTTTGGAGAAATAATACAACTGGAGCTCTTTCTGCCTTTCTGTTTCTCTGTCTCTGTCTGTCTCTTTCTGTGTGTGTGTGTAAAATAGTTGTGGGGAGGACTGCCTGCTTGTGGGGAGGACCGTGAGACAGTTTCAAACAGTAGGAAGGCATACCAAGATGAAAGATGGCTAGCCAGCTGTTTTAACCTCTTGCACCTGGCTTGAGTGCAGAGGCTCCCTCAGATTATTCAGTGAGCCTAGCTGAATATTCATACTCCAGGATCTATACACTGTGGCTGTAGCATCCCATTGGCATTGCTTTGGGCTTTGAAGGCTTTCTGGAAGGCAAACATGTATTCAGTTTTCCTTCTTGTGGGAATGAACATATAAGGTCAATTAAATAGAAGGCAATGGTCATAAATCTTCAAAAATGAAATCTATTCAAAGAACAAAGAAAGGTCAAATAAACCATCTGTATAAGTCACAGTAATAGTAGTGGTAGTACCTGCTTGGTAGGTTTAGGAATGATATTAGCTTGTTTTCTAAAAATGCAAATGGTAAGGAAAAGTATGCATCTCTCAAATCTTTTAAAATAGATACAGGGTTGTGCTTCTATAGCAAAATATTTTATTGTTCATCATCAGGGACTATGTAAAGAAGTGCTGAGAAAATCACTGTTTAATATTGCAGAATTTACTACTTCCACTCTGACCATGAGCCTAAATTTACACAATGAAATTTGATTATCTCTAATAACAGTATTAGATTCTGCACTGGATGGATGAGAATTGAGGTGGTTTTGTTGATTGCAAGGGTTTAATGTTGCATTTCAGAATCTGATGTGGTTTAGCCTTCTTTCCATTAACTGGAAAACCCCTGAGGTTTTACAATTATTTCTTAAAGATAATACATTTAAGATTGCATTGGTAGGCTGGAGAAAAGTCATATAGGCAAGAAGGGAAGCCCTTAATAACTCTTGAGATTCAGACATGTTCAGCAGTTAGATTGGCTCTGACTTCAGCAAGGGTCGACAATGTGTCATTTCCATGAAGCCAAATTGCCCTCTGCCTATATGATATTAATGTGCAAATCAATATTTCAGGGATTAAATTTCCCTTCTTCATTTTTTATGGTTTCTACCTCAATAAGTCTCAAGTCTATTAGAAGAGGCTGGATGATTTAAAATCCTTCACTGCAGAATGGCTTGTTGTAGCCTTGTTTCACATACCATTTTGGGATTTTTGCTTTAAAAGACTAAAGGAGTTGATAGTCAATATAGGAACATGCGCAATACTGTAAAGCCTTTTTTTTCAATATAGAGATAATAAGGTATTGAATATATACATTTATATGATATATTCATTTATATGATATATACATTGTACTGCTTTAAAAATATTGTGTTAATCCCTTATTGATTTATTCTGGAATCAATTGAGGCTCTTTGCTTGTTTGTGATTTGTTAGCATTCTGATGCTTTTTCCAATAGCATGCTTGGATTATTTTGCAGTGAGTATTCTTTAGATCTTTGAAGACTGGCTAAAAATAAGATTTTAAGTGAATTAAGCTAAGTGATATAAAAAGTCTGCTATTGTGCCTGAGTGATATTAGTTGTATCGTATTAATTAACAAAGGGACCTTTTAGTAAGATATTAGCCTTTTAAAGTGGTTGTGCATTGGTGGCATTGCATTAAAAGAGGTCTTTTGAATATTTATGATTAGATTGAAAAAGGATCAAGGAAGAAGCTATAGATGGCTGAAAATTTAGGTCACACACAAGGTTGCGACTTTATCACATTTTGGAAAGGCCCTTACCTCTATCATTTTGATGGTATTTTATAGCTTCAGACCATCTGGGCTGAGTTCCGCACAGCTGCATGGATTTTGTCTGCGATAGAGCATTTTTTCCATTCGGTGTGAAATGTTCCTTCCTAAAAAAATGTATACCAGACTTACTTAATTTGGTCTTTTAAAAGAAATACATATGAAAAAGGGACAAAAGACTCTTTAATCTCTGCAAGCTGTTTGCTTTTCTTCAAGCTTCCTGTCTGTTTGGTTTTGAAAAGTCATGTTTATTGAGGAGATGTTTCTAAGGTGTGACATTAAAATAATATATGGGGTTTTTTTTAGAGGGGGAATGTCTGATTCCTGCTCTTCTGCCTGCCTGTCAAAACACGGTTAATCTACTCTTATTTACAATTAATCTCAATAAAATTAATCTTAACTGTGCAATAGTCAGTGGCTTAAAATATCTAATTATATTCAATTAACTGCTGTCATAGTAATTAACACTGCTTAATTGCTTCAGCATATATTTATGTAAAGCTCATTAGTTCCTGGTTGCTCTTTTTTCTGTCTTCATTTCTTTTTTTACTGCTGTCATAGCATTGACATCAGTCTAGATTTGTGTGTGTGTGTGTGTGTGTGTGTGTGACAATTTCAAACTTGACAATTAATGAATCGGCAACCCTTTTATGTAGCCGAATGTTAAATATTTTAGTAAGCTTTGAAGCAAGATCGTAGTGACTGGGTAGCATTTTTAAAAATAAAATTTGACTTTGTGGATGGAAATAGGAAAAGTCAGGTTAAGCCCTGTATTTAGAAGAGAAGAGCGTTTCCTGCATCTGCCTTGGGGCTGTACCCACAAGGCACGGTTTCCTTCTTCCAGATAATTCAAAGGGTTAAAGTCTTGGCCAAGGTTCAAATTGAAAAATGCCCGGGGAAAGTGCGTGCCGAAGATGTACAGATTTCATATAATTAGTGCTTAATTATATTAACATATGCAAATTGTCAACTCAGGAGCTTGTTGAACTGGCATAGATCAGTCTGGGACAATTGCCGTATTGTCTGAGACAATAATGGATTTCAAGTTGGTTTGGGGAAACACATAACTAGCTATCTAATTTAACTCATACCATGGTGAAATTTCATTAGTCTCCATGGAGACTGGTTTAATTGTGCTGACTAATGTTCTGGGGTATAGAATGTCTTAAAAAGAAAATGTTGTTTGCCTAATCCACCTTACAATGACACTTGTTTGTACATGTTTCCTTTGTGTGATAATTTGCATATGCAAATAAATAGTTTCTCAGCCCCCATTTGTCATGGCTGTTCATTACCCATGAAGAGGACATTGTTACAACGCTGTTACTGAGTCTCCCAAGACAGGATAGTGTCAACCAGTCCAGCTACATTCTTTCATAATTTGTTTCTGATTAATAGACCAGAGTGAGGCTCATTCTATTCAAGCCTCGGGAAAGAGAAGGTCAGTTCTGCCACAGAAAGGAGTTTCCGCAGCAACTAAAGCCCCCCCTCCTTCTCCTCATCTCTCCCCTTTTCTTCTCTGGCTTAACAGAATCATATTTAAAATAATGCATTCTGGCTCTAAGGAGAATGTCCTCTATTAATCTCTGGTTTCCTCAAGCAAAAGATAGAAAAACAAAAGAGATTCAGGTTTTGGAATATTAATCCTGTTTTTGACAGAAAGGTAAACTGATATAATTGCTTTTCAGTGGAAGGAATGGGGGTTTATAGAAGTGTGAAAGCATCGGAAAGGATTAGCATTTTTTTGCATAATGAAAAGCTCTGCTGAATAGGGCACTGAATGGTTGACTGAATGACTAAGATGAAAGGAAGACGAAAATGCAAGCTTCTCTTTCTCTCTCCTCTGCTCAGCTCACCCTAAAGTTATGTTTGTCCAAGACTTGAGAAAACAAGCAGAAGCTCAGATTTCAGCAACTTTATAAAAATGCCTTGAATTTTCATCATCAGGCTGATGAATATGTATGTAATGATGCATCTAGAAAGAAGATGATAATAGATCCAGGTTTGTATGTCATAGAAATACTACAGGCTAATCAGGTATTGACTATTGAGTATCTGTGTTTTGTGGGAAGAAGAAGAGGTTTTTTTTAAAAAAAAATCAAGCGAGAAAAATAAATGGAGGTCAGGTAGTCTGAAGCTTAGCTTTTGAATGTGCTATTCATAAGGTATAGTTTAGCTCTTTTAATTGATGGTGCTTTTATTTTGTTGGTGTTGAAAGAATAGACCTTGACCCTGTGAACTATGCAAGAGTAGAAAGGATTTATTTCTAGTATACAACTGTAACATTTATGAGTTTGATGCTACTGTATTGATAACACGAAATAGAATCTAACTAGAAATTTAAATGCAGTAAGTGTCATTGATGGCATACTTTAGACTTCGGTTTTTAATATGTAAACAGTGGGCTCATAAGTCATTACTAAATACCCATACTCCTTTCAAATTTAGTGATAAAATATCTATAGACTGAAATGGACCAGGAAGAGGCCTAAAGGTAGGAATGTAATTGGTTAGCTGTTGACAATGTGATCTGTGTGTCTAATTATATGCTCTCAACTGTAACTGAGATAGTTAAAATACATTTATTGTGTAAGGCTATGTATGTCTACCAAAGTAAGCCCTACTGAATTCAGTGGAATTTACTATCAAGCAAGGAGCTATAGAGTTGCAGCAGGAACAGAGGAAAATAACAATTGATTCTATCTATAAGGAAAGTCAGATGCAGTGTGACTGAAAGATCTGTCTGCATGCAAAGTACCTTTTCTGTTTTTCAGGTTAGTGTTTTTGGGGGGTTTTGTTAGTATTTTTTAGTGTACTGGTTTTTTTCTTCTTCTCTGAAGCCTTTACTGTATAGGGGAGAAAAATCATTTGAATCAGCCTTGTACTAATTTGGTCTATGTGCTTGTTCATATAGCTTATACATATGTGTTTGCAATGGGAGTCTTGCATGTAGCTTGTTTAGTAGGCAATGCATATTGGAAAATAAACAAGTAAATATTTCTAAATGATTAGCAGTTGACAGCTAAATAGGAAACTGTACCAAAATAAAAGATACAGTGTGAGTTATTAAAGCTTGATATTTTAGACTGATGCCAGAGAAATTCTTTATAACTTTGCAAATTTGAATTTGTTTGTACGTCTCCTTCAAAATAACAGTGGATTTTCTATATAGTATAAAAGATATATAACACAAGAAAGAAAAGCTATGGAAAACTTTTAAAAAGTTAAATTTGCTAGTGTAAAAATAAATGAATGTATTTTATTAAGTAAGCAACATGTGTTCTAAGTGGCATTTTTAAATCACGCATAACTGAACGATGCATGGGTTAATGTTAGTTTATATGACTTGTATTGTGTTAAACAAGCGGAAACCTAGGCTGCATTCTATGTATGCTTAGGTAAAGAGTCAGACTGTATTTATGTTTAAATAAATCTATTTAAAACAGTGGGAATTTGTTGCATGACATTTTTGTTCTAGATTGTTGTTCTAGATTTGACAGCTTGTAATTGTCACACATGGATGTTGTGTTACTATGTAAGAATTCTACTATGAAAATCTGAGAAAATGGTCTTGATGACCAGATTATGAATATGCTTCAATTTATACAATAGTCTTACTGATTTAACAACTGAAAGGGAAATGAGGTTGTGTAGAACACATAACCTGGTAAAGTTTCATAGCCTTACAGAAGATGAATGCCCACTTCTTTTGAATATAGAAACAGATTTAGTATATGCCCATTAGTGGGGATGTACAATGTTTAATTGGCACATTCTCTGATTGTGTAATTCTAGTGTTCTCATAAGTCTTTTGGGGTTTTTTGTCGTTATAAGTTTGCTATTCTAAATGCTTGCAATGATAGGGCCTGCTAGTGGAATATTTAAAAAAAATATTAGAATTTTATTTAGGAATGGCTGATCTCAATTTCATGACTGAAATAATTTTATCATTTTAGTACTTTTATGATATGCATGGAATTCCAATGAGGTTTCAACTTAAGAAAAACAATGTTAAAGTGTGGTGTTTATATTAAAGTATATTTGTTTTTATAATTTTGAAAACTACATAGAAGTTGTCTGAAAGTTACTTTTTTTAAACAAACAGAATATTTATATTTGTAACAGTGATCTGATTGGACCGTATAAACTTCCATGAATACAGGTCAATACTGTAAGTATTATAGGCTTAGACTGAAGCACGTGACTGTTTCTAAGAGGCATTTCCCTTATCTAACAGACCAGACACAGGAGAAACCGGTTTTTATGATAAAAAAATCTTGAATTTTTTTTGAATAAAACAATAAAGATGTACTTTCATTATAAACATCTTGTAGGAAAGACATTATCAAAGAATCAAGTCATATATTTTGTTTGGGTTTTGTTTGAGTTAAAGCTAAGTGACATTTTAATTGGCTTTTTTTTAGTATAGTAAAAGCTTGATATAGTCAGCATGGTTCACATTTTGCTTATGAATGAAAAATGGAGAAAGAAAGCTCATTATGGTGTATATGTTGCTAAGTGTTTAATATTGATATTTTATTTTGAAATTTGATGACTATATGCACTTGACATAAAATGTTATGTTTTGCATTTGGAACATCAGGAAAAGGGACCAAAGCAAGGGACACAGGAAATATATATTTTGACACTGGAGCATTAGCTCATATTAAAAAAATATGAAAAGATTAACAAGTGTACAATGGAAATTTATTTATATCATCAATGTACCATCTCTACTATATTTTCAGATTCCCATTCCTAATCTTTTGACATTTCGTGCCTCTGAGTCTGACGCTGGTAGATTGCTATGCTCTCTGTTGTCTGGGACCTGCAAGACTTAGTCTCCTCATAAGTCTCTTCTTAGCAAACAACTCTGTGTAGAGCAATGTTTCGGTGGAGAGTTTAAGTTACAAGTTTCAGGAACAACTGTAAGGTTTATGGACACTAAATATGAAGTGCAGCCTGCGAAGAGGGTTCTGCAGTGATTCAAAATGTTGTGCTCTACCTTTTGTCTTGCTTAACTTCCTGGTCTGTTATATTGGATTGCAGATTAAAATAGGGAGTTTCCATTGCTCTGCATGCCAGTAAGTAGCCATTAAAACAACACTAACAACAATCCCCCCATAACACACATGCATGCTGATGTTTGGATTTGATTTAGTGGATGTGTACCACTTGATCATTGTTAGAAAAACCAATTTTGGTTCACTTGAATAGTTCAAGATGTGTTTGCTTGTTGATGACAGTGCTGGGAAACATGGTCAATTTTTAGATTCTGACATGGTTTGTTTATTTGTTTAATGTATTAGATCAATGTACATATTATACCATTGTTGTTGAAACACAGATTTGTCACATAGATGGCAGCAGTAGAATGTGTTGTGAAACAAGACAAAGAGCTCTATGACTTGGGGATATGTTCATATTTTGCCCTCAACATTATTCATTCTTAATTCATATCCAAAAAATATGCATGCACAAGGATAAGGAAGAATATAATAATAAACCGATCAATAACCAGGCTGCAGAGAAAATTATTTCCTATAGTCTTAAATATGTAAACACTAAACATACACATTAACCTTTGCTTACTTTAAATCTTTCCCAATATATAGGTTGGGGAACCTTGTTCTAGTTAAAAACAAATTTAAGATAAAAAAAACATTGTAAGCAAAACATGTTGCAATATTAACAAGGAAAACGAAATTATTTTTGGTGGTTTCAACACTACTTCATACTTAACTTGTGACCCTAGTAAAATTGCCTTGTTATGGTTTTGAAGTTTGTTTAAGAAAAAAAAAATGAGAGAACTGTACCCATTTCATTTTGGCAATCCTGATTACTGTGAAATTCAAAAGACCTGCTCCAGACAAAATCTGGCAGTCTCAGTCTATGCTGTTACCTGCTTCAAGACTTCAAAGCAGAAATTTCCTGTTTGAGGTTAAGGTACAAAAGACCCAGAACAATAGAGAAAACCAAACTTTCCCAGAACTTTTCCAGAACTGTTCTGTGAGTACTAAATTTAGGTGAAAGTGCAGTATAATTTTCACTGTGGCTGATCTTTCATCTTTTCCTTTTTAAAAAAATAGAATAATGGCCTTTTTTCAATTCAATTATTTTCCAAAGATTGCTTTATCTATTCAATTCTGATCCTGTTACAGTTATTTTTCCATTAACCAATGAATTGCAGTTGCCTAATTTAGTTAACTATTTAATTGTCTAGTACTCCTACTGTGACTGGAAAAAAAAATATTATAGTAGAATATAAAGTTTTAATCTGCCATAGTAGTTGCAACTTTTTTTACATTTCCTTGCTATGCACTATTCAGTTTCTCATTGGCCCAAATCCTGTTGTGTTTTCAAAGTAATAGGACTGATGAAACCGTTTTCATACAAAGAACCATTTGACAAATAATTATGATGACATTAAATTTTGTTTATTTCCCATACTGTAACCAATAAACTCAATAGTTTAAAATGTACAACATCAAATGCAAAGTATTGGTTCTTTATAAAGTTGCACCTTAATCAAAATACATTTTTAAATGCTGTATTGTCAACATTATTAGGCAGATAAAAAAGTTTTCTGGCCATCATAGTGCACATTATAATTATCTTTAACATGTTAGCATTGTATCAACTAGTTAATTATTTAAAAGGAAAGCTCTCCGAAGATTTTATATTAGAGATTTTAAATATAGAAATTGTATTAAGAAGGACAAACCATGTTTTTCAGTAAGATTCTTATCCAAATAATTACAGGAATCACAATATTTGAAACTGATCTAGTTGCTAAATAGTATGTCATTATTTGTTAATCATAGGAAGTGAAATGATACTTTTTACTAAAAAGAATTCAAGAGGCAAAAATTGTAATATTTGCTTTATTCATGAATACTTGGCATTTGACATGACACAATCTGATATCATAGATGATGCTACACAAGTTATTTGGATTTTTAAAAAATGGGGCAAATAACTTCTTTTCCAAAAAAGAAGGATACAGATTAAGAACTATTAAGATTTGCCAGTATGGCCAGTCCTAGCAGCCTATTTAAGTGAAGACTGTCAACAGGAAAATCACGAGTGACACTTAAAGTAGCTTACCTCTGATTTATACACAAACCTCACATGAGCACTTGGCTTTGTTCTTGCTCTGGTAAGGGGAACTGATTCCAATAAGGACAGAAATAAAAAGCTCCTTGCATGGTCTAGAAGTGAATAGCACTTTACCTCAAAGCATGACCCCTATTCCCAAGATCTGTTGTGACACAAGTTGACTCTGCCTTTATGTTTATTCTCAGATGAATTGCTTGGAAAAGTTACAAATAATATACCTTGCAAAGCTTCTAGATTCAGTGACAACTGTGTAAGTGGAACTTAGGTTCTTTAGCCGTTAGGGAACAATTCTCCTGTTCAGAAATGCACCCAATTTTTCCCCCCCCAAAATAGTTTAGATCGAACGCTGCTATTGTAGATTAGAAAAACGAACTGGTTTCACTAACACTGAAGTGAAAAGCATTTCTGGTAGAAAAGGCAGATTCGTGTTAAGAAAAGATAGCGTGAGTCATTTTAAGAGACAGAAACTGGTTTCCAAATTTATTAGTTATGCTTGATTGTTTCCCTTTATTTATGTTTGAGAGAGAGAGAGAGAGAGAGAGAGAGAGAGAGAGAGAGAGAGGGAACATTTGCAATCTACCAAGGGGGAAGGGACCTTTAGAAAACTTTCAAATGGCATGTTTGCACTAGGGCAGAGGTTGAGTACAGTTACTTAAGTCCCTTGAGACACATTTAGTTAATGGTAGTCATGTTCTGATCCTGTCCAAATCTGCCCCTTTTTATTTAGTGGTGTTTATTTGTGGTTACTTAAGGTTTTGATGCTTTAAAACTCAGCTGCATTTTCACAACAAATTAAACAAGAAGAATCATACTGGAAGATAGTGATGAGAGTTAATGATATGTCTTTAGATAAAGTAGTACTTGTGTGCAATCTGATCACAGCTATCAGCTCATTTGTCATGGCTGAAGTGAAAATGTCAGGACCAATGAGCGCATGAGTGCTGAAGGGGGTGAAAGTGCTTTTGGAGACACTTTTGTGCTGGGAGTGGGCCATAGCTTAAATGCAGCTCTGGGGAAATGCTTGGATTAGCTAACTCTGTGCACAAAGCCAGAGCAGAGCAGAAGACGTTTGGAAAATGTAATTTGTTTTGGTGGGGGTGAAGTCCATTTTGATCATAATGCTCCAAGATGGAGAGAAATAATTGTAAAATAATGAGGCTTTGTATTAAATAAATGTCGTGATGGAAACTTGTACATGTTCCACTACAAATATATTTAGCATCACAACCTGTTTAAGCAGCTATTTTATTTGACATTAGTCTGCCATAGTGAATCATCTGTTTGAATCATAAAAAATGGTAAAATGATGAATTTTTAGCATTTATCTGTTGTTAGTTACATGCATATACATCTGGGGGAGTAATCTAATCATCAGAGCTAAATTATGGATTTTTTTTCCACTCCAAGAATTTTAACTAATATATTTTACATATTGTAGCTATTTTTGTTTGTACTAGAAATGAACTTTCGTCCAGTTTGAATAAGTAAATCACTGATCGCTTCCAGTGGTCACTTTAAGAAACAGCAGGCATATCCATCTACTTCCTCTCATCATAAGAAAGGGAATGAGGAAGTACAGATCATTTGTACTATTTTGGTAAAATTTGAGGCAGCTCCCCATACAAACTTTTTGCAGAGTCTGGGTCTATTTGTCAGGATTTAAAGCTGATCAGAATGATGGTTATATGCTTTTAGTAGTATAGAATAATGTATGATTATTGTTTTCTATTTTGTTTCATATTTGATACTATTTTGTTTCATATTTGAAACACAAAGATTCACCATTTAGGAAAATGCAGCTATGCTGGCTGTAAGTGTGTACTTTTCTCTAGAGCAGTGGCCAGTTACTTTAAAGTTACAGACTATTTCACTTTAAATGACAGTCCTGCTGTAACAATGGAGTTATAACCACCTGGAATACATAGCCAGTTACCGGTACATTGTAATTTATTCCTTAAAAGAAGAAAAATCGCTTTTTAGAACAGAGTTTAGTGATTTAAAGTGAATATGATATGTGAGTATTTCAACTTACTATATAGTTGCCAAAGCTGAGTTTAGAAAAAGTCAGGCAAATTGTGACTAGATAGCATTACTTTCATTGAGATCAAACCTAATACTGACTTGTCTATTGAAGTTTTTTTCTTCCTCTCTAAATTATCTAGCATTCAAGGTACATGCAAGGAAGCTCTAAATTTATTGTTACCAATTGCAGTGGTATTCTTGCCTCTCTCTGCTTGTTAGAGTATTATAAACTTTGAGTAAATTTGGATGTCGGAGCAATATACATTTTCTTACTCAAAAGTGTTTCTGCTAATTTCCAACAGGTGGCACTAATCAGTAACTTAGACCAAAGGGAATATTAGCTAAAACAGTGCTATTTACTCAATGAAAACATTTATATTTTGCCTCTTCAAAGCACTAACAGTAGCACGTTTCTTGGGACTCTTTTAAAAGAATGTAAAAAGAACTGTACCGACAAGGTCAAAGGCCCATCTAATCCCGCATCTTGTTTCCTCAGTGGCCAAGATGCTTGTAGAAAGTTTATCAGGAGAACCACAGAAATTCCTAGCTAGTGTTCTCCATAGCTAATACATACTGGTACATTATATACCACAGCATTCCCCCCATTAAAGCCATCAAAGGCCATACATACACCTTGCAGTAATTAGCAAATACATGTTTAATTCTGCTCTTGAAGAAGCAGTTTTTCATTTGCTCTGTATTGTTCTATAACTATTGAGTTTTATGGAACCATCTTGGGTTCTATTAGTATAAACGTATAAATAAAACCTTTTCATATTAATTTTCTGCACAGGCTGCTCATATGTTTATATCACTGTCATCTAGAGGTTTTTTTTTTCCAAAGCTAAAACTCTGAGAGAGTTGTAACTTTCCTCCAGAATGGAGTTGTACCAGGGGGATTCCAAACACGTTTTGCATCTTGTTTTCTCTTTTTTGAGCTGTTTTGAGAACAGGGTACATTATAGCAAGTATCATTGCACCATAAATACAAACATTAAAATAGACCATTTTCCTTTTTAATCCTTTATTATTCTTAACATGGTATTTGCCTAGACTGATATTTGCATTGATTCACTTAACTGACATGATGGCCCTGACATCATGGTTAGGTAACTTCAATTTTATCACAAAATGTAAGTAAACGTCTATATGAAAATATTTAAATCTTGGACTAGGGCTCGGAAAGACCCAGATTCTAGTTTATCTCTACTAGGAATTTTACCTAGGTGACTTTCACAAAGGTCTTATCACTTACTCCACCTTTTTCAAGGGACTGTTATCAGGATACAACTAGAGGAGGAAGATTTATGCAAGGTCCCTTGATTTCCTGCATGAAATACAGAAAATATGTGAAACAAAGATATAAGGTAGATGATTTACTCCAAAGGGTAGTACTTCCTATACACTTACATTCAATGGATTTTGTCCTTGGAATGTTTATTCTCCAAATCCCAGAGAACCTTTTGACCTCTTTAGTATCCTAAAAACGGTTATTTGCAGATGCCGAACCTCATTGCCAATTTTTTATAGCTGGTGAATAGTTTAAATATTGGTCCCAATATAGCTTTTCATAGAATCTCATTCCTAAATCACTCAATTGGAAGAACTGTTAATTCCTACACATAGCTGCCTGTTTTTCATCAGACTACTGATCATACAGGAAACTTTTCTTTTGTCCTATACATGAGAAAGTTATCCATCAATCTTTATCAGAAACTTTGTCAAAGAACCTTCTTCATACAATTTAAATGGTTCCTCATGATAAAACATAAGTTGTGTAGAGGTTACACCTAGATAAACATCCTCGTAAATGCTTGAATATGTATCTTTAATGAGATTTTATATCAAGTATGTCTTCTGATTAGTGTTTGACATAGAGGCAACCAACTCAAAAATCCATTTCCATAATAGAATATATGCAATTATCTCAGTGGTTACACTTTGGGCACTCTTCAAGCAACTATAGCAATCCAGTGAGGAAGTTGGTTTATTCAGTTCTTTGTGAGTTACAAAGACTATCATATTCAGTTATTTTTGTTGTCAATTGCATTACAGAAGATGCTGTTTGGATTGTATGACTCATAAAACATTTTGAGCTAGTCCTGTTTATCAAAGACAACTATCCTAATGTTGGCTTCTTGTCCCAGCATTGTAATGTTTGTTCTCCATCCAGTATACACAAGCTAAAAGAAGTAAGGCATCACTGAAATAAGGTTTCAGACATTTGTTTTATCTCTACTCTCTGTGAAAAAGAGGCAACTGAAAGGTTAAAATGGCAGAATAATTTGCATCCAATTTAAAATTTTAAATAAAATGGCCCCAGACACTGGTTTTAAATTGCAAGCATTTGCCAGCTTATTTATATGTCATTTTGAAAGGCAACAACAAGTGCTTCATTTGATCTTAGTACCACTTCCCTTTGTTTCAAGCAAGCAGTTAATTTTCTTCTCTTTTATGAAGAGTAAATTCCTCCATTACAGATAACATAGTTGTATACTGGTAGTGTGTTTTTATTGTTGGATTCTATTGATTTACAATGCTAACATGAAATATCTGACACCTGTTTCCTGTTCTTTGAATATTTGTACTGTAGTCAAAAGGGGCTGATAAGGTTCCCCTTCCCCACCAGACATTGAGCTATTTTAAATGTATAATTATTGTTGCATGTCATTTGATAGTTACACTAATTGCTGCCAACCATTGTCTGTTTGCACTTAATGCTGAAACCTGATCAACATCCTGCTTTGGTTGATGTTTGGTGGTAAACTTTAATTAACTCTTATTGCATTGAAGAAGAGCTCAGCTTCAGTGCTAACTAATCATTTACCTTCATTACATCCTGACAGCTCCACTTGTTCCTGGTCTTAATAGATACACTAGTCAGTAAATAAACCTCCAAGTCTTCATGCCTTGAAGTTGTTTCACATTGATATTTTGTTGTTTAAAGTTCAAAGATGGTTAGCGAAAGAACTACTTCAGTTGGTTCTTTGTGGGTGGGGAGACAAACATGAGTCCAACATTATTATTTTTTTTCATACCAGGTAATTTTGTTTGAATGGTAACTGTAGATTGAAGATAACATTATTCTTTCAACATGCTTTCTCTATGTATGCATCTTTTGAATCAATACTATTAAGCCTGTCTTAGTTGTAATTCTTATAATTATTTTTACAGAAATAGTTTTCCTACAATGATATTAAAGTTTAGTAATCAAGTGATTGGCAGATCATGTAAAATTCAACTTAAAATAGCTGGCTACTTGATTTTAATTTGTCTGACATCAGGTTTGTTTGTAAAGGAATAATATGTAGTTAAATCAAAGAGCTTATAATTGTGGCTGACATTTGTTTGTTTACAATGAAAACCAATTAAAGTTTATACATTTTAAAACACAAAAGTTAATTACTGAATTGTTCA